>NC_140123.1:123388024-125788024 GCF_964035555.1 Netta rufina
AAGCAGGGCACGTGCCTTTGACCAGGTCAAAGAGGACTTGCTCCAAGGCTGGGCTGACTTTAAGCCTTGTCCTCTCTGTGCTCAGCTGAAAATGCCCCCTGCAGCTTTCCTGCCTTTTCTTCCTCCACTCTCCAGGCACAGAAGGGCCTGGGAGCAGCAGAGAGAGGGGTGGGATGTGAAGTGTGGTGGCAGAGCAGGTGCGTGGGACCCTGTGGCACAGTGACAAAGCAGAAGCACAGCAGTGTGGGGGCTGAAATAATGTGCCTGTGCCATGCCTGTGCTGCCAGCAGATCCCTTCTGGCTCCACAGGTCTGCTTGCATTTCGGCATTGCAGAGCCCAGTGTTTGCCTTGCACGCCTCCTACCCAGGAGTGCATGCCCCTGTGGCCTGGGGGGAGCCTGGCCAGGTGTGCAAACACCCTGGCAGCCTTGGGGCAGCTTGTTGTGTACACAGGAGTGTGTGAATTCAGTCAAACTTCACAAACAAGGATAAGGACAAACTCAGGAGGTAATCAGTGCTCAAATATAGAAACTCAAGGTTTCCTGAGAGAGAGAGAGACAAAAGAAACAAAGAGGCCGAACAGGTGTCATGGCCCTTGTGGCTTTCACTTCCTCCTACCTTGGCTTCTCAGTAATGAATTTGGTGCCTGCCCCAGGCCCCAATTTAGACAACCTACAAGAAAGCGGCACGTCACGGGCAGCCTTGTTGCTGTGTGGGGCAGGAGTCATACAGAGCCCTGCATGGTGGCATGTCCAGATGCCCCCAGCAGAGTCCCTGGGAGGTGAAGGCCCTCTGCAGGCTTGGACATGGCTTTGGGTGAGGCAGACGAGTACCAAGAGAAAATGAGAAGGGGAACCTCTGACCCTACGGCCAGGTTTGGGGCTATCCTAGGGCTGTATGTAGGCAAAAGCTGGCTGGTGTTCAAGTAGGGACCTCCAGAGCATTGATAGCGTCAGGAAATGATCCCTGACAAATCAGAGTTACACAACATGTAACTCTGATTTAATTTTCTTCTTTTATCATTCAGGACACCGAGCTGGAGGGGGTGAAGTGAGTTGCAGGTCCTGTTTGTCCAGGGGATCACATTTGCTGGACCATATGGGCTGGCAAGTACGAGGGCCAATGTGGCCTAGCCACGGCCCTGAAGAGAGGCCAAGTCTCCAGAGGAGCTGGAGCCCAGAGGGTAAGCATTTAGTACCAGAGGCCTCCTGGTTACACTGAAACTGGGATGCTACAGGGATGTCAGCTGTTGAAGGATTTTGAGTGGCTTTGTTTGGGTTTTAGCCAGGATGGACAGGACTGGCTGTTTCTGACACAGCAGGGCTGGTGGCTGGAAATAGCCTCCCTCTTGGTGTCCTTTCTTACTCAGAACAGCAGTTCTGAAAGAGCACGCAACAACTAAAAGGGGACAAAGCCATAGGGCCAGGTGCAGCCTACACAAAACCTTTATTAGCATCCCAGGTGGTGATAATGTACCGAGCGGGGGTGGGAGAAAAGGAGAGAGAAACCAGCCGTATCCCACTGCATGCACAGGACACTTGGGCTCCCAGTCTGAGCCAGGTGTTTCCTGGGCTGCAGGAACAAGGTGCCCCCTTTCTGTGAGCTGCTTCAGCTCCCATCCTCCTCCTCCTCCTCCTCCCTCCTTCATGTCTGTGCAGGGTGTTGGGGCTACCTTTGTGTGCTTGGGATGCCCAGCAGCTCAGTGGTGGATGGTTTCAAGGGTGAAACAAGGGTGTTGAGGCCTTGTCCTGGAGGTAAGGATCTTGAGGAGACCTTGATGACCGGTCAGAAATGGCTCTGCAAGGCAGCTGTCTGCTGTGTCATCTGCTCGTCGTGCAAAAGAGAGCCAAAATAAATTAAGCGTGCTGCCCACAACGCTGTATCCACACGCAGTGTCTGTGAATGATCTTCCAGCAGACCTTAAAAATCCTGTGAAAAATCCAGGTGACTGCCAGCTCATTCCCTTCTAGGTCCTTTCGGGCTGACTGAGCTGAAGATCCCTTTGGGCTGGTGAGCTGCTGGAGCTTCCCCTGGCTGCACTCAGCGGTGGTGTGGTGTGGGAAATGTGCCTCGGCCTCGCCTTGCCTTGCTGCGGTTTGCCAGGTAGGGCACGAGCCTGCTGGGGCTGCATTTTGCTGAGACAGTGGCCTAAAGCCTTCCAAAAGCATCAGCACAAATTGCCAGCGTAAATTACCTTGTTTCATTCCGTCTACAACTTGAAAACGTCCCTTTTCTCTTCAAAGAAGCACGAAAACAGAAAGGAGAGGTGGATTTCTGTCTTTCCTTACGAGGAGGGAAGGGAGAATTATTATTTATTTATTTATTTATTTATTTATTGGATAGGAAACCAGGTCTCCTTGCTCTTTTTTCCTGGAAGATTTTGTCCAGAAGCGGCCATGTAGAACATGGATCTGACATGGCCTAACCAAGGGGGGAAAACAGGGGTGACCAAGAGGCAAAAAAATAAACATTTCAGTCAGTCAAATCATTCAAAACATGTGTGTTTTGGGCTGGTTCCTCCCAGCAGCTGCTTGTCTCCAGATGTCTGACGAGTTGTCGGAAGGTGTTTTATGTGAACAGTCAAAGATCGTTAGCTGTTTCAGTTAGAAATGGAGAAAGTTTCCATCGCGAATTACCCTTATCTAGCCATCTTCCGGCAGAAAGCAGGGCAGAAAACGCTAGGACTGACACGTTAGGGAAAGCAGGTCGTGCAAAGAGAACCCGAGTCAGGACTCAAAAATCAAATCCATGACAAAACACCACCAACAAAACAACAGTAAGCCTCGTCTTGATTACTTTTGCTTTTTTTTTATGGACCAGAAAGCAAAAGCCCTACAGCAAATATGTCACAAAGCAGCGGCGATCGCCACCTTTGCCCCTGGGAGCAATGTTTTGAAAAGATGAGTCTCACCCCATGGCACAAGCCTTTTTTTTCTCCCCAGGGAGGATGCTGAGGCTGAGCTGATATGATTTGTATCCTCACGGCAGAGCACAGAGGAATCTCTGGAAAATTTCTGGAAGGAATGCTACAAGGGGACTAAATGCAAGGCATCTGTGCGCTGTGTGTGCATCAAACAACGCCGGTGCTTGTGCTCCACTGGGCCGCTTTGGATGTGGTTTGTGGAGCGCCTGGGCTCTCCCTTCTTCTGCCAAAAATGTTGGTCTGCGGTCAGGTGGGAGCTCGGACCAGGTCCCCCATCAGCATTATTTTTAACCCGTGTCCATGTTAACAATAATGGACTTTTGGGCCCTGGGAACTGGAACACTCTGTCCCCTTGTCCCTACCCCGCTCCCACATCTTCCCCAAGGGCCAGAGAGGATTTCTGTGGGCCCTCCAGGGTCCCTGCTGCGCTGCAGCGCTGTGTGAGGTTACTCAAACTGCGTGCACGAAAATAACTCGTGTGCCCTGGCTTATTACTCCTCACAAGCGGACGAGATGGTTGGAGGCTGATCAGAGCGGAGGAGTCTCCTGGTGAGTTCATTCTTCAAACGCTTGGGTGGGCTGCTTCTCGTTAGGGCTTGCTACGGTGCCAAGAGAAAAGACTTTCTCTCTGGCTCCGTGTGCACCATGCCTCTGTCTGGGAACTGCTCCTCCCTTGGGATTTGCCAGGCACAGCAAACCCCAAACCCCGTGCTGTTCAGACCGTGCAGGGTGCTGGTGGCTCAAAGAAGAGGGTGCTGGGCAGTGTGAGCACAACCCCATCACTCCTGAGGTGCAGGTGTGCACCCGACTCGTGGCCCTTTGGCACCTCCGAGGATGCTTGATAGGTCCAGGGGGCTCCTAAGCAGCTTTGTTCCTCCCCACCCAAAATGATCAAATGATCACAAAAGCTGCTGGGTCTGTCACAGTTGGAGTCCCCTTGGAAACGTGCCAGCGGAGGATGGGGCAGGAGGGGATTTTGCAGGGGGCAGCCCCAGAGGCTGTTTTTAGTCACTGGGTTGGAAAGCTCACTGCGAGCTGTCAAATATTGCCTTCGCCGTTGCTCCTGTAATGACTATTTGACTGGTCTTGCCTGCTGGTGATAACAACGATGCTCATGGGGCGTAAAGTGAAACATTTAAATGCGATGCAGCAGAGCATTTGCCTAGCTGCATCAGTGGCTCCGGAAACATCTGAAAGGGCATCTTGCTCAGGGCCACTCCACCTGCGTGCACCCATCCATCCCCTCTGTGTACCGAGTGCCCACCCTGTACCCCTGGGCTTAGCTGTCCCCGGCGGGCACATAAATAAATCCTGCTGATAGCTTTAGCCAGATTGCAGAACACTGCTATGTGTTTTGCTTTGGGGCTGTCAATTGTTGGGTTGTAAGTTTTTATTTTATTTGTGTTTAAATTCCCGATCAGTCCGTTGAAAGCGCCTCATTGTACCGCTACAACAAAGTTAAGTTCAAAGAGATTCTCCAGTGCAAACAAACTGTTTCTGAAAGAGGACAAGCAGCGTTTCCCTCTAATGTAACTATTTGATTTGGCTCTGCCCATACAGCTGTCCTACCATTACAGCACAACATGTTTGCGTTTTGGAGATCTACAATGCTCTTGTCTGTTCTCCTAGCAGAGCAGCTCCTCTGCTTAGCGGTCCTTCTTATCTCTCTGCACTCCTAAAACTTCTGAACTTCTGTAACGTTACCATCCTGCCCGTGCTGCTAACCACCAGCTGGTCTTTGCTCAGTAACTTTTTCCAGGTTCACCTTTCGTACCATGTGCAAGGCCTTCCGGAGGCATTTTGATAAGGAACCAGAGAGGCTTTTTCCTGCGAGCTCTGAATGACACTGAAAGGCATTTTTAGAAGTTACTGCTGGCTGCTAAAGAGAAAATAGGTGCATTTGCTATGAACCCACCTGCCCCAAATGGTTCCTTTGCCATTTCCCATGTTCAACCCAGCGGGCACATGGTAGCCAGCAGTCAGAGCAGCTCACTGCTCCAGTAGAAACCCACCTCAGCAAGATCCAGTGAAGAGTTTGCCATTGGATCAGCGAGCTGGAGAATCAGCAGAGCCACCAAATGCCAGGCCTGCATTTCCTTTTCTCGCAGTACGAATTCAGTCAAGGGGCCACGATGCACCTCCCCTGTTCTTGTGACAGCATTTGTTAGCCTTCAGCGAGCACAGACACCTTTGAAATGCCCTTCCTGGGCAGACAGGGTAACATCTTGCCTGTGAATAAGCAAACCTATTCAGATCATGTAAATACAGCTCCTTCTGCCAAAGTATTAGCAATGGCTAAAGCGTGTCCAAGTCGCTATGTGAGCCAACTGCTGCTATTAACCTTTTACACCGCGTAAGTTACGAGCTCCTTGTTGTGCAGACATTCTGGTGAGGATGAGAAATAGAGCTTGTGACTACTTCTTTCTAGGAAATAAACACAGTAAACCCAATGAACAACACTTAGCGTGCTCTGCAGGACGTGCACCCGGCCCCAGAACAGGACACCAGCCTCCTGATACATCTGTGCGTGCACAACCCTGTGATGGGCCACACAGTTGGTCCCAGCTGAGATGCTGAGTCCATCACCCCAGGTCTTTATTAAAGGGTCAATGATTAAATCAGTCATTTTCCTTACTGACTACTCAACAACTGTTGTTCATTGCTTTCTGGAAAAAAAAAAAAATCACCGCAAAGCCAGCAAGAGCGAAATAATCGTGCTGACAATTTCTCTTGAGCATTTGGTGTTGGTGTTCTCAGCGAGTTACAGAATGTTTCCAACGGACTGAGATTAAGCTCTTCTCTTCGTATTTTCCCACAGCTCCCTTGATGATGGGTGATCTGAAAATGATACATGCAGATAGCAGCTCAACTGCAAGCAGCAGGCAGAGATGAGTCAGGGCCACAATGACTAACGTGGCAGACACACTGCACATTCGGTGAGGATGCTGGCTTGTGTGTCTAACCCAGGTACAGCCCCTTCTCCTCTCAAACCCAGGCAGATGGTTTCTCCAAGGCCTGGCCCAGGCTACTTGTGCCACTGCTGACTTCCAGATCTCATTCCTCCAAGTGCCTCCACCCAGAAGCACCAGTATTAGAGGATGCTAAACTGAGGCTTGATGCCTCAGATGGTCCTCCCTTCACAACACAGGGATAGACCTTTATTTATCTTCCTTTTCCTCCCCAACCCCAAAAAGCATAGGACAGACTCATCTGATAGACCAAGGGAACGAAGAAGAGACTCTTGCTTGCTACGTCTCTGCTAGAGTAAGATGTTCCCATGAAATGCTGGTGAAAGTGTTGAGCACACAATACGTTTCGAGTCTTGCTGCTCTTGTTCCAACCGCACTGTAATCGCAAACAGTCCTGCCTCATCTGGACGAGGAATCTGGTTTTCAAGGGAAGCACAGCTGAGAAAGGCTTCAAACAGGATCTGATTAGCCAATTAAAAACAGATGCTGTGCTGGCAGACGGGCTGCTGTGGATCATCTGATACAATCCCCTTCCCCTCGTTTTTGTACATAATGTCCTTCCAAGCACAGCCACCTCCCCCATAGCTATGTCTAAATTGCATTAGGAATCTTGGCACTTCTTCCAGTTATACATATTGTGAATGGTTTTGTCATTTAAAATATTTTACAGGGATTGTACAGTCAAGTAGCTGAATGCTCATCAGAAAGCCACCTGGTATCCAAAGGAGTCAGGCTCCATCCTGTGAAAGGCCCGGGGCTGTAGCATTTTCATCTCTGCCACCCTTAACCTTTACGGAGCATTTCCACCCTTCTTCCAGAGGCAAGGACTCTGCCACCTCTGGGGCTGGAGGTGGGACACCCTCCCACCAACCCAGACCCTTTGCTTCTGTTTTAAGCGTACAAGCTAGGAGGGCTCTGTGTCCCAATACAGAGGCAGAAAACACCTCTCTCTCATTCAGCTTTGGAAGGAAGTATCACCTTGTAGCATGCTTGCCTCTCACTGCTCCAGCTCAGAGCTGCTTTAGCTCACCCACATCCTCAGCTTAGCGCAGAGGCTGTTGGTCAGTCATTCATCCCTTTAGCTCGGGATGGATTCCTTTTCTGTGGACAACTGAAGAAAATGCAGCAGGCCAGTTGCTGTAGGAGCACAGGCTAGGATGAGTGTTTGTCTTCCTTGGCACTAGGGAATCACACATTGAGCTGTTTCAGGTAGAGAGCTTCGTACCCTAATCCCCCAAGTGCAGTTGAACCACATCCCTTCTCCCAAGACCGTACGTGCTAACAGAAGCCACTAGGATCAGTTCTTCTTCAGCCAGAATCAACATATTCAGGAATGTCTGTAATATACTTAGAGGTGCAAACAAGTTTCAGACTGGGACTCTTACTTCTATTGCTTGGTCACGGATGTAATAGGAGATTCATCCCAGAGAGGCCAAGGAAAGGGGATCGCTCCTTTTGCTCTTGTTTTTCAGTTTGACAAAGGAGAAGGGCTGATATCAGCTCGCTGAATAGCAGAGCCATCTAAATTAATTTCACATGGAGTGTCTGGTCTCAGCAGTTGGATGCTAATCCTTCGCAGCACTGCAGCCACATAAGTGCTCAGGGACAGACTAGAGAGAAGGCCTAATTCAGCAAAAAGATGAGGTAGAGGCATATATGACAGAAAAAAAACAAGGTATTAGGCTACTGGAGTGGAAGAAAAGATGCCAGAAAGACTCAGAAGCTCTGTTTTCTCTCTAAGATCTTGAAAGGAGAACGCAGGAAGAGAAGAGCTCAGCTTCAAGCATACGTGGCAAATTCACGCTGGCTCAATTGCCTGTACAAAGCTGACGTTCTTGACTTTGTCCACAACTTTTTGCCACTTCCTACTCCCAACAGGATCTGGTTAATAAGCAAGCACAAAACACAACAGGAAGAGGAGAAGCAGCCACCAAATACTTCACCTCTCACTGCCTCGGTCATTGCCTCCAACTCTGGCTTGGCCAACTGACAACAGGTAAGCAGAATGACCTGTCCATGGTGAGACATCTTGGCAGGACCTGGCCCTGAAGACCTCGAATCACAGCATCAGCAATGATGTTTTCAGAAGAGGTGTAGCTAATAATAAATGAGTGGCCGAAGTGCTGCGTATGAGCTTTAGTGACAAGAACTGTGTCAGTCTAACGTTAGCACCACACAGGGAGTTACAGCAACCCTTACATAATTATTCTAATACACTTCCCTGTGGAGACTCCCTTTCTGAGCCTGCAGGTGGTGTGAAATGGTTTAAGCAAGGCATAAAGCTTTCAGCAGAAGTTTTAATTCTGCAGTGACCGCACGGGGTAAGGTTTTTAGAACAGACTCACTGTTAAGACACACTGAAACTGCTTCCCTGGGCCTTCTAGGATGCATACATTGGATCCACCCTTAATTATGGGATGACAGCGTTTATCTCAGCCTAAAACAAAAACAATTCTGTTGGTTTATGCAAATTTTTGCATATAAAAATAAAATACCTTGCTACAAATGGATATACTGACCACTTCCGTGATTTGATCTTTTTTTCCCCCCATGGCAATGTTACTTCTAACAGTCTGCAGCAGAAAGAAATTGGTAGGTTGCCACAACTTAAGACTCCTTGGAAAAATGCAGGATCTTTGCAGCACAATGCAGGTCTGTCTTGCCACTCAGATTTGCAAGACTGCGGTAAAAAAAAATAAAATAATTAAAGCAAGGTCTTTCAAGGGAAAAATATACACAGTAAGATGCACAGTGCCAAGATCATCTTTTTTTTTTTTTTCTTTGCAAACACTCTGGAGGCAGATTTGCACTTCATTGTGCCAAATAATTTCTTCAAATGACTGGACTCGGGTCTGAAAAACGTGCAGACTGAGTCCTAAGAAAAACGGTTCAGGTTTTATGACTCTGAGCCATCTGTGAGCTATAGGGACAGGCACCAGCTCAAAGCCGATGAAGCCGAGTTCTGTTTTCACAATATGCTCCAAATCACCTTTAATCTGCCAATTAAGTGGGCACTAGCTATTTTGCAACAGCCCTGGTGAAAATGCCATGGGTGTGAAAAACAGCAGATGGTTAATGGGGGCGGAAAGCTACACAAATCGTTAGAGGAGCATGGAAAATTCATTGCTGCCTATAAAACAGTCCGTAGACAGGGGCAGCTGTAAACAGCTAGGTGAAAAGAGGAGGTAGGAACACATAGTAGCCGCTCCATGTAGACTGCTGCTATTTCCTTGTCTTAAAAAACACCAGAAAAGTGCTGAAGGAAGCAGATGTGAACCGACCACAAGGTGCAAGGCTCCTAAGCATTAACACCAAAGTGGTTTTCCATTGTGCTAGAGTTTCCAGCTTTTAGCAGCACACCTTGGATCTGATAGTGGAATCACATAAAGACCCTGGAGGCCACTTAAAGAGCAATACCACTTTTAAAGTTGTATATGCATGATTGTTCGACCCCAGCCAAGACATCTTCATCTGTAACCGACATACCAACATGCTGAGGATATGTGGAGTGCAAACACGACATGAAGCCAAAAGGAGGCCAAGGTAGGAGAGAAAGGAAACTCGGTATGGGCCATCTTTCACCATACTAACACAAGAAAGCCATAACCCTGAGTTTCAGTCATGAATTGTGACATGCGATTAGATGATCAAGGAGGATTTTGCCCTGTTTATCCTAACAGTTTACAGTGGTTTTAAGTAGGAGAGAGACCTGCTTCCAGTCAACATGGTGGGCATGAGTAACCGCCTTCTATGATCTCACGATGACTTTCACTTACCCTTAAAAAGGTAGTTATTGCAAAGGTGGCAGAAAAAAAGGAAGATTGAGGTTTGGTAAAGAGAGAGTATCAGAGATGTGTCAGGATAGAAGAGCAGCTAGAATGAAAACATGAAAAACAAAGTATCATTTTCATACTCAGTACTTTTGTGATGTCCTTCCTACCAGGGATGCCATCATCCCTGATGACGTTTTACAAGGGAGCTTTCTCCCTCTTCTCTCAGTATTCTGTTGTCAGGCTGAAAGACTGAACCTCCACTTCTGTAAGTATCACTGTTGAGCTCTTGCATGCACACTTCCTGTCAAAATCAACAGGTGCCATACAGAATATTGTGCCATACAGCACACCAGGAAATAAAAGGGACACCGAGATGCCTAAAACACCTTTGGTTGCCACCCTTGGTTGGGGCTGGAGCCACTTCCACCTCCCCACTACTTCCGACAGACAACATTTGCTTATCATAGAAACACGTCTGTCCATTTCAAAGCGTAACAACTACAGAAGAGGATAAAGAAACTTTAAATGCTTTTCAACTTTATTCTTACTGGGAGGGTAGTGGCATCCTGACATGTCACATCATCCAATGAAAACTGGCAGGGACTGTATCAGGCTCCTGTATCACCCAGCATTTATCATATTAAGTGTTGCAGTAATCTTTGCTTGGCTGTAGTGCTTTCTTCAGCCTGCAGACGTGGTATTCCCAATTCCAGGTACTTTTGCTGGGGCAAGACCAGAGTAATCAGCGCTAACAGAAAGGGAAAGTAACCAGATGTGAAGCACTGCGACCATATGGTGAGCAACATGTCAGGCTGGTACTGCACAGCGTTTGTACAACCCAGTCAAAAACAGGTATTGCAAATGGATGTGGAAAATTATAATAGTTAAAAATATGATCAAGTGCTTTGGATACACTTCCCTGAAAAGAGAACATCTGTTCAGGAATAAACGTAACTGCTTCAAAAAAGAAGAAAATAAAATGTACCTAGTGATCCTGAACTCAACTTCTCCATTGGATAAATATATTTGAAATAGTTGTACAGTTCACAGTGGCATAAAGTTCTCTGATTGCTTGAGTGCTTGAAAATATCTCATCAGTAAAAAAATACCAGAGCTGGGGGAGGAAAACCCTCTCTCTGAATTCTGTACATGGGCAAATGCACAGGTTTTGGCAGACATCAGGTCAGTGGATCCATGGGAAACCAGCAGCATTGCAGGACTGCAGATCACAAGTCAGGGGATGGAGGATAAGAGGAATAGTAAGGCCCATTTTCCTGCAATGAGAACAGAATAAATAGTTGAACGAAAGCCTCCTCCAACACACCTTGGTACAATGGATGATAATACAGATGTAAACAGGTGCTCCTAACTGCTTTTTCCATGAATACAGTGACCACCACAATTCAACCAGAACAGGATTGTACTGCTAATCAGTTTTAAACTGATTTTAAACACAAAATACAGGTTAAAATTCAGCCAAAACTGTGATGCAAGGAAACCGCAAATGCTAGGATAGCCAGTCATTCCCTTCAAGACAAAGTTACCTATGCAGCCCTGCAGTTGTGCCTGCTACTTTGTAGTTAAGAGGACATCCTCATTAGGTTGATTTGAATGGTGCAAGCCATGTGCATTCCACCATTTGTACAGAGACCTGAGAGGAGGATGAACCCACATAATGAATGGCAAGGCATTCTACTACAGTTCCATTTTCCATTGCTTTTTTTTTTTTTTTCCCTTGATACATGGGACAGGAAAACAGAAGACAGCTTTTTTTTTCAGTAGGTGTAAAGTATACAGCACATAAATGACATGAATTTTATCTTCTGCACAGGCTCTTAGCATGTTATGTTACAGTTCTTGGCTGAAGAAAGCTAGTCTGCCTCCTACACACGTAGGAGGCTGCACTATTGAGAATAGAGTCTACTTCTTGACCCTTCCTAGGACAAATAGTGAAAAAAAAAATCTAAGAAAATCATTAGTCACTGAAGAAACTAGGCTTTCCAGGAACCCTCTCTTTATTCTACACATTCTTAATATAGAGAGGTCAACCCCTTTGCAGGTTTTGCAGAGCAGAACGGGAGATACACAGTAACTACACTTGGGAACACAGACAGACAGGTGCCACATGAAATCACTTACCCTGGCGTCATACTCAAGGACAAAAGGGGGAAGATCAATCTGTTCTGGGGGTATGGCTGTGAATAACTGCTGAAGGCTTTCCACATAGTGGATTTTGTCCTTTAGCCCTGAGACTGTAAAGGTTGTGAAAAACCATGCCGAGACCTGAAAATAAATTGCAACAAAAACTAATTGAGATAGTGCTGTTTCAAAACCTCCAAGTTGAACAAAATATTCCAAATCAGGGTTGTATTACACTTGAAGCATTGATAACATTGCAATAACACAACGAGGTGAGGAAGTACAGACCAATGAGGGCTAGCAAGCTTTAGAGCTTTAAAGCTAGGGCTACCTGACTCCATGCTAGCTCCTTCTCCTCCCCAGCTGCCAGTTTAAGGTCCTCTCTTTCTACTGTAGAATAGTGACAGCTATTCTGCTACTTTTGTCTTTAATAAATAAATTAATAAATAAAAATCTATGCAGCAACATGTTTTCACTTCAGATTCAGGTTTAGCCTTTTCAGAATATGATCTATCTGACTCTATATCTGACAGAAGCAATTTCAACTTATTCTACAAGATTTTACTGGAGCTGTATCTGAATGTAAATGGGATTAAGGAATTTTTGTTTTGCAAAGGCCAGTAAGACACCATCCGTACTTCTGAAAGCTGTTAACTACTGCTGTTTAGATTGATGGTGCAAACTTTTGCTTTTAAAACTGCCTTCTCCAAACTTGAGCACTATATTACTTATTTCTTATCTAGGCTGATAGAAGGAAGGGAAAAGGAAAAAAACAACAACTCCAAGAAGCAGAGGCTGCTGTTCACAAATGCTCATACTGGGGGGAGAGGGGAGGGGACCAAGGGCCTATGGTATGCAGGTCACTGAATTTTTCCAAACTTCAGGTAAAATTCAGTTGGGTTTCTGCTAATAGCAGCTGAACTCCTGGAAAATAAAAATCAAGTAAAATATCTTTTGCTGACAATCTATATATTAACATGGTAGCATGAGGGAAAGAATTCATTTTATTTCCAGCTTCAGATATTAATATTGTTGCACAGAAGTTACTGAAATGCACATAGAAACCTGGCTGAAAGGAGGTAATGGATGAAGAAATTCTTGAGACATTCCAAGCTGGGAGACCATACAGAAGAGTAACAGTGGTCAGGAAAAGAGCATCAATCTCAACTCCATATAATCAGAGACAAGGACAACTTAGTCATCCTCCAGAGGAGGAGACTGAGTCCGATGCAGTATTGCTCTGAAAGTTCTGGAAAGTAAAGCTCTGGATGAGCATGGCAGTGAGAAAGAAAGATTAAATGTTTATCTGCCAACACCCAAAATCTTGTTTTCTTTTCTACTATGTACCTCACCTTCGAACGAAATGTTGGGTGGACAAAATACAGTGCCTTCAAATTCCTCTTGTACCTGATTTAAAGAAAGAAAAAAACATCTTAAAATTGACTTCTAACCAAGCTTACCTGGACAACAGAACTGTCAAAATACAGATCATTTTGTTTAAGTGCCTGCGATGCAATTTTACAAAGCTAGATCTCATAAGGGGGCCTACGGGAAAGCTGGGGAAGGACTATCAGGGAGTGTAGTAATAGGACAAGGGGGAATTGTTTTAAACTAAAACAGGACACATTTAGATTAGATATTTGGAAGAAACTATTTCCTATGAGGGCGGTGAGGCACTGGAACAGGTTGCCCAGAGAAGCTTCCATCCCTGGACATTTTCAAAGGCCAGGTTGGATGGAGCTTGGAGCAACCTGAACTGAAGTGCTAGGTGTCCCTGCCCATGGCAGGGGGGATGGAACTGGATGAGACTTAAGGTCCCTTCCAACCCAAACCATTCTATGATTCTGTGAGTAGGAAAGATGACAGATATCCCTTCTTTTTGCCTTTGTTACTTACTTAGGTCTTTGTCCTAGCACAATGAACAAATGGAAAACTGGATAAAAGGAATGACAAACACTTGCACAGCACAGAGGGGTTCTTCTCCTATTGACACTCACTTGGCATCAACAACATCATAGAGTTTCTTCAAGAAATTAGAGTCTAGTTGATTGTAATCATTTGTGAGCGTATGGAAATACACTAGGACATATTCCTTCACTGCAATATGATCCATGACGTGGATGAAATACAGAAGAGCCTGAGATGGAAAGAAGTGAAATTTATATACGCAAGGAACTCTTTCACAGTTGCATTATATTTTAATATGCTTTCTTTAATTCATTAAAATATCAGGAATCATGAAGCTGGGTGGCATTCCTTTTCAGCTACAAAAGCAAGATGAACACTCCAAGCCTTGAACTTGACTGTAATCACTTGGATGTCTTTTTTTGTCTAACTGACTTCACAGAGAAAGTTTTGCTGTTTGCATGAAAAACTCATTTAACTTGCTACATTTCACTTTCCATATCTTCCAGTTACAGAGGCAGAGCAAATCTTACTTTCTGAGAAGAAAACCAACAATTTTCTCTGAAAACAGTCCACTTCCTCCTCCAGAAAAGCCACCCCAAGACATACAAAGCATGCGGGGGAATATGTTTTGATCTGTCTATGAAAATATTTTTTATTTAGTCTCTTAAGTCTTCTACAGATAACACTTTTAGAATTAACACTGACGTACTCTTATAATCCACCTTTCACAACCTGAACATTCACATTCAACCTACACAACTCTAGTATTGCAAAGTCTTACCTTTTCCATGTCTATCAATGTTACAGGGATATTCCTTCCAACCACTACCATCACTGTGCGACCAAAGTTATCCACACCTACAAGAGAAAGAAAAATAAGACTCAGAACTCAGAATAGTCATGTCAGGTTTCAGAGCTGGTCCTTTTTAAACCAGGGAGAACCAGCCACAACTCAGAACCTCCCTACTGCTGTTGCTAAACTAACCACAGAACATTACTTTTTCTTTGTTTAAACTGCCATTCACATTAAGTTCATTCTTCCTCTGAGGCTACTACTGGTTGCATTCTACAGACAAATTCAGAATATGTTTATATCCTCAGACTGTTGAAGAGGAGCTGTTGGGGAGCTTACCACACAGTCTTTCAAAGTCAGTCAAGAGAGAACATGAAAATACCAGATTTACTACAGATGTGCTGCCTAGTTCCTGGCCAGGTTTCTAACTTGATGACATGATGGATTGTACTCAAATTCCAAAGAAAATATCGTATTTTTATTTTGTATTTTTACTTTAAGATGGGGTCATCGCCATAGCGAGAGTCATCAGTGCCCTGAACTTACCTGTCTGGTACAAGGCTTTGAGGGAAGCAATATCAGAGAGGTCTTCAGCTCTTGCTTGACATAGCCAGCGATTATAACTAGAAAGTGAAAAACATCTGGTCAGATCTAATCACCTTTGGGCATTAGAAGCCTAAAGAAGGATAAAACTAGCACTTTGTCACTGATCTCTCTTTAATGTGGGTTTCTGATCAACAGAGCTACTTTCAAATTGATGAAGAAGTATTAAAATAAACATTCAAGTGATTTCCCTAGTGATTTTTACTGGGGCACTGAATATGCACCACCTAGTAACTATTGGTGGCATTGCATTTGGGCTGAAAACATATCAAAGATTTTTTCACTGAAACAACTCCATGTCAGCATTTAAAAACCAGAAGATTTCTTAAAAAAGTCCGTAGGTTGAACCTTACTACTCAGCAACCAGCATCACATACGTATTTTATTTCTTAAATGGTGAAGAATTGAGTGCCTCATCTGAGTAAAGAGGGCAAATATCACACCTTAAAGATTCCTTAGCATGGGACTGGCTTCTTGCAAAGTGGTTATGCACATTAAGGCTAATGGCAAAAAAAAAAAAAGAAAAAAAAAGAGGGAAGAAGCGTCACCACCTTTTTTTTTTTTTTTTTTTAAATCTTCCTAAAAAACTACTTGCTAGCTGCCCATAGCCTCAGGAGCAAGCAGGCAGTACTGACCTAACCACAGAAAGTGATGATTAAACAGTGACACCTTGTGGCAAAGGGATAAACCAGCTGGCCCTATGCACTGGGCATGCTAGAGGATTCATCAATTGTTTCCCTTCTACTGCCCATTCCCTTCAGGCTAGAGAAGCTACCACTGAGATTCAGGGGGACATCAGACCTTATGGATAACTAAGTCATCGTGAGAGCTGGTCCTCCAAACGGCTAGCTAACCCAAAACATTCACACAGGCAAGGAATTTCTCACTTCCTCTGATGCTGTTTTTGCAGTGCTGCCTCTGACAACTGTCCCTGAAGGATGAGGCGTCTCTGTTTGTCAACGTCTCCCTCCATGCGGGCAAAAGCATGGGAACCAATGAAAGACAAGTCTGCCTCCAACCCCTCTTCATCTGAAGCATCTGCAGTAGAAACAAAGGTAGCATAAAACGTTCAAGCTGCGTACGAAACAGCAATGCTGCTGCTGAACTGCTAAATATCTCTGTGAGCCAACTCATTCATCACGCTACACACACAAAAACCACAGTGTACCATGATTATAGCATGCAACTGAGAAATACACACTCTCTTAAAGCATTGTTTTGTCTGGAAAATAACTGGGTAAGTCCTAGTTATCACCTTGTAACACACAGAAAATGGTTAATTCTCCCAGGGGGATTACACAATAAGGTCTAGAGAGAGTGACTTGGGGCTTCCAGTTGTCCTAGTTGTTTTAAGAGGAAAAGTTAGCATGCGGAGGGACACGTGCTGCAGTTTTATTCAGCTTAGAGGCTGTGCTGTAGAAAGGGATCACTTCTTCCTTTTACATTGACTCTGCTGAAACAGATGCTGTAGAAGAGTGATAACCTGAGTTTGGGTATCTACTACACGGCTGTGCAATGGGGTATGAGAGCACAGGCTTACTTGCTGGCAACCATAACAGAATGCTTCACTGAACTTTATATCATCAAGGAATATTGTTAGGGCTTCTAGTACTGCCTCCCTGGGCAATTTGGATGATAGGAACTGAATTTTCCAACTTCAGTATGACATGCTACAGCAACAATGGAACAGGAGTGCAGGATTCCACTCTACCCATTTGCTCCTATCTATGCCCATTTACACGCTGTATTGTTTTGCCATCCACCTCTCACCATTTCAACCCTGAAATTTAGGCAACCTCTTTATAATCTGTCTTCTTTCACTGAGCTTTTGACAGCCATTTCCCAAACGCTGACCTCTGGATTGATCTAGCTCCTCTACTTTTTAAAAGAGTTTTTGCTAATTTTCATTAAGCACCCACCAGTTTGATGCATGTACTGGATCAACAGAATCTGGCCTGGCTAGAAACAGCATTTTAATATGTCACCTAAAACAGTCCAGTAACAATAATGACTTTTTCAGCCAAGGGCTGGTATGATTCTGAACGAGAAAAGAAGCTCCTAACCAGCTCAGGAGAAAATTTGCAAAGGGAAAGGACTCCATCACCCCTCTCCCCCAAAAATAAAAAGACAGAACGACAGCTTTACCACATCCTCTAACCACTCTCCACTTCGAGACAGAAAGCAGAAGTTACCGCTGTCGAACACACAAAGCTAATGAGGCAACTTGACAATTCTTTTCATTACAGCCTGCCTTCCCCCACCACCTCACCCCAGATACCTCTTTGCTCACCGTGTATTTTTTTTCTGTTTTTTTTTTGCTTACTTTCACACAGAGATCCTTATTCCAAAATTGAGATAAGAACTCACCATCTGGAACACCTGGCTTCTCAGTAATTCTGATCTGCCGCTCGGGTACTACAGGCTCCCCTTCCGCATTACCAATATCTGCAGGGAGGTAAGGCAAGGATTGTATCTCTTCTTCCAATGATCTTGGAAAATACAGAGGCAGCAACTTCTGGTAAGTGGCCTATAAATAAGAAAAATGCGTGAAGGTCTATCACGCATCCTTGCTCTTCAGATACGTAACACCTACCCTTGTAGCAGGTATCTTCTCTGAGGTTTGGAGGCAAAGTGCTACTTTCCTTGATGGCTTACATTGGGCTGCTATTTGGCAATAAAAGCAGATAGCCTTTATCAAGGTTAATTTTTTTTATTTTGGTGCCACATTGGCAAGTAACCCAGAGAAGATTCTGCTTTAAATTGCATGAACTCAGGTGGACTGAAGATACTTCAGCATTATAATGAAGTTACAATACATGTAAATGACAGACTTCAGCAAAGGTTGCTTAGATGAAAATGGATCACTACACAGATCACCTCGAGTGATCTGACTGGAAAAAAAGAATAAACAAGAAACAACCAAGAGAAACCTTCCTCACACGTAGGAAAACAGTGAAAATCTTTACTAAACATTGTAATACTTCATCACATGTTCCCTCCAGCAGATGAGTAGTTTTAGAACCCCTATTAAGTAATTTCATTTAGTCATCCAGATGTGACAGAATCTGAACAGTGTGGGTATTCTGCACAGGAGCAGCTATTAATAAGTCCAACATCTAAGAGATGTTGTCCTAGTTTTGGCTAGGATAAAATAATTTTTCTTCCTAGTAGCTGGTATGGTGCCATGTTTTGGATTTAGGATGAGAACAGCGTTGATACCACACTGATGTTTTAATTGTTGCAGAGCAGAGCTTGCACTGAGTTGAGGACTTTTCAGCTCCTCCTGCTGCCCTGCCAGTGAGGAGGCTGGGGGTGCACAAGGGGCTGGGAGGGGGCAGAACCAGGACAGCTGACCCCAAACGGCCAAAGGGATATCCTTTAGCACGGGGCATTGTGCTCAACAATAAAACTGAGAGGAGTTGGCTGGGGGAGTAGGGCTGCTGCTCGGTCCGGCTGGGCATCGATCAGCTAGTGTTGAGCAACTGCATTGTGCATCGCTTGGCTTTGCGTATTTTTATCATCATTTTCTCTTTCTTTTCTGTCCTGTTAAGCTGTCTGCATCTCAACCCGTGAGATTTTACCTTTCTCCCCTCCATCCCTCCCATGCCACTGGTGGCAGGGGAGGAGTGAGTGAATGGCTGTGTGGCACTTAGTTGCCTGCTGGATTAAGCCACAACAGTCCTTTACATGGATTGTGTGTACACCTTAAGCACAGTGTTCAGTGGCATTAATCAGCAACTGTTAAACTGGTACAGCGTTCGTAACAATGGTGTTTTAACATGCTCTGGGCAGATCTGTCATTATCTCAACCCTCTGTGCCCCATATTGGGTGCCAAAAGGACTGTTGTGCTTTTACCTGACAGGCAGTTAAGCACCACACAGATGTCTGCTCACTCCCCCTCAGTGGAACAGGGGAGAGAATCAGGAAAAAAATAATAATAAAAGAAGTAAAAAATCAAGGGTTGAGATAAAGACAGTGCAACTGAAAAGTCCTTGACTCAGTGCAAGCACTGCTCTGCGACAACTAGAATACAGGTGCATTATCAGCATTATTCCCACCCTAAATCCAAAACACAGAAACCATAACAGCTACTAGGAAGAAAAATAACTCTACTCCAGCCAAAAACAGGACTGAAACTGTTAGCACTTATCTGAAAACAGATCATTAAACAACAAGCTTGTTACTTCAGCAATGTTTAAGGTCTTTATATGTGAATGGAAATCAAAACAATCTTTTAAAAGCAGAAGACCAAACCTTGTATAAAGAGCAAGTCTTGCGTGAAAAAGTCCTGTCTATCTGGTAGAATGCATCCAGCACAACTGCATGCTCTAACCTCTAATACTGACTCCTGTTTATGGCTCAGGAACACGGAAGCCAGAAATGAAAAGGCTGTAAACAAATCTATGGTGACTGCTTGAAGTGTGCTGGGAAAAAGCACTGGAAAAGATAGTGTGCTGATAAGAGGCAGAAATAAGCTGTGCAACCGAAAGTCTAAGTGAGACAGAATGATTTGTTAGGGAGAATGTGAGTCCCAGTCTACAGTGCAGGGGTTAATACTGCTGCTGAGATCAAACATGTCCATGAATTTTGATGGAAGGAACATCAAAGAGATACCTCTTCTAGCTCAGAGACTGCAAACACAACCTTCTCCAGAGTCTCCCCGTGAATCTCCAGGAACCTTCGAACTGTGCCTGCAAGGAAGAAGAGTAAATGTAAGTTAGCAAAATAGGAGAAGAAATTTACACATGGCTACAAGCACAGAAATCAACTGAGTGCAGAACAGAGAAAGACATCTCTCTCCTTGCACCAAATAGCTCCACAAGCAGTACACAAGCATGGATTAAGTGGTGGTTTAACATGATATGGGTTTTTGGGCATATTGGAAATTCCATCTCCATTCTCTCCTGCTTCTCTCTTTACAGATGGGTAAAAAATGAAAAAGTCTCTCTGGGATTTTAGCTTACTAGGCACACCTCAATTTATAGAATGTGATCTTAGTGCCCTGTGAAAAAAAATCAAGCCAAAGCCCTCCTTTACCAAGTCTCTGCAAGTTGTCAAAAATGGATTATTCCTAGAACAAGTCGCAAGCCACACAAAAACTCGGGTCAGCTATGCAAAAGCAGCATATAGAAATTATAAACGTAAGTCATGAGAGAATTTATTCCCTCTACTAATTCTTGGACTTACACTGCAGCTAAAGGCCCTCATCTGTAATCTTGACAGATGCCAGGATCTTAAAGTGATCTTCAAGTGCTTTTCTACCAACATTACTAAGGGAGAAAATGTCCTAACAAATACATTGGTCTAGCAAATTTTTTCAAGTAGCATATAGCCCTACACAGACAACAACAAAGCAATAAAGGAAAGAAGTAACAACGGGTCGGTAGAAAAAAATCTCTTCAAAAACTTCCTGTACAGAAATTCACGTGTAACCGGGTTGACCCACAACACTACTTTACAGGACAAACACAGTTCTGCAGTTCCACAGCAAGCATTTTTCTGAACCTGTGTAAGCAGATATTTTCAGAAGTCTTAACTCAGGCGGATGGCAGAGAAACCAGAGAAACAGACAAATCGGTTTCTTCAACTGCCAGTACCTCTGCTAAGCAAAGGGTGAGATTTCTCCAGTCAGCTTGCACAGCAAGAGGAAAAGCCTGCAACAACATCCCTATTGTGTGGGAGTACCATACAGGGAAGTCCAGGGAATCAGTGGTGGTGGAAAGCAGACACAAAGAGCAGGACAATGGGAATGAAAAGTTAAAAGAGGAAAAGGAAAAAAACAAACAAGGCAAATACACTTTACGTTTGGCTATGCTGACAACACTGAAATAGCAGCTGAAATTCACCCTGTTGCTTGAAACCATCTACAGTCATTCATAATTAAGGCCTCATCCTTGTTATTCTGAACACTTTTCTAATATCAGCAAACTCTCACCTCACTCTTCAGTATCTTTTCCACGTCATTAAAAAAAGTATCAAACACTAGGTTCCAACACAGCATCCAACCCATGGATGCTTCCTGATGACCTCTCGGAGAAAGGTCTTTTGTTTTTATCCTCCATTTCACATTTATCCATGCAAAGCCTGCTTCTTTATGGCCTCCTGCAACACATTACAGCCCCCTAAAAAAAAGTTTCCCCATATCAATAGCAGTCTGCCAGAGGTAAGCAATCTGTTGCATATTGCCATCCAGTTTACTTCACTTTCCAACATAAACTTACGCAGTGCTATGTGGGTTGCATCCTCCAAGGGGTAGCATCTTTTCAGAGAGTTAATGACACAAAATCCTACAGAGCACATTGCCTGTTCCCTGAAATCCAGAAACAGAGAAGTAAATGAACAGAAACATAACTTGAGATCAGGTGGGAGCAAACTTTTGCCAGTACAGTAGGTAACACCAGTACTTTTCTCCTGTTTCTGTGGAGCAGTAATCCTCTTTCAGGTTTGTGCAGAAGGATGCTTTCCTGGCAAGATGCATTAATAAGCAGGGAAGGAAAGAACCATTCATGATTCCATGTTGTTTTTCTTTCTTGTGTTTGTTCTCAGGTTTCTCTTTCTACCTCAACTACCTTATTTCTGCAATTTCTCATATCCTGAATGAAGTTCTTACCTCCAGCTCCCTGTAATCCTTTCAAAATACTTTCCTTCCTGTATAGGATTGACAACAAAGGAAAGGAGGGGAAGAAAAGGTGCTCTTTATTGTAAGTATTATGTTCCTCCACTTGTTCTGCCATTTGTTTTGTCAGTGGTCCAGACACGGACCGAAATGGCTTACTTGATCCTACATATGATTAGACAACCACTGGCAAGGAATGATATATAGCTAAACAGCAAGAAGAGAAGCATGCCACATTATTAGAAAAGTAAAGTAAAGGTGGTGCCAATAGTCAGAGGAGTTTGAACAAGCTCAGAGCTTGTAATTTCAGACAGTCATTCCACAGGTGTCAAAAATCACTCTAGAGAGCAGGAGGACTAAAAGCCACTCAGAAATCAGCAAGCAGAATTATCAACATTTTTTTCATTATTAGAGGTTTCAAACCAGACCTGGCTTTGCTTCCTACATCTGAGGCAGAAAAAACAAACAAACAAAAAACCACCCAAGAACTGGTATATACTAGAAGACTTAACTATAACCTGGATTGTGAAACAGTTACTACTGCACTACACCACAGAAATCAGACTTGAAAGAATTATCTTCCCTACCCTGTGTACTTGTGAAGTAAATTTTCTGACATTGTTCTGGTTCAACTATTTTTTGCCAACTACTATTACAACAGCCCTCATGGGAGAACAGAATTCAGGAAAGAACACAGAAAAACAGAAACCATAAAGATAAAAAAAAACGTTAGCTAAGAGGAAGTAGAAGACACTACGGATGAAAGAGGAAAAACTACAGACCCATCTGCAGTAACTGTTGATTTAGAAATAACCTTGCACCTTGACTCAGAATTGTGGCTACTGTATGAGGGCTGAGAGGTCAAATACATGAACTGATGCAGCAGTCTGATCTGACTGGGTATGTCCACGTGGCTGCACAGAGACACCTGAAACTGCTGCTTGACCAAGCTCTTTTAAAGACTTTTGCAGCATGGAGTCTGGCAGAATTATTAACGATGCTTCTGAGCGTGTCTGAATGCTGCACAGCTCTAGCTACGCTGTTCCAGGACTTGAACCCGCTCAGATCTCTCATTTTATTTTATTTAAACTGCAACACAGGTCAGAAGATGAGGTATACCGTAAACACAGCAACACTCTTATGTTCTGATCCAAATCCAATAGATGTGAGATGATATTCACGGCCATTTGGCCTCCTGTAGGAGAAGGGATGTGCCATGCAAGCCTTACGTAAGGCGCTGGCTGCTTACTTTGCGAGCTGCAGGACGTTGCGGTAACAGCTGTACAGAGAACTCTCAGCTGCTGTGCGATACCGGCTCTTGTATTTGGGTCCCACTGTGTGAATGATGAAGCGTGCAGCCAAATTAAATCCTTTGGTGAGTTTAGCCTCCCCTGTCCTGCACCCTGGAAAAAAACAACAAACACCAGGATTTGCACAAATGCCATAGGGTCAAAAGTATTCAAGCCCTTGACTTCCTCCTGAGTCAGGTAATTTGACTTCATCCGTAAAAGTCAGCATTTTGGGTATCAAATATTAAGGATAGCACCTTCTCTCTCACAGCAACTGCTTAATACCACCTAGTCATGTTGAAGAGGTGAAGGCCGTGCTAATTCCTCTCAGTTTTAAAAGCTACTCGTATGAAGGCAAACCACAAATTGTTAGAAATGCTGCCTTAATTGCAGTGCTTACTATGTTACAGACAGAGCCAAAGGGAGAAACGTGTTAACAACATGCAGAACACCGATACACCAATATGCTATACAACCACCAATAAAAAGTCCTTCCGAATTTATCAGCTTGGCTTTGGGAAACTGCTTTTTGGATAAAAGGTCTGCAAAGCTCCTTATCAAACTCACCAATTGCT
Source organism: Netta rufina (assembly GCF_964035555.1). Classification (NCBI taxonomy): domain Eukaryota; kingdom Metazoa; phylum Chordata; class Aves; order Anseriformes; family Anatidae; genus Netta; species Netta rufina. The sequence goes on from NC_140123.1 coordinate 123,411,614, forward strand.
GGCAAACGTATATGAAATGGGATGACCGAGCACATGTTTCATCTGCACTCCCTGAGCCAAGTAACATTCATTGCTTTGCAAATTTCTTGGTGTCCATAAGGCGTAAGGATGATTTTCAAGGAGATCATACCTTTCTTGACAGACCGGATGTCTAGTCCGAAGGCAATGAAGTTTGCACACCACATTTAATTGTTCCATTCCCAGCACCCTCCAGTTACATACTCTAGGATTATTTACTGCATAGTCTTTAACTCGCTTTGATTAGCACTGCTCTTTGGCTATCCCCTGCAAGTTCCTCCTGTTTAATTTCTGCGTTTCTTTGCAAGCTTTTTGCATTCTGTTAGAACCCTCTGTGACATCTGTAAGCCTCTCGACTGCCTGCCCTTTGTCAATACATTTTGGATTAAAAAAAAAAAAATCCAAATATCCAGCAACAGCTATTGTGTTTGAAGTCTGTTTCCTCCAGGTACCTTTCCTGGAGGAAAAAAGTCTGCTAACTCTCCCCTTCTTCACCTAAACCACAAGAAATCAACTCCACTGCAGTTCTGAACAGCTGAAGAAGTACTTTCAGTCTCTCTCTTTCCCAGCCCTCAAGGAGGAATATTTCTCATCTTCTTCCCTCTGCTTGTGCAGCTGCAGAGAGCCACTTAAGCTTTCTAATCTAGCTGAAAACTAATCTTTTCACCAGATCAGCTTGCAACCTGATCTTATAGGTTGCTAATGCCCATGAAAAGAAATTCTGCTTTAACAAGTGGCTGGGCCCACCCTGCTGGCAGCAGCTCTGCTGCAGCTTGGTTCAAGTCGATTATGAAGCTTCACACTGAATAGAAATGTTCACTTTCTCTCCTCCACTGAATTTGTTGTGGTGCTCAGACAGGCTGCTTCACAGCATACATGAAAGCATGTGTTATGGCAGGAAATATTCCAGGTTGAGAATCTTACTCAAGACTTCAGGCATGCCTTTTTAACGGCGTCAACATATTGCCTTTAAGCCAACACCTTGTAAACTTGTTGATCCCATAAATCACATTATTTTCTATAGAAGTCGACCTTCTTTATTCTGAAATAAGCAGAAAGAACACAACGGCATACTAAAACTGAGCATAGACTTTGAACTATTGCACATCCTCTAAAATGCCTCAACTGCAAAGAACATATCTAGGTAAGCTGAAGATAGGAAAATGAGAAGCTAAAGCCAAAACATTTAATATATCAGATATCAAGCTATTATTTTCTCCTATGAAGACAGGCTGAGAGCTGGGCTTGTTCACCCCGGAGAAGAGAAGGCTCCCTGGAGACTTTATGGCAGCCTTCCAGTACCTAAAGCGGGCCTACAGGAATGCTGGAAAGGGACTCTTTGTCAGGGGGTGTAGTGATAGGACAATGGGGAATGGCTTTAAACTAGAAGAGGGTAGATTTAGATTAGATATAAGGAAGAAATTCTTTACTGTGAGTTTGATGAGGCCCTGGAACCAGTTGCCCAGAGAAGCTGTGGATGCCCCATCCCTGGAGGTGTTCAAGGCTGGGATGGATGGGGCTTGGAGCAACCTGGATTAGAGGAAAGTTTCCCTGCTCATGGCAGGGGGGTTGGAACTGGATGAACTTTAACGTTTCTTACAAGTCAAACCATTCTGTGATTCTGTGATTTGAATGGATCAAGGAGGAAGACTAAAGTCACACAAACTCAGATGAGCAAGCAAAGGCTTGTAACAAAAATTGTCCAAAGTATTTTCTCTTGTGGAAAAGAATTAAGAGAGTTTGACTGAGGTATAACTGTGAGCTCTGTAGGGAAACTAATACATTCAGACAACCAGATGCAGAATCAGTAATTTCTAACCACACGTGCATCACACTTTGTACTTCCCAATGCCTTCTGTGTAAAGATCTCTACAAAATTTGCTAAACTAAATTAAGCAGTAAGAATTATTCCCATTTTAAGACACAGAGTCAGGTGGTCTAGTACAGTGACTTGTACAAGGTCAAGGTCTGTGGCAGAAATGGAACTGAAGTTGAGATCTTATTATTTTAATCTGGTGATAAAAAATCCCTCCCTTTACTCCCTGTAGTATTTCTGTGTTAATCAAAACTACACTGTTCCCAGGAGCACAGACGTTAGCTGAGCCTTAAAGAAAGCACAATTCTTCTAAAGATCAGCATGTCACATGCTTTAGGATCATGTTTTTTCTTTCAGTCTATGAAACATGGAAATATATGGAGCAGTAGAAGTAACTTGACTGAAATATCAGCACTCCACACGATCTACAGGTTTAGACCCAAGATCATACATTTTTAATTCTCACCAAGAACTTTCTCCCACATGAAGAAAAATTAAAAATTAAATTGGAAAGAGCACAAAAAGGAGGCTGAGGTGACAGAAGTACGATAAACCAGTTTCTTAACTAGGCTTTGTTTCTGCTACTGTGAAACTCATTAATAGTGCACAAAAGCTGAAGCTGTAACCCAGTTTCTTCCCCCACACAACATGCCACTAGAGCATCAGAGAAGTATTGATTTCTGACAGGGTCTTGTCACAAGACTAAAGGGAAACTATCACAAGGAGTCACGCATCTGCAGATTACATCAAAGACATCAGTGTCACCACAGGGGTGGAGGATGTAAACTGCACATAGCTCAGGATGGCAAAAGAGAATTTAAGAAGCTCAGCCCAACTTTTACAGAGAACCTCCTACAGAGCTGACAGATCTTGAACGTTAAGGATTCAAAATGTCCCTCTTCCCACCCCACAATGCACTGAAAGAACTCCTCGGTTTATTTTTAGAGAAGTGAGTATACGTAGTACCAGGGTCCTAACTATTCCGTAACATCTGCTGTATTTTAACAGTTTCTATTCTAAGGATGCACATGGACTTTTCCCTCTACTGGTTAGCCTTCCTCCTGTCTTACTTCCAGCTTACTCACAAAAGGCAAGCTGAATGAGTTGAATAGGATTTCATAAAACTAAGCATGCCTATTCTACTGCAGTTTAAGCTACTGAAAGCCTGCATTGGAAATATAATGCTCCTTCTACCAATTTTGTTACAGCATGATACAGGAGATAGAGCTGTTACCAAAGAGGGTGATCAGCACTACTCAGGAATCAGTTCTCAAAATTCAGCTTCACGGTGATCAGGTTTCAAAATTCAGCTCAGTACCATGTGGGAAATCTTAATTTTAACTGCAAGCTGTATCAGACTTTTGTATGACCTTGGATAACTATAAACTCGTGCTTCCTCACACAAAATAAAAAAGACACTTATTTTCATCTAACAGGCATTAAGAATAAAGCTGAATGTTTAGAAGTCTCATTATCAGCAATATAACAGGCTAACAAAGAATCCAGCTAATGCAAACCTCACCAAAAGCGGAGGAAATGTACGTCAATCTAGCCTCCCCTCTTTATTTCACCTTAACACCAGACATGGGAGAGAAAAAAAGAAAAAGCTACATCTTGATTTTGGCTCATGCTTTGTACTATGCAAGGACAGCAGATTTCAATATGAAAAATGTCTCCAGCTACTTACCCTTGAGCTTCTGGAGTTCATCCCTCAGGTCAGGCCCAGCATGCATGAAAACACTTTCAGATACTGGATTCTTATCAGTGAGAGACTCATTACTGGTATTTACTATGGCTGTGCAGTTCAGTAATGCTACGTCTCCTTTCCTGAGGAAACAAGGAAAGTTTATTGCAGGTTAAACATCAGATTAAGCAGGATATTCTCAAATAAATGCTGACAAGCGAGGAAATGACGAATTAAAGCATTAACAATATCCCAGTTCCCACATAGTGTAGTGTACCCTGACGTGCTCACCATGCAGAATCATCCTCTGTCTCCAACTGACAGAGACAGATTGCTTGCAGCCCCTCATTTCCTTGAAAACTCTCAGCCTCAAGTCATTTAGGGGTGCACGTAGATAATGCAGTGTTTTCATTTTATGTAGCGTGGTTTAGTTAGCAGAACATGTGAAGCAGCACAGTACAACACATTAAAAAAATATGTATTCTCTCATATCTTAGTGATAAGATGATACTGCAGGCATACCATCCAGGGCACCTTACTGCTGCTGCTGCTATTCCTCAGACCACCAAAAACCTCAAGCAACACTGTGGCCAGTCAAGTTTTCATTACTTTTGTTCTGGAATTGTGAACCCACAATTTGATCGTGTTCAGTCTGCTGCTCGAGGATCAGACACGCAGCAGATAAACACAGCAGAGATACATGCGAGAAGATGGAACAGCAGAACTCTGACCTGCTTTTTGTCACAGCAGCTGTCATTAGGGATTTTGGAATCAAACAGCATAGGAAGGGAAATAACAATTCCCAAGCACAGGGAGAGATTCAAGTGACAGTTCAAATCACTCACATTTATTTTACCCAAACACAGCTCACAGGAGATGTTTAACCTTTTACTTTTCTTTTTTTTTTTCATCATGTTCAGCAAAACCATGAACAATCCTATTTCCCACACATATGAACCAGGAAAGATGTTCAGGCTGATCCCTTAATTAGCCCTCCCAATAAATCTGTTGATTCTAGGACTCTATAACAGCATTTCATCATTCTAAATCCTCCTCTCTTCATACTGATTAACAGAGTTACTCACCTAGAGAGTAGGTTTGAGTATCTGAGATACAGGCAAGAAAAAACCGATGGAGTAAGTTCACCTCAGCACACTGTACTTATCAATAGATTTTGGTAGAAAAACATGGAGTGGTTGTTTGAGGCAGTCAGATCCTGCAGGAAATGGAGAGGTGATGACAAAGGCATTGGAACCACGTCGAACTTACCATAATATTATTTTTTCATTGATGTCCTTCCTGTATGGAAAGGGTGATCTAACATCGACTTGAGCTTTTTCAACCGGGTTTGGGTGAGAATCCAGCTGCTTAGCCTCATAGACATCAGTCCAGCCTGGCAGAGTATCGATATCCACAAATTTGGAAGGTGCACCCAAGGGATCCATGGAATGGAAAGAACGGCTTCTTTTTTTCCTTGTTAACTTGTCACACTCCAGTTCTCAATGGAGTCTTCTGGGTGCTTTAAAAGAAGAAAATCAAACCAGGTCACAGCTGTTTACAGAACGTAATTCCCATGGAGCCGTCAGACCTTTCACAAGGCTACAATGCAATCACAGGCAACAGAAAAACAGATTTATTTCCAACTCAACCTCTTTCTCCAGTTTTGTCATCTCTATGACAAAGGACAATGAAAATGCTCATAGAATAGTGGTAGTAGGACAAGTTTTCTCCTATAGTGCAAGAAAAAAACACCTTCTCTATTAACTTGGTCCAACTGACTTGTGGGCTTTTATTTTGAAAGTGCTGAAAGCAAGCTCCCAAGCACAGAAAGGACCTTAGCCTTTCTGAAAAGCAGTATTTCTTTCCATAAAGGAAAAGCAAGTTTGCAGTAGGGTGCCTACGATCTATTCCTTCAGATATTTTGGCCTAGCCCTGGGTCATGCTTAAAAACAAACAATGCAAAAGAAAACAAGCGTCTGTTCTCCCCCCCAAAAAAGCCCCTATCCCAGTGGTACAACTTCGTTGTACACCTGTATCGCAGCACCATGCACTGAACTGCAAGTCCAATGAGTTCTGTAGCAGTGCAAATAAGGCTCCGTTTTTACAGTCGTGCACTTCCAAAACCTTTTCTCCCAAATGGATTTAGGGGGAAAAAACAAGCAGAGGTAAACCTGAATGCTTGCCAACGAACTTCAAACCCTGAAGAAGCGGACTGAACTCTGACATCCAACCTGTTTTATCAAAAGGCCAAAATAGCACTGGTGTTTGATCAAAATTTGAGCTTCCCAAAGCGTGCATTTCACTTGCCAGTACAGACCAGCACGTAGGCTACTACATTTCCATCCCTGCTGCTGAACCATACTGGGGAATTAAACTGGCACCAATAGGCCCACACACATAACTTCGTTTTGCTACATGCACGCTTATTTTAACCTTTTTTACAGCTTTGTCAATAACGGTTTTGACAAAACAATATTACACAAATGGTAATTTCAAAACCTGAGGTATATTTGCTAGCTAGGAAACAAACCAACCCCGCCAAAAACCCCAGCTGATGGTCAATCAAGGCAGACGCTACGACAACACTGGCCATAAGAGCATATAAATAAGATTTTTGGCCTGATGACTGGGAAAAAGGAGATGAACAAAAACCGGTAGGATTCGTTAGCCCGGCTCGTGATTCTGCACTAGATCAGAGCCCACCCCGTGAGGTGTAGACAAAGGTAGGGGCCTCGGCAGGGCGGCGAGAAGAAGAGGCAGCAGGGAAGGAGGCGCACCACAGCTCCTCCTGGAATATTTCCACCCAAATTTTGTAGCCTGGGGACGGAGGCGGCGTTCCGGCACGGCTCAGAGGGCTGACATACTGCAGAGCCAGCCGAGGAGCCCAGCATGGGGGCGGACATTTTACACAGCCCCGTGTCCCCCCCCACCCACAGGGGCTGCAGCCCCGCACCCCCAGGACGCGGGCACAGCACCCCACAGGGGCGGCTCTCTCTCCCTCCCTCCCTGGACACGTTTCAGCACACTTCTGGCCGCAAGAAGCCATCCACCACCCCTACACACATCCAAAACCCCTCTCCCCACGCCCCCACTCACAGGCCCGAGGGTCCCGCTGGGCGCCGCTGCGGCGGCATCACCCCGGAACGGGGCGGGCATCACCACCACCCCTTTCACCACCCTTTCCGTTTCCTTCAGCTCCGCCCCGGCGGCTTCCCGGCCCTCCGTGACGAGCCTCCGCTTCCCTCGGCAACGTGCCGGTGGGGTGTAGGGTCGCCATGGGGCTGAGCCGGCAGTACCTGCGCTATGTGCCCGCCGCCCTCTTCGGGCTGCTGGGCAGCGCCGGCGGCAACGCCGCCATGGTGGCGCTGGGCGGCGAGCGGGGCCGCGGCGTGGCGGTGGCCGCCTGCGAGCATGTTTTCGTGTGGGACCTGAGGAAAGGGGAGAAGGTGAGGTGAAAAAGCTGTTCTGGGATGCCTCCAGTCGAAGGAGTTTGGGTTAGGGTGCCTGCGGGCAGCCCCGCAGCCCTGGGGTAAAGCCCCTCGCTCTGTGGGGGTTAAAACGCAGGGGTTAGGAATTGGGGTTTTTGGGCGCCGGTGCCGGTTTGATTGGGAGGAATTACTACTTGTTGCCCTGTGCCGTGTAAAATGGGGTTAATTATACTCTATTCAGCACAGAAAGCTGAAAAATGAACTTCAAAACGTGCACAAACGCTTAGTTGGAAGTGCAGTAGGAGCGCAAAATATGCTCAGGGTTCCAGGCCCTGTTCCTGTTTGATTGTGAGGGATTACTTCCAGCTCCTGCATGCCTTGTAAAATGGGGTTAATTACGCTCCATTCAGCACAGAAACATGAAAAATGAATTTATAAAGATGCAGAAGCACTTTGTTGGAAGATCAGTAGGCGCACAAAATACATTCTGCTAAGTGCGTGGTTCTGACATATCATTTACCATCACTTTTTGTTTTGGCTCTGACGTATCATTTATCATCACTTTATGTGTTTTCTCTCCTAAAAATTGCAGGTTCTTATCCTGAAGGGTCTCAAGCAGGAGGCCAGGTACCTCTGCCCCTCTCCAGATGGGTTGCACCTGGCTGTTGGCTATGAGGACGGCTCGATCCGTATCTTCAGCCTCCTGAATGGGGAAGCAAACGTGACTTTCAATGGGCACAAGGCTGCAGTTACGGCCATGCAGTACGACCAGCTTGGTGGCCGGCTGGTATCTGGCTCAAAGGTGAGGCTTGCACATCTTGGGGGCTTTCCTTTCACAGTAGGGAGAAACAGAGACTCTGTGGAGAAGGTTGATTTGAGCTAAAATGTTTGGTATTTTAGGTGGGTTGTGTGCCCTGAGGAGTTAAAGGAGATAGGGCTGCAAAACAGTAACAGGGTTGGGGAGCCCAGGGCTGGGAGAATGCTGAGGGGCAGGAGGGGTATTAGCAGATCTGTTGAAGGTGGAGAAGTTTGTGAGGTCCAAAAATAACAAAAGTGACTCAAGCCAGGAGAGAGGTGTGTTTATTGGTCTGAATGCACATCAAGGGAATGATCATCATTTGCATCAATCATCCTTAACATTCAGTGTGAGAAAGTGTGCTCTTGGGTAGTCTTTTCAGTCATAGAATGGTTTGGGTTGGAAGAAACCTTAAGCTCATTCAGTTCCAACCCCCCTGCAATGGGCAGGGACACCTCCATCTAGACCAGGTTGCCCAAAGCCTCAGCCACCCTGGCCTTGAACACTTCCAGGGATGAGGCATCCACAGCTTCTCTGGGCAACCTGTTCCAGTGCCTCACCACCCTCACAGTAATGAATTTCTTCCTTATACCTAATCTAAATCTGCCCTTTTTTAGTTTAAAGCCATTACTTCTTGTCCTAACGCTACGCTCCCTAATAAAGACGTAGACAGATCATCGAAGAGGTAGACGTTTTGCAGACAAATGCTGGTCCCTTCGAGACACTCTCTCTGTTCCAGGATACAGATGTCATTGTGTGGGATGTCATCAACGAGAGCGGTCTGTACCGGCTGAAAGGACACAAGGATGCTGTCACTCAAGTCCTTTTCTTGAAGGAGAAGAACCTGCTGGTCACCAGGTGAGTCCCATCCATACATATGAGACCTATAGGATGTTGTGATGGAGTAATGAGGTCTCAAACCTGCTAGCATCTTAAAATATGGTTTTGTCATGTCCACACATTTTTTATAAATCTGTTGTCTGAATTCCAAATGTGGTAAGCAGAAGGGAAATAGCTCTTCTGAAAAGTAACATTTGTGAAAGGCTTTAACTTACAGGTAAATAAAGCAACTTACATTTATTGTAACAATGAGTAGTAATATGTTTATTATGTATGTAACTATTTTTGCTACTTATCTTGAGGAATTAAGTAGACTTACCTTCTGTATGTGTAATTCATGCAGCAGTGTGACAGAAAGATTGCTTCCTAGTAGGTAGTAATGAAATTAATTAATTAAAAGATGATAGAGGGCTTGTTTCTTAGTTATTTAACACCTGCATGTTGATTGTATCCCTTCAATAATAATTGATTTACAGAAGATACTCTCACTATAATGTTTTTCTTTACTAATGTCATCTAATAGGTTAATAGAAAAGGGCACTCAAATCAGTTCAGTATGAAATTATAACAAGTTTCTCATGTTTTTTTTTTTTTTTTTCTCTTTCAAGTAGAAAATAATATATTTTGTTAGTTTGGTAGATGATGCCTCTTTCCTAGTGCAATTTCACGTCTTTGCAGGTCAGTTTTAGAAATGCTTCTTAATTCTCTCAGTAGCTACATTGATACAGAGAATCTCTCATATTTTTGGTTTGAAAGGCACATTTAGAATTTGATCAGCACTTTGCACTTATTGGTCTCACCCTAAAGAATATTGTTCTTGCCCTAAATAAGCTAAAAAGCGGGCTGCATGACACTGGGGCTTGCAGCTGAATCTGGAGAAGGAAATACTTTCATGAATTCCTAGGTACCTTTTTGCAGCATCTTTGTGTTGCTGCACTCTTGTCCTTGCATAGCTTGTGAAATTCAGTGTGTTCCTACTCTGAGCAGCTGATCTGTGATACGTTGCAGCACGTTTTAGATTTTATGATGTCGTATTAGATCTAGATTGTATTTCTTCAGCTTTCATGGTATTACATGAGCTCTAGCAATCTTTCCTCACGTGTCGAGGTTTTCTGTTTTGTTCTAGTGGCAAAGACACGTTGGTGAAATGGTGGGACCTGGACACCCAGCACTGCTTCAAAACTCTGGTTGGACACCGCACTGAGGTAAAGAAAATGAATGTGCAGAGAGCTGTAGAGATGGAGGGGCTTTGGATTGGTTTTGGATTGGGCTTTGGATTGGTTCACCTTGTGCTTTTTCTGTTTTCAGGGGTTGTAAACTAGAACTCTGATGTATTCTTAGTTGTTATTAAGCTTTAGGGATGAGCAAATGAGAGGCTTTCAAACTTTCTAGGAACTGACATCAACATACAGTGGGTGACAATTCCAATACCTGGAGGAAATTCCAGTTAGCTCCAATTTCTTCTTGGTTCCCATTTAAATAAATCAATTAAAGATGCTCTGCTATTGCTATGATACTCAAAGGAGTCATAAACCAGTTCCTCAATTTGTGCCTTTGGACAGGTTTGGGGGATGGCTTTGATATCAGAAGAGAAACGTCTGATCACTGGGACTGCTGACAGTGAGCTGAGAGTGTGGGATATCAGTTACATCCAAGAAGAGGTAAGATATTCCCTCGGTAACCCCCCCCCCCCCAGTCTTGCCCATCCATCTGCTTGTCTTTGGACTAAAATGGGTCAAGAACATATTAAATCCAACTGCTGTTCTGGGAAACAGAGCCAAAGCAGCATCTTTGCTGTCTGAGGTGTCCAGAAGCTGCTCTTGGGACAGACTTTTTGATGTTTTCTGTATTTTGAGCTTGCACATGAAGCTGCAGAACATCCAGAACAAACTTCCTAGAGCATGCCAGATCTTCTAGCTGGAGAAGACAATTTTGTGGGATAAGCAGGGGAGGACATGGTGCCTACAGGCATGCTGTAGTTTGTTATTGTTGCTGTGTACACTAACTGTTCCTTCAGGGACATGAAGTGCAAGTGAAACAGGAACCAGAACACCTTAGGTCTTGTGGTTGAAGTTATTCCGTATGGATTTTTGTCCACGAACAGGTAAAAGACCCCGATGAGCCAGAATCCAAGAAAAGCAAAGGGTCTTCACCTGTAGCAGAAAAAAACCCTGAAGAGGACGAGACCCTAGAGTTAGATGAGAGCCCTGAAGAGGTAAGCTCACTTTTCCATGCTGGCTGTGGGATGGTGTTCATCAGCAGAAGTGTTTGTGCCAGAGCATGCACATGTTGCTTCTCTCTCTGTTTGGGAGAGAAGGGGGGTCAGGAAGTGTTTAATGTTTGGCAGAGCTCTTTCATTAAGCAACATGGGGATGATGTAGTTACTAGCTGTTTGGCAGCTGGTGAGCTCAGTGCTGATGCTCATTGTTGCAGGTCAGCAATAGAAGCATGGGGGTCAGGGTGGCACTGTGTGGTGGGAGACTGGATTGTGCAAAGCCATTCCCACTTGTGCTGCTGGTGGAGGCTTCACCCAGTCTGTTTTTTCTGGGGAAAGTTTCTGGGATCTTTTTCTGACTCCAGACTGTAGTTATGGTAGATAACTGACCTTGTTTAAGATCTTTCCCAACTGCTTTTCAGAGGATTTCCCTCCCTTTAATCATTGGTTTTAGAGTCTCTGTTCTCTATCTGCTCTGCCTCTTGTGACAGAGGAGCTGAACTCTCCTGCCTTTACAGCATAGAACTTCAGCTTTTTTTCTTAAATGGCTTTTTTTTTTTTTTTTTTTTTTTTGATTTGCCAAGGGAATTAAGTTATTTTTCCACTGGGACTGTCAATGGTATGTTTCTTGCATTTTAGATATAAAGAAAGGAGATAAGCAGCTGTGTAAGCTATATATTGTTTTGTTCCTAGATTATCCTTGCTAATTGTTCTACCAGGACCCTGTAGGTTCATTTTCCCCCTCTTCTCCTGAATTCCCTTCTGAGAAGGTTTCTCAGTTTGCTTGAGAAGATCACTTGACCTTCCAGACCCAAGTTTCTTCTTTTTTTTTTCTTTTTTTTTTTTTTTCCTGTAGCGCCTCCTGAAGTGCAGTAAAGTTGGATCCATCATGCGGGAAGGGAGGGACCGAGTAGTTACTCTTGCCACAGACAGAACGGGCAAGATTTTGGCCTGCCATGTAAGTAATGGGGGGGCTCTGCTGTTGAGTTGCAGAAGAGGCTCATGGAGACCTTGGATAACATTTGTAAGTGCCAGCCAAGGCTTTGCATGCCTCTGACTGCTTGCTCTGTCTCTAGGGAACTGATTCTGTTCTGGAAGTGTTCTCCATCCTTTCTCAAGAGGAAGTCCAAAAGAAACTGGAAAAGAAAATGAAGAAGGCGAAGAAAAAAGCCAAGTAAGAACTTATGAAGATGCTCTTTCTGTCCAGAAAATTGTTAGCCCCTCAAGCAGCACGACACAGGGGTTGAACTCCAAGCTGCTGGTCGTTCTGACCGTGCTAGCTGCGGTATTTTGCAGGCACTGTTCTTGTGAGTCCTTGGCACATGTCTAAGCAGCTTACTTGCTCCTGGAGACTAAGGAATTTCCTTAGAACATGAGAAACATTCCTTCTGAGTACTTTGCCTGCAGAAAGAGCTAATGTGTAGAAGGGAATGGGCAGAAAATGTTTTGTTTTTTTCCCTGGAGCTTCTCACTTCTACCTGATGTTCACATTTACACTGTTGTATCAAATAAAGTCTCTGGTAGGACATACTGGAATGAGAGTTTCATCTGACAAGTCAGAGTGACTCTAATACCTCATCTCCTGTTTTACAGCAGGCAGAGATAGAGGTCAGAGCTTTATTAATGGGTACTTTGTGTTAAATGGCTCTCTGGGTACCCTGGTACTTAATGGATGCCTCACAATAGCCCACAGGGAGAGGTCTGGCTCCAGGGTAGAAGCTGAAGCATAGGGCAGATAAATCTGGAGTCGCTTTGGCAATGAATGAGGACTTCTGGTGAGTGGTAGGAGATGAGCAGAAGCTGATCTTCCCATCAGGCACAATACTGTCATCTGCTTTGTGTCCACTACTCCAATGTGCCTTGTTTGAGTGCTTTGGCTGCCTTCCAGAGGAGGTTGCCTTCCTTGAGATAATTTGTTTCCGCAGTAGCTTGTCTACCAGCATGAATTTAGCCATCTAACCCTATTCTTAAAAAGGGTTAGCACTGCTGGGTAACAAGGCAGTTGTTTTCAGCAGGCTACGTGGTTTCCTTATTCTCTGACCCTGTCTTAATTTGTGTTGGCTGTGCTGAGTTATTTGCCTCCCCTCCGTTATCTGACATTCGCAGGAAAAAGTCTGAGGAAGAGGAGCCTGAAGGGGATGTGGAGCTGAGCCTGCAGGAGGAGATCCAGCGGGTCACTAACATCAAAGCTTCTGCTAAAATCAAGTAAGTGGAAATCCTGTTGTGCAGGCTGAGCTCTGGTTCTGCAGCTGCTTGGGAAAAGCTCTGCACAGCTCATTATGGGGGAGGTGGAAGAAGTTCCCCCCTCGATGTCTGCTCAACTTGGAGCTGAACAGAAGCTTACCATGATCTGCCAGTCTATTCTTGTTGACCTCTGTGGCTTAACATGCCCCTGCTCGTAGCATGCACTCTGCCTATGCTCCGCTTTTTCAGTTGTTCTTAACACTTGATCCCTACTACATTTTGTCTTATGGCCCCTGTGCACAGTTCTGATTTTTTTTTGTCTGATCAAACAGGTCGTTTGACCTGATTCTCTCTCCAAAAGGAGAGCTGAAGGTTGTGTTGCTGCTCCAGAACAACATCATTGAGTCATACCTGCTGAACCTGTCGGCGCAAGTCCCGCAGGCTGTCCGTGCATCCAAGATAAGCATTGGAGGCCACCGCAGCGACGTTAGGACGTTGGCTTTCAGCTCTGACAACATTGCCATTCTCTCAGCATCTGCAGAATCCGTAAAGATTTGGAACAGGTATGCCCTGCAGTTGGGTCAGCCCCCTCTGCCCTGTGCACGTCAGTCTCTCAGAACTCAGAGATGCTGTTCAAGGAGTATCTTGAGCGTGTCTCCCTTGGGCCAGATTTTGTGTGATAAGAGGTTTTGGATTCTGCCTTTGTCCACAGGTCAACCTTGCAGTGCATCCGGACGATGGACTGTGAGTACGCGCTCTGCTCGTTCTTTGTCCCCGGAGATCGCCAGGTCATCGTTGGCACCAAGGTAACTAGTGTCCCTTCTGCGCTCCTGACTGCCCAGGCCCAGGAGTATGTTCTGAAAACGTCATTAAGGCAGCCTAACTGAAAATGCATTGCATTTCCTGACCTGGAATGCTCCGTTTTAGGTGCAAAACCCTCAGTGCCAGTGCCTGTTCTATTCCCAGAGTCTTTATCTAGCTCCTATGGCTTGAGCTGGACATGGACAGCTGGGGAGGGCTTTGGGAAGTCCCAGATGGGGACCAGGAGTTTGACCATCTGTGTGTGGCAGCCATCTAATGAAGCTGGCTGTTCAGGAGACAGATGACAGGCGTGCTCTCCTCTGAGGAGTTACTGAAACCTTAACAGCTGAGCCCACAAATGGAGCAAGAGCTCCTTTGCTGTCAGCAGGGCCCTGCCCTGGCTCCTCACATGGATTGCATAACCAGGGAGTGTTTTCTCTGAGCTCTCCTCTACCTTTGGAGCTTTCTTTCTCCATTAATGTGTGGCTGCTTTGTCACTGCTGGAGTCTCACCCATTTTTGCCATTTCTGCGAGACCGCTCTAGCACCTAAGGCTCAGGTGTGTTTGCAGATCTGATTAGTGCTCCATAAGCTGTTCCTGGGGCTGTTTTGTCCTTTTCATTGTCTCTTTCTCCCCAGACAGGGAAGCTGCAGCTGTATGACCTGGCTTCTGGGAGTCTGATGGAGACACTTAATGCTCACGACGGGGCAGTGTGGTCCATTGCCCTTTCACCAGACCAGGTATCTCAGCCACTCTTCGAAGCATCATATGTTGCACGTGTTTTTGTGTAGCTCCTTCCTACAGTGCTGTGTTTGTGCTACTGGTGGGAGCATGGGACCCCCCCTAATCATGGGAGGTGGAGGATGCAGCTGGTAGCATCAAGGAACTCGGGCTGTGGATGTGTGCACAATGTGATGAAATATCTCTGTGCTCGCGTGGCACATCACAGGGAGTCTTTGGGCTGGCTGGGGCCATCCTCCTTGTCTCATCTGGCTTCTTCACTATTGGGAACTCACAATTCCCCACACGTTAGTGCAGCAGTGTGTGTCTTGTGGGTGCGTTCCAGCTATGGAGAACTTCAGCCACCTGTAAGCTGCTGAAGTGGCCGGTTATCCTCCTTGTTAAATTTTCTGCTGCTTTGTAATTCCATCTTGCTGAGCTTTAACTCCCAGCTGCTGGACTTGCTGCTACCTTTGCTGTATTAAAGATCCTGTGTTGTACATCTGCTGAGTGACCATATCACCTCCCCATCTATCTGATGTTGCTTAGGCCAGACTTCTGCTTTCCATTGCTGCAGGATGTGTTTTCCAGGCTCTTATAATCATTCTCGTGGTACCTTTTACATTACTGCAGTCTTTTTTTTGCTGGTGGCAGGGGGGTTGGACCAGATGGCCTCCAGAGGGCTCTGCCAACCTCAACCATGCTGTGATTCTGTGAACTACAGCTTTAATCTTAAGGAAAAAAGGATGATTTTCATCACACTAATTTTCCCCAAGCTTGTTTTAATTGAGACTCGGTTTACTTTGGTTGATGAAACTACAATCACCTGTCACTTTTATTGCCCATGCTCACAATTAATAGGCCTGCCTGTTTCTCTGCCTGAATTCTGGTGTTATAGTAGTTTGTTCCTGGATCTCCCATCATATTTCCAAAGTTGTTGAGAATGTACATTGACAGTCTAGACAGTACCTAATTCTGCTCTGTAAAAGCCTTAGATCTGGGGAATCTGAAACTGTTGATTTATAAATATCTGACGTGGGTAGCTGCTTTTTGACAGTCTTGTAAATTTTTGGAGCAGTGTTTCATCATTCTTGTAATGTGATTATGGTACATGGCTTTTCGCTAAGTATAACAGATGAGAATTGTTTGCTGAACCCATACACTTTCTGAGCCATGATGCTTAATAGTTATTGTAGCCCTCTCTAGAAATGGTCAGTGCTCCTGAAATTACACGTTTATGTTCCCATTTTACATTCACACGCTCACTCACTTTGTCCTAGCTATGCTGGCTTACGAAATCTGCTTGTCTCTCTTCATTCCTTGTACTGTTCTTCCTCTCTTGTCAGAATTCGGGTTCATGTTGGTTTCTGTCAACTTTCTTCATTTTCTGAAGTGGTTGTGTTGTGCTAGAAGCTATGGTGTTGCTTTCAGTGAAATCAAAACCATAGCAAGTAACATGCCTGGGATTCATTTACTCTGCAGATTAAAACATACGGGGCAGTTTTTACCCTCGTTCTTCACATAGAAGTGTTCATTCAACCCTTGAGAAGGATGTACTTGTGGTTTGATGGTAAGGTGTTTGTGATCCAGAAACAACGAGAGCATCAGCTTGCCCACACATAAAATGTGCACTTCATTACCTACGGCTGAGATGACTACTACAGTCTCAACGTTTCAGTCCACGTCCAGATTTACATTTGCAGCCTTAGACCTGCCTGCCAGAGCTTTTGAAATTGTTGTTGCTGAGCCAATAAGTAATGTGTGCTCCAACCAGAGCAAATGTTCCTCATGGTGTCCTCTTAATCATTAATGCTGTGGGAATGTGGGGCATTTCACAAATCTCCTTGTGCTTTGACAGCTCCTTGTCTGAAGAATTCCTGTGTTATGGTGGAACTGATTTCACATTGCCTTTGCTCTTCCCCTGCAGCGTGGCTTTGTGACAGGAGGCGCTGATAAATGCGTCAAGTTCTGGGAGTTTGAGCTCGTGAAGGACGAGAGCAGTGTTCAGAAAAGGTGAGAAAAGAAACCGTTCTGGGCTGCATTCAGCTGCAGTACTCATTCTCACTGATGGATGCTTCGGCTTTTGCTTTGCACCACAAGAATTGCCAAGGACGTGTGCATGGAACGCAGGGAGAAGAGCTCAGAGCGGTTTTGTGGAGGTCAGAGCCTCACTGAGGAAGGGAACTTGTTATGTCGTGGTCCCTTGCTTGTGTGCGATTTACCACTTAATGAGCTGCAGACCCATCCTGTGATAAGAGGCTAAATTTAGCAGTGGAGCCTGTCACCCTGTGGTGCTGTGCTCATTTCCAATCCTGTCTTCCTCAAGTCCTGATGAGAAACAAGATGCTGCATGTTAGGATTAACTTCTGTGGAGGTTGTATTCATGCCTCTCCTCGGTTTGTTCCTTTGGGATAACAACTCTGTTTTTTCTCTCTCCGTGTTGCCAGGCTGTCCATGAAGCAGGTGCGCACCTTGCAGCTGGACGAAGATGTTCTGTGCGTGCGTTACAGCCCCAACCAGAAACTGCTGGCTGTCTCCTTGCTGGACTGCACCGTGAAGATTTTCTACACTGACACGCTCAAGGTGCATGGCCATATGGGCTGGGAGGCTGTGCAGGGCGGGGATGTGTTGGAAGAGTGCCCGTTTATTGCAGGGCACTAGTAAAAATCAGGGAGAGAGACCACGTGTCCCACTTCAGGCACTTGCTTGCCAAGAAAAGTGACAGAGCCTTGGCTTGCCCACACTGGGGAGAAAATAAGTTTGATCTGGAAAAGGTTGTGAACCTGCAGGTGGCAAGATTGACTCTAACCCAGCAGGCGTGATGGCACTGGAAGGGTGGAGATGGAGCAGTGTCACACGTGGCACTTAAATAGCACAGGCAAATCCTGGGGGAGGAGAATCTTCCTCGTGCAGTTTGAGGCAGCATGTGGTGGTTTTGTGATCTGTGTATTAGCACACGAATGTTAGGGAAATGACAAAAGAAAGAGCAACAGTGACAGCTATGCGAAGGCAGGGTGGTGCTAGGAAGACTGGCATCCTGAGGCAGAGCAGAGCTAGCCAGGAGCTTGACATTTTCACGCAGCTGTTCCCAGCAGCTCTAACGAAGACATCCTTCTTCTCCTTCAGTTTTTCCTCTCTCTGTATGGACACAAGCTGCCAGTGCTGTGCATGGACATCTCCTACGTAAGTATCATTAGGGGTGTGCAGGTGGGACTGTGGTGATGCTGATGACTCTGAGAACCTCTGCTGGCAGCAGGGCTGCCGGGATAACGCTCTCACCACCTTGCTCCTGACCTAGCCAGCAGTTTCTTGATGGGGCACAGCAAGCCCCTCCTGATCTCTGCTCGCTCTCTGCTGAAGTTATGAACTTGAGTGGAGTCTCAATTCTTTGTTAGTGGGAGCACAGAGCGGGTGCTGAGGTGGAGCAGCCTCTTTGTGCCTGTTCCTTCTCAGGCTGTGTCCTGCTCTGGGATGGCCTTGAAATGAGGCTCACTGGAAGCCAAAAACATCAAGAGTTAGCTCAGGTCTTAAATGCCTGCAAAGGTTCAGAAAAGTCTGGGTGCTGCCTGTGGGCTGTGCCAGTACCTCAAGGATGTGCCACGCTAAGGGGAGAGGAGGTGGAGGGATGGGGAGGGGATGTTTCAGGAGCCAGTGCCTTGGCACTGCTTAGTCACTGGTTCCTCACAGGGCTGCCAGCCAGCTGCCCACACCTTTCTTCCCTGCATTTCCCTGTAGGATGGGACTCTGATTGCCACCGGCTCTGCTGATAGGAATGTGAAGATTTGGGGCTTGGATTTTGGGGACTGTCACCGCTCTCTCTTTGCCCATGACGACAGGTCAGTCAAATCCCACAGCATCTCTGGGTAGTGGGCTGCTTTGTCTTCGGGGGGTTGTGATCCAGCAGTGACCTTTTGGTCTAGCGTAGTGGGGAGAAGCCATCGATGGTGTTCCCCAAATGGGTGAATTTGAGCCTTTTGTCTACCTTTTCCACAAGGTCTCTTGTATCAGCACCAAGCCCATGAGCTGGGATTTCCATGGGTAGTCCCAGGCAGTGGGCTAAGAACAAGGTTTGGAATACTCTGCTGTATACACGTGTATTTTGAGATTCCTTTCTCCCCTATTTTTTCCCCTCCCAGTGTGATGTATCTCCAGTTTGTGGCCAAGTCTCACCTCTTCTTCACAGCTGGGAAGGACGGCAAGATTAAACAGTGGGATGCAGATAAATTTGAGCACATCCAGACGCTGGAGGTAGGAAGCTTTGGAGGCTGTTGAAGTGTTTGTTTGGGCAGCACTTTCCTCAGGGGAGGGAGCTGTGTGGTGCTCACGTCTTGCCTCCTTTCTCTGCTCTGCAGGGGCATCACCAGGAGGTGTGGTGTTTGGCCCTCAGTCCCAACGGAGACTACGTGGTGTCAGCGTCCCACGACAAATCCCTGCGCCTGTGGGAAAGGACGAGGGAGCCACTTGTTTTGGAAGAGGAGAGGGAGATGGTGAGAGTTTCCTTTTTCCTTCCAAAAATGACTTCCAGACCCGTTTTCTCCCCGGCAGGCAGATTCCTCGCTTTTCACTGCGGAAGGGTCCGGCCCCACGCATGGCAGACTTGCTTCTCGCTCACCACAGCCTGGCACTGAGGTGCCGAGGTTGATTGCCATCTTCTGCACGCTTGGACTGGTGCCTTGAGCTGTCTGGAGACAGCACTGCAAATATTGCTGCTGCTCTCCTGTCTGTGCTGCATTGCAGATGCCCAGCTGACTTGCCCTCTGCTTTGCTTCCGTTCTGCTTCCCGTGTTCTCCTCTGTAGTTGCAGTTTTCTGCAGTTTTGTAGCTCAGGGATGCTCCAAGAAGCCCCTTCTCCTCCTTTTGAAGCATTTTTTTCACACCTCCCTTGGGAAACTACTCTGGGACAAACTGTAACTCTGGTGTTTTGTTTTTACCCTCAGAGGAGCCTGGCTCTGTCTCCCGTTCTTAAAGCATTTCTCAAACCACAGTGGGGGGAGGATGTAGCAGCATGTGCAGAAGCAGGAGTGGTTGAGAAACCCACAGGAAATGTTTTTTTATCCCAGCCTGTTTGCAGAGAGCTGAGGAGACCCCTAGGCAGCGTCCCGATGCCCAGCAGCTGGTGTGCTGGGAAAGCTGATGGTAACAGGAGAGACAGAGTTCCTTTTCCAGGTGTGAGAGGTGTCTTTTGGGGCAAATTTGAGTAACAAGGTGGGAGTGAATACACCAGTAATGTATTACACACTGATGGAGCACTATAAATGTGGGAGATGGTGGGCAGGAGACTTCTTGCAGGCTAGGACAGTCCTGGAACATGCCTAGGATTATTTCTTCTGTGCTTCATGCCACGTGCTGTTCAGTCTGGTGCTGAATTGCTGTTGTCTTTGTCTCGGCCTGATGGGGCTGTCTGTGGGCTGCCTGTTCCAGCACCCACATTTTCTTTCTGCCTGGGAGATGCCAGAGCTCTCTGTGGGGAGGGGACCAGTGACAAGTGGGTGTTTTGCTCTGGTGTTGTTGATCTCTGCTGACGAGTTTCTGCACTGGGCTGCGAGAAGCTGCAGGCTCTGTTGCTCCACCAGCCTGGAGGGGACTTGTCCCCTTGTGTGCTGCCTGTGTTAATGCATCGTGTCCTCCTTCCTTGCAGCAACGAGAAGCTGAGTATGAAGAAAGCGTGGCGAAGGAAGATCAGCCTGTGGTGAGTCGTGCCACCTGAGCATGTGTCAGTCTGACTGTGCAGAGCTCCTTCCTAAGTCTGTATTTCTGTAAGAGACACAGAAGAGGTGTCAGAGAAGACTGGTGATTTTATGGCTTCAAGGAGGTGTGTGGGAGAAGGCGCTGCTGAAGCTGTGGTGTTAGAATTGACTCTGGCACTTGCTACAGACAACTTCAGGAGCGTGCGTGGAGCTCGCCAAACTGTGGATGTGAAATATCTTCACTGTTCACATCCCCAGAAGCTCCTTAGCAAGACTGTGCTGCCTTCTGGCAGCTGCTTCCAGGTCTAGGATGGGTGGGGAAGCCTGATCCCTCCTGCGCAGGTTCTGGGGTTGTGTTGCTGGTGGTTTTAACGCTGGGTGGGTCAGTCAGCCTCATTTTGTGGAGTGAGAGCCATGTTTAGTGGCCTCCCAGAGCTCAGTGTTAACACGATGCCTCTGTTCCTGTGCAAGAGCTGTGCATTTGGGAGGTCCTTTATGTCCTCAGACAAATGACAAGGTTAGGGAATGGCCCTGATTAGACGCAGGGGGTGCCTGTGTGTATCATCTGCCCGGCTGCTGCAGGAGGGAACTGCAAACTCCGTGTTTTGTAGGTGGCTGGAGAGACACAAGGAGAGACGGGGCTGGCAGGGAAGAAGACCATCGAAACCATCAAAGCGGTAAGATTGCGCGGATCCCCCAGCAGTGCCTCGTGCCTTATCGATCTCCCAAAGAACAGGGCTGTCACGGGGGCAGGACACGAGTTTAAAGAGGAGAAATCTCTGCTGTTGTGTAACTGCAGCAGCTCAGGAGCTGATCTGTGAGATACAAAGGTGCAGGTGCAGAATTGCTTCTGCCTGCAAGAGCAGTCTGTCTTGCTCTGTGGCCCACAGAGAGGGATGTGACCTCTTCAAGGCTCTGGAGGGGTCACCCATGAGGAATGAGGTGTACCAGGAGGCGTAGGGGTGGGTGATTTCATGGCCACAGATTTGAACACTCTGATGCTCTTGTAAATACAGAGAAAATCCTTAGTCTGAATAGTCAAAACGGCCTGACCCTGGCTTGTCCCTCAACGGGGTAGCGCTTGCTGGGTCCCTCCAACACTGAACTATGCAGTTTGACATCAAGGCAGTAATCGAGGCTGCACCCTGGGGGAATGTGGATGGTGTTTGACTCCTTCAGGACACGACTGCTGTGCTCAGAGTAGCAGCGTGGTCTGGAACAGGTGTTCCCTTTCTGAGAAAAATGTCCTCCAAGTCAGCCCCGCTGCATCCCCCTGTGTTTGTCCCCTTGGACGTGAGCTTTGCTTTGCCTCGTGCGCTGTGACTGACGGTGCCGTTCCCGTGCTGCGCAGGCTGAGCGGATCATGGAGGCTATCGAGCTGTACAGAGAAGAGATGGTGAAACTGAAGGAGCACAAGGCCATATGCAAAGCTGCAGGAAAAGAGGTAAAAGGCTGAGGGAAGTCCCAGTCCCAGGGTGTGTGGGTGTAACTTTCCAGCTTTGGCATCTCGGTGGAAAGGCTCAGCATGCAGATAAAATCAGGACAGCTGGGAACAGGAGAGATTTGCTGAAGTCTTTCAGGGAAGAGGGTGGCACTGTGCCCTGGAGCACAGGTAGTGGTGTGTTCTTTCCAAGGATTTTTGTATTTAAAGTCATATTAGGCTGTAGGTTTTGTCTCTGGGAGGCTATGCTGCTGCAAATCCATCCCATCACTTAGCTTGTTCTTTGCCTTCATCTCAACGCTTCCTGCTAAATAAATGGCTGCCATGTAAGTGGGTAAAAGTGAAGCAGCAATAAGCAGTGGAAGAAAATTCGTATGAGTTTGAGTTAGTCATGCATGTCTGACAACTAGGTTGTCTTCCAGCTACAAATGAGGCCTTCAGTAAGGTTCTGAGGAGGGTGGAAGTGTGGGAATTGCACAAAGACATTTGATAAAAGCTGTATTCTACTGTGGGTTAGTTTTCTCTGGGAATATGCATTCGTAGACACACACCTGCCTCATTCTAACCCGTTCTGTGTCTCCAGGTTCCCTATCCTGTCAATCCCATTCTCCGTGCCTACGGAAACATTACAGTAAGTGGAGTGCCCGGGCCACAGGCTGCGTGCCATCCTCAGCGGGAACGAGGCTGTTTGGTTTTCTGTCTGAGCCAAAGCATTGGGTTGCTGTGGGGTGGGAAGACTTTTTTGGTTCAACTTGAAATGAAAACGCAGCACTTCTGCTTTGTGTGCAAAGTAAACAGATTATTATTTTTTGGTATGTGTATAATAAAAGTAAACCACCTGAGCATAACCTTGATGGTAGCCTTGACCTTACCATGCACAGGTTGAGCCAGTCATTATAATACTCTCCAAGATGCGTTTTCTTTGGTATTTCAAATCTTTCCTGAGCCAGCACATCTTCCTGCTGGCAGGAGGGTGCAATTGCTGTGCTATAGCACGTTCTGGTGGAGCTGTGCTGTCTGATATAAAATACCTGAGCATCCCCTGGAATTGGTAATTGAAAACCTGTGCCACTGTGCTGCCCTGGCCACGTGTCATCTGCAAGCACTTCACCAGAACCATTCTCCCCCTTACTCTGTAAATACAGGCACGTTTAAGTGCGAGTTAAATAGATTGAATAGGGGTGAATGAAATCCTGTGGCTTAGTAAGTAGCAATTGATTTGATTCACCTTCATGGTACAGAAAAGGTCCTGGAAGAGTGCCTGAGTGCTAGGTTGCTGGGTAAAAACATTGTCAAGTTAGGACCTGTCTTGTTATGTGGCGAGGTGACCATGATGAGCATTTACTGTGTCAAACCATGAACAAAAATACCTTCTGTGTTGACAGTCTGTTATCCTCTTTCCTGGGAGAGACTTTGATTGTGGAACACCTGTCCCAGCATCTCTGCTGTGTTGCTCTGACTTGAGAAGCAGGAGCTAGAAGCACGTGGATGCTTTCTGACCTAAATCAGCTGGGCAGGGCAGCACCTAGCAAGGCAGGGCTGTGTTTTAGCCACCCAGGTTTATTTTTATAGTATTGGTGCAGCTTTTACTGATTCTGTTTCTTTTTGTAAAGAATTTACATTGAGAGAATTCCATATGGTAGTTAAGTGCTCAGGTAATGCAGGGCTAGAGGTGGTGCCTTTACCTGCTTTTTAAATACCCTTGTGAAGATCCTTGTTTTCTCATTCTCCCCTTTTTTGGAGTGTGCCATGTCAAGTGAAACTGCCTTTTGTGAAATTTCCTTCTAAACCACCTTACCAGAGCCATTCTGTTCCTTCCTCTGTGATCATAGCTGTAGTTAATCTTAAGGTTCATAGACTGAACAGAAGTGAATTCAACCCTATGACTTGGTATGTAGGCACTTCTCTTGGGCACTTGGCAGCTCTGCTCTGCGTGTGCCAAACCTAGAGCAGATAAACAGGAGTAGCAGGAATCACTAAGTCTTTGGGAGATGAGTTTGCGGAAGGTTTTGTATGTGTAATTTGTCTGTTTCACCAAGCCTTTATTTAGCTAGTTGATAGCTGGTTTTATTTAGCTGGCAGATAATTTAGCTACTGGAATATAAATTAGTTTTCTTAAAGTATTCTTCACCAGGTTAATGTATCCTGAGAAGGTTGGGTTTATGTTTTGTGGAGGGAGAACTTCCAGACTGGCAGCTGACTGGTGCTGCAGGGGCATTCTTTGTTATATTCATAGTGATTTGTTCATCTCACAAGATGTGACTGCATTTTTTTTAACTGGGTGAAATGGACCGTAAGGCACGTTTGTGTCAGAATGTTTCTTGATGTGCAGAGCTGGTGTCTTTCCTCTGTTACAGCCTTCTGAGTACGTGCTGGAAGTTTTCAAGAAGGTCAAGTCAAGGTGAGTTGTGAATCTTATTGCTGAACAGGTTTGTGTTCGAATTGGGTTTCTGGGTCCAGGGTTGTTTCTGTCTTGGGGTGGACCTTGTGGGCTAGAGTGGGCAGCGCTGTAAAGCAGGGAGGTTACTGTCTCTGACAGTCTTTTTTTGAGCATATGTGGAACTGGGAAATGGAAGTTGTTCTTCTGTGGGGAGTGTTGGATGAAGCTTGTGCATGCGGGTTGGCTGCCAGGAGATGCACATGTACGTGAAGAGCAGCCTGGGGATGCTGAGGAGGGAAGGCTGCATGCCTGCTCTATGCCAGAAGGTGTCTGCTGGCCCTGGATCTGGTCTGTGCAGATGCACTGTGCTCTGTGGGCAGGCATGGACCAGGAGTGGGGAACACTTTGTACAGCTCTTGTGCCAGAACCTTCCTGTATGGAAGTGTTTCTTGCTTGTTTGTAGCAGGGCAGTGGCTGAGACTACTCTTTCCATCCCTTTGCTTCTTCCTCAGTGAGCTGGAGGAGTCTCTCCTGGTGCTGCCCTTCTCCTACGTCCCTGACCTGCTCAGGCTCTTCAATGAATACATTCGCTTGGGTGCTGAAGTTGAACTACTGTGCCGTGCTCTCCTCTTCCTGCTCAAGTGAGTCTTGCATCCGCCCAGACAGGTCTGCTGGTCTTAGTCCAGCTGCCATTGCTGTCAAAATCTGGAACCCCAGGAAGCCCTAACGAGGCTTTGGTCATGGTCCTTTGGGCTCTTCTTGTGCCAGTTCATGTGAACAGAGGAGTGCTCCTTGCTCCTGTGCTGTGAGCCAGCACAGAAATACACCCTTTCTGGAGCACCTCTCCTGCAAAGAAAGGCTGAGAGAGCTGGGGATGCTCAGCCTGACAAGAGAAGGCTCCAGGAAGGCCTCATTGTGACCTTTCAATACGTAAAGGGGCCTTACAAAAGAGATGGTGGAGGACTCTCTACTTGGGTAGATAATGATAGGAGAAGGGGGAATGGTCTTAAACTAAAGAGGATAGATTTAGGCTAGGCATTAGGAGATTCTTCACTGTAAGTGTAGTGAGGCACTGGCACAGGCTGCCCAGAGAAGCTGTGGATGCCCCATTCCTGGAGGTGTTCAAGGCCAGGCTGGATGGGACCTTGGCCAACCTGGTCTAGTGGGTGGCATCCCGGCCTATGGATTCAGATGCCTATGGATGCAGAGTGCTGACGTGCCCGTGTTGATGTGGGTTGCTGATCCTGCCTCAGGGGTATGGAAGAGTCTACATCAAGGTTGAAATGGCACCCACCAGCCGCTGGCACAGAGTCGTTGTCCACATGTGCACCCATGTCCTCAGGTGGTGCACCAGAGACCTTTCCCTTGAACCATTCATATGTTGAAAAGAAGCTTCAGAAAGCAGCTTCTTCCAGATAAATCTGTCCATGACTATTACACAAATATGGTCTAGGGAAGCATAAATAATAATAATAATAAAATTCCTATATCCAGAAAATATATAGAGGTTTGGGAGGGGGCCTAAATGATCTTTTTAAGACCAACGCTGCATCTGCACATCAGAGCTCTCTGCCTGCTTTATTCCCAGGATACATTTTGGTCAGATAACGAGCAACCAGATGCTGGTGACAGTGATAGAAAACCTGAAGAAAACCACCATCTCCAGAGTCAGTGAGGCCCGGGTGAGTGTTGCAGCCTCTCCTTTTCCAGGATCTGGAATAAGAGGATTGGCCGATGGCTGGGAGCATGTGGTATCTGGTGGGAAAGCTGGTTGGAGGTGTTGAGCCCATTTGATACTCTTCCTGTGCAAATTTGCTGGATTTTCTTTATGTTCTAACTGGTGGGAGAATATCCAGTGATGTGTGTGCTCTCCCTTTCCCCTCCCCTTCACTTATTCTTGGTTTGCTTTGATACATGTATTTGGGGTTTGGCTCTCTAGTAGAGGTAAATGAACTCTTAACTTCTCTTTGGCTTTCTGTGGGCTACTAATCTCAAATACAGACTGCTGGTGTCTTTCCAAAGACAACTTCAGATGATTGTCAACGACTTGTCTTCCAGAGAATAGTGGGTTATAGATCTTACTAACAAAGAAATGTGGGGAACGAAGTGTAGGTCTGATTGTTCTCCTGTTCAGTTGAAATTTAGATGTAAATAATGCTGCCTTATTTACATCTGGGGGATTGTCTTGCTTTAATCAGCTCTCAGTCAAGGGTGGCCAGAGTGTCATCTGTTCCAGGCAGCAGGACCCTCTGCCCCCTAACAAGCTTGAGATATGCTGAGCAGCGCGTTTCTTGTCTGTCTCCGCAGGATGTGCTGGGATTTAACATGGCAGGGCTCCAGCATCTGAAGAGGGAGATTGAGGCCAAGGATGAGGTCATGTTTTTTGCTGATGCTACTGACCGTTTTGAGGAGAAGAAGAGGAAGAGGAAGAAGAAAGAAAAGATGATTCTTGCAGTGGTTTAGCACTTGCTGCCCAAGATCCAGAACACATCGATGGGGCTGTGTAACCTCAGTGCTGGCCATGGAACTTTCTTGCGGCTGAACATCTCTGATGTCCAGTGACTGGGATGAAGTCTGTCCCCTCTGGGGACAATGCCAACACAGAAAGGTTGTCTCTGCCTAGTGAGATGAACTCTCTGTGTTTGTTTGAACCACTTCTGGGGTGGCTGTGACAGGTGCATGCCTTTCCTCTTGCAGAATGCCAGTTAGAAATGGAGTTGATTTCTTCCGCAGAAGAGATCAGCTCACTGGCAGGGTGTTACTGGATGCGGTGAGTCAGCACCTGGACTGACAGCGAGACCATGCGCCATCCCTGGAAGGCAGCTGGCAAGATTTTGTGCTGTTTTGACACCTGCTGGTGACTTGTGGAAGTGCTCAGAAGCTGTGTGCAAGGCTCTGAGACTTCAGGGGTGTGACAACTTGGTCTGCAGCCACTCACTTTTTAGTGGAACAGGGAGAAAACTGTGCTCTGTTCAAGACATGGTTATATATGCTTTATAAGACAACTTTGTTCATGGAGTTCTGTCCTGATATTTTTATAGTAAAGCCTCAACTGCTTCACCATGTTTTATCAATTCTCAAAGGATTTATTTTTTTCCACAGAATAAAATCTGTGGGAGCAAATGGAAGGGCTGCCGTCAAGTATTGTGCTCTTCTACAGAGCTGGCAGATGGAGGATGAGAAGTGTGGGTTGTTTATATTGTTCTTGCTCCCAGTTATTAGAAATTGCACAGAATTGTTGCAGTGTTGTACTTGTCCTGTATCAGATAAAATAATTTATTTTTACAGCGGAGGGCAGAGTAAAATGGGCAGGTCTCTGCTGCTGTTGGTCAGTTACTAGCTTTTAGCATATATTATTATTATTTTTTTTTTCCTAGTAATCATGGGTTTTGTTAATGTGGTGGGAGCTGGTTCTGGATCCTTCACTGAAAATAATAATACTGTTTGGCTTACAGGTCTGACTCAGGTACTCAGACTTCTTTTTAACTTGAACTTCATCTGAATTTCTAATTGCATCCCAGTTGTTGCTGACTCTACTATCTTTGACTTATGTACAATTGCTAGTAACAGAACATAAGGTAAACAGCTCTGTGAGTTAATCTTTTAGCAGCACTTCAGGTGCTCAGAGAATAACTGCTGTTAGTAAGTAACTCTCTTGGGGGGGGCTGATGGTTCACTTGTTTCTTCAGAGCAGGTAATTTAAATTTAGAGCACAGCTTCCTACTTCAGTTCCAGGAGAGAGGTCTCAGACTCTGTGGAAATAGCAATCTTCATACAGCTCTGCCAGGTGTTTCTGAGAGCCTGTATAATTTTATATTTATGTAGGTCTACGTGAAACATGAGATCAAACAGCTCCATTCAAACATCTCCATCCTGCCTGTTCTATTCCTTTACTTTTAAAGGAGACCTTTAAGAGAGAGGGAGAGGAAGCTCTGTGCAACAGTAGGATGATGAACTCTGTTGGTTATAATATTTGAAGTCTTGTATCCTTGTCAACTGCTGCTGAAAAAGGCTGGTGCAGCAGGAAAACAAAGGATGAGAAGTGTTACAAATGGAGGGGTGGCTTGTGACACTACAGTGCACCTTCAGCAGTGATGACTGAGGAGAGAGGTACCAGAAGGGGGAGGCTGACACTGCTTCAGTGTGATGTGCTCTGTCTTTAACCTTTATGCCAGGGAGATAAATATTTGGGAGCCTCAGCAATGAGCTGCTGTTTGATGGTCCTCTGGGAGCCCTGGGAGAGGAGTCCTGGCCGCAGGTGATGAGAAGCATGTACGTCATGGTACAGAAGAGTGATGTGGGAGGCACTCTGATCTTGTCATGGTGGTGACAGGTGACTCCTTTGAGGTAAGTTGGAAGAGGTGGAATTCCTTCACTTTCATCTCTGTTTGCTGTCACTGGGATTCAGGAAGAATCCTGGAAGAAAAGGTGTTTGAGGTGCTGGGAAGTCCCCTCCATAGGTCCTAATATGGGATTCCCCTTGAACTTTCCCTCCATTTTTTTCATTTGTATCTTGTGACCAGTCTGTACCTACAACTGGTCTCCCAGAGGTCTGGTAGACTGGGATACCTCAGCTACCTGTTCCTTTGGTGAAATCCCCTGGAATTACAAACCTGAGCAGGAAATCACTTGCAAATGCAGGGTCAAATTATAATTGGAATATGTATGCCACAAACTCTTGTGGATGGGTGAGTTTGAAACTGACATTTATGTTTCACACTGGTGAAAGCTCTTGTTTAATCCCCAGTTGTGAGATTCTCAGTCACTGTGAAGTGTTGAGAGAAGTCATCTGTTATCAAGGAAAACTCCCCATCTCTCAGTCACATAGTGAAAAAGGATGAAGCACAGGAAAACAATTTATTGGAAACAAATTCATAAAAAGAAAGCAGAACTGCACTGGGATGTGTGAATAAGGTATCTCTTAAAGACACTAAGATATTTCTTTTAGTCACTACTATGTAAGTAGGAACAAAAACGGGAAAATGCTACCTCTACGTGTTTCCATCTTCCATGATGGAAAAAATGAACATTTGAAGATAATCATGTCTGACAGTGAGCAAGAGGATATGGAGAGAATTCCTCTGTCAAGTGCGCAACTTTGTGTACTTGTAAACCCCACCTGTTGTCTGAAGCTAATTAAAGGTAGTTGAATGGTCTGTGCACAGAAAGCTAAGCTCTGATTGTGAAAGCAAGGAGAAATGGTGGAATTAGAAGACCAGAGCAGATCAGCAGCTCCTGCTACAGCTTCTTTCTCAGAGTCACTGTTTACTTCAGTGAGACCTGCTGCTCAGTAATTAAAAAATTTCAGGTGCTTCAGCATGGGCTGTAGAAACATAATCGCTTTTAAAAACAAAATAAACCTTTTAAAAACAAAATAAACCTGTCAGGATGCACTCAGCACTCTTCTGAAGTGCAGATTATGAACTATTGGGGCTGAAATACAAGAATCATTTTGCTGTTCACATTTCAGACAGAAGGCAGTGCAACTTTCAGACTACCCTTCCCATTAATAGGGGACTGAAAAAAATTTTATTCGTGTTATTTTGATTAAATAAACAAAAAAGTCTACATTGGGAATATTTCCATAACATTAGACTAAAATTCAGGTAACTCACTATTGCCGATTTTTTACATCATTCTTCCAGGGCTCTGACCTGTAGTGAAAGAGGAGAGAAAGTTAACATGAGAAGAAGTAAAAGAAAAACAAAAAACCCTACTTTTGTACAGTTATTGAAACACAGTAATAACGTCAGACTGCCTTCAGTAGAACTGGTCTATGCTGTTGCTGTTGGAGGGCAATAACTTGAAAAAGTGTTCTTGCGTAGGCTTAAGCTGGATTAAGGATTTGTTTTTTATTCCATAAATTGCGTGGAATAAAAATGACCAGGGATTCAGGCTGGCAGTCTACTTGGAAATACTGAAGGCATTCACCGGCAGCTTCCTATGCAGTATTTCATATTGAGTATATTAAGAGAATCCTCGTGAAATCCTTTAAATATGAGAAATAACTAAGAAAATATAATAAATTACTAAATTTGAGCAGCGTATGCTGCTTCAGTGATTTTTGCTTCTTGGCCTCTGCTAGGAGGTATGGCTAATTTGTGATCAGTTCTAGTATTGCTGGGAAGTTTTGAGGTCTCATAGGAGAGAATCATATTGGTGATAATCACCTGGGAAATATGATGGAAATTTAAAAAGTTATGTGCCTCTGCAAAGAAAGACTTAACTACATCTATTCTGGGTGACTGAATAGGACTATTTAACGGAGTACAAGACTTAACCTAGGAGTGTCAGTGTTCTGTGACTCCAACCAATCAATTTTTTGACATGTTATAGCTGGACATGGTTTTGAGTTCAGTTTTTTTTGGGGGGGAAGAATGTTCAAAGAGGCATTTGGTTCAGTTGCTTGGGTACCATGGTGTAGCAAATAATTGATAATTCAGTAGGAATTATCAATCAACTCACACAAAGACTTTCTTAGAACAGGAAGGAGATCTGGCTATGGCAACAGAGGTTACTGTGATGTTAATTTCTCTCCACCTGGAAATTTTAATGGGAGATGGCACTGATCAGAATTTTCAGGGCTTAGACTTGGCAGGAAAAGGTGTATACCTGGTGTACAGAGATGATCCAATAGCTGTATTTTAATGCAGGACTTTAGTGGGCTGAGTTGGGACAGGGAGGTGTCTCGCGGAAATATGAACTGACTGGGTTGAGTGTTCTCTTCCATTTCAAAGCAAAGTGAGAGAGGTTTGTCTAAAATGCCTTCACTGATGA
The DNA here is from genome assembly GCF_964035555.1 of Netta rufina. NCBI lineage: Eukaryota > Metazoa > Chordata > Aves > Anseriformes > Anatidae > Netta > Netta rufina. The sequence goes on from NC_140123.1 coordinate 123,442,401, forward strand.
ACTACAGCTTGTAAGCTGCTAAGATGGAAGACATTAAATTCACTGCTTTTCCTAGACTACAGCGGTCTGTTACTCTGGGAGTAAAATTCCACACTGAAAGGATAAGAAGATACTTAAACAGGAAAGAAAGCTATGTTTGAAGTACTCTGGGCAGTCTTAGAGCAGATGCAGCAGTCAGAGGTGCATGTCTCTGAAGTTTCTTTTGAGAACTGACCGATGCGGTCTTTCTTTCCTCTAGAGAGGAAATGAGATACAGCTGGGATTTCTTTACTGACTTGTTAGATAACATGACAGACTTACAGATGTTAAAGTTGAAAGAAAAAATTGATGTCAGTGTTAAAGATATGAGACAAATGGGAACTCTAAGCAAAGCAGAGAAGAAACATCCATAGAAATCCTGTTTATGAACCGTCACCAGTGGTTGTATTGTAGAGCACCTGAGTTGATGTGGGTTAGATGAAACACCAGCCTAATGTTAAACATGTTGGTTGGTGGTTTGAGGAGAAACTCCCCAATAAGGCTGTGTTGTTGGCAGGGAAGACGTCTGCTCTCTGTATACTGAGTCTGATTCTTTAAGGGTACAGAAACACGCTGTATGAAATGTGTGCAGAGGGTTGTGTGTGCTGGAGGATGTCACATTATGTCTGTGTAGAGCTGCTGTCCCTTATTAGGCTTGCTGTCAGTGTCAAAGGGTCAGCAGTAAGACTTGGTTTTAGAAAGCGAAGAGTGTTAAAAAGAGGCTGATTTATTAGGGCTTAACTGCAATAAATCCAGCCTCCTGCTGCCAGGAGGCTCAGTGAGTTGTTTAATGTGGAGGCAGTTAAGTGAAGGACACAACTAGGGAGGCTCTGCTATGAGTAGTACCTCCACTGAGCAGAACAGCTGCATTAGTCCATAAATCTCTTGCAGAGAGTCTTTTTGTTAATGATGCCATCCAGTGCTTCCCTTTTCTCATGTCATGTCATGTGTGGTGTGTGCATGACAGCTTTGCTGTCAGTACCACGAGGTTTGTTGATGATGTGGCTAAGAAGCCCAGAGGAGGTACAACTGCTGTGATTTGATTCACAGCTGGCACCACTGCATGCAGTACTTACGTTAGCTAGAAAGTTTTCGGGGTAGCGTGATCCGGAACCGCGGCTTAGGCTTTGTAGAAACTGTCTGGACTGCTGCTGCCATCCCACCCTGGGGGTATCCTTGTGGGCGGCACTCATAGATGTCAGTGGCTAACACAGGTGGGATATTGCATTAAGGATCTGTATGTTTCTGTAAATTTCTGTACGATTATATAACTGAAAGAATATGGGTGGAGGCTGGAAGGAATTTTGGAAATGAGGCTGTGAAACAAGTTGAATCTGAACTACTGACCTCAGCTCAGAGATCAAAGGGCAAGTAAAATAGTGGGGAAGGGTGCTTGTTTTGGAGGTCTGTAAGTGTGTGACAGTTTCTGCTCCACTCCCACTCACCCAGTCCTGTTTTTGCTGCTGTGCCACCAATCCTGTCTAGCTCAGTTCCACAATAATGGACAAAGAAGACGTCTTTGTATCACAACAAAGTAAATTTGCAGAGTTTCAGTGTAACTTCCAGAGCATATAAAGCCTCAGTGCAGTTGCCATTACCCTAGTACTCTGGTCAGCCTCAAAGGATCCTGAATTCTTCCTTTCTTTGGTAAGGGTGTCCCTTACTAAGACTGAAAGTTTCTGTCATGATGACTGTTTGGGTGCATCTTACCTTACCATTTATTTTAAAGCTTTCAAGAAGACCTCTCCTCTCAGGAGGGGTCTGGAGCACAAGGGAAAGAAAAATAATAGTTCTTGACTTCGTTACTTTTTTTTTTACTCTACCTCTGTCCTCAAACAACTAAAAGTCTATTGAGCACCCACTGGGCTCTTTTCAGGCAGCATTCATGCAGTTCTGTGCTCCTGTATTTGCTGACATGGGTATTGTCTCATTTATCTGTTTAGTATGTGAGGCTGTACCATCAGGTGCTTCCATACATTCAAAACTGTTGTAAAAAATCTCTATCAGTGAGGGGTGGGAAAGAGTTCTTACAGTTTATGTTTATTACTTAAAAGCCGCATCTTTCTGGTCATACTATTTTTCCTTTCTCTGCTTTTCAAAACCTTGTTCCTTTATCTAAATTGCTTTTTGGGCCAGAATCCTAAATTCTTCATTTGTTATGCTTTGGAAAATACCCATCTGGTGTTTCCAAAAAGGACACTACAGCTTGCACTGGAAATGATGCTTAAAGCTCTTGGCAGGTGGACAGTCCTCAAGGTGGATGCTAGTTGTTCATGCGGAGGGTGAGAGGTAAGACAACAAAGGATATTTGCTCTCACGGGCAGGAGAATGGTCTCTGTTTCTGTTAGTATTTCAATATCATGGGAAATTTCTTCACAACCGTCAGTACCTTCCCCTCCAATTACCATGGCGAAAATTTCTATCTCCAGTTCAACCTGCAGTCCTGCTGCCACCTAGGAGAGACAGAGGATTGCTCACAGGTAAGGTGCATGTTTCATTCATAGCCCCCTCCAGCAATGCTTACAGTTGGTTCATGTTCTGTGTTTTCTGATGAAATCAAAGACTTCTGTGTCTTTGAGTCATCTTCAGTTGTGCCCAGCACAAATGCTTGTGCTTGCCAGTTACTGAGTATCTGCTTCACTAAAAAGGTCTGCACAAAACAGTGGTTCTTCACATTGCAGATTGAAAGGAAATTGTCAGGTGTTCTTTTTACCTCTCTGCAATTTTTTCCTGTTAAATTTTCTTTTAGGTTCCACAGGGAAAAGGGGAATTGAGGGCAGCTGAGAGAGAACGAAAAAGAGCATAGAGCTGAGGGAGAAAGTGGAGATGACAAATGAATGGATGTGTGGAGGGGAAAAGAGAATGGAAATTCTTTTAGCCCTCTTAAGTGTCAGATTGTGGCAGGGGCTCCGGACTAGAAAATTTAACTTGTATTCTAGCACTGACTCCTTGCAAAAGGTGTTGCTTCTTTATTCCATGCCTGTAAAAGCATGGACAAGGATATTGATGGGTATTTACTTGGGTGCTGTTTGGATACTGGCCCTAGTATCTGAACAGGATTTGTTCACATATAACATGCAAGTGAAGAGAGAGACTAAAGTAAAGCAGAAAGTAAGAAAGCTTTTTGTTTAATGGGATGATTTCACATGCTGTGGTGCTCTGCTAGATAAAAAGGATAGATGGAGGATAAGGCAGAGGGTGGTTGCATAAAAATAGATGGATAAAAAGGGGATAAGGTGGAGGATAGTTGCAAGCAAGAGGAAGAATAGCTAAGGCAACAGCTCACTAGGTTCAACTCTTACAGGTATCAGGATAGGCATAAAGGTCCAGGCATAAGACAGAGCAGCTATAACAAATACCTTAAGCCATGAAAAAATTTGGAGGTAGGGGCAGACTATCCAGTCTGCATCAAAAAATCCCTCTTTAACCTTGGTGCTTGACTTTCTGCTTTCCACCGAATTAAGCATGTTTATTCCTCTGCATTCTGGGGCAGGCTTTGAGACTTGGAGTCTCAGGGCAAAATAGGGTACTTGGTAGAAGGCAACAGAGACAGCAGAAGGTAGCATCACTTCAAATAATTTTCAAGTTATTTGAATATATAACCATATGTATAACTATAACAAAATAACTGCCTGCTCTATTCCCAGACAGCTGATATGGGAGGATCTCTAGATGGCCTGAGGGCCATGTGAGTCTAGCCTAAAACAAAAGATCTTTTGTGTAACCTACAGGTCCTGGTGTGTACATCACGCTCAGTCCGGTGTGCGGAGGTGGTTGCTTCACCCGAAACCTGTCAGAATAGGAAGAGAATCAGTTTTGCTAGAGTCTCTTTCAAGAAGGCAGAGTGCACAGCTGGGAAGCAGGCCATCTGCTTTTCCTGTGCTTGTGTAAACGACAGCAGAATTTTTTAGATCATCCTTCCCATCACAATGTACAACTTTGGTTACAGCAATATTCCTGGGCTTCTAGCCAAGGCTCAGGTTTCTACCAAAAAACCAAAGCAGCAGTTTAATGGGCCAAAGCAAGTCTCCAAAGAGCTCATTACTCTGCCTCGTCCTTAAAACAGGACGTGAAACATCTGCAGCCTAAGCCTGGATACACACAGGAAGCTGAACTTACATCTTTTTCACAAACACCTGTGTATTGCACACCCAGAAGTCCTTACTGATCTTTGTTTGATGTGGTTTGATGTGATTCTATTGTAAAGCACGATCCTGGTATATATTTCACGTAAATGAGCCTCTTTAATTTCATGGTACCCACTAAGGCAGTAGTTTTGTTTCATTTCTCATTGATTGTTTCATATCTGTGCAGTCCTTTTGCCACATGCGTGCAACTTCCCTTGCTCCAGATCATTGTGATGGGACATTCCCTTGTCCCTTTGCTTAATCAACACTATGCAGATAGTTATGTTCTGTTGTGGCTCTGGCTTGTAAAAACCTAACAAACAAACTTTTTAACTTTACCCTGTGATTTTCATTTCCACCTGAACAAGTTACCAGTTCTTACAGAAGAAGGTGATAAAGCAAAGGTAGTAGAAGAGGCATGCTCAGTACATGGCTCCAATTTAAGGAAAGCTCTGGCAGAATTATAAACTGGCTGTTGTAATTCATGGAGTGCTGGCTGTTAAGAGAAACTGGACTTATCTAAAGGCAACAGTGTAGACAGTTTGTAAGACATGTAAACTACAGACTCTGTCCTGGAAAATGCTTCAGCACATGGTGGCCATGGGCCATAATGGCCAACCCATCAGTGTGTACTGCTGTCATGCAGCACCTACTCACTTAGTTCACTTCTCCAAGCAGCTAGTAAAAGACTTAAAGGTTAAGCTGGATTTATCAGAATGAGGGTGGTATTTTCCATGACTGTCTCCATATAGTGCTCTTGCATGTGTCTAAAGAACATAACATGCACATCTTGAGCCACATGATGTTGATATATGACCTACTGATTTATTATCAGCATGCACCATGATGCTGAAATGTGCATTAAAGAAGAAATGTCCCTTTGATACCACATCTAATTCGGTTTATTTTATTTTAGCCTCCTCCATTCTGATGGAAGGAGTTGTATAAGAGTCTCTCAGCTGGTCTTGAACAGTTTTCTAAAGTGCTCAGTTGACTGACTTAGTTGACAAGAGACCAGGAGGATTCCAGCTGGGTGTATCTCCCTTGAGTTTCTGTTTTGATGATAGTTTGCAACTCAAAGAGGAAGAACAAATATCAGAGGTAAATGCTCTATGTTTATGTTACTCTGGCTCTGTGGCACCATAGTAAAGAGATGCTGTGACTGCTAAGATAGTGTCACTGTGACACTTAATCTTGATTGTCTTTTCAAAGACATTAGACTGCATGCAGAAAAGCAAAGTTTGACAGGTGCTTGCTCATGTGAAGAATGCTCCAAAGAAACATACAATATTAGAAGGTACAGCCATCAGGGATGTGACACTTGCACACCCAAGACTAAGGCTATTTAATGCTTTCCTTTCTATTTTCCTTAATCAGTGCTAATGTTGAATTGAAAGCTATATCATGAATGCTAAAAAGACAAATCAGGTTTTGAATGACCCAGGCTAACGTGACGGTAGGAAGTTTATTTCCCTGCCTCCAGTTAGCCTCCCTCTCCTGTGATCTGTTGGTCTAGTACAAAAAAAGGCCCATACAACAGGAATGGTCCAAGTCTGGCTTACTCCATGATTCAGAGAGAGTAGTCTATAACTGTCCATTAGGACAACTGGCTGAGATAGGCCTGAGTCATGGAATCATTAAGGTTGGAAAAGACCTCCATGATCCTCTGGCCCAACCATAAACAGCAGCAGCCTTCAGTTAACTGCTGAATCCTAGAATTTCTTGGGTTGGAAAGGACTTCGAAGATCACCTGGCTCCAACCCCTCTGCCACGGGCAGGGACACCTTCCACTAGGCCAGGTTGCTCCAAGCCCCATCCAACATGGCCTTGACCACTTCAAGGGATGGGGCATACACAGCTTCCCTGGGGAACCTGTTCCAGTCCCTCATTACCCTCTGAGTAAATAATTTCTTCCTTACATCTAATCTAAGTCTACCCTCTTTTAGATTAAAGCTATTACCCCTTGTCCCATCGTTACACTCCCTGATAAAGAGTATAAACGGAATACTGCCAGTTTCAGGGTGTAATTGAGGATAGGTAGGATTAAGAAAGTGACATTGGCATACTTTGGCAAGAACAGCTATCTCAGAACAGAGGAATTTATAAAGCAAATAGTCTCAGGTTTTAGCTTTGGGGATTTGGAGCCATCTGAAATGGAAAAAAAAAATCTCACTAACTACTGCGATTCTTGAAACCAGCCAGTGGGATTCTACCCATTCAACTGAAGCTATGCTGAAGTGACAAATCCTAGCTGGAAGCTCAAAAACTGTAGTACCCAAAGACAATTATTGCAGGCTCTTCCTTGAGCTAAAAAGCAAGGTGCATATAGCACATCTAAGACAAGTACAGTTGAGTGAGCTGAGGGAAAGGAACATGGTTGGCCCTCTTTTCTGTCACGTGTATGGCAGCTGGGAGGACAGGGGTTATAAGCACACTTGCCTGAATGCTGATCAAGTGAAAACTCTGGAACAGTGCTTATGCAAGAGTGATTAAATTAAACATATGTGCAGTCACCCCAAAGGGGAAGTCTATCACAGTAAGAAAGCAGTCATAAGCATTTTCTTACTGGATTTGTATATCTTCTAAACCGCAGCTGGGTAAATCTGATAACCTCCTGTACTTTGTCAGGCAGTGCTGACTGCACTGCTGGACTGCAGACCTAGAAATGGATTTATCCTCACCATGCTGGAACATAATGCAGTGCTATCTTCTCTCACTCATTGATAGGGGCGATACTGAGTGAAGGAAACGTGCACAAATAAATGCTTTATATCATCCTTATCCGCTGAATCTGTTTCTCAATGCAGCTCAAGACATGGCTGCCTGAATACAAATCAGACCATTTAGATTGTCAGACAGGCAGCATTCAGCAGCAACTCCAGCAAAGCCAAACATAATACCAGTCCCTAAACCTCAGAACTTCAGTAAGAACCAGTATATCATCTGCTATGGGCTAGGCCTATGCATATAGGACCTGCTGTTCATTACTGATTTGCACCTTCCTAATAACAATAATATGCAAATAACGCTGAAGTATTCCTAATATTACCTTGTCTCAACCCACTCAGTCATTATCAATGATTCTAAATATAAAAATAATATTTGTTATTTTATATTTCTCATATGAAAAGGTTGACAGTTAACAAGCAGTGCAAATTATGGCAGTTGAAAAACAAGTTATTAAGAATTTGAACTAACCTTGAAAAGTTTATGCCAACGTTCTTCAGAATCACAGTGGTTGCATAGGTGCAGCCTTCCTTTAGTACTCCAAACGTCACTCTTGGTGGAATGAGATGGAAGCCACAATGATTCCATTTTGTTGTTGCAAGAGAAGATATGTTGACCTTTCCTGCGGCAGGATCTTCTATCTTTGTAAACAGAATTAAAGTATTAGACAACAGAGAAAGTTGGTGGCCAACAGCTTGGGTTCAGAGCTACTAAACCTAACTTAACCTACATTTAACCTCTGCCCGCTCATGCTGAAAAATTACAAAAAGGCACCCTAACTGAAGAAGCAAAGCTAAGTACTTCTAATAGTGTCTGCAAATTTATAGTGCTTTGAGTTTTTGGACGTACTAGGAAGCCACTGAGCTATCTCAGGGGAACTGAGCATACTCTTTTGGCAACCAGTGCTTTCATGTGGGTGCCTGTGGTCCCTAGTAGCTGAGGAGAAAGCTACTTTTAGAATGGCTAGTAAATTTATGTGTAAAATGTAAGCTCTATTGTTTCAGTAGACAGATTCAAAACATTGTCCAGTATTGCTCCAGAATGAAGATTTTATGCAAAACACATGACTGAGAGAATATTAGTATTAACAAAAAAGATGCTATTTTACCTTTTTATGTGGTATGGAGTTTGGTTTTCTTCCCTGGAGTGATGATGGTAATTTCACTTTCTCTTTTCTTGGCTGTCCTGCAACATTCACCAGCAGACTCTGAACTTTAAGTTGAAAGGGTATCTCTTGTGACCATTCAGCCTTGCTTAGATCTAGAAAGAAAATATTTCCAAAAGCACAAAAAACTAAGCACCAAATTCCAAGTACATTTAAAAAAATGCTAGCAAGTAATTAAAATTTAATAATAGTTTGGAAGCATCACAGTGGAAACATGCAGTGAAAATACAAACACCTGTGGAAGTGATTAAAAACAGAAGAGGAAGTACAAAAACCCCAAGCACTGAAACTGAATTTGAGGACATTACTATTCCAAAGGCATGCCTAGACTGCACAATGAACACCCAGGTTGGTCAAGCCAGATCTGTATGTCCACATAGCAACAAATTCTAGCCTAGGTCCCAAAGCAGTACAAGTCTGTAAGCACAACTAGCTAGTAATCCCTGTTGTTATCTTGAATACAACAATTCATTCATGTGTGTTACCTGTATACTTCTGATTCTGGAGCTAAGATGGTCTACCACGTCATCAACCAAGCCCCTACCATGTCATCTTTGAACTGTGCTCCATTGTATAATACAGACAGACTGAGCACAGCAATGGCCAATGGAAATGTTTTAGGGGAGGAATTATAGCTTGCTTGTGTCTGCAGTTCTGCCGTCCCCACCATACCCATATTATTATAGCAGTCTGCTAGGATAATGGAGGGAATTTCTCCCATTATTTTTACAGTGTTCTTCCTTTCTGCCAGTCATGTTCAAATGCACTTTCAGAATGCTGAACAGAAATAGTTGTATTTAAATTTCTACTGTACATACTTTGTCAAGTTATAAGATGACAGAAATGAACCTACTCCAAACACCACTCTGGAAGGCAGCCTTACCAGCTGTTGTGCTGCTGGAACCTTTTCTATGCTTTGAAGGAGTCTTCAGCAGAAGACCAGGAGAAGGTAAAGAATCACTTGTGCTGTTAAGACACTCAGATACTGAAGGAAAAAATAATGGGATACTGTGACAAGTGTTTTTCACAATCATCAATGTTTTAATAAACACGTGAAAAAAATCCCAACATATTTGGCACTTTAATTTAGACAATCTTTGAAAACTGTTTACATGACCGTGAGGGGCTACAGAAATTCTGCATGTAATGTTTTGCTCCACAAGGCAACAAAGAAAGATCATTTAAAAATGTGTATCTTATGATTCTTTATTTCTTGTTCTCTGGCTAACTGAGAAATAAGTCAGGAAAGTCTAATGAACAATCCAGCACAGGCCTTCTGGTAACTGCAAAAGGAGGAAATACGGGAACTAGCAGGGGTCTGATAAAACTCCATGGAGGAATGCTTTCCTAATATGATTCTTTGCTGTGTACAACTTTTTATCTCACTACATCATCTCAGTACTTGCTAGAGATGCCTTCCAAACAGAGCTGAAGTATTCTTCTGAATGCTGTAAAGCTTAAACCTCAGATGATGATCTACTCTTACAATGCTTACCCTCAGTCACTGCTTCCTCTACCTTCAAGTGCTTCCCCCCTGTATTTTTCTAAACTATACTTACCCTGCATGTTTCCTATTGCACATCCTTTCTGCTCCAGTCCCCAAGTTTCTGCTCTTCCCCTTTCATTTCACAATTTGTACCATCGCTCAGCTTTTTCCTGCACTCATCCTAGTCTTTTTCCAAACTTGGCCTCCCCATTTCTTGCTCACCCACTTCTGACTATTGTTTATTTCACTTAAGGTTTTATTGAGCATTTTTAATCCATCGACCCCCACATTCATAGCACAATTCTTCAACTTTGCATCCAAAGCCTATGGTGCTTTTATATCCAGTGATGCCTGTAAAGGCTTTTTTAACACATGAAACATCAAAATTTCATATACTGCATCAGTATCAGTGGATTAAACAGGAACATTCCCAGATATTTAATCATCTTTTTTGAGGAGACTGAAATTACTAGCATAGACAGCTTTGTCCATACTGATGTATCTCAGTGTCAGGGAATGCTGCTGTGTTTCATGTATTAGAATAGATATGGTTACTGTGGTCCAAGCACTTCATGTATCAAAATGCCAGAATACATATGGGCAGATAATTTATTCTTAAATTTAACTGCAGTATGGAATGAGACAACTGAATAATACAAGAAAGAAAATATTAAAATGTTACCAGACAGTAGAGCTCAAATTACCTGTCCTGGGGTTTTTGATTGTCTCTAAAAGGAGATTTTCACTTTCTACTTTTGAAACTGGAGGAAGCTCCTTAGACAGTGCTTCCACATCAGGAAACTAGAGAAAAGGAAGAAAGGGAGCTTAGGTATTCTAACCAGAAACACTAAAAAACAAAACAAAACAACAAATAGCATCCTTCTCCTCTCCCCCTCCTTTCCCCCCACCACCCCCCCAAAAAAAAAAAAAAAAAAAAAGCAGTGGAAATAAATAAGGAGAGCCTAAGTAGTAAGAATAGTACTTATAAGTATACCATGGATTCAAAAGTATGTTTTTGAAGATACTTTATACTCAGAGCATTGATCAGGTGAGAATACAACAGGAAAGTTCCCAAGGCCACCTCCAGTTAACATGGGTGGTTTAATCTTACTGATTTCCTTTCCAGTTAACAGAGAGAGGTTTCAAGGGGTGAATGAAAAGACCCAAGGTTCAGCATCTGTTCTGAATCAGACTGTCTCCAGACTTTAAATAAGGAATCTACACAGTTTGGCCTCAGTAAATATACACCATCTCCAAGATATGTTTCCTTTGACAAGGGCATATAATTCCCAGTATTAATTCTGCCACAACTGTCCTCTGTAACAGTTTATTGAGATAATTTGAGGCTGAGATGTAAAACCATAACTGTCTTTGTGGGATGATGACAGAAGCTACCTGGCCTCACATAAACATATCTAGTCTTCAGTTCCTTTACCTGTTTTGAGAGAAATGCCTTGCCCCATTCTGATTCAAAATATGGAGGAATTATTTTGTTTCTTATTGCCATTAAGGTTTCCTTTTCTTCATCAAGTTCTTTCCTAAGAAATTTTTGTCATTGTTAGTAATGAAAAGAAAGAAAAAAGCATTATAACCGAGTTCACCCTGTTTTTCAGTATTATGTCTGAAACACTGCGAAATAGAAGAGTGGCAAGTGGCATTTTGTTTTCTGGTTAATCACATTGAACAATATTCTTGCAGTTTTCTCAGTAGTAACTGAGAAGAGGCTAGTCTGGCACGCAGAGACAAAGTCCTCTGCAGATACTGATTTATGGAGGGGCTGATCAAAATGCGTATAAACTATGGGTTCACTGCTCCAAAGAGTTCCTCCTCCAAACATGCTCCAGTTCTCTAAATCTTGTGGAACGTGTCCAAGACTGCCAGTATATTGCCTTTTGAACCTTCCAACAAATACCTAAACCTGAGGATTGGTGTTTCGAATGCATTATGATTGCAAAAAAAAATTTAAATTTATAAAACAAAATTAATCAAATTTCCTCATTTTATGACAGAAAAACTTGATGTCTCTGTGGATACTCAGAAAAAGCTGTTCAAACCTCTGAAGGTAAAACTCACATGAATAAAGACCACTTATGTTTTCAGCTTGAGTTAGTCCACTATTACACAACTATTGTTTCAATGACTTGCAGAAATCCTCACCCTTTTAATCTTATTGAGAGTTTTGACGCTGATTTTAGAGCCAGAACTGCACATGATATTCTTCAGTGCTGGCTATACAGATATATAGATATATATATTCTTTAAATTGTATGCAAAATAGTGGAAAATGTTATATTAAAGTATAAATTTGAAATTATATACATAAAAAATTTTTTATCTCATGCAAGTCAGTTAGAAAGTAATTAAGAAATAATAGGGAAGAACGTTGTTTTCAATTGCTATTTAACCTCTCACAAAACCAAGAAAGATCATAATCCTAGTTCATCACCATTTCAGGTTGTTCTGTATAATCTGAGATACAGTGAATGACCTAAATAGCTGTCAAAATATTTTAAGTTCATTGTGAATGAATGTGTGAAAACATTGCTGTGTTTCTCATTGTGAATGAATGGTGAAAACAATAACAATCTTTCCAAATGTAGACATAAGTTGGCTCTTAAAACAATTAACTTTCTGTCCTACTAATACTCATACCTGTACTCCTGTAGTTTGCTTTGCCATTTGGATGCTGATGTTTGTCCATTTTTGCTGAATGATCAGCAAGGAAAAAAAGAAGTGAAAATGAGAAAACTAGCATAATGTTTTATAAGCACAAACACATTTATAAGATAACCCTGGAAAGAAATGCTCTTTATGAAGTATATTAATTTTAACTAAGGACTCATGACTTAGATTTGTATATTTTGCAGCAAAATTGTTTGCACAACTCCTAATTTTTATTGTATTATTCAACCAAAGTAACCCACAAAATCCTTTTCCGACAAACTTTCAAACATTTTTCAGATAAAGAAAAAGAGGCATAGAGGGACAAAATAATCATAGGAAAAGCTATTGTGATATGTATCTAGAGATCTAGGTCCTGGTTCTTAATGACAGTCAGCTTGGTTCCATCCTTCATGTTATTTACATCAGCTTTTACTGGTCTGTCCTACCTGAAACTCTGCTCCTGTTCCTCTGTTTGCTTAGTGACTGTCTTCTCTGTGTGATGCTGGTATTGGGAAGCGACTGCATGTTCATATAGCTCAGTTATGTTAGCTGCAGAGTATAGAATATTACTTAATATAAGTGTTATCCTAAACATTTGTAACTGTTATGAATAACATGTAAAAGGATATAATTTTAATGCTTCTTTCTAACATTTAATGAAAACCTATGGTTTAAAAGCAGTGAAGATAAAATTAGTCCTTATTATTTACATCCCTGTACTTTTAATCAAATTAAAGATTTATTGCCAGGATAATACTGCAGAGCCAGTTGAAGAGAAACCTGGATTCTTCTGTCTTTTACAGTCAATAAGCAATTTTATGAGAAAGGCCAATTACAGATTCTTTATTAGTGTGGAATAAGAGGCAAAATTCAGTTCAACGTAGAAAAAAACCAGAAGCATATTAAGCTCAAACCTCCACACTGTATTTCCTGAAATATATTTATGTTCTTTCAAGACACAAATCAAATACCTGTGAATAGGAAAAGTTGCTCGCATTCAGTCACTTTGAGTGGAAACCAACATGCCAGGTCTCTGTCTCCAGGTGAAGAAAATAATGTGGGCTTTCAGGTACCTTTATTACTTTCAGCAGTCTTACGTTGTACTTAATTGTAGCTGCCTTCACAGTCACAATCAATATTCCCACGGAAGGAACTACTGCTTCAACATGTACAACGCAGAAAAGCCAAACTTTCCATATTTAAGACTCAGAAAAATTTGGGGACTTTAACAAAGAATTTCCCTGTCTACTTACATCTTCTATAAAATGTGCTGCTTACTTCAAGCTTTGCACCTAGACTGTGAATTCAAAGAAATTTTATTGGTTCAAACAAAATTTTTGTGCCAAAACTTAGGATATATGAGTATTTGAGAGATATGATCCTATTTGATCACGACAACATCTGTTAGTGTTTTAGGAATTATGTAATAGCAATTTAAAAAAGAAAAAAAAGGTCACCTTTTTAACAATAAAATAACTTGTATTTTCCTTTTATTTTTTTCTTTCTATTTTTGCCTCTTTTAAAGATCTTCTCTTTCACTTTATCTTCCTTGTTAATAATGGTATATTAGAAGCATGTTTTGATTATATTTTTAAAATCAGAAAACTGTAGCAAGCCTTTGCAGCAGTTTCCATTTACATTGCATATTGTGCTTTGATATTTTTTTAACAAACAGAAATACTCTTAGCAAGGCAGTGTGCGCTGGCAGCCAAAAAAGCCAACTGTACCCTGAGGTGCATCAAGCACAGCACTGCTAGCCAACTGAGGGAAGGGACTGTCCTGCTGTACTCTGTGCTGGTGCAGCCTCACCTTCAGTACTTAGGGCAGTTTTGGTGTCACAGTATAAGAATGATATAAAGCTATGAGAGAGTGTCCAAAGGAGGTCAACAGACATGGTGAACGGTCTAGAGGGGAAGATGTATGAGGAGTGGCTGAAATCACTTTGTTCAGCCCAGAGAAGAGCAGACTGAGGGGAGACCTCATGGCAGTCTACAGCTTCTTCATGAAGGGGAGTGGAGGGCCAGGCGCTGAGATCTGCTCTCTGGGGACAGTACCAGGACCAGAGGGAATGGCATGACACCACGACAAGGATTGGATATTAGGAAAGTACCCAATCAATATTAGGAAAGGGTTCCTCACTGACATGAGGGTACTAGAGCAGGCTCCTCAGGGCAGTGGTCATGGCACCAAGACTACTGGAGTTCAAGAAGTGTTTGGTCAATGCTCTTAGTCATATGTTTAATTTTTAGGTAGTCCATTGTGGAGTCAAGAATTGGACTCAATAATCTTGTGGGCCCCTTCTAACTCAGAAAATTCAGGATATTCTATGATTCTAGTACATTTGCTCTTCTTTTCCCTCAGACAAGGCTGACGGAACCAAAACATGACTGTTTGAGACATGATTTTCAAATGTAATTAACAACCAGGATGTACCCAGTTGCTTTGAAAAACATATCTGAAATATTGATATATGTATAAAGTTAACCAAGTAGAGCTGTGTCATAGTTCTTATACCTGAGAAAACTGCGTACACACAGAAATGTGGATCAAAGTGACAAATGCACATACCTAAACACAGGAAGTGTTTTTTTTAGAGGTACTGAATCATCGATGCTAACAAGCTCTAACCACCTGTGAATATCACAGAATCATAGAATGGCTTGGGTTGGAAGGGACCTTAAAGATCATCTAGTTCCAACCCCTAAGCAAATCATGCTCAAAATGAAAGAGATGGAAGCATGTACGTAGCATACAGATTAATTCACTTTTGTGTTACTTCTTTCAAAATACTACTACTGTACTTTAATATTTACTATGGCATTCAATGGTTTTAAAAGATAGATATTCAATTGTTATTACCTCTGGCACTGAGATCTTCAGATGACTTCTCCCATATAGAGAAGGACTGAAATGAAGAACAAATAACTGTGACAAGGCGAGAAACAGATCTCACATTAGCATCCTCTTCAAAGGATTTCTAATCCAAACAAGTGTTACTCTGTTACTGAGAATGTGACTACAGGAATGAAGGTATTTCAGTGTGTTAGAGAACAAGAGCTGGGACAAAATGAAATGAGGTACTATTTCCCTGGTCTAAACAGGTACTTTTTTCTTTCTTAATGATGCACTTGACAGGTGGTTTCATATTTTACATGGTTGCTGTTTATTAAACCAATTAAGCCAGTTCATATTCAAACTCAAAATCTTCTGCAAAGGATTTGAACCAGATTTAAAACTCATGGACACAAGAAATCAAATCAATAGGAATTGTATTCAGAAATTTGCAGGTTTCATTAATGAGGAACTCTCCTGAGGTTGGTTGATAGTAAAGAGTTTGAGCGGTGCGAGATACTTTTACTAAGACATTTCCTTTATTTTCATGCTGGCCCTGAAACAGTTAAGTGGAAGCCAGGGTTCTTATGACCGTGCAATCTAGGTTGTAACAGTGAAGGAACAGTGGAGACTTGGGAGGAGGGACTCTAAGCCTAAAACAATGTTCATTTGCTAGAATATACTCACTTTTGAAAGGTGGATACATCATTTGGTAGTGAATATTTACACTAAAATGACTAAATCAAAAGCCAGATTTTTAAATTCAGTATGTTTGAAGTCACTATATGCTTATTATTCGACTAAATGGAAATAAAAACATTTCCTAAATGAGACTAAAAAAGAAAACACTTTAGTAACTATTAAAAATAGCATATGAGTTAACACAAAAAATAACAAATTTTAAAGAAAGCTGTAGGAAACGAATGATTTAAAGAACTGAAATAGAGCAAACTGACCACTACATCTATGATCATTCTTAACATAAGATGTAAACAGTGTCTCTTTTATTCATTCTAATGCCCACCCACTTCTGCTGCGTGAACTTTTCTAGTTTATTTTCACCACACATCTCCCACTCACCTCACCATTTCCTGACTCCTACTCCAAGTCCCTCTTCTCCTTTTTCCCACCTTTCCTATTCTTCTCCCTTTTCTTCTCACAGTCTAATTTGCTGTGCAAAGTAACAGAGCAGATGTGCCCAAAATACAGGCAGAGGCAAGTAATAATGATCCAGTTTGTTTTTGGATTACCCCAAAAGCAGGTTTTAACTCTTGGTATGGAGGTTGCAGTGACTGAAAAAACAAGTTTCTTACCTGGAGTGACAACAGCCTGGAAACATTCTCATCCTAATTCTGGGAGACACAAGTACTTCAGTAATTTTTGTGTTTGGGAATGTATCATTCTAAAGAGGACAAACTCATAAGCTGTTTTCGGCATTGCTTAACCAGAATGGCAGTAGTGATGTTCAGTAGTCCAGAGCTCCAGTAGCTCAGTGTGGCCCTGCTTCACCATTAAACTACAGCAGAGGTGGCATTGTGCTATCCAAACATTTGCTATTCTATTAATAGATTAAGATGTGTTTTAAGGATGACACTTGCAACACAATACAACATATTTGTTGGAAAGAAGCACTTTAAAATTATATATACATATTTTTTCTCACCGTAACCAGATCAAGGAGATTTGCAGCATTCTCTTTTTCATCTTCTGTTCTTGGTTCTTTTACATTCATCTCTTCCAGCTCACTTTCCTGCTTTAAAATGCTTTCTATGTATTCCTTGTGGAACAATGGAAAAAGAACAAGAAAGAGGCAGATGTATGCTTTGCAGAACTAGACTTAATGGACACATATATAGAGAAAAAGGTTTGTAGAAGCAATGGATGCATGTACTTCTCAGTGTCATAAAGACCCTTTCTGTGTCAATCTGTGTGACTGGTTATCTAGAGGTTTGCATGGAGAAATAGTTACAAAAACCTAAGAGGTCTAAGAGAGGTGTATGTGCCAAGAAGGCAACAGGTAAAATCTCTAGCAGGCCACTAGCACACATTAGCATCCACAATAAGCTGTGTGACTTGGAGCATATCCAAGAGGGTGGTGATGAGATACCTAGAATCCTCTGGTGCAGCACTGTGACCCCTTGCTTCTCAGTATGTAGTCAGGGATGGCCTCCCAGCTGCTGTACCAGCAAGAAAATTATGAATGAGCATGCAAATGTCTGAGTAAACTATGTAATTGAATAAAATCATGTATTGAGAAAATATCTGCTATTAATAATAATGATTTGATTATATTAAGATCTGCTTAATGAATAAAAGGTGATCTAACAAACACTGGTTGTGGTCTCTCTCCTTTCCATTTGTTCTCTATTAGGGAAAAGGAAATGTACAACATCATGGTTGAAAAATTAGCTTCAGAAAATGTTTGAAACTCTGCTTTAACAGACAAGTTTACTTTGTCAAAATCACAGAATGCTAAAGAAAAGGACATTTCTTTGTCCACATTTCTTTATGCTTTAGAAGATTAGTTGGAGGGAAAAAAGGGTCCTTACAGAGGGTTGTGCTAACACACCACCCTGCTAGAAAGCTACATGCAATACTGAGTTTTATGAATGGAGAAGTTTGGCAGAAATAATCTGGTTCCAGTTCATTTTCATTTCTTCATGCCTCTCCAAGTAGATGGAGGAAGGAAGGATAACTTGTTCTTTAGATACTAACTTGGTTCTGCCAAAGTGAGTATTTGGCTAAAAATTTAAGATACTCGTTTCTGGAGAAATACATTAATTAGACATTGATATATAAGCAATGAGGATTTTTCCTTTTCAGATTAATACAGTTATTTACAAATGTCACCTCAGTGCCAATAATTGCAGTTCTTCCTTCCTGACATAACAGTGTTCTTTCTCTAAAAGCCAAAACAGATCTGGTTGATGGAGAGACTTAAGTTAGGATTTTGGTCTGGAACTTTTTTCTTTAGAGTGTTTCCATTGAAAAATCAGCATGCAAATTAAAGAATCATTTTACTGTATGAATAGACTGTAAAAGGATAAAATTTAATTCTGATAGATTGGCATGTTTCAAACCATGCCAGGGCTGAACAGCTGTCAATGATATTCTATTATTTTATAATGTGAAAAAACAGTCTGACAAGTTACAATGTGCTACTACCTTCACAGATTTTACATGCCAATAATTTTGAAATTCAGTCTGCAAATCCATCACCAAAATATGTTAAATAATTAAGTTATAGAACATGTGTAAATTTGTTACTCTTTACTTGGCAAACAATGTGTTTTTAACTCTAAAATCTGTTTTAAGAGCATTTTCACAGTGTGAATTAAATAAATCAGTGGTTTATACCAAAACAGAGAAGTGAAGTATGGAACTGCCGGTAAGGATCAACAGCGGAATTTTCAGATCCTATCTCAGAATGCTTAAACAGGAGGTGCAACCTTTACCTTTTTACGAACCCACCACTAATGAGGGATGGACAGGCACTTTATCAGAAGGCTACACAGCTATTTGCTAGACATGAACCGTGATGGAATTCAGACTTGAACTTAAGAAATATTCTGTACTGATCCATGAAAACTAACTGATAACAAAGACTACTGTTTCAGTGACTAAGTAAGTCACTAAGCTAACTAGATTTATGGTGGGTTAGAAATATTTGTACAACATTATAGATATACATTTTCAAGACTTTGTGCCGGAAAATAAACCCTAAGCAAAGTAAAAGTAACAGATATCAATACTGACAGAAAAGACACTATTTGTTAGTCTACTGTCTATGATGTGCACTGGACTGAACCCCATGTGTTTGCACAGAAGTCGGTTCCAAAAGGGATGGGAGAGGAGAGTTGAGCTGTTTCAGAAATACATTCTTCTTAGAGTACCTGTCTATGTATGAAATGCTGGATGTTTTTCAAAAGTATTAGAACTCGTCTCAGATGTGTATAAATTCATGTCACCTGATTTATCTGTTCTCTGTTGCTCATCGTAAGAATGAAGCAAATATGATTGTACTACCTTGAGAGAAAGCTGTAGCTTTTCTCTTAGTTCATCACTGAGTGGCTGATACTGGAACAGCTGACGGATTTGCAGTTTATTAGGACATTTTCGCACAGGTACTGGCAAGCATGTCTGCTTTTTGGATCCAATGTCGAGACCCTTCCAAACATACGTTCTGACTGGAGGATCTGTGATCTTCGTCTGAACATAGGCAAGATCAAGGAAAAAGAGCAAGAGGCTATTTATATTACTGGCTAAATACAGATATTAGTAATGCCTATCTTGGCTGAAAAGCACATACTCTGTTTATAACATCATAGATCCAGATAATCAAGTCTGTAGATCATTAGGCACAAGTTATCTATCCTATGACCCCTTCATCTGGAAAAATGAACTCTCCTTAAAACTGCTGTAGCACTTCATTGAGTATAAAAGAAACACAAGTTGACTAGATTTTCCCTGACACAGCCTACCTTTTGCTTTGTTTGCTTAATAAACTGAACTTAATGTCACATTGTTTAGAGTTCCACTTCCCCCTCTGTACCAAACATCTGATATTGCTTAAATAGCAAAAGACAGTTTTGAAAAATTATACCTCATGAGGAGAAAATGTATTCCAAGTACTTGTCTGAAGATTTGGAGGAACAATACTCTCTGGTTCTTTCTTCATTACCCAGGGGGAGGCTTCAAGCAAAGGGCGGAGGACAGTAATACTTAAAACACCTGGTTCAAAGGCATATTTTGGTAAGAATCAATTTGAATCCAAAAATGATGGACAAATGTTTCAGACCTCCAGAAAAAATATACTTTCATAAGTATAAAGAAACTTATTATCAGGTGTAAAACTCAATGTGAAAATATGATACACATGGCTATAGATAATATTGGATCGCTTGAGGTGATTGTAGAATAGCTGACAGCTTTGGATTACTCAGACCATCTTTAACAACTGACGGCCTACACTACTTGCTTTGAGTCTTGGGTAACAGCTCAGTAGTACAGTGTGTACAATATCCCAAACAAAGAAGAACAGACCATTCTCCAGGTTTACTGAATACTAATCTCAAAAGATGTACATCATATTCAGAATAAACATAATTTTTTACTGTGATTTATACGTAACAATCTGGTCACTGGATGGATTCCATCAGAGATAAATTAACATCTCTTTTTAGTGTTCTGATTAATTTTGAAGTTTTTCAAAATATTTTTTCTTACCCAAACCCAAAGTCTACTTAATCTAATCTTATCTACCCCATTGTTGGACTTCTGATATTGCCACTGAGGTACTTTGTTACAATGATTCAAAATTGTAAAGCTTCATTATCAGTTCAAATGGTGTACAGGGAAAGGCAGAGTATGAAGTCTGGAAGAGCATCCTATAACAGCTGGATCCAAAGAAAACCTCGAACCTGGAACTCTTCCTCTATCTTTCTCTTAACCTGTGATTGGAATACTTTCATGAAAGTCATTTTCCTTGGAGGTAATATTGAACTGCCACCATTACAAATGACTGCTGGTTGCAAGCAGGTTTTCTTGGCTGGGATTTTCACTGGTATGCATCTTCTCCATCTTCCTGAGATTTCCACTTCCCCTGTCTTTTTTTGGGCCTCTCAGTGCCCTTTCTCTTTTCTTTTTCCCATGACAAAATTATTCCAGTCAGTTTATACAGTGGGGAGGAACTGGTCATTACTATCATCACCAACATCTAGGGGAACCATATATTTCTGTCTTTTTCAAGATATGTTTAATATAAGAATCTACCTGTTATGCCCTGGTATATTTATAGAAACACAGTATCTCTAACTAACTTCACAATAACAAACAGACATTTCAGGTTGTAAATTCTTGCATTGCTGTAATGGGATGGTTGGTACCACATACCAACCCTGTATTGGCTTCTCCTATTTCAGTCATATTTTTCCAGTTTCTCAATAACATATATTTATTCTTTCCAACAGCTAGACTAATGGTCAACAACAGAACATCACTGTCTTCATAGATAAACCAACTATATCATTAAATGAAAATTGCAATATATTTAATATTTTTGATGGAAACACACAGAGAATTATGCATTTGGTAAATGCTTTTGTGTGCTTATCTGAGAGTGGAAAAAGATATGCCAGCTGTTCCTCCACTGATCCCTTCAAACTGTCATTCATTTAATTCTGTTTCCCAGAGTTTTTGCACAAGCTCCTTCCCTTTGCTTCACTGCCAGAAGTTTGGATGCCTGTCTATGTGGGGAAAAACTTTTTCAAATTTCCTCTCCAAATAAGAATTTTGACACTTCTGATACCACCTTTGTAATTTTTTTTTTCTGTTACTAGATTATCAGAAAAGAAATTAAGTTTTCCTACCTGGATGTTCTTGTACAGGTTCCTGCAAGACTACAGCAGCTGGATCACTGGAAGCCTCAGCGAGATACTCTTCTACATCCTTGCGCCGCAGGAGTTCAGTTCCAGAACCATCCGTGTGGATGACAAAGAACCTGGAGAGCCAGCCACACAACTCCAATTGTATTGAGCATAGGAGGCAAAGTATTGGCACTGGGGGAGGTTGCAGGGGTGGCCTCTGTGAGGAGAGGCTGGGGCTGCCCCATGCTGGACACAGATGGTTCCAGCTGGCTGCAACGGCCCCAGCTTCCAGGCACATCTGAGCCCAGAAACCAACCTGGACCCTCTTCTGGGAAAGCATATTTAAGACAGGGTCGAATGCTGTGCAGGTAGTGAGGAGTCAGGAAAAAAGTGTGGGAAACAACCTTGCAGACACTAGTGTCAGAGAAGGAGGAGAGAGAGGAAGTGCTGCAGGTGACAGAGCAGAAGTTCCCCTGTAGCCCATGGAGGAGACCATGGTGGAGCAGGTGGATATTCCCTTAAGGAACTGCAGCCTGTGGACAGCCCACACCGGAGCAGACTTGTCCTGAAAGACTGCAGCATATGGAGAGGACCCACACTGTAGCAGGGGAGAAGTGTGAGGAAGAAGAAGAGGCAGAGAGGAACTGTTATGGACTGACCACCACCCTCCATTCCCCATACACCTGTACCACTCATGGTGTGTGAAGGAGTGGAAGTGGAGGAGTCATGTTGAGCTGGGGAAAGATAAGGGGTTGGGTTGGAAAGTGTTTTAGTTTGTCTTTGTTTCTCACCATCCAGTTCTATTTTAACTGGCAATAAATGATGTTATTCTTCCCTAAGGTGAATCTGTTTTGCCCATGACAGTAACTGTTATGCAATTTGTATTTATCCCACATGCTTTTCCATTTTATTTTCAGCCCTTGTCCTGTCAAGGAGGGGAAACGAGCAAGCAGCTGAGTGGGTGTCTGTCAGCTGGCCAATGCCAACGCACCACACCAATCAAATCCAATGGCTTTCAGACTGCATTCTTTTCAAGATGGCAAAAATTAAAAAGCACTGTGATGACAAAACAAGAAAATGGAACTTCAAGAAGTTGACATCAAATGTGTAGATACACAGTACTGAACAAAGAAAATGCCAGTCTACAAAACCTGAACTCATGCTGTTTACCTGGGGACATGCTCATCATAAATGACAGGTTTCTTATCTTCTGGGAGTACTGATACCGAACTCCTGTTCTCCTTATTGTCAGAGCCAATGCTAGGAACAACCACAGATGTGCTGCCATCAGCCATGACCTATAATTGAAATTATATAAAATTACTTGCGTTTCATGATTTATTTAAAACAGTAACTTGCTGCTGGACTGTAATATGATCTATCCCAGTGAAAGAGACAAAAAAAATATATTTCAGGTGGAGCAACCTGAAATTCACAGGAAAAAAAAAGAAGTGTAAAAAGAGAAACATATTTATAAGTATTGTGTAGGTTGTGAACCTGTAGTACTCAGCCAGTGAGGAAACCTAGCAAGAAATCAAGCATCAGGTAGCAAGGGACATAGGACTATGACACACTTCTGCTGCATGCTCCTACTTGCAGGATGCATGCCATTGCAATTGCGCATAAATTAGTTAAAAAGAGACCTTGTCTTACAAAATTTTGGGGATATTTCCCACATAATGTATAATATATAATGTATATATATGTATATATATATATGTAATGTATATATATGTATATATAATATATATATATAATGTATAATGTATAATGCCAATGTATATCCAAGGAAGTCTCAGTGCCAAACTATGTAAGTTCAAAACCCCTCTATATCCTCTTTAGTGTACTTTATATCAGATTTATCAGAGCATGTGGTTATAAACAACACATAATTCAGAGAAATGGTAATGATTTCAATCGGATGTCACATTTAGAACCTTTAAGTAGAACCTTTAATGGGAAAACAGTATGTGGATCACAGACACTTAAATGAACTCAAAGATAAGTACTAACCTAGCTCAAAAGCATGTCTTAGGTGTGCAAGGATCACAGCACAAACAGTGTGAATTTAAAGACTGAATTTTACAACAATATTTGCCTTACCAGGCAGATTAGTGTGTTTCTATGGATCTTCTGAAAAGCCAATGCTCTCTCTCATTTTCAATCCTTGTTTGCAGAGCTTTTTTTTTTTTTTTTTTTTTTTTTGATATGAGTCAATAATTAAGATAGCTTTACAGCTAGGTGATGTAAACTGTAGACCATGTGTTTTATTTCAACCTCTCTAGAGTGGGGAAATACCAAAAAAGTGAAACCTGAGAACTGTCACGTTCTCAAGAACATTTCAGAGATCTGATTCAGGAACTGTTCCTTCTGGCTAGCTAGGCTACTCTAAAAATTAGTACTAGAAGGCTACAAGCTAACTTTGAAAAATGTTTATGAGATAAAATTACCTAAAATGCAGAAACTCATTTCCTTCCATGTATTTTACCTTGAAAAGATTTCCTTCAGGGTCCATCATCTCACAAATAGTGCTGGAAGTGTGTTTCATAACATATCTCCCTGTTTGTTTTCCTTCCTTCTTGCTGATAAAATTGTAAACTTCATGGGTATAAACTGCTGTGCAATCTTCATCGATGAAAAGGGAACCTGTCTTGATGGGTAAAACCTATCACAGGAAAAAAGTGATGAGTTTCAGTCCTCAAAGGTGAAATGTTCAGCTTAGATATAGCATAAAAATAAAGAACAGGTGCAAATCAAGAAGAGAGCTCTCAGATCATTACTACTGAATTATACAGTTTTGAGGGAATGGAGGGAGAGGAAGAAGGAAGATGAAAGAGTAAGCTGATGCTAGTCTTTGTAAAATCTTTAACTTTGGAAAATAATTTAAGATTGTGAAATAAATTTACTGCTGTGAGTAACTATCTAAACATTGGCAGAGTATAAAATAGAGAGATTCATACAATTCATGAAGGCTACAGAGAAGGGAGTTAAAATAGTAAAGGTGAGAAAAGCTGATGGTGTGGAACTCTGGACACAGATAAATATCACTGTCACGAAGTATAACAACTCCCACCTGATATGTTCCCTGTGGCCTTGCTGTAACAGATGTCCCATCTCCAAAGATGGTACAACAAGAACCGTCCTCACAATTTGTTGTAACAGTAGCAAACTTGGGATTTTCTACTCGTACATGTTTCACTTTCTTTGTAATGGCTTCTGAGAGTTCATCTAAGAATTAATACAGAACAACTAGACTGGAGTAAATGAACCATAGGACAGTGTCAGGATTCAATTTGCATTTTCTCTCAAAAGGCTGATCAGTAAAAGACCGTCAAACTTTTGATAACATCCTTTATCATATAATTTTGTTGTGTAAACATTATGCAACCTTTGAATTTTTGAACTCTCTACTGAATATAGGAAGATTCATAGAATCATAGAATGGTAGGGGTTGGAAGGGACATTAAAGATCATCCAATTCTAACTTCCCCGCCATCAGCAGGGACATCTTTCACTAGACGAGGTTGCTCCAAGCCCCATCCAGCCTGGTCTTAAACATTTCCACAGAAGGGGCATCCACAACTTCTCTGGGCAACCTGTTCCAGTGCCTCATGACATTCACAATAAAGAATTTCTAACCTAATGTCTAATCTAAATCTGCCCTCTTTTAATTTAAAGCCATGACTCCTTGTCCCATCATTATACTCCCTGACAAAAAGTCCCTCCTCAGATTTCTTGTAGGCCCTCTTTTAGGTACTGGAAGACTACTATAATGTCTCACTGGAGCCTTCTCTTCTTGAGGCTGAACAACCCCAACTCCCTCAGCCTGTCTTCATCGGAGAGGGACTCCAGCCCTTTCATCATCCTCATGGCCCTACTCTGGCCATGTCCTAAGAGGTCCATGTCCTTGTTCTGTAGGCCCCAGAGCTGAACATGGTAGTCTGGGTAGTCATCACTCCAGCTGCTCATTTACTTGGAGGGTAGTAACCAAACCCCTGTTTGTGGCACCAGTCCTGTAACCATCTTTTTATTTGCCAGATTTAACTGGCTTTTTCAATCCCCTTCCCTTTAACTGGCAGAACTGTTGAAAAAACCTACCTCTGCTCCTGAGTCCTTTACTGCTGCTCCCAGTGCTCTGTAATCCCTTTTGATACTTCACAGGCTGCTCCTGGCTGCATCAGTGGCATCCAGTTTAACACCATCACTGGTGTTAAACAGCAGCAGCAAACAGTCCTTAGGCTTGGCATTCTCTTGGTGATATCCCTGATATGAGCACCTGGTAAGCAGCAGACTACTCTCAAGAGCGGATCAGGTCAGCAGATGGGTGCCTCTGTACCACTCAGAAGAGAGTCTCCTGCTACTATCACTTGTCACCTTTTCCTAGTTGGACTAATTGATATGAAGGGAGCAGACCAATCTGTCTTACTCAGCTCCACCCTCCCTGCAATGGGTCTTTTCTTTTCAGTCAGCAGAGGGGTGAAGCAGTTCCATAAGGGCACCTCAGGCTTTGGGGGAAGACTCTCCTGTTGGTCCCTGTTGTTGCCAACTTCCACTCTGCTGTGTTATTGCCCCCCCTCCCTTCTGTGAGTGGCAGTGAGGGAATTTCAGGCTGTTTGGTCCTCTGCAGTCTACGCTAGGATCCAGCTGTCTAACTCCTCCTCAGCCTCCTAGATGCTACACAGCCTTGTCATTGCCTCCTGCAGCTCAGCCACCTGGTGCAGGAGGTCCTCCTCCTAGGCACAACTTTTGCAGGCAGGTCTGCCACCTGTCCCTGCCCCAAGGAAAGATCCAGGCACTTCAGTAGTCAGAGGTCTGCACTGCTGTCTCACCCCTCAGTAGCTCTGTCTGGGTAGAGGCATTAGCCACCACTGGGGTAGATGGTGCAGCCAGTGCCACAGCCTTTGCCCACCGTTCTGCATTGAGAATCAGGTAGGGTGAGTGCCCGTGGACTGTGCAGATCCAGGTGCAGGGTTAAGGTGTACTTGTCGCCTCCCTCTTTGGCCAGTGGGATGGCCCTTCCTCAAAGGGATGCCCTCCCACCCAAACTGCCATGCCAACTGCCACACCATGCCCTTTTTGCCCACCCTGTTTGCCGTGCTCCCTAGGGGCTGCTTATGTGGTGGCTGCCATTACTACTGGTTGTGCCCACACCTTGTCAGCTGCTTGTGTGAGTTGCTGGCCCCTGGTGGGTCTCTGTGCTCCCCTGGGGCTTCCCCAGCTCAGGAGACCCCCCTGTACACCACCATCCCTGACTCTGCTGTGAAACCCACCCGCACCAGAGCTGATCACCTCAGCGAGTCCATTCATCTAAGGATGGCCAGGTGACTACATTCTAATTTATCAGGTATGTAACTAAACATAATGATCTGGATATTTGTAACAAACAAGTTGGATCACTGAAGTACTTAACGCCTGTGATACATGCTCTAGGATGCGAAGGAATTCCTGTTCAGCAGCACAAGTGATAGAAAGCAAATCGACCTGGTGTGTTAATTTGGCCACTGCTTTCCCATTGAATAGACAGGTCACTGTTTTAATTTTTAAAATTCCACACTGTTAACTGAATAATTATCTTTCCCTGTGCAACCAGAACTTCCTACTTTGTTTGAACAGTTTGTCGGCTTGAGACCAACACAGTCAATATACACTTCATATTAATTACAGAAGACAGAACTTGTCCAGCAACTGAAGGAAGCATACAGAATACACTGCCAGCCAGAAGAAACATGGATGACCATTAGCCTCATTTGTTTCAGGCAAATGTATCTACATGGGGCATTTTCCAAAGCCATATTCAATGAAGTTTTGAATATCTCCAAGGTTGTGGAGTCAACGGTTTGTCTGAGGATTGTAAGGATGCCCCAGTCCTTATACATATATTCAGTTAAGATTCAAATCAACTTACATGCTATATCAGGATAGGTGTAGGGAGGGCAATGAAAATAACAGAACTCTCAGGCACTGTGTTCACATGGTGAGGTGGGTCACACAAATATGTAAGTGGAAAGAAGGAAATTTACTTCTTTGCTGCAGTGTAAATTTTACAATGAATGCTGATGGGAAAAAAAAAAAAAAAGACCAGAAAGGCAAACCTAGCCTACACTGCATCATTGGATTTGTTATCTAGGCTACTAGCATGAGCCTTCATAAGTATATTTTGACAATTATGAAACAAGATAAAGCAGAGATAAGTGCACCCCTTTTGATTTTACCTGTTTCCTCACTATCCTCAGGCACAAAAAGTTCTTTGCAGTCTTGATAAAAAGTTGTGATCCTAGTACCATCGGCATGATCTACTACTCTGCTACCATCTTGCTTCTCAACGATTATCACTTCATCATCTCGTACAGTCATAACCTGAAAGAATGAAGGAATATGGACATATATTAGCACTGAGATACCTCTAACAGAAACAACAGTAATACAAGATGATATGTATTGAAACTCTGAACAAGCTGGACTAATACAACTTTATCTAGTTCAGACACCGAGGATTTACATTTCCTTCAAAATCCGCAGCTTTTGTATTAGTAACAGTGTAATAAAATCTTTATGATGTATTGAAAGAACAGTCAAATCAAGCAAATCAATAGATGGTTAAGGACTGGTGCTACAGACAGGGGCTTAATTACTACTCTCTATGTCAATGAGCAGCTGGACTGATGACTACCTGAAGTACGGTGTTCATCTCTGGGGCTCCCAGCACAAGAAGGACATATTAGAACATGACCAGAGGATGGCCATGAGGATGACGAAAGGGCTGGAGCCCCTCTTCTATGAAGACAGGCTGAGGGAGTTGGGGTTGTTCAGCCTCAAGAAGACAAGGCTCCAGTGAGACATTATAGCGGCCTTCCAGTACCTATGGATGGCCTACAAGAAAGCTTAGGTGGGACTTTTTGTCAGGGAGTGATGGGACAAGAAGTCATGGCTTTAAACTAAAAGAGGGCTGACTTAGATTAGATATTAGGTTAGAAATTCTTTACTGTGAGTGTCGTGAGGCACTAGAACAGTTTGCCCAGAGAAGATATGGATGTCCCCTCCGTGGAAGTGTTCAAAGCCGGGTTGGATGGGGCATGGAGCAACCTGGCCTAGTGGAGGTGTCCCTGCCCAAAGCAGGGGGGTTGGGACTAGATGATCTTTGATGTCCCTTCCAACCCAAACCGTTCTATGGTTCTATGATTCCATGATTCTATGAACATATGCTACAACAGATGATGGCATCCCTGTCTCTTAAGAGTGCTATAATAACACACAAAAAATAGTAGTACCGTTCCATCAGCTGGGTCAGTTGCCTGATAGACTAAGATTGGCTCCAGATCCATTCGTTTTGCTCCTTCAGTGCCCACTTGAATGCCTAATGGGGTTGTTGTTATCCAGGTTCCTGCCTGATTCTCCTTAGGTTGGTCAGAATCAACTAGACCCTGAACGGTATTTTCAGATACTTCATCCTTGTTTGGGTGTGATGCACCATTTCTGTCACTTCCTTTTCCTGCAGAAACAAAAATGTCTGTATTAGACTTTGCGTTCTCTAAGGCAAAAGACAAAATCTATCAACTGAAGAATTTCTGTGAGTATTGTCTTTGACAGAATCGAAAGAATGATTTACCAGACTAGACAGAAATTATAAGAGCTGTTACTCAAAGTAATGCTCTTTAATATGTTCATTAATGACATATAAAAACAAATAGCATGCTAATGATATCTGATTATGACATGACTTTGGAATGTACTATCAAAGCAGAACAGAATTTGAATGGCTTATAGGAGAAAAAGACATGCCAAACTATCCGATGAGCTTGAGGACTCAAGTAGTATAAATTTGTTAAACCTAATAGAAAGAAGTTTATGAAAAAAGGACTAATAAAAATGATTTCTGCTTCAGACAAGTTTGCAGCAGTTAAGTAAGATAAAGTCCTGGATATACCATCCATATAGAATGAGTGTAAGTTATCACTGTGAAAGAAGAGTGACAAAAAAGGCAAATCCAAACCTATGGCACATCAGAAGAAAAGAGATGCAGATTACATTGTGAAAGGTAATGGAGAAATCTTATCAAGAATATTACAGAGAATTCCGGTCTCCCATATACAAGAAAAGGAACTAGACAAAGTGTAGGCAAAACACAACAGCATGGTCTGGACAGGACTCTAGAAGTTTACAGCATACAAATCCTAGCAAACAAAATGCAAAAAAGATACAAATATTCACTGTAAGTTTGGCAAGACTAAGTAGTAGAGAGGAAAGGTGGGGGGGGAAAGTGATTATAAAAAAAGGATAAGTAATAAAATATATACACTGGCCACAGATACTGAGACCAAAAATTAGAAGATGATTTGTCAGAGTAGTTCTCTGACAAATCTCTATCCTTGCAGATATCCTAAGGAATATTCTAAGAACAGGGGACTGGACATGATGAATCAGAAAATCTCTTTTTGAAAGACTTTAGCAGCAATTTTTATTCACATGCTTCCAATAAATTATAAGTTAATGTTATGACAGTTCATAATTATTCTTTGTACTATGTAGCACTGACAGTGATCTGGGACCACACTGAGGTATGAAGCAAGTTGAGGGAGTTTGCAGAAGCACTCACCAAGCAACTTTCCATCATTCATCATCAGTCCTAGCTATCAGGGGATGCCCAGTTGACTGGTGGCTAGCAAATGTGATGTCTGTCTACAAGAAAGGTGGGAAGGAGGATCTGAGAATCTACAGATCTGTCAGTCTGGATTCGGTGCTAGGGAAGTTCATGGAGCAGATTATCTTGAGTTCCATCACAAGGCACTTACAGGGCAACCAGGTGATCAGGCCCAGTCAGCATGGATTTATGGAAGTCAGGTCCTATTTGACAAGCCTGATCTTCTCTGACAAGGTGATGCACTCAGTGGGTGAGGGAAAGGCTGTGGATGTGGTCTACCTAGACTTCTGTAAGGCTTTTGACACCATTTCCTACAGCTTTCTCCTGGAGAAACTGGCTGCTCATGGCCTGGATGGGTGTACTCTTCGTTGGGTTAAAAAGTGGATGGGTGGCTGTGCCCAAAGAGTCATAGTGAATGGAGTTAAATCCAGCTGAAGGCTTGTCACTAGTGGTGTCCCTCGGACCTCAGTAATGCGGCCTGTTCTCTTCAATATCTTTATCAATGATCTGGATGAGGGGATCAAGTGCACCCTCAGTAAGTCTGCAGACAACACCAGGTTAGGTGTGAGTGTCGATCTGCTTGAGGGCAGAAAGGCTCTACAAACAGATCTGGATAGGCTGGACTGATGGGCCGGGGCCAACTGTATGAAGTTCAACAAGGCCAAGTGCTGGGTCCTGCACGTGGGGTGCAACAACCCCAAGCAGCGCTACAGGCTGGGAGATGAGTGGCTGGAAAGCTGCCTGGCAGAAAGGGCCCTGGGGGTATTGGTTAATAGCTGTCTGAATATGAGCCAGCAGTGTGCTCAAGTGTCCATGAAGGCCAACAGCATCCTGGCTTGTATCAGAAATAGTATGGCCAGCAGGACTAGGGAAATGATTGTCCCTCTGTACTTGACTCTGGTGAGGCCGCACCTCGAACGCTCTGTTCAGTTTTGGGCCCCTCACTACAAGAAGGACACTGAGGTGCTTGAGGGTGTCCAAAGAAGGGCAGTGGAGCTGGTGAAGGGTTTAGAGCATAAGCTGTATGAAGAGTGTCTGAGGGAGCTGGGGTTGTTTAGAATGGAGAAAAGGAAGCTCAGGGGAGATCTTATCATGCTCTACAATTACTTTAAAGGAGGCTATAGCAAAGTGGGGATTGGTCTCTTCTCCCACACACCGAGTGATAAGAAAAGAAGACCTCAAGTTGTGCAAGGAGAGGTTTAGGTTGGATATTATGAAAAAAATCTTCACTGAAAGGGTTGCAAAGTATTTGAACAGGCTGCTCAGGGAACTGGTTGAGTCACCATGCCTGCAGGTCTTCAAAAAAAACATAGATGTATAACAGTGATGTGGTTTAATGGTAGACTTTTAAGTACTAGGTTAAAGGTTGGACTAGATGATCTTAGAGGTCTTTTCCAGCCTAAATGATTCTATGATTCTATGATAAGCAAACATTTATTTGTTTCTTTCTCTGCCAAACACAGTAACATGAGAATACTGTAGCAGACCACAAATCCATACAATCAGTTGATTATGACCAAGATTAGGTGCCTTGAAATACATGCAACGAGAAAGAAAAATGTTGTAAGTCCTCTGTGAAAAGAACATTTCTCAACACCAGGACTAAAAAGTGTGTAATACGTAAGTAAGGATTTGACACTACTGTAGTTGCAAGGATTTATTTGAAATGACTGTTAAGTCACTCTTCTAGCTAGGTAGTTCTTATATACCCTTTAACTTCTTAGAGTTCTTGCAGTTCAGAAGAAAAAGAAAACTGGAGCAGGAGAGAAATGATCTGCTGTGAAGATAACAAATTAGCAGTGTACAGCAATTGAGTACAGATAAAAATTCATTTTTACACTGGCAGAATTTTCAGACTAAAGAAAAATGCCCTTTATTTAGTATTATCAGCCCTGTTATCTTTAAATCTGTCTGAAACACTCAAAATGTTACCTTTCTTAGTGCTAGTCTCTGGTAAAGGCTCTGATTCTGGTAACAGTTCCGTGTTATCTGGAATTTCAGGTGGTGGAAGGACAGGGCCAGAATCAGGACTCCTACTCACTGTGCCATCAGCAAACAGAATCTACAAAAACCAAAGACATATTAGAAGCTAAAATGATTTCAAACAGTAATAAAGAATCTCAAAAGTATGTGTCACTAATATAATAGTCACTAGAATAGAGACTAGAATATTGGGTTACTATAATAGTGGGTGATAGAACTAAAAAAGTAAGACTGCCAGAATAAATACAAAAAATAAAGAAGCTATCTTAAAAAGAAAGGACTGCTAATTACTATAACTCACATATATAATCAATGGGGATTATATTTAGAAACAAATAGGCATTATAAAAGCAAAGGTTATCCTTTGACTGCTTAAGTGGTCAAAGGTTGATGTTTTATGAATACCACTCTTTCTAGAAATGGTAATGCATCTGTATCACCACACTGATTTGGGATTCAGTTATTCCACATGTCTAGGATTGCTGTTATTTTTTTTATCCATCAAGGCAGCTAATAAAAAGTAGTCACGGTTATGTATCTTATAGCTGGTTTCTGAGTAACCATAGCTTGGTTATCTTATCATAGTTGGTTACTGTCCAAAATGCTTAACTCTTGATATGCATATTCCTTGTGTGGCAGATCAAACCTAGAATTACCCATATAATCTCTGAATTAATTTACAAATACAGCACAGATATTTGGGGGAGAAGATGGTACAATGTGGAAAACAAATGGACAACATATAGTCACACCTCTAGAGTCACAGTTACTGTAAGATAATTAAACATTTTTTCATTTTTGAGTGCTTGTCTATATGCATTCCATTTTTGATGACTCATGGATATTAAGTTAATGTAAAGAAGGTGGCAATTAATCTGCATATACAGGTGTTATGTTACAATCTTGCTGGGCACATGACCTATTTTCTTCTGTCAGGAGACTGTATCTTGAGAATAAACAAACAGCAGCCATCTCCTTGTATATTTCTGAAATGCATATGTTTCTCAGAAATGCTGGGTTAATGGTTTAAGATCTAATGTAATGAATGAATCTAATGCATTTGTACTAGGATTTGTTGTCTACTTAGACTGTAAAAAAATTGAGGAAATAATAAGGAATAATTTTGATAGTTTCTGAGTACAATCAGACAACTCTTTTCATCTGATTGCTTACTATACAGAATTTTAGACTTTGAAAAGATAATTGTTTGTAGATTGATTACAGTATTTGCAAAAGTGGTATCTAACTTACAGCACCTAAAAATTTGGTCCAAACTACTATGTGTAAACAAACAAGGAATATAGAAATATAGGAACATAGAGTCTTTTTGATGAAAATTTAGGATACCTGAAGGTGTCTGCAGGACTGAAGATCAGGTCTTTTTTGGATCCTGTATCACCATTAAGATTACTTAAAAAACATATGGATGTTTTTGTGTTGCCAAAATACCCAAAGACTAACTAACTAATCCACACTTTAGATGTTTAATTCAAGGAATGCAGTTCTCAAAACTTTATCCAGCTGTTTTCTAAACTCAAAGTTGTCTAAATGTTCATGTGCCTAAAATTTTCATCGTTAAAGCTCCACATGCACCCTAAGTTCTGCTTCTGAACAAAGCCAAGAACATTTTAATCTTGACATAGCTGCAAAGCTCAGTTGTTACTTAACTCCTGCATCTATAAACTGAATACTTCTCTATGTCAGCTGACAAGCACAAGTTCAACAGTAATCACATACACAGGCTGCTTCCAATTAATTCAACTGAACATACCCAGGTAGATCCATCCATCATGTACTTTACGACAGTTCCTTGTCTAGTGATGACTCTTGACACCTCTTGTTCTATATGACTTGCCACTGTTGTATATAGTTGAGAGTTCTTTATCTTTTGGGGATAACTTTGCCTAACAAGAATTTCCAGAGCAGGCTGTTTCGCCTTTTTTCTTTCGGTGTCTTCTTGCTTTACTTCACCTTCTGTAACCTCATGTTCCTTCTCTCCACTTTCCATAACCTCCTCCTCCACTGCTTCATTTGCTTCATTTACAGCTTTCTCAACCTCCTCTTCCTTGGCTTCATCTGATTTAGTTTCACCTTTCTCAGGCTCTTCTTCCTTGGTTTCATCTGCTTTGGTCTCACCTTTCTCAGGCTCCTCTTCCTTGGCTTCATCTGCTTTGGTCTCACCTTTCAAATCTGAAAGCATTTTCACAGTTACTTAATACTGTGCAACACGCACTCAAACAGTGTAAAAACCCCAGCACCATGTTGTCTACAGGAGGTATTCAACTTAAGCTATTAAAAGTAACTCTCCTCAGTTTCCTCTGCAATCCATGGAGTTAGGGACAGTTTCTATCATAGAACAATTTAAAGCAGTTATCTAATTAGAAATTCCTGTGGAGGTGTCTGTCTTTTCCACATGAAAACAAGAGAAATTTGAAGAAGGATTTACTACAGATGCTGAACTTTTAGAAGACTGACATTTGGTGAGAGGAATCTTCTAACTTCCCCTAGCAGAGAAAAAGTAACTGAGTTTCACCAAATTTAAGACTAAATGGAAATGAACTTAGATATTTTGTCTACTTGAACAAATAAAGTTTTTAGATTAAATTATGGCAGTGTGTTCACTGTGCTAATGAGTATAATAGGCAGTTGTGTCAAGACACTACATGTATGTGTCCATAACTGTTCTGTTCACCTTAACTATTTACTATTTGAACTTATGTTCCTTGCCAAATTGTATGTGTGAAAACCATCTGCATCCTCTTTACTGTACTTTATATCAGATTGATCAGAGCACATTTACCCTAAACTGCCAAAATATTTTGATATGAATAGGGAAGGGATATCTGATAAGAAAAATGAGGGAATATTTTACTATTAATTCAGGCTTGTATGGCAAAAAAATAAAAATAAAAAATCAAGGTATTTCTCAACCATGTGATTATAAACCTGTGCTGTATCTTGGTGGACAATATAGCATTTCTACTGCTATTTAATAAAAACAACTTTTTTTTTTCTTCTTAATTTATATACACTGGACTTGCTACTTGGCTAGTTTCTAAGAGGTATGGATGATATTTACTGTTGTTTTATTGGTTGCCAGGAAAATGAACGATTCTGCTGCTTTTTATGCAATAGCTCACATACAGGATATGTTGGAATTACTGATAGCAAGATTTGGCATGTGTGATAAATCCTGGATATATAGGAACCTCTGAAATTGTTCTGGTCTATTTTCACCTACTCAGTTGCTCTAACACATCCTGGGCTGCATGGATCTATTCTACATAGGCATTAAATGACATCTGGATGTGGCCATTTTAAAAACTGACCAGGTGACAAAAGAAAACTAAAACGCATTTGTCTGCTTCAAAACCCAAAACTTAAAAAAAAAATGAGAATTACAACAGTTTATGGTATGCAGAGATGAACCTCATGCTGATTTTCAAAAATGCAAGGAAATTGAAGCATTGCAGAAGAATATGTCTGGCACAAAAACTTACAGGCATATCTATATACCTGATCATTCTTTGAAAGGAAATTCAAAGATAAGTGCACAAAGGGTTGTTACAAACACCCTGTCTGTACATTCTGGGTGACATAAAGCAAAGGCCTTACTTGAAGTGGTTCCTTTTTCAACATGATTATATCTTTTAGAAAAGCAACTAAACCCAATTATAAAATATCCAGTAGAAGACAGTATATCACAGCATGGGTTAGTTTTGTTAGTCACTCTTAGCATTAAAAAATAAGTGTATCTTAAATCTAGTATAAAAGCGCTATTCTTGAGTTTCAAGTCTCTAAAATTTGTAATACATTTCTATACTGTGTTTACAAGCTCTGTATTGCTGTCACCAAAATTCTGATTTCTTTGTACTTCCACACTGGCACCAGTCACTCATTTAATCTTTATTTTGGTAATCAAATAAAGTTCTCTTGACATGAGCTCACAGTAAGATAAACCTTCTGATCCATTAATCATTCTTGTTACTCTGTCCTGAATATTCCAAACTATGAAAAACTTGCCTTGTAGACTTAACAACAATACATAATATTCCAAAGAAACACAGATATAGGTAACTTAATCTAACCGTTATCACTTAAGATTCCTCTGTATATATGTATTCAGGAATTGAAATTGCTCCTTTTCACCTGTATTCCTATACATATGCATATTCAACAGATTATTCAACATGACTCCCACAGTATTTTTAGGGTTCCTGCTTCTCTTCCCCCCAGTCTAAATCCTTGCACTTTTAGTGCAAATAATGAAAAATAGTGCAAATAATGAAACACATTATTTATGTTACAATTGCTATTAAATAGCCATTATGAAAGAATCAGGAATCTGAGACGTTAATACTTCGTATTGTTACATCTACACCCATCAAGGCAGAAATAATTTCCTTCTGCAATTTAAACTTCTTTAAAAACTCCTTATTCTACAGTGGCTGAAAAAACTAACCTTCAAAAATTTCACCAAGGAAAGTTAATACTAGTCCATTGGGACAGGAGACATTCAAGCTTCGGAAAGCAAGAGCATCTGAAATGACTTGTGTTTGGGAAGCTGGTTCTTCTATTTCCACCTACAGAGTGAAACATGAACTAGTTTTATTCCATTTGAAAAGACTTAAGAAAAAATTATATTATATATATATATATCAGATTTATCAAAACATTTCAAAAAAGTACTTTCTATCAGCCATTTATAACACTTTGAGAATGTATGGATTCTGAAGGGGAAACCTTACCTGATTTTTTTTTTGGTTATGCTATCTTATTTCATTCCTCTTCATTAACCTTTTAAGAAAAACTTTTCATAACTTTATTAATTTTGATGAGTCATTATGCTACCTTGTGCATGGTGTCAGGAAGATATGACAATACATGGATAACATGAAGTGGAAGACCATAACAGAACAGCACTGTATAATTGTGAACAGCACCTATAATTACTAAAAGAGCATAAAAGATAAGTAGAGCAGTACTTCCAGTCTGCTGGAAATATGGTAAATGAGAAGAGGACAAGAGGAACACTTGACAATCAAAAGGTGGAATTCTCTTTGTACTGCTTTGTAGTGGAAACCATCCTGACAAATAGAAAAGATGAGGATGACTGAAGGAATGTCTGAAGACACTAGAACATTTGGGAAATATACAACAGTGGATCCTTTGATGATATCTCCTCAGAAACGTATGTGACAATGAGCTACTCCATGCCAGTCCTAAGATGAAATTATTTTTTTTGCAGACAGGTAACAGAGAGAACTAGTCCTGGTATTATCCCGTATTCTTGATTTATAGGAAAAGAAATATAGAGGAAAAATAGAAAAAAATGGCAGATATTTTGCCCTATCATTTTAGATAAAGGATACTGTATATTTTATAGCTACTTTACATATTACTGGGTAATTAAGGCTATCCTCATTACCCTAAGATCACAGGCACAGGAGTCATAAGGAAGACAATGAAGAAAAAGGTTGAAGTAAACCTCAGTTGTCATCTACTTCTCCTTTTCTAATAGTAAACAAACAAACAAACCAACAAAAAACTCAAGTATAACTATATCAAAATATCAAGTATAAGTATACAGTTTGAGAAAACCTACCTATTGTAAAAATTTCCAGGGCTAGACATTTCCTCGTTTCCCTGGGCAATCTATTCCAAGTGCTTTACCTTGTTTAGCCTTACTGAGACTTTCCTCTTGGTTAGCCTGAATCTCTCTTGCAAAAAAATAAGTTTATTTCTGATAATTTCTATAACAATTTCTGGTTATATGGGCTAACATAAGAGATGATGTTGTCCATTTAGCTCTTTAGAGCAGGCTGTTCTGTCTCTAAGCTCTGGATCAAAGAAACCCAAACCAAGTTTTTTAACCGTTCCTCACTGGTCAAGTTTTCTAGACCTCTTACCGTTCCTGGTGCTTTCCTTAGAATTCTGCAGCATGGCCAATATTTTTCTTGCAGTGCATTATCCATAACTGGAAACAGCACTGCAACTGAGGCTTTACCAGCCCCGAATGGAAGAATAATTTCACATATTTAGCAGGCTATTCTCCTGTTTATTCTCCTCAATATGGTGTTTGCCCTTCTCACAGCAAGATGGCATTGTTGACTTACGTATAGCTTGTGATCCTTTTCAACTCCCAGATCTTTTTCTGCATAAGTGTTATTGATGGAATGGTCATCCATTCTGTTGATATATTATTTATGCGCAATTGTAGAACCTAATACATTTTCTTACTGAATTGCATCCTATTTTCTGGATGATGTCCATGTGAATTTGTCAACTTCACCTCAGATCTTGTCCTCTAAAATACCTGCAGACTCACATAGCTGGTGCTGAATGCACTAGCAAATGAATATTGATTTTTTTTTAGTTTTTATTAAAACACAAAAAATTACTGAAGACATTCTAAATGAAATCATAAATAGCCTCTTGGAAGAAGAGGAGGAACTTCAAGATGTCCTCATGACAGAATTTTAATAATAAAGGAATTTATGCAGGTTTTTTTTGGTACCATACAATTGCTGTATGTTATGCTGAGTGCTGTTTGGCAAATCCCTGCACCACTTTCAATGCACATGCTTTATAAATACCTAGATAAACTTGTGAAAATTGGCTCAGTAGCATTTTTTGTGGATATGGACAGAACCCATGTTGAAACAAGAGACACAGCATCACCTCATTCACTGGGTACCACAGAGCAGCATAGCTATGTCATGTCAGAGAGTCTTCCAAGGACATTCTCAGTACCTGTCCATTCTTATCTTTATTACTACCTTTTCCTCTCATTTTCTGTTCACTGGAAGCTATTTCCTGTTTCAAATGTATCTATTGCAGTTAACCCTTCATTTCCACGTTGCCTATTCCACCACTTTGAACAGCTTTGCCTAGCTCAGTTAACATAACTATGATAAGCTGGCAACTCTTTAAGGATGTTTTTCTTAGCGTATAAGAACTGTCCATCTCCCTGTGTAAGAAAGCGATCAGGGAGGGCAGAAAACCAGGATGGCTGTGCAAGGACCTGCTGGTCAAACTGAGGAGCAAGAAGGAAATGCACAGGCAGTGGAAGCAGGGACATATGGCCTGGGAAGAGTACAGGGATGCTGTTCGGATGTGCAGGGATGGAATCATGAAAGCCAAGGCACAGATGGAACTGAGCTTGGTAAGTGACGCAAAGAATAACAAGAAGGGATTCTGTAGGTATGTTGACCAGAAAGAAAAGGCTGAGGAGAGTGTGCCCCCTCTGATAAACAAGAAGGGAGTTCTCACAGAACTCTATGAAAGATGTTCAAGATCAAATGTTACGCTCTTCTAATGCACATGGCCATGTAATTTCTGTATTACTCTGTGATAAGTATTCCATAACAGAAATTCAGAATCTGTTTTTGAAATGCCATCCATCTTTTCCAAAGGCCTGTCCTGTGACAGAAATAACTTCGGCCATAGACAAAAACAGCTTCCTCAAGTTGCTGGTCCCTGGCTAATGATCAGCTGGAAAGACCAAATTGCAAAGAAGGCTTTTGCAAAACTCTCCACTAATTAGGCTAACTGCTGGGTGTTGTGCTTGGGTCATAACAACCCCATGGAGCTGAACATGCTTGTGGAAGAGCAGCTATAAAGTTGCCCAGCAGAAAAGAACCTGAGGTTTTGGCAGACAATTAGCTGAAAATGAGACAGCAGTGTACCCACGTGGCCCAGAAAGCCAATAGTATCCTGGCCTAAATCAGAAATATTATGAACAGTGGGACTAGGGAAGTAATTGCTCCTCTGTACTTGGCACTGGTGAGACCGCACCTTGAGTAGTACTATGTTCAGTTTTGGACCCCTTACTACAAGAATGGTACTGAGTTGCTGAAATGCATTCAGAGAAAAGCAAAAAAGCTGGTGAAGGGACTAGAAAACAAGACATATGAGGAATGACCAAGGGAACCAGGGTTGTTTAGAGAAAGGGAGGCTCAGGGGAGACCTCGTTGTTTTCTGACAACTACATG
This sequence comes from Netta rufina, assembly GCF_964035555.1. Taxonomy (NCBI): domain Eukaryota; kingdom Metazoa; phylum Chordata; class Aves; order Anseriformes; family Anatidae; genus Netta; species Netta rufina. Next base: position 123,482,400 of record NC_140123.1, read on the forward strand.
AAAGGAGGTTGTCGTGGGGTGGGTATCAGTCTCTTTTCTTAGATGACAAGTAATAGGATATGAGAAAATAGTCTCAAGTTGCCTGAGGGGAGGGTTAGATTGGGTATCAGGAAGAATTTATTCACTGAAAGAGTGGTTAGGCATTGGAACAGGCTGTTTAGGGAAGTGGTGGAGTCACCATTAAGACATGTATGAACACGGTGTTTGGGGACACGGTTTAGCGGTAGACTTGGTAACGTTATGTTGATGGTTGGACTTGATGATACTAAGGGTCTAAATGATTCTATGACTCCAATTTGGTTCGGTAAAGACTTTCCAGTACAGGTTGTGGAAAGCACAGAGAAGCTTTCTTATTTGGTTAAACTAAAAATTAATTTCTAGAGCAGTTCTAGTCAGTGAGAATGTAACAGGCTTAACTGTAAAGCCAAAGTCAATAAAACGTGGATTATGGAAGACTCACTGTTCTACATCATGGAGTCTTAAAGGATACCTTCATTAACGACTGCCAATATTTATACCCAGGAGCAATTGGAAGAGTAAAACATATCCTTAAAAGCACCATAAATTATTAGGAATTTGTTAAGGCACATCGCAAAGCCCTCTGAGACGAATATATTTGTCTATTACATAAGCTTCTGTATTTAAATTTTGGTTCATTTCTTTTCTGTGTTAATTGGATAATGTCTGCTCTCTCACCTTTCCTTCTTCTTGTTTTACGTGGGTGTCTGGTGGTGGAGAGCTTACTCTGCTATGGTTTGCTTTTGTAGATGGCAGAGATTTTCCTGGTTTTTGTTTGACAGACTTATCTTTTTTTCCTGAAGCTGATGTAGTAGAAGGAAGAACAGTCGGAGTATGAACAGAAGGGATGTTCAGAACTGTTGCTAAGACAGGATCTGTTTCATCATCTAAAAAAGGGAAAAGAAATATGTTAATGCAATTAAGTTTCATAAATGTAGTTTATCACATTCTATTTTTGATATTTTGCACACTAAATTTTACCTTTGAAATAATAAACTCAGTGGAATAAGACAGAAGGACTGAATATATGAAATTATTTGGAAAATCTCTCCACAGATGGAATATTGTCAATCTAAAAGAAATCTTGAAACTTGTTTCCAATAGCTTGTCATTGGTCTCAAAAATAGAAAATACAGCTTTGTTTTTCTCTTTTACCTCCAGAATACTTATATATGTGGAGACATTTTGAGTCTAGCATCTAGGATAAGGTCACTGTTATTATGCTTTATCACAGGCTGATGGAGCATGGACTGACTCCAGCAGTTTTGGACTCCATAGCTCTATTTTGCTAAAATGATTCAGAAAGATTCTGTTGCTGAGTCTTTCTCAATTCTTAAAAGTCAGTCATTAGGGCAGCCTGCTAAGCATGCTGACAGGAAGTACTCATGTTGCCTTCCAAAACACTGACTTGAAAATAATATTAATATAAAATAAGATTTTCTGTAACACATTTTTTGTTTCAATGAACAAATATTTCTCCTTAATCTGAAAAACCCAGTCAGATGTAACCCTAATCCTTTTTTTTTTTTTTTTGACACATTTTTTTAATCACCTCCTCTTGCGTGAAGGCAGCTTAAGTCCCAAGACTACAATTCATGGAATAGCACCTTGTTTTCCATCCAGATAATTCAGGCAATTGAATTCCTGTCTGTTTTGGAAAATTTGTTACCCCAGATGGAGCTATTTATTATCCATATCTTAACCACATTCATAGAGATAAAGGACTGAAAATGCCAGTAAGCAAAACATGATCCTCAGAAAACAGCTTTTTTTTTTTAAAAATAAATAAATAAATAAATACAGCAAGCTTGATTTGCTTAGTAGTTTCTGAAAGTATGAAGTTTAATGACAAGTCAGTGAAGTTTAATGACAAGTCAGTCATTGCAAGAGTGTCTTTAGGAAGACTTTCAAAAATCCATTTTATAAACTCCTTTTGATTAAATTACTTTTTAATTTCGCTTCTTCCAATGTTTTCTAATTTGAAAACTAATAAATTAGGCAAAGAAAAGTTAACTAACTCATTGACAAACTGCAAGCCAAATTGCATTCAGACAAAGGGGAAAGAAATGCTTACAGAAGTGTGCTAATAAAACCATTCCAGTATGAACTCACTGCATTTTCTGTAATGCAAATGAAGTGTTAATATATCGTCAGCTGAAGAACATAAAATTTAGGCTCAACTGCTACTGTATTTATGGTTTCCAGAAAGGTTTTGGCTTAGATGCTTTTTGCATCTAAGATAAGAAAATGCAGAGCCCACATCAAAAATAAAATTCTAAACTACTAGAAAGGCTGTCTGTGTGTTCTGGAACATCTGTCTTATAAATGATTCTGGATTTATGGGAACAGCAAAGGTGACACAAAAATTAACAATCATCTAGAAACTATTACCAGGTGATAAAGTCATAATTAGAAGCCCTTGGAAAACAAGCCTTCCACCTCAGGTTTTAAGCTAAGCCTCAGTTTTTGTGATGGTGCCAGCATTAGGGAAATGCATCAGTATCTCAATACATTCATGACCTTTAGCTGATAGGAAAATTTAGATCAGCATAAGGATTTTTGAAGTCCTCATTTTCATTAGCTGATACGTGGCTGACACACACATCTGATGCTTTGTTAGGTGGCTCTGTTTTCAGGTGCTGAAATTTATGCTGTGTGACTTTTATGGTTCACTGGAAGTCTGAGGAAAGACGAACAAATCCGTTTTATTTGTAATATGCCAGAAATAAGTTCTCAAATAATTATATGAAATTGGAAAGTTTAAAATTCTCCATGGCAGCCATTGTGATGCACATTTATTAGACAGCATGACCGTTTAATAAAAAAGCAGTAGTACTGACCTACAGATGGCTAATGAGCAGAAACAGCTGACCAATAAGCTTGGACAAAAGTAATTCTCTACCAAGAAGCAGGATAGGTGACATGAAGGACTCAGGCAACTGACCTTTAAAATCATCTGTGAACATGATATATCCTTTCAGGTTTGTCTAAATATCCATGTGAACACCGCAAATTAGGAATAAGCAAGCTCTTACATTTAGTGAGGGCACTGTCAAGCATGATAGGTGGAGCATGATCAATTTCAGATGACACTTTCCAGAGTGCTGAATTTAGGAATAAAAGCTGTTATAGGCTCTCAGCCCCTAAGGAAATTTCACCTACTCTTTTACTATGGTTGCCCTGAAAAATACGAATGCATTGTCTGAGGGTAACAAAGACAGAATAGGTTGTTGTAACTGAGGGAAAGTGTCTTTAGAAGTCTTGAGGATGATGGGAAATTCCAGAAGACTGTCAGAGTAAGGAAGGTTTCTTTCCTGCTGAAAACAAAATCAGATCTCCAGCACTCGGAGATGTGCTCTCAGGATTTCATCCAGGCACAAAGACAGATGCAAAGGTTATATAATATCCTGATGTGAAAGTCCCACAAGTGCTCAAGCAGTACATCACAAAGTGATGAGAAGCTTACTCCTAAGTCAAAAGTTAGATTTTGCTCATGCTAGAGAAAACAATTCAGAACTTAAAAGTTTGTTTAACTTAAACATCATTAAAATTCAACCAAGAAATAAAAAAGATGCATAAAGCTGACAAACAATCTGGGGATTTTTGACATCTTAACTTCAAAAAAGGAATATGGTAGATATAAAATGAGAAAAACAAGAAGAACAGAGAGAATTATAGAGGTTCCAGAAAATGATTCAGTAACACAATTTAACCAATCCATGGGGAGAAACTATAGATTATGTGGCATACCATTCTACATTAGGGATAGATAGTGTATATGAATAGCCTAAGCCAGAGTTTTTCTGGTTAGAATTTTTTCGAGCACTTATAATACAAATGCCCACAGGGGAACGTAGGCATAAGCAAATGATTGTAGAAAAACTGCAAACCGTCATAGCATACCAGCCAGTCAGAAGTGATGCAGTAAAGCTCAACATGGCAAGGATTATTCTAGTGTAGAACAGGTTGCTTATGGTATATGTGAAAAAAAACTGAACATCACCAGCTGACAAGTAGGTGTTTAGACACATCTCATGCCAAAATACATGAGTTTTCATAGTCAACTACATTGTGGATGCTATCTTTGCTCAAGTTTAAGAATTTCTTTTTTAGTAATTAATCTGAAAAATGTATTTGAATAATCAAAACTGAGTGTATAGTTGAATGGTTTACTATGGTACACACAAAGATGCATTCAATTAAATGTTTTGATATTTTAAGAGCTGAAAAATGCTGGGATCATTTTCTGATCAGAGGAGGGTTTCACTTTTATTCATATGATGGTTTCAGTGGCCTTTCAAATGTAATGGAAACAAAAAGCTCTTGGTAAAAGCAGACGCTATTTTCACTGTGGTTTTTTGAAGCAATTGCTTCCAGTTGGTGAATGTGTTTATTGAAAGGCTGAGAGAAATCCCTCATTATGACTGCACAACTGTAGCCTAGAGTCCAACTCCTAACATAAAATGAAAGTTCCATAATCACCTATATGAGTTAACAAAAATATTATTTCTTGGAAAACCAAGAAGACTCCTCAGCAAATCACATTTTCTTTGGCTCAAATTAACTGGCTGATTTTGCTGGACTACTTAATAACAATACTTTCAAGTTTCTCATTGCTCTGCTCTATTTTCACAGTAAGTAAAAAATGCATGGAGACCTCCCTCCATTTTGAAATCTGAATCACAGAATATTCTTGACAATGTAATCTCATCTCAAGCCTTGCTGAAAATTCCCCACCATGTAGTAACAGCTGCTAAGAAAGGCAAAATTGCATGCAACAAATTATTGAATAAGGGGTGTATGGAAAGAAAAAAAAAAAAAAAAAAGAAGAAAAATAATTCCCCCTATGGTTCTCAAATATCCTCTTCTATTTGCTTACTTTACCTGCTGTCTTCCCTGTAGGTCCATAACAGCTCAGGGACAGCTGGATTCCATTTTCTAAGGTGGCTGAAAAAGATCCAAACTTGCTCACAGCTTTCTTTTGATTCTTCATTTTTCCTTTAAAAAAAAATAATTTTACAGATAGCAACACATAAAAAAACCACCTGACCTGCAAACCAATGACTGGTGCGAACAGTGGCACCTTAAGGTGGATGACTAACCCATAAAATAAATAAATACAGGATGGAAAATGCTTTATAAGGGTGATACCTGTGGTGCATTGCCTGTCATTCCACTCATACAGTAGTGTATGAAAGTCAGTTTTGTATAATGTACCTGTGGCCTTCCATTTACAAATAGCATTCTAATTAGCTATGTCTGTAAGAACAGGTTTAATAGCAACATGGAGTGAAAAGTCTTTTGTAATTTAAACAGTGGAAGAACCAAGTTCTAGAGTCAGGTTTCCTGTTTCTCTCCCGTACTGGCTGACAAGAATGTTAAACTGCTCATTTCTATCACATGGGGGACTGCTGTTTGCACAGAAATGAAGCCTCCCACTGGTGCCAAATGACTACAAGTTGCTTCAGATGTTAACACATTGTGATTGAAAGTACCATCTGACAGACCCCGGAATGACACAGGACCACTTTCAGAAGGGCAGACAAGAAATATCTCATCTGTGGAAGGGATGCAAATTTTCTATTCATCCAACCTACTACTTTGTCAATGGTGGCAGCTGCTGCCAAAGAGAGGAGCAGGAACAGGATGCTTTCTAACACTGAAGGATAAAAGAACTAACACATCTACTGAAAGTTATACTTTTCCAACACTCTTCAGCTCTGCATGAGCAATCCCACAGTGCTTTTAGCAAATATATACACATATTGTTACAAAACACTTTCCTTCCTGGAACCACCCTCGGCTGGGTTCAGAAAGGATTTGGATTCAATACTCGTATCAGTTAGCAACATGGCAACCAGCAACAGATACTGCTGAACTGCAGAAAGGATCTGTTTCCACACCAAACGTCTTGAGGAGGCAATAATTCTACAGCCAGATGATCTGCAAAAGGAGATCCAGTTCAAAGGGGAAACTCTTCCCTTTCCAGGGAAATTTATTCTGGGCATAGTATACAAAATTCAGTTTGCATTCTCTTAGGCTTTCCCACGCCACATTAAGATCAGGAGTCTACTACTAAAGAAGAGAATTCTTCTCTTACGGAATAGTGGATCTGTTCAGTGATTTCCCTGCCTCAGAGAGTGCTTTGCACCTGTTGTCCTGCACTGTGCTTACTTCTATACCATTATAAGATCTCTACATGATGCTTAAGTCAGAAAACTGCATTATTATTTAGTCCTGTTTTTTTTTTTTTTTTTTTTTTTTAATGACTGGGTCCTCCTCCGATCTCAGATACAAAGAGCTGTCTCCCCATGTAAGTTAATATTCCACACAACACAGTCCACAAGGGTGAGGACAGAGGCAGAAGTGCCCAGTCTTTGCCATCTCCTGACTCAGAGGGTACAAAGACCAAAGACTCTTTCAACTCCAACTTGTTGGAGCTGTTCTTGATCTGCAAGTTTCCAAGATTCCCCAACAGATTATTTCAATTGTCTGTCTACTGAAAAAAATATTTCTACATCTTCGTTGGACTTCTGATCTGGACAGTGAATTGTAAAAGAGACGGTACTGGCCAGAAAAATGCACATTCACTCTTTTTTTCTTTCTTTCTTTTTTTTTTTTTTTTTTTATGAATGTTACTAATAGCTAAGCATTTCACTTACACCTTATGGTGGAAAACAAACCCTTACATTCACAGAGATTCTGATGTATTTGTAATTTTGAATGATGCCTAATAACATAAATTCCTGCCCACGTTCTTCATTTGAAATTATGCATCTATTTGGAGCAACACTGATCTTATTCACCCTCTGTAATTAGGAATTTATTTCATGTTAGCTGATAAGGTTTGCATCCAACTACTAAATACGTCAAACTATTAATTCTTTATATCAGTGATGTCAAACCACTAACCTGATGTAATTTTATGTTCATCATTATTTTCTTGCACTTCAATTTCTGTTAAGTTTTTCTTGGGATCTGTGATATGAATGAAGAAATTGTGGTTGTCCTTTATCACTTTCAACTTCACCAAGGTTAGACCTGCAAAGCAACGGAATACTATTATTTCTCCCACCAGGCTTCAGAACTGACCTCTGTTCCCAAAAAGCTTGCACATGCAACTACAAGGTACACGAAAAAGAAAATTGCTCAGAACTGGATTCAATTGCTTACTATTGGCAAAGATGACAAAATTAAAGTTATCTGAGTTTAGATTGTCTGACTAAAAATTCAGAAGACTTCCTGACAATGAGATCTGAAAGGCTGCAAAATAAACCTGTTACTTAGAAATGCTGCATTTGACTGTACAAATTACTGGGACACGCATTCTTGGAATATCTTGCACTGGTTGCCATTGAAGATATAAATATGAACAGATTTTTCATTTCTAATTTTTGATACTTTATCTATCAATTGCTAACCTACTATAGCAAAATGTAAACTTTAGCAGTAATAGAGTCTAATATGGAATTATATGGTATGCTCACTATGTCTTTAACAGAATTTCTACCGCTGAGATGTCAAAAAGCATGTATGGATAAAGAAACTATGTCATCAGTTATTAACAGAGTTAAAGGAAAGCATAAAGAGCAGAAGACTCACCTTTTACAAACTCTATCTTCTCTACTTGAATCTGTCCTCCATCAGATGGGAAAAGATAGTGATTGATTCCCGATACTTGAATGAGACTCTCCCCCATGTTGTAGCCAAGAAACTGGAAAAACAAATTTTAGACTATGGGTAAATGAGGAAGGCAGAAGTTGTGAAAGAGGTAAATGAAGGACAGATCATTACAACAGTATTTTTCTGAACATTTTTTTTTAGACATTTAACTACTGTTATTATTACTTTAGCAAAAATATTGCATGTTATTTGTATATCCAAATAGTACCTTGGTTACTAACTGAAGTAACTTGTTCTACAAGAGTGCAGAATCTGGTCATTCAGTGGTATGGAGCCACCAGTGGAAATGAAGAGTAGCAGTCTGGTGGCTTAACATTTAATGAGAGGGAAAGAAAAATTCTGGACAAGTGCAAAGAGACAAAGTCCAATGCCATGAGATTTGTACATCATGAACAGGACAGGTAAAGATTCAGATTTTCAGCCTCTAAGATTTTGGATTTCAGACACTGTAAACCTGATTCTTAGATTGCTCTGCCTTCTAACCAACCACAAATTGGCAAAACTTAGTTAAGCATGCTCAGGCAAGTTCAGACTAGGAAGTTACATATCTCTGAGTTTGAAGCTCATACTCAAGCAAGTTTAGACTAAAATATATTGACACAAGCAAGTCACTTCATTTGCAGTGCACAACCATTGTCTACATCTGTAAAATGGGATTTTGTGTCACAAAGGAACTCTATTGTACCTTATTTACATTCCTTAATTTGAAAGAGATGTGGATAATGAAAGTAGAAGCTGGGTACAGAAGTACTTCCATGAATATGGATCTCCTGTTTTCATAGCTTTATCCCCAGAAAACTTCAAGGAGAAGTAGGATATTATCCATAACTGTCATTTCCTGGTACTGAAATAATGAATAGCTTTTGGGACATCTAGTCTAGTATCTATGAAGATTTGCTTTGCAAGTCTATAGTTTCATGGTGTGTAGTGAGAAGGAAATGACAGGATGATGGTCTTGGATGCAAGGCTTAATGTAAAAAAGCAAATATAAATCAGTGCAAACTGCCTAAAAATTGTTTGGATACAATAGTGAAGAGTTCCCCTGGTAAGGAATATCCCTCTGTTAGTGTAACAGGCAGAACATCTTGCATTAACTCACTCCAAGAACATGAAATTCGAAAGAGGAAATGGAAGAAACAGTGAATTCCTTTCACTTGATTTCCAATGTGGACAGCCAAAACTTCAGTTAGGTCTAGCAATGCCCAAGTAAGTGAATCGTAACAGGTCTCTATTGTTCCTTTTTTCTACCCTCTCCCATGAAAGCCACATCTTCAGGCAAAATTCATTCCATGAATATATTGTCCATGGTCACAAAACCATGATCAACTTATCTTTGTGTTACCTTTTGCCATATATATTAAAAAACATCCAAGTTAATTAAATAGTCTTGTGTAGGATAGTCATAAATGTCAGAAACTGCTTTTCAAAACTTTTAGGAAATGATCCGCTGCTAAAATGATGGAATTAAACAGGATGTCATTAGGCTTAATTTGTGCCGAACTCTAGTTTCACAACAGATAATAGCTTTACTGTAATCTTGACTATATATAAATAGCTGACACTCTCTTAATGTGGTGCAACAATATGATTCCTTACCTTATACACTTTCTCAGGATGTGTTTCTGGGATGCTGGGATCCTCCTCAGGTTCAGGGGCTTTTGCTGTCTCATCTTCAAGTTTCTCTTTGGAAGATTTCTTATTGAAACCTTCACTTTCTACACATATTGCTGTCTCCTGTCTTTTCTTTTTACCACTCAAATTTTCTTTTTTTGCTTTTTTTTCTTCCTTAATTCGTTCTTCCTCTTGTAATCGATTCTGTTCCTCCTTCCAAGCCTAAATTAAATTTTAGAGTTCAAATTACTGTGGTTCTCTTTCTATTTCACAGTATTTCATACATGCATGCTGAAAAGAGTATCGGTAAACAAACTCAAAAGAACATTGGTTCTTTTGGTCTTCTAAATTACTCACATTTTTCAAACTTGTCTATAGTTTTACAATATTACATACTCTATTTTGCATAAAATAACTGACTCATTCAAGTCACAGGATCAGTCATTCTTGACATTAGGAGACATATAGAACTACTATTTGTATCTTACACATTCAGTCATAAGTGAATTATTCGTTTTGTTGTTCACTCGTCCACAATGTTTATGACCGCATCAGAACACATCACTGCATTAATTTATTCCCAAAGTGTAACTGTGAGATAAACTGATCTCATTCTTTTACAGAAAGAAGAATGAGGTATCAAGACCAGAATTACCAATTTGTATCAGAAAGACAACATGAGATATCTGACATTTTCCAGTATACTAAAGCACTGAAATCACTGTGGAAGAAACAGTAAGCATTCACAAGTATAAGATAGGCATTAGCCTAACTTGAGCTATACCTGCTCAAGTTGTGTATCCAGGAATTGGCTAACACCATTTCATATCTACATTCCAGCGTTAGTACTTGAAGTGCAGAGCACTACACATTGTAAGAAAGATGAGATATAGTCAAATAAAAATAAAAAAAATCAGGGGAGTACATTAGTTAAACTAGATCTGTGTAGTGTAATGGATAGGGCCAAGTCTATATAAGTCTAAAGCTTATAAGAACAAAAGCTTATCTTTCTGGCAAATCAGTGTTATGTAACCCATTTCAGAAACATACATATTTTTGCCTCACCTTAAGAGAGCCTTCTCTGATAAAAGGATTTTTTTCATTGCTGGATTGAGATTCTGGAATAGTCTCCATTATGCTCTCAGGTCTTGATGTGCTGTCTTTGAGACAAGAAAGGGGAATAAGTACAGTCATAAATATGTAAAAATTGAATAATTAAAAAAAAAAAGAATGGAAAAATAAATAAAAAGTAGTGTGAGTACATAAATATACATATTAGTAAATAGTAAAATACGTATGTATAAAAGTAGACTAAAGCAAATGTTAAATTATTTAACTATGAAAAAAATTAACTCTATCCTAGCCAAAAGCAGGACACATAGCTAGATGGGTACAAGTTATGATATAAAAGTTGAAAGTGCCCTTTTGGTTTCCAAACTATTTACAGAAGCATTAAGTAGGTTAAGAAATTACAATCCTATTTTTGGAAATGGTAATTTTTAGTTCTAGAAGGTTTCAAGTATATTCACAAAGCAGGTGAATAAAGCAAAGACTAAATAACAAATCATTGTTAATTCAATTTAAATACACAAATAGAGAATTTGGACAAGAGTTCTCTTTTGTGAAAATGTATTTTCAGATTCTGTTGCCTGCTCAAAATTTATTGTATAAATGGCTTACAATTTTCACTATCCAAAATGTTGCTTGTAACTAAAGTTTGCTCTCCAGGCTAGTAAATTCCAGTTTCCAGTTTTAGCTTCTAGTTCACAGCTTCTCACATGCTGCCCTTTTAAAAATGATTTTTTCTGAACAGTGATGCCAACTTCAACTACTGATCATCTTTACATATGGTCAGTCATCTAAACAGAGATTCATATTTGTTTGTAATCCTTAGAGTAACTCTATTAAATAACTACAAGTACTGTAAATGTATATTTACATTAAGAGCCTCAGTTTGCAGAATGAAGGATGATGCAGAATATTTAAACATGTGAATTTAATTAATTTTGAAACATGTTTTTGTCTATATAGATGACAAGACAAGGTTAACTTATGAAAAATATATGGGATTCTACTCTGAATAGCTTTGAGTCTCAATACTTAATTTTGAAGAATAAATTTTCTACAATAAAACAGAAAGATACCCACTTGTGGCACTCTTAGGGAAGCCAGTTTTTTTGACAGCACATTCAGAAAATTCAGAAGGTCCTTCTGCGGTGCCTTCTGCCAGTTTAAGAGCCTCTGCTTCCCTAGCTATCTTCTCTTCTTGGTATTTGACTTCTTCTTCTTTCACCCAGTCTTCAATCGAGTTGGCTACCAGCTCAAGATAGTTCCTGAAAAGCACAATATTTATCTATTTCCACTCATATGATTTCAGGTCAAACAAAATCACTTGGCTTCTCAGTTTCTTATACAAATATTATTCAGTAACTGTTGAGAGAAGGATTGTGTTTAACAGGGTTTCTTTCATTTTTCTTTTTTCTTTTTAAAAGAAGGTATTTTTGCTTGGATGATATTAATCTCTTTTATGTTTGGGATTTTGTTTCTCTTTTCTGCAAAGAGATACTAGAAACTTGTTTTCTAAAGAATGCCTGCCATCAGTGAAAACCCATAAATCGGAAAACATGTAGACATTCAGTTTAAGAAATGTTGAGACCAATTCTGCTCTTCACTATTCAGTCAATATTGAACAGTCACTTGGATGACTTATTTTCTTAGTAGCTCTTGATTTATATTGTCTTTTAGCATACACTTCATTTGTTTTTTTCATCAACTAAGGAGGTGCTATTCTATTTAATTTCTAGCTCTTCTCTATCAGTATGACTGGAAAGGCATTTGGAAATTGTCACCTAAAACCAGATTAGTGAATCAATGCACTGTAGCCTGGCATAAATTAAGAATATTGATAATTAACAGCTGAAGTCAGCACTGAATGATAAACTGATCCAGAGTTTGCAGCTGGCATCTGTATTTGCATTATCTCATCTTCCAGTGGTATCTGAAACAACTACTAAAATAGTTCATTGTGGACAACTGCTTAGAAGGTAGGATGAAGGCTGAAAGTCATATATGCAGTTGCTACTCTTTATTTGGAGGGTTACCATAATTCTTCAATGTAAGACTCTTCACATGTGCAAAAGTAAAAGCGGCTAGTATAGAGTGCATGAGATTCAGTTGTTGCACCTTCATGTTTTTCATTTATAAATTCAATATGATTCAACTGTGTTCAAATGCTCTGTATGCATCTTCAGTTTTTGTTTGTGAACGTGTAGGCAGCACAAGCAATTCTTGACCTCATGACAGTTTCAAATTTCTTACTGTAGCATTACACTTTAAGGTCACAAGATTTAATAAGTATGTTATCTACATAGGCTGGAGATGTACACAGTTTGTATACACCTTAAAGATACCCTAGCCTCTCCTACCTCCTGCAACGTGTGTGGAGCCTGCTTTGAGGTACTTGCATGGAGAAACTATTTATCAAGTATTCAGTAAGGACAAGACAACTCTGTATATGAAGAAAAGTGAATGAGGTAGAAAAACAAAGATGTTGAAAACAAAAGGCAAAACTAGTCTGGATCTACAGTTGCCAGTACTGGAATAACTTGAAGATGAATATATGTTATAAATAAAAATGAGATTATTCGCATGGAAAATATTCTAGGGCAATGAAACAGTCATTCAAAGTCAAAAATACACATTCTATTAATATGTATTCTGATGTCACTACTGCCAATGTCTGACTCAGAATCATTTCTCAGAAAGGATTATTTTTTCCAGTAACTTGTGTAATGTGTTTACTATGAAACAGTAAACAAGTGTCATTAAGATTGAATTTGAGAAAAAGAATAGTTATGATAATGTTGGAAGTCAGTTGGCTTCCTGATAGAGTGGTCAGTTCTATCCAAAATCAAAATGTCTTGTACATATGTACCATTGTAGGCATACGCACCTATGCCTTTGGACCCTGTTTGTAAGTAGCATCCACTGGATTTCACAGGTAGCCTCCTACTGCCTACCCTTTGAAAGGCACAATTCCTACACTTTTGGATGTTCTACATGATGAACTACAGGACTTGATGTCCATAGAGAAGAAGGAAACATTAACTGGAATCTCCAGGAGCAAAACCAACTCTAAATCAAGTTGCTGCAACATAAGAAGTTTAATTTCTGTCTTGCAAGAGAATTTTCCGTAACAGGACCCACTTGTATCAAACTTGTAGTCATTTCTCAAGTAAGCAGGTAACAGAAGTATATTCTGGACAGCAGCTATGAAAAAAACCCTATGAAGTGGAAATCTGGTCTGTAAGACGTCACAATAAAAAAGCATCAAGTAAACAAACACCATAACAAAGAGATAGTCAAGTACCCTTCCTGTGGTGAAAGCGTGACTCTTAAATATAACCCCAAATTTAGAATAATAGTAATTTTAATAAAATGTAAATTTATGAATAGTTATTAAACTCATCAGGAGCCAATAGTTAAGTCTAAGTATAATGCATAATTATTAATATAATTATTAACACAAGCAGTACATTCATATAAATTATAGAATATAAATTAATATAATATTAATATCATTAATATAATGTAATACTTAGTATAATTAAATTATAAATATAAATTAAAAATACTTTTATAATATAAGCATAAAGGTAAAATATCACTATCACCGAAACTACATTAATAAGTAGGATTTATGTACGTGTGTGTGGCAACTCAAGATCTGAAAGCTAATGCAGGCAACAGCATGAAGCACTTCAGGTATTTAAAGGCTGTCTTTCACAGAAGTGTTATGTTGCTTGGATACATACACTAACAAATATTTATGACACTTTGTCTAGAAATCTGAAATGATCTTTAGAAAAAGGTTGAATAAGGTCAGAAAACGTGCTCATTATTTTGCAGAGAAAAGGCAGGTATAGATGCCACATAACTGGATCAAATGAGAGCCTATAGCTCCTCACAGATACTAAGTAAGATAGAGAGCACTCATGGTGAATATTTCTCCAAAAGAACAGTAAAACCAAACCTTCTGGTTAGCTCTTACGCCAGTTTCTTTAGAAATGCCTTTCTGCTTTGAAACAGAACGCTGTGAAGTGTCAGTGAACAAAGCTGGCATGCCCCATGCAGAAGCTATATTTAATGTCTAAGCCTTGTTTTCAGTATATCTGGAAGAATAATAATAAGAAAATATATAGCTAGAAAAGCCTCAACAGAATTATAATTCATCTGCCAGAGAGCATGCGTCATTCCTTCTTTGGATGCAAAATCATTTAATTTTTGTTTTGCAGGATTCAAGAGCTCTTCCCATCTTGCAACTAGCCTTGAATTGACTATTTCAATGCCCTTTCAACATGAGCTGCCAAATTGTTTTAGGACCCCACAGATGAAGAGTTATTTTTTCAAGGATAATTGCTTCCTGAGGAGGTCTTGGTCATCATTATCTGCTTCTACGGATAACACAACAGTAGGTCATTAGGATGAGGTTATTCATGTAAACACCAAGTAACGTTAGATATATTAGGGAATGTAACCTGGTCTCCAGTGTCATTTCAGAAAAGTATGGGTCTCTGATGGTCTCAGATCTGCTCACCCTGTGCAGACATCTCAGACACAGGCAGCTAAACTGGCATCAGGTGTTTATGTTTAGGAACTTGAACCAGAACATAGGGTATAGGAAAGATATCTAAAGAAGGGTAGGAATAGTTGGTAAAGTAAACAGGTCAAGGATTCATTTGGCACTACTGACTATCTGTCTGTGTCTATCTGAATGTAGGACCTGCATTTACTTTAACATATGATCTTTCATTATCTTTGGGGTACATTGCAACTGTTAAATACATGGGAGAAAAAAAAAAAAAAAAAAGATTGTCCAGACAGACCAGACATTTACTGGATTTAATGGAACAACCACAAAACAGCCATCATTTTCTCCAAGAAACTTCCAGTTTCTGCTGGTAAATCTCTCCTGACTCGGGTCTCAGTCACTGCTAATCACTACAGCCTCATTTCATAGCAAATAATTTAAGTGCAAATGACTAGAAAGCTGAGACTGACACACAGAGTTCCTTGACTGAGAGCAAATGCATGAAACATGATACAAAATATGTTTTGAGGAAGACATATTTTGCCTATTTAGCATTCAAGCCTATTAAAATATATAGGTATGCACAAAAATTTATGTTAAGATTCCAGTATTCTGGTAAATAGGACACCTCAGAAAACGATGCTTGCTGACAGATTTGTGAAAAAAAGCTTGTCCATTGGATAAGTTGCTTGTAACTCTAGTTGCTAAATCAAATCTAATTAAATCACAGTGTACCACTGTGATGAAGTCAAAGCTAGCTCAGATAACTCTCCATGACATCATTGCCTTTATACAAATCAGTACATGGACACATGTGGACACATACTCTACCTGTGATCAATAAGTTGGAATAGCAGTTGGATATACATCATCGTGTATCCTGCTGCTTCAGTGCAAAAATGCATTCCAAAATAAACAAGTCCACTGGCAAAAGCTCGAATAATAGCACACCAAGCACTTTCATAATTCTTACTGGTGAGCAGATAGTGGCAAAAAATTAAGAAGAATGTGATATTATTAGAAAAAAAAAAATCTAATATTGACAAAGGGCCTCTAGCTTTTCTTGAAAGTTTTTCCATGACAATACATAATTTATGTAAACATAGTTGAAAAAAAAAAGATAAATATTTAGACAGTTTCCTTTTTGACATCCTCCACCTCAGCATCATTTTCTTGATGTGCATATCCACAATATGCCTTTGTGTGTATGTATTATCATATTTTTATAGTATGTGATAAGCAGTTACATACGCAGTTACTGCATGGTTCTCCTCTGAATAGCTTTGTCTCATCAGAATTACTTTGATATAGTACTGCTCTCCACCTGCATGACTTACTTTATTATAAATATAGTTACATCATGGTATCTTTTCATTACAAAGCTTTGTTCCAAGTATGGCCATGCAGACTTTAATTGAAAATGACTGTGAATGAGATAAGAATAATAAAATTACCTGAATCCAACATTGGAGTGTAATGCAACATCCCAAGTCTCTTGGCACGAACGATACTGATTCATAGGATTGTGAAGAACCATTAGTAAAGAGTTATCTTGGGTATGATAAAAGCAATCAATACATCTGTACTCTTGGGTTGCAGTATACAGAACCTGAAAAGCAAAGAAACAAAGGTACATCCTCCCTATATACAGTAGTATGTGCAGATGGTACACAGCAAAGCTTTTAGCTGGTACTTCTGAGGTACACTGGAACTTCTCTCTTCCTTCAGGATGTACATAAAGCATTTGGATTCTAGCAATTTGAAGTGTTCGGGTATGTGGAAACTGAACTCCTTTACTATCCGTATTGAGAATAGGTACTCGGTATCCTCCACTTCTGAGACTGACCATGAATGAAAAATATCAGCTAAAGAATAAAATTATTGTTTATATCTATTTAAGATTTAAAAACAAGTGTTTAAATAGATAATGAATAACAGCAGAACTATTGTGTAGCAGGTAGAGAAAAACAAACTAACTTCTGTTAAGTTAGTTTGGTATCCAATTTGCTAAGTTATGACCTGTACATTTTTGAGATTTACTGTGTCCTTTATTATTCCACTCTGTTCTGGACAGTCCATCACTTTCAGTGTTTACATTGTCTGCAGGCTGTAACTTATTTTTTAGTTACAGCCAGAAGAAAGTTTTCTTTCAAACCATCATTTTTACAGAAATATTGAACTGAAGTAAAACTATAACAATAAGTTATATAACTATAACAATAAGTATGATTTAAATATGAAAATCTCATTACCAGCTGGTTGTAAGAATTGTGCTTAGATGTGACATTTAGTATAGGAAATAAAGAAATATTATTACCAAAATATTGTTGTTTTCTGTTGCAGTTATTTTATATCAGTATTTTTTGGCTAGATTCATTAATTATTGACAGTTCAGTTAGTATTAGCTATTTACCTTGCATAAGAAGGAATTCCTGAAATCTGTGACCAGACATGCAGTGATGCTAAAGTGGTGCTGAAACAGCAGCCTTTCCTCAACGCCTGTATAGCATGTGTGAGGATCGAAAACAAATTGAAGGATGTGAAGCTCAAGGCAGCTCAGAGCTTACATCTCTCCCAAGAGAATGCCTATCACCTTATGCCATCTATACCTGAACTTATCTTTCATATTTGTTTTTCTGTCTCACCGCAAGAAGAATTTTGGCCTTTAGCTTGCAAGATTTCTATAAATGAACCTTGTAGCCCTGAGATGGTGAAGCATGATTATGACAAAATTTTCTATTTGCCCATAAAACATATGCTGAATATGTACTTGCAAAGTATGCTGCTACATACAGTGGACTAATGAATCCCATAACTGTCATGGAGGAACCCCTCTAAGGGTAAGATCATTTTTTTTTCCATCATGCATTGAGTTAAAAGACTCATACGAAAAAGAACAGCTGCAGTGCCGCCAAACCACAAAATAAAAAACAAGTACAAACTTCAGTTTCTTGTTTGAAATTTAAAGCAGCTGAAGAACAATTTGTTTTGGTGAAAATGTATCAGGGATAAAACCGAACCAATTCCACTACTAATTCTTTGTGAAGCATTCTGAGGTATGACTGTATCTATAATGCTGTCAGTTCACAGATACCTGAAGAAGAACACGGGGTTGAAAATACTCAGCAAAACTCCAGTCTGTCAGACAACGCTTCTGAATCTTTTTTATTTCTTCTAAGTTTGCTTCTAGGCCATTATTTTCCAGACTCACCTCAAAATACAGCAAAACAAAATAATGAATATCAACATTTCAGTGTCAATTGTATCAAGTTAACTGTGATCTGTTGTCTTAGTAGACAGCATCCCATGTTGCATCACAGTTAATTGCATAATGCTGCACATGTGTAGAGCCGTATGGCAATATTTAATAAAAAACACAATTGCTCCCAAAGGTTTGTGCTTTTGTTTTTTCTTTATGGCAAACATAATTCAACTATTTTTATTATTAGGTTATATGTTTTTGAGTGCTGTAAGTAATTATGAATATTTAGACAGGTCCTATGAAGTAATCTTAAAATTGCTATATTTATCCAGGGCTGTATGGAAGGCAGGTGTTTTTAAAGAAGCCAAACTACACAGTCTATTAGTTTGACAGTTTGGCAATTTCTCTCAAACTCTCATCCAAGTATTTGACCCCTGGTATTCAATGAAACCAGTGTTGCCATTAGTAGCTTCACCAAGCCCCATCACCTTAGAATTCAAAGAAAGTGATTGCACAGTACTTCAAAGTTATGTCACTATTTTCTAAACATCACAAAATTGACATTCTCATGCAGCATTGCAAAGGAATCCACATCAACATTTCCCAGCATTGAACAACATTTTCTGTTGTTTCATACTATAGAGCACAGTTTAGTCCGCTCATCAATCACACTTGCCAGATCAGAAGAAAAAAGATCCATTTCTTTGTTCAAAACAGGATCAGCCAGACAATCTCTTCCATCCTTATCATCTGTTTCTGCATGTCCTGAAAATTGAAAGCAGAATTTTAAAATTGCTCCAGAAATTCCAGCCCTCAACACTAAGATCAGAGTTCTGCAATTTCTTTCAGCCTCCTCAATGAGACTGCCATCAAGTTGAAGCTTTCTTTTCTGACACTAGTAAGCTAAATATATGATACACCTCTCCCACACTTTGAAATCCATGTACAACAAGTGGCAAACTGTTCAGTGAAAAAAAAAAAAAGAACTCTTTGTAAGTTCCACTCAAATTTTCCTCTTGATCTGTCCTGTGATGGCCTTGCATGGTCAAAAAGATTAAAAATACTTTAAGTGTCCTCAAGATTCTAACAAGAAGAACCATTTTTCTGCTTACTACCTGAGAAACTATAGGTATTCCTTTGCACAGATTAAATAAATAAGAGATAAAATACATTACTTTGATATTAGAATTTTTGAAAAATGTGGTTTTTAAACTTTTCAGAATCATTGGATTTACAGAGTTCTATTAGCTACTGACAGATTACATCTGTCAAGGATCTAACTAGTAATTCTGATGACTGATAAACTATCAGTATTACAATGGGCACCTGATATGAATAGATATTTTTAAGGAGATTTTTACTTCTATATTCTCATTCTGTCTCTTTCTGAAATAATTTCATTTCAATAGAATTCTTTATGCCCTGGGTTAGGGCACAAGTCACTAATATTTGATCGAAATTCATACATACAAGAAAAAATCTATTCCTGAGAGAAAATACTCCTGGAAGTATTTGTTCATAAATGGTTCATGAACAGCTCAGCTTCCAGACTGGTTCTCTATATTTATCTAAATGTATCTTTAGGCTATGATTCTCTGGGAAATTACATCTGTTTACTGACTGCCTTTAGAAGACTAAAGAAATCCAAGAGCAATTTTCTCTTCTTGGTATCTGTTTTTGTGCAGCAGAAGTGTTGAAATGTTGACAGCTGTGTTTGCAACTACAATATTTAGTGTTGTGTTTAGCAAAAAAAGAAAATAAACACCAAAAAATGTTCTCAAACTTCAGAAAAGAGGCAGATAAGAAGGATTCATTTTGTCTGCTCCAACATTGTAAGGAAAGGATCCCATCTAAGCTGATTGCTTAAATAACCTTTCTCTTTCCCCTGGTCACGAAAAGGGCCTAGATAATTAGCCTTGGCTAGATGCTTACTTTTACACAGATTAAGTTAGGCTAGGTATAACACATTCATTCTGTATATACAGTTTTTGTAAAATTTCTCTTTTGCAGAACTCTCAGGTTCATTTTTTCCTGTATCTTTGCTGCAAAAGGAAGTTTTAACAAAAACCTGAACATACACTTCATTTTAAATAAGTTGCAAGCTCTACTAGCTTGGAACTTGGAACTGTCAGTTCTCCCATATGTTAGCCTTATTTGCTGGTCTTACTTTCTTTGACACAAAATAAATATGGTTCTTCTTCTAAATTGGGCCTAAAATTTTGAATATAAAAACTCCATGCTGAATTTACTTGCATGTGAAAGAAGAGGAACTCCTGGAAGATAAAAATGCAGTAAAAGATATGTATACGTGTAATTACAAGAATAACACTTTTTTTTTTTTTTTTTTTTTTTTTACCTTTCAGCTTTTTATATCATCTTCTAGAGTAAGGTATATATATTTTCCACTCCTCTTACTTGTTCACTGGTAATCATCTAATTAACCTTATATATCATTTTGATTTTACTTTGTTGATGCTACTAAGGTAGTAAAAATTCAGCTGCCATTATAACTTATAAGAACTTGCATTCAGAGAGGTATTGAAGCATGTTTTCAGTTATTTTGTCTCTAAAACGTATTTGATGTCACAAGCAATTAAACAGTTTTACAGTACATATTTTTCTACACATACCATTTCAAAGAGTTGCTTAAATCATCTGTTTAATGTTGTCATACAAAAATATCTAGTTTTTGTCTTTATGCAGTATTCCTATGTCGATAGTCAATGTGCACACTATGCAATATTTAATATTTGGTGATTTGTACAAGGAAGAAAAATCACTGCCTTGTAACAGCAAACGATATGGTAAAATAAATAGCAGATTTAAATTCTTCAGGAGTAACATAAATAGAGAGGTTTTTACCAGAGCCTCTTGGTGATTTCTCATTAAGCTTCGTTTCCATAAGGAAGAGTTGTCTCAGCTGTCTTGCAAACCTGGCTGGGTTATCCCAGGGGATATAAGACACTTCAGAATCACCTCCAACCATAGATCCAGAGCTCTCCAGGAGACCAGAGTCACTCAGCCCAGTCAGCCTCAGGCTTTCAAAAGTAAACACTCTGAAGGCTCTTTCTACTTCAGCCCAACTCAGAAGTTCTATAAAAGAATTACAATCATTAACTGAAAATGTTCTTATGGCTCAGCAGAAGATAAATAGAAGACTATGCAAGCATATTGTTCTTGGCAACTCTGCAAAAGCCAAGAATAATTTCCTTAATGGTATTGGATCAAATTATGTCAGCTACTTTTTACACTGCATTCAAAGTTGAATGTTTCCAAATTGCAAAATGATATGCCTAACTATTAATCCATCTTAAATGAAGTGCTTCCTACATCTGAATACGTACTGGCTCATTAACTTTATACAAATTATGTTGATTTTAAAGTACCGAGTAAGCTTTACCAAACCAGTTAACAACTAGTTATTTTCAACTTTAGCTCATGAAAAGGCTTCTATTATCATTATATATATATATATTTTTTTTTTTTTAATCTGTAGCTTTTCAAACAAAGAACCAAGTGATTTTTTTTTCCTCTTCAGACAACATGTTACACAAAATTTGCATAGAAGCATGCAAGGTGCAAAGGCAATAACAAATGCTATTTATGGTTATTTGCATTGGTGTCCATACACATTGATAATTATGACAGGAACTGAACTTTAAGACAGGTAGTTCTGTCCCCAAATCATACGCAGTGTATCTTCAATTTGAAACATTTTCTCTTTGGTGGAGTTAAACATTGAATATCTTGAAAATGTTGGCTATCTTGAGCGAAGTTAACAGTTGGGAGAATTTGGTAGTATAGTATGGTCCAGTGAAGACCATCAAATTTGATATCCACCAGCTGGCAAACTACAGCAATACGGAATACCTTAATAGGTAAGACACACCTTCTAAAAAAAAAACAACATACTGACAACTAGAAACAATGCAGCTAGTGTAAACTAATCCAACACATGGGATTTTGGGAATGAATAGCCGGGAAAGTAACTTCAAATATGATGACATAACTGTAATGAAAGAGATTTGAATGTTTATATTTCTTAGTAGTCATAGAGTAAACTTTCAAAACTGCCTAAGGGTATTTATGCAGTCTTTGGGATTGTTTCACAGTGTACATCACAGTGGTATGCACATTATAAGAAAAAGTTACAGCATAAGTGATTATAGTTGAAGTAGTGAAGGTATTCTGTTGTATAGTTGTAGTAGTGAAGGTATTCTCTATTCGGATTATTGTAGAAGTCATTTCATTATTAAGTCCAGCAGGTTACAGAGAATACATTTTTAAAACCAGTTATTGTTCAATAAAAATTTTCTGAGATACATGTGCTCTTCCTCCACAAGAATGTTGGTAAATAAACATGCAGTTCATGTCATTGTCTCCCAAAATGCATTCTGTATCCTAAGATCAGAATAGCAATTTGTACAAATTTTTTTTTTCTTTCTCAGATGTAACTGTTTCTCTCTTATTAAACATGAATAAGTAATAAAAGAGTTCTGAGATGCTTCCACCTCTTAGTTATACAATAATTAATACACATATTGCCTTGCCCGAGAACCATGAAACCGAGGTCTAAAGTTAGCCTAACTTGTATGGTAGGCCAAGGCATGATCAAGAATACAAAAAATGGGAAGTTCTTCAAATGTTTTAGGTAGCTGACAAAACTCATGCCCAAATTCCATCTATTCAACAGAATCATCAGCCAGAAGAAAAAAGATTAAATTATATCAATGAAAAAGAAAATCGGTTCACCACTAGTGAAATAATGCATGAGCTCATGAACACTGGCCAAGCGTTTAGTGTTGTTTACAGTCGAAGGAAGGGTGAAATGGATAAGTTCCCTAAGAGGCAATTTATCCATCATTTCATGTTCAATCTTTTCTGGATTTAAGTTGTCTTGGACCTGGAACAAAAAAACAAAGTACAAAAGTTAAAGTAAACTTTAACACTAGTGTATTTCTAAAAATTGTTAGAATAAATATGTCCTTTTATAGAAAAAAAACGTTAACTGTGCTTAAGTCAGTTGGATATATACTTAAATTTTGAGCATGTGCTCACAGTGCGTTATTGAATCATGGTGTCAGATATTATGGACAGGAAAAAGAACATGCAGAAGAGAAGAACTGACAGAAGACATAAAAACAGATAGATGTTAGAAGATATTTGTCTGTGTTAGATAGTCTCAAAAATTCTGGAATACTAGAGTAAATCAACAGAGTTCTGTATCTCTCATCTACACCAAAAGCTAAACATTCTTGTTATTAATGCAAACACTGAAATCAATATAACAGTAATATAATGCTCTGTGTTTCTGACATGTCCTCTGTCAGCAGCAGTAACCCATTGCTTCTTAAGCAGACTAAAAAAGTATTAGTGTGTCTATCTCAGTAGGAAAAATCTAGGCTATGCGGTTCTCCTTTGTAAAAAACACCACTCTACCCTTTCTAGTGCATTGAGTACTTGCTGTCTGTGGACTTTAGAACTGATTATATATGATTGTTAGCACTATACCTTCAGCAGGTGCAATCGCTGAGCCAGAGTATCACGGTAATTAAATACGAGAGGATACTTGGGGGTTACAGTTTCTTCACCGTACTTAGGAGAAAAGTAGTCATAGAGATTCTGTTAAAAAAGAAAGATGCATTAAACACCAATAATAATATTTAATTGTCATTTTAGGTAACAAATAAAAGACAACACAAACCTTTTTTTCACTCTCAGAAAGTGGAAGAGAAGGAAGGACAGAGGCTATATGATCTGCAATGGTATGATGCAGCCCATCTGCCCGGCGCTCTGGCACCACCAGACTAGGTGGTGTAAGGTCTTCTTCACTTGCAATAACCTAGTAAACATGATATATGATAGCTTTCACTACAGTATGAGTGCTGCATAACATCCTGAAAACTAGCAAACAGATCCTGAGATAAGCTACATATAAGCTAAACACACATCCGTATGTTTTGTAAAGAAAGAAAATCTTTTTCTTTTCTTTTCTTTTTTTTTTTTTTTTTTTTTACAAATACCAAAAATGCAATTCTGCATGTTAGTTTCTGCCCCGAACAGATTATAGAAAACAGAACTAATTGTGTTCTTTTATTACTCACTTTTCGAAGGATGAGAATAAAAATATATCTGACTTGAAATGTTAAGAATTGTAATGATGAACAGAGATTTTGACTACATTTCAGATGTTGGACCTTATCTTGAAGTTTTTTGCCTCAGTCTATTTTTTAAGTAAATAAACTAATTGAACTGAAATATTATTTTGAAAAGAAGGAAGATTTCAAATAATATTACAGAGCTTTACTAACTCGTAAATTGTGTCTGAACTCAACAGAAATCAGACCTGTCTAGCGTTAGCAGAGATACACACCAATTCTAGTGTTAGGTTTGCCATAAGACCTTTGTACTGAATAAACCAGTAAAAGTTTAGTATTGCTGTTGCAAGATGTGAATAACTGTTACTGACAGCTACAAAATGACAATCTTTTCCTCATTTGATTATATTGGATCTGTAGTATTGGAAATACGATTTTGGGATAATACTGTACGTACAGAGTAAGTGTGCACAATATGAAAGGAAAACAAGGAATCCACTTATAAGTTAAGATTCCTTTATATTAAAAGGTCAGTACCTCTATGCATAGTCTCTTAGCTCCGTATGAAAGAGATGGATTTACTAATCTTTGATCAGTTCATTATAACAGGTCATAGCTGAATTAACCACAGGAATTAAAAAAATAATATTCCCACCTGTTCCAGCATGCAGCTCAGCATTAAGGGCACAGAAAAGTATTCCTCAGGAATCTGATTCAGCAAGTCATTGTAATATCTCATATCGACAGAAGCAGCCAAAACCAGAAATTCTTCCTCTGTTGTAAAAACAACAAAAAAAAGAATGTATTAGGATGGATTTATTAAAAAATTACAATTTGTGTTACTGACCAATTCAACTCTTAAACAATTTTTCTAAAAAAGACTGATAAAGTCCAGGCCTGTATATCTCTCATATCCAAGTGTGATTAGGAACAGTTAGAAAACATGGTTCTCTGAAGAACTTATTTATCACCATTGCAGTTTCCACAGACTTTCACATTTTCACTAAGAAACTACTCTCACAACATCAAATCAGATTTGGCTTACTGAACAAACAATTTCAGAGATTTGTGCTGTCAGATGAAGGAACAGTAAGACTAACAGTGAACAGCTACAGAGCAAGTGCTTTAATTCTTTAATCATACCCTGTGACAAAATTACTGTTGGCAGATTTTCTTCTGCTTGCCCTTTTTTCTTTGAAGGTGTACCCTGTGGTGTTGGTTGTATCTAAAAGAACAAAAATAAAGACAAAAAAATCAGAAACAAATGAGGATTGCCCAATGTAAATAGGTGGGAAAAAATAATTTCCTTTATCTTTTGCTATTTACCCTCTATCAGATGCTAAACATTTAAATGGTTCTTACTAGGGGAGTCAAATCCTATCTGACTCTGAAAGGAACAAGCAATGTTGTTTTATGAATGCTTTAAATGAACATTCAGTAGCACTGCTATGGATGGAGTAATCCAATTTTTTCCCCAGCACTAGTACACATCCTACAAGCTTCTTTCTTGTGCCCACTTAAGCTTTTGTCCACCACGAACAAAGTAAAGGAACTGATCTGGGACAGAACTAATCATCTTTTTTGGATAGTTCACTGATCTGTAACAAGACACAGTACCTCTGCAAGCACAGTGATTTTTCTAGGCACATGAAGGTGTCACCAGAAGTTATTTAAGCCATTTTTACACCCATGACACTTTGCTTTGCCTTTTTTTTTTTCTCCAAGTTTTGAAGTTTTAAATGATGAAGACAAAAATCCCAATTTCATTCACAAAAAATGTGGAGTGATAGTCCAAGCTGAATTTTTTTAGTGCAGAATTAAAGGCAGATAATTCTATCCTATAGCTAATTATTTTCTACAAAAAGTGTGGTAAAGCAAAAAGGATCCTTGCCTCAGTTGCAGGTGGTTGTGTTGATTTGCTCTCTGATAATTCAGGCACATTAATAAACTTGGTGTTTTCCAAGTAGTTACAATGTTGTCTTCTCCAATCCAGGGAGTCATACATTAAACAAGCAATACTTTCAAACAGCGCAGTGCCAAGTGCAAGCTACAACAGAAAATAAGATAAAAAGGATGAAGTTTGCATGCAAAAGTGTTATGTAATTTAAGACACAGAAGTCCTTAGTTCTCTAACCAGCAGATACACAACTGTTTATAAATTTTCCAAGGGTATTTTTGTTTACTAATTCAAAATGTTTTATAAAGTAAGTCTAAGAAAACAAGGCATCCTCATCTTTATATGCCTAAATTCTGCCATATCACAGTATGGACTGAGTGTTATCTAGCTGCTTCAGTTGTATACAGCTTAACTAAATCTTAACAGTAACCATTCAAGGTCTGTTGTCTTGCAATTGAAATGTAGGTTATTTTTTGGATGGGAAGGAAAAGGCAACGGAACATAAAATACTTCTTTTCTATCATCTGTGTATGTTTCTACTGGTGATCAACCTGCAGCATATGTGCAATGTCAGCCATTCTCCTGCCCTAGAAGGATAAAAAAAATATAAATAATCCAACTAATCAATGTCATCTCATAATACTTTCTCTCTTTCTTTCTATTTCTATATTAAAACAAAGAAGGCCTCAAGAACAAAAGAAATTCCATAGCTGCGCAAACAAAGGAATGTCATCATATCACCCAAACATCCAAAGGGAGAAAACTGTATCTACTGAAATCTGACATAGGAAGAGACAAGTTTACAGAGGTGGTGTTCTGTGGTTTTCACCAGGGTTTTGGAGGAATAAAAAAGTTAACACCAACTGCTATTTTAAAATTGAAATGCTTTTGTACTGATACCAAACCCTGTTTCAGACCACGTGCCACACTCAGGTTTAAGTGGCTTTAGTGGCCATATTCTTCTCTCTACAGCCTAAACATGTAATGATGGTGTCTAGTAAAATATCAGATGTCTCAATTTTAAGTATCCTAAAATGAAGCACGGTGAAGAAAAACAACTGTCATTAAGTTCTTAACTCACACTAAAAGCATTAAGTGACCCTTAATAAGTATCATGCATTTGCTTTCTCTAAATCTGGCTCTCCTTATAGCACTTCAAAACACGCACCCAAATCACTGATCAGATATGGAATACTTATTTCATTTTTCATAACTTTTGAAGCTTTGAGGAGGTGTTTGGGAGAAGAGCCGTATTTGTGAAAACAGAATTTTCAGAGTTAATATTTGTGCACCTTTGTTCTTCTAATTCAATGCTCTTTTGCAAAACTTTCCATTCATATATTACAAGAAATCACTGGAGCATATGAAAATTTCAATTTCAAAGTCTTGGAGTGTTTTTCATGCAGTCTTTTAAACAAAACAAGAATGAAGTGTGACCAGCAGGTCAAGGGAGGAGATTCTCCACCTTTACTGCTCTTGTGAGACCCCACCCAGACTATTATGTCCAGCTCTGGAGCCACCAAGATAAGAAGGACACAGACCTGTTGGAGCAAGTCCATAAGAGAGCCACAAGGACGGTCAGAGGGCTGGAGCACCTCTCCTATGAAGACAGGCTATGAGAATTGGGGATGTTAAGTTTAGAGAAGAGAAGGCTCCAGACAGACTTTATAGTGGCCTTCCAGTACTTAAAGAGGGCCTACAGAATGCTGGAGAGGAACTCTTTATCATGGAGTGTAGTGATAGACAACGGGTAATGACTTTAAACTAAGAGAGTTTTGACTTAGATTCAGTATTAGGAAGAAATTCTTCACTGTAAGAGTGGTGAGGCACTGGAACAGGTTGCCCAGAGAAGCTGTGGATGCCCCATTGCTGGAAGTGTTCAAAGCCAGGTTGGATGGTGTTTTGGGCACCCTGGTCTAGCAGAAGGTGTTCCTGCCCATGGCAGTGGGGTTGGGACCAGATGGTCTTTAAGGTTCCTTCCAAATCAAGCCATTCTATGATTATATGATTCTAATTTTTACAGAGTTAAAAATAGTGCAACCTGGCACTGCTTAATGGGACAGATACAAAGGTTAGTATAATTAGTTTTATGAATTTACTTCCCTGCTTTCTCCTCATCTCAGAACAGAATCAGATTCTTGTTGAAAGTTCTGAGTCTAGCCACCAGTGACTCTTGAACAAAGGAAAACATTTTTGAAAGCATTTTCCATTATAAATATCTAAAATATTTTAAAAGGACATGACCATCTGTATATAACAATATCATTTTTTGCAACAATGCCTAACAGTTTGTCAAATAAGTTCTCCTTCTGTATCTCTTGATCTTTCCAGATGCAGCAAGATAGGACTCAAAGACTTGCCTGGAAGCCCACCAGAACAGATTTACTCTATCCACCTATGATTTCATGACTTGCATTCTTCCCATCTGCTTCTTTAAAGACTTACAAATGTTCCTACTTCTTTAGAGCTCTGCTGAATTCTGATACAGAATAATGTGAAATTACAACTATAATCTGCTGGAACAATTTCAGTGACAGATAATTATTCTTTTATTTCAGTAAAGATATGTGCTTGCAGGATATTTATGGGCTGCAACAGGCCCCTAGAAGAAGTGATTACTGGGAAGATAGGCAGGATTAAAGAACTTTTTTCTCAAAATTGGCTTCATATTTTAAGATTAGATCAAGAATATAATGGTGAATAATGTTGTAAGTAGCAAGTCTACACATTTCCACAACTGAGGCATTTTTAGTGAATGCCTTGGAAACCACTATGGATTTAGCCCAATTCAGTTCTGATCCCTTCAGGATCAAGGGTACTTCCTAGCTCACCAAATTGTTTATATACAGGATTTAATGTACTATAAAAAAGTGTTAGGAAAATGTAGTTTGTCCTTTAACCCTAATAATATAGACCACAAATACAGTAGGATAAATCATGGAATGTTGCTTTAGCGTGTTCTATTTTTCACTGCCACCACTGAGGATTGGAAGAAGCAGGACCTTTTTACCTTGTCATACTTGAGATCCTAGTTCGGAAAAAATTTCTAACAGTTTACTTTGCCTTCCAATGCTCCTGACTCAGCAGGCTATAAAGAGTAACACATCAGAGACATGTTTTGGGTAGGACAACAAGAAGCAGTACAAGGAGCACTAAAACAACAGCTTATGAACAAAAAGCACTCTTGTATTCATTTTCATTAGTTCTTGTGACTTTTCTGATATACAGTAAGTAGACCTGCTGTCTGGAAGACAACAACATTTTTTTAATTTTATTTAGCACTGACATCTGACTCTCTAATGAGATTCAAACTGGACCTTTGTGAAGCCAAAGAATAAATTTAATGCTTCAAACTTGTTTTCAACTCTGCTGCTGTGGCCTACAGCATTAAGAAACTCCAGGGTAGGTACTTTTATTCAAAGGATTCCTCATGAATACATGCTGAATACGCTTGTTTGATATATACAAAATATTTTTTGTTGAAGATAACAAATACACTATTTTCTTTCTGTTTTATAGAAAAGTAAGCAAAAATTCCTTCCAGTTCTAAATTGGTGCTAAATGTTACAAAACTCAAAGCATGCCACATGTTGTGAAAGCATTATCTACTGACCAACATTTCTTTGTCAGCCCAGTCGGAGGGAAAGGCATTCTCCTTAACCAAGTGATGAAGTCTGGCAACATCAAAGAGACGTGATCCATGCTTTCCACTGTTCAGAACTGGCTCTAGGTATTTCCAAAACATTTCCAGATCTTTGACAGCTTCATCTTTCTTTCTTTTCTCTGCTTCAACACCTAAAATTTTAAATTATTAGATAAATCACAGTACACTATCTCCATTCTACAGAAAGCACACATTGTATAATAGTCTTCTATAAGTACTGCTAGAATATTCCCATTCTCGTGGTCTCAGAAAAAATCTGACACCAAACTCTGGGTTTAAAAAATTCCAGGAAGATAAAGCCTAAGTATGGCTAACATGGCATTTCTTTTAGAAAAACAAACACACAGAAATAAAGCAAAAGAAAAACCTCACCAAAATAACAACAATTAATGTTTGAAACCTAGGAAATATAAAAATATTTGTACTGTTCCAAAGCTGTCAGCACAAATTTAGACCAAACAGTTCATTAAATATAGGATAAGCAAGCTTTACTATCAACATTTTGTTAAAGTGGAAAGTGGGGTTAAAAGAAGTTTAAGGTATAGCATGACTATGAATAGTGAGTCTAGAAGTTGTATAGCTCTCATTTTTATTGCGTGGTGATGATCAGTTTTCAAAGGTGCTCCAGGTACAGAGAAAAAAATTCTCTCTCTTAATGTCAAACTTACAATCACACTCTGAACCCAAGATCAATCAAACTTATTATAGCCTAATTTAAGAGACATAAGAACATTAAACCTGCAATGACTTGCTTTCATTTGGACATGTGGGTGCTCAGCACTTCTAAAACCTAAGCATTGAGGCCAAATACCACACCTGTATTTTTCCAGTGGCCCTATGGATTTAAACCAAAACAACCCTGTGAGGCTATGAACTCTTCAAAAAATGCTGACCTTCTTAAAGAACTCGAAGATATATATTCCTTGTGCAGCAGCCATCAGAAGTGATGGCCAATTAACTTATAAAATGGCCCTATCATGATTTTGAAGGTATGTACCATAAGTGACTCCAAGCACTGGGTAGAAGATCATGGAACTCTCTGCCAAAAGATTTTGTAGATATAAGAAATTTTCAGGAGTTTGAGGAAAACTGGCAAGTCCTTAAAAAATAAACAAAATAAATACATTGAGGTTTACTACAAAGACAAGATACATCAGGATCAGGAAAATCTCTTGACTTGAAAATAAGTGGATGCTAAGTGAGGTGCACATGGAGAAGTTTCATATGTGCTTTTCCTACTATGCTTCTTCTTTTCTTATTACTTCTATTCCTTTCCTTTACTCTTTTCATATTCCTCTCATCTTCCTCAGGCATCAGTTCATGACCACTTCTGGAGATAGAATACTGGCCCAGATGGTCCTTTGATTTAAACTGTTCCATGCTCCTAACAGCTCATCTCAGTCATAGGACCATCTTTCTTCTTCCTTCTTTTTTCATCTGCTCATTAAAGATAAACTCTAATTCAGTGGTAATGCTCTCCTAACACACTCAACTTTGAATGTATGTCATGGCAGTATAACAGTACTTAGACTGCTCAGTCATGGGTCATCCACTTCACGTTGTTGAATGGAAGTTGAGTGGCACTGTACTAACTATTGCAGCCAAAAATTTCAGTTTTACAACAGAAGAATAATTATGTTTTACTAACTCTACCCCATAGTTTAATAATAAAACACATAAGTGTATGACACTTAGGTTTCCCCTTGCACAGAAACATCTGGCTCTGTAGCATCAATCATTAGATGCTCTATCCTTGAATATCACCTCTCTTCTTCATTCTTGTGCCTATAGTACTAAGATCTTTTCTTCCTCAAGTATATTTTCATCATGTAAACCCCCTCAGAATAAATTAAAGTTTCCATGAGTAACCCCAAAAGAAGATGCAGGAGTTGGGAGAAACTGTCAATGCAGAAGAAATGTGGCACAACCCCACAGAATAACTGAATTCTCATTTCTATTACTAAAGAATTTGAAATTAAGATGGTATTCAGTGGTACTCTACATAATTTTGGAACAACAGCAATCTGTTATAATCATGTAACAGTGGAATAATAGCATCTAGTATATAATAATACATTGCATAGTGATTTTGAACCATCGCTGTGGAAACAGAAGTCCTAGAATCACTAGGATGTGTCAGGTCACAGATTTCCAGCAGAAACAGAAAAACAAATTCCATTTTGTGAGGCTGAGTGATTGGTCTAAGTTCTGAATATTAACTCTCAGAAAAGAGGAGATAATAGTAGAGCTACTAGAGTGATTAGAAGAACAAAAACCTAACCATATGAAAGGTGCTAGTAGTGCTTGACTTGGTAACATCACAAAATGAAAGCCAATAAGGCATGTAGACACCTGAGAAGGAAAAGAACATGAAAGCTATGGTGCCTAATCCATGGTTTAGGAGTACTAATGCCATGAACAACAGAAACATTATAACACAATGGGATTTACAGGTCAATGTCTTCCTTTCTAGAAGTACATCTTTGTACATTACTGAAATGATCAGTCATGATCTATTTCAAAAGCCATTCAACTAGGAAATACTGTAACCTCTGCTCCAAGGCACAATTAACTATATCACTGGTGACAAATGTTTGCCTAATATAACCTTAAAAGCCTCAATATTCCTACTCCATCTGCTTTAGTACTTCACCAACCTCTCCTGTAGAAAGTTTCTTCCTGCTATATTGTATTTTTTTTTTGTAGTTTATACTCTTTATTTTCTATCCTAGCCTTTTATAAACTTGAAAACTTTTACCACATCCCCCTTTATGCCCTTTATCCTTAAGTTTAAAAAGATAAGGTCGACAATTTATTTTTTTTTTATTTTCCTCATAGGTCAAGTTTTACAGATTCCTAATAATTTTCTTTGTGATCATTTGGAATTTTCTGATTGACACACATGAAATTTTAGCTCACTGTTGAGCTGTATGATAGAATTATTTCAGGTATTTTTTTTAGGAGATATTCTCATTTATAATCTGGAGATTTTTTTTAGTGGCATAGTGATACTGATGACATGTTCATTTACAAAGTCAGCATGATAGCTTGTCTCACAATGTGTCTTTTAGTTAGGTGCTTCCTAGATTGTATTTGTACACAAATTGTTCTTGCATAAATATACTATACTATAGTTGTCCACATTAAACATAATATGCTTTTTTCCAAATTGTTATTCTCTATTCTATCAAGAACATTTTGCATTTGAATCACACCCCCTTTTTCGATTATTGATGATAATATTTTATAATACTAGAACTCTAATTCATAAATTCTCTTGACTCCACTCCATGCATCCTTCTATTTTATAAGCCTTTAATAGCTACTCTACAAAAGCTAAGGTTTTCCAAGGAGGTTGCACCTACTATACATAAACTTTCCTCTAGACCTATCTTGCTTACTGTGGGCCATGAGAAATAACATTAGTAAAATTCAAATATACAACACTAACTATTCCTCTGCTTAAAAGGTCAGTACTTAATTTTGTAAGGAAATTAAACTTATGATTTGTTCTTGAGCAACATATAGAATCAT
This sequence comes from Netta rufina, assembly GCF_964035555.1. Lineage (NCBI taxonomy): Eukaryota > Metazoa > Chordata > Aves > Anseriformes > Anatidae > Netta > Netta rufina. The sequence continues at coordinate 123,515,697 of NC_140123.1, forward strand.
AGAATCATTAAGGTTAGAAAAGACCTCCAAGATCACCTGGTCCAACCGTCCCCCTACCACCAATATTACCAACCCACTAAACCATGTCCCTAAATACTACATCTAACCTTTCCTTAAACACCCCAAGGGATGGTGACTTCACCACCTCCCTGGGAAAACAATTCCAATGCTTAGCCACTCTTTCTGAGAATAAATTTCTCCTGATTTCCAACCTGAACTTCCCCAGCTCTATTTGAGGACATTCCCTCTTGTTCTGTTGCTAGTTATCTGTGAGAATTTGCCAGCCCCCAGCTCTCCACATCTTTCTTTCATGTAGTTGCAGAGAACAATAAGATCTGCCTTGAGCCTCCTCTTTTCCAGAATAAACAAGCCCAGTTCCCTCAGCTGCTCCTCATGAGACTTGTGTTCCAGGCCCTTCCCCAGTTTTGTAGCCCTTCTTGGGACACGCTCCAGGGCCTTGATGTCTTTCTTGTAATGAGGGACCCAAAACTGAACACAGTACACAAGGTAAGGCCTTACCGGAGCTGAGTACAGGGTTATACTAGCTGTTACTCCTATATTCATTTCTCTTAACCAGTTGTAAATTCTTTGTTCCAGTATTTTCCCAGAAACAGAAATTAAGCAGATTTCAGTGCCCTGGCTATTTGTATTCCTTTCCCTCTTCCTCTCAGCTCTTTTTCCACTATCTCACTTGTTCTTTATGAGTCTCAAGTATAAATGAGAATGGCAGGCAGATCTTTAAACTGAATGCAATTTAAGTTAAGCTGAATCAGCTGATTTGAAAACTCTATCTTACTTCAGTACTACTCATCTATTTTGCCTATTCTTTTGCAGTCTGAAGTCTAATCTTTCTGTTACCAGCATTAATTGTAGTTAGTTGTAACCATCACCTGTCTGCAACGGTATCTGTAGTGAAAACTGATTAACCCTCCACAACAACCATGCCAAGTACAAAAAGCCCCTCAAAACATTAACTACTGCCAGACTTCTCAGGACTACATCTGACAGTTCTTCCTCTATGTTGAGCAGTAAAAAAAAAAAAAAAATTTTTTTTTTTTTTCAACTGCTTCCGTTGACCTACTGGCTCTGTTAATACAGCTGAGTATGGTTAGCCATCACTGATGACTCACATTTAGCTTGCTGTCCACCAGAACCCCACATCCTTTTCAACAGAGGTGCTACTCAGCTGTCCTCAGGCTATATGACTGCAGGGTGTTATTCTGTAACACATTCTTTTCTGGCTGGGCACACAGTCACGACCTGTGGAGTTCTCTTGAAATTACCAAATGTACAAATTTTCTTAGAAAGAGACCTTCCTGGCTAATGACACATATGGGTGTGCATTTGATAAAATGTTCCTTGGTGGCTGCTGCACAGAACTGTGGCTGCAACACTGCCTGCTTAGTCAGTCCTTTCCACTGGCCAGCTAAGGCAAACTTTTGCTTTAGCAAACCGTTTGGTTTGGTGACCAAACCAATGGCAACAGCATTTTTGCACCAGGAAATAAGGCTGCTCACAGGTAGTATACAAATACACAAGGCACAGAGGAGAAAAGCACAACAGGAACCGTCTACTTGAATACAAAACAGTACTCTTTCTACACAAATTTTGTTCTTATGACCAAATTACCTTCAGGTGAAAGTAAAGATTCTTCTTGAAGTTTAGTTGCTTCCAAATATGTCTGTAATGGATCATAATTCTCAGAAGAAATCCTGATTACACTTGAAACATTAACTCCAAGCTCAGACATCACGGGCAGTAGCTGAGGGTTGTGGAAACCCAAGATAATAAAGTAATAGTGGGCACCATCATCTGGTTCATCATCTGTTCAAAACACATTAAAACAGACTGGAGTAAGGAATTCAAGAGCTAAACAAAATTCTTTTTTTTTTTTTTTTTTTTCCTTGCATATATAGTGATACTGCAAATTAAGGTCACAGATGCAAACTATTACAAACAATTAACAAAAATGCAGCATTCAGAAGAAACCAGTAGGTAGCTTCTGATATTCCTACAGTCTCTGGGGTGTTTGTTTTTTTATTCCTCTATCATCTTTGCAAGCACAAAGTAACTAGACAAATTCTCCTTTGAGATAATCTGCAATCACTGTTTTGTAAATACCCTTGGGACTAATGAGATGATCTCAGTTAATAAAATTTAATGGCAGCGCTAGCAGTTCGTAACATAAAACTATTAAGCATACTAAACAAAGACACTTTTCATGGTGCTTAGCTTTTGGAGGCAATTATTATTTTTCCTACTTTTTCTTATCATTAGCTGTGACTAGCAAGGCAGCAAAGTATGGATATGGGGTAAAAAAAATATCTTATTTTATACAGGTACCTGATGTTTTCTGCCCACTCCTCAGACACCCCTCAGATTGGAATCAAAAACGTTGGATCTGGTAAAATTGTTTCTATAGGGCCTAGCAGAACCACATTAATAGCTACTCAAATCCATTCTGTACAGTACATTCTATACTCACATAAGTAAGATAAAATGAGGTCTCTACATTACTTTAGCTTTGATTCTTACAGGCATAGAAATTTCTTCAAACACTTCTAAGTCCCTGAAAAATCTTAAAATTATCAAAATGATATTTTTGCCATGCCTTATCCACGAAAATGAGCTAATGCACAGAAAGCCACTGTTCTGTTCCTGTGCAATTTCGTCAGCTTCAGATTCAGATTTGTTCTAAACATCTAGATCAATGCTTTTTAAATGCTTGAGGAGTATCATTGATCTCAAAAGAGATATGGACAAAGTCTGATGAAATTGGAAGGAATGCCTGCAGGGGTTCAACTGGGGAATACCGGCTACGCATTCAAGACCAGCAAGTGCTTCTCTAGTTGGAGAAATCCTGTTTTTTCTGACGTAGTTAAAGCTCACTGTGGTCCAAATTAAATATAACTATGATCTAATGAGGAGAGGTATGCACATTCTCCCATTTTTTTTTTTTTGTTCCAGTGACATTTGTAACCACGGGTGCTATATATTGAGAATAAAGATTTTCTCAACACTGTTTAGTATATTATTCCTTACCTTGTATAGCTCACTTCTGGACTAGCTTTCTTCAGGTCTTAGCACTACCCACATGTTTTTACAGTAAATGAATTCATATTGCCCTTTATACAGAACCTGGCTTCACCTCTAAACAACAGTGGACAGCTCAGTTTTACTTTATTAATACAAGGAGAAAGATGCCTTTGGATACTGACACATGCACTTAGTTATTCTGAAATTTTTGTGTAAGGATATGTAATATTTATTTAGCCACTTTAGTCTTACACATGCTAAAACATCTTTGATGTTAATGTGCTACACATCTCATCTCTATTTTATTTCTTGGACTGTACAATATATCTTACTTCTAAGCAAAGTATAGCGCCCTCTTCAAATGCAAGGTGGCAATGCTTTCATATTGCCAAATACATCTTTCAACATGAAACAAAAAACATACTGAATGTGAAGCTAGGTTTGATAATTCTTGCAAGTTTATCAGGAGCATATCTGCATTCTTTACATACCAATGTATTTGTACTCCTCTTCCTCTTCTCCTCGTCGCTTCAGTTGGGTGTTCTTTTTAACAGTAGCTGGCACTGCAGAGGCTACGTCTGTCTTTCTTCCTTTCCTTTCTTTCTCAGCTGCCTTGGCACTAGGGGGTTTCTCCTTCTTGCCAGGAGGTTTACCTTTCTCTTTTCCTCCATCTTTTTCCTTTTTTAGCTCTTCTTCTGCCTGACAAGATGAAGAAACTAAGTTTTCATTGTAGCCTTTGTGAAGAACAAAGGACAGATTGCTATAAAATTATAGTGGATAAATGAATAACTTGAATACTTCTGAGTACTTTTCCCTCTCAGAGTTATAAAGTTGTGTTAAAGATGTCTTAAACAGTGCTTTTTCCTTCTTGAGCACACCATTCAGTTTATTATATTCTTACTAAATCATAGTGTTAAGACTTGACATTAAAGAGGAACTATGAGGGGAAGGTATATATTATACCTACAGAATTGATTAAATGAATACTGGTGGAAAGACAAGAACCAATGACCTTCATCAACTACCACTACAGTACTTGCATCAGCCAGAAACCTTCCCTAGACTGAAGGAAAATAAGACTAAAAATTCAATTTCTGTTAAGTCTTCAGCATCTCTGTTAACACTCTTGAGTATGGCATAAAACAGTACCAGCACTATTTTGTCTTTGATGTAAATATCTGCCTACTATAAACTACAACCAAGAGCTTTGTGCTCATTTCACACAGGATATTACTCAGCCATTCTCATTATTTCCAAGCAAACCCCCTATGTTAAGTTCTACTTGGTAATTTGAGAGTAAAGAATGAAAAAAGATGGTGATAGCGTCCCAAAGCCTCACATTATAAATCCAAGAAGCTCACAACAAGTCTAAAATTAAAATAATTCAAAATATATTAAGGCAAAGAGAAATGCTGTAAGAAAAAGAATCTTTATGTTTTCCCAGCAGCATGACTATGCACTAACTACATGAGAATGGTGTTTTTTTTTTTTTTTTTTTTGTAAAGCTAAAGTAAATACATTGAAAAGATATTATCTTAACTTACTGCTAGCATTCTGCAGGTGTCACTTTAAAGGCTATTAAATAAATAAATAAGAATAATCAAATAATAATAATAAAAAAGTTCTCCATGCAAATGAGATAGAGTCATCTGACCTACACAGTTGTTTTCCTTACACCCAGCTGGAAAAGCAGACTTTCCAGCTGTAGAAATTGTGTTTAGCTCAAATTCAAAACCAAAGCTGAAAATCATTTCCTTCCTTCCCTTCTTCATGCATTCCCTTTCTGTACCATTTAGAAATACCTTCAATAGATTCTTAAAACTGTTTGTGCTGTGGTACTGGGGACTTTGAACAGTATTAATGATTTGGTTTCAGATTTATTCAACTTTGGACATTTCAAGCAAAAGATTTTGATAGTATCAATTTGAATTCTAAGTTGATGAACACATCAAAACAGATGATGCAATCATCAGGCCACAGTGTTTACAATCAGTTTTGTTAATTGCACCTGAGTCATTTAATGTAATTAAGCCTCCAATCAGCAGAGACGTATCTGAATTTGTTAAGATTCCAAGAAAGAACACTATTTGTCCTTAGAATTTCAGGAACTAAAAGCCTCTCCTTTTGAGGACTCTTTCCTTTTTGATGTCACATTTCTTGTTCCCTACTAGGTGCAGATTTCTGTGGAGTTTTGTCTTCCATCTGTCATTTTAAACTTTGTATTACATAATTACATAAATCTTACTACCTCACACGCTTTTCTAATTACGCATAATTCATACGAATAATTCAAATGGATACACTTGGCAGTTAATGACAAGCTTCTGCTCCTATTGAAAAACAGAAATTTCATAATGGAATTATGGTTTATTTCTGCATATTCACATTCTGCTTTTCTTCTGCCATTCCATTTATTGGTGTTTACTCCAAAGAAAAATGGACAGTTATGTTAGTTTTCTGAGAATTAATCTGCCAGTGACATCCTGGTTTCAACACCTGAGCCATCAGTGGAACTTGTACTGTACAAACTAGTTAGAAAGGAGTGAAATTTTATGGCAGGCAATTTAGAGTTAAAATTCTAATTTAAACACCAATTTTTGCCCATTCTGTACTGCAGAGTATCTTTATAGTGAAGAGGCCTCCCAGCTGACTGAGGCCTCCCAAACTGACAAGTCTGTCCTTCAGCTGCTTCTCTCATATTTGTTTGTCACACTTTGATAGATAAAATCCAGTGGAGCAGACAACTGTCCAGATTGCTTGGCTAAAACCAAGAAGAAACTGTAAAGTCCAGAGATTCTTCTACCTTCAAATCCAACTATCCTCAGATTCTCTAGGGAAATAAGTTCATACATACAAGAGTAACCTTGCCAAAACAAAGCCTAAGGCTCCATTTTAATATTCAAGGGACTAATATTTAAACTTCAATTTTTTGTTTTACAGTTTACTTTCCAGCACTGATTAATATCTAAGAGAAAAGTCATTTATCCTCCATATGTTATGAAAAATTTGCACTTTAGCTTTACCCTTTGAATTCTTCTTCATGTTGAGATTTTTTTTATTTGTTTTTCTCAGATTCTTTACACATTTTTTTGGCTCACATCATCTGTTTTATGAGGAAAGACTAAGCAAGCTGGGCCTGGTTAGCCTAGAAAAGAGGAGAATCTTATCAACCTTTACAAATACCTGAGTGGACAATGTAAAGAGGATGGTGCCAAATTCTTCTCAGTGGTGACCAGTGATAGGACAAGGGGTAATGGGTATAAATTAAACCACAGGAGGTTTCATTGCCATATGAGGAAGAACTTCTTTACGGTTCTGGTGACAGAGCACTAGAACAGGCTGCCCAGAGAGGTTGTGGAGTCTCCTTTGGAGATACTCAAAACCTGCCTGGATATGATCCTGGTAACATGCTCTAGGTGACCCTGCTTGAGCCAGGAGGTTGGACCAGATGATCTCTGGAGGTCCCTTCCAAAATCACAGAACTATTCTGTGGTTTTGTGATTATCATTTATAAAAGTTTTGCAGTTGACTTCAATGAGACCAGTACACTAAATCATCAACTAGCATTTAATGTTCTTGAGTGTGTGCTATACTTACTCCGCTACTTATTCCCACAAATATAATTGTTCATAAAAAAGCATTTACAGATTTTTCAATTACACATAATCCTTGAAACCATTTTTTTCTTTAACTTTGTACAAATACAGACTGCTTAGATCTCCATATCATCTCATTTTACAGGTTTTATATCATGCCTTGTAATACCTGTAATTTTTGATCAACAGAGTAACATTTTGCAGCAAGTATTTGACTTTCTGTTAATAAAGGTCTTCAGTTTAATGATTATTTGGTGGAAAAGAACTCTAACAAAAAATAATTGTTCAGTAAGTTTTTGAAATGTAGCACTGACAATTTTTTTACTTCTTATAATTACAGCAATTAGAAAGTAATTAGGGTTCTGATATCACAGAATCGCCTAGGTTGGAAGAGACCTCCAAGACCACCTAGTCCAACCTCTGACCTAACGCTAACAAGTCAAATATGATTGTGATTCTGTGCAATCTTGCTGAAATTCCTCCTAGAACACAGAAGTAATCTGACCAAGGCAGTCTGGGAGCTAGAAGTAATGATTTTGGAGAATATGTGGAAGTGAGGGGTTTTTTGATCATCCTTGTGGCCCTCCTCTGGGCTTGCTCTAATAGGTCCATGTCCTTCTTATGCTGTGGGCCCCAGAGCTGGAGACAGTACTCCAGGTGGAGTCTCACAAGAGCAGAGAGGGAGAATCACCTACCTCGACCTGCTGGCTACACTTCTTTTGATGCAGCCCAGGATATGGTTGGCGTTCTGGACTGCAAACACAGATTGCTGGCTCTGGTTGAGCTTTTCACCCACCAGTACCCCCAAGTCCTTCTCTGCAGGGTTTCTCTCAATCCACTCATCAGGTCTGGATGTTGCAGTTGGCCTTGTTGAACTTCATGAGGTTTGCAGGAGCCCACCTATCAAGCCTGTCAAGGTCCCTCAGGATGGCAACCCTTCCCTCCAGCTGGTGGAATGCACCACTCAGCTTGGTGTTACCCGCAAACTTGCTGAGCGTGCTCTGAATTCCACTGTCTGTATCACCAACAAAGATATTAAATAATACTGATAACAATACTGATCCCTGAAGGACACCTCTTATCCCTGCTCTCCACTTGGATCTTGAGCCATTGTCCCCAAACATAGTGAGAAATGAAGCATCAATGGATTTAAATTTGAATAGGGTTGATGAAGTTAGAAACCTTTTACAAATATCTATGTTGCAAAGATATTTGAACAGTAATACCGATTGCTGTAGAAAGGTGAAAGCACAGCAGTGCAAGGTTTTCAAGAACAGGTTCAATAAACATTTACCAAGAATAGTTTATGTATATTTCATCCTGACTTAATACCAGAGGATGGAACAAATAACTTCTCCAAATTTCTTCCAGAGAAGTGATTCATGATAGTAATTTCTTCACAATGCTACTCTGCACATACCCCTGATACCTCTCAAGTAATATAACTTCTCCTACCTTAACTTCAGCAGAGATATATTGAGCTGAAGCAAGTTTCTACCACTATTTTCTAGTGGTTCTATGCTTCAGCTAAGACATTACTACTTTTTACTGAAGTGAAGAGTTCACAGGCAATACTTTTTCTTTTCTATTTTTTTCCCTGTCTCACCTGCATTTGAGTAATTGGGAGCTTCTTCCCGAAAATCTAATTAACTTAAAATATAAATTTCTATTTACATTTATCTTCAATTACGGATGCAGGGAATGAAGCATAAGTAGAAAGCTGAATTTATGCAAATAGCTCTTGAATAGAAGTGGCTTCATAAAGTTAATTAAGCATCCTCTCTGGCCTACTGTACTACCTTCTTTTCAGCTTCCCTTCTCTGAAGGTCTTTCTGTTTAAGACAAAGCAGTTGAAATTTCAATAGCTTTCCAGTTAGTGTTACAGGAATCTCTTCTCCGCTGTCAAGAATGGCTTTGGCTGCTTCTACTACCTGCAGAGAAGAAAACAAAAACAGCTATTACTTGTATGGTTTTAATACTGCATTTGACATAGTTTGCATGCAGAAAAGATGGGGTGTTATTCACATTGAACAATATGTGGCTCAGAATGGCCACATGTTCTGAAAAACAACAAATCAGTAAGATGCATTGCTATTCTTTGGTCCAAATGCTGTAAGTATGAGATAAAACTAGAAGAGAGAAAACTATGCAAGTGTGAACAGATGCACAGTTTTTACTGTAAACTGCATATATATATTTATATATTTTATTTATATATATATATTGGTTTTAAACAGGCAACATTAAGCAACTACTTATTATAAGCTAATAAAAAAAAAAACATTTAGCAGGTACAAAATCGGTAGGAATACTTTGGAGTACTACTTTACAAAGTGACTAGTGTCTGAGGCACCAGCCTTGAATGAAAGATACAAACTTCTTGAAGGGAATTTGAGAGGGTCTGTCTTGGTGAAAATACACCCCTCCCTGTGTAATGCTGATTCTGTTGGTATGCAGCCTAATTGGGGTGAAATAAGGCTATTGAGTTTTCTTAGGGTGATGACAGCAGCGGGAACATACAGCTGCATTGTCCAGATGTGTGGCATTGACAGGCTGTTTTATGACTATGTTTTTTACAGCTTGTTTCCACTAAATTTCGTACAACACAGTAACATCTGGGCCGTTTTCCTTGGAGCCTCATAACCACTTTATTTACTGCGAAAAAAATAAAATAACATAAAAATACCATAAAAAGTTGTTATATGTTTCTTTCACTTGTGTTGTCTCTGTAATAAAGTTCACCTATGTAGGAAGCGCTGTTGAGGAATAATATAACCATAATATTTTCCTACTTTTGTTTTTAAGCAACCATCAGCTTTATTTATAACCATGGGCTGAATTAGGTGTTACTCAAATGTTCTGACATGTTTCTCTTTTCCCTTCTTGGAGCAATTACAGTTGGGCACATATGGTGTCAATTTTGCTTGCTAACATTCAGACAATGAAGGTGCACACTGCATCTCACTGAACTGTGTCTTGTCTAATGCAAACACCACCATTAGCTTTGAGCTTTCATAGTTTCTTGCCCAGCTTAGAAATTTTCACTTATCCAGTAAAACCTGGGTAAGTAAATATAGCCACTACACATGCTTCTCTGAATTATCAATGCCAGAATGGAATCCAGAATATTATAAGCCAAATTAGTATTTCATGTACATGGGAACAAAACACGGGAAAAAAAATACGTTAAATTTTAGATTTTTCTGGGTCACATAAGAGGGAGACAAAGCAAACAAAATATTTGTATTTATAACACCCCATCTCCAAACAATCCTGTTCCTCCAACACTAATAAATCTGATATCTCCTTAACATACAATACTTAAGAAAATACATCATGATTAAGATGAGTTTTCCTTTACATCTTTTGTATTCTGAGTAATACTACTGGTCACTATCTCAACAAGCCAAACATAGAAGGCTTCTGGAAAGAATCCCAGTAACTTCAGAGTCATGGCAGAAAATCAATGGCACATTAAGGACGGACTTAAAAAATCCCACAGACTGTACGCACCCTAAAATCTACTAGCCATTCCAACAAAGAAGAGTCACCCAGAGCTAGCTACAGAAAATCTGAGCTCTGAAAGAGATTTTGGTAGAAATATCATAGTTATTTCCCTTAGAGAAAAAAAAAAACAAACACTCATATCACTTTTTTGCAGAAATGGTGTTAACAGCCTATGGAAAGAGATGCTTCCCAAATGCCTAATCTAGATGAGATGCACATTTCTTGACGCACAATAGAGGGGAAATGGAGAGATTCTGGAAGGGTTTCTGAAAAGTATATATAGTAACCCAGAGCTTGATGGCAGTTGCTGATTTATTATTCATGGAAGAAGGAAGGAATGCTTAGATTCTTACAACCCATTCCTCCTGAGAAATTCAAAGTGCTTTACCAGTTAAATGCAATGCATTGTGATTATTCCTACTTTGTAGATAGAGAATACAGAAATTAAGGGACTTGTCCCAGGTCTATAGTAAACTGGACAACTCAGTGAGTGGAGAAGGACATTTATTTTTTATTTATTTTTTTTAATGTGAGGTGTCAGAGAAGTATAAACCAAACCCTGTGTAGCAGGAATACATTCTAATACTGGGGAGAGAGTTCAGACAAAAATAAAATGAGCACCCTACATTTGGCAATACCATGAAAACAGTTTTTCACACAGCAATGTAAAGTCTGCTCCATGCATAAGCAAATAATGATAATAAAAAAATCCCTCATCACTGCTTGTTTAAAGATAGAACATAGATCAATTCATGCAGAGCAGATAAAAGAATTTATTACACTCATGCAAGTTTTCTTCATTTGTGGCCCTGTGAATTATGCAGGCACCTGGCATAAACAGCTAAAAATCCACAGAGCCTCGATAAAAAAAAAAAAAAAAAAAGCTGAAGACAAAGACTTGGTAGGAGTACAGAAGGAATTTTTTGGGATACTACGAGGTGGATTCATTTCAGATTGGCTATACTTTATCCTGCCAATGATGACCTTTTCCTTATGTGAGAAACCATGGAAACTTGGACAGACAAACTCAGTTAGGTAGGGCCTCTTTTCCTTTAAAGGAATAGGAAACTTAGCATTCCTCACACAGCAGGGGTCACATTTGTGAAGTGCAGAAAGGCTGCAGTGATGCAGTATTTGATCTCATATGGTGGCAGTATGAACCATGCAGAGCCTTAGCTGCCTGGTGCAAAGGGCATGTATTTCAAGCCATTCAAAAACTGCATGAGTGCTTGTAGGTGATACTATACCACTGGCATATGCTGACGTCATTGAGATTGGAGACAGGTTTTAAAAGTTTAGAAAACCTTTAAAGCCACTCTTCATAGTATCTTTCTTTGAAATGCCTCCTTTTCTTTATACAGAACCATTCTGTGGCTGCTAAATCATAATGAGAAAAGCATTTGAAGTGATAAATTGAATTACCAACTTTCACAGTATTATCATTAATTGGAAGTGGCTAGCATCACTTGCTATGAACAGTGGTCAGCCCTAGTTATTCTGTATCCATGATAAACTTTGTAAAACTCCATCTTCCCTCCTGTACTTGAAACTGTATAAATTCAAGATGCACATACATAATGGTTCCTAGAAGAACTCCTTAGTAAGACATATTCCTTCATAGCTAACATAGATCAAGTCAGTTTGAAACAGGTAAGCTATCATTAACAGAAGAGCCATCAGTCAAGAGGTTATATGGACTACTTACCAATGAAGTTAATACTTACTTTTCAAATATAATTTGTTAAGCAAGCTAATAAAAGCCAAATCTTAAACCAATCTGCCATCAGTGTTGTGAATCCCTCACAAGAAGCTTTCAAGACAGACTATGGAATGAAAGCTGCATGTCATACTGAAAAATTACTTTTGGCCAAAGAAGACTTCTGTATGCATAGTGTTAAATATTTTTGAATCTGGTGATGCCATTTCATTGACTAGAGCATATATCATTTCAAAAGAATACCAGGAAGGCCCTGAGCGGACTGAAACAACTTCTTTCAGATCACACCTGCAGTTTGTTGAAAGGTAATTTAGTTTGTATTGTCTGACCATTCCCCTCATTTCACTTGTGCCTCTCAGAACCTCTTCCCAAATATGATGTCAAAAGATCACTTGTATAATCATCATCCTCCACTGCTGAATTAAGCTCTCGCAATTCAAACCGAGCTAAATCAGTAAATCAACTGCATATCTGAAAAGAGCTTCATACAGAGCTTATGTATCCACAAGGTAGACTGCAAAACTTAAGCCAAAGCAGAAAATCATCTTCATTAATCAATAAAGACTATACCAACATGTATTTCAGAAAATTTAAAAAAATTATAAAAGTAGATTTGATGTTTCCCTTCTTCCCCTCAGTGTCCATATCTTTCTTATGCTGTGGACTCCAGAGCTGAAGGCAGTGCTCCAGGTGGAGTCTCACAAGAGCAGAGCAGAGGGGGAGAATCACCTCCCTCGACCTGCTGGCCATGCTTCTTTTGATGAAGCCCAGGATATGGTTGGTTTCCTGGGCTGCAAGTGCACATTGCTGGCTCTTGTTGAGCTTTTCACCCACCAGTATCCCCGAGTCCTTCTTTGCAGGACCTTCTTAAATGGTTTAATCTCAGCAATGCAGAAGGAGAACTTCCTAAGACATTTATGTATAAAGTATGCGTCTTACTGTTAGAAGTACTCAAATAATGTTTTAAGGGAAACATAAATAGTTGAATAACTCATTTAAGTAAAAAAGAGAAAACATATTACATATAAATTATGATGATTTTTAACCTTGGCTTTATTAAGTATCTCATACAACAGCTCTAACCATCTGTGGCATATACCTCCTATGCCTTCCTGACCTGCTACCAAACCCACCTTCTTTAAGGGAAAATATGAAACGAATGTCCAGTTATTCAAACGAACAGTCATTAGTGTTGCTATCTCAGGAAACAGGAATATCATGCAAAGGTAAGATTCTCTCATGTGGCTCTTTAGATACCTGTTCGTTTTTAACACCCTAACTGGGGAGACAAAATTGAAATGGTGATTCAAGTGATTCCTGAAGAACTTCTAAAGACCCCAGAGCTTTAAAATGAGAAGATACGCCAGTCTGCTGTGATCTGTTCCCAGAAGAAAAGATATATTGCTATGATGAAATCTTGAAACATTTACATTTCAGTAGTATAAATGTGCCCAGCTTGTCTTTTCATTGTGGAGCAGAATATTTTGTGCTTCTGAGAAGTAAATTCTTTCCAGTAATCCCAGCCAATTGGATTTGCACAATGAACATTACTGAGCTAAAGTCATGCTTCTCTGATATTACATCTGGCTACAGAGAGAAACCAGTAAGAGGTGGAACACAAAGATTTAAGAAGTGAAGCTGTCTCATCAACGCTTGTGCTGGCAGAACCTGCCCAGCTACACATTGCCAGAATTTTGTTACGAACCCTCAGAACCTGTGGGACAGGAGGGCCCAATGACCTCATGGGCTTGGCACCGCTCCTCGGCAGGACCTTTCCACTTACGCCCATGTTTGCATCAGACAGGCCTTGGGCATGTTTTTTTCCTTTGGTGATAAAGGATTCTGTAGTTAATTATTCTACTTGAGAAACATGTCCTACACTCCACAGCCCATAATTAACCACTTATAATCACCTGAAACTTTGAAGGCAACAAAACAGATATCAGTATTTTCTTTTCCATTGGGTTCCTCTACCAGTTTAAGAATGACATTGTTACAGACATACTTGCTTAACATAGAGATTGCAACAAAACTTGCATGGAAAACAAAAAAAAAATACACCAAGTTGCACATATGCAGGAAATCTTGTAATGCAGAAAGCAAAAACAAGGTGTCACCATCGTTCTAAGCGAGTTTAAAGTCTAAGATTTAAATAGATGAATTTCAAATTGGATCAAGTTTCTTTCCTAGACCATAAATTGTCAGCAATTTGGGGTTTTATAAACAGCCTCAGGCCGGATAATTACAATTAACAGTAATAAAATAATAATACAGGCAGAAGGTGTTGCCTGAAGAATACTAGAGCTAGGATTATGAAGAGTCATTATTCTGAAATGGAAATAAAATATGTTCAATTGTCTCATCTAAACAATAGAGGCAGATTTCTCAGTTTCTATGAAACACAAAATTAGAAGACACAGATTTTTTTTCTGCAGGAGCTCAAGATTTTTTACCCGAGTTGTAGCATTTATAAATCCTGGAACTTCCTAATGTGACATAGTGTCCTTAGATGGGCCCCTGGAAAGGGTTGCAGAACTACAGAAGCTTTAGAAATTGATTATAAGCAACGAGAATTTCTAGGAGCAACCAGTTTATAGCAACAGCAGTACAGTCTCAAGGAACAAACAAATCCCAAGCCGAAGGCACGTAATTTGATAACATAATGTAGTACACACGCAGCTCTTGAGAAAATAGTTGACAATGACATCCTGCTCCCCTGGGTATTAGCACTAGTGAGGCAACTGTCTGCCAAAGCAATGTAGCGAGCTCTGAGAAGTCCACCAGTGAAAGGCATTACGAAGTATCCAGCTCTTAAGGTAGGCACAACAGGTAGAAGGAAGCTTGTGTAGCTGAAAGCACTAGTTCTAGTAAAATTTTCAAGGTATCTGTGGTCATTTAACAACTGATGGGCAGCTAAGTTCCACTCTTCTGCCTTCTCACTCTCCCTTCTCAGAAGTATGTGGGGAGATGATACGGTGAAGAAAGGAAAACTCAGCAGTTTAATTAAAGGAAAATAAAAAGTAAGCAAAGGCTGTGCAGAAGCAAACAGAGAAAATAATTACTATCTACGTCCCATCAGGAAGCAATGCTCAGCCTCGTCTTGGGAAGCAGGGCTTCAACAAATTCACATAGTAGTTGCTCAGGAAGACAGATGCTTTCATAATGAGAGACCCTCCCCCTCCTTTCACTTCCCCAGTTTTTATTGCTGAGTGTGACGGTGTATGGTATGGGATATCCGTTTGGTTAGTTTAGGTCAGCTACCCTGGCTGTGTCCCCTCCCCACCTCTCTCTTCTGCCTTCTGGCCTGTAAGGGGGTGAGAGCTGGAGAGACAGCCCTGACACAGTGCCAGCACTGCTCAGCAATACACAAAACATTGGTGTGATAGCAATACTGTTCTAGCTACAAGTGCAGATCAAAGCACTATATGGGTTGCCCTGTGGAAAGTTACTACCAACCCAGCCAGAGCCAGTAGAGTATCAAAAATCCTGGAATATTTTAAAATTATCTAGGAGGGATATGGATAACCCCAAAATTTGAAGTTCATCTGGAGATGCCAAAGATTTGTGTCTTGGGGTAGGATAGTCTCTGTTTGGAATAGCTCAGCACAGCCATAAACTGTCCCTATTCAGTTGTCAGCAGAGCAAACTGAATGGTTTGTACAGGTCTCCTGTGAGATAAAGAGAGGGAAATCTAACCTCAGCTGATATGCAGACATTGGTCAACTTCCATAAGAATCATTCATATTGATATTCACAAGTTGAGACCAATCTGATTTATGAACCTTGCAAAACAGGTGTTTTTCTTTCCCCCTTAACTTCCTTTTAAGTAAACTGACCTAGATTCTTGGACGCAGGAGGAAGAGTAGTTAAACTCTCCTAAGAAGACAAAACAATAAACAGCTCTAAGGTAAATATACTTCATGCAGTAGGCTCATTTACAAAACAAGTTACGTTCCATACAATTATTTACCTGGTAGGTGTTTGGTACTACAGACATGAAAAGCAAGGAATAGATGGTGCCCACAGCAGGATTTAAATGTTCCCTACCCTTCCCTGGAGCCAGTACTCTCTAAAAGGCATTCTCATTTAATGACAGTCATTAGCCATTTTGTGAGCATCTGCATACCCATAGAGAGTGAAGGCCAAGCGCTCCTGCAATAAAATTCTCTTAACTGAGTTCCACACAATTGCACTTGACAAAGGCTGACTAGAGAACGGTTCCATTCTATTACAACATTTAAGACTGCAGTGTTTGTTTTGCTCTGTACTGGAACTGGAAAAAATATGAAATCTTTCTATCCTTTTGACCATTCAGCAAGGCTGCCAAAGTTCTTTTTTACTGTCAAACCCACTCAAGAAAACAATGACACCTGACAAGTTTTGGCCCCTGAACTGTTCCACTTTACAACCACTTTTCCAATTAATTTTTGTTCTAGAGTGGAAAGAAAACAAAATTTTGCTAACTTTTACTACAAAATAGAATTCTATTGACACATCGTTCGACTGGAAAGACTGCATCTTAGAATGACTATCACTACTTTTGAGAGAGCCTACTCTTGATCCCGACCATTCTGACGGTGCTTTGTAAAAATCTATATGCTTCCACAAAAACTATTCACATTTAATTATATGTTTCCACAAGAAATCAAAAGGCTTCCCTAAAAATACTCTTAACTAGCATTATTTCTGAAACTTGTTTCTTCAGTGACACATATTCTGGCTACTAACCACTCTTTGATCTCCTCCAGATGCCACTGTTACGCACTCATAACAGCTTGTACCTTCTTGGGTAAAAATATTCCTAGCCACAAGCACTACGTCTGCAGCATTAAGAATTTTGTTTCTACATCAGATTATTAACCTCATGTAAAATCCTAGTGAAAAACATTGCGTATATAAATCTTATGCAGCAAGAATGAAGCACGAGAAATATATACCATTACAAAGTTGTTCTAGGTCATTAGATTGTGAAAATACTTATGGTAATAGAGTAGAAGAAACTGTACAGCTAAAATGGAGATGTGGAATCATGAATGCAATTAGAGACAGGAAGCTAATGGGTGACATGAGAGTTTTTATGGGAGGGATCACTACAGAGGATTATAAGAATTCTTATAAGAGCAGGGGCCAATGGGCCAGATATGTTGATTTTCATTTCTGTTCTTTCAAAAGCAAGATCCGTGTGAGATTTAATGCTACTTCATTCAGGACAGCATTGTAAGAGAGATTCATATCACTTTTTTGCTGAAGATATAGTATCATTAGCTATATCACTTAAAAAAACCAAACCAAACAAAACATACACACAAAACAACACAATAAAACCAAACCTTTTGCTTTTTCTATGCTAGAAATTTACTGTAATATCCTTAAGGCAACATAAATGCATACCCTTGTCCTTTTTCTTTTTTTTTTTTTTTATGAAAGTACTGTTAGAGACAGATGGCAGAATCACCCTCCCCCCCCAAAAAAAAAAAAAAAAAGAGAAAAAAAAAAGGACACAATCAGAAAGATAACAGAAAGGCATGAATTACTTAGGACCAACTGAAGAGAGGACATAAAAAATATTCAGAATTCCTTAATGAAATTCATGCCATTGAGGTGAGGACTTATTAGAATAACATAGGTTTGAATACTTACGTGCCTGCACAAACACACGTGTATGTGTATGTATAAACTTTCATACTACATTAATAGCACCTATACCCAAGAACTACATACTGAGTTCCAATATAAAGTGGACCTTCTCTTTACATTGTGATACCACCAAAAAAACACTTCAAATAGTCTTACCAGCAACAACCTTTACTTCACAAATCTACATTCTACATAATTCCAGAAAACAAGCAAACAAACAATTCACAGAAATGCTTGAAGTAAGACTGCTTTAAATTCCTTGTTTTCTGCCAGAATTCATTCAGTTTACTTCAGCTTGTTCATTGCTATGTTTCACTACCCTACATGAAGTCTTAATATTTTAGGTAATGTATTTTGTGTTGGAAGTGACAGGAGAAGAATATGTTTCACTTACACCTAGAAAACCCAAGGATCCTTCTGACCCTGCTACAGCTTATTATTAATGCAAAAAGTGCTGTGAACATTACACAATTTCCCAAGGACTCTGAGAGCACAAACTGAGGAAGAAAAAAAAAAAAGTAAATGAAGAAAAAAAAAAAAACACCCTATAAATAATTTTAAAACAATGCAAGATTCTGTTTCTAATCCATAACCTTTTAGTCCTCAAAAATGAGCTGTACAAAACATGAACTAATTAAGATTTACGTGCAAACAGTCAACTGAACTGCGTTTTGATGGCAAAGTGCACATACTATGCTTAGCAGTAGAAGGATTTAATTTGGACTGTCTCTTTGGTTTGCTTTTTGAAATTGCACAACTAGGTTGATATTTCTATATCCCTGTCAGTACGGGTTGGCTGTTCTGGATCTTCAATCAGACAATAAAACTGGCACTTTTTCTGCTTTTGCCAGTCCTGAAGTTTGAAGTATCTGAGTTGATACTTCTTCCCTGCAAACAAAGAAGGTAGAATAGAAATGAGGTTTTGAATGATAATCAATTGCTGTGCATATCTAGAAGCAAGCCAACAGGAGAATGAAATAATTTCCGTGTTCAGCCAAATATGACAATCTGTAGTCAACATTCTATACTTTCTTCTATTTAAATCTTAACAGTTCCTGCATGTGACATGCGAGCTAATGATTATGATGGAGAAAAATGAATTTCTGGGTTGCAGAATCAGAGACAATTCAGTGTAATCAGATGGGTAACAAGATCTTGGACAGCCTGATTTAGAAGTCCTCGTTATTTCACATTTAAGGAAGAAAGGAGTTAGTCATGAAAGATACACAGAGAGACAGAAGAAGTCAGAGGAAAAAACTGGGCAATTTCTTTATGGGGAACATGAAAAGGGGGCATGGTTATAGAGATATAAGGGTGAGCTAGCTGTGAATAGCAGAAAAGATACAACCAAGAGACTCTCCACATAACTGAACTGCTTCTAGCTATAATTAAGTCTTCTTTATGAAAACTGTGGAATATAATTTAATGATCATGCTCATAAAAAAAAATGGTTTGCATGATATGATTGTGGCTTATCCTAGTCTTAAGAAAACGAACAGTGCTGAACAAAGATGAATCTTGTTGAGAATTTTACAATGAAAAGAATGAAATGAACATTTCATAAGTGGTAGGCAGACAGTGGAGTTTTATACAATCTTCCCACACTCAAAATGTGAGAAATTACTCTAAGATCAGAGTCTACTCTAGGTCTATAAAGTTGGTATGCAGAACGTGCATTTCAACTTTAAAATATTTTGCAAGATACCTCACAAATTACAGGCAACTTCAGAAAAATTAGAAAGATACTGTAACAGAAAAGTTTTGAGTATTTCACTGTACCAAATGGAAAGATGCAAAGCAGAGGATTCTTAAGTGAACATCTGCCAAAGCACACACTACAACAACCAACTTTGGTTCCATGAAACTTGGACCACCTTCCAAAATGGTTATTATCAATTTAATTTTGTTCTTTTTGAAGAAAAGATCTTTTCACAAACAGAATAGCTTTCCCTGGTAAGGCTGCAGTTCTAGTTGAAACATTAACAATGATATAGTGAAAAACAGAATTCCCTCTGTATTATTTGACCATTGGTTTAGAAATAAGCATTCTTCAGTTAAGAAAGCAGTGACAAAGACTGAAATTCATTAACTGACAGACCTAAAAATGCAGAGATAAACAAGGAAGCACCATCAAACAGGTGAGTTTCTTATTGGGTCTGAAACATACAAGATGTTTAAACTTCTCTATTAAAAAACTAAGTGATTTGGGAGAAGACACAAAATCTTCAATTACTCCATTTCCAGAAGACACAATAGCCATAGCAGTAATAAAGAATGTAGCATAAAACTCATTCATACAAAGCAATTTGGCTAACTTAGTCAGCATAGTGTGAGAAAGCAATATGATTTATTTTGTTAAATTACAAGATATGTATCTTAGAACAAAGTAAACAGACCAAATTTAAAGGATGGAGAACCTGAGAAGTGGTAACTTTGGGAAGGACTTACTGGTCAACAGTGAACAACTCAGTCGAAAATTCACTCTCAAAAGTGAATTCACACTCAAAGCAAGGCATTAGCCAAGGTAACTTAGTCAATCTTCAGACTTGCATACAATGAGCCATCAAATAGAGTATGTGCATTACATTACATTTGTATTTGATGCATATTCAACAAAACCACTAAGTTCCTTCTGGTGTCCACAATTAAATAGTGAATTGTAAATGTTTCTTAAAGAAGACTCACAGAATTGAAAAATATGAAGAAGTCTATTACACATTGCTAAAGAAAGAGAAAGAAATTAGGAGCAATCTGAACACAATCTCAAAGTTTTTACACTGAGAAGATTAATTGCAACATTTTCTTTGATCTAGTAAATATGGCCATATATTGAAACATGCATTTACACTGAAACTATAGGTAAATCTTATCAGGAAAGGTCCTTGCTGTAAAGAAATCAAGCTGTAACATATTCTCAGTCATTTGTTATCATTTAGAAAAAAACATCCGATCATGATTTTAGAAGTTTCAAGGCTGATTATTTTTTGGAAAAAACACCACTGTGACCTGTGGCACAGGTCACGATAATCTCTTCTACCAATCATATCTATCAATTTACTAATTTCACACAACATAAAAAAAAATTGATGATAGCTGCATTAATAAGAAATCCAACTCTTGGCCTACAGTGTTGACTTTTTTTTTCTTGTCAGTAGCCTTTCTTACTGAAAAAGAAGTTATTAACTTCTGAACGTAGCTATTGAGAATTAAACTTAGTTATTAAGAATTGAAACATCTTATTTAACCATCTTCTCCTACCACCCCCTGCAACTAACAGGATTTGTTGCTATCACAGACTTTACTTCACTTGTTTAATGGACTCTTCCCACAGGTTTTGCCCATCTTTTCTACTTCAAACATGCTTGCAGAAAAGTTTTTAAAATCCACTTTTCCATAGCATACTAAACAGAGTCTAGCAGAAGATGAAGTTACTCTTGGCTTAAGTTGTTGTTGATGTTGTTTAAATTTTATTAGTTCTACCATGCCTGAGAGATTTTCTGTCTTGCATTCACCTATACCTTTCCTCAAGGAATAACAAGTCTAGCGAGGACTTCTGGAGTGCAGTGAACACTGTTCATGCTGTGTCCATCGCCAAAATGCAGCAGACATCAGTCGAGTTTGCTGTCTACCCAGTGATTAACAGCTGAGAAACTTTTATTTACAGCTGATTTAATCTGTTCCAGTGGCACAGAATTCTAGCATGCAAATGCAAGCACATTCTTTCCCAATTGCAAGATCCTGCATCTGGGCCAGGCCAATCCCAAATACAGGCTGGGCAGAGAATGAACTGAGAGCAGCCCTGAGGAGAAGGACCTGGGGGTGTAGGTTGGTGAGAAGCTCAACATGAGCTAGCAATGTGCACCTGCAGTCCAGAAAGCAAACTTTATCCTGGGCTGCATCAAAAGAAGTGTGGCCAGCAGGTTGAGGGAGGTGATTCTCCCCCTCTTTCTGTTCTAGTGAGACCCAACTTGGAGTACTGCCTTCAGCTCTGGGACCCCCAGCATAAGAAGGACATGAAGGTATTAGAACAGGTCCAGAGGAGGGCCACAAAGATCATCAAGGGGCTGGAGCACCTCTCTTCTGAAGACAGGCTGAGAGAGATGGAGATGTTCAGCTGGGAGAAGAGAAGGCTCTGGGGAGACATTATAGCAGCCTTCCACTACCTAAAGGGGGCCTACAGGAAAGCTGGGAAGGGACTCTTTGTCAGGGAATGTAATGATGGGACAAGGAGTCATGGCTTTAAACTAAAAGAGGGTAGGTTTAGATTAGATATAAGGAAGAAATTCTTTCTTATGAGGGTGGTGAAGCACTGGAACAGGTTGCCCAGAGAAGTTGTGGATGCCCCATCCCTGGAACTGTTTAAGGCCATATTAGATGGGCCTTTGAGCAACCTGGTCTGGTGGGAGGTGTCCCTGCCCATGTCAGCGGGTTTGGAACTAGACAATCTCTAAGGTCCCTTACAAACCAAACCATTCTATGATTCTACAAATGGGTCAGGATTTGTGTTTGTCCCCTGATTTGATAGTATTTCTCAGTTTGACAACTAAAAATTCTCCTGCAAGAAAGCAGAATTAATATATTATTTTTTTCACATGTAGCGTAATAAAGATTAATATTTTTAATTGCAATCAACCTTTTTGGTTACGCAGGATTCACAGTCTGGCTTGTCCTGGAGATGAGTTGGAGCAGTGTACAAAAGGATGCTGTTGTTACAAGACTTCGATTTTGCTGGCTTCATAAGCACAGGCACACATTCTAAAGATTGCATTCTGAGATTCACATCCAAAAAAAACTGCTCTGGTCTCTACCCCTTGTGCCTATTTCATCTTTCCATGACCCTTTGTCTCAAGCATCTCAGCTTGCCTGAGAGAACCACAAAATTGTTCCACGTCTCTCTCCCTTCCATGCCCCTCTCCCTCATGGCCACATCCATTACTTGATTGTTTATTTGCAGCAAACCTGGCTATCTACTTCCAGTCTTCTCACATGAAGGGGAAGCATGAGGTTCCATCTTGTTTCACAGTCTTTTCTTACCATGATACTGCTCCACAGCTCAGCTTATTCCCTTCTGAGTATGTGACAAGAATCCTTCTCAAAATTTCCTGAGTAACGTCAAGGCAACTTTCCTAACCCAGTATCAATGAGTTCAACAAAACTGGAAAAGAAACTGCTGCAAGGAAAAAAAATCTTTCCATCTACACAGCCCCTGAACTTGATCTCAACAGAATTTTTCACAAAAACAAAACAAAACAAAACATCTTGATGAATAAACTAGTGTGGAAAATTTAGGCTTGAATAAATTTTCGAAGTTCAAACTATGGTAACTGACAAACTGTTTCATATTTAGTAGTAGTGAAGCACCTTAATTACACATAACATGAGCAACTCTAATAGAAAATGGACACAAAAAACAGGTACATAAACAATAGAATATATGTGTATATATGTATATAAATATACATACACATGTATATATATTAAAACAAGGTATATGTGTATATATATATATAATAATATAATATGCATATATTCTCTTTTGCCCAGAGAAGTTGTGGGTGCCCCATGCCCGGAGGTGTTCAAGGACAGGTTGGATGGGGCCTTGGGCAACCTGGTCTAGTGGGTGGCATCCCTGCCTGTGGCAGGGGGGTTGGAACTAGGTGATCTTTAAAGTCCCTTCCAATCCAAGCCATTCTATGATTCTGTGATATATAATACACATAATTTATTCAAACATACTGCAGCCTTAGGTCTTGTCTGTTAGAAAAACTGTACATGATAAATCAACCTGATTCACTATTAAATTTGTTGCTGTTTTTCAGGAAACTTAACATTTTCCTTTGCAAATACAAGAAAAAAAATCATTTTCATGGCATCTTTATGAGAAACTTAACTTAACATGTTTTAATTAAGTGTTGGAATTAGCACAAAATTACAGATCAGGACTCCTACTCTTCATCAAGTCACTTAAGAGACAGAGAAACAGTTAGACACCAAATTGTCCCAGATATGAAAATCTTTTAACTACATGTTCATAAACCCTGCCATTATCCTCTTCTATTTGTACAATAAGAGTGATGTGAAATTGACCACAGTAAGACGTTAAAAGCCCTGAATGAAAATAATTTAGAATAGACAAAAGGCATTACTTTAATATAATACATAACTAGCCTGCAATATACTTTGTTAATGTTTCCTGACTTACAGCGGACAGCGCAGACTGCTGCACTTAAATTTATTAAAATACCCCACGTTTGAGTAAATGCAACATGCAAGACCAATAGCATGGTTAATAATGTTACCATTAATACCGTTAATTACCACATTGCTATCCATGACATCAGTCCCAAATTCATACACATGTATACTTCATATGTTCAAAGATCATTATAGGTTCTATAATTAATATTTACTGTCTCACTAGAAACAAATATGCGCTTGTGGAAATCCCAGTGTGTCAAGTCCCAAAACAGAGAACTGTATGCAGAAAGGACAAAAATGTTCCTCTTGGAAGAACATTTCCCAGCTTTATGTTCTGTGCTAGCCTCGTGCTTGTTTATCCTTACTGCAGCGAAAGTTTTGAATGCACAAACTGCACGTGGACTTTAAATGAACACTCAGGAGCAAGTTTCTACCCAGAGAGGCAGAATCTTAATGCTTGTAGCAACATGATCAATCTTTTAATTTGCTACAGCCAGAACGGAAACTGAGTCCAAGCAAAAGGTCAGAACAGGCATTTTATATTCTCTGTTAAAGGAGAGGAGGAAAAAAAATGTCTTTGAGGAGTAAAGTAAGTAGCTAATGAGACACAGCACTGACAGCTGGAATTTAATAAGTATCCCCTTCACAAGGAAAATTGCTCTTAGTAATTAAATACAGGTATCACGCAAAGCTTCTGCTTAGAACCAGACTTCAAAATCTTTCTGTCAGTAGGACTGAAGGGGTTTTACATCCCAGGTAATATAAGGGTGAGTTTGCCTGGGAGGCTAGTCCTAAATGAAGAGGGTTAATTGCGTAAAATTCACAGTCATGTCAGTGGTAAATAATTCCAAAGGGACTTGTTCAGATAGTAGTCTGGCAATACTGAAAAACAGACTGCAACTAAAAAGACCTGTTATAAAGTCCGCCAAAACCTGAGACATATTAAAAGTTTATTAGTCATTTCAGAACTAAAATGCTAACACAATCTTTTTAGAGGGATCCAAAATTCTTTATTTTCCAGGTCTGTAGGGCCATAAAACTTTACCTGAGAAAATTTTAAACAATCTTCTAATTAATCACAGAATTTTATAACCTCTCACAAGCTGTACGTAAAACATTAACAAGGTAGGGAGAAGGAAGTCCTATTTGTACTATGCATGATTCTCAGTCCAGCTGACATACCCCACTAGATGAACCACGTTAGAATTTAACATCAGTCTGAGATTATAATGGATACTAACACATGGAGATGGTATTTCATGTATGGGACTGCATGCCTGTAAATGAAGGAAGGTACAAGTCTCTAAACTACTGTGAACATCTGGGAGGGCAGAGTCTAATTATATTTCTGTAATTTGTAACAACGCCATCAAAATATGACCATGTAACATATTCTCAACTTAATACAACTCAGATCCATAGAAAGACATCTTGATTCTTACATAATTAGTAGTCCAATGGAACTGTGTTGGTATCAGGAGAAGAAAGAATTTTAAGTATCTACATGGGTCAGTGCTTTTACCAGGTAGAATTGCATTTACTCTGGTATACATAACATAATTACACAGCTGTAATTACTGCAGTGTAAAAGAGCTCTGACTCTGAAATACATCTCAACCTACCTCATAGAACATAGGCACATCCTTAACCTTTTTTCCCTTCTGATTTCCAGATTCTGCGATCTGTAAGGAAATAAGGTATTATATTGTGAGTAGATTTTAAATTTAAACAAATTATTTTACTTGTTATTCTCTTTCACTAAACACTACAGTCACGCTCTAAATTGGTAAGGAATCATCTTAAAGTACCCACGTATCTTAGGGAGAGAGCTTTGATGACCAGCATCTTGAAGAAAAGTCTGCAGAAAACCCCACTGTTTGCAAGGGACAGACTAGCTTATGCACTAAGCTTTTCTTCTTCCATTTTCTCATGAATTAGTGTAATTATTAAAACTTCCTCAGAGAATTTAAATAGGGTTTAGTTTGTTATTAAAAGTTGATTTCTTGGAATACCTGTCTGAAGATATCTTCACGTGTCACCACGCTGAAGAGCTTCCGTTGTGGCACCTGCACAGCAAGAGACAAGGCAGTCGTGTGGATTTCATCCTCAATTTTGGTCCCAACCACAAAAGCGATGCTAGGCTTCCAGTTATCCTATTTACAAAATAAAATATTTAATGCATTAGAACACAAGCACACAAAATGCTTCTCTGCAGTTTTAAGGAGTAAGCCTGCAGAGATGATTACTCTCTTTAAGACATGTTCAACATTAAAATATGAATCACACTGAAATAAATGATACAATCCCAAAAAGCACGTACAGCTTTGTCCCAATTCCTTCTTCCATCAGGTGGCAGCATTATGCTGTGGAAAACACAAATGCCTAGAAACATTCCAAAAACCTCCGCACAGGCAAAGGCCGCATTAGCATCACACAAAGATAAAATCACTTTAAAACGTTATTTGGAGATTTCACATTTTGGTAAACAAACAAGAAATAGAGTTTTAAATGTATGTGTTTATACTGTTGTCATTCTTTGCTCTAGAAAAAATAAACAACTTTCAGCCCAGAACTATTTTCTAATTTCTAATTGTAGCATGGTTTGTACTATGTTTCAGGAGGTTATATTTACTCATGCTATCATTCTTACATGCTTTCAGTAAGTGTTCTGAAACATGAAAAAAATTGTATCAGTGGCAAGTTATATTTCATGACAATATCAACAAATAAAAAACACTAGCAGCTTGCAAACATCTGCAGGAAAATACACATGCATTTTTAAGAAGAAAAGTTTGTTTTCAGCATAAAAGAAACGCACAGCAAGAGAAGATTGTAGCAAGTTACTTATGGATATACATCCACAAAAGCTTTAAAATGATGTAATTTAAGCAACTGGTTAATCTTCTTCTCCACCTACTTCTTTTACTCTAACCTGCCAGAATCCCTCTAGGAAAATGAGCTGCTGTCTCCAGCACATCTACATCTCTCTCTAGTCTTCTTTATCAGCATCAGTGACACCTTAAGCACTTCTAGGGGTTGTGCTTTCCACTTTTCAGGATGCATCATTTTTATTTTTTTTATTAAGTTCAATGTTTGCATGTGTAAACTGCAAGGATGTCAATAAAACTTAACAAAGGTCAACATGGAAAGAGAATCAGTAAGACCCAGGTGGTCCCAGGGCATTGTCACACACTAACCAGGACCAGCTTAAGCAGACTCACATGCCAATCAGTACACATCATGGCAGGGAAAGATTTTAAAGACAAATTTAAGAAAGGTTGGTAGCTTTAGGACTTTGATGGAAATAATTTCATATGCATATATCATGTACAGTGTATATGCGCATGCTTGCAGAAAAGAGGAATACAGCTTGAGTTTATGGTAAAGTGAGGGAAAGGACCCTTCAAAAAAAAGTTAGATGGAAGTGGTGAGAGGAGATATTTATCTTTTTCCTGTTGTAAAACACCCTTCCTCATTTGTTCTTTCTCATATCTGGAAAAAAAGAAAATCCTACCCTAAATGTTTGCAATTTGACTAACTGATGACTTTAGATGGGAGAAAGTGACAGGTGATGTGATATAAGTTTCAAACTAGTAAATGCTTGCAATGTTTTATCATACTCTTCAAGTAACAAAACATAACGTTGCTTAAACATGGCATAACATGATTATACAAAAGTGCCCCTCTTTTTAACCACATAGCTGCTGGTGGAAAGTATTCTGAAAGAGCTTGGTATTTCACCATCAAAACATGTGTACAGGAGCTGCAGTTAATCTGAATTCAAGTTAAAGTTGTCATCGTATAGCTGCCAAGAGTTTGACTCAAAACTTACTATTCTTTGAACAATGCATGTGGATGTCCGTACTTGTGTGCAAATGTACTAATTTTTAGGCTTTCGGAATTGCAAAACGTCGAGATCAAAAGGCCCCCATGTGGTGGCATCCTGGTGTTCCCATAGCTCGTGAGAAAAGCTACATCCACATGCTGAGTGAATTAATGGAGCAAGTGGTATCACCAGAATGTCCTCTTCAGTGTGAGCCACCAGAAGAGAAGCATGGGGCCCTGCAAATGTCACAGACACACAGTGACAGCACAGAAAGTGCACCATACTCAGGAATTAGGGTTTAGATTTGCGGTGAGGCATGGTACAGCAGCAACAGAGCCTGTTCCTACAACTTCCTCCAGTTCTTTCGATATGTGAAGAAATCTCCATCAGAGTCCTAAAACCTCTACCTTATGACTTCTTTAGTTCCTCCTTAGAACATGCTGGTGTCTCTGTGCCCACAAATTACACCTGCTTAGGACTGGTTAACATCCTGCAACAATGATGTCTGTGAAACCTGTCTTCTTCAGAGAACTGTCTCTTCTTGACCTCTCCATCCCTTTCTCACAATGGTTGCTAGCTCATTTCTCCTTCCATTTCCACTCCCTGCTCCTTGTCAGAGTGCCATAACTTCTCCGAATCCTTCACACATCCTTTACTTGCAACCCTAGCATCATCTTTTCCTCAGTTCTTTGTCCAGCTAGTTCCTAAGGTTCATCATCTGACCCCATTTCCACCTTTCTCAACCCTTATATTCCTTGTTAAATTCCTAGCACCTGTAATATCTTCCCAGGCACTTTCAGAGTTCTGTCAGAGTAATGAGACTTTCTCTTTTGCAACACTGCTGCATTCCCAGGGAAGGCACCAGAAGCAATGGAGTGAATTTTCCAGGTTTCCACTGTGGTGGCCACCTTCACAGCACCCCGTAACAACAAAGCAAAACATCAGGGTAAATCCTGCTTGTGAAAAATTGATTTTTCAAAACACTTAGGATCTATCCAACTAACGTTCTTGGGATTCAGCAAAAGATATGCCCTTGACACCAGCATGGCACCTCTTTTTCCTTCTGCTAATTCTCTGCTTCAAATAGACAACCTGCTAGAGCTTCTCCACACAACAGCTATGAGAGTACTTATAGCATTGGCCAAATGCTGGCTAATACCTAACAACATCTAAAAGACACCTGGTAGTGAAAATCCACCTAACAATTCTGAAGAAGTATATGCAACACGATACAAGGTCTTTTGTGTAAAACTTTAAACAGCATTAAGCAATATTATCCTATCCCTCTATGAATCAAATATATATGCCTTTTATGCAAGAGGTACAATACCTGGAAATTGGAGCTAGATAAATGCCAGAAATAGCTACACACACTTTTGCAGGGAATAATGATCTAGAATTCCCAGTCCCTAACAGCATGTCATCCATTCCTTCACTGACTGTTTTTGAAGCTCATTTTTCAGAAAAGCTGAACATTCAGATCAGTAACTGGACTCAATGAGGACAGAGAACATGCAGCATTAGTATATAGTTTAAGGTGTTTAAGTGACTGCTTTTTTTTTCTGACATTAAAATCTATTATTTTTGCAACATCGTCCTTATGTTATCAATAGTGTAACAGTATCCTTAATGTACAAGGCACTGAAAGGATAGAGAAGAAACAGACCCTGCTTCTACAGCTCACCACCTAAAATCACAACATAAAAATGAGAAGGAAAAGTAGTAAAATGTATATGGTTACTTTAAAAACATTTTCTCCCTCAATATACAACTGTTCCTCTACTTAGTTTAATTCTTTCAAATGTTTTTGTAGAAGTGAGACCTAAGAAAGGATCTGAAGGGGGATAGATTAGTGACCCTAAGGCTACCTTAAATGAGGTTCCCAGCTTAAAGAACAGGACAGAGAAAACCATGCAAGTAACTTGAGGAAAAGCATGGAAACAGTCTGGGGAGGCTGCCACTGGGAGAGCAGCAGAAGCACTACCTACTCGGAGCCTCAAGCCTCAACTGTGCTCTTCTGTAACCTGATTTTTTTTTTCCAAACAGTTAAAAATCAGTATACATATTATACATATCTTATTTGTCATGCTACTATTGGAATAATAAAGGTATGTCAAAAAATCTCTAACTTCCATCCATGCCGAAGAAGAAAGAAGACGCAGCTCACAGAATTTTCTTTCCTTTTTAAATCTGTCTTGTACTTTCTGCTTCATTTCCTAGACACAGAAGAGCAGCTGTTCTAGAGAAGACATTTTAACAAATCAGGTATATTGACTGCGTTTGCAGTACTAGTTTCTAGATCTCTTTTGCTAGGAAAAGCATCACACAGTCACCTCATCCCCATTTCCAGGAAATCTGAGTATCTGTCATTTTTCATTGTCACTTATTCTTCTGGTATTTTATTTTTTTTCCAAGGGCCACAAGAAGTAGGCTCATTTCTTTACACCTTAGTTTCAAATATAAGTGTAATGGCTGAAGAGAAACATTTGAAAACTCAAACTCCAAACACTTCAGCATCAAAAGGCAAGAGTTCTTTAATCTCCCGATTTTTAAGTAAAGCCTTCGAAATAGTGAGATTTATTAAAGATTTATGAACACCTAGGAAAACATCCCCTCTAGCATTCTTTGCTTTCAACAATGAGGGAGCTTGTAAATCAGCAAGTCCAGCAGGCTTTACTGGAAAAGGTTGCTCATCAGCCATTTTGCAGCCCTCATGTAGTGACTGGGTAGAGCACCAGCATTAAGAGATCTCCAAGTCCACTTTCTTTACCTCTTGACTGACACATGACCACATTGCTCCTGGCTTCTGGTTTTAGGGGCCTGAACTTTTGCTGCATTATCCCTGCAGGTTACAGAGTATCACAATTCAACTGAAAATCTAATTCCTCTCCAAAGAGGAAGCAGTATGAATAGTAATCAAAGCGGAGTCATCCAGTTCAGAACATTTTAAATGGTTTTATACAAGGTTTGCTTTCAGTTCAAACTTCAAGCCCTAAAATGCACATAAAGTGGCAGAAACAGCACATATGGGAAAACAGAACAGAATGTGGCTTCCAGTTGCCATGCTTAATTACAGTTGCTAATAAGGACATATAATAGATAACAATTACTTCAAATGTCAGGGCTGTATTTGCCCAGAATTTCACTTAGCAAGTATATTTAGTGACTTAAAGCACACAAAGGTTCAAACTAAGCATTTTAGTTTAATTTTGTAATTTAATTTTGCAGTGAACCCAATCAAAATACCTTTATAAATATATGAAGAAAAACACATCTTGCAGCTGTATGTTCTTCTGCACAGCATGTTAGACACAAAAGGTGCATATAAACTATAATGTGAGGCTCTCCAAAATCCATATTTCCTCTGTACATGTTTTTATGTTGTCTGTTTGCCAGTTTTCACAGTGTGCTTAAGTAAAAGCCATTATTTGGTTAGTAAATACCATTTAAATCATATTTTAGTTAGCATACCCTTCCATAAAATGTTAACACCACTGGTAAAATGACTCCTTTTCATAGATCAGACTAATAAAATATGGTAAGTCATAAACACACATTAAAATGGGAAATTTCATTGCTCAGCCTATCTGGTACAACATAAAACCAGTTCTAGTAAATTCCGTTTGACTCCACTAATAGGAAAAAATATTATCTAAACTGATAAAAGTAAAAGATTTTAAAATTCATTAAACATGATTTACCAGGAGAGAAATGTCTTTAATTGATAGGAGTTCCTGTCATCTCCCAAATAAATTCAGAATCATACGGTATATCACACACAATGTAAGAAATAATTTTGTACAGTGCGGCTGGTGACATGTATAATTAAAGTAGCTCAACACTCTGTGTTACAGGCTGCTTTCAGTTTATGTATTCAAGCTTAAATTATGTATGCTATATATTTACTGAGGAGGGCGGAGGAAGAAGATAATGTGGTTAGACTATTTGCATAATGAGGTTTGATTTGAAAGATCATTTTTATCCTTTAATAAAAAACCCTGTAAGATTAAGTACTTAAGAAATGCAGTTTTCTCCATGTTCAAGAGGAAGGAACAAAAATTTGGCAGCCTAGACATACTGTTGCAAAGGTGTGCTTTTACACAGCATGTTTATTTATATTAAGCATTCCCATGTTTGACCATACTTGATGAACCAGAGATCTGCAGGCATTTAACAGCTTTGCACCATGTATACCCCTAACCAAGACTATCGGAGCTGAACACGAATTTTCCTGCAGTAACAATTTTTAGCAGTTGCCCAGCATCACAGAAGCCTGAGCTCAAACTGACCCCGAGGCTCTGCCTGCTAGCAGCATGACAGAGAAAGTGGAATTAGTTTAACTGGAACATAAAACAGACGGACAATACC
This sequence comes from Netta rufina, assembly GCF_964035555.1. Lineage (NCBI taxonomy): Eukaryota > Metazoa > Chordata > Aves > Anseriformes > Anatidae > Netta > Netta rufina. Next base: position 123,547,582 of record NC_140123.1, read on the forward strand.
AGAATTAAGAAGCCAAAGAACCTTAATTAAGCCCCGCTGGGTATAGACATTATGATAATCTTTAATTAGGCGATCACAAACTTTTTTTCCTACAGTATTCTTGCCCCATTCAGTGAACATATTCAACATTTTCTTTCCATCTGCCTCAATGTGTGGTCCTGAATAATCCTAATTCTGGCATTTCCTATATTTCGAGCATTTATTTCTTACCTTTTAAAAAACTTCAATATAATGGTTTGCATTTAACAAATGTAATAGGTTACATATAGAAGCAGTGGAGTAAACAAAGCACTTTGTTCAGCGAGTTCACTGGACAATATCCACAGCCTTCATAAACACCACCATAAAAACAAAATATCACTAATTGGCACCTTGCTAGCAAGCCCAGGAAAAAGGCCAGGCACTGAGTAGGTGTTGGAGATCGGACCTGCACTCAGCCCCATGCTTCAGGGAGGTTCTCCTAGGGCAGGGGAGGGATTTGCTAGCAAGAAAGGGCTCGAGCGCTTTTGAATTGTACTGAAAAAGGATGTTCTGGGGGAAAAACGGGAAACAACAGCCTTAGCTGAGCAGCACTTACTTCAAGTTGTGATTTTGTCCGGCTAAACTTGTACGATATTGTGACTACCAAACAAAAAAATAAATGCAAGGGAGTACTTCAGAGACTTTTGGACATCTGTGGCATTTTTGGAAAGCTGATTAGTCAATTGAAAAACTGCCTCCTGAATATGGAAATCTTGATAATTACTAGAACTAGTGCAATAAAAACAAGCAAACAAACAAACAAACAAACAAAAAACAGAACAGGAAAAAATACCCTTGGTTTTCGAGTAAGGCACATCAGGGACCCAACAAACAAGGGAGCCATGGAAGTCATTTGTCTCACTTACAGAAGTGGTGCTAGGTAAACACATGCTAGATAAATATTATTGTTTGGGAAACTGCTACGCTATTTTGAAATCAAATTCTTTCTCCCGAGTCAGGATTTATTAGAGTTACATTGCTTACACAGAACCTGGAAACCCAAATACGCCTTCAGATCCTCACACGCTGTTAAAAAGAAGAAGGGGGATAAAAAAAAAAAAAAAAAAAAAAAAAAAAAAAAAAAGCTGCACACACCGAGGCAGGAAAATTACAGCCTCGCATTTTCAACGCTGGAGTTAATGCTGTGTCAGCACCTCCATCAAACCCCGTTGTTCAGCAGTTTATATAAAAAGCTCGCTCCCAGCCCCAACTTGGCACCCACCCCGCCGAGGGGAGGGCAGCGGGTGCTCCCTGGGGGGGTGGGGGCACCGGGGTGGGGTGAGAGCCCCTCCAAACCACCCCCTTGCCCCGCCGGGGCTGCCCCGGGTCCCCCTCGGTGCCTCCTTCACCTCCTCCAGGGCGGCGGCCACCAGCGCTGCCTCCCAGCTCTTCGCCGCCGGCCCCGAGGAGGCGGCGGCGGCGGCAGCGGCGGCCTTGGGCCGCTTGGGGCCCATGGCGGTGCCGGCAGCGGGCTCAAGCCTCACGCGTCGCCCTGGCGACCGGCACCCGCCCGCCCTGCGGCCGGGCAGCGGCTCGGGGCCTCGGGGGTTGCCGTGTTGGGAACGGGGCTGTGGTGGGTTGGGGACCCGGCAGCGGTGCTGGAGGCTGCAGGTGTGGGCGGCGAGGCAGCCCCCCAGCCCCACATCGCACCCCCGGCGCTGCCAGATGTGCCTGCGCCGGGAGCAGGAGGGGAGAGAGGGAGGCACGGTTGGGAGAAAGCAGGAGGGCTGCCAAGATAAAGAATTCATTACAGAGGAGTCATGTCGTGATCTCACACTGGAGACGAGTGAAATATTCTGTGTGATTTAACATTTGGTGAAAATACCCCAAACCACATGGTGCCCTTCCCCCAACCGGTTGTACCGACCAGCGCTGCTCGGAGCCTCCAAATCTTTTATTTTAACTTCGCAGGAGTCTTTCAGCCACGCTGTGCAGCCCGTTACTGCTTTAGTCTGAATTTTATTCTAGGAGGATACTGACCTCATGTATGTGCTTTATAGAAACACCTTTAATTACACGCTTTTAGTGGAGAAATAGGAATTCAGGTTTATAAGGAACATAAGATACAAGTCTTGTATCATCCTTCGTTTGCAGAAGTGTATCTTGCCCGGGTTTGTAGACAATGATGTAGTTTATAACATGGGAAAGCTGCACAGTAGATTTGCCAACATCCATAAACATTTTCCCCCACCCCATTTCTTGGCTGATGTCCATTTTTCTCGTTTTGAAGTTTTCTTTTGTTGTCCAGGAAAGAAAAAAAAAAAATCAGACTGCAATTGTTCACAGAAACAGGGATTGTGACATTTCCATCATACCCTTGTTCTTCATTAAGGTCTTGGATATGCAGACTGTGCCTGCTGAGGTGTATTGAGAGCGTATGGGGAAGGAGGATCAGGCTAGGAACAGCTGTTACTACAGCAGGACAGGACAGAGGTATGGGGCAGAAGGCACAGTAAAGTTGCCAAATGCATTTACTGTTAACTGTCCTGCTTTTTTATGGCTCAATTTTCAGGGTTGGATGTGAGAATCAGGATGACCGACTGGTGGGTTCTGCACCCAGCTCCTGATGGTACGGCTGGAAATACGCACCACCATGATGTCAGTGAGAGATGAGGACTGCTTAAAAGCACTGCCTGCTGTGCCCACACCTGGATCTGTAAGCTCAGGGTTGTTGGAAGGCTAAAAGACAAAAAAGTCACAAACAGCTCAGAGAACATGAACAATAGCTGTGAGAATCATGAACTGGCCTGGTTTTATCTATTGTGTGTTTGCTTGGATGAATAAGGATTAGTTAAAGGAAATTGTTTTGTTTTGCTGCCTATCGTCTTACTAAACACATCTAACTAACTTGCTGTTTATTGTTGTTGGATGCTGTAGCAAATAGTGAGTCAAGCTGAAGCAGGACAGCTGATCACTGGGAGCTTAAAATGACCTCCACCACTCTCCCGAACAAAGGAGAGAAGGAAATTATATTTATTCCTTGTTACAAAGGGCCCCAGTGTATTGTTCTAAAATAGGTTCTCCACTAATGAAGTCAGCTAAAGATGTCTCCTGTTTGGCTGCTTGTCCCTGTCCATTCAGTTGTGCTGCCAAAGATGCTTGTAGGCCAAGCTATAAACCAGATCATTGAAACCCTCTTGGTTAAATCCTCCAACAGACAAAAACAACAAATCAAAAATATTGGGCAACTATGGCTTTTGTTCCCTCCAAGTCATGCAGACTGCAAAACGCCCAGTTGTCGCCAAGCCATCTGAAAACCTCCAGCTTCCTTCTGATAACTGAGATGAAGTTACTGAAATCTTAAATCTTGTATTAGCAAAACTGAATGTAATTCAACTATACTTATAAACCAAGAATGAAAGTAATATGCAAAATAAGGATCCAGAGTGACTTTATGTGGTTTAGTATACTTGCTAAAAAGGAATGCACAGATGTAAAAGTGCCATTTCTACATAGAGAAATTGGTTCTGCCATTAGAGCAAGAGTTAATGGGCAAATCTGTAATGACTTTTTGTACGACAGGAATATTGATGATGAAATTTTCAGTGGCAACCTTAAAATTTTCAAGTCACTTTTTCATTTTCTGTCTTATTAAAAAAACAAATATGAATACATGAACAAATGACAGTGGAGTAACCAAAGCTGTGACTTTAAAATAAACTTGCAATTCTAAATAATGCTGTGTGTAAATACAAGGCAACTTGCATTTTCCTGGGAGAGGAGTTAACTACTCCCTATATTCTCAATTTGTACAACAGGGTAAGAAAATGTGCAGGTTAATGCTGCAGTGTAGCTGCACACAGTAACATTCCTGTGCCCACGTATTTAATAATAATATAGAAGAGATCTTTCCTTCTAATAATATAGAAGAGAGGTAGGTATAGTACTTACATCCTTCAGGAGGAAGAAACACTATTTGCCTTTTACTGTAGTGTGATTTAAAGAACATTTGCTCATACTTGCTCTCCAGTAAAGGGTGAAGAGAGAAAAGATACTACTAGTTGTAAAAATCATGTCTTCTCTACTTGATATTTCCTGAAAGACTACAATTGACCAAAGAACTAGTAGAGGTTCTTAAATAGTAGAGGATCTTAAATAATTAAAGCCTGACCAGCTGAGAGGGGAATTAATTTTAATCATGCATGTTTCTTTTTTTTTTCATTTTTTTTTCTTTTTTATATATATGTATGTTTTTAAGTGATTATTTTAAATGCTTGACAAATATTTTGAAAAAATGATCTTCTCAGTAAGAACCATCAACTTCTCTCCTTCAGCTGACAAGTCAGCAAAGAGTGTTCTTTGCTCAGGTTGTTAAGAACACGCTTAATTACTTTATATTGCTTTCCTAGGATTTAAATGTTTAAATGTTTCTTAAACAGCGAGGCTTCCTGAATTATAGCTTCAGAAAGCTGTTTCCGTTTTGGAAAACTTTCCAGAAGGCTGTCTAGAACAGCTAACATGGCCTTCAGCACTGCTAAGGAAAATAGTCCTTCATATTCCTTCATATTCCTTACATTTCTAAAAGAAGAAAGGTTTGTTTTTTTTTTCTTGAGAACACTTTGTGTTTTTTTTTTTTTTTTTTTTTTTTTTTCCCCCTCGGAAATGAAGAGGGAGAAGACCATAAAACTCATGTCGCTTTCCTTTTCAGTTTCATAGGGCTGTAGCACCCAGGCTGGGAACTGTTTTTCTTGAAGTCTGCAACCCCCCAGGACACAACCATCTCACAAGTTACACAGATTTGGCAGCCATTGCATGTGTTTCCCCAGCGTCCCTGAAATTCCACATATCAAGTTGGATGTAGGAGGTCTTTGCCTACAGTTGCTGTTCTGGCCACCAAATGCTTCCTTGCAATTTGTTTCTCAGTTTCTAAATTTGTTTATGCAGTTTGCATAAAGCTTCCCACATGAACTACATTGGCCTTGTGGACGTAGACCAAGTAATACGTTTTGGCGTCAGGACCTATAAAGCTTATTTCTACATCAGTGAATTATCAGTGCAGTTTAGTTAACAATGTGCCCTGAAAGGAACAAAAGTTGAGCATAAATATATTAGCACAGTCCCCTTCTGAGTGTGGCAAGGCAGGCTTATAATATCACTGGCAACAAAAGTCACTAATTTCTTAATGGATCTGTTCTAACCATGATGAAACAATAAAATAAACCCTGTAAAATAAACAATAAACAATAAAACCTTCATCTGACTGTAACAGGCCTTCATAATACAATCATCTAGCATGTAGGAGGTGCTAGAAGATGCTGAACTGTAAGATCATGCAGGAGTGGTTAGAGAGAAAGGAGGCACTTAAATGTAGAAAGAGTACAATTCAGCCCGGAGTCAAATCTACTGGCCAAGTGGCAAGGTCTCTGCTCTGAATCAAAGCTACTGCATGTGCTTATCAATAGACATAACCTGTAAATATGCTGCTTAAGCCTGTCCATCTAATAATGTGGCCAAAATCAAAGGAAGCTGTTTATGTTCTCCTCTCCCCCAGGCTCTAGCATTTGGTGTTGGTGGCCAGCCATTGTTTTTTCTTCACTCATATTTTCCGTCAAGCTGAGTTACAAATGTATGTAGCCTCTGTTGTTTATCAATAATATAACATGCAGAACAAATCAAACTTCCTTTATATATACAAATAAGCTTACATTTAAGAGCCTTCACCAACTTTGTTTTACTGAAAAGAAAAACCAAAAAAAAAAACACACCACCAACAAACCAAACCTTACAAGGCCCTGCATTTAATTTCAGAAAAGATGCTTTCATAGCCTAGTCTCTCCCACGTGTATGCATGTGCAAGGAGAATGCTTTTTCCTCTCTGTAGCCAATGATATAGGGATTCCTGGCAAAGCTCAAAATGAAATCCATTATCATCTGTCAGTAAAATGACTTCCAAATTCCAGCTGGATGCTGTGCAAGTCTCTTTAAAGAAAGACTCCCCCTGCATTTGGTATTGTAGTTCCACTGTCTCTCGGTAACTGGATTTTGGAATCAATTCATTGTTGCCAGTCACTAAAAAAAGTCCAATTTCTGATATCTCAGGCCTTATTCTTGCATCTTCCAAAACAAATCATGAGGTTTTTATTTTTCTCCTTGAAGAAGTAAATTCAAGGAAAACATTTGCCCACCCTTGGCAAAAGCCAAAGTCCCCGTGCCCTCTACAACCCTATCCTTCTGCACGTTCAAATCCTTTATCATTGCGTACTTCCTTCTGGCATAAAAGCAGTATTTTCCCTAAGGTTAGAGAGTCCTCCATTCTGATCTGCTTCTGTAGCACTCCTACCACTGTCAAGAAAGGGAATCTTACACAGTAGTGCTGAGCACAAACCACTAACCTTTCTCAACAGCCAAACAAAGCAAAGTCTAAATAAATGGAATTTGAAACATTATACTCTTACTGGTGCAAAAATAAAACTGTTTCTAATCCACTGAAAACAAACATTAACACCATGGAGGGTAAACAGACCTAAGATCCATGCCAGAGCTTGCGCTGAAAGTATTGATAATAAGTGGTGGAAAGACATGGTGGGTTTGTTTGTTTATTGTTTTAAAGGAGAAGACATTAGTTCTAACAATCTATGCAGTCTGAACTAGAATTGCAGTAATTAAATAGCTAGGATCATAATTCTTTGACTTTGATGTCCTAATTCTGTGAATTCATATTTGGATGATTTTTAACTGTGAATTTTCTGAGAGTAATGTCCAACTGTAAAATAATTAAATTACAGCAGTGTGATTTATTCTGAAACTGTTCCTTCAGTTTTAATTCCCCCTCCTTTCTTTCCAACCCTTTTCCCTGAGCATATGCATGCCCCTAGTTCAATGATTAGATTTTGGAAAGAAATACACAAAATAATATCTATTTCCTGCCCTATTTTGGCACCTTTCTCTCTGTGTCACACTTGTGCCTAAAATCTGCTTTATAAAACAGTAATGATTAAACTTGCCAGTCCTATGACTGTATTCCAAAATACTATTGTGCCTTGATTTATCATCCACTAAATCTTTTACTCTTCCTTAAACCTGAAGTGTACCAATATTCTTCTTACCTCAGACCACAACTGCATCCTGTACTTCTCTTTTTCCTTCCTGCACCATTTCTGCTTCACAAGTTTTCCTCATTCTGCATCTCCAAAAATCAAGCAGTATCCCGATCCCCTGAAATTTCCCCCTGCTTCCAGCCCAGACCTCTGCCTGTGTCAGCAGACTGTGGCACCACCAAGACTCAAACCCAGCACCTTTCAGCAAAGGCAGGAACCTCACTTTGATGTTCAAAGCACCATCACCTCTCTCCTGCCAATCCTTGGTTCTAGATATGTCTGGTCTGTGTGATCTGTTACCCATCTGCCGAGCACCTTAGTGCAAGAGATCTTGGCACAGTGCTCCAACAGAAGTATTTATGTAGGTGTGGTTGTCTTCCTCATCACCTGCCCTGGCATGCCTCCTCCCTAGCACATTCTTAAGTGACTGATCACCACCATTTCCTGGCTGATATGAAATAAAATAATATGAAAGACATGGACCTGTTAGAGGGGTTTCAGAGGAGGGCCTGAGGACAATCAGTGGTTTGGAGCACCTCTCCTACAAAGACAGAATGAGAGAGCTGGGAACGTTCAGCTCCAGGGAGACCCTCTAGTGTCCTTCCAGTGCTTAAAGGTGGCCAGAAGGAATGCTGGGGAGGGACTGTTTGTCACAGAGTGTAGTGATAGGACAAGGGATAATGGTTTTAAAGCAAAAGAAGGTAGATTTAGATTAGACATTAGGGAGAAATCATTTATTATTGGGGTGGTGAAATGGGTTGCCTAGAGAGTTGTGAATGCCCAATGCCTGGAAGTGTTCAAGGCTAGATTGGATGGGGCTTTGGGCAACCTGTTCTAGTGAAAGACATTCCTGCCCAAGGCAGGAGTGTTGGAACTACCTTTAAGGTCCCTTCCAGACCACTGTTTCTACGAATCTGTTTTAAATAAAAGACTATGGGAAGGCTAGGTGCTGCTGTACATAGTGAGTTGGCAATCTAGAATTTGGCCAGCCATCCTATAGGAAACCAAATAATATGGGCATCCTGAGGGCATCAGAATCTAGCTCTGAACCTGTGTAGTGCCCCTTACAAGTGCTGTAGCCCCAGGTATTACTCAGAAAAACTCAGTGAAAAACAGGTGTCAGAGATGAGCAAGCTAAGAGCATCTGCGTGCCAGGGCCTCACCTTACAGCCCTCCAGCTGAGTTAAGTGAAAGATGAAAATTATTATGAAAGGTGGTTTACCTTTGTGGAATTACCTGTAATAGAATATTATTCTTTACCTTCACTGGATGAACGCAGTGCAGTTTTGCAAAGTAACCCCCAAAAGACAATTCCCTGCACTCCTCCAAGTCTTCTTATCTATCCTATGTGCAAGATTTTAGTGAGTCTCAACAGTAGGGGAAGCAGAAATAATTTGTTCTTTGTTTCTGTAAATGACAGCAAAAGCAACGTTCTGTCAGAATTTCTGTATTTCTTTTAGCTATTTGAAGGAGAGCAGATTTAGTTAAGTATTCTCAGAAAACTAATTCTTTATTCAAAGAGTGAATTATGTAATTTTAAGGAAACTAAGTAACAAAATATTGTTAAACACTAAAATAGTATAACTTCCCTGAAAGCCTCTCAGATGCCTTTAAATGACTGATTTAATGTAAAAGCTCCACTCACTACTGACAGGTATTTTCTAATAAATAACAGTTTCAAAGAACAAACAGTAACACCTTATCATTAACATAATGCAGCTTCTGCCATGGCCACCTACATATATTCAGAAAGCTTTAAACAAATAGAACACAGCAGGACTTTACAGAGATCAAGTCAAAAAAAGGATTTCTAATTAGCACTTTTCTTAGTGAACAAATAGTATAAACATTAATTCCCATCAGCCAAATTAATAAATTCACACTAACATCAGTTAGAATGTAAAATGAGGCCTTTTCCCATCTCTCTTGATCTCATTACAGCAGGCAAAGCAAAACATTTACTGTGCTAGGGATGCAAAATGCTAAGGGCTGTCAGTTGAGCAGGTACAATATTTAGCTAAAACCTGGCCAGATTCCCAACATAATGACCCACCTGAGCCAGTGTTCATGACATCTGTGGTGTTTATTTTGTACCTAGTGATTTCTGAGAGAGGGACTAGTCAGCATTTGAGAATAATGTGGAGAGATTTGACATAACCAGCTGAGCTCAGCAGTTTGGCCCAATGTGCCGGCTGTGGTGTCTAAACTCTAAATCTGTCCAGCGCTGATGTATTCTGAGTACATGCAAATCTACACAAACATCCGAAAGTCATTTTGACTGCCTGTCATCAGTAACTACAAAGTAAGACTGTGAGTAAAATGAAACAAAGCAGAATTTCTTAGCTTTCTTTAAAATGTATGTTAAATGCCAACAAAAAGTTTTTTTTTGGTGAATGTATCTTCTTCCATTTGCCTTGAATTATCTTTGCTTTTCTTCATCATCCCACAAAATCCTACAAAAACTAAGCAATAGCATCTTAAAGAAAGCCATGATGAATTAGTTACTTTTAACTGCAAACTCCTGTCAGTAAACCTTGACTACCATTACTACCAGCATGCATCAATGAAGTACAACTTGTCTGGTTTCCTCTTATACAAAAGTCTAACATTCGCAAGATTTATATGAATATATATATATATATATATATATATATAATCATATATATATGATTTTGCAACCCAACTATTGCTTTCCAGGACAGAAAATTAATGAAATGGTATTGAAAGTCTGTCTTCTGGTCTAATGATGTTTAGACAGCATTAGAAAAAGACAGAGCTATGCCACCAAGAAGTGTGAGAGTTTGTGTGTAATAAAAGGCTATGCTGAAAAAGAACTACTTCTAGAGCTGTTTTCATTATATTTTTCAGAGGTGATAGAATTTGATTTCAGCAATCATAATTTAGCTTTTGCACAAAAGCTTCAACCAACACTTTAAGTTGTTTTTTAGAGCTCAGTTCATGGGATTCCAAGCTGGTGCAAATATATTACTGTTATTTGGGGGCAGTAAGCTAGCTGTGGGAACAGTTGATCAGTTTAGGAGCTATGAAAATATTGACTACTAAAGCTCAACACTTACCTCATTCAGACCTTGCCATCAGAGTTTGAGTAATTCTAGATGTTTCGAATAGCAGGCTGAGGCCCAGATCCATAGGCAGTTAGCTCCCCAGGTACCTTTGAAGATCTAAGTTGATGCACATGGCTCAGGCACCTTCTGCCACACATCCTGGATCACTAGAGGTATAATCACATCCAATCAGAGGTCTGTCTAACGGGGCAAAACAGGGCAGATTGAACTGTTCTACCCTTCCCTTCTGTCCAGAACGAGGGCATCAGCATTACACAGCAGATATGATTGGCGGCACTTCTCATCCAATCCTTCTAATGGATTTAAATGAAGCATTAGGAAGTTCATCTACCACACATAAGAGGGTGCTGTTTAAATCAGAGACTTGGAGATTTTTACTGCTAAGCACTGTAGAAAGTGCTATCATTTTTACTTTTCAGAAACATGAGAAAATGATAAAAAGCTTTATACTTCCATAAACCAAATTCTTGCCTAAATCTTCATAAGAAAGGACTATTGAAGATGCCGCTTGGCTTTGGGAGGCACTCCTCAAGGCTGCATTTATGCCATCATTGATTATTTCATCAACTAGCCAGGAACAGTGTGGTTTTCTGAAAGAATGAGTACATTCCTATTCCGGATTTTATCTATGTATGGGATTTGAAGGCATGGAGAAAACAAAGGAGGGATGGAGCTCGAAATGAGAAGCCCGAGGCACACTATATCACTGCTGCTACACACAGACAGCAGCCCATGCAGCTGGAAGTGTGTGAAGGGTGAGAAGACCAAGTACTGAAAGGCAGGCACTTGAGGCTATGAGGAAATAATTCCAGTTCTGCCCATGTAAATATGCTGATGGTGGGGCATGGTACTAGTGGAGCATGGCAATATTACCGTTAGGGACTGTCCTATGCTTTTAATGTCTTATTAAACTGAGGTACCTTGACCTGCCTTAACCCATTTGTTTGCCCATCCTCTAATGTTGGGCTCTATACCTCCACTTATGTATTTGGAATTTAAAGAATTGTCAAAGGAAGGAAACATTATGCACAGACTTTCATCTATTTGTTTTTCTCAGGTCAGTGGGGAAATACAATGTTTTAATTGAGTTTTGAAAGGCTGATGACCTAGAGGGAAGCCCTGGAAATCATTTGCATTAGACTTTTTAAAAGAACAGCTAATTAGTCTGATAAAGATTGAGTTGGGACTGTCTTGCCCAGCTGATTGCTGGGATTTTTATGAGGATTTGATGATAGGTACTTCAAAAAGCCTGTTTTATTTTTTAATTTTTTTTTTTCCTAGAAAGCATAGGACACTTCTGTACAATAGTATGTATAAAACATATTTGGAAGAAAGAGAGATATAATAAGATGACACAAAGCTTGTTTTAGCATTACATATGCATATTTTCAGGATGTTATTTATTTATTTGTAAAGCTGGAGCTACAAAACTCAGGCTAATTCCTTTAAGGCAGCTTTCCTCACACTATGAAGTAGAAAGACTGTTCTCCTTTATGTTAGTAGATACTTGTTACTCTCCATCTACAAGAAGAAAAATGCTGAAAAGCAATCATAATTATTGTAATATTATGTCAAATCTGGTGAAAGACAGAATTGTTACCTTGAGATGGGGTTTGTGGTAATGTTGGCTACCTTGATTACTGGCTAGGTGGCAGTAGAGTTTATTTATGTATTAATACACGGTGTGCTATTTTCTAAACCAGTTTTAAATTCAGCTCACTGTACTGGTGAGAGAGTTCCTGTTGTCACACATTCTGCTCATCCCTATCTTACTGCTGCTGCCCACTCTCCTACATCCAGTGAGAAGTAATTTTCATAACCACAGCTTACTATTTGTTTGCTTCTTTCATTTTCATAGGATATGAAACCAAATCCCAGTAGTTTGGGCCTTTCAAGAATAAAGTTGTAATAAGCATTACAGAAATCAAACAGTTGCCTACTTCTCCTGGACAAAGCTTGCTTTCTTCCGTTTCCCCAGGAGACTCCCAGATCATGTATTTCTAGCGTCTACTTTAGTTGCTTTCTAGAATAGCAGATCTGGGCAGGATTTGGGCTGCATTTTGCTGGCATAGTTATATGGGCTCATGGTATGATAATTAATTCTCTTCATGGTGACACTGGTGAGCAGGCAATAATCCTGGGAGTAGAAGCAGCTGTGCCAGCACAAGGGCTCTTATGTCCACTCAGGGACTATTGTTCAAGGTGGTGGTTTAACTTATCGAGAAGAAGGTCTACTCAGGGGCATTCAGGATGGTGCTTTAACTTATCTGTCAGGCCTCCTGTCCTTTCTGGATAGTCACACTGGCAAATCAGCTGTAACTGGGAGGAGATGTCCAGCTTACAAAACAGAGCATGTAGGAGAAGCTCATCTTTGTGATTCCCAATAATGTCAAGAAAACTGGTGGTCTGGAGGCCACGTGAAGTGGCAGACATCAAGGCAGAACACCTGCAGACCAAGGTTGTGCAACCGCTGCAATGTAGCACCAGCCTCCACCTTGATGGACATTAAGAGAATAGCGGTAATTGTCTTTGGTTTACATGGTGTGGGCTTGGTAGCAGGTGGGTTGCAGGGGTGGCCTCTGTGAGAAGAGTCCAGGAGCTGCCTCATGTCAGATTGGAGCCAGCTCCAGCCAGTTCCGAAAAGGACCCACTGCTGGTCAGGGCCAAGCGAATAAGCAATATTGCTTGCACCTCTGTGAGAGCATATTTAAGCAAAGGAAAAAAAAAAAAAACAGCAGTTCAACAGCAGCTGGGAGAGAGAGGAGTGAGAAACAGTCCTGCAGCCACCGAGGTCAGTGAAGAAGGAGGGAGATGGTGCTTCAGGCGCCGGAGAAGCAGTTCCCCTGTGGCCTGTGGAGAGGTCCCTAGTGGAGCAGGCTGTCCCTCTGCAGCCCATGGGTCCCACATGGAGCAGATCTCCACACTGCAGCCCGTGGAGGAGCCCCCGGTGGAGCAGGTGGATGTGGCCTGGAGGAGGCTGCAGCCCATGGAGAGCCCCCACAGGATCATGCCCCGGGCTGGAGCTGCAGCCCGTGGAGAGGAGCCCACGCAGGAGCAGGGGGGCTGGGGAGAGCTGCCACCCACCCGTGGAGGACCCGTGTTGGAACAGTTTGCTACTGGGGGATAGACCCCATGGTATAGACCCATATTGGAGCAGTTCTTGAAGAGATGCTGACTGTGGGAAGCCCCCAGAGATCAATTCGGGAAGGATGGCATCCCGTGGGAGGGACCCCATGTTGGAGCAGAAGAGAGTAACTGTAAAGGAGTGGCAGAGATGAAGTGTTAGGGACTGTCTATAGCCTCCATTGCTTGTTCCCCTGCTCCACCCAGAGAGGAGAACATAGAATAGAGTGGGTGGGGGGGGAAGGTATTTTTAGTTTGCTTTTAGTCTCTCCCTGTTTTAGTGCTCTAGTAATAGGCAATAAATTACATTAATCTCCTTATGCATAGCTTGTTTTGCCTGTAATGATAATTGATGAGTGATCTCCTTGTCCTTATCTCAACCCTTGAGCCCTTTTCATTGTATTTTGTCCCCTTATTCCTCTGAGGAGGGAGAGTGAGAGAATGGTTGTGGTGGAGTTGAGTTGTATAGCAGGGTAAAACCACAGCAGTGACACAACCCAGCCTAGGCCAAGCATCTTCTGGAGAATCAGGAAATGTGCTGATCCTACCATCAAGCCAGAGATAACCAGAGTATTTTTGAGCCATACTGATTATGGTTTTGGACCTCTAAACAGGAATTTGTGCATCTTGACAAGAATACGCAACTCCTGTCTCCTCCAGACGAGGAAACTGTGCTGCAGGCTGCAGCTGCCTTCAGCCTTGCTGCTCCTCCTGACCACCTGTTGGTAGTAGCACTCTCACACGCAGCCTCAAACCCTGGGAGATTAGACCTATTCATATCTGAAATGGCTGAGAAAAGAGTGGATGAAGGCAAAACTGTTAAAATGGCTCAGCCCCCTCCATGCTGCTCCACCATGGACTCCCGGCCCTGCTGAGCAGCTGCCCCTCCCACCCCAAAACCCCTTGGAGCAGCTGCTGTCCGTCTGGTTGCCCTGGCCTCCTTGTCAGCTGTTTGATGTCACACATCAGTCTTCCATCTTTCCTGTAAATCTCTGATGATCGAGTTTCGCATTTCCAGGACCCTGGCTGCAAAGCCCCTTTCACTGGTATAATTAGTAATTAGAGGAAAAATGTTAGCAAACTCCTCTGGCATAAACAGACACTCAATCCCCATCTGTCAGGTCAGGAAATTCACATTAGGGTGAAGGACCAATACAGATTTTTCTATCATCTGAGATAAGTGACCGCACACGCTCTGCACTACTTAATTAAGTCGCCCACATGACAATGAGCTGGATCTATTTTTAAGTGACTCTTTCAATTATAAACTCTTTTCAGTGTTTTGAAAGTCATCGTGTCTTTACCACTAGGAACCCCCATTGACTTTAAAGAAATGAGTTCTCTCAACGGTGCTCTGCAGTCCTTTTTGAGGAGAAGCGGGGATCATTCATGACTTGTGTTCAAGTGCTTTGTTTTCCACAGAGCTACATTGCAGAGACGACCCCATTCAATAAATGCTCAGGCATGATAGATAAGGCAGACAGAGACTGGGACCATTTTAGTATAGCAGACAATGTGTGGTAATATGCAGTGGGTGAAGGTGAAGACAGACTAGTTCAGCCTGGAAACAAGGCCCCACATATTTAATGTGGAATGCAGCTAATGGCTGGAGACAATTAGCAAGCCTTATGACAAACGGTCCTTCTCTGGAAAGCTTCCAGACAAGATTGGATGTTTTTTCCTCCTGTAACAAATGCTATAGTTTAAAGATAAGCTAATTTAGGAAAGTCCTATGCCTTGTGTTATGCTGGAGGCCAGCACAGATGTGCAGAATAGCTTCTTCTGGATTTATCATCCACAATGGGAGTGAAAAATGCCAGCCAGGCCCTACTTAAGCCATAACTGGGGCTCCATGCATTGTTTCCTACAGCACTTCCTCTGGCCTTGTGGAGCTCATTTTAAGAACTATTTTTTCCCCTTCTGCAAGGGAGAAAATTCATACATGACTGAGGATCAAGCCTTCCATAATTACCTGAGGGAAAGCTAGGGGCTGTATAGCTGGGGAAAAACTCAACAGAAGTTAAGCTCAGAAATCCTTTTCTGGGATTTCTGTTTCATTTATAGGTTTTTGGTGCAACCAAAACAAAGATAAACAAGTCGGGTCCCTGGCTGTATTCCACTCCTAGAGTTAAGCAGCCTTTAAATACAAAACCAAAACCCCAGCAACCACAAACAAGGCAATTCTTATGTGACTGAAGTTTCATATTATTCTGTAACCCAGTCCTGCCCAGTTTCTCCAAAAGGAAAGTGATCTCTTTCAAAACTTCAGAGGCAAATTACACATAGTGGCACACAGTTATTTCAGGGATGGGCAGAAAAGCTAGGCTTGCTTAAGCCACACGCAGATAAGGAGCCATTACTAAATGGACGTTAAAAAATGTGATCTGATTCTTCAAACAGTATTTAGCATTTAAGTCCTCAGGTCAGTGTTCATCTCAGAGCTTGAGAGCGACAGGGTGAACCACGGCTGCCGGAGCAGGGAAAGGAGAAGTTTCCAGAGCAAGAGAGAATCCCCAAAGGTTATATGAGATGTTTCTTGACATTTTCTTTGCAGGATGTGTAGCTGAAGAAGGGCTCAGACAAATTTTTTTAAATGTTGGATCCATTTCCAGACACACTGAATATTGTGTCTCAGGGTACTAAAAATCAAGCTTGACATTGAGTTCACTGTTAGATACAAAATGGAAACTAATATAACATCACAGGAGAGATTGTAAGAAAAATAAAGTTAAATTCTTACAGTAGCATAACCTCATACTTTTGACATGATGCATACCTCACTATGCTGACCTTATTTTCAACAACTTAGAAGTCTTTGACCTTAACAGCTTAATAGTATTCTCTTAAAATATTTTTTTCAGAGTTTATGTTCCTAGGCCTCAAAGAGGAAAGGTGAACTTGAAGAAAAATAAACCAGTTATGTAGGCTGACATCCTTAACTCCACAACTGATAACTTAAGATCACTTTCAGCAGCCCCTGTCACTTGAGCTAGCTGGAATAACTGGTAATGGCAGAAGTTTGTTATTTGGTAGATGAGTGAGCATTAGAAAGGGATGAAGTCATTCTATTCATACTATCACATACTGTTGGCTTTTGGAGAGACTCCATGGCAGGGGAAATCTGGACTCTGCTCCAATGGGGACTGTGATCAAAGGTGATCCCCTCTGCCTGCACCAGAAAAGCCATGTTCCTTTTGCCCCACCTCTATTCTCTGGTCCTTGCTGCAGCTCTCTCTTTTCGCTATCCTTAGACACGTGTAGTTCATTCCCTTCTCCCCATCCCTGCTTTGCTCAGCTTGTCACTGATTCCCTTCCCTGATGTGTGTCACCAACATTGCCTGGATCCCTTACCAAACTGTTTCTTGTGCCACTCTGAATTTACACTAATTTCTCCCCACCTGTGGCTCTCAAACTCTCTGTCTCCTCACACCACACCAGGTTCTCAGGCTCTTCATCCAGTCTTGGCCTTCACTCTCTTTTCTTCCTTCCATATTTGCTGCTCCCTCTCTAGCCTCTGGGTTTCTCTAGTCCAGCTCCTTTAACTGGACAGAGCCCCCACTAGCTCTGATCTCTTTCCTGCCACACCTCTTCATCCAACAGGTTTGCAATACAAACTGTTGCTTCAGCCTTCTCTTGAAACTGCGTATTCCCTCCTCAGATGCCTCCTCCTCAATGTAGCCTCCACTTTTCCTCAGATTCCTGTCCTGAACATTATCTGCACAGCTCAAGTTTGCAGTTTCTATACTAAAGTTAATTTCCTGCTCAGTATATCAATTTGTTTTTATTTCTTTCCTCTCCGGTCCACATCCAGTTCCATTCAGTATGTCCTCTTCACCAGGTTTTCTGAGTTGCACATTATAGCAATCCTGAGAGAATCTCTCCTACCACTGTTCATTCCAGGAGCAGTGTCTATCAGTAACATCCTACTTGACTTCTTATGCATGCAGAGCATTCACAAAATCCTTGGTGACTTCAGCTGCACAGCTCTGACCTGTGCATGTCAAAATGAAATCTTTCCAACTTGGCTGAGCTCTGGTAGCTTTCACAAGGAGGGAAAAAGGAACACTCCTGATTCAAATGGTATTCCCGTTTCCAAAAACAAAAACAAAACCAAAAACTTCATAATTCTTTTTTTTTTTTCAATTATTATTTTTTGTTGTTGTTGATTTTTTCCAAACAAGTGTTTTATCATGAGTATCACATGATCAGGGCAGACTAGGGACAGAGAAGGGAAGGAGAAGCCAAAGTGAGTGGAGACCCAGAAAAGAAGAAATCTATAACAAAGGTGTCGATATCTTTCTTTATCAGCATTTGCAGTAAGTCATTGACAACATAGTTATGGCCTGGTATTCTCTTCAACCCTCTGCTTGCCTAGTTTCCTCCTCCATGTAATCCCTTCCTCAATTCCTTGTCCCCACCATTTTAATTCTTCAGTTCTGTATCTTTTTCATCTCTTACTCTATCTCTTTATACTCTTTTCACATCTCATTGTAGTTTTCTTTCTTAGTATACCTCTTAAGTATCTCCTAAATCTCTTCTCTTGGTGCTTTTTCCCCCAAGTCATATTTTTCTTCCCCCTCAATCTCCTTCTTGGAATAACTTTTGCTATGAGAGAAAAAAAAAAAAAAAAAGCCATAAGAACAATAGCTGTAAGGCCAGATGTCTGAACATCAGCATTCATTTGTACTCTTATTTTTGGTCATACGCAAAATGTGCCCAGCTGTTGCACTAAGCCCTTTAAACAATCAACAAATCCCTGCTCTGCCTACACTGAATATATTCATGCATAGAACCCCATCTAGAATTGCTCATCCCTTCTCAGGTCCTCTTATACTACCTTATAATTGTGTGTCTGATTGAAGAAAGGATTTTCTAAAGATTATTTTGAGAAAATATGAGCAAATCCCATTATCTTAGTTGGAAATCTCTTCATGTGACACTGTATTTTCTTTTGTGAAAGCAGAACATATTTCCCCTTTGTTATTCTCAGTCCTCTCGATCTGTCCTTCCTCTCCCTTGCCACATCTCCATGCCTCCATGTATCACTGCTGTCTTGCTGTCCTGGCTTGTCTATATTTGAAAGCCCCAGGCTGCTTAGTGATAACACCTGTCCAACAAGTTAAAGAGGGTGCAGATCTTATGGGGACTGTGAAGGGAGGCAGAGGCTGCTCTCTCAATTCAGCATGAGACTGAGGGTTAATAGAAGGAAAATATTGATGTTTTATTAAATTACTCCTATAGGTCGGATCATGTAACATGTCCAAGATCTAAACAATGATCCTGTTCTGGAGGAATGTGAGGTTCAGACTGATGAGATAAACCATTTGCTGGAATATCTCTCTGACTTCACTAAATTGCTTCCCTTATTTAATTACAAATTAATTGAAAACACTCCTTGCCTAGCAGAACAATACTTAGAACCTGATTTGTTGATAGTATCCTAATCCTCCTTAATATTCCCATTGACTCTCCCACGATTATGTCATCAATTTTACACTTTTTAGACTCTGGCAAAACCTTTTATGCAGGACCTATTAACAGAAATAAGAGAAATAGCTGCAGACCTAGGGTACACAAAGTCTTACTAATCCTAACCATCATGATGCTGACATAAATAATAAAGTGGCACATTTGCAAATCCTGTAAATTTGGTAGCAGTCACTAACAGAGCTCAGAAGAGATGGATGTACCTCTGTCAGTAGAGAGAGGAGACCAGCATTTGGACAAGCAGCAGGTGAAATCTGTACAGGAAGAGGACAGATGATGGAATTGTTCACATTTAAAGCACCTAGCATATAATGTGTCCTCTGCCTGTTGCATTTCTAATCTTTAATCAGTACATGTTGCTAACCTTGCTGCACTTTTCAGTGCTTATCATGCTCTTTCTCTTGATATTCCAATGGAGCCAGAGCTTGTTTGAAGCAGACAGCTCCACTCTGTGGTAGGAAAAACATGGTCTACAAAGAGAAAAAGAGTTTACTTTAAGTCCCCAAGAACAAAGGTGCTAACTTTTCAGATGAGCCATTGGCTTCTCAGTTTTGGATGATACCTATTTGCCTGCTGTGAAAGGCTTTGTAAAGATAGTAGAAATACAAATACAGAACAGCAGTGATAAAGTGCTTAGCAATATCAAATTCTTATAAAATATCTGTCAGCCAGCATCACTAAGTATTCTTACTGCAGATAGCTCAACACTATAAATATGAACCATGGTCCACTTTCCTTCTCCCACATAGAAGTTCCTTCTTTTCCTTCTATCCTATAGCTGCCTCTTTTCCGGAAACACTAATATATAAACACTTTATATTGTGTAGCAAAAAGGCTTACAGATCTGTGTAATTTTGGACTCCAGGATGGGAAAAGGACAAATAAGATCTGGAGATTCGTGGTCTGGATTTGTCAAAATACCTTCACTAGCATCAGTGGGGACAGGATGCAGGGAGGAGGGAATCTTTTGTGCAGTTTGGTCCTGGCTATTCTGGGTCACAAACAACAAAATTGTAGTGTAATAAGCAGATGACAAAAATCTCAGGGCCCTGGGGGTGTGCAGTCTCAGGAAAATACTCTTTAAGAAGGCATAATATATATGTACAGGATGGGGGACAAGAGGCTGGAGAACAGACCCACAGAAAGGGATCTGGCGTTTTGGTCAATGGCAAGTTGAATATGAGTCAACAGTGTGCCCTGGCAGCCAAAAGGGCCAAATGTACCCTGGGGTGCATCAAGCACAACATGGCCAGGTGATTGAGGGAAGTGATTGTCCCATTCTACTCCGTGCTAGTGTAGCCTCACCTTGAGTACTGTGTGCAGTTTTTGGCATCTCAGTATAGGAAAGATGTAGAACTATCAGAGGGTGTCCAAAGGAGAGCTACGAAAATAGTAAAAGGTCTAAGAGGGGAAGATGTATGAGGAACTGCTGAGGTCCCCTGGTTTGCTCAGCCCCGAGCAGAGCAGGCTGAGGGGAGGCCTCATGGCGGCCTGCAGCTCCCTCACGAGGGGAGCGGAGGGGCAGGCGCTGAGCTCTGCTCTCTGGGGACAGCGACAGGACCTGAGGGAACGGCATGGAGCTGGGACAGGGGAGGGTCAGGAGATTTAGGTTAGGAAAAGGGTTAGAGGGTGATCGGGTACTGGAACAGACTCCCCAGGGAAGTGGTCATGGCACCAAGCCTGCCAGAGTTCAAGAAGCATTTGTACAATGCTCTCAGACATATGGTCTGTTTTTTGTTTTTGTTTTTTTTTTTTTTTTTTGGGGTGGTCTTATGAGAAGCCAAGAGTTGGACTGGATCCTTGTAGGTCCCTTCCAACTCAGGATATTCTATGATTGTTTGATTCCGTAATTCAGAAAAGCCCCTGTGTTTTAGACAGGGAAGGTTGAGACTACATGCTGAGAGGTTTTCAGGTAACTGGGGCCCTTCTCATGGAAGAACTGGAAGGTATTGCCCAAAGCTCTGCATTTGGCTGGTATATTTAGGAATTATCTTAAGGAAGAAGCTCCATTTTTAATCAGCTAGCGCTTGTTTCAAGCTGGGAGTTTCCATCCTAGATAGAGGTGAGTGTTCTGGTAGTGGGTCCAGGACCTGTCTTGCTCCACACATGTGAGCACACAGAACTTCACTAGCCCAAGGAAGCAAAGGGCTTGAGTAGCTAATCAGAAGCAACTATTGAATGAGTGAAAAAAGGATGGGGTTGCTGCTAGTCCCACCCTTCCATGCTATCAATGGGGCCTCCTTCCTCTCGGATGGAGGCCAGCAGCAAGAGTGATGATAATGGGGAGGTGCGCTCCCTCTGCAGGTGGGCTCTCTCAGTTACCTGCTCTGTAATTCCAACAAGTCTGTGTCCCCATATGCTGTGCTATTAACAGCATCATACCATTTGCATTTTCCCCCCATCTTCCAGAGAACTTTTAATAGTGCCTTTTCCTGAAGAAGATTGCTCATTGCAACTCAGTTTGATTCAGCTCCCCCTGAAACTCTGTGGGCTATGTATCCAAGAAATAAGGACCAAGAGTTGGGGATTGCAAAAAATGTCTGAGCATGTTTAGTTAATCAATTAGCAGAAGCACTAATGTGTCTGGATACAGTGAACAAAAGGCTGCATCAATGAATATAATTAATGTCCTCAAAGATTTCAAGATAAAGGAAAATGCAGTCTTGGGTGTTTTCAGTGTCTCTGGGGATTTCAAGATAAGGAAAACCCAGCAGAGCTTCCAACTAGTGGCTATAGATCAATGGAAAAAGTGCAGCAAGAAATGGCCCAGGACTTTCAAAGATCCTCTGAACCTGTAATGGCTAGATATCTATAACATCACACATGTTTTCCTAAAAGTCAATTTACAACTTGCCTGAATTCACTCCTCCTAGGGCTAAAGTAGTCCCTTTATTACCATTTTTACATGGTTGGAGTCACTTTAACAGAAATCAGAAAGATTAATTTATCTTTAATTACAGTGGGAGGTGGGGATGGGAGGGAGCAAGAGACCCAAAAGTCATAAATTACTTAGGGCAAAGAGGGAGGAAAATGCTCACAAACTGCTGACAAGATTAATATGCAGTTGATGGGAAGCGCTTTCACACCAGGGTGCCAACAAATAAACACAATTCAAAAATATCGTCCCCGCTGTAGTGGATAAGGGTGGATTCCCAGTGACAGAGAGGGAGAGGGAGGGAGGGAGAGACATTTAGGGAGGGCAGGAGACCTGTTTGCCCTGTGAAGCTTCGTGCCCAAAATTCCTCCAGTGGAATCTGATAGCTGGGGGCTAGCCAGGCCAGAGGGTTAGTGCTTTCTGCATTAAAAAAAAAAAAAAAAAAGAAAGAAAGTGGGGGGGGAGGACGGGGGGGAGGAAGAGAAGGAGCTTTGGGCAGGGAGGTTGAGGACTGTGTGTGAAAACCTGAAGATCAAGGCTGCGCACAGCTGTTCTGGGGCTGGGAACTTCCACCTGCTGTGAGTGCTGAGCTAACTTCATGAACACTGCAAGATTTCCAAATGCTGGAGACAAACAAAACAGTATAGTCCTGTCTGTGCACAGAGCTCAGTGGGAGGTTGTTCCAGACATAAGTAACACAAAAAATGTCTTACTAATGCAGGTTTCCTCAAAAGAGAGAAAAAAGGTGTGTGTGTGGTGGCTGAGCAAGAGGGTACGCGCTTCTACAAGCTGAACAACATGCTGCCAGATGACCACTTCACAATCAGTTTAGAAGAAATGTAGAACCTGATTGTTTTTTCTTTTCCTTTAAACTTTTCCAACCTTTCTGCTTCCTCTGTCTCTCATCTCCCTTTCATGCTAACATATTCGAATACTGAGATAAATACTGCTCTCCTGCTGTCAATCACCCCTTTGAAAATGCAACTAAGATAATATTTCAGCTAAGCTGGGTTGTAATAGCCATGCCTGGCAATTGAACAGCTCTGGATTATAGGCCAATATATATATCAGCAGAGGAGGTTTAATGAAATTTTTTCTCTAATGAAATCTTATCTTTAAGACTTCACATCCTTTCAGAGACACGTGACAGTAAGAGCCCGCTATCTGTAGTATGACTGACAAGTTGTCACTGTGACTGCACTGCAAACAGAATGGCAAAAAAAACATTGCTGAATTTGATGGGAATGCCACCAGTTATTTGGAAAAGGACATCCTTGTGCTTGCCTTCCCTGTGGTTAAAAGAATAGGCTTCATCTTGTCCTGCAGCTCTTCACTACTGTGGTCCTACAATGCAGGTCCAGCTGTGCCACCCCTGTACCCCCACCCCAAACCTGCTTCCATTCAATGTCTGGTGCAGGTTTTGCACCCACAAATGACATGCCAGCCTTGTGTGTAACAGTAACTATGAATGATGATAACTGGAGATAACTCTTCACTGTTTGAAACAGTGTTTAAACTGAGTTTTCCAAAGGGAAGAGGAGCTGGAACAGCTTCATCGCACTTCACTCCACCTGTGTCTCTACTGGATGAGGAGGGATGGTTGAACTTCTCCAGCTGATTCAATTGGTCTTCTGACCTTTCTGCTCCCACAGGAGCATGACGGCTCTGTCTGTGTAACAGCTAATGCCTCTCCGTTGACCTCCAGGGTCAAGGACATTGTGCTGATCTGGGGATGACAGTAATAGTTCTGTTGACAGATGCATTTCACCAGCTGTACAGCCGCTTAGTGGGACTTGAAGTTAACCCTTCCTGTGCCACCTGACACCAATGGCTCAAATCTAACTTGCATAAGAAAGATTGTCTACAGCCTCTTTTCTCTCCACAAAGTATAAATCTCTCCAAAATAAATTGCCTCATTGTTTCATGGAAGAAATATGCAGGTTCTAAATACCAGGCTCTCCTTTCACCCTCTCCTTCTTGTTGAAGTCTGTTTAGCTTTATGCTTCTAACCTTTTCTGTCCATTTGCTCTCAAATACCTGCTTCATAGTTAAAATGCTTATTTAGACCTTGAAGTCTCCTTGTTCCTGCTCCCTGCCACTATGACCAAGTCATCTTCCAATGGCAAGGCTGTCGGATTCTGAACTGATGATCCTGGCTGATTGTTGTTGGCGGACCCCTTGCCTGCTTTTATTCCAGTCTCTCAAATTTCTCCCCTGGTGGTACCCAGTCCATATATTGAATGAATTCACTGTTTGCATTAGTTTTGATCTGAGCAAAGACTTATTTTTGCTCTTCTTCTCTTCAGCTCTGGCCCAATGCTCTTATTCACCCACTCAGCTGCTCTTATGGCACATGTTCTGTCATGCACTGCTTCTTACAGTTCTCTCTCTGAGTTTCTTTCTTTTCATTTCCATTTGTCCATTTCCACACTTGTCCCTCAGTTCTTTTATAGGATCTTAATGGGGTCTTCTTCCCTGACAACATCTCTAGCATCTTTGCTTGCACCTACACTTCTTTGTTTACCTTTGGTATGTTTTTTTCCCTCTTCTTCTGTTATCTCACTATTGCCACAAATAAGTGTCTCTCCAGCTCTGTTCTCTGAGTCTCCCTTAGGATTTGTGCAGTTTGCTCAGGGCAGGAAGGCTTTCCACAAGTCCTCCTCACCCATGAAGCAGTGGCAGCAGAAGTTGTATCCACGATGACTTACCACTTACGGGAGACCCATCTAAATATGAAACACTGCTGGAGGCTGCATAGAGACCACAGGTCAGGCTCAGCTTCCTCATCTCTCAGCTTCAAGGAAGACTTCTGAGACTGCCATGATGGCTACGCCTGAGCCCAGACCTATTTGCCCCACATCCACCCCATCTGTGTACATGAACAAGAAGATTGGAAATTGTCCCCTTAGAAAAGGGCTCATGTCTTTGGATCTACAAGTCTAACAATCCCAGATTGAAATGATGTAGGTAGAAAGTATGCTTTTTGTGTTTTAAGATTGGCCTATAAAAATCAAAATAGATGTCAATTCTGCATCTGGAAAAACACAGTCTGGTGCTTTCTGGCAATTCTTGGCCCTTGGACCCTTTCCCTTTCCCCTCTCTCTGTCCTATATTTTAAAGTTTGAATGTTCTGACAGAATTAAAATCTCCTCCTTGGATCCTACAAATGTGCTTGGAATCCAGTTCAGTGTAACAAGATATAAAATGGTGAAAAAATGTACAGTTGAAGAAAGAGAGAAAAAGGTAAAATGTGTATGGTTCTGCACATTTGCAATACATATGGAATCAGGCCAAAAAGTTCTTTTGCTTTTACTTATACCACTAACATTTTAGTTCCATTTTATACATAAATTTTCATTTTATTTTTATGTTCCTGCAAACTCTTTTTTTTTTTTTTCTTTATGCTTGATTTTTCACTGATTTTACAGATCTGCTCTGACAGCTTAGAATTCTTTACAAAATAAAATGGCACGTCTTTGTCCAGATCATAATACATATATATTGCTACGATCTGGAAAAAGATCATATGCCAACAACCACCAACACAACCACCATCAGCACACACTACTCTTCCTGCACTAATTATAAGAACAATCCACAATATAATTTCCCACTGAGTCTGCAACATGGCTTAACACCCATTCTGAGGAGCCTGAACTAGCAAAATAGTATGGAATACTTCAGGCTCCCTCTCCGCCCCTCAACTTAATAAAATTAAGGATAATTGATATATTTCCAAAGCTAGTCTCTAGGCCTACTATTGCATACAACCTTCCTCTTCCCCGGATTTAACAAAATAATGCATCTCTCTCCATTGCCCTCTCTCAGCCACAGTCAAAGTCAAGTTTGAAAGAAATGTCAAAAAGTGACAAGAAATTTTGAGAAACTTGTATTCATATGTATTTGGCTTATGCAGAATATGCATTTTCAGTGAGTAGTGGTGAAGTGGTAACCTTTTCAAACTGGCAGTTTTGCATTTCATCCTAAGAGTGGCAAAGCTGAACAAACACTCCTGTTTCACGAGGCAGCAAAATTCTGCATCCTGGCCCTGGTCTGGGTCAGGTTTCTGCTTCTCATGGTCAGAAGCCTCCCTCTATCGACCAACAATTTCACTGTTCAAGAGAAGGAAGCTCTTGTTAGAATCAAGAGGAGGAGCCAATCTACCAGGTATCTGGGACTACTTGCAAAATGGCTTTGAAAATGCAGTCAAAAACAAACATTGTAATAAATTTGACTGTGCACTTTTGAATTGTTTCTACATTGTCTTTATTGTCTTCTTACTACTGAAGAAGGTACAGCAGGGCTAGGAGATGATATTTTTTTTTTGTATATATATTTTTTTTAATAGGGAATCAGTTGTCTTCCAATCATTGTGTCTCTGTTCCTACCCATACAGAGAAACTCAATGACTTTGGCCTACATATTTCTCACCTGAAGGGCCTATGAATAAGGGCTATGGAGAACTGAATTGGCCAGGTCTAGCATTGAGGGAGGAATGAACAGTCTTGTTTGTAAAAACACAGTTGTCATTTAAAGTCACTCACATGTACTAGGATAGATTTGCTGACCTGGTATTGTATGGTTATTCAGGAAATACACTCAATGTACACTAATATGTATAGTCATTGTGATGCCTACACAAATAAAATGAAAAAAAAAACCAACCCTCAAACAAGTAAACTTCATAAATGTACGTTATCTTTCAAACAAGGTTATTAGGGGAAAACGGGAATTTGCAGGATTATATTTCTTTAAAAACTCCAGTGTACTAGAAAACAGAGAAGCAAATGCAAGCCAGAAGCTAAGAAGGACACTTTCTCAAAGGTGCCTTGACTTGAGTCATCATGAAAATAGAACAGATTCTCATCCCATGTAAATCAAGACAGTGCCATTAACTTCAGTGGTATGAAGATAAGGTACAAGTGGATGCCTGACTTGTCTGGGAGGAACTCCGTCAAAGTTCTGGGCTTTGTCATGTGTATTGACATGATGATTTATTATTAAAACTTAGGGGTGCTCTGGAGAACTGGATGAAGTACACTGCGTTGCTATTTTGAGTTGCTTAGGAAAGCTGCAATGTGCATCCAGAGACTTACTTTAACAGGGCTGCTCAGAAAGAGCAACTGGGGAGCATGAATTAAGAAAATGTAGAGAGTGAGCAAGCTGAGGAAAAGAGGCGTTTTTGAACGTATTTCTAGACTTGCAAGACTACAGCTGTGGGAATAATTAAAAGGCACACTTTTTGGATAATTTATTTTTGAAACTCTGCAAAATTTGTCAAATCATTTATTTGATGAGCATTGTTTAACCAGCTGTACAGGGAGCCACACTGGAGTGCTGTAATGAGTGCTTTGGAATGCGACCAGCATTAATGTGCCTGTGATAGCTGGATATTTCTTTTACCCTGCTCACTTCTGTGGTTTGCCTGTAACTATGGTCCTGCTTGATTACTGTTATGATGTGAGCTTTGAATTCTCTCTCTCCTTTGGCCTTTCCCTCTTGGCAGCTCCAGTAGAGCAGAGCCCTGATTAGAACCACAGTGTGTCATTTGATCTTCAGATGGCTATAAAAGGTCTGTGCAAGTGACCATCTTGCTTCTGTCCCAAACGGATGATCATGCATACCACACATTGCCACGCTCCTGGCATGACTTCAGCAAAACTGGCAAGTGTTCCTTCCAGAGCTAAAACATAACCCAAGGTACAGGAGCAATTCCATTAAATGCCCCTTTAAACCGTCAAAGTTAGCAGGAACTTTAAAACAGAGCAAACTTTAAAGTGATGAGGGAGAAGTACCGTTCCCCTGCTTGAAACTGCAGCTGGGTTTGTTACCATCAGGTGTGATATGAAGTCAGCATTTTCCTTGATGACTTTTTCCTTCGCCATTGTTGCAATCTGGCACTGCAGACTGGAGCCTCACTCCAGGTTTTTAAAGGGAACTGTTATTTTCCTCAAGGATTTTATTCCTTGTCTCTTGCTAAATGGATTTTGTTATTTTTGTAATTTCTCAAAAATAGGTGAATTTGACAAGATCCAGATATTTGGAACCAAGATGTAGAGTTCAGATAATAACAGTTTTACTGCAGGAAAAACAGAGGTTTAAATACTCGTGCTATTAAGTAAAGTCTACAGTCATGTGCTACCTCCTTTCGTTCATGGGATATTTCAGGATATTGATGCCCTTTTTTCAGACACTTGCTCTATTCAGGTGCTGGTGGCCTTTCCATGAGAAATGGAAAGAGATATCTGGGCTATGGAAACACCCATAACAGCGATTTTTGTGTCTCAGTACTTAAATGGACTTTGTTCACAAAACACACACTCTTGAACACTATCAAGCGCTGGAGACATAATTGTTTCTTCAGTCTATTCTGCAGTTCATGAAAGACAATATTTCAAAAATTGACTCTGATCAGAGATAGAAGCAGAGCGTGATTTTTTCTGCTGCTTGTACAGCTGTTGTCTTCAGACACTGATGCTATCACAGGCTGAAATACATAATGCAGAAAATCTTCGTATGATTAAATGTCTACTATTTTGCGAAGTACAAGTATCATCTGAAGATGCCTGGCACAGGAACCACACTATTCATTACTCCATTATTTGTATTCATTATTTTAATAGTGTTCAAATGGTGGATGGCAAGCCAGAAGCCTGAAGTTTCATTCCCAGTTCTAAGATCCACTCACTGTGAATACTTTGGACTCAGTCAGTTGTGGTTATGTGTCCCAGTAGGAAAGAAATATTGCTTTGCTCTTCTGTGGTACTGTTCTTTAGGATATCTCAATATACTTCACATTAGCTGTCGTAAGTCTGATCTTAAATTGGAAAATTGTAATAGCAAAAAGTTTGAGACTTTGAACTAGGCCATTTGAGAATTTTTCCCCAAATGTTATTTTTGTGAAATCAATTACTTTTACAAAAGATAGTTCTTTAAAAATATAATGGAACCAAAATATGAAATATGCAGTTTGGAAGATATTATCTCATAATTGGTTTTGGCAGTTTTGATAGATCAGCTGATGTGACTATTTTTCAAGTCAAGATTTTTCATTTTCTTCTTTAAAAAATCACAGAAAAATTTGTTCAAAAAGGTGATCAGCTAAGGAAAAGAGACATAATTTAAAAGGTGCTATACAGAAAACTCATTTGGCACTGATATAAACTGACCGGTTAATTTTATATGCAGATAATCTAGTTACATTATCATTAACATTAACACTTCCATGTGTCAGTATAGTTTATAAATATCAAGAGGCTATTCTTACTGTCAGTGAATTATTTAGATTTTTTTTTAGGTACATTTTATTCTTATATTGCAAGAACCCTCCCTCAGCTCAGTCCAAGCATTTGTGCAGAAATTAAATGCTAAGTACTGGAATGTCCACACATACACAAAACCGAATTCCTTTTTTATTAGTGTTTGATTGCACTTATATTACACAAAGTCATATCCAAGAGTTCTGCCAGATGTCAGGGAACAAAAAGGCACACACTGCAAGGTGAGCAAAGGGCTAAGACATCTGTGTTGCAAAGCCAAAGGACAACCACAGAAATATCTTGGCAATGTCCTTCACCTGAGGTGATCAGATGTCTCTCCTGGGATGTAAATCCAGCAGTACAGCAAGCACAAGGGCTTCATTTGATGAAGTATGCTGAATCTCTGCTGAGAAGGCCAAAGACACTGCCTTTATCTGGCATTTCTGCCTCATTCCTTTTCTTAGCAGAAGAAAACCATCTTAGCAGAAGGGGAAGGACTGGAGGTACCTCTACGCTGAGATGGTGCATTTCAAATACTGGTGTTTCAGCTTGACTAAAAAGCTTCAAAGCCAGGTTATGATGGTTGGTGGGAACAGATATGATGAATGCTCTTCCACTTCAGAAAAATTCAGCAGAACCCATCAGTTGCTTACAAGCAATCAGTTAACATCAGAAGAAATTGCAATGGACTCTGTAGGGCACTAAAAAGTTATCCGCATTGCACAATATTCTGGGAGATCACAATATTTCAACATTAATTTTTGTTCCCAGATCAAAACACAAAAATTTAAACATCAAAAATTCTTGCAACACAATAGAGACAGAGTGATTCAGAAATACTTACTATTTATTTATTTAATTGACATATTGACCAAGGAAAAACTTTTACGCATGTCCTCAAATTGATGTAGTTGGTTTGCTGAAGTGGCATGTTTGTTTTTTTTTTTGGTGAAATATATACCCATATTATGCTGAATACACTGGAGCACATGTTGTCTGGGGAGTTCCTCAGTTAATGCCTCTCTGTCTTGCATCCCTGAGTGCAAATCTGTGGCTGAATGGCAACTGTCAGTCAGAACCCATCATGATGATGAATTTTTCTTCAGGAACTGTGTGACATGAAGAGGAGGGTAGCTCACGAAGAACTTGATTCACAGGACAGAAAATTGCAACTTTGAAGAAGCAATGATCTGAGAGGGAAATGAAATTCAAAAATTTAGTAAACTGAGGTAGCAAAAAACATGTAAGTATCAAGGCTCCAAAGTGGTCATCCTTGCATGACTATCTGATAAAGAAGCAGTTCTCAAACTACTTCCATTGTCCAGGGACATGCAAAGAAAACGGGATCAGCACAATAGATTTAATCCAATATATATCACTATCATCATTGTATTTACTATCTCAGAGACCTCTGTAATGGGACAAAGATATCTCTATGAAAAGCATTATGCGAAGAATACAAAATAACCCCCTTCCAGATAAGATTATGATGAATTCAAGAGTAATGATCTGAGGCTGGATGGGCCATTTCAGGAGTAGATTTACTGAGGTGCAGCCCCCCTTGCTATCATCACCCATACCGCATAACTTGGGAGAAACGCATTACTAATGCAGCTCCTTGCACCTCATTCGGATAGGACCTGTAACTGCCACAACCAATGTAAATGCAGAGATTATCTTTTCTGGCACAGATATGATGGGAATCCAAGGAGGATGCCATAGTGAGTATCACAGATGGCTCAGAGTGCATGGGTGAAAGAAGGGGGCCAGAATTATGAAGATAGGAGTGGAAGAAGCTGCTGCTGGAAGAGCAAAGTTTGTTCCATGGG
Organism: Netta rufina; assembly: GCF_964035555.1. Taxonomy (NCBI): domain Eukaryota; kingdom Metazoa; phylum Chordata; class Aves; order Anseriformes; family Anatidae; genus Netta; species Netta rufina. The sequence continues at coordinate 123,578,299 of NC_140123.1, forward strand.
GAGAAACATATTTTTTGTAATTTTTGTTCAGTCAAAAAAAAAAAGTTAAAAGAACATGTTGCATTATGTTTATATCGTGAGAAACTAAGTTGTTTTTTTTTGCAGTAGAGAACTAATTTTCTGTATCCAAAGGTAGCTGAGTAGTCATAACAAGGAGAAATGCTAAGTAGGTAAGTTGACAGTAGAAGGCATCACCATTCCAAAATAAGGTAGAAGCTTGAGAAAAACAGGATGAGCAGTCTGAGAACAGTAAAACAAAGATCACAAGTTCTCAAAACATAAGAAAGGAGGAAAAAAAAGGAAAAAGGAGAAATTAAAGGGTTGAAGAAAAAAAAACCACATATATTGTATAGAGGAGCATCGAGTAGCTTGTGAACCTGTAGTACTCAGCCAATGAGGAAACAGGGGAGGTGACCAGGTGTTGGGTAATAGGGAATAAAAGGTTATGATTTGTTCACTAAAATGCGCTCCTAATTGGCAGAATGCCTGCCATTGCAATTGTGAATAAAATAGCTTCGCAGAAGATCCTGTCTGAAGAAAATTATTTGAGATTTTTCTCACAATATTATAGAAAAGACTATATCAAAAAGTATGACAGGCATTTGGAGGAGTAGATGGCAAAGAAGATATTGATACTAATTTCCTAACAGATTTTGTACCTCTTTAGAGAACAGGATATAGGAAATTAGTATCCTTAACAGATTTTGTACCTCTTTAGAGAACACACACAGAGCACAGGGAGGTCAGGCATCATGTCTCACAAATCTGTATGGATGAAAGGACAGCCTGTTCCCCTCTGTATTTAGCTGGGGTTTCATATGGTCTAACGGTTTCTTCTCAAAGTGTGTGACAGTGCTACAGATCAGCTGTGTGATGGCGAAGACATGGCGAAGACACTGTCTGCTAGGAAAGCCTTCCATCAACAGGAGAAAGCATCACTTGAAGTGGCTGGAGAAGGACGGGGTTGTGAGCTGGATTAAGGTTTCTGTTAGTTTCTTCTTTGCTATCCTCTTTTCCAAAGCCTTACAGCCCTTCCTTCCATCAAGTGACAAGGAGTGAGCTGATCACATGGCTGAATGATATCCCCCCCTTATGCGAGCGCATGTGTGCCCCTCACATGATGTGGGATACTGGCATTTTTAGGCATGTGGTGGCTCCACCTCTGATCATATGACAGGGAAAGAGGAAAGGGAGGGCAGTTCTCCCATATGAGGCTATGTAGCTGTCCCCATGCTTCCTCTATTTAGAACTTCACTTTAGTTATCTGATAGGGAATGGAGAGTAGAGCAAGACATCAAGGAAAGCTCCTGAAGAACATACTGTGGAGAAAGATCCTCTGGGGGGACAGGGCAAGAGGCTATTTATTTATCCAGATTTTGAAAACTTATTTATCCAATGGTCAAGAACCCAATGTAAATACAGAAAGTGTGAACTAAACCCCAGCAAACTATTCTTTGTTTCTTTTGAAACATAGTCTCTTGGTTTTCTCAGAACGTGTAAGAGAACTGGCACTCCTTGTATCAGAAGCTGAGAGCAAAACCAGGTCCTTGGATGCTTGCAGTGTTTCCACTGTGAACAAAAATTCTGCTTGATACAGTAGGCCTTACTAAAACTGTTTCCACCTTAGCTTGCTTGAGGCATCATTTTACCAGTCTGCTGTCTAAAGAAAGGAACAATCTCTAGTTCACAAAGACACTTGCACATCAGATTTCTATTTTGATTACTTGTGTCACAGGATCTGATTTACTGCTGGACAGAGGCTTGACTGAGATCAGCACAGATCAGTTGAGCGTTGTCCTGGTGAGCATCATCCCCCAACACTTACGCAAGCCTTTAGGACAAGTGTGACCTGCTTAGCATGACAGTGAGTCATCAACATTGGCTCAAATAGGCTCCCCATACCTTTGAGATGGATGATGAAGATCCAATTGCAGGCCAGTTGAAAACTTAACTACAGCAGGGCCAGTAAAGCAACTCAGTTGAAGCTGAAATGAATTAATCAGTGAAGCATCCAAGGACTCTATCAGGGAGCATACACAAGTGTTCACTGCTGTATCAATTTTCCACCCAGACACATTTATTTAAGTCGTGACTACCTGTCAGAAGGAAATAGTATTAACACTCCCTAAGGCATTGATTGTCTGGTAAAGTTTTGGTTATTCTGCAATAGAATTCTTTCTTTCTTTCTTTCTTTCTTTCTTTCTTTCTTTCTTTCTTTCTTTCTTTCTTTCTTTCTTTCTTTCTTTCTTTCTTTCTTTCTTTCTTTCTTTCTTTCTTTCTTTCTTTCTTTCTTTTCCTTCCTTCCTTCCTTCCTTCCTTCCTTCCTTCCTTCCTTCCTTCCTTCCTTCCTTCCTTCCTTCCTTCCTTCCTTCCTTCCTTCCTTCCTTTTTTTTTTCCTTTTATTTTTTTATATATTTTTTTTAATTTTTCCCCTACAGTACAGCCCTTAATGGAACTATACGATACTTTGATTTTACAGAAGGCTATGTACCAGGAGTGCAATACTAATGAAAAGGCTACACCCAGTACAGCATCTGGTATTCAAAATCAGGAGGTGGGAGGAAGGATACCAAGCATTTATGCTTATCTCTGAGTCAGTATGATGTAATTCCAAGAAAACAGTGCCCCTGACTTTTTCTATGAAAGCATGCAAAAAAAATGCCTCTTTATTATGCATTTGTTGTATATTTTCTTGCTAGTCTTCACCCTGCCATTCTATCTACAGGTCATCATTTCTCCAAAAGAATATGGATGTCTTACTACAATCCTTTCCCTCAGCATTCTCACAAAATTATTCTGATTTCACTTATACTACTGTGTGCCAGGAATGTGAAAATACTCTGTCCCCCTTCATAGAAATGTCAGAATATCCTACTTGAATTCAATTTACGTTATGCATATAGAATTAATTGCATTCAAACACCCCAAAATGTAGAACTCTTTCCTACTTCATCTGATGGCAATAGAAATATGAAGGAAGCGTATGGTAGAGGATGAAAATATACTGGAATGATCTTACAAAAACATTGCACTGTTATTCAAACAGAGAACCTCTGTCTCTCCTTTGGAAGCCTGGTCTTAAGGTGAGAAAAAAAATCTGGCATTTTACAGGGAAAATTCTTCAAATTACTTTTATATCACTTATAAGTTTCATGATATTTGAAGTACCAAAAGGGGGCCCAGTCATACATCATTTGAATAGAGATGTGTAAACCTGAACACTTTTCATTATCTATTATGAGAACTACTTACACAAGTAACAGATAGGTCTAGGACCAGTGTATATTACTGTGATCATCTGGATCAAGGCCATTTGGAAACTGGTAGACCAAGTTGGTTGCGTGTTTAGCAGCTTCCTCAGAATTTAATTAAATCTGAACTTGACGCTGTAATACAGTGAAGGAAGATGTTTCTCAAAATTCCTGTGAGGTAAGGGATTTAGTTCTGTTATTGAATTATCAAAGTGACTTTTGGATCCAAAGACATCTGAGATGCATAAACTTAGAAAAGAATCGTACCATAAGAAAACTCATGAGGTTGGATGGTGAAACTTATTTAAGTTTCTATGTGGTATAATGGGAAAGTTTTCTTTGGCCATCACTGATCCTTCAAGATTTTCTTGACTTGAAGGGCTTCTTTATAGGAACATTTGGGTTCACTGTAGCAATTTCACCATGAGCTCTCTAGCAATATTTGCAAAGCTGGTTGTCTCCATGGTTCCAAAATGAGTCCTGTAAAAGAGTGTTGAGCTTGTCCTGTATCAGAGCCTCCCATGTGTGACTGATCCCCTTCTGCTAGCTCACACACCAGACCTCATTTCATGGCTTTTCCTCATCTTTCATGGTTTAGTCACATCACAATATTCCTTTACTTGCATGGCAAAAATAACATCTGCAGGAGCTTTCCAATGTCCTGTGATTGAAAATAAGATACAGCAGGGATTCTGTGTGGGTCTAAAATGCATGTGAGGATAACACAATAGAGTGCCTTCTCACAGCTTTCACAGCAGGTCATTTTGATTGACGTATTTGTAGAGGCTACAGGGTGGATTGTAGATTCAGCTGGCATGTCAAACCAGATGGGAGAAATTCACTGAGTATACAATGAAATGAAGAGTGCACTTCTGCTGCTTTCTTGTCTTTTAACAGATTGATGGGAAAGTAAAATATTACTCCATTATATCGTTTTCTTTCTCAGGGACATCTCTATTCCTCTTATCACCTTCCTCTCCTTTCACCATTCCCTGCATTTTCTTTATTTAATCTATTTGTGTATCACTTCAGCTTCTCTTGTCTTCTGTCTTTTCAACATGACTAACACTTTCTCTTTCTTGCCCTTCTGTGCTTCATATTCATTGCTCTTATTCTATGACCATAGCTGTTCCCAGTACAGGAAGAATAGACAATGCGTGATGGACATGGCTTGACAGCACATGCAGGAGAAGGGGCTAGTGAAATTTTCTATCCCAGTGTGGAATGAAAAACACAAGATCAGGTCATGGAATGAGTGAATCTTTTGGCGTCAGAGGTTTGGCTGATTTCTCTTGCTATTTTGAGAGCTTGAAGAACTAGATGATGTTGATAGGGCTTTTTTTCTTGTAATTTTACCCAATTTCTTTTCCTTTTGGTAATTCAGTTAAGGAACCTAAACATGTTTTCTTAGCTCAAAGGAAGCTTTTGTAAGTGTCAGAGACAAAAGACGTGCCCCACATGCTTGGCTGGTACAAGTAGTTGCCCTATATTATAGCTTTCAAAACAGCAAAACCTTTCATTAAGGTTATGTTTGGACTTTTATTATAATCTCCTGTTTCAGTGCTTGGTCTCAGCTCCGGAGGTAAAATTTTTTAGAAAGTTTGACCACAATCCCGTTGTATGTTTCTTAGCTATGCAAGTGAAAGAAATTTCCCATTCTGTGATGTGTTTAGATGCCTTGTGTTTAAGAAATACAGCAGAAATAAAATATAAAGAGGAATTTTGAAATGTGAAACTAATCCTAAATCATTCTAAAATAATTCCCCACAGCAAAAGCAATTATTGTGTTTTAAAACTCAGCCTTCTACCTAGTTGGTGCACTTCTTTTCTCCAACAGCACGGTCAATATAAAGAAAGCAGCTAAGGGAAGCAGTAAAAATATTCTCTTTTTACAGAGCTATAGAAGTCTTCTCCATGAGGCACCAACATTGTTGCAAGCCTTTTAGCATATCCAGAACACTTTGCTTTTGAACTCAAATGCCCCTAAATGTAGTAGTGCAGTCCTTTGAGACATACTTCAGAGTCTGACCCTGGACCAGTAAAAGTAAGGGTGTGCATAAATACAGGAGAACACACCACCTACAAGCCATTAAATACACACACACACACACACACACACACAAAGAAATAAAGGGGAAAAAAAAAAAGTATGTTCAAAAAACCCTGAACATCAGGGCCAGGGTTGTTCAAAATATACAGAGATTTTCTTGGCTGCAGACTAAACAGAAGGATCTTGTTTACATTATTTTTGGCAGGGTGGCAGGTGTATGGTAGAGCTGACTGCAGATCTCCTGGGAGAAATAAAGTGCACAAAGGCCTTCTTTGCCTCTGGGAAGCCTAAATGGCCAGCCTTGGATCAGGAAGGAGTTAAAGAGGCTGGCTCCTCTGGGCTGCCGAAATGCACTTGCTACCGGTCTTGAACTGCCCTCCAACACATCCAGTGTACCAGTTGGTACACTTGGGACTTCCCACCGTCACCAACTGATGATAGATAGCACAGCAGCCATTGCTCTTTGTTCTGAAAATGATTTAGATGTACACAGCCACCTCACTGTACCTGCCCACTGATGTAGGCAGAAGCAGAGTCTGGTTTTCAGGGTAACAAATTTGGACATAAACACCATCAACTCAAACTGACTGCCTAAATACTTGTGTCCCCAAATCTAATGACTGTCCCAATGCTGGTTTGTGCTAACAACTTCCCTTGCAGAGCAGTTTCAAAACTTGGCAGGGTTTTGCAGAGTTCACAAGCTCCACAGGAGGGAGTCTTTACCTATATTTAAATATTACACCTACCTACTGGAGGTATTTGTCACCTACTGCAAAGATCAGGAACAATACACTTTTTCTGCAAAAGAGTGAAGGATCAAATGGGGTTACCTGCTCCTCACTGAAAGCTGTCCAAGACTTGTGACTCAGGTCTGAAAAGCTCTGGAAAGTTTGTGAAAAAAGTCATGCACACACACACACATGCACACAAACACAGAGTAACTTTACTGATTTTTTTAAATTTTTATTTATATCTTTTTTCAGTGAAGTGGCAAGATCAGTTTTCTGCTAGAAATTGGAAAGTTATTGCTGTCCCTTTTTTCTCCCCATGACTTTATGAAAGGAATTTAACTTTACCATATTGTAAATAAAAGAGAGTAAGTAGAAATGTGACCCAAAGTATGGCTAAAAGAAAGGATTCCAGTAAATAAAAAAGAACTGTAACAGGAGAAGAAAGCTCCTAGCCATGGACAGCCCAGGGTATTTCTGAGAAGAAGACAAGCATAGGAAAATATCTAACATCACAATATAGAAAATAGAAAAACATTTGTTCATGGCAACATTTGGCAGCATAGCCCTGACCCAAGCTGGGAGTCTGAGCAGTGATAACCTCTTTAGATGAGGCTGGGGTATATGCAGCAACAGGCAACTCTGATGGAAGGATGCACAGCTTCTTCATCTACCCAGCAGAGCAGTAACACTGAGGCATTCCTAATGATAGATGAGATAGAATTAAGAACAGAGTTATGAAGCTGAAATTAGAGAGCATAGTTTTGCTGTGTGATGAAAAGGTGAAAGACACAAGTTAAGACTTAAGCCAGAAAGGCTATTGCAAACAAGGGTCCTGGAGTGCAGGAACACAGAATGACAACTGCATCCTGCAGTGCAGCTCAGGAAGGAAATAGAGGGTAGGTTTGAAGGACTTTTAAAGCAGCCAACAGAGACTGATTGAGAGCCTCCAAGTAGGTTCGGCTGGGGAACGGGTCCAGAGAAAACAGGGAGCTTATGGAACTTTCATATCTGCCACATTTAAAATGTAATGTTCCTGGTAAAGAACACTTTGATGCTACTGCCTCCAGAAGATTTGAGAAAAGTTATAAACCTGCTTGTTTTGAGAGCAAAGTTCAAGTCCCATTTCTTCATTTGATTTTTTTCTTGTGTGCATTTATTGACACAAAATTAATGGAAAATTCATTTGTATGCACATTCTTGCTGTGGAACAAAGGACAGCAATAACCTTAATGTCTCATAAATTCATTAGTCAGTGCAAAGATTTTTTTTTTAAAGGGGACTTGTAAAGTGTTTTTCCATTTCTAGTTCCTCTAAATCTTGATTTTCTTTACAGATGATCCAAAGTTCCTTTTCTACTTGGCAAATATATATGGTATATAAAACTACTTCATTCCTATTTTAAGTGCAATTAACAATGGAGCTTTCCATACAGAGAAGCTATAGTGGCTTGACAGTGCAAGACAGGTTTCTCAGACTCTATTTGGAATAGAATAAAACATGGAAAGCTCAGAATAAAATACGGAAAGCTCAGATGCACAGTCTGGTGATCACTGAAATAATCAAGCATAGCTTCTATCTCATCTGCCTTCTGACAGCCAAGATCTTGCTTCCCCAGGCATCCTATTGCATGTTCTGATAACTAAGCAGAACAGAAATGGTATTTCTCTCTCCTCTTTCCTCTCTCATTTCTCCACCTGCAGCTACTCTTCTGGTAGGCAATTCTCCTTCAGCAGAGTGCTCTCTATCAGATCAGGTTTTGCTGGATGCCCCTGAGAGTAGTGTAACCCCTGCCCTATGGTGATGGATTGAATAAAGCCTCTAATCGTTAAGTGAAAGTTACACCAGACATTGTATGGAGTGAAAGGAGGGGGCACAGTTTTCTGCCTCAAGGGCTTGGCAGATTTCACAACAAAACAGCTGGCTGTGAGACATGGGTGCTGATGGAATACATTAATTACTGTCGTCAAGGTTTTAGACACACTTGTGTGCTGCTGGTAATACCAGCATGCAGGATTATCAGAGAAATTGCCTGTTAAAAAAAAAAAAAAAGTGGAGAAAGAGAGAAAGAATATTGGAAAGAAGGTCATCTGGTTCAGGCCCATTCTGCATTTGCATGGGCAATCTGGTCCACATGGACAAGTGCATTCCTTGGCCTCCCCATGGTTTCCACAGCAGATGCATAGAGTTTTTCTGAACATGCTGAAATCACTCAAGGCCTTTTCTGTCCCTATCATTATAAGTATTTTTACAATAGCAGGAGTCTACTGGATGATTCATAGTGACATAAATTAGAGCCAGCCTTCCCTAACAGACTTACATACAGCTTAATGGCAGCTTGGCTGTGGTCCATAAAATCAACAAACAGTGGGGAAGGTACTTGTGGACTTTGTTGCATAATGAAGAGATCATAAATTGAATTTGGCTTGCTGTTGGCTCCTTCTAGTAAAATCTGACATGTCTATTTGTTACACTGTACAAAGATTCCAGAAACATTACCAGGCTAAGTCACAAGGTAGTCAATATTGGCATTCAGTTTACCCCTTATAAATCACCAATCATTACTAGCTTACAGTGATGTTCACTTGAGCCTGGTTCTGTTCGGCTGCTCACAATGTCTGACTATCTCACTGTCTACCATGCATGTTTTCTCTCCCTTGAGGCTGGTCAGAAGGGCCCAAAGATATGGCCCCCAGTGCACAGTCTGGAATAGATGGGAGTCAGTGTTCAAAAACAGCTCCAAGAGCACTCTAGCTAAGTCAGTACTATTGACCAAGCTAGTATTTCCTGCTTCTTGGCAGCATAATAATGATCTTTGGGAAGTGTTGCTTTGAGATAGTTATGCTGTTTCATATGTCTGTGGGGCTTGTTTGATGTGTCACCTTCACTTATCTTGGAGGTTTTGTCTCCATTTACATTGTCTTTTTTTTTTTTTTTTTTTTTTTTTTTCCCAAGCAGAAGAATGAACTGTTTTTTCTGGCCAAGTGGTGCAAGCTGGCCTTTATCTATTACCATTCCAGGCCCAGACCTTCTGAATGGGACTGTTTGCTCAAAAAAGATTTCACAGCAGCACTGTAGGAGGGATAGTAGATGGCATTCATATCCCGACACATTGCCCCAGTCATCAGGACAGGGTCACTGGTCCAATTATACGCAACTTGGTTTTGCTACTGACTTGGCATATGTAGGCAGATAGTGAGTACACACTGCTGTGATGATGTGGTCTATGCATATGAAAAACAAATTTGGCATCAAAGCATAAGAACTCTTGACACTTGGGCTCTTTTGGACCAAAACTGAAATACACTTAGAAGTGGTCACAACCATTCCCTCTCTTGCCCTCTCAGAAAACTTTGCTGTTGGCTTCTTCAGGATAACTGGGCTGTGCTGTCTGAGGGTCTGAAAGCTCCTCTTGGATGCAAGGAGGTTGTCTCTCCTCGGGGAAGGACAAGCTCTTTGCCAGGGATTGCTCTCACAGGCAGTGTTTCTCTGCACTTCTCTTCATCACTCACTGCCTCTAAGCACATCAGTGTTGGGTGCTGAAGTAGCGAGGAGATGGTAGGTGTAGCTGTATACAGCGTTCCTTAGACCTTGAGTCACTCTCGCTGGCACATCAGACCTAGAGATAAAGCTGAAGGCTATGGGTCTATTTGCGGGCAGCTTGTTTTGCAGCTGTGAGCCACTGTCCTGTCATGTCGTGCAATGAGTTTCCCAAATCAGGCTACCTGAGGATCAAATTCTTGAGTATTGCTGACAATCTGAGTTGCAGTTGGTTCAGTAGTCTTCAAGGAGGTTCCAGGCTCCCTTCTCTAGTGTGATGGAGCTTCATAATCCTGCCTCATTTCTACTGGGATCTTGAAATAATACGGGAAAGTTATTTTTATACACAATCTATACAGAAGGAAACTGAGGCAAGGTTACATTTGCAAAGTCACTGAATCAGCCAAAGGAAGAACTGGGAATAAATGTCACAAATCCCTGGCGTTCAGTTCAGTACTCTGTTAAACACCATGCTTTAAGTTTAGAGGTTGGTGAAGAATCTCACTATTTTGGTGCAATTCACTGGTGCTCAGTGAGGCTGAAGGGAGCTGTTCACTTTGTAGTTCAGGGCAAGGGCAGTTCTGTGGCTCTGTGGATGAGTTCGTTGCTAAGCAGAGCTGCCTCCTTCCAGGCCCCACCTGCCTCTTCATGTGCATGAGGGTAGAGGTCAGGCCACAACACTCCAACCAGTCATTAACAGAAAAAGCAATTGACCTCTTTTTTTTTTGCTTGCGTTAACTTTTGCTGATCTCCCGTCCTGAAGTGTTTATTTTGAAAAAGATTCTGTCATTGCTACTGCACCAAGGAGACAGAATAATGCCATTAGTATTGTTTGTTTTGGTTGGAAGAAAAGCACTCTGAACCTCTAACAAATATCCTCTTGTTAGCAATTGGAAACACATAATTAGGACAGACTTTCCAGTTATTTTAATGAGATTTCAGTTTCCTCTCTCTCTCTCTCTCTGTCGCTCTCTTTCCCATTTTTAATGAGATACCAATTTCCTCCCTTCTCATTTGCAGATGCCTTTCCAATAAAACAGACAGCTTTGATTTTCATCTTAGTGTGCATTCTTAGCCTTAATTTATTCGTCTACATAAGTTGCCCACCTCACTCTCCATGTGCTAAACGGCTGTTAATCGCTGAAAAATTAACAAGGTGTTTAACGCCAAAAAAAAAAAAAAAAAAAAAAAAGGCTAAAAAAGTCTTTTTCTTGTTAGGTGGAAAGACTTGTATTTTTCTCACATGCCCAAAGCTCAACTATTTCTAAGCACCAAGGACAACACAGGACAGCTTTTTGCAGCTATACCCCATCCTTTCTTCCTCTACTGTTCTGCAACTACTACTTTATCTTCTCCCAAGCCTCTCCCCCCTCATTCTCCCATATAATCCAGAAAGAAATTCTGCACTTTTCCTTTGTGCAGTTGACTCTAGGCCAGTTTATTTTAATTGCAGAAATGCTGTCAGTCTGTGGGCAGCCAGGAAGATTTGTAGGTGTTGAAGGCATGAAGAGAGGGACTTTTCTCAGTGTAGCTGATTCAGTACAGCCAATTCCTCCCTAGAGGTTTTAGGAGATGCAGCCTTGGCAAGTTTGGTCAGTAAACTGTTTATTTATGAAAGGTTATTTTTATTTCACTTAAATAGCTCTTTAAGACTTGCAGAAATCCTGAAACTTAGCATGGAGTAGAGATTAACTTGTGGCAAAGAATCTGGGCTTTGTGTTTTACTCAGCCTGGCTACCAGAAGAGGTTTCTGTAGGTTTGATATGTCATGTCTATTACCTGAGATGTGCCATCACAGAGTGCTAACTCACTTATTTTTTGGAGAACTGATTATGTTTTCGTGTTTGGATGCTGTCTCATGACCAAGAAAGATGGTAGGGCAGATGTTGCAGTCAGCAGTGGGTAGTGGGCTGTGTGCAGATCCTGATGATGAATGATGCTGAAAACACTGCTCCACAGAAGATGGTCCTGTTGAGTTGTCCCAGAACATTTTCCCTCACTTATTCTATTACGTAGGGAGAAACAGTTTATCTCATTGTGTAGTCTCAGTTTTTCTCTGATGTCACAGTACTGTGACATCAGAGAAACTTCAACTCTCTTTGCTTTCAAACAAGTAATATGTTGTAACTCTCCTCTTCTGGCTGATGTGCACCTCCCCTCTCAAATAAAAGTCACTGTACAATGCAAAAGATTAACAAGGTCATATTCTGAAACCTTCGAAAGTTCTTTGTATAAGATGGTGCAAAATGGCCTAATGGCTTTCTGATCTCAGTTCTATGAATTTATACCAATGTTCCAATGACTTCTCCTTAAAATGTGAATCAGTCTGGGAGATGAGCCACCAACTATCTACACATTGACCAATTCCCAGAACAGACAGTACTTTGAATTCGAACTTAAAGTCTGCACGTCTTTAATCCTAAGGGCCATATCTGAATGACCCCAAATTACAGACAATGATTAGTCCTCATCTGATTTACCAAAGTCATATGTAAACCATATGCTGCCTGGCACACTGAATTTCTTGGAGAGTTTAGTCATAGATGATAGACATTGTGTTGTTTCTCCAAGACCTGTACAAATCTACTTAGCTCTAGCAGCAAAAATATGTTGGCAAACATCCAGGCAGAGGCAGGTGTATTTGTGCGTAGAGCTCCAGCTGTTTGGTGGTGCCAAGGAGAAGTAACTACCTGTAAGTTCTCTGACCAAGGTGAGAAAGAGCAGCAGAATGGAGGAGCCTGCAAGAGGAACATTGCTCCACTAGGAGCTACCTAATGAACCTGAAGCTGTGGTATCAAATTATTGTCATGTTTCATGCCAGGGTGCCTAACGTCTGCTTGTGTCCAAAAGACCCTTTGTGAACAGCGGACTGATTATTCAAGCCCCCTATTGAGACATAGCTGTTCTGCTGGCTTAGTTAAAGTTTTATCAAGTTCCTCACTTGTACTCGTGCTGTTAGGCTCAAAAGAGGGTGCTAATAGTTGGGAAGGATGGATGGGGGAGGCAGCTGTGTAGCTACATGGCCATTAATGCACAGTGTGATCCAAGCAAGCACAGACTGCAGGTGGTGCTGCTGGGGAAACACAGACACATATGGTGAATCTGCACCTGTTTTTACTGGTATAACTTAGTCCTTTACTGGAGAAGGATAATCTATACCAGGATAAGCATAAAGTGTGACTATATCCACAGCTGAGGCTATAATTCAAAGGTAAAAATAAAGTCAAGCCTCTAACCAAAACAGATTGAACTGGTACAGAAATGTATACTCAACAAGGTCAAATCCGTAAATCGCAGTGGAAGATTATTATTATTGTCAATATTTTTTAGGTGCATAGGATGAATTCCCTTCTGTTCAGTGTGTGAAAAGGCTTCTGGGAGGAATCATTAAAAGTCAATCATTATTCAGAGTGGTCATTATTCTGAAACAGGCCTATATGTTTCTATAGTAACAAATTCATTTAATAACAATAGTGTTCTGGAGAAAACTGCTGGCCTCTATTCCTTGCTGTCCTTGCGCATATATTCCTCAGAGCCATCGCTTCCAGTTCCATATATATATGTATGTAATGGCCTCTGTATCATAGATAAACTTGATCTTCTGGGCTTCTGGGTGAAAAATATCACAAGTACAGAATGGAAAAAGTGGTAATAATTACTCACTTGAAACTCATTTTCCTTTTTTTTTTTTTTTTTTTTTTTTTTTTTTTTTTTTTTTTTCCTTTCTTGGAGAAAGAGGAAGCATAAAGATTAAGATATGGGGAGAGGGAGATCTCTGTCAAACATTACGAGGGACATTACCTGGGTAGTTCTGAGTAATCTTGAGACCTCAGTTGCCTTGAAGTCTGGAATACCGTAGTCAGAGAGTTTTAAACGCTCCCAGTGAGTATAGGCTACATGAAAACAAAGGGATTAGTCAAGCATAGTTGAAAACAGAACATTATTTAATAGCAAAAGCTGTAACATGAGTAGGTGGTACAGAGTTCAGGTCACTAAAATTCAGAATTAAAATTGTATCTATAAGAATAATGCACAACTGAAGCATGTAACTCAGGGATATCAGAAGTGTGCTGCCACTGGAATGGAGACTTCATTGTCTTTTTATAAAGGACACTTTGATTCTACCACAAACTAATGGCTGAAATAAAGCAATCACTTGACAAAATTTTTTGTATTATGTTATGTAGAATTCAGACTAAATCATCACAATGTTCCCTTCTAGACTCTATAAATTCATGTGAGCCATCTATATGTACTTCCAGTATGAAAACACCTAAAAAGGTAGAATATTACAGTTTGAATAACGAGATAAATACGAAGAAACCAAAACATAGGTGCACCACTAAGAAAAAAAAACGTTTTGGTGACATTTATTAACTGTGGAACTCTGTCTGCAAGAAATGGTGAGAGATAGTTCTTGAGACATTTGAAACAGTCCTGTGTTTAAAAGTACAAAATTGCTAAATATTTCAAAAGGACTGTGCCTTCATTGGTCCCTACATACTATGAAAACAATGGGCTTTTCCACTTCTACTCCCATGATTTTTATGACAATGTACAAGATCTGAAGAAGATTTATGTGGAACTAACTCAGAGAAAAATTACTGCTGATGGCGGAATGTCCATGGGTATGTTCACGTTTTGAATCACTGTAATGAACAATTGCTAAGGGCTTGTTTTTTCAATCCTTCTTTATCTCAGTTTGCCACAGTAAGTCAGTGAATGCTGGTGATCACAAATTTCTTGACCAGTGTGGAAAGATGGATAAATTGACTCCTCAGCAGATCAACAGGTCCCCATTTGAGCCTGCCAGGCAGAAGGCTTTCAGCTGAGGCCCTGACAACATCTAACTAACAATTGTTTGGATCCAGGAATTATCTGGCTAGTTTAGTTGAGGCCATCACTCAAGACTTTCAAAAGATAGACTTTGACTTTTGTACTTAGCATATTTTGCAGGAGATGATAATTTCTATGTCAAAATACACTATAAGCATGGCTAGTACATTGATGTAGGGACAGTGGATGGTGGGGTAAGATAAGAGAGTAATTGGTAATGGTCTGCTGGAATTATACCTTATATCTTGTATTACAGAGGCTTGCTGGACAGGCCCAAAACTGTAAAAGGCAGAGAAATATAATTTCTTGAAAGAGGGCTGCAGCTTTCTGTTTTTCCAGCAGTGATCCCCAGCTGGTTGTGTTACTTTAAGTTGCCCTTCTGCACTAGTATTGGAAAGGCCCAGGCTCTTCATTAACAGTTAATTAAGCCACAGTGGCCCTTCCTTCCCATCAGGGGTTGCCTTCATTTGCAGATTTAGTTAAAGGGATTCTGTCAAGTTGTTTAAGCTTATAAGGTGACTGATCTTTACAGCTGCATATTCCAGCAGGAAATGCTCAGAACCCACCCCCAGGGCTCTGACTGTCTCTCTAAACTAAAACCCATCCTTCAAAAAGCACAGAACTGTTATTTTTTTCAGGTCACATTTTATAGCCCTGGTAGTGAGTCAGGATATGATGTATGCTTATAGGCTGCACCCTTGTGCCCTGAGTGCAGGCACAAGTCCATATTTACATGTGTGTCATAGACAGGCTGAGCGTATTTGTACTTCTCTTGTAAGCACGATTAAAAAGTTAGAATTGGATGGGACAATCTGAAAAATAACCCTGAAAATGGATGCAAGAGATGCAATAGACAATTTTACTACTGGGAGAGCAAGTGGCTTCTTAGACAGATAGGTGCAGACGTCACTCAGGTTGGGGTGAGAAGCACAAAGGTTCAGGAGATGTGTCAGTCTGGTGGGGTATCCACTGAGCATGCTGACTACAGTGGAGCAGCAGGCAGGAATCACTCTCTTCCAGTTAATGCTGACAAGAGAAATGGCCAAATAGCTGCCTCTTCTGCGGAAGTTTGTACTGGTTATGCCTCTGTATACTCAACTGTATAAAAATATGAAAAGAAAAAAATAAAAGAATATTATAGAGAAGTTAAGACATCCCAGGATTAAAGCTGACCACCCAGGCTTACCTCACTCAGCCTTTCTTGGAATCATGCTATGGTGTTAGCTTTTTTTAACTTAATTGTATTTTTTTTTTTTTTTTTTTTTTTCCTAGACAACCTGCTTCCCAGATAACCCTGCTTAGTAGGGTCTAGATCAGGGATATGTTGTAAGAAGGTACAAGCTGGGCCTCAATTCTTGTAGATGGTGGAAGCTAGATGAGAGAATTCATGCTTTCCTGGGTCAAGCAGTTGAATGCTGCTCAAAATGGGAAAAGTGGTGTGGGGAGACAAGATAAATGAAGCCCTGTGGTAGTAAAACCAGGAGATTGTCTCAAGTTTGGGGCCAGGATTGATGCCTTTGTACTTTTCTGAAATTCTGATAAGTGGTTTCTACTTTCTTCCCTGTGCTAGTAGAAGCTTCTTTCTTCTTCTGTGCAACACAATCAGCACAGCAAATTATTTTTTTCCAGCTTTAGCCAATATTCTCCCAGTGTCTGAGCAAACATTTTAAATCATTAGCTGTTTTAAATCATGTGCAGTTTTAAGCCTGTAATTCATCACAACACTCTCTTCCAGCACTTTCTACAGAACAGCATAGAAGACTGCTGGTGGTTCTCTGAGCTTATCATGGAAATAGTGGCTTCTTGGGAGGGAATTAGTGCATGGATGGTCTTCAGTACTGGCCAGTTAATGTCCTTATTCTCCTGTGGGGGAGAAGATAGCCACATCCACCACACACAAATTGCAATGCAATCAAAAACTGCAAAAGGCAGTATTGAGTGTCCACAGGACATCTTCCTGCTACCATGTCAACCTTCCCTGACATTTTTAGATTACCTTCTTGTTGGTCCAGTTGGCCTTTGACTCTATTTAGGTTGCACCTTTTACATTGATCTGAGAGGACAGACAATTTTTCTAAGAATCACACTTTTAGTGTATGCACCACAAAGTTTCTAGGTTGACTCTGCTGCAAACCCATCTGATGTCATCAGTTATCCTAACCCCGAGCAATCCAGCAGCATAGCACTGTTGTTTTCCTGGCAGTGTGACAGCAGATTAGCTCAGAATGGCCCAGAAAAAATATTTAATAACATAACAGTGGCCAATATGCAATTCTGGACATTTCTTCTTTAGTTTATAAATCAAACAAATAATTTATCAACCCCCCCTAGCCTTAATATTATTTTTGCATATAGGTAGTATGCACGTATAGGAAAGCTTCTAAGAGGCTTAGCATTGTCCTGATGGCTTGCATGAAGTAATGGCTGTTGACCAAGAAGGACACACATGCTATCATATGACAACATGACAAGCTTGAAAGAATTTTTCCTCATTATAAAATAGCATACATCATACAAAACCTGTGAATGTTATTTCAAGAGAGAGAGGGAAGTGAACTTACTAAAGCTGATACAGTGTGTCACTGAAAATAAATAAAAGACCTACACTCTCCCTTATGTTTGAGGTGTTGCAATGAATAGCCTATTGTCTTATATGGTGACATGTAATATCTCTTTCCCAGTAGAAATGACTATAGGTTTAAAGACAGTGTAATTGCTGGTTTTCCAACAACTGTAAGACATCCTGATACACACAGTTCCTGAAATGTGCAGGTATTTCACTGTAAATGATAACATCTCATGTTCACAACTTGTTTTCTGCGTGGGACTCTCTCTTAACCATCCAGAAACTTTCATGCAGATCAATACCACTTAGAGTTAAGAGACCTACTAACTTCTTGTGATTTTTGTCAGATGTGATATTAGAAACTCAGGAGGTCATACAACACAGAACTAATCCTGAGCATCAGGACTTCTGGGCTGACATAAAGGGTTTGGATGTAGGCCATCATTGCAGTAGGTAGCCCTGCACTGGTGTATGGTTTCTCCTCCTTCCTATCCCAAGGTGCCCTCCTCAACCTCAGAGGGAGACCTGCTACAGTGGTACAGTGATTTACAAAAAAATAGCAAGGATGGACCTTTTCAGAACTGTTTTCTTTAGTGTAAATTGTGGCAAAAATAACTTTTTTTTTTTTTTTTTTTTTTTTTCCCTGTATGGAATGTATATCCAAGTGATTCAATATTTTGTACTTGAATTTAATTTCCTCTTTTGGGCCAAATGGCTTACCACATCATCAGCACATTTGTTCTCTGTACACATAGTATTTTGAGATGGAAGCATATCTAGGGAAACTGTTAGAGGCTGAAATTCTCTTTGAATCAATTTTTCCTTGTTTGTTCAGCTGCATACTTTTAGGAGATTTAAATTCACAGAATCACAGAATCACAGAATTGTCTAGGTTGGGAGAGACCTCAAGATCATCGAGTCCAACCTCTAACCTAACACTAACAAGTCCTCCACTAAACCACATAACTAAGTTCAACATCTAAACATATTTTAAAGACCTCCAGGAATTTAAAGACCTCCAGGGATTCCTCCCATCCTTCTGTTCATATCAATCAGTGTTTGGAAAAAAATGTGTTGGAAATTATGAGTGATAGGTAAAAGGTAGCAAAAAACAGATCTCATACCTGGTGACATCCATTTTTGAATACTTCTTAAAGAGTATGAATACTGGGACAGCCCAATAGCTTTGGTTCATAGACATTAAAATGAGATAATGAATGACCTAATCACTGGACCACAATTCTCTCATGACTTCATCCTCCTTCTTGACTTCTGACTTCAATAATTTAGTACCATCTAATGATTTGCCAAAAGTTCATTACAGACTGACATGACATCTCTATTCATTCTCCAGATTTACTAGAAATTAATCCTTTATTCAAAATTATTCTGCCATGTGGGTGTGTGTGCATGTACTTAGCTGGCTGATCTCAGTGATTCTTTTTGAACTAAATGAAACTGTAAGGCATTGAAAAGAAAGAGTGTCTGTCAGGTTTTACTGCTTTTAAATGATTGTTCTTCAAGAGGCAGGATGCCTCTGAAAATATTTGTTGCTTTCTTAGTCTATTTAATTAAAAGCAAATCAGTTGTATTTGCCTATAAACATTTTTTCCAAATTCTTATTTCCAGAAACACATTACTATAAGGAACAATTGGAGATTTTCAACAGAGCAAAAAAGGATTATATATGCTGCCACTTTTTAAATAAGATCTGTAACTGAACAGACTGCCTTATGCAAACATGAATACTACAAATAAGCACCCTGTAGCCTGTCTAGAGAGAGCTGCTGTGAGTCTGACTGTAAAGGGATATTTTTTTTTCCCCAGGCAGAAAGAGATGAGGCACTCTGAGGTGAAAAGATATTTCCTGTTTTATTATTCCCTCTTTATTCTGAAAACGTTACTTCTTTCACAGTATTTTATGTTTTCAAGTTTATTTATGTCCCTGCAAATGTTGTTTGACAGTAGCTGAGGCTAGGCAATCTGTAATCACATAAAATCTCACATTTGGTTTTGCCTGTTTCTGTGAATTTGTGTTGTACAAGTGTGACTTTATTTAACCATCTCTGTATATGTTTCTTATTTGCAAAATGGCTTATTCACACTTTTGACAATACAATCCCTTGTGTTTATTCTAAGCTGTACTCCCACTGATCTTTACAGCAGAATCAATTGTTTTTAGATGGGAACATTTGTTCAAAAATGTGTGAACTGAAATGTATCAATGTATGTGTTGCATATACGTCTGTGTGATCTTCATGTTACTACCAGCTTTATTCACTTTAGCAATTGACTTAATTGTAACAGTCTCTCTATATATATACTAATTTTGTAAAGTTACTGAGCAAAACTTAATGTTAAATCAAGTTTTGATCTGGGCACTTACCTTTAGTGTAGTAGCTGAAAAAATCTTAAGAAACATCACACCCTGAGTCCTCTGAGTAAGCTCTGGATTTGAAAATTAATATAGAGCCTTGCATAATTTTAGAGGACTACAGGCCAGGAGTCTGTGGACCTGAGAGCAAACATACAACAGAAAAAAAAACAACAAACAAGCCAACCCAAGCTGAATCAAACCAAACCAACCAACCAACCAACCAATCAAAAAAAACAACCACAACAGAAGCAGTTCAAATTAGCATGTAATAAGGAGGTAACCTCTCTTCTTTGTAGAATACTGCTAAGATTACTTTTTAAAGTACTGTTTTTGCTTTCCACGTTGACTCAAAGCATGAAGTTGGAATATTGAAGAAGGCATGAAGAATAGAGAGAAAGAAAGTCTGGAAAAAGTCTGGAAAGTTGGAAAGCATACCTTAAAATGAGAGACTAAAAGAGCTCATGAAAGGGAACATTAATGGGTAAACTAATAATCAGTAGATGTCTACAAAAGGAGATATATATCATTCTGAGGCCCTTTAATATAGCTGATGAGGCTGTAATTAGATGTGCCATCTGAAAACTGAGGTTAGAAAAATGCAAATTAGAAAAAACTTACTGCTTATTAGCCATGAGTACTCTTAATTACCAGACCGGTTTGTGAAGGAAAAACCTAAATTTGTAACATGCTGCAGACTTGAAATTGAGAATGTATGTGTATTTTAAAGTTGCTTTCTAGCTCAGTTCTGAAATGTTGGGCAAGTCCCTCATGAAGGCCTTCTCTAGGTTAAGGAAATGGTAATTGCTCACTCACTTCCATAAAGTACATTACATCAGTAAGGAAACATATCTCTGAGTTAATATGTGTTTTGCATTTCAACAAATTCAATGGCAATAGTCCTCCTGGTATTAACATCCATGAATTATCACAACAACCAAAGCGACAGGTCCATAGTTAAGTTTGAATTGCATTCTAAGAAATTCTTTCCAATTTTTTTTATAGATCACAACTATACACCTGTTTCCACTGGGTGAATTTTTAGAAGAAATCAGCATTCATTCTGTGGAGCAGGGAAGAGACAAAGGTTTTTAAACATGTTTATTGCAATTTTTCATCACAGCCTTCTATGGACTTGATCTGAGATAAGATGTGAGAAAAATAGCTGATGTGGCTTTTGGTGCTACAGCGAAATTCTGTTTTGACTGCTTCACTGAAGCATCTTTGAGATTTATACTGGCCACATGTCACATCTTGATGGTGTATGCTACGCATGGACATGGCCCATCACTGGTTTGTTCCCAGCCACCTTCAAAGCCAGTTCAGATTTCTGTATTTACCAATGAGGACTTGATCCTATAGCCTTCCTCTCTGCTGAGTTGCCTTGGCTAATGGCATAGGGAAAGACATGAGGAAGCAAGAATGATAGGCTCAAGGTCTAGTTCTTAATTTCCATGGTCTAATGAGCAACTGCAAGAGATGTGCCCTGTGTGGTTTTGGTCCCTTTTAAAGGCCATGTTACATTCTCAGGATGATTTTGGTTCACACATGCCCAGAAAGCAGGCACTCCGTGTTTTCCTATCCTGCTCTCACAGTCCTATGCTAATTGTGGTAACAGCACCTGAATGTGTTAATGGGCTTCTTAATATATCTTCTGAAAACATCATTGTAACACAGCTGAAATGAAGTATGGAAAAAATTTGACTACTTATTACCCCTTTACAATGCTTTCAGTCTACAATGTGTACAAACTAGTGCTCCTGAAGCAGTGCAAGAAGAGCTGCTGGAGGAGGCTCACTTCCATGAGTTTTCTCTCTGCAGTTGTCCTCATAGGCTGAACCCCAAAGTCTGCAGTGCCTTTCCTTTCCTCTCTTCCTTACTACTTGCTTGGCTGTTTGGAGCTGCCACCACCATGATTAACAGGAGCAATGAATAGATGCAGTCAAGGTGGAAAGGGTGCTGGCAAGTCTCATTGTTTCTCACAGGAGAAGGCTCTGCTGGGTGGAGTGGAGGAAGAAGGAAGCAGATCACATAATTTTTATCACAACAGGGAACTGACTGGTAAGGTCTGATAGAAGGAAAGCAAGGCACTTTGTTTACCTGATGCTCCCTCTTACCATCATAGCAGATTTGGTTGTATCATTTACAATTTAATCACGTTCCAAACACTTATGCAAACTCTGCAGAAGCCCAGCTGTCCTGGGGCTGCCAGCTCCAGGGCAGGCTGAATGCCTGTATAGTCCCATGGTCCAGGGAGCTCTGACTTGTGTCTGTGGTGTTGACTGCCCTTGCATGGGTATTTATTGTTCCAACCAAAGTGAGAGAGGATCCAATGGGAAATCCCTGGCACCTGCTTTTTCCCTTTTTTCCACCCATCTTATCTTTGCTGTAAAACTGTGAATCTGAGTCAGACAGATTTCTCTGACACCTTTAATTTATTTGGTCTAGTGCTAGAAATATGTTTCTTCGTACATATGCAGAATGGTTACAGAGCTGCTTGCTCTCCTGAAGCTCAAGTGCTGTTCTCAAGAGACACTTAGGTATGATCAAGATCCTCTTACCCCATCCTGCAGCATATCTAGCACTTGCTGATTGCCTATCTTGGAAAATTATCCTCTTCGATGAAGAAGCAGGAACACATGAATGCTTCCTCCATTGTCCTTCCTTTTGTTTAGTTCTTTCCCACCCCCCAGATGTTTCAGATTCTGTAGTTCACACATAGCCAAATAACACTCTTGATTCTACACAGCAGGAAAGAACGGGATTTTGAAAATGGACACGTAACAGTTCCTTAGGTCTGCTGCTTATCAAATATTTTCTGGCAGCTCACCTAATCACTGATCCTTCTCTCAGATTGTCTCTCTGAACCAATTGAAGCCTGATGTTTGGTACTCACCTCTCCTACCATTTGATAGAATTCTAAACACTCTTTGGTGAAAATAATTTGCTTTGGTAATACCAACTATGGTATGGACTTTGCAAATAACACCCAGCCCTATTAATCAAACATGCAATATAAATGAACTCCTACAGTTCACTCATCAGTAAGCATCTTCCACTCACCCCTACACGATGTAAAAGCCAGGAATTTATTTATTTATTTAATTATTTTTCCAGACTTATTTGTCACTCTGTGCTCCTTTAATGAAAAAGCCTTATAGGGAAGTCACAGTGTGACTGCCTTTCTTTATATTTCAGACAAGTACAGGGCCAGATTTGTAAAGTCAGTTAGATATCTAAATAGCATTGTATCTGTAGCCCGTAATCTCCTGACCCTAGCTATGGTGATGAAAGATTTTCCATTTGTCTCCACTCTTAGAAGGTTTTTAGAGTATTTCACTAAGCGTATTTTTTCTACTAGTTATCTTTATTCCCCTGTTGTTCATATTATTCAAATATAGCACATTCATACTATTGCAGTTTAAAGCTGAGATCTTTCTCTGATAAACTAAAAAAGTTTCTGCTTGTTAGCTTTCCACTTTGCCTGGGTACCTCTTTGATTTCACAGATTATATTTCTTTTGAAGCTTTTCAAATGTTTGGTAACACAACGGTTAAACTCCCTTACATATACTATAGTTTAAAAAAATTAAATTTAGGAGATCTGGTTAAGGGTTTTTTTCTCTTTTCAGTGTCTCCTTGCTCCTACACTGACAGCAAAGATTATCCTCCTTTCCTCATTGGAGCATGCTGAGAAGCACCGCGAGTCCTTACATTCCCAGGCAAGCTTGAGACCACCGGCAGACAAGTGTTAGTTTTCCTTCCTTATCCAGTGACACCAAAGTCATTCTTCATCCTCTCAAGGCATTTGACTGGCATTGCCTTCACTTCTGGTACGTGTTGTGACTCTGTGTAATATCATTGATACTGCAGTGTTCAGTATTTTTTTTTGTCATACCTTCATGACTTTCAGTATTGCCACCTGGAATCAGAGTGAAAATTTTTATATAAATGGTCCCAATATGGAATTATTTATTATCCTGTCTCTTTTGTCTTTATTTAGAATGAAATGAAACACAAGAAGGATAATCTGTTTGCATATTTAGCATTGTGTAATGCTCCCATAAAGCTTTCATTGGCAAATTTATGGTGTAATGTAGATTTTTTAAAGTCAGAAACCTGTAAAATTGCTTGACAAGGAATTTTTTGTTTGGCTAAGAAGGCTCATTTTTTCATGCCTTTAAAATGTGTGGAATTTTGTGTCTAGTTTGTGAGTGCTTTGATAAGGTGCAAATATAACTCTTGTAACTGAAGTGTACCACCTTGCCCTCAGCTGTTTTGGTGGTGTGGGAGTTTGGACAGTGTGTTTCCATCCAGCCAGTTGGCCAGGCTAAATTCCCCTTGTTTCTCACTGATAAGTGAAATGTTTTTTTTTTCTTCTGCTGTTGTGTCTTGCTTGTGTGTTAGAGGTAGACAGGTTTATCTGTGCCGCAAAGGAAAAAGTCCATACACTACCATACTTACGAATAAAGTTTTATCTATTTGACACCTGTGACTTTTCTGTCAGGAATAGATTTCTCCCAAGAAAAAAGTTTAATCTAAGACAGTTCTTGTTCAGATATTATACCTCTGGGACTGCATTCTAGCCATCATTTTACTTGTCTCTTCATTCCTTTTTTTTTTTCTTTTTCCTATTACTCTTCTCACTGCACCTGGCTTTGTTACTGCTGAAGCTCTAAACACCAAAAATTCTCACTTGTGCCTTTCCAGGGCCTTTTGGGCATTTGTCTGGCCAGGAATGGTGCAGTGAGTAACTTCTATGACTTTGACAGAATTTTAACAATTTTAACTGCTGGGTCAGTGTCACCATTTGATTGGTTGTGTGATGAAGATGATGTCTTCCTTTTCATGGCTAATTGCCACAAACTTTCTGAAAGAAAACTGAAGTCTTATACTTTTTGAGTAGGCCATACTTGCTGAAATACATCTCTGTTTGGTCTCTAATAGCTATTGTTGCAACGCCTGGCAGTCCATTTAGCTGCCAGAAGTCTCAATAGTAATTAGAAGTAGTGATGTATTTTATATGGGTGTAACCCCCCCCCCCCCCCCCCGGAAAATAAATAAATAAATAAATAAATAGATAGATAGATAGATAGATAGATAGATAAATAAATAAATAATTTTCTGCTTTAGCCCAGTGCTCAGGAGCTTTATTTATTTATTTATTTATTTTTTCCAGTTGACATGTGTTTCCTTACACTGACTGCAGTTCCTCAACAGATCTCTGAGAGCTTCAGTAGTATTCATACAATGGTACTGAACAGTGGTTCTGCATTTGTGGTTGACTTGCTTCTGTTCCTGAAAGCTGTGCTTTCAGCCATGCTGCTCTTTCCATAGCACATTTCCCAAAAAAAAAAAAAAAAAAAAAAAAAAAAAAAAAAAAAAAGATTTCCAAAGCTATATCTGTCCCAGACTGTGTCTTTCCGCATAGTGGATGCCTCTGTGTCTAACACTGTGCTCATACAGAACCTGGTTTGCTGTCTCCTCATGGCACTGTCTGCTGTGTGCATACCCTAAAATTCTCTATGTTTTCATATTGTAGTGACCCCTCCTGGAGATCCACCAACTGCCACACTATTGTGGCCACTTCATTTCTCCTGTGGAGATTTTTCCAGCCATTAGACTAGAATTCAGCACATGGAAATACTGAATTACGTATAACTCCAGTTTTACTTAATCTTAGTAGGTTTGAATTTTGAAAATCTAATGGTAATGCTGGCTCACCTTGTTTAGCTGCCACAATCCCTGGTTTCTTTTGTGGGTAAATACCTAAAGGGTCTTGTTTTCTTACTCATAAGTGCATGGCAATTGTCATTATTTGACATTCAACAGCTATAAAGGCTGTAGTTAAACCAATTGCCTGCTTAACTGTGTTTAGGGCACTTAATCTCCACTGGAGAATTTGGGGATTTTCTCAAGTTCTTCTAACACCTCTGTGTGTGTGCAAATGCCCATTACAGGCAAAGCCTACTGCATCAGCCCCGTGTTGTCTCAGCTCCTCGCAAACTCCCTCCAGATGTCAGCGCAGCCTCCTGCTCCATAAAACTAATCAGAGCCTACAGCAAGCCATGTCCCACCGCACAGACCCCAACTGTTGCTTTTTGTGTTTTAATGGCCAATCCCCTCCCTCTCCGTGCCTCTGGTGTGCTGCCCGGCACAGGTAACAAATGCTTTGCCACTGACCTGTACGGGTGTGAAGGCCCCTGGGTTCAATTAAAAGTAGCAAAAGGCAGTAAATAAACCGCATGGACCAGGGCATTAAATTGCTTGGCTCAGGGAAGAATCAGATGCCGAGGAGGTTTGGGTTGGAGGTGGGCCGCATGCACTTGCACCCATGCTGCAATTTAATACCCCTGCTGCAAGTTAATGACAATTGCAATCAGGCAGGATGATGTCCCCTTTCTTCCTTCCACTCCTGCTTTTTTTACATTCCCAGTGCTCTCCCCAATAAATTAAAACCTTCCCCCCCTCCTCCTTTTCCTATTTTGTTTTACTGCCTTCATGCTGTTCCCCTTTATTTCCAGTATTTTATTTCAAGGAGTCAGTTTGAAGTGCTCTCAGCCCATCTGCTGGCTTGGGTTAGAATGAGGGCTGGAACGAGACAAGGGGGTTTGGAAGCCACGAACTATTTATAGTGTATTTGTTCTTTCACATTGGCACTAAACTTTGTTTATAGAATCACCTGCAGTAGAAGCTGAGCCAGGGGACCACAGCTCACTTGATCTAAAATTGGCTTTATTTCGTGGGTTTCTTAACGGAGTCCACATGTGTGTGCCTGCTTCCCGCCAATGTGTGTTTGATGCTTGTACACATGTAGAAAGCACAAACACAAAGTGCCCACGAGCGTGCGTGTGAAGTGCCCAGAGAGTGCCTGGTCGACACACTTTTGCAGATGATGCACGTACCTGGAAGAAGAAGGGAATTGTGTGTATGCATTACCACTGTCTAGAAAGTAAAGGTTCCCAAGAGAAATCTTGAATGAAGATTTTTCATTGCAATTTCTCCAGTCGGTTTTCATTTTCTCCAAGTAGTATTTTTGTCTTGGGTTGGCCTGTTGAAACACAATGCTCATTTTTGTTTTCCTTCTGCGTTAAATGTTTTTTCTTCTTTTCAAAACAAAACAACAATTTAGATTGAAACCCAAGGAAATCTGTCATTTAAAATTGCTATTTTGACATAAAAGCATTTCATTTATTTTTCTAACCAAAAATTGACATTTTAATTTGAACTAAAACAAAATTTTTCATTTACTTTCAAAGTATCAATTACATATTAAAATATTTTCATTTCATCTCCTCAGAAAGTCAGACTATTCCATGCTTCCAAAACTGCAGGTATGTGGGTTTGCAATATTTGTGTGTGCATAATTGTGGTAGTGTGACCATATTGTGCAGGATGCATGTTGAGTATTTGCAGGTGTTATATACATTTTGCAGAATGTACCCTCATCTGTATGGTTTGGATATCCACATTTGCACAGTGGCAGTAAGATACGCACACATATGTTGAGTTTATGCCAGTAATATCTCCATGTATTTATGTTTTTAGGTTTTGCTTCTGAATGTGTTTTTAATGTGTATGAGCTTGTTGCAGTGCTGCCAACAGTGTTAAAAATAACGAAGCAAGACAAAGTAAGTCATAAGATTGGGGAAAATAATAGATTTTTGTTTCTTTTTTCCTCATTCTCTCTCTCTTTCTCTCTCTCTCTCTTTTTTTTTTTTTTTTTTTTTTTTTCTCTTAGCTTGTCAGATTCGTGTTTTCAATCTGATCTTTACAACTTTGATGACAGAAGAGCAACGTTTTCATTGTAAAAGTAGATTTCTGATTCTACAGTGATCATTTGGCTGTAAGAGCTGAGGTTTGAATAAAGACATGGAGAAAACAGCAGGACATATATTAAATTCTGGGAGCTGGTTAAAAGGGTCCTTGTTTCTGTTTGCAGGGTAGGTATCAGGGTACGTGTTTCTATTAGCAATATTTTCTACTCATATTTTGTACTTGCATTCATCTGTAGTAGAATAACTAAAAGTTTATGTGCTTCTACGATGCTGTTGTGCAGAATGTATATTTTAGCCACAAAAAAACTTTAGTTTCTAGTCTACATCAACTATTTAATAACATCCTAGAAAGTAAAGAGAAACTTTGAAGTAAACAACTTATACTGTCCTAAGATTCATCTCCTCTAGATGAGGAGGCTCTTTGAACGAGATATCTATTTAGAATAGTCATCTAAAATTTAGGTTTTCTGACTGCATGCATTCAGAATCTGTGCGTTTTTACTTGTGATTTATATATATGTAGCAGTCCATATGTCAGTTTTGTTTGTACACGCAATATGTATGTAGATACTTGTGAAACCTCTGTATTGTCATGTTTATTCAACATTCTGTCATTTATAAGGTAAAAAGATTTTTATTTTTTTAAATGTATTTCATCTATTGAGCTGGTATAAAATAAGAACCTCAAATGCCAGAATTTTCTATTAGATAACTATATTGAGTTTTGCTTAGTGGTGCATTTACAGGTATCCTGTGAGTTTGAGTATGTATATGAATATACTATATTTGATGAGAGTGCAGGCAGTCAACACTATGAATACTTTCTGTGACCAGAATAAAAGGTATGTAACTCTAGTACACACTCTAGTTACATACCTAGACACATTCTAGTTTGTAAATATTCATGTTGGCATTTGAGGGGTCAGATCCCAAGTGAGTGAGTACTGCTGTAGCTCCACTGACTTCAGTTGACTCTTGACTCCTGCCATGATGGTTTGTGGCCTGGAAAACATGCTTACTATGAGAGATTAGAAGGGATCTATTTGTTTCACTTGTAAAAGAGCTTAAGAAATGATTCAATCATGTTCTATAATTACTGTTGTGAGGAGAAGGTGTCTGATATTACAGGGGTATTCAGTCTAGTAGACAAAGGTATATAACAAGGTTTGAGAGCTGAACAATTCAAATCTAATATAAGACTTTTTTTAAAAAAATATTATTTATTTTTTAATACTTGACCTTTGGGACACATAAGTAGTAGATAATGTAAATCCTGCATCACTCTGACCATTTAAAATAAAATTGTATAGTTCCCTAGAGCAAGTGCTGTGGATTGGCTTTGAACTGTGAGGTCATGAGCTGTATTACTGGGGGGAGGATTCATAGCATGTGCCAGGCCAGTAAGAGCCAAAATGATCAGGCCACGATTATCAGATGCAAGAGTCTAGTAAGAACCAAGTGGTCTCAATGGTTGGTCGAAGATTATCAGATCAAGATCATCGGATTACATCAAAAGATGAACTGTCCATTGCTCTTCTGTGTGCACACATATGATGCCTGTAATGATTTTATTTTATTTTGGATTGTGATGTGCACTTGCTGCTGGAAGCCTGTGGGATACTTCTCAGGCTACTCCCATCCATGTTGTGAGCCTCAGCCGATGGGAGGAGGGAAGCAGAGATTTATATAGCGCGTGTGGGAATCCCCCACAGGGCCCCTCTGGTGAACTTTGACTCCTAGGCCTACTGCCAAGCATTAACTACAATACTTGCACTTGTTTTTGACAACAGCACGCAGGTTGTATTTCACCAATTGCTATTTTGGTTTCAAAGTTATGGTAGAAATGTCTTTGGATACTGGCCTGGTATAAGCGGAGTGGGAGATTTACTCTTATTGTGTAATGTCACCTTTCATTTGGTGCTTGGAATGAAAATTATGGAGTGTCACTCACTCTTTTTATTAAATTTCAAGGGTATGCACCTCTTGTGTGGGAAGTGTAACTCTGTCCACTTTTGCCTAGAGTGGTAGCCTCAGCTATTGGGCAGCTTTTAAAATGTGAACAGATTTTTTTTTTCTCTTCTTTTTGTCATTTAGTCAGGACCAGCAGCAGCAGTGCCATGCTCCAAACTGCTGCCTGTGATGATAGATGAGTTTGGCCTTGAAAGCACAGAGAGATACTGGACACAGCACAACACAGATGTTGCAATGCAGCCAAATTAAGCTGTAGTGGGAATGTGCAAGTTGGGCCTTAGTCAGAATATCTCATGCCTCCCTGCCTCACTGAAAAGCAACAGCAAAATATTAGCAGCTGACTTGGTGGGATATACACTTGCCCAAAATATTCTGCTGCTGGCTGCAAATGAACCAGCATCTGATCTGCTGTGTGACTTTGCCCAGGATTTCACAGCTGTGGGGTGGAGAGGTAACGGCAAAGGAAGGCTCCAAAAGAAGTTTTGATGTCTGCAATCTTCCTATCAAAGGTCTCCATAAATCACAGCACAGGAGATAGTCTAGAGATTTTAGGTCATGCTTATTCCTTGGACCCAGGTCAGTATCCTACGGGAAACAAACATCAACATTACACACCACGGGAAACACTCCTGGGAGCTTCTGCGATAAAGTGTAATCAATTAGTAGGTGGAGGTTGTAACAGCAGTTATGAATTAAATTGCTGGTCTACACAAACAGCAAGATCAACAGGCTAACACTATTCTTTAAGTTGATATATCAATAAAACGGAATAAGGAAGCATTCAGAGATCGTTCCCACACCCAAAACAAAAGAAAACAAAACAAACAAACAAAAAAAAACAGTTTCTGGGTGAAGGTACTTGTACAACATTTTCAGCTTAATAGAGGGAAAGAGGAAAAATGGTTAAAAAAAAAGTGATGGAAAAGAGTGGAATCTGTACACAGGGAAAATAGCATCAGGAAAAAGAAAAATTTTGGTAAAATGATTTCATGTTGCAGGATGATAAATGTGAAATGTAGTGAAGGTGGCAAGCAGATAAGGGAAGAAGGGATTAATATTTATTTATTTATTTTATTTTATCAGGCTCTTTATAAACTTGAGATCCTAATCCATGGATTCTTGGTCTTAACGTAACAGGGTAACCTAGAAGAAAACATGTCTTGCAATATTTCTTAAAAATCATGTTATTTTTTCCTCTGGCTGATTATAAAGGGAAGGGAAGATCAAATCCTGACATTTCCCCTGCTAGAGGAGCCCAGTCCCAGAGATGTCAGACAGAAGCTCCTGTTAAGATATAACTAAATTGCAGCAGGAGGATAGAGGGGATCTAAAAATTGCCTGAAAATTAATTCTTCCTTGTGACTAGCAAGAGGTACAGACCATAGACAAATATAGTTTCAGGAGGGTGAAAGTTAAAACTAGATCCAATTGCCAAACACAAAACTCTGCAAGAGATTGTGTAAATAGAAAAATACAGATGAGAATGTGCTAGCAGACATATATTCTTTTTTTTTTTTTTTTTTTTTTTTTTTTAATATATGTATATATAACTTGTCAGTTGCACGGCTTTGCCTCTCAGCGTATGTGAAAACAAAACTGAAGGGGAATTAATTCTTATATACTTCTAACATTACTATGGATATTCCTCATTTTGGAATTCCTCCAAATTTAGTGTGTGTATGTGGGGGGGAGGTTGGGGAGAAATAGATATGTTTTCTGTTTGTACAATAAAAAAGTATATCTGCGACAGGCATCGGAACGGACAATTTCCACTTTCACACTGCAGAAAAACAGTAGTTCTGAATGCACCCTTTTTTCTTCTTCTTCTTCTTCTTCTTTTTTTTTTTTTTTCTTTCACTACACAAATGTATGTGTGGACTGAAGCTGTAAGAAAAACATCAGAACTATTTCACACAAAAGCACCAAATTCAGAATTATTTCTCCTTCCTATGAATAAAGGTAGAATATTTTTCAGCGTTTTCTTTTTATATTTTTTTCCAGATACAGTTTTATTTTTACTATTTTATTTTTTATTATTTTTGTTTTATTTTGGTCACTGAGAGCAAACACCATTGAGAATGTTAGTGTTTATATTTCAACTTAGAAAAGTGAGTGTCAGAAGAAAAAAATTGAAACTGAAACTGCTAACATGAAACTTCAAGAGCTTTTAAAAAGAGCAGCAGAGTTGTAGGAGCTTTTCCCCTGTAACTTTCCCAGTGCTGCGAACAATTTCAAAAGAAATAACTATATAAAAGGGAAAAAACTGGATGAAATAAACAAAAACCAAGCTCAAAATATCATCCAGTCTATTGTAATTCACATTCCAGGATTTTGAAATATTTGCCTTGGTGGAGACAAAAAACTCTTTTTAAAAGACATTTTTGAAGTTCTGCTTTTAAGACATTTTTTTTTGAGCAATGCAAATTTCGAATGGATTTTTTTATCAGCAAGGATTTATTGTTCTGTTTACAAATGTTTCAACGCGAAGGTTTAAAGGCAAAGACTATTTTATTCCAAAATTTGTTTTTTAAAACTGATCCTTGCTTAGACTCCACAAAGCAGATGGAATGCATGAAAACATATTTTGATTGCTTGGTAAAGGTTTTTTCACAGGGCCACACGGCACCTCTGACCACGCAGCAGTGCGATGTTGTCTGACGTGACGGTGCTCTCGTACAGTCTCTGGTCTCTCTGAGCCTGCTCGGGTGTTTTTCTTCTTTCTTCACGTTGTTCTTTCTCACTCTCCATGCCGAGTTTTTCCCTTTGGTCTTTCTTCTTGTGAGGTGGGTATAAAAAGCTCAGTGAACACAAACTTCCATAATAACACTCCGAGGGCAAATTACGTCCTTGCTCCCCTAGGCAGATCGGAGTTGCCTGGAATATAGGAAAACAGTGCCGATTTAGGCTCTAACAGTAATTTTTATTGCTGCTATTTAGGAAATGGTTCCGGAGCCTCTTCTTGGCAGCCCTCTGCTACATCCATCAGCAAGGCAGCACAACCCTACATGATCACTAAGCACAAATTCTTACACCCTGCTGGGGACTCAGGACAAGCCTCCCACAAATAGCTTTCCATTTCCATCCTGAATTCAGCATTAGCCAATTTAGAGGCAATATATGGATCCAGGAATAGGTTGTCATGTACAGTATGCACAAGACAGCTCTTCCCTAACCTCATCTAATTGGCAATAGGAGTCCTTGTCGTTAAGCACAGGGCAGGGGAAGCGTTAATGCCATTTTCATCTGTGCAGGCTTTCAGGGGGAGGTCAGGTATTTGGTGAGGTTCAGGTGCGTTCCTTCTGAAGACATGGCATCCCTGTATCCCTGGTGCCACAAAGTGTATTCCCCAGGAGGATTTCTTATTTTCCAGAGTGCTATGCTTGTGGAGAAGAATGAGAAAATCAATGTTCTTAGCTCAGACTAATCGTGTCTTTGAGAGTTGTAGAAAATAGAATATCTTTTACATTTTTTATGCTTGAATTTAATCAATAGATGATCCTTGTGAAATAATAGTCAGGAAAGTGTACATTCCAGGTGGATCAAACATCTCATTTTGATATCTTTTTAAAATATTAAATCAAAATATGCATGACAAAGATAAACATTACAACAAGTAATTTCAAGGTCACAGCCCACAGCTTCATTTGGAGAGACCTTGTCGTTTTGACAGTGTCAGACCATCTCTTCCAGCTTTACCTCCGAAATAAAACCTCTGTGAAACCACTGAAGACCTGTGAACCAACTCTTCTTCAATGAAATTGATTCCCTGATGACAAGCAGCTCTGCTAGACGTCTCCAACAAGCAACAGCGCAATTTGACCGTAGTTCTGGTACCCAGACCATCACAAAGTGCTGACTAGGCTTTTGAGAGGGGCCCTGGGACTGCAGAAAGCAGATTCCAGCTGTTCCAGTACGGTTTCTATGTACTTAGCTGGAGAGGTTTTGTTTTCTCTCAGCTGGCAGAGCTCCTGCCCACAGGTCGCAGAGAGCACGGGGTTGTCTCCTGTGGCAGCACCAGGGCCCCGCTCCCTGGCTCTGACCATGGGCTGGGAGGTGCAATGGTCAGCCCCAGCTCTGCTCCATGGCTCTTCTCCTCATCTCTATGACACTGGCCGCAGTGCTGGACATTTGTCAGCTACCGCTACTGCTCCCTCAGCATCCTGCGCTGCACGACCTGCCCCCAGTCACCCCAATCTCCCTATCCTTGCCCCACAAGCTTTCTCTTCGCCAGCCCCGCGGAAAGCTCCTCGCCGCTTCGGGTTCAGTTCAGTGGAGACTGTCTCACCACAAACACCTCATTTGTGCCTTTTCATTCTCCGGGTAATTTGGGATTGATGCAGCCTTGTGGTTCAAGGAAAATCCAGGTCCAGCCGGAGTGCTCACTCAGACAGTGGCGCAGACGGCCGGGCGGCAGGGCGGTCTTCATCCTCCAGTGTTTTTCTGTGATCGTTTACAGGCAGTGAGAGCTGCATTTCTCCCCCATGTGTTTTGTTTGCACCGAGCTTTTTCATTTCTCAGGCTGTGAACTGAAATGACTGGGTAGTTCATCTTGCCACTGGTAAAGTCATGCAGCTGGCCCACCCTACTGCCTGGAGTCTCTTCAGGGCTCTGTGCAGTGCAGCTGATATAGCAATAAATGAAAAGCCACCACAGGCACCAAGCTGTTGCTGTTAGAGGTATGAGCCATAAAACTGTCCCTGCTAATGCAGAGAAACAAGCAAGAGTGCTAGAGCTGATGATGCAAGCTGGAGCTGCCATGGGTGATAGCTCCAATCTTGTCAGTGTTGCAATACTGAAGTCTGCACAGCCAGTTGTGATGATGATAATAACAACAGCAGCTGCCGTTGTGAGAGGTAACATGCTGGAAAAACGCTGTGGTGCTGCAACTGTAGGATGCTGTGGTGCCTTGTCACAGGGAAAATCAATACTATATGATAAGAAAACAGTGAATCCACAGCTGGTGTCTTTGCAGTGTGGGACCTCTGAGACCAATGGGCAATGTGGGGCTAAAGTTATTTCTCCACACTCTTAACATGGAAGTATCAGAGACAAGTTACCACCAAGTACCTTGTCCCTAGTCAGTTTGCCTCCAGAAATCCCTCCCATGTAAGCCCAGTCCTGGCAGGCAATGATGACTTTAGCATATTAGCCTCTTAGTCTTCTCCCTACATTCTTTGCCTCATTTTAAATGATTTAAAAAATAAAAATAAAAATCACAGCGTGAGACTTCAGCCGGAACAAGTGGATGGTTTAGCTAGGCCATCAGCCATTTGTATTAATACCACAGGTGATGAGAGCACTCAGTGCCATAGCGAAGATAAAATAGATGGGTGTTTTCCCTGGTGCTGGCTAACAAATAATTTTCCTTTGACTCCTCATTAAAATCTCATATTAGATATGCTTAAAGAGACATATGAATGGTCAGGTAAATAAGGCACAATTGCCATTGCTTGGAACGGAAGCTATCTAATTATCAGTACTCCCATGAGGGACTATGGTTGCACTGGGATGTGCAACAGGTGCACATGACCCTGCTGCAGGCGTCCTTTAAGCAAGTCTGTCCCAGCCTGGGGCACAGTTTCCACACTGCCTTTACAAGCAGGCAGTGAGCCAGCCCTGCTCCATCCTGACAGTACAGGTTCTGTCTTGCCCTTTTTCTCGTCCCCTTTGCTCTGTTATCTTTATCTATTTATTTATTTGCCTGGTTCCTGTGTAGATGCACAATTACATGAGGTAGCACAAGCAGGCGTGTAGGACAGAGGAAAGTGTTTGTTTCTGGTGATAGGGGCAATGTATGTCCTCCCAAAGTGTCAGCAGCAGGTAGATCGTGCTAAGCCTAACCCACAGCAGGTGAGGAAGGTGTTTGTGGGGTCTGCTTCCTCCTCTACACTATAAACATCTTCCCACTCCTGTGATGGTCTGATTCCACAGGGGTGTGGGGAGTTCAAGCAGTGTAATACCAACTTCACTGCTGGCTGAGTTAGGTGAATCAGACTCCAATAGGATCAGGTACACACAAGGATTAGGGTAGGGGACAAAATGTCAGTACTGGTGCAACTGGTGAACTGAACCGCGACCCAAGAGCTGCCTTTCCATAGCAGCTGTACAGACCAACTTGTCCATAGCATGAATTTGTTGACTAAATCTCTGATCTCCTGTAATTTGTACGGGAAATCATTCTTTTGAATAAGCACTTTTTCTGCTCACTGTTTTTCACAGCTTCTTGTATTGCCTATCTCCAATTCTGCTGGCTCTAGAAGAATTGAATGCAGTATTCCTTTTCAATGCTATGTCTCTGCAGAGACAAAAATGGCTGCTGAGGATGCCTTAGGTGGAGTTGCTATGTTTTGAGTAGGAGGAACAGAGAAGACGATTCCTGACATCTTTTTCAGCGTTAATTTTTCTGGAATTTTCTAGTTGGGTTGGTAAAATGATGATCTGAGAACAGAAGACCTTGATTCTATCCTGGCATTTGATATCTGTAATTCTACAAATGGGAAGTGACTTACTGACTTTGGTGCATTGTTTAACCTAAAGTATATGGCAGAAAGAATTCAAACAAACATCCTACTTAAAGTATTGCTTTAAACCGCCAAAAAAGGTATATTCTAATCCTGAAAAATTATCAAAAGTAGCTGAAGTAACATGTAAGTGGAAAAAAATAGTTCTCATTTTAAAGAAAATTGTTCCTTTATGTACTTTTTTCCTTAAGTGACACACATGATATAGTACACGTTGTTGCATTGCACAATGTACCTTCCAAGTTAGTGGCAGTACGACTTCTCTGCTGTTAAGAGATCATCCAGTTGCTCCAGTGTGGAACAGTCTTGCTGCCATACAAGATGAAAAAAGTCTGTTTGACTGTTTCTAATTGTGTGCTATGGTTATAGCACACAGGTGAAGGGGTTGCAGGAGGGAGAATCAAGGGAGCAAGTGTGGGACTTGGTGCTGACCCTAACCTGCTCTGTAACCAGCAAAATATCCTGAATAGCAACAATTCCTGCATGTTGACTGTCTTGCTGGTCTACGATGGCCATTTATAATTATGTCAAGGTAGACATGGAACTGGAGGCAAGGCCTTCCTCTGAAGCTGCTTCAAGGATGAAGGAAACAGACAAATCCCTGCTTTTGATTAGGATTTCTAGGGACACATCAGAGTTTGATGTTGGTATTTATTTAATGATTTCAGCATAGTTAAATTGGTAGAGATCCCCAACTGTGAATACAAATATCCCAGTACAAGCAAGTCATACTGCTACTTATTGTCCTTGTATGAGATATGCAGACTATCAGTGGTGCAAGGCATTGGTGACCCTCTGTATTCATTATGGACTATAGCTTGGTTGTGACAGAATCTGCTTGTTGAAGGAGAGGAGAGTGGCAGGAGGCAGTATGCTGTACTGGACCTTATTGTTCCTGCTAGAGAAATCAGCCAGCCCACATGCACAGGGCCAGTTATATGAGAGCAGAGAGATGGGGAAGCTACAAGGTAACTGAGGAATAGCCATCCTGTAGATTACTGAATTATATTATTCCTGTAGATTCTGCTGGTACTTGGCAGCTGGTAAATGATGAAGAGTGTATGCTGCTGATATAAATCAAAATAGAAAAGATCCCCAGGACTCCACTACAATATGCTGTGTGTTCCTATGGGAATCTGTCCCAGCATTGCTTTCATTTGAGCCCTCCTTTGTTTATTTTGCAAAACAGAAAAAATATTCTGAAGGACTTTTGGCTCTTCCAAGTCCTGCTTTGGATATTCCAGCTTCCAACGAAAATCAGACACCCTCTGGCTCCAGACTAGTAACTCCCCACTGTTTTCCCTAACCACTAAGAGGTCTAGCATGTACAATTTTGAACTGAGTATCTAAACACAAAGAAATTTAAAATACTCTGACAGACTATGAGTTGTGCTTTTTTAATCACAGTTATAACGTTTATATCCCATTATTCATTAGAGGTGTAGAAATTTCCATTTAAGCTTTGAAGAAAAGAGTTAAAAATGAATAAATGTAATGGGTCCCCACATTGCGTGTAAGACATTTGATATCAACTGGCAAGAAAAATTAAGATGAAGTACTTTTTTAGTGTGGTAACTATTGTCATTATAGGCCAAAAAACAAATGAGACATTGAATTGCTATCAAGAATAAAAATCTGGGTGAGTAAAATAGCTCTCCTACTGA
Organism: Netta rufina; assembly: GCF_964035555.1. NCBI lineage: Eukaryota > Metazoa > Chordata > Aves > Anseriformes > Anatidae > Netta > Netta rufina. The sequence goes on from NC_140123.1 coordinate 123,615,577, forward strand.
CCTCCAAAGTCACATAGGTTAAAATGATACCAATAGACAACACCTTCACAGAGAACATCTGATTTGCTTGATAAAAAAAGAACAGGATTAGGGGCTTAGGAACAAAAACAAAAACACAAAACAAAACAAAACAAAAAAATGTGATCAGTGCCTTGATTCCTCAGGTAAACACCTGCCTGTCACTAGATGAGTTATGAGCCTATCTGATTCATTTGTACATCTGTCACAAGCCTGCCCACCCATGTTAGGGTGTAGAGCGTCTTAGTACTGCTTTTCAGGACTGAAATTTATAAAAGAGGACAGATATCTCAGAGGAAAGGACAGCGAACAACAGCAAATATTGAGGAGCCAAGCAGTCTCCCTTTCATCATCTATCAGGGTGTTTTGGGGTCAGCCTCCTTTCACCCAAGGGAAAGAGGAGCTTTCAGAGAAGAGGAAGTGTCCTAGCCATTTTAGGGTGGTGGTGGTGGCCAACCATTCTTCTGTGATATTTTTAATATTCCAGGATGAAGATATCCCACAGATGACTGAATTCAGAGGTAACTTTTCTTTCATCTGTCCAGAACCCAATCAGACTTAAGCTTTCTTATGAATTTGATCCTTTCTGACACCTCTTTCAATGTAAAATCCCTCAGGCTTCTAGTTAGGCCCAGACACATCCATCCAGTGTCTCCACACAGAATACTCCATGTTGGCAATTCACATCATTGCTATGGAAGAATCCCTTTCTCTTCCAAATTAAAATTTTATTCGTGGTAGCTGCATTTCTTTATGCACAGCTAATCAACAATTTAAATTCAGGTTGATGAAAGCTTCCTTTCTCTGTTCTTGAGGATCACCATTCTGCTCATCACTCACAGTCTGTATGGTCATAGCCTGGGAGCTCAAAGACTCATGAATCCCATCCAGACCATATAGTTTGCACAGTGTGACTGAGACATGACCTTCCATGTGCGCGGCTAAATCTCTTGTCCAAGTTCTCTTAGTTTGCATTTTGTGTTTGTAGCTTTCCTCTGTGGTTGTTACCTTCCATTTGCAACCTTTCCTTGGTTCTTCTGTACCTCCTGCATCAAATGCAAAGAGTTTTAAGGTTTTTTTTTTTTTTTTTTTTTTTTTTTTAGCAGGCTGGGGTCATTTCTTGTATTTTCTATCACCTCTCATTCACCAAGAAGATACTTTGGCCTGCCTATGATGCCATACCATAGTGACTGCTTGCTACATTTTCAGACCTGGGGACCACGCTTTCTCCTTTTCTGCCCCTTTCCTAGAGCAGTTCCCTGTAAATATACACATAAACTGCTCCACCAGCCTCTTTCAGGCTTGGCTGGCTGGAAAAATTATGATGGAAGTGTTTTCGTGGTTGCTGGCATGTGCCGGTTTGCTGCAAATGGATGGTTGTGCAAGTCCCATGAGGGGCTAGCCTGCCAGCAGAGTGTCCCCACTGGGGGCTCCATTCTCTCTCACCAAAAATTGCAACATTTCCGGTTTTTGTTCTGGCTGGAGTGTCACCAAGTGCTGAGATGCAAATTCCTCCGCAAATAAAATGCCCCTCTTGGCTCTGTTCTCTTTCCAATTGTTTTCTTTCCAGTAATGCCTACAGTGACAATGGTTAGGTCACAGCCCATTGCACTGACCAGTGTTGTCTCTCTGTGTCTGTGTGCTCATTCATCCATCTGTAGATGCCCAATGTGTTTTGTCTTATAACTTTGAGGGGCGGATCTATGTTTTCCTTTTGTCCTTAGACCTGTGGGACTCTGGTTTAAGACCAGGCATCTTATGCCCTATGGTAAAATAAGAAAGAAACAATAAAATGTTTTGCTTCAGTAGGAGGACAAATGCTAAGTTCTTGCTCAGGCAGCATCTCATTATCTATAGTGCAGCTAAACTCTCCTTGAGCAGAAATACAGAAAGAACTTGGTTCAGGAGAAAATAAAGAAAATACACACTATTCTCAGTGTTCAGTCTAATAGAAAATGTGATATCTTCATAATGGCATAAGAAAGAGACTATTCATAGCACTTTGTAAGTAGCAGTTAAGCAGAAAGATGGTCTGCTTGTAGGGAGTAAGTGGAAAAGAAACTATAATTTCAGTCACGTTTTGTGCAAGAGGTATACCAGGGCTACATGTCCTAATGTATCTCCCACGCAGCCACTTGGTGGATCAGTTTACACTAATATTCTCTGTTCTTAGGAATAGGAAATGGTAGTTATAGGTTATCTCTATGCTAAAAAAAAATAAAATGAGTTCATTTGGGGCAGTGTAGGAGAGTGAGATACCTACTGTTGTTCACAATACCTATGGGAAATACTCACTAGCCTGCACCATCCCTTCGTTCAGTGCCTTGGCTTTCTCCATGAGGGTCTAACTGGCTTGGGGAAACTGTGTCCGGGAGCATGCTAGAAGTCAACATTACAGATGATTGTTGAGTAGTTCTTGAGCCTGTGTTACAGCCCTTTTTAGTTTATGAGTAGAGATTTAGCTATATATATAATAAATATAAAAATGGAGGATGCAAAAGAAAACTTCAAATTCACAGGCAGCAGTGTGCATAAAAAAAAACAAACAACAGATATGTAAGAGCTTGGAGTAATGATTCATGCTTATCTTTGTTAAGAACCTGTGGAAGGACGAGTGGAAGTTGTACAGTTTGAGCAGTGAGATCTCTAAGAGACACTTCAAGTACCTCATTTGCACATTTTTGTTCTGGAACAGCTAAGATTAAAAGGTTTGTGGAAGTGCAGGTCTGAGAAAGCTATTCCACAATTTTGGAGCCCAGGAGTTATTCATTAAGAGATGTCAAGAATCAGAAACTTCAGTGTCTTGAGTATGCAGATGATCTCCCTTACTGCTTACTCTCAAAGTCCTGCATTTATTCCACATATCCCTGAAACAGACAATGCAGTACAGATTCAGTGACTGACATGTTTAATACAGGTCAGTAAATTCATTCTTATATGTTGAGCAGTACCATAGCAAAGCATTCGCTTTCAGTGATTGCAAGTAGAAAGAAACTCAAGAAGTTAGATTTAATACAAGTTTACCAGAAGGTGGAGCTGGATAGTAAATCTAAACAATAACTTGCAATTAATACATTCCAGGGATTATTGCAGTACCGAAGAATGAATGCGGTTGATGTGCCAGTAGTTTCTGTCCGCTGCAATTCAGATACTACAGCTATGCTGAAGCTGGCATCTGTAACCTAGACGGTACTATAATGATCAGAGTAACCACAAAAATGTTCTTGCATAATATAGTAGTAATACAAAGAAGACTGCAAAAGTATAGTTTGAAAATAAAGAAAATGAAATGCTAATTTTAGTTCCAATAGTCGAAAGAGTTTAAGCATATGTGTGTCTTTGGACCTGTAACATAGTTATTCTGCCATGTGCATGCACGTTACCCTTCTTCAGGAATCTAACCTGCACTGAATGCAAGGGATACTAAAAACAAACAAACAAACAAACAAACAAACAAAAAACAATCCAGCAAATGAACTTGCAACCAAAATCAAACCCAGGACTTTTTTATCTATTAGAAGGGTACATTTAATTAGTATCACTCTTCTGTGAGCCATTATTTTTTTCTAGGTTACAATGGAAATATATAAAATCATAATTTCTCTTCCCCATCCCTCCCCCGGTTAACCTCTGCATATTCTAGTATTAACTGGGAAAACTCGGAGCACCAAAAAAAACTAGTAGATCAAAGGCAGTGTTATTCGCTATTAAGGTTTTAGTACATATGTCCTGGCATTAACTATAACCTCAGTCTTGGAAATTCTTTGCATTTCCATATTGTGAATGGTACAAACTGAATGTATACAAGTAGAGAGTACAACTAAGGTTGAAGGGGAAAGTAACCTTCAGACAGAAAACCACATAGATAAATATCAATAGCACTCTTAGAGTGACCATGGGATGCCTCTAAAATCACAGTATATTCCATATGCCATATCCCCACTCCTTGGAGGTTCTCATGTTTCTATAAAAATACTTTTTTGGGCAGATGAGGCAGACATTTTACTTTTTTTTTTTTTTTTTCTTTCTTCTGATTCATGCAAAATCCCCTCGAAAAAACACCCTTCACTTTGTGGCAGGGCAGAAGACTGCCTTAGCTGGTCCAAGACTTCATTAAGTCTTATAAAGTGTCCTTGACTGCAGCCCATTTATCAGAGTCCGAAGCTGAGACTGAGGTGATGTCAAAACCCCAGATTCCTTGTGAAGTTGAAAGTCCTTGACAGAAAGCTTCTTCTGCCTGCCTGACCTGCCAGTCTTTTGCGATTTTTTGGTATCATACTCAGCCTGGTAGTGGTCAGCTGGCACATCTGACACAGAAACCTTTGCTATCTCCCCAGTACAACAAAGTCTAAAAGCAAAGGATTACAAGTAATCCAGCTGCCATACTGTCTGTGAATCCATCATCTCAGGGAAGGCCTGGGCTAGAAACAGACTGGTAAATGGAAAGTCTCATCTGGCAGTGGTATTCATAACCTATGGTCAATCCACCAAGCATACAGTGGCTCTCCAGCTGATCCAATGGCTTCTGCAGGGTTTGGTGGTAGAGATGAGACCTCAGACTTCTTCCATATCATGTGACTTCTAGCTGTAAAGGTCAGGAACAAATGTACTGAAGTATTGGTTTTGTTGGCGAAGCATAATTTGAGAAGACTCAAGGGACAGGTGCATTCTCTGGCTTCCTCTTTCTGTAAAGATTTCATTAACCATCCGTTGCTGCCTGGTAGTGCTGGGCATCAGAGCAGTGCGATGCACCTCTTCCTTGGTGATATTCGCAGTGATGATGATTAATTTGCCAAAAGAGTCCCCCAAAATAACAGATAAATGTCAAGATCAACTAGAGATGCAATCCAAAGCAAGGAGGTCTACAGATGTCCTATGATATCTACTCTTTTTCAGCCCATCTGCAGATCATGATGGAAGCTAGTTTTGGTCAGGAGTTATCTAACAAGCAGCAGGGAAGGCACTGGGTTCAGGGTTCACTTTCAATCCGTTTCAACTGCTGAGAATCTCAGAATTATGGACTGGGAAAACCTGGTAAAGACTTGTTTGAAGAGCTTGTTCATCAAAATGATTTCACATAGGCAGAAAGAATGTAATAAACATTTTCAATTAAAGAAATAATAAATAGAGAGATCTGGTGTGTTGTATCAGAAATGAAATAAGCCTAGTATGATTAATGCCACTCTGGTAAAACCATCCCAAATATGCATCCCAAATAAGAAGGCAGGGGGTTTAAGTCTTCAGTTGAGGTACCTGAATTAATTTAAATACGATTGTATCTCACATGCTTGGTCTTAATTGTCTCCTCCTGAAAATTCAATACCTGCATTCATGCTCCTGGTCTCCAGGGATTCCAGAGCACCACACTGTCCCCACTGAAAGGAAATGAAAAATCGGCTGATGTTAACCAGACCCCTTCAGCAACTTTACCCATTTAAGTGCTGTATCCTGCAGAGTGATTAATGATTTTTTTCCTTTTACATCTAACAGCAAAGAAAGAAGGAAAGAAAGAACGTGTACTGTTGTTCACCTTCTAGCCAATGGACTACAAAGGCATAGTTTGCCAGGATATGTACTCTCCTATTCTGTTTGCTTGTGTGATTTGTTTTATTTACATGTCTGACATTGCCTCTTCCTTGTATATGTTTGGAGCCTGCAGCATCTTATCAGCAAACAGTTTGGATTCTTATATATTGCTAGAATTTTGCTTTCTTTGGGCCCTTTTAAAACTGCAACCTGAACCTGTTCACCAGCCTTTTATTAACATGTGTTTTATGGTACAGGTGTAATAATTAATCCAAATGGTTAGCAGATGTGGCTGTCTATCTCTGGGCATGTCAGTTTCTGCACACCACCCCTTAATCAAGCAGTGCCCAAGCAATGCCAAAGTAAATGAAAGAAAATAAATTCCAATGAGATATTTATGAGGGCCACCTGGACAGGGAAATACCTTGGCCTTTGCCTGTCCCCTGCTCCAGGTGGCTACAAAAGTTTGAAGTTTCTCACTAAATACAGGTCAAATCAATCTTGCAGGGAGCTGAAAATGAAAAGCTGTGCTTGGCTCCCTCATTTAATGATAATGAAATTTTGTACATGTGTTCTAAGGAAGCCTGCCCACTTCACCTTATTTATATGAAATTTCCCTTCTTTTTACTGGTGCCAGCACCTGCGGGACTTCACATAATTCACGTTGCTGGTTCCTGGATCTTCTTCTTCTTCATGTTGTCAGCTGCCTTCTGGGTGTTGCTTTGCAAATCATGAAGGGAAACACCAGATTTCTACAAGCCTGTCATTTCCACATCTCTTTTTTTCCAATTATTTATAATGTTCACATGGGTAATTTCTGGCAGATTTTCAACAAGTTCATCTTCTGCTGGGATGAAAAGCTGTGCCTGTGAAGGTGTGGTTGTTCCAGCCTGCCACAGAAGAAACCTATCCCTGGTAAAAGCTACAACCTCAGACTGTCTACAGCATCATGGCACCTCCCAAGAAGCTTCCAGCATCTGTGTCGTCACATCCAGCTGCACCTCCCAGGGGAACGACCACCCTGAGGACACAGTAGATTGAAACCTGTGCATTCCCTGGGGTGAGCATGATTTCTTCCAAGAAGGGGTTGGAAGAATGAAGGTTCTGAAGAATGGGAATCAAAGTTTGGCGACATTCACAGCCACTGAACTCTCAGTGAATGAAAAATATTCAATACTGGATGAATGCTGTGCATGACAGGAGAAATCAGCTGCCATTCTTATAGCTGTAAATCCATCTTAACCACATGAAAAATATGTGGGTATCAGTGTAAGTAGTTCTGTCCTTAACACTGCTTAGTGCATAACCACCTGAATGCCAGGATAGTTAGGAAAAACAGTGTGCCAAAAATAATATTTTATTCCCTGTGATATACAAATAAATTTAAACTGATAACAGGTGTGTACATTGGTTGTTTTGTTGTTTTTTAAATGTAAGCTCATCTCCTAACCAAACAAAGATAGGAAAAAACTTTTCCTTATATTGTTGTTTATGTATTTGGCATATTTTGCCTGATAATTGATGCCTGTATATTGACTGCTACTACAGATGAAAAAGTAAAACAGATGGACCATTGGATTCAAATGATTGTGTAGATATAGTTGAAATTTTTATTGAAAACTGTCATGCAAACACAAGGGGAATCAAAATCCTTTTTGATTTGAACTATTAATGCTTAAATTTCCCCACTATTCAGTCATGCTAGAGAGAAATTACTGAACAAAACCAAATATATGATTCATGATTAGATCCGTGAGACCTATTAGCTATCAGCTTTCCATTTACCAGTCTGAAATTCCATGCCAAGAAGTGTCACAGTCTGCTTAGAACAGCAGTGGGGCCAACCTCAACCAAATGGTAGCAGCAGCTAAAAAAACCTCATGAACTATGCTGATTTCATAACATATCTCCCCCTATTTTTATTCCCTTTGTGCAAGGTCTGAATGGATTGGAATGAATTGCCATTGATAACATGGAGGTGTATAGTAGCCCTTTGAATATAAAGTCTTCTCTTTTCTTCTTAAATGTGCACAGAAGTACATTAAATGGATTCTTCTTCCATAATTTTAACTTGCTTATTTGCAATGTGAAAACAGCATAAAGTAAACACCTGGGAAGTTTCAAGTGTCAAAGTTCAGATGTTGTTCAGTTATGAAGCACAAAAATAACATCTTCTTAGAACAAATGCATTAAAAAAAAAAAAAAAAGTTCAGAAAATTTATACATTGTGTAACTTGAAAACTGACATTTTTCTTGTGGCTTCCAAAAATATCTACTTCTGCACCGAGACTAATGCCCGTTACAGTTCAGCCAATACATTTCAGCCCAAACAAGGTCAAAGCAGGTGGTTTAAGATTAAGGTCCCACATCAAATTAACTGTGATACTTGATATCTGGTAAATATTATCCAGGGCAAGTTGAATAAGAGATGCTGTTATACACAACAGATTGGAGTAAATAAAAAATGTGAGACAAACAAAACCTCAACACTCTGTAATGAAGTATTCCCTCCACAGCCAGCCTCAAGGGAAGAAAAAGAAAAGGAAGACCAGCGGTCAGAAATAAATACTTTAGATATGAAGGAAGCATGTGTCTGGCAGCTTCAGACATACACATGAAAAGTAGACTGTTGGAACCAAAGGGTTTCTCCATATGTTGAACTCTGAGTCTCCCATTTCTTCCAGAAATGATTAGCTAAGGATATTTTCCACTTTTCAGTCAAAGAGAAGAGAAGAGGAAATACATCAGGGAGATGTTAGATGTACCACTGGGAAATGTACATCTTCTTATCTCTCTCTACATGTATCTCTTACAATCTTTCCTTTCCACCTTCCCAAGACCCTGGCCTTCTAAGTCAAGTTTCTAGGGGATTATAGTTTCCTGAGGCTTCCTGTTGGTCATTTATAATTACTGGCATGAGACTGGCTTATTATTTTTTTTTCCCCCTCCAGTTCTGCAGAATATCTTCAGGAATCTGAGATTTATTTAAAAGCTGCATCGGTGGCTCAGAAAACTCCTTAGCCAATTCTATTAAAACTCTTGGCTGCAACGAATATTTCTTCTTTGGTATCCTAAGAACAAAGCTTATTTTTTGGAGGTAAGAGATGGCACAAAAGTAGTGTTTGTAGCTCAGAGTCTAACTATTCTGTATCAATGGTAGGAGAAACGTAAGTTAACCACTTAACCAAAATGAAGATCTTAATTTCATTCACAAACCTGTTGGTTCTATCTATCTCCCTTGCTGTTGCACATCTGAGGAAAGAAGGGCTGCTAAAGATGTACTTGAACTCTCTGTGGGTTGCTGTGTGCTCATATTTCCACCCATTAAGTTAATTTCTAGCCTTTGCCGTTTTAGCTCTCCATTCATTCACATATGTGCACATCAGAGATACATACAGAGGAATGGTTGTCTGTCTGGTCACTGCACTCCCTCAAAATGCTGTTAGTTAAATGCCAGTGCAGATGTCCCAGATTACTGAAGCTTTGTGCTCTGCACAGAAAATGGAAACTGTGCAAAAAGCCCTCCTTGGCCAAGTGATCACAGTAAAGAGCCTTACAGACAAAAGGGAGAATTTTGGACTTCAAGAATAGGGCTGTGAACTCCAGAAGTCCTTAAAATACAGAATACGTACATATACATGTAAAAGCTTTCTGCCAGCACTGGTTATAAAGTGAAAGTAGAGTGACTGAAATAATCAGATGCCTCTCTGAAACTGGTAAGCAAAATAGTGGTGGCTGAATCATAATCAACAATTAGTATGTTCAAAGTGGATTTATGTAAAACCAATCTTGACCAAGTAGCTTCAGATATTTGGGAGCTCAAGTCCTAAATGCAATTCATAAGTGTATGTCCATAAAATAGCTTTCAGTATGGAATTCTAGTAGATGTCACTATGTATTTTCATTACAAATCCGGCATAATAAAAATTAACGTGGCATAAATTACATGTTTTAAAAATCAATTGATAAATTGGAAAGTAACACTATAAATCTGGAATCTCTATTAAAAAAGTGTGTTTTATGTGGGGCCCTGCATTGGTCAGTTTTCAGAATTAAACAACTCAGTATTAGCATCAATGAGCAGGATAAAGATATGCAGTTATCTCTGACGTAGATAAGAGTGAGTATGACAGAAAGATTATAAAGTGAAAAAGTGAAAAAAAAAAAAAAGAATATAAAACAGTGATGCAAACCAGATTGCCTGGTAAAACAGATGCAAGCAACACATTAGGAAATAATGGCATTTGTTTGGAAAAAAGAACCTGGGTCATACTTAGAGAATATATGACTCGATTGTATATTGTATAATGGCTCTGGAGAGAGTGTGGGACCAAAGCGAGTATGCTGTCAAATAGGAGTTCCTCAAGGAACTCCAGAAGCATTTTTAGGGTTGAATAGACAGGAGAATAGTGGATAAATAGTGAATACCGGCCTGGTGTTTGGTGATGATGAGGCCATAACTGCTATATTCACTGGCGTCCACAATGCAAGCTGGATAGTGAACAGCAGGAAAAGGCTCATACAAGAATCAAGAGGGTAAATAAAAGGCTGGAAAACTTATACTAGAGCAAAGACTCAGAAAGATCTCAGAAGGCTGAAAAAATGAATGTACACATCTACCTACATTGAGATTATTTATTTATTTATTTATTTAGTCTAGTAGAGGAAGGCATCCCAAGATCCAATGTCTGGAAATAAAAACATGGTACCTTCAGACCACATATGTTTTTACTAGAGGACAGCTAATCATCAAAGAACAGATCTGGTGGATCTATGCAGGGTTCTCTATCAGTGGTAATCTGAAAATTAAGATTGACTGTTTCTCTTAAAGATGTGCCTTCTTTCCAAAAGGAAGTAACTCAGGGGAGAAATAGTCTGGCCTATGCTATCCTGGAGGTCAGGATAGATATGCAGGCTGCTCCCCTCTGGCTTTATAAGTCATGAATCAGTTCCTTAATTCTTTTATGGGGAGCTCTATGCTTTTGGGGTTTGTTTTTCCTTTTGAATTGAAATTAGACATTATTGCATTTGTAGCATTAATTCTCCCAGACAACCAATAAATCAGACACATATTTTGTTTGGGATGTTTAGTTCACTTTAGCCACAAAAAGTCTAAGGAGGAACTTGGACTGGAACATATGTATTACAAAGGGAGGAAGAGATAGCTTTATGGGCTGTGATGAGATGACCTCATCCAACATTGGCTTTTTTAGATGTCAAAACCCTAATTGTTTGGGATTGTTTTTCTCTATTTGTTGTTTTCTTTTAATTGAGGCTAAACTTACAAACAGAGGGAAAAGTCATGAGGGAGCCAAAGCAGGACAGTTGTTTTCTTCCCGGAATTAGCCCAAGATTTTAACTTGAAGTGGGTTTAATCTCAAGACTCCAGCCTCCCTGTAGCCACATGTTGAATCAATTGAAAAGCAACCAACAGGTAAATATCTCTAGCACGGCACTGCTAATAATGTAGCAGACCTTTAGCAGAAGAGGAAACCCTTTTGACCCCTCTTGTGAAAGCTTTTCTGTGGCCTCAGGTTTAGTTGATTTTTTTTGTTAAACTGTCATTACAAATGCAAGAAGCAGACACCTGCAAGAAGTTGATAACTTTACATACATCAACAAGGGGGAAAAGCAGAGGCAAATAGATTTTATTTGGCTTTAACAGAACACCAGGGAGAAATACAGAGAGAGACTGACTGACACGGGCTTCAGTAGAAAACTGTCAGCTCGTAATGTGAGAAAGTGCTTGTAAATGTACAAAAAGCCTGTGGCCCTTTCCAAAACTAGGACACTTCGCCTGAAATATTCTACTTTTTTTCCCATTGTTTTCTATCCTCCTGTGTTGAGGTCTAACCACAGAACAAGTCACCACTGACCCGCACTGCCGTTCTCTATATCCATCTGGAATATGTCAAATGTTGGCAGGCTGCCCCTATGCAAAACCCTGACAGGGAAAAGAGGTAACCAGTATGTATTTTTAAAACAAATAAATTATCTTGTGCACTATGATCCTATCTGATTTTGCATCCTAAAAAGACATAGGCTAGGGTCACCCCATACATAGGAAACTTCCAAGAAACCATGAGTATCACAAGCTGAGATGATAATATGCTCCTCTTAAAGTGAAGGATCAATGCAGTAGGGCTACTGGAGACATCTTCTCTCAATTCAGGCATAAACCAAATCACCTGCCTAATTCTTGGCAAATAATTTTCATGAATGATGTCAGATTTTTAACAATTAAAGAAATTATGAATAATTTTGTTTCCATTATTTGAAAATGTCTAGTCCTAAACAAGTAAGACCATGGAAGACTTTACATAGGTATTATTTAAAATTAAAATACTAAGCTCAATTTTTAGTCAATTTTTACTCTGATAATTCTACATCATTTTCTAATTTTACTCCTGGATTGGGAATTTTTTACTCTTTTCCCTATGCTGTTGTAAAGAGATACAGTGTTTCATAAAATACAATAGTGAAGCATGTCCTTCAGAAAATGCAGGTAGCAACTGTTCTGATGTGTATATTGTCATTCTATTTGTGCATAGAATAAAATGTAGGTGGTTGCTGCTGTGTGTTCATTATATTCATTATAGTGCATATCTTCTGTAACTCTTCTGCTTTCCTTGAAATTATTTGTTTTACACATTTGAAAGTTATCGTATTTTAGTGTTTTTAAATGCTAACATGTTATTTATGTTTTTATACTGTCATAGAATCATATAATCACTAAGGTTAGAAAAGACTTTCAAGATCATCTGGTCCAACCATCCCCCTACTGCCAATGCCACCCACTAAACCGTGTCCCTAAGCACCATGTCCAATCTTTCCTTGAACACCCCCCAGGCATGGTGACTTCAGCAGCTCCCTGGGCAACCTGTTTAAAATAATGAAAAATAGTATCAACAGTATTCCTAAATGTGCCATTCAGTCTTTTTACCCTAGTTCTTGGCTTCTATTAGTCCTGCACGGGAAAGAAAAAAGCTAGGGAGAGATATATGAGCCCGTTGTTGAATTGGATAGGAGAATGGTAAAAGCACAAGAACATTAGAATGAATTAGGACCCTATGAGCCAAATATACTTCACAGATACTCTGTATCTGGAGGAAATTCTTAGGAAAAAATACAGAGATCTTAGCATTTCTATACAGTTACACACATTAAAAATTGTCTCTTTTAAAGAGGGTGAGGTAATATTCTCATGTATTATTCTAATACCTGTTTTTAAAGAAGTTAGGAAACCCTTGAGTCTGTGAGAAAGCACTTTGAGATTCATGGGACCATGGTGGGCTTTGTGCCTTAAATATTTCCCTCCCTCCTTCCACCCCCCCCTTTCTTCCTTCTTTCCACCTTCTCCCCTCTTCCCCCCAAACAAACAAAAAAAAAAGGTAGTGGAAATTGTCATTATTCTAGCAAAGGCAGTGATGTTATGACAATTTAAAACAGCTGAGATTTTGCTTCACAGTGTTTTAACTTCAGGGCAGGTGATGCGATGCATTGTACCTGGTTATTATGACTATTGGTCTGTTTCTATGAAGAAAAGAAACTCCAAGGTTTAACTTAGAGTTTAATACATGGGTTCATTACATTGAGTTACATTTGTTCTCTAAATGACACCATTCTTCCCCTTAGGGAATTAGTTCACGTTTGAAATCTGTATCTGAATAGCAATTTGATGTATTTTTATTATTATTATTTTGTATTATTTTCCTTTGCTCAGCACTACATAAAATCATGAACATGGTAGATAAGTTGAACTGAGAACTGTTACACTAAAAACTGCAAAGGCACTAGATGAAACAAATAACAGACAGGCTTAAAACAGATAAAGTACTTTTTTACACAATGGATGTAAACTTCTGGGATTTGTTGCCACAGGCAGTTGCAGAGACAGAGAATTATTGATTTAGGCAAATCTGTGGATAGCAGGTACATCAAATGGACCAAAATGGTTACTAATGGATGTACTCTCTAGCATCCTTAATGCAATGGTTGTGGATCCTGAGTACCACAGGTTTGTATGCTACCTCAAAACTACATTTCTTGTTGCCGCTGCTGGAGACAGATACAGGGTGAGATGGACCACTGCTCTCATGAATGGCACTTTTTATGTTTACAGAAATTTTCTCCATCCAGTCTGTGGTCTGCATTTATTTAATCCAATCTTTAACATGAAAAACTGACATTTCTCCTTGGCTTTTCTTTGGTGTTACTGTGAATAGTTCAATACTCTGTGTTTCCATTGAAAAGTGAGGGGATCCTTCCCTTTCCATCCATCTTCTCTTGGGAGTGGAGAAGGCATAAAGAAGTCAGATAAAGGGCTTCCAAAGATGCCCACTGGCCATGGAAGTTCAGCTTTGGATGCATGTTTTTCATAATGCTGAAAAACATTTCTGCTCACTCTGTGTGTTCAAATCACAGCTTGCCACATTCCTCTACTTTTGATTGAAGAAGTCCTCCTATTCTTCATCTAAACCTGCTGGGCTTCAGCAAAAGAAATGCAGGGAGAGAAAGCAGACAGCATCTTCCATTCCTGCTCTAGCAGATGTTACCTGAGCGGCCTCTGGCAGCAGGGAGAAGCAGCTGCACCAGCACCTAATTGCCGGCTCTGCAAACCCAGGTTCAGGTGTACCAGCAGACCCATTCATTTCTGAGAAACAGCCAGCATGTTGCTGGCTAGCATAGAAATGGTAAATTGCTCAGATGGGAGGTGTTGGAAACTGCAGGAGGATCCTGAGAGAAGGTAGAACAGTATTACTTTCTGCCAGGGGAGGGTGGTTAGTCCAAGCAGTGCAGCCAAGGGCCTAAGAATAAGTCAGACCCAAGCAGAGAAGAGCAGCACAGGCTCAGCTGCTGCTTTTAGAGTTCTCTGAGGCATTCTGCTGCTATGTGGTTGTGTTGGCATACATATCTTTGTTTTTGTAATGGAGGAATCTATTCATTTTGTATTTCATTTTATTTTGTTCAGAATTAAATTTTGAATGTGATTTGTTATTTTCTCTTCTATTTCTATTCTATTTCAAGTTTTCTATTTGCTATCCGGCATGTCAAAGCTGTGAGGTAGGCCAGAGAAGAAGGATCATAAGTAGCTTCATACTGCCCTTTTATGTTCATGGAGAGACATTTGCTCTTTTTCACTGTTGTCATCCTCATAATTGAAAGCCAAGGCTGAAAGTCTAACAGACTGGAGGATAATATTACAAACCTGAGATTTTTTTTTTTTTTTAATGGCTTTGCACCTTTTTGTTTGGCAGATAGTGGGAACAGATCAACTTTCCCCCAATTCTGAAAGGTGATTATCCCCTTTCCTCTTTAAGAGAAGCAAAACCTATTACATCTTCTTGGATAACCCAACCATGGGGTCGAATGTTCCTACAAGGCTCTCCTTTGCCACACACCCTTTTGCTCAACAGGCTAAATATCAGTTCTTCACCCCCAGCATAACACACTGAGTAAAATCCATGATTTCAAGGCCAGGATCTTTTGCATTGGTAAGGAATTTACTGATACGCACCTTCTGTGCATGGAAAGGACGAGGGCAGGGGGAGGCTTTGGGGCTGTACAGTATGCTGCTTGGAGGGCTTTGGCAGCCCTCACTTTCTCTTTTAACAATATGAATTAGTAGTTGCTATTAGCATAAAATCACCAGTTAAAACACTCTCAGCTCATTTTTTAACAGTGGAGCTAATTGCCCTTAAGTGCCTGAGCTCCAGCAAAACGAAATGGCACCTTTGTGCAGAAACCCCCAGTGTTTCCCCTGTACATCCATAACGACCTCTAAAATAAGCCGTTACAATCCTGACATGGTACCAGCCTGACACCTTGGGCTGGGATTTAATTTTGAGTTATGGCAGCGTTAGGAAAACATATGATGTGGCCGTTTGTTTGCAGAAAGAAGGGGGAAAAAATCATAAAACCCTCTTTTTTTATGAGCTGTCGCTTGATTCGTTCCTGGAGCCCCAAGTAGCGAGCGTCTAAATCAATGCACACAGCTGTTCTTGCTTCTCGGAGCCCAGCAGGTGTACTACCCAATGTGCCTGCCATCTCCCCCCACTCACATAACAAATAATAACGTCTTACACACACCAGCCATCTATCACAGTTACGGCCGGCCCCGGTGAGGCCGCTGTTCTCAGGGTAGCATGGAGATTTTTTTTTCTTTTTTTTTTTTCTTTTTTTATCCCATGCCTTTTTACTGTAGAAACACGCTGCCCATGGATTATTAGTCACACTTTCTGGACTCCTTTAATTGAATAACCTTTGGCTTTTGTGGCAAAGGAAAAAAAAGAAAGAAAGAAAGAAAAAAACAAACCCACACACCACAGTGTTTATTTGTGTTAAAAAACAATAGGCATATTGTGACTGGCGAAATCAATTAGTCTTCCTCTGCAGTAAGGGCCCACATCTGGTGTGATTTAAGTTAATGTAAGGGAAGGGCCGCAGAGGCCCGAAGACCCTGAGTTCTCATTTCAACAGGTGACAGAGAAGGCATAAAAGGCTAATATATACTACAAGTGTGGAGGAAAGGCTATAAATACTGGGAAGGTTTACTTAGGAGGTAAAACAAAGCTAAGCAATAATGCAAAATAAATACCTTCCTGAGATAGCCTGTCACCTGGCATGAGCAGAGGCAGCAGGAGGGGAGGACAGCCTGGGAGGTGCAGGAGGCTGGTGAGGCTGTAGGATAGCAAGAAATAAAATGGTCACTCATAGCTATTTTTGCTGTTTGGATTTGCACGCCTGCCTTCCACGGAGTAGTTGGAAGTGGGAAAAAAAAAACACACTGGCTTTTCCTACACGCAAATCATCAACCCCTATGTCTGTGTCCAATGGGAATGTAGGTGATCCCAGCCAGCCTGAACTCCACCTCCTTCCTCTGGGGTTTTCCTGCTCATTTTTCCTCCCTTGTGGTACAGTGACTGGGCACATTTCAAAAATGGCCCTGTGTGTACCGAGAGTTGGTTTTACTTCTCTGAGAGGTAAGGAGGGGCAGGTGAGACAGACTTTTTTAACAAACGTATTTTGCAGAGTTCTGGTAGGATCAATAACCCATTGGAATGATGAAGCCTGTTTTCAGGAGCCTCATGTTTGCCTGGCAAGAAAGGAGGGCAGAAAACATGGGGAGCCCTGATGCTGAGGGGCGGCTCTTCCCAGCACTATCATGCTCTGTATGCCATAAAACAGCACAACGGGTCAGCTGGTTTGGATGTATAAGGGGAAATTTGCTTTCAACAAAAAGATGCTGTTACTATAGCTGTTGTTCCTGACCTTTTGATGTCCCCTTATTAGCAGCTACTCCAAAGGGGGAAATATGTGTGTTGTGTGGTCCCTGATTATAGAACCCTACTTTGCAAATGCGTCCCCAGTCTGATTCACTGTTCCTTTGCTGTAGGATTCCCAGGGGATATGTTTTGCTTTGCTAACTCCAGTGATTTGTCCCACTGAGAAGTGTGATAATTTCATTAGACTTTTTTTTTTTCCAAACCTGTGAAGAAGTTAGCCTGCAGATAGTCCCCATTGCCTTCCTTGTAGATACTGCAGGCAGGTACTGTGACTTGAAATAATATCACAACGATAATAAAGTGTTGTTTTCTGTTTTTTGTTTTTTGTTTTTTTTTTTTTTTTTTTTTTTTAAATCAGTTTCCAACAGCTGGTTGCCAGTTGCCCTCTGACACAGACACATAAAAGGGAAGTAGTGAGTCCTGTACCAGCAGGGATCACTGGAAGAAATGCAGCCTTCATAAATCAAGACGGCACTGTTACATAGCTTTAGTACAATGAAGTGCATATGTGCAAGGGCGACTGAAGAGGGACCCAACTCACCAGCTGGGAGCAAACAAACCTGGCTCTTAGCTCCTGCCACCATGGCATGCAGTGGGGAGGACCCTAGACATGCTTGTTCTAGGATCTTTGATAAGAAGCTGGCAAGGCTTTGGATGGAGTGAGAGTCCTCCTTGCAGTACTCAATCTGAGGGGCATGTTCTCAGCTTGTGTTTTGCCCAGTTATTAAGTCCACAGCAGTGGAGTTCCTACTTTCTGCAGAGAAGACCAGATCACTACTTGATATATCTTCATGGTGGGGTGAGAAATATCTAATTTGCTTCAGTATATCCCTTTATTTCATATGTATCCATTTAAGCCACCTTTATCAAAGCTACTTTCTCCCTGTCGTTTTGGAAGGCTTAGAGGGACTAATAGTGGCATATCATTACTGCAGCTGAATCAAGCCAGACTTGTTTCTTTAATCTGTCTTTTGTTTCATTAGCATTAAATCTAGAGGGTACCAACCCTGGACATAATGCTGCATAACGCTGGCCACAGATTTTCAGCAGTAACTCTTGTACAATGCTATACTGTTCTGAAGCTAGAGACCAGAAAGCTTCTTCCAGGAGCAGGGAATCACACAGATCTGGGCTGGGCAGGTCTGTAGGCATGGGATTTCCTATAGTTCAGCTGTCCAGCTTCTGCATTCCTCACCTGTTCCCCGAGTTTTAAGAGCCCCTGGCAAAGGTGCAGGCTGGGAATATGCCACAGGAGGAAATGACTCAGGGTTTTCCTGGGTGACATCTTTCCTGAGAATCATTGAATTTTTCCACATCAACCTCTCAGTGAGACAGAAGTCTTCATCGTGAGGTTCACGGTGGGCAGAACACAGGTCTGGCTGCCATGAGGTGGAGGGGCCACATGGAGTAGGCAGCTACCACCAGTTCACTTCATACTCAGGAGAGGGGACCATGCAAGGCAGTACATGAGCAGGTTGAACTGTTTTGGTGATCTATCACCTCTAACTGTGCCAAGAAATGCAACATTAACTTAAAAGTTTTGGGAGCTGACAATCTTGTGCACCCCATGCTTGTTCCAAAGGTTAAATATTGCACGTTCCCCCCAGTTTAAACTGAAATTGCAGTCACTGGATTTTGTTTTGTTTGCTGGACTAAATAATATCAGGTATCTCCTACTCACACATTGTGTTTGAAGCCCTTGAGTGATTAATTCCTCCCTGTCAGGGAGATGGGTAGAGTTTAGCAGAGGTTAACAGGTTTTTAAGTGTATGGATCAGTTAATAATAAACTCTTGAGTGGTCCAGTAGATGCAATTAGTAGGGATGGTATAATGGAGTTTATCAGAATGTTGTTATGGAGACCTCAGTTTGGGACATGTTCTTAAAGTTTCTCAGAGTCAGCAGTTGTTTATAAACAGCATTTAAAAAGTATGTGGAGGCTAATATTTTTTTAATCACAAATGTATTATATCTAATATTGTTGTGGGTTGACCACACATCCAACATAAGCACCCACACAGCTGCTCTCTCATTCCCTGCACCTCAGAGGGAAGGGAATAGGAAGAACAAAAATGAGAAAATCCATGAGTTGAGATTAAATACAGTGTAATA
The DNA here is from genome assembly GCF_964035555.1 of Netta rufina. NCBI lineage: Eukaryota > Metazoa > Chordata > Aves > Anseriformes > Anatidae > Netta > Netta rufina. Next base: position 123,634,517 of record NC_140123.1, read on the forward strand.
CATGAAAGAAAGAAGAAAAAAAATCCATGTGATGCAAAAGCAGCCACTCACCACCTGCCAGTCTACAAGCATCAACTACATCAGAATATAACAACCCTCCAACACTTCTTCATTTATCTCAGTTTTTATTTGCTGAACATGATGTTATATGATAAGGAATATCCATTCTGGCCACTTGTCCTGGCTCTGTCCCCTCCCAACCTCTTGCCCACCCACAGCCTACTTGCTGGGGTGGTGCAGGGTGAGATGCAGAGAAAGCCTTAACAGGGTTGAGCAATAGCCAGAGTTCTAGTGTGTTATCAACAGTTTTAGGTACAAATTCAAAACAAAGCACAATAGAAGCTGCTATAAAGAAAGTTAAGCCCATCCCAGTGAGACCCAGTACAAATATGAAGTTACATCTTCAAGAAAGAAATTAGTCTATGTCTGTGCCAGAAGTTCACTGAAGTCTAGTGATCACGGAAGAAATGATACAGACTGGAAATGATGAGAGTGAAAATGAATCAGTGGGAAGCTGAGGTAATATGTCAAATTGGGACCATTCTTCTAAAATCAATATACAGCCAAATTCAGTGTTACAGATAGAAAAAGAAGCTATGCTTTGAAAGAAAGACTGTATCCTGAAACACTGAGCAAGTTAAAAATTTTAGCAAACATTCAGCATGATTTCCCCATCTGGTGCCACCAGCAGAGAGAACTAAAACCATCGTTAGGTAGTGTGAAACTATCTGGAGGAGAGGAAGCATTACATCCTTGTAGAGTACTGGTGGAAACAGAATGGTGAGAATTCATTCAGTTCTAGGTTCTCAATTTTTGAATATTTTCATAATTGACAAGGGAATAGAGGAGGGACATAACTATTGTTTGGGTGCTCTTAAAACTTCGTTTAGAGAAAACAGAGCAATTTTGAAACTTCATTGCTCTTTTCCCTGAATAGAATATTCAGAGTTGACTATTACTCTGTGTAAAACACTTGCATGGTAAGCAAGCACTAAAAGGTGTAGGGTTTTCAGGAAGCCATGATAAATAGTGATGACGCTAGCTAAAGCCAGACAAATCCCAATTGAAAATACATGCATTTTGATAACGAAGGTAATAAAGATAGTCATTATCAGTTACTAGTTACTAGAAACAATGCTGTGAGTCTCTGTCTCATCTTCTCTTTAGCCATACATGCTAATGAGCAGTACCTGGGGGTGAATTACAAAGCCTTGGGATAACCAAGAGGTCTGATTAGATGTCTGAGTATTCTTTAGCTCTCTGTGGTTGTGAATTGAGTCATCTCTTAACTTTATTTTGGAGAAAATACATTGATTTTGGAGAAAATACACTGATTACAGTAAGACATACTGTCCAGACCTCTAATTGCTGTTGCTACTTCTTTCTTGAGTTCTATAACATTAGTGAGTCCAGTCAGATTGGTTATATTAGTACAGAAACCATGTAGATGCTCTTAGGTTTTCCATCAGTCCTTCTGAAGTGGGGGCACCGGGAACTGCACTCTTTCCTGCATAATGCGGTGGTTTATTTTAGTTGCATCAAGTCTTGCAGCCCAGCTCCTTTTGTCAAATAAATACTTCCTGCAGATACATTAGGTGCTGATTTAACATACTCATCAACTTTAATTTTCTGTCCAGTTATGCAGGTTTACTAGCGTTTTGGATTAACTCAATGTCACAGTTTTTTTGTTTTTTGTTTTTTTTTTTTTTTTTCAGTTTGTTGTTGTTGTTGTTTGTTTGCTTTTTTTTTTTTTTTTTTTTTTTTTTCCCTTCTGAAATCGATGTCATCCTTTAAAAATCAAAAATTTCACTCACTGGGAAAGCTCTCAAAAATCTGAAATTATTGGGCTGTGTATTTTCTCCTCATGACTTACAGCTCCTAAAGATTTTCTCTTATTTGTTTCATACTCAGGCATATTTATGGTTTCATTTTTTCCCCAAAGTTACAGATTGTGGATTCCTGTTTATTTCCTTTGCCATCTCTGTATTGTCTCCCTTTCATGATGAGATGAACTGTGATTAATTTCTTTGTGCAAGCATATGAAGCAGAGTTTAAGTAGGTGCTAAGTACTTTCAAACAAAATCTGTAACAAATGCCTGTGTGCCTATGTGCCCTGGGTTAAGCAGTCGAAGAAAAGAAAAGCTGGCATAATAGTAGATGATGGAAAATGAGTGGAAAGGTTGGACAGACCATGGGACTGGATCATGGGTGGGAAGGGGTGGGGTCACTCGCATGTTTGCAGATGTTTTTTTTCCAGTTCAGCCAGCTGTAACGTATAAACTGCTGAATTATGTTTCGTACTGTTTCATGACTTTTTTTTAGTGTTGATTTTTTTGTCTTAGAGCTATACTTGTGAACAAGTACAAAATATTTTTTCTAAATCATTTGAAATAAAAAAAAAAAAAGAAAACAAATACTAAATAGCCCTCTTAACTAGTTAAAAAAAAAGAGAAGTCACTGAAGTTAATTTTGAAAAACAGCTTTCTTCACAAAAACACAGGTAGCAAATATACTTCAATAAGCTATCCTTGTGATCTTTGCCTTTTGGTTGGACATAAAATAGCACTACTTTAAAAACTAAATCCAGGTAAGGGAATGAGCAATGATCCCATACATTTTTTTTTGTCAGCTTATGTGACAGAGATGAATGTGAAGCTGTGTTGACTCTGAGAATAATCACACTTCACGGAGGACGGAGCGTAGATGTGAGGGTAAATCTAGCAGATGCATTTTACAATTTTTAGGGGGGAGCGAACTGGAGCTACAGACATTCTTTTACTGTGACTGTTTTCCCACCTTCCCAAAAGATGCCAACAGCTGTGGTGTGGAAGCTCCCTGCATAAAGCTGCCTGTGCTGGGAGTGCTTAGCTGTAAGTACCATGCTGTGACCTCAGGCTTGGCACAGGCATGAGCCTACAGGGTCGCAGAGCATAGGCTTCAGTTCTTTTTCTGTTGTACTTTCTCCAGCACAGGAGGGATACAGCGTGGTTAAAGCAGAAGCTGGTAGAGCACCTCCACCACAATGCTATTGCCAGCTGAACTGTGTAATATTGCACGAGGCTGAGCAGGCTGTTTACCTTCACTTGCTGCCACCCATGGCACATGAGGCTATTCCCTCCAAAACTGCTCGAGTCAGTTTAGCAATGTTCCAGTGATGGACTAAGTGCAAGCATAGTCAAAGTGTTTTGCAGACATTAATCATCCAACCGTGATTTGTAGCACTTAAGATGGAATATGACCATAACAAATGGTCCCATTTACTTATCTATAAATTACCCATGGCTATTCCCTGTCTTTCTGCATCACGGTGACAATGTGCAGTTAATTGATTCACGTCACTAGAGAACCGTGAGATTGTGCACTGAAAGATGTTACCGAAGCAAGTGGCAGGAAACAGCAGTGGCGGTGTGGCAGGGCAGCCACACTCACCTTGCACTGTGTTGAGGGTGTAAGTGAGGCATTTCCTTCACAGGCTTTCCCCTGCTCAGTGTGTGGAGAGTGTGGGCACCCCCTGAAAGCAGGCTTTGTGCTGCGTGACATAAATGCTGGAGAGTGCTCTACGTGTATTGGGATGCTCAATACAGCTGACTTGTGGGCAAAATGATATAACCCACACCTCTCTGTCACGTTGGGGTAAATCCCAGGGTGCACCTCTCCGGACAAGCGTATCCTGTCGCAAAATGTTGAGCAATCAATGTCAATAAATAACAAGTTGAAAACAGCAAGGTGGCGTAAAACTGCACAGCCCCGCTTGGGAAGGTAGGGCAGCTGATTAAGTGTTATTTCCTGATCTGTAAATCATCAATTCCAAACCTCTTTGTGTGTCGTCTATAAAATATTGGCTGTGGGCCTTTTGTTATAAAAAGGTAACTAATTTTTATAGCAGCCCCGTAAATAGTAATTAACGTGCCACAAACCAAACAACATCCTGCTGTAAAAAAACGGGAAATGCTGTGCCTATTTTTAAGAGAGCTGCATTTTTGCCTAGGTAGGGATGGATATTTGTCACCCATGTTTGCGTGGATAGATGCATACATGCCTCTGTGTTGGAAAGCTCTGGTCACTTGCTTGTGTCCTGCCTTAGGAGTAGCCCTGGGATGACCTAGAAAGGACCAGACGTCTGAAGCCCACAGCCTCCTCTCAGTGCCTGGTGTATCAGAGGAGGCAGAAAGAAATGATGAAGCAGATGATTACAGTGTATGGCATTTTTCTGTCCAGCCTCTATTACTTAATGTTTGGCTTATGCCCTGAAACATGAGAAGGACTTAGATCTCTTCTCAAAGCATTTTTTTCCAAGTCTGTCTAATAAAACTGTGTATGTTCCCATTATCCATATAAATCCCTAATCCCTTTCTGAACAGCAACAAACTGTTGACCTCAGTAATACAGTGAATCCCACAGGTTCCAAATTTGTGCTTAGAAAAAAAAAAAAGAAAACCAACTAACTCCTGACCTTCAACCCTCCACTTCCTCAGCTTTAAACTAATAATCTTTTGTGTGTAGTCAGTGGACATTCCCACTGGGAGAAGGTTCCCTAGGGAGAGGGTAGATGGGCATGTCAAATTTATGGGATGTGTTATACACCTCATATGGGAGGGAGTGGGGCTGGGAGGAGAGAGAGGTCTACAGCCTGGCTGGACCTATGCTACATGACCTCGAGTAGGTATGCAGCTTCAGGAGGTGTTAATGGCCTACAGCAGCAGCAGCCCTCCTTCTTTTGCCCCCCACTGCCTTCCTTTAGGAAATTTGCACCTGGCCACATAAATGCTGAGAACAGAGACCTTTAGGTGCTGCCACTGGCAACTACATCTTTGTATCAGAGTGACTGGTGCTGCAGACAGAGCAGACACTGCAGCTTTTCCTGCTTTATGCTGGCCCTCTTCAAGAGGGAAAAGGGGAAGATGCCCGTATGATGGCTTCTTGATGTGCATGCAGATAGTGGCTGAACTCACTGGTGATACACTTTAGAATTATGTCTGAATCAAATGTATCTGTTCTGTAATTCAGGCACTGGAAGGGCCCTGTAAATTAGGGGGCATTACAAGCTTGCACTCTTGTATGTTGCCTTATCTGTTGTATTTCATTCAGTGAAGATAAAAAAGGAGAAAAGAGATTTAAAATAATTATGCGATCTTTCTCATTTTTGGCTGTATCCCTCTGGGTAAGAAAGGCTCCAGGCAAAGCAGAGCTGTATCCCACCACCATTGCTCTACATCTGTGATGGATTCCATTCAGCCAGCACTCCTGTCTGTGCCTTCCAGCTCCTTTGTGTTACCAGTAGATTTTGTTGGTCTCATGCAGCTTCTTCTCTCTTCACATGATCCTTAACAAGCACTATTTATTTCCTGCTCTGCCCTGTCTTTTGATACCCATGTACAGGCATACTATCATTCATGGTCCATGCATACAAATGCAGTATTTCCTGTATAAATCTTTATGTTGACATCAGCAAGAAGTGTGGGACAAGAGGAGCACATCAGTAGATCAAAAAATCTTGTGCTAAGGCTGCTGCATCAGTGCTGTACATGTTCCAGGGGTTGGCTTTGTACTGGAGCTGCTGCAGTCAGCCAGACCGAGTGTCCCTTCTACTCATGTGGCTTGTAGCTGTCGGAAGGGAAGTCATCCCGTAAACATCTTCTTCAAAGGTTTTGGGCCCCTCAGTGAGCCTTGCCTGGAAACCTCACGCTGTCTTTTTGGCAACCCCACAGAGATGATGATTGCACACCCTCTTTCCTGCCGCTGTTGCCCACAGGATCGCGTGTAGGTAAGCAAACCCTACTTCTGTTGCTGGTCCTGTTGCTGCCTGGTGGCTCTTCCTGTCTTATTTCTGTTCCTGTTCCCTTGTGAGTCACATTGTGAGGCTTACCCACTGGCAAGGGGCACACATATCCTCATGAATGTCCTGTTGCCAGAGGAGAAAGCCATGGACAATGACTTTCTGGAAGTCTTAGCTTTTGCATCAGCTTTACCTTGTTTGATTGAAGACTCATGTCCCAGGAGAGGGGCTCTGATGGGAGCAGGCAGCATTTTTTCTCAGTACATAGGCAGACAGCAATGGGTGCAGATGTGGTGAGTGAGTGTGGAAAAACAAATTTTAAAAAGAGTAGCAGAAGAAACATAGGTTTCAGCAAGGCAGGGAATCACAAGTGAAAGTAAACCAGGTAAAGGAGGGAACGGATGCTGAGGAATGAGAGGCAAGATCATGACGCTCCCGTGACAGAGGAGCACTTGTTTTGTAAGTGTTTGCATTCTTTCTGTCTTCCTCCATGCCACGCCTGTGTTCAAGAGTACCCCTTGTGCTCACTCTTACTTACACAAATATTACCTTCACTGTCATCTTGTGTCAGTCTCGGCATCTATGGGAGAGGTTGTGTTGCAGACACCCAGACAACAAACATGGTGCAGGCTGATTTCTCTCCTACAGGGATGCTGCAGCTGCTCAGGAACTTTGCTCTGAGTTACTTAACATGTTCCTGCTATTGTAGTAACTGGTGTTTATGGCTTCAGAAGGCAACAGCAAAAAAGTATGATTTTATATATTTAAAATATCTTTATGCAAGAGGCTGTGTATTGCTACAGGATGTCATATCTTTTTGATTATTTTGTAGGGCCCAGGCTATTGTAACTCAAATCATTAGTCTGTAAACCCAATTTTTAAGGTAGAAAACGGTATAATGTTCTCAATTAAAATATGATAAAAACACAGGGTGATTTCACACACACACACACACACACACACACAAAGTATGGGACCACTGCTCAACAAACACTGAATTACTACTGAAGTTAACAGGCAGCATAAAAAATGCAATATAAAAATCTTAATAGGCAGAAAATGTACTTTGGCTACTAAGACCCAGAGTTCCCTGTATACTGCTATTGATTACAGTGGGGGAAGGAGTCGGATTACTGAGTTCTTATCAGAAAGTTAGTCCAAATGACAAGATAATGTCTCTTTGTAGCTCTCCAGCCTGATTTATCCACTCCTGACAGAGTTCTGTGAACGGAGCCTGGTGAAGAAATATGAACTTGTTAAACCTTGCTGAAAGGTTTTGAGAAAGGCTGCGATCTCCAATGAGCAGCATGTGCATCTCCCAGAGCAGGCTGCCTGCTGGGGCCATTCATCACCAGCCACGGGGAGGGGTCTGGCAGGGAACAATTGATCGGGCTTTGCCACTGAAGAGACAGTTTCCCTTTGCAACATATGGAAGACAGATTACACTGGCCTGTCCTCAAGTGAGTGGAGTTCAGATGGAAGGAGTACACAGGTGAAAGAGGGACATCTAGTAATTAATATTATTTGAAACCCATTTTCTATTTCCAGTAGGCAGACCTGGGCTGCCTCTGCTTGAACTTCAGTCATCCTCTACCCATACACCCATGTGTCCTAACCCCCAGGGTCTTTCCTCTTGCTTGACCCATAGCAGAAACCAATGAGAAAGGTTGGCTCTCCCCACCACACCTCCACTTTTCTGTCTGTCCCTAGCAGGTTTGTCAAAGTGACAATTTTGGACAGCAGTTTGTCAGGATGTCACAAGAAAAGATTTGGGTACACCACAGTGACGATAGTGGGAAAATACTTCTCCTGCTGCAGATCTCATCCTTCACCTTTATTGTCCCTTTTTCTAGACTACATAAACCAGCTCAAATCAAGCTTAACAAAGCTCTGAGAGTTCAGGTTTTCATGAGAAACACAATGCTATAATCAAGGCAGCTGAAGAAAGGGCAACAAGAATTTCAGTTAAAATGAACTCATCTTGGAGAAGTAAAGCAAGTTGCAAAGGTACAAAGTAATAAAAAAAATAATTACAATGGTAAAGTAGAGAAATAAAAAGAAGAAAAAAAAAGAAAAGAAGAAAAAAGAGAGAAAAAGAAGAGAAAGAAAGAGAAAGGGAAAGAGAAAGAGAAGGAGAAAGAGAAAGAAAAAAAAAAGAAAAAAAGAAAAAAAAAAGAAAAAGAAAAGGAAAAGAAAAAGAAAAAGAAAAAGAAAAAGAAACAGAAAAAGAAAAAGAAAAAGAAAAAGAAAAAGAAAAAGGAAAAGGAAAAGGAAAAGGAAAAGAAAAAGAAAAAGGAAAAGGAAAAATTGGAAAGGAATAAAAAACACAACCTATATCAATAAGGTCCTTAAAGGAAAGTCAAAGCGTGTAATAAATGTTTCTTAAGAACATTGGCTTTCTTAGGGACATTTTCACCAGGTTTTGCAAAAGAGACAGCGTTGGACTGATGAGGACTGTATGGAAGATAAAAAGATACAGCAAAGGTATGTGTCTGAGCAAAATCAGCAGAAGAAAAATTAATCAAATATATGTTTTGTAGGATTTCTGTGCAGAAAAGTGATGTTAACATGCAGTGCCACCAGCCTTCCTTGTGCAGGGTGATGCTTGGCCTGCAGCCCCTTCAGTGTGACATTCAGGTGAAAGATTTGTGTCTTCTTCAGACTAAGGGTGAACAGGAATCCCATGTGAGTGGGAATGCAGATTAAGGGATGTATGAGACCACAGAAAGGTTCATCTAGGGCAGGAGTGAAAGTAAGTTGGAGTTAGAAAAGCAGAAGTGTAAGAATATCTTGCTTTTCTCTCTAAATTTTGCTTTAACTGTAGAGAGGAAGAGAGGCAGACAAAAGGGTCAGGGAAATTTCTTAGAGAACCCAGTGAGAGAGTAAATGAAAGAAGAAACATTCCTCTTACTGTAGAACAATTCCCTATTCGGTGGGAGAAGAGACTGGTCCTTTAGAGTCCAGATGTTTTGCAGTGATTGCATGTCAAAATAAAGATGCTGTGCTAGAGCTCTGTAGAATGCCATACTCAAGAGGTAGAAAATGCCACAGGTTAATATATCTGCAAAGTATCAGGTGCATTAAAGTCTCAGAAAATTAAGGTAAATTGACAGAGCTAATTGCAGGGAAAGGAAGAGTTCAGCTCAGAGATATAGTAACAATTAAAAAGCAAACAAACAAAAAATATACAGAAAAGATTTCTTTGTGGTGCCCCAGTATTGCACAGGATCATCCCTCCCATCCTCTGGCACCACTCTCCTCTCCATTGGCCAGCACTCCCTGATGAGAAGTCCCGAGCCATGACTGCCTCTTTCAGTCCAGCACACAGAGACTCTACATCGTCTTTGTTCACATCATCCTCATTATTACTGACGTGGTGTGCTGAGTCTCCAATAATTCATGGATGCTTTGTGTGGGAGGTACAAAAACAGTAGCCTAGAGTCCACTTCTGGTAAACTTCTCCAGAGACTTCATTTCAAAAGTTATTCTCTTTTCCACAAATTACCAAGATATATCTGTCAGGGCCCTTAATGCACTTACAGGCCTTAAAGGCCTATTTGTCCAGGGTCAGTTGGGAGCTCTAACCACACGCAGTGCCTATGGGCCCTGCACTTCAACTCAGGAACCTGAGGACCTATGTTGTAGTCTCCTTTCCAGTCCTGTCTCTGCCCCCCTTCTCCAGCCAATCCTCACTCAACTCCCCAGATTGACCCTAGAGATGATCCATCACTTTGCCTTGGTTGTGGCTGTCATTAGAAATGGCTATTGGCTCTCTGGAGCTGCCTTTCTTCTCCAGATCCCAAGGTAACAGCACTTGGCTCTCCTCTTGTCTTGCCTTGTGGGACAGCCACACTCTTGCTGCTTCCTAATAATGTCACTTCTTTATGTGACCTTAATGTGAATTTGCAGGGGCAAATGCCTGTCTCTACAGGCATATATATGTCTCTCTTGTCATCATGTAGTGACTTTAGGAAAATGAAGAGAGAGAAGTGAAATGTTTATGGCAGAAGGAAACGTGTTGTTAAAGATGATGTCCCTGTAAAACTGCTGAAGGGCTGACACTGCTCAAGGGCTATTCTCTACCTGCTTCCTCGGATCACAAAGTATTCACTGAAGAAAGGTTGCATGAGAGAGAAATTAAACTTTTATTTATTTTATTTTATTTTATTTTATTTTATTTTATTTTATTTTATTTTATTTTATTTTATTTTATTATTTTCCCCAAGGTTTGGTTTTACACTAGGCTTTGATTCTTTGAGGCTCAATCTGACAGACTTTCATAAGGGGTAATAAACATCTGTAAATCTAGGCAGGAATGCCAAGACCATTTATTTTAAGACTAGCAAAAAAATACAAAATCAGAGAAGGAAAGTCTGAGTGCACTGAGGAGGGCATCTTCTATGAGACATGATTTAATAGCAGAGTGGGTAGTACTGGAGGACAGTTGGGCTAGATGATCTTCTAGGTCCTTTCCAACCTTGTGTTTCTATCCTGTATTTTAGGGATGAGCAGACACTGGGGAAATGTGGGAACATACTGAGGAACAAGAGGAGTGGGGCCTCTTGTCTCTGGGTGGCCACAACGTTACAAGAAAAGAAGGCTGTGTAATTACATCTTGTAACAGGCTTTTTGTATTTGATTTTTTGTCCTGTAAGTTGAGCACACAGGTCCTTAAGCATCTGCATTGGCTGTGCTTGTCCCCCAGCACGGGCATACGACAAATATCCTGGTGCTGGCTTTTCTTACAGACAAGAAATAAATGCTGGGAGTGGGAGATTTGCAGTTTCTGCGAGAGTCACAAGGGATTAGAAATGACTTGCTTAGTGGAGTGAGGCTCATGATTTGGGATTAGCCAATATGTCACATATCCCCAGCTGAAATGGAGAACACTTGGCATGAGTAGGGGGGCCTGTTCATAAGACTTAGGCAGCATGTCATTAGTTAGGAACCAAAACTACGGACCTAAAACATATCTTTAATGACATTGTTTTTAGTAAGAAGAAGTTTGTGGGAGACTAGGCCAGAAAAAAGGGAGATTGCTGTGGTTGCAATTCAGTTATTTATACAGATATATTACAAGGGACAGAGGCCTGAAAAGAAACAGAAAGTGGCTACAGAAGATGGAAGATAAGGCAGAGCTTTGCTAATTTCCTTCCTTCCTTCCTTCCTTCCTTCCTTCCTTCCTTCCTTCCTTCCTTCCTTCCTTCCTTCCTTCCTTCCTTCCTTCCTTCCTTCCTTCCTTCCTCTTCCTTTTCATTCTTTTCATTCTTCTCTTTTGTTTTCTTGTACAGCTACAGTGCTTCTTTATACATAAAAAGATGTGATGCCACAAGTCAATATCAAACTAATTTTCAAATTTGATTTTTGTGGCTATCATATCTCATGAGCTTAAGCAGTGATGCTTAAAATTTTGATAAATCATAATATATTAGACATTAATCACTCCTGCTCTGTATACACATCTTAACCTTCCATTGCCCTTAAAACTATGCAACTTTATTGTTTTTTTATCTCAGCATCTGACAGATATATGGATATAACTATAGTACACAATCTTTCCTTTACTTATGTGTGCGTGTAACTGTATTACAGACTTCATATCATGGAGTTCATTGACATAAATAGAAAACCTCTCACGTTTATCTAAATGATCCGCTAGTTGAATTTTAAGGTCATCATCCAACTTAATTCTTTAACTTTGTCCCTTCTGTTTAGCGAGCATTTTTTATTCAAACATTTTAACTTTGTTTTCATAGGCTTAAAATTATAGCTTGGCATAAGAGATGCTTGTTCCTCCTGTGAAGTCACCATCAGGTAACAGTTTTTGATGTTGTGCAATACAGTCTGCTTACAGTACAATTGTTGCCACTGGAAACTCCTGTAATGCAGTGCCCAGGAATGTATGTCATTTCAAAAGGAAAGGATCCTTTTTTCCCACCCTTTCATTTGACAGCAAATTTTTACGATGCCTTTCAAAATGTCACTTAACATTAAATATTCAAAAAAATCTAATTTCAGAATTTAGAAGATGTAATGGTTTTCAATTTTGTTTCGCCAACATGCTAGATCACATAATAAGTACTGTAAACATACAGTATTCTGTATACATTCCTTACAGTTTTACTCTTTCAGCTTTTAAATAACATCCCACTATATGTATCAAGCCTGGCTTTGAGGATCAGTGCCCATAAAACACAGAGACAGGATTGCATAGAGTTGTAAAGCCATGTTTGCCGTAACGTAGATGAGGAACAGTTATGGTTTCTATTCCCAGAGCCTGTATATAAAGAAGCTATGCATTTTTGTATTACAACAGGGATAAGCCTCTGATTAAAACAAAACAAAACAAAACAAAACAAAACAAAACAAAACAAAAAAAAAAACAACACTGCAATTGATCACCCTAGTGTGATGCCAAACACCTGCTGGTTCCAGTGGTTTGCCATCAACAGTTTCATTCTTTTCCTTCTTCACTTTTATTCTTCTTTGCTCTAACCCCACCTAGAAATCTGTTTTCCTCCCCACCTTTCTCGTCTCACCTCCCTACAGACTATGCATCTCCAAGTCTGTAGTGATCCTTTCTTACTTGCCTGGTCTCTTTGGCCTGCCCCCCGGCTTCTCAGTCACCCTGTTTCAGGTCCATCAGTGAATGTTCATTCTGCTAATTTTCCTTCCCCAGTCTCTGCCCACAACTACTTTGCAGACCAGGCAGCTGCAGGTCTCTTCAGTGCATCACAACTACTCTAAGGGCAACAGATACTGACTGGCCAGCTTTCAGCTGACGTACTTGGCTGCTTTTAGACAAGGCAGTCTGTGGAGTAGACAAGCTTTCAAAACCCTAGCTTGTGTTTTACGTCTGATATTAAATACTTGTCACAGTTTGATTGGTACTTTTACCTGTCTGAAACTCAGCAGAAAGTCATCTTGGATGTGTCCTCAGCATGTGGAAAATGCCCAAAGCCCCAGGGAACGAAAAGGAATAAGAGAGCTTTAAGTGCTGCTGCTTCAAACCAGGAGCTGATCCCTGACAGCCCTCTGTATCTCCCACCTATATCCCAGTGCTGCAGGTGGTTGAGCACTGGCACAGGTTGCCCAGAGAGGTTGTGGAGTCTCTCTCCTTAGAGAAGCCACCTGGACATAATCCTGAGCAACCTGCTCTGGGTGGCTCTCCTTAAACAGGGGGGTTGGACCAGATGACCTGCAGAGGTCCCTGCCAACCTCAGTCAACCATTGTGTGTTTCTGGAGTTCTGTGATCTGTGAGCACCAGTGTGCAAACCCTTTTGTGGGGTCACAACAGAGCCAAAAGCATATGGAAAAGACATGATGGTGAGGAGACAGGAAGGGACAGTGGTTGGAAAATGATTTCCCTTCCATCTCTCCCATTATGCAGAGGTTTGTATATGATGCAAAGAGTTTCTGGGCTTTCCTGGGTTGCTCAAGTTTCACATACCCCAGGAGAGCCCAAGGCTCTGCTGAGTTCAGTTCTTCATTGAGAAAGGAGAAATACGAGGAGTCATGTCCTCTACCTGTCCATATGTGGCAGTGGAGTGATGTGCTGTACGTAAAAAGTTCATATATCATAGAAACATGGCAGGGGTTGGGAGGAACCTTAAAGATCATCTAATTCCAATCTGCCTGCCATGGTCATGGATGCCGCCTGCTAGATCAAGTTGCCCAGGGCCCCATCCAACCAAATTACAGAAACCCGTGAGCAGGATTGAAAAGGTTAATGCTAGTGATATTTAAGCTGTTATCTACAGGCATTGGAGAGCTTATGTGCACCCAAACTGAAACCAAAATAGCATCTTGGGTTTAAATCTGAACTTACCAGTAAATCTTGGCGTGACAATGCTGTGCTTTTACCTTCAGTGGCCTTTTCCTGCCCAGCATGTGGACAGCCTCCACTAAATTTGTACTCTGGAGCTGATACAGTGTTTTGTCTATCTTCTGTCCTGCCATTGATTTAACCAAATCAGATTAATGTGTAACTGAGCCCCCAAAATATTCAGGTACACAATTGGGCTACAGGTATGATTTATAGGGCTAGTCTTTTTTTAGTTCCAGTCTATGTATAGATGAATACTGAATTAACACTTGCTGAGATGAGCGGTATGGTTCATGCCTCTTAGAGCTATTGTTCCAGTTAGCATGCAGATAAAATTATATCTGTTCACGGCAGAGCTTGAAAAACTGTAAATGAAAAGGAGGTCTTCTCTGTACTAACACATGAATGCTGTGAATGTTCTCTTGTGTATAAACAGACTTCAAGAAAAAACAAACAAACAAACAGCAACAACAACAACAACAACAAAACAGGAAAGAGAATGGTTCAATTTAAAGAACAAAAATGCCCAAGGGTTGTTAAAGGTAAATGGCAGAATGATAAACTTTGAACAGCCTCACTTCCAGGCCACAACCAAAACTGGTATCATGCAGGAAGGCTGAAAAGATATGGGGTGGTAGTGGACAGAGAAAATCTGTTAATGAGGGGGGATCAAGTAAAAAAATGTGGAAAGATAGACTTCCTCTGCAGCATCTGCAAGATGAACAGAAGAAGATGGTGCGACAGGTGTGACACCTCTGTTTTAAAAACCTCCTCCTTTACAGGTCTCATTTCTTAAAGTAAACTGTTTAAAGTTGGTTTTAACATGACTGTGGCCTCACTATGTTTGAAAAACAGTCTTCTAAATATATCTATAGTGATAGGTGAGACTCCTGCCTAGAAAATTAAGTATGTTGATGTTTCATACTTGGATGAAGGACTGAGAGATGATGGATCCAAAAGGAGACCAACCCTATGAATGGGACAGTTATAACTATACTGTTTTCAACAAACAGATCAAGCCATAACTTTTTTTTTTTTTTTTTTTTTTTTTTTTTTTATGAAAGTTAAAGCTGATTCTGGCAAAAAGTGGTACCTTTTTCAGAGAGATATGCCATAATACTGCTACCTGCAAGTCTCATCTCACCCCAATTTGTTTTCTGTATTTATATATATATCAGGTAAAGTTTGTGTGATCTACTCCTCTCCTGTTTCTTCTGCCTTCTGATAGCTATGTATTTTTCCTGTGATTTGTGTCCCAACCTTTGCAGTCCCAACCTGTAGTCTTTTACTACTGCTTTGAGGCCAAAGCACAGAAATGCAGATGATTTTGGTGTAGATTTATTGAGTGTGTGCTGGGAGATAATTTGAGTGCATGAAAACTGCTTTATGGAATGATCCTCTGGTACTCAATGAGGAGTGCTTCGAGCAAGACCAGAGACTGAAGCAATATTGTCAGAGGTGATGTATCTGGAAAAGAGCTGCTTATGAAAATAGCATTTGCATTAAACCTATAGCAAGACACTTAGGGTGAAGGAATAAACTGTACTTTTAATGGTCATCAGTTCTCAGAGAATAATTTCTGGTGTTACTTGGACTCTGACTGGTCCTTCCAGGTATGCAGCAATAGTGTGAAATTTCATTTGCCATTCTGCTTTCTCAGCCCAGGGAGAAGGGAACTGCACTCTATTAAAGGATTTTTTTTTTTCTCTCTTTTACAAGGTTGTTTGTTATCTCGGAATGCAGGCCTGCACTGGAGCGTGTAATTACAACACCATGTCCTGGGTTAGAAAGAACTCAGACACTAAATTGTCCATGTCATCACCTGAATTTGACCATGAAATATAGCACAGAGGGACTGGGAAGGCAGTCTGTAAAGAGGTGAGGGCTGAATGGGCATTTTGGTGCATTGGGCAAATCCAATCTGCTCAATCCATTGCTGCAGTCCCACCGTGGCCATTTAATATTATTACCTGCTCCTTGCCCTTGAAATTGTGCTTCCACCTCTTTCCATGAGGTGTGTCTGAGTGGAGGAGGTCAGGGTTAGAGAAGAGTGTAATAAAATGTGACTCATTTTACATGGGTGATCAGAGTCCTATTAAGTTGCAAAGGAGTTAATTTTTTCAAGGATGTATTTTTATTCTTTTTTCATCATTCATTTTTTTCTGTGTGCAGACACCAGAAAATAGAGGTCAACTGTACTGATCATGGTGTTCAGGGATACCCCCAAAGCTAGAATAAAACCACTTACACTCCTGTTTGTTGAAATTCTTCATTTTATTCACTTGAGCATCTTACTGTTATTCCAGGTTTGGAGGTTAAGGTTTTTCCTGTGCTTCCACTATGTGCTAGAGCAGAAAAATTGTCAAGTCACTTATTTCCAGGAGCAGGAATCAGTTCTTGAAGAGACCTTCTCTGTGCTCAGGAAAGAAAGGCTGTGTGAAGCAGCTGTGTCAGTTTGGTGACTGGTTTGTGTTTGGAGAGAGAAGACACCTGTTTTTCTCTTCCCTACTTATAGGTAGCACTTGTTAGAGTGCAAACACAAGAAAAGTTTGCAGAAAGATATGCCTAAAAGCCGCAAGACATGCAGGAAAGGCTCTGTGCTTCTTTGGGCATAGGGACCAATAGAGAGGCAGAATGGCAATGATGATGGATGAAAAAGAAGAGCAGGACAGTGACAGAAAACGTAGTGGCAGAACATAAAGATTGCCACTACCTCTATTACTCCCTTCGTAGTTATTTGCAAGAACTTCATAAAAGAAAGTTTTGGTATATGCAAGTGTGTTTTTGTATGTGTGAAATAAAATCCCGTAAATTTTACCAAATCATTTTTTGTTAATTCCACATTTCAACAACAGAAAAATTAACAAATTTCAAAAGGCTGTATTTCTGGTGGCATTCTCACACACATTGCCCAAGCATTCTGTCTCCTCTGGATTCCCCATAGTATTCACCACATTCACTTTACAGAAGGAACATTGGTATTAATGAGTGATTTTTTTAACCCTTGAAAAGACTCTGGTTCACAGTTATATTTATTTCCTTTCTATACTTTCATGATTAACTATTGGCTTTGGAATAAAAGAAAATCTCAGGATTACATGCTCAGTGGATCATTGATAACTGTGTCAATGTATTTATACACCACAACACTCTCTGAAGGGACAATATATGTTGCCTGATTAAACATCATTAATTAAGCATTAAATATCAAATTAAAAAATGCTAGTGTGGATGCTGCATATTTCCATATTTATTTGGCTGTTTACAAAGTTTGATCATAGAATCATTTAATCACAGAACAGCTTGGGTTGGAAGGGACCTTAAAGATCACCTGGTTCCAACCCCCTGCCATGGACAGGGATACCACCCACTAGATCAGGTTGCTCAGGGCCTCATCCAACCTGGCCTTCAACACCTCCAGAGACAGGTCATCCACAGCTTCTCTGGGAAACCTGTTCCAGTGCCTCACCACCCTCTGAGCGAAGAATCTCCTCTTTATATCAAAGCAAAATTTCCTCTTTTAGTTTAAAACCATTCCCCCTTGTTCTGTCATTATCTGACTGAGCAAAATGTTGCTCTCCATCTTTTTCATAAACCCTCTTTAAATATTGAAAAGCTGCAGTGATGTCTCCCTGGAGCCATCAGGGAGACAGACTTCTCTTCAGGCTGAACATCCCCAGCTCTCCCAGACTTTCTTCATAGCTTATATGACAGCCTACTTTTACACTCCAAGTCTATGAAATTGAACCAGTGTCCGCAGCATCACCAAGGTATGCATGTAGGGCCTTTATAAGTTGAAGCTGTTGCCAAGGTTCAGGATTACTTTGTGGCCGTTTAATAATAATAACATGTTTTGCTACATGATTGTCCAAGGTGGTTCTGCATCTTTCTTAATGCATCAGATCTGCTTCCCTCTGAGTTTCTTGTGTGCAACCAGTACAACCCTCTCAAGTTAGAAATACATCTGGTGGCCTAAGTCATCTTGCTGCAAACAGTAAACTGTGAATAACACTGGCCAGGCTGGTAAGACACTAGCTTGGTGGTAACATTAGTATCTGTGGGACTTCTATGTGAAGAAGAAAAATAGATTAAAATGCAGCTAGGAATTGTCTTCTGCAATCTACTTTTTGAACATATACAGCTTTGTAAAGATGTGTATTGTAGCAGCCAAATTTTTGCAGTGAACTTTGTTGTTAAAACCCAGATTATGGTTTGTTCTTATCTATGGTGCATAAATGTGTGGTTTCTCCTGACATTCATGAGTCATTTTTGTTGAACTAATGCAGTAAAAAATGAGTGGTGAAAATATCATGCTGCTATGCTCTCACCTCAGAGGAATGCTACAAAAAAAAAAAAAAAAAATCCTGCTTCTTGCAACACACCTTCCATAAGGTAAATAAATGAAGGAGTATGTGTTATGGTACAGTCTAGTCTAACTGCTCTTAGGGACAAATTCTTTACTGTCTTTAGCATCAATAAAAGTAATTCTCTAATCCCCCAGCTCTTTCTTGGCCTCTTTTGAAAGCTGGACAAGGTAACATGTGAGAGGTTTTCTAGTCTTCAGAAGCAATTGCTATACCTCTGCATCAATTCTACAGCCGTACCAATGTCTGTGCAATTTTATGCTTGCAGTGATTTACTGCAGTGCAGTTTCTCAGATTGCTCTGTAACTTCTCTTGCAGACCACATTTCTTATGGTTATACTCATTTACCATAAAGGACCCTTGCAATAAGAATTTCCCCATTGTCTTCTATTATAAGGTCATGCAGAGACCTCATTAAAGTTCTTTGCTGCTCCTCCGCTTCCTGGAAATTGCTCTAACACCATCATCTTTGCTTCACAGAAGCCAGGCCTTCTTTTTTTTCTAATGCATCCAGCATATTTTCATTTTATCTTAGTATCTCCAGGTATCTATTCTTGATATCAGTTTTCCCCGTTTTATTTCCATTTTCTTTCCAACTGTATTGTGTGATTTGTTCTATGTCACGGTAGAATTTTTAAGTAAATTTTCAAGTCCTCACTTCAGTTCATGCTTTCCCCTACTCACTCATCCTTCTCATGGAGCTTATTCTCCCACTAGCACCCACAGAAGTGAGCTGCAAATATTCCACAATAGATTAGGTCCCACTTACAGAAGTAAATCTGCCAAAATGTACATCAGTGGGAGTTAGACATCTGACTGACTGCATGTTAGAGAGCTATGAGACCAAGTTCTGCTGACTTTTAGTGAGACTTACATAAGATTTTCAGATGTAAACAGGTATCCACTGATATTTAAAATATTATACCTCTTGACTTCATGGCAATTCAGTTGCTGAATGTGACAGGCTATTGTTGAAACTCTCGATGTCTTCCTTTCTGGACCTGTACACACTTCAAAGCCTCAGAAAACCAGTGTGGAGGTACTCTTGAAAATGGAAAGTATTTTTCCAAGACTGAGGCACTTTTGAAACTGTCAGTGAAAACTTTTATTTTCCCTTAGCCTGCATCAGTTCAATTTCTCACATAATTCTAAAGACAACGATTTTAATGTTTAGTATTCCTCCTCCCTGATCCAACCAGGAAACAGCAGGATCACCCTGGAGCCTTTCCAGGACCAAGTCTCCCATTCTTCTTTCCTCTGCTTGTTGAAGAGAAGCTAATTTTGTTTGCTAAATTATCATTTGCTGTGTATGTGACTTGCATGTGAAGTTCAGCTGAGCAATGTAACCAGATTATTACATCATTACAGTCTTTCTCGAATAAATTTGAGAACAGCCAACAGGCATTTTATACAAAAAGAGTGGAAGAAAGACTTGAGATAATGTTCTTTGTCATGGCAGGTGTTAATGAGGATTTCACCAGGGTGCAGTTGATCTTTTCCTTATTTCTTATGCAGTGACAGAAGTTAAACTGTTCGTGTAGAATAACCTCTCAAGAGGCATCTGTGTGGATTTGGAGATAAACATTTACAGGGGTGTTCAGTCTTTTCTAAGAAATGTAGATAGCCCTATTCTTTCAGGATGTATTGAAAAATATCTCTTGGTCATTTTTGCAGTGTCCCAATTAACTAATGCTGATGACTGTGTTACTACTACCACTGAATGTGTGGAGCAATGTAGGCTGTGTAAAACAGTCACTCAGACAAAGCTCTGATAGCTCCACTGGTAAAGTTTGAAGGGTTTATCAAAAGTTCTAAGTTTGCAGATTAGTGAAATGATGACACAAAATTGCATATAAGAATCTTATACTTGCTTCTTATTTCATTAGTATCTGTGTGAATTTTCTAACTGCAGAGAGAAAGAACTTTCTAAGTCCTACACAATGAAATAGAAAAAGAAGAAAAAGGGTGCCAACACACCTGCTCTGCTGGGAATCTTCTGACCCCCTCTTGGATGTTGTATGAAAAACTGAAAGGTACTCTGCATCCAGTGCTGAAACAAAAACTCTAATTGTGTTTTTCTGGTTAACAAGGTGACAGCTATTATAAGAAAAGGACTGTACGCCTTTGTTGTGCAAAAGGTCTACCTGGAGGAGTTGTAACTCTCTAGCTGCCCCAAAAAACATCTTTCTCAATGCAGCACTCTAACATTGCCAGAAGCCCCAGTAAAAAATTAAGCAGTTCAAAGTTTTGCTACTCTGCTTGCAGTAGCCAAACCTGAAATGCTGAGTCCCTGAAGGGAGGAGCTGGTTGGCAGAAGCTCATGCACAGACACCATTGGCCAGTTTTGCATCATTGATCTTGTAGAGCACTCCAGTGGCACGGTACTCTGGAGAATGGCCACCAGGTGATGGTGCCTTGCTCAGAGCAGAGCATCGGGAAAATATGCAGATGGGAGGTAGAAGTGTAAGATCTGGCTGATACCCTTTGACCCTCACTCACATGAGAAGGCTTTGTTAAATTTCTGGAACCTTAAGGGCTACATAAACTGAAGTGTCTTAGCAAACTGCATGCTTTTTGCTAGTGGTCACAGTACAGAGTGTAGTTAGAGTTCTCAATGCAGAATAATTCAGACACTGTCATTTTAATTAAGAAGGTCTCACTTGCCCTTTCTGTCTAGCATTCATGGGGATGTTTTGTACTGAAATAGGTTCTGCATTCTGGGATCTTTGTTGTGGTTACTTTTAATTTCTACATTGGCTGAGTCCTGCAAACTCATTTCCAATTCCTTCTAGAGAAGGTTTCTTAAGAAATCAGGCTATGGAAATATCAGTCTCACTGTTCTCTGTTTTCACAGAGAATTACATGGTCTGTATGCATTCCTTCACTTTCCAGTCTGTATTACCAGAACTGTCTTAAAACACCCGGAACCAAAGGAGTTTTATAGGCACTGGGGAAATTTTCAAAATTATTTTAATTTCATCTGTTCTTTGCAGCAAATAATTATTTGATTTTGAGAGTGGTTACCAGTGTATTAATTCTCATTGCAATGTTTTCATTTGTTCACTTTTCCATAGAAAAAATGTTTCTACTTTTTTTTTTTTCCCTTCTAAAAATATCCCAACACGTGGCCCTACTGATTAATCAACACTGTCAGCACAAAACCTCTTTTCCTGCCCACACAAAAATGAAACAGCAACTGGCCACAAAAAAATGGAGAAAATTGCAGTAATTAAGGATAAAACAGGGTAAGAGAATTCTGATAGATGTGGAAGGGAGGTACAGCAACTGGGATTCAAATCTATTTTAAGAAAAATTAGTACAGTAATCAGAAACAAACCAAGGCTGTCCTAAGCAATCAAAAAAACCTTGGGTGCAGTACTTACTCATTTCAGTACTTACTCATGTGCAGAAAGCACCACATGTATGCTTGGCACCACATCTTCCAAGCACTTGCTGTGGGGTGTATTTCAAATAGAGACATTCTGCTCAGGGCCATTATAAATCATGTGACACGTACCAAAGACTTAGCAGAGAAGACTGTGATGCTGACTACAGATCAAACAAAAAATATCTGGAGCAAGGAAAAAAACAACAACAACAACAAACAAACAAACAAAAAACCACCACTACCACCAAAAAAAACAACTTACGAAATTGAAATGCAAAAACTGGTTATGTCCTTTAGGGTATCCTCAACAACAACCTCCTCCTCCCCCCCCCAAAAAAAAAAAAAAAAGTTAGCAGGGAAACCAGTTCATCCATTACTTTCATAAACACAGTATTGGAATGTTCAATGCCTGCCAGGTTGGCCAGTCAAGCATGCCACTATGCTCAAATGAACTGTAGAGTGAAAAGATAATTAAAGGAAAAAAAGAAAGGAAATATTGAACTTAAAAATAAATATCAAGTGGAAAAAAAGTTTAAAGGAATAAAATGAAAAAAGAAAAAAAACCAAAACACTAAAAGTGAGGCAGTATAGCTTTCTTATATAGGGGAGCATTAACTGAATTTAAAATAAAAGGTTGCCCAACATTTTCAGCTTGAAAATACCTAGCTTTCCATTAAAACAACTTTTCTTATCTGGTGATTAAAAATACTTGCTGGTTGTTCCATCTGTTAGCCTGAAGTTTGTCCTGTTGTGATCTCCTCACTGCATGCAGCTTTCTATGTGGTTTGATGTAACAAGCCATTGCAGTTGCAATGGTCAGGAAAGGGGAATAAAATATTGACAGGGTACAACAGTATAGTATTTGACTATCCCTGTTTTTTCTGACATTGCTTTTGAGAGGTGTTATGTGCTCGTGAGGATTACTAACTGCTCTCCAAATTGTGCACTAATTTTTTTTACAGATTTGCTAACATTCTTTAGGCAGCAGGCACTGCAGTCCTGTCCTCCAAGCAAGATGTTTTCCCTAGGATGGGAAACTTTATTTTTACAACTTTCCTAAATGCACACTGAAACAATGAGGCCTTCCCTAGAGAGAATGCTTGACTTTGGTAGTCTACTGCCATGAAAAATTTGTCTCAGCTGCTCACAGCCAGGTTGACTTCTGACTCTCCTGAATGTCAGAAGGAAACACAGTTCAAAACTTTATTGCTGCTGCTGCTGCCAGAAGACAATACAGTATTTTCAAAGAACTCCTGTAACAAATCCATAGAGTACTTTGAATTCGTCTAGTTTGTAATATACAGAACCATAAGGAAAAAACTACCTCCTCATTCTGTCTCTTCCAAGGAGGACATTAAAGTGACAGATTTAAAGGACATTTACAACTCCATTGAGCCAGAAGGACTTGATTGCATTTTTCCACATAGGAAGGAGGTGTTGGGTATGTGTGTGTTCTCAAATGATATGTAGCCGCTGCCTTCCTTTCCAGATGGCCTGTGATGTCATTGCTAAAGATCTTGAAATTTGTTTCATGAGGAAAATCATTTCATGGCCCTCTAACAGGCTTTAAAATGGTCTTTGCATAAATGTAAGACCAAGGAGACAGTAGAGCAAATGGAAGGTGACAGAAAGGGACAAAGATGAGGCTATTCACATCCCTGAATTGGTAAGGCAGGGACAAATGCTTTCTGCATGGTAAGCACAATTAGCTTATCTGTATCATGATTCTTAAAATTTTTATCTAGTGGTTGATTACTATTGGACCAGTTCCAAAGAAGGAATCCTCTCTTTTGTTTTTGAGATTAGTCACATTTCTTAATGAACATGGGACCAGAAACACTGAAGATGAAATGTGTCACTTGGGAGAATGCGGTTTGCACCTGGAGGATGTCAGAAGTGCACATAGTCCTGCTGCTCAAGGAGAGAAGAAGGGGCCTTAACAGGTTTGTAGTTCTCTGCTCATCATCCCACAGAGGTGAGCTCTATCTGTAAACACTAGATACAGACAGTGAAAGATATGGCAGATACGGCACCTGTTCCTGGAAGCAGGCTGGACAACTCATCTGGAAGAGTAAAACAGCTAGCAGAGTGCTCCTGTGGTTCTGCATGAGCTAAAGGAACAGGCTTTCTTTAAGACAGTCTCCTGGAAGAGGGAAAAGTGGGACATCTATCAGCTGTTTATAGAGCAACGGGAGAAACCTTGGCAGCGTCTGATATTCCTGTAACATGGATGAAGAGAAAACTCCATCATGTGGGGCTCTGACTCCAAACCCACCCCATAGAGCTGAACTTGCTGCTTCTGAAACAAGCAATGCCCGCAGAAGGTACATCAGGATGCAGTAAATACACATCCTGCCTTGCTTCTCTCCTTGCCCTTCACATCCACTTGGGCAGTAAGGACTCTGAGGAGAACCTTTTCAGCTTTCTGTCAGCCTGGTGACTGCTATATACCCTTCACAGCACAGAAATGCCAGGGGTGTTGGACAGAGATCTGGATTATACATTTTATCAGCAGGGTTTCATTTTTGTTCCTTAAAGTCATCTGAAAAATAAAATAATTTAGCATGCAGATACAAGGGACTTAATGTTTTCCCATGAAACCTGCCCATCATCTGATGAGTACAACATACTCAGCACAGCTAATGAGCCCAGGTAGACTGAAACTGTATCCTGAACTGAGGTTTGAGTTTTGTGAAATCCTGGTACGATTTTCAACAGGATTTTTTGCTATGTATGTCTGGAACAGGAACAGAGGCACTGACTTGTGCCAATAAATTTTTGCATGAAAATATTTTTAATTGAAAAGTAACTCTTGTTTTTAGTGTTGATGATGCAAATGTCCTACATATCTTCAGTTATAATCTAGATTTTACTCACAGCTGCACAGAAATTGATAGGATAATTGCACAAACTGAAACCTATTGTGTCCACGAGAAAAATGCATCTGATGAAAAAATCATTTTCTCATGAGAATCTAACAGGTGAAAGAAAGCATTAAAGAATATGCTACAGACATGCAGTTCTAGACAAGATGTGTGAGGCTTTACTGAGAGCATGGGAGTTAAATTTATAAACTCCCAAAGTAATAAGCACAGCTGTCAAACAAACAAACAAACAAAAATAAAATGGCAAGAGTTTTCAGTGAAAAGAAGGAAAAAAAGTACCCTGAATGGTGCAAAATTGACATTATTATTATTATTATTATTTGTGCAACAGAACTTTGGAATATAAATAAATGGAATTGCATAAGACAGCATTTAATAAAACAGATTCGACACATGATAAAAGCATGTGGGAATGACGGTGAGAAGTGAACAGAAGTTACTGCAGTGTTATGTATCAACAGTGGCAAAGAGAAGGACTGTCTGGAAGAAAAATTTCTTTATATAAAATCAAAAGAAGTGAATGTCAGTATTAGAAGGAAAGGAAGGATTATCCAGTATGTGAAGATGCTGAATCAAAAGGGCCATTGCCTGTGCCTGTTAATGCAAAATTCTTCAGTGAATATAGTCACAATATTTGTCTTCAAAGTATTTGTCTTCAGAAAGTATCAGGCATAAGACATTCCACTGTTCTCTACAGGAGACTCCAGAATATCAGAGAGTTCACAAATCTTATTTTTGTTTTGGGCAAGGAAAATCAGGACTTAAACTTCAGGCTTCAGGGCTCAGGTCTGTCATCCCCTAAGTTTAGAACATTGTCTTCTAAGCCAAGAATATAGGTTTCTTCAACTGTGATAGTTGTCTGGACTCCCTTTTTAGTCCAAGCAAGAAAAAGATTTTTCTGTTCTTATCATTCATCTTGTCCAAAATAGGTCATGAACTTCTCCAGAGAGATGCCTGTTTCTTGATGTAGACTCTGAAGGGAGTTGCTTGTAACCAGCTCATGTGGAAAGATATGTATTGTATTATTTGAGATGGATAAAGTTTGATGAAATGAATCCTATTCCAGCTTTCTACTCAGAGACCGAAACTGAGAAGAGCAGAGAGACACTTCCAAACCAAGCCCAAGATCTTTTACTGATGCTTGTTCCTCAAATAAAGAAATAAAATTTAGGAATGGTGACCTCATTAGACCTATTCATTGATAGGGTTGCTTAAACAAGCTTATAAGGAAACTGCTGGATGAGTCCATGGAATAGATTCACAACTCTGAGCATGTATGGTAATATCACATAAACATCTGTGCTCCCATTTCTCCACATTGTTATCCTCCTGGTATGTTTCTATGGGTGCTTTAAAAAGCTGACTGGAGTCAGCATCATCCAAGATGGAAACACACTGCAGTGGAGCATCAGTTGAGAAGGAAGTTCTTGGAGCTGATTTCTGCTGTGAAGTTTTTCATGATTATGACTTTATCTGCTATGTTTCACACTGGTCAGAAAGTCTCACTGAACACTTTCACACAAGAGCTGGGACAGGCATTCCTCTTTAAATTCCAGTTTTAAAGAATCTCGAAGTATCAACAGCAAAACTGTGGACTTCATGACAGAAAAAAAAGCCATCTGACTCTTGGCATTTTACCAATGATTTCCATGGCTAAGAAAATCCACCTGACATACCTGCAAAACCAAGTACAAGATAATCATGCAACTTTTTTGCCTTAAAAGTGAATTTGTTTTGTACATTGAACAAAAAATGTTGCAGGCCTTGTTCATTTATTTTCTTCTTAATGTTATGCAATGTGATTCTGCTTGAGCAGTATATTCAATAAATGCTTGACCATTTATATGAAATCTTTAATACATCACCCTTAAAGTCTTAACAGGCATCTTTGATATAAACTTTAATGTGGTCTCAGAATGTAAGATGTTCTATTTCTTATATTACAAAGACAAAATGTGTCTTTAAATCAAGGTAAAAGTGTAAGCACAAAACATGTATGAAATACATCGATGTTGCACCAATATTGAGAATTTTTGTTTTGTTTTGAACTTATACGAAGTGAAGGACCACTTCACTGCTCTCTTGCAATGTTTCTAACACCAGAATACACTATTCAAAGACAGGGTGATGTTTTCTGCTATGGGTGGCTGGAAAAGAAGGAAAAAAACCAGCACCTAAAATCCCATTCTGTCATAAGTTTGGATGCAGTTGGTGATGAGGTGCTGGTAAGGAATTGCTCAAATGAGTCTGTTTCAAATTAGAAAAACTTTGCTCCTCAGGAGGTCCTATAGGAGTGGAAAGGAAGAATTGCAGATGGGCTCAGTGTGGTCATCCCTGTGTAGATAGTGAATGAGAAACCTGCATGGTTGTATATGTGGAAAGAAAAACACTTAAGACTGTGATAAAAGGCCAGATGAAAAAGGAAAGTGTTATAATTCAAAATAATATAAAAGACAGAAGTAGATCATCTTTTCTTCTAGGGAGACAAGTTACTATATCACTTCCCTCAAATCACAGCAGGAATGATGGATTAGTTGGAAGGGAAAATTGGTGCCTGAGGCATTTTTGACTTCAGTGCTTTAAGTTGTCCATAATCCTTTGTAGCCTTCACCCAAACATGAAACCCTGTAATGATCATAGGGAATTACTAAGGGCAAGAAATGCTCTCCATAGTTATTTCCTGAAATCCAAGCCTGAAAGAAAGTACCGGTTTTCAGGTGCATGCCAGACCTTCTGTATTCATTGCACCTTCAGAAGGGGGATGCCTCTGGGCTGGACCCATGCCCAGCTAAAGAGGCAGTCTTCATTTTAAACTGCAAGTGAGCCTGGTGAGATGAAGGTTTTATTTTGGGTTCTGTGAAAAATGTTTTGTGTTCGTTTTACTATCTCCTTGGTTGAACAAACCTTAAAGTAAGCCTGAACTAACTTCTACTTCTAAGCTGAGCATACAGAAGTTTCTTTGCCTGTGGCTTTACCAGGATGGTGAAAGAATCATTCAGGCCAGTAAATCCTGCTTCCTATTATTTTAGAAAACTACATTTTCTTGCATAATGTAATACAACTGCATTTTAAAACTATTTAGGCATCTGAGAACATCATTCCTGTTCCAGAGCTTTTCCCTTCCCTTCCCTTCCCTTCCCTTCCCTTCCCTTCCCTTCCCTTCCCTTCCCTTCCCTTCCCTTCCCTTCCCTTCCCTTCCCTTCCCTTCCCTTCCCTTCCCTTCCCTTCCCTTCCCTTCCCTTCCCTTCCCTTCCCTTCCCTTCCCTTCCCTTCCCTTCCCTTCCCTTCCCTTCCCTTCCCTTCCCTTCCCTTCCCTTCCCTTCCCTTCCCTTCCCCTGCCTTTCCCCTTCCCCTACTGACAGAAACCTTCTAAGACAGGTTTTGACCTTGTTTTCCAGCTTTGGCCAAAATAAGTTTCCCTCTCATATCCTATATTGTGTGACACATTGCACATACTAAGGTAAAAATGATCCCAAGTTTGAGCTTTGATCCCTGATAGGATTTGGCTCTGTCCAGACCCTTTCGGTTCTCCAGCCACTTACTATTTCTTGAGTTGAGGCAGGGTCAGACTGATGGCTGACGTGGAGAGAAGGCAGAACTGGAGAGCAGAGGCAGAACTGGAGAGTAGAGACAGAACTATCTACTAAGACAAGGGAGTCCAGGTTGCAACATGTGATTGCAGACTGCACTGCTTTTGCTGCATACAGGATGTACGAAGTCAGGCAATGAAGACAGAAACAAAGGTGAGGGAAGGGTCCTGTAACCTTTTGCAAGCAGCATGCTGTAGTGCACCTACACCTGTCTTGTTCAGCTCTACACACACACACACACTTACACGGAAAAAATAGGAAAACAAAACTCTCCCATTTTCATAATTGCCAAGAAAAACTCACAGATAGGATCTGACCATGTCCGAGTAGGATATGCCCATAGAGGTCAGCAGCCATCATGCTTGGAAAGGTAAACTACTACTCTTAGTCCAGCAAAATGATACCCTACATTAAATATGATTATTTAAACATCATGATAGTCAGTGGGGTCATTATTCATTTGACAAAGATGGAGAGTCAGAGAATGGCACAGTTTACTGTGCCATTAATTGGTGACCTTTGGGAGATGCTGCATCTTAGGTTTCTCCCCTTAGTCAAAAAGGAGCCAAGGTCAAGATCCCTTGGGCAGTCTGTGAAAGCTGAGCTGATGGGATCACAGAGAGCACATATCACACTCTAAATCTCTATAAAATCTGCTATGAGCTGCTCTTGTTTAGATGAACGCTTGGGATTTATTTCAATAGGTGGAGTTCAGAAGAACACCACATCCTCTTCTCTACTTGGTTCTTGGAACACCAACAGGGATGATCTAAGTTGTGTGGCAAATGGAAGACATAATCTGGCTAACAGCTACCAAGGCTGAACCTGGCTGAATGTGACTTCCACTGTGCCTTCAGGTTCATGGACAGGGTGGATTAAAGCATCAGAAGAAACTGCAAGCTGGTCTGTCTCAGGTCAAGGAAGAAATTAGCAATGAGCCATGGAAGGATATGCTTTCTGGGGCATGTAATTGAAGATCACATGGCAAGAAATTGTGCAAACTTGCAATCATTTCTGGAATATATCCCTTAATTTAGCTTTTTACATGCTTTGTGAAGGATAAAGTTCAGGGTTTTAGATAATAAAACACTGTTTTATGAATAAATAGTTGTAAGAAAAAGGGTCAGGAGAACATACTAGAGCAGGGGGCCGATGACAATAGCTTTTCTTTGCTACTTCTAACATCCTTTCACTACAGTATAGTGGATGAAATTCCCATATTCATGATTTCTTACATGAACTTTCTTTCTCTTCATTTTCATTCTGAATACCATCACATTTTCAGCAGCAGAAAAGTGAGCTGGCAGTAATTCTCAGTTCATTTTTTATTGTAAAAATTAAATTGGGTATGATGAGCTTTTGTAAAAGAAAGCGAGAACTGAAAATATCCAGAAAGTCACAAACTACCGCCAAAAAGACATTTGGGAAGGGGTGAGGCTGTTTAAACTTACATTCTTCCCACTCTGGGCCAGCTGTGTTTCTCTTCTTCTCTCATACCCATCTTGTAAGCAGATGGAGTATTTTTAAGTGTTAATATAATGGAAAATAAGCCAAACTAGATTATTAAAACAGCTCCTAATTTAGTGCAGTTTAGCTTAAAACAGCCTGGTTCTGCTAAGTAACTGCTGAGTAGTATAGCCAGACCAGGTGAGGAAAAAACTAATTTGGCTTTTTTTCACTTTCAGGGTATTGTGGTGATGAATACTGAAGGTAGAGCTAGGACAGAAAAAAAAAAAAAAAAGAGAGAGAAAAAAAGATAATGAATCTCTTCACCTGCGTCTTGCATTTTAGCTTTAAATACTTGCTAATGGAAGTTGCACAGAAGATGCACCGGATGAAAAAAAGAATGAAACAATACAACAAACAAACAACAACAACAAAAAAACAAAAGGAGGATACACTTGGACTTACAAGTTCACTGATGAGTTCTTTAGTATCTTTCCCCCACTCCTTGCATGGATGAAGATACAGAAGATGAAGGTTTGCTGAGATCAGTGCTTCACCCTCTTCCTGAAGACAAGTAAAGCACCACATGGTCATGGTTCTGTATGGGGTGGTAGAGGGCTTTTGTGCCTGGATTGGTACACTTCCATGACAGAAATCTGAGATGGTGATAAGCAGAAACCTGTCTATGATACTGACGGGACTTATACCTTGTCATCAAACTCCCATGAATACACTCTGAGCCAGATAGAAAAATTATCCCTCTGTCAATCTATCTGTATTTGCTGCTAAGGACACTGTGAGTTGTGCTAGGGCATTCACACTGGCAGATGAGCCAGACAAAAGCAGAGCAATGTTTGTCCAAGAGCATCCATTTAAGCACTAATTAGGTAAAGTACCCTGATTCCCTGCTCATTCAGCTGTAAATCAGAAGTAATTTCATTTCAAACATTACCCAATAAGACAGAAGATAGTTTAGGAATGTTTATGTATTTGTTGCTAATCACATGGAAAAAAACAACACAGAAGTCAAACCACGTCAGCCCTGCACAGTTCTGCTCCACAGACACCTGATGGGCTCCAGGCACTCTATAGATCACTTGCAAAGTAAAACAGTGTCTATACATCTGCACTAAATACAGAAAATATACAGGAAACACTGCCAAAGGTGAGTGCCAATTGCCTTAAAGAGACTTAAAGTTGGGATCCCAGGTCTGGAAGTACTACTTCCCTACCATGATTTAAGCACTGCATTCTGAAAAGTATAAACAGGAACTTTCAATCTCCCTGATTCTGATATATATATATATATTTTTTTTTTTTTCCAAAAGGGGACTTTTGAGTGCAATGTAATGCCAACAGTTCTATATAATCCTCCCTGTACACACTGAAAAGAAGTGAAGGTATCTGCTGTTGAAGCACCAAGGTGAGAACACAGCAGACACTGGTGTGCAATGCTGGTGACAGAAGGAGAATTGTGGGTGTGGAATTTCCTCCACTTCCCATGTTTGTCACCATTCTTTCTAGAACACGAGTTTTACATGCTCAACTTAAGTGAAAAGGAATTGGCAATTGATGCCCAAACAGCCTTGCTGGGGTCTTAGGTCCCTCACACAGATTGCTCCTGCCAACCCCTGCCTCAATTTCTAATGCTGTCCCCAAGACTGAAGTTGCACTGAGGCAATGCCCTGAGGGGTAGCGGAGGGATTTGAGGATTTCTGTGGCTTCACTTGTGGCAGAAACATGAAGGTCTCCTCCAAGGAAGACTCCTCCTTGAAGGACCTCCTCCACTACTTCCTAATCCTCCACCACCTCCTTGTTCATCTATGCCTCATCCACCTCCAACACCGCTTCCTCCTTCTCCTCCTCCTCTTCCACTGCCTCCTCCTTCTTGGCAGAAACTTCCTGGCCAAATGGCTCAGTGTGCCCCTGGCTAGGGCATGGTGGTAGCAATGATGGTGAGCCCAGCCATGTCAAGACCAGTTGTGAGGGACCAGGTGAGCAAAGGTGGCTTCTCTGGGGGAATCTGGTTGTGAGCACTGCTCACCGCTCATAGTTCTAGTTCCATTTGACACCCATCAGGACCATGTCTCCGTGGCCCTGAAAGGCAGCAGCTGCGGGTCCCAGCATCTTCCTGACCCTCTGTGATGCATTGCCTGTCCCCTGCCTGGCTGGCTAGTGATTGTTAGCTGCTTTGCAACTAGCTTGTCATCAATAGAGGGTGTGTCTTCTCCCTATATAAGGGCCAAAGGGTAGCAGTGGGAGGAAGGGTGTAGGAGACAGGAGATGGCAGATAGTACTGCGACTGGCAGTGACAGAATAAGAGAAGGTAGCGGTGGTTGAGGAAGAGGAGGCAGTGGACAAGGAGGATACAGTGTTGGAGGAGGAGGTGGAGGAGGTGGAGGAGGCAGTGGCGGAGGTGGAGGAGGCAATGGAGGTGGAGGCGGTGGTGAGGTGGAGGCGGTGGTGGAGGTGGAGGAGGCGGTGGAGGTGGAGGAGGCAGTGGAGGTGGAGGAGTTGTGTCCTGGTTTCAGTTAGAACAGAGTTAGTTTTCTTCCTAGTAGCTGGTGGAATGCTGTGTTTTGGCTTAGGATGAGAAGAGTGCTGATAACACCCCAATGTTTTAATTGTTGCAGAGCAGTGCTTATACCAAGCCAAGGACATCTCAGCCTTTCGCTCTGTCCTGACAACAGGCAGGCTGGGGTGCAGTAACATCTGGGAGGGGACAGACCCAGGACAGGTGACCCAAACTAGCCAAAGGGGTATTCCATACCATCTGACATCATGCTAAACAATATATAGGGGTGGCTAGCCGGGGGGAGGGGGCCGGACCGCTCGGGGTTAGGCTGGGCATCGGTCAGCGGGTGGTGAGCAATTGCATTGTGCATCACTTGTTTGTACATATTATTATTACTTTCCTATTATCACCATTGTATTATTATTATTATTATTGTTATTATTATCTTGTTATTATTATTTTCCTGTCTTATTAAACTGTCTTTATCTCTACTCACGGGCTTCACTTTCCATTTCTCTCCCCCATCCCAGAGAGGGAGGGGGGAGGGTGAGCGAACGGCTGCGTGGTATTTAGCTGCCAGCCGGGTTAAACCACGACAAGTTGTTATAGGACAAGGGAGGTAGTGGATGCGGAGTCGGAGGCGGTGGACAAGGATGAGGAGGCAGTGAAAAGGATGAGGACGTTTTGGATGAGAAAGGGAGGCGGTCGAGTTGGAGGAGGAGGTGGTGGAAGAGTAGGTGGTGGAGGATTCATAGAATTAATATTGTTGGAGGAGACCTTCATGTTTCTGCCACAAGTGAAGCCACAGAAATCCTCAAATCCCTCCGCTACCCCTCAGGGCATTGCCTCAGTGCAACTTCAGTCTTGGGGACAGCATTAGAAATTGAGGCAGGGGTTGGCAGGAGCAATCTGTGTGAGGGACCTAAGACCCCAGCAAGGCTGTTTGGGCATCAATTGCCAATTCCTTTTCACCTAAGATGAGCATGTAAAACTCGTGTTCTAGAAAGAATGGTGACAAACATGGGAAGTGGAGGAATTTCCACACCCACAATTCTCCTTCTGTCACCAGCATTGCACACCGGTGTCTTCTGTGTTCTCCCTCAGTGCTTGAACAACAGATACCCTCATTCCTTTCAGTGCATACAGGGAGGATTATTAAGACCAAACGGCACAACATTGCACTCAGAAGTCCTCCTTCTCACACACACACAAAAACAAAGGGTGAGGAAGATTGCAAGCACCTTTTTTTTCCACGTCTTCCACCTCCTCCTTCTCCTCTTCCACCTCCTCCTCCTCCTCTACTGCCTCCAACGTCCTCTTTGTCACATAAAAACACAAAGAGGGAGGGAGACTGCTAGGACCTGTATTCTTCCACCGCCTCCTCCTCCTCTACCGCCTCTTTCTCCTCTACCACCTCCTCCTGTTCCAATGCCGCCTCCATCTCCATCACCACTTCCTCCTTCTGATCCACTGTCTCCTCCTCTGTGGCAGAAACTACCTGGCCAAATGGCTCAGTGTGCTCCTGGCTAGGGCATGGTGGTAGCAATGATGGTGAGCCCAGCAAAGTAAGGAGCCATTGCCAGGGAACAAGTGTGCAAAGGTGGCTTCTCTGGGGGAGTCAGGTTGTGAGCACTGCTCACCGCTCATAGTTCTAGTTCCATTTGACACCCATCAGGACCATGTCTCCGTGGCCCTGTAAGGCAGCAGCTGCTTT
The DNA here is from genome assembly GCF_964035555.1 of Netta rufina. NCBI lineage: Eukaryota > Metazoa > Chordata > Aves > Anseriformes > Anatidae > Netta > Netta rufina. Next base: position 123,668,021 of record NC_140123.1, read on the forward strand.
CCTTCTCACTTCAGATGAGCATGTAAAACTCGTGTTCTAGAAAGAATGGTGACAAACATGGGAAGTGGAGGAAATTCCACACCCACAGTTCTCCCTGTTACCAGCATTGCACACTGGTGTCTGCTGTGATCCCACCTTTGCACATGAACAGCAGATATAACCTCACTCCTTTCAGTGCATGCAGGGAGGTCTATAAAGACTGAACAGCATAACATTGCACTCAGAAGTCCTCCTTCTCACACAGAAAAAACAAAGAGTGAGGGAGATTGCAAGGATCTGTTTTTTAATGCCTCTTCCACCTCCTCCTTCACCTCTTCTACCTCCTACTCCTCCTCTACCACCTCCAAAGTCTTCTTTGTCACACAAAAACACAAAGAGGGAGAGAGAGTGCTAGGACCTGTATTCTTCCACTGCCTCCTCCTTCTCCACCAGCTCTTCATCTTTGCAGAATCTTCCTGGCCAAAAGGCTCAGCATGCCCTTGGCTAGGGCATTGGGGTAGCAATGATGGTGAGGCCAGCGATGTTAGGAGCAGTTTCCAAGGATCAGGTGTGCAAAGGTGTGCAACTGTTATAGCAGGAATCGTAATGAGGATTTTCCCATGCCTTTCTTCATTTTATATTAAGCTCATCCATGACTTGCTTTCATGTTCTAGATCATCTGTCATTCCCCTAGAACAAGGAATCAAATTTTCTGAAGACTGCATTGAGTTATGTACTAGAAATTAAAATCTTGAAGTCTAACATCTTAAAGAGTTTAATTATGAGAATGCATTTCCTAAAATGAGAGCAAGGCTTATTGCTAGTCACCTTGTGGCAAATATTCTGCCCAAGTAAGTCTTGCAAGCTGCTGTCGTTTCAATTTTCATACCAGTCTGAGACAGAACACCATGCAGCTTTGATCTAACATATAGATCCATGGACCTTTTGTGCTTGAAAGAAGAGAATAAATCTGTGGCCTTAGAGTAAACATCAGAATTCAGAAAGCCAAGGAGTAGAACAAGATGGCAGTTTGAGAAAAAAGGAAGGGAGTGCAAAGATAAGGAAAGGAGTCAGAAAAGGAAAAACAGAAGTATTTTAGAACATCATTCAAGAGATATAAGTCAAGAAGTAAGAAAATGGATAAAAGGAGAAGTGTGAAGAAGGTGGGAAAGACACAAAGTGACGTAAACAAGGCTCAGTAAAAGGAACAATAAAAAACAGAATGTAGAGAGAGGAAGGGAGTCATAAATGGAAAAGAGGTAGTGGCTGCAACAAGGTAGTAGACATAACAGTATGTTTTACATGAGGCTGCATAGCCAGGCAGAAGAGCTGCACAGATTGCAGACACGCAACCCACACTGAATAAACCATATGCTCCAAAGTTCAAACACAAACTCACCCACAGTCAGCCATATGCACGCCTCCACATGCACATTTTCCAGAAAAATGACACTCAAGGCTCACAGTTCAGTCTAAGATTTTTAAGCCATAAAGAAAAATATGAGTATGCATTCATTACATTGACACTATCTGGGCTAAAGAGGAAAAGCTATTAAATCTTCGATGAGGTCTTTTGTTTCTCTTCTCCCTAAAAGTATGTTAAGACTTGTAGCATGGACTGTCTCTGCCATAATGGAAATTATGTATTATGCAGTGCTAGACCTTGCCACTTGATGTGCAAGTATGTGAAGCAGCAGATGCTGCAGATGGGCAGGGGAAGGGAAGTTGTAGCCTCCTCAGGCCTCATCTCCAGCTCAGCCTCTACCATTCTAACAAAACCAAACAAAGAACCTTTGAAACACATCTTAATCATTTTTCTTCTCTTGTTAGAAGTTCAGCTTTCCTTAGCATGTTCAGTGTGTAGCTTCAGGAGATGGTGACTGTAGGTTACGTGATTAAAGATTTATCTTCAAAAACACAGAGGCATACAGCAGGAGAACCCCAACATCCTGATCAGGGAAAGGAGGACCCTGGTCTGGTTCCTGACATGGTTGTCACAGGAAGGATCAGCCCTATTACCTGGTGCTGAAATCCATCAGTATTATAGATTCATAGAATCATAGAATGATTTGAGTTGGAAAGGACCTTTAAGTGCATCTAGTTCCAATCCCTCTGCCATTGGCTGGGACATCTTCCACTAGATCAGGTTGCCCAAAGCCCCAGCTTGCCCTTGAACACTTCCAGATGAGTTATTATGAAAAGCTGTCTGGGGCACCTTTTAGACCGAAGGGGTCATGGCCTATACTGGCATGGTACTCATTATGGGATACTGGAAAGAACGTTTTGGGATGGTACAAGACAGGTTTATTAATTGGATTATTAGGGGAAGGACCAGTGGTTGGGAAAAGAAGGAATAGAAGGGGGTTGGAGAGGAATAAATGTGGGTAAATAGAGGGAAAATGGGGGTGCATGTAAAACAGCTGCTGGTCAGTATATTTGTCTAGACATGCCATGTGTCTGATGAGTGCAGTCTATCCTGTCTTCCTTCCTGTTAAGCTCTATTTCCATCTATTTTTATGGTGAGGGGATGGCCAAGCCTGCGTGTGTGTGTGTATAGAGGGCTAAGTACCAGCAACAGGAGTAGGGGCCATGCATCTTAGGGGCCCATGCGTCTGCGGTATCAGCATCTGGAAAGGCTGGAGCATGTGCATGCTGTCTGGGTACATAAGTCAGTGTGTAATTGCCTGTGACTATCAATCTGGACAAGTGGACAGGTAGGACAAGTGGCTTTTTAGCCATGTACGTGCATTAAAGCAAACATAAAGCTGGGCCAGATACTAGAGAGACCAGGGACTGGGAGCTGGCTAGTGGAGGGACCACTATGGGGTCTGGAATTTGGCTACAGGTGAGGTCATGAGTCTGGACCAGCTACCAGAGACACTTGTTCACATGTATGTGTCTCTGCATGAGGCAACTGGGACACCAGGGGGTCCAGAGCCAGCTACTGGGTAGACTGAACATCTAATGCCAGTTACTGAATGGCTCCACATACTGTGGGTGTGGGTGTGGGTGTGGGTGTGGGTATGGGTGTGAGAGAGAGAAAGAGAAGGGATCTAAGTAGCAGTATCTGCAGAGGCAATACAGGCCTTTTGTTCATCTGTGCAGATGCCAACTGGAAAACCTGGGATGCAGAGTTCAGCAACCGGATTGTGGCTAAGAATATCTAAGACCAGCTGCTGGTGGGATCCATATTATATATGTGTTATGTATTTTTCACTAACTGGCTTTTATCCTGACCAGTTGTAAAGGGGAACAAGATGAAGCTTTTGGTGCCATTTTTTATTTGTGTGGGTGCTGTGCTTTATGCCTGTGTTAATCCATGTATAAGTTTATAAGTATAATATGCACACATGCCCGGTGGACATAAATGCGTGCCTGGTGGACATATATGCTCAGCCTCAGTAGTGGCAGAACCTGAGGACATGGAGGTGCATCAGTTTTGCCACTATCAGATCTGGCAGCTCCTAGATGTTGATGGCACTTAACCCACTACAGAGGTTTTCTGTAGACGGAGTGTAGGACAGAGATGTAAGAAATGTACCATGCTTGAATGAGATCTCTTTTGTACCACATCTACTCCCATGGTTACAGACTCTTGTTAACTTCTGGCATTCCCCACTTTGCAATGACCATGTTTTCCCTAGCTGTCCATACATCAGTTGCCTCTACTGTCTTTTTGACAGACACACACCAAAGATGTGTTTTGAAGCATCTTGTTGAGAAGGATATTAACTCAGCATTGGATCTCTGTACATGGCATGTAGTCCTTCCTAGAGTGCATCACTCCTTCTTCTGCACTGGTACAAACTCGGTGTGTTGCATGGGGCACAGGAGGTGGACAAGTACGTTCTTGATCCAAGATCATGCCATTGCGCTTATCTTCAGCTGAGGCATACTGGGACCTTCAGGGGCCTGGGATGAGGCTTAGGAGGCTGCTGAGATTCATTCTCTAGGACTAGAACTGAAGGTAGTGGCTCTGTTAAGCAGTGATAATTTCATGGTTACTGAAGGAATTAAGGCTGATGAAGTTTTTACAGTCCAAATCCTGGGTTTCACCTTATTTAAGAAATAGACCTTTCTCTCTTTTATCGTGAAGTTCGTTCCCATAGGGTCAAACTGCTTCCTACCTTGGACACCTAGATAGCTTTCTCTGTTGATAGCACTGGAGCCTGTGAATGACTCGCCAAACTGTCAGTCATAACCCTGTCTGTAGGAAGACTTGCCTTCATCAAAAGATCATCACAACAGATGGAAAGCTATACTTGCTATATTGCTGCTTTGAGGCTTTCGAAGTGGAGGCCTTCAGGTCATCAGAGCAATCCCAGCCATGACTCAAGCTGCATCTGCACACTCACTGAGTACAATACTTATTGCTTAACAGATACCATTAGGAGCTCTGTGTATAACTTCACTGGTCACTATGAAAGATAAGTGGGAATTAGTTCCTTTCTGTGTTACTTTGCAGAACACGAGGAAGGGCAAGGTGATGGTGTCCTTTAATAATACTCGAAGAATAAGAAGTTCTTCATCCGCATATAACATATACATATGTGCAGCCAGAAGGTGGACATTTCTGGTTCATCGAGAACAGATGGTTCTCGAACTTATTGAGGCGCACCTGGGGGACAAAGCAGTCATTGGTCCCAGCCAGCATGGGTTTGTGAAGGGTAGGTCCTGCCTAACTAACCTGATTTCCTTTTATGATAAGATCACCCGTATGGTGGACCAAGGGAAACCAGCTGATGCGATTTTTTTGGACTTCAGCAAGGCTTTTGACACGGTTTCCCATAGGATCCTACTGGACAAAACGTCCACCATACAGCTAAATAAAAACATCATACGATGGGTGAGCAATTGGCTAACGGGCAGGGCCCAAAGGGTTATGGTAAATGAGGCTGCGTCAGGCTGGCGGGCGGTCACCAGTGGGGTCCCTCAAGGCTCCATTTTAGGGCCGGTACTTTTCAATATTTTTGTAAACGATCTGGATGTAGGAATAGAAGGTATTTTGAGCAAGTTTGCTGATGACACCAAACTTGGAGGAGTTGTGGACTCGAATGAGGGTGGAAAGGCCTTGCAGAGGGATCTGGATAGGTTGGAGAGCTGGGCGATCACCAACCGCATGAAGTTCAATAAGAGCAAGTGCCGGGTCCTGCACCTGGGACGGGGAAACCCTGGCTGCACGTACAGACTGGGTGATGAGACGCTGGAGAGCAGCCTAGAAGAGAGGGATCTGGGGGTCGTGGTAGACAGCAAGTTGAATATGAGCCAGCAGTGTGCCCTGGCAGCCAGGAGGGCCAACCGTGTCCTGGGGTGCATCAAGCACGGCATCGCTAGTAGGTCAAGGGAGGTGATTGTCCCGCTCTACTCTGCGCTGGTGCGGCCTCACCTCGACTACTGTGTGCAGTTCTGGGCACCACAGTATAAAAAGGACATGAAACTGTTGGAAAGTGTCCAGAGGAGGGCTACAAAGATGGTGAAAGGCCTGGAGGGGAAGACGTATGAAGAACGGCTGAGGTCACTGGGCCTGTTCAGCCTGGAGAAGAGGAGGCTGAGGGGAGACCTCATCACAGTCTACAACTTCCTCGTAAGGGGGTGTCGAGAGGCAGGAGACCTTTTCTCCATTAACACCAGTGACAGGACCCGTGGGAACGGGGCTAAGCTGAGGCAGGGGAAATTTAGGCTTGACATCAGGAGGGGGTTCTTCACAGAGAGGGTGGTTGCACACTGGAACAGGCTCCCCAGGGAAGTGGTCACTGCACCGAGCCTGTCTGAATTTAAGAAGAGATTGGACTGTGCACTTAGTCACATGGTCTGAACTTTTGGGTAGACCTGTGCGGTGTCAAGAGTTGGACTTGATGATCCTTAAGGGTCCCTTCCAACTCAGGATATTCTATGATTCTATGATTCTATGATTTGTGTAGATAACACATCTTGAAGAATGTCACCTGTACATAAGCCCACATTTTGTTCAGGATATATCAGAAAAGTTATAAACAGAAAGTTAAAATATTTCAAATATATTGTGCAGCAGGGAGGCATGCAATTAGCATATAATTTTCCAAAAAAAATAGATTCAATGAGGGAGAAAAAAATAAGTTTGGGTTGTTTTAATTCAATGTAAGGAGTACAAGTTCTGAATAAACAACTTTTTCAAGAGGCCATTTCAGTGTAAAGAAACTTTTTTTGAGCTATTAACCTTAATTTTTTAAATTTATCTGTAATAGGAATAAGGACTCTGGAAGATCTCTTTCAGTATATGTGCAGGCTTATCTACTTGAGAGACTGAAAAAGACCTCTCTGTTCTGGCACAGAAGGACAATGAAATGCTGGTACGTGGACCACTTCTACACTCAGAAATTTCATCAGTTAATTTAAGTTAGAGAACAACTGAAAAAGGCTGAAAAGTAACTTTTTTGTTTGTTTGTTTAATTTGGTTTGATTCTTCACTGATTACACTAACACTATTCAAAGGCTCCACACATTTAGCTATAGAAGTTTCTAAGCTGCTCTGTTAAATCTGTATGAGCTCTGTGTGCAGAGATAGCTATAAAAAGAGAAAAGACAGAATCAGCTAGACTGCTGATTCTGTTCAATGTAAAAAAGAAGATGAGCGAGACTTTTAATTTCCATCTTTATAAACAGCGCCGACAGGAAACAGTGCATTTTATTTATATGAGTGTGTTAATTTTGGTTCAGAAGTTAATAGCATAAATCCCTTTGTGGGACCTGTCATACATTGAAACTAAATCATCCCCTGCGGTGTAATAGGAAAGGGGGACTATGGACTCAGGAGAGCCATTTCCCTGTCATTAGCAAATTTCATCCTTATGTCTGGATACCCAGTACACTGTCCACAGCACGACTGAATCTTTTTTGCTAGCTTCAGGGAATGTTGTTGCCTTTGAAGAGCACAATAATTTAGCAATTTAAAATTCTGTTTTAAAAACTCCTTCGAGAGGACAATCTGAGAATATTTCCATTCCCCTGTGTTTGCAAACCATTCTGCCATTAAGGTACCTGAGTTTTGTTTGTGTCTCACCACTAGTCCACTATACAGCCTTCACTGACTTTCTCTTCCTTGGATTCTCATCTGCAAACTGAGGATATATACTAAAGTGCTTTCAGAGCCTAGGATGAACAATATTAATGGATGATGAGGGATAGTGGCAGTGCACTTTTTTAGGGACTTCTGAACACTGCAGGGAGAAGTGCTGAAGTTTGTTTCTCTATAAACTCTCCCTCTGTCTCTCTTTCCAGATGGCTGGGCTGGGATTGCCAATTAAAAATAAAGAGAACATTAGGGAAATGAAAGACAAGAAAAGTAAGATATACGGAGCAGCAATTAGAAAAGAGACAGCTAAAATAGGTTCATGATGGCAAAGATTCCTTCATGTTTGTGGAATGTGTGTAAGGTGAGGCTTTTCTACTGTAAAGCCAATTTTGTATTAATAAATGGCCCCCCACATTCTTTCATCCTGAAGATAATGTGATGAAATGAGTAGATCTGAAGTAGTCTGGGAACAGCTGAGCAATTACAGCTGGGTCTGCTGTGAGCAGAGGAAGCAAGAAAAGGTCAGCCTATTTATGAAACTTGTGTGTTGCTGGTTCGCACAGAGTTAAGTGCTTGAGCTTCTATTTGTGCCTTTGGAAATCTCCCACAAAGCCTCCCAGGAGGCATGTTTGCGAGAAATTTGCATCAGCTTAGAGTAAACTGGTTTAAAACAGCAATGAATTGAAACTATTATAAACTCTTGTGTGACTATTTCACTGTTCACCAAAGTGCATGGCCATACGGAATTTAATCCACAGGTCTCTCCCTACATGAAGGCATATGATTTGTCACTGATTCAGCTGAACATGTGGACATTCTTAACATGCTTTAGAAATGAGTTACATTGATTTACTACCATAAGCTAAATTGATTAGAGAAAATGTTAAAATGTTGTGGACACCAGCACCAAAAGTTAGGAAATACCCCACTTAAGGTGACCATTATAACATGCACATGTTGCAGTCCTTTGTCATGAGATCACATCACATTCTCTCCAAAGATACCCCCCACTCAGAGCATGGTGTTCAGTTACTGACAAATTTTTGGTGTTTGGGTTTAATCCTCATTGTTCAGTGTGTGGTCCCTGCATTACTGATTGCTGCTCAGCCCTGCGTACAAAGGCAAAACTCTGAGTCTCCATGTAGGTTTTGTATGGAACATGCCCTGTGAACATGAGTGCCAAGCGGTAATAAATAAGTGGAATAAATAAGTTCTTGCTTGCTTTTACAGCACCTCCCATCTGCAAAGCACAGCTCTTGCTGGCTCAGCTCACCACTCTGCAGACCAGAGGAGGTGGCAGAGATGCATGGAGAAGTGTTGCAGTCTTGCTGGACTTGCTTGTCCTGCCCTGCCCTGAGGTGCCACCATCACCCCTCCTACTTCAGGGCTGTGTTGTTCATTTCCAGAATGGTGGTGCAGAGCTGCCCAGCCCGATGCATAAACAACCTGGGGCTGTCAGGGCTCAGGACTCTGCATCCAACATGCAGCAGGCACTGTGCAGCTGTACTTCTGCCTCTACAGCAAATACCATTTTTCTGACGTGGAAGCATTGGCTCAAGCAATTTCAGGCACTTATATTCTTCTCCCCTCCCAGTTTACCCATGACCCTCCGAGCCTGACCTTGTCCTGTTCCTGCTTCCCTCTACACTTCAGCTCCCTCATCTCCATCTCGTCTCTCCCTCATCTCAGTTTCCAGACAGTCACCAGCTGCTTCCTTCAGTCCCAACCTCCCTTTCTATTTCTAGTCCTCTCTTTCAACCTCTCCACATGATGTTCTGTCACGACACGTCTCTCTACCTCTCCATCAAGCACTGGCTGCTGGTGATCCTGGCACCAGCTTCTTGATGAAAGTACTGCCATAAAGTTACACTAAGGATAAAACTGAATTTTTCTGCCATATCTTTTTTCCTGGCTAATAGATGAATTTTTTGTTGTTTTGTTTGTTTTAAAAAAAAAGTACGAACTGCCCCTCCAGCATCTCATTCAACATTTCCAGCAGTGGTTCAAGATCAGCACAGTTCATTAAAACAGAGTTGAAACATATGATAGGAAGAGCAGAGCAACATTTAGTGTAAGTGTCCTTTTGAGCTTCAGTTGCAATATCCCCATGTGGCCTTCATTTCCAGAGATGAGGGAAGTGAAAAGCAAGACAGTACAGTAGATTATAATCTCTATGCCAGGTTATAATGCTGTCCTGTCCTGAAAGACAAAGTGCCATACCCAAATATATATGGTCATGCCCACCAGTAATCACTAGTTTATTCGCTATGGAATAAATACTAGCATATATGGATTTCTTCCTCAGAAGTTTAGGAAGTTAATAGCTTGCTGCCTGTAAAGCCTATTCAGAAAGCAGACAGTTCAGTTGTTAGCTTCCAGGTCCGGGAAAACATTTTTCTTGATACTCATGTGTACTCCTGCATCTTTCAGTGGATTTCCAAAAGCTGTTAATAGTTCTGGAAGTGAATTGCTCTTTCCAACAAGAGAGGAAAGAAAAGCTTTGATTCTGTTCATCCTGTCTAGTTTATCACCCATACTAGTAAGAAAAGAAAAGTCTCTAGTTGCCCATTTTGTGCTGTGCTCATATATCTCTATGCATGTGCACGTGCGTGTGCACATGCATATGCGCATGAATGTGATTGTGCATGCAAGAGTATGTGTGATAACATCATCCAGATGCCACACCATACTGTTGGATTATGTCAGTCTCACCCAATGAAGCACACTGAGCAAATGCTAATAGTTAAGAGCTAATAAACACTACACTAGAAGGTCAGTGCTGAATCGTTTGGATTGTGCACATGGTTCTCAGATACTTTCCCCCAGTATTTCCCTGTAGCTGTAGATAAGCTGTGTGGCTGCAGATCTCCCTGTAGGAGGGATTTTTAAAGCCCTACACTTTACTGAGTCAGCTCAATATGTACAGAAAGAAACAGCCCCAGTACAGTTGGACAGCATTATTGCCAGAAAACAGACTTCACAGGTTTCCAAAGGATGCTCACAATGAGAATTCCCGTGTCTTTGATATGGTTGTCTCAAAGCAAAAAAGAGGTCACATGTACAGAGGTCAGAAATAGGAGAACATACGATTCTTTGACTACTTCATTTTATTGCTCAGTTACTTTTTGCCTGTGCCTTCAGTCCATGTACATGATGTATGATCATGGTAAACTTCAGGTTGTGCTTCTTTCTTGACTGTGCAATCTTTATGTAAATCAAAAGAAAATATCTTTGCTACCTGAATGATGAAGGACTCTGCTTCACTGTGTGCTATATACTTTTGGCCACCTGTAGCAGTTAATAAACTGGGGTCTTTGTTGCCCAAATCACTGTCCACTTCCTCCCTTCAGTTGACCGTTCTGTGAACTACAAGGAGTTCCTGCTGAGACAGTAGATGCAGTTAGAAGTCGACCACACAGTCCTGGAGACAACTGTGGGAATAATAAAAACATTGAAAGAGTTCAAAAGAAATGTTGAATTAGTAAAAGTTTGTATTAGTCTTCAACTATTCATTTAACCCCAGACCCAAACTCCTTCTTCTGCTTTACAATTATTTAACCTTTTAATCTAAAATCTGTGTGAATGCCAACAGACAAAACAAACAAACAAACAAAAAAACAAAACAAAAAGCCACAACATTTTACTGTTTAGGATGGTAGCAGACACTTCTGAAGTCCCACCCAAGACAGATTTCCAAAAAGTCAATGTCCCTTGATTTTTTGGTCTGTATTGAGAAACGAACTACAACTATTTCTAAAGTCAAGGCAACTTCCCAGCCATAGAGGCAGTTTGGGACCCCTGTTCAGAATGAATTCTTCTGTTTTCTTGATGCCCCTCTAGAAGATGTGCTCTCCTGGCTGCCCACTGTGCACTGCCTGGCAAGTTTGGAGATGATTAATCAGGGCCGAGGTGGATGGAAGCTCATACCAGAATGACTCAAAATAAGGTTGGGAGAATAAAAGATTCTTATAGGTAGAGAAGTCTCCCAATAAGACTGACATAAATTCAGACTGGGGACTCCAAATGCAAGAAAAGAATGAGCAGTTGACAATGGCTATTTCTCTTAAGATTCATGATGCAGATGTAGGAGGAAGGGTCTACCTTGTTCAGTGATCCAAAGGTTAAGATTCTTCCCACCTGTTTCCAAGGGTGAAGCACTCTGTCCCACAGAATAGCCTTTAGCCTTTATTTTTTAAACTGAGATGGCCAACAGGAATCTGGCAGTTGAAGTTATGTAACTAGTCCTGGAGGTGTGAAAACACAGCTCAGTGCTAATGCCTGTATGTCAGCAGCCATAAATAACCTGTGAGTGTGTGAAGATGCTGTTTTATCCCACAGAAGTGCCTGACCCCCTCAATACCAGTAAAGATGCTGTGCGCAGCTAGGGAGCAGCAAGTGCAACCTGCATTCCTTAAGGGTAGATGCCCTCACTTAAACTGAATCCCATAGAGCAGGACTTCTACTGCTTACAGGGGGTCTGTCCACATCTTAAGGAGTTATTTCACCCACTAGCAATGTGGTCAAGCTCAAGGGCTCAGTTCTCAGGTTAGTAATTTCATAGACTGTAAAGCCAGAAAGTACTTTAATGATCATCTGGTCTGGCCTCCCACATAGCACATGTTAAATAATGTCACCAAGTAAATCTTGCCTTAACTCCAACAACTTGCAGCTGAACATTTCTTAAGAGAGAGAGAGAGAGAGAGAGAGAGAGAGAAAGAGAGAGAGAGAGAAAGAAAGAGAGAAAGAAAGAAAGAGAGAAAGAGAGAAAGAGAGAAAGAGAGAAAGAGAGAAAGAAAGAGAGAAAGAAAGAGAGAAAGAAAGAGAGAAAGAGAGAAAGAAAGAGAGAAAGAAAGAGAGAAAGAAAGAGAAGAAAGAGAGAAAGAGAGAAAGAGAGAAAGAGAGAAAGAGAGAAAGAGAGAAAGAGAGAAGAGAGAAAGAAAGAAAGAAAGAAAGAAAGAAAGAAAGAAAGAAAGAAAGAAAGAAAGAAAGAAAGAAAGAAAGAAAGAAAGAAAGAAAGAAAGAAATTCCCGTTTTTCAGTGTGAAAAGGGGGAGGGGAAAAAAAGTAAAAAAAAAAAAGTTGGGATGTTGAAATTTTGTGTGGGAAAAAATAAGTTCTGAATATGTTTCCTCTTGAATGAATCAATATGTTTTGATACATTTGTATTAACATTGATCTGCATTTGTCGGTTCCTGTGGTGCCACACCTGCTTACTGTTGGTCTTGGCAGCCAGTGGCCCAGAAATTTAAGACTTGCAACTGCACTGTGTCCTCAGAGCAGGGTGCCTGAGCCACAGCATAGACCTGAAGGACTCCTGTAGATCAGACACAAAGTTTGGAGACCACAATTGCAGTTCCTCGGGCTGCTTAGTATAATTTCCTTTTTGCTAAGGCTCAGCATGCTCAGTCCGTGTAAAAACAGATCTGAAAAGCCCATCCATGTCTGACCTTATTCTATAATAAATTGTAGTCCTCCTTTGTGCATGGCTTCATGATAGTAGGGTACCATGGAAGATGACGGTGAGCCTAAGCTAGCAATACACTTCTGACACACTAAATAGCTGAGGGAATTTGTATTATTCAAGATGTTCTGTTGGGTGAGACTCTTGGTTGCTAGAAGTAAATTTGGGGTTTAGCTATTAGAAATTCCTCCATAGTTTCTTAAGGGCAGAGATCATCATTATTTTGTCCTAACAAATGCCAAGTTAAGCAACTTAATTTGGCTACCTTATGTTCCTGTGCTGTTTCAAATATCTGCTCTTTGCTACATAAGCAGCTGCTGAGTACTGTTCTTTCTGTTCTTGGCAACTCTTTTACTCTTTCCAAAGTGTCTTCTCAAATCAGAATAAATTTTGAGCTCTCGAACTCTTGATTGACAAGAATTTAAACATCAGCAGAGGCAAATGTCCATTACTCTTCAATTTAATCTTTACCACAGGAAACTGGCTTACCGTTTTAAAGATTATCACACATTTCTGTTTGATTCACAAATGATAGTAGCATTCTCCCTTTCCCCCTGTGGTACCGATTTCTAGTCAACCACAAGCAGGAGCCTGGAAAGAAAAAATAAATAAATAAAAGGAAAGGCAAGCCTGTTAATCCACCATGACACATACACCTTGATTTTATTTTATTGGAGGGATTTTATAAGGGCTATTATCTCCTGGTTTACATAATCCAACACTTCCCCTAGGGCAATCAAAATTGAGATTCATATGACTTGGAGTTTACAATCCAATGCAGCTGGCAAAACCAGGATTCTGATTCATGACCACAAATGCAATCCTACTGCACACATACTAAGGACAAGGAAAAAAAAAAAAAAAAAAAAAGAAAAAAAAGAGATAGAGAATAAGAAAAACCCTGGTGAAGTGATCTATCATATTGTCTGAGCAGGAGTGTTTGAGAACTGGTATCATTAAATGAGTTGAAACTTCAGTTAATTTGATTCAAAGGTTGCATGACCTCTATTAAGTAAGGGACTCCCTTTCCCTGCTGTCTTTGTCTGTTCTTAATAATCTAGCCAGCAACAAGGTAGGATCCAAAATTGACTTTTTCTGCTATGAACATGACTTCAGTCCAAGTATTTTAGCACCTGAACTCAAGTGAGGATAATAAATGTCAAAGAAATATTTATAGCTTGGTATATGGAGAATTTCCAGTTCCCTATCCTGCAATAACACACATCCATCTGCTAACAGCATTAGAGTTGCAATTTTAAAGCAGATAGTGCCTGAAAATAGACCACTGAAATATACGCAGATAGCTGTTGCATATAAATGTTTAAGTTGATAATTAAATTAGAAAATAATTATCCAGCCTTGGGAAGCCACTTTCTTCCTGGATTTGGACATGCCCAGAGGTTCAGAGCAAGCTCCGTGCCTCTTCCACTCTTCTGTGTTCATTTAGAGGAAATCCATTCCTGCATGTACCCAGCTGAGTGGAGTAAGCCTACAGAAAAGAAGGTCACACAGCAATAATTGAAATTTAAAAGTGGAAAAAAAGATTTCTTATCCCATGTAAAACATCCCTCTGGCCACTACAAGTGAATTATTCTTCAGGGCTTTGTCAGATCTAGTTTTAACTGACCACAGTGATGGAAGCCCCATCTCTTCCTCTGGGAGAAAGCTGCACATTTGAACAAAGCGCCCTGCTAGCAAATATTTCCTGATGCTAAGCCTGTATTTTCCTTCTTTTTTAAAGTGATCCCTTTAATGCTGGCTTGATCCAGGATTTTTTCCCAGTGAACTCAGCTCTTTGAGACCTGGAATGTTTACTGGAATGTATGTCTTTTCACCCTGAGATTATGGTTTAAAATCCACCTTAAGCTCATACTGGCAAGAGGCTGCAGTTGAGCACATGCTCTCACAGGTCTGTATGCTATAGGTTGAGGTGTGCAGTCCCCTTCTGAAGGTGCTCATATTCACACAGCACAAGCAGTGCACAAAACTGCTGTCACTCCCTGTTGCCAATCCAGGGGCTGGTAGGAGCTAAAATATCTTTTGGTGACTTGCAGAGGTACCAGACAAGTGATGAAATGCTCAGGCACAGGTGGTATCAGGGGGATTTTGCTGTTGCTGTACTAGGTGTAACTAGTGCTTTGCTTTTCATACTTCTCCACTTTCTGGCACCCTTCACCAGAAATTAAATGTAGGCATACTGTTGGAAAACTGAGAATTTGGCAGAACTGGTCTCTCTTCTGTTTATAAAGGATGTCTAAATGTGGGGTTTTCTTTTGAGATCCAAGGTACATAACTGAGTAACTTCCTTACTAATGAAGTGTTTAGCATCTTTGGTTGCAACAGAAATTGAGATGGAGAACCACGTAGTAGGCTGGCTGAAAGCACACTCTGATCATACCGGTTTTAACCCTTATAGGACACCCTTGGTTATGGATGAGAAAAAATATGGGAAATGATAGAGGCAAATGGTTTCTGCCCTGTGATTGGATGGGGTTTAAGGGTTTTTCAGCTGTGGTTACAGCACTGATATGCTTCAAAGCCCCCACTACACTGAATGAGGATGGGTGCCACTGGATCTGGGTGGTCTGAGGGGGACCAGTCTTTCAGTAGCTCCAGCTTCAGCCTAAGTTTAGGCGAGCTTAGCTGGGGACTGAATGTGTCAGGGCAAGTGGTGGTGCCTGAGTGACCTGAGATGGGGACTGCAGGAGGTCAGTGCTGCAAGCCACCCTCTGCAGCTACTGCAGGGCTGTGAACCTAGTCTGCTGCCAAACCAGTATGACATTTGGCCAGCCCAGGCTCAGCCACAGAAGGTAAGATGGCACTGTGCTCAAAGATGACATATGACATGGCTTTGGCACATCAGGATCTTGCAGAGATCTTGTCCTGGGAGGATATGGGAGTATCTTCTCAGAGAGCTGAATGTTTTGTTCTTCATGTTTTGCTCCACAGAGCATGAGGAAATACCAGCAGGCACTTGGTCAGTCTTTTCCCTCAGGGTCTAGGAGCATTTGCAATATGTCTCCTCTATCACTTGTGCATCATCTTTTTTTGTGCATCTATCACTTCTGCATCATCTTTAATACTTGGCTCATGATACAGGTGAAAGTCTCATGGGGAAAGTATTCCTCATCCACTATTTGCCCTCCCTTGGCTAAACCACAATAAGTACTGTAATAGAGTTATTCCAGAGTTTTACTGCAATGAAAAAACGAGGCTGCTGTTTTTTATTTGAATGTCAGGAAAATCTCCTAGCCCCTGCTGTATAAAGAGGTTGCATAGAAAGGTTATTGATCCTGAGGACTACCCAGGTTAAGTCATAAAAATATGCCAGTGAGACACTGTTCATATAATTACAAATGAGAGCTTACTTAGTGATTTATTCCTCCTTCTTACTTCACCTCTTGGTTATTTATTCACAGATTGCAGTCTCCTTGCAAAGCACACCTCATTCAAAGTTATTCTTTTTTTTTTTTTTTCTTTGTCTCTCTCTAAGAAATTGCATTCCTATCAATTAAATCCCAACTGAAATATTGTTTATTAGCTATGTTCATTTTCAAAATTTTTAATATAATTGTCTGTGTGGTGCTCAAGTTAACATTTCTCCCTGTCACTAAGGAGGGCTAGAAGAAGCTGCTGCATCTTGGCAAAAGACAGCAGATAACTCAGGCTAGCTTGGTGTACAGTATTTCAAACAATAAAATAAAATTCCCTCCTGGGTGAGCCAGACTAAACCATCATCCTCTAGCAAACACTGCTGCCCATGAAGTTTAGGATACAAGTGCAAGGTTTCTTTTTCATTTCTGTGATCGCAGTCACACAGTGTTATAATTATTGTGGATCCTTATTTCAAGAGGTAACATAAGAACTTATAAGCTCAAAAGCTGCAACACCATGGCTCTGATAGAGGGCTTTGGAAGCACTTTCCTGCTTTTCTTAAGCCAAGACCAGTTTCATATCAGACTGTAAATTCTGAGGGCAATATTAAAATACATCATTGCTGAGTATGTGAGGAAGCAAACTGAAAATGTGCCTTCTGCAGGAATTTGTGTGGGTAAAATTTGATCACTCTGATGTTCATGGGAAACGAATGAAGAAGCAGTATAAGCATGGCCACAGTGAATTAATTTGGAAAGTTACACAAATTCTAGCCAAAATTATTTTTTTCAGCTTTTGCTGAGCTTTGCTGTGAGTCCAGTTGTGTAAAACCATCTGTTCTCTTAATAAGAGGCACTGATAATATTTCATCTCCTTCCTATAGAGAATGTCTCAGCCTTTATTACAGACTCTCAAATGCAAGGAGCTGCAATCTTTCCATCTTGTTTGCACTCAGAAAATTTGATGATGGTAAATCTGTCATCTCTCCTCAAATAAAATCATTCATTCCTCACACTGTCTCTCTTATTTAAGGTAAATTCCTCTTGTGCTTTAAACAGTTACTTATTATTGATTGGCATAAATTAATGTCTATGCTGTGACTTATAGTAGTTCCCATATTAGATTTATATGTCTAGTAATTGCTCTGATAAAATATGTTCCTACTGTAGATGTAGGGGTGAAATGTGTCCTGGAGACTGCCTGTTGCCAGCTGTAGTGCTTTGAAACATTAGCTCAAAAGGCCACTTTATATAGTGAAAAGCCTTAAAAAAATTATTCAAAGTTCTCATACAGCATCTTCTGGAGAAAAATTCTAATCAAAACAAAATGAGTTATTTTATTTCATGTCATGGTGAAGTTTTCATTTAACATTGATTCCTAAAGAGAAACATGTTTTATTTTAGTTTTTGTTCCTTGCTTCTTTTCTCTTACCCTTCCCTCTGCAAAAAGGCAAGAAGAGAAAAAAATAGGAAAATGAGAAATACATGTACATGAAATATGCAGGAAAGCACAGGATAAATCTTTCTTATGATTTTATTTTTGTCAAAGGCAAAAGCTAAAGAAATGTATCAAAGTTTTATTACTATTATTAATGTTATTATTATTATTGTTGTTGATATTATTAATATTATCTTCCAAGAGAATAAAATAAATATGTCAAAATACTTGTCCTTTACTTTCTCAGGCTTTTGAATTACTAAAAATTCTTTCTGGTGAAGAAAGAATGGTGAGAGAAGAGAGAAGAAGAAAGAAGAAGGAAGGTGGAAGTGACAATCTAACAATTTAATACCTGGAAATTCTATAAAAAGAGAAGTTCACAGAAAACAAACACGCTAAAAGACAAAAAATAAATAAAAATGGCCACACTGACTTCATCTGGGAAGTTGCACATTAAAAATACATCTGCAAACTTAGATTGTTTCTAGGCAGATACTTTTCTGACCAAAAAAAAAAAAATAAAAATAAAAAGTTTTTCATCAAGAAAACTTCCTCCAGCTCTACTCCTTTGATCTGCAGTGAAAGATTATTTTTTTCCAGGAAACTTGTCCTCTGTTAAGCTTTCTGAATCTTAAAACAACACCTTCTCTATTTTATCTGATTACAAATACACGGTATGTTTCTGGAGTGGATTCATCTCAGAGGACTGCTGTGGAGAGTACAGCATATACACGTAACTACTCTGTAGGCTGGACTGCCATAAAAAAACTCTGTGCAGGATAGCACACAACTGCACAGAAGGGAGTCTGGAAAAAAACTTAACCAGAGCCACTGAGGGAAAATTCTGCTCTTACCACTAGCATCATGAGGTCTTTACTTTCCGCAAAGCCCAGCAATGAGCTCAGTCTCTGAGGCCTCATCTAAAAGATCTGAGCACAGCAATTACATGATATGCATTTTATCTGTCTGAGGATAAACTGCTTAATAGGTTCTGCTGGGATTTGAAACTGGTTTCTTGAAGTCTATCTGCCTCAAACCAGTCACTTAGGTTTCTAGCTATCCCCAATGCATGACCCACACTATCCTTGGGGAGAACACTGTCTTGTCTACTTATGGAAGAGACTCAGCCAGACAAACAACAAAAATATCTATTTGTGTGGAGGGGCATCTCCTGTTCACCGGTGTATCTGGAAGGACTGGGTCACAAATTTTGCAGTTCCAGCCCATCTTCCCTCTGTTGGTCCTGGCAAAAGTGAAGGAGCATTTAGCTCCTTTCCAAACACTTGCGATATTTTTCCACCATTACTATACTGCTTGTAGCGTGCAGTTTTTCATTGACTGGAAAGAATTTAGAGGATGGGAGAAGAAGACTGTTCCTTCTTTCCTCCAGGAGCAGGAAATGCTTTAACTGGGAGAATGTCAAGGGCACTGTATGGTGGTGGGCTCTGACCTTGAGACAGAGCAAGGGGTGTTGGTCTACCAGAAGGTAGGGATCTGTTGAAAAGAAATTGTTTCTCTAAAACCAGACCAGATCACTGCCACCTTCTGACTGTTTCCCTCACTTGCTCCTGTTGACTATGCTCAGGGAGTCTGTGTGGAAGAGTGGGTCAGAGGTAGTGGTGCACAGGTGGTCATTCCTGTGTCCCCCCTGGTCTGACTCCTCCCGATCTAAGAAGTTTTTCTTGGCAACAACAACAATAACAGAAGACCTCTTTTCTCTTTTGGTCAAGGGTGGAAGCTGAGCTCACGTTTGTGTATCCTGGCTGTTGAGATGGAAAGTGTGAATTTTACAGAAAATTAAATCTGCAGAAAAGAAGAATGATGAAGGGAAAGAGGGGTCATTGTGCAGAAAGAGACTTGCAGACGGAGTTCCCATTATGTCCAGACCTCACAGTGTCTCCCCACTCATTCATGCCAAGTGCAATGTGTGCTGGGTGAGAAGCAAAAGTCTTCAGACCTAGCCAAAGAAAGAGGCCTCAGCATGTGTTGCTGTGTTTAGTGCTGAAGTCAGTATGGACCCTGGCCAGTTGCCAGTCACACTGGCATTGCTGTTATTAGATACCATTGTGTTAAGCTTAGCACTTTTTTCAGGCCAGAGAAATTCCTTTTGTGTTTTCCCATACTCCTAACACATTTAGAAGAGTTTCAGCTTCAGATAGAAAAAGCACACGTAGTATAAACAAACTCCTGACAACCAACTGCCACAGATGGGAAGAGAAGGTTAAGGCAAGATGAAATCACCCTTGCTGTACTCAGTGCAGACTGAGGTTCATTTGCAATCAGGCTTGAGGTGACATTTTATAAATAGCTACACAGGGAAAGACATTCCCTGAATTGCCTTTTGCAGAAGTGCCATTGGATCACTAGAGCAAATTGGGGAAAAAAAAGAAAAAAGAAAAAAAAAAAAAAAAGTAGCTAATTAGAGCTATGGGGAACTGCACGGTGGCCATGCCAGTTGGCTTGTGTTGACCTGTTTGTGACTGGAAAGTCAGTTTGGATCCATTTTTTGGTTCTCCGTGACTTTTCTTTCTTTAAGTGATGTGATTTTATAGCTTAGGAAGAGCCAAAAATAGTGGAAGAAAAGAAGTAAGTAGTGTGTGCTTTTTCCAACATTACTCCGTGAGGCAATCCTTGACTGTCCCAGTCTTCAGCTCCAGGCACCATGGTAGCCAGCTGCATGAGTTAACCTCCTCAACCTCCTTGGACACTTCCACTTTGCATGGCAGAGGTTGCAGATTCTGTAATTTTGGGCTTTTTTTTTTAGTTTTTAATTTTTATTTACTTATTTATTTATTTATTTATTTAATGTTTTGTGGTGAGCTATATTTTCTATTAAAGACTGAGGTAAAGTAAGGTAAGGAAAGGTCTCAGATTCGTACAACTGCTTTTAATGACAGGACTCTCTGGAATAACACCTAGGTAGACTCCTGCAGATACTAGCAAAGGCCACAATGCCTGCACCCAGCTGTGCATCTGCACCAGTGCACTGTCATGTTAGCCCTTTGAATCCATGCAAAGAGGAGATTGAAAGCAAGGCAAGAAAGCATGTTTATATTTAAGATTTCAGCATGTCTGAAGTTCTTTGATTTCTTAAAATAGAAACACTTATTCTTGACCTGTGTGAATCCAATGTTTTCAAAACTTTTCTCATCACCATCTCCACCTCCACAGTTTTCCTGCTCAGCCTTTCTTTAAGCCTACATTTCCGCTTGCTTTTCCTTTCTTCTTCACCAACACAACCACTCATTTTATGTTGTGTGTGAATTCAGCTTCCTAAACATGTACCCTGAAAGCTTTGTTCTTCTGTCTCTCCTCTCCAGAGTATGAGAAAGCAATACCAACTATGCTGGCTTACCTACATCTGCTACTTCATCCCTTGTGGTATGCCTCCTCTGCTTGTCAGGGCAGCATTAGCAAACTCTGAAAACTAGCTCCTCCCATAGCCAGACTTGTGGTGATGGGAGAAACTTTTTTTTGCCTTTGTTGAACTTCATGAGGTTCCTCATGACCCAGCTCAGCCTGTCCACGTCCCTCCAAATGGCAGCACAGCCTTCTGGTGTGTCAGCCACTCCTCCCACCTTTGTGTCATCAGCAAACTTGCTGAGGGTGGGCTCTGTTGCATCATCCATGTCATCGATGAGTAAGTTGAACAAGACTGGACCAAGTACTGACTCCTGGGGGACACTGCTAGCTACAGGCCTCCAGTTAGGCTGTTCTGAGCACAACCTTCTGAGCTCCACCGTCCACCCTGTTCTCAGTCCACCTCACTGTCAACTCATCTGTGCCACAGTTCCACAGTTTGCCTTAGGTAGCAGTAGGATTAGTATGGGGTCCCAAATAGACAACTGGAGATTTGATGGATGTAAGTGGGGTTGAGGCAAGCCCCATCACAGTGTCAAATTCCTTCGTCATTTCTACCTTAGGCAGAAATCACTTCCTTCTAGACGTGCAAATACAAGATGCAGAAATAACAGTTGCAGCCACAATAAGATGTACAGCTGTCCATCTAAATGTGTCTTAGAGACTAAGAAATGAGGCCAGATGAGGAGACATTAGTCATAAAAGTAGGTGTACATTGAGAAAGATTGGGAAAACATCCCCAGCAGTTCTATTCAAAACTCTTATGTTCATTCTCTTTATAATCCTGAACACGTAAGTTAATGCTTTCAAGATCATTCCCCCTTGCTTTGCAAATTATTCCATGAAGGCTCATGAAGCTCCCTGCATAATTTTCATGTCCTATAGCTGGACACAACTCACCATTAGCAATGTTCTACATTTTCCTAAACTATCTTCTTTTAAAGCACTTCTCCATGAAATGCTCTACCAAATGCAAACAGTACAAATGGAAGATTTCCATGCCAAATGTCTACCTAATGATCATTTTTGGAGGATGGTTATCAACTGGTTCACTTAAACTGGAGCAACAGTTTCCAAAAACTGAGAGGGAGAGATATTTCATTAAGAAACTCTGAGCTTTTAAGCATTGGCTTGAGATCTGGCATAGTGTTAACATAGCCTTAACATATGAGATGTGTTTTTCCCCATAGCCATGAAAATTCTTCCAAGTTTGACCTACATACTAGCCTCTAAATTAGTATGTCTGTGCTTCCTGAACAGGGTTTTTTTTGGACACTGGCAGCTTTATCTCCTGAAGATCCATTATTTTCTGGGCATGTTTCTGGCCCCATAGTTCCAGTGTGATAGTGAACAGTGTGCACTGTTGAGTTGCAGATTCCTCTCTCCCCCACTTTCTCCCCTCTCCCCTTCTGCCAGCTTCCTTGTTTGTGCCTTAAATGACATGGGTTGGACCAGACAATTTTTCAACATATCAGTTTGTCTAGAGGTATCCCTTAGTGTACCCATGGGCTTGATTCTTGATGTGCAGAAAGAACAGAGATGGACCTGTGCTTCTCCTTCTTCCTCCCTTTTATCCAAAAACATAGAAGAATACAAAGCATTCAGTACGAATCTTACTGCATATGGGTATGCATCAGTCCACTGAATGAACATCTGAGAGAGTTATGAATGTATTTGAGCAACGTTATTATAGAAATTGTTTTGTAGTTTGGTCATGTTGCTATCTGCAGTAGCTATAAACCTGTTCCAAATTTGTTTCTCAAATATTTCAGGAATAGGGTAGCTGGGAGTCATGTTTTTTAAAAATCTTGAACAGCATGCATGTTAAAGGCAGACATCTTCACATAGCCTCAAAGTAAAATTTGTCTGGCAATCAAATATGACAGTAAATTGGAAAGGAAGCTGTGACCAGACAATAGATATTGCACACAGCCCAAAGGAGAATGCTCTGAATCATCAGGACATGAGGAAGGAATGCTCCAGTTGTCTCACAGTAAGTTGGACTGTCTGGGAGGGACATTCAGATGTAATTCTGCCATCTTCACTGCTGCTCAGAAGTTGGAATTTAATGCCTGAGTTTAAAGGAATTAGACAGGATCAGAGTTTCCGTTTGACACAAGCATTGATTTGAGCTGTTTCAGGCACCACATAGTTTTACTCAAATTTGCTCAGACATGAGAATTTCCCAACAAAAGTGCATGAAAGTCTGTGACATTGCAATCAGAACAATGGCTGAGAAAAAATGAGACCAGGAGACATTAACAATTCCTTTGCTAGCTGATGATTTAAAATCAATTAGAAAACAGCAGAGCAGTGACAAATCCTATTAGAAAATCATAAGACAAGAGCTCAGTTCAGTTTAAGATATCATTAGACTCTTTGCTAATGCATGTGTATTTGTATGTAAGCATAAATTCTAGGCATTCAATAAATGCTGTGTTAAAAATAATGATATTTAGTTTTAAAAATCTATTGTGCCTGGATTAGGGTTCATTTTATTCTTCTTGTTTTTATACCATCTTTAAAAGTTTTAAGTCTCAATGTAGTCATGAAACAGCTCCAGCATGATATGGTTGAGGTCAGCAATTATACACCATAAAGTTCAAGGAGATTACAAATTATCTATTATATGAAAGAAATATGTTTCTCATTATTCTTCAAGGCTATACTAAGTGATCAATAACTATGTAACTGCTTGTATCTAAAATGTTGATTCACAGTTAGTAATCCTGTAGCTGATTTTGTCGTATTAAAAGCTAAATTTAATTTTCCAAATTATTAAGAAAAAAAAATGCACGGTTAGATATGCTTAACAGTGGCTAATATAATTAGGATTGTAATGTATTCCATTACCAAAAATGACAGGAAATAAGGAAGTACAATGAATGCTGTACAAAGGGTTATGCATAGATCAGTCTGGAGCTCCCCAGAGATAAGTTACCAAATCCAGGAAAGATTGACATATCATGAAATTAGTTTGAAAGTGTTTTCTAGAAGCATTTGTTTCTCTGCCTTGAAATTGCTTTGCTATCCCTCCTAGTCATAAAACCTCAGCCAATCATTCAGAGATTGGAAATATCCTTGTTAAGTGAGCAAGTATAGACTACTGAAAGTGAAATGGCAAACAAAATGATTTTCAGGATGAAAAATAGTGACAGAAGTATCTACCAAGCAATTTAATACAAAACAAAAATGTTTGTGGATAAAAGAAGGCTTTCTTTACTATTTTTGTTGAGATTTTTTATCCATATATATCCTGTAACATATTTAGCTGGATATAGAAAACAGGAAGGTAGAATTCAGACCATCAAGCCTTCACTGAAGACTGTACAGTGGATCCAGGCAGGTTGTTCAGGCTGTACGGGCATGTGCAGAAGATGATACAGGAGAGCAGTGTGATACCAAAAGGACAGAAGGAATGGAGGAAAGAGCAGGAGAGCACTGAGTGTACAGATGGAATATGTAAACCTGCCACTGATTCTGAAACTCTTGGTTATTTCAGAATCCTATGTAAAAAGTACAAACAGCATTTTGAGCTACAAATGCTAGTTAAATAGAAGACGGTAGGAAAGTAACCTTACTTTTACTTTTGGCTTCTTCAACAATGCTTAATGAATTTCATAGCTTTTGCTAAATTTAGGAAGATAAGTCTGAAATAATAGAATTACAGATTTTGAAATGTTAATTAAAAAAAAAAAAAGTATTCAATACTCAGATAGTACAGAAGAAATTCTAAAAGAGTTTATAACTTCCCTCTTTTGGGCACATAAAGTCCTGAATAACTGAAAAGAGGCCAGGTCAAGGTAAAAATCTTTTGGAGAAATCTTAGATAGCAGTTACAGGAAGCTGCTTAATTACTTTTGTCAAATAATTTAAGAATTACCACACAGTGGAAATCTCTCTCTTCCAATCCCCACAAAGAATAGACACTATGATGAGTGCTTGGATATGCAACACAACAGAGATTTCACCTACACTGAGAAAAAGATGAGGAGCAGTAGAAATGTGCACAGTTCAGATGAAGTCAAACCAAACATCAAAACAAGCTGCACACTGTGATAGTGTTTATTTGGTAGAAGATAAAACAAAGCAAATGCAATGGCTCCTAGCACTCTGCTAAACATACTTTCCAACATAGTATCTACTATGTGGTGAGAAGACAACAATAAGAGTACATAGATGACCTTCATAAAATCAAATGCTGTTCCTGCTGTAACTCAAGAAGATAAGACTCTCCAAACCATATCCAGTGAGACATATATTTTTATACCTAACACTAACTTAAAAGATTATCTACGCACAAGAGAGGGTAAAAATGTAGTGATTTTATTTACACTGAAAAGTGTAGATAAGAAGTAGATTTTTATGTATGTAACAAATTGGAAGTCTTCAATAAATACAAGTGCAAAGAAGAACAGCCCTTTTTGGATTAAATATGGGCTGATCCTTCAGCTTTTGCAGAAAATTGCCTTTATTGTAGGAGGGAGAGAGCAAGACACTAAGGAAGAGTTTGAGAACATCGATCATCTTCATCTTTAAGACAATAGGGAAGCCACTAAGCACAGTAAAGAATAAGGATAAAAGTGTCCAACTTTTATACAATTCTCTGCAACATGAAAAATACTTTTGCCTTTTAAATGGAGGCTTAGAGAAGATCTTGGATAGGCAATCATATTGGGAGTGACAGAAGTGAGATTGCTAGTACATTTGATGAACTTTTGATCCTTGAAAGAACTGAAAATGTAAAAAGTCAAGACTTCCATTACCTGAAAGGAGAAAAATAATGGGGCCCGTTTCTGAAGCCAAATAGTTTCTGTGCTAGATGCCCCAGCAGGATTCTGGCAGGAGCCCATCAAAATACAAGGCATAAGTTTGTACATGTTCAACATACACTTTGGGAGATACCGTTTCTGCAGGCTGTGTTTTGGACTATTCAGTATTCCAGGTGTTTTATTCCAGGTTCTGGGGATAAACATAAAAGACATGACCAGAGTCCTCAGGCATCTTTAGAAAAAGTCAGTGTTGCTGGAATAAAACAACAAAACAACAACAACAACAACATCACAAATATAAATTATTTGCAATATAAAAAGGAGTGGGAAGAGCTGTTAAGGCAGCAAGACATGAATGCATATCTCAGGGTGATCAGAAGAAAAGCAGACGATAAGCCTGTACCAACAGACTAGCAAGACACAGAGCGATTCCTTGGACCAGTATAGCTCATACAAAAGTTTGCAACTAGCTCATTTGCTTGAAATAGCAACTATAGATCACAGGTATGCAAAGGGTGACCAATCAATAAACCCCAATGGAAATGGAAAAAGACCCAGAGAAAACAGGCAATGGTGATGCATTGATGAAGCTCAGAAAGGAATGCAAGAAGTGGCCACCATGAGATGTCCAGAAGGCACAGAGTGCAAATTTTCAACAGCTGGCAAAGCAAGGAGTCAATGAAAGAGACTGGAGTCTCAGGAGACTATAATGGTAAATGCAAAAGCAAGTTATCCACAGATTCCTCCAAGTAGGGTATCAGTATGGCTTTCTTATACCAGTGTGGTCAAAGTTGGAGACCAGTGGCTTATATGTCACACACACCAACAAAAACAGAGTGTCAGCATGTTCAAATAGAGAAGGCGGCTTTGGCCCTGGTCCACAAGTGTAAAATTTCACATCTTTATTTATGGGAGGACAGTGTTAACTGAACTGACCATAAAACCTACAAGCATTGCCAAAAGGGACCTGGTAACCTCTCATGTTGTACAGTACACATTTCTTTTTTAGGTACAAGATTACAATTTTAAGATTAAAGACAAATCTGGGAAAGACTCAGTGGTTTCAGAGATGTTTTAGAACATTAAAGAAAAGGGCAGTGGAACAAAGTTCAGAACTAGATAACATATATGATATCTGGTTTAAAATTAAACAAAGTGAAAACAAAAACATGGCAACTCTCAAATGAGACATAGACTCCAAGTACTACAGCTGCGGATACTCTTCAAACTACTAGTTGATAATGCAAGGACAACTACCCCTCCCTCCCCCCCAGTTTGAGGGTAAGATCTCATTACAAGGTGGAATTTTGTTTGTGAGGTTGATAAAAGAGTAGGAGATATTTACCTTGGTAAAAGAATAATTGCCCCACAGGGAAAAGTAAGCATGTGTTTGTTTGTGTTAGCTGCAAAAACAGTTATCCTGCATTACTATTCTAACCAACATGAGATACGCTTAGTGTATGCTATTGCAATTTAAACAGTTGTCAAATCCAATTTTCTTTTACATGGCTTTCCTGATGCAGTGAGGTTTGATAAATTAATGTCAATTTGTGGCCATGGGTTCAACAGTTGTAAGTGAATTTGGGGTTTGGACATGAACTACTAATCACTATTATTCCCAGTACAACAGATGGGTGGGAAATGGTGTAAAAATAATGAAAGAAGAATGCTTAGTCAGACTCTGATCCATATTTAACTCTGTTAAATTGCAGATTGTCAGCATGGCTTGTCACTCTCTGATGTTTTGCTGAGAAGAAAACTAAAACCAGGAGTAGCCCAAACTGCTAGAAGCTGATGTCAGAGATACTAGAGACTTTTCAAAGTGAAAAAGAAAATCTGATGAGGCAAAAAGAAGAAAAAAAGGATTGGATTAATGAAATTGGAAACTGCCTCCACTTCTTGAAAATGATGTGTTAATCCATAATGATTTGAGATCATCGTCTGTGATAGACTGAGTCTGTGGGAGGACAGTATTCACCTTAATCAGTGAGAGCTACCTTCTTCAAGGAGAGCCAGATGTAGAGCACTGAGCCTGAGAGAAGCTCAGGTGGGCAACAGCAGACTGAAGTGCAGTAGGCATCAGTAGAGCAAGAATTGTCTCCTGAGATCAATGTCACTGACAACCTGGTTATACTTGCAGATCCTTGCACACAAGCACCTTGTAGACCTGACCATTCTTAAGCAACTTAGCTAAATGGTTGATTATAATAACTATGCATTCTATTAATTATGGGGTTTAGGTCTTCTGACTAACTTGTGGCTTGGAAGGGAGGTGGTGGTATTGAATGACACAGGGAAAAACTGTGCTCTCAACACAGACAGTCTTGTCTGTGCACTAAAAAAATAATGGTTACTGTCATGTACAGCTGTGGAGAATGAGAAAAAACATCTCGCGTGTAGCTCCCAGATTAGACCATGAATCAGGGACTTGGATGGAAGCATGGTGTGGCAAGCAGCAATGACCAAATGAAAGCTAGATTTTGCAGATCGCTGCTGACAAAACAGCAGTGGCCAACCATCTTGGTGGTGCATGCACTGTTTCACCAGGCACTAGGTCCTGGTGGATCCCAAGAAATTAGTCAGGAGCATGCCCTTCATTACAGGACAGCAGTCAGTAGGTGACTTTGAAAAGGGCATCCCAGAGAAATACAGATACCTCTGGAATGTGGCTAACTCCATGGTTCAGTGACATGTGAGCTGCAGTTTTAGAAACATAGATGACTCTTTCGTCATGAAACTTAGTGTTCTTGCAAGCACTAAATTAACTTTTTAGAACTCTGTCACCTTCTGCCATCTGCAGCCAAGACCACTTCTGTATTCTCAGGCCATGTTTTATGGGGGCTGCAGCGCACTGGAGCTTTGCCTCTTGCTGGGATTTGCCTTGTGACTGCTTTGCACAAGGACTCCTGTCAACTGCCACTCTGCTGGTGTCTTCTCACATTCCACAAGTAGTGTATTCAGCTGCAAGAAAGTCATCAGCAAAATGAACCATTGGGCTGGATGAGGCACTTCAGAGGCAAATTCCGGAGTGGGAAGAATGGCTGAGTTTGAGCACGAAAGCTGAGGAGAGAGAAGGTCAAAGTCTAGACATTTGGGAGCAAAGATTCACTTTGAACAGAGAAGGGGCCCTGGTGGCCTCTAAAATTACCATAAATGTCTGTTTACAGGAAATGGCTGAACGGAACAGATCAAGTTAGGGTACCCGAGGGCCTTTAAAACTCAGAGAAATCCTGTGTTTATGAGGTAGACGGGAATTGGTCAAAGCTGGGAACATTGGAAAGTTGTTGGTAGACAGACTGGCTTCAGCCAACCAAAGCTCTGGGAAAGCAGGGCTCAGCTGACACATCCATTTGCAGATGGTAGCCCAGAGCGGTGTCCACATTGCAGAGCATATGCAACCCACAGGCAGCTTAATCTGCTAGCAAAATAAATGGGAAAATATCCCCACAGGGGAAACCTTATATACACTCAAGAGGCTCATTCCAGTTGCAATCCGTGCTCCCTGAGCTGTTGAGCTTGTTCTCTTGAGTGCCTGAACAGCAGTGATCTAATACAAAAGGTCTTACCAAGTTGTCTGAGTCTTTGCTCTCTTCAACCATCATATGGCTAAATGAGACTAGAGGAAAGAAATGGGGGTGGGGAGGAGAAGAAAAGTAAAGCAGAAGAAAAATGGGGCTCCCAATTACTGGCACACACATCTCCACACAGACTAAGCAGCAAGGGCTCACAGTTAGCAAACTGCTCATTAGAGCCAAGGCATTAAGTCATTTCTCCAGGGAAGAATAAAATTGAACTCAGAGTCCAAAACTCTGACAGAAAATGCAGGGTAGGGGGAGGGGAGGAGAAGTGGTTTGGGGGAAGAAAGTAAAAAGGAGGCATGGGGAAAAAAATACCAAGCAGAGAAAATAAATGGATGGTGGATAAGCCAGGAGAATGAAGGGGTTGAAGGGCAGGGAAGGAAACAGAATTAAGAACAGCTGAACTGTGGGATAACTAAGGTGTTACAGTACCCAGTAATTTCTTAGACTATGTTCTCTCTAGGCTGTGGTGTAAACAGTTAAGCAGGGAATAATTTCTGTCCTGATGGAGAAAACAGCAAGTGCTTAAGCAGCTTTGTGGCTACAGGGTCTGTCAGCACCCTGGACCTTTTTTCAGCATTGCCTACTAAATTAGGCCTCCACAGAAATGTTTCAATGCAATGCGGCAGCAAAGCCATGCAGAGCCCTGACACAAGTGCTGTGGCTGCAGTGCCCAGGGACACATCATAGACTTGGCTTTCTGGGAAGGCTGGCTCCCTGTTGGTGGCTCAGTGGTCCTGATAGCAACCCTACAGCACCAGGCTCCCTGCTTTGCTTAGGCTGTCTTTATATTTTCAGCAGCTTTTCTCTTGAATTATACAAAGGAATAAGTTAGTGGAGAACCAGGCTTATGGTGCTTTGCCTTTCGCTAGAGCCTCCGTCTGGCAAACCCAAGGCATTCTTGAGAGGTGAAACCACCTAGCTGGCTAGCTATCATCATGACTGCACTAAAGTTGGAACTGTATGGATAGGTGACGTGTATCATCCACCATCACCTAGCTATGCAATCAGAACTGGAACAGTTATAAGACTTCTTGCTTTGCAGTTATCAACTGAAAGAAAATCTTTTGACCCAGAGTCAATGCGTGCATCCAGTTGGATCTGCAAAGTCCATGTGGGTGGTGATGTTAGGTTTCGATATCTGTATCTCCTGGGGAATGCCCTGCACATGCATCTGACTGGAATGGAATCATTACGCAAGACAAACATTAAATTCACAGAGGTTGTGAATTAACTCAGAGGTACAGAGGATTTTATTCATAGGAAGCTGGCCAAGAGAAATGTTCTCTCCAAAGTGGAACAGGCAGTTTGTAATGGGCCTAGCCATTGGTGAAGAAACGTCACCTTAGGCTTTCTAAGATTGCGTCCCTTGAAGGTTTTCAAAACACAGCTGTACAAGGCCCTGAGCAATCTGGTTGAGGTTTGCCTACAAGATGCTGCTTACTCCAGAGAGCTGGCAAACCAGACTGTGTGAATGACCTTTGTGTTAGGGCAAAGTCAGACTGTTATAGCTCAAATCACTGATAAAGGTAATTTTTACTAATCTGCCTAACCTACATTACAGCAGATTAGCTCTGGCTCATGTTATGCCAGCTGAGCTTCATTGAAAGTTTGGTTGAAGGAACTGGATATGATAATGTGTTCAACTTTCACCGATGTCTTGAAGATGTCTCCCTGCTTGGCCAACGATGACTGAATGTATCTGTTACTCAAAAGAATTCTGAGAGGTTATAGTATCTCCTGGATGAGTGTCTATGAATGGGGAAATGAGAGTTTGGTTAACCACCATTAGACTATTTTAAAATAGTTTGTAATAGATTTCAAAAGGAACATGATATTTTGCATTGTGTTTAACTTCTAATGAGCTCTGACAGAGCCTTGGGTCTGGATTTGTGTGAGGTTTGCACTTTATTCTTATGTTGAAGATGAATTGCATTTAGTACGTGTCTGTTAGTACAGCAAGGCATTAAGCTGCTACGGATGTTTTAAATTAGTCTTCTTTGCAAAATAGTGGTAAACAATGGTAATACTAAACAAGGAATTGCTATGAGAAATTCCTAACTTTAAAAAGTTATTAAAATTACGTAGGATTTTCCATCTTCTGATCAGCCAGTCCATGATTTTTGCCTGGGGTGGTTGTCAAACTAAATGGCCTACAATTCCCCAAGACACCACACTTACTCTTCAAGCATTGGCACATCTCTAACATTTTACAGTTCACTGGAACTTATTTCTTCCAAGATACATTAAAAGTTACCATTATATCCAACAATGCTGTTGACCATGTGGTGAGGACCCTGTTCTGACTCCTGACTGTACTTTAGACCTCGGTGGTGGTATTATTTGCCTGCGTACATTGCAGTAACTCTCAAACCACTGTGACCCAGACCATAGATAGCAGCCTTAAACAATGTGACCCTGGCTTTGTATAATCTTTGCACTCAGCCTTCCAGCTCATGTTGCAACTGCCTTATGAGGTCTCTGTTATTTTGGTATGGGATCATTACGTGTAAACAGGTAAGCAAGGTCAGGATGGGCAGGAAGACCCACTGAAGTCTCCCATGCTGCAAAGGCAGACAGATGCAATACATGGACCTTGTACTCTCCTTATTTTCCAAACAAAGGATCAACAGGATTGTTTCTGAAGGCTCTGGCTGTGGAGGCCAGAAAAGCCAAATGACACATGATCTGAAAAAGATCTTGCCAACCTTATTTTAATTCCATGTTTAGGAGAGATTTTCAGGCAGAGCTAGGAAAAAAAAGGAAACTAGTCTTCCTGACTCCTCTCCTGCAACAAGATAGAAAGAAAACCAAGTTATAAAGAAAAGAAAGAGGTCTGAGCAGTCCCCATTCCTGTTTATTTTTTCATTGGCACAAGACACCTTTGCTTAGCATGGGCTAGGTTGCTGCTGTGGGAACCTGCTAGGAGCTCAGAGGCTCACAACACACATGAGGCAATGGAAAAGCAGCAGGAAGGAACTGGAAATGGCTGAACTTTTATTTTTCCAAAGTGAAGATCTTTGGTGGGCCACAGATTACTTGGAAATCAGACCCTACACCCCAGGATCCTGCAGCTGTCCTCCTCCCCTCTAATTTTTCTCTGTCAGATTTCAGAGCTATAATTAACTGCAAGGCCTTAGTGATACCATGTGAATGTGTGTGTGCGTGTGAGTGTGTGTTTGTGCCTAGGTTCCCTCGCTGTAGTGGGCCTAATCCTCTATGGAAGATTGACAGGTTCACATGGAGAGTAACTTTTTAACTAATTCATTCCTAAATTCTCCTTTTGCTTTCTCTCTCTCTCTCTCTCTCTCTCTCTCTCTCTTTCTCTCTCTCTTTCTCTTCCCTTTGCTGCCCTCTTCCCTCCAGACTGCAAAGGGCATAGTGAGACTAGGGAGATGGCAGCATCTTGCTCTACTTCTGTCCTGCATCTTTGCTGAGGTTCCTCCATACTGATCTGATGAACCACAGTGCAATTCCCATCCCAGGCATCTCTTGCTGCTCCTACAGTGACCATCACAGCTGTCCAGGAAAGGGGTAATCAAGGGAAGTGAAGAGCTCCAGGTTAAAATTCAGATGCTGGAGCAGAAGAAGATGGAGTTCATTTTTCATTCATTATTTGATGCACTCTGGACATATGCATCTATCCAAGATGCACTTTGGACTGTTCTGTATATCTTCTGACCACACCACCAGTGAGATGGAGCTCAGAAGTTGTGCATTTGCAAATACTTTTTTTTTTTTTTTTTTTCCCCTTCTAGTTGTGCTAAAATACTTTGGAGACCTTTGCTGAAGTGTTAGCAGCATATCAGTGCTTTGGTCCAGATGCATGGCACTGACTGGTTGCCAACTTTCACACACAGCCTTGTCAGTGGGGTCTTTGCACTGAAAGAGCAGGTGTGATCCTGTCCACATCCAAGAACTCCTTTGTATTAATCATGGTACAGATAAAAGGTGCTTACTGATGTGCTGCTTCCTCTAGCTGAGCCAGGTTTCTGTGAACAAGCCTCTCAGTATTTTGTGAGGTATCAAACTATGTTGTATTACAACTTGTTGGATATGAAGGGTCTGTCTTCACAATGATTTGCCAAAACCTTTAACTAGGCAAAGAAAAAAGTATCTAAAAGCCAAATCACACTGCTCTTGCTCATGTGAGAAACTACATCTGAGGCAATACACTAATCTTCCATAGTGCTTATCAATTCCACTGAAGTCACTTGCTATTTAAGCACTGAGAGGAAAGGGGAGAGTATAATTTAGAACAAAAAAGAAAACACAGAACTTTTTTTTTTTTTTTTTTAATAAAATCTTGTAGTGTTTCAAATTAAAGTGTCCACAGTAATCACAGGAATTCTCAACTACTACTGCATTTTGTTGCATGGAGGAAGAGGTGGCTTAAACCATGCTTTCATAGAACTGCCATTATGGAAGTAGATCAATGTGCTAGTAGGAGAGTCTGTCTTGTAAGAGAGCTATTGTAGTGGGAAGGAAAGACTGGAGAAGTCTACAAGGAGGACACTCCTTGATGTTCCAATGCATGGTAACATATAGCCATAAATTCCTGCAATCCTTTCCACAGGTTCCTACAAACTGCAAAATCTGCTAAGCATTGTAGGCCTTTTTCAACACAAAAATGAGGTACAGTGAGTACATCTGTATCACTACTTGAATTTCGGTTGGTTTTACTAGTATGCTGAGCTGCTGGTGCTTCCACAGCATGAATTATTCTCAACTGATTAATATTTATTCATTAAAAACAAAACAAAACAAAACAAACACACAAAAATTTTCTATTACCTTGAGTTAACATGGTATAAATCACATTTTTACATGACCAGGAGTGCCTGCTTGCATGGGTTCTCTGATTTTAAATCCCAACATAAGAGTAACATGCAATTTGGCCAAAGTCACAGAAAGTAAGTGGTGTACTGGCCATCACAGAATAAGATAAAAGGGGTCTGGGAGGAGAATTCAGATTTTTCGATTTCTGACATAATCTGGCATAATCTCTTAATGCTCCTTCTCATTAAGCAAAAAAACTGTTGTGCTACTAGCCCTAGATATGAACACATGGGGATATGAAAACCACATCAGGGTTTTCTGATTGCCACTGGGAATGCCACATCAGTGAATACTTACCCACAAATAATGTTTGAATCTGTTGGAGCTGTATGCAAAAAGCAGCATTGCACGACAATCTGTGCTGCTGTTTCCTTTATCTGTTTGTGCTGCTGCAGCTTCAGATATTATACTGGCAGTAGACAGAAAGAGTTCAGATGTAGAGACAATAATTTGCCAGGCTACATAGGACTTCTCTGAGTGAGTCTTTGGATGACAATCTGGATCCTTTCACATGAAAGCTCACTGCCACTGAAAAGCCAGACAGTGACTTCGAATAGCTTGGTCTATCTGGCAAGGCAGAAAAACAACATTTTTTTCTCTGTGTGACTGTTTTAATTTAAACAAAGCATATGTATGCCTAATCCAACCTAATCTATCTCAGTTCTTTTATCTCATTAATCACTGACTTGTATTAGCACCTCACACTGTCATTCCTGTCACTGCAGAAAGCTGCTGAGACCACTGTCTCATCACAAGCATTCTGATGACTTGTCACTAGATTTTGTGTAAGCAACAAAACACCTAAGAAGCCAAAACCATTCCCCTCTAACACTATTGGTGTTAGAGGAATGATACAGACAAGAATCCATGTAAACTAATGGTCTCAAATACAAGCGGCAAATTCAGTAGGGCAATCACTGCAAAAACATGTCATACAACACTTATTTCTAGGAAGTTTTCACAAAATTACACCACCTGAAAATACCGCTGTTTTTTTAAATTAAGGTGCCTTTTAATTTATCACTCCATTTTGTATTTAAATATTGGTTAAGATCACATGTTTTTTAAAAGTTTTATTAAAAAGTGAAAGTAGCCAAATAAATAAATAAGCAGTGACATAACCTAGGACATATATAGAGATGGTATATATTATTTTATAGGTAACTGTCTTCCCACAGAGAGAGTTGAACAACACAACAGAGATGAACTTTTTAAAAGACCAGTTTTTAATAGCTCCACCTATAATCTGCATTATCTCAATTGTTGAACTGAGTGGTTCAGAGTATTTTTTTCATGGGAAAAAATTTGGTAAAGCGCACATGCAGGCCAGGTTCCAATTAAAGCAGGTAGATTGACCCTAATTAACATCAACTCCCTCAGTTTAAGTTGATATTTTTCACTCTCTGGTCTCTTCTATCAGGGAAAATTAAAATGCTATGAACTCTTGCCCAGAGATGGATTCACTTCAGTTGTACACAAAGATCTGATCTCTTTTAGACAGATTTATTTACCACAAGCTCCAGGATAAACTATTTCAGGTCTTGCAATTGTGAATCTTTGTACTATGTACCAATTTCAAAATCTTTGCTTCTTTGTTCAGAGCTCCAACACACACATGACTCTCCCAGGTCTGGTACTGGGAATATGGGATGGCTGGATCAGTCATTGTAGGTCACTTGTGAAGAGCTTACAGTCTGAGGAAAGCTTGGACAAAGCATCTATTTAATAATTTCAGGCAAGAAAGAAACTAATGGAAATCCAAGACTGTCTGAAGAAAATTTAGAAATAGATTTTTTATTTTTTTATTTTTTTAAGAATGTGGCTAGCTTTAATCACAGATACAGGTCTATACAAAACAAATAGCACATTAGCCTAAACTATGACTGAGCAGTTGACTATATTTATAATCTTGATATAGACCTACAAAAAGTCAAATTAAGGATATAAAAATACAAGAACCACTTTAACCTGACAGAAAGTGAAACCTATTTGTCATTAAATGTAATGTGTTTTGACTTGAAATAATTCAATTATATTTTCAGTATAGCTGGTAGTCAGTGTAGAGCTGACTGTACGGTAGAAGGAATTTTCTGAAAATTTAAATGCAGCAGTTTCAGTTCAATTAGCTATAATATTACTATCTATATTGTGATGTGTTCACTAAAAAAATTACAGTTCTGGATGTGCAGGTCACAGGTGCATCTTGTAGGTATGGCTCTTAAGCCGTATGCTGAAAGTCACTTTGGATTTAATTTTGAAAATTACTCTTATGAAGGATAGATGTGTACAGCCATTTAAAACAGGGAAGGGTTAAGCTGTTCCCTTGAACCTACTTCTGATATCTGTATGGGGCTGAAAACGCCAACTCGCTGATTGATGGGTTCACATGGGGCGACCTTCACATTAGCAACGCGACTTTGGTTGCTGGGTAAACACAGGCAGATGGATCCAGCCCCAGTGATTTTGAGCAGTGACGGATGGTGAAGGTATTTCTGATCCACATCACACCGTGCAGATCCCATGAAAATTACTTGGCACAGGGCAGAAAGTATTAGATTCGGGTGACAAATAATTACCTGATATCAGC
This sequence comes from Netta rufina, assembly GCF_964035555.1. Taxonomy (NCBI): domain Eukaryota; kingdom Metazoa; phylum Chordata; class Aves; order Anseriformes; family Anatidae; genus Netta; species Netta rufina. The sequence continues at coordinate 123,704,459 of NC_140123.1, forward strand.
TGAGGTTTCTTTAGAAAGGTTATGCTGCAAATAACTAGCTTTTACATAACTTTGTTTTTACGGAGTGATAGAAAGTCAGACATATACAACTTATTTATTTGAGGAAATATAATCACCCAGTGACTTGTAAATACAGCTCATTGGGAACATATATACAAGTTTCTTAGTAATTGTATTCCAGGATTGCTTAGGGTTTGGGGTGTTTTGGAGGGTTTTTGTTTTTCTGTTTAAAACATGCATGTTTTTCCTTGATGCTATTGTGCTTTTTCATTGGCAAAAATTAACATTTAGATGACATTTACTGAGATTCACTGTGATTTCATAAGTTCTTACTTTTCAAGGACTTTAGTTTAAAAGTTCTTGACTTTATTCCTTCTATTTTCCTGGGTATCATGCTTTGGCAGCCAAATCATTATTTTAAATAGGTGTGTGCCCAATAAATACCCATCTGAACTTCCGTTTTCAAAAGAAGTACTTTTTTTTTTTTTTTTTTTTTTTTTTTTATGAGAATGCTACAAACACTTTTTACCACTCTTTTGCTGATAGGTGTTTCTTCCTCATAATAATGTCCTAAAAACACATTGTGTGAGAGTGCATGTATTTCTATGATGAGTTAAAATGACTGTTTGCAGCTTCTGTGCTGCATGCTACCATTCCTGCCAGGATAATCTGGTGTGGTTGTATCAGCTAGGACATCAATAACAAGCCTCAAAGTTGGTATGTGTCATCTCCCCAAGATGGAGTGTCTTGTTTCTCTGTCTGTGTTGTGCTGTAAAGCTTCTGTCACTATTTAAACCTTTCTTCACTAGAGATGGCAAAATTTCAGAGTGGCCTAAAGTTCTTCCCTTGTCTATACGGTAAAGTCGTTCTCCTGTTTTACAATGCAAAGGAGTGCAAATGAGTACAAGCAATTGACTGTAATTTAAGTTTCTGGAATAGCTGAGGAAAAGAGGAATTGGTATAGCATTCTATCCATCAGCGAAGAAACTATCTTTCAATTTCTTCTTCATTCTGGAATAGGTTACTTGTCTAGTTTTTAATTGGACTTATATGTTTATTGAAAACTCTATACAAGCTGTTAAGTTTGTATGTAGTTTTAGTAATCATGTTTACAGGCTTTTTTCCTTATGTTTTTATTATAACTTATTCATCTTCCCTCTCACCTTTTTCTCTCCAGTTCTCTCACATTATTAGTCTCCACTATCCTTTATTTTTTCCTTTCTTTTTCATTTTTCTTTTTCTTTATTTCTTTTTTCCCTTCCTTCCTTCCTTCCTTCCTTCCTTCCTTCCTTCCTTCCTTCCTTCCTTCCTTCCTTCCTTCCTTCCTTCCTTCCTTCCTTCCTTCCTTCCTTCCTTCCTTCCTTCCTTCCTTCCTTCCTTTCTGTTTCTTCATTTATTTCTCTTTTTTCATCAAGGCAGGCAAAAGAAAAGAGTTTCTTTCTGAAGGTCACTCCATACAGGACCATTCTCATCTCCTGCAAAATCCATGCCTTACTGCCAAGAACATAAGCAGCTTTTGCCCTTTTGACCTAGGAGATAGATGACAATGGTTCTCACAGTATGTCTCTTTCTTTGTTATTACAGAATCTATTAAACTGAGATGTGAGACCCGAAAGGCTTAGTGTTCGAAGATGAGCAGAGAAGTCAGTAAAGCATTAATATGATGTTCTCCAGTGTGTATAAGCAGGTAAGCTGCTCTCTCCAAGACTGGCTGGTTCTTTTCTTTCAGATCACTCCAGACTACAAGAAGTTTTATCTGTTGGGTCTAAAGACTTTGATCTCATTCCTTGGTCATGGTCTGATAATAACTGTCTTTGACTTTTGGCTATTGGTACCAGTATTTAGAGGCTGTGAACAATTTAGAAAGGCCTCTAGCCCACCTGAGAACGTCAGTGGTTTTCTCTCAGTAAACACTCTACTACTTCCCTATATCTTTCATGTGTTTTCCCTTTTTCCTGTGGCAGTGCTCTCCCTAGCAAACTTTGCTGCAATTGATTTTCAGCCCTATCCCTCACATCCACATGCCTGTCTCCACCAGGCAGGGATCTGGCTGAACAAAAGCCAGACGTAGTTCAAGAAATAAATGCTGAGTACAGCCTGCTGCAGACAGCAGGCGTGTTCTTCTGCAGCACACCAAGACCTCCCACACTGGCTTCCTGCAGACGTCAAAGATGGAGAAAGAGAGCTTCAGCATGAATCTCCACAGGGAGATGCACTGGTGGGGAAGGAGCAGCTGTGTCACTCCTCCCCATATACTTGGGCACTCAGAGCAGTAGAGTGCAACACCGAGCATTACACAGTGATTTCTGTATGGGTGTCCTTTACAGAGAACTCCCAAACAGCCAGGCTGGATGGTGCCCTTTCTCCAGTCTCACTGCAGGGTGTTCATAATGGGCAGATGAAGTGAGGCAGTTATTTGTTACTTTTATCTATATGGCTAACATTATTTCTTTTTAAATCACAAGCTGAACACTGTGACATATTTATTGAGGCCTGCAGGCTCTAACAATGAGTTCTTTAATACAGCCCCAGGGTATTGTGTTCATCCAAGAATAAGCCCTAATGTTTAGAAAGGGTGTATCAAACATAGATGGTGTTCTGTTTGAAGCTGCTTTTTGAGAATGAATGATGGTCGCTACCCAGGGGTGTGTGGCAGGGGCACTCTTGTTTCAAAAAGCTGTTTGCAGTCTTAAAAATTCAGCTGAGTTTTGCTTAGCGTCATCTAGTTGGAATACTCAGAAAAGCAGTGTGATGCTGGAGGGCAGTCATAACCAAAACGGATCCAGCTGTCAACACAGCAGAGAGCCCTTTAATTTTGTGGGCTTTTGCTAAAGGCCAAAGTTGGTGGCTGACTCAGCGGTGCACATGGTTCCCCATGTCTGGGGCTGAAGGAGGGTGTGGTGGCTCTGGGACTCTGTGCTTGGCACCACTGCAGCAAATCCAACAGAGACAGCATGGTCCTTGCCAATGCAGCATCAAGGAATTAGAGCAGAGCACAGGTATCTCTAAAAACTAATACCATTGTGTCCTGAAGAGTCTCATGCTGCAGTTGTCAAGGCTGTATCCTGTGCAGTGTCGCTCCACAGGAAACTTAAACTCATCTTTAATTTACTGTCATCTGTAATGCCTTGTCTTCCATGATCTGATCAACAGCTAGTGTGCAGCGTGTATGGACTGTCCATCTTTCCCCTTTGTATTGTGAGGCACATTCATGTGGGTGGGAGAGAAAAGCGTGCCCTGCGTGGGGAGCTGCCCTGGGTGACTGTGTCTTTTGCAGGTTCCCTCCATTGCAAAAAAACTGCCTCATATTCAGGTGAGAAATAGTACAAAATCAGGCCCACTATATAAATAAATGGCATGTTTATTCAGGGCTTAAAATATTGATGATTCCACACAATTAATAAACAGTAGTACAAAAATTACAGCAGAAAAAAAATCAAGATGGAGAGAAGGCGGCATTATTTAGAACAGAGTGTATCACTACTATCTGGTGCCACAAGCCAGAATGAACCAACAATTACATACTAGCATCAAAATCCCCACTTTTAAAACATTGATGTGATGCTCAGATTTATAAGCATCTAGAAACATTCCATAAAACTACTGGAAGATGTGAATTTTCAGTCAATTCTGTAGTCTGTGGCTTTTTCTTTCTGATCAGATGCAAGCGAAATAATAGGATTCGTGGAAGATAGAAAATTTCCGCCCTGCCAAATTCTGTATACGTATATTTTCCTGTTAACTTTCTAGGCAGATTCACAGCAAAATTACCTATTCTTTTACAAATACTGTTGTTAGAAATATCACTTCATAATCTAAGAAATGGAAGAATTTCAAGAAACTCAACTGATTCACATAAAATCATTTTTGCTCCATGCAATTAAAATAAATTATCTATTTTCATATTTGCTTCTAGTCAATTTTTAGGCAATCAGCTGCTGGTAACTTCAAGCTGCAGTCTTGCTGAATAAGGTACTCTTTAGTCACTAAGGGTCTTTTAGACACTAACTGTAGATTTAAACTTCAGCAAAACTTTTGTTCATGCTTTAGTAAAAACAATTACATCCACATTTCCTAGCAAATATTAGTGTGTTTGTTTATCTTTTCCGTTGTTGCATGGACAATTATTTCACAGGGGCCTTGAGACATCTGCCAGAAGCCATGAGTGGAAGCTGGGTTTTCACATACTGAAGATGCTCTTGTATAAGATTAATTTTGTTTTAAGGATTCCTTGCACTTACAGTTTCTGATTTCTTCATGGATCTAACTCAGAACCACGTAACACTGAATACCACCTCTACATATGAAGAGTCTTAGTGGTTTCAGTGGAGCACTTTGAACAATGTAAATTCTGAATGTGAGCACGTATGACAGACTTTCTCCCTTTAGTCACAATGGGTGGGATGCAGCTGACCAGATGTGGGCATCTTCCTCTGATTTAGATGTCAGGGTGCATAGCCTCCCTTTACAGAGTGGTAGTTACCTCAGTGTAATGTAGCCATCTAAAATGAGTGAAACAGATCATGTTCTAAAAGTGTTTATTTCTCTTTGTGACTGTAAAAAGTACCCTAGGCAACACACTGAGTCATAAAATACTTCCTTGCAGACGTCTGAAATTAGACATGGTGAATCCTACCCTAACAGTTTGATTCAGCTACCTCTGAGGTTAGCCCCAGGTGATGCCATTGGGTACTGTATTGGTCTTTAAAGACATTTGCTGTGAAAAGTAGGGCAAAGAGTAGATGAAGATGTAGGAGTGGGTCACACAGATAAAGGGAAAGAAATATCACTGAATTTGAATGCTGCCATGAAAAATTGCTGCAGCAGGCTAGCAGCCACATCTGTGACTCTGAGACAGCTGACACAAAGTAATGACCTCCCATAAGGAGGCAGACAGAGGCTGAGACCTAAGTCATGACCAAGCTGGGAATGACATGGGTGCTGCTGCAGATGGAATAAAAATACAAACTATTTTTATCACCCTGTCAGATTTTATCCAGTGAGTTTCCTTAAAACCACAGTCTCCTTTCAACAACTCAACTTTCCAGCTGGGAGATAGAAATGGTTGGGTCTTTCTGTCTTTCAGGGATTCCCTTGTGCTGTATTTGATCTTTTCTCCACTCACTTCCCCAAAACCCAAAACAATCACATTAGTGGCTATCTATATGACATGTTTTAATTCAACTTGCAACCATTTCACGGTACGGTTAGCACTAATCATGGCCTGTGCTTGCCACAACAGAGTGGGTTCTCAGAAGTCCAAGTGGCAACTGGACACCCTATCTGCTATGCACAGGCTGGGAATATCACTCCAAATATGATTAATAGTTCATTGATAACAGAGGAAATCCACAACAGTTTGTTTCTCCTACTGATCTTGGAAGGCACATCTTCCCATAAGTGAATCTATATACTGTCCATTTTTAGGATGCAAAGAACTTTCCAATTAAAACAATGAATACACTTCTTGTCTGCCTTCTTCCCTTCACTATACAGCAGGAAATCCCAGAGTGTTTTGCTCCTAGCAGTGGTATTCTGAGGGACCAGCTAAGTAAACATAAATGCTACCTTATCCACTGCTCTCAAATCACCAGCTGCAGCTGCTTCTCAGAATGACCTGGCCATCTGGTTTGGCGGTCTTGTTCATGGCATGAGAAATGGTGTGGTTCAAGTATGGCACCCCTGTATCTCTTTTAAATAGCCTTTATGTCTATGAGGATGAATGCATGCATTCACCCATGTTCATCCCACCCCTGAGCAACAACTGGGAGTGAAAACAAAGAAGGAGGAGCTAGCAGCTACAGTAGCAATTTAATTTCTCTAACAGTTAGCCATGAAACATGGGAGAGGGTTAGATTCTCTAAGAGGCAGAATTCAATCACTGGTATAAGGAGAGAGAGCAGGAGATATGTAGATGGTTTCCTAAAGAGGGAGCAGGAGATATGTAGATAGTCTTTTTTGATGTGCTCTGATCCCTGGTAACTTCTCCCTCCAGTCTGTATAGCAGGAGAGCATGAAAACACGGGGAAGAAAATTTTACAGGTTTTAAAATATTGCTTCTGCTCCAGCAACAATTACTTCTAAAACTAGAGGGTTTTAAAAGCTATAGCTAAAATTGTCTTCAGCTTCCTCTCCATCTTAATAAATGATTCCCATCACATAAGAAGACTTTCTTGCTTATTAGAGTTGATGGATTCTTCAGCACTATTTCTTGAACGGTAAGTGTCTGACAACACGTGGCTCTTATTAAAATATATTGCAGTCAGCTGGCCTAAAGGGGATCTTTAAAAAATGGAAAGGGAGTCAGATGTATATAGCTTAGAGCAGTGTTTCTTGTATGGTACACTGACATTAATATTTCAATTATATTCAAAACTTCTAGTGGATTTTCTTTCCCTGGGCATGGCTAGGTTTCCCTTCATTTATCTTCCAGGCTGCAATGGAAAGAAGGGAATGGTTTGTTATGATGAGAAAGGTTTAGAGCTACCCAAGCTCCAGGGAACAGGACACCCACAGAGAGGTGTCGTGCTTTTTGTCTTGTTTACTGAAGTGGTTTTGCTGCAAAGTTAGGAATCCCAACACAGAAGAACTATCCATGTGGCTCAGCACATGGTGAAGATGGGACAGATCCTCCTGAAGATAACAGCAAAGCTGTTACTAGTCTTGTCCATATAGCACTAACACTGGCTGGCTATACCCAAGTCATTTCCTCAGCTCTTCTTACAGCTGACAGTCATCCAGACCATACCCACAGCTGTGGCTCGGGAACCTTATATTGGCTAACGCATAAGCATTTTGAATGCCACAGTCTGTTTTGTTCATAGTGTTGCCATGTCTCTTTCTGCTGTGCAGTGAGGTAGAACTAGATCATCAGTGAGAGTAGCCTGGACATGTCCTTAGTATCCATTAGGGCTGCAAACGTCCCCTATGTTAATGCCTTGTGTTGCTGGAGAAGCCCTGTGTCGGGAGAGATCAAAAGCTTTGACCTAACATGGAACAAGCTCTCTGAATCCTTCACACCTTGTCAAAGCCTTTTCTCTTGCTCAGATGACGTTTTTATGAAGTTCCCAGTTATTTGATATTGGCTCACCATGTTGCAGTTTAAATCATTCATCGCCAATCTGTTTTGGCCATCCAGATCAATTACCTCCTCCCCCACCCTGCCACCCCAGGCTTACACCATTTTTGCAAATTATTACCACCTCCTATAAATATGGCTGTGAGGTTGCAAAGTGTCAGTTCTCCTTGGAACAATAATTTATTTAAATAAGTGAAGAAAGGAGATTTGGATTACTTTTAGGCTTCTTTCTATGATGCTATACAAGGATTTACTCACCATATTTTCTTGTTCAGCTATGCTGTGGAAGAAGGTGAAAAGCTGTTCATCCACAGCTATGCTCCCATACAGCTCTCAGCAACTGGCTTTCACTACACAGTTTTATTATTATTCATTTATTATTTATATTGTGTTCTTCAGTAAAACCAAGGGACCTCCTTCAAGGAGGTTCTTTCTCCTTCAAGGAGGTCCTTATCTAGAACGATCTGCTCAGATAAATGTAATATCTAAATGTCACTGCCAAGGAAGAGTTTACAGTATAGTTTCTATTCACTTCAATGGAAGCAACATTGAAAAACCCATCTGTCAGATGAGACCAGCCCAAAGTGAAAGCTGCAAAATGTTCTTTGGAATGGGGAAGAATATTTAAGTAGAACAACTTCTTATCAGGAAATTGCATCTTTTTTTTTTTTTTTTTTTTTTTTCCAGGGGCAGAGCTATTTTTAATGAAAAACTTTTACCTGAAAGAGACTCTTCCACTCAGAACAAGTCCATCCTGACCTAGAATAACCAACAGCCTGGTAACTAAGGTATTAATGTGTAAAGAAGAAGAGTCTGGCTCAGGTGTCTGAGTCAGACTTTTGACTTGGTCTTGAGCCTCTCACATGCTGGGTGAATGATCCAAGGATGCTGTTACCACCTATTCCATCTACTTTGTCCCTCTGTAGGTAATTTTAAAAGTTTTGGGAATGTCTCAATGAAAAAAGCACTAAATATTTTTAAAACCAAGAATATTGATAAGGTGGAAAAGCAATTTGTCTCCTGCTATTGCCACTTTCCAGCGCAAAAGTGAAGTACAAAACAGTTCAATGACTTTCCAAAGATTACTCAAGGAGCAAATTGAGCTGGGTCACCTCATAGGTGAGGTTCTTTTCTAGACGACAGGTCTATATACTTCTTATTTTCAGTTTAGATCCCAGAAAGTACAAGTCCGCTCTTTGCCCTTCCTAGAAGTCAGAAAAGCTTGCATGGACTGAACAGAGCTAAGTCACAGGAAACTGTAGGTCACCTTATTTGGTGTCAAGCTTCTCACCTTCCTAAGGAGTTAAGGCACTGTAATTCTGCACAAAACGTTAAGAGCAAGAAGCCCCTGCAGGCTTCCTCCTCAACCCTAAAAATAAGGCTTTTCCTGATATATTTCAGTACTAATTAAGTTTTTGCTATTCCTCCCACAGAGGGTTATCAACATAGTTTACAAAGTGTCATCTTTTAGCAACTGCTCAAGAGTTGGCTGTTTCCCATCTCACCCCCTCTGACACATTTGCATGTTCTCTTTATACCACAGATAAAAACCTCTCTACTGTATCTAGAGTATTTTCAACCAAAGAGAAAAAAAAATCCCTTGCCAAGTTGTTCAGTAGCTGGAAATGACTTGTCACGTCCACAGACCAGTAATTCTTTTTATTTTTAAATGACTAACCATGCTATGATTAATGGCTCATATAAATGAGCTCAAAATAAGTCTGGCATAAATATAGGGGAGGAGGAGGGTAAGTGGGATAAGGGCTGGATGGATCTGCAGCAGGACATTGGTGTCATGAATGGCATAGCGGGCACGGAGGAAGGAAAAAATGTTTCATGCTATTTGTAGCTCAAATTTGCAGCTACAGATGGTGATGCTGTCATGTAGAAAGGGCTCAGGACACCGAGAAAAGGCAACCTGACTGCACAGGCTTGTCCCTCCCCAGATGCTGAAATCTGCCTGGAAGGTTCACAGGGTCTCATTACCACTATATATGCAAACACTGGAAGGACCATCAACTAAGTACTGAAGCTAAACACATACTTCCTAGAGTGTTTCTGCCCTGTTTTACCATCCAATGCATTTTGCTGTTCCTCTTCCTGAGGCAGTATTTTCCAGCTTCTTTTGTCAGCTGTTATCCTGTTTATCTTCAGCGTATTTTCTACAGTGATACTTTTAAGTGGAATCACCAGACGTGTAGTCTTGGCAAACAGGGACTAGTATATCCCCTCAGGACACTGTGAGAAGCACAAAGTCATAGCCAATACAATCTGCAGACAAGACAAAGCTGGTGGTGTTACAGAGGATGGGTAGAGCAGACACTCATTCAGACTATCAGTGCAGTCCAAATCACCTAGTAGAGCAGGACTATTCAAGCAAAAGTAAGCTTGAATTAACCCAAGTGCAAAGGTTTGCATCTATCATCACAGAACAGCAGCTCTCTCCAGCCCGGGGAGGCTGGGCACGCATCCTGGAAAGCAAAGACTCTGAGAAGGTCACAGGAGTAGATAACTAGGCAAATGGCTGAGGCAGAGCAACAAGTCAGATCTTGTAACTGAATGGGCAAGATGAGGAATGGAAAATGGGCAGCCTTGTTTGCTTATCAAGAAACCTCTCAGAGCTGCTAGTGGTTATGGCATTCAAAGGAAGAAAATGTCGGGTACAGATGGTTGTGTAGTGGAGCAGGGGAATGAAACAAATAGTTGGTGGACAGAAACCTAGGGATGGGGGAAGGTTGGACATGACTCTCCCTGTGTGCCCCTGTCAATGAACTCTCTGTATCTACAAAGTTTTCTAAAATCTTTGCTGCTTGCAACCTCCATGGCATCAGAAATATCCCCTCCCACAGCCCTCCTCACTGTTGTTTGAAGCAGGATCCTGTCGATGATGCAGCCGTGGGCACTTTTGCATCACAAGCCAGGTTACCACCAGCAATGCATTTCTTACAGAAATGACAGTGAATCTGTGAGAGACAAGCATTCTCCCAATGCCAGCAATGTTGCTGTGAGAATGGTTACCCTTAATATATAAAGCTGCTTTGCCACATTTTGTGTCTAAACTAGTTTACAAAGATCTATGGCTGAACAATAAGTTCAATAAGTGGGTAATAAAGAACAATAAGTGGGTAATATACTTTTCCCATGGTGATATCTCATTAAAAACTGTGAGATGTTTGGATTTGATGCTGTTCACACCTATCCACATCTAATGCCACAGTTTCTGGGGGCAGGACTCTATTTTGGGGCATAAACAAAAAGCTTGCCTCCAGGAGACAATTTTTTAGGGAAAATAAAAAGGAAATAATTTTGCTAGGAACCCAAAGTGAAATAACTTACAGCTTCCTTTAAGTGAAATCTTTCCTAATAAGTGGTAATACGGAAGGTGTACATCAACTTCTGCCAACAATACATAAACACTAGACTTCTGCCACAATTCAGTAACAGAGCTGTCTCAGGAAAAAAATAAAAATGAAAAAATCCCTTTTGTAAAAAGGGAAGCCAGAACACTATGCAAAACTAATGAGATATTTCCCAATTGCTAGGAGCATTACAGGGTAATAACGAAGTAATAGTGGGCCTGTCAGTGCTGTGAACACATCAAGGCTGGGATGAAATGCACAATCTTTTCCTCTCCATTCTCTTACTCTCTGTTCCTGAGAAAATAAGAAAAATAACTTCCAGTGAGCTGAGCTTGCCGCATATTGATTCAACCATACAGGGATTAGAAAAAAAATGCTCTATGACTTCCTCTGTCTGACTTGCTACTTGGGTATTATACATCAAACTGTAATTTATATATCACCAAGTGTATATTAAGCACGTTAAGTTATATTTAACAGACCTGGCTTATATTTCTGTGTTTGGTACAGTATATATATCTATATATTTATATAAATATATGGAAATGGGGTATGTATGATAGGGGGTCAGATATTTCCCATGAATATCTTTTTTCTGAATGGAAATGCAGTCTTCAAGAACTCTGAATTTCCCCATGGCATTTTGCTCAACTATTTATTCCCCATTGGGAAAAATGAAATGCTTTGTTTTGAATTAGCTCAGCCTAAATTGAAATACTTTGCTTTGTCAAACTGAATTAAAACATTTCATGATGGGGGAGCTCAGCTTTAATTTATGTCCACAAGAGTTACTATGTGCCTTGTGGACATTGTAATTTATAGACGTCTTACTCCCATAATGCATCATAACCATCTCTCTCATTAAATTTTTGCAATGTACTCTGAGAGTCAAATGGCCACAAAACATCACAGGATGCTGGCTGGGAACTTCGTCAACTGAAAAAAGTGATGTATCACCCTCATGAGGCACTGCAGCAGTTCCAAGGGACACACAGTTATATTGAACCAAGCTGAAACTAAGCATTTTCTGAGAAAGGACAAGTTTGCTTTCAGTAAAAATATTACAGTTCCAACATTTTGTCCAGATGTGGGTCCAAAATAAATGTTGATATCAGAACTTTCTATAGAACAAGACATATATAAACTTTGTCAATTTTACTGTCTAATAAGTCCTACCTAGAAGGTTTTAAGTGTTTTTCCCCCTCACAACAGTATGGTCTATAGTTTCTGATGTAGTACAACCACCAGTGACCTGCCATTTAGGTAGAATTATTTGCTGTGACTTGGGTCAGGAGCGTGAGAGGAATCTGGTGAATTTCACTAAGAGCTTGAAACCTCCCCGTCTCACCAAGGGCATGAGAAACGGTAGATCAGAGGAACTGAAGTACAGGAATAGATAGGTTGTAAAATATGTTTGTGGAACTAAGGAAAACAAAGTAAATGATATAACATGAAAGTTAAGACTTTTATTTCAAAATATTAGGAAATTCGGAGCCACGATTGCTTTAGCGAGTCAATTCCTGCTAGCTGCATTCTGGTAAGGTCTTTAATTACATCAGCACACAACACAGGACATAAAGCTTGAAAAATATTTACATTACGGTCCTGGATTAAATCTATTCAGGCATAGAAAAGTGACATATCTTGGGGTGATGCTGAAAGAAGGCAGAGACTGTTACGGAGAGGGTGCTCAGGCAATGATGGAGCATATAGTTTGTTATGGACTGTGTCAGAATGCATGGCATAAAACCTTGCAGCAGCACTGAAGAATCTTGATGCTGGTTGAAACTGCATGGAACTACAAGAATCTAGTATGCTATTACCTGGGTTGGCCTTCAGCCAGGACGCCATGGCTAAGACTTTCTCTTTTATTGAAAGTGCTATGGCAGGTCTAAGATCAGATTTTCACAATGGTTTCTGCCAAACTTAGTTCTCCAGCAAGTGCAGCCAGAGAGAACAGGCAAGAACAGCCAGTACCTCTAAGAAAATAACAAGCTTAGACACTGTTTGCAGTGTGTTGAATAATAGCGAAAGAGCAGAATAGTGATTTTGTTTGGGTTTAAGGGACATTTCACTTAAGTGATTATATTTATTTATTTATTTATTTTCATTAGGCTGTTGAGGGACAGGAGGACTGTGTCACAAAACTGTGCAGATCCAGACTTCAGACAAAAGAAGATATAAGGTTATGCACAACACCTGACTGCCTCTTCCAGAAGAAAATGCATACATCTCAGGCTGAGAATTCCTCAGCCCAGTCTTTGCTCTTCTCTGAGAGCAAATGTCCTTGAGGGAACAATTCTAGTTACAGTGAAGTTAACTACGTGTAACTGAGAACTGTGTTAGATCAATTGTCCTATTAAGTACCCATAAGTATTGCAGTGAAGCTGCAGGCCTATGTTTAGAAGACTTTGCAGGAGATTCATTTTACCAGCAGAAGTAGTGAGGTCTACAGTAACAAAATTAATGAGAACTCTGGATGCTGCCCTCAGCTGGCCCAGAGACAGAGACCTATCCATGTTGCTCATGACCTTGACATGGCCAAGGGGAAGCACGGCCAGCTGCTTCCCCTTTTCTCTGAATATTGACCATATGCTCTTAAAGGTCATGTCAACATCAGATCCAAGAAAGTTGAAGTCAATTTCATGCCATGTCCTCTTTCTCTGCTGGTGCACCCAGACCACTCCAGCTGAGCACACCACAGATAGCCTCTCATTCAAGTCAAAGCCTCAGATGGTCTGTATCTGTGTTTATTTAAAAGACTATCTCAACATTGACATTGACACCCAGAGGACGTCAATGTAAAATGCTGGAAAGCCACTCTGGACATATTCTCAAAACACTGCCAGAGCAGAAAGGGATCATGGAGGCTGCTAATACAGAAAGCCAATAAATCAGTTGCATATACCTGGATTAAGGGGAGGCCAGTCGTTTCCCCTTTGTACTACATCATGTGAAAACAAACAGGAAAGAAGATCTGTCCTAGAATCAGAAATGATTATACAGCAAACTCCCTTCTCTTCCTCATCTTGTTACCACCCTGTAGCAGCCTTAGAATTACATAGGTCTGGATTTTGTATTTTAATAGTCACTTTGTACTTAATAGACTTGGAAATGTCAGGAAAGAACATCCTCTACATAGATTGTTTTTTTATGTGTCACAGTTTGTTCATGAACTCGCACCAACTGGCTCCATGTATTGCTGTATGTGGCATCTCCACAGAGGAGGAGGAATCTCCCCTCACTCCTCTCTCAGGAGGTGACCTCCATTCTCAAGAAACACGGGGATTAGCTGAGCCAGTAGAGCATGTGCAATAACGCTTCTGGGGAGAATGGAAAGTGCTGCATGGCTTCAGTGGAGTCCTGTTACATGCACAGAACTGACAACTGCAAAAAAGAGAGGAAGAGGTTGAGAGAGCATGAGACAGGCTGAAGCATACAAGGTAATGTCATGGTTCTTGAACGTCACCTTCATTGTTAAAAAAGGCACTGCACTTACTGCTTGACCTGCTCAAGGGATTCCTCAGATGCTCCATCTGCTCTGCAATTTTGCATGCTTATTATGAAAAAGGCAATTTTAAAGAACACTTTCAATAACTCCCAATTACCAGCCTTTGAAAAAGGGAGCATTAAAAATACAGACCTTTATATTGACATAGTTGAGTGTTAGTGTTTGCTATGCTTTTCAAAAGGGAGTGTTATGTCTTCTCTTCATCTAGTTTTAAGGAGGAGGACATGTCTCATGGACTATCTATAGTGCAGAAGGAACAGGAATGACTTACGTTTTCTGATCTTTTAGTCAGAAAAGTGATTTTAACCACAATTAACCACAATTATCAAGTAGACCACTAAGGGTTACTGAGGATGGATAAGACAACCTGGATAGATGCATACATAGTTGGCAACATGTATAAGAGATTTAAGAAAAACAATATAGCTACATGTAACTGCTTTTCCTTAAAAATAAAAATAAAATAAATAATAAAAAAATTACTTAAAGAAAGTAAATTATTTATTTATTTTTGATTGGCTGGCATATAGAATCAGTCTCTCGAACTTGTGGTGTCTTAGCAGTGAAGAAAAGAAGAGAAAAGATAAAGGACAATGAGAACATTAAGGATAGCATATTAATAAAGCAGGCAAAATATATTGATATCAGATGTGGTTTAATAGATGCACACACAAAAACTCAATTAGCACATATGGAAGATACATGTATTGTACTACACCCAAAACCAGTAACATTTCAGACAGTTGGATTGTTTTAACAAATCTAAGAAACCCTATGCAGATTAACTTATTGAGTATTTGTGTTGCTAATACCAAATACTTACATTCTGTCAGCTGATTATAAATAAAACTTAAATAAAAATAAAAACACAGAAAAAAAAATATTATCCTTGATTAAAAAAATATGAAACATCTCACTCTTGATGTGTTGCTAAACATGTGCCCCTCAGAATTTGGAATTTTCTCAGAGAATGTTTAACCTTGTAGCCATGATTTTGCACAGAAAAGACCATCATGAGAAGAATCTCTGTCAAACTGGTCATGATCATTTTACTAAGTGCCAAACTGCAGAGACCTCCGAAACCTAAAAACACTATCTTTCTCTGAAAAGGAGACAAGAGCCTTTGCAATATTAGGAGCATAGAAGTAGCTTCCTGGGAAAGTAGCCCAAAAAAGGATCTGTAAAGGTACTGTATGGGTAGATGTGCCATGGTCTGGCAATGGCTGAGTAAAACACTATGAAAGTTGAAATATCTTAATGTCAGAAGATCTTGCTAACTTGCAGTCGATACTTTTTTAAGTGGATCAGGAAGCTTTCTGAGGCACTGGATTTAATTTCTCAAGTTTTGAGGAACTAGAAGAATTCCAGCAAAATATTAAGAAGCTAGTCTGCTGACATTTTAAAGAGATAAATGTCCTATTATGGGAAGTTATAGGTCAGTTGGGGTGATATTGGCAATGGAATAATAGCAGTGGTACACAATCAATAAACAAAGTACAGAAATTTAATGAATATTAGTCAATGAAACTTGTGGAAAAGGGATTCAATTACATTGTTCATTTGAAAGATTGTGTTCCTGGCTGACAAATCTAATTGTGTTAATGTAGAGTTCAACTTTTGCAAGATGTGATTTTGCAAGATGTGATTTAAAAATATTTTGCATTCTGATTAAAAACTAGGGCTGTGCCAAGACACTATTGCACATATAAACAAACCAGAAGCCAGAAAAGTGACTGAAAATTGTATTTGCTAATGGGGACTCTTCAGTGAAGGGATATGTTTTTCTATTTGTGTCCCACAGAAGTCTGATTTTAGACCCTTACTGTTAAATATTTGTGCTGATGACTTCAGAGCAAGTACAGCAAGTATTCCTAATTAAGTTATCTCATCACACAGTCTTTATAATGTAGTAAATAAGGATGGGTACATCTGATAGATATAAAAAAAAACTGGGTTACTCGTTAGGCTGAAAAGAGTCAAACATATATGTGAATACATCCAAATATGCAGCATAGTAACACATACAAACAAAAAAGTACAGATGATGTTTATAAGATAGGAGATCTCACTCTGAAAAATAAAAATTAAAAATTAAAAAAGAAAAAGAAGGAAAAGAAGGGAAAAAATGTGCTATAGAAAGGACATTCAGAGTGAGGAGACTGAGAAATGTGACCAGATAAGACCTGCAGGGAGGCCACGGAGACAATGAGTACCTTGGTCCTCATGAGAAAGTCTGGGGCACTGGCACTGTAAATCCCAAGAGGAACATGCATGGTGTGGCTGTGAAGTGCTCTCCAAGCACCTGAAGTGGGGCTGTTTCAGGGGATATTTTCGAGTTAGATCTCTGGAGAAACTGATGGGAAAGTTTCTGTGGTGTGCAAGGTCACACAGAAACATCATATCCCTGAAAGAAACTCATGAACTGGCTGGCCTTCTCCTGGTAAACTGACAAGAGTTCTCTGCCGAGGCTAGTCAGGAAGGTAGCCATGAGAATGCCTTCTCAGTGATCACAGCAACAGACAATTTCAGCCTTGTTATTTCTTTAAGAGGAAAGTGGCCTTTGGATGACGCTCTTAGGGACAGGTCCTGGAAATTCTGGGGGAAGGAAAGGGCAGCATTCATTAAGGATATTGATTAGGCTGGAAGGCCATGAAAGTTCTGCTTGTGCCTCAAATAAATGTCACCATGGAAAGGATCTCCTGTTACTCTCAGACCAATATGATATATGATGGCCTCCAGAAATCTGTAAAATAGGGATATGACAATTCAAACTGTCAGCCTTTAGCCACCTTACTCATCCTGGTGATAGGTACTAAGAGGCCAAAAAGGGACAGGCATGCAAAATATTTTGTGTGAGACTTCGGAGCAATGTTTTTCTTTTATGTGAATTTCTGTGTCCTCACCTATCACAGAGTTGTTAAAGAACTTTAGACCTGGTGATAGATTTGTGTTGGAGTACTGATGCAGAGTAAGCATCAGATTTACAGAATAGAAAATTTCCTTTCTAAGCTTAAATCATTCTACACTGTGCCCAGCAGTTCAGCAACTGCTAAAGCCATTGCTTTGAATAGCAAGAAACTTGGTAGCCCCTTAATATTAGCTTCACAAACCTTTATTTTACTCAGGCTCAGTAGGGTACTTGAGCTCCTTCCATGAGGTAAGAGGTTGAAGTCTGGAAGAAACAACCAAAAAGAAAAAGCTAGTTAATTCAGGGAGACTGGGTGAAGGAGTATATGTGCCATTCTGTAGACAGGTGTGGTGTTTGGTACCCCTCACCAAGTTTAAACAGCTTACAGGGGAATCAGAGGCAACACTGGATGGGCTGGCAGCCAAGTGGGAAGAATGTAAACATTCCTTTTAGGTCTGTCTATGATTCAGTCTGCACTTGTATGGGTTTGGACTATGCACTCCTGTTGCTGGGAGACATCAGAAAACTTCAACTCATAGTATATTCTTATTAAGCACTTTTCAGTGTGGAAGATGCAGACTATGTTGTAGCCACTGTTCTTGTTTCTCTCAGAACATGAAGGCATGGGTCATCAAAGCTTGCTAGTTTGTGGCATTGGAAATTGACAGACATCTCTCAGTTGCTCAGATGGGTACACTTTAGGTCTGCATTTGTGATGGAGTGAGCAATCTGCCAGCTTAGAAAGAAACAGAGGCTTCTGTAAAGGTCCTTGGTTCTGTCTTGTGAAGATCAGCTCTGGTCTGGATCTGTGTCTGAGGACTGAACACCTCCAGGCAGTGGTTCAGGGAAGGGGTACGCTTGTACCTGTTGTGTGGCAGGAGCAGGTGTGTAGGGTAATCTAGTTACTTTACCAACTATTTGAATTGAATTTGCAATCTGCACCAATGCTGAGTGTATGCAATAAACTCTAACGCAAAATAGATAGTTAAGATGGAATAGATAAATAGATAGTTAAGGAAGAATTGTTCCCCTCCCTCTTCAGCATGCAACTTACCTGAACCAAAACCCTCTCAAAGGACAGAAATACATCTAGGTTTTCAGCCTACCACATACTATATAAAAGGCAACTGTAATGCAGATAATATTCAGTGCCAATTTTCCTCGGAGATTGAGTTTAATGTCCCACAGGATCTTTATTTATAAAGAATATATTGAAACCCAAACACAGTGCTGACAAACTTCAGGTTTCTGGTGGGAGCCTGCTTTGTTAGTACAGAAAAGGAGGTGATATTTGACCAATAATGTACCATGAAAGGCCACACTTTGACAGTGACTTTGACCTACCCGTGAAACTCATCTGCCGTTCTTCAAGCTGGGGGGATGGTGGAGAATTATTCATTTTTCAATACCAGGATTTGATTTTGCAGGCAGAGATATAGCCAATCCCTTAATGCAATTCACTGACAAGTTCATAAACATACACACAACATAGCTTGGCTGCACCAATTTGACAGTGATTGAATTCTACAGTATTTGGGTTTATGATTTCAAAATAGGCTATACTCTACACTTGCAAAAGAAAAATCACAAGCAGTTTTTGAAACGTCTTCCAATGTTTGCATTTTGTTCCATCAAATGAACAATGTGAGAATTTGCTGGTAATGGCACAGCTGGCACGGCAGCAAATTCAGATCTGATAGGATACTGCTTTAGTTGCATACTCCTAACCTGGGCTGTGGCCACGCAGATGGAACCGGTCAGGTAAAGAACATCTCCAACTAACTTCTGGGACAAGGCTTGTGTCAGGTGACAAAAATGCTTGCAAGAATGACAGACTTCCATATGCATCACAAGACCAAAACTGCTCAGTGTAGAAAGAAGAGTTGGAAGAGAGGAAATGCTAATAAGAGCAAAGGGCATCTGTGAATTTTAGAAATTGCTAGCATCAGATTAGAAAGTAAACCTAATGATTTATTTATTTTTTAACATGGTTTATAATGAATCTGTAGTGGTCATTCTGACAACTGATGACTGTGTCAATGGTTAACTGAGACTCAAAAGTATCTGGATGTTTACATAGTGAATGAGAATAATTATGTTAGGATGGAAAATAATCTTTCTAAAAGGGATCGTATGAACCAGTTGTCTTCTGTTGGAATAAGCTAGGAAGGAGCTTTTCCCATCGTTCCATGTCCATACAAATGCACAGTATTTCTGAAGACATGGCTATGGAGGACACATTTTACTCCTATTTGGTCAGGTATGACAATTGTCATATTCTTACAGAAGTAAGTACAAGAAAAAAACATTTTTAACACGCAATACATAATTCCCATTTTGCAAACAAGCAGAATTCTTGCTTCTTCTGTTTTAACCTTGTTGATGGATGTGTCATCATACAGAAGTCCTACAGAAAACTTTCAAAAATTCAACATTATTCACATAACATGTGTTTGCCATTCTGTTCTAAACCCTACAACCTTATTACCTTTAACATGCAATTCTTATCAGCCTTTTTGTGGCATACCTTCAGGTGCTACCTGAATTCTTCAGGCCTGCCCTGAGATTAGAGAACTTGTTTTTCCAAAACACGCACAAATGAATCCAACATCTCATCAAATAGTCAGCTATCCCTTTGAGTCTACAGCAAATAACAAAGCTTTTTCTGAAAAGCAAACATGCCTTATAAACAGTAGTTAAAAACACTCATAAATGCCCTAAGACTTTGGAAATGCCTTTGTAAGTAGTATTAGACTTCCTGTTGCAGAATGAGCAACACAGAGAAATTCAAGATATGTTAGGGATAAGTGTACCTTCAGTAGGTTTACAAAAGTCTACTGTTTTTAGATCTTCTTCATCGGTATGAAAATGCTTCTCCCTGGAAAGAAATGCTGATAAACACCCTTCAGCTACAGATTTTTTCTCTTTCTGTTAACATCTCTGCCAACATACAAATTTCTCATTAGGAGCAAAGATGTCTAGATCTCTTAGATGTCAGAGACCGTTAAAACCTCTGATGTGATTTAAATCCATTGCATGCTACATACCGGTGCAATGTCTGCTTAATACTGTGGCCTTATCAAGCCTGTTGACCATCCACATTCTCTGGAGGCCCTGGATGATATGTGGGCATCTTTTCTGAGTACCCTGCCAGCCCAAGCATAAGAATTGGACCAGATTAAGAAGTTGCTAATGATGATACACATCTGTGTATTATATCCAAGTTCAGAAGAGATCTTTGAGCAAATTATTTATCAGAGATGCCACATCAAGCCTGGAATGACGGGCATCTCTAAAGCTGAAAATCTGACAAGTTATGGCACTCTTATTGTAGACTCACTGACCCTGCAGAGTGACATGTTTGAAAAGGTTGAACCAAGGTAATTATAAATGCTAAAAATTATATGTAATAAAGAAGACTAAACCAGCTCAACTGTTTATGGGGTGACAGGCTGTCCTATGCTAGGTTGTGCACAGCAGAATTATTAACAGAGAGCTGAGCATGTTGGCATTTGCAGAGTAAAATAAATTATGACAGACATGTTTATTATTGCAAGCAAATATACACATATTACAGTGACATATAACACAATGCATAACTAGATTTACACTGTCTTGACACAAAATGGATTTTAGAAGGATTTCTTGTGTGGAATGTTACTGGATATCAAAAGGAGAAAGAAAATGCAGCAAGGGATCTTTCCCTGTGAAGTGGAGTAAGCCTGAAAGCTTACTGAAAATGCTCAGCACTTCAGACCACAGGCAGCAGAATAGGAAAACTAGTTTGAGTAGGAAGGAAATGGCTCAGTGCAAGGTAGGGGAGAAACAATTTAATGTAGGTAACTTTGCCAAGCCTGGCAACAGTTTCAGAAAAGAATTGGAAGAAAATTTAATTATATTTATAACTAACATATTTATCTAGGGTTCCTGTTACTTGTCTCAGCTCAGATTAAATATCTCTCAGCTCAGATTAAATATCATAGACTGGAGGTGACATTCAATGGATGTTGGAAATTGGGGAAGTAAAACAATTTGAAAACATGAAGAATTAGTATCACATTATGGCTAAGAAAATAGTCATATAGGTCAAGTCCACCTGAACAAAATGGCAGGTGTATGTATCCATTTCCAAGAATATCTCTCTGACTGTTCTGTGTGTTGGACAGCACACCATGAGAAGAAGAACAAAGGTTCAGTTTCACCCCTGTAGGCTTTAGCTCATCATGACACGATGTGGTTTTGTGTGTGCAACAATCTCACCATGTTTCTTGTGGACCTGGTCAGCTTTTCCTGTGATTGTGTTGGCATCATCAGAGTCACTCCTAGTGTTCAGATGCTTAACCTGTAGGGTTAATGAAGTATGTGGCTTTCAGAGGATAGAGGAAGAGTGGTGTTTCTTGGTGATGGATCTACACCAGCAAAGACATTTCTCTCCAGAATGACCTGTTAAATGGTCTATTTCTAGCATCCTGAGGGAAGAAAGCAGGGAACAGGGTGGTGTGCCCTAGACTGACCCTTGGAATAATGCACATAGCAAGAAGAGAGTTTCTTTGCTTAACAGTGCATAAGCAGCTACACTTCACCCTATATTTAAGTTAGTGAGTTTGCTTCATGGCATCTGTGTGACAGCAGCCAGTAGTCTGAAAACATCTTGTGTAAAGTTGTTGTGTTATGTTATCTGATGTGATCTGATTTGGGTGGCCCATGGCCAATGAAAAGGTTATAGAACAAACAGTTGACTTATAGCGGTACACTTTCTGTCATCTCTCCTATATATGTTCTCTTTCCTCTGCCTTCTGGTGGCATAAAAGCATTGAAAACCTCTCAGGCAGCTGAAGCTCAGTCAGTGAGGGCAGTAAAGCAGTAGGACAGGCTGCCAAAAGAGGTTACACAACACACCCTCATTTGGATAAGGCAGAGGCTTTAGGGACACAGGGGTCTCTGGCAGAGAAGCACCCAGAAGTGCTCAACACCCTCAGAAGATCTTCAGGGAGGCCTCATGAGTAATCACTGCCTGTGCAGCACAGGACACTGTTAATTCCACAGCTGACAAGTAACGGCTGAATCTGTCACTCTCATACTTACCAGGTCCCCTGGCAGTTTGGACTGTAAGGGTCCCCAGGGAGCCGTGTCTATTGATTTACCAGCAGCAGTGCACAGGAAGTCGTTCAGTAAATGCAGAAGTTACTTGTTAATGATTGTGAAAATTAGGAAGGCCTCACACATCATGTGGGAACAGACAGTGCTCTGTTGTTTCAACCAAATGAAACTCTTGGGCATTCAAGGCTTATCTCTAGTGCACTTTCTACTGTCCCTGAGCCCCCTGCCCTGGCTACCTCCCATCCTCTGGCTGCTGAGCTCCAGTGCTCCTGTGCAAAGCTGCAGCCCATTTAAATCAATTCTGACACCCAACACCTCTCTGTTTTCTCAGCCTGCCTGCCCCAAATATTTCCCTCCAGCCTTGACAGAACGAGTATTCACAGGGCAGCTCCAGAATAACAAGTTTCCATTTTTGAGACGGTTGTATGGGGAGCTTTGTGGTGTGGCAGCTGGCCAACGGGTGATCATTTAGCTGGGGGAGCTCACTACTGGGTAGTTAATTTGACATGCAGAACAGAGTAGTTAGGCTCTCTCCAAAGCGTGATCAGATACTTCTAGGTTCCCAGTATTAAATTATACCTGACACATAACTCCAAACTAGCGGCACTTGAGTGCAAACCTTGACTTCAGTGAGGCTGATCAGCCCAGCAGCAGTTCATTCACTGTGACACAATCAATTTTCTCCAGTGAACTGTGTGACCATTACCTGTTTTACAGAGATATGTGAATTGTGCTAGGCTCTCCTCAAGGTCCACAAGCTGGGGGAAAAAATAGAAAGAAAAAAAAAAAAAGATTAAGACATAGCGGTGAAAAATAGTGATGATGAACCCATAAATATGAGGCTGGGAAGTATGGGACTTATTTCAGTGTTAACAGTCCAGGCCTCTGAATTCATCCTTTTTCCAGGAATTACAGCAAGTGTAGGAATGAGAACATCATTGCAGAGATGGATTTCTTCTTTACACATGCGCTTTCTCCATCTTGTTTAGGGCTTGGACTGAATAATCGTTATCACCACATGGTAGCTATCAGGGGTTAGCTGACACATTATAAAAGCCTAATGTAGCCAATATGCATTAGATTCCTAGCCAACACCTGAATTGTTTGCCAGAACACTTTGAGATAGACTGTTCTTGTGGTATTTGTATCACTGGCAAGAAGTAAAAGCAAAGGAAATCTGGAAAACATTTCTCTGGGAAAAAAAAAAAAAAATCTGTAGTATTGCAGAGTCTGAAGGCAGATAGATGGTACTGAAATTCTGATTGCTTATTCAAATGGATGTGGAGTCCAGGAGTTTTTTGGTCTCTAGGACCAGTGATTCATGCCTTCTGATTTTGTTAGCAGTTGTACTGAGCTGGTCCTTTATTTTCCCTGCAATTAATTGGCCGGTCATCTTGCCCAAAGTCTGCACTTTAGCATTGCTACTGCCCTAACTAAGAAAACAGATGGCTTGTGCCTACTTATCTCATCACTTGGAAATCAGAGGAAAAATATTTATGCTATTAATAAGAAATGTA
This sequence comes from Netta rufina, assembly GCF_964035555.1. Lineage (NCBI taxonomy): Eukaryota > Metazoa > Chordata > Aves > Anseriformes > Anatidae > Netta > Netta rufina. The sequence goes on from NC_140123.1 coordinate 123,727,932, forward strand.
TTTGCCTATTTCATGTGGCACTGACTTTACCTGTTTCGGTGTTGTCCGCAAATCGCATGCAGGATCCCAAGGGCTTTAGGGAGTACTTACTATCTGATTAGGCATTTTTAGATTAGGGTGGCAACTGGAATATAAACTAAAATAGCCATAAAGGAAGCAGAACAGTTACTTGGGATTAGATTTTTACTGCCATTCATACCTTTCTCATATAGAGAAACCTGTGAGAAGTGCTATACTAGAGTGCTGTGATGGCAAATGGAGAAAAAGAAAATGATTCTACGTAATTGCTGTTGAAATCTGTAGCACCCACTTACCAGAAAATTCTGATATTAAAAAATATTTTGCATCCTGATGGATGTATGACAAAACTATTAAGCTTTACCACCACACCAGAAGTACTGAGACATCCTGACTGACCTTTGACCTGTCTGACATTTATCACTGAGATGAAGTTTTTCAACAGACCCAAACTGTATCTGGAAATTGAACTGGAATATTTCGACTTCAGAGCTAGTTCAGCTTTTTATTTATTTATTTATTTACCCCCCCCTTCCATCCCCAGGAACTGTGACAGACCTCCTGAGACCCTTTGAGTCCCCTGCATCTTCCCTGGAAAGGGCTTTATTTGAGCTTCCTCTTGCTGTTGCTCCACTATGATTCTCCCAGGCTTTTTAATTTTGGTGAAAAAAAATGCTTGATTTATTCCAATTGCTTCTTTTATTTGGGGGAAATATTTGCATTTCTTCCCCATCTGTCCAAATTAAAACTCACCAAATATCTCAAGCAATTTTTATGAGAAGGTTAATGTAAAACCTCTTTAACCATTTGTGGGGAAATAAGTGCATTTATCTTTAAAACCCTGCGGCTAGATAACTTTCAATGAGGAGTATAAGCATGGGACTAATTCAATTCAGACTTGATAAAAATGAGTTGAATATATTTTTGTCTTTTTTTTTCTTAATTTTTACCCACTTTAGAAATTTACAATAGAAGATTGTATATTTACACGTTTTTCCTGGAAAAAAAAAAAAATAGACCACTGAAGAATTAGTGAGATGAACCTTTACAAATATAAAAAGAACTTGAGTAAGTGGGAATGGAAGGAACTTCTTATCAGACTGATAAAAATGCCATGTGGCAGAATATAAGGAGGAAAGCCAGAGGCAGATGCCTAAGTCCTAAGGATAAGAAGATGAACGGTAAAAATGGTGGTGCATCTGCACATGCTCCAAGCAGGAAATCCATGTATTTTGCTAGAAAAGTCCTAGGTGCCATACTAAGAATCCCCACTTCTCAGCTCCTTTTGAGCAAATTTTGATCCCACAGAGCACACACATTTTGGCTATCCAGTAATTTTCACTGTTCAGTTGTCATCTCCAAGAAAAGCTATCCCTGAAGTCTCCAGGCGTGTGCAGCCACATTTATAGCAGAGCTTGTGAAGACTACTGATGAGGTCCACTAGAATGGACCTACCTTATTTTGTAACCTCCTCTCTTAGATGTGAATTAAATGCTGATGCTGGTGGGAGTGGGGGTCTTGACTAGCAGGGGAACTGTTTGTGCTATCTGTATCTTACCACACACACACACACACACACACACACACACACAAAGTGGTCAGAAAATCCAGGAGGGAAACAGAAGCAACCTGCACCCTAAATGACTGTCTGCAAGTGCCACGTGGGTCCCCTGCTGGGTGTTAAGTGACCACAGAAATGCACACCAAGGTCAAACCAAATGGGAGCTGAGGAGCTAAGGACTGCTGTGCTGACATGGCCCTTACCCTATGTGGCTCGAGGCATTTGACACCTTTTCCTAAAGTTCTTGTTCCAAGTACATTCACAGATCACCTTTCTTGGAGGTAACTTTGTTACTGGCAAATGTGAGGGGACATGATATCAATGGATAGATCTTTGTTATCTTTTAATTCCCTGCATCATGCATCAGTCTGTCAGATTATGGACCACAGAAGTTAGCAGAAAAGTTGGTGTCCAGATGGCTGAGGAAGAGCTGTCCATTTTCAGTGCTCTTAATGAGCAATTTCTGGAGCTTTCTCTTTCTCAGTGCTTCCTATCACCTCATGACCTACCACTTACTTTTTCCTCCCAATTAGTTTAATTTGAACATTAGTGTTTGCACCTTAACCTCTGCTAGTCTCTTTTTCACAGGGAATGGGGAGAGGACACGCATCTGAGTAAAACGCCAGCAGTGGCTAATGCCATAAATCAGAGGGATTTTAGAATCTGATGACAAACCAAATTCCTGTCAGAACAGAGCAGAACTGCCCCCTCCCAAACTGTCATTGAAGCCGGGCCATAAAAATCACAGCTGTCACCAAAGCATGCTGGGCCTCTGGGGGACATGCCATCCTGGGGACTCATCTGCTACATCCACGGCCAAATTCCAACCCCTCAGGCACATTCCACTTGACATTTTGTCACATCTCTTGCTGGTGCATCTGTTCAGGAGCATTAACTCTTCTTAAATCACTTTATCCCCCCTCCCCTCCCCCCCCCTTTTTTTTTGCTTAGAAAAAACAAGGCTATGGGAGTTGTAGAGGTCTGCAGGGATCTGCAGCAGGAAAAAGAGTCCATACCCTGAAGAACAGGCTGTGGGCAGCCTGGTGGGCAGCCCTGTGGGTAACTAATCCTATAGGCCATGCTGCTACAGTTACCTGTGTTCACATTAATAATAATAATAATAATAATAATAATAATAATAATAATAATAATAATAATAATAATAATAATTTAACTCACATTCATACATTAAAAATGATAGAAAATCTTCCTAGTCATGTCCACTTGAGCTTTTATGACAGGGAGAGATCTGTATACAAAGGAGAGTGATGAATGTGAAGGTGTGAAGTTGGACCACGATGGTTATGGTTGTCCTGAGGTGACTGTGCACTCAGTAGCAGCATGAACTTGTAAAGACCTTGAGGCACTTTTCTTTAACCAGTTGATGGGGTCCAAGTTCTAATATACCACCATGTGCATGAATGAAAGGAATATTTATGTGGTCCACCTGTTTATGAGATAATCACCAAACTTGGCTACATAAGTTCTAGAGCTAAAAAAACTAGCAGACCTTACAACCAGGATGACTGTCTTACCAAGTGGACATTATGCTTCATGGTTATAACTTGTACAGCAGGGGTAGCAGACAAGAGACTGTGTCTCCAGACACCAGAGAATCTGTCTGTCCTCCAGAGTCACTGTTAATTCAGAATCACAAAATTTGAATGTATGTGGGCTAAATGTCTAACTAGTTTCACTAAGGACAGAGAATGACAGGCATCTGGCGGTGAAGAACCAGGGGAGCGTTTGCTGGACCACTCGTGTTACTATTGACAAAACTTCTGAGAGCTTCTAAAAATAAAAAGTGGTAATTTCTTTACACACACTACCCTGCATCTGGAATGAGGTAACTCAGTACCAACTTTTGTGCTGGACCATGAGTTAATAACTAACCTAAGGGTTACTGGTTGCCTGAACACCGATGACTGCAAAAGTGTATTTGGTATGTGTGAACAGAATCACATGAAAGAGTAATTAAACTTTTATTTAAAACTCCAAAGGCCATTTTCCAATGTTTGTAAGTATTCCTGATTAGAAAACATGGAAAAACCTAGCTAAGCTTTGGAGTCTTTTGTGGATCTCTTACCAGATGAATGTTCACATATTCATGTGCATCCATAAAATGCTACTTTGTTGGATATGGATGGAAATATAGCTGAATAGAAATCAGACTGGCTAAAAGACTGTCTGAAAGCAGTGATGAAACAACAAGCTGTCACATGAAGAAAGTGTAGCAAGTAGCTGGTGATTAATATAATTTATACATCAAAAATATGTGAAAGATAAGTCAATGACCAGTTGCTTTAAATAGAATATTTAAAAATATATTAGGAAAAAAATAAATAAAGGAGAAGAAACCCTTGGTCTCATTCAGGTAGTTTTAACAGCAAAACTGGAAAGTCAAAGGTGTTCAGTTCCCTTTATATTTCAGTTCCACAGAGAAAAAGCAGGGAATGGGTTTTATTAAACATGATATATAGATGGAGTAAAAAGTTTATCATCTGTTGCGAAGGAGGGTACAAGACAGAAACTACTTAAATTAAACAATGAAGATTCTTGAAGTAGTTTAGGAGCTTCCTGAATCATACTCTTTTCACCAATCTTGGTATTCTGGGGAAATTTAGAAATGTCAGAAAATTCTTTCTTTCACTTGGGTTTTAACAAAGTTTTCCTCAGTGTTGAGCTGACCAGACATGTTCTGGTGTGACTGGTGTGATTTCTGGCTTTTGGGAAGGAAGTAACTTTTTCCTGCTTTGCTTTTTCATAAAGCCTGAGAAACAACCCATAGTCAAAGACTACTCTTTCAGTGAGAACTGATCTCTCCTCCAAAGCACTTCTGCTTTAGATGCCCAGGGATATCTTGTGCCACTTTGCTGAAGATCACTGACTTGAGGTGCAAACAGGACTTTGTTAAGATCATGCTGGCATAGATTTGGAGAGGGTCTCAACTTCTTCTGCAGTAAAGAGTGCCCTTTGCAGGGCTGTCACCTGTGTGTGTAGATCAGTTCCTGGCTGCCACAGAAATACTGGCACAGGTGTCGTCTGAGGCTTGTCCTTGGCTTTGGTCAGGCTTAAGTTGTGGGATTCCATGCAAAAGTAGCTGGGCAACATGTAGCAAATCGATGATAAAGAGGAGGTCTCAGCAGCCAGCCAGGTGGGCCCTTCTTCCTTGTGAATCTTCAAAGATACTTTCCAGAGTAACTTCAGAAGGTTTTAAGCAATTACTAAAATTAAACATTTTAAGGTCCACTGACCAGGTACATTTTACCAGGAAGCTTAGAAGAGATCTGCTGAAAAGCACTCTGAGCAATTCCTGTTAATATTTCACATGTCCTGGAACACTAAGACAGCTCCAGATGACTATGAAAAAAGCTAGTTGTTGTTCCTGTGTTCAAGAGGATAAATAGGATTGTTCAAGCAAACACAGGCACATTAGCCTGGAATCAGTCCCAGGGAAAATATGGAAAGACTTGTATGAGACATGACTGGTAAAGAATTAAAGGATACTGATGCAATTAAAGACCATTGGTGCAATAATATGGAGAGCAGATCCTGTTGGAAAAAATTAAGATCTCTTTTTAGAGAGTGATTACATCATGACTGATAAAAGTATGTTTGCTGGCCAAAGCACTTGATTTTGTGTGGCAACTTTCTGATGTAAGCTTCAGTTTGTACCAATGTCTAGGCTGTGGCTGTTGGTGGAAACCTTCCACTGAACCAATTTTCAATGAAAAACAGTTATCTTTTCTTTTTTTTTTTTTTAATAGGATTTTGTTTTATATAAGATTTTTTTCCTATTTGGAGAATTTAAAACATCTGTTTTGGTTTTGGTCTCTGTCAAAATATTTCAGTTTGCTAAACTAAAGCAAAGCTGTACTTGCCAATGATACTGCAAAATCTAATCAGAAATGTAGGTATAATATGCTCATGTACTTTTATATTCCATGCTAGGGAAAGGTTATGGGATTGCATTTCCACAAAATATTCTTGTGTCCTCACTGGACTTACCATATCTCTGGCTGAAATCCTATTAGCTGCGGGGAAACCATAAGGACTTGTAGCGCTTACCTGGGCAATTTCAAGTTTATCAATTTAACAACCAGTTCACACAGACTGTGGATTCATTCAGTGGGCCTTTAGAGTTAGAACAGCAAATCTAAGTAGATAATCCATAGTTTTGAATGCTACAGACCTCTGAAGTCAGAGCCTATACCAGCTTTTACCAAATGAAAACAAGAAAAGCAGAGATTGCCAGGATTTTTTTATTTTTATTTATTTATTTTATTTTATTTTATTTATTTATTTATTTTCCCAGAAACACCTAAACTGCTAAGCCTTCTTCTGCAAAAGTCAACTTTGAAAACAGTTTGTCCAGGCCACCAATGCAAGAGTGAGACTAGGTGCACTACTGTTATAAGTTAGGACAGCAGTGCCCAATGTCTCTGTGGATTTAAAATATCCTCTTTACTTGTACCATATCTCTGTGCTGGCTCAGGTAACGTCTGCTGTGCTGTGCTCTAGAGATACACACCATGCAGTGGATGGGTCAGCCTGCTACAGTCCTCCACAACACAGTGGAAGGAGATCAGTGCAGGCACCCTCCTGCATTAATTTGCAGCCTGGTCTTGAATTCCTTTATGTTTTGTTGCTTTCAAGGGTAAAAAGAGAGTATAATGGTCTTCATTCCCCTTCATCCCTACTCCTCTCCTTTTGCCCTTCATTATTTTCTCAATCATCTGCCTATGCCCCATTACCCCTAGTATCTCTTCCTTCCCTGTTCTCTGAAGTTTCTCCTCCTTGGAATGTCCTTCTCCTTTTTCTCTCTTTCTCCCTTTCATTTTCTTTCCTAGACACCACTTGTCACCAGACTTTCTGCTTCACAGACTCCCAGCCAGCAGCTTTCTACATTCCTCATCTTTGCTTCTGATAGTTGCTGGGTATTAACCTTTTGGAAAAAAATCTCTTCTCTCCGATATCCTGTAACCCACTGCATCTGGAAGCTGATGCTGACACAGCTGCAGCCACAGCAAAGACCTCTAGCAAGCTGCCCACTCTTACGGCTACTGCTGCAGCCTCACAGCTGCTACACTGCTTCCCAACTCCAAGGCTGAGGGGTGTTTTCTTTCTTTTTGTGAGTTGGATGGGGGTACTTTGAATTTTGCATCAATTGTAATTCAGTGGTTACTCCTGAACTGCTCCAACTCAACAGGAAAGGAAACCAAATGCAACTGTGCTGATCCCAGATTTGCAACCTATATCCTTCAAAAGAAATTTAAGAAGTCATGCGCATATGGCAGTGAAGAAAAATCACAGAAAGGGATAGCATGTTACACAGTAAATATTGACAGATATGCAGCAGATATGTATCCCACTCCTTGCTTTTGCTCTCTCTCTTCCTCTCATCATTATTCTATCTCAACAGCCAGCCCTGTTTCTGCTTTCTTCCATCTGGCAGCTCTCAGAATAATCTCACCCACCTGTTAAATGAGAGAACGTCAAGTTAAATTTACAGCAGGGCCTGGAAACAGGATGCTACAGAAAAGTATTTTAATTAAAATCCTCTAATTGAATGCATGTTTCCTTGTGAAAAGGGAGCTGCCAAAAGGGCCTGATGTCACCACCTCTACTCCCATTTGCCACGAAGGGGGGCAATTGAAACCAGCTCTCAAGGTGGAGAGAGGAAAGGGCATTTCCAGGGAGTCTTCCAGGGTCGTCCCTGCAATGCTGCTGGACAGTTCACGGAAGCCTTGCCCTTGTACCAGAATCAGAGCAGACGATGATACAACAGCTCTGCTTCTTCTGATCATTATCTTTGCAGAGTAACAAGCTGCCACATGTGTAAGGATGTGGGGTGATACCTATGTGAAACCTGAACTCTGGACAGAAATCCAACAAATATAAAGCCTGCCTCTGACTTGGAGATAACCATGGCGTGAGCTCTCCTGGGAATGTTTCGTAATCAGCTTTGTTAGGCAACCAATAGGGATTTCAAGACCCATCTTTCAGAAGTTACTGGAATAGATGCACAGACAGAGAGCAACATTTTCACATAGAAAGGGAGATGGAAATTGACAGCAAGAGACAAAAGTCCAGGGCTACCATTGGAAGAGCCTGGATTACCATGTGTGATAATGGATGGGGACAGCGGACCCTCATCTGGACACACTGTCAGCATGGGATCTGCTGCAGGATGTTAAATGTGGTGTTAAACTGCAATTGTCCACTAACTGCACAGCACTCAGAGAAGGAAATAACAGACCAGCTATGTTCAAACAAATGAGAGTGGGAGCCAGAAGGAAGTATTTGGGAAGAAGAGGGAATTAGCAAGTGCTGTAGAACTGCGTCACTGCAGTGTAACTCTAACTCTTCTAAATACTATGCAAATCCACTGACACGATGTACTTCCTGTAACCACAACACCTCTGGCTTTTCTTTCCTTGTTGTACAGTAGTTAACTGTTATGAAAAAAAAAAAAAAAAGAGTTACACAGAATAAACGCACAGTACATGTCTCTATCTGTAGTAACAATTCACAGCATTCTGCAATATTTACAGTTTTTTCCATTAAGTTTTCTACAACACAAGGAGGGGAAGTTTGGCACCACTGCATTCCTCTGTCTCCCGGCTGGTAAAGGTCACTTCCCGAGAGCCTCAGGTCACAGAGGAGAAAAGTTCCCGGCGCCTTCAGGTGTTTGCCAGCCCTCCTTCCTTGACAACAGAGAATCCTTTCATAAAACACATTCATTTTATTTTTTGATATTTTTATGCTTCATTGGCCTATTTAGAAATCGGAAAATCTTACATCCCCTCTTGAGAAATCTGGCAGGCATGTTTGGCTCATGCTGGGAAAGCAAAACCACTGGCAAACCCTCCAGCCTTTGCCAAAATGTAAAATGGAGAGTCCAAGGGCTAGAGGCATTTTGAACATCCGTTGGGAATAGTGGGGCATCATGCATAAAAGACTGAAGACCTAGGGAAGGGTAAAAGATTTTTTTGCACAGAAAATTCCAGGGTGCAAGAGTGACTTTCAGAACAATGGTGCAGCTCCCAAAACCAGTAGGTAGGCCAGGTTTTTAGGGCAGTGGGAACAGAGAAACCAATACTTGTACTTTTTGCCTTTTGAGTGTCACCTACATTCTTGTCAGATGGAGCTGCTGCTGCCTTGAGAAAGTGCTGTTCAGTCTAGAAATACAGTAGCTCTTTGCACACCAGGACCCATATTTAGCTATTTAACAGCAATTCATCAAATGTACTCTGGAGAATGCACAAGCATTGATTCATTGATGGGCAGCAGAGCTGGTGGACCAGTAGTACAGGGCCAGGGCAGCAAATGTGGGGGTGTTGAGACTAGGGATAGGGGTTGGAGAGAAACTCTTGGGATGGTTTGGAAAAAAATTGCTGATGATAGAGTTTACTCTGCCAGGCAGAGCTCAAAATGGGTATTTGTGTACACATAACAACTTATAGAATGCAACATAATAGAAATGTCCCATGAGATGCTTACCATAGTTTTTTAAGAAACACCTTGTAAACATGCTCCATGGTATGCAGAACAATCTCAGTGTTGAACAAGTGCACAAAAATGGAGAAAAGCTGCTGAGGGGCCTAAGATTTCCACAAAAATATTGCTCTATAGCTGCATTACCCAAAGCGTATTGCTAAAAGTATTAAAAGAACCTGGAAGTGGGATTCAAATCCTCAGCTGATGAAAACATTTCTGTAGTTTGCAAAATTTGCATTTCACTTCCTGCTAAAATGTCTCAGAAGAGTGCAGACACATGGGAAAAAGTTAAGACTCTGCCTAAAATCCTTTAAGTAATCTACAGCACTATGAGTGTTCAGCTGTAAACTTAATTTGGAACATATGGACCTCATGAGTAATTTTGAAGCAATCAGAAGGTAACAGCTCAAGATCAAGAGACAGAAAAATACAGCTAGTGCCATATTTCAAGCTTTGCACAGTATACTCACTTGGAGTGCCAGGAATATCCATTCCTGCCCAGTTGTTATCAGGCTGTTAAGCTGATATATAAAAGACAGTGAGAAGTGTTGTCACTTGCAGCAGGGATCAACAAGGCTGACTGAGCTCCAGAGCTGCAACTATAACTGGAAGAGTCAGTGTCATTTTCAAGGGAGTTTTAGAAGCAGAATAGATGATAGGAAAGAAAGAAAAAAGCAAAAGCTAAAAGATACCAAGGTTGAAAGGAACTTCCCAGCAATCATTTAGTCTTTCCCTAATGCGCACAATGGGGAAAACCTATGCAAGACCAGGCTGCTGTTTCAATAAAGCAAATATTCACCTGGGAAAAAGAGTGCCCAGCTGAGGAAAACTGCAAAGGGAGGTGAGCTGGGCCAATGACTGCTTGTTTTGGGTCTCTTGTTAAAGCTCAGCCCTGCGCTGTAGTTGGCCTGGAAAAGCAGCAGGGTGGCAATGAAAGGGGTTCCAGTTGGTAGATACTTGTAAGAGACAAGCTTAGCCAGCATGTGGTGATGCTATCTGGCTGACTTCTTGTGGCTTTTGGCAGCCTCAGTAATTGCAGCCAGCATCTGAAAAAGTCGTGGAGACTGAGCTCGACATTCACTTCAAGTTGTCACTCCAGGTTGGCTGTGAGGCCAAGCTGTGTGGCCACAGCCCTGTGTGGATGTGAGAAGCTGGCCCTGCCTTTGGTTAGCTTGCCTGTGCTCCTTGGAGACATAGCTCCAATTTTTAACACTGCCAACATGGAATGTCTCACTGCTCTGCTGACCATTTTTAAGGAAAATGTTAATCACATGTATTAGTTACAAAGAAAAGACTCTACAGTCCAAACCACTCAGGTTAGTAGCATTGTTACTGGCACACTGCAGAGCCTAAGGCATGTCTGAGTCATTACCGTCAGCTAAATGAATGTAATATTTTTAGTGAGGGAGTGTTGCGTTTTGCAAACATTAAGGCTTTTAATGGAAGAACCTGTCTAATGTGAGTGCAGATCTGGGGATACCACATTGTCACGTATGAACTGTAAAACAGAGGTTTGGGTTCTCCAGAAGCTAAAAAAGGATAGCTCTGGCAGTCACTCACCCAATTATCTGTGTGACACCACTGAAGACCTCCTTTAAAGAGAAAAGTATCCAGGCTTCACGCAACAGCAACTGGATGTGTGCCTACTACCAGAAGGTAACAAAGTGCTTGAACACTTTGGGGTGCTTGAGGTCTGAAGAGTGCACAGATACTTCCCATTGCTTAGCAGCTGCTTAACCCTCTCCCAGAAGTCTGTAGGAGCTCAAGGAGTGTGCTGGGCCTGTCTCTTCCACTGCCAAGTAGTCAAGCAAAAAAGTCCTCCCCATTTTACTATTAGTAAAGTATTACTCAGCTAAGGGTTGGTGCACTCCTGAAAATGCATTCAAACAGGGGCTTCTGGAGACAGATCATCTACTCTTCCTGCCCTGTCCCAAAACTGTGCTAGAACTTACCTACTCTGAGCCATGCACTAAGCTGTGTAGGCCCACAGCTAGTCAGGGGAGGGGAAAAAATGTCCCACCTCAGGCACTACTATTCCAGGAGTTTGTACCAGCCCTACAACTCCTTCTCCAAATCCCCTTTGCACTGACATTGGTTTAAGCATCATGTAACTAACACACAGCTTTCATTGCTTTCCCCTATTTCTTCATTTTCTTGCCCAAAGGGACAATTTCCCAGCTTCTGACTTGTATGTGGTTGTTTCAAGATCAAAATACATCTGTCAATCCCACATAAAACAAGGGCTCCATTTCCTGCTCTTTTCTTCCCTGGAGAGAGAAGAGTTGCTGCTTTGTCTTTGTGCTTTTACCCCACTCATACTGCATTCCCTCTTACCTCTTCATAGTTCCTCCTTAGCCTTTTCCACAAATTTCCTTACTGCTGTACTCCCCTCCTCTCCTCTGTAGCTCTTTGATTTTCATGTCCTCATTCTGGACCACTCTGTTTTGCTTTGCCTCTGCATTTCTCTCTGCATTCCCTCAAGTTTACCCATGCCCACTGCATTTTTTTTGGCATCCTCTTCCCTCAAACTCCTTGGGCTCTCTTGTTTATCCCCAGCTGTGACTATAGCTAACAACAGCTCTTCATGTCACTCTCACTCCCCTCCCTAATTCCCTGCCCGCCTTTCCAAGAACCTGCCCCTTTCGTCTACCTTTCCAGGCTCATTCTCCTGTATCTATAAGCAGCCTGCCAGACTCCTGGGGGCTTTTGTTTCTGGGAGCATCTGGCTGTTGGAAAGTTGTTGCCATCTTGGCTGAGGACCAGCTCAATACAAAGTTACTGGGAATGACTGCTCTGTTAGTTGAGAGCCTGATAGAAAATGCTGAAAGACGAAGCCGTTCTGGATAATGTGGATTTGTGTCAGCAAATACTGAGGGGAAAATATCAATATCAGGTAATTCAAGACTCGTTAGATATGTTTAGAGGGTGTGTCCTCTTTCTTGTTCCTTTCTTGGGTTCCTCATTTTCTCCTGAAAGTTGTTCATCCTTTACTCTGTACCTAATGACTTCTGCTTTTCTTTTTTTTCTTTTTTTTCTTTTTTTTCTTTTTTTTTTTTTTTTTCCTACCATTTTTTCCTCCCTAGTGTTTAGGTTATAATGAGGGGTAAATTAATTGAATCGACAAGAAAGAAAAAATAATGAGTCTCAAATGAATCAAGACAATATCCAATCACAAGTACATAAAAATCTGATCTTCAAATACCTGTGAAAATCATGGAAAAGAACTCAAAACCAAACTGCATGTGAAACTGCAAACAGGATGGAGGTGGGGGGGGGAGCAAAAGGAAAATGCATGACAAATCCACATGAAGTGTCCCAGACAGCTTTTGTCTGCGCATAAATGGTTTTATGGGATTCTCTGCAGAAAAAGGAACAAAAAAATTAAGGAGTTGAGTTCAAAAGATCAAGTTGCATTTTCATTGATCTTAGACTTGTAAGAGCTACCCCATCAATCACAGTTGCTTAAAAATTCCTATTAATGGTCTCAAGTGCTGGGGCTGCCCATATGGTTCATCTTTGTAACATTTGGGCATCTCCCTGGGAGCAGTGTGAGATCTGTCAGTGTCAGAACCAGACACTCTGTGCTCATCCCCACATCCCCACAAAAGCTGTAAGGAAAATACTGTCACTGTAGGCCTGAATACCTCCATATGATTCCAGACAAAAGTAGCAGCAGAGAATGAGAAAATAATAAAGACCAAAGGATTTGTCTTTCATAGATGCTGGGGACTGCTGCAGACCAAGATACAAAGACCACTGTCTGTTCCAGAATGTGTATGGCACAGCTTCAAGCTAAGGTTGCCCAGAGAGGTTGTGGAGTCTCCCTCCCTGAAGATATCCAAAAGGTGCCTGGACACAGTCCTGTGCAATGTGTTCTAGATGACCCTGCCTGAGCAGAGGGGTTGAACCAAGTCATCTCCAGAGGTCCCTGTCAAGCTCAGACATTCTGTGATTCTGTGAAGGTGCTGCATGAGATGAGGAAAACATACCCAGGGGTACTAGATGTGCTTTTACTCAGTTGAAGAAGTTGTCTGGCTGTGGGCTTTGGCATATGGACATCCCTATTAATATGGACAGAAATTAGGAATGTGCTTGATGCTAAACACACATTAAAGCCTTTCTGCTATTTCAGACTAACCTATCTATTCAAGCTGGCTCCGAACCCTTAATGTCATCAGTTTTCCCTGGAGACAACTTACTTCTAAAGCCAAAATTCAACAAACAGATTATTCCTTCTAACAGGCATAAATTTCTCTTGGTAATAGGTTCTCCTTCTTTCTTGTATTGAAGAAATTGTCATGAGGATGCATTTCTGGACTGGATCTTCATCTTAGGTTTGCATGTACATCTTAGGGAAACGTACACTGAGAGTAATTGTGCTGAAGCCTGACTGTTATGAATTAGAGCATTCACTTTGCCACTGTTGTCCAAGAAGACGTGACAGAGTAAGTAGGAGCCATTAATATGGCCAGGAGGTCCTGAGTTTGGTCCAGCTTTCTAGAGAGAAACCTACAGTGGTAGGAAAATATTCACAAACCCTACTCCTCTCACACTCTTGTTTTCCCCAACTGGATCACAATTTGTTTTTAAAAAAGGGAATTACCTGTAGCTAAACAAGGTCAATGCAGTGTCAGAGACAGAGTGGCCACTTCCTCTGCAGGAGGGATAAGAATTACATGGGATGCAAAGCTCAGGTGCTGCTCACACAGGGCCAGGGCTGAACGATGGTCTGCCTCCTGAGGGGCAGGGGAGGTCTAAGCAGTGATAGTATGAACTATGCTATAACAGAAATAGTTTTCTGGAGAAGTAGGAATAGAGCTGAGATGTCAGCGGTGTCAGCCTTCCCTCCTCGAATACCCAACCTGCTGCAACAAAGTATTTGCAAGCACTTTGGATTAAAGTTCAGCTTATTGAAGAGAGGCCTGGCTCAGGCCAAGCATGCAGGGACTTTTTCCTCCTTCTCATTCTTTGTATACACATACAAGTAAGCTTTTTGCAAGCAACAATGCTGAATGTCTGTGCAAATTCACTATTTCTCACATTTTCACCTGGTCTCCCTTACGCATCAAATTTTTGAGGGGACAAGAAAAGTGGTCTGCATTTTCTGCACATCTGTTTCTTTCTGGTTCTACAAAGTTTCTCTCTGTAGCTTCAAGAAACCACTTTGGTTATTTTCTCCTGGCCAGTTCGAGCCTGCCTCAACTGTGCTCAGAGCAGCAAGTACACTTTTTCTGGTGGCTGCCTTTGGATCCCGGCAAGATGCCATAGTCAGTGAGATGAGAAATGGTGACCTCATGAATAAGGGGAGGGAAAAGAGGGGGCGAGACTGAATTTTTGGTTTTCTACATTTAAATCCCATCAGGCTTTGTGTTTTCATTTCAAATTCTTTCCAAAATACTGTATCTATTTTCCTCCAAGATACTATGACTGAAATGACTTTATGTTTTGAATCTACTGATTATTTTTCTAAATAGAAAGAAGTTATTTGTCTTCAAAAGCATTTAAAAATCAACACCCACCCAGGAAAAAAAGAAAAAAAAAAAAAGAAAAAAAAAAAGGACAAAACTGACTTAGAAATAAAGCAAAAAACTGAGAAGATATGAGTGCTGTAGAAACAGGCAGGTCACAAAAGAGTTAAAGTTCTTTACATGTGGCCAAGTGAAATAAGACCTGGAGGGATACATGGCTCTCCCTTCAGCACCTCCTGGACTCTGGGGTGTGGGCTTATGAAATGCCTGGGAGGCAAAATTGGCCCCCATTGTGTCTTATTTAATTTGGCTACTTAAAGGACTTTTTTTTTTTTAAATTTGGCTTTTCCTATAGCTCTCACACCTTACTTTAATGCAAGCACCCTTTACATTTCAAACGTGTCTTTTCCCCAAGTTTCCACACCATATTGTTTGGACAACTGTCTTTTCCTCTGTGCACTTACACAATGGGTGTTGTTGCAAGCATAGTATGAGAATTACTGCCCGGACTACCAATGCTTGGTGGTGTCAAGCAGCATGTGACAGTCTCTTCCTCCCACCTGACTTAAGTGTTGGAAGTATAAATGAAGCAACATTACTTTTAACACAGTACCAAACTGGCAGAGGTGGAGCCTTTTGTGGTGGTTTTACCGTGCTGGGCAGCTAAACCCCACAACCGCTCTCTCACTCCCCCTCTTTTAGATGAGGAGGGGGAGAAGTAAAGCAAAGAACAACTCACGGGTTGAGATAAGGATAATTTAATTAAAGGGAAATAATTATAATTATTAAATAAAGATTATTATGAACTAAACAATTTAACTAAAGGGAAATAAAAGGGGAAGGGGAAAAAGGGAGAGGGAAAGGGAAAAATAAAAAGAAGGGAGGAAAACAAACAAATAAAATAAATGAAGGCTATATGGAAGTGCAGAGGAAAGAAATTACTCTCTACTTCCCACAAATGAGCGATGATTGACCACGTCCTTGAAGCAGGGCCTCAGCGCATGTAGCCGGTGTTCGAGAGGAGGACAGACGTTTTCCCAACAAGAGCCCACCCCTCCTCTCTTCATCCTGTTTCCACCTTTTATTGCTGAGTGTGACACCACATGGTATGGAATATCCCTTTGATTGGTTTAGGTCAGCTGCCCTAGTGATGTTTCTCTCCTCACTTTTTTGCCCACCCCCTAGGAGGGTTAGAGAAAGGCCCAATGCTGTGCCACTGCTGCTCAGCAGTAGACACAACACTGGTGTGATAACACTGCTGTTCCAGCTACAAGTACAGAGTACGGCACTGTATGGGCTGCTGCCGGGAAAGTTAACATTCCAGCCAGACCCAGTACACCTTTGTCGTCACTTCTACCAGTGATTACAGTCTTGCAAGAAATGGAGTAGAGACTGGCATAGAGTATACATGGCCTTAGGCAAATCTTTTTTTCTGTTCCTATGGTCTGTAAAATGGGCTATGCTGCCTTGACAAGCAAGGGAGATGCAGAGATTGCTTATTTAAAACCTCTAAGTGCTATGACTGTTGAAAGCAGAGGAAAAATTTTCAAGTGCTATTGCAAACAGGAGGATGTAGGTAGTTTTCTGTCTATATAAAGCAGCAAAAAGCCTCTTCAAAGTTGCTCACCATAAAATAGAATTTAATAGAAAATCTATATTAAGTTTTCTTGCTACATGATAATCTTTATTAAAAAATGAATGTTGAACTAGTTTGCTGAAAAGCAGTCAACTCATTTTTGCACTGAAGGAGAAGCAATCTGTACTTGCAGCATTAGAAATGTGTTCACCCTCAAGTAAGTACTTATCTAAAAGGGCTGTCATGGAATAGTCAGAACAAGGCCTAGAGTGGATGAGAAAAGTGCACAAAAGTCAGAAGTGCCAGCTGTTGAGACCAGGCCAGAAGGTTGTGGGACCACATCCGTCCTTGTCACTGCAGACTGTCATTCAATGGTAACTGGGTCAGGAAGCACCATAGTTTACAGCACTTTCCACGTGTGGGGATTGCATCAAGGACAGAACTTCTTTCTGCTTAGTGCCACCAAAAGAGTCCTAGAAAGGAGGTTCTTGCTGCTACACCTCTTTGGGGATTGAACACCAGCAGCCAATAACATTTTTCTTTCTGTTATTGCTGTGAAAAAAAAAATCCATGAGGAAATCTGAAAAGCCAGGAAATGGAAATGAATGGCTGGACACCGTGGGATTGCTACAGGCAGCTCTGGTTCAGTGAGCTTTGCTGGGCTGCTGCTTTACTGGCCTGGGAGATACATTATAAGATGATATTTAGAAATCATAAATAATCTCATTATATTGCAGCTGCTAGTGTTCTGGGAGATATGGATAAAAGCAGTGGAGAACTGAATTAAAGAACCCCCCAGCGGCACAATTGTGGCAACAGCTGAAGGAAGAAAAAACATAGATATTATGGATGAATGAACCTAGAGAATTTTTTAGGTTTGGATTCAAGCTCAATTGCATCTCAGCTGCTCTGAGAAATTGTGAACTCCTCACTTTTCCTCTTAGGAGCAAGTCATAGATGCTATATGTTGCTCCTTCTGTTGTAGAACTCTTGGACTAAGAAGTGGAAAACAGCATTAGCATTGGGCATCTAGCTCACAGACCACCCAGGACCACTCCTGCAGTACTTTCCTGAGCTTTAGAGCTGTGACAATTCCACAGCTAAATTCGGCTTGTCAAGCTACTTTACTTGATATTCTCCCTTTCTTTCTTTCTCTCTTTCATTCTCCCTTTCTTTATCTATCTATTTCTTTCTTTCTTTCCTATTTTTTGAATGTTTAGAGTATTAATACAAAAAATCTAATAAATCATATTTTTTGATTTCAGAGAGAATGTTTGCTTTCAAGGGCTGATTTTTTGCTGATATGATTTTTATTTTTGTAGTCAGAAGCTGAAGAATCACCATTTCCTTTGGACTAGTTCATATCTTCCATTCAAGAGGAAGAATAGTTTATTATGTGCTATCCATAGATGATATCTGAGCTACTAACAGATCATTCTTCCAGATTCTATGTTGTCATTTTTCCTATGTGTGTATGACTAGTTCTTTATCATTTTTGATAAATGCACTTTATTTTTCTTTTCTGTGTAAATTTCTTCAGACCAACAACCTCCTTTTGTATAATCTTTTATTCTCTTACCCCCCCTCCCCCACTCAGTTCACTAAAACTTGGTGTTGATATTTTCTGGTCTTCTGTAAAGTTTGAGACTTCTCCCATCTTCATAATATTCAAAAAGTAAGAAGTTAGAAGTATTTTATGGATAATACTACATGTAGAAACATGTTACAAAACTGAGCACAAAAGTGTATGGAAGTGGAATTGATTTTTATTTAGTTTTCTAAAGGAGGTAACACTGCCAACTCACACACCAGATTCATGAGCTCCAACACATGCACCTCTAAGTATTATGGGCAGAATCACCTGCATACAAGGGATGATTACCATTGAACCTTCCTTTTATGTTCTGGCTTTCTTCTGGACAGGTCTTTTACACCTTTCAGAAGCCATACCCATCATAAATCTTAGATGACATTGCTGCACTTCATCTTCTCCTTCCTCATTTTGGGTAGCTTGCTATTAAAGCTTGTCTTCTTCTTGGTTTACAGGAATATAAAAGTCACACAGTGTGCGGTAACATTGTTGCCATCCTTCCACGGCCGGATTGCAGGTCTTCTGCTGTTAAGTCATTGGTGCTGTGATGCTGGTGAAAACAACACATTCCTCAGTGTTTACCAGTTTCACTGCTGTTGATCATGTCCCTGGCAATCAGTATAGGTCATTATCTGAATCTGTGCTCTTGTACTTCTCTGGTTCTTTTTTATACACACATCTGCATTCATACTTCCTTTTAACTAATCTTAATATTTCCATATACAGATCTTTGCATAGCAACATAATATAAACTGTGGAGTACAGTGCTGGCCCTGCTTTGGATGGTGTTGGCAGGCTCTACTTAAATTTATGCTGAGTTAATTGCACCACAGCTTGTTTCAGCTTTACTGGGAGAGGCAGATGCAGGTAATTACATCAAGGCTCCAATCACTAGACCATATTATTTATTTAATATATCAAATTGGCTGCAGTTTTCCTTTATGTTCGTTTCTGAGCCAGTAACACCATCTTAAAATGCAATGGTATTAATGTGCAATTACCTGAATGCACATTAAGGGAAATGTTATAAAACAGTTCAGATAGGAGAGAAACTAGAAACCATGTCACCCCTCCTGATGTCCTGATTCTTACAAAGGAAATACTGGGAAGGCAGTGAGTGCTGCAGTGTGTCCCAAGGACTGTCATTGGTGTGATCTGAAGGGGAAAACCCATCCTTTAGTGAAGGCACCTACTGTAAGAACTTGTACAGGCAGCCTTGCCTGAATCAGCACCAGCTTCCTCATTGTCCTAAAAGAAGGGCTAATGCTTTCTGCTCGCAGCCCCAGATAGGTCAGTTCTGGGTCTCTGCAGTATTGCTGAGTGCAGTCAGCTGGAAATAATGCCCTGAAGTATGCTCAAGGGATACATGAACTATCAAGAGCCCTGTATGTGAAAGTGTCCAAGAGGAGCCCACAGAAGTCACTCAATATCAGCAGAGAAGGGTATTATCCAGCTGAATGGCAGAGCTTTCAAAATGCTCTGCAAATTTAGAACATTACTGGGATAAGAACAGCATCTGTAGGAACTTCAACCAGTGTAAAATTACACAGGCTCCTAATCCTTCTCCCCCACAGCATGCAATGAGTTCCATATTGAGACAAAAAAAGACTAGCTCGGTGTTCCAGAGATAGACCATTGCACAATTAACCCTGATGTGGAGGTTTATTGCTCCTTCCTGAATCAGCTGATGCTGACCACTATCCAGCACAGGAGCAATGCTCATCACTGGGCTGTCACAAAACAATGACAACTGCATGCAGCAATATAAGCTGCTGTTTTCCAGTCTAGTCCCCCTTTCAGGCATATCAGAATTATTGGGGATTTTTACTGTGGACACGAGTTAATATTTAAAGAGGTGTACGTAGCATATTGTTCACACCATCTATGTGAGAGTTTCAGGGACCATGACTGTATTCTATACAGGTTGCTAGATAACAATTACAGAAAAACTAGAAGGAGCATTCAGAAAACTGAGTGAGCCACAATCCCAGCAAAAGTTTTGTGGGCCAACAGCAGGCTATACAAATCCCTTCTCAGCAGAGCAATACATGTATTTGTGATTGTCTTAGAAACGGTCCTGTCAATGGACTCAAAATGCTGGGTTAGAGACCTGGCCAAAATGTCTGGGCCTGGAGGCTGATTCTCTAAAGAAGAAAAAATGCTGAAGGAGTCAGCTGTTCCTTGGGTGGAACTGGCTTATTTATAGTAAATAATCCCTTAACCACACCAGCACCCTCCTCACAAAGTTCTGTCACTGCTCTTATAGCTGCACTCCTGGTGTTCCTGTAGCATATAATTGGCATGCTCAGGAATTCCTCTGCCTAGCCCTTGGGTGCACTTTCATGTTCTTGTTGTTTTGTTTAGAATGATGTCCAACAAGCAATGTTGAAAAAAATTCATCTGCTAGTGCAGGATAGTGTCTAACATGTTCTGGGTGAATGTTTCTAACTGTGTTGAAAAACAAAAACAAAAATCTGAATATATTATTATTATTATGGCAAATGACTGTCTGTCATCCCTTACCTACATCAGTAAAACTTCAAGTAGTATGCAATAAATCAACTGCATTGGAAGATAATCTGCTGTAATTTTTGCCATAGTATATTTAATTTATTGTCGCAGACTGTGTACCTTAATTTATTTTAATGTCTGTGCCCTGAGTGTCTTGCTTGAGTACACAGCACTCACATTTTCTCCAAGAACACTATGCTGCACTGGAGTGCAATGTTCACAGCTGCACTGACTGTGCTCACAGTAATATTTCTGTCCTGAGCCTGTCAGTGTGTTAAGGAATGGAGCTAAATAAGTGTTCAAGGCTTGCTTACAAGCCCGCTGCAATTGTTCTTGCTTCTATCCTCTTCATTTTTGTAACAATTTGCAAGGTTTGCATTTGGAACAACCTGTGCTGTAGGATGAGGAATCTCCTATCATAGATATTCCCACTATGTTTCTTGACATTTGGATTGGACTTTTAGAAAAGGGCTCTTCTTCCAATAAGTACATGATGTTTTGCCTTCTAAATCTGCAGCATCTAACTGGGAGATGCAGACACTTCCCTTCTGCACTGGAAGCCAGAAGCCTGCATGGGCTAAGAACAAATGGGTGAACCCAGGAGCAGTGGAATAAAGACCTCTGGTTTCTGCAGTATTTGGCCTCTTGGTAGATCCTCTGGTGTCTAACAAATGAAAATTGTTGGGGGTGCATGCAAGTTTTCTGGGGGTTGATGAGGCTTTAAGCAGGTTGTCTATTCAGGAGAGAGTTATGCTGAGAGGATTTCACTTGTGCACCTGTGCATAACACTAGGTGATTTATTTTAATGTGCTTTAGCCTGTTATTTTTGATGCTGCACTCCGAACACTGCTCTACTTTTTCTTTGTTCAGTGACAACCAAGGAAAGAGTTTATATTTTTTCCCATTTCAATGTTAGCTTGTTTTTAATCCTCATAGAAAGTTAGTGTAACTTTCACACACAGTCATATTTGCGTTATAACTCTACGTCACAGAATATACAACCCTTGCTCAGCTTTTTTTCCTATCCTGTTTCAGTCCTGATGCTGAATGTTCTGGTCCTGGGTCAGCAAAACACATCTTCCATATACTAAGATGAAAAAATAACTAAGCTGTCTTATTTTTAACGTCACATAGCTATATAGGACCTAAATAAAATAAATAAATAAATAAACATTTGTAAATACAGTCAATAAACACTGACCCTGAGGTCCGTAATTTTTGTACTGAAGGCAATTGGACAGAGTAACATTACCTCAGCATGCTGAAGAGCTTGGCAGGATCAGGGACAGCCTGCTCAATACCTTGAAGGATTATATCATTGAAGAGTCTAGGTGACAATTTTAAAGCTCTCCCAGTGGGTTCCTATTAAAATGCATGGAAACTGGGAGTCTAGTTCTTCATGCTAATATTGAAGGCTGTGCCCTACATCTGTCTTTTGCTTTTTCAAGTTACAATTTTTGATGGAATTCATTCTTTGTTTTAATGAAGATTAGAAACATACATTTTGATATTGAGAAGGATTTCAATTTGGTCAGATCACATTCTATTATTAGCTGAAAGACAGGCTTACTCATAAAGACTTAAATGGAATAAATATGAAAAAGCAATACTTTGGTCTTGAACAGTATGATTTCTTTCCGTGATACTCAAAAGGCTGCACCATCCAGATGTATGAGAAAGTTTTTCAGCTAACTTATTAGGCTGAAAGGCAGTGAATCAGATGGGTGTAAGGAAGGCACTTGAAGAATAAGCTGCCAGCAGCATGCTGGTGTTGCTTGTTACATATTTTGATCACAGCAAAACATTAGCAGTGGAGATCAGGTCATTCCATAAACAGCTTCAAAGTTAAAAAATGCTTCTACCACTTGAACAGGAATTGAGCAAACAGCTCAATCAGCTGATTGCACCTGTAAGAGAAACCAAGCTGTACAAGTCAGCTTTAGCAAAATTTGTTAGAAAGCTCTGAAAGACTGAGCCAAACAATGAGAACAGGCAATACGACTGTAATGACATAAATATAAAACAATGGATACTGAAAGAAGACCAAATGTTTTATAAATCTATCTAAAATTTTCTTTAGTTTTGTCTGTTCAGAGGGAGTCTGGATGTGGCAGGGTACACCTCACTAATGACCTAGCCCCAGTGTGAGGCAGCAGTTAATCAGTGAACAGTTCTCTCCCTCTCCTCCCAAAGTCCTGAAGAAGTGAGGGTGAATAAAGGAGGGTTGCAGGTGCCACACCATGCCATATGATAACTGAAAAAACTCTCCTGCATGCCACATGCCAAGCTTATATGTGCTCATGGTACCACATCTCCAAACAGACACTGGAATCAAAGAAAAAACTTCATGGGTCAAAGAAAAGCTATTTTGAAAAACTGAGTGTGTCTTGGTGCTCAGGTTGTGAGACAAGAAGCAGAGAACTTCCTGATCTGCATGTGTGTATCATTCATTATCTTTAGGATTCATGGTCATGAAACCTTTCACAGTCATGGCCTTCATACATGACTCTCTTACGTAGACAGCAGAAGGAATTATTTGTTCATGCTACTATTAAACTGTAGAAATTATTGCCACAGGATGGAATCAAACATGAAATCACAGTAAAATTTAATGCACAGAATGAAGAGTATTTGTGAAAGATTCTGAAAGGATTTTACAACAGTTTTAAACCACCCTGTTTCTAGTTTAAATCCAAAGTCGATTATTGGGAGTAAACAGAAGAAAACAAGGGGAGGGATGGATTCTCTCTCATGAGAAGTCCCTACAGCGTTTTTTCTGAAGTCTCCCAGACCAGACACAGTAAAAACCACAATACAGTCAGACAGACTAGGCACAGTACTGGGAATGGTATTTGTATGTTTATTTTCCCCTGTAAAAATAAAAATGAAGAAATGTTGCAGAATTTATCTTTCAAGATCTTTCTACCTTCCTGGTGTTGTTATTTTTTTATATTATTATTTTTATTCTTATTTCTTTTTATTCAGAAAGGAAGTTTACTGACACAAGGAAAACTGTAAATTCTACAGTCATAACTCTTACAGCCAGGTCTGTGGGGCTTCAGCTCCCCTACTGCTTTCAGTATTAATGTCTCAATCTCATGTTAGAAATGCAGTGCAAATTAAAAGATGAAAAATACCCAAAAATTACATCTTAAATTATATAAAAATTATATGATTATTTGTAACTATCATTTTTATATATTAACTGTGAAAAATGGCTCTGAAGTGCTTTTTCTTAGCGTTTAACAATTAAGATAACAACTCTAGCCGTCCTTACGACACACTCCTGTGAAGGCAGGCACCTTACATATCCCAAGCACTCGATTTAAAAAATAAAAACAAAAATGAGAAGACAGAATTATTACTGTAATAGAACTCCCTGGGAATGTTTGCTCATTTCTGAAGCTGATCAGGTCACTGAAAAGTGTTGTGTTTTTTTTTTTTTTTTTTAAAAAAAGAAGTCTGATTGTGAACTGTATCGGGGGTTTCAGTTGTGTAACGTATCATAGCTTTAGTGAAATCTTCCCAGTAAACAGATTTCTGGGCTGGTAGCTGCCGAGCAGTATTTCTGACTGCTCACACTCCTCCTGAGTGGTTGGCTTACAACTTCCCAAACACACATCCATGTACATGCTTGTGCTCTCTTTAAGTGTTGTACCTGGACTTCATAAATTTGTACCATTTCCTCTATGATGTAAACATGCATGGCAGTACTTTGAAAATGTCTGTCTTTAGAAGACCATCAAGAAAGCCTCATAGGTAGGAAAAAAAATGAAAAAGGGAAAAGAAAAAAAAAAAAAAAAAAAAGGAAAAAACACAAAGGGAATAATTGCAAAGATTTATTTAGCGCATTCTGTGCTTGGCACTTAGAAACAGAGTTCCGTGCATAGGGCAAATCTTTATACACCTTTTTCTTCATACATATTTTACATACCATTTTTATTGCCCTCTTTTATATTCATAATATTGACTCCCCCACTAGGCATATAAATACATTTATCTACAACACCTCACAACAAATCTCAATAATATCTGTATTCTGTTACTTGGTATTTGCATTTTCACACAACTTAAATGCATAGCTTGCACCAAGCTACAATTGTTTTCTTATTTTTAAAGGATTTGAAGAAAAAAAAATGAAAGAAAAAAAAAAAAAAAACAGAAAAGAAAGTTGTCGAAAGGTGATCTATTTTCTATTTGGTTAAACAGAGGTCACATGGCAGGCAGGAGGTTGGAGAATACTCAACCTCATTGTTACTGAAATGCTAATGGTTTTCTATGGCAACTCTTGCATGCAAGGTAAGGGAGGCCAGCTGTACTGCTGTAGAGCAGAGCTCTCGTTTCTCATTGCTTTTCCCTGTGAGCTCAGTCTGGAGAATTTCCTCCCATTGAATTGAGTGCTAGAGGACACATGTTTCCAGCAGAGGCTGTCATTCTTTTGGTTTGGATGCATCCCTTTGGGTAATGTCAACAAGAGCTGAGCTCTCTCTCCCCCTGTGCATCTTTCCAAAGATGCTTGTGTGAAGCTTCCAACTCTGCTTATGTCTGAGGTTCACTTAGAAGTTACAACTTTTCTCTCTCCTCTCTCTCTCATCTCTCTCTGCAGGCTGAGTGCTGGTAGGCTTGACCCTCACAAAGAAACCAGCTGTCACAAAAATACAGAAACCTTTTTGGGAAGAGAAGCTCCAGTTCAGCAGTGCCAATCCTGTGCTACAGCAGGAGAAGGGGTCACAGGCCACTGATGGCTTCAGAAACAGGCTGAGCGGCTCCAGCAGTGCGGAACAGTTCGGGAAGGGAAAGGCCTTTAAAGCTTTGGCCCCTCATGAGCAGTGCTGCTTTGAGAGGGCAAAATCTTGGGAGACTGCCTTTGTTCAACACCCAGAGAAAGCAACATGAGGACACAGCTCCCTCCACACCAAGAGCTCACACTAGCTGAGAGTTAATGCATAAACTGTATATTTGGTTGCTTCACTCCAGCTTCTCACGAAGTCATGCCCTTCTCTCTGCAATGTCCAGGAAGAGCAGACGCTTGATGGCAGCTCCATAGGCCCTGGGTTACAACAAGCTGCAATGGCTGTCAGTGGAAGCTTTCCACAAGGTTTGGTGGTGCATATCTAGATGGTTGTGTTCTTATTTATCATTACAACATTAGTTCCTCTATAAGTTTGAAGGCAAAAAGGTACTGGGGTGGGTATACCCATGGAAATAATGAAGGTCCAGCTGCCTTCAATGCCAAGGAGAGGCACATCTTGTTAGACCATGTGCACAGACATCTGTGATGAGGAGCCCTGAACAGCACCGTACTGTCTGTTGTCGCAGGCATTGGCTGTCTGTTGGTTGCCAGAGGGGGGGCTGATCATGTGCATCCCATGCTCCATCCCTGTTGAAAGGTATTGCCTCTCTCCGAAAGCCCCCCCAGACGGGGAAGAGCAGAGTAAAGTGCTTTGGGAAGTGGTGAGTTTCTCTGGGCTTGCCGCCAGCCTTGGGGAAGCCGGGAAATTGTATCCATAGAGGTTGTAGGGATTGTGCAGGGAGAAGGCGTTGTAGGAGCTCTGCTGCATGTGGCTGCCACCAAACATGTGTGAGGAGGAGGAGGTGGACGCAGGGTTGCCTGCTTGCATGACATACTGAAACTGGGAGCTGGGGAAGGACCCCAGCTGGCTGCCATAGGCCTCCATCTTGCTGTTGCTGGGCAAGGAAGAAGGAGTCGGCATTCCTGAGATCAAAGATGGAGTCCTCTGAGGCATGAAGGTTTCGGAGGGCTGTGAGGCAGAAGCAGTGCCGCTCTGCAGCCGGTTGTAGCTGCTGTCACCGAGGCCCGGGTAGCTCTGCAGGGCAGCCATGTTGCTTCGGGCACACGGGGGGTAGTCGGAGAGGTTGAGGTTGCAGAGCTGACTCTCCCGGCAGCCAACGTTGAAAGTGTTTGGGGCCAGATGAAAGGCTGGAGGGGAGCAGGATGGAGAGAGAAGGTGAGAGGAAGCAGAGGGTGACGGAGTCCCTGTGCTGGAGGTTGTTGGGGAGGTGCCTGTGCTGCCTCCTGCAAAACAAAACACATGGGAGTATGTTCAGAGCCTGGGATCACATGTGCAAAACAAGACAGTCTCATTAAGAAACAGCTTAGTTTAATAAAGAAACAAGGGTGGTAAAATGGCCGCTGGAAAACTCAGGCTCTCTTGGCAAGGGCCTTCATTTTATTAATAGCATCCCTTGGTCTTTCCTGCTGCTTTTTTTGTTATGATTTTGCTTTTCAATGGGGTTTTCTTTCCTTGTAAAATAGGAGAGGAAAGCAAGCAAGCCACAGAGCATTGCAAGCAGGGGGGAAATCTGCAAGGAAGTACAGCTCCATCAGTCAAGAGATCTGCCTTGTCTCCTCTCCTGGTCTCCAGGAGGACCACCAGTCAGCAGACTGTATGGCCCCACTACAAACATGCTTTATCATCTGCTCTGGGGGCTTGTGGCAGGAAGTGACTGAAAACATGTTGGACTTCTACACTGTTCAACAGCTTTCTTGGATGGCTCGTGATGCTGTGGTACTGATTTAAGCCAGAAGTAACACTAAAATGAATGGACACGGTTTCAAGCTATAGCCTGTTCCACGGAGCCAATGAAGGGGATGTGTCAGGATTTTCACTCATGTTTTAACTTTAAAATGGATTCCATATGATGTATCACTGATGTTAACAAAATATTGATGTATATGCTTGTCTGTGGTTTCTATATATATATAAAAATACATTATTGTTACAAATGGTAAAGTTAATTATTTTGCACAGCAGGGACGTTCACATGTTCTTACTTGGGGAAAACAATAGTATGTAATACCGCCAGTAACATGGAAGGTATGTGATATGAAGAAGATGATGTCACAATTCTGAATTTGAGAAGAGATTATTACAGCCAAGATTATGAGTTAGAGAAAGTTTCTCTGGTCAACCAGGAAAATCAGTTCTCTGCTTAAGGGAATGATGCTTTCTGGTGTAAAACTTTTTTTTTTTCTTTTTTCTTTTTTCTTTTCAGTTGAATGATTCTCTTTGTATGAGCTTCCATTTCTGCATTACAGCAACTAACACTGAAGGTTCTTGTAAAAGGAGCAAAGAGGTTCTGGTGAAGTGAGTTGACTAGTGGATCAGTAGTATGAGTGTAACTAGGAAAACAACTGGTAAGGCAGCATTTTGGAAAGGCTAGAGGATGACAGGTGAGAGACTAAGGGATTAGAAAAGAGTGGGTGACTGGAATTTAACCAAGGCAGAAATTGCACATTGATGGTCCAAAGTAAGGGGCAACTTTATCTTGGGTTGCCTTGTGGATGCAAAGCAGGATTTTGAGACCAGTCTAGGTCTGATGCAAAATGGGGAGGAACTGAGAACAATGCTATGTGATGAAAGGAGATGGGGTGATGGTTGGGATGGACACTAGAAGGACAGGTTCTGTGTCACTATATGGTGATGACAATTATATCTGATTCTTTCTAACACTTCTAAGATAAAACTTAATGGGTCATTAGGGTGAAAATGTAGCTTTGAGAAATTAATGATCTTTCTTTCTTTCTTTCTTTCTTTCTTTCTTTCTTTCTTTCTTTCTTTCTCTCTTTCTCTCTTTCTCTCTTTCTCTCTTTCTCTCTTTCTCTCTTTCTCTCTTTCTCTCTCTCTTTTTTTTTTTTTGAAACAAAAGCCGTAAAAAAGAAGAAAGGCAGCCTTGGGTAAGCACAGCCTGGACTGGCTAGGTAGCATCAAGAAAATGCAAGTTTCTGTGCTCCTAAGTCAAAAGTAGTCATTCCCATTACCAGTCACGGGGATGAATACTTATTGCTGACTCTTTTGCCTTTTACATCAGAAGACTAAAAGAGAAACATTGTGTCAAATCTCTGGTAGAATTAAGAAGAAATTTTCAAATTTCAAATATCATCATGAATTCTCTATATTCTCTTCTTGACAATGCTGAAATGCTCAAGCCTGCTACTGCATTATAACTCCAGAGTCCAAAGATGTTTTGTGTGTTTCTAATTGTGTATGGATTATAAAAGGTACAATTCCCTGATTAATTTAAAGTCTCTGACAGATAATCTCTGATTAATTTTGTTGTGGTAGGTTAAGAGAGTACCTCCTTTAGCCTTTTTCCCTGTCTCTCTGCTATGGGTAGTCAAAACTGCAACAGAGTTGGCAGAAGGGAATGTGTGCCCCTACATAAGGAGTTTCATTATGAAGTCTATTTTAGTTCTGGCAAGAGGGAGGTAAAAAGGAGAGCATCAATGCCAAGGGAGTCTGAAGCAATTGCTCATGGAAAATTACCTGGGATTTCTCATATGAATGACACCACACTAGTCAATTGACCCCCAACCTCCTTTGTCTGAAAGGTGCACATAAACCATACTTTGGACTCCACCACAGTGTACTTTCCTTGCTAATATTTCCAGACATCAGTTCCTATTATCATCTGCAGAGCTTCCTCCCTTCAGGGACTCTCAGTCCATGAAGTCCTTACCTAGTGCACAGGAGGTGAGCAAGCACAAGCTGAAGCTACATCAAGGCCATGCCCTGTACAGCAGCAGAGTCTCATCAGGCAACTGCACAGAAGAGCTTTAGAGTAGTTTGAAAAATCACTGCCCTTCAGCTGATTGCAGGTAACTGCACACATGCCCAGACAGTTAGAAGAACAAGTGAACCCAGTCAGTTTAGCCTGCCTTCTATGAACAACTCTTAAATCTAAACATTGGGTAAAGAGCTTTCCTTTTAGCACCACTCGCAGGGAGCTATGCAACACCTGGCTGCTGCTCATCTCAGCTGAGTTAGCCTCTCAGTCCCCTACTCCAACTTGATCACTGCCATTATCTGACTGCATCAGCTGCCTCCAGCTGTTGGTACAGTTGGACTCAGACAGACATAATTCAGTATTCCCTGTCTCTGTAAGGACAGGTGTGGCTGAGGTTTCTCAGAGCCTGTGCCATAACTTTCTAACAAGGGTGGGAACCCCAAGATGCTTTGTCTTTAGGATTTTACAAAGTACATGTACAAAGTGATTCTCTCTCTGAGTGCAAATGCTTCTTAAACAGCTCAGCATGCTTCCATGTATGAGCTACTTTAGCCTAGCAGGTCTACAGATGTGGGTGACAGGTTCAGCATGGCCAGCTTAAAGCCTGGAGACTACTCAGCCCAGCGGGACAGTGTTTGGCACACAGCCTCAGCCCCAACATCTTCTTCCCCCCAAATGTGAGCACGGCATAGCCTGAAGGCCAGACAGTTGGGAGCCATCAGTGCTGCCTTAGAGGAACCACAGCCCCTTCTCTGACACACACTTGACCTACTGGTATCTTCACCATGTGATAGGCATGTGCCTGAGCACCTGATGGTGCAGGATAGGGGCTGGAGCTACTAGTCATTTATTTGGCTTGCAGTTCTCCTCCTGGCACTTTGCTTGAGCTAATAAGCCCTCCTGAGAGGCAGCTTATATTCACTTGGGCACAGAGCCATGCTAATACAGCTCTCCAGCTTTCCAAATGGAGCTGGCTGGGAGCTGGCATGTGTCTGGCCAGCATGGAGCACAGACAGGGGAGCCTGCCCATGTAGATGTACCCTAAGTTACTCCTGAAATGTCTGGACATGTAAATATCCATAAAGTGTTTTTCTAAAGCATAGGAGAACCCAACTCTTCATGGGTTTTCACGATGTTCTACTCTTGGACACAGCAGTAAATTAATGTGGTGGTATGCATGCAGGAAAATGAATTTGAACAAAGAAGTAAAATTCCTTTCCCATCCTGTGTACTCGTGTGTGTGCACTCTAAGTATAGCTTACAAATCTTTCTCTCCATCTTCCAAGTTCCTGTACCTTTGGTGGAAGAATAAAAATGAAGTTTTTTGTCCAAAGATGGAAATCTGAGATTGTTATAAAGGAGAGACTGTGCAGATTGCCAGGTGATCTGACAGACTGATAGATTATGAGGCCAGAGGGAGCTACTATAAATCAACTGATCTCATGTCCTTTAAGATCCAGGCCTCGCACTAGCCTGGATTTAGTCCTGTTTCATGCATCACATTCCTCAGTCCTGGTTGATGCCTACTTGCATCTCCAGGTGTCTAAACACCACCAAATCAGATGCCACTCCTGCTTCCACATTTTCTGACAACTTTTGCCTTGCAAGCATAACTGACACTCTGAGGTCTTTCTCCCATTTCTGTCTTCCCTGAGCTCCAATCTAAAAGCCTTAGAAGGACTGAAAAGTCCTCCTTCTTATGCCACCACTAAACTTTCTGAGTTCTCCTGTAACCACTTTGGAAAACTAACAACTTTGATGACTCCTCCTAGGTCTCTCACTGAGGAATGGCAGGGCCACCAAGTACATAACATGCTGCAGTCTCCTGTCATTTTTTCCCAGTATCAAGGACTGAAAAATTCCCTCTTCCAGGGGAAGGAGAGCCATTTCTGTCTTCACAGTGTAGCTGCCTTTTTCTCTCTAGAGCCTTTGGCCAATTATCAAATTATGAAACTGCTGGTAAAATCTTTAAGAGGCTCAAATGAGACCCAAAAGCAATCGCATGTTAAATTGTTGTGTTGGTAGGGGAAATATAAAGACTGCTTTGTACTTCTTTGAGATATAACTCACAGAAAGAATGGTTACAGCAATAGAATTAAAGGGGAAAATATGTATTATATGGGACAAAAGACAGGAATGAAAGGAAACTTCAGTAAAAAAAAAAAAAAAAAAGTTCAGTAAATCATAGAGAAGGATTTTTTTTTTAATAAATTTGCCTCAAATTATGGGAATCACTGGAATTAATGGTAAATCTAGAACAACTGAGAATTATATTTTACTTCTCTTTAGCTGTTATGGATTCTGCAATACAAACTGACCAGTCAGCAAGTTAGAGATAGGACTTGACTCAGACGTTCTCCAAAATAAAATACTTTCAAGATCTAATGGTGAAAAGCAACACTTTTTTCTAATGTGGACAAACACTATGAAAAGTTACAATTCA
The DNA here is from genome assembly GCF_964035555.1 of Netta rufina. NCBI lineage: Eukaryota > Metazoa > Chordata > Aves > Anseriformes > Anatidae > Netta > Netta rufina. The sequence continues at coordinate 123,759,129 of NC_140123.1, forward strand.
GGATTTCTGTTTTCAATTCACATTTATATCCAGAGCACCAAGAGGGTTTTCCCAAGAGAGACAACATCCCCTTCCAAGTCCCCACAGGCTAACTTTAGCACAATGGTTTCTCATATAAATATAGTTTGTGGGGTCTGCTCCACACAGTCTCAGAAGACTTGTTGGATGTGACTTTGTCTTGTGCGTAGACAGCTTTAGAACAGCATACACACCATTTTTGTGAATTAAACATCAGTTCCTACAGAAATATTTCCTGTTTCTCTTCTTCAGATATAGACAAATCAGGACTGGAGAATGATGAGCCCCACAGTTTAGCAGAGAAAATTGCTCACCAGTGATAAACAAGCACTGTCTCTCACCTGTACAACTATCATCTGAGCACAGACATTAATATGTGAGTCACAGAATGGAAGCTACCCCAGAAAATGTCATTGAATTAAAAAGGATGATGAAAAGGACTCCTTATGACACACACCTTTCAGAAAATCACTACAGTAGCAAAGAACATTGCAGAATATGCTGCAACTTTGCAGCTGATATTAACCGACATCATGGTGATTCCTTTGTTGGTAACAAAAGTAAACTGAACTGAGAACTTCTTCCTCCATTCTTGGTGGAGTCCACTTTGGTCTAACATAGGCCTTGGAAGCTCCAGCACATTAGACAATAAATAAAAAAAAAAAAAAAAGTAAAAAACAATAAAACCCTGGAAGCACAGTGGATCAAATTTTCTGTAGAAAAATAGAGTAAAAAATGCCATGGCATTGTGTCAAGTTCAGAGCACATACCATATTCTACTTTTAACAAAATAACATGCCACTCTGAGGAAATGGTGCAAACCTTCAAATTACCTTTGCCTTCCTTAGTTTCATGTGAAATCTGATCAACATTCATAGAATAATAGAGATTTAGGCATCAATAATTAGGCTTCAGGGTAAAAGCCTCCCTGGAATAAGAGATTGCTTCATGCTCTTTTCAGGTCATCATGGAGTAGCACAGTCTTTGACTCACAGACACTCATGGCACAGCTGGGAAGGTATTTTAATTTATTTTCACTGTGAAAAATGAGATCTTGGAGCACCAGAAACACCCTTTCCCTAAAGAAAAACTGTCTGCATTTCTACCAAGATGGAGCTGGAACCATTTGTTCCCTGTTGCTTTGTTTAAATGAGGCAATATACTAGCCATGTGAAGTATGCAGCAAAAACCAGCACTCCATCCCAATAACTCTGGCAACAACTGCTGTTTTCAATCTCTTCTTCAAGGTCAAAAGAATCAGGAAGATAATTGAGACCAAACCCATACATCTGACCCCTGCCAATAGCCTAGACCATTCACAATTGATTTCAAAAAGGAAGAAGCATCCAGATTGTCTTGGTGGCACTGCTGAAAGAACTGATGGCTGCTGCAGTCAGGAGGCAAGTGGCCAAACAGATGCATTCATGGGTTCTTCAGCTTCCTTTGACATCAGCAGTTCCACTCTCTTGGGAGACACTATTTTGGGGATCTGGGGTCTCAGACAAAGCCAAAAAGATCTTTCTGCCTTGAAGTGCCTCTGATGTCAAGTTCTGGAGGACTCAGGCTTACCTCCACTTTACACCAACACGTTTGTGCATTTGTGGTATTGTTTGCAGATGGGTGCAATCAGGGCAGCTCTCTGAACACTATGCCAAACAAGAACAATATACCAAAGGAGAAATGAGTAACAAGCAGTACAGACAAATGTTGGCAAGACAGTGGCGATGCCTGCAGAAATAGGGTAATGTTTATAGACAGAGAAGCTGAAAAGCAGCAACATCAGCTCAGATTATGTCTACCATCTGCTAATACATCATGCAGCCTTAAGGTCTGTCCAAACTGACCACTACTACAAGAAAATACTGTTGTTTTCCAGAAGCAAATAGGTGAAGTGAACCTCTTCCACATGGAGGAGAGGGAGCCTTTTGCGTGTATCCTTGTTGGCATGAGACTGCAGCATTACAATGTTCTCTCTCAGAGGAAGACAGTAGGAGCTGTGCTCAAATGCCAGTTTGTACACATGTGCTGCTGTATCCTACCAGAGACATCAAGAGCTCTCCTATGACAGAGGAGCACACCCCTCTTTGCCTCTGCTCTGCCCTATTAGACATATTTCAAGCTTTATATGCTAAGCTTAACAGCCATTAATGATTTTACAGACTGCCTAATGGGTGGCCTACCTACCTGAAATCTTCAAGATAAGATCAATGGAGATGCTCAACTTGATGGAGAACAGATTGAATGTACTGAAAGCAAGCGGTAGAAGGGCATCAGCAAAGGCAAGTGAGGAAACCCCACTTGAAAGAAAAGCTGCTTTGAGAGTTCAGCAATTGGAGCTAAGATGTTTGACTCTTGTGGATTTGGTGTACATGTATCAAAACAGTGTTTTAATGGAGAAGTTAAATTTTATGTTCTGTAAATCTGCCAATATAACACATTATATGACTCTCATACTTGTCCTGAAGTCCTACTTAGGATGCAATTCTTCTCACCAGAACTTTTAGTTTTAGTTTTTGCTCAAGTCATCAGCTTTCATAGGAAGGATTGGATACTGATCACTATTCTAGTATTGTCACAGTGTCTATCTAGTCTCTATGTTCTGGCAAAACTTATAGTCACAGACAGTGATCTGCTCATCTCAACATCCTGTGGGAAACTGTATATCATATAGGAGCCAGCAATGGCTCTTTTTACTCTTGGAAAGTGACACAACCCAGAGTTACCGGAACTCCTATTTTTTTTTCCCACTCTTTCTCTCTCTCTCTCTCTCTTTTTTTTTTTTTTTAATGTTCCCTGTTAAAATCAAGAAACTGAGCCACGTATTTTTAATAATGAGAATCTGGATGAGGTTCAATCTAAATTTTGAAAATATATTCCAATTAAAGACTTTAATAGATTCTTGGCTTTCCTCACATCTCATTGCCATGTGTATTCAATAATCCCAAGCCCCCTTTTTCCCTAGTAATAAGTAGTAGACTGCAGAGCGGGTGACATCATTCTCCAGAAGGTCAGCCTCTCCTAAACTGCTGTTTTCTGATCATCTGTAAGGTTTTGTCTGGGGGCACTTTTATACAGACTGGCCGCAGCTCTGCTCTGACTGTGTCAAACATGGTGCTTGTTCTAGTAAACCTGTGATGACTTCTGCATTGCATGCTCCAAAAGAGAGTTTTGGTGTTCAGGTCAGGAGGGTTCACTGACAGAAATGACGTTCTCCTTGTTGGTAGGGCAACACAGTGACTGTGATGACCACAGACCTTCAGAGGCTTGCTGATGCACTTGGCTACACCAGTAAGAAATGGAAATAAAGTTTGTGGACCACTAGTGCCCACCACACCAGACATCTGTGTTACCAGTTGTGGTGTCAGGCTCTCTGGCTTGTGTGGCAGCTGAAACTTATCATTGTGTAAATTAGAAAGTTATTTAATCCTTGTACAAAACAGCTGCATACAGTGCTCCGAGTATCAATTCTCTGTGTTGCTGTGGCCCTTGCTCAACATATAGCTCAGGCCAAGTGAATGAGCAAAACACTAGGATGCATGTTTAACAAGAGAAAGGGTAATGTGGAAAAAATTATAATACCTTTAGATAATTGTATCATGTGGCTGCATCTGGAATATTCTGTGCAGACTTGTTTTTAAAGAAACGATTAAGGACCTGGAAAACCTCCCAATAGAAGAGAAATGAAATGACTGGCTCTATTCACTGTGAGAAGCACGGAGTAGGGACATAAAAACCTATAAAACAATTAATTATATTAAGAAGGTGGATGGGAAAGAACTGTATTCTGCTTATCTCATTACATTCCATAAAAAGGGATGAACGTTCAATTACAGTAGAAAAATCAGAGTCACCTGAATGAAGTGTTTCCCAGAGTTGCACTATAAAAACATGGAAACCTCAGTTACAGGAATCTATCAAGGCTGAGTGACACGCAGCTAACACATATTCTTTACTCAGCAAGATAATATAGGCCATGAGGGTTTAGCTCTTGATCTTTTTGATTAACTATGCAAAGTGAGCTTTCATTCTCAGGCATATTCTCTAGCCAACACATTATTCTACCTTTCTTTCCACTGAATTATAACATTAGTTCCCAGCCAGGAATTGTCTCCCAACTTCTTCCCACTTTTCTTTTTTCCTTCTACACCAAAGATTGCATGTCCCTTTTTATCACAGTGTTACATACGTTATCCCTTCGCCTGTGCAGTGGCTTATCCACCATGACCTCCAAATCCTTGTCAGTGTCAATGCTTTCCAGCACACTCAGTAGATATGTACACCCTACGTTTTGTTCCTAGACACTTGATATTGTATCTGGCTGAACTTAAAGCCATGCTTTGTTTGAATATGTGCAGGTTACCAAGCAATCCCTATTGCTCTTCATACCCCTGTCCTCATCATTACTGATGACTTTGCAGTCTTTATGAGATTTGCACTTCTTAGCAAATGCAGTTTTATTTGGTTCTGGATTGGTTAGTCCAGGAAATAGTCGTTGCAGAGAAACACTGGTACTGTCCTCATCAGATGGTGTTTTCATGTTTAACATCAGCTTTCACATTTATTCGTCAGCTTTGAGATCAGCCTGCCACTCATTTCTTCAAATACACTAATGCTAACTTTTTCAAGCTGGCACATGTGGCATTAAGTTAAATGTTCTCTAAAAATCCTTCACACCATTTATTTCTAATAAGCAAGTCAGATAATCAAATCAGATTTATTTGACAAAACTCTTTTAGAAAAGGCAGATAACACTTTTTATTTCATGAAAAAAAAAAAAAAAATACAAAAGGGGAAAAGATAAGAATCCATAGCAATCCTCAGCATGTAAAAATCCATCTGGAAAGCTGCAAAGTCACCATATTTATACTACTAAAGTCCCAAGCTTCTGCCCCAGAAAGCATCACTTTTCCTACCACAGTAAGGGGGACTCTCCATAGAAAATCAGGGCTGAATTCCAGAGTCCCTGCAGGGAATCTGTTCCAGAACTCCACTAGACTTCATATAACTGGAGCCTGTTACTTCTTCTTCTGTCCACCACAGGCAGCATTTTATTTCAGTGCTATGGTATCCTCCCCCATCCCCTCTCCAGCCTGAATAACCATGACTTGCTTCTCATTGGTAATATTTCTTCCTAGGCACATGGCCATTTTTACTGCTCTCATCTTGACTCACTGCAGTAAGCATGCACTCCTCTTGAGTTGCAGTAGACAGACACAGCTAGGCTTCATGTATTTGTGCTGGCCTTTGGTGACTGTCCCAGCAGTCAGGTATTAAAATAAGGTGTGTTTGTACTTTGGCTTTGCACCGATTGCTGAGACCAAGGGTCAGCATGGCACAGCAGCCACTGGAGAGGGGAGCACTGTGATGCAGGGAGTATTTCTGATGCATTATCTTAAGGTTCTTCTGCTTGGCTAAACGCAAAGCTCAAGAGCACTGTTTTTCAGTAAGTTATTAAGTTTTGAGACCAACCTGTGGACACAACCTTAGTTAGGGACTGCCCTATTCTTAGTGGTCTGTAGTGCAGTGGTGGTGGTCTGCACTGCTCTGGTTGGTCACATGGTACTGGCTTGCTTCCTGGTTTTTCAGCTGCCAAACTATATTAAAACAAGCTAAAAATACATTAAATATTTTCCTTTCCTAATATTACCTTACCACGTAAGCAAGAGCTGGACTTGCCACTAGGATGTTATCTGATAACCAAAGGGAGGGGAGGGGAGCTGTGCAAGCCCGAATAGGAGGTGAGACAGGCCGGGCAGCCGCCAGAGGAGGGAGGCTGCTTCAGCAAGGGTGATCAGGAGGAGAGGCTGTTATGTTTCTATTTAGGTGGGTGATGAAAACCTTTCTGAATCCCTTCTTTAACCCATCTCTGACCTTACACCCCACCACAAGTGCTCCTCTCCACACATTCCCCTGAGTTTCTGTAAAATATCTCCTGCCCCATGCTGTGCTGGATCTTCTCCTGATCCTGCCTGCCCAGTGGGCAGCCCCCAGCCTCTCTCTGGATTAGACCATGTCATCCCCAGGTGGATGCAAGGTCTGGAAGAAAGCTTTAGTTTGATGTCCAGCTGAAGCTGAAGAGACTGCAGAATGTGCTCTGCTACACATGGCACCCATTTATTTTTGACTCTTTAACCTCACAGGTGTCACATCTAAAGACACTTCGGGTTTGTTTCTTTTGTTGCATTTATACTGGGGGAAAGAAAAATAAAACAAAACAAAGCAAAAAATATGTTGCACCAATACACTGCTCACAGTGATGACCGTGTTTTGAACTAGAAAGAACTGCAGTGAAGTCAGTGGGTAAATCCTATCAGCACAAAATAAAAATGGTATTGCAGCCTGAAACTAGAGATGAAAGCCCTGTTTAAGAAATGAGAGATACAAAGGGCAGAAGCTATGAAAAGACACAGTACGAACAACTGGAAAATACTTGGCCTACCCAATAATTCTTCCCAGCCTCATACTAACAGTCTTTCCAGCAAGGCCCCCGGCTTTTGAAAGCAAAGCAGTGTGATCCTGGGGGGATGTGTACAGGGCACATTTCTGGTTTCCTGAAGCTTCCAGAGGACATACACTCCTTCCTCTTGGGTTCCCACTTAAATGGCAAACTCTAATTGTAAATGGTGAACAACATGCCTGACATGCTGGAACATTGCCTCTGTCTCTCTTTGCTCTCTTTGTGCTTATCTCAACTCATGCCATGCATGTGTACTGGTTCAACCAACACTGTGCTCCTTCCTGATCCATGTTTGAGCTCTGAGGACACCAGGGAAGTGATGCAGCTGCATCACACCTTACAATGTACAGCTTGCCCTGCGTTTCCTAGCTGACATCCATCCTCTCTGCTCTGTGTCCTTTCACAGACATCAAGAGCTCAACAAGGCATGCGACCCCTTGCCCCCAGCACAAAGAGAGATCACTGCTCTTGCACCCTCTTCCCCTGCTTTTTCTGCGGCTCTTTGTGCAGTTCTTTGCATGCCCTTTGTACGCTCACCTTGCTGCTTCTGCATGGTAGTGAAATCTTCAAAGGTGAGGGTGCGCACAGGGGGCCTCCAGAAGGCGTAGGTCTCCATGATGGCCTCCAGTCCCGTCCTGTGGAATGGAAATAAAGTAAGGAGAGAAGAACATCAATCAGCTGGCAAGGATATTGGCACCAGGGAAGGAGGGCTCTCATCTTGCTTGACAGGCTGCCAGTGGCCACTAAAAGGCCACCGTGGCATCTGTGAATTTCGCAAGCAAGCCTTCCCACACGGGTGCTGGCTGCTAGAGTAAAAAAACATTTCCCCAGTCTAAGATTTCAAAAGCTCCTAACAGTTTTTCAGTGGCTTTTTCTTTTTTAAAAGGATCCTAAATTTTCATTCTGCTTGGGAGGTGACAGCCAGCTCCTCAAGGCACACTTTTTCACAGAACTGGCTTCCACACTTTATGGACAGAAGCTGTCATACATGCAAATGTGGGAGACTGGGGATCCAGCCTACAGAACCCGAAAGTATTTTTGTGAATGGCCTTTCCCTGTCACTTCCCGCTTCTGGACACTGTTCTGAAGTGCTATTGGAAGTCGTCCAAAAGAGAGTCTTGTTGGTTTTGGATTTTGACTGGAAATAAGTAAGAGGCTTTTCATAAAAAGGTTGGTGGCATCTCTGCTTCGGGTCTCTAACTCACTGTAGATAAGGTACCAAAGAGAAAAAGCCAAAAATCAAGTGAGAACAAGTTTTCCTCTTAAAGGTCTGGAGTCTCAGGTTTGTTTTTTTTGTTTTGTTTTGTTTTTGTTTGTTTGTTTCATTGCAGAACGTTAGCTCTGCTGAAGTGTCTAACTCCACAGGCTCACTGAAGACATAAGTGTATTACCAGAAGATCCCCATGTTCTTTATGAGACAACACACTGTCTCTTCTTCCCAGGAAAGATTCTTCTCTGCAGACACTGAATTTCGCTCTGTTTCCCATTCCTTGCCTTTCCCTGCATCTTTTCCTGTAGGAGGTTATAGCCCTTGCATGGGCTTAGCACAACTAGAGATGCTTTGTCAAATGCGAGAACATATCCTCTTTCAATGCAAAAGTCTCTAACATCCCCAGAGCCTCTCATCAGATGTTGAGCTGATACTGGAGCTGCCTTTTGCTTCTGAAAATGTCTTTCTGCACGTGCCTCTACTCACTCAGTTAACTTTCCAAAGTCTCCCCGGAAGCTCAGATGCTTTAAATACATTGGAGTTGGCAAACCAAACTCTGTATTTTAAGAGGAGGTTTAGAAGTGAGGTTGTTGCATGGTGTTTATTAGCTGCTAAGCTGTTAGAAGTAGAAACAGAAGACATCTCTGCATAGCAGTCTCACACTAGCACTGAACACATTACAACAAAACTATTTAGTTAATACAGTGGCCTCTGCCAGCTCATGGAGCTTGGAGACAAGGCAGTGCAGAGCGTGAGCCTGTCTGCTAAGCTGGGTTCTGTGTGCAGAAGCAGCTTCAGACTACCAGTACCACCCCCAGGATTTCCTGTGCTCCCCACATAAGGAAGCCGCACATGTGCAGGCTCCGGCTGCTTCTTGACATGCACAACCAGGAAGAGACGGGTACCAATCTGCATCCTTTTGAAACAAACCCCAGCCCAAATGCCGGGGGAGGATTTTCTGTTACCGTAAAAATCCGGAGAATAAAATGCCCTGAGCAAGTCAATGTAACAAGATCGACTGCTGAAAGAATCAGCCTTGATGGTTAAAAATGAGTAATCTGTCCTGAAATGCAAGCTGAAAGCTCCAGCCCTGCAAATCCAGCTGTTCTGCATCTGCCACAGGGGTGGTGCAGGGGAGCAGAGAGGCCAGCTCACTGAAGCCAGTGTTTGCACAGTCTGGTTCAACCATGAATCCTTGTGTACGTAGCCTAGCACTGCACCAGCAGCTGACTTGTAGCTCTGTTCTCATCTAGATGGAGATATAAATACACCTTTCTCTTTTGGGTATAGGTAAAAACAATAGATACAAACATCATTAAACTTCTTGGCCTGGTTAATGGTTGGACTTAATTATCTTGAAGGTCTTTTTCAGCCTAAATAATTCTAGTATATGATTTTGCTCCCTTCCCATAAAAACAACAACAACAACAACAAAACAAAACAAAACAAAACAAAACAAAAACAACAAAAAAAGCTGTTTCCTTGTGACTTAGGGAAACAAAAAACAAAAAAACAAACAAACAAAAAAAAAAGCTGTTTCCCTGTGACTTAGGGAAACAATAAGCTATTGCCCCTGCCTCTTCTTCGAGCCTGCATCATTCACAGCTCAAACTTAAAATTTCTAACTCTCAGTCTACAGCTTTCCCTTGTATCAATACAGTTCTCAGAAGAGAACTGTATTTCTAAAAGAAAATGAAAAAAAAAAAAAGGAGATAATAAAAGAAGAGAGAAAAGAATAAATGAGAAATAATATACTGCTTTCAGGGATCAGACTCCACTCTTTCTATTACTGCACAGGATGCCAGGGAAGAGAGGGATGCCACCTGGGACCCATCTCCTACTCCTGGACCTCCAGGGTAGCAGGTCTAAAACAGTCCCTGTGACACATACATGGCTCCTGGCCCCCCACATCCCCTCTGTAACTGCCAGCCTCACCAGATTCACAGCTTGCCCTGCAATGCTCTGGGCAGCTCTACAGCCACCACTACCTGAAGAATGGCCACCAAACTCCACAGCAGGCTTAAAGACACCTCTTCACTCTTCCTTCCCCAAGTAAGAGCCCTTCGCTCCCACAGAAGCGTGCACAGAATTGTACATCTTGAACGTACATGACAAAACACCCCAAGTGCATGGTTGACAGCTCAAAGTTATGTCCAATTCTCCTACACACAAATTTAAGCCCCTCTATAACTAGATTATCTTTTTTTTTTTTTTTTTTTTTTTTTCTCCTTTGTGCAGAAGTAGTGTTCTGGGTGTTTTTGAAATATTACCTGAGCAGAACACATATGTACTGAACTTTCAGATTATTCCATGGATCAGACAAGATCCAAGAGTCAGCAGCCTCATATATTGACCTGCTATGCACCTATCACCCCATTTAATGGAGTCTTGCAGCAAAGGAAAGCGCAGCTGTACAAAAACTTATTGGGTGAGAGTGCACATCACTTTAACATAACTATTTTTGCAACTCTTCAGCAGCAATCTTAACAGTTTCTTTTGGGCTTTGGTGAGAGCTGCTGGTACCAAGTGTGCTGAACATTATCCATGTGGCATCCACTTTCTCTTCCAAAGAACTGCACTGAAAAATTGACTTCAAACTGTCTATCAGGCCATAAAGCTTCCCCTCTCACACCATCTTTATGAAGGAAGTAAAACAGTATCAGAAGAGGACTCACTGCCAGCTTTATTTTAATAAGGTCAGTCCTTTAAAAGGTATCCAAAATTTGCTCTCCTTTTCATTCATTTTTTTTTAATTTATTTTTAGTGCTATAAAGTTTTAATAATAGGCAATAAATGAAACAGTTCCATTGTCTGAAAAATGAAAAAAGATGTACAAGCTATCTGTGCATGTCCATAATCCATCCCATATGGCTGACCTTGCCATTCCTGCTACATGCAGGATTCAGGTCATCATTTCATAGTTCAATGGGGAAGCCAAGCTATTGGCTCCAAGCATCCTCCTCACTCTCTTACCCTAGACAAAAGCTCTAAAAGCTCTTCCAACACAAACAACTTTTATTCACCTCAGCTGCCCACATCTGAAAGGAAAATGCTGTTGCTTGCCTTCAGCTTCCTTTTTTTTTTCTTCCATCACCCTGCTGGGTTTCCAGACTGTTGCCCCTTCTGGCTTCCTCCTGGATAAGGAGCTCCCCTAAGCATCCCACTGTCAAATGAACTTTACTCAGCCTCCAAAAATAGGATCTGGCATTAAACCTGCACCCCCACTACCCAAACATTTGGCTAGCTGATCCCCATATGTCAAAAACACTGCTTCTCAATCTCTTGAAGTTCATGAAAGCAAACAAGTAATACCGGGCTTGTAAGTACATTGCCCCCTTAAAGAAGTATCTCTTTTATCTAGGTATCCTTTCACCACCAAGATCAGGTCTCTTCCTTTACTTTTACAGATGCCTCATCTAATAAGAGGTAACAGACTAGGCTTTCTCACACAGCCTAGCTCCCTAACCCACCAAGCCTGACAGCTAAGTTGCTGAACAACATTTGTTAGTCTTAATTAGTTTTATAAACAGTACGACCCTATAATTTCTGCATCAGGCAACGAGAGTGAAACAATATCAGAATAAGAAATGAGTGAAGGAAAATCATCCTTCTCTGTTTCATGGAAAAGCCTCACCACAAAGAAGACAGGCAATGTCTTAGGGAAGAAATGGCCCAAGAGTTCCTCTTCTCCCATCATGCTTTGTTTTTCCCAGTTTTTGCATCTTCTTTTTAATTTGCTAGCAAACTCTAACCATGGCTCTGGTTCAGCAGACCAGTGTGGCTGGGATGGGATGCCCTGGAGCAGTCTCAGGTGTTCTGTGGCCCCTACTGCTGCCACACTGTTTTTTTAAGCTTATACAGAAAACCTGGACATATATACCACTTCCCTTCTTCACAAATGGTCCCTTTCTCAAATTACCCTGTTTCTTTTTTTCAAAGGAGGCCTAAACTTTCAGTGGGATTTTCTCCAGCTACATTCTGATGCTCTGTAGCTGACCAAAGCTGTGAGGATGCAGGAAGTTGCAGAGCATCTTGATGATTACTGTAATTGACCAGCAATTCTGATGAGATTAAAAATTCATTAGGGGAAGAGGAACCATCCAGCACAGCTAAGAAAAATCACATTTAGTGAAGCCTTTCAACACACAGCTTGGATCTTAATGATTTTCTCCCTCCTATGTGTACACCTACATACATGTGTCCTCTTTAAAGGCAGCAGCTGAGTGTTACAGTGTCCTCTGCTAGCTGACAGCAGCAGTGCAACCTTAGCCAGACCACTGCTTGTGAGGCAGGCGTCTGACTGCTTATATATGCTTGCAAATACCTCTGCCTGTTTTTTCTTCCGAAAGCCTCAGGCTTCTCTCTTTGATGTGTAATACCTTAAAGATTTTAATTCCTCTTTACATCAGCAGAGAGCCTTACTGAGCCCTCCCCACAGCTGCAGCCGTGTAGCAATTTCCTGCCCTTTCTTAAATCAATGAGCTACAAAGATCAGTAATTCCCAACCTTTTCAGGAAACTGTCCAAATTCACTGGGCTAGGACCTTATTAATGCCTTCCATGTTCATCTAGCCCACCATGTACCTGGAACTGCATCAATCCCTCTTCTAAGCGCAGCTTCCAGGGCAGCTGCATCTGCACACAGGGAAGACCTTGTACAGGGGGCACATGCTATTTCCCCCACACAGGGAAGGAGAGAAAAGGCACATGTGCCCGATGTATCAGAACTAATACAGCAGGGATTAAATGAGGGTGGTAATGTCGTTTCACATAGCTGCTTTAAGATGAGAACAGAGGGCTGATCTAGGAAGTTGCCTAGGTCAGAACATTCTCTTTGTGAACATGGACAGCATACTATTTAAATGAGTGACTGGGGGGAATTGCCCACTCACTGAAGGCTTCCTATAACAAACCATGAATGAGGTAGCAGTCCTGGTGAAAGCACTCAAGAGGACCATGCAAGTAAAGCTGAATTATAATGCCCATGGGGACAGCAAATGAAGGCTGCACACACAATTTGCACTCTGGTCTGCATGCTCAGAGCCTTGCTTTACAACCCTAGTGTTCTTGTAATGTAGTCATATATGCCTAATTTCATCATTAATTTAATGTTTAAAGGCTTTGTCATGCTGATTTAAAGGATGCCCACAACATTTGTAAAACTGAAACATTTAGATCTGTTGAACACTGTTGGAGTCATGAATGGCAGAGAAAGTTGAAACTTTTTGCTTGGGCTTTCTTATTCCTTTTTTTTTTTTAATAACACCATAATGTCTTCTAATAATACAAAAGCTTTTTTAATTAAAGTTCCTGCTTTACTATTGTGTCATTAAAATACAAGTTATTCTAATAATATTTAAGGTATTCCACTTAATCTTTTCATAAAAATACTGACAAAATTAAGCAACACAAAGTGAAAAACTTTGACATCACAAGAGAAAAACTGAAATGGTTCAACACTAGAACATTGTTGCCCTTTTATTCCAGAAACCTATCAGAAAGTTATTTTCAGAAAGTTATTTTTTCTTCTAATATAAAGTAAGCATTTGTGGTCCAAGTTTGGGATTTTCCTGTGAAAATTAACAACTAAATCTGCCTTTTAGACAGCATTTTGCATAAAGGAAAAGAAAGAAAGAAAAAAAGTAGAACCCCTCTCCTAGGACTTTCCATATTTTGCAGAGTATTATCTTGAGACCTATTTGTTTTCCAGTCTATGGTCCCCCATTTTTCCACCTCTATTTTTCATTTTATTAACAACAACAACAACAAATCTGAGAAACACTTCAGTATCTTCACAAGTTCCTTCATTTTTCCTAATGCTATAATAATGTGTACTGTAGTGCCATACCAGTAATACATGTATTAATAGCTTATCAGAGAAGCTAAAGAACATTTTAATGATGTTCTAAACAACAAATGGAAAAGTTCAGAGGAATGTGGCAATAATAGAAATAAGCATATATAAATACATTATTAAGCTCAGAAAAAAAAAAAAAACTGCAAAACATATACAGAAGAAAATAACCTTAATAGTAGCAATTATTGAAAAGATATAGAGGTAAAAGCAAATATTTAATTAAATATCTGACAACAAAAATACATGGTCACATAAAAAAACAACGTTGTAAAGCAGGAAAGCAATGCTATCTTGACAGGTATGTTTTTTAAGAGTATCTAAAATATTCTCTTGGGGTTTTAGGAATACAGCTACAAAGTTTCCCTCTGCTTCCAGGCAGAGAAAAGAGCAGCACTGGAGGAGACTTCTGAAGAGAAATAGATCAGTTCAGCTGGATAACCTGAAAAGTATTTTCTAAGGAAGCCATCGCTACATCCTGTATCTGTTTAGACAGTTAGACAAAGTGAAACAGTTCTTCTGGTTCTTCTAAGAACCAGTCTGTAGCAACCTGCTCCTGTAAAACTGACTTAGTACTGAAAAACACATTCCCTGGCCTTACGTACATTCCATGTGTGATAATCAGGGGAAAGAAAGAAGATTGTTAAGGACACACAAGTTCTCCTTACCTGTTTCTCCCAGAATCTCTGAAACCTTTAGCGAAAGGGTTTCTGTCAATTTTTAATCTGGTGATCTGTAAAGGAAGAAAAAGAAAATAAATTAATCTCTTTTTTTTTTTCTTCAACAAATGACAATTATGGATGATGACCACTCTTTCTGAAGCCACCTGCACAACTATCTTCCACACTTTTTGCACCAGATTCATGTTGAAGTCACCCTTCCATTGTGCGTGACCAGATTATCCATTTAGAAAATGAGTGGTGCCACATTAGAAAACATGTCTTTGCTCTGGGCTCTGAGAACCCACTGGGTGCTGGAACTGAAAAGCTGTTCCAGAGGGAGAAGCACAGGGGACCTAGGACAAAACCCTCAGAGCTACAACCCATCAACTGTCACAGATTTCAAGAAGCAGGCATACTATTCAGGTTTGCCTAGTATCTGCAATATCCCAGCACTCCCAACACTCCCAAATCCCAGCAGCTGGATGCACTCATGGAGCTTCAAACAATGCTGAGGAGAAAAGGCTGAGCAAAGCACAGGCTACAGCCTCCAAAAGACAGCAGCTGGCCACCTCGTCACGTGCACAGCTGTTGTTCTGCTCAGCATCTGGGTGGCCCTTCAAGAGTTTTCTGGTCTGGAAACCAGTTTTTCCCCTCCTCTAAACAAAGAAGAAGATGGCCAGACTTAGTGCTTTTTTGGGGGGCGGGGGGAATCTTCCTTCCTGCTTTAAAGTTTAACATAAATTCCATGTTGGCAAGAATGGAAAATAGTATTGATATGTTGACTTTGCAGCCTGTGCTATCATGCTCTTCCTTGGCCACTGCTTAACCTGCTACAGCATGACACCTTCCCTGTGTCAGCCTCGCCTTGTCCCAGATACTCTGCCTCTGGGGTGAAAAGGGACCAAGACGCCCCAGATCATGTTGCATTTAAGGTGATTTTGCTGAAACTGCTCAAAAGGGACAAGTCTGATACAGACTGATTTGAAGTAGACTTGCAGGTGGTTTGCTTCTGTCGGAATAAACCCTTACTCCTGGATATTAGCCTCAGATCTGGAATGCAGCTCCTATTTTTGCAGAAGCTTAATTTGTGAACTTAATTTCCGCTAGCCTGACTTTGCAGCTGTCCAGGGACTTGTGTGTACAGAGACAGATATGTTCTGTGGAGTATGGAGTTACAGCAGAGGGAATCCCTGTGGTGAATTTGCTAAAATTTTATGACTGTTTCCAGGGACACTTCTCCCAGTAAGGCAAAGTTTTACAACCACTGGAGGGCATGCATGTGGATTCAGGGGATTTAAATTTATTTTTAATAAAATAGTTTTTCCAACCTATCAGAATCTCCTTTACTGATGTTATAAAAATACCAAGCCAAAATATTTTTTGGGAAAAAAAAAAAAAAGAAATTCAGTGCTTTTTTTACAGTAAGGTGTCTTACAGAGATATCTCCTTTAGCATCCTACTGTTTACCTGTGAATTTTCTCTTATAGATCTGGTTATTAGGCAAGAATTACAGACTTTAAAAGGCTGTCCTTTTTTATCCTTTCTCTATCCTCTTTCCATGTCTGGTCTACAATTAAAAGTTTCTTCAGTATTTGTATCACAGAGGAGAGAGGAGGGGCAAAAAATTACAAAATGCTGCAATGACAGCAAACCTACCATTGTAGTAAAATATTTTTTAATTCTACTTGAATAATTTATTCCATTTTGGATCCTGACTAAAGACAGTTCAGGGGGACTCAGAAAAAATTAGGACTAGGTTGAAGCAGTCACAGAAGCACCATAAGCATGTGTGCTCTCTCTTGTATGTAACAAAATACAAACTCTATAACCACTCACTGACTAAACATGACAATCTGCCCTGAGCTCACTTGATGTGGCTTGGTCCAAGAATACCAAGTACAATGCTGTCCACCAAACTCATGAGGGCATTCTCCAGAAGCTCAGATGCTGTCATGGAGAAATGTTTACCTCCCTATTTTTGATTCAAGACTCCTGTGGAGTTTGTGGCAGAAAACTGCATAATGTATTTTCCTAGCAGACTTGTTAAGTTATTCTTCTTCCAAGCTGGTTTCTGCCATCATTCCACCTCATGACAATACCTTGCGCTCTCAAACTGGACACTACATTATTAACACAGCAAAAAGCTTCATCAACTGAGATTTTATTTGAAATGGCTGGGAAAAAAATCCTTTACACAAAACTTATAATGCTGTCACAACCCCCCATATGGAGGAGGATGGCAAGAAAGAGAAATGGGATGTGTGAAATGGCACTTCTCACCTGAGGATAAGATAGAGAGTATGCTGCACAAACAAGATAAGAGGAGCATGCTGAGCCCAAAGCATGGCAGAGGTGATGTGAAGACTAGGGGAAATGTACAGAGGTAATGTGTGATTATGTGGGTATCTCAACATGTACAATTCCTATAGAAACAATGAAGCAGGCCATGTCCTTCAAAGACCAGGACATCTTTCAAGAGGCCACTGAAGGAAAAGAGGGAGTAAACTTGTGTAATCCACACAAACCATTTCCCAAACTTCTTTCTTTGCTAGTGTCTCAAATGCTTACATTTTCAAATGCTCACATTTTCCTGACAACTGTTTTCCTCTTAAGGATATATTTTCTTTTGAGAAGATAGGGATAGACAGGGAATTCTGTAAACTAATGCTAGTGTGGACTAAATTTACATTTCGGGTGCAAAGAAGTCTAGTTCAAGAAAAGGGGCAGATCAGTCACAAAGATCAGTAGCCAGTGCCTCTGCAGATAGGATCCCACTGCGGCAATAACTTTTCCTTATATCTATAGTCAACAGTAACACTCTCCACTGGAAACTGTGCAGGATCTGAATCAAATCTGAATTATGCATGAGAACTTCATTTAATGTGCAATAGATAGACTGCTGTTGCTTATATTCAAAGGCTTTTTTTTTTTTTTTTTTTTTTTTTTGTCAGCAAACTGATGACACTTCTTCTTTAAGATTTCTACCTTCATTTAATTAAAAAAAAGTATATATATATATATATATATTTATTTATTTTTTTTTCCTCTGTGAGATAATGGATCTGGACTGGTGGTACTGCCATAAAATCACAGTGCAGTCAGGACACCGGGGTTTGTACCACAAGGAAAATTAGCAGCAAGGAAAAGTGAACACAATGCACCTCTTTGTGGATGTTCTCACCTAGTTATTTTGGGGAAGAAACATCAGTCACCTTACCTCCAGGATGGTTTTCTGGCTAGATACTTCATGTCTATTGACTACTCCATAGAAAACATTTTCTCTTTGTAAAGAAAACCACAGTGGGCTTGTGGACAATGTAGCTCATGTCTTGAGCTACATTTCTTAGAAAAAGTTAATGTCTCACAAACACAAAAAACACACTGATATCTTTATGAACACCCAACACAAAAGGAGCTTGAAGGCACACAACTTTACCTGTTGATTTTGGTAGGCTGTCACAGTGGTGAAGACAGTCTCTGGGAAGTTGAAGGTTTTCACCCCATCTCCTGAAGGAACTGGCTTTGTAGGAGAAAGGTCACTGCTGAAGTCCTTTCGGATGACATGAACACGGGGCTGGTACTTATGCATTGAATGTAAGATTATCTAAAGGGAAAAAAAAAAAAAAAAAGAGAGGAGGAAGAAGAGGTAGTGGGATTTTTGTTTGTTTGCTTGTTTGTTTGTTTTTTAAAATTTCTGCACTACATCCAGAAGTATGAGGAAGCAGGGGAGGATTAAGGGCTAATGCAAAAGAAGTTACTCTTGTCTTACAAGTACATACGAGACAAAGTTCATGCCACATGCAGATGCTGCGTCAAAGTGGACTTTTCGGGAGAGAACGGGGATTTACTGCTTTAGAGGGCCAAGCAACATTTTAAAGAAAAGCACTGAAATAGGGAAAAAAGCTCAGCCATGGAGAGTATCTACAGATACGCGTGGCAATCAGGTCAGAGGAGCATTAGAGCAAGAGCAGCATCCTTCTCAGTCCGGGATGAGGGAAGCTGGGGCAGGAGGTGCTAAAATTAGCTTCTAACTTACATGGCCTTGATCATCAAGTTCATTGTTGGTCAGCTTGAGCTTGTCAAAACTGACCACCTGCCTCATCCAAGTGTCTCCAGAAGCCAGTGAGTCAGGGTGGATGTAAACCCTTGGGGGCACTGGGGAGTCAGCATTGCCAGCCACCATCCACTTGGAGCTGTGGTACACATACCTGAAAGGAAAAGGGGTGATGGCTAAGGAAAGTTGTCACTCACTCACTAGAGGAACAATTTTAGGGCTTCTCCTCCCCTGCCACCCTACCGCACACACCTCAAGCTCTCATTTGCAGTCAGGGGGGAATGTGCTTTATTGCAACCTCCTACCTTCTAAATGAAAGCCAGATTACCCCTGAGCCACTTGTTCAGACCTGATTCATTATTAAAACCACCTTTGCAGTTATTTTCTCTGCAAAACTCTGCCACATGTGCCTTCTCAACTCCTTAACCCTCTCTGAGCCAGAGGCTAGAGAATACTGGTAAACAAAGTCCTCTCTGAAAATATTAATAAACGCCCCATAATTTCTGGAAATCTGCACTGGATGCCATACCAGAGTGTATAAAACACATGTGTTCATCCAGACAGGACAAAATCCTATGGATACCACAACAACTGATAAAACAGAATTTCTCATTTAAAATGTCACAAAATAGGAAATTCCATTTAGTGTTGCAAAAGTAAGGATTAGAGGAAAAAAAAAAAAAGATCTTTTGTGTTCCTGACCTAACCATCCAATATGTGCCACAAATTACTTTCCTACAGCTTTCTCTGGAGATTTTGTTTTTCTTTCTGTCCTGTGGCTCCTTCAGCTTAAGGTATTTCACAAACAGTCCTGTTAACACTTCTAGGTCGTGCCCTACACTGCCCTTCCTTGGGTCTCTACTCAGCTCTGTGAAGCTATTTCAGTCCTTACCTACAAACAGTGACTCATTTCCTGTATTTTCAAAAGAAATGCAAAGAAATAAATCCATTCCTTTCAGTGCTAGCTTGTTCGATGTGGCTGAATAAGCTAACAAGGACAGAAACAAAGTATAAGACAATATACACATTTTCAATTTTAGCACTGAACCATGCTGAAAGGGAGACAAAAAAAAATGTCTGAGTATCAGGTACCACCCTGATACCTCCCAGGAAAGTCACTTTCCTGAGAAACCTCCTGGATGATCTGAGAGCAAAATTAATAATATATAAATAAGTAATATTTAGCATTTGAGGCATAGTTCTTGAATCTCTGAAGTTTGGTACAGTAAAGACTATTTCGGGAAAAGACTTGCTCTCAAGAGTCTTTTAATGAGTCTAGATAAAACACCTCTGTCTGGATAGTATTCTGGGATGCAGACCACCATGAGTTTTCCAGCATATTTTTCTATGGTGCAGAGCCCATTAATACCAGAGAAATCTCCTCATCCCATCTTTCAGTTCAGTGGTGGCAATTCACCAGAGGTTTTCCCAACAGCTCCATGCTGTAGATCAGGATCTTCAATCCCAGTTGCTGCTGTGCTGGACAGTAAATGCTTTTAAAACAAAAATTACCCAATTTTGCTCAGGCTAGACCTGAGGTACCCCCCATTTGTTCATTGTCCACTTGCCCATTCTTTCTTGCTGAGGTAGGTGGTTTTAGAGGATCCGGACTCCAGTGACCAGGTCTCTCAGACAGTCATTGTTAATTGTGTTGTTAATAAATTCCCATTAAAATCTGATTACTATTCAAAACCATAGAGCACGACCATCTAGTTCCAAGGCCCCTGGCTTAGACAAGGACACTTTCCACTAGACCAGGTTGTTCAAAGCCCCATCCAATCTGGCCTTAAACAGCTCCAGGGACAGGGCATCCACGTCTTCTCTGGACAACTGGTTCTGGTGCCTCCCCACACTCTTTCTTCCTAATATCTAATCTAAATCACATTGCCTGTATTTGTGCTTGGGATTACCCCAGCCTAGATGCAGGACCTCACACTTGGCCTTGTTGAACTTCAAGAGCTTTGCATGAGCCCGCCTCAAGCCTGTCAAGGTGCTTCTGGATGGCATCCCCTCCCTTCAGTGTGCCAACTACACAACTCAGCATGGTGTTAGCAGACTTGATGAAGGTGCACTCAGTCCCACTGTGCTTGTCACTGACAAAGATGTTAAATAGCACTGGTCCAGTACAGAACCCTGAAGATCACTGGATCACCACTCTTCACAGGTCATCAAGACCTAGACATCAAGCTGTTGACTGCAACTCTTTGAGTGTGACCAACCAGCCAATTCCTTGTCTACCTAGAGGTGTATCAGTCTCAGATAACAGTCCAAATGTGCAAGACAGTATATTAAACCTCTGTATTTTTTTTTTGTATTACAATTCTGGTCAAATCAATTAATGGTGTAAACAGAGTGTACTCCAGCATACCTTTGCAATAGTGTGTAATGGCATATATCTTTCATATGCTTTCATTGACACTGATCCATCACAATGTTTCTATCTTTACACCTAAAAAGCTTACCTGTATCTCTTGTTATCCACAGGCACAATATCCATGGCAATATAATACTGCTGATGGGGATCCAAACCTGTAATTTTCACTCTCATGGCTGGAAACATTCTCCTAGAAAAAAAAGAAGAGTAGAAATAAGGAAGAAAATAGTGAATAAAGAAGCTGAAGGGGCTCTTACCCCTCTCTGACACCAGGAGCATGCTACTTTACAAAACCCACTTCCTGGCATAACTCCTCTGGGCCTCTGGGTTCGGTGTAGTTAGCAAAGATTGTGCTGGTGGTGCTACGTATCTTTTTTTTTTTTTTTTTCCATTTTTTCCATTAAGAAAAGGAATAGCAGGATAACAACCTGTGGGTTACAATAATCACTCCCAGTCAAGCAGTCTCTGCTCCTGACTTGTAGCAGACAGTTCTGTTACACTCCGCACAAATTGTCCCTCAGGTCAGGCCTCCTCTCTAGGTATTTCAGTACACAGATGGGCAGTATACATTCTTGGTTCTGCTTTTCCATCTAGAATTATGCTTTCATGTCATACTAAATGCAGAATCATTTTTGTTCTGTGTTTTTGAGAAATTCACATTTCAGTATGGACTTTGGTAGTGCTAGAAAGCAAAACCATCATCCTGAAAGATCCTCTTGCTTTTATGCTTACAGATACTTAAAAAAAAAAAAAAAAAAAAAGTCCCTTAAATGAATCTGCTTATTAGGCATACATTTCACACTTAACAAAAACAATGGCATTATCACCATGGTTTCCTTGAAGTCTAGTCAGTATTTTGTGAAAAACCTTTTTTAAGTGCTGTGTTTTCTGTGACATATGATCCAGTTCTGTCTTAAGATTTTTCACCTGATAGGTAAGCTATGAAACTTTTCACCAGCAAAAATTAGTTTCCAGCCTTTCTTTTCTTGTCTGAGCACAAGTTTAGCTGTGCTGTGTATTGGTCACTGTTCCAGAGATGTGTGTTGCTAGACAATTATTTCAGAATACAATAGCCCAGAACAATGTTAATATCAAAATATATCAGTATTGATGTAGCTATGTCATAATTTCTTCTTCTTCAAAATCCTCTGGTTGCCAATAATATAAATGCCATTCTATACTCCTCAACCAGCATGGTGAGTAAATCATTTATGTCGTGTGTTAGGAGTTAGAGATGTACACATGCCTGCAGGGCTATGACCCCATTGACATTATGGAGACGTGGTGGAAGCATGGTTGATGTGAGGTTCCTATGACTGAATCCCCATTTTTAAAAAGGAAAAAAAAATAAATAAATGAAAGACCTAGGGAACTACAGGCCAGTCAGTCTCACTTCTGTGCCTGGCAAGATCATGGAATAGATCTTCCTGGAAACTAAGCTAAGGCACATGGAAAATAAGGAGATGATTGGTGACAGCCAACATGGCTTCACTAAGGGAAGATCATATCTGAAAAAATCTAGTGGCCTTCTTATGACGGAGGTACAGCGTTGGTGGATAGGGGAAGTGCAGCCAACGTTATCTACCTGGATTTGTGCAAAACATTTGACACATACCCCATGTCTCCACTGTCTCTAAATTGGAGAGACATGGATTTAATGGATGGCCCACTCAGTGGGTAAGGAATTGGCTGGTTGGTTACAGTCAAAGAGCTGTGGCCAACAGCTTGATGTCCAAGTGGAGATCAGTAATGAGTGGTGTTCCTCAGGGATAAGTATTGGGACCAGCGCTGTTTAACAAATTAGCTGGTGCAATGGACAGTGGAATTAATTGCACCCTCAGCAAGTTTGCCAATGACACCAAGCTGTGTGGTGCAGTTGACATACTGGAGGGAAGAGATGTCATCCAGAAGGATCTTGACAGGCTTGAGAGCAAAGCTCTTGAATTTCAAGAAGGCCAAGTGTGAGGTCCTGCATCTAGGCTGGGGTAATCTCAAGCACAAATACAGGCTGGGAGATGGGTATATTGAAGACAACCCTACTGATAAGGACTTGGGGGTATTGGTGGATGAAAAACAATACAAACTGTCAATGTGCATTTGCAGCCCAGAAAGCCAACCCATATCCTGGGTTGCATCAAAAGAAGTGTAGCCAGCAGATCGAAGGAGGTGATTCTCCCCCTCTATTCTGCTCTTGTGAGACCCCACCTGGGGCCCCCAACACAAGAAGGACATGGATCTATTAGAAAGAGTCTAGAGGAGGACCACAAAGATGATCAAAGTGCTGGAGCACCTCTCCTATGAAGGGAGGTTAAGAGAGCTGGGGACATTCAGTTTAGAGAAGACTTCAGGGAGACTTTATAGCAGCCTACCAGTACCTAAAGGTGGCCTACAGAAAAGATGGGGAGGGGCTCTTACTCAGGGAGTTTAGTGGTAGGACAAGGGATAATGTGTTTAAACTAAAAGAGGGTAGAGTTAGATTGGATATTAGGAAGAATTTCTTTACTATTAAATATCATTAAATTCATGATGAAAAAAATCCAGAAAAGTGTACAATAAATCTTTGTCCCTTGTTTCTAGGGGGCCTCCCTAGGAACAGTCACGACATTTTTCCTTCTATTTAGCAAAGAGTAGTGAAATGTATGAGAAGATTTACATATCCTCCCAACATTTTTGTTTCTCAAAGTATGGACACAGCCTGGAGGAAGGAAATGGGAAAGTTTGTGAACATCTCCAAACTTGTCTTTCAAAAATGTACTCAAGGGATGCAACCATGAGAAGTTATATTATTCTTTCCCATCTGGACCACATACAACCACTTGGAGAAGAGGGTGGGAAGGAGGAGGTCAACACTCAGCATTCACCCTGCCCATAGCTCTTCCTTTTCAGGCCATGGAGAAGCAAAGTTCTGATCTATTAGTAACTGAATCTGCCTTGGAAAAGGGCATTCATCGAGGGGGCAGTGAGAACATCACCCCACAGCTGCCAGCACATCACTAGCCAGAGTTATGAGAGACATAAAACTGTCAGAAAAATTGTCTGCAGAAACCTTTCAAAGACAGACATTTGTATAGCTGATGGTGTGAGTTTGCTAGAGGAACAATTTAGAGGGGAAGAAAGGAATAATGGATTAGTCTTCAGTGGCTTGAGGACATTACCTTGTTTCTACCACAATGGCTCATTAAATCTACCAAGCCAAATGGGTACAGGATGTGGCATTTTACAATCCAGCTCTCATTAATTGGATGGAGGTGGCTTGGGAGAAGCTTAAGAGGTAGGTCGTGTTTCAGAGGGTTGATGAGAAATCCAGGATTAATTCTGAGTCTCTTTGGGTCTAAGTCTGTGTACTATTTTTGGAAAACTGAACACTGTGTGTTCCCAGCAGCTCTCTCCAAAACTGCAACCCTGTGTAATGTTTCAGTATAGCTTATGGGGTTGTTTGCTTATGAAATAGCTTGTAAAAGATTACCACAGACCATTCAACAGGCTTAGGGGCTAATCTCTAAAATGATCAGAGAGAGCTCAGCTAATCCCACTGCTTTCTCTAATGTTTAAGTGTATTTTAAAGTTTTCTAAAAAATTAAGGTTTTGTTTTTCTGTGGGTGTAAACGTAACTCAGGTTTCTTTGACATAAGGATGTGACCTGAACCTATAACAGCTGGTTTCCAGCAGCACTTCTGTGTGGAAAGGGGAAAATGGAAAACGTAGAGATAAACAGTAGTGACTGAGTGACATAGGTGGAATCTGGGATAAGTCCCGGTGCTCTGTTTTCTGTTGGCTGACTCTTTGTCTCCCTAGGCACCAACCCTATAGAAAATAGAGGGTTCAAAGGTCTGGAAGGAATTCAGGTCATTTGAATATGGCTGTATTCATAAACAGTCAAGAACCTTTCATCCAGAAAAATATCAGTTGTCTTTATAGTCAACAGCTCAGACACGAAGGCTGTTAGTTTTCACAGGGAACACATGATGACATTTGATACAGTTCAGGAGGAGGTTTTATATCAACAGCAGTTTGGGATGGTCAAGTTATTTATATATCAGCTTTACCACTCAGCAGGAAAGCAATCTTCCTAAACTTAGGCTGGAAATCTGTACACATATATACAGTACCCATTTAGGGGAAATATGTCATGATATGAAATAAGTTATTTCAATTGATTTAGAAACACTTAGAAGAGTTTTAAAAAGCATTCTTGTAAGAAACATGTGCCTCAGCCTAGTCAATCCCTTATTTCTTCCATAATGAGAAAGAGGTTTATTAAACTTTGAAAGCAAAGAAAATTAATGATACATATAGATCTTTTCATTAAAATAGTAATTGCTAGCATGGTAGTGCAATGATTTTAAAAAACATGTTTGTGAATTTGCAGAGATAGAAAGAAATTAAATTGCAGCAATCAGCTTTTTTTTTGTTCTTGTTGAAACTTTTCATTTAACATGAAATCATAGTTTTCATTTAAGGAAACTGTTCAGAGAAAGTTTATGTGTATATCCCCAAACTGGATTCTTTTTCCCAATAAAATAATCTTCAGTTTCTCACACTTAGGAGTCTCAAAAGAGACAGCCCCTAACCCTGCCCCTGGAACTAGCACATGTAAAGCCTTTGTCAAGTTGGATCTGTCTACAAAGTTGGCATGCTCTGAGTGGGCTCATGGGCAAGATTACCTCCAAGTATCCTTTCCAACATAAATTCATTCTCTGTTTCACAGTTAAGTTTTTGAGACGGCACCACTCATTAGGTGATAAGACATTAATGGGTACCTGGCTGGTTGTCTCAAAATACAACTGCAGTTCCTTAAAGCTGCTTAGACACTGGAAATACACCTGTACAGACAGTTTAGTGAGCTAAAGTCAGAAGACAATTTAAAAGGATCAACACAATTTACTTTACAGCTTTCATGACTGTTCAACTTAATGATTTACATACCATGTAAACAAAAACTTAACTTAAATGGGATTAAATTTGCCTAAGGGTGACATATGCTAAATGTAAACCATAAAATGAAGATATGTGTTCTTCAATTGTGCTACAAGACTGTTTATCTTTTGGTACAGACTTATTGACACGAACAGAGGGATTAGTCACTTCCCAGTCATAAGAAAATGGGATTAAGAAACTCTGAAAAATATTCAGGCTGATTTAGGCTTGCAGATTAAGTGTGCATAGTGTTTACAACATACCTGAATTTACAGTGTTACCTGAAGTTATAGCTATTTTTATAACTCATATTTCCTTGTCTTTATGTCTGGTGCCAAATGTATATTTATTTATAAAAACAAACCTGTGGAAGTGAAAGTGAGGGACAGGAATGGAAGGGAAGGCAAGAATGCTTCCTTGTTTCCCTCTGCAGTGTGAGAATATGTAGAGAAGTGTTGAGAGGAAAAGTTGATGCAAGGCTGGGAGAAAAAGGATTTATTATAAGGCAGAAGCAGTCCAGCAGATCTTCCCAGCAGCTCCCCAAAGGGACATTTTCTAGAAGCTGGAGAAAGCTTATCTGATCCACTGGGCCAAGACCTCTGGGCAACAGTCTGGTAGCTGCATCCTGCCAGCCCTTGCTCTGAGAAGTCCTCTCCACAAGTCCCTTTAGTATCAACAAAGCTTTGAAACAAAATCCCTGGTTTTTACTCAACTGAAGAGGACCATGGGGCCCTTCCCTTCTTCCTTCCATTGGAAACAAAACAGCCATTCAGTAGTGTAAACAGCCCTAAGTACATGTTTCAAACAACTCTGGCTCATAGTTTCTGGGAGGGAAAGAAACTCCAGTCAAAATACCATTTAACCTATCAGGAGGCACTGAAGAGTCAGGAGATAGCAAGGCCACCTCTTCCATTCACTCTGTTGTGTTTTTTTTTATCCCCACTGTTTTTGCTGAGCCTGGCCTCAGCACCCAGGTTTGAGCAATCCCTCAGTACAGATATGGTAACTTTGATAAGACTCATGCATTCATTTCCCTCATTGCTGAGAAGAAATCCTGAATTTGCTACAAGCAGAACCTATGTCCCAGAGGAATACCTCCTGTCTGTGTTTCTGTGCTCGGTCACAATCATCTCCATAAGAGGTGGCATTTCCCTTCCAGAGCAGTACTCCAAACATTCACTGTAGTGGAAGTGCATCCCTCCCTCAGTAATAATTGCACATTTCTTTCTCATTTGGGCAGCACTTCTGTCAGCAGTTAACTATTGGAGCTGCAGCTCAGATGATCATGGTCTTTAGCTAGATAATGTGGGGAGGGATTCAGATTCCTGTGCTAATGTTGCCAGCAAGCATGAATGCATGGTGGAGGAGAGTAGAGAAAAATAGTTAAATATGTTTTTAGGAATAGTTGCTTTAAATCAGTATGACCTGGGGCTTAAGGTGAGTTCATTTTATTTTGTACAGTCTAAGGCTGCATTTCAAACAAAAAATAGATAAAAGAGATTGCAGTTTTGAATGCACTGCAGCTGACAAAAAGCCATTTGCATGTTTTGCACAAAGAACAAAGGACTCTTGTTAGAAGAATCTTATTAAATTCTGAATAACAGAGTTCTGATAGAAAGGAAGAAGGAAAAAGTTCTAAGAGAACTTTATGAAAACAGAAAAAAAATACAGGTTTATAGAAACAGACCAAAAAAAAAAAAAAAAAAGACATCTATAAATACAGTATCAAGAAAGAAAAAAATGAAGCAGAATTAAATGTGAATGGGAGTGGGAGTTTGAAAGCTAAGAAGTGTAGTATGCTGAACATAAGCAGGATATAGCTCCAGAAATATGTTTGAAATGAGAACGTAGGTTAGAAACTAGATTTAAACAGTAAGAGTAAAAAGACAATGTGAGGTCAGGCAGGAGCCAAACAATGCCTTACCAGTCACATAAAATTAAGGAGCAGCTGTAGTCATAGGCAACTGAGTCTGTAATTATAAAGGCCTTGAAAACAAGAAGGCCTTGCAGGACTCAGACAGGGTTTCTGTAGGGAAAGCAGCAAGAACAGAAAATTGTTCCCTTGGGAAGGAAAAATTTGCAAAGAAGCTGTACATCTCTATTTCAGTAAATAATAGGAAATCCTCAGGAGATAACAATTCAACTCTCTCTGCCAGAAATCATGCAATCTCATCTACCGGATATATCATGTATCATGCATCCCATAGAGAGAAACAGGACTGCTGGATATCTCTCACCCATCACAGACACATCCTCTCTGAAAGAAGGTTTAACTAAAAAAAAGGTAAACTTTTAACTAGTGCATATATTTTTTTAATCTATAAGAACTGTCACAAATAAGTAGATGTACTATGTAGCTAAATCATTAAACTTTGTGATAGTTAAATAAGAAACATGGTCTGCAGAAAAAAATCCCTTCCCATACTGTTAATCTAACCTCTGGAGAAGAATACCATCAAACAGAAAAATATATGTATGTTTAGTAGCTAACATAGAATTTGTGTGGGCAGCCAGTGATGAGCCTGATGTCCATGAGGACTAAAGTAATGACAAACGTCTCCTTTCAGGGAGAAAGAATATGATTTAGGTTTGTAATTAATATATTATTTGCTCAGTAAGTTAAGCTCTGTATTGTGCTACAAGTTTTTTTATAAGTGGAAAAATTGTCAAGACTGGAGCTTGCAAATGCTCTCAAGCTTGGCACTTGAGAATGCCATTAATGGTGTTAAAGAAAAAAAAACTTGAAAAAATAATTTCTTACAGTTCTTACATATTTCCCTGCATCTATTCCCTACATATATATATATATTGTTTTGGACTTCTTAAAATAAAGTTAATGTCTCTGTCTTCCTTAACATGTGCTGCTAAACATATCTGAAAGGTGGCTAAAATATAGACTTAGATATTTCATCAGAAAATGCAACTGAACAAGGCCTTCCCCAGAGCTTGTAGACTTTTCTTCAAAAGCATGAAAATCAAAATATTTGAGCCAAAACTTAGAAAACTAAAACAAAGTTATCTTATATTGGACTAGTTGAAGAAAAAAAAAATCAGGTAGGGGAAGCGAATATGAATATGAAGTGAGATGCTTCTTCACTAAATGAAAGCATTTTTCCCAGCATGAGGAAAATGGAATTGGAATTGCAGTTAACTGGATTTGTTGTTCATCATGTTCCCACATGGAAGGAACTAAGTACATCTCACAATAATTTTTAATCAGCTTCCTGTTATTACTGTGCAATTAGGGATATGTATCTATTGTTCATTATGATGATATGCAATGTGGAAAACTGTATTTGTCAAACAGAAAGGCAGCATGCATGACAAGTTCCATGAACCATTGCTGACATGAAACGTCTCAATTCATAAATGTCGAAACAATAGTTTTATATCACAAGTGTCAAAATACATACTTGAGACTGTTCCAAGCAACAAAATAGTGGTTTATAGCTTGAAGACAGCAGAAGAAAATTTTCAACAAAAATGTTTTCCTTTTTTTTAAACAAAAAGAAAAAGACAGCAATTTATTCAGTATTGCAATTTTTTAAAAACTTTATAAGAAAATATATAGTTTTTTTTTCATATGTGTGTACCAAGCAGACCTAATAGAAATTCTTCTTTTTTTTTTTTTTTTTGTACTGATCCAAAGTATTTAATGTAATTATTTGGTATTTCCCCAGAATATTTCAGGGTTTTTTTTGTTTGTTTGTTTGTTGTTTGTTTGTTTGTTTTGTTTTGTTTTGTTTTTCTTCCATAAATCCTTCCTCCTCTAAAACCTCTGCAAATACTCTCAAGGCTTCTGTGAGAAGGCGTGTTGAACAATTTGTAAAACTGCAGTGGCATTGATGTTTCAAATTTTTTGGTTACTTGTAAGAGTGACAGAGCACTGGAACAGGTTGCCCAGAGAGGCTGTGAAGTCTCCTTCTCTGGAGATATTCAAAACCGGTCTGGACATGATCCTTTGCAATGTGCTCTAGGTGACCCTGCTTGGCAGAGGGGTTGGACCAGATGATCTCCAGAAGTCCCTTCCAACCTCAACAATTCTGTGATTCTGTGATTCTATGATCTTCATATCTCTATGGTTCTGGGTATTTTGCTGTGCACTGGTGTTGATGGGCTTTGAGATATTTATGCTGCTCTGAAGCCTATACACTCCATTTATTGTAAGAGAACGAACTATAATTAATCCAGCAGGTAACGATGTATTCTTTTCATTTTCAGATGCAGTGTAGTGCAGGCAACAGGAAGGAGGGAGGTGATTGTCCCCCACTACTCTGACCTTGTGAAGCCCCACCTGGAGAACCGTGTCCAAGTTTGGGGCACCCAGCACAAGAAAGAAGTGGACCTATTAAAGCAAGTCCAGAGGAGGGCTACAAAGATCATCAGAGGACTGGATCTCTCCTATGAAGAAAGGCAGAGAGAGCTGGGTATGCTCAGCCTGGAGAAGAGAAGGCTCAAGGAAGGCCTCATTGTGACCTTTTGATACATAAAGGGGTCTTACAAAAAAGATGGAGAAGAACTGTCTACTCAGGTAGATAATGATAGGACAAGGGGGAATGGTCTTAAACTAAAGAGGATAGATTTAGACTAGACATTAGAAATAAATTCTTCATTGTAAGGGCAGTGAGGCACTGGAACAGGTTGCCCAGAGAAGCTGTGGATGCCACATCCCTGGAGGTGTTCAAGGCCAGACTTGATGGGGCCTTGGCCAGCGTGAACTAGGGGGTGGCATCGCCGCCTATGGTGGGAGGGTTGGAACCAGATGATCTTTAAGGTCCCTTCCAACTTGAGCCATTCTATGATTCTATGAAAACAAACTCAGAACCAATAAATTTGGTTCATCCATTGTCATATTTAATGATGCTAAACAGATTATTTAACCTGTTTGGGTCTCAATTTCACCCTCTATGAGAAAAATGAAAATTAGTAGTTTTCTTCCCTTCTGTTTTGACTTCATTAGTGAAAAGATGTCAGATAACAGCAAGTATAATTATTTCTTTGCCTTTTCCATTTGAGGCAAAACCAGCAGTCCATTCTGTATTGATTCAAAATGTTTCATTTTCTAATAAGACAGCACTTACAAAACCAGGAGCTAATCTGGTTCTCATAATCTTTGGGGATATCTGGGTTGTTTGTTCAAGAAAACTTTCCTCAAATTAACTGAACTTCCTGGGGCTTCTGAACACTAGTGACCACTTCACAAGAACATAAAAAAACAAGTCCAGCAGCTCTGGCAAATTCTGAGATCACTGACATGAAACTTAATTATGAAAAATCAAATACTGAGATTGTTTTTTTCCCCACAAAACTATGGAAAAGTTGCCTTCTGCATTTCTGCGGAAGGGGCAGAAAAACTCCTGTGATAGCCACATGGTTTACTCTCATTAATCAGCCCTGTCCATGGTGCTGACTTTCTTCGTAACAAGATTATTAGGAATTAAAATCTCATTGGGTGGAGGTAAGAATCTTTACATTAATGCAAACATGACTAAACCATTTGGGATCTTTAATAGCTTGAGGGATCTAGAAATTTTCAGTTTTCTTCAAGTTGTGTTTTGCTGAGCAGATTTTTATCCATTATTTAATAGTAGAGAGCAATGAGGATGTTATTCTCAGCTAAGAACTGCAGTGAGTTTTATTAAAAAAAAAAAAAAAAAAAAAAAAGGTTTATTAGTGGCTCTTCCTAACTGCAGTTGGCATGAGATTAGTTGCAAGAGCAGAGGGAAACACTAAACTTGCACATTTTTGATACAGGAAGTCATTAGCATTTTATCTATTTAGAATTGCAGGAAGACATTCCTTTGGTGCAAAGGTGAATTTGAATTATGAGATTAAATCAACTGGCTCATGAAGTGCTATGGGAACTTGAAAGGAAAATCAAATGGCTCTCTCCCAATTCATAACTCAACAAAAATTCAGTACAGCTAGCAGCACAATGATTATTTCCTGTTTTATTTGCTCTAAGGAGAGTCTATCCTCAGCTACTTCCTGCAGCTGCCAATTCTCCTTTGGAGCTACTGATTTAAGTAGTAATATGGAACTATTTTATCCTTAAAAAGATGGTAGGACATACAGCTGTGAAAATGTGACGACCATTCCCCAGTCACCCCCCACTCCCCATATTTACTTCCATGGACATATCAAGAAGAAAAAAATATTTCGTTTTTCCTCAAGGAAAAAAAAAAAAGTTTGTTTTTTTTTTTTTTTTTTTTTTACTTTTCTCCTCTTTTTTTTTTTTTTTTTTTTTTTTTTATCTAGACAGAAAGCCAGATATCTTACCTGCCTGCTTTCGTGATAATCATCTCTGTCCCAATGTCATGAAATCTTTTCCACAGGTCAGCACACTGCAGTTCTACCTGGATCTCTTCCATGGATGAAGGTGGAGGAGGCTGAGGACCTGTTCCACCAGATGTAAGGTCAGAATGGGAGCCAAATGAACAGGATGTCCTTTCTGCCAACACCTCTGTGTCTGACCCAGTGCTCTGCTCTGAGTCTGTAAAATAAACATACCAGGTAAGACACTGTGGCTCTACCTACTGTAAGTAGAAAAGGGAGGGAAGAGGAAAGCCAGTAAAGGAACTGCTGAAGAATGGTACAATTGGCTTTGGTGTATATATATATATATATATATGTATGGTTTGTTGTGATTTATGAGCTGATTTTTGTCTTTGGGTTTCCAATATGACATCTGGCATTTTTATAAAGTTTTAGAAACAGCTGAAAAAAGACCCTCAACATAAAATATAAATAGCAACAAACACCACCACAATGCCAGGAACAGAGCACAAAATATAGATGGGAAAAAAAAATGAAAAAAATAATAATTCAACCCATAGTTTTAATCCAACATTAAATTGTCTCACTGGAAAACTATATTCCATGTAATTGAACATCCTCCCACACTACTATTGAAGAATTGGTTATGTTTAAATATTTTTCCCCTTTTAATACTCTTGTCATCAAAAATAATGAGCATTTTCTATTTTGCTATTTGGCAATACCATTTTGGAAATGTGTTTTATTTGCTTTTATAATATTTTTTTGGAAAAATTACATTTCCTGGGAAAATAACCATGCAGCATTTGGTGAGGAATATGCTCTAGGCTATTGAAGGACAAAAAGGAAAGATAGTAAACATATGGAATACGTTACCAAGGAAAGTAATTGAAGCAAACCACATAAAAGACCACATGAGACAACCACCTCCCTCTATGGGGGAGAAGAAGAGAATGGTTTGCTTAAAAAATAAGCAAACAAACAAAAAAAATGAGGTCGGACTAGTGTAAAAGCACAGGTGTGTTGAGCCAGGTAGCCACTTCTTTGCCAAAATCTCTCAGATATGTATTTTAGATAGGTATGGTATATATATAAATATATATATATATGTATGGTCCTAGATCTCATATGATAGGGCTATGGTGGAATTTTGCAAATAGTAATGCTACTTAGCAACAGGGTGCACACCTGAATTACATCATTATTCACAATACATTCTGCAAAGCAATGCACTTACATTTGGAATTTGAATTTTTACAGATTGGCACCAGTATTGAATAGATGATTGACAGAGCAATAAAATGGTGTGAAGTGCGCAGTCAAATGGATCAAGAGCTCTGTAGCTTTCAAAAACAGAAACAATGCCATGGAATGTCCTCATTGATCACCTAAATACAGTGAATGAATAGAACAGCTATCATACAGAAACTTAGGAAGATAAAAAGTAACAATCTATGCTACAAATGTGGTGAAATCACCCCAGCCAAAATTTCTTCCATATCAAACAAGTGCCAGAGACTGTCCAGTAACCCTGAAGTCATGCAGGTTGGGTCTCAGATTTACAGTGTTTCTGAGAGACAATATCTCCTGGAGCAGCTTGCACACTAGTGAAGAGTGCCACAGTTAAGAAGAAGCTGGTGAAGGTGTCACCTGCAGAACCCCAAGCCCCAACTCCTGCCACGTAGGAATGTTTTTGGAAAATTTGTACTGCTGCAATGGCACGGACATAAACTGTTTGGCTGAAGATATTTGAGAAACTTACAGCCCCGAGTACCACCAGGAAGCCTTTATCCTCTAGAGAATCCTAGGAGAATCTGACACTGCATAACTGACTTGCTTGAAGGACACTTTCAGTAAACTTTGACAAGAAGTTTCTGCATGTATAATGTAGAAATTCTATAGGACATTAGAAAGGTTTGGTATACACTGCTCTCAACCTTTTTTGAATATGTGGTCCTTTATGTCTCCCACTGACATCTAAGATGGGCTGAAGCTGTAAGAAGTCCATCCCTTTTAAAGAGTAGCCAACCAAGAGAGGACTATTACATGGAGACCAGTACTCCATCCAAAACTGATATCAAACACACAATCTAAGATAAGATAAGATAAGATGAGATAACCTGCTGGGGTTCTGTGCCCACAAGCTAGAGGATCAATCTGAGATTAAGGAGGCATTAAGATATTTGGTGCCTGCATAAGAAGCCCAGTGATGCAGGAGCAATGTGATACTTACCTGCTTTCTCTAGCTCAAATGATTCCTCCTCAAAGGGTTGGAGGGGATAAGCCTGAGTATGTATCACTGCACTAAGGATATTAGTTTTTGTAGTGATGGTTAATCACTCTATCCTTTAAGAAGAAGCAAGATAATACTTCTCAAATAACTCTAAGACCTTTTTGTATGATTACTCATGAAATGAATCGTTAACAATTGTCTTATATCTTCTTTAAGCTCCTAAGAAGGTGAAGGTAAACTACCATGAGGGTCTGAAGAGACTGAACCTAGGGAAAAGCTTCCATTATGGAGTCCTCCTCCTGCAATGATGTACTCAACTAAGGGTTCTCATATAGAGAGACTATTTTAGGCTACACCATCCGTGCTTGGTTCAGACACTCACAAACTCTGTATGTCCTCTGAAGTAGTATAGTAAATGGCCAACAGATGGCACCTGGCTAGATACTGTCCCAGAATCATTTCAGCATTTCCCAGACAGCCTTTCAAAATGGGCATGTGGATGGAGTCCCAGGGATCCCTGAGAATTGACTGGAATTGCATGCTGCAGAAAACTAAACATCACAGACCTAAATCCCCTGTCACTGACGTTATGCTGATATCACTAAACTGACTGCAGCAGTCTTAGGAGACTTTTTTAACAATGATGGAAGTGAAAGGACAGTCACATCCTTGAATATGAATTGCCATGTTGGCATGAGCCAATAACTGCAAAAGGAATTGCCTAATTACTAATATATCAATATCTACCCAACCATGCAGTACCACACACAGGAGGGGAAAATAAAATTAAATAAAGAAAAATATTTAAAAAAAAAAACTTTTTTGTTGTTGTTCCAAGCTTTATTATCTTCTGCCTTGAAATGTTATCTATAATTACTGCCGGATTAATGCTCAGAACAGCAAGTACCCCTCTTTATTCCAATTTTGGAAATGAAAGAGATGGAATCTCTAGGATTGCTGCTTTTAGTTCAATCTCAGTACCTTTGTGGCTCTTAACTGGAGTCTCTATGTAAATTAGGATTCAAAATTAATGAAGAGACAGGCAGCAACATCTGTAAGTGAGCAACATGCAGAGGGGTGCAGAGTGACCCAGTCTCAATGCCTCATACTTTGTGGTGGCTGGCAGCTAGCCCAGCTCAAGCAACTCTGCTGCACTTGCAATAAAGCAAGACAGGAAGAAGATTTGAGTTTTGTTCTGACAGTCAAACTTGGAGCTTAGTTTTCTTCATGCATCAATTTCAATGGGATGCAACTTCACTATACTCAAAGGCACTACTTCTATTTTACATTGGTGTAAGCAGGGGGGAAATAACGAATAGCTTCTGAAGTTGTAAATAAATAAATAAATAAATAAATTGTCTGTGAACTCACTGAGGAACAGGTTGTGGCTGTTACTACATATTGTGTTCAACTGAAGGACAAACAGAAAAAAAATAAATAAATAAAAAATAAAAACAAAAACAAAAACAAAACAAAACAAAAAAACAAAAACAAAAAATAAAAATAAAAATAAAAATAAAAATAAAAATGAAAATAAAAATAAAAATAAAAATAAAAATAAAAATAAAAATAAAAATGAAGAAGCTTTCTATAGCTTCTTCTGGCTCCAAAGGAACAAGGGGACAAGATAATATTCCTTGACTTTCCTTGACAAAGTGCCTTGTAAAAAAGACCATATTCTGAATCCAAAGTCTAGCCATAGGGAAATGCAGAACCAACATGGACCGATTCCCTTCAGAGTTAGGAGACATCTTCTGACTGTTACCACAGGAATTCTGGTTCGCTGGTGCTGTGATAGGTTGCAAACTTTGTCACTTTTGGCATATGTTAGGGAAATGGCATTTAAAATAGTTCTATCATTTTCTCTTGCTAGGATACAGTACAGTCCATGAAAAAGGATGCTCCAAAGCCAAGCTCTTCCACTGATTGTAATTAGCAAAGATGGGAGTAGATGCAGCTGAGGTTTCTAAAGCTACAGTATTACACTGGACTTTCAACTGAAATATTCTCAGGTCTATATGTTCCTTATTGATTTTATGGGCATCCATGAACTTCCACCTCCTGATCTTACATACCTTTCTCTACCAGCTCCTTCCCCTCACCTGAATGCTCGAAGAAGGACCCTTTCTGCTGCCCCATAGCTGTTGAGGTGAACATCTCCAAGCTCCTGCTGACTGAGCAGTTCACATCACTCTACCACTTTCATTTTCCCCTTGTTATATATCTCTTTCAAAAACTTCCACCCATTTCCATTCCTGGTGGTTCTTTTTTAATTTATTTATAAATATTTTTTATTCTGATGTTTCTGTCATTTATTTCTGCTCTTCTGTGCATAGCCAGAATAAAACACAGCCGTTTTGGTCTGTGTGGAGAACAATCCTCTGATCACAGAGGAATGCCAATGATCAACCCCTCCAGACTATATCACTCTCCTCAGAGGTGAAACAGAGTAAAGTTTATAAAATATTGCCCCTTGTTACAGGCAGCTTGCTGGACAAACAAGCTGACCAGATAGTTTTGATTGTGGGACTTGACCTGATCTGTCAAAAAGAGACAGGTTCTAGCAGGCACTATATTTCAAGGAGCTTCAAACTATCTATTGTGACACTACTAAAAAGTTAGGGGAGAAGTCTCATAGGTTTTGGAAATGTTCAAAATAACTCTCTAAGACCTGAAGCATAGCTTTCTCTCACTGCCACTGCGTTCAAGGCTGTTCCCTTTCTATTGCCCTGTTGGATGGCTTCTTGTTATCTCTTGTTACCTCACTAACCACATATCCAGCTGGGGCAGTTTAATAGTGCTGAACCTAGAGGAACAGAAATTTCTTGGCACTTTCATCAACTCGGAGTCTATCAACAAGACCCTAGGGTCACTTTCAGAGCCTGCAGGGATACTGTGGCCATTGCTGAGATTATATAGGAACAGCCAGTTCAGATTTTTCTTTCTTAATCCTTTTCCCATTTCTGCTATCTCTAGATCACCCTGGGAACCGTCAGCTTATGATTTCTTTTGTTCCACAAATTCCCAGGCTTCTTTTTGGCAGATAGGAAGGAAAACACCATTCTCAAAAGCATAGTGACTCTAAGGTCAGCATCCCTGCTGAGTGTCCCAAGATGATGGCCAATAACCCCAATCAGCTTCCTGCTCCAACACTATGTGTCCTGGGATAAAAGCTGTGTTATACAAAGCAGTAAGCTGCTACTGACTGCCTTATTTTTACAGTTCAGCTGCCTAGTATTCCTCATGTGAATTCCCTCTATCTTCATCAGTCTGGTACAGGAGGCAAACTGGTATGTGAGACATTAAAGACATTAATTTTCTAAGCAACTTCATACTTGGATCTTCAGCAGAATTTTCTCTGCAGCTGGAACACAGCAGGGATACTGTGCCCCATATTTAACCACTAAAACAAAAAGAGTTCAGTTTAGTCCTTGACCATATCATGCAGCTCGTGCACTCAGCACATGTTTTACTCCAAGGTATCAAAGAATGTAAACTACAAGAGTGAGAACAATGACAAAAACTTTATATACATAAAATACCACCTACCCAGAGAAGCCCAAAAGTCTTATTCTCTTTCTCTGTTTCTCTTTCTCTCTGTTTCTTTCCCTCTTTCCCTCTCTCTCTCTCTCTCTCTCTCAGTTCCCCCCCTCCCATATTTATGTGTAGATATCTGATGTAGATCCTGTCAGATTCCATTAGCATAAAGATTTCTCTTGAGTGGAATGTGGCAGCTGTTACAAGCTGTTAGAGGGTTTTTTTTTTCAACTCTTTATTTTAGTTTGCAAGGTTTGTGAACATTCAGTAAAACAGGTGGTCCTTCCCTCACTCCTGTAGTCAATTTTCTGGCAACCAGTATCTGCAGACTACAGAGATGGTACAAAATCACGGACATGCAGAGCCAGAAAAAAATTGGGGGTTGACACTTTTTTTCTATGAACTCAGCCGAAATATTAGAGACCTTTGCTCTTGCAGATGCTGCTGCCACCCAATAAAGTCAGTAGCGTGGGAATTATACATATAGAAGTATGAAATTACTGGAATCTGGATACAAAATATCACAATCCTATGGAAATGAAAGTGTAGAAACACTAAGTCTGAACAGTCCAGAAGAGTGGAGGTTGGCCTGGCCATGATGTGGTGGTTGCTGGTGCAATGACTTCACATATACAGGTGGCTTCTCCTTTATAACTAACACTTGGGTGAAAGCTAAGTGAAGCCCCCAGTAACCTCAAAGTTACACTAGAAGCTGTGCAACAGCAAAGGCAGCAGGAGCAGCAGAGGTGAAGCAGGCTGGGGTTCAACAGAACTATTCAGATTAACATGATTGCATTTTACACAGGTGGTCCAACAATAATATTTGCTTCAGGCAAATGATTCTAAACTATTTCTGGGTGATTTTAACCATACGCACATGGTGCACTAAGCAAATAACACAAAGATAATTCTGCAGGTGTCCTTACATATTGTCTTATCTCCCTGAATTGTTTTCCAGTCTTTCACCTCCCCTACCATATTAATTGTGCTTTCTTTGAGTACCTAGAACTTGTAACATTTTTATTAGTGACAATACTAACTTTTTATTATGTTATTGATCACAAGTTGAAATGAATTTCAGGATTTACCGGTCTGATGGCAGTACAAACATGTCCAAACTGAGAATTTCATTGATGCTAATGTTACATTGCAATCTCAGACAGCCTAACACTGTATTCAAATAATTCATTTCCAGCCTAAGACCTTTTTGTGAAACCACAGCAAGACAAAATGGCATTAACATCAGGAAAAAAAAAAAAAAAAAGCACACACACACCAAGTCGAAGCTAGAAGACATAATTATTTTTTAATTGTATGGATGGGAAATTGTGATATAGATAAATAAAGAAACCTGATGTGGTCAAAAATGAAAACAATTAAAGACAAGCTCATTCTGAAGTGAAGAGTTCCTCTGGCATTTCAACCTGAAAGGTTTCTTCATCCTTCTGAATCATAATTTTAAAAGGTGTTTTCATAAGATGACCCGAGCCAGCAAAGCTTGTGAAATATACTCAAGCTGATGTCTCTCCTTACTGAAATAAAGACTGAATATAAGGCCTGTATGACAGGGAATGATTACATATATATATGTTTATCTATGGCAAGCACTACTAGTAGAAGACTATAAAAGCAAACACAAAGACAAAAAACACAGTGGCTTTGGCTCTAAAAGCAAGTCTTGCATCAACTTGGCTTTATGCTGCCAAGAACAGACTGCCTCTTCCTTGGCTTATTCCAATTAAGACTCAAAAAAGGATACAAGCCCCAACAAAGAAAAAATCACCGTGATTCACTGGTATGCTCTGACTGTTCTACTACACTCCAGCAATGCAAAACAGCTGTAAACTTGGTTTAACCAGCAAGTTAAATTGGGTTTATGGCTTCTCAGTATTGGCAAAGAAGTACAAAGCAGCTGGAGTTTACTAGTACACTTAGCCCTGGGGGTTCACCCTCTAAAGTTAATTCTTATTCCAGCCAGGAAAAGGAACATCAGTCACAGTTAAACTTTAAAGTGATTTTTAATATCACAATCCATTGTTTTGTTTTGTTTTGTTTTGTTTGTAAGTTTGTTTTTGTTTTTTAGGATACAGAGATAAAGCATATTTTGCCCACATGCAGTTTAGGACCAGGTAATCAAAAGTCCAGTTCCAGTTTCAAGCTTGATCATCTAAGGATGGAGATGTTGGCTGCTGGGCTCTGAAGTCATCCTTGACAAATATAAATTCTAATTAGGGAAGTGTAAGCTAGGTGACCAAGACTGTTCTGAGTAGTGTCACAGCATAGGATTTCTTTGAATACTTCTCACCCAGTCCAAAGAAATTCTCTTAAGAAAACTGCCAACAACTTGTCAGTCTGTGCTTTAGACTGTCCATTACAAACAAAATATCCCATTGAATGGATGTCAAAAAAGTCTGTTTTATTAACTCTCCTATCTCTGGATTGAGCTATCTTGTTTGCTTAGAAGTATTCAATAAGCATAACCTTCCCCCAGCAAAGGTTTCTGGCAATCACCTATCAGGAGAACAAACACCAGTAGGTAACAAAACTTGACCTGGCATATGTTGCTGTATTATTGTCTTCTAGAAAACAAAAATTAGCTTAGGTATTGAGTATCTCAGACTATCTTTGAAGAAAACGTAATTTGAAATTTTGGTATAGAGAAACCAAGAGAATCCTAAAAGTCCCTGAGGAGATTCTCTGCAGCTGTCACTCAGTATTTCCTTAGGACAGGAAAAAACCAGCACAACTTCACAGAAGACTGCTCTGTACCAAACATCCAGAAAGGCCATTCATAAAATGGAAAAAAAAAAAAAAAAAAAAAAAAAAGGTATGAAAAGAAATACAATTCAGCTAAATCAATAGATAATATAAAAGAGCATAAAATTCAATAAAATTCAGAAGAG
This sequence comes from Netta rufina, assembly GCF_964035555.1. Classification (NCBI taxonomy): domain Eukaryota; kingdom Metazoa; phylum Chordata; class Aves; order Anseriformes; family Anatidae; genus Netta; species Netta rufina. The sequence continues at coordinate 123,799,623 of NC_140123.1, forward strand.
CACAGAGAATGGCAACTTTAAAAAAAAAGTATAAGAAATACTAGGGAGAAAGTGGGATTATTAAAAGAAGAGGGAGGTGAAATCGATGACAACTTTAATCTGGCCAAGATCCTAAACTGTATACACTACAAAGAATTTGTCTGGCCAATGTCCAAAAGTTTGTGTAAAATTAAAGAGTGAAAATGCACTTGAAAGTTAGGGAGAGCTAAAAACATGAAAGACCAGGCATTAGGTATATTATATGCTGCAGCCTGTAAACATAGAGTCATTATTCTTATAAATAAAACCATACAACAAATGTTTAGAGACCAGCCTAAACCAAAATGTTGGCCCTAAATAACCACAAATTGTGCAGGAGTTTGAAACTAGATCTTAGCCCTGGGTCAGGCCCCTCCCTGATGGGAACCGGCACAAGCTCTGGGACAGCCTGTTTCTGGATTCTGTGGCTTGGGAAAAAAAAAAAAAAAAAAAAAAAAAAAAAAAAAAAAAAAAAAAAAAGAGAGAGAAATAGAGAGAGAGAGAGTGAGAGAAAATCATTTGTTTAAAAAAAAAAAAAAAATGGCTAATGGTGCCCAGCCTGCTCAGGGCACCATTAGCACACAGAATTAATGCTTCAGAGGTGTCAATTCTCTCTGAGACCAATGTGATATTGCCAAGAAATCTAAACTGACTGTGAAGTCCCCAAAGTATCAACATCTTTTTTGTAGGTATGAATATAGTACCAAAAAAAAAAATAAATGAAGACTAACATTTTAAATATATGCTAGCTGAAGGTATTTTGTGGCCTACTAACCACAGAGAAGGAGACATTACATATGTTTCCCTATACCATGGTGGTTATCATGACAGCAGTATCAGGGATCCAGTTGGCAACTTCATAATGAGAAATGTCCAATCTTTTCCTGAGTCCTACTGAGCTACTGGCACTGTCATCATACAGCAGTGAGTTCCACAGTGTAATTATGCACAGAAGAAGAGAAAGAGTCCTTTTGCACTTTAAAAATGCATTGCCTTTTTAGTTTGACTGTCCTTTTGCCCCAGTGTTATAATGAGATAAATACCACTCTATGTATTTCTTGTATTGCCTTTCAGAAGGAAATAATTAGGAAATTTCCATGGAAATGGTTTTGCAAAATGCAGCTCCATTAAGCTGAAGTTTAGAGTTTAATTTGTTTGCTTTGTGCACAATCTAGAATTTTCTTTTGGGAAAACTAATTAGCAGACTGGTTCTGTTGAACCGATGTTTGGATTTGTAATAGTTCCACAAATCATTAAACTCATTTTTTTCATCCACATGCTACATTATCCAAGCTTTCTTTCAGACCACTTATCCACCCACACTCCTTCTGAACCAGACTTTATTCCAGGCACTCCAGGGCAATATCTGCCCTAGTGCAATTCTGATTACACTCTATCTAAACTTCTCAACCATAATCCAATATTTCATTCATAAGGGAGTACTTCCATAGCTCTTACTATTTTAATTGTCCACTCTCTGAATCCATTCTATTTTTATTAGATACACACAGAGACAGGTAAATACGTGTATGGGGTTGGTTCTTAAAAATGCATTTGGCTTTTAAGTTAGTGACCTGCCACTGGCTCACATAGCAGAAATTATAGTATTTTCATCGTACTTTATAGGGATATTTCTTGCAACCTAGCATTCTGTTCACTGTTTTCATCACTTCCTCAGAGTGACCAGATGTTTTCACTGAACTATTCACAATGAACCTGGGTTATTTTTTACAAGTGATAAACATATTCTTCCTGATGTTTAAGAACTTCTTAATGATTAAATTGATGCAGAGATAAGCAGAAAGACAGATACAAGCAGCATATTAACAGCAGCCATAGTTGGTAGAAGACAGGTAAAGGGATGCCAAAAGTGACCTTGGGGTAAGAGAGGGCAGATGAGTTGACTTCCATACTGTGGAATTTGACCAGTCAAAATAATCCCATGCAATTCTGTGCAGTGCATACAGAGACAACAATTCCATGAGAGCCAAGATGTGGCTCCATTTAGCAACCAAAATGTAAAGAAACCCTGTAGCTAGAGACTGCCCTTTCATGTATGGCAGAGGAAGGAGACACTGAGTTACATTCCTCCTCAGTCCAACAGACAGGCAAGAAGAGGAAGGGAGAGGGAACAGATAAACACAGGCTTCATGCCCATGCCCAGAATGCTAGACAATACTTCAGAGGTGACCCAAAAGCAAGCGTAATCTGTTCCCCAATAGAGCCACAGCGCAACAAGGTCATGGCTGAGAGAGACTTCAGGCCTGCCACAGCTCCACTGCACCAAAAGCTTGGAGGCAAAGAAGAGAAAGGAAATAAAGTTTCTTGCACTGCTCAAGTAGAAAACAAGGTGAAGTTTCATCTCTCCCATCTGAGCACCTTGTGAGGTAGCACAAAACACATCACCCACACTCATAGATTATCATCTCCCAGTCAAGCCTTCGGTGGGCAACTATCCTTCGCAAAACACAGCGGAGAATCAGGATGGAGTACTGCATGGTTTTTGAGTACTTTGCTCATAAAAAAAAAAAAAAGTGGGAAAAACAACAACAACAACAAAATGTTAAGAACACAGGCAGAATAAGTTTTAGGGACTAAACATATTTCTTTTCATAGGAAACAATTTAAGGAATTAAATGTCCAAAATAAAGATGGCTTATAAATGATTGCCACACATAAATACTAAAGGTAAAGAACACCAAAGGGGCAAAGAAAGACCAAGACTTTTTTAAGAGGCTATATTCATTGTGGGAGTGTATGCCTACACTAATATTTCAATTCAGATCAGGAGAATGTTTTTTAAGCCAATTTCATGATCATTCCCAGTCACTACTCTTCAGTTCACATTATGGAGTAGTCTTGGAGCAGATGATATTAGTTCCTTCTGGGTGAATCTAAACAAAAAGAGGTCCTTCAAAAGCACCCAAAGCATCTAATGCTAATTTGCACCCTGTCCACAAAAACAATTAGAGACAGTATAAATTAACCCTCCTCAAAAGTCATACAGCACAGATATCAAGTCTTGAACACCAAGCCTTTCACCCAGAAGATCTAATCCTCTCTGTCTGCATGGGCTGTTAATGCAGATATTGCTAGTAACTGAGTTCTGTAGAAGACAATTATTCTAAAATCCCATAGATTCTATGTAGTTCCATGGGGAAGTAGCAGCACAAAATTGGTGTTTTATCCTGGAGAATAAGTTCATGCAGTCTTTCCTTTTCCTTTAACATCCGTGCTCCTTGGATGTGTATTTGTGGCTTGGCTTTTTCCCTTTTCTTTTACTGTCTTCAACCCAAACTCCCTAAGTCACATCCTGACATACTCTGCCAACCGCAGTCCCACACATCAAAACCCCTACATGCAGTCAAACTTACTGATTCCAGGAAGTGCACACTGCTGTACTTTGTTGACTTCCACTGAGCCACCCTGATTTATGCCTGCTGAAGTTATGGTCCCAAGAGTAATAACACCTACACTGCACAGTTGTCCCCCATGTGTATATGCTATTATCCCTACAACAGATGCACTATCATGCATGCATACACACATCCCAACATCTGGCAGTCACAAGCTGGCTGTAATAACTCCATGAACTCCATTCATCTTTACAAAACTCACAAACACTTCATCTATATGTGCACTAAAGAGGTGCATAACCTCTTCCACTTCACTGGAAGAAGTATGTACTCTTAACCTGGCATTCACAGTCACACATGCAGAAATACAACCAAGCACTTGCACTTAGTCTTGAAGCACACGTTTAATCTTTCTGAATAACATGGTATGAATGGCTCTTGACATAAACACTTCACAGATGTTGCACATAATGTACATACATATATACCTCTTTATTTCTCAGCCATACCTGTACATGTGCTTACATGACCTTACCTGCTATGAGGCTCACATTTCCACTTTCTGGCTAGAAGTCATGTCAGAATAAAACTGATAAAAGGAAATGAAGAATCACTTGCAAACATCCCGATACAAATTAACTTAAAAACATCCCACTGCTTAGCACTAAAACTGGTACTTTCATTATTCAGAATTTCTGGATGTTGGAAATTTCCAATCTGTATTACTTTGCGTCTCTCATCCAAATCTAACCTAAATGACATATTCAGGGAGAATGTGGGCAAGATCTTCTGATAGTTTGGGTTAGTATTTTATTAAAAATACTTTAATTCAGAATACCTTTGCCTGCTTAGATGTAAATTCTCTGGACTGGAAACAATGGGATGTTCCCCTGTGATGTTCTCAACAAACTCTAAGTTACAGCAAAATAGGCTGGACAGCACACAGTCTGGAAGCAATGAAGTTGTGAAGGTCTCAGGTTTGCCCAATTTCCCCACCACCAATGTCAATGCATAATAACCTATTGGCTTCTGTGACCTCAGATAGTATCCTTTATGGATGTCACAAACAGGGATAGTAATTTTCTGTGTGTATGAATACCCACACAATTTCAACCATGCAGAACTAAACTGTTTCAGAACCCATTCTTTTAAAACCTTTAAAAGCATGTACTACACTTTGAAAATTATATGCATATTTTGAGTTTATTGAGTTTTTTCCCAACCATCTTCTCTCTAAAAAAGTTACTCTTTTTTCACAGTGGAAATAGCTGGCTGTATCTTACTGCAGATGAGAAGAAATATGCATTTTACTGATTTATTTTTTTTTTTTAAATACAGCTGAGAAAATGAGGATGAAGTTTTCATGCAGAAAGTAAAAATTCAATATTCTCAAAATGTTTTATGTCAACTACAGATAAGAAAATAAATGTTCAATTTATTTTTTTAGAAGAAAACAACAAGAATTTCTGTCTCCATTAACTTCTACTTTAGCCTTCAAGGATTGAGTTTAAAGTAATGAAGTTTCCAGGCCTCAAGTCTGCAAAAATCCTTTCCAGCTAAATGAATATAGTCCAATATAACAGCAACTTCTCAGTATTCTAGGCATCTTGGAATATGAGCTCTGAATGATGTGATTTGTTCCACATATCTCACTGTGCTGTTAACTATGAAAATTAAGGGTAGTTTTAATGATAATTTCAATAATTATTTCACTAATTAAGAGATATCCAGATAATGCACTGATTTTGCAGTCTTCTTGAGCCTTTGAAAATTCAGTGTTTGGCCTTTGGCCTCACCCTGCAGTCCAGCATTAGAGCTTGCACACTGAGAAACTCATCCTGTGCTTAGTTTCCCGTCACACCCAAAAAAAAAAAAAATATTTCACTAATTCAAAATAATAAGCCCAGAGGTGGAACAATAACTGTGTATACTAACACACCAAGAATCCTGATATCTACCAATCCTATGAGTGCTTGTTACCAATTAGCATATTCGTTTTGAAAGATCTTAATGAAAAAGGCATGGTTTTCTGATATGCAGATGATCCCTCACATCCTTCCCAGGTGTTGCTATAGATTTGTCTTATTGGTCAGCTCATAAGTGTCTCAGAAGAGCAAAGAGGAAAAGGAGAGTTTTAACTGCCACTGAGGTTTCATTATTAGTGGAGTATAAGTGCACAGGCAGCCAATTACTGCATCTCTTTTCAGGCCTCTAAACATATTATTTCATCACTCAATTTATTATCTCTGCTGTTCTTGTGCATCCTCCCATGTCCTCCTTATCACTGAAATGCTGTCATCTGTGTCTCAAAAGTTCCTTTTAGCCCTTTCTCCCCTAATGCATGCAGTGGTTGGAGAGAAGCACTAAACTACAATAAGAGATCCATCAGTTTTTATGGAGAAGAGAGAAGGAAAAGACAGTCTTAAAACAATGTACTTTCCTCCCCATCTCATCACCTTCTCTTCAATCATACTTCCACCACCTTCTTCTTGTGTGGTAAAATTTGATGTGAAAAGCAGCCCAAGCTTGTCTCTAATGCTGCTGAGCTTGACCATGTGGCTACAGGAGGAGGTAGCAATTTCCTTTCCTAGTGCAGTCACGAAGCCCCACAGTGATGCTTCAAAGCAAATCTGTGACCCACCACTTCCACCCTGGAGCCCAGTGGGGTCTGAGAAGCAGCTGGGCTGCTCTTCGGTGAAATGCATTATGGAAGGCAGGGAAAGAGAGGGAGGGAATGGAGGAAAACAAGGATAAAACAGAAGTTAAACAAATGTACAGAGTAAGAAAGGAGAAGGAAGAAGTTTGGGTTAGGATAGTTTATTGGAATTGGTTTGTTGACACTGAATGATGTAAAGCTTAAAGAAAGGGCAGTTCAGAAACCATTGCAACCCTGTACCTTACACCTTTTTCACAACCAGGCTAATGCCCTTAATGCGATACAATTCTTTTTTCCCCCTTTCTATGGTGTTTATCAGACAGTCTTGTTTTTTATTGCTGCTGCACGTCTGACTTGTTCAAGCAGATCAGATCATTTTCTGCTTTGTATGTCAGATAAGAAGGGACCTTGCAACCCATCTCAGCAGCTGGCTTGCCGACTTCCATTTCATGTCAGAGGAACATAAGAACAAAATAGTGAAATGTGGGGTTATTTCAAGAGGTTTCCCTTTGTTGTAGGAAGTACCCAGATCCTGGCTGGTGGGTCTGTTCTTTGTTTAAATCTTACAATGTTTAGGTGTAAAGAAGCCAGCACTAAAAAGCCTTTTGCCCATCTGCAAACTCCCTCTTCACCCAGCTCTGAGCAGTCAGGATGTCACAATGCTTCTCACTAGCAATATGGTGCAATGTAGATAGGTTCTACTGGGGCATGGAGGAAGCAAAAGCAAAAAGAATCAACAAGAACAAACAACAGCAATAACAAAACAAAACAAAACAAAATAAAATAAATGTGTCTGGCTGAAATTAGATGGTTATTTTCATGGCTGCATCTCAAGGTGTCTTTGCAAAATGCCAGGTTTGCAGCCACAGGTATCTTTTTGCTGCTAAAAACAAGTCAGGATATTTAGAGAAAGGTAAACTAATGCACTTTGTCTACCTCCTACTTGGAAAGTAGGAGCAAGAAGTTTCCTCCAGAATGCAGCAAAGCAAATACAATGTTACATCCCTTCTCTGTATGATTTCCTCTGCAACGGGGGCAAAAGCCACACAACGCTATTACAGCAAGTATTTTACATAAAGATAGCTTAACTTCCTTTTATGTGTCTTATTGTAACAATGTGCTTTTCTTGCAGGGAAGACAGAGCTGGAGAATAACGGACTCCACTGGTTACTGCGTGGGAGGAATCGAGAAGGTCACATTCATGAGACATACTTTGTGTAATAGTTCTGGTGTTTCTAAATTGAGAGGCATCACCAGATGGCCATGGCCATGGAGGCTTTTGTATTATTTAGGTAGCAAGCATGATGAAGGTTTTTGTTTGTTTGTTTTTGTTGTTCTTGTTTGGTTTGGTTTAGTTGATTTTTGTTTTGTTTTGTTTTGTTTTCTTGAGTAAAGGACACCTTATACTGAATGGAAATCACAAAAAATCAGTAAGAACCTTCCACTCAGAGAAGTCCCTCAGAGCACAAAGCAAGTATATTGCTAGAACAAACTGAGGTGCCCTTCCCATTTCCATCCCACCCTCCACCCCTGCATTCATCTACCCTCACACCCTCAAAAATTGCACAGCCCAGGTCTCTTCTTCCAGCAGCAAGCAGTCATTCTGCACTTTCCTGCCCTGAGGGAGGTGGCAGAGCACTCCCCACTCCTTGACATATCCAGCACACATTGTCCCCCTCAGTGAAACCTGAGCCACAGTGATTCCCTCCTTTGTGCATAAAGGCTGACATAAAGAGCTTTTCCACACCCCAGGAAAGACAATGGTCCTCTCTGCGAGTAGCATGGGACACAACGCTCCCTCTTCCACTTCATGCTGCAGCACACCCCTACACAACCAGCCAGTAATGGCATCATGCTGTTCCCATGGTACCATGCACCTAAACACATCATGCAGCAATAAAAGCTGTCAGCTGAACACAGAGAAAGAAAAGGAGAATGTATACCAGAGAGTGCTACAAAACAGCTGCTCCTGCCATTCAATAAAGGCATTAGTTATTTGCTGATTTGCAAGGCTCTCCCTCGTTTATGAAACTCATACAAAAACTTCAAAGTCCTGCTCAACAGACTTCAGCAAGTCCAAACAAAGCTTTGTTCTGAGGCCCACCACAAGCTTGCTTCTTACCTCTCTGCCCTGATACCCAGTAGGTGTCTCAGTACTATCAAGAAGGAACCACGGAGAAACTTAGTAGGAAAAGGTATATTGGTATATTAAAAATTCACCCTAAGAATTTGCTCTCTGAAACTTTTCAGTGGCATAGTTTACATAGTTTACTACCTCATGAAATTATCATGTGAACAGCTTTCTGTAGGCTCCACATCTGTCGCGGAGCAATTTTGGCCCTGGTAGGAGCTCCTATATGAGTGTCTACCTGGAACCAGGCAACTGAGAAGCACACAGAAAAAGAGCATCTCCACTTCAGAGGACAAGACTGGCTAACTGCTTTGTGAAATAGGAGGAGAAACTGAAACTCATCAAAGTCCTCATAAAGAGGGACTAGTGTGCATGTAGGAAATGTTACTCCCTTTGAACTGGGCTTTATACAGATTTTGATGTGCTTATTTAAGACCCCGCAACCCATTAGCTACATCCTAAAGGCCTACTGATGCTAATGTTCTATCTTCAAAACTGAGACTAGCTTTCTAGAAAGAATTCGACCAAACCAAAGCTGAGATCTTAACAGCCTACCAAACATGGTCTTCCATTTTGTCTGCATAACTGAGAGCATCCTCTTCAGGTCCAAATACTGTTTGCCACATCCATAACCTTAAATGGACACTGCACATATGCAAACAAAAACACCTAGCACAACATTCAGATATTTATGGGGAAAAGAAAGAAGAAGGAAGGAAGGAAGGAAGGAAGGAAGGAAGGAAGGAAGGAAGGAAGGAAGGAAGGAAGGAAGGAAGGAAGGAAGGAAGGAAGGAAGGAAGGAAAAGCTAATAATTACTGCATTAATATTACACTTTTTTTTTTTTAAAACATAAATATACATTTCTATGAAACTCATGAGGAAGGAAAGAGTAGAAGGGCCTAAAGTCAAAAAGTTTATACTTAAACACACTTTTATATAAGTCTTAGGGCAAAATGGATGTGAGAGCATTACATAAGAAGGATGTTGCTACATTTATATGCATGGACCAATACTACTTCCTGCAATAACCTAAGAACAAATCTGCTAGTAGAAGATAGAAGGCATCAACTTTTTAGTTTCTATCCCTGGTCTAGTACTTAATGCCAAAATAAGTAAGCATAATAATGTCCTGTTGAGGTTGCCAGTCAAGAGTTCAAAGGAAACCTCTAGATTTAAAAAAAAAAAAAAAAGCTCAGGTCTACCATCTGAGCTGAAGATTCGGTTGCTTTTCACAATGCCATAAGACTCGAGAAAAGTCATGTGTAAGTCAACTTGCAGAGGATAATACACAATGTTAATGGTTGTTAGATAAGAAGATAATTAAATGAAAATAACCCCCTCATCTGTAATTCTCACTCTAGAAGACTGCATAAAAAAAAAAAAAAAAAAAAAAAAAAGAGACTGAACATTGCTAAGATACCTCAATTTATGTCCAACTCTGACAGGTGCCCACCCTGCCTTTGAGATATGTGTTGAGCCATTACCAGAGGTTACTCATAGCTAGAGGTGTGAGACCCAGGCTCATAAGGAGTGCTGGAGTTTCCTCTGGGTTTCCTGCATAGTAAATTTCTTTGCAAGGCTCTAAGCAGTATTTTCTCTCTGAATTCGTTTCTTAAAAAAAAAAAAAAAAACACATACAGTCAGTAACCTTTCTGCGCATTGTGAAACTGATGCTGAATGAGCAAAATCTTTGCCTTTTTTAATAATATATGCATAAGTTTTGTTAGTTTTGGCATTTTGCTTATTACAAAATCATTTTTCCGGGGACCTAACACAGTCTTGCCGCAGTTACATTTGTTTACAACACCACTGCAAGGATAAGCTTCCATTTGTCATCTGATCCCTTTGCTGCATCACATCTCTTCACTCTACTCCCCTTTTCTATAACTCCATACCAATATGAAAAATCTTCACCTCTCAAGGACCTACTCAACCTTTTCTGTCCTCACTCTATATCCACAGAAGCCATTAAACGAGTCAATGCCAGCATTTATTTCCAGCATGCTATGGGTCTCAGAAAGCATGTCTAGGCCTATTTTTAAAACACGTTTTGCACAGGAGAAGAAACATTTGCACAGCCAGGTCATTACTCACCCTTCAGCTCTTCCTTCAGACTTGACTATACCATAAGGACTTGAAACCCATGAGATTAGTTACAGTACTGCTGTGCTCACAACGATCACCTACTGAACTGATCAGTGTCATCTAATGGGGCAAATCCTCTGGCATAACAATACCACTTGTAATTATATTCTAAAGTTATCTCAGCACAGTCCTACACACAGCCATGCTTACACCAGAACAACTGTGTCTTTTTTTGGCCTAGTTTACTTGTGATTTCCATAAACACACATGTATGCAAGCAAGTGTCAGTGCATAAGATCAGCTGGAAAAAAAAAGTAATCACCTCATCTCATCAGTTGACAAGTGACACCGTGATTCTGGGGTCACACTGTAGTGCACAGGCACCAGGGGGCAGAGCTGAGACTAAGCTTAAAGATTTGACTCTTATTTTCTGCCTTTCATGCCCGTTTCCCTGTAAACTGATGTAAAACCACGATTTTCTTGCAGGAGGTAATTTATTTAAAAGATGAGAATAACTTCCGAGTTGCCTCGAGTAAGTCAGGAGATGCTCCACAGACTTCAGCATCCTTTTGTGGTTTCCCCTCTCTCTTTATACAAGACTGCACAGAGGAACTTGGGAATCGAGCAGTAACTCCAAACACGAAAACCTTACTGCAGTGAATACTTCTTCTGTCCCATCCCCAAACACTGACCCACTGAATGAGTCCTGTAGACTGCCGATGAAAGGACTGTGTACTACTATTTCACACTCACAGCAAGAGTGGCACAGCACTCGACTTCAGAGGAACTAGAGTATGTGTACCTCCACCTATAAAATGTTTGTTTAACTGCTATATTCAGCTGCTGGAGTAGAGCAAAGCAGCCTTCATGCCGCTTAGCACCTGACCTACTGTTTTTCTGATTTTGTTATATATCTTTAACAGTATCATTGCTATTTCACACTTTATTTCTTTCACAATTCTTATACTGTCTGTGCACTCCTGGTGATTTACTGCTTGCGATTTCCTCCCATTTATTTATGCACTCAAATACTCCACAGCTTTTTATTTCAAAGGTTTGCAGGGCACTCAAATGAATCTGGCAGAAATGTACAGCTCTTGAGAAAAAATTTCATACAAATCAACCATACAGGCCAACACAGTCTGCCTAAGAATGAACAGAGCTTTCAAACTTTATAGGCAACATGTTTGCCTTGATAGTACAAACCACGAGGAAGCAAAAACCCCTGTAGAAACACAGGCTGTTTTAGTGCAGGTTCCAGTAAGTGCTTTAATTTCTGCATACGACTTAGAGCAATTCCACGCAGAATTTGTCACAGAGAAGTATTATATTCTGGCTTCTTCAATGAGCTCAAGCAGTTTCATACTTATTTTAGCCCACCATTGGTTTGAGAGGACTTCCACTAGGGCTTCACATTCCCAAGCAGCAAAACAGACACATTTACTTCCACGCAATGACCTTAAAACCCAGTCAGGACTATTTCTTTGTGCCTGTGCCAAGAGTGTCCTGAAGAAGTCCACGCTGAATCACACTTACCAGAATTGCTCAAATCTGAGCCATTCCCTCACAGGGGGCTATGATTAATTCACAGCTGCTACCTCCCAAGTAACAGTAAATCTATTAACATTAACCATCATCCAGACTGCTTTCCTGTGTAAACTCAAAACCTTCTCACAGAAGGCAGAGTTAGGCTTGTTGACAACACGTGGGGACTTGCACAAACCTTCTCAATGCTTGCAGCATCACTATCAGCATTACAGGAGATAGAGCTGCCATATATTCACACAGCAGCTTCACCTTGTTAATGCTGGCACTTACTCAATACCTTTTGCATCCATACATTTTCAGGATGTCCTACCCTGCACAGGACTCTCCTGGGTGTGAAAACAAAACAGGATCCAAAGGGAAAGTGATCTGAAAGCCACAGTTGACAGAAGGAGCCTGGGTAGTGGATCCTCCTCCCAGCCTATGTCCCTTCACACTCTTCCCCAATCTCTTGCAATAAGCAACAGCAAGTGGCAGCTGCTGATGCTGCCTAAGGCTGCAGGCTACCTGAGCACTCAGCAAAGAAATGAGATGGGAAGTTTACTTGCTCTGCTCCTAAAGTCAGAGCATCTGGCAGGGGCCGTTACAGGAGAAGCACAGGTAAATTTTAGGTCCAACACAATTACAGTCTCAGTTAACATAACCTTCAAACTTCCTAAACTGAATGCTCCATTTTGATATTTAATATCTTAAAAACCTGTTCCTTACGGTCATGTGACTCTCTCTGTGGAGCACTTTTTAAATGAAGCAAACAAAGTATGATAAGGACAATAAGGGCAAGGAAAATACAAAGAGAAAAAGGGTGGAAGAAACAAGATGGGGGGCGAGGGGAAAGAAAAACAAAACAAAACAAAAAAAAATGCAGACATAATTAAAGAAAGGAATAGAGAAAAAGTAAAGCAAAAAGAGAAAATCTGCCCACACATACACAAAATAATTCAATAACTGCAGACTTGCTAACCAACAAATTGAATCACTGAAAACATTCTCAAGAATTTCCTATGTGGCTTGGAAGCCAAGTTAAACAAATTAGGAGCCACCTCTCCTGCACAGGGAAGACTACGATACTTTCTATTTACTGAAATTAAGACTTTGACTACAGGTTTCACTAAGAGATCTGTTGGCTTGCACACACACACACACACAGAATAAATAAATAAATAAATAAATAAATAAATAAATAAATAAATAATCTCTTAAGACCTTTCTAAGTCTAGAGGTTTTCAGAGGAAATGGGTAGAAACACAGCAGATGGCACAGAAGTAAGAAAGAGGAAAAAGCACAAGAGACTGGAAGAAAGCTACAGATATCAGGGGAAGAAGCCACTAAAAGAAGAAAATAAAGTAAAAAAGCTCAACAGAAAAACGTTACAGAAGCTTAGCTCAAACAAGGAAGAAAAATAAACATAAAGACATGATAATGACCTTAGAAAGACATATAAACATGAAGACATAACATAAAGGGGGAATAAACTATGGAAGCTCAAATTCAGAAATGACTGACACTGCTAGATAGATTGAACAGCTTCCCAGAGTTCCCCAAGTATAATTTCTATGCTTTCATGGGATTCCCACATTGCACAATACATGCAATGACGTTAGGATGGACATAAAGCCACATATGCTGGATTATGAAGGAAATGTATGAAACTCCTCTAATCTCAAATCTTAACCCACCGCTGTATTTCTCTGTATACATTTAACTCTGTGTGAAGTAGTCCGGTTCTCTTCTGAATCATAACAGTTATATATGTCAATTTTGGTGGTATTTTTCCTCATTTGCAGTGACACTATAGATTTATAATCATTCTCCATCACGCTGTCTTTTTGCACAGGTCATAGCTCAGTTACAGAGACAGCAAACCAAAGGAGAAAAGCTCTCCAGTGTAATATCCAGTCTCAAGTTAGCAGGCTGTTGCAGAGAACCTACAAAGCCAAGACTTTAGCTACTGTCCTGTGGAAGCTCAGGTAGAAGCAGTTATGGATTTATTTGGAACATACACAAAGTAAATGTGCAAGAGAGCAAATGACAGCATGAAGCCACTGCCATACCATTGGTCTGAAAGCATTGGATGCTGGATATTGTGCCTTCCCCTTCTGCAATCTCTGTGCCCAGAAGAAAAACTATGAGGAGCAATTCAGAAGAGTTCCCTCACAGTCCCTACATGGGAGCCCACTGGCACCATGCTGGCACCCAGAACTGACCTCTGCTGTGCTGAACATGGACATGTTGAGGGACTACCAGGAGAAGGCTTGTCTGGGACCCATGGTCCTGAAGCATCTTTCTCTTGAAGAGAAGCCTGTAACCACGCTGCCTTACCAGGCTTCATAATTGCCCCACACATCTTCATGTTGCACCAGTTGGGAACTCTCAGTAGAAGTGTTTAGAAGCATTTGCAAAATGAGATAGTGACTGAAATTTCCAGGATGCATCAAATGATCTCTTAACCAAGCACCTTCAGCATGGTGCAGAAGCATGCAACCATGAAATGCAGTGGCCTTGCTTACCCCACGTAGCTACCCATATAACACAGTACCAAAATAACTTCAGAAGTCCTGCCCTGCCTTTGAGTGGAAAATGTGAGATATGTATATGACTTTATTTTCACTAAGCTTGGGGAAGAATTAGGCAGGGATCAGGTGACATTTCTCCTGCAGTCCCTCCTCCTGCTGCCTGGAGAGGAAGGTGGAGATGGACCATGACACAAAGTTGGTGGACCATGACACAAAGTTCCTGTCATCAAGCAAGACAAGAGGCTGGCTGGTCGTCTGCTGCCCAACTGCAAAGATTTGTGCGTGTGTGCATTTATTCCTACAGAAAGGGGTCCTCTGAGAAAAGGAAGGCAATGGGGAGGTTGGACATTCCTGAACCCTTATTTGTTAATACACAGTGTCAGCACTTTTCTTGACTTTGCTGTTCTGGTCCACACAATAAAGTGATGGTAAACTGAAACTATGACAGAAGGTGGTCAAAAATGCTGATGAAATAGTGTTTCTTTAGAAAATGCAACTTTTTAAAAGAAGAAGCCTGTCATAGAGTTATAATTATTATTCATAATGGAAAATATGTCAAATTCCCTTTTTCATGTTGATGATTACAGCCCTTTTTGTACTGACATTTGCAAAAATATCAGTATTATCATGTCCATATATTTTCCTAAAATGTCTTGTGTATTCCCACATAATAAAATATTTTACACACAGTGATGTAGGAAAGACAACAACACTGTGGAGTAAGAATAGACACCAGAAACGATCCTACAGACGGAGAGAAAGGTGAGCAGCTCTTGTTCACTTTCCTCCATAACATGATCTTGCAGGTACCCTGCTCTGCTGTGGGGAGTCTACGTGGACACACATTGGTTAGTGTGAAATGTCCTGAAAAAACATGACTTCTCTGAAAAGCTAACACAAACAAAGGCAGCAAGGGCACCTGTGTTCCCCAGTCTTCAATGATTCCTCATTTCAATCCATTAAGTTTCTCAATTTACCAGCAAAGTAAATCTGGGAAGGTTTTTTTTGTTACTATTCCTCTTGATTTTGGTGGTGGTGGTGGTGGGGTGTTAACCTTGTAATCTGGCCGGCTGAGTTCCTTCCACTGAAATGGATTTTATTCTTGCAATTGCAGCAACACTTTTCCTGGTGGGAAAGCAATCTCTCTCACTTCTCTCATAACAGAAGCTCTCCTGCATCAGTAGAAGTAGGAAGATACAAAAACACCTTTTTTTTTTTTTAAGAAAAATAAATTAGACTAAGAAAAGATCTGGTTCTCCACAAAATAGAGGTATTTGAACCCAGTGCTCTTCAAATTACAACAGATTGGTAATTTTAGCACACATTTTTGTTTATTTGTTTGCTTATTTGCAGAGGTAAAATTTATAAGCTGCAGTTCTGCCCTCTGACTAAAAATCACTCTGAAATGGCCTTCATGGCATAACCACAGAAGTAAACAGCAGTTCAGAAAGTACCAAGTCATTACTCCCCAATTCCTGTAAAAACCTGTATGCAAGCATAATCTTGATATAAACAGACAGTCCTCTCTGTAACGGTACACTGATGTAACCCAAAGTCTGAAGAAAAGCATTTCCTTTGCCATTAGCAGTAAAATTCAGCATTTCAGTGCCATTCTCTGTCATTTCTTCAGAGTTCCCAAAGCAGAGAGCCCAGAGAATCCAGCAACTCCTCCTATGGAGCAGGCAAGCACAAGTCAGCCCAAAGGCGATCTCCTGTACTGCTGCCTTATTTTTGTTTGAGTTAGTGAGGGTTTTTTTTAGCATGAGATTCAACGGAACTGAAAATATCTCATAGCACAAACTTTGCAGCATGCTGTGAGTAATTTACAGCTGCCAAAACCATCTAAATCAAATCCCATG
The DNA here is from genome assembly GCF_964035555.1 of Netta rufina. Lineage (NCBI taxonomy): Eukaryota > Metazoa > Chordata > Aves > Anseriformes > Anatidae > Netta > Netta rufina. Next base: position 123,815,787 of record NC_140123.1, read on the forward strand.
AGGGATTCTTCTTTCTTCAACCCATGTACGTTAGAAAACAAAAATGGCCAGCAGCCATCCTCCTCCTCTTTCGCTGATCAGATTCCTGCAGCTGGAGCAATGTCATTAGTAGCAAGGCGTAGTTTAGCAACACAATTTTTCTTTTTCTTTTCTTTTCTTTTCTTTTCTTTTCTTTTCTTTTCTTTTCTTTTCTTTTCTTTTCTTTTCTTTTCTTTTCTTTTCTTTTCTTTTCTTTTCTTTTCTTTTCTTTTCTTTTCTTTTCTTTTCTTTTCTTTTCTTTTTTCTTACCAAAGGAAGGGAGAATTTGAGAGGTGAAGTATGTGGTCTAAATTCTCAGTATTGAACAGTATCTTGGCTATACAATTATTTGCAATTGCAACTCACCCAACTGCATGCAAAGTCAGCTCAGACCTGTTAGGATTTAATGTCTAACCGGTGTTCTGTCCGTACATTGTGTGTGATTGTGTTCAATTAGAACAAGGTTTTAATGCAAACAATGAGAAATATATAAAACACAATGCAACTCAAATAAGCACATGAAGCATTTCAGGTTATTGCTCCAAAATAACCCACAGGCAGCTTCAGAAAATGTGCGCCATGATTTATTGATTGAGGAAGTTGTTTCTAAGGAGGCTTTTTGCCCTCATTTTTCAATTTTCAGTTTCCAAAGGGAAACCTCAGGACTATGTATGAAGGCTAGTGTATGTAAGGTGGGGAGTTCACCTTCCATAAAATTCTGGATAACATCCAGGTAAAACCAGGAGAAGAGACAAAATACTGGAAGAATTCCTTGACCATACAGAAGATAGATACAGCAGATATTATCTAGGCTGATGAAATGCTGGCTGAGGTAGGTCACCAAATGAAAATAACAAACCAAAGCAGAAAGGCAGCAAGAAGAAACAATGCAATGAGAGGCATCAGGAATAAAAATTTGATTTCAGAAGGACTTGGTGAACCACAAATGTCACGCTTCATGACTTGAGGGCAAAATTCCCCACCCAGTGCCATCACTGGGCTTGCTCAGTGCAAAAGGAGCCCAAGAGCAGACGTGCACAATCCGGCTCTGCGTGGGGTCCTGTGGCAGAGCAGACAAAGGTGGCAAGGAGAACAAACAGGGACTCTGCCAGCAGGGCCTCCTCAGATGCTGCTTGCTAGAAAAGGGGCTGTGGGGACTCAGAAGAGAAGCTTCACAGTAGTTTCCAGGGTTTCTTCCCTTCATTTCTCCCCACCCACTGCTCAGGCCAGGTGCTAAATATGGATTTAAGCCTCTGCACAACTTCTTTACAGCAGTTATTCCAAATAGCTTGTACTCCTAATTAAAGTTATTTTGTGCATGCTGACAAAAAAAATATTCTATTCTGAAAATCTACATGAGCACTATGTTGCACAGCCTGGCTCTCAACTCTTACTTTCCCATTTTTCCAACATCATGCTCTTTTCCCCAGCTACAGTGTGGTGGGGCAGGCTCTCCCTTGTATTATTCCTTTTCTGGAGGGCAGAAGGATTTCAGCCTCAATCTCTACTCTGTCTTGGAAGACTGGAGCAGTGACTTAGTCCTGCAGAGCAACTTGTGACAGTCTGCTTACACTTCGTGTTCCCCACAAATGCTGCTGCCAGTGAGAAGATACCCATTCCTCTTCCAATGCATGTTGCAAATGGACAGTGAGAGACGTTGGCCAAATTTCTGTGGGGATTGAGTCCCATAACCAGGTCCTGTTGTCGGTTCCCCAACAAAAGTCAAACTTTTTTTTTGGAGGAGGAGGGGGGCGAGGGGGGGGGGGGGAAGGATGTTGTTTCTGTTATTGTAGTTGTTGTTTTTTATTTTGTTTTAAGAAGCTTTTCATTGTCTTTGGAATCCCTCAAGCCAAAAGCAATTTACTCCAGAATTCTTAGTACCACCACCCGCATAGCTTGTGGTAAAAGTTCATATACTCACAAGGTTCTATTCAGAGATATTTTCAGGGCACCAGAAAATGAAAAACAATTTAATAGATGAGGAAAAAATTAGCAACATATTAGCTAAAACTGACATGCAGTTTAGATACATCAGCAACTATTGGTATAGTTAGCACAGAACACATTTGCAGTTCAGGTTTAGTTTTGCTCTGTAATTCACTCTTACATAGTCAATATGACACAAATCATGCCTTCTTAATGCTTTCCTCATACAGGAGTAATTTTGCTCTGCCATCTTCTTAACTCCTTTTCTCCATTATATTTTTGGCTACATTATTTTTTGTACCCCTCTATATGAAGTGTATGATATTTTTTTTGTTATTTTTTCACCATGAAAATTCTGTACATGTTAATTACAGTGATTTTCATGCCTCTGATCCTTCATCAGAACAGTAAAATGCACTTTCAATAGAAGGGCTTTCTGATGAGTGTTTCATGTATCCTCCTCCCTCCAGCCTCAATGAATTCTGAGGAGGTTTTTATCTTGCCTGTATTAGCCCCTCTTTTATCACCAGAAGTTTGCCTGGATGTGATCTGTACTTGAAGAATCCCCCCTTTGGCTTTAGAAAGGATTTATTAGAAAAAAATCATATAACTAACATTAATAGACAAGGCAAAATTAAACTTTACAGAGAACTCTCCAACATATGTAAAGAGTATTCTATTTCCCTTTACCTTAAATCTAGTCCTTATTTTTTAAACCAACCTCAAGAAACCTGATTTAAACTGGAAATATATATATATATATATATATTTATGCTGCTTTAAAACTTATCATCTTTACAAGAAAGCCTCTGCAAGGGAGTGTCTATACAAAGACATTGAGGGAAGTTATACGGAACTAAATGAAGTTGTTAATTTAAAAGGAATTTGCTGAACTTCATTAAGCCATTTATGGGGCTGAGAATTAAGATGACCCTGATCTGATTTTACCGGCTGTATCTCTAAAGACAATTTACATGAGATTTCCATGTAAATTAGTTAATATATTAAAAAATAAACCCAAAAACTGTACCACAAACACACTGCTTTAACCATGACTATTTCAAAGAATTCTTAAATCCTGTCACCTCTTGTGGTGATTATAACTAATTATGAACTAAATGCATGGGATGCAGAAAGAAGGAAGACAGGTCAAAGAAGAAGACTGCAAGGTGGTAAGCTGCCAAAACAGGTCATTTCATCCACAAGTCACTCCTTGCCTAGGTCACAAGGATCTTTGGAAATGCAACAGCAGGGAGGGATTTCCAGACAGAATCACTTGATGTTCTGATGGTCCCCATGCAGTCAATGAATTCCATAAATTGGGCTACCACTTCCACAATACTTCCCACGTACCAATCCCTTTGGGCATGCATCGTGCCTGCATGATTTCTCTACAGAAGGCATCAGACTTAGTCCGGCCATGCATCACACTAAATCCACATCTAGGTTTTTGTGCCTGCTGTCCCACACTCCTGACATTTGGATATCCAACTTTTTTCCTGATCTTTCTTGCTGTCTTTTGCCCTGCTTGTTGTCCACTGTTACTCACTCTGGCAGACTTGGGAACCTTATAGTTTTCTTGGTAGTGTAAGGATTTCATCTCTTATGCTACAGGAGTTATGCACTATAGCTACAATAAGTGGCTGTAACAGCTAAGGGAGTTAAGAAAAGATCTAGGTTGTGCTGTATTCATGATTTATGATGCAATGCTGATGTGTGTTGTGAAAAACTTATGATTTGGATCAGTTTTACATTATACTGTTTTCTAAGGAGAAATGAATGCATTTGAGACATATGCCCATTTCTAAAAGGGGGAGTGAGGGGGCAGTTGAGGTGTGTTGTTGAGGTGTGTTTTTCATGAAAGAAAACTGGGAAGTATTTGCTTTTTAAAGAAGTAAAGGAAACAAACTCAGAAAATCTACTTGTTTCCCTATGTTTTGTTTTTCTGTGCACACAAAAATGTACGTATATTCATATGCAGTGACACAAACCTCATTCAAATCAAATAATGCAAGGGGTGCTCTGGTATCACCCATTTTCTTTACTCTAGATCTTGCCTTCTCTTACGAAAAAGGAGAATCAGCAGTAGTTACTCCCTGCTGCAGCTGCAGCTTCCAGAGGAGGGAGACTGCTGTTTCTGCTGTGTAGGACCTGCAAGTTGCTTACTGAACCCTCAGCTTGCCCATACAAACAGCTGAACCATATCTCATCCAGTTTTGAAAAGTAAAGAAAATTGCCCTTGGGTTAAGAGCAAGCACACTGAATTTCAGAATTCACTCACATTTCATACAATTATATATCCACATTTTAAACCCCTTCTTGTAGGAAGAAAAAAAAATAGTCCATGTTTTATGCACATTTTATGGTGTTTTTGTTTTTGTTTTTACTGCAGAATTACCTGGGTCTCCCAGTTCAGTCATGATCTCTGCTATAAGCACCAGGAATTTTATTCTTAAATCTATCTCCCTCTGTTAGAAGCTGTTACTAGAACCAAGAATTTTCCTTTGGTATCTTATTATCTTTTCTCTCTAAGCTGAGTAGTTGCAGTTCTCCAGTCTCTATACTTCTAAAGACTTTGAATGTCAGAAATAATTTCTATTGCCCCAAAAGTGTTTTTTGCTTTTTTTTTTTTTTTTCCCCTTCTGGTGGGGTGCTGACCAAAATGAACATGCATCCCCCAGGTGGTTGTCACTTGTAAGTGAACCTTCTCCCTGTTTCTTTTCTTCCTCTGTCATCTTCCTCTAACACTGACCCTGAAGAATAATGTTTCCCTCCTACGGGCGTATAAATATATGCAATTATAGTGATACTGTTGCCCAGACACACTGAGGCAGGCAGGATAAGCAAACTCAAGAATAATTCAAACTTACAGAAACCACTTTTGGTTCTGCAAACTGAGCAATCAGGATCTCCTCCAGAGCTTGAAGACAGAGGCAGCACTCTGCTGTACATCGTGGGTGATGTGCACTGCCAGTCCAAGGTCACCAGTGCATGTGCAGAAGCAAAGAATGAAAGCCCTGTGCCCCTATGAATGACAGCAGGACCGAGAGCCCCTGGTCCAGAAGCAGCTGCAATTCTAGTATTACAGAAAACTCTTAGCATGCACCAAAGCTTCCTGATGGCAGGTGTGACTGCTTCCATCCAGATAATCACTTTCATAAAAATAGTTTGCTTGAGGGACAGGGCAGAAGATTAACACTTTTTGTGGTTAATAGTTTAAGGGTCAAATTAAGTTCTCAGGCATGACTGAAATCTGGTTAGAACTGCACAGGTATTTGTATTTAGAAGTGATTCATTCTAATGTCCCATTACAATTTGGATTTGCACAGAAAAAAAAATTAAAAAAAATACAAGAGTCCATAGGAACAGATAGCATAAGTGAAGCAATGGGCAAAGGAGGTGATTTTGGCCAGAGTTTTAAATTATCTGAATGAGTCAAGGGTGAATTAGCCAAAACCAGCAAGGAAGTCTGCATTAGTAAGTAAGTGTTAAATGTATCAGGGAATTTACAGGCATAACATTCTTCACCAGAAGACAGCAATAAATACTAGCTGATAGCCTATAAAACTGAGAATGTTGAATTAATAAGATCAACACACTCAGATACACTTATAAATACAAAATAACAATTGCTTATGCCTGGGACTCAGAAGTAAGGCTACATCATTTAAAAATGATGAAGAACATTTATTTTTATTAGTAACAGAGGAGGATGCTAGATAAATTCAGATCAGTCCCCTAGGAATAAGTATTTTCAACTTGGCAGGCTGAGACCACTTGTGCACAACAATTCTAAATGATTTGGCTGAAGAGATCTCTGGCCTGCTGTGATGGACTTGAATGAATCTTGCAAATGCAGGGGAATGCTAAAAGACTAGAATAGTGTTGGTATTCAGTGAATGGGATGAGAGGAGTGTCTCTGATGACGAGCCTGGTATCACTTCTGGGCAGAAGAATGCTAAAGCTGGTAAGGGGTCCCATTCATAAAACAACCAAAGAATGAAGATATAAATAAAGCTATATCACATGATTTGATGGAATATAAATCTTGTCAAATAGGGTATGCTAAAACAGGCAAATGCTAAATTATATATTTAGGAACAAAGAATGAAAGCCAAACCTACCAAGTGAAGACTGTGTTTTGAACAGTGCTGTGTCTGGAAAGAGTTTGGGGTCACAGTGACAAGAAACACACTGTAGACACACAATGAAATACTCTGCCAAAACCAAGTAACAATGTTTAAACTGGGTAAGGGGAAGCTGAGGTAGTTTTAATCATGAATGAATGCAGTATGGTGTTACTACTTCTGGAATACTGTATGTAGTGCTGTGCACAAATTTTCTAAAAGATATTTTAAAAATTAATGGGATGGAGAAAAAAAAAAAAAAAAGGAGCAAAATTACTTTAGGTCTAGAGAAAATACATTACAGAGAAAGATACATGGATCTCTGCCTGCTTCACATACCAAAGGACGACAGGACAAGTTTATTAAAGTGCAGAAATATGCTTACAGAATAAAACACGAAATAGAAGAGAATTATTTCTGTGCTGAAACGCCCAGTTTCTGAAGTTTTCAGGTGAAGCCTATGTGCTTTTCTAGAAGACACTCTTTAGCCAAACAAAAATGTGACTAAGATATTGCAATCTGTGATACATGGAAAGGTAATGAAACAATCTAATGGTCTCTTTGGTTCTTATGCATCCCAACTGCTTCTCTCTCTTATGATTAGGAGGTAGGTACATCTCCTTGGATTTTCATTAAAATAACAAAGAAACCCATTAGGGCAAAAGACCATTCTTTATTCCGTACTAAGATACCATGAAGCTACAGGCATCTCAGTTCTTTATGAGTCCCTGATGACTTCATGGCCTACTTTGAGCGAGGTTTTAACCCTCTTAGTATTAAAAGAAAAAAAGAAAAAAAAAAAAAAAGGAGAAAGAGAAAGAAAATATTAACTAAAGGTTCAACATGCATTTTCTCTAATGCCATATAATATCAAATATAGAAAGGGTGGATATTTCTTTGTATTGTAGAGGAAGCTGTTAGCATCGTTTAGTGGTTGAAAACAGTAAAATAAACTAGCTAGTCAGGAAAAAAAAAATAGAGTAGAATAGAATAGAATAGAATAGAATAGAATAGAATAGAATAGAATAGAATAGAATAGAATAGAATAGAATAGAATAATTAAAATAAAATAAAACAAAATCCTACAAAAAACACTATGTTTATATAACATTAGTATGTTATTCAGCCCACAATGTTTGTTGCCTGCAGCATATCCCTGTTGTTAGTGAAAAAGGTTCGAGGTTCAGTATTAAAATATATTGTGCCCTTGTCCTGGTTTTGGCTGAAACAGTTAATTTTCTTCATAGTGGCTGGTAAGTTGCCTTGTTCTGGATTTAGAAGAAAAATAACGTTTATAACATAGTGATGCTCTAGTTGTTGCTGAGCAGTGCTCACAATAAGTCAAGGACTTTTTAGCTTGTTCTATGCCCCAGCCAGCGAGGAAGTGCTGGTAGGGGACACAACAAACACAGCTGACCCAAAGTGGCCGAACGGGATATTCCATACCATGTGGTGTCATGCTGAACAATAACACTTTGGGGAGCTGGCAGGGGGAGGCAGCCACTGCTCGAAGACTGGTTGGTCATCAGTCAGCAGGCAGTGAGCAGTTGCATTGCACATCACTTGTTTTGTACAAATATATATATATTACTTTATTATTACTGCTGGTGGTGGCATTATTAATTTTCCTTCCTTTTCTGGCCAACTAAACTGTCTTTATCTCAACCTGTGAGTTTTCACCTTTTTTTTTTTCCCAATTCTCTCCCCATTCCACTGTGGGTGAGTGAGCGAATGTCTGTGTGGTTTTTAACCGTCTGTCAGGTGAAACCACAACACTTGCGTTCATTTGTATGAAAAATAATGAGTCATTACAGTGAAAAAATGTTATTAAAGCTAGTAAGACAAAAGCTCTCTTTAAGTTTCACTACAAAAAAAGGAAACAGGAGGGATCAGTTATCCTACTGAGATCCTCTGAGCTTCAAAACCAACAAGAGTTTGAACCAGAAATAAAGCTGAAATAAAACTGGGAGATAAAGCAGGTTCTTTTGCCTTCAGTGCAGAGGGACCAAATTCTACAATGTCCTTCACCTTCTCCCACCAGTGGCATGAATCCAGAGAATCTCTGTTGACAGGAGAGGTGTTAATGGTAGTTTTCATATATTGATATGAAAAAACTGCAGCAAAGCCTGCAAGAGTAATGATTGCATAAAGTCCTGGATTTGGTTGCTTTGCTATTCTCCTTTGCATCCCAGAGCATTTATTGTTCTAGCTTGTCCTATACTCTCCTCTGTAGGCCCAGATGGAAAGACCAAAGAAAGGTATTTTTCTACTTGTACATTAGTGGGGCTTTACATCTTGCAATGTTTATGGCTTTGATGTGACTTTTTAAGCAAAAGCTTATAGTGGGGCTTTGCGTGGGCAAATTTGCCATATTCTCCCACTTCATGATTTCATCTAAACCATACTCCAGAAGCTCTGGTTTTAATATCCTATTGCATTTTTTTAGTTCAGAATCACAGAAAAATCAATGCACAGGAAAACAACACCCTCAAAGTATATAGAGTGCCCCTGTTAAATCACCATCCTCAAACTCTCTTGATCAGGTCCGATTTCCTCTTTAAACTCTTTTAAAATCTCTTATGAGTCCTAGATATCACTGTAGAGCATATCCTGCTTTCAAACATGCTTTCACAACAGCTCACAGTTTCAAGAGACTTAATAACAAGCAGCACTTCCCCCGTCTGGGCAGCAGAAATCTCTCTAGCGAGGCAGGGTGCCTTCCTTGCCTTGACTTTCAAAGAGAGAAAAAGCTTTGGGGACACCCAAGGTATTTTGTGCTGCTAAGTTACCCCGGATGATGAGGCCCCTTCCATCTGTAGGAAATAAAACTCTGAGAGGACACCCTCCTCTTGGCAATGTGCAGAGACATCATCTTGGACCGGGCACACAGCCACTTGGGTAAAGGCAGCGCTTTAAGCCATGTCCTTCGTTTGATTTGAAAGATACAGCTGCAGATGCACAGGCGAACAGCTGCAACTTGTGTAGGCTGTCAGGCAGGACAGCAGACAGCATGCTGGTCAAACCAACAGAGCTTTTAAAATAATGATTCCCTTCTGACCCTGGTATCTTGCTCCCCTTTTGCAAGCACCTTCCACTGTAGTGTTCAGTACATTTTGCTAACAAATAATTTCCACTCACTCTATTTTGCAATTGTGCTAGGACTCCAAAAGGCACAAGATATATGTTTGGAGATCTGGGAGGGTAGTAATAGGGCATTTAAGAGAGAGATGATGGACAGGAGAAATTCAGAATGATTAGCCTGCAGCTAAGTGAATAGTACAGAGTAAGAAACAGAGGATGCAAGAAAGTAAACCACATATACTAACGAGCCTGAAAAGTCATCTGAAGTTTTGTCATCTTCCATAAATAAGACAGGATATCTGCAATTGCAAAGGATAGGATTGAATTGGTTATAAAAGTATCAGCTCAACAGAGTAGAATAACATACTTAAAGTATTTTAGAAAAGCAGTGGCTGGAAACTTTGCAGAACAGATGAACCAATTCAGATGATATCATTAAACATTAAATGGTTGACCAGCTTTGGGAAAAGAGAAACAAATGAAAATTATAATAACACTACTGTGCAATTACAAGAACCTCCTTTGCAGACCAATGATGAAAGCTGCTTGAGATGCAATATGAGAACAGATATCATATTGCTCCTCAAGCCATCAAAAGGAAAAGGAGTGGCAGTTTTATTAGTCAAATATCGTCTTTTCATCCTAAAAGAGTGGTGTTTGAAGATGGCAGATATATTCTGATCAAAGACTTCTGAAGGATAATTTTAAAGAATGTGTACTCCATACCATTCCACCCAAGGACAACTTTCTTTTCCTTCCTTCCTTCCTTCCTTCCTTCCTTCCTTCCTTCCTTCCTTCCTTCCTTCCTTCCTTCCTTCCTTCCTTCCTTCCTTCCTTCCTTCCTTCCTTCCTTCCTTCCTTCCTTCCTTCCTTCCTTCCTTCCTTCCTTCCTTCCTTCCTTCCTTCCTTCCCTCCTTCCTTCCTTCCTTCCTTCCTTCTTTCTCTGCCTTCCTGCCTTCCTTCTCTCCATTTCCTTTCTTTTCATTTTTTTTAAGAATATTTAATTGAAGATAGGACAGACAATTTTAGTCAGTTCATAAATCCAACCCTTGATAGGTCACATTGATCAGGATTTGCCCAGAAGAAGGTAACAAAGCTAGTCACCTTGTTAGATTCTGATGATTTTGGAAGGTGGTAATGCTCATAGCTCAGGGGATATCAATTCAGTGAGTAAGGGAGTGTGTAAGCTCACTTATTATCATCAATCATGTTATCCATTTTCCAGAACTGATGTGTTCCCTGTCACAAAAATCTTGTTAAATCATGTTACCTTGATCTCCCTGGAAGTAGTCAGTAAATACCCTTCCTCCTTGTGCACAGTTTTTAAGGACTGTATTTTAAAACAAATTATATTAACTTCAACTGGCTACAACTCTGTTTATAACCCCAGCAAAAGAAATATTTCAGTTATCTAGCAGAAAACATTAAGCTCATTGAAATAAGAAAATTCTGTGGCATGCTTATAAAGCAAAGATTAATATTAAAGTTACCAGTAAAAATTTAATCAAGCCAAGAACCAGTGAAGAAGAGGGCTTGACGAATCCCTTTCAGTCTGAGATAAACAGAAAAGTTCTAAAAATTTTGTAAAAAAATCTAAATGGATTGGAGGGACTGGATTTCCCACAAATCTGTAAAACAGAGCCAACCTAAAGACAAATGTAGAAAAAAAAATGCTATGTAAGGGAAAGATGGTGAACTTTTTTTTTTTTTTTAATTTTAAATATTTTTTAATAAATTAAAAAAAAAAAGTAATATGACAATTCCTTTAAAGGGATGGCAAAGGACATTTGGTAACATGTTGAGAAGAGACACTGGGTGATTTGAGACCAAAATAGTTATTGACTACAGGTCAACTCTCCAAAATCCAACAACTTCTAAACCAATTGAAGGACTTCTGTCCTACAGAATCACACAAGACATACAGAATTCTTGGATAACCCACTTAACAGATGGGAGGTAGTAATATTATTGAAATCCTGAATGTAAAAGAGGCAGCAGAAACAGATGGGTTATGACCAAATATTGTGTCATTAAACCTATTTATCAAGATTGTGCAAAGTAGAGTCCATCTTCCAGAACAAGTAAAAAAATGAAAAACTTAAAACACAGAGAGCTGTAAAGCTTAAAAATGGTATAGGTTGGAGATCTTATTTCTGAGTATAGAAGAGTATTTCAATAAATATAATGGGAATTTATAGTCACATCATTAAAACTATGATTTTGAAAATATGTTAAGGATTTGCATTATGCTTGATAAAGATCCTACTGCTTGTCTATTCATGGATTGGATGTCTTCAAGGGGAAGACAGTTGACAAAGTCTTGCCAAAAGCTCAGAGCTGCTTGCTTTGGCCACAAGGCCCCAGTCAGAATTCTCAGAACAAAACAACTAGAAGACGGATCAGAGGCAGGGCCTGCGATAACCTTTTGTGAAACTTTCTGTGCAGGATGCCTTATAAGCAATATAGTTTGAAACATGCAGGTATAGCTCAGCTTCTATACATAAAATTGTTAGTCAAGATAAAAGTGTTGCATTTCTGCATTCCCTCCCCCCCCCACAAAAAAAAAAAAAAAAAGTTCAGATATGAACCTATTGGGCATTAAAGATTCAGTGAGATACCTGGATAGTTCAGGTCTTTTACAATGTAATGCGATATTAATCTGGTCCAACATATAAAGTTTAAAATAAACTAGATTTTTAAAAAAGCTTAAAGAAATAGGACAAGAACAGAGATTCCTGAGATGGGAAAAAAAAAAAATGTGAAAATGAACATACCCCCTCACTTTCTTTTCCTATTTCATTGCTTACTTGTGTGTACCAGACATCACTTTAAAGACTTGAAAAGCTGTTGTCATGAAATTCATCTGGCAATACACAGAGCCAAAATCCAACAGCTTGGTACTGTTGAGGCCTCCCACAATGGGAAGTCTTACAGGCCTAAAAGCGTGGCATATTATTTCAGAGCTCAGTTGAAATAAGGAACCCAGCTGAAGTATGTTTTATACTTGTGGGCAAAGCTATATTCATAGATTGATGCAGAATGAGAACAGCATGAAGAAATTTCTGAGATTACTGCTGCATAAGAAAGAGATTAAGAACAACAACAAAAAATTTATAGTTCTTTATTTGGCCTACCTTGGTATACACAGATAAATAGGAAAAAAAATAATTTTAAAAAAGTTAAAAAAAGTTTCCCTTCATCTTTTTACATTTACCATCTTGGTTAGAAATAAACCGTTCTTCACTCAATCTAATGTATATATCCCTTTGCATTATGACAGCTGTCACCCATTTAGATGAACTCTTTCTGAGAAGGGTGTCAAATCTTATGAAGAGATTTGTGATAACAAAGTAAGAATTCCTCTTTTCTATCAGTCATAGCCATCAGCAATAACCACATAAGAGCTCTCATCTGGCATTTTTGCCCTTCTGAGTAACTGCTATATATGAACTCAAGGAAAAAAATGAATAAATTGAAAATATTTGTAATTCTAATGAAGTAGATACATCAGCACAGAGAATGAGTGGGGGAATACATAGGCTATTCATCTTGCCAGTATGATTTGCTCAAAGAAAACTTTAATAAAATATACTTCTGCATTGAAGCAGTAACAGTTCAACATATATTCTGTAATGGTGGCTTTTCCCACTGGAGGACCTCATGTGAGACATGCTTCTTTTCTGCCATCCTGGTTTGTACCAAACCCAAATATTCTGAGTGGACCTAACAAGAGCCCTAGTTCCTGTGGCAAGCAGCAACACGCCCTGGATCTTTTGGGCTACTCCTCACATTGAATCCACCTTGTGCAGAAGAAAGAGAGAATATTCGTCTTGCTGCAAGACCCTAAGTGTGAAATGATCAAATGTGGAAGATACCATTTCTCCTCCTTTAACCAGTACTTTCCCACTTAAAGCTGCAGCCTGCTAATTCTGGAAGACCTTGGTAAGAGAGATGGAGAACACCATCAAGGCCACATTTCTAGAAAGGAGTCAGAAGAAGGTAAGATGTTTGTAAATACAACTTCAACTCTTTGCATACACAAAAGGCAGAAAATCACGAGGTAATGAGTCCAAGTCCCTAATCAGTACTTTTTTTTCTTGGCCATTAATGAATAATACTATTTATGTATGAATTATTATATATGCATAATAAAATATTATATAAGAAATAAATTATTCATTTTGCATGTGTGTGTTTTAATGTTTGTTAACAGGCATAATTTTTACCTTATGTGAGTTGTATCATGCTAATATTTTCATGAAGCTTGAATATTCTGTTTTGCAATTTCTGTTTGCTGTAGCTGTGTTTTGGTGTGTTGTTTTTAGTTGTCTAAATAAAAAATTGTCTTTATTTTTGTTTAATGGAAGGTAAATATCTTAGGAAGTGCCTGCCCTAAAGATTATGTGCCAGACAACATCTGGACAGAATTATCAACAGTAATGTTGCTGTAGGCAAGATGGTCTAAGAGTATGGTGAAAAAAGCAGAGAAAGGGAGATCTGAAACAAAACGGAGACACTGGACTTTTAGGGAAGAGATACTAGGAAACCAGCTGAACAGAAAGAAGCTTAAATTGGCCAGGAATAAGCACAAAGGAGCAGACCAAATAAGCTGTTTTAATAATGGATACTTCTTCCTAGCCAGACAGGCACATCCTTGACAAAATGGATAGGTCTGTCCAGCAAACATTTTCTGGGCATTTCATCCCGTTTTTCTTCTCTGCCAAACCTCAGGATGAGTAGAAGTGATCCTTTATTGTCTTAATAGACTAAGAAATTAAAATACAGTGGATGTGCTAGGTCAGATTAAAGTCATGTCTCAAGCTCTTTTAGATTACTGACAGGAAGTCATAGGCACACAGAGATGCTGCAGAGCCTGACCTCATCCGTATGGCTTGCACTGTGCAATTCTTGCTTTTATTGAACAAAAATAAAAGGAATTTATCTCAGATTACACAGATAATGCCTATCTCACTGCTGTTCTGCCCAGTTGGCTACTGCTTTCATACTTCTGTCTTTCTGGGTCAGTCTCACATAGTGTCAACAAGTGAAAATTCACTCAGGTCACTGGAATTGATTTATAGCCACAAGAATGTGGATTTTGCCTTTGTTTTCCTTTGTACTACTTCCCCACTCTCCTTTTCATCTTACTTTTTCTCAACAGTAATTTTTTAAAGATTTCTTTCCCTAGAACTCTGAGGCTTCATGTGCCTGGTAGTGCAAAGGCAGATACAACTGAGTTCAAAGAAAGGCCCAACGGCAGAAGTGACTTGTGTTGTATGGGTCTGGCCTGCTGAGTTCATGAAAGCAAAGTTTCATCTGTTTTTTGGATTGGGCTCTTGACCTGCCATAAAAATAAATGATATCTTCTACAGTTATTAAATGGTAGACTGTTTCTTGTTACTACTGTTGTAGAAGTGTCTCTTCCATATGCCTGTCATTAAAAATAATAAATTGGGCTCCCTTATCTTATGGAGATCTCTTACTTTACCCCCTTGTTTTGGTCTCTTGTTCATTTCCATTTATTGTTGCTGACAGACTTGCACAGTTTGGATTAAAACAAACTGCAGCAGCCCTTCTCCCTCTTACAGAAGAAACACTACCAATTCACACCTTCTTCTGATATTTGCTTTACCAACTGTGCTCTAGGAATGTGTAGTGGGAGTAATATAAAAACTCCTGCACAACAGGGAAGGACTTCTTACAAAGATGGTATTCTCACTACTCTTCACCATTGTTAGAGCATTATTCAGTTTCTCTTTTAAAATGCTGTCATTTTGTGTTACTTTTTGCTATTTAATTCTTAAATATATATATTATATATATTTATTATATATTCTTAATATGCCATGAAACTGCAAATGTCTATTCATACCATGCAATAGCTAAGCAGGGTCTTGAGTGTTTTTAAGATTAAACACCACCAATAGCAAGGTTGCTGTTCTGAAATGACTAGTTATCAATTATCACTAATATTTTCCATGCAGTCACATTACTGATATACAGCTGACACCTAATAGCAGTCTTGGTCCTCTAGATTTAGTTCTTATGCTTCCTCCTACACTGAGCTTTACCCTTCATAGTGACTGCACAACAAGACACAGAACTCTTTTTGATTATTCATCAAGTAGTTGCAACAAATTCAGCAGGCCTCCTTCAATTCCAACATGTAAACTGAAAGAATTTCTTATTTTTAGGCTGGGAGATCACAGGTCTTGCTGCACCAGAGAAGAAATCCTTTACCATATCCCACACCCAGATGACAGCTATTAAGAATATTAGCATTAGTTTCCTTCTAATAGACAATTAAAAGCCAAGTGCTGCAAACACATTAATGGGTATGGTGATTAAAGCAGGACTTACTCAAAATAGCATGGGAGCAACCTATTCAACAGGCAGTGTGACACTTTGCACTAATGTCAAGGTCCACAGAGGTCCACAAAGACACCTCTCACACCCCATTGATGTTACACATTTAACTCTCATGGTTAAAAGTCACTTGTGCACTTTTCTAGATAGGAACTCATCCAAAGACAGCTTTCATCTTGAATTTTTTTCCTTTCCATCCTTTTGTTGTGGTTAACTTAGTCCCTTTTTCCTAAATTCTTCTTCTGTGAAGAAAAAAAAAAAAAAAAAAGTAATTTTTAAAGCCCCTAGTTCCTTTCTATTTGACAAGGTGCATTAACCTGTATTTTAGATTGCCTTCTTAAAGTAGCATCATGCTATGTTTTAAATCAAATTTGAAAAGTAAAGCTTCTCAGGGTATATAACTGATCACTGTGGTCATATTTTTCTTTCATACTAGCCACTATGATCCTATTTTCATGTCAGGAATTACACTGTTTCTGATGTTATGCTAGTCAAATATTAAAATGCTCTAGGAAGTCATGTTGCAGAGTACAATACGAATGCATTAGTCACTTACATGTGCTGAAATGTTATCCAGGAACATTTCCCAACTTCTTCTATATAATTGGCCACCCAGACTCCTCAAAAAAAAGAACAACTAATTCATGGACCAAACAAATACAATCAACAATGGCTTTCCCTTACAATCAAGTAAAAAACAATCAAACAAACAAAACAGCAAAATATTTTACTTCTATTTATTACTTTCATTTTTTACATTCTGCTTTCTTGCTCTCAGCTGTAGTTGTGTTTTCAGTGTGTTTGGCAAGTGATCCATAAACTCAGTCCCACAGCTATTGAATATAAGAACTTAATCTTGCTACCATTAACTGGAATAGGTGTGGAAGCTGGCTTAGTTGCAATTATATGGACAGCCATTTGAAAACAAACAAACAAAAAAAATGTAAATTAATATTATCCTTGGCTTTAGCTCTGTTTATATTGAATTCATCTGCTGAGCATTTCTTTACATTTCCTCTGTGGCATTTCCATGCATTGTTCCACTCTCTCCCTAGTGTTCAACCAGAAGGACAATAGGAGAAAGTAGTTCCATATTTCAGCTCTCCGTACACAAATGGAACCAGCCCAGGCATTTTATTTATTTATTTATTTTTATTCCCCAAAAAGATCCCAGGGCAGGAAAGGAATGCTGGATCAGGCCTGTCCATAGTCGTGTGTTCCCGAGCATCCCACAGAGGGATGTTGTTGCTATTATTTTAACAGCAGATCTTTGCTGTTGTTGCTATTTTAATGGCAGATTTTAAAGCTTCCGCTGACATTGGTACAGACCCTGAAGCTCAGCTAGAGAAACAGAGTTGGTGAGCAGATGGTGATACAAAGGAGGAATGTTGTATCTATAAATATTCTGGTGAAATTCATATCCAGTGCTCCATGGAGGAGCCAACAAACTGCACTAAACCCTTAATGCAGGGTTTAAATTAGTCTTATGTGGTAAATGGGTTCTTAATCTGGGTTTCCTTGCCAGGGAGATTTTCACTCATGGGATCTAGCTATTTATAGAAAACCACCGGAAAAAAAAAAAATGCAAGTTTATTCTGCATTATCATTAGAAAAATGTTAGCATTTACCAAATAAGGGGAAACATTTCCCTCTGACTTGTCAGACCATCTAAAGCATCCCAAGGGACAAAGCAGTGGTAAAGGCACATCCATCTCCAGGAAAATGTTCCTGAATGGACTGTCTGAGTTTACATTAAGACAATGTTACAGTGCATCAGTTGAATATGTGACAACTCAAAACTTCTCCCAGAAAAAAAAATAAGCAATTAAAATGACATTCAGTAAAACTCAAGACGGTTTTAATGATACAATTTAATACACTGAACTTCTCAAAGCAAAAATTAAGCCTGAAGTACTGCATTCAGATGGTATTCTTAATTTCGCCATATTTGAGTACATTTTAGTTATAGGATAATGGGTCATACATACAGAGTTTTACTTATCACTTATTTATATATCACTGATGGAATACTCAAATGCTGCCTGAAACAAAAAGAACAGGTTCCTATACATCTTGGCTTGGGGCTGACAGATCAAGCAGCCTGTAAGTGGCAGGACCTGAAGCCAAGCTCAGCTCCTTGCTGTCCTCACCGCCCTTCACCCTCGCCATCAGGGCATGCATCTGGGCAGATCTGCAGGACATGTTATGGACATCTGCGTGAATCTGCAGAACCTAAAATAGGAGTAATGAGTTTGGGCATTTTGTTTATATCTTCAGGTGCTGATTTGATGGCTAATCATGGTATGCTGCACTCCATTAACTATTTCTGTACTTGCCAAATATTATGAAAGGAGATCAAATATTGTAAAAAGGAAATCATTTGTTTAGAAAATCTATGTCAGGAACAAAAGGTCACAGACACTCAGTGGGTACCCTTTTACCAGCAGTGCATTAGCATTATCCAATTGGTTTTGTCTCCTAAAGTGGCACTCAGATCTAAACATTGAAGAATGAATCTGCACAAACAAAAGCTGTGTGGAAGTGTGAAACTTTTTTTTTTCACTGTCCTTTCATAAGCACATAAAATAACTCTAGCCTAAAGCATCTTCTTTGAACACTCGGATGAAAAATCTAAGAGGAGAGATTGTTCATCTATGCATCAAATATTTTGGTTATATTTCTTTGGAAATGAGGCTCACAGGGTTCCATCAGCTGGCCAGTTTTCCCTTTCCTCTTAATTTTCTGGACCCACAGGTCCAGACTGACTCACTGGTCAGCTTCAAGCAAGTTTGACAGAGGGACAGAGGTCTCAAAGGGATACAATTTCTGTAAATTCTGTGAAAATCAATGGCTAAACCAAGAAAAAAGAGTACAAATTAACACCCCAGCTGCGAGACAGTCTTAGCTTCTTGCTCTGTGTACTCATCTAGGCAGGACATGCCGAGACAGAGAAAATGCTTATTTTACAAGGTCTAAATACTAACGTCTTGTCTGTGTTCTGCAAATGGCTCTCAATAAAACAGCTGCACTACTACACTAGAAGAGACAACTGGGCATAAAGATTGCTTCATTTCTCCATAAATTTCCTGCAAATGAAGCCCAAAAACTGTGTAATGTCAAAACTCCTTTCATCAGCTTTTATCTCAAGTTGATACACAGGAAAAAAAAAAAAAAAAAAAAAAAAAAAATCCCACCTAACATCTCAGTCCCCTATTATTGCTGATTGTCATGTTGGGTCTGATGTAATTTTGTGCACTGTCTGTACCCAGATCTGCCAGATGACAGTGGGTTTACACTCAATCAGCTCTGGCACAGTTTAAAGTTAGTATGCTGGACTAGAATTTTGCATTATGGTCACGTATGCCAATATCATACTTATTTTTTTTTTTTCAATTTCGTATGCAATTTAAGCTTATAGCTTCAAGTAAATGCATAAATTGCATCTGATGTATTTTCCAGCTCCCAGCAACTTTAGTGAGACAACTTTTCTGAGTAAGGACATAGGACTGGACACAGTTTCACTTTGCTTAACATTCTGTCTTGTGCTGCCACCATGGAAGGTTTATAAAAACTGGCAGTTTCTAAATGAACTTAAGTTCCTGCATCAGAACTGTTAAATATGCAAAATTATATCACACACCAAGAGAACGAAAATCAAGGTCCTACTGGTGTTCAACGTCAAGCAACAAAAGGGCTCAACAGTTTTATGTTGAAAGGAAAATACAGAACGAAAATAAAGGAACTGATTCCTCACCTCACAGCTACAATCATTTCGATACACACCATTTTAATGGCTAGTTCTGCTTAAAACTATATACTTACAAGATGAAAAATTACATTCCTCTCTGAAGGGTCTGTCTCTTTCTATAGTTACACATCACATCTAGAGTTTCTATAATTTAAGAATTAAAGAAATATATTTCACTCTACATCCTGTATTGCTTACTTTGTGCCACTGACAGAACTCTGTGCAGTTTCCATTTCCCCTACAATTAGGCGCTGATCCTACAAACACATAAATATGAGCTCACCTTTCCTGCTGGGAGTGATTTCAATGGGAGACTCTCAGCAATGAAGGACATGAATACATTTTGGCAGGATCAGGGCCCCAGGTATCAAGGAGGAAACTGGCTAACAGAAACCACCTTTGCAAACACAATGAGGGGAGCAGGAAAGATCCCAGGAAAGAAAATTAAAGTTTAATACACTTTTAAATGCCAGCCAGTGTATTTAAAGGGAGTGTTGGCGGAAGTTGGAAGATTTCAGAACAGATCAGGCTTTCTTAAGTGCAAGTTGAGGGTGTCCCTTTAAGGATTTATGGTATGGCACAGACCACGGTTTGCTTAGCTTGGCTTTTACTAAACTATTATTTTCTTTTGCTAAGAGATTCAGCTACTAAAAGCATAGCTTTTTCCTCTTCACAGCTGTTTGCTCCCATACCATTGAATATTTTCCCTCCAGCTTTTGCCCTTGCCTTGCTCAAGGGATGTAAATGATGCAGGAATTTCTGCTGCTCTGCTTCAGTTTAGCGGAGTGATAATCTTAGGCAAACGCTTGAAATCTGTCTTTCATTAAAAGAGGTTTTTGCACTTCTGTTTAACACGGGGAATTTTTTGAATTGCCCTTCTAAGAGAGAATTTCACCCCCACTTTTGCCTTGAGGGAAACCCTTGCTGCTGCAAATATATCTGCTGGATCCATGGGAATACTGTTGTTGCTGAGAGGCTCCCACCAAACACAGCAGACAGTTTGACATTCATGTCCTAGGTCCTTACTTTAGTTACTTGCTGCAAACTAAAATGGATAAATTGATGGATAAAACAATGCTTCTCCCACTGAAAAACGAGGCAATGCTTTGCTGCCCTAGACAAAAACAGGTGTTCAAATTCCACAGGAAAATGAATGCCATTGCAGGAAAGAAATGGAAGTTGCTTTCATTACCAAATGCCTGAAACTTCTTCCAGAGTAGGAGTCTCCAACTTCCAGCCATCAAACATAGTACTAGTATTGAATAGTTATTGCCATAGTAAACTGTAAGTGCAAAACAGGAACATAAAAGATAGAGATCTGTAAAATGTTTAAAATAAGTTAAAAGTTTAAATCCAGGACTTTACTCAGCCCAGAAAATGATTAGCCTACAATCTGATTTAAATATATACATAGATATACATTCAAAATATTATTAGTATAATATATGTAGCATCTAATATTAAAAGTCTACCTATATAGAGAGACTTGCAGACTACTTAAAGAAATTGTATGACAAGAAAAATGGTATGTGAACCCAGATGATTTGCTGTTCACTCTTGGACAGTCACTTTTACTGAACTGGTAAGTGCAGCAAGAATTTCTTTCATGCAAAAAATTCCCATTTCTTAACAAAAAGAAATCAGAGAGAGAGAGAAAGAGAGAGAACTGCATTCACTAAATATGGGTAACATTAGGTATTTGGAAAAAGTCATTGCCACTGTTAAGCTTCTATTTAAATACAATAATAGAATGGGCTAGAGTTCTCAGCTGTTTGCTGAATTTAGCCCCCCCCAAAAAAAGAGGCATCTATGGATTCCTCTGAAGAAAAACAAAAGAAATGGAAAATTTAAAATAAGTTGTGCCCTCATAAAAAAAATAACTATTGTATCTGTGCAAGTGTAGTCAAAGTCTAATTGAAGAGAACAAAACTGTTAGATCTCCAGTTTTGAAAACACAGCGTGTACAGGGCTCAATTACTGACTGATTCCTACTATTTTCTTACTAAATCAGGAAGCATTTGGGGCCAACAATTTGAATTGGGAATTCTGTTACTTTTAACCAAAGAAGGAACATGAAGAGAAAGATATAACGGAGCTCTGCGGACTCAGCCCTCTTGTTTCAGATTGCTCTCTGCATTCACAAATGAGAAATTACTGCTTTCTCTTCCCTTGCTTATTTTTAAGATATATTAGATGTAATGTTTTTTCTGCCAGTGTTTGAGATAGATTAAGGGGAAACATATCTCAGGAATTTTCCACTATATTTCACAGAATATTCCTTTATAAAATGAAGATCTAACCTATGATTCATTGTGCACTGAAACAACACAAGACCTCTGTTCTACTTCAAAAATCTGTACTTTCATTATTTCTTCATTCTTCACTTAAGGTTTCCCCTGAGCTGAATTCTGAGTTCTTGCTCCAATATCATCAGGGGTCCCTTTGAATTTTTTATTAAATGATGTCAAACTCAGCCCACAAGTAGAATAGTGACAAATTCTGGTTGAAGTCCCCGTTCTCCTCACGACAGAGATAGCAGAGAAGAGTTAAGAACATTTGACATGCTGTGCTCAAAGCAGCAAAGTCTGGCACACTAAATGAAGATCACATCTCAGTATGTACATGGGAAAAAATTTAGCCAACCACAGTGTAAACGGCTGGTGTAAATGCTGTCTTATTAAAGGAAGGTGACTAACCAGCAACACCTTCAAAATATTATTCTTTTTACAACTGCAATGTCCAAAAGCCCTCGATGTGGATTGACACTCTACAGTAATGTTAAACGCAAGCAAAACAGAAAATTGGGCTGTTCCAAATAGTCAACAGCCTAAGTATGTGTAACATCCCAAATGCTAACAATGAATCATCTCTTGCCTCACCAATAATGTGAGATAAGCATCCCGATTTATACAAGAAAAAGTGATTTACGTCATGGCTCAGACAAGTCAGAAAATGTTGACTGTGACTCTGCCATAAAGAAAAAGGGAAGGGGAAAACATGGCAAAAATTTGAAAAACATGGGAAATTTTTGAAAAAAAAAAAATGAGAAACACTTGCATTTTTCAAGAAACAAAAAAAATCAGAATAACTAGTATATGTTTCATTTGCTGACCATGTTAATAATAAGCTTTTCCTTCCCATTTATCTGTAGAACAAACATCACTGTGTCATTGCTATAGTGAATAGCAACTGTTTGGTTCAGGACTATCAAACATTTTCATGAATACTCAGCAAGTAACTGAATTTTCATAAATAAAATAATTAAGGGTCAATTCTTGATTAAATATTTTCATTTGGCTAGAAATCATTGTAATAAGAAAACTTTATTACTATTCATAATTCTTCAATTAGATTATGAGGCCCTCATCGGTCTACATGAAAGAGCAACATTTCCAATAAATTCTGCTGCAGTACAAAAAAGATGCCTTCATCCTCCCTCCACCCTCACCCCCAGGAAAGACACACAAATAAACACAATAACAAGTAGAAATTTAGAGCAGAGGGAGAGCCTGAATTATCTGTAGTAGTTGATTGTCGTAAGTTTAATTACTTCCTTAACAATAGTAAATGCCCTACGCATAATTTAATTAGCAATCATAAATTGCCTGTAGGTCTATCTATATAGTAAGTAGCATTGCAAGAATGAGTGACACATTCTGAAGGGAACTGAAAACTCCTCTATATGCTGATAATTAAAATGTGTATAATATAAAGAACAGAAATATCAGATTTTTATACAAAAAGAAAATCAATATTGTACAGCCAATGCACCAGCATGATAACGTAAACCTAAAATAATTTCATGTGAAACATATATTGATTATAAAAAGGCTGAAGTCCTAAATAAAAGTAATGAGCAGGATTTAAAATACTATTCTAAAGAAAACTCCTATGGAGTTCACTGTAAGGGAAAATGCCTATTTTAAAAGCATTAATTTTCTAATTTCTCCTGAAATGCCTGATTTTTTCACATCAAAACATGGTGAACAATGACCATGAGAAGAAAACTTAATTGGTTGTGTTAGCTTTTTTTGTTTCTTTCTTTCTTCCTGAAATTTTCTGCCTCTTTGAGGGGTTTTCTCTTTTTCCACAGGCCTCTTACATATCTAAGCTAACCAAATGATTGCGCATTTGTCTGGTATAATATATTCAGTTGCTTTCCAACACCTTCAGAAACTCTTTTGGACCATAACTGTATATTGCATCTCAAGGAGCTATGCCATTCAATATTTTGGGGGAAGAAAACATGAGACTACCCACATGCAAGCAGTAAGTCTGAAAAGTCTCTAATTTCTCCTCGTGCCGCAGCTAGCTGCTGGGGTAGAAAATGAAACCCTGAACACTCCCTTTCTTCCTCTGACATTTTCTGCTTTGTTTCTCTCTCTCCTTCCCAACAGCACTCCCTTTTTCTACCATTTTTTCCTCCTTTGCTGCTGTTATCTCCTCTCCCTTATTTCATGACCATTTTATCCCTGCAAAGCTCATGCACAAGCACATATCGGCACTAGAAGGAAGCAGCCACCAAGTCCATTCACTGGCACGTGACATCCCTTGTGCCACACGGCAAGAGGACAGAGGAAACAAACACCCCAGGCATTTTCCATTCCCTTTTGGGACTCATACGCTCTTTGGTTAAAGGCTACAACTGCACCAGGTTACTTGCTAGTGTGTCCTGTGTGTAGTCAACCCTCTCTCCATTTTTTAAAAAATCAATTATTCCCCAATTACTCTGGATAAATGATGCTCAGCACCTTAATGTTACTCAAGCAATCAATCTGGAAACACTCTTAATAACATGCCACCTTACAATCAAATCTTTCATTCCAAGGAGCAGAAGGGGATTTTTTTCCTCAAGCTTCATTATATGGCTGTATTTCCACAAAAGCTATTAATTATTGACCATTTCTGTAGCTGCACACTGCTGGCAATCTCCACGGCCACCCTCCCTTTCCCCAGGCCAGGCGCAATTTCCTGAGTCCTGGAATAAACAGAATTGCTATGTACAGAATAATCTCAACAGTCTCCGCAAGGGCAAAGCAAGCTTTCTGCCACTCAGCCAGGGCTGCAGGGACCTGCACAGCAGCACTCTGATGTTACAGTCATGTGTGGGTAATGCTCTGCAGCACTGAAGTGAGTAACATGACTGCCTTGCCACTAGGCAGATGGAGACTTTTCTGGAGCTGTTTGATGATAACTGAAGACTTTTTTTTTAATTTGCTCCAAGGAGCCTGGCAGAGGGAAACCCCCAAATCCTACCATAATAAATCTTCTATTTGTCTTTTAAATTCTGAAGTGAAATAAAAACCATTAGGCACCCACAGCCATGCGTTGTATTCTACATTTTCCGGTCTTTCTGCACCCCTCCAGCATAAACAGATGAAGTTTTCTGAAGCAAAAAAACAGCTTCTCGGTTTAAAAATAACACCCTTGCCGCCTTGTATGGAGCACTACTGTATTATATTACACAACAAAAATGCAAGAACCCTTAGAAATTGCAAAGACAGGCATAATCAGAAGCCTTTATCTGATCCAGCCTGACAGCGTTCATTCCATCAAACATTTGACAGAAAACTGAAGATGAAAGGAAAACATGGTCCTCCCACAGCATAAAAGTGGTCATCCTGGCATTAACCTCACAATCACGATTATTTTATTCTAACAGACAGTGGCAGTATTCCAACAGATTAAGAAGATGCTCCCACTCATAAGACACAGTGATCCCAGTCCTGACAGCTCTGGTGTGGGGAGGTTGCTTTCTGGCCATGACTGCCCAGCTTGGGCATCCCAGAGCAGAAGAGCCAGAATGAAGCTGGGGTTTCAGATCTCCATGGCCATTGCACATTCTCCATGCCACTGAAAACAAGGTCACAGAAGCCGAGCTCTCAAAAGTCAGCACCATAAAGTGCTTTGAAATGTAGATGCTGAACATCTTTCAGGATTTAGGCCCTAGTTTAGCAACTGCCTAAGTCTGCTTCCACATAACCTTTGCATTATTATATTTTGCAGTGTCATAGGACACTTCCAGTGTCTTTGTTCACAATCTGGCAGATACTTGATAAATAAAAGAACAAACTCAGGAACGATCACGTATTTGCAAAAGGATGTATCAACCAGAAATTTAGGATCACCCAAACCAATTATTGCATGATATTTTATTACAAGTTGGGGCATCAGCAGCAGAATCCAGACTTCATAGACAAAGCCTGCTTTTTTTTTTAAAAAAAATAAAAAAAAATAAATAAAAAAAAAAAAACAGCGAGAGTGTTTCTGTCAAGGTCTGAGCAGGTACAAGGGAATACTCAACAGGTCTTCCCCTATTGCCTTTTCACCCTGATAAGAACGACTGCTTAAAGCACAATAAAAATACATTTTCATTTCACCAGTGCAAAGAGCATTTACATACAAAGCTGACAAAGAGATGGCAAGGCAGTTCTGGGATATTTTTTTCATCAGACTAAGTGATAATAATAAAAATAATGACAGTAGCACCTATGCACAATTAATAACTGATCTTTTAAAGAATCACCTCAGTGGGATGGAGGACTGTCAAGTGGGGTAGATTGGTGAAAAAAAAATCCATCTGTGAATCTCTCCGTCTGTTCCCAAGGTCCCCTCCTCCTCAGCAAATCCAAACCTACAGAACTGTTCTGCAGACATTTCTGGGATAAAACAACAAGAACCTGTTTTTGAAGACTCCCTGACCTATTCATCCTGCGCACCGTATATCACTAAAGATTACCTTATATTTCCTCAGAATTATTTTCTCTTTGTAAGCATCCACACAGTCAATCAACACTTTCGATATCTTAATCAGGAATACTGCTACTAGCTGATGTAGTTTCTTAAGATGTCTCTGATACACAGCTCTTTACTCTCATTAAAAGCAAAGACAGTCTGGTGTCTTCAGTTTTCCCTTCAGTTTTGGGGTAGATTTCTGATCAGGCAGTTCTCTATTTTCCAAAGCTTCAAAAATTACAGGCTTGGTTTTGTTAATTCATTGGTCATGGGAAAAATGTTCATGCTAGTCAAGAGTAAGTCCAGTAACAGCATGGAGTTGCAGAACTGTAAGTCATTCATAATTATTCTATGTGCTCTGGCCCAGTGATTTTCAAACTATTTTTGCTGTGAATTCCAATAAAAATGCTATAGGATATAGCACCTTTATATGTGCTATACATGATTTGCCCTGCGTTTGTTCTTTTATTTATCATGTATCTGTCAATTTAAGAACAAAAAGCATTGGAAGTGTCTTATGACATTGCAAATTCCTGTAATTTGTGTCAGTTTTTAACCAGCTGGTTAAATACTCTTCCCAAACTCTTTTCCAAGAACTACATGTGTAGACACCACTGAAAATGTCCATTTAACAATACTTGACTATTTTCTATACTTCACAAAAAAATAGAAGCCTTAAGAAGAATGAGCAGGTGCAGAAAAACAGCAGTGAAACTGTCCACTGTAACAGGGACTGAATTCCACACTGCCAGAGTTTAGCTGGACTTTTTTTTCTTTATTACAGTGAATTGACCGAGAAAATGTGTCTTTGGAGAAATTAACTTATTTGTGCAGAGTTTGGCAAATAACATTGTTAAGAGAAGAAAAACTAGTAAGTGGTTTAAAATGCCCAAATGCTTGATTTCATTATTTGTTAAATCAAAATGTCGTATTTTTCAGTTGCAAAATAATTTTAAAATTCATTTTTAATTTTTTTTTTTTTTTTTTAATTAAACAAGGAGTTTTGGAGAACCATGTTAAAAATGGTTGCATAATTCAAAAATGTGAAGCAGTTTGATTATATAAAAATAAATTTTTAAAGATTGACCAAAATCTGAATTTTTCTAGGAAGGAAGGAAGAGATAAAGAACGAGAGAACAAGAGAGAGAGAAAGAGAGAAAGAGGGAAAGAGAGAAAGAGAGAAAGAATTCTCACTTTCTTTTAGTTCAATCTCCACATGCAAAATCCTTCATTGATTCAGCTCCAGGCAGGAGATCCCCCCCTGAATTCCTCTGGTGCTGTGAATCAGCGTGTGTGCTGACCCAAGACATTTGCTATGTCCAGCCTACCCTCTAGCAGCTGTAATTTTGCACTTACACATATACAACAAACATTGGACAATTTATTGTCACGGGTTTGTTTCGAACAGTCCTTTCACCATCTTCACAATACTTTCAGATAGATAGCTCAAATGAGCAAATGGCAAATGGAAATATTATTGTAACAAGTGCTTTTGTCGCTTCTTGGATTGATTTACTAATTCATTGTATTCTGATCTTGCAGAATACGCAATTAAAAGATGCCACTGGCATGAATATTGTTGCTGGAACTTGAACTGGCACTGCATTTCCTGTCAGTTTTAAAATTTCTTACTCGGCTTCCAAGGTGATTTCCATTTAATGTTACCATAACACCACTGTATCTTTCCATAGCCCTCTTCACCAAAGTGTGCTATGGCTATTGCCACAGGGAACACTTTGTATTCTGAGAGAGCAGGTGCTTAGCAAGCATGAAGGTTGGAGTTGTCATCTATTCTAACCTGCATTGGAGCTAAGCAGCAAAGAGCTACATAAATCTATCTAATGAAGGAAAAAAAAAAAAAAAAAAAAAAAAAAAAAAAAAAAAGAAAGAAAGGAGAAAGGAGAAAGGAAAAAAAAAATCTCAGCCTTACCCTGGGCAAGGCTGGGCACCAGAGCTCTGCGGAGCCCCCAGCTGCTTCCCCGTACACCAAGGTGCCCACCATCACTCCTCCCGGGGGGACAGAGCTACCACATCCTGATCACCTGCCTGAAAATCCACCGTGCTTTCTCTGTCTGGATTTAAGCATTGCTTCCCAGCCCATTACTGCAAAGTAACCACATTGTTCAGTGAGATGTCAGAAAGCTAAGAGCAAGTACAAAATCCTGTAATTCCCTCAACAGGCACTAGCGAGCTTAGCCTGTCTGGGAAACTATTGATCTCTAAAACTTTGTCAGTTTTAGAAAACTTAAGCCTCTTTCGCTGAGCTTGATTTTATGTCACCAGTGCAAACTACGGATCTCAATACAGACACTAGGGGTGATTTAAATTGCACTTGAACAGATTTTACTTACAACAGGAACTGATGTAAACGCCATATGATCTATTCTCAATACACCCAGAAATTTTCCGAGTGTTCTCAGATTGATTTTAGTACATTTTTAAACTACTGTAAGCTTATTAATCTAGACCACGATGCAGAAAGAAAAAATACCTTAAAAAAAAAAAAAATCTTTGAAGTTTGAAGACATAAGACTGCAAGCATAGAGCCATACTAGAAGTCAGCTGATTAAAACAGGAATACTGATCTCTGTGAACAGGGGTGACTTAGGCGGCACTGACTGTGTTGTAAAACAATGCAAATGCTCTTTCCTGGAAGTAGCACTCTTGGAAGGTGTCTTTCGACTTTTCCATCTGAAAAAAGCATCAGTTTTCTTTAAAGACAGATATAGATAAAGCAGGACACTTCTGCCTGAGGAGAGGCTAGCCGGGCTGATATTTGATATAAGCGCTCAGTCCCAAGTGGGAGGAGGGAGAAGTGATTGATGGTTTGTAAGGAATTACTTGACTTTTGCTTGTAACAGAAGCTTTTTGGATTCTCCCAAAGTTCTTGTCAAAGACAAGAAATGTCTTTGGAAATAACAGCTTTCCCCTTCCCCGCAGATGGAACAAACCTGCGTAAGAATGGTGTAGATATAAAATACCTCTAAAAGAAAGGGAGGCATTGTTTGACGTGCCGCCTCTTCTCGAGTGCTCTGCTGCTCTGCCAGGTTTGTCCCCGGGATGCTCTCTCTCACGGGCCGCCCGACTGCAGGGCGGGCAGTTCACCTCTTTGCAGGACGAGCTGAACAGACCCAGCGGCAGGAGTTCAGCGATTCATCAGGACGCGCACCGCCGCAGAGCCAAATCCTTGCCTCCCGGTGGCTCCTCGGGCTCCCAGGTCAGCGCTGACCGCACTTGCCCGGACCTCGGACCCCGGCCAGGAAGGGCACAAGCACCAGCCCTCCGGCCCGGGGGATTGACAAGGGTCGGGTTTTCACATTTCCTACCATGGGATGCGCAGATACTGCCCCTCGGTACCCCCTTTTCGGGAGGGAAGCCCAGCAGGTGGAGTGAATTCACGCACAAGCACGTTTGATAGAAAGGCGTCGGGTAAATAAAGCCCCTTCTCCAGCATTTCTGCCCAAAACTAAGCTAAGGCTCTCCGACTTACGCCTCGGGGGTAGGGAACATTTCTCATCAGTGAGTCTCAAGCACCGCAATTTGGTATTAAATTTGGTATTATTGATAACACCAAATCGCCCCACCGCAGGAAAGAGGTGCCAAAAAGCCCTCTGCCAGCTCTTGAGACTCTCGCCCCATCCACCGAGCACTCCAACAAAAGCTTCAGCGAGAAGCTACCGAACCTGGCCGCTCCCTATTGAGCAGCCACTGGTCAAAAAATAGGAGTTCATCAACACGAACCTTCAAAAGCATGTATATTTAAACAACCAACCAAACAAAAAAACGCATTTCTTCCACTCTTCCGACGCGCCTGCCCTCTCCAGCGCCTGGAGGGCTCCGGGCGCCCCCAGCCCCGCACCTCCGGGAGCCCCCGGCCCGCCGCCGGCCCCCGCTCTTGCCCCAGCTCCTCTGCGCAGTGCGGGAGGAGCGGGGCTCCGCAGCGGAGTGCGGGCAGGGCAGGACGGCCACTTCTGCCTCACCTCCGGGCCGAGGCAGAGCTTCGAGCCGCAAGGAGAGGAGCGAAGGGCTCGCTCTTGCCAGCAACGCGCGGCTCGCTCAGGCTCTCGGACCTCGACGTGATGCTGGTCTTACGGATGAGTGGCTGTGCTAAACACGTTGCAGCTCCTCCCGTGCATGCCGGATTGTTTCCCCTCTCTGCAAAGCCTCGAGGCAGTTGATTAACGGCGCTTCAGACGACACACGGAACGAAAAACCATTTGTAACGCGATGTCTTCGCAGACCGACAAAAATAAAACTCTAGAAAATTTTTTTTTTTTTTTGTAAACCGCGTGTTCTTTTTTTTTTTTTTTTTTTTTTAACACGCGATAAAAAAAATAAGGATGGGGTGAGTGATGCGAAGGCTGGACCGGCGAAATTCGTTTCCGTGCACACCGCCGGGTTTCTCCCTTTGTGCGGAACATGAGGGCGAGAAATTGTGAATTTTTATTCCCCACCCTATGCCCTGTGCCCCCGAAGTGTGTCCTCTCCCCACCGCCCGGGAGAGCAGCCGCGCTTCGCGGGGTGCTCCCCTGAACGGGGTCGGGGTCGGGGGGTTTGAAGCCGCCGCCATCCCGCGCTCCTTTCCGCGGCTTCGTGATTAAAATTCGCACACGTGATTAAAATCCGGCCTTATCCTCCTTTTTAAACGAGCCTCGTAAAACAGCACGTTAGCTCTGGTGGCGAGATTCACGGCCGGGGCGTAAATCACTCGGATGTGCTGGAGATGTTTTTTTTTTTTTTTTTACAAACCTAAGCCATTTATTCGCTCGCTCCTCTCACCTTTCCCCACGCCACCCCCAGCCCGGCACCTTCCCCTCGCCTCTGCCGGGAGGCTCCCGGGCCCCCCCACGGGCAAAGCGCTGCTCCCTGCGGCCGTGGGGCATGGGGAAACCCGTGCGAGACGTGGCAAAGGAGCCGGAGCCGTGCCGGGGAGAAATCTCCACGCCCGGAGCAGAAAGACGAGTATGAAGCCTTCGTCTTCCTCGGATGGGGTTTGGTTCCCTGGGGCAAATGAATTTCGACTTTGCGGCCCCTCGTCAGCTCAAATCCCGTTTTGGGGAAGGGTTCGATAAATCGGGCTGGACCGATTTGTTGTTTCCCACGCAAAATCAATCCCTACTTTTCCAGTGGTCCCTGTGATCCATGGGGCCTCTCTGTAAACCCGCCCGTACCAATAATATCTCCAGCATAAAGAGCAGCCCTGTGGTATTTCCTACCCAGAGCAGCGATTCTGAGTTTCGATCGTTTGGGACGCTAGAAAAACTCCCCTTTCCAATTTTTGGCATATCGCTGGAGATTTGGCAAGTTTTAAATACTTTAGGTGTAAAGTTTGTTCTTAATTGGGTCTTGTAAAGATGGAATTTGGTGGCCATTATATGGCCGCTAATCAATTTTCACCCAGCAGCAAAGGTACGCTGCGGAGGCTTTGGGTTTAATGAAGTGACTGCGCAAATTACAGTCGGGAACTTTATTTAAAGTCTATCAACCTCCTAAAAAATGATTTCTCAAACTGTTCTTGATTTCCTTTGCTTTATGAAAAACATCACGTTTGCTTTCTAAGGTTTCAGGCATTTTAGCAGCTATTCTCTCCCGCTCTCCAGTCTGGCGCAGAGGGGAGTTTTCCGTTCCTTTTTTTTTTTTTTTTTTCGAATTTATGGAGAAATGAGAAAATTAAACTTGTAGATCAACGAAGAAAAAATATATCCCGTAAAGGGTGGAAATTAATGAGAAACGATTCTAAAAATAAAAATAATAAAATAAATAAAATGAGGAAGACTAATGCGCCTGTCTGCTCTGTTATTGCAAAGCCGATTTTTGTCGTTTCGTTGGTGTATTTATGATTTTGGACGAGGAACACTCTGAAGCTTTTTTTTTTTTTTTTTTTTTTTTTCCTATTTGACGTTTGCTATTTTGATCCCTTTTGTCCGTTCTCCTTCATGCCCGTCGCTCCGCTGAGCGAGGGGTACCAGGCGGAAGATTTTACCTCCGTCTCCTTACGATATGCACGGGGAAGAGCTGCTGCTGTTACAAGCAAAATGAAATGCCGTTCCTTGAGAGCGGAGCGGGGCGAGGTCTCCGCAGTTCCCGGTCTTTCGCTCCCTTCAAAAACACTTAACAGATTTTTTACAACAGTCTTTTTTTTTTTTTTTTTTCCTCGTCAATCTCTCTGTTTTTCACGGCGGGTTTTAGGCAGCTGGTACACTAATGTCGCGGGGAATCTCATGCAAAAATAACATATATATAAAATAGCATATATATATATATATAAGCATATATATATATATATATATATATATTAAAGGTATTTTCTTCTCTGAGTGCGGTGGAGTGGATTTGGGGCGAGTGGAGGAGACCGCTGCCCTTTCTCTTATGGGGTGGCGAACAAAAATCGCTTGACCTTTCCCTCCCGCACCCCAAGTATAAAAAAAGACGTAAAGAGGAAATATTTGAAGTCCCTTTTTCTCCGCACAATGCAACTTGCGGGAGCAGCGCCGCTGGCTCCGTCCCGTTTCGCAGCGCTTGGGAGCGGGGCCGGGGACCGGGGGGCGGCGGGGGCAGCCCGGGGAGAAAAGGACAGGGGACGGGGGGGGTGAGCAGCTCTAGGGCTTTGCTCCAGCCAAATGATCGCTCCACGCTACCGGCTCCCTTTCAAATAAAATAGTATTTTTTATTTTTTTTTTAAGGGGAGTCTCGTGCTCTGTCCCCCCAGACATCTTGCAGTCGGACCAGTGTCCGCGGCCCCGGCGCTGCTCCCCATGCCCCGGTTCCTCCCTCCCCCGTCGCCACCGGCCCCATCCCGGCCGCTGCGCTCAGCCCCGGCGAACCCGATCCCAGCGCCGAGGGAAGGATCGGGTCCCCTCCCGGTGGGGTTTGGGGGCTGTGTCCCCCGACCCAGTGGGCACTCAGCCGGTCGGGGAGCTCCGGGACAGGGCGAAACGCGTGTCCCGGGACAGCCGGGAAGCACCACCGCGACCCTGCAGGCGCGGAAAGGGAGGAGAAAGGGAGGAGGAGACGGGGGGGTGCGCTCCGCTCCCGGGAGATCAAGGAGTCGGGGGGGGAAAGAGCCGCGGTGAGGAAGAGAAAACTCCCTGTAAAGCTAAAATAATATAACGGTAATGATAATAATAACAAAACCCGAGAAATCGCCGCAAAACGTGTCGTCCCGTCCCGTCCCCCCCCCCCAGCCCCGGATGTTCTCGTGGAGCCGCAGCCCGGCGGAGCGGGGGCAGCCCCGGCCCGGGGAAGGGAGAAGGGCTGGGGGGCACTGAGAGCAGAAAGGAGTTGCACTAACCGGGGTTGAGGTCCAGGCACTGAGTCGGGTCTTCATTGTCCCCTAGCTGGCCATTGGGGCTGAGGCTTTCCATGGACAAATCCAGCCCCTTGTCCTCCCAGTCTCGGAGTTTCCTCTTTTTATTTGTCCCAATCAAGGCTTCTACCGAGAAAGCGTGCGCTCGGGAGCTGAGGGCCACCGCCGATCTTCGCCTCTCACTCATCTTATCCCCCAGCCCGGACCCTTGGGCAGATGAGCAACCAGTGGCTGGGAGCGCAGAGCTCGGGGACCAGAGGCAGAGCCTCTCGCCTCTTTCTCCCCCCACCCCTCCCCAGCTGCACCCCCAAGAAGAACCAGCCCTCAGTCTCCTGAAGGAACTACATGAGGCTGCAGATACTCCGTAGGCAGAGCCGGGAGGGTGTGCACAGCCCAGGTCCCCAGCACTTGCTCAGAGGGGCTGCAGGCTGGATTTCATCTTTTTTTTTTTTTTTTTTTTTTTTTTCCTTCTCCCCTTTCCTTCTGTCTCTCTCTGATTGATCCAAACTTCTGTGTTTTTTTTTCTTTCTTTTTTTTTTTTTTTTTTTTTCCTCCGAGAGTTGGGCAGGCTGCGTGCGCCTGTCAAGAAAAAAAAAATAAAAAAAAATGTCCCCGGCCAATCGGAGGGAGAGATCGGGAGAAACCCAAAAGCTGCAACCCAATGGGGAAGGGAGGGAGACTCGGGCTTCGGGGCTAGGAATTTTGGCCATCTGAGTCCTGGAGCACCGGCCGGGAGAATTAACTCTTTGAAGAGCGGGGAGCTGTTAGGAAGCACATAGCCCTAAACGCAGCGAGGGAACAGCTCCGGCGCTTCTCTCCGCCGCACCCACGTTTCCTAGGGGCTTCTGGTAACCAACCCCCCTCATATTATATACGTATATAAAAACAAACAAACAAACAAAAAGTACTCGAAAGGGGCTTGAAAACCTGGGGGTGTTTTTAAAGCGTCATTCGTGCTGTGTTTTCCGAGAGCTTGCCGGTGTTTGGCCCAGCAGCGGAGACTTTTGCGTGTGTTGAAGCGAAACTTCAGCACGGTGCTTGGCCGGGCTGCGGGGGGGCAGACACCCAGACCCGGCACCACCGGCACGGGGAGCCTTTGGAAGGAGGGGTCGTGGTCTTTTATTTATTTATTTATTTATTTATTTATTTATTTATTTATTTATTTCTCCGTTTCTTTTCGCCACTTCAGCTCCAGAGAGAACAAATCCTCTAGGTACAGATCCCGGGCGGCTGCCTGGATGGTATCCAACATTTCATTTCGGCTCCCTCTGTTCGCTCTGCCCCCAAACCCTTCGGGCTGCTCACACACCCCTGGGTCGTGCGGGGCGCTGGGGGATCGCAGTGAAAAGGAAAACCGGGGCTCCATTTGGAAAGGGGAAGGAAGCACCGCGATCGGACCACCGAAAAATACGTGAAGCCAAGCAAAATACCGTCCAGGGAAAACGTAGCGGGGAAAGCCGCCGGGAGTTAAATCGATCCCAAGGATCGAGTAGAGAGAGGTTCAAAATGAACAATAAATAATGATATAGCAAGGGGCGGAATTAGTATGGATCGAGCGACTCTGGAAAAGCGGGAGAGAGCGCACGGCAGACTGAGGAAGAGATTATTTCGGGTCGGTGGCTCCCAAATGCTCCCCGGAGGCGCAGGGGCATAGAGGAGGGACAGGAGGGAAGGGGGCATGTGGGGGATCAGTTCGTTTACCCCAGCCTCCCCACTGTGTTTGTGGGGTGCTGCAGAGCCGCTCGGACGTCCCTCCCGGCCTAAAGCGCGGGGTGGCGCAGGCACGGCCCCAGCCTGCCGGGGCGAGAGATTTTGGGGCGAGAAAGGAGTGATTTCTTCGGGAAATCCCGAGAAAGCTGAGCGTCGTTATCTAGGCCGAGGAGCAGGTTTTGTGCGTCCCCATCACCCGCCCAACACTCCCCCCTTCCCCCCCACCCCCGCCGCTCCTTTCCCCTCCCCTCCGGAGCATCGCCTTTGACAGGTCGCTCGCAGAGGGCTCGGCGCAGGGCACGGCGCCCCCCCGGCACGGGGGTGCCCCCCAGCAGGGCCGAGGGGAGCCCGGGGAGCCGGGGGAGAGGGGAAGAAAAGAGAAAGGCACTTGGAAGGAGCCCGCGTTTTAAAGCGGGCTCCGGGACCGGCCGAGGAGCGGGGAGACGGGGAAAGGCGCACGGCTTTCGCCCCGGTCCCTCGGCTGCGTGTCCCACGGCGATGGAGTGCCTCCCAAACAAAAACCCGTTTCTCTATTTCCGAAAGCCTCGGAAACACCCGCCTGGGAGACAGGCGGCGAGGGAGGCTTTTATAGAGGCTGGAGGGAGAATTTAGAAAGGGAGCCCAAGAAAACAGAGGATTATTTATAGCGTTTTAGCGAGAGGAAATGGTGTTGGAAAGGCAGGGCGATTTAAACGAAATTCGGGGGCTGATGTATGAGCTCAGAAAGACAATTTTCCCGGGTTTAAGTGTGGTTTTACGGGTCGCCGGTTTAAAGCAGCCCCGAGCCCTTTTCGCATCTCTTACCGCCGGGCGCTGCCGTCCGTCCGTCTGTCCGCCCAGCCGGGACGGAGGGACGGATGGAGATTTCGCAGCAGAAACGCGACCGAGCTCCCGTGCCAACACGCCCCCTGACCGGCCAGGCCCCAGGGAGCAGATCCCTTTGCCGGGGGCTGGAGGGCAGCTCCCCACGGTCCCGGCAGCGGCGGCCGGGGGCGAGCCTCTCCCTCCCCGCCGCAGCCCGAGGGCTCGCTCGCCCGCCCGCTGCCGGTGCCAGCGGGGCGAAGGGCAGCGACGAGATGCGCTCGGGGAAGGGACGGGGCTGCCCCCTCGCAGGAGATTTCTGCCCGTGACCCCCCGCTGGAAATCTGGGGTCGGCCTGGAGCCGTCCCGGGCTCAGCCGCGACGCTCAGATCCCGCTCTGACCCCTGGAGAAGAAAGCACCCCCTTTGCCTGGCCTTTCTTCCAGACCCGCACTCGCAGGGGTAGCTCCCATTAAATCCAGGAAACTGCTCCCTGGAATAAAGTGGCGGGAGCAAGGGTCGCAGGGCCAGGCCCTGGGGTTTATAAAGAAATCATTCACTCCTGCTTCCCGGTTGTCGCCGAGCGAGCCTGAAAATATTTGTTTATGTATGGAAATATTTGCAAAAGAGAGAAATAAGGGGAGCCGGCTGCGGGGTGGGAGTGCTGTCCAGATGTTCTGCTCGCAGAGCCTGAGCGGAGCCAGTTTCAAGCCCTGCCGCACAACAAGGGAAACGTTATCGAAGGTCCTTTAGCCAGATCTAGGGGATTTTTTTTTTTTTTTTTTTTTAAGTTAGTAATTGAAAACAATGTTAAAACTAGTCAGCGGGTGCGGGCTGAATGCTGTCTGATAACGCGAGCGAGTGATTTACTGGACTTTAACGCAACGCCGATCGTTCTTTTAAAACGGACCGGAGGATTTCGGGGCTGGCTCTCTCGTAAGAGGCGAGTTTAAGGCGAACAGAGTGGCCGCCTGGAAACGCGAGCGAGGTGATGTTCCCGGGCTGCGCGGGGTCATTTACTGCGACTGCGAAAAAAAAAAAATGCGCCTGCAATTTATTTTTATGGTCTACACAAACGGTATTGTTGCGTATTATTAACTAATTCATAATTATACCCCCATTACGCCGTCGATTCGTTCCCCTCCCCTCCCGTTTCCCCGGTTTTCTCAGGCTTGGAGAATTGAACCACCGCAAAATATTTACAGTCTCGAGTGTTTTTAAATGGGCTTTGTTTGTGTTTTACAGAATAAAAATCTCTATTAGTGTTTAAACAAACACCATGCCAGTCTCTTAAGCCTTCCAGATGTTTGCAATAAAATGTCAGGTTTTGCCTTTGGGACTCGAAATAAAATTTAACTACCTTCACCCTGTAATTATTCTCTTAGCTCTCCCTTCATAAATTTATCTGCTTTCTATCAGGAGAGAAAAAAAAAATCCGATTATACACTTGGGTTGTAAAAAACAGCCACTACTTTCCCTCCATTTTACCAGGACTTCTCCCTCTCTTGTTTGGGCACCACAGCCCAAGGCACGTTAGCATTATTTCTGGCTCTCCTGCTTTCCGGGCGGCAGGAGGAGAGCAGGCAGAGCAGAAGCGCATCGCCAGCTTTCCTGGGCGTCAGGCAGCAAAATGCCCCGTGTCCCTGGGCCTGCCCCGCACCCCAACCCAGCCACCGTGCTCCGGGAGGGGACGGGAATGGGGAGCTCAAAGTGGCCCCGGAGTTCCTCCAGCTCCAGGCGTCGCTTCTTCGCGGGAGCTGATTGCAGACCTGACTGCATTTCGGAGCCTCCCCGTGGAGCTGTTTGGAAATAGGCAATTACGATGAATAATTCAAACAAAGCAGGTTCCCCTCACAAAGGCGAAGGTCCCGGGTAGGGAGCTCTCTGACTTGCTAGCTACTAACTTTGAACAGCGAAGGCAGGGTTAAGAGCCGTGCATTTTTGTATTTACCACCCTAAACTTCAGAACAACCCAGATCGATAAGTGAGGCTCCTGATATTTTTTTCTTTCTTCATTTTTTTTTTTTTCTGTCTACAAGCCCTCTTCGTTCGGCTTTCGGGGTTTCGGAGTGTCCACGGCTTTCAGCTATTGCTGCTCGAACAAAAAAAATCCCCATTCGCTTCCCCTGCTCCTCGCTCCCGGAGCTCTGCAGTCCTCGGCACAGCCTCGGGGCGCACCCTCCTGGGACACCCCGCTCCCACCCCACAGGCGACCCGGGGGTGGCTGCTGCTGCTCCCGCTGCCCCTTATGTTTTAATCCCCCCACCCTCCTACTCTTTCCTCTGAAGATTTTCTACCTGCCCCGTGCTGAGGTCTCCCTTGGCAGGTGAATTCCCGTGGCCGCTGCTCTCGGGTGGCGAGAGGCCAAGGGCAGGGCCGGGGGCAGCAAGCCCGGGGGGGAGCGGGGGTCTCCCCTCCCCGGGAAGGCTGCGGCGCAGCTCCCGGCCCCTCCGAGCTCGCCACCCACCTCGTTACCTTCCTGACACTTTTATCTCTCCCCCCGAGGAGGGCTGGCACGGCGGGGTGAGGAAGGCCCGGCGCAGAGGGGAAGGGGAGGCTGGGCTCCGCGGCCTCTCTGCTCTCCCCCCTGGCCCCCCGACCCCATCCGCAGTGGGTCTCCGAGGTTTCCTGGTGGCCTCCCATTCCTTGCCCCTGCCCCCCATTTGCAGGTGTACTCAGGGCGGGAAGGGACTAAAAAAGATCTCAGAACGGTCTTCGGTGTTTGTTCGGTCGTTTTTCTTCCTTTCTTTCTTTTTATTTTATTTTTTCTTTTTTATATACATTTTTTTCCCCAAGAAATAAACCGCCCTGGCGGGGATTTGGAGGAGAAAGCCTAGAGGGTAAGGGAACCTTGGAAAAAAGCAGAGGAAAAAGCGGCAGCGGAGCTGTATCTGGACAAGATCCTGACCTAGGAGCTTTAGCCAGATTTACCATCAGAGCCAGGACACGCGAGCCGACCCCAGGCCACCGGAGATTTTCCGCTGGAGCGGCCCCCGCGAAGGCTGCGGGCCAAGAGGCGAGCATCTCCCAGGGGCCGGGGGGCTTAGCACGGCTACGCCGCTGAGCACGGTCCCGTCGGGGGAATGGGGCCGGGGCTGCCCAAGCGCAGCCGGCGAGGAAGTTTCTGTCCCGAGGTAGTTGCTCCCGGCCGAGCTCTGCTTTACCGCCGTGGCAGAGGGAAAGAAAAAGGGGAAAACCCACGCCGACAGCGAACAGCATTTTACACGGCGGTGCGCTGAAGAGCTACAGGTTATTGCCGCTATTACAATTTTGGCTGGATTTTTTTTTTTCATTTTTATTTTTACTATTATTTTTTTCCCCCCAGCGCCATGCACACCTCGTCTCCCAAACCCACAGGCACAGGGGACTCGCTGTGGTAGGTAGGGAGATGCGGTGCTTCTCCCACGCGTGGGGTCCACCAGCACCTCGCAGCCACCCCAGCTGCAAGGGGACGGACCAAGCGAGCTTTCCCCTCACCTGGCAGCCGCCTTCCCCCCCTGTCCCCACACCTAGCACACGCCGAACAGACGGCGACCCCAGGAAACGCTGCGGGTCTCGCACACAATGGCTCTCGTATGGGGCACCGTAGGCGGACAACCGGCCCCTTGTTACCGAGACGGGATCCGAAGTCCCCTTTTCCAGGGAAGAAAGCCGAGCTGCGCAGAGCATTTCAATGTGTGTTCAGTCAAAAAAATAAATATAAGGGGATTATGTTTTTTCTTCAAGGCACAGCTCTTTGAACCAAGAGAGGTCTGTGCGCTCCCCTACCTCAGACATGGTGTGTTATACTGTAAACAATCCCGTTTAGCGCCGATCCTAAAACTAGACAGACTTTAATGGGGCTATTCAAAAGAGCGGGGGGGCTGAAGGATGTGATCACTCTGCTGTCGAAAGTAGGCATTTTCCGCGCCGTGCTATCAGCGCTAGGCACGGCCGCAAAAACAGGAGAGCGGTCCCCGGCCTTTGCTTCGGGCAACGTATGCGGCACAACCCTAGATATTCAGACCCCGCTTCTTTCCGTCCTTTTCCACGTGAAATGCGGCCGCTGTGTAAACCAGGCATGCCAAAATCCCAGCTCCGATCCTCACGGGCCGGCCG
Source organism: Netta rufina (assembly GCF_964035555.1). Taxonomy (NCBI): domain Eukaryota; kingdom Metazoa; phylum Chordata; class Aves; order Anseriformes; family Anatidae; genus Netta; species Netta rufina. The sequence continues at coordinate 123,855,702 of NC_140123.1, forward strand.
TGGTCCGTCGGGGCCGGCCGGGACGGGGCGGGAGGGAAAGGAAAGTCCGAGGTGCCCATCACCGCCGCGCCGGGCCCCAGCCCGGGCTCCCCTCCTGCACCGCAAACCTCGCTCCGCGCCCGGAATTTACTCAGGTTTATTATTATTACTCGAGCTGTGATTGCCTTTTTTATTAGTTTCCAGTCACCAAAAAGCTGCCGGGGACTGGACTATCCGGGACGAAACCCTGGATTATCCCGGGGCGGTCTGCTTCTGCCGTTTGCAGTGTGGCTTGCCCGCCTAATAGGGAGATTTTTATCTATTATTATTTTAACTTTTGTTCCCCCGATTCGAAGATCGAAACCTTTGAAACGAAAGGAGAGCGAACCTTTCCTCCCCGCGGCAGCACGGCCGCTGCCGGGGGCTCTCAGCAAACGGGGAATCCCGCTCGGTGCTGGTTGTTTTTCCCTTGGGTCACTTTCTATCACCGTATCGGGAGGATTTATCTTCTCCTCCGTCTCCCGGAGGAGGAGGCATCACCGCAAAACTGCGACCCCGAGACCCCGGAGCGTGTGCGGCCGGTCCCGGAGGACATTCCCCGCTTCAGGGCCTCTCCCTGCCCCCGTGCACGCTCCCTGCGCGTCCCCGCTGGCAGGGCACGGAGTCACCAGGGACGTGTGGCAGCACCGGAGCAGGGGCAGCAGGGGTGAGATGGGGGGTACGGACCCCAGCCTGCAGAGGGACGCCCCCCTGCCCGCGGTGCAGCCCTTCGGGCGCTCGGCAAGCAAGGTTTTGCGGGCGGGAGGCAGCAGCCAGCTGCTGACCACCGGGGCCAAATGCTGAGACCCCTGCGGCTGGGAGAGCGAAGCCCTCCCCGGGCAGCGGGGGGGGGGGGGGGGGCAGCCCCGGAGCGCTTCCCGAGGCTGCCTCAGGTGGGCGCAGCCGTCGGGGGGATCCGTGAGAGGTTGGCTTCAGCAGCGGGGGGGCTGGCTGGGGAACTCAAGCGCTGGCTGAGGGCTGGGTGGGAGATTTGGGTGGGACAGAAAGGGCCCAGAGATTTTAAAGGGGGGGGGGGGGGGCGACAGGGGAGGGGGAGAGCCCAGCGAGGGAGACCTGGCTGCGGAGCTCGGCCCCGCTGTCCGTGCAGGAGGACGTTCAGCCTCCCGCATCCTTCGTGCGGGGATGGCAGGCGGGCAAGAGGTGCTGCCGCCGACTTTGGGCTTCGGTGAGCCGGGATCGGCGCGGCTGGAGCTGCCGTACAGCAACCAGCCAAAGCCAGCCTGTGCCACACTGCAGCCGCGCTCGGGGAATAGGAGCCCTGCCTTCGGAAAACAAAAAAAAACACAATAGCAATTAAACGCTCGTCTGAGTGTGACTGCTTCTTTGGCAGGGGCTGACCGGAACCGGGAGGCTTTCCCTCGCCAGCACACACATTTGCCCCCCGCTCCCCCCCTGCACCGTGGGCCGCCCCGCCAGAGAAAAGCTCTCCAGGGGCTGGGACGAGCCCCAGGCCCTGGGTACCCGCAGCTCCCCCGGGGGGAAATGCGCAAGGGGGGGACAAGCGTGGCTTCGTCTTTTAAAACAGCAGGGCCGAGTGACAGCCCGAGTCAAAGATGTCCCCGTAATAACAAGGAATTGAAGTTTTCTTCTTTACAGATGTGTTGTTGCAGATCAGACTATTTGCTAAGATCCCCCTGTGTCTTGATAATGCTGCCCTGCTGCATTTGCTCGCTGTCCGTTGATGTGGTTTCTCTTCTTGCCTTTCAGGATTATAAAAGTCTCTCTCTCTCCCTCTCCCTTCTCCTCTTTTCTCTCTAAAGCCGGGTTTCAGAGGAATGTTGGCTAAACCTCCTCATCTGCTGCTTTCTTTCCCCTGTGATGGCAAAACCGGCGTCATTTGTGGACTTGCCCAATGCAAACATTGCATTAAGAAGTATTTCAAGGCATTTTATTGTTGCTCTGCAGTCCTTTGATGTGGTCTATAGGCACCAATTGTTGATGTCTCCCTACGACTCCTCAGTGTCAGCATCTCGTTTCTGTCGCTATACCCCCACCCCCTACTTTATCCCCCCACTCCCTGCCCCACTTCTCCCTTTAAACAAACACATCGTTTTGTACGGTCCCGACAGATCCCCCCAGCCTCCCTCGCCACTTCACCCGCTGGTCAGCGCTGTCGCACCTCCCATTTCCCAGAGGAGGGCCACCTCTAGCGGTACCGGGATGCCTTCTCCCCCTGTAGACCAAGGATTTCTTCGCTCGTAGCTCCCCACCGAGGCTGCGGGGGGGGACACCCGTGCCCCTGGCTCCCCGTGTCACGGGACCGCGCACGGCCGCAGGATGGCAGAGAGGTTTTCGTGGTGCCAGCGGCTCCCATCAGTCCAGGCAGCTGGCGGGGGCTGCTAGGGTCTAGGACGGAGCATCTTGCGCACATCCCGAGCGGGCAGGCGGGGAGCAGCCTCGGGAAACAGCCCCGCAGGGGCACGATGAGGGGGCTGCAGGGAAAGCGGGGCTGACCCGAGACGACACCTCCGGGATGGAAAGGCAAACCAAGGGCAGAGACCGCTCAGGGGGAAAATCACCCGTATACTGGCAGGGTTCAAGACGAGCAGCGCTGGCACTGAACCACCGGAGAGTCGGCCCGGGGGGCCGGTGCTGTTTTTGAGATGGCAGAGTGGCTGGACCAGCGTCTCTGGGGTCCGTCCCCGCTTCTTCCTCGCATTTGATCTCCCTTAGCCAAATAAACGCCCGCAGCCAAGCTCCGCACGGGTCGGTCCCTGCCCGGAGCCAAGCCCCGGGGCAGGGAGGGGGCGGCCCGAGGAGCCCCCAGGCCCTCCCGAAGAGGCAATTGAGAGTCTCCTGCTGCTGTCCGGGAGCGCTTAGCACTGTCCCTGGACGAGGAGGTTGCCAGAGATGTGATGCTCAAGATTTTGTCTGGGGCGACCGCTGCTGGGGAGGGCTCACAGAGGCGGGCACGCACCAGCGACAGCAAGGGGCACCCCCAGGTGCTCTGAAGGAGAGGGGCTGGTCCCCTCTGCCGCCTCGGGTGCTGGGCCTCGCCTTATCACCCCCGTTCCCGTGCTGTCCCCAGGTCATGCTGCCAAGAGCTGCCGGCCTGGCAGCTCGACGTGCGCGCCCCTCGCCGAGGCATCGCGAAGGGAACATCCCTCGCACGCTCCAGCCAGACCCATGTGCACTGGCAGAGACTTCTCCCTTGTGAACAAGCGTGGATGTAAAACTTAGCCCTGAGCAGATGTTCCCGCAGCCAGGCTCGTTTGGAGAGCAAGCCCCCTTCCTTCCCTGCCTCCTCATTCCTGCGCTCTCGGCATTTACTATCTGCCTCCCCGCCCCCTCCCCAGCGCTGCCCAATGACCTCATTCCCTGCATGTTTGCCATTACGCGCCGAGCTACCCAACCATTTTTTAAAAAATTAAAAAATATAAATTGCTGCTTTGTGAGATCAAAGTAGAGATTTCTGGTGCATCTGGAGACTGGAGAAAAAAATTGGAGCAGCAACAGTTGCACAACTTCAAAGTGTTTTTAACAATGATTTTTCTCCTTCCTCTCCTCCCCAATCTTTCAAGCATCAGATAAAGACAATGGGCTCCGTGGCTGTTTTCCAAAGAAATAACCTGCCTAAAGGGCCATACAAAATCTCAAGTAGACAGGAAACACCTTACACGGCTTTCTTCTTTCGATCAAATAGAAATAATACAAGACTCGTCTTTCTGCTCGCCCCAATCCCTTCGCTACCAAACGGCGTCTGCGGACTGTGTTATAACGTGTAGGGAAACGAGTTTCAGGCTCGGGCTGCGACTGAGTCTTTATTCTTTTATAGAGGCTTCTAAAAACCCTGCACATGCCCCATATAACACAACAGCCGAGTGTAACCCAATAACTTGTAGGAAAGGAGCACAAGGGAGGATTTCACCAGCAGACGTCGTCGGCCCGACAGGGGATGCAGAGGATGGAGACTGGGTGCAGCGCAGGGACTTCTGTTCCCTTCATTACGAGGGATTTGTCTGCCCCGGGACCCTCGGGATAAGTGGTCTGAACACGGGAGAAAAGGGAGGATGAGCAAACCACGCTCTCCTCCTGCCAGCCGCGGTGGCCTCTTCAGGGGCTCGGTGGCCTCCAGTGCCATCCCATTAGCTCATTTCCAATGAGAAGATCCACGACACTTTTCTACCCCACTAATCCTTCCCCCAGCGTCCCTTAAACCGTCGGGTGCCGAGGCCGGGGGCTGGAAACGCCGAGCCCGAGAAAGGCAAGCCCGCGGCGGCGGCTGCAGAGGCCTGGAGGCTGCGCTGCTGCCCGGGGGACCGCGGGGACACGGCGGGTCTCCCCTCCCTGTCCTCGCGTGGCCGCTGCTCTCCACCGCCCTTGGCTCCAGCCATGCGGGCCGGCCTGCGCGATGCCACTCTGGCACCACCCGCTTTTATTTTACTGCTTTAGCTCCTCTGGTTTCCGCGGTTTTGTGTTTTTTTTTTTTTTCTTTTTCTTTCTTTTTTTTTGTTTTTCCTTTTTTTTTTTTTAATTTATTTTTATTTTTTTTTTAAGCGCACGTCCCGGGAGGACGCGGTCCAGCCGCGCTGTTACGGGATTAATCCTCCTTGCTGCTGCAAAGATTTCACGGCTCCCTGTCCCCTCTTTAGGTTTCACCGCTCGGTTTCCAGGTTCGCACGGCGCGTCCCAATAAGCCACGCTTCAAAAGGCCTTCTTTTCGTTTTAACCCCGGACTGGAAAACAACTCGGCACACGCTTCCCCTTCCCACGAGAGCGGCAGCCTCGCTCCCCCAGCCTTCCCGCACTCGCTGGGATGGAGCACGAACCTTCAGCTCCATCACGAGTAAAAGCTCCCGAGCTTTTGGGGATGGGAATGTCCGCGGCAGCAGAGCTGAGCCCAGCCGCAGTTTCAGGGCTAAACGCCGAGCGGCTCTTCCTTTCGTGGAGCGATTTCTCTTCAGGGTATTGCCATTTCCCAAAACACGTCTGTCTAGAAACAGAACTGGGGTGGTTGTATTAACTCGCCTTCCAATACACGGTTGTGAAATCGCTCACGTCCCGCTCGCAACGGCGGCTACATCACGGAAACGGGGGAAATGCCGGTGGAAAAAACCGTAACTATTTCGGAAACCAGACTGTGTTTATTCCCGGAGAAAAAGCAACATCAAACTGGTAGCCTATTCCAAATGCGCCTACAGGAAGACGAATGTTACATCCTTTCACACCATCCAGGAGCTGACATTTCTCGTTTACACATTGACACGGCTCGGGAGCTTTTAACAGGTCGATGCCCATGTATACAAATACAAATACAAATACATTTCCTTTATGGAGGCCCTCTGACTTTTGACTGCTGTGATTGGGTTTTGGTTTGGGGGCCTTAGCCGTTCAAGAATAACTCAAATACGAACGAATTGGGGGTGGAGGGAGGGAGGGAGAGGGACACCAAAACAAACTGGTAAAAGAATGGATGTATACCTGAACACTCACTGATTCAATCTAGGCTGCCTCTCCCGAGAAGTTCAACCCCATAGGTAGACAGACAGACAGACAGGCGGATAGACCGGCAGGCAGGGGGACAGACAGACTTAGCAAGTGAGAAAATGAGCTTGAGCTCAGCCTGGAAAGGGCTGGCACAATTCAGAGAGCGGAACTTACTCGGATTTATTTATTTGGATGGAAATATATATCGCGTTTGCAACCACTGTCTCGCACAGGGTAAAACCGCACCAACGCTTTCCTGGCAAGTTCAGAGCAAGAAGGAGGACGCGGAGTAAACTGATGCTGAGAGGCTGGCGGCTCAGACACAGCGCAAAGAGGGGTGACAGCCCGGGGCCACCATACTCACCCCTCTGCCCGGCCAGCGGCTCGTGGGGACACCGGGGACAGTGCTGCCGGGATGCCTTCAAGCAGCAACCGCGCACGGACAGAGCAGCCCACGGCACACACGCACACACGGAGGACGCTCCCACGCACACACACACGCGGGGCCGAGAGGCGGGCGAGCCCCCGCTGCGGGCTCCAGGCTCCTGCGAGAGCAGCGTGGGGGGAGCCTAGCGGGGTCCCGGCGGCACCGCCTGGGGCCGGCTGCCCCCAGACCCTGCTCCCCGGGCGGGGAGCAACCCGCGGGCGCTGGCACCTGAGGGCGGCGGCGGCGGGGGGGCTGCCTGGCACCTTGCCCCCCGCCCCGCGGCGCTGCCTGCCCCCTGCCCGCCCCCTGTTAAGCAGCCCCCGCCTGCTGCGCGCCCCGGAGCTCCCCCCCGGCATCGCACTCACCCTCTGTTACCAGCAGCTTTACGCGTCCCTTCTCTCTCTCTTTATTTTCCTTTCATTGCTATTCATCTATTTTTTACTGTTTTTGTTTGTTTGTTTGCTTATTTGTTTGTTTGTGTCACACGGGACCTTAGCTCTAATTTTCGATCTCTTTGCTATGGCAATCGATCGCTCGGCGCTTCGCCTGTTTTCCGCGAGAGCAACCGCGGTTTTCCAAAGCATTTTTAACTCCGTCTTAAGGATGGAAGCGCTTCCTCAGAGTTCTCTTAACAGTGCTTTTGCCCGACATTTCGTTTAATCCCTCTGCCCAGACAGATCTCCCCAAACACCCTACACCACTGCAAGCCTTAGAATGTGGAAGGAGTCAAATTCTTATAAATACGCCTTTCCCAACTCAAAACTGCCTAGCTCGCAAGAATTAGAGGGAAAAAACTAAACCATATGTGTACAACGCCACGTTCCGTATTGCACTATAAGATAAAGAGTTTTGCAGCATTGATTCAATGGAGCTCATTACAAAGAAAGCCCAGAAAGATTATATCCGTGGTTGGGAGGCAAACGCTTGTTCAGAAAAGTTTTTTCGGGCACGGCAACGCTTGCGAAAAGCCGGTCTGGGCGTCGCAGTGGCCTGAAAGCAGGCGGAAAAGCGGCTCGGCGGGGCCGACCCCCGGGACGCCGGGAGGAGTGGCAGCGGAGACCGGGGCGAGCCGGGGTGAGCAGCCGGGGGCGGGCAGCGCCCGGCTGGGGCGAGCTGCGGGAGCGATGCGCAGCGCCCTCGGCACCGCTCCGGCTCCGGCTCCTGCAGCCGCTGGAAGCCGTGAGGCTTCCCCGGGCTCTGCCGAGGGAAAAGCAGCAGGGGGCCGCGGAGCTGACCGCGGCTGCTAGAGCTGTACCGCGCACGGAAAGGTGTCAGGCGCTCGGGGCTTCGTTGCTGGGAACAGATCACCTGCCTAACCGTTTTCTGTTTCCTCTTTCTCCCCTAAACTGGGTTTGCTCGTCGGGAAGTTGCTGCGATTTTCCCCGCTGAGATGCTTGAAAAGCAAGAGCGCTTGCAAGAGCGCAGCGTGCAGCCGCTGCCCACCCGCCAACCTGTGGCCCCAGGGGGGCTGCAGGGCCCGGGGGCTCCGGGCAGCCGCTCTCCGCCTGGCTTCTGCCCCTCTCCACCGCCCCACCGGGGCTCGCAGACCTACGGCGCCGGGCCCCGCCAGGTTTAGCATCACTAAAAACATCGCCCCAAGGCTGGGATACGCGGCCGGGAGCAGAAGTGGCTTTCCCAAACCTGCGTCTTTGCTTTTGTTTGGAAGGCACAGCTTCTAACTGTTTTATTCGCAGTTTTTAGCTAGTCGGCGGGGAAGGAGAAAAGCCAGGAGGAAAAGGTCGCGGATGAGAGCAGAGCCCGTCCCGCAACAAGAGAAGACGTGCTTCTTTAGCGGCCGATACACGCGTGGTGCTGTGGCGGAAATGAGCAGGATCAGGTGTATTTTGACCTGCTGATCCTATTTAATGCCCTCTCTTGAACATGAAATAATAAAAGGTCTCCCGAGCAGCGCAGCACGATTTTCCTTCTCTCGTGGCGTTAGGGAGATGTCGGCTCGGGCCAGCCTTCGTCTCGCCTCTTATTTTGGTGCTTAGGGTAGCGAATGACCTTCGACGAGCAGATGTGACCGCGCCTGCACAGTCCCCTCCCGCACCCTCTCAAACCGCTCGGCCACCGAAATCCTCCCCGGCCTCCGACTCGCTTTAGGGAAAGTGCTGGGGAATAATCCCCGGGAGTGAGCCAGAGCGAGGGGGCCTGAACCACGAGTCGAACCTCGTAGCCCCCGGGGGGTTTCCCCACCCCGACGGCGGGGCAGAGCTTGCCCCGATTTCTGCTCTGAAAGCTGCGGGAGGGGGAGGAAGGCTCCCTTCAGGCTGCCGACACCTCGGGGCGGCCTCCGGCGCATCGTCCTAGGAGGGGCAGGGAGGGAGCGGACAAGGCGACTCGAGTGCCGGGGCTCCTCCGGGTGGCTTTGGGCGTTTGGCAGGGCTGGGAAACGCTCGGGGCTGGACGAACACCCCGGGGCCACGGAGGACCCCGGGACGGGGGGGCGCAACCCAGCCTCAGTGCCCAGCGGGGGGCTTGCGTGAGCCTGGCAGAGCTTCCGTGCCTCTCGGAGCCCCACCTCGCCCCGCATGCAAAGCCACAGAAGGGCGAAGAGGGGAGGGGAGACCCCGATTTCTCCCCCTCCCCGCCGCCCCCGAGCCCCCTCCGCGCCCTCGGCTGCCCCCTGGCGCCCTGCGCCGCGCTGCGCCCCCCGGCCTCGGGGCGCGGAGCCCCCCGCGCTTGGGCAGCTCCCTCCCGCCCGCCCCACCGCGGCGGAGCTCCCGTGGCACGTCCCCAGCCCAACCTGTTTGCTCCATTGGTGGCTATTTTCGGGACGGGGTGGGTGGGGTAGGGGTGGGGAAGAGCCTTGCAGCAGCAGCAGAGAGGCTTACCGCCCTAGAGACATCCACCAGCACAGCGAGGGCCAAAACTACTCCTAAAAAAAAAAAAAAAAAAAAAAAAAAGGAAAGAAGAAAAAAAAACACCAAGCCCAAACTGTTTACTATTCAGGAAATTTAGTAATTATTTTTCCCCTCCCTGTAGTGGCATTACCCTTCTTTTGATATTAGATCCTTGCTAGAGGCCCTCACTTTCAGGCTGCAGGGAGGAGACAAAGAGCAAGGAGCTACAGCAGAGATTGTAGTGCAAGCTGCTTTTGAGATATTTTCAGGTATTTTTGAAGCAGAACAAAAAGTATCAAGTTAGGGTGGAATAGCCTACAGGTTTCTGTGAAGCAGACAACTTCGATGCTTTCATTGGATCCGTTATTTATTACTCCGGATTGAACTGGCTGCCCTCTGGCACATTTCACTATGTTTATTCATGCCACAAGCACCACTAATAGTGCATCTCAGGAAGAAATACTATAACTCAAAGCCAAGTGAAGGCATCTTCAACTGGAAGGCTCAAAACGCTTAGCAAATATTAGTTTAGCCTTCCTATACCTCTGCAATGCAATCTCACGTCTCATTTTATAGCAAAGAAAACTGAGACAAAACAAGTTAAGCGATTTGTTCAAGGATGTCAAAGAAATAAAAGGCAAAACACATTTTTAGATATTTTCTTAAGAAGAGAGCAAAAATCTTCCCATAGAAATAACACTAAAAGAGCAGAACACCAGAAGGCAGACAACAAAGACACAAAGTAGATTAAAAACTACAGACCATAATGACCTTGCTGATATACATTTTGTTGTTTTCTACAAAGTTGTGGAAGAACACATTCTACAAAGTTGATAGGAAATCTCTATTTTAATTTTCAGCTGCTGATATTCAGCTGCAGATACATTAAGCATTTTATTAAACTGAAGAGAGCTAAGACAACTCCCCCAAACCTTCCAGCATCCATTAAATCTTCTCAGGCCACCCAGAGATCTCCCTTGACAACCCACTCATCATCCACTGAAACATCCTCATAAACCACAAAGACGACATTCACACTTCAGCTAATCCATCTCTTCAAAGGCAAGCAAAGAGGAGAGTGAAGCCCTTTGAGTCAGGACTTTGCTGGCTTAAAGAAGGAAAAAAGTGGAGTTTCCACTCCAAGGCAGTCTGCCAGCATGTGACGTGGGTAAGCAAAATGGATTAAAATAGCAGTGATGCTCACCACCTCAATTCTGCTGTTATTTTATACACATATAACATAAATCTGAAGTCTATTTTAACAACACTGTGTCTCCATAGGAAGTAGGGCCCTTAGAAATAAGAAACCTGCAAAAGCACATTTCATCTTCAGTGGAGCCAGAATAACCTGCTCTCACATATAGGTCAGCAACACACCTGAATCCAAGATCTTCAGAATCCCAGCACATCCCTGAACCATTTCTGCAACGGTTATTAAACACCAAAATGGCACTTTCCCAATGGGTCACAGCAATCCTACGCAACATACAGCATTCACACAGTCCATGTGGTATATTCATCTACTTCACGGTTTACTTCTAGGGGGCTCAGGTTGCTGGGCATAAGCCAGGAGTGTTGCAGCTTGGATCAGTTTTCTCAATGGTAGCAGTAATAATCCTCTGCCAACCAACATTTTACCAGAGTCCATCAAGGCCCTTCTGCCTCGTGTGTCAATGTACATGCCTCGAGAATGCATGTGCTCTGAGAAAGAAATGGGTTATTCATTCAGGTCCAGTGCACTCAGCCTGCAACTAGACAGTACGTCTAGTGCTTCTTGAGGAGTGTTCTTGACATGATGGGGAGGCATTTTCTGTGCATCAGAACTACAGTCTAACTGTGGTCCTTTGAGTTGCCTTGTCCACATGGACTCCACATATGTCCCAGGAATGAATGACTGGACTTTTTAAAAGAGTTGCAGCCATTAAAGTTCAACATTCACTCTGCACAACTTTCTTTCTGTTGCAAGAAAAAAAACTGTAACTTATTTTTAAGAGCAAGAATCTCAAGAGCAACTTTCTGATCAGGACAGAAGGCAGGACAGCCTGCACATGTGTGTAACAAGCCACAGCCACTGTAAAGTAAATCACATTTTTTCCATCTATTCTTTTTCTCTTCCTCTCTTTCATCCTTCTCTCGTTTTAAATTTTCTTTCTCCCTTCCCTTCCCTTCCCTTCCCTTCCCTTCCCTTCCCTTCCCTTCCCTTCCCTTCCCTTCCCTTCCCTTCCCTTCCCTTCCCTTCCCTTCCCTTCCCTTCCCTTCCCTTCCCTTCCCTTCCCTTCCCTTCCCTTCCCTTCCCTTCCCTTCCCTTCCCTTCCCTTCCCTTCCCTTCCCTTCCCTTCCCTTCCCTTCCCTTCCCTTCCCTTCCCTCTACACAACTTCAAGTTTTAAGGGTTGGCAAGCAGTTCCATCACTATCAGAAAATAGATGAGGGTAACTTAAGAAGAATGGATGCCACATCACCACTCACAGGTTACTCGTGGCCCACAAGCCTAAGCAGAAACAGAATATTGCTATTTTTTCCTATTCTTGCTGTAGGAACATCTGCCAGACAGATAGTGGAGGAACAAATGTGGGCAAAGAAAGCCTCAACCCACTCAGGACAATCTTTCTTGGCTTGAGTGCTCAGTTCAAGAGCCACTTATTGAGATCTTTGTTATTCATTCAGCAAACACCATGAAGAGTGTCTTGAAATACATCTGAACAACTGTTTTCAGTCACAATAAAAAGTCAGTTCCGTAACATTCAAGATCTTTCTTTACTCTGAAGGGTATGGTTTAGGGAAGGAAACATGAAGGTAAACAGGGTGAATGAAGTCAGAGACCACCTACACCAGAAACACTGGATAACATCAGAGAGTAACAATTTTGATAAATCTCATATGTACTTAGCTTAACAATATGTTTTTGTAGATGCTGGGGTATCATGAAAGAAGTTATCACCAAAGACAGCAAAAAGAACACGTGTTCAATGCGTCTAACAGACGTTTCATTGATTTTATCAGTACCTGACCATTGCTTCACGTGGATGGATGACAATAAAATCAGACTATGACTGAAGACATGCTTAGGAGAACACATGGGACAACTGACGTTGTCCATACAGGATCTTGTGCTTCTGTTTTGTACAACCTGAAGTTCCCACCTAAACTGTGAGCATCTTGTTTCAGAATGATTTACGGCAGTAAGAGAGACATGATTCCACCTTACTCTGTTGTAAGCTGCTGCTTCCCAACTGTGGGAGTTAATCCATTAACCCTTCAGATTAGACTCACACAGTCTTTATTTACAGTGATTGTATAAAGGAAGCAGATGGCTTACTTCATCAGAGACTTGTGACTTGTCATGTCAGCCATATGAATGAGACTATGACCATGCTCCCATAGCCAGGCTTTTACAAGCATGCTGTTACTACCAAACTTTTAATAACTTGTAAGGACTTCAGTGTTGGAACTCTTGTCCCTGACATTTCATCTTGCAGATAGGCCAAATATAGCACATCTGGAACTGATCGAGCCTTCTGGTGTGGCATAGATTTGCCGTTGCTGCCTCACAGCCACGTTGGAGTGCTGAGAGCATGACAGCACAACAGACATTAAGCTCAGTGCTTAGTTTCATATCCATGGGCAGTATGAGACCACTCATGTAGTGGATAATCTCATCTTCAAGTCATGGTGTTCTGTGACAGCAATTTACCACAGTAGTAAAATTTCTACCAGATTTTTAACTGTTTACTGCAACTGGACTCATCCCTCAGCACAGGCTGACATTCCATTTTATATAAAATAATTGTTGAAAACAAAGCTGCCTAAAAGCAAAATAATCATCAAATTGTGGCCTCTGCATAACAACATGGAAGTGTTGCAGGCAGAATGATTTTTCATTGGCACAAAGCAAAATAAATACTGTCAAATCTTTCATAATATGAGCATTAGCACATCCAAAAAATCAATAATAAAAAAAAAATTCATCATCAACAACAAAAACATACAGAAAAGATGGTGAGAATCAGCACAGAATCTTTTGTGACAAGAAAGGATTTTCTGTTACTTCGGATGCCATTCAGTCACCAAAGGACTATGAGATAGACAGCTTGGTTGGAAATTCAAAGTTAAACAAAAGTCTTGTCTCACAACCTATTGAGCTGAAAAATAAAATAGAAAAGCTTTAATTAGATGGATGAATGTCACAGAAGATCACAGTTTTTCTGTAGCACTTTCACTGAAATTGGCTGACACAAACAGTAGTACTTCTGAAATAATGAGAGGAGATGCCTAGGTCCTTCCAACACTTTTGACTGCACAAGGAAGTGCCATTCTTCTTATAGCTATTATTGCCAAATTTGCCCAGGCAAAAGAAACAGACCAATAATTTAAATGAAATTAGATAGTCCAATATAGGAGATAGAGGGTTTTTGCTTTCCTAGCATGAAAACGTCTCTTCTGAGCAGAAAACGTTTTCCACTAGACTCCCTATGCTACCTCTTTCTCTCTGTGAAGCAACTATTTGTGAACAGGTAGCCATCATCCAGTAATGCAAACACAGATATCAACAGAGTGAAAGATACATGTGTTGTTATTAAAATAAATCTAGACAAGCTGGACCACTGAAAGAGCATGCTCATTAGATGTAAGACTCAAACCCACATGGGTCCATACTGTTGCCATTACCAGAACCACATCCAGACCTTTTCTGAATTTTCATCATCTTAGAGACGTATTTCTCAGCAAATTTCATGGGCTAAATTGGGAGCACAAAACCATGATTCACATACATCTTCTTGTCAGTGGTAAAAGGACTTGGAACAAAAGCACTTGGCAAAGACAAATGTCTCAAGTGTATAAACATTTTAGTTAGATCTTAATAAACAGTTATTTGCTGGGGAGTTGGTGTTAATCTCTAAATGTAAGTGGACCTCTTCAGTTATTTGGAGATGCTGGGTCCATCTCTGTTCTGATACTGTGGTCCCAACCACTATCATATGTACTTCCCATTCATTAAACATGCAGGAATGAGAAAGGAAGAGATTTAGGTACCAAGACCACAAATTACTGCATGTATTCAAGGAAGATCACTGAAGAAAGGGAAGCTGAACAAAGAGCAACAAAGAAAGTGAGGGTAGTAAGGATATGTCTCCATCTTTCAACTCTTTTTTTTTTTTCAACCAGGAAAGATACAATTTGATCTCTTACCCACTCAGTCTGGGATAACACCTGAGGTCGACTTTCACAGCAGCATGAGAAGTGTCTACACTAACACTGTGACTAGGAGCAGGAGTGTCCCTTTGCAGAAACTCCCCATTGTCCCCACTTACTGCAATTCAGCAGGCATCAAAGAGAAGTTTCATGGTTCATGAATTGGATGAAACCAAACAAGAAAATGCATTTCATGAGTGTACCTACTGCACTCCAGTTGTAAATAAACCCATGGGACCAGGCTACACTTAGCATGAAACAAGTCCCTCTGAGATACATCACATCAGGTCCTCCAAAAAACTGCTTTGCTCTAAAGAGCTATTCTCACTCATCTGCACTACTTTGTTAAAGTATGCACTGCCACAGAACACCATTTAGAATGGGTGCTTACAAAAATGTTCTGAAGAGGAAGCAGGGAGTTCAAAGAGCAAAGAGATCACAGTAGCTTGATATCAAACAACTTTTACGGATAGTAGCAAGCATATGTTGCTTCGAGCTCAGCTTCTTCCTGCCAACCTCCTTTGGTTGCCAAGTAAATGGTTCAAAGAATGCAAAGAGGCAGCCAGGCCAGGTCCAGCTGGACCCTTAATCTGAATGCCAAGATGGTTAACTTCCCAGAAAAGCCATGCTTTCAGAAAACTGAAATAGGCAGCATACACCTGCAAATACCTACGTTATAGTTGTCTCCTCTCAGGAGACTCTAAAGACCATGGTTGTTAGCGGTATTGGGATTACTCCACTGGGCAGATGTAGCTTTTATTTTGGGAATTCCTGGACAGGAGCTACTAAAATAAAAGCTACTAAAATAAGTCAACAATTGGTAGGTGAACATATTCATTTTATAGAAGTCTCAACTTCCTGAAGAAAAGAAAGGGTTATTTCCTTACTCCAAGAAAATAGGCCAGGCAAATAAGAATCATTTAATTGATAGGGGAAAGAGAAGGAATATATATATATACTGTTAAATTGAAGAGAAAACCCTGAATTTGATTGAAACATTGCCAAATATGCTAGGTACAAAGCCCATGCACCAACCAAAGGGCTCTTCTGAAGCTTTTCTTCCTTCTCTACCCTATGTGATTTTCAGGAAAACAAACAAAAAAAAAACCAACATGACTGAGGCACTGAAACATTCTAATTATCCACAAAGTCTGTAATATACTTCTGCTTATAAATAATTATATATCTATGTAATTGTGTACATACAACAAAAAATAGTTTACCACCCAAGATGTTATTTCTAGCCTGCAAGACAGAGATTACTGATCATAGCTGAAAAGGTTACCTGGATCAGGGCTCTGTTTCCAGCTGTTATATTAGATATTATCCACTAGGCTTCCTTTTTGATAGATTCTTTAGGGCTGCTTAGCAAATGCAGTAAGCTCTACAGGGCAGAACAGTTCAGAATTACCTGGGTCTGGATATCAGTCATCTCTCAGATGCAATTTAGAATTATTTAATTTAATAATGATCCACAGACTGTGTGTGTGTGATGCTAGAGAATGACAAAAGTAGACTAAGCTCAATAAAAACTTGCTTCAAATAATTTGCCTCATGCCTTTGACAATCATGATACAGAAATCCTTCACTAAGAAATGAGGAAACTACAAACTTCGACAATCAAATAACTTCGGATGTTTCTTGATTTCACCACCAGCTATGGAACAACTACGTTGTAAATACTTTCTTTATTCATAATTATATATTCTTATAATTACTAAAACTGGCAGTTGTACTTAGCCAAATCTAAAATTTGTTTTTATTAAATTGAACAGTAGGAGAGGATATGTAATATGTTGCCCCCCCCCCCCCCCAAAAAAAAAAAAACCAAGAAAGAAAAAAAAATAGCATTGAAGACGTATGAATACTCCTATTTGCTCTTTACTGAAAAGGTGATGTGTTGAATGCCAGAACCAGATGTTAGATGAATTGAGTATCGTATGTGTATAAAGACCTTAAAACTGTGATTTGTCTTTTGAATGGTCCTGTCTTTGCTACTGGAAAATAAGAGGTAAAAATTAGATATATTAATGTTAAAGATTTTCAGTATCTCCATGAATACTACGCCTGTTTCTCCTGAAGAACGAATTGTGGGACCTTTGCTCTCATCCAATCCAAGTGTCACAGCAAAACACTTTATGACAATGCTGGCATGCAGTGGTAAGTGAACAAGGCTGTGTTGAGGAGAACTACAACTGGAAGGGGTATTTGCTTTTCATAATGTTATCTGCTCTAACTTACAATGCCAGAGCTTGAGATTTTGCGTGAAAGAAAGATCATTAAAAGGGGAGATCGACTTCAGCTTAACTGTCCTGCTCTTTAGTCTATGAAGTCCCACTCACTAAATATAGCTACACTCGTGACAGTTTAGCTATATTTAGTACAGATGACATTTTAACAACTTCTATTCATTTGCCTTTCACTTTCCCTTGAATATAATTTGTTTGGACAACACAAAAAGTAACAAATCCAGCTCTCTGTTATTTATTTTAATTTATTTTACCATCTTCGTCCTTTTTATTTTTTCTTCTTTACTTTCTCTGCTAAGATTGTGCCACAGAAAGGGGATAAAAAGATTGCAGAAGTAAAGTATGTCAAGTTCTTTGGTAACTTGGGTTAAAGTTATGATACAAGCAGAAGAGAGTTAAATGAACCCAATAAGCCTTCATCTTGACATTAATGAATAAAAATAATTGTGAGTTGTGTGTTAAGTTTTTGTCTTATTTCCCACACAGACTGATATATATACGAATCTGTTGTGAAACACTGGCCAAAGTCTTACAAAACTACCTGAATATGTACAGCAATAACTGTGCATAACTGTTCCTGAAGTACTACACCTATTTTAAAACCAGAGACTATTTATGAACACACTTATTCTTTTCAGAGGACTTGTCTACATTACATTTAGTTTCCCCTCATTCTCCCCATCTACTCTGCTCCTCTAGTCTTGACTAACTTTAGAAACTAGCATCAAGTTCTTGCCTCGTGGCTCTCTTTCTTCAGATCCTTAACAAATACAGGTCTCAGTGCAGATTCCCAAACACTCAGACCACAACTTCATGTTCTGCAAAATTAACTAGTTATTTCTGAATCACCTCACCATGATAATTAAGTAAATTAAAACTGAACATCATATTTATTTAAAAAGTCTGTATTATATAGAGACCCCCCATTTTTCCAACTCAATAATATAAGCCTACAGTCCCCCATGACAAATGCTACAGGCATATAATGGTTATGAGCTCACAGAATACAGAGCTCAATTTACATTACAGTATAGCAAGTTCATACACAGCACCGTTAAATATGCTGGCATAGGATAAGTAAGGCTTTTATTACATTTTAGCATGTACTAGAATCACAGAATATCCTGATTTGGAAGGGACCTACCAAGACCATCAAGTTCAACTTCTGGCTCCACACAGGACTACCTAAAAATCAAATCATATTTTCAAGTGTTGTCCAAACACTTCTTGAGCTCTAGAACTTCTAGACCCTTCATCATCTTTGTAGCTCTCCTTTGGACACTCTTTAATAGTTTTATGCCTTTCTTATATTGAGGCACCCAAAACCACACATAGTGTTTGAGATGAGGCCACACCAGCACTTAGCAGGGCTTCCCTTCCCTCAGCTGGCTAGCAATGCTCTGCTTCATGCACCTCAAGGTATAATTGGCCCTTTAGGCTGCCAGGGCACACTGTTGACTCACATTCAACTTACTGTTGACCAGAACCCTCAACACCCTTTCTGTGGGGCTGCTCTTCATCCTCTCATCTCATAGACTGTATGTATATCTGGGATTGCTCCATTCTAGGTGCAGAATCCAGCACTCGCTTTTCTTAAACTTCATATTGTTGCCCAGCCTTCTAATTAGTCAAGATCTCTCTGCAAGACCTCTCTACCCTCAAAGGAATCAACAACTCCTCCCAGTTTAGTGCCATCTGCAAACCTACTTAGTATACCTTGAAGTCTTGCATCTGAGAAATTTATGAAAACATTAAAGAGAACTGGACCTAAAATTGAGCCTTAGGTGATGTAACCCCATTTACTATAACCCTTTGAGCCTAACCTGTCAGCCAATTGTTTACTCATCACGTTATGCTTTTGTCCAGCTGTATGCTGGATGTTTTGTCCAGAACAATACTGTGAGAAATAATACGGAAAGCTTTGCTGAAATTAAAAAGGATCACATCTACTGGATGCCCTCAGTCAACCAGATGGATAACCTCATCATACAAGGAAATTACGTTAGTTAAACAGGACTTTCCCCTCACAAACCTGTATCAGCCATTAGCAGTGACTGTGTTGCCTTTTAAGTGTTTTTCAGTAGCTCCCAGAATGATCTTCTTTGTAATTTTACCAGGCACTGAAGCATAACTGACCAGCCTGCAATTTCTGGGGTCTTCCTTCTTGAAAACTGGGACATTTGTCAGCTTCCAGTCAGCTGGGACCTCTTCAGATTCCCAAGACCATTAAAAACTAATTGAGAGATCTCACAATGACATCAGCCACTTCTTTTAGTACCCTGTAATGAATCCCATTGGGCCCCATAGACTTATGTGTGTTTAGCTTGAGCAGCAAATCCCACAGCATAGGTCAGAGTCTGCAGGGAGTTTCCGGCAGTCACGGTCCTCCAACTCAGGGTTCTGGAGTCCCAGGGCCCATCATTGGTGTCAAAGACAGACAAAGACGGCATTAAACATCTCTGCTTTGTCTATGTCCCTATTTGTGAGGTCATCAACCTTACTAAGTAATGGACGAATGTCATCTCTGGTTCTCCTTTTGCTAACACACTTAAACAACCCTTTTTTGTTCTCCCCCACAGCACTGGCCAAGTTCAACTTTAGTTGAGCTTTGTCTGCACAAATGTTCTCCCTACAATGGCAAACAGCATTTCTGTAGTCCTCCCATGTCACCTGACCTTGCTTCCAATGTCCACACTCTTTCCTTTTCTGCCTAAGCTCTAGAAAAAGATCCCTGCTCAGCCAAGCTAGCCTTGTGTCCCACTTGCTTGATTTCTGACATTTTGGAATTGCCTGATCCTGCAGTCTTAAGAGATTGCTCTTAAAAAGTGACCAGCACGGATGGACCCCAATACCTTCTAAAGCAAAATCACATGGGACCTGACTAATAAGTTCCTTGAGCAGCCTGAAGTCTGCTCTTTCCATATCCAGGGTCAAAGTTTTGCTGGAAGTTTTATCACCAAAGATTTGAAACTCAACTACCTCATTGCCACTGTGGCCAAGATAGCCACCAACCACCACTTCACCCAAGACCCTCTCTGTTCACAGGCCACCAATCCTAGTCAGCTTCTTGGTATCTGTTCTGAGAAGTTACCATCAATGTGCCACAGGAATTTCCTGGACCTGTTTGTATCAGTTGTGTGGTATTCTCAGTTAACGTCTGGCAAGTTGAAGTTACCCGTAAGGACAAGGGTAGCTGATCTAGAGTTCTCTCTTAATTCTTTATAGAATAACTGATCAGTATTGTCAACCTGGCTGGGTGGTTTATAGTAGACTCCCACAATGACATCCACTTTATTTGCTTGTCCCTTAATCCTTATCCAGAGGCTCTCAAGTGTGTCATTGCCAACTGTAAGCTCTGTACAACTGAGTCCCTCTGTTACATACAGTGCCACCCCCGTATCCCTCCTGAAGAGCCTTAAGAGTGCATCATAACACACTAGTCACAGAACTCTTTCCACCACGTCTTGGTTATGCTAATGATGTTATAGCTCTGGAACAGAGCCAAAGCTTCTAGCTCCTCTTGCTTACTCTTTGTGCTATGTACATTAGCATAGAAACATTTCAAATGTGCTCTAACGTACCCAGCATCTTGTGGAGACTGACCTAGCTCACCTAGCATAGCATCCCTCAAACTTTGATGTGCTGTCCCATAGTTTATCACTGGTGAGCCTCAGTTTATCCCTTACACTCTTCAAGACTAGTTTTAAGCTCTTCCAATCAGCCCTGCTAACTCTTTAGCAAAAATCCTTTCCCCCCTTTGAGAAAGGTTTATCCTGCAGGTCTGGTGTTGTGTAGACCATGCTGTGATCAGAAAATCCAGACACCAGCCTCATAGCCATGTATTGATAAGCTGTGTCTGTCTGTTTCTTCCAATACCATTCCCTGCAACTAGAAGCATAGAGGAAAACACTACCTGTGCTGCTAACTTTTAACCAACTGTCTCAAGGACTTGCAGTCTCTTTTGGTTGTTCTTGCTGTTTCTTTTGATCTCACTGCAGCTTCATCATTGCCTACATAAAAAAAAAAAAAAAAAAAAAAAAAAAAAGGATGATAATCTGAGAGCCATACCACACTAGGGAGTTTTCTGGTAACATCTTTAACCCAGGCCCTAAGGAGACAGTAGACTTCACTATGAGTTGGGTGTAGTTGGTATATTATGCCTCTGTTCTCCTCAGAAGGGAGTCACTAATGACAACAACCTGTCTTTTATTTCTTAAAGTAGGTTGTTGTGATGCAAGGGGGTAGGTTGACCTGCCCTTGGTGATCCCTCCAACACAGACGAACCATCATAGACATCATTGTTTGGGAATCCTTCAAGTTCCAGGGCCTCACACCTATTGCATAAGGGAACCTGAGAAAGTGAGGTAGGCAGGGAAGGAGTTTGCCTGCTGCCTTAAGCAGAAGCCTGCTTCCTTATCTCTGAAATTACCACCTTCTACCTACCTGGTGGCGAGAAGATGGTGGATCCTTTGTATCTTATGTTATGACTGGCTGATGCATCTATCCCAGGATGGTAGAGTACACTTCCACCAATTTCCTTCTCAGACTCCCTAATGCTCCTCAACCTGCCCACCTCCTCAGAGAGCTCTGCCATTAGGCTGAGCAGTTTCTCTGCCTGGCCACACCTCCAACAGTTGTGCTCACTGCTGCCCTCAGACACTGACAGAAAACTTGGGCACATGCTGCAGCTTGAGATCTGGATGGCTGTTTCCTTGGGAGCTCTGTCTGGGTAGCTGTGCCAGATATAGTGAGTGCAGAGGCCACAGGGGATGCAGAGGACATAGCTTTCTTCTTGGAGGATACCACTGCTAAAGCTCTTTGTGAGAGGATTATGACCATCAATTTGACTAACTTAACTAATTTAACATCAATATAACTAGCCATTCGGACTGGCAGAGTGACAATGCCCTTCCTGCATGCTCTTCCATGCAAACTGCTGTGCAAACTGCCACCCCATACCTTGTTTGCCCCATGTTGGGGTTGCAGTGCTCCCTAGGGCTGCCTTCTGTAGATTTTGGAGTTTGCTCCTGGCCCCACCAAAGCCTCATCAGTTGCTTTCACAAGAATGATTGACCCCTTCTAGGAGAACAGTGTCTCCTTTTGACAGCTTGCCTTCATTCACCACACACTCCCCAGTACACAGCATGGCCCATGGGTCCCACCCTGTGGGTCTTCTGAGGCCTAGGATCAGTAGACACTAACATCATTCTCCCATTACTGCATTTTCCTGAGGCTCAGTAGTAAGATTTCGTAAAGATCTATTTAATCTCATTTTAACAAAATATTTTACCATAGTTCTGGCTCTGACCTCAGCATAATTTTTAAATAAGTAATTTTGTAAATTATACAGGAAGTTCTCTATTTTATCAGTCTAAGATCTCTTTCACACACTCCCCCCCTCCCAAACCTTTTCTAAAGGAATCTTATATTTGATGCTGAACCAAAAATCCCTGAGTTCTCTGCTAAACCAAAGGGTGGGTAGAAAAGAAGCAGCTGAAGCACATGTAGTTTCCTGCTGAAGAACCTCAGAACTGAACAGCAGGATTGCACAGGCAGCAGAAATGAAATTCACATTCACTGCACATTCTTTGGAGTGACTACAAAAGACGCCATCTAGCCCAGTAGTCAGAATTAGTTTTACAGTATAAATATCTGTATCCATAAGACAGACTAATTTACTTCACACAAACTAGATGTAAATCAAAAAATTACACTGGTTTTGAAGACACAACAGGGAGAGGCAGTAAGTTCTGTCTTCACCATCAAATCCCTGAGCATTTTTATTTGTAAGTCTACGCTTTCTGGTTATTCAAGAACACGGTCTACCACAGTATCAGAGCTGAATAACCATTAACAGGATGAGCTATCCATCTGTAACAAGACCGCATCCACAGCTAAGGATGTTATTGGGAAGATTACAACTCTCTTAGTGAGATTCAAATCATATTACCTATACTGTAGTTTTTTGCAGTAGTTGATACGTATTAAAAACAAAACAAAACAAAACACACACACATGGGCAACCTTGTCTTTTGCTTTTGTGGGATTTCTTCATGAACTGTGATTGCCTGCACCCTCCTCCTCTGACCATCCTCATAAGCTCACTGCTGGTCCCATTGTAAAGAACTGGCTTCACACACATTTTTGATGCAAACATCTTAGACGTTCTACTTGGATTTTGCAATAGGAAAAAAAAAAAAAGAGTGTCTGTTTCAAACTGAAATGATTAAGATGATACAAGTAACAAAATAGCTGTCCCAGGAGCAAAATTCCTTGCAACTACTCCGCAGTTTCTACTGAAATCCCACCAGTCTTCTTATTTCTTGATAGATGGGGGTAGCCAGTTCTTTGGCTTTCTCTGCTCCAGCCTCTAAAACCTGTATCAGATGGGATTTGTCCTCCTGGAGTTTCTTGATTTCATTCCTGATTGGTGCAAACTTTTGAATAACTGACTCTGCTACCACCATTTTGTAGTGAGCAGTGTCAAGACCAACAGATTGGTGTAGCACTTCTTCTATGCTAAGTCCCGATACTGCAGAATGAATGGACACCAGATTAGAGACACCAGGACGATTGGCTGGGTCATAGGTCACCTCAGAGGTAAAGTCAGTCACAGCTTTGCGGAATTTCAGCACGATTTCATCAGGGCTGTCCACTATGTTAACAGTAGCTAACTTCTGTGTGTCTGACTTAGACATCTTCACCGTTGGATCTCTGAGGGATTTTATTTTCTTTGTTGTACCTTAAAAAAAAAAAAAAAAAAAGGAACAATTATGCACATGCATAGACAATGGTTTCTTATGATAGTTGCTAAGAACACTGGTAGCTGTATGGTTAAACTCTGTTTGCCCATGCTTAAAAAGGAGTTGTGAGCACAATCATGTACCCTCTTATTTAGTCCTTATGGCCTCCCGGTCCTTCTAAGTCAATTTTCACCTCCCCTAACTAAATGAAAACCTAGCTTCATTTTTGCCCTCCTCTCTAAGTGGAAACTTCTGTGGGGACACTGTCTAATATTTTCTGTGGCTACATGTTGATCTTCCCCAGAAATTCTCTCATTCCATTACATTCCTAGCATCAGGAATGAGATACCTTGAGAGCACAGAATGGACATTACCGAAAGGTTCTGTAACAGTGGGGGAATAGGCTAAATCTCTTGGTAAAAAGAAGCCCAGAACAGGTAATCTCCTTTAGGAAACTCTTATCACCAAGCATTTGAGTAATTATCCTGACCGTCAATTAAGACAGCTAGTTCTCAAGAGTTCCCTAACCATAGACTAACCAGCTCCATTAAAGGGAAGTCACTGCTCAGACAGAGCTGTGGCTATTGTACAAACTACTAAGATAAATGTGTGCACATGAAATAGAATAACAGCATTAGGGAAATATTGCAAAGTATTTTATTTAACAGAATCAACCTGAACTATTTCAGTCTTTCACCAAGAAATATGATTCACAGTATACACAAAAGTACCTCTAATTTAGAAAGTATTCACACCAATCGTTTTTAGACATCTAATACAACCAACTAAATTAATTGTGTACTCTTCATTGATTGATTATGTACTCAGTGTAAGGACAGGGTATAGTTCAGACTGCCCCAGAATGAGGTCTGTTCTGAGTCACCTTTTGGAAGGGTCTGTCTTTTTACTGCAAATTTGAAGGAGCCTGGGTAATTAAGCTTCCTACAGTTAGTGAGTCTGAGTAACTCCCTAACTGCTCCATTAATCTGTGTCATGTCATTGGTTTGTGTATACCTGTGCACTTATTAAGGTATGCTTCTCATGAGGAAAGTGAAAAGTTTTTTTGTTTTTTTTTTTTTTCTTTTTTTCCAGTTTGAGCTTTTGGCTTACTGCTAAACAGTCTCCCCCTGTGCCATAGGCTACATTCACCTCCTCATTACAGTGTTTACTATTTAGTTGTTCATTAGAGACTATAGGGCTTGCAATAATCAGTATTCTTTAAACCCCACTCTAGGTCTAACACCATTTTTGTCACTGAGGCTTGAAAACTGAGAAAGGTTTATTACTGCCTGTCTTTTTTAAGGTGAGAGCTCCTTGCCCTTTTGGGGGCGAAGGTCTCTGCTGTGCATTCCTCTACATTACTTACAACAAAGATGCAATGCTTCTTCCTTGCCCAATTTTTCACGTTTCTTAACAAACATGCCATTTGCGCCATCTGACTCCCCCTCACCCCCCGGCCTATGACCTTGTAGCTCAAAATGGCTGAGAAGATTTTCCTTATAAGTCTCCCTTAGTCTAAGATCAAAAAACAGCAAGTCTAAGCTCTATAAAAGACCCTTACTGAAATATGCAAGTATAAATTAAACACACTTGAGCACTTTTTGAACACTGTAGCAATAAACCTACGAGCTATTTAGCATGCTTAATGTAAATATTACCATTCAGAAACTACAGAATTCTGCTTGCTAGAGGTCTTATCTTGTTCTTTAAACATCTCCTGAACTAGCAACATATAGGACAGACCCTCAATGCATACATTTCTCTACCAAGGCCTTGTAAAGACTTATGTCCATTTTGGTAGTTCATTTTCATAGCCGCTAGTCTTTTGCTGTCAGTTTTTCCCTCGTCAACCCTTTCAGCATCAGAGAATTCTCTTTTCCTGGTACCTGAAACTGTTCCCACAATATTTAAATCCATCTTCAGCCTTGAAGTGCAATTTAGGGGGTAAATAAATAAATAAATAAAACACCAAGACCAGCTCACTTAAAATGGCTTTGGGCACAGGAAAGAATTCTCCGTATTTCTTGTTGAAATGTTGTGCTATATCTTGGGCTAGTTCCAGGTGCAGGACTTGATCTTCTCCAACAGGAACATGTGTCGACCTTTTAATAAAAGACAGATACAGGAAATTCAGCAAAGCTCTGTGGTTCTGCTGAAATGTTACTCAAGACTGTCACAGCTCCTGCCATGACTAAGAGCCAGACTGAGCCAAACACACAGTCCCAGCTAGATATAGGTGCTGTGTGGACAAGATCCCAAACAGACTGCATCCCAGTGTGAATCTGCTTTCTGTGCTAAACGGAACCACAATTCCAAGGGTAAAAATAATTTTTCACAAAAACACATATAGTAAAGAAACCAGTGAGAGCAAATAATTAAACTCAGCTCAAAGAAAGGTTTTTGTCGTATCTCCTGCTGTCTCTTTAGAGATCAAAGAGCATGTGTTAGAGTGTGTGAACAAAGCAAGAAAGATCTGCAAGGCATAAAGTCCAACCTTGCCTTGTCAAATCTCAGGAAGACATAACTGTTGTTGAGAAGTTAGTACTATGAATTTACCAAGGGAAGGAAAGAAGAGAGTGGTTCTTCCTCATGGGTCATGATTTTATAAATATCACGTGGGCCAGCATTTCTACTACCACAAGTGTTATCTTTCCTAGATTAGGGCTGTTAGGATCAAAGGATCATTTGATCTTCTGATCTTCTGTACTGAGCTCCATAGCTTGAATGAAATTCTGGAGGAAAATATAATCTGCGTCTGAGGACATGAGGAGGTGAAGAATCCATTACTTCCCCTGGTGATTCTTTCCCACAGTTAATCATACTCGCTAAAAATATATATGATTCTTTAGATGAGGCTGACTTGAAATTTTGCCAGCTTTTGATTACTCTTCCCTCCTCCAAGCAGATTTTTTTTTTCTAACGCTTGCAGGGTATTCAGCTCTGAATCCTGGATACGTTCCAGTGTAAGAAAGTTCACTACGCATCTTTCAAGTTCGCAGAAAAATTCAGTTCAACACGGTACTTCTTCCTTCCGATTCTGAATTACTGGGCAGACATCCAGGAATCAATTTGTCCACCTTTATCCCCCAACAAATAGTAAGCAAAGCAACCTAAAAACAGTTACAGTAGCCAATAGGAAATCACAGTGGCCTACAACTAACAGAAAGAAAATCAGTTACCATAATCAATATACTTTAAGCAGGTCAAAAGAAATGTTTCCATATGCCAAAATGGTTCCATATTCACAAAGTTTGCCACTAAACAGAAAACATATTGTTTTTATAAATGTCTCTGCATGATTCTTTGCCTTTTCCCTTGCTGCTTTTTTAATATTTCTGTCCTGTTGCTATTTTTACTCCTTTCTGTCATATATTTACCTTCTGTCCATTTTCCTTTTTCTTTGATCCTTGGTTCATCTGAATTAGTACTGTTTATCCCCTTCTCCTGTTCTTAATTCTTCTTCGTGACTGCTGTTCCCTTCCTGTGTTTCCATTTCTCCCTTATTCTTGTTCCCTATATTATGCTTTTACATTAAAACATTTCTTATTAAAAATACTATCCGAAACTTCTTCAAAGAGATATTGTTTCTCTTTCACTTCCCTGTTTTGCACTCTGTCTGGACAACCTGCTGTTAATACACATGGTAGCAAACAAAACACAGACTTCACTAAAGAATGATGAATCACATGATCTTATTAGAGATGGAAGAGGCATACATGGTTGAAATTAATCAATCAAAGCAAGGTAATTTCTGATAATGTTGTCTACATTTCACCCTACAGTACTGCTTGACAATCAAATGGGTCTCAATATATAAAAGATTATTTTAATGTTAAAATTCTAATTCTTCCTTTTGATTCCTTCCCATTATTTTTAGTTAAATTTCAAATTAATTAGAAATATCATCTACTGATCTTCCTATGTTACTGTCTTCCCCTACTAATGATTACTTAGGATTAAATTTCTCTAGATATGTTTTTCTGATTAACAACTCGCAAATCTTAGTTATTTTGTCTTTATAGTTCTGCATATAACTTCAGTATTCCAGCAAATATTCACAACTTCACTTCAAAAAAATTCAAAGTACATACACTTGAAACATAAAAATAATTAATGCACAGCAAAATACTTCTGACATTTACTTATGGAGACAGTTTAAAACATATGAAATATAACCAGCCATGACAGTGTACAGCAAGCTTCAACAGCTAGGTTCTATAGAACTTGCACTGCATGAAATAAAGCATAACTACTTGAAAAAGAAAAGATATGTACAAATGTGTGTGAATATGTAATATCTATAATTAAAATCTGTGTGCTATAATTTCCCAAGA
Source organism: Netta rufina (assembly GCF_964035555.1). Lineage (NCBI taxonomy): Eukaryota > Metazoa > Chordata > Aves > Anseriformes > Anatidae > Netta > Netta rufina. The sequence continues at coordinate 123,882,958 of NC_140123.1, forward strand.
GTCATTCTGAGATTGACTGGCTTTTGTTTTGTTTTGTTTTGTTTACAGTCATGTCTTTTGCTTTCAACCTAAGCTAGATTTCAACTGGCCACTGTAGAGGGAAAAAGTTGTCATCCATTTCCAATCTTCTGATCTAATCACACCCAGCTCCCCACTTAGTAAGTTAGCATGTTGACCTGATGAACATTCATTCATTTTAAAGCAGATGAACAGACATTGCCCATGGGCTCACATTATGACTCTTACTTGTACAGCAAAATATCTGCTGCTTGAAGCACAGGGTAAGTCAACAAACCAACAGTTCCACCATTGCTCTGACTGGCACACTTCATCTGTTTGGACAAGAAAAACAAAAAGAAATCACCTTTTTAGCTAACAATATAAAAGTCCATGATTTTAATTAATTAGAGCTCCAACTAATTTGTGTGTTTCAGCCGTAGTGCTCATTCATCGTGTAACTCTATAGAAAAGTGTGTCATGTAAAATCTGCTCTTCGTGAATACACACATACCATTTTATGTTTGATATGCATTTTCCTACACTGCTCTAAAATTGTAGTAGGAAGAGAATACAGGCTTATGCTTGCTTTCTGACCTACTAACCAAACGTTTACAAACAAAAAACGGTCAGGTTGGTTATTACACTTATTATGATAACCCCTACTTTTTAAATAGCATTTTCAGCTGTACATTTTTGAAATACTTTATAGTGTAAATATAAAAAGGCATTAACCACCTGCATTTCAGTGACCAGAGATCAATATGCAGTGATCGCAGTCACCAGAAGGGTCAGTGACAACCCAGAACTACAGAGGCAGTGTCCAATGTTCTCTCCATTAGTTCACATTGCCCCACACAAACCAGCTTCTGTCCTGAAGTCTTTTACCACTCCAGGATATTGGTCACTGAAACCAAGATATTCCAGCTAAAGATACTCAGTATGTTATAGCAGCAGCATATCTACTTTTTGTTTTTAACCATAGTTAACTACACTAAAACTCTACAACCTAAGTGATTTCATTAAGACGAAAATATCTTTCATTTTTTCCTCACCCTATCACACAGATTCTCTCTTCATCCCCACGAAATCTACTCTGCAAAACCTAGCACCTGTAACACCTATCTGTAGATTTGGAAAGTCAATACAGTTAAAGTAGGACTTAAGAGTTTAACTTTAGAACCTCAGGTTTAAAAAGGTTGGCTTTAATCTATGCCACGCATTAACGCTGGTTGCTGTATTTAAGTTTTACTGTTTTTATTTAATTAAGAAGAAAAACAGGAAAAAAAAGAAAACATCTGGAGGTATTTAGGACTGCTCTGAACTCTGCAATCCAAACTGCTCTTAAGATTTTTTCCCCCTTTTTTGATACTTCTCTCTCCTGCCGTTTGGTTTTTCTGCCTACTAAATGCCAAATAAAATCCAAGGAAATTAAATGCAAGAATGCAGTTGATACAGTAATGCTGATACAGTACCAAGATTAAGATGAGCATGGAACTTGTAAAGGCAAACATTCAAGGTGCATTAACTTTATCATTTGGCACACTTTTAATATTTATAATTTCTATACTCCTCTCCCAGCAAATGTTTCTTTTGCATCCTCTTCTATAAAATCTACAGAACAGCCACCTCCCTTTATGGAACTCCTTAATAAGCAAGGCTTCCACTACAAAATCTTGTACTTTTCTGCATTATTAAACAAACATTGAAACAAGTCCTTTTTTTTTAAAAAAAAAAAAAAAAAATCAGTTTAATAAAACTAATTAAACAACTCTTCCATCTGGTACAGCTTTTGCTAGTCTCTGCCAAAAATATTATCCTGTAGTTTCTAACAGGAACACATTCTCTGATAGCAACAGACATGAAAATACACATTTTCCTCTTTCCACCATATGACTAGAGAATTGTTTAACCCAAAAGCAAGGGGAACCAAGATACAGTTGGTACTTCACAGATAACAAATATTTCAAGGACAAAAATTCTACTGAATTCCCACACATTTCCTTTCAACTTATTAAACGGTTCAAAATACCTTCCATTGGGGCAAGCGTAGTAAACGTGGCACATTAGTTATGCACCCAAGAATCCAGGCAAGTTCTGCATGCTCAGGGACCTGGAAGTAAAAAGTCAGAATGTATTTTATTCTTCTGCATTTATATGTGTATTTCCTTGAAATCAAAATAGATAAACAATATCAAAGATTAGAAAATCATTTATTTTTGTCATTTTTTTCACTGAGGTCAGCAGTGACAAGCTAACTTAAAGGCTTAGGCCATTTCTGTGGGCAATCCAGGAAGCCCAGTAAGAAAACCAGGGCAGTAGGTACAGCACTGAGAACAGGTACACCATGACATAGCTCAGGTGAAGACCAGGGGCCAGTCTGAGCTTAGGTGGAGACCCTGGGGCAATGGGCAGAAGGTGCATGGGTGGAGGGCCCTGGTGAGGTTTGTCAGGGCTTTCAGTGCACCAACAGGCCTTAATTACACTGCCACTGTCTGAGTAACAGTGATAACAGCAGAAGTTGTGTGTTGAACAACTATAGCCTGAATAGTGCATTAATTTGCCCCTCAGTTCAGCAGTCCTATCAAAACTAATACTTATCTAGAGGTGGAAGAGAAGGATCAGGCCCTTTTAAAAGATGAGAGAGAAAGAAGACCCTTTGTAATCTTGTACAACAAAGTCTTTATTTAACCTTCTGGGGAAAATGTCACAACAGTGAAATTTTAATAGTTTCAGAAACACATTAGACAGAGTGATATTCCTTTCTTCCTGCTAAGAGGAAGACAATCTACAGACCAAGACAAGAAACACGCTGTGCAGCAACCTATGCTGGATGAATCCACATTTAGATTTTTGACGTACATCCCTCAGCTTTTGCCTTTTCAATATTAATTTCAGGATTTATAAAAAAAACAGGCAAGCTTTGCTGATGCATACTCTGTTCTTTAACATCTTTCTAGCCATTTTGATCTGTTGCTAGTTAGCTATAAGATAAAAAAAAAAAAACAAAAAAAAAAAAACAAAAACAAACAAACAAAAAAAAAAAAAAAAAAAAAAAAACAAGGTGATCTGTATTCTGCTCCTTTGCTTACAAATTTTATTCGCTCCTTTCAGTATTGGCAGGTTTGGACGTTTAAAAGCATGCTAACCATCTCGAAGGTGTTCAAAGCGTTATGCTCACAATATGATACAACCTCCCAGATGGAAGGCAGTAAGAAATGTTTGTTAACAAGTAAGAACTTGCATTGTTAATGGCAATTCCTTTGTTGTCACGTTTTATATTAAGTCATTTCCTAGCTAACAGTCATTAGACTGTTTTGGTTGCCAATGCTGCATAAAGGTATCTGACCTCAAGGCAAAATCCCAGTGAGAGATATGAAGTATTTCTGGTTGATTTTTTTTTCTCTCTCTCTTTTAATTTCCTCATGCTTATATGACTTGCTATTTTCTGTGCACAAGACAAAGTGCATCAAGATGCACCAAATGTATCTTCTGCAAGACACAAGGAGTAAACTGAGCTGCATAGAAAATACTAAGCCCAGACTCCTATTTCATCTAGGAGGAGTCACCATCTGGTTCAAAGTGGTTTCTCATTCCTTTCTTCTAGTCACGGATAGAGAGAAGATGGTGCTCTGTTGCACTTGTGTTGACAAGGACTCCCTTTAAAACTATGCAGTCATTGATCTGACTCTGTCAGACGTTGCTTCCACAGCCAAGACTGCATGTGTGTTTCATTGCATCAGGGGCTTTGACATTACATCAGTTACCAAAACACCAAGTGATCTAAACAGCATTTGTTGAGTTGATTCCACAGTTCTGGGTTCCTGCAAGCTATCTTTGCTTCTAAACTTCAAAAGCAACCCAGTCTTTTCCTAAGCAAGGCTAGGAGAGTTCTGAATACTGTGAAGAAAAAGACTGATGAAAAGGGGAGAAAATATAAAAGAATGCACAGTAGGGTAGAGATTTCAGCTAGAAAAAAATTATGTACTAGAGCCTAATGGGTTAACGTTCATCACCCAAATTGCAGTAACTGACTGTATGTTGGTCTGTGAATCAAGAGGTACTAGGCCTAAACCACAAATCATTTGTCAGACTAAATCACAGTTTAAGCTACTGTGTTTTACTTGGCAAGAGGGACAGGTAATTGGTGCATTGGTCGGTCACTGTGCACCAGTTGAAATGTGATTTCTCAAGCTACAGTACTCTACCACTTTGAGTTGTACAACTACAAAGTTGTATACAGATACAAAGAAACTGTAAGGTGATATGTATATGATATCAGTAAAACAAAGGCCCAGTCACCTCTGCCTTTCTGGCACTGAGCAATAGCAATAGATTGTCTCTTGGACAAGCTCTGTTAGCCTCCTGCCTCCTCTCTCTCCCCACCACCATTCTGTTTAAAAATCTGACTCAAGGTCTGCATTAAGCAACCAAAACATAGGAACATTATGAAATATCATACTGGATCATAGCAGAGGTACCTGTAGCCAAGCACTCGTTTCCAAGAGTGGAAACAAGAAATGCAATTTAGAGAGCACATATGAGCCCATCACTTCCTGCAGTATCTTTCCCCTCATATTTCACCAGCATTCACAACAGTTGTACTAGGGAAAATCAGAAGCTATCGTCTATGGCCTAGTCTCATTAGTATCCATGTTCCCCATGAATGGGCCTATTGCCTTCTTGAACCTCCTGGTACTACTCACTCCACAACCTCACACAGCAACAAGTTCCAGAGGTTCAAACCTGGTGGGTAAAATACTTTCATTTATCCACTAAATTCTCATTACTAGTTGTAAATGCCACCTACTTCTTGTATTGCACGATTCAACAATTCCACAAGACTTTATTGAGTTGTGACTAAGTTCAACACTGTGTAAGGGTTTACACTACTTTTAGGTAGATGCTTTACTTTGTATTTCAAGCTCTTCTGCCACCAGTGTGCCTACCTAATCTTGTTTTATGAATCCTCTTGGTGTTCTTTTCCCCTGCCATAGCATTTAACAACCCAAAAAGAGCTCAGCATTGCCCACAAACTTGGGCAATCCCTTTTCTTTGGGAAAGGGATTTTCTGGACTACTGAGGTGTTTGAGTGGTGCTACATATTTTATATTTTTAAAAATATACATATATATGTTCGTTTTTTAAAATACTACCTCCAAGATGGAGGTAGCTTTCACACTTTTTTTTAATATATTTTTGACAATTGGACTTCACTTTCAGCTAGCTCTCTTTCTTGAAATTGAGCATTTGTGTACTTTATTTCATTTGATCTCTCCAACTACAATGGTGCCTAGTACTGATAGGACTCCACTAAAACATCCTGATCTAGATAGGTCTTCTGCATCAACAAAAACAAACCGAGAATGGCATCATTTCTCATGGATTTTAAAACTAGGAAGCATCATCTGTTGCATCCAAAAATGCTACCACTATGCCTTTCATAAAGCTTTTACATGGATAGTTGAAATGTAATAATACTGCTCCCTGTCCTAAATATTCAGCTTCTCTAATCAATAATTGGAGGACTAATTGTCTAGTAAATCCTCTATTTATTGTTTCCCTGGCAGTGACAACTATTTTGCATTTTGTAGTTTTCACAAACAAGTTTAAGCAGATCCGTACACTGAATGCTGCTTTTTAAACAGCCCAAATCTCACCCTTTGCTTCTCTCTGTAAATACATTGTTTCCACCCATTTTCTGTTCTTCCCTCTTGCCCATTTTAATGCAGTTTTCCTTCCTAATCCTTTAAAAGTCTGTAAAACCCATCAACATTTCTCAAAGGGTCAAGATGGTCATCTCTCTGCTATTACCAGCAACACATTTCCTCCTTCAATTTCCATTGCATTACGCATCCCCCACGACTGGCTTGCTAATCACTACTCAAAGAGTTATTTCCAGAACAAACGACTGACATTCCTTCCTCATGGCCCAACACACTCCATTCTGCAGTCAGGTTTTATTATTATTATTAATTATTATTTTAAAACCACACTTTTAACAAAGGTTACCACTTACAAGTGGTAATGCACCGTTAGCTAGAAGGTACAGAGATCTCCGTTTCTTCGTTTGGCTAAGTACCTTGCTCCTTACTCTTCACAAATAGCTTCTTAATTGTTCACTTGTGCAGCCACTCAACATTACTAAACTTAGATCACAATTTACGCTTGGAACATCTCTGGAGTGCTATATGCTGAAGTACAACCTCAGGGCTTCTCCCTGCAGATGTACTACTTAGCTCTTGACCCCAGCTATTCCCTTATTACTGCTATCCCCTGGCCACAGCCAGAGTTGATGACATGGAAAACCAATAGCAACTTTGAGTCCAAGTAATTCTAGATGGCTTTTTATGCTGAAACATACAGCTGAGGAGAAGAGCAAGCTACGAGATTCAGGAACAGAGGGAAAGGCATGGATTCTGCAAGCAGACAGGAAAATAGGCAGCTTGGTAACAATGGTACCGAGCTTTCTGATGCTTATTACACAAAGTTTTGTGTCAGCAGCTGAAGAGGCTTCCTGCAAACAGAGATTCACTGTTTCATTTTGAAGACGGATTTCCTCAAGTTGCAACCTATGCCCTTCTTTATAAGGGACTTCAGACTTGCTGCATGTCTGCTATGTGGAAGCAGCTTCCCATCAGCAATGTAACCTCATTATGATCTACATTTTAAATGGGTACAAAGTTTCAAAGATTTGTTTTTGACAGCGCAGAAGACAAATAAACAGGTCTGGAAAGATATTTTGTATAGTTGTGTACTAAAAAAGTGGGGACAGAAGACAGAACACTTCCTAAACTACAAAAGAGAGAAAACATTTTTGAGGATTTTTGTCTCATCTAGACATACCAGTTAGTGTTTCTAAGAAATTCAATAGGCCTTTTATAACAAAGTTCTCCCCACATTTGTTTTTCTACAAGAAGTAAGATTTTATTAATGCCTAAGAATGCAAGCACTATGTTCAAGATGCTTGTTAATGCATGTTTATATTATACAGTTAGAAAGAATAATGGAGCCATGAACAAGACAAATTAGACTGCTCTTGAATTAAGTGCACATAGCAACTGAAGCACCCAGTGAGAAACTTTTATGACAGAAAATTTAACATGACATCCCAAATTCCCATTCAAAGAAACAATTGTAGCATGGGTGAAATAAGTTCACGGTTACAAAGGCAGTGTCTCACTTAAAGAACATAAGTCAAGCAACATAGAAAATTGTGGGGGAGGGATGGTTAGCTATTGCTGGCAAATCCATTGGTATTTACAGCTTTCATTACCACCTTTGACCAATATAATAATTTACCCTCATTTATATTTGATTAAAACTTACAGAAATAGGATCGGGCTCCTCTTTCCCCCAAAATCTCATCAAGAATAACCCTGCCAGAGTCCAACAATTATAAACCCAGATAAAGTAGAGTCATTTTGTCCAGACAATCTTTTTCTTCCCTTTATTCAATACCAAATGAACTTATTTTCAGAAACATTTTTCCAGTTGAACCCACAATACTGTCTGAGTAATCAGTTTGGTGTGTCCAGAAGATTGGTGGAGAGGAACGTATAAACAGCTACATCCTAGTATGAAATAAACCAGGTAAATTACAGAAGAGAAAAGCCAAAACCAAAACAAACAAACAAAAAAAACCCACACTACTAAACCATAACTTTTCTTTCTGCTGAGCACTGGTTATGTCTAGCTCAGTCCTATGAGGGAGAAAATACAGGGATGAGAGAAGCAGAATAATATGCTAAATTAGTTACATACTTCCTCTTATGACAGGAAGTTTTCAATGGACTATGGCAAACTAATGGACTTTAATGAATTTATAAGCCCTGATGCAATGGAAGCTTTTAAGGCCCTCTGAAAATTGGACAAGAAGTAGCTTGAATCTATTCAAACTCTGCCCACAAAACAAAGCAGCTGGATATTTCTGGAATATAATAGCAGTGCAACTGTTAGTGCACACATTTAAATTGTCGTATTTTGGCTTTTGGAGTTAAGGCTAAGACAAATTGGCAAATTCCCACCTCCAAGAGTTACTGCTTCAATTTGCTTGCACATTGCAAGAATACTGCAGCTAATTATACTTAAAAAAAATAAATCACCCCATCCAGAAGGCTGAAAACTGCAATTTTCCACCCAGAAATTGAAAGTTAAGTTATCCAGAAACTCACAGGACTTCTCAGAGAAGTGTTAGTGCAGCATATCAACCTTTGCCTGCTGAATCGACTCTGATAGAATTCTAGTTTCTATTGGGACATTTTGCATGTGTGGACGAGGATAGGTAGGTGGACAGGAAGAACAGCCTGAGACCACATAAAAGCAACAGCAGTTTCTAAAATCGTTTTGACTGTGAAGCAGATGAGATACAAGATGGTTATGGGTAAGAACTGAAATGTGCATTGTATCTACCAGGAATCAGAGAAAATGGGTTATACCCTTTAAGCTTACCATGTGTGCAGATTGCTTAGTCTTCTTTTCTTCCCTGTAGTGCTTTTTGGTTTTAGTAAAAAATTCCCTGTTTTATGAAAGATGACTGTTACAGCTTTTTATCAGTTATGGTACAATTTAAGGAACATATTTATTCTTTTTTATAGTATTTTTAGGATACATTGTGTAAGTCATTATTCTGCTAACTTCCATTTTATGCCTGATAGGTAAAGGCAGCCACTGAAAGCGTATCCTGATATTATTTTCTCTACAAGCAAAGACAGTTTCATACATCTTGCAGCTGCACTCCAAATGAAAATTAATAATTCTGAAATATGCATTTATTTTTGTTTTTACAGATATTGTCACTCTTCTATGACTTGTCTTCCTACCTAAGAAAATGTAATTAAAAGAACTGCAATGAAAGATCTTCACTCACTAGGATTCCATTAGAGCATCCAAGATATTCCACAGTTGTCTCTTCCTAGTTAATTTAACTAGGTGTGCTTGTTTATAACCCTTCACAGACAGAGTGATTCCAAACACTACCCTAAATCTTCATCATTGTCTTCTAAATATTTTCAAGTTATCATCATCTATTCTTTCCAGCCACTATTTACCTAAGCTAGAGATCAAACTTGTATAAGGTAACATAGGTGTGGGAGGTATTCGGAGAACAGCTATATATGTAGACCAAATATTCAGACAGACATTCAATTTCTGTTTATGTATGTTATGGAAAACTGCAATTTACAAATGGTAGATTCTTAAGCATACACGCCTAATTTTCATCAAACTAGCACTGTGCATTTGTAGATAACCGAGCTATACACATGACAATTAAGAACAGATGCCATATGACCTCAAAGTAACACGACAGAAATCAGCCTATACAAAATTCCACTTACTTTTATTTCATTTTCCTTGCAAGGCACATCAAAGTTTGGGGACTCAAAGGCAACCTGTATCCTTATCACAACAGCACCTTTTGGATCTAGCGTAAATCTGAGAGCTATCAGTTCTCGCCACGCTATTTTCCCAGCAGTCAATTCATGTTTAATATTATTCAGCCTTCTGTCTCTTTCTTGCATTGGAATGGACGATAAAATGTGGGAAAACTTTGGAGGTATTTCAGATAGTTCTGGATTAGAGATTTGATCTGCATAAACCCTGCTGTAAATAAAAGACTACCGACAGTGAAACCCTTGCGAAATGCACATGCCTTTGGAGAAACAAAGTAATCAATATTTTTCTTCACATATGGCAAACATATTCCAGAGAAGCAACACAAACAGCAGAAAGAAAGAATAGAAAGAGTAGCTAAAATAAAACAAACCAAAAAACTCCTTCAGGGATTCTAGACCATTCTTCCCCATGTTGATTCAGAGAAAGTAAAAGGATACAGGAACATTTTCAATAGCAACTGCATGATCAATTCCCTTAGTGGGAGCTTGCCATTATCAGCTTAGTTTTAAACTACAAGAATTTAATCGTTATTACTGCTACAGGATCAGGGTGTTTCCAGTCATTATTTGTAGCTGTTTTTAGTAATTAAACACAAAAGTTCGTATTTCATAATCACGTCATTGTGTAGTGTTTACTGAAAAATGAACAGAAGCGTTAATCAGAAGTAACTGCAGTAACATTTCTGTGATCTACAGATTTTGTAATTTTCAAGATAGAACAGAAAATACAAGAATAATTGTGCTGTGCTAAGCTACTGAGAACTCTCTCTTTTAAATAGAAATCTGAACCGATAAAACAGAAAGCCACTTTGTCAAATCACCAAACACAAAAAACATTTCTCTATTTGCAGAGGGATTTTCTTTGCTTTTCTGCTGTCCTCTGAAAGTACAACCTACATCAGTATCCATCCAGTTTTGGTTACTTTGCTTTACACTTCAGCCAAATCTCTGTAAACAAAAATAGTCTTTTTTAAACTATCCTTGGGGACTGCTACAGTTGCTGAAAAGGAGAGGCCATCTCCTTTTCATCTCTCTTTTTAAAAACAAACAAACAAAACAAAACAAAAAGAAATAAAAACTAAGCAATTAGAAATCTAAAAAAGAAAATAAAATCAGGCAGTAAGCTTTCTTAATTAGCAATAACTGCAATCCATCTTACACCTTTGTTCTGAGGAACAATCATCTTAATATTATATCATTCCTTAACTTACTATTTCTTTATCATACTAATGCAATTATCACATTAGCAAGGTTCCTGTCTCCTTTCCTCGCATCAACAGCTACACGCAGATATTTCTTTTAATTGCTTCCAGAGAAATGTCTGGTCCTGCCAATGTAATTGTAACAGATGAAGAGTGCATCGCTGTGTATACCTGACCACCACATACAGCTTGAATAGATTTATTTTGGGGAAGTCAACAAACCACTTCAGGCTGAACCATTACTGAAACGGTCTTTATTCATGAACTACTATCATAGTACTTCTGCTGTTTGCAGTGTGACAACAAGCTTACAAAAACCTGCCAAGATCAGCCACTTCTGAAAGCTGTATTGATACATGTGCTAAGTACTAGTAAGACAATGGTTCAAGGCATTAGACACCACTCAAAGAAAGCGTATATTTAATGCTTTAGATTAAATAACAAGAAAAAAACATTCTATCTGGACTGATAAGGGCACACAGAAAAGTTAAGATAAAAGCTAGTAAGCATATTTAGCAGAGGCCAGCCAACCTGTCATAACATAAAAAAGAATCACCTTTGCTGTCAACTTCTGTTTGATAAAGCTGAACATTTTTCAAGTCTAGCTAGCCAAAATTTTCACTGGTTTTTGAGTGCATTGGTTCTACAGAAGTGTCCCTTTTAGTCCTGTCTTCCATTTTCTGAGTCTGATACTTTCTCTTTGGGGACACAAAGATTCTATCTCAGTATAATTGTATTGTGAAAGATACAACATGCTTTCCACGGCTAACTGCAATGCAAGATCCTCATTGATAATCTGGTAGGTTCGAGGGAATTCTGCATGTTGGCTTTTAGCAAGACCTGTGACAGCAATAGTTTAGCTTTAAAACTCATAAGAATGTAAGAATAGCAACACTGGATCAGACCAAATATTCACCTCTGACAGCAAACAACAGAAATGAGTTTAGGCACAGAGAAAAGCACAGATACTCTCCTAACATGGGCTAAGTATGGTGGCAGCTATTTCTGCAAAGGTGGAACCTCAGGTTTGCAACAGAACCCAAGAGAATTTGCAGATTATTTTGTCCAGTCCCTTTTGAATCCACCTTCAGTTTTAGAAACCTGTATTTCCTTTCCTTCCAACCATAACCTGCAAATCATGTCTTCCACACTGAAAAGTCCTTATCTGTGTTTCTAGTTGCTTGTAACTAACTGAATTATTCAGTTGCTTGTAGAAAAAAAAAGAAAAAGAAAAAAAAGAAAAACAAACCAAACTGTTTTTTACTGCATTGATGGCTTGTAACTCATCTTGAGAATATTCCAGTTAATGTCAGCCTCAACCTGAATGAAGCTAAGTCAGGCTAGAGCCAAGTTAAAAGCCAAGCTTTTTATTCAAAAAGATGAACAGATTTGAACAAAGGTTAAATTAATTTAAGCACATCTCCATTAGAATTCTGTGGTAATCTACTTAGATTAGTTTTCTAAGATAGAGGAAAAAAAGATGCAGGCAGTGAATCTGTCTTCATCATTTCAATATCCATCAAGGACACGGAGCTATGATTATCATTTGCAGTTTGACAATGACAGGAAACTGCCTGTAAAGAACCACGTTCAAAAGAAAAAAGTAATAGCTGGGTTTCATCTCTCACTGATAAAATTCAGACCTTGTGTATATCACCTTTGCAGTTCTATTGCAAGTTGGACATCTGTTTAAAGATGTCTTCACAACAGCATAAGCTATGATACATCTGCCTCTGTTGGAAATAACAAAAGTTTGCCAATTTAGAGTTAGATACAGAAAGTTAATAGGGCAAGAGAATAAGTTGTGCCCCATGAAAATGCAGCGTGTGCTAGACCAGGCTTACACATGCCAAGTAGGAAGGTAAGCCCACTATTGCTTGGCACAATAAGGAGAAGAAGCAATCACATACGAATTACCAGATCAGGTGGGCAAAGGTGTGTATGAAAAGGAGCTTGTATTTAAAGAGGAGAAAAAAAAATCCCAGAGAAGACAGAACTCACTGGTGATTATAATGGAACTAACAAAAAACATACCATGCCAATCACCTGCAGGAGATATTGTGCAGCTGGCAGATTGAGTAGTAAATGCCAAAACCAAAGCATAGAAACATGTTTTACTTGCCCTTATGGCTGCACAGACTATGTTATGAGTTACCATACAGTGAACAAAATGAGACTTACTGAGCTAAATTAATGATTAACAGGTATTTTCATTGTGTTACTCATAACACACTCTATTGGTTTTACATGGAAAGGTTTTGGCTGCATGGGGGCTACAGGGGTGGCCTCCATGAGAAGAGTCCAGAAGCTGCCCCATGTTAGAGAAAAGCCAGCTCCAGCTGGCTCCAAAAGGGACCCACTGCTGGCCAGAGGTGAGCCACTGAACAACAGTGGTGTTCACATCTTGCATCTGTGACAGCATGTTTAAGAAAGGGAAAAATTGCTGCACAACAGAAGCTGGGAGAGAGGAGTGTGAAAATGTAGAAAGAAACAGCCCTGTAGCCCCCAAGGTCAGTGCAGAAGCAGAGCAGGAGGTGCTCCAGGCAGGCAGCAGCAGTTCCCCTGCAGCCTGTGGAGAGGCCCCTGGTGGAGCAGGGTGTCCCCCTGCACCCATGGGTCCCACATGGAGCAGATCTCCACGCTGCAGCCCAGGGAGGAGCCCCCGGTGGAGCAGGTGGATGTGGCCTGGAGGAGGCTGCAGCCCATGGAGAGTCCCCGTAGGAGCAGGCCCCAGGCCGGAGCTGCAGCCCGTGGAGAGGAGCCCACGCAGGAGCAGGTGATCTAGAAAGAGCTGCTGCCCAGGGTGGGTGTGTGCTGGTGCAGTCCAGCTCCTGAAGGATAGACAGCATGGTACAGACCCATACTGAAGCAATTCTTGAAGAACTGCAGCCTGTTGAAAGCCCATGTTGGATAAGTTCAGGAAGGGCTGCATCCCGTGGTAAGGACCCCACAATGGAGCAGGGGAAGAAAGTGAGGATGAAGGAGACACAGAGATGAAATGCTATCGACTGACAGTAACACTCCCTCTCCATTTTCTTGTGCCATTTGCAGGAAGGAGGTAGAAGGTGGATCAGGGGAAGGTGCTTTTAGTTCTTACTGCTCTCTACTGTTATTAATTGGCAGTAAATTAAATGAATCTTTATCAAGCTAGGTCTTCTTTGCCCATGATGGTAACTGGTGAGAGATCTCCCTGTTCTTATCTCAGCCCACAAGTTGTTTCATCGTATTTTCTTCCCAGGTCCTGCTGAGACAGGAGAGTGAAAGACTGGTACCTAGTGTCTACCACACATGCATAAGCTGCTAGCTCTGCTTGGGAAATTTATAATGTATTTTTCTCAAAATGGACTTTCTGATCATGGTTTCAGCCTCTTCAGAACAGCAGTAAGGGATGAATTCGAAATCCAACACTGCTAACATTTTCTAGGACCACAAATATGAAGAAGATACACGAATTTGGTAATGTTATGTTCCTTCATTGACAGGATTGGAAAGCCACTTAACTAGAAATGATACTAATATAACAGGGGCACTAACCAGTGACTGCCGGAACAGGAAGCACTTCTTGGGGTCGATCCCACAGGCAAGGATGGCAGCGGTGGTGTCCAGTATGTTTTGACGCAGGAGAGCTGGTTCCTTCGGCATGGTGAGAGAGTGCATGTCCATAATGCTGTATAACACTGAGCTGTACTCTTCCTGCAGATTCACCCAGTTCTGAATGGCTCCAAGGTAGTTACCCAGATGAGGTGTCCCAGTTGGCTGTATGCCAGAGAAAATCCGATCCATGACCATGTTCTGTTACAAAGCATTGGTAAAATTAGCATAAGCATTTTTGACAAATTCTTTTATATTTTAGGTTATTAATAAAGCCTTACTTATGCTTGTCTCTTCTTTCCACTTGTCAATGTATTAAAAAGCCCTACCTAGAGATGCCTAAAAATAAGTGTAATAAGTCAATCAAAATACTGTTACTGCAGAGACTGACAACTAGCATGATCTTAAATAGTCAGATCAAATATGCAAACAAATATAGCTGTAAGCATGATCAGTGAACGTTAGGTTTCAGAAACCAAGTGGTAGATTCTTTCATCTTCTTTTTGCTCTGAAACTGCATATTTCTCTTTAGTACATTATCCTTTCTTATACCAATACTTAGGATCACAACACAGAGACATCAAAACATTTTTATTATAAACATACACAATATCCAAGCAGATTGCCATCTTAGCTCCCATGGACACTATACTTTTATTCTAGCTGCAGAGAACATTCTGAGTGTTCCTGAAAGAAAGCTAGTCCTTGATTCAAAGGTCAAGACTATCAAAGTTCTGAAGCTATCCACCTTGGATAGAGTTTCTAAAGGACTCTAAAAAGAAATACTGCCATAGCTCAGGATCACACCTGGAATACCATCAACACAACAGCACCAGTGAAAAGTCAACATCTGAAGGAAGTTCACAGAAACTGCAAAAAATGATTAAGAAGCTGAGGTTGTGAGCAAAGATTAAAAAGCTTAAAAGATGTATAGCTTGGCTAGGTGACAGTTACCATCTTGGAAAGTTTGTTTTCCTGCATCTCAGCGCTCCATCTGACCGTTTCTCAGAGCCCCAAGCTGTCAGCGTATGATCAATTACCTCCCTACTTTTCCAAAGAATTCCACCATATTCAGAAAGTAATTCAGCAATGTTTTACGTGAAAATCCTTGTTACATGCCAAGTTGTGAAAGCATGCAAGACTGCTCAACTCATAAACGAGGGTCTCAGCAACCTCAGCAGGGAGTCCCAGTCACAGAGATGTGCAATACAAACCATTAGACTCTGATGTGCAACAGGAACATCAACTTCATTATACCTCTGGCTGCAAGATTTCTTTCCTGCTAAGTTTTACAAGCAACATTTATAAAAAGTTATAGATTATTTATTTACTGATATAACGTTACCATTCCTGTGAATCTCTTTTAAATGTAGGGGGGTGGAAGGAGAAAAAAGAAAGTCACACAATTATGAAATCATGCAAAATGGCAGCAAGAATCAAAGACAAGTACCAGTAATTTTAACTATTAAAAATAGGACTTCAATTTGACTGCATTCCCTTAATTCTTTTCAACTCAGACTCAAGAAAAATGATTGAGAAAGTATTTCCAAGCAGAGATTTTTTTTTTTTTTAATAATAATTATAATCTGTAGTTCAGAAAAGCCTAGCCTATTTACTTCAAAATTTGCTGAAAAATTCTTGCTTTCAAAGCAAGCTAATTTTTCAGGTCAAGATAGTTTTCTTATCCAATGCATTAGCATTTGTGCTGACAGGTAAGCGCAAGTTTGGGCTAGCAGCCATACTAATTTCTCTCCTAAGTGCCTACACACTTAAGTCCATGTGGTAACCCTCCCCCTCCATCCCAAATATCTGCTTGATTTCACAGTATGTTCCTGAATCAGTTTCTAAATGCTCTTGGGGAACCTCCAGCACAGTAGCTGGAATGTAGCTAGTGCTGTGAAAAGCACAACATTTCCTCCAACAGTAATTCTAACTCCCTGTTCTTGTGCTCCAGTCCTTGACCACCCATACCCCTTTTGTCCATCACTAAAAAAATGTGGTCATGCTATACAATGCCTTGCTTGCCATGTGACCCCTTGTTTTCCTAGGAACCTCCATCAGAGCATTTATTACCACCTGCAGAACCCCTGAATTCCTGCTAAGCTACTACCTGGCCCGAGGACTGCAGCCAACTTGCTGTTAACTGAGCAAGTCCAGGTGCTCACCTAGAGAAGGAGACATAAAGAATCCCAACATATATACGTAAAGTGAAGTTTTGTAGACACTTGAACTGAAGATTCACTAGGGTTCAGAGCTGTGCTGTTATTATTAAGGACATAGAGTGGTGGCGAAGCAATGCAAAAGTTATTTAGCAGGCATAACATTTGTCTTTTGTTTCCAATGTTGCTCAGGAAAGAAAACAAGACTATAAATAGATGATCACTAAGATGGCGTTCTGTACCCAGGGATCCCAGAACAGCTGGTTGTTTCTCAGAGCACATTTCCTCTCCTCATCTCTCTGTCTCCCTTCACTCACTTCTAATCCTGATGCTCCTTCCCACCTTCACATCTTTCCACAGTGCTGATTGTTTCCAGCACCCACTTATATGCCTGTTTAACCACACTGTTCTACACAGGCTAAGGTTGCTTACAGCTCCACTTTTTGTTTTCTTCTCCATGTAGTTTTACCCCTTCTGTGTTCTTGTAGTATTTTCTTCCCCTACTTGTTTTCTCCCATCCCCTGCTTCCCAGATGAACTCTTGGATGGCATATCAAGACAGCTAGGAGGCAGAGGATGCCATATGGTAAGGAGGCCATTGCTGCCTTGACTCCAGTGGCTTTATAGAGAATGTTTCCTAGCTGCACTGCTAGAATAGTTGAGAAAATGTACAATGTTTCAGAAATGCACTACGGGCATAAATAAAATATGTTAAGATGACCATGTTAAAGCATGATGCAGAAGACTGCACATCTTTTGACTGCCATCTAGACAAAGACAGCATCACCTGAAATACCCTGTTACTGTTTCATTTCCCTGAGACTCTGAAGCTCATAGCACTTTAGGACAGAAACAGCTCTGCCCCCTTGGGGTAAACATCTGTTGTACCAGGAATCTGGAATCTGCAGTTCACACAGGTCAGCTCATGTGCCAATGCCTTCACCCAAACACAGCTGGCACCCTGAGCCTGTGGAGAACAACTCTATCTACAAACCTCCTCAGCCCCAAAGTCACACTGATTCCAGTCTCCTGCAGCCTTGGTCCCTGCTTCATATGCTTTCTATGACATGTTCTTTATCTTTCTTCTTCCCTTCCAAGATCACTGCCAGCTCTGCAGATTAAGTCACTATGAACATATCAGACATATTAACAAAATTGTCCCTGATTTTAATACACTCAAATAGATGGCACAAATGTAATAAAGACATTTTAACAGGTAGTTCGAAAACATTTTTCACAAATAAAATACAAAATATTGGTGTCTCAACATGCACGTTCAAATTCTGTGCTAACACCAAATATCTTAAGGGTAATGATGAGCTAATTAAAGATGGGTTTATTGTAATACGATGTAAGCTAACATTTGGTGACACAATTTAAGTTGGAAAGAAAACACCCAACTACAATGCAAAATGGACATGGTTTTATATAAACAGAGAAGAAAGTTCTGTCTACCCAGAAAAGAGTGTACCCGTGAAAGCGAGCATGGCATCTTTAATGGTGCTTGTGTGTTCAAATGGTAAACAACTACTTATAAAAGGGTTGTTCAGTATATGGGCAATAAATAACAAGTTAAACACAAGAAACAAACAGTAGCAGCATTATACTGAGTCAAAGCTCAGCAACTACTTTACTCATAGTATGGAATTTGCAGAAACAAGTAAATCCAATAATGAAAACTGAGCTAGGCTTGACTTGCAAGTACATTACAAAGAACAAACCCACACTGGCTCCCAGCTGAGGGACCAGTTGACCAGAAGTCTTTCATCTTTAACTCCTTTGATTCTATTTAACAACATAAAGCATGAGATGTTACAGCAAATAGGGTGGTATGAAATATTCCATTGTGTTAGCAGAAGTCTATATTAAAACAAAAAACAACAGAAAAAAATACCCCTAAACGAATCTTGAATTTCTAGCACTAAAAATATACAGAGAACATTGCTCCTTTGGCGAGAGTTTATGTTCCCTGTTTGTTCACTCCGTGAGAAGCAGCGGGCAGCATAGCAGCATGGCAGGGGAGTTCTGCCTGGTACCATGAAATCATAGGGCTGGAATGCGCTTCAGTGGAGCTGCTAGGTCAGGGGATGGGAGCTGTGTGCTCCGAAGTACCGAAGTTGGAAAAGGATGAAAACAAAAGGAGTGAAGACTTCCCAATGGAGCAGAGTGAAAGCCACAAGACATGCAGCTCCAGCCCACAGGCACTCACTCATTCAGACATCTGTAGTAAGCACAGTGTGAGCCTGCTGTTCGTATGTTTAACTCTGTATGGTGTGTGCACCTACACCACTAGTGCTGCATGTTAATCTACACTCCTGTTAAGAGCATGGGATCCGACAGACGTTTTAACATCCATTGCTTGTTTTCTCTCAATAAGACATCTGCAAGGCGATTCCAAACACCACAGTGCATTTCCTGGCTGCACTTCTAAACAAGTTTGGTCTAAAGCCTGTTAAGGATCAGGTATCTTCTTACCTACCTTCTTTTGCAGTAGTGAATGAGCAACTGCTGCTCCTCGAACTGGAACAGTTCGAGAACATTTACTTGTCAGCTGCTATCAGGAATAAGCATTACATTGTTGTTGCAGAGTGTGATGATCCCAATACCCTGCATCTATTCTGAATGCCAAAGGCTATACCGGAAAAGATGACACCTTCCCAAAGCCAGTGCTGCTGTTTTGGACCAGTGCTGAGCTTTTCTCAACAGGTCACACGTGCAGTAAGGAGAGCTAGAATTGTCAAGGAATCAATATGGCAGTCAAAACCACATTCATTCACTGTACATATGAGACAAGTGTGCCAGAACTGGAGAACACAAAAAAGCTGCTAGAGTTAAGGAAACGCCATTTTTTTGTCTCCTAAAGTCTACTGCAAACAGTTTTATTTTGAAAGCTAAGGTGTTTATAGCATGCTTGTCTAACCAAAATAATTCTTGAAAGAATATTACTAAAATCAATGAAATACTGTTCAGTTACATAGGGAAATATCTGCATGATACACAACTTTCTCATGTTAGTTATGGCATGGGCAGACTGGCTCAAGCAGCACTGAACCTTATTATCTTTGAAAGAAACATGCAGACTGCCTAAAGTTTATATGTACAACAATCTACCAAAGCAAGAAATTGTTTGAAGAAGAGAAGGGGGTATTCAAAAATACAGCTACCTTTGACTAAGTTCCCCTTAGGTTTTTGTCCTTGGTGGACCAAACTGTTTTCACATATTGAGCAGTCATGTTACGTCAAGAAACAGTCCCTTTCACAAGTTATAGGAACCCTAGGGAAGGAGGATTTTAGGGGTTAAGATGTATACCTCAGAAAACAGACACATGACTCTCTCATCTGTTAAAGAGCACACAGAGAAGCTTCCAAGCTCTTCAGCAACCCAGCAGCACGTTAGAGCAGCTATGCAGTCCTTTCGATGCTGGTAGCTGTACAGATTGCATTTCCAATTGTGTTTAAAAGCTTTCTGCAACTTCCAGAGCAGGATGCCATATGCTCCTTAAACTATTTGCAGCTGTAGAAGAAGTTTCACAATAAAGTTTCTCTTTTTCATTCCATGACTTTCAGCTGACTCAAATTTACTTTGTTAATACCCTCTAATTTAGACATCTGTACAATTTGAGTACATATTACTCAGATATAGGTATAATTGATATCCAAACAAAACAACAGCTACAAGACATCTTCAAAAGAAAAAAAAAAAAGCCCATGTAAAACAATTACATACTTAAAAATTAAATTAAAATACATAATAGTTTCTTCAAAGAAATCTGGAAAAATGTATTTCTTTAAAATTAAAGATTACAGACTGTGGAAAGTAGAGAGTTTAAGACTATTTTACAAACAAGCATGGAAATGTACAACTAGCTATAATCTAGCATTGCTTTACCAAACTAAAAATCAAGTGGAAAGCAAAACACATGTCCATTACTAAAAGCATTTCATTATATCACTGACCATGAACTTACAGGGCTCTTTCCATGAGCTCAGCACCACATCTGCACCTTTTAAAAGGGCAAGTCTTCTTTTGTTTATTAGTATAAGAAGCCACCTCTCTCTCCTTTAAAATTATAGGAAGTTGCTATTTTTTTTAAAAAAAGATTTTTTAGATTCTTCACCAGGAAGAATTTATTTATTTATTTATTTTAATTTGTCAGGCTAAGACCCAGGCAAGCTCAAGTATGAACTGTCTTCATACTGCAAGACACAGCACAGACACAAATATAGCCATTTCGTGAGGGAACCTGTGATTTGGGAAGCCTCAGACTTCACTCACTCAAAGATTCAAGCAGATCAAAAAACCTCTGTGTCACTCTAATCAATTCTTTGTATCTTGACTATGCCCATCATGTTTAGCTTTATGAATTCTGGGAGAGCTGAATCTAAGTTAGATATATTTATCTGGCATGGTCAACAGAAATCTGCCTCTCAAACACGCAGCAGAATCAGTCGTAATGCAATTAATTTGATTCTC
Organism: Netta rufina; assembly: GCF_964035555.1. NCBI lineage: Eukaryota > Metazoa > Chordata > Aves > Anseriformes > Anatidae > Netta > Netta rufina. The sequence goes on from NC_140123.1 coordinate 123,903,775, forward strand.
AAAAGGAATTACACAAATAAAATGAAGTAAAAACATTCACAGGAATTAAGCTCCTCTTCTTCATAACTTCTTTATAACTTTATTTATAACATAAAGATTGCAATCATACACTTGAAAAGATGTCAGATGAAGACAAACCTACAAGTATAAAGAAATCTTATGCCAATAATTGAATCTCTTCCATGTTTTAAAAAGAGAAAAAAACTAGCATCTGTTCAAGGAGATAGGAGAAAACTGCCCATTAGCAATTCTCAGGACTGCTTTCTCCTTTTCATTTGGCATAGGAAATATTTAGATAATTTCATCAGAATTCAGCTGATAGGAGTCTGTTATAGAGCTACGGTTTGACATGACAGACCATAATAAGACTATGGCATTAACCCTGGCCTAGAACTACAGAGGCAGTACATCTCAGTTTTTCAATCTAGTGGTACCCAGGGAAGGGGGAGATGGACACTTGTATTTTCAAGACACCCCCCCCTCCACCCAGATATAGAGATATAAAAATCAACTCCTGGAGAATCTGCTAATTGTATCGTCTGAGTAACAGAGCATAAAGGTGAGGTTCCTGAATAATTCCTTCGGTCTGTTCATAAATCTAACCCAGCAAGCTAACTGATGGGAGACTCCTGCATCTAAATAATATATCTAATTAATATTTTCATTTTTAGATTAATTAAAAGAAAAACAACTCGGTCACAAGCTCACCTTTGGGCTGAAACACGAGCAATAGTTTTCAGAGCTAAAAACCTCATCATTACAGAAGATTGCAGCAGTATTACAATAGCTGTAACACAACAACAGCTGCAGCAGCAATCACCCTGCAACCCACAGTGATGGTTGCTTTTCACATGCTATAGCATTTAGCCCCTCCGCTTTATTTTGATAGCCATGTAGTCAGGGCAGAACAGGTGAAGAGGCGAGCGAAGTCTGCAGCATCTGAGCTAATTCTAAACACAGGTGGCGGGCAAGACGGAGAGAACAGGAAGTCGACAGGAGAATCGCTGCTGACACATACGACAGGAAAGATTGATGGCTTCCCTCTCTAGTTTTCCCCACTGTGTAGGCACGCAGGGGGTGGGGGAAAGGGACGGAGAAGCTGCTGTGCTGGCGACATAACACACCGCACAGCCGCCTCAGCGCTAGCACTGATTAATGAGACTGGAACGACTCAGGAAACAGCAAAGGATCATTCACAGACATTGCTCTTCTTGTTATAATTTTATCCGCGGCGGTTCATTTAGTCCTAGCTGTCCCAAACTGAAGCAAGTTCAAAGTTGCCAGAAAAAAAAAAGCAAATGTGAAAGTCAGGGGGAAGAAAGAGCAGTATTAAGTAAACACAGACTCGAGTAAAACACACAAATTAGAAATTTTCAAATTTCAAACGTGAAGATCCTCCCAACAGGGATCAAAAAGGGAGGAAAAAAAAAAAAAACAACAAAAAACGAAAAACTTGCCTCAACCTCAAAGACAAAAGAAATTCTTGGGCTGACAAAAGTTCCCAACTACTGCATTTTTTGCATCTGTCTATGATTTTTTATTTCCCTCATTAATACTTTACAACTTCAAAGCTCTCGTTTCTAAAACGATACGCTGGCTTAGCAGAAAATTGTCTTCAACCAGCTATTAAGCAGCAAAATGCAGGGAAACCAGAAGTCAGATTTTACTAGCCAAAGCATATATTTTAAAGCCTAATTGGGACAATTTAAGTGTTAATGCCACTAGAAATCAGAAAAAAAATGTAAGAGGGAACCTTAGAAGCAGTCTATGTACTACAGGGTTTTCCTCATTTATTGCCTCTTAAGCAATTACTTCTCCACAAAGTTGCTGTGGAAGCCTTTAAAACATGTTTATCTCGATCTCTTAATTCAATACATCAAATTCATCTGGTACAAATGCTATTTCATCATGCTTAATTCTTAAATTTAGGGATTAAAGAGCTAACATTAAATTAGAAAGAAAACATATTTATACCAGAGCAAGATTTGAGATTAATAGCTTCTCAGAAGGGCTTAACTCACTGCTCAGAAACCGAAATAAATTAAGATTTAAAGAGCACTGCCTGGTACCCCTTTCTTGAATGTCAAATACATTTATATTTAAACTTAAGTAAGATTTTAATATTTATATTTAAAATGAGAAACACATTTAAAGAAGAAACATTTACAGCATACGCTAACCCCACTCTATAAATTTAACTCTGCCCTCTAGGGCTAGCAAAAGACGGCAGTGTAACTGCGTTTGGGTTAGGCTGCCCTCTCATGCTGCCTCCTTGAAGATGACTAAGCGAATGGATCCTTTCATGTGGTGCGCTGTGTCCCACAAACGTATTCTCCCATTTGCCTTTATGAGCTCCACGTGCCACTCGACGTGCTAGTGACAGCTGTACTGACAGGCGCAAGGATTATCTGTGGCAGGTTGCCGCAGTCCACACCACCGCACCGCAGAGTCACCTCCGAGCCCAAGGCATCGCAGGCCTGTCCCCCTCCGTGCAGCGTTAAACAGGTGACACAAACTCCAGCTAAGGGACAGCGAAGCAGCCGGCAGCCTACAAAACGGAAGAGTTGGCTCAAATACCCTGCAGAGGTTTAGCACAAGAGGCAGTGTTAATCTTTGACAGGGCGAGAAGGGTTTGCTCGCAGTGGGTGAAGTAAGCAAGCACAGGTCCTGCACGCAGCCAGCTGTTGTGACCGATCCTACTCTAAAACACAAAGCCTCCCTGAGCAAGGCCACAGACCCATAGCTTGATTTTTGTGTGCTGAGCTCCCTACAGCTCTCCAGATCAAGTGGATGGACAGCATGCCATGGCACCTGTCCAAAGTTGTGGCATAACCCAGAGGGGCACAGCTCCTGAGCAATGCACACGGACTCAGGCACTGCTGCTGCACCGCCTGGTTCCAAAGCCATGCGCTGAACTGCAGCCGATGGTCTCAAACAGCACAAGACGGGCAGCACCCTCCTTTTTTAAAGCAATAAAGCTTTTTCAACCAAACTACCTCTTCACACATTAACTGCATTCACACATTAACTGCATCCATTAGCCAATTTCACCAAAACCCAGTGAAATACCCAGTTAGTGCCTCTCCAGCAGGAGGCTGCAGGGGGAGCTAAGCCTGCTGGACAACCAGCAGGAGGCTTCTGGCCAGCTGGGCAAGGCACCAAGGTCAGGCCAGCCCCATGCACGCTACCTCCAGATCCCTTAGGTGACACACACAATGATCAAAGCTGGAAGTATGATAGTTACACAGTACTGTAGGCAGTGCTTGCAAGGCAAAGGGAAAAGAAGAGGGAGTTACACAGGCTTATTTCATTGCGGAGAACACACCTAAGACACACACCCATAGAAAAGTTTACTGAACTTTTTGCTGAATGAGCAGCAATCAAATAATAAACACTTGAGGGCACAGATTCCTGGAGACTGGAGACAATCCTCTGATGTATCCACCAGGTCTGCCTTCCTCCTGATCCAGCTGCAGCCCCATGGGCCGTACAAAGCACACTTGCACAGCAGCAGCGGGCCAGGAGAGAGCAGAGCGGCTTCTACTCCACGCTGGGACCTCACCCAAGAGTTACCCTGCATTAGTCAGAGTAACTGTAATTTTTGGAAAATACAGGAAGTAATTTTAAGAACCTAGAAGAAATTACAGCTATAAACAGCAAACAGCAGTACTTCTCAAGATCTAGCGATGCCAGACTTTTCTAATAACCTTCTACAGCAGAAGAGATGCTAGTATGGAGAAGTATTAAAGGTTATATCCTGATTTTTAGGGTCTCAATTTCCCATAAGCTACAGAAATAGCACCTAGACAAAATACTACATGCTAGGGGGTGGAATTGGACAGCAAAAAAACAAAGAAACAAAACAGCATTTATTGATGGCTTACAGTGGGTGTGGAAAGATAAACCAATTGCAGATTTGCAGGGTTTCATCTGGGGTCCAGTATTACTCAGTACTTTAGTATCTTCATTAATAATCTTGATGATGAAATAAAGAGTATTCATTAAATCTGCAGACACCAAGCTGGAAGGGCTCAAAGAGATCTTGATAGAGGGGCAAAATGGTCTGAAAAAATGGGATGCTCTTTACCAGGACAATGGACATGGATATATACAGTGAGAAATACTGAACTGCATAAATACAAGGAGAACAGCTGTTCAGGCAACAACTGCAGAACAGGATCTGAAGTTTATAACACTTCAGAAAGTGAAGACTTAATGTCATGCTTATGCAAAAACACAGATTAATAAACTACAGCAAAAATCGCACAGGAATACATTGACAGAATCAAAATCGAAAGGCACAGAACAAATCTCTCACCCTACTCACGATGACGACCGCCTCAAGCTGTAGCAGTGGGCCACGATCTGGGTCTGCATTTCAAAACAGTGGTAGAAAAAGGCCACAGATGTGTAACCAAATCTAATGAGAGACCTCAGAAATAAGACTATTAAGGAAAGCCTAAAAGAACTGAGGCTTAGTCCAATGGAAGGAAAATTGAGGAGAGACAAGATTTTAAACATGCCTTAAATACATAGTCCTCTGCATATGACTTTTGAGACCACAGTTAATAGGGTAAGAAAAAATGAGCTTAAGTTGCAGTAAGAAAGATTCAGACCAGATGTAAAGAAAACTTCAACAGCAAGAAAAAGAAAACATTTCAGAAGAGTGCTTACAGAGGTTCTGATTGCCTAACAGTAATGAAATAGTTATAAGAAAATATTATATGAGATGTGTTGATAAAGACATAGGACAGCTCACTTTTATTTTGGGACAGCGGAAGCACCAGATCACCTCTAGGTAGGTCTCTCCCAGTTCTTTGAGCCTATGATTTTATGTAACCATGACTAAGGTCAAAGTGAGATGAACGAAGATAGAAGACAGCTCTACGTAGACTGGCTAGATATCACGGTAGCTCAAGATGCAAGTCCTTCTACCAGCATTTAACAAAATTTGAGGTTTGAAGCCTTTTCACAGGTAGCAGCTATACACTGACATGCTTTGCAAGACCATTCTGTGTTGCTGAAAGATGTGAAATCCTGGTTAACGTTAACTGCTTGCAATCTGGTAAATACCCATATTCAGAAATGTACACTGCTTTAATAGAATAAAACTGATAGCCACCATTGAAGAATTAGCACTCATTTTGCTACAGGAGACCAACATTAATAAAGTCATAAATTATTTATAAATTATAGTTATAGCTTATTTGAACACATTTTAAGTATTGAAAACATTGCACTCTTAAAACAAACAAACAAAAAAGCTAAAGAATGCCCCCATAACTAAATACTTCCCTCCCAGAGAAACTGGAGAAGTTTTATGTTTTTGATCACATTAGTATAAAAAAATCTTAAAACATCTGATGACTGTTGATTCTCCTCTGACCTCTAGCTGAAAGAGAGTTCATTATATTTCTTATATATTTTGTTTGAATGAAGAGTCTGCCTGCTACCAAGATTGCCCTATGGGATATAAACAAAGACTATCAACTTACATCTAGAGAGATGTTTTTTAAAAAATAAAAATTCCAAAGAAAAGTTATGTTTCTTCAGAATATTATCATAGAAACTCAAAGAGTAGTTCATTTCCCCTCCATTATTTTATTTGGCAATTACCTTTAGCTGGGAAAAGTTGTCTTCATTTCACATGGGGCCAAAATTAACACAGCTGTTTAAAAATTTTCACCTTGTGGTCACTGTCTGAAAAGGAAAATTTTAAAACCACCTGATGACTGTTGGAAGAACTTACAAAGTAGAAGTCTCAGTAAATTCGCTAATGGCATACTCATGCACAAAGAAAATGCCCCAACTGGTCCTCCTTGATAGCTCTCCTAAGCATAGACCAGTTGAATACTTTAGGCAGAATAATCACTTTTATTAAGGACTTCTACAGCATTAAAAAACAAAACAAAACATTTTCTGAAGTGAGAAAGGTAATACTTGGAACTTCGTTTAAATTGTTTTTAATAAGTCTGTCCCAAAATCACCAGATCAGGCTGTTTCCACATAAAGGACAAACAAAGAACAAGGAATGGATGAGGGGGACAAAACCAGGAAGGTTCATTTATGCTCAGGTCTTGCCCTCAAAGATGGATGTAGCCAAGGCATGATCCTGAGTTCTGGAGCACAGAAGCTCATCTGGAAGCTTCAGCTCGGATACAAGTACTGACCCCAAAGACAGTGGTCAATATAGCCAATAAAAAAAATGGTCAAAATAGTCAATAACAGCTATATGCTTTCCCTAAGGAATTGTATCTAAGGTTGGGTTGAAGATAGGATGAGTGTAGTATCTAGATTTCCATTGCCTGTGCTGGAAAGAGTAGGCAAGCAACTACTGAAATTACCACTGCTGAAATGTTCATTATACAGAGCAAATTCTTTGCTTACAAAAGAATTATTATTTTTTATATATATATTTTTTTATTTTGCGGATTTGTAGTGGTACATTTAAGGGTTATCATGATTGAGGCCTACTGCATGTAAAAGTTTGCAGAACGTTATGTGTGAGATTAGAATAGCTGCACGAACTCCATCCATGTCACATCATACCATCACAGTCCCAACCGTGATGCACTTTGAGCCCAGAAATGTCAAATAAAAAGTTCCCCAGTTCCTGGGTGACACTGATTTATTTTAAAGATGGAATCTCCCTCACTAACTTACCTGTATTTCCCAAACTGGCCCACAGGAAACCAGAAAAATTGCCGACCCTCAGGTTGGACATACCATTTGTACATTGGTGTAAAAGCAGACTGTACTGCAGTTATACCAGAGACATATATTATTCCATTCTGCTTTGAATGTATTCTGCTAAAGACTCAAAATCCATTTAGCATGGCCGTGAACTGTAAAAATGTCACTCTGAAGTGAGGAACACCACCTTTGGCTGTTCTGACCTCGCTTAATGTTTGATGAACATGGAAAGTGCTGACATTGCTTTAACTCTGCAAAGATGTCAAATGTGAATATATTCTAAAACAACAAAAAACATTAGGAATATATGGAGACCAGAAGTGTACTCATTCTTGGTGGTAGCAATTACATAGGTTAATTTGTAGCCAGCAGAGATGCAAAATGAGATTTGGTTAGGAATTCAGAGGGCTGGACCCTTCATTCCCTTTACATAAGCAACAAAGAGGCTTTGAAATGTTTGAAACCTTTTTGTTCTTCTGTGCAAAAGGAAAGCACCCTATGGATGCCTATTAAGTAAAGTCTTTCCACATCTTGGCAAGTATGTGATTTCAAGAAAAATATTTGCAAATGGATAACCCAATTCAAGTAGAAGTCAAAAGACCACCTTTGAAAGAAACTTTGATGTGGCTATAAAAAGATTATATTTAGGAAGGATAGAATAATGTGTTTCTGTCATCAAAAGTTTGTAGCTGCCCATAATTCTTTGCTGATGTTAATGTAAAAAGCAATGCCGGTAAGCAGAAAAGGGAATGCCCATGAGACCTTCTAGGATTAAGGAAGAATCCCTCAAAAGAACTGTTTCTGCTGTTGGATAAGCTCAAAACAGGCTATTTAGCAACCTCACTGCCAAAGGACAGTGATATTAGAGTATCTGTGAGCATGAAAGCAAGTGACAGAAATAGTCGCTATGTGAACCTTTGGTCATTTGGACTAAATCATCACTCCTGAGATAATTTGGAAGCCTGAAATCTTATTAACACAGAAATGTTGAAATATCTTTTTCAAGGCAGAGCTACACGGCAGATGTCAAAGTCAGAACTACACACCTGGCAAAAGGAAAAAGACGATGGTGAGCTTAGAAGCTGTGAAGATGCTGGCAACTCAAGTTTTCTGAAAGCTGGCCAGTAACTTTCCAAATGAGATCAACAGCTCAACATCCAGATTGTTGGGAGAATGCTATGAAGACCAAGGTATAACGACATTTGATTGTCACTGAGAGCATGTGACCAGAAACAACAGTAAGAAGAATGTACTGATTGGATTCAGAACCACATATTAATACTCCATCTGTCAGAGTGGAAGTACATATACAATCTCATCTCACTTTAGCTTCTGCATACTTCTGGGAATTAGAAGCATTATACAGGAGCTTTGAGCCTCAGAAATGGAAGCTTATTCACTACTTACCCTTGGGATCTTTCTGCACAGGAACTGAAATATTGACACACACCTAGGTAGGATTACCCCCCTTTGAAAGCTCAATAAGAAGCACTTACGTTACCTTCTAATGTGTACTATAAGGCTGCAAACCCCTCATCTATAAACTAGTTAATGTAAACAAAACAATTCTATTCTGTACAGTAATAGAAGTGCTATCTAAATACAAATGGAGCATTACAGGGTTTTATCTGCCTGGTTATGAAAAAAAAAAACATCAATATCCTGGGTAGTGGTTTGTAACATGACCTACGTGCAACACCACGAAAACTGAGGAACCCCCTATTAGTGGTCCCTGCACACAACTCAAATTCTTTATTCAGACATCGTGCAGATATCACTGAAACACTTGGATCAACTTCACCTTTGCAATGCTTGTGACAGCTCCATGCAGTGGAAGCAAGCCCTAGCATAATTCAAAAAAAAAGCCCTTGAGGTTAAAAGTTAAAAACAGACGCTTGATTTCTGGTAGCAACCATATATGTGGTTCCCCTCCTTTCTTCCCCTTGTAGTAAGAAGTTCGATATACTCTCAAGGTAGACAACTCTGGGGACAAAAATGCATTGAATTGAGTCCAGTAGATGAAATGGATTTGCTTGATACAACACAAAGTGATACGATTTCCTACAAGAGTCGTCCGAGCAGGGGACTCTAAGAATGGTATTGCTGCAGTTACTAACAGTTAACGGCTCAAATAACCAGAAGGAAAACAATTTCAATTCACTACTTACAAACTCAGCAGAGCTCAAAAAATAAATGATCTAAGGTGACATAACTGACTTAAAGTTTAGGGGTTTTCTTCACTTCAGCTTCTGATTCTACTGTAATTTGAGTCAACTCCATAAAATGCTTGTTCATCTAACCCTGGAGTCCCAGGATAAACCACAACTTGTGTCATGGAAAAAGTAATTGTTGAAGGTCTAGAATAGCACTTGCCGTATTAGTAAATGGAAATTCTATCTGCCAAAGAAACAGCATTAAAACAAGACCCCCGGTCTACAGTCTAGAGACAGAGGTGATCCACTACAGACTGCACAATTCATGATACGTTTGTCCAATATATGCACCAGAGAAATGTACACAGAAATTCAACATCCAGGACTGCCAGTGTAGCATCTTTCATTAAACTCACTCTACAAAAACAAGTTAATAAAAACAGAAGTCTCTCAAGAGAAAAAAACAGGCTCAGCCAAGCGACTCAAAGCAAGGGCCAGAGGGGGAAAGAATGGTGGGACTCTACCCAAGCCCTGCCAAGATGCCAGAATAAAGGGCTGTTTCCTGCTAAAACAGTCTACATTTGCCAGACTTTATTGTTAGAACTCCATTATGGAAATGAATAGGGCCAGTTCACGCCTCAAAGATGCTTCATTTCTGTCTACAATGGGGGGCTCTCTCTTGTGTAGCTACAACAGTGGCCAAAATTTGCTACAGACGAAGCCCTAAGTAATGCAGATTTGGGGAAGTCTCTCTCCAAGTGGAAATTCTAATAAATCTGTGTGGAAATTTGAGTGCTCCCAAACCCAGTGAAGACTTGAGAAATATATATTCTCACTGCATACTAACTTCCTTTCACCTTCGAAGATGGTACACAAGATAATGGTTTCATTCTGGCACAGAGAACACCTTCAATACTATCTAAAAGATAAGGCATATTTCCTAAATGCAAATTACTTTGTGATTCAAAATAAAACAAATGACTGATTAGGAAAGAATTCATTAATTTCCAAACTGGATAAAATATGCTAAAGTTTTAATCCAGAGGCTGGAACATGTTGCTAAATCCAACTGATTCCTGGAGCAGTTGGGTAACCGAACCATGAGCACCTATGCGCATCAGCAATAGTCAAAAAGCTAACATTTAAGAAAATGAGAAATTAAAATAAGTAAATAAATTCAGTATCAATTTCTGTGCATGAAACCACGTAGAAGCCACTCCAATTTGGAAGGTACGTCTCACGTCTCTTAGATCTTTCCTAAAGGTCCTGTAGATTACAACATATTTAACATACTGGGCACCAGGACATGGCACAGGTTTTTGCTATCAAATAGGCATTTGGATTTCCAGCTTTTTTCTCAGTTAAGAGCACTTTGCTGCCTCCAACCTTCATGCTCCCTAGAAGAAAGAGATGCTACACCAGGGACTACCACAATCATAAATCCAAGGCAGGCACTTAAACTCTTTGCTCACTTAAACTCTTTGCTCATCTCAGTACACGAGTGCCTGGATGGTCGTTCTGAAGTTGACCTGCTGCAGTAACCTGTGTACAACCACAGCTTGTTACATGCATCTGGGGACTAATTTCATTAATGATTAACAAAGTGATCCTTATGTAACAGCAACAAATTCAAGATGGGAACATGGTCTCCTTTAAAGAGTTTGCATTTCATTTATAAAAGAGCTGAATGATATTAAGCATCGAGCTCTAGCTTCCACTGTAGTTTTAACTCCAGCCTTTGACATTTTTAAGGATTAGGGCCTGGTTCTTTCAGTTACCACCTTTCTCCCTAACTCATACAGTAACTATAGCTAAAAATATTCAAGATTAAATTTGCAATTTGGGAAAATGCATTTTAGCGGTTCTCTCTAAAACAACCCTACAATTTTTATCTTTGATGCCTTTTTCACAGCAATCTTCATTAAAAAAATATGAAACATGACCAATCGTTAACATAACCAGCACAGTAACAATGGGGCGATCAGGTGGCCTGAATACAGAAAGAACAATAGTTCATCAAAAAATGAATCATATTTCATCAACACCAACCAGTTTGAAGATCTTTTAAAGTACTAAGAATGCTGGCGTTCACAGAGGCCTAACAAAGTATCAGGAGACCAAAGAAGGACAAATGTCATTCCTGTCTCCAAAAATACAAGCGATGATAAAAGAGGCAGCCTGGAAGGTAGTCTGCTTAGCATAAATTCTCAGTGAACAAAACCCATTTTTTGTAATTCCCTGGAACGTAACTAGAGGGAAAAAAAACAATAGCAAACACGGACTTCTTAAGAGAAAGCATGCCCGACTAAGGAGTCTAACCTTGGCCTCTGGAAGCTGCCACAGCAGAGGAAGAAACAGTAAGTGCACCTTGATTTTAGCACCATCTTTGGTCACAAACTGTGACCAAAAAGCAAGCCAGGGAAATGGATTTATCCTGTGGCATTTTTTTGGCTATTAACTCTTGTAAAGGTACAGGTACACTCCTAACTGAGCTGCTGAGTTTACCAAGACATTGGCTAAGATTCCTTGGATTTGAAGGTCTTGTTTTTGCGATGGTCCTGACTAAACATTCACTGGGGATGTTTTCTGTGCAGTGCTCTAAAAGAGGCAGGAGCAGCACCCTTGGGACTGCTGGACTCAAATCAATCTTTTCTCTGTATGACCTGAACAGTGCCTGACAGACTCACTGTCCTGAGTTTCGTTATAGCTAATCCAAATTTGAGTACAAGGAAAAAAATAAAAAGGGCTGAATTCTAATACCAAAGATGAAAGTATTTTGTATTAAAATAAGACATCCCTTGTGGCTATAAGAAGTAGTTCTGTATCACTGAGAGCTAAAAGAAAATCCACTTTCCAGTGAAGCAGAATGCTGCTAAAGTTGGTAAGAGATGGAGGTTGTAGGATATCAAAGCACACAGGTTACCAGAGACAATACCACCTCTGCAACAGATCATATGTGAAGGCCAGGGAAGGCTTATGCACAGAAGAGGGAATGTCAGGGTAGGAGAAAAAGAAGCAAAATGAAAAGTTAATGTTTTCTATAAAAGATGCTCTCAGAAAGAAAAACCACAGAGGTATTACAGTATTCTTATAAATAAGTGATAACTGCCTGGCTATTAGAACAGAAAAATGGTGCTAAAGGCTCCTGATATCTTCCAGAAGGCCAATAACATGTAAAAGTAGGCTTTTAGGCTAAAGGATGAAATTCTTCAATGTGAGGGTGGTGAGGCACTGGAACAGGTTGCCCAGAAAAGCTGTGGATACCCCCTCCCTGAAAGTATTCAAGGCCAGGCTGGATGGGACTTTGAGCAACCTGGTCTAGCGGGAAGTGTCCCTGCCTATGGCAGGGGAGTTGTAATTAGGCAATCTTTAAGGTCCCTTCCAACCCGAACAATTCTATCATTGTATGGATTCTACCTGGGTACCTGGAAAACCAGCTAGTGGTGCATGAGAACCTATAACCAAAAGCAAGACCTCATAATTCTTCTACTTAACTAAGACAACATAAACAGTAAAGTGTGTCTGAAACATACTATATAGCAACAGTGATGTAGATCTGAACAAAGCAGAGTCTGAAGGGGACACATACAATGCTGTCTAGACTTCTCTTTGACCAAATCATAAGTCCATTTTGAGGTGTAAAGGAGAAAAGAAATATCCTGTCCAAGAGCTTAAGTTCACACCGGTACAAAAATGCTTGGCAGTTAGTCACAGACATTGGTAGTACTGCTGACAGGTAAGATTTTCTTCCCCAGTCACCTAACTACATACAGTTCATAAGTTCACCTCATTCACATACTCAGATTTTTTCATCAGTAGCTGTTGTGGTTAAGAATGTCCTGTTGTGGTTAAGAATGCCCTTTGCTGACAGGACTAAAACTCTGCTAATTCATATTTTATCAAGTCAGACACCAACACCAACTGACTTACCTTACATTGTATTTTCCTACTGATACTTTAGGCTATAGTTGGATTTCTCATAATATTATTAGTATTTCCCTGTTGTACCTGCTAGTTGCCATCTTTAAGACTCTATGATCAAAGAAAAAAACTTGATGAAATGATTTCCCATAACCCTGGCTTACAGACCACTGATGAGCAGTAAGTCAAGGAGTACGAAAGTAAGGTCTTAAAAGTCAAGATCCACAGAATATAATTAACCTCTCCAACAAAATGTTACTTTCTTCTTAACGATGTATATTGTGTTTACATGTTCCAGTCGTGTAGTAAAAATACTTACAACACCAGGAACTTTTACACAGCAGGATAAATCCAGCCTAATGATGAACTGTTTACTCCAGTGAAACACAGCTGAAATCACAGAAATTGCATCTTCTAATAACAATGACTACATTATTGAATGCTTAAAATATCAAGTCTTTTAGGGTCCAAAAAGTACATATGACTGAAGCTTGAAGACAAACACATTTCCAGCTTGAAATTTGAATCTTCTGCATTAGCACACAGCAAATAAATGATCGACCCATTCCAAGCTGTCTGACGTAATAGTTGAACTACACCAAAGTGCAGTCTGGCAATAGGAACAGCAATAGGAATAAATTAGGAAGCCAGTTTTTTTTCTTCACATTAGAGTGCAATTCTTAGTAGGTAGCCATAAGAGGGCACTTAAAGTGAAAGTGACAAAAGCCCACAACATATTGGACTTGCAAATTTGAAAACAAAACAAAAAAAAAACAACTCAAATTACCACTATTGTCTGTGGGAGTGTGGGAGTACAGTAAGAAGTAGTAAGAAGTTACATAATACTAACTTTGAGCTTCTTGGTTTTTAAATTAAAAACATGTATAGAATAATAGGAAGGAATTACATTCTCACATACACAGCACATCTAAAGGAAAACAGGTAAGAGTAAAGACGTGACAAAGCACCTGATGAGTAATCTTGACCTAATGGGCGACTTTAACCTGGCAAATAAGTTCAAGTCAGAGAGAATATTAAGACGTAACAAAGCCAAGTCTACTCAGAGCAGATTTGTCTACTATGCAGAATAGAACAACCTTTTCAAGAGGCATGAAGGCAGGGGAAATTACCTGTTAGGATACTGATTGGAACCCAAAGAGCTACAGTGAGTAGCTGAAAAGACAGGCACATACAAACCTTTTTACTACTTCTGATAAATTTTGCAGTTCTTGTTCTAAAAATTAGAAGTTGTTTGTCGCATCTTTGCAAGATCTGCATGTTGCTTGCTTTGGCAAATGTATTACAGGGACAATGTAATCGTTCAAAACATGAAGGGTTATAAACCTAGGATGACTTAGATACACATCGATGAAATTAAATCAAAGCACCTAAAGGAATGGAAATACCTAACAAGCTTATTGAGTATGACATGTCAAGACTCTTCAGGTCTTCCATATGGTTAACATTCAGAATAGTCTTATACACAAAATTAATTCCAAAACAAAGAAAAATAAAATGTAAATGGACACCTTACACCTGCCCCATAATAATATCTAGTAGGAATTTTACAATTACTACGTGAAATATCACTTATTAAAGTTTTCCATGGGATAACAGATTCTTTCTCTTTCCCTCCCACTCTCTCTCCTCAACAGAGCGCTCCTTTCAGAACAGGGCAGAATCATGGTCATTTGCATCCTATACACTGTGTTGACAAGAAACTGAGATGTGCCCTCATTTCTTAAATTTAACCTTCAAAATCCTAGTTCTGAAATAATCCAAACATCCCTGCAACTTGAAACTTACCAAAACTTAACGATATGTAAAGATTTTTTATTTTTTTTTCATATTAGTGTATTTTTTTGGATTGAAATTTTCAGAACAACTTTGTGATTGAGGGAAATACAGTTGCTGCAAGGTCACAGCCAGCAGGATCAGTGAGAAATTGGAAGTGGTATTTGACCTTTCACTTCTCCGCCTGGGCACCCTGAGATGCAGGTTGTCTGCGCTGACACCCATTCTAGATGAATTGCTCCACTATAGAAACATAGAATATCATTTCAGATTTAGATGATATATAAACGTGACCATGATTTTAATGAAAAAGCCAACTGCCTCGCTATGAAAACAATGATTTATTATGATAGATTCATGGCATTACAGAATGGTTTAGGTTGGAAGGGACCTTAAAGCCCATCCAGTCCCAACCCCTCTGCCATGGGCAGGGACACCTCCCACCAGCCCAGGCTGCCCAAAGCCCCATCCAGCCTGGCCTTGGGCACCTCCAGGGCTGGGGCATCCCCAGCTCTGTGCAGCCTGTGGGCAGCCCCACGGTCACACGCGATTATTTGCCTTCTGCAGGGGGAACTCACAGCCCTCCCCGGAACCCAGCGCTCGGGGCGAGCAGTGCCGGCCGGAGCCCCCCGGAGGAGCACCCACCGCCTCGCCTCGCCCCGCCCCTGCGCATGCGCAGAGCCGGCCGCGGCCGCTGCGGGTGGGTACGGGCAGCCTGGCGATTGGGCAGGCCCGAGCCCGAGAGGCCGCGGAGGGCCCCGCGCCCGTCCCGGTGCCGTTACCTGGGCGAGGGTCCCGCGGCGCGCGGCCCGGATCAGCCCCCCCGGTGTCGCCATGGCTGGGACGGGGGGGGGGAGGGGGGGAACGGGGAGGGGGAGGAGGGAACGAGGGCACAAGCCCGGAAGCGCCGGCGCATGCGCGCAGCGCCCCACAGTGGCGCTTCGGGGTGTGGGCAGTGCTCGGGCGGTCACGTGGTGGCCGGGCACCGCCCAGCGGGGGTGGGGGGAGGCAGCAGCCATGGCAACGGCTGGGCTAGGGGCGGTTAACGGGCCGCTGAGGTGGGGTTATGGCCGGCCCGGGTACCTCTGTGCAAATGCAGTGACACCACTCAGCACACAGGTGGTTATTCCCAGCAGCCAGCTCGGTGCTGGGCAAGATGAGCCCAAACCTTACCACAGGCAATGTTTCCCACTGTTTTACAGTCCCTAACTGCAAAATCCTGAAGTGTTCTCAATAGTTAAAAGCACCATACGTTTATATAACCGTTTCCACTTGGATGCATCGGTTACTAACAATAACAATAAATAACATTTTTTACAGTTTACACTACTTACAACATTGGACCCTAACCTCTATTTAGCTCCCCAGACTCTAAAACTGTAAAAAATTGCAAGGTTAGTGAGAAATCTGAGTCCAAAAACCATACGTGTAATTTTCTTTTCATCGTTTGTATCATCGCTATGAATGTTGGTCATAATTCGAGCTGAAAACTTCCCCTGTACAATGTCCGTCTTCCTCAGACATTTTGTTTAGCTTTTGGTTTCAGCAAAAATGTCAGCCTGTTTTTGAGAAAATCACATGAAACTGCTTGAATTGTAGGAGACATCAGAGAAGAAGCTGAAAAATAGAAAAGACCAGAGGATATTTTTTTGAGATTTTCCTGTCCTAAGGCCAAAACAAGCAAAAAAGTATTAGACAAGCTTGTGGCTGCACCACTGAAGTGAGACTGAAGACATGCTTTGAGTGAAGCATTGGAGAACAATCCAGGCAGTGGGAGGGATGTATGGATGCCTTAGCCTCTGTCTCCTGACCAGAACTTCTTTCCATTGGAGAGTAATCAAAGCAGGTAGGGCTGTCTCAAAATAATAAGGTGAAGAGAGGGGTGCTAAAGAGAGAAGTGGAATATAAACCTAGCTTCAAAAGATGTAAAGAAAGTTGAGATGACGTGACAAGGAAATGTAGGCCATTCCTCACTTGTGAAGAGTTTAAAAACAAGCCCTTTTCCAGTATGGAATTAGCAAGGAGAAAGCTTTGCAGCAAATACTAAATATGAATATTATGATGTTATTATAAACCATTAAGTCAGACCTTGATTTCAGACAAAATGATGAAGCGAAAAGCTATGTGTGTTTCAGTGATTGCAAACTTAGGAATGAAGGTATTGATGTTATGTCAAAAGTATTAGTGTTCATTTTCAATGCTATTAGAATTTGAATTAGTAAGTGTAACAGTACAAAAGCAATACTTCTTAGAATTTTTAAGTATTTTTGACATAGTACCACAGAGGATTCTGATTAAACTTATCAGAGAAATACACATTAAATGGGACTAAGGGTTGATTACTGGACAACTCTCAAAAAGTACTTTTCAAATTTGAATTCAGAGACTTTCTAGTAGACTTCTACAGTAACCCATGCTTTACCCTACTTAGTACTGTTACTAGTGATCTAGAATATAGATGGTGAATAGTTGATACCTGAAATATGCTCTTGACACAAATACTGACAGACTTGTAAATAGCACAAAAAACGTAGCTATCACTTAGTTTATTCTGATAACCAGAGTGTATTAAAACAAAACATATTTTAAAATCAAAATGAAACTGGAGTAAAAGCCTGAATTCACGTTGTTTTTTTCCCTTCAACCAGAAGAGTCTGAATTATTACTTTGAAGTCTTTGTTGAACCCTAACTCAAGCTGAACAAAATGAAAAATTGCCACTTACTTGTTTACAAAAGCACTTTAACAAAAGAAGAGACCACTACTACAGCAGAAATCTAGCAGGCACAGAAGAAGAAGCATGGGATATTCTTGCTGCAGACAGAGAGGGAGAGAGATGTGAATGTATGAGAAGGGTGAGAAGAGAAAGAGGTTGGCTTAAAAATCCCAGAGAACGACAAGAGACAGCTTGCATCTTGAGAGAAGGTCAAATTAGGGGAGGAAAAAGATTCACTGATCATATTTATTGCCCTCTAAAATCTCTCACTACAGCCAAAACTCTTCCAACCTTTCTCATCGATGATTCCTAGACAATTTTCCCTGCTAATATTACTCCAATACATATTGTGAATCCACCCAAGGCTGTTTAGATGTGAAGAATCTGTTATGGAGCCCAGATTAGGAAAATATCAGTAGCAGGTGCACATGAACCAGACCTCAGTCAAAATATAACCATGTCTGTTCTCTGTTTTTAATATCTCCAACTTGACTTAAAAACAAAAGTTTAAGACCATATATTTCAGGCTAGTGAGTGTCTCCTGGGACACAGCAGTTTTGTGAAAGATCTGGAGTTTGTGTTTGACAAACAACTCTATTTCTAGTGCAATCCTCTTGCTGAAATGTTGAAAAGTGATTTTTTAGTACCGGAGTATCCATCAATAAATCTAAGTCCACTTTGGGTGTCCACGCTTAGAAAAAAATACTGAAAAATCAAGGAAAAACCTGCAGACAGTAGACATAAAATGATTCAGGAGAAGACTTAGACATATACTCAAATAAGTGCTTAGTGAAAATGTGTGACAGTGCTAGGAGCAGAACACAAACTTTTTTTTTCTTTCTTTCTTTTTTTTTGGGGGCAGGAGGACTTCCATAGCTGAGCTATAGTCCACAAAACTTATATTTGCATAAAGCCTTTAAGAGGCACTGCTTTGCATAGGATCCAGCCTTGGTTGTTCTACAATATCAGTGGGGTCCAGGGAGTATTAGGATGTATAATAGTCCCTCTTGGGATTTTGTCCACAGTCTCCTTGACTTATTTAAAGTAAAAATTAGAAAATGTTTGGTGGCTGTGGCAACAGACTGTAAAAAGGACAAATGGTTAAAGAAATTGCGTAAATTTTGAAAACATGGCTTTATTCCTTGCCACTTGTCCTAGAGTTCTTGTGTGATGCTAGGCAAATCATTGTTCGCTATAGTATTGCTCAGGTACTGTCTAAAATGTAGCCTCTTTGTGCCATTCATTGCTTAAGCATACAAAAGGAGGTTGCCCATGCTCCAGATAGTTCATAGGCTAAACAGGCAAAGTGAACACAGATTAGAGAGTGTATGACACACCATTCGATGAGGTTGCAGAAATTGCCATGTGCAATAATTTGCGTTGCATGTGCCTAACATTCTTTTTTAAATGAAGGATGACGTTACAAAGATAGTGTGTGAACAAAAAAGCAAGGACAGGACATTTTGGCAAACCAGATGATGCAGAGAAAGGAGGCCAGATAGGGTGGAATCTGAAGAATACAGTCAGAAACAAAGTTGGAACAGGCACAGGAAGGAGTCCAGTCCAACCCTTTACATTTCCGAACAGAAAAAAAAACTTCATTTCAGACACGTAAGTTGGCATAGTTTAAAAGCACATCTTTGACATTTTGGAGAGCCTCAATGTTAGCAGCATGACTGGCTGAAGAGGGTAAATCCCACTCTTAGCAGCTTCATTTTATATTTTACACGTGCTATGGAAGGATTTTTGACCATTTTTATACATTTACTGGCTCAATGAAACTTTGGCAGGGCAGTCATTTGAATGTGCTGAAGATCTGGCAGAGAATGAAGAAGTGTATTATCTTTTGTGTACTGAAACTGTTGGTAGTATCATAGCATTTCAGATAACTATTTTCTGTGAAGTTCATGGAAAAACACTGTCCTGGTAGCCACTTGGAAATAAAAACACCTAGAATCTTCTGAAATCTGTAAACCTTTTCTCCCTATAATATGTTGGGAAAAAGAAATCTTTCCTACATGTTCTTTTGTATTATCATCAGTTATGGTGGCTGTGTTTTTTACATTCATTTTGAATCTGTGTTTCCTGTCATGAGCAGATTAAAAACAGAAGAGAGCAGAGTGAAAGTTTTCTATTGCAAACATCTGTGTCTGAAAAAGGATTGTATTTCCATGTCCTGGAACATCAAGGGGAAAAGCTTGCCCTCCCCAGACACACACCTTTAGTTTGCAGCAATAAGGAGTTTATAGACAAGGTTGGTTTACTACAGTAAATAGAAAACCCAAATCTGCTGTTATTTCCAGTGGTTAATTCAGCCTGGATGTCTGAGGAGACCTTCAAACATTATTCCCAGCACAGATATATCTCATTCTTTATCAGATAAGAATAGATATCTATAGATAGAATATCTAAATGCGTAGCATATTTCTGGGTGCAATGTATCAGTGCTTTTGTCTTCTGTATCTGAAATAGTTTTATATGCAAATGTTGCTGTCTAGATAGTGTTCTTAGGGACTATTAATAGAAATGGAGAATGAATGCACTTATCCTCTAGAAATTAAATGCAATCCACAGGCATAAAAAAAAAAAAAAAAAAAAAAAAAAAAAAAAAAAAGGCTGTGTCAATGGAATTCACAAAGAAAAAAAGTAGTGCTGAGGTATCATCCACATATCTGTCTGCTTTAAAGAACACAGTTGGAAAAGGACAGAAAAGGTGTTACAAGAACCCCTGGGGACCAGATATACAGTATGTTCTAATCTGACATTCCTTCAGGAACTGAGTCCTGGAAAGAAGACAGTTTACTGGTTTAGATGGTTGTTATAAATAAACATATATAACATGGTGCTCCACGGCCTCCCTATCTCAAACATAAATGCTGTCCTATTAAAACTGTTATATATTAATATGCGTTCAGTGCAGATACTACCCAAACAATATTTTACTAGATTTGTGAACTCCCTCACCCAATCGTACACAAAGGTCTGTTATGTTGTATGCAAAACTGAAACAAATCTGGGAAATAGTTTAATAAAATCATCTTCTGGATTGGTTATTCAGTCATAATCTTCTCGTGCCTTGAGGACGCTTGTAAGGAACAGCACTTCTTCTTTCCTGGAGTAATAACATCTCATGAAGTACCAGACTATGGACTAGAGTTTTATTTTGAGCAACATTATTGGTAAGGATGGTCTTACCTTTCCTTGTCATTTCCCCAGCTGCCAAATGTCATCCAGGTATACCCAGCTGATGGTGATATTTCTATACATGTGAACATTTTAAAGACTCTTAAGACTGCAACTGTTATTTCTATAATTAATAGAAAAAATGAAGCATAATTAAAGGTTTTAAACAAACATGGCAAATATAACAAATAACCAAACAGCTTTGGAAAATTTAGAAATAGGTAGGAATTCACACAGTCTGAACCTCTCCTTTGTAACTGCTTCTTCAGATTAATAAGAAAATCACCAAGCTGCTATTTGAACAGTACCAATTAGCATGACATAACTCTTGCTTTTTCTAGAGTATGTATTACAGTGTGAACACTTTTTGGTCTTAACATGTCTGTCAAAGATTCTCATAGGAGATACTACATAATTAAATTAATCCCTCAACGTGCTTCTGTAATAAGAATCATAAAGATGTGAATGTGGGGTACAAAGAGATCTGATTACCTAATTCACATTTAAATCATTGGCCATTAGTCACTGGACACTTTTGACAAGTAATAGATGTGAAACCTATCATATTTTTATAAATTGTTTCAGTTCTTAAAAAATGAGCTATTTCCAATCTGAATTGCAGTAACTTCACTTTACAATTTTAGGTTATAGAACATTGTTGCCTTTTAAGCTAAAACACTTTTTATTTGCAGAAATCCTCTCCTACCATAATCAAAAAATATTTTTTTTTTTCTTAAGCAAATGGCATAGACTGATTTTCAGAACTGTCATCATAAGATATGCTTCATATATTTTAAGTTAGGGTTTCATCTCTTGAATCTTTGGAGTTTTTCAATCTCTTCTTTTCAGGGTAAGCATCAAAATATGCCATCATACTATTGCAATATTCAGTGTAATTTTTCTGCTTCCAATGATCAGTAGGAAAAAAAAATAGAAGTGTTATTAAGAAAGTATGCAGAAGATGTACAGACTGATAGAACAATAAATAATGGGTATATATCACAGATTACTGTTGCCTACTGTGCTGAGAGCTCATGTTCTTTCTGTCATTTTCAGTGCCAGTGATTTCCACAGTCCCCCAGCTTGTAGAAGACTTAGAATTTTTTGTTTTCAGGTGTGTGACCTTCAAATTATTTCTGTTCAGACACATTGCTTGTATGGATTTCCTTTCCTACCAGACAACCCATCTGTGTGTAAGTGTCTGTTTTTCAGTACTGTTTATCCTTTCATCAAGCTGTGCATCATCTGCAAACTTTACTAGCCATGCTTTCATATTTTCTTCTATGGGACTAATAAAAATATTAATTGCTAAACTGAGATCAGAGGCTTAAAACCTGTTGAGTTAGTAGTGGTTTAATATCTGTTCAATGTACAGTTAAATATACACTTCACTGATTATTTAATGTTTATTTTAAAAATGAGACTGTCATAAAATACCAAAAGAAACACAGCATCACAATGCAGATATATGGCGATGTGAAATGTTTTTCTAAACACCAAAAAGACTGAAGTATACATAAAAGGCAGAGTTTTTACAACTCTTTTGAAAAAAATCATACTACTGTGTTAAGGCAATTTACCTAACACCCCCAGATAAAGATTTCCAACGTTATTTTTTGTTTTATTCTATTTTACCGTTTACATAGATACTCATGGCTATGCTTAGACTATTGTGCACCCATCTGGGAACACAGAACACCTATGGTTTATGGGATACTTCCACCGGAATTGCAGCTGCTTTGTTTCACCAGAGCAATGAAGAAAATGATGAGAGAGGTAGACTCTAGCACCCTTTGCTTTCTGCTCTTCTAGCCTCTTGTTGATAGTGGCAGTGGCTGTTCAGCTCCTCACAGCCTTTCCCTGAGCGCTCTGCCTCAGCTCTTCACCATTTCTGCATTCCACAGCAAAAGTGACACTGTTCCTTCTACTCTGAGCAGCAAAATAGGATTTTGCCCACGTTGCTGGCAAGCCTGGAGTTATTCCTCAGCCTGTGCCCGCTTTCCTCTCCATCACTCCTCCAAGGACGGTGCGCCTGGCCTCCCTTTCAGTGCAGAAAACTGGCATGCTGTCTCCCACCTCCCTCTCAGCTTCTGCATAGAGAGGGTCTAGCATAATAGGTTCTTTCCTCACTGATGCTTATTATGAATGTCCGTACTTACTGTTGCTTTTTCTCGATGTTGTTGTTGTTGTTTTCCCCATGCAGAATTGTTCCCTTTTAGACTGGCCACCATCATCCATTGTTCTCCATGAAACAGAAACTGACGTTGCCCTTGGGGGAGATGGCGACTGGCTATACTGTGAGGCTTCATAAAACACAGACCCCGTTGGGAACAATGGAGAAGAGCCTCCTCAGCGTGGCTACCAGCTGAGGCCTGCCACAGCTCACTGCTGGTCCACAGCAGTGGGGAGTGGCAACCACGTTGAAGGAGGCCATGGGCCACCAAGCAGCCTCCAGGCCCTGCTTGGGGGGGGAAATGGATTACATGCAACAGGAGAAAAAAAAGCAAACAAACCAATAAAAACAAAAAAATGAGCAAAAAACAACCCACAATTTAATGACAAAACTGAGTGAAATGAAGTCTTCATGCAAGGTTTCAACAAGGTCCACTTATGTGGGAGCTAGCGAGAGTTTTAGCCTGATTTGTAGGGGAGGTTGAGTACTGCTCTCTCCTGTTGATGATCTGACTCCCCCTTAACTACTGAGAGAAAGAGATTCTTATTTGAAAATTTGAATAGGAAGTAATTTTTGTCAGAGAGTAATAAGCATTTCATCTGTGAAGATGTATTTCCCCACCTTTGCTTTTCACTGGTATACTCCTGGGTTGCTAGAGTGTATTCTGTTACCAAGATAGGAGGCAAAGGTCTAATAATAGGTGGTCTGTTTTTTTAATGCCTGATTTTTTAATTAATTTTCATCTCTAAGCAAATGAATATATTCAAGTAAGTCTTTGAAATAGCCAGATTTCTTTTAATCACCCCATACACATTGTGCTGTTACGGAGAGTACACTGTGTTTTTCCTAGAGCAGTGAAACATACCTGAGTTGAAAAATTTTGCCCTCACTCTAGAGTCTTTACTTGCCTTGAAAACACAATTACAGCGATAGAAAATATTTTTATAGATAATTAAATTTGAGGTTATGCTTCATCAATAATTAAACACAAGCCATACTGTAGGAATGTTGTGATTATTTTAGAAAACAAGCATTGTGATTCATGGAAATATTCAAGATGCTATTTAATAGAAATTCAAGCTTTTTAGGTCATTAAAATCACAATTAGTATACTCGACCATTTCAAAATATAATCTATTAAAATCCCACTTACACAAGCATCCAAGTCTTTACTTTCGTATTTATAATTATATATTTATAATAAATATGAAAATACTATCATATTTATAATTTTATAGGATGAATAGTCATCTGCTTCTGTTATTCCTCATAGAAAAACAATTTCCTCTTGAGCAGAAGTCTCAGCCCTGCCATAGAGTGACTATCAAAACGTTTATAATTATGTCTGTGGCCATTTCTGTGTCTTTGTATTTAAACTGATAAAGCTGATCTTTAAAGATTCAGTATATATTCTTTCATTCTCAGAGTAGGAACCATAATTATTTAAAACAAGTGATTCATCTAGAAGAACAAAGCTGCATTCTCAACTAAAACTGAGGTACTACTATAATACACCTAATATTGTGAAGGGTGTGAGACGCAGCTTTCTGATTTAGAACCAGCCATCAATCCCACTGAGGCTGCTGGGCATGCTTGCTGCCTTGCGCACCAGCTAAAGGAGGGAACAAACAGATGTCCATTTGTTCAGCAATAGCTTAAACTGTGGATGCCATGCCCAAAATAAACATTGAATGGATCGATTAGAGTGACTAAAGCAGGAGGAAACAGCGAGGGAGCAAAACAAAAATCATGATACACAAAATGAGGTGAATACACAATGGCCTTGAAAGAAAGCCAGGGAAAGAAGCTTTTTGAGCAGTGTACTGACTGCAAGCAGATCTGGATCATGAGCAAAGCACTGGATTCTTGTTCAGTCTTACTGTATTTGAAGAAGCGGGACTTTGTTTGTAGTAAAACAGGATTACTTCAAAGAAATACCTGGCTCTTGTAATCAATTTCTCATTCTAATGGAAACAGCCTGCTATGTCGTGAGTACTAGCTGACTGCTCAAGCCACGATGAAGTTAGACAATGAAAACAGAGAGAACAGAACAATGAAAAGCAGGGAGGGAGGACAGAGAGAGATTCTGGAAAAAGACATGGTCAAATGGAAGAAAAATGAAAACTTGGAGGAAGTGAATCTCAGACAAAGTACAGGGAGATGAAAAGGAATGTGGTGAAGATGTATTCTTCAGCATGATAGTCAGTTAGCTAGGAGATGCTTGTGGCTCTGGGAGAGAGTAATCCCTAAGGTGTAACCTTGTTTGAATTTCTGATAAAAATGAAGACTGTGTCCCTCTTGTCCCATTGCCATTTCAAAAAAAAGTAGCCCTCTAAGGCAGGCGCCCAGGCATCACGACGGAGGGTTAAAACACATGAAGCTGCTGCCCATTTGGAACGCACTCTGTCTCCTCTCACATCTGCAGAGCATTTAGCCGCTTGCATCTGGTTGTGTTTGCGCAAATATAATTCCATATTCACTAATAATTCCCGAGGCTAAAGGCCCCTCTCCTGTAACCTTGTTAATATTCTCACAAGGCCTGGTGTGAACGCCTCACAGCATTTGGATTAGAATTCAGTCTGGTGGGTTTTTTTCCCCCCCTGTCTCTTACTCTTTCTCTCTCTCGTACTTTTCTGGCCTCCAGTTTCCTGGCCACCCACATGACGAGACACTCTCCCTCCCTCTCTCTCCCCATTCTCAGTTTCAAGGAATTTCCTTTTGTCAAAGGCAAAGTGTGATTGACATATTTTCCCCCTCTTAAGTGCAGTCTTCTTAATACTTGATTTAACTATGTCCTTATGGGGCTCGTATAATCATTACCTAGGTGAGAAAGAGACCCCCTGCTCCCTCTCCACCATCCGATCTTGGGATTCAAGCTTCAGATTTCTGGATTGCTTAGCACTCTTTACACGTTTTTTATTCACTTTTTAAAGACATTTTAATTAATTTGGTGTTGACGAGGGATTCCAGATTGACAGCCTTGGAAACTGAGGTCATTTGTTTGTCCACAAAACAGGTACCACCAAAGCAGCAGAACTGCCAGCTCCCCTATCAAAGAGCCTTGGGCTCCCCTTTTAAAGCACCTCAACCGAGGCCAGAAAAATCACCTTCTGCTCTGCCCTTTCTGGGGAGAAGACAATTCATTTTCCTAATCAGGCCTCAACCCTGATGCCAGGATTGATTAAAAAAATGAGCAGGAGCTCACCCTGACCACAATGCCATAAGAATATACGTTAACATTTTGCTCGTTTTGTTGTTCACTCCTTTTTTACCACAAGAAATGATGTTTTGCTGTTGTTCTCCAGTGTTTTTTTCCATGAGGCCACATGGCATGGGCTCAGTCAGGCCCCAACATGCCTCCCAGGGCCAGCTGCCCACCCCAGTAGAGACCAAGGTGTGCCATGGCAGTGGGGCAAGGATTGGAGGGAGAGCAGCTATGGGGCTCGGGAAGGTGGATTGGCTGCTGACAAGAGAAGAAGAGGAAGGCAAGCCCCCATGCAGATAGCTTGGAGTCTTTAATGATCCCCTGTTAATTTGTATTGAGCACACTGCTGTACTGCTCTGCCTGGTTCAATATTAATGTTTCCATGTAATGGGGTTTGTGTCTCTTTGCTGCTGAGCAGTGCCAGCAAATACCTCTTACTGTTGCCCAGGCATTTCTGATATTTAGTTTAGGTCTGAGGAAAGCTTCTTGGAAAAGAAAAAAACAACCTGAACAATGCTTAGGTAAGCTCATTCTTACAGCCTTTAAAAACTTCTGACAATATCAAATTCCTCCCTTGACTGTTTTTATCCATGTCATGTATATTGGGGAAAAACTGTGTTATGATGACTATGGGCTGTCTGTGGGAATCCAATGGAAGAGGTAGCTCAGACTGAGCCAAACATTTTAAATACAACATAAGAAGGATTATCAAAAGTTTTTAACTAAATATTTGCAAGACTTTACTGTACCCTTTAATCAATATGAGAGCAAAACAGAGTTTTGTTTTCCATTTAAAGAAATAACTTAAAGTGTTTTCAGGTAAATAATTGCTACATATAAGAAAATGTTTATAATTAAGTATGTTGACAATTTGTGCCAATCATTATAATACCTTGTTTTCAGTTATGCATGAACTTTCTACATTTGAAGTAGCTAGGATGAAATTTCCCATGTTGGAAGTAAATCTCTCTGCCTTGAATCGTTCCTTTTTCCCTTCTTTGGAAAGGAGGAAAGAATAATTAATTGAGTTTTCACACACACACAAAGACTTTATTCTCATGTACATATTAAAAAACCTTGGAGAAATACAAGTAAGAAATCATAGTCATTATCTAATTTGTATCAGAAGTTGGGGCAGGAGATCCCTCTGATATCAGGAATGTGCACTTGGCTATTTCCATGAAAAAATTCCTACATTTACTCAAGTTATGAGCCTCACAAAGACCCGCTTTGCACAAAGACATTAGAAACGCACGTTCTGTGAAGAATGTCTGTGTATTCTTAAACCTAGTGGTGGATCTTCTCTCTCCCACTGGAGCAGCAGGGTACATGGTCCAGTTGTGCTGTCCCAGGGCACGGGAGGTGAACAGCACTGCTGCTTCTGTTGTGTTTTCAGTGTTCATCTGACAGAGCATGGGAGAAGAAGGAACCTTTCTGACAAGACTACAGAAGGTAGGAACGAAAGTACTGGGAACGAGGACATAGGGACAATCCTGATATTCAGAAGAAGTGTGGGGGACTTACAGCTGGGAATGGAAACATGACGGGGGAGAGGCATGGACCTCAGATGGTTATTGCCTAAAATAGACCACTCTGTAGTTAGTTCAAGCTGGCAATTTTAAAATTAAATATTACAGGAAAAAAAAAAAAAGTCATAGAAAATTGATGATGCAGAGCAGAGTTTGGTTGATATGCCGTAAGTAAGACATGAACCACCCATTGAGCAGTGAGTATAAAAGAAGACCTCAAATACACAAGTTCCACAGCAGTGATCCAGTGGAAAATTGTTCCACTGGATATGTGATTAAAGACTGCAAGGAGCTCATCGATAGGCCTAAAATAAGGTCAGGCTTATTGCTAAAGAACCTTAACACTGGAATGTTTGACTTTGCAACATTAATAGTTTCTTAACGTAGTATTATTTCTACAGCACATAGACCTGGTGTAATATATAGGCCATAACCTACCCTTCCGTGAATTAAGTTAGATTAAGAATTTCATTAATGGCTTAAATAAAATTAATTAACAAGTATTTACCTTAGCTCTGTTCCAATCTGAGAGGATTCACACATCCTTATCCTTTGCTAAGACAGCTTCTGTGTTTTGTGTAATGAGATGGGACCAAACTGTAATGATATAAAAAAATCCTTTCATTCTTGTCTTCCTTTCTTCACACAAACATGTGCAGCTGTGGCCCATAGCTGCTGAAAATAGTCATCACCACAATATGGCAATGAATATTTTCAACCATTCTTTAAGAAAGCTTTTATCTTTTCTTGGCCCCACAATGTCTCCAGGCAATCCTATCTCTGTTGTCAGGGCCCTGTTTAATGAAGTATTGTTTCAGGAAGCATAATCCAGGACTTTATTTCTGGTATGTGCCCGTGAAGGAGATAACTTGTAGATGGCTTTACCAGTTTATCAGATCACAGTTCTCAGCCTCAGTGCTGCCATGTGCCAGGACTGCCTCAACTGACACGAAGAGCCTGTTCTCTGGCTTTTACTTGTTTGGGTTGCAAGCTGGTCAGAAACTGATGTTGGGATCCTGACTACAGGTACTGGTAAAATACTGAATTTATGTGTTATGAGAAACTACCAAATTCCAATGCTGCAGAATAAATGAGTTCAAGAGGCTGTGACTGAAACACTTGGAGAAGGTGATGTGAGAACTATTGTTTCCAGCTCCAAGGCAGCTCTACATGCTGCAATAGTTTACCCCTGGTTCAGTTATTTCTATAGATAAAATAGCCAGAAACTTCGTAAAATATAAGCTGTGATTTCTATAGCATAACTTACAATAATTGATTTTTATGTAGGCTCCAGAGCTGTAGGAATCAGAGTCTCCGAGTAAACAGCAGAGCAGAGTGTGCCCCCCAAGTCCAGCTCATACCACTTCTAATTGCTATCCTGTCCTTTCTTGTGAGAAGTTTCTGTTGAACACCGTATGTCACATAGTCTTGTGCACATCACCTGTGAGACCAGTTCTCTACCCTTGTGACCTTCTGGACACTTTCTGTGTGGCATTTGGTGAGCTGTGTCTTGCCTTCATACTAATTCAGCCTCAGGATTGCGTCATGATGGTTTCTCAGGCTTGCAGGACTGCCTTTTAAACAGTAATACTCTGTATGAAAACATGGGAAATAAATTCTGAAAACTCTGAGGCAGTCTTGGCTTTCAGAATGACCCCATGTATCTCTGAAGACAAGTGACCTGAAACTTGCTAGAATATTTGAATAACTTGTTCTTTTCTGAAGAAGATCTGTTCTGTTCTCTGCTGTCTGAAACTGCCAGTAGTAATGATTTTTTTCAGAATTTGAAGAAGCAAATAAATAATCCAGAACCTTCCCCAAGACCAACGTATCTTTCATAGAATGATTTGGGACCATTGGAAGGAGCTTTGAAGTTCCTTTGAAGGGGCAGGGACACTTTCCACTAGACTAGGTTGCTCCAAGCCCCATCCAACCTGGTCTTAAACACCTCCAGAGATGGGGCATCCACAGCTTCTCTGGGCAACCTGTTCCATTGGCACTGAACCTCAAAGTAAAAAATTCTTCTTTATATCTAATCTAAATCTCACCTCATTTAGTTTAAAGCCATTGCTTCTTGTTCTGTCACTGCATTCCCTGATAAAGAGTCCCTCTCCAGCTTTCCTGTAAAGGCCCCCTTTAGGTACTGGAAACCTTCTCTTCTCCAAGCTGAACAACCCCAATTTTTCATTCTTTTTAGCTTATGAGTAAGTATTTTGAAGAGTTGAGGGGAAAAAGGAGAAAAGATGCTTGAATAAGTTGTCAGTGGAGAATCAGAGTGTATTAGGTGTTTTCCAGGCATTGTGTAAAACAGTCTCTATTTTATTGTGCTTACAGTCCCGAAGAACAAAATACAGAAAATCTGGAATTAGAAACTGGGAATGGGGAATGAGGCTAGTAGCAAGCAGCACCATGGTACTGGAGAATAAGGCTGGAGGGATCTATTGCCACCACAGCCCAATTTGGTGAAAGTGGAACATAATCCAGAAAGCGTTTGAGTCACTCCACTGTCATCAAGTACCTGTGAAGCCCATGGGTGAAGTATGTCTCGCCCCCTTTTTGGTGGCCAGACCAAATACAAAATGACAGCCAACTGCTGTTGCTAGTAAATTAAGTAACAAAGACATTTCTTGCCCTGCATTCCCCCCAAGCAAATAGCAAGCATGGAGGATGCTGGGCCTTTTGTTGTTAAATCAGTAGTTTGACAACTACACTGGGAACAGTGACTGATACTGAGGACCAATGGCTCTGTCAAGATATGATTTTAAGATATTAAGATATCTAATAAGACAGGGAATCCCAAAACACAATGCTTTTCATGAGGAATGGGGAACACTGGGATATGGTATCTGATGTTTCTGTTCCTGACACAAGTGACCAGGAGCTCCCTTCTGCATCCCCAGGAACAGCCTCCAGGCATACAGGGTGCTGCCTTGGGCTGAGATCTGAGACAGAGAGCCTAGTTTTGATTTTCCAGAGGAAGGTCCTGTTCCCATGGATGCTTTGGACAGTGAAGGGCATTGTTCTGGGAACTGCAGCTTGCACTGAGAGGATTTATACATAAAATCAAGTCCCTCCTGTCCTGACCCCTGCTGACACCCAGACATCTGTGAGAGAACAACCCTGAGATGGAATCGCTGAAGAACCGTTTATTTTGCAATGGAGGGATAATCTCATAATAACTGGGGAGTTCCTCCAAGTTCCTGGGACTACCGAGTGAATGTTGCCCAGCGTTGCCGGCTGAAGCACTGCAAACACAAATACAATGGAAGCTCTGAAGAAGGCAGAGCTGCTCAGCACCCACAACCCATGTTTATTTTCTCCAGAGATGAAGAGGGGACTGCAGGTCAGCAGGAATTGTGCATTCTGACTGGTATTTATTGACTCAGAAGTCCTTGCTGACAGACAGACAGACAAGTAGAAAAGGCTTCCATTACAGTGACGTCGTTTCTTTCCCTCTTCGCCCCTGAGGCTTTCACTTCTGACACTCTTTACACATTGCTGTGGCTTCTCCAGCTGCTGCTGAGGCGAATGGCAGCTGCCTTTCACCTCTCTGGTGCTGGAAGACCGGATGCCCGTAGGGAACAGGACTGTCAGGCTTTCGGTGACATACTGCAGCACATCTATCAGAACTGCAGCAACAACACAGAGCTTTGGTGTTCAGCTTTCCCTCTGGGACCTGGGTAAGACTGGAAGTCTGGGTCAGATGCTGGATGTGAACTCTGGGTGGCCACTGGGGGTCAGTACACAGGGTCTGTATGAAAGAAACGCCCTTTGCTCGCCCCCATTTCCACCTTCCATTCCTCGAGAAACTCTCTAATTAGGTTTTTATTTGCCCTATGTTAATACTGTGCTTTAGGAGAGATCTTAGCAGTTTGCATGAGTGAGGGTGAGGCACACCTACTATCAGCTCTTCATAGGGATGCTGTGCTGCAACTCTGGAGCCTCCATCCGTGTCAGTGGCCATGGCTTCAGTACTTTTGATTCCTAGTGTTGTTCCTCCAGAGGGTCTCATTGGATTTAAGACCCTGTTGGAGACTTCTGTCTGTTGCAACCATTACAACCACCTATGCTTTTAACCACACAGGGCAGCCTTTTATAATGAGCCATCACTGGCAATGCAATATATTGGATACTTTATCCGTTGTCAGAATTGAGAAACAAAATGTCCATGTTTAAATAGGGTGAACGGTTTCACCTGCCCTCCACTTTTTTTTTTTTTTTTTTTTTTTTTCTTAAGATGGATTGTCTCATTTTGAGGCCAATAAACAAAAGGTGTCAGTTCCTAGAGGATGCAACAGGCTGAGGTACAAGATACTGAAGTGTTTGCAGCAAAGCAGTATCAGATATTGCCAATGCAATCTTACACGCAACAGTGCATGCTTTGTTTTAACAATCTTAAACAATGAGGTACCTTCCACATTTGGATTCTTATT
The DNA here is from genome assembly GCF_964035555.1 of Netta rufina. NCBI lineage: Eukaryota > Metazoa > Chordata > Aves > Anseriformes > Anatidae > Netta > Netta rufina. The sequence continues at coordinate 123,935,574 of NC_140123.1, forward strand.
GTTTTTCTTGTAATTTGATTCATGCAGTGAGGCATGGTTGCAACACTTTTTGTTCAGTGACAGAATGCTTCTTACATCACCTAACATATATGGAATTCTTTTCAGGCTCTACCTCATTAAAAACTGATGCTCAGATCTCCTGCTTCTCTAATGTACAGGGGCAGATCTAGGCATATTTTCACTTTGAAAAGATTTCCTTTCCTTTTCATTAATGACATCTGTACAGCTGTCTAAAGACTGCGGAGATTTCCTTCTACACTGCTGGATGTTTACTATCTTGGTAATCTGTTTGTGAAGAGCCACATGCTTTTGTTCCTTCCATAAAGCTCCTTTAAGTGTAGCCCGTTTTCCCTAATGTGGCCTTCCCAGTGAATAGGAGTAAAAGGGGTGAGGGGCTCAGTATTCAGTGTTGCAAGGAAAATGCGCTTTCCTGGGTATGACTGTTAGCTGCTGAGAATGTCTAATGTCAAATGACCATGAGTGCAGAGCTCTCCTCAAAACAGAGCACATAGAGCATCTTCAAGGTGCTTACATGTACACATCAGCATAGAGTCCTCAATGTGAAAATGCTAAAACAGCCTCCAAGTATTTTCTAATCTAGCCTTGCTGAGCTTTAGGTGTCATGGAGCAAAATATGTTACAAGGATGCAAAAACTGAGCACAGCTATCACTGTTCTAATGGTCTTCCATGACTCAAGAGGGAATAACTGGACCACCTAGTCATACCTGAGGGCTAACATACACCACTTGAATTCCCTGAGCTGATTCCTGTTTAAATAAGAGCACGTACATAGAAACAAAGCAACCATTGATTTGAAAACAAACTTGGTAATTACTAGTCTGTTACATGACTGTCCCACCTTATTTTTTGTACCTTTAATCCACATTTTTTTCCCCATGAGGTGCAGTGTTCTCATGTCAGTGGTTTTCAACCTCTGATCCATAGATTTTTGGAAATCTGGGGACTGCTTCTAAAGGGGCTGGGAAAGAAAAACAATTTTTTTATACATGCTGTGTTGTAATCTACATATGTGAAATTTCTAAGGAAGATAGCATGTCTGCAGGAAATTGTTTTGGGAATACAAAAATCAAAAAGTGTTTTTCAAGTACTGCTCCATGTGACTAGTGTTACCCTTTTTCATTTTTTCCTGACCTTAATAGGAAATGATTTTAGGATCTAAGAATACTCTTAATTTCTAGCTCTTTTCTGAAAATTTCCTGCTGTTACATCCCTGTGTCAGTAGCGCTAGATGAAATAGGAATTCTATCATGCATGAGGCTTGAGGAATCATGGACATTTTAAACACCACGTTGTCTAAATTTACTTAGGGTTAGGCATAATGGAGGGGTGACAAATACTGATCAGATTCTTTCCATTTGATAAGGCTGTATGATCTGCAGCAGAAGACCCTTACTTTGAATGTCTCCTGTGTTGGGGTGGGTAGAAAAGTAATATGAAGAGCTTTTTGTCATGGGAGGAAGCAAGAGACTTAAATCCTAAAGTTTTATTATCTTTAGATTCTTTCAGTGCTCTCTTTCAAGAAAACCATGCTGGCTGGTACTTCCACAACTGACTGAGCCTCTCAGGAGTATCCTGTACACACAGATAGGCTGCGCAGTACAAGGGATGTTTGCATTACATTGGAATAGGTTCCCTGCTACTGAATTATACTGTATTTGGCCCAAATTCTTGTGTGTCTTGGACATGACATCCATTCACTGGGAAGATGCTGATATGAAAGAGTTTAAGTTACCTCCCTAACAAGATGGGTGCAGATACAAATGTCCTGGATTTGGAGGTGATTTTTTTTTTTGATCTCACGCAAGCCGCTGTAAGTCACAGTTATGTTTGATTGCTACTTCAGATCCTATTTAATCCTTTTGAAGTCCACTCCACTGTGTTTTCTTTCTTCTACCTTGTCTCTTGGTAAATGTGCAACCATGGACCGTTCAGCTGTAGTCCTCCTCTCAAAAGGCTTATGGAAGAGACATGATGGCCATGTGACAGGGCATCTCAGGTGATGGAAATCCAGCTATCAGTCACACAATGGGTACATATGTGGCAACTTAACAGAAAGGCTCAAGCTGAAGAGACAACCTAAAAAATGACCCATAGGAGTACATAAGTAGTAGGGTCCACCTCAGCAGAAACTCAGGGGAGTCAGTGCTTTCCCAGGTATACTGTACTCCAGCCATACCTTGTGCCTTCTCTGTCACATTGTCCCTGCCATCGTGCCTGATTCTGCTAGCAAGCAGGATGGCCCAGGTGAATACTGCCATGGAAACTCTGACGTGTCCTGTGGGCCTCCTGCTCGTTAGTTTTGCCACATTTCCAGTTCTGTTACAGAGGCCACGGTGAAATGCAGCCTTTGATTTGTACATGGATCACCCACATTTTAAGTCATGCTGGTTTATCAGAATCAGAAAGAAATCAATAGGAGTTAAAAGATACTTTTCTGAGAAAAGGATGAATAGTCAATCCTCAAGGTATGAGTCTGGGTTCAAGAATCAAATAAGAATGAAGAAGTAATATTGCAACCTGTCCATTTTGTTGAATAAATGCATATGCAAGTATAAGGGGAAAATAGTTAATTAAATTTTGTTATCCAAAACAAGCAAGGATGCACTCTCCTAATCCTGTGTAGAAATGTATTTTTGTCACGGTCTCGTAGGCATACATATTTAAATTGAAAAGCTCTAAACTTATGGGTTAAGGTTTTGCAACATAGTTCAGCTGGAATTATCAATCTGGAATTACGAAATCTGCAATGGCAAATTGTTGTTGATGCTCTTCTTTAAAAGCTTGGCTGCTTCCCTTTTGTCTAATTTTGCTTCTGTGTGTATGCCCTGCATCCCTCCTTTATTTCCACGTCTCTCTCACCTGTACCTAACATGCCTGCTATTAACACGTACTGTTAATATTGTAGACTGCTAATATTATAGTTTTCAGAGACGCTGCACAAAACCAAAAGCAGCTGCCTTCAGCTTTGACTGGAACACAGCACCTCTCAAAATCAGGCACTAATGTTTTTCAGTTGGAAAAGCGGATTCCCTTCTATAAAACAATGCTTTTCATTTACAATTTAAAGAACTCCCCATCTATATAGATTTTAAAATGCTGTGTACATGCTATGTTCCTACAGGAATCTGGCAGCCATTTCTAGGGAGCATTAAGCAACAAGATCTTGTAGTGAACAACGGAATTATTTTTTATTTAGAGATTACATAACTCTAACAAAATGGAAACCAGCCCTGTGCTTCACTGTAGACCAGAACTTTCTCTTCGCAGATGGAGGATGACCTTTAATTGTGTCAGTTCCACCCCACATCCTCAGAAAACAAGGGCAGCTGCTTCACACATGAAGGGAAGCAGAGACTGTCGCAGCCATATTGATTGAGGATAGATCATTACTAAAGCAACCTTACAATAGCTACATGAATTAGACCCCATCCATCAGTCAGGTCTGTTAGAGTCTCCAGACAACAATAACGGATCTTAAATGTCACAAACTGAGTTAGCCCCTGCCTACATCTTTTCTGTTTAACAGCCACGGTCACAGGAGTACTAATGCATCCAGAAAAGCTGCCTGTCAAGTTGGGCAAGCAAGGTTTAATGCTAGCAGTACAAAAGGTGAGCAGCTGTTGTCACTCAGTTATGGCTGTATGCACATGGAGGAATGGACTCATGGGGAGCTGATGGTGTCCTTGCTCTCAGTGTGCTGGAGAGGGAGCTGCCATGCAGACTTCAGGTAAATGGGACTCACAGCAAAGTCTAGAAGTACTAGAAATGCACCAAGAATTCTACCCTTGATTAATTCATCAGTACTTCCATACATGACTTATCAATAATTGTCCCCAAAATTCTGGCAGCACTTATGTTCCCCTATCTTTCCCTCCTTTTGGTCGAGCCACTGTGCTAAATGTTCAGTTTTTGATTCTCTTTCCCTGTTCCTTTAATGTCTTCTTGGTGCTGAGGGGGTGGGTAGGCAGAGTTTTCTTGGACCCCTTCTGTGGAACAGCTGTGATTGTTTCCCAGGGATGTGTGAGAGTTGGGAGAGATAGTGAGGCATGATTTTTGCTATATGCTGAAAGGCTTTCTCCATCAACCTGAAGAAGGACCTGAAACGTGGTGAAAAGGTATAGAGTTGTCAGCTCCAAAACAAAAGCGTTTGCACAGTTGGGAAGTAACTGGACAGTGTCTGCATCCTCTGATGAGCTGAGACAATTCCATTACCCACAACTTGCCATAAATCAGCGGTCTGCTGCTCTGAAATAGGCATTCAGTGTTTGCTCTGCTATTTCTTAAAGACTGGGGCTCTCAGTCAGAGAAATGACTTCAATGCAGTGACTGGCATGGAGTCACTTTATCATTCCTTTTGACAAAGTTGTCATTGAATGCAGTCACATGCTAAAATACAATTAAAAAATTTGAATTCACTTTGGCTATGTTTATGTTAACTTTCTGTGAACAGTCAAGCAATTTAGTTTTATTGACAAGAAAATCTGTAAAAAGTCAATGTCAAAGATACATATGTGTGCATTTAAGTAAACTAGTTTTAAGTTCTCATGCATAAGCATTCAGTTTTGAAGTGCTTACACATTCCCCCAGCCAAAGGAATGGAAACAATACAATGTGATTTATCTGACCAATCAAACCTAACCCAGACAGCTGCAGCACAGGCTCTCTTGCTGGCTGTTATTTCAATACCGACAGAAGAGGGTAGATGCCTCAGATTGCATTTGTGTTTTGAGCCGGTCACTTAGCTCTTTTGCTGATTACGCAGAAGCTAGGAAGCGCACAGCCCTTAAGGGTCAGATGTGAAAAGTGTGGGAGCCTACAGCTATGAACCTGGCACTCACCAAACAACTGTTTGGTTGTGGCATTCACTAAATTTGGTCTTATTGAGGGGTCTATTTTTGCATTTAAGTACTCATATGTTGCTATGAAGTAATTTGCATGCTATGCTGAATATGAACTCTCACACATCCCTGATTGATTTAAAATCATTAAAAGAACTGTTGACAGGTTTCATGGGACAAGTAGCATATTAGGACAAAATGGTGAAAAATCTGCTGACATTTGGTGTCACAATGTGCTCTAGTGTAACATGAGGGAGGCACGATGTCATCATTGACATCAAGCAACATTTGTTGTACCTGTGTAACACTGTCATATGAATATTCCTGTGAACAATTCAGAAATGAAAAGCAAAGGCCTCATTAAAAAGGAAAAAACTACCTTCAAGAACCAACAATTTGGTCACTCCAAGGATATGCTAGAAGGCCAGCAAAACTGCTGCCAGGCCTGGAGATGTCTAAATTCCTTACACATCTACACCTTTCCCAGCAAAGCTCCTTGTGATCTTGAAGATCTGCTGCTGGGCCGTTAAATCTTGACTGCATTAGGTAGTACAGCACGTAACCTGCAAGATCTCAAGGAGAAAACCAGTGTGGTGTGTGCAGGATTCTTTCCAGCACCTCTCAGGTTTCTGTGAAATGAGAAATCCATGCCTGGGACTCAGCAGCAGTGCGGGTTATGTACATGCATGTCCCATCTCCTCCACCGCCCGGGATCCCTCCAGCAGCCCCAATTTGTTTGTAGCTCCCTGTCCGTGCTGGTTCTTGACATCGCTCTTACTTCTCTTTCCTCTGTCTTCCTCCATAGCAGAGAGTCTTTGCCAAGGATGTGGGAGAAAAGGTGATCTGAGGATGTCTTCTATATATTTTCAAGGAGTGTATTTTGACTGAGGTGTGGATTTGGGAAAAATATAGTGATCAAAGTACAATACTCCTCAAGTCATCTACTAAACCACTTCTGGCTAAACTGGCAGCATGACCTGCTTGCTGTCTAAAGTAAACACTAAACAAAGTTCTCCCTTTTTTAAAAAACAAAAACAAAAACATAAAGCAAAACAAAACACAACAACAAAACACCATTATTCTGGAAATCAGAAAAGCAATTTATCTTTTTTTTTTTTTTTTCCTTTTCTTTTTAAACCAGAAATCAAAACCAGATGGATTTAGAAATCTGCGAGCACAGTGATTTTCGGTTTGCCACTCAACCGCCCCCCACCCTTTGGCATATCTCAAGCCAAACCCAAGCCCAGCCTGAGGTGCCTGCGGTGGGGAGCGGCCGGCCCTGGCTGCCACCTGGTGGCTGCAAGACCAGACCCAGCATGGCCTGGCTTGGCTTGGCTTGGCCTGGCTTGGCCCAGTTTGTCCTGGCTCAGCTTGGCCTGGCTTGGCTTGGTTTGTCTCAGCCCGGCTTGCCTTGGCCCGGCAGGGGAGAATGGCCAGGTCAGCAAGGGGAGCTTCTGCTGGCCCCTGAGAGCACAACCGCAGCGGACATCTGCTGTGCACGTTTTGTTTATTTATTGTTTGGAATGGCCGTGTGAGCGGCACGGTAAGTCTGACACGTTTTCTCAATCTGTACCCCGAGCAGGTAGGATTGACAGCTGGAGAAAACCGTATATTCGGAGTGCTAAATAGGTTATCTGCCGCCTGTAAGAAAGAAAAGCATTGAGCTTTGCAACTGTGCCTCCCAGCCGTGCCCTTGTTTTTGACTTTGCCACTGGCAAGGCTGAGTGCCTGACCCCTGCTAACGTGCGGTGCCTTTAATAAGGGGAGGGAGGGAAGTAATTTTATACTCAGCGTGTGAGTGATTCATGTTCTCAAAGGGGATAAAAATGTTATTAGAAAATTCTCCTGCCAAATGTGTGGCAAACGAAACCAATTTATTAATGCTGTGAAGCCAATGTGTGAAATTGGGATAAAAGGTGAGGTGCGGTCTCACCCCTGTGCTTACTGCAGCAGAATGTGCAGCAGCACAAAAGGCTCTTGTCCTCAGAAGGTGGGTGCTGCCCTTGTGACTACAAGCACTGGCAGCAAACAAACATTTTCTTCGGCTCAGAGCATTAGGGTAAGAAAGAGATGCTGAGTCTGAAAGAGCAGACCTCCATCATGAGCCATCTAGCTGCTGCTTGAAACCTGTAAAACATTGTCAGAACACCTTTGAAATGCTTTTATTCTTTCCATAGTTCAAGGCTTCCTCTTCATTTAGGGTTATTCTTTATTTTATTACGTGCTAAGCAGTCTCAGCATGCTCTATGTTGAACAAGACACAAAACAAAAACAGTCCCAGATCCCAGAATACTCTTGATTTGAAACAAAGTCTGCGCAAGTAAGGCATGGTTTTGGAGCCAAGCAAGAGGCCCAGACATGGTGCATGCTTTTATACTAATGTATTTTACATGGGTTAATGGCGAAGGTGACCATATGTTTGTGAAGTACCCATCAAACAGCTGCTGTACCATTGACAAAAGCATAGTGAAAGAAGTTTATATCAAAGGAACTCCACTCCTGAAACATCAGGAGTCCTCTGCCTCATGCCCTTTAACTGAAGGGACTGTGGGCCTTCCTGCACCCCCTCCTTTTTTCCTACCTCTGCCACTACAGTGCTTGATGCAACTGATTGAAGCAGCATGGCTAGGGCCATAAGCAGTATAAGCAATGCTCAATTCTACATCTTTTTACCTCATATGCAAATAGCATCATCTCTGTTTTCAGCACCTGGAAAACATCAGCATCTGGACAAAGAACAGCCAGGCAGAGCCTGGCAGGACAGAGGAACTCTGCAGGGGAATTTCTGCCTTGCAAAACTCATCTTCAAAACAGAATGTACCCATTCATCTATGGTATCTGCCTTTATATCATTAAGTAAGTCAGCATGGCCAGTTCTTCTGGATTCCTTGCTCTTCTGGAATAGCCCCCAAAACATGCATACGAATAACCCAATTTCTTGGCTGTAGGAATCTGGACACCTAAGCCTTGTTCAATCAGATTTTGATTTCACTGTGGCAGTCATTATCTACAAGGTGGTGGTTTATTGTATTATTTATACCCAGAAACAAATCTGGGGATTGTTCTGACTCAGTTCTGGTGAACTATAATGCAGTCATTTGCTCACTTAATAGCACAGGATACCAAAAGCCTTATTTCTGTCCACCATCTCTACATCAGCTCTCTCACATATAATCTAGCTGAAGGTTCTGTTATCATTATTCAGGGCCCTGTCTGGGTCTGACTAGGATACTAAAGCATCATCTAGAACAGGGTTGTTCCATGGAGAAGGCTATACTTACAAGAATATTTGTTTACTTTTCAGAAGTGTATCCACACAGAAACTCTGTTTTAGCTTGTGTATGACTTCAGTGGGAGCTAAAAACTTGCAGAACATTCATTATTTTTCCCTTCTGTTTTGTTCTGGGGTGTTGTGAGGGGTGGTGAAACTGGAATCTGTAATGCACAGTCTGGAAAAGTGCATTGCTGAGACCAACTACCTATGGAAAGGTTTTCTGCATACTGTGGAGTAGAAATATCACATGACTGACATGTGATAAACCGAGTGGAGATGTCTTACTGTGAAACCCAATGCTTATTATACACCTCTAATCTCGATAAACTAGAAAAGTAAAGCCTTAGCCAAGCCCCATCTTTTTGCTCACTTTTCATTCACTTTTCATTCAAGAAAGCATTTGTCTTATTATTCCCTGCTCTGGCTGTAGGGAGGAAGACGTGATGTGAAGACAAGCTTTGAACAAAGAAGTGAAATGTATTCACAGTATTTCTAAGCAAAAAGAGGTTTGAAAACTGTCTATTGATCTTTCAGGCTAAAGAGGAATGCTCAGAAATTTGATGAGAGTATAAAGAATAAATTTGAGTTTCTATATGAAAGCACACAACATGGTACGAGTGACTGTATATCTTTTTCCATTTACTTCATGGGCTTGATCTCTGAACACGATTGTGCAGATTTAACTATTCTCAAAACAGAAAGTTTTTATTTTTCAATCTAGTTTCTATTAATGAATCTTGTACTGGTAAATTTATTCAGATACAGGAGTTCTTCAGGCTTCTCACAGTTCCCATTGTACTCTTGACTGGCTGCCACTGAACCAGCAAACGTAACGTTGTGTTTTGTCTGCAGCAGAGATACATAGTTTCTGACATCATTTTAATAGTGTAAGTCACAGAGCACAGTGGCTCAGGCAGTTTAGTGATCCAGAAACCTAGTTAACGTTTTGGATTGGTATTAAGTACCAGTAATCACATGTTAGAAGAGTGTTTCCATCTAGCTCTGCTTGTGGCTGAAGTTGAATGGTGAAGTTTGCAGAATGAGTAGCCCTGTCCCTGTACTCCATATAGTCAGATTACGGCATTCAACTTTCATGCCATTATTTACAAGTGCCTGAAAAAGTCAGGTAACTACAGCTGATTATCAGGATGTAGTGATGTAGTATTCTAAGGCAGAGTCCAAGGTCTCTAACACATAAACAACCATAAATATATAAAACCTACTGTCAATGAGCAGTAAGAAAAGATTCAACTTCTAACTACATACATACCTCAAAGTTCATGTCTTCAGGAGAGGGTCCTCATTCCTGTCATCATTCCCTGTCATACTCCTAATCCAAGCCCCACAGTGTTTTTACATTCACAAGTAGGTCATTGTTGCTGTGTGTTCCTGGTTTTATCTCTTCACTTTGTGGGTGAGCTGTCTATGTATGGACGCCTGAAACTGCATCAGAAGTCTTCCATTTCCAGACCATTCTCCAACATCCTGTTAACCACAATCCCACCATTTTTCTCTTCTCTTTCACTAACATGAAGATATTCCACTACAATCACTACAGATCAGACATGAAGAATACTCCGAAATTGTCTCTGTTATTGGAGGAACCAAAGTCTTCTCCATGGAGCCCCTGGGGAGCATTTTCTCAGTTTGACAAGATCTAAGAGGTTACAGTCTAGTGCTAATTCTGGAAATGCATACCCTGGAGAGATGCTGTTATTTTGCTAAACTCTGGTATGCAAACCTGTTATCTGAATTGACTAATCCTTCACTAAAGCCTCTCACGGGCCAATGATATCTGAATACTATAGTCTGATTAGCAGGCAAACATAAGACAAGTAACTTCATGAATTCTGGAAGTAAAGAAACATGGTTGGCATCTTGTAGTAACTTTGGTTTCTAATAAAGACACAGGAGAATGGAAGCTCTTCCTCTAACTGTCTTCAAGAGTGCATTCCTGAATGTATTCTCTGGGGTCAGGGAAGGGCTAAGTTTACCTTGCTGTCTCTCCATCAGCAGGGAAACACTGGGAAGGGCTCTCCTCAACAGCTAGTAATTGTCATATTGACTATCGGAGGTTAGTCTCTCTGAGATATTGTCACTTGTTTCATATATAGCTGAAACAGTCTTGTGTGTTCAAGCAACACTGTAGGAAGAAAGAAAATAGAAAGGAAATTACAAGCAAACTAGCATCACAATCTTCCATCTTGCCCTTGGACAGCCCACAAGTCCTTATAAGCCTTGCTTCCACAGAAGAATTTTACTTTACCCACTCTGAACAGCACAAATACCCAAGAATCTTTTCTGCCACAAATAAATAGTTTTGTATATTACATGGAGACATAACAAGCAAAGCAATGGAAAGGACAATCAACTGGCTGCTGATGCTACCTGAACCAATGTGTCAATCCTTGGGAGCTCTGCTGAAGTCACTGGAATTACTCTACATTTCCACTGGTATGAATGGATCAAAACATAACCTCATTTGTGCTGTAATTTACTCTGTTAGGGAAGCATACGAATTTCCCTTTTGTATTACAATACTTAATTGGGTGTTGTTTATTATTGCACTGTTATTATCATATGGTCTAAGTGCTAGTGGCCAGAGTCATATCTCAGTAGAATTTTGCATTTCCTGGAATCCCAGATCCTTGGATGTCTCAGACCCACTGCTTTAGCCAGTAGCAGTACAGGTGTGGCTGAACTGTAACAACCTCCTGGTATTGCTTTACCATATAAACTCTGATTTATAGATGCAGAGCATATCATTTGCATTTGTTTTTGTTTGCAGTTGTATGACGGCAGTTCACAGTGGGCCAGAACTGTATCTGCTTTTGGGTGTTAACATTCTCACAACATGACTGTGTGATTTTGGCTAGTTTTGTATTGAAGGAAGTTCCCAAATGCGTACATACATTTATATACACATCCTCTTGCACTTGCTCCACTGTTCTGCTAGTCCTTTTGATGCTGATTGCTCAGATCTTGTACCAGAAGCACAATCAGTTAATTTTAGGGAATTCCTCAGAAGGAAGTTGTGGGCCATAGTCTGGCATTTTGTACTGAAGAAAGCCTGACTACTGACTTGAAGTTTGGTGCTTCAGCCAGCAGGAGTGTTCACTGCATGGCCTGTTTTTTGCATGAAACAGTAACTCTGCACTCCTTTGCACATAAGTATTTGTAAACTCAAAAAAGGACATTTTCTTTAGTCACAGTTTGCTCTATCATAATGCTTATCTATAGGAAACCTAGTATTTGAATTTCACTGACTGAATTTCACTAAGTATTGAGACTTTTTTTCTTTATACTGTCTCAGCAAGCGTGGTTTGCTCCGTGAGGAAAGATGAGCTAGGAGCTGGGGGTGGCAGCAGGGCAGGCAGAGGCTGAGACCTCACTGATGCAACAGCACAGTCCTGCAGCACCCAAATAAGGTGAGCAGGGCAGGTCCAGTGAAGGCAACAAGGCTCAGACAAGAATCTGGTGATCTCCGCACAAGACCAGGTCAAGCCAGGAAGTCAAGCCACAGAGACAGGCTCAGGATTAATGTGGTATGAGGCCAGGCACAAGTAGGTGAGGCAAAGGTGAGGCCCTAAATCTCAGTGCAGTTCTTGAGAAAGGTGGGAGGCCTCTCACACAGCTTATTACGTCTTTTTGTGGTACCTGATCTAAGGTTACACAGCCATGCCTTTCCAGAGCTGGTTTTGAGCACAGGTGGCTAAGCACCTAAAATGGGGAGAAAAGAGATTGCAGAACATGTTGATGCACTCAGGACAGGTTCTGGTATGTATCAGGATGCTTTAATTTATGCATTTATTCAGCAGTAATTGATACCTTATGGATTCATGTTCTTATCTAGTCTCCCAGTATCTGAGAGTCAATAGTCTCAAAGTTACCTCCTTCTTCTCTTTCATTTACTTCAGGAAAGCTTTTCCTTATTACCGTAATTCTTATAACTTGAAAGTAGCCAGTGGTCTTTTTGCTGTCTCATGGTCTCCTTATACATCTCTACCTGTATAATGTCCTTGTATTAGGGGGAAGATTTGTCTTTATTACAGTCACCATTCTGAGAAACAAAATTCAGAAGCTACTGACTGCTGTGAGTTACTGTCTGAAAGAATTCTTCCAGGCCAAATAGCTGTTCATGTTGTTCATATTCACAAAACTCAGCTTTCACTTTCAGCTTTCTAGTGCAGTCTTCTCTGCAGTCAGGGGGTGACAGGGGCCATCACAGTTCTAGAGATGTATATAAATACTGTTTGATGTATATAAACACTGTGTTCCTTGCAGTATTTGAAGAAATACTGCTTTGATCAACAGAATGTCTACAAACAATGAAGGTATAGAATTTTCCATGTCTGCTATCATATGGGGCACATCCACCTCCTGGACCCTTCTGCCCTTGAAACACTTTTCAGAATTGCAGAATCTTTTTTCTTAGGGACTCAAAATGTTACAGCTTTGTTTAGCGTCTATTGTGGGCTGCTTATATGTATGGAAAACATTCACTGGTCTTTCTGCTAGTGCTGGGCTGCTGGTTACCAAAAAAAAGGCAAGCTCAGGCTGTGAGGACTAGGAATTGGAATGAGTTGTCTAGAGCAGAGGTGGGACAAGAAAATGAGGAAAATTTAATGTGTTCTCTAGTCTTACCTTTAATTTAAATTGTAAGTAACGTATTTACTTAGATGCAAGGCAACTTTGAAAGGAAGACATTGAACATTTTTTGTTCACATGAACTTTGGAAATGAGTTATTATATAACTTTGCATTCAAGACAAAAAAATGAGATGTTTTCCTATATTGCAATTACAAACTAGATCAGGATTGTCCAGTCTTCCAGCACAACAAGTTTGATACTTTGAACTGCTTCTGTCTCACTGCAAGGTGCTGGGAAGCATGCTTCCTCTAGCAGCTGGCTATAAGCAGGGGGCATGCCTGCCCTCCCTGGTCAGGGAGGGGGGTCTATAAGCAGTCAGTATGGAGTGAGAGACTAATGTGGGTTGGGAGTTTATAGAGTGTTTTTTTTTTTCTGAAACTTTCTTCCCCCATCCCACAAATTGTTTTATACTTAGGGGAGTCCAGTAAGCTTTTTTGTTATTAGAGGTTTGGAAAAAGCTTTAAAAAGCACAAAGAGAATTCAAGAGACATCTTCCTGATTTTTGTAGACCATCTGCAATAATAAGAAGCCATAAGTGCTCTGTTCATACTGGTGGTAGGTACTAGATTCCAGTAATAATATCTATTATAGTGTTTATTGCTACAAAAAAAAAAAAAAAAAAAAAAAAAAAAGGCATGCCATGATAAAGAGCTATGCTGTCACATCAGATTACCTGGACTGTGAGTTCCTACCTGAGAGACAGCAATCAAAGTGGAGGATGTAGTAAATATGTGCCATTATGATGTACAGACTTTTAAAAGTATTTACAGTAGCTGTTGGGTTCATTTACCTAGTTTGGGAAGTACATCTTCAAATAATTATTTTCTTAGTAGCTGACGACTGTCAGGGAGCAGTGAGGTCCAACTGCTCCCAGATGTTTAGGGAGCTGGGAGCTGATGACAATAACATGGCTGGCAGGGCAATGGCTTAAGTAGTCAAGGCCTAGTCCCACCATAGTCAAATGAGACAAGCAAAGTAAACTAGAGCCAGGTTCAGCCAAAACCCAGATCATCAGACAAGCTTGTGATGATGAGGTAGGTGCAAGGTCAAGTCAGGAAGTCAATCCACAGGTCAGGGTTGGAGCTGATGAGGGTAAACATGGTCGACAGAGTCCAGTCACAATGGGACAGGTCTGCAGTGACAAGACAGGTGCATGGTCAAAGTCCAGATTAGTGAGGTTCAAGATGAGGCAAAGGCAAGGTGGTGGCTGAGATGACAACAGACTTAACACTGTCTTAGTACACAGGTCAAGCAAGGGCTGCAATTAACCCAGGGCTGAATACATATTTTGCTCCTGCACACATGGGCAGGGTGTGTGAGAAGGCTGCAGGTAAGGCTGGTCAAGGCAACTAGGGCCTTTTAATGCAGTTGGGGGCCTGAGTGCTGTTCAACTGAAAATACAGAAGAAATAGTTAGAAATTTGGAGTTTTCCCACTTTAGCTCCTTGTTTAAATAAATTTTTGCTCTGTACAAAGTCTTTTACAATTCCCGTGCTCGAATTCTGCTTGAACTAGCTCATATGAAAAAACATTTCCCTATCAGGAAATAGGTTTTGCTATCTAAATTGGTCACTGTCTAGAGCTAATCTAAGGTTGCATCTTCCCTTGCAGAAGCTCACAGAAGAGCTTTACCTACAAGATTCAACCCATTTCCAGGGAACATGGGTAGTGTGTGTTCACTGATTTTTTCTTATCATAGAATCAGAGAATGGCTCGGGTTGGAAGGGACATTGAAGATCATCTGGTTTCAACCCCCTGCCATGAGCAGGGATGCCACCATGGCACTCTTAGGGTATTAATCTAATTTTGTGTGAAAGTGAGTTGGGAGCATGCTCTCTTCTCTTCTATAAATAAAAGACAGATGCTATGCTTTCAGTTTGGGTCAGTATCAGATAAGGTTAAAAGAAACACTAGGCTGAGAACAGGTCTCCAAAAAGACTTGTTCTGGAGACAAGAGACATGTATCTTCACCTTCTTTGGAAGAGCTGTAGACTAAACGACTCAGTTGGATTGTGTAAAACTCTGCATAAAGTCCCTGTGCTGCATGATCCACTCTTGTAGTCCTTACCTCATGTGTCCCCAGTGAGAACCTAGGCCATATAGCTGCTGGCTCCATATGGAACTCTGGTGGTTCATGTGGCAAAAGAAATTTTCTACAATTAAGTATTAACTAGGGCTCGGACTTGAACCTTGTTCTTTCCTGCACTGGACAAGTCCTAATCTGCTAATCTGTATAGTCACTTTGACTCCCATTCCACCCTATCAGACGTTTGACTACTTCTTCAAAGTGTAATGCTGTCAAAAGGAGAAATCAAAAAGGGGAAACCTTGTCTCTTAATTTCCTTCTTTCAAGTCAGAGCAAAATCTCCTAATTTATTATTAGAATAGCAGTAGTGAAAACAGTTCAATTTTCCTGTCTCATAGCTAAAATGGCTTTGATGGCTGGTCAAAAATTTTGTTAGTTTTGTAGTTAAAAAGGCTCTGTGTATATGCAGTGTAGTTTTCATACAACTGGAAGCTTGACAGTTTGAGAGAAGTTCCAATAACTGGGCTTTATTTGGGTAAAATTCAAATCTTTGGTTCTGGTCTGGAAACTGTGTCTGCAGCAAAGAGCCCTTGAACTTCTATTCATTTTGACTTTGCACTGTTCAATTATTATAATTACAATTCTTAGTGATTACCATCTTTCCTAGCACTAGACTATATAGTGCTGAAGACAGTACTCCACAACTGAGTGGAAAGAAAGAATGCAAGATAATAGGAATAACATATGCTGCTGTCTTGATAGGATGCTGAGCACTGTAAATCAGAGTGGACTTCAGCCAGAAACAGTCTTCAGCCCCTGCTGAGTGTGTCAGCAGCATAGAGTTCCCCTAGTTTATGTCCCTTTGCACAAAGATTGTGCAAATTTGAGCCCCCAACCCTCTGGTCCAATAAATTCTGAAGTAAAGAAATCTTGATTCTCCATTCCTGGAACTGCTGATTTCAATCTCAAGACATTTGGCTTTTTTTTTTTTTTTTTCTGTATATTTTTTCCTTAAAGTGTCTCTAGTTGAATGAGATAAAATTGTTTTTCTACAGTGTATTGGCAGAAATAATAGAATGTTAATCATAAAATCCCAATGTATTTTCAGCCAGTGCCTATAAACTGATTCAGATATGCTGAGAATGGGCAGTTGTACCCCATGCTGACTTTAATATCAGCTAGCAACACAATGTCTTTGGAAGAATTGCATCACCTTATGCTAAGGTTAAATAGAGTATTTGGAGGCAGTTTCTTTATGCTTTTGCTCCTGTTTTGACAGTTCATGCCCTTTGTGGTAAGTTCTTTGAGTGAAATTCCACAGTCCCCAGCTGGAATGTAAGGAGAAATGGAAAACCTTTGGCAGTGAAAAATGTTTCTGAAGTTGGCCAATCATCAGGTGAATAAACACAATTTCCATGACAACCATAACCTATAGTCAATGAGTAGCATGTCTGACTGAACATGATAAATTTATTTTTCTCTGCGTGTAGCCGAGCATTCAAATAGGATTCTGTATTTGGAAATAACCCATACTGGGATCTATCTTAGACTCCTCCTTACCTGCTAGTTTTCTTCCTTTTAGTTTCATGTCCAATTTCCCTTTCAGAATATAAATGGTGCAGCATGCAGGATTCTTTTAGAGCTGTCACACAAAGAATATTCCTTAGATAGCTGGAAATGCAACTTAAATGAATGGTCTAAAAATGAACTGGTTAGACCTGTTAAATTACAGTTAGTGCCATGCTCTAGAGGTGAGTTGTCAAGTTGTTCTTACTGTGAAGTTCTGCATGAAGCTGATACAGCATATTCCTACCCAACTGGAATGAAGTCTTTTCTTTTCACCTGTTCAGAGTTAATGGAATGCTATAAACTAATAGAACAAAATAAGTAGGTAGCCCTGGTGGGATGAAGTCTATCAGTTACAAAGCAGTAGCTCTGACAGCAAAGTCCAGCTCGTGGGAAATGACTGAATATGACCTTTTGGTGCAGTGCTATGGTTGAGTGAACCCAGTGAGTGATGGTTGGGTGATCACTGGATGTATAAACAGACGGTACTGAATAAAGAGATCATATTTCCTCTGCAAACAGAACTGGTGATACATATCTAGCACTAGATGTGTGCCCAGTTCTGCTGTCTACACTTCAAAAAGGTGATGAAAAAATGACAAGGGCTAAGAAAAAATTACAAATGTGACTGCAAATGGAGTCTTCATAGTGAGAGAGCAACTCAAGTGCAAGTTAGAAGGAAGCTCAGCCATGTCTGTAGGTAACTATACGGACTGGATTTTGATCAAACAGCTCGGACAAAGGCAGAAATGATCCAGAGAATTAAAGTTAGAGGTTGTGGAATAGAAAAATTCACACTAAAAATCAAGTTCAGACACTTACGGTGAGATCAGTGAGTTGCTGAAAAAAAATAAATACCAGTAATGCAGCGTATGCCTCTTTACTTGAAGTAATTGAATAAACTTACATTATTTGTTGTCAGTTTGCCTGTGAGATGTCCCCAGCTCAGCAAGGAGTTTTGGGGATTTGTATAGGGGTTCTGTGCCTTGTATTGCAGTGGAAGCCATTACACAGATTCCCATTTTTTTCCTTTAGCCATTAAATCTGTGTGTCTACCTGTCCATCTGCCCCTGTGGCATGTGGGATTGCTAATTCCCTTTTGTGGTGGGCTTTGGGCACAACAGTATTTTGCCAACTGTTGTGTAACAAAGATACTGAAAGCTGAGACAGTTTTCTATTCAGAATCTACAGGAAGAGTAAATTAAAGTCACTGGGATCATCTTTCAAACTCTCATCATTAACAAAGAAACTTGCCTATGCTTATTTTAGTTTTGTTCTTGTATGAAAATTTCACATTTGGCAAATAACTGGGATCTTGCTGCTGCTGGTGGTGTCTTCACCACACTCCTCCATTTCTTTTGGCCAACCACAGCTGTTGTGTTGGTGCTGAGTGGCTAGGAAAATAATGATCTGGAACTCAGCAGCATATTGTGTGCAAGAGCAATGAATTTATGCCAAGAGTATGCATGAAATGAATTACTGCCATGACCTCTTTGGAAACCCTCGCTTTCCTTAGTCACGGCTTCTTTGTAGATAGCTTGGCCATTCCTGGTAGACTAGAGCTCTGGCAGTGACCAGTCATACCCAGGCAAGAGACTGCAGCTTGGCATGTGGGAACAGGAGGGTGGGACAGGGAACCAGAACAAGCTCTTTGAAAAGTTGAGGCTTAATTTTGCTCTGCCATGGTGTGGGGCCAAGATAATTTTTCTGAGGCAGGCAGCTGTGAGCATCTAGATGGGTGGGACTATGTGCCCAAAAGTAAGAAAAAAGAAGGACAGAGACATGTAGTAGGATGCATTGAAAGAGCAAACTTGGAAGGAAAAGTGAGTCTTCATTCCTTTCCAGGTTCTGGGGTGAAAACTGAGAATCACAAATTCCCTTTTTATTCAGTTGCCTTTGAATAATACTGTGAGATGGCTTCATCTCTTTTCATAGGACTAAAGAAGTTCATAGAATCATAGAACCATTTAGGTTGGAAAAGACCCTTAACACCATCAATTCCAGTCACCAACCACCATTGAACCATGTTCCTAAGCACCACATTCACACATATCTTAAATACCTCCAGGGGTGGGGACTCCACCACCACACTGGGCAGCTTGCTCCAATGTTTAACCACTCTTTCCATGAAGAAATTTTTCCAGACACCTAGTCTAAACCTCCCCCGGTGGAACTAGAGATCGTTTCCTTGCATCCAATCCCTTTTCACCTGAGAAAACAGATGGACATCCACCTCAGGTAGTTGTAGAGAACAATGAAGTTCCCCCTCAGCCTCCTTTTCTCCAGCCCTAGTTCCCTCAGTTGCTCTTCACATGTCTTGTTCTCTAGTCCCTTCACCAGCTCAATTGCTCTTCTTCTTGGCCACCTGGGCACACTGCTGGGTCATCTTCAACTGTGTGTTGACCTTTTCTACCAGGCAACTTCCCAGCCACATTTTCCAAAGCCTATACTGCTGCATGTGGTTGTTATGACCCAAGTACAGGACCTGGCACTTAATCATTTTGAATGCCATGCGATTAGACTCAGCCCATCGATCTAGTTAATGATCTAGTATTGCTGTTGTGTATTTGGTAGCACAATGTAGAGCTCTGTTGGGTGAAAAAAATATGTTTTTCTGTCAGTGATCCATAGATGTATCACTAGTGTGCAACATTTTAGAGGTTCTAGTTTTTCAATTGTAGGTGAAAGTTTTAAAGCGAAAGTGTCATATGGTCACGTAGTTAAAGGTAGAACCATTGTGTGTGTCCATTGGAGAACCTAATTAACTTAGGCAGCATAAAAACAGTCACAGTAGTTTATTTTCGATTTCAGAGTTTCTGTCATCGCAATAGCGACTAGTGTTTTTATAAGTTCATTTTTTTGTTTGTTGAATAGTATGGTTTCAGCCTGGCAGGTAACAATAGTCTCTAACCTAGTAGGTATTGGCTGCATTTTGGAAGACTTGTGCCTGAGCACAGTGGAGTTGCAACTTGGCCTATGCTGAAATCCTTAGTCTGTTTTCATTTTCTCTTACTCTTATCATTCCCTTTCTATGGCTTCCCTGAGTCCCAGCTGTCCAAACCAGCACATGCCGAATTCTGCTGCCCATCTGTTCATCTACACAGAGAAGCGTGACCACATCCCCACAGCCTCAACCAATTTCATTCACTTCCTGCTGTCTTTGGATTCCAGATAAAAGTTTTTTTTCTCTCTCTTTTTTTTTTTTTTTCTAAGAAACCTTCCCCTGATCTGTCCACTTTCTGATGTTAATGTGTGTGGTTTGTATTTAGAAGGAAGCTTTACCATAATTGCTCTCCATTGGCTGCGTTGCCCTCCTAACAAGGACTGTGTGTGTGACTCAAGACCACAGGAGGGGCATGCATTTCTTTGTATTGGTTCCTGCTAAGCATTCAGTCCTGTGTGTCTCTGTGTTTCAGCCATCACCTGATCTCACCAGGAAGTTCTTGTGTCAAGAATTTTCATTTACCACTATTATGTTAGCAGTAGCATTAAAAGCTCCAGTCATCAATATGGCTCTCTTATGCTTGACGTTACATGAACTCATGAAAATACAGCCTCTTCCCCAAATTGCTTACAATGTGCTAGCACCACACAACTCATACTCGTGAAGCAAGCAGGGTCTCATTTTATTCCCTGGTATAGATGCCTGCAAAATGAACATCATCTGGAGGCAATGGATCATTTTACCTAGGCCACCAAACATGTGTTTGTTGCTAATAACTTTGGTTTGTTATTCAAGCATGACCCAGCAAAATGAATGGCCTGGATTCAGAAGTCTTTGTATCCCAGCTCCATTCTTCCCCACACATTATGGTATAATGTAAGTCCCTGATCTGCGGACATTTGTTTTATATCCCTATGTAAAGTACCATGTGTTTTACAGAACAGAACATAGTGACAGCCGCATTTTCAGTCAATGTGGTTTGGGATTTGGATGTCTTTCCTCTCTCTCTCTCACTCCTCTTTAGGTCACTGTATTGTTTTCAGAATGGGTATCTCACAGCCATGAACAAGTTACATATGTTGAGTTTCATTTTTACCTAGGAACTCCTTGGATCCTGCACCAAAAGTTTGCTGCAAGTTTAAGAGATGGACAATTTTTAGGAAAGATAATCACAGCAAAGCAAAATGTAGTTCTTTCTTGCAATCGTGACATCCAAGCAATGAGTAAGCCCACCAGAATACCTGTCTGGCACTGTACAAGACTGTTGTGTCCATCTGTAAGCCAAAGCACTCCAAGTGATGACCAGTGAAAGCAGGACACCATTGCCTGGGAAACCAAATAAATATAAGCACACAGCCATCCATCACTGCCATCTGGAAAAGATTGGGCTGAACGTCTTCCTGTCAGGATCTGCTACAGTATTTATTTGTATAGCTGAGCTTTGACTTTGGGGATTTCAGCAAAATATTCCCATCAGCGATGATTCGAAGAGAAGATTTGGTCTGATTGTCAGGCTAGTGTTAAGTCCACTGTTCAATTTTGCAAAATTACAATTGCAACTAATAGTTGTATTTCTTTTTTTTTTTTTCTTTGTTTTTTTTTTTTTTTTTCTCCTCATATGTAGGCACCTCACATATGTGGAAATGACATGTAAGAGATGACCTCATTTTGGCATTATGTACATGTGTTACCAAAGCACCGTGAATGATCATGAGCTGGTGACATGTACAGGTGTAAATGATTCATGATGGATGAGCTTGCTTCTCAAGTATATGTCTAAGCTTGATAAGAAGCACAAGTTTTTGCTTAACACAAATAATCTGGTGGGTTCTCCCTAACATCAGAAGATAAACAAAGGCTGAAAGACGGAATTATTTTAAACATCAAAAAATAGGAACATCTGAATGTACTAATATATAAGGATCTTGTGAATCAGATAAGTAGTTCTGAGGATAAGGCTGTGCTAATGGATGTATATAACAATGCAGTAAACAAACCTTGAAATTTAATAAAGTGATACTTAAACCTGCAAGGTCAGCATGAGACATACAAGTTATACAGAACAGAAGAGGGTAAAGAGACAATTCTAGCTGGCCACAACTCAACAATGAAAAGTGTACCAATTCATTTTTTCTAAGTGAGGACACAAGAAAGGGGAACAAAAAAATATAAATGTGCATTTGCTGCTAACTACCAAGGCAGAAGAGAATAAGAACAAAAAGTCCTTAAACAAGGACATGCCACAAAATGCCAAGCTTAGGGAGGAGTGTAAGCTTTATATATGCTGATAACTGTAAGAAATTCACTTTAGTCAAATAAGCACCAAATAGCTTCCTAAACTGAATGGGGAAAACAAAACAAAACAAAAACTTCATCATTCAGAAGGCAGGGATTCTAGTAGCATAGCCACTGTCTGGTATCTGTTTTACCATCTGAGAGGGCTGGAGAGGATGAGAGAGGCAGAGAGTAGTTTGGCAGCAGGACCCTGGTGGTTCTGTCAACGGAGGACCTGGAGTGAATTAGTGATTTCTTGAGTGTATGGATACAAAGTAAAGAAAAATCTAGAGAGAATAAAAGAAGATTAGGAAATCTAGGACCAAACCCTAAATTCCATGTTCATTGTTTACTTACTTTTCACTAAAGTTGGCACCATTTGACTTCCATGGGAACTTATATGGATAAAACCACAATAAAATAGAATTAGGGCATTGCAATTTTGATTATAGTGGATGAAAGATGTTGAGAACAAGAGCGAAAAACTGGATTCTTCAGTGGAGGAGGAAAGCAGCCATGTTCATTTTTATCATCCTTTTCTAAATGCACACAGTGAAGCTTGCAAAAAGCTAGTGCTTCCCATCAATTCATTCACTTTTACACCATCTTGCTAGTGTTAAATGCATGAGAGTAAGGAAATCCAGAGGTTTTCCACACATGGCCTTGTCTTCATTATTTCCCTAGGGGTTCATGTGATCTGGGAGAGGAACCATTTTCCTTCCTGGGAGAGCTGTGTCCTTCCCATAGCCATACTAAGAAATTACCATGAAGACATCCTCACAGAGCTTGCGTTTCCCTAGAGCCTTCCCTTCCAGACCCATTGTAATTACAGCACAAAGAGCTAGCGTTCCTTTATGCAAATAACATTTTCAGAGAACAAGAAGTAGGCAGCATGTGTAAATAGGCATTGGTCTTGGATGGGAGGATTTATACACAACTGATCTGTAAATGAAAATGTTGGGACAGCGAGTGTCAAAGCTTACTTGAGACTGGAGGGGATAGGAGAAGACCAGCAAAGGAAGAAGAATGAGTTCATGCTGTCAAAAAGCATAGGGGAATAAAAGAAGGCATTTTATAAATACATCAGGATGAAAAGAAAATATTGGAGAGGGTTTAAGCACGTTTGGATATAAAGAGGTATCTGAAATCAATGATGATTCAAATTAGTCTAGATTCTTTAAAGTGTTTTTCAAAGCTAAAGGAAGAAAGAAGGCCAAACCATTAAGTAAGTACGAATCATTAAACTACATTTTCTTAGTAAATTGAGCATCTGGAAGGATGGCTGCCCAGGAATATAGGTGGTTTCAAATAATGAATAACTTTTTATGTTATTTTCTTTTTAGCTTATGGCATTATCAGTGTCATTTTCTAGACAGGAAAATGGAAACACAGTATGTTCATTCTGTAGGAAAAAAGCAGAGATTTAATTAATACATTCAGAGAAAGAACCACTAATATTCAAGAACAGAATTCAGTAGTCAAACTCTTTAGTCTGTAAAGTTGAAATGAACTTACCTGAGAGTCAGAGCCACTGTTAAGGAAAAAAATCATGCTGCAGAAGACATTGGTCTGGCCACAAACAAGTGCTGCTCATTTGCAGGAAATTTATTTTTAATAGCTTTGGTCAAGAGAAGACCAAACCTCAAAGTATTCACAGGTGAGGATCCTCCTTACCTTTCAGCTCATTGCTAAAACTGACATTCTTTTCAGCTGGTTGACAGTATGTACTGCCAAATAGTTTGCAGGAACAATTATATGTTCAATGTTCAATGAACAATTAGATGAAAAAATAAATTCAGTGATAAACAAAAGTGATATTATATGCTTTTGGGGATCAAATAATATGGTGTTTAGTTTTTATATTATGTTACAGGAAGTATTTTGAAACTGTCAGACTTGAAAGCAATGGCATGAGGGGCAGGACATGAAATTTTCCCAATGATGGGTTACTTTCCAGTGCAAATAAGACCTTGGTATTTTGTAAATAAAATGTAAAAACTCCTGTTTTCACTGAAACTTAAAACAAGAAGTCAAAAACAATGAAGTCAAAGGGAAGAGCAGAAGATGAGGTGGAGAAGAAATACAATTAAAAATTCCCTCCACTGCTGGACTGTAGCTTTATGTTGTTGGGAAAATATCTCTGGCACATTTACATATTATGGTGATGAATGTACTACCCTTATGCTTAGATATTTAGGTGGGTAGATGTGGCAGAGATGCTAAAAAGTCATACCTGCTTTCTATATCCAGTGTCTTGTTGAGTGTGAGGACTCACTCTAGAGATGTCAGACAGCATTACTCCTGCATTTCTTGGATATACTCCATTGGAGGACGCAGAAGTCTTGCTTAGATATCTAGAAAAATCATAATGCACAGTTATAAATCGGCATTTATATAGTTCATGTATCCCTAATGACTTCAGCTAGCTCTCTTCCTGGGTCATGATGCTTTCTTTGGCTGCGTTACTGGCATGTAGTAGCTAGCTGGCAGTGTTCTGCTAATATGCAATGCATTGTCAAGTCTTTTGAGTAGAGATGTCATTTTATTTTTGTTATTTTATATTCTGTACCAGAACTTGGAAAAGGGGAGCATTGACGTTCTTCTAAAACTGGGCTGAATGTACCATAGAATCATAGAATGGTTTGGGTTGTAAAGGACCTAGGTCATATGATTCCAGCCCCCTGCAGCAGGCAGGGACACCTTCCACTAGACCGGGTTGCTCCAAGCCCCATCCAACCTGGTCTTGAACACTTACAGGGATGGGGCATCCACAGCTTCTCTGAGCAACCTTTTCCTGTACCTCACCACACTCATAATAAAGAATTTATTCCTTGTACCTAATCTAAATCCCCTCTCGTTTAGTTTAAAGCCATTATTCCTTCTCCTATCAATATACTCCCTGACAAAGAGTCCCTCCCCAGCTTTCCTGTAAGCTCCCTTTAGGTACTGGATGGCAGCTATAAGGTCTACCTGGAGCCTTCTCTTCTCCAGGCTGAGCAACCCTAAGTCCCTCAGCCTGTCTTCATAGGAGAGGTGCTCCAGGCCCTTGATCATCTTCATGGCCCTTCTCTGGACTTGTCCTTCTTGTGCTGTGGGTCCCAGATCTGAGGGCAGCACTCCAGGTGGGGTCTCACAAGAGCAGAGTAGAGGGGGACATTCACCTTCCCCAACCTGCTGGCCACGCTTCTTTTGATGCAACTCAGGATACGGTTGGCTTTCTGTGCTGCAAGGGCACATTGCCAGCTCATGTTGAGCTTCTTGTCAATCAGCACCCCCAAGTCCTTCTCAGAGCTGCAAAATTTTACCGTGCATTTTCAGCTCACTTTGTACTGCTAATTCATGCTATATGCATGTATGTCTTGTGATAGATAATACTTTGGCCTATGTGTTTTGCAGAAGCAATTGTGTGTCTCATCCTCTGTTCATAAGAACAGCGTGTTTGTAACTGAAGATGATCAAAATGAAGGCTGAAAATAAAGAAAGACATGAAAATTATAACATCTATTATTGTGTATATCTCATGACTTTTAGGTGAGTTTAATCATTTGCTTGCATTTGAGTCACAGTTTCTGAGCTCTACAATTGGCTATGTTTCAGTCTGAAGCTAAAGGGGAATTTTGCTGTTGACTTCCATATTTTCAAAACTAGGCTGTTATATAGGACTCACATTGGTTGATCTAATCTCTGCTAATAGACTGTATTTATTTTATTTTATTTTATTTTATTTTATTTTATTTTATTTTATTTTATTTTATTTTATTTTATTTTATTTTATTTTATTTTACTTTATTTTATTTTATTTTATTTTATTTATAAGCTGCCTCCAAATATGCTGTATGCACTGGTCTGATGAGGGAGGGATTTATGTCATTTTAGAAAAAAGAAACACAGGAAGTCTCTGGTGAAAAGAAAGAAAATAAAAAGAAAATCGCCTGCTTGAACAGAGGCTAGATTTTGCTTTGATGAAGCCGCAAAGAATTTGAGCACATATGAAGAACGTCTCCCAAAAGTTTTTAGAACCCAAGTAAGACATACTTTACCCCTTAAAGCATTAACATAGAGCAAGCCCTCATGTTCTGTAGGTACATTAGCCACAACATATCAAGCACTTCCTATTTATGACTCCATCATCTCTTGGGTACCTTCTGTTCAATTGACTCCTTCAGCCCAGTAAGTTGTCCTCATTCTAGGACATTTTAAGTGCAGAAAGACTAGGAAGGCAGGAGAAGAACAAAAACAATTCAGTTCGTATCATGCTACTGACAATTATTTTAAAGTGATAGAAAATGAGGGAGGAAGCAGAAGGCTGAGTGAAAGCAAATGTAGAGCCCGTCATCAGAAAAAGAAGTAAGATTGATGCTAGTGAATGCTGTGGCTGTCTCAGATGGCATGCAGGCTACCAGCTGCACTGTTAGCTGTGATATAAACACTTTTTTATTTTTTTAAATATTCATGTTAACTTTTTGAAAACATTCTTCTCATTTCTTGAGTCACACTCTATGAACTGTAAAGTCACAGTAATGTGCTCCTAGGCCAATAACTATTTAGAGTCAGGAGCAGAGCTGGTAGATATTTTTCACTTGAAAACAGTTTTTGATGAAAAATGGCCTCTTTTGTGAAACCCTCTGTATTTAATGAAAAACAGAAAGCAAATATGTTCTTTGACTCTAAGAGTAAATATCATCCCAAGGCAGTGTGAGCTCCACATGAAGGGGGAAATCAAAGAGTGGGAAAGCGCACACGCTCCCTAGAGCTTATTTCACTCACAACCTGTCATTTCCTCCATAGGGGTGCTTAATTTAAACTGTTGCGTGGTACAAATCTTGAATATGGATGAAAATAATATTTACAGGAGGAAGACCCCAGCTGTTGAATGCCTTATCAGAGTGGTTGTCTTCAGATTGGAGGTATATCACCCATCTCTTTGAGACATACCTATGTAATGATACCTTCCAGCTACCTTTCATTTTAGTATTATGCATAGTCTTCCAGTAATTTTGTAATATTTATAGTATGACATGGGTTCCCAAGCACACTAAGCTATGTCTAAGGCATTTTTCAGTCTAAACATCATTACCTGTCATCATTTCCTGATGTGCTTAGTCTCTTTTTAGAGCTAGTAATAAGCTGGATTCCTCTCTATCATTTATGTATTTGTGCAGTAAATAGTTTTGGAGTCATATGTCATTGTACATCTCTGTGCTGAAACATATGTGAACTCTCAAGGACTGAATTTCATCTCAACATCGTATATAGCAGGGGGGTATCAGCCTTGTACTGTATAAGGAAGTTTGTTTATTGACTAGCTTGGTGCTTCATTCCTTAAGCACATAGTATAAAAAAGACTAATACTGTGGCTGATTGCATTTCATTGGTGTACTCCTATAAGCTGATGTCTTAATTACATTACTTGTCAAAATGAAGGGTTGCAGACCCAAAAGCAAAGATACACTGAACAGGACCTCTGGTGACTTGGGGATTTATTATGGGAGGCTTATCCCAGGAAAGGGTCCCTCTTATGCTTTTCTAAAGAAAGGCAATGATCAGAGGCCATGGATCACCTAAGAATTTAGCTGGCAGGTCTGACAGCTGTGAAATTGTCCTATCAGCAGTGTCATTGAAGTGAGTACTGCACAGATCTTGAAACAGAGCTAAATGACAAAGTATCTCTTATTTGGCTTTACTTCCTCTTAATTGTTCCTGAGCTAAGTAACTTCTTTTCTAATGGTGCATGATGTTGGAATGAACTTTGTACTTTTTCCTTAAATCTGGTCTGGTAAGATAGCACTGGGAATCTGCTGTGTGGAGGATTAGTGAACATAAGGACTGTGTGTTCCTTTACTGGCTATGCTGCACCTGCTTCAGGCTTAGGAACCCTTGGTGTTCTGCAGGACTGTTCTTCGCTAAATTACAAGAAGCCAGACTTGACATGTTTGCGAAGAGAAGTCTCTGTTGGTAAGCAGTATCCAGAGCTTGTTGGCAAGAATTAGGAATCCTAGAAAAGCCATTGACTTCATTTTGCCTTGACTGCTAGTCTAATAACATCTCTGTCGTCCAAGGCAGTTTCATCTGCACCAAGGTAGGCACTTGAGGTGTAGGACCTCATAATGGATGTTCTAACACACATCCCTACTTGTGTTCCACTATGAGCTGAGTTCAGCACAGCTTGAGGTTCATGATATTCTTTTTTTAAATTTCCTTTTATTTATGCTGACATTCTGAATTTTGAAAAAAATAATTTTGTTGATTTATATTTTTGAAAGAAAGATTCTTATATATCTTTGAGCCTAGGATGTCACTCCTGGTAGACAAAAGAAAAACAGAAACTTTTACATATAACTGTATTTTTTACCATTTTTGATCGCCATTCTTTAGCATTTTTTTTTTCAATATAACATGTTGTTCTCTTAGCCCCAGAACTGAGAGAGAAGAAGTTCTGAGTTTTACATCTCCACCAAGACACAACACAACTCTGAGGAGCCAAGGATGCTTCTGAACCTCAACCTGTCTGAAGTGTAGATCCTCTCCATCCTCAGATGGAAGAAGGAACAGTTGCAACTAGCTGACAAAGCTTATTGGTATAGTGGGAATGATTGCTAAAGCTGGGGTTGCAGATTTTTTTTTTGGTTCAAAACCTCTCTTTGATTTGCCCATCATCATCTGAAATTCTCACCTAAGGGACTCACATGTTCAAGCCTGAACACTGGTCAGATTTCTTAAAAAGTGTGAGTTAAAGTGATTTAGTCATTCCTGAGCATGAGGAAAAATGCAAAAAAATGTTCTTTTTGACTCTATAAAAGAGAGCCAGAAGTGCTCTGGTGATAAAACAGCTGCAGGCAGAACCTTCAAATTAGACAGAAAAAACTTCTTCACTAAAAACAAAAGTTTGTGAGTGCTCTGATGAAAAATGACTTTAGTTTTGTCTGAATAACAAGCACTGAAAAAAATCACTGTTGGTCTAGGCTTAGTTCATTTTAAAGAGCTCTTGCAGCACTCTTAATAACAAATGCCCACTGAAGCCTTTACTATGTTCATTGTGTTTCCTATATATAAATTATGTTCATGAACTGTTTGTTTGGCATATGCAGTAGTGGAGGGCACTGTACATGTGTATTTGAAGTAGGGGAAATGGCAGAAGTAGGCAGAAGGTGGCAGATTTCATTGGTGCTATAGTACTATGATTGCTGGTTTAATAATTGCCTTGGCATTCTTGAGGATCAAAATGCTACGGAAATACAAGTTATAATGTAGTTATATAAAATTAGAGCGGCAGTAAAAACGAGAGTGGGCTAGCGGCAGGAGAGGATACATGAGAAAACAATTCCTAAGCTGAAATGTGGATTAAAGGTTCATTTAGGCAGGTTGCTATGTAACTCTGGACTGACCACAAGCATGTTAAGGCAGCATTCAGCTTCTCTGTAAAACATTTGCTGGTCCACAGGAAGAGTTTGTTGCATTAAGTAATTTATGGGGTGCTAAGAAGTTCCTTAAGCTATTATTAAAAACATACAAAATCTTCCCTGGTTAGGATTCTAGTAACTCAGACTTCTAACTAAGCAGAACTGATAGGGCAGGCCTTTTGATGTTTAATGAGTTCTGAAGCAGATGTGAGATGTGATAGACAGGGGAGCCGGGGTGATTTAGTGCTCATGAAACAAAATGATGAGATCCCCTCCTGAAAAAGAAAATGTAGCTAAAAAGGACAGATTTTTTTTTCCTTCTCTCTCTTTTTTTTTTTTTTTTTTTTTTTTTTCTTCCTTCTCAGTGCATGTGTTTTTGATTTCCTCACCCCGTGCCTCTCAGTGCTGGCTCGTTTCCATTCAAACACACACAGAACACTGAAAACTAATTAGCCCTGGATGCAGCCACAGGAAGTTAGCCTGCCAAGTCCCCTTTCCCCCACAATTCCTCAACTTTCTCAGCTTGCCTCAGGCCAAGGGCCTTGCACTGGGCCTCTCTGTGTAGGTTGCCAGGTCTAATTTTACAATTTCCCTTCACCTTATCAAGTGTGCCCCAGGCCCAACAAGGGGGACAGGATCAGAGCCAATGTTGTGTTGTGGGCCTTTCTCCCCCACACCCAGTCCCCACCCACCTTTTTTCTTTTCTGCATCAGTTTTGGGAGTCTTGCTTGTATCTAGTTTCAGTGTTGACTTGTTAATCTGACCTTTGCTAATGCTTTTTAAGGGAACCAAAGAGAACTTCACCATCCTGTAAAACTTGAAAGTCCCTCCTCTCCAAGACTTTTCTTGAAGGTTAACAAATTTTCCCGAGAGCCAGAGAACTACAGGTGTCAACCATTTTCAAGCATCTCATTTCAAAGCAGAGCCCACCACAATCCCAATGTGAGAAGCCAGAATCTGATTAGAAGAAAGCAGTGGGCTGGATGCCAATCTACAGTGGGCAGAGCCATGACACATGCAACTTAACTAGAAAATACCAGCGTGGCTGCAAAATTCTGGAGGTCTAGAAGCATTCAGGTATTTTCTTCTGGATCCCTATGCTCAATTGTTGTCTGACATTTAGCAAAAGTCACTTCAGCCCTTTTGACACCCCTTTCTAGGCTGGTGTTAACAGGCCATAAATTTTATGTAGAGTACTTTGAGCTTTGTGGATGAAAGGCACTAAAGTAAGTGACAACTGTTACCAAATCTCAACAGGAATGGGTGAAGAGGAAAAAGAATTGGGTAACCAAACTCCACTTTTCATTCTTCTGTGGCACAGATAAGTGGGAACTGATGGCTTTGTCATAATGTTGTCCCTCCAGGCCAGTGTCCAGATCCCACCTGACTGTGAAAAGTCTTCAGAGGAAGACTTGAGGATCCTGTAGTACAATGCATGACAAAAGAGAAGAGTCTAATTTGACCTTTTTCTGTCCTATTTGGATTTCCAGGAGTTAGAAAGTGTCTTAATCCCTCAAGTACAAAATGTTTGCTATTGTTGCCTGTGACAAATGTGGATGTTCTTCAGAGCCACATAAATATCTTGTCCTTTTCTGGTTTTGTTAGGTTTTGAGCTGTGACAGTTTCTTGGAGCAATGAGTTCAACAGTGTAGTTGCATGTTGTGTGAATAAAATCCTTTCTTCATGGTGTGTACTCTGAATCCATGCAGAAACTTATGCTATCTCCTGGTGTTGCACCTGCCCCATAGACAGAGAATCCAGCCTGCGTGACTGGGAGAGGGAGGTCATCTGGGAATCAGCTCTAAATGAACTCACAGTTTGAAAATGAACTGAAGGAAAATGTTAAGTACAGCTGGGAAGGTCTGACACAGGAGAAGAATAAGATCCCATTCTTGTTTCACTGTCCCCTGATGCAAGAGATAGGAAGAGTTTTGTGTGAGCTTTGTAGTGGTTATATTTTAAATACATTTAAAATCTTGCCTTTGATATCCATGGATTTTTTTTTTCTTTTCTTTTTTTTTTTTTTTTTTTTTTTTCTGCAGTGTAAGCAGTAGAATCTCCAATCTGGAGCATCCTTAAATGTGTGGCATGGAGCATGAGATCAGTCCATTAAGATGAGAGGGACTGCTCTGGTGACTGCCATAATGCTGATGATTAATTAGTTTATTGAACTCAGGTAGACTAGACTATTTTTAGGAAAAAAACAAAACAAAACACAACAACAACAACAACAACAAAACAACTCTTCTGCAGGTAAAGACAATTCTGTTAATCTGAATGATGACAGACATTCCTCCAATCAGTGACATTTGTGGTTTTAACTCTGTGGGGCAGAGTTTGTCATTTCCTCTGCACCTGGACCTGGCACAAGTGGCTCCCAGTCTGTTTGGCCTGTTCCTGTTACAACTCTAACAAATGTAAATTTGGCAGGGTGGTAGAACTTAGTCTGCTAGTTGACCTGCATGCTCTCCCTCTGGCTTATAACAGTTCTCAGAGTGCTTGCACAAAAATAGCCTCTTGGTGTTTTGATCTGTGCCATGACTCTAGTCCGGTCCAAGATTATCACATCACAACTGGTTGGTCTGAAGAAATCTGTGAATCCCAGTGAGAACTAAAAAGCAGGACAACAAACGTCTAACATAAGAAATAGGCTTCCTTTCAAATCTGTGAAGTCAAAGAAGAACTTATGTTGTGACGTGTCTGATTTGCAAGTACAGCTAGCTAAAACTTTTCCATCCATACCAAATTTTAAAAAGTGTGCGAAGCTGATCTCTCACAAATGAATTTGTGATAAACTATAATCTCCCTCCTGTTGAATAGCACTTAGGATGCAAGATCCTAATGATCTTTCTTTCCAGTCTTGCATATCAGCCCAGATTCCTTCAGGATCTTCCTTGTGTAACACAGAAGAGGATGATCTATGAAGTCCTTTTTCTGGAAGGTGTATTTGTGCATTACATACACAGAGACTTACTAGAACACTTCTGTTATATTTTGTTTTGTAAAACTAGTGTGTGGGAATGACCTAGGTGAGGACTCCAAGCCTGATGCAACACCCTCACCTGCTGCTATCATGTCTTGGAAGATAAACCAAAGCTAGTATCTACAGAGAAAGGGATTCAGCCAACTTTGACTGTAATCCCCACCGCTCTCTCCATCACCTTTGGTAATGTCTTCAGTCTGTGACCCTCAGAGTGTAGCTGGATATTATTTTGGAGTTGATAACTTCTTTGAGTAGCCTTCTTAACTTTTCCTCCATATTCTTTATTCCATTCCCTTCTTCTTCTCTGTTTCTGTGCCATCTCTGCTTTCCCAGTCTTCTGTATTTGATCTGTATTTCCCTTCATATCCACCCCCCTCTTCTAATACATGGAAAGGCAAAATTCCTGAAACAGAAAAAGTGTCCAAAAGAAAATCAAGCAAATGAGATAATAATGAGCATAAGACACTTCCAAATCAATGTAGTTGGATGTCTTTTCAGTGGTTTCACCCTGTCTTTTTGTTTGTGTGCTACAGCTTGGTGGGAAGTGTTGAGTATTTATTTGATTTGGGCATTTTCCCAGGGAATTTGGATTCTTTCGGTAAAAACTCAACATGCCTCAGAAATTAAGATTTTCAGTATAAAGGTACTAATCTGCATAGTTTACTTGATGTCTCACTTATCCCCACTTGTCAAAGTCACAGTCTCTAGCTGTCATCTCACAATCTCATGTGGCACCTTTCTCACCATCAGTCCCTTCATGGTGCACCAGCCAGGGTATTAAAAAATTATCTATGGGTCTATACTAGAGAGGCATAGCAGCGTGAGTTACACAAGCAACAGCTCTTCAAAGACACAAGCTAACATTTCAATAGAAAATGTCAGATTTCCCCTAGAAAGATTTTTTGTCTTCACAAAAGCTGTAAAGAGGAAACACATTCATCTATCTAGTAAAAATATTGATTTTCCATCAAGATGATGATTTTTATTTTATTTTATTTTATTTTATTTTATTTTATTTTATTTTATTTTATTTTATTTATTTTTTTTTTTTACACTCAGTCTTACTTTCTCTCTCTGTAAGCTCTTTGGGTTTGGTCTTTACCTGTCTTTTGGAATCTTTGAAAAATATTTTTTGGAGTATAAATATGTTGTGCAATCTGGTATAACTACCACAGCTGGTCTTTTGAGTGATGGTGTGTTATCTTGGTAGCAATGGGTTTATTGGTGGAGAGACTGTGCACTCCTCCTCTCTCAAATCTCTTACCTACTTCACACATCATTAGCACTGTTGGTGGCACTTACAGCCCTGTTTTCTTTGTGCATGAGAGAGCCTGCCTGGTCTTCAAACCAGACTGCTCCAGATGCTGTGCGTGAAGACTCTGGTAGAGCTGTGCAGTACTGGTTATGGGGCAGCCTTGTGTTAGCTCTTTTGAGCACTAGAAGGCTAAGATATCCAGTGGGCACCTTTATGGAGAGGAACTTGCCACTGACATGCCACTGAGTTATATGTCTTCAAAAGGGTAAATGATTTTGATATCTGATATTGTATGGGTATTTTTCACAGATGAATATTTGGCACATTTCTTGTGCTTAGTCACAAACAGCTACACAGAGAAGAACATGACAGACAGATACTAATGAGAGATAAATGTTTAAGTTGCTATATTTTACACATACATATATGTATAGTGAAAGAATGAAATTAATTACCCCTACTCTGTCAGTGGAAAACGTAGACCTCTGTAGTGCAGCTCACATCCTGAGAATGTCTCCGATGCCACTGTCACCTTGGATTCCCATTTCTGAGAAACCTTCTCTTTATATATAAAATATATCTATGCATATAAACAAGACTTTTTATTTTTGAAACACGTGAAATAATTTAGTACACACTAGAAAATAACTTCCAAATGCCCTCTTTTGCCTGCACTCTTCTGAGAACATATGGGGAAGATAGTACATACATTCCTTAAAAAGAAAATGAAAATGTCATTGTTTTCCCCAAATAAGCTTGAAAAATATATTTTGAAAAAATGCAACTCTGAGATCAACCCTTCCATGTATTGATGATATCAATACATCATACGAGAAACCAGTTACCTCTGCAGAAACATTTATTGGTTTCCATCATGCTGCATTGTTTAAGGGATGAGACAGCACGTTCTGCAGAGTGCAGAACTTCCTCTCCTCTCCTCTCCTCTCCAGTTTAATTGCATTTCTGTTCTCAGCATTACTTAACTTTAAAGGCATGTTATAAATATTGTTCTGCATCATAGATCATGCCTATAATTTATACAGCATTTTCACTTTGACACAGTTTACCAAAGAGAAAGCAAAACATGGGAAATAAAATAAAATAATAATAATAATAATAAAAAGCCAACCTGCTCATTTGAGAGAAGTATAGCTTTTATTTTGCAGAAGCTGGTCTGATGTGTTTTGCAAGGCATGATTATTCTGCAAAGTCATTTTGGAAAGGTTTGATAAAACCCTGATTTTTTTTTTAACTGACACAACACATTTACAGAATTTTTCTCCCATGTGTACATGGTTTCATATAATAGTTTTTGTTTTGAATTCAAGATGAAATCACGGCTGATTCCCACCCAGAGTGAGGTAATCAGATTAACAGTAGGGGAATGCCTAGTAGTGGGGCATGCCATGTGAGAACACAGGCAAATATATGAGTGAACTGCTTAATTCCGTGAGTTTCTTCCTATAGTAAGAAATAGGGGTGGAGAGGAAGAGGAGAGGAGAGAGATGATTTAGATAGTTTTACATGTGTGGGCCAGAACTGGTTCTTCAAATCACAAAGCTGGTACTCAAACCCCAGGGAAGGAGACTGATAGCATGGATTCTGCTGTTGCAGAAATTGTGAAATTGCACACAGAGAATGTAGGAGACTTTTGGTAACAGACACGGCCTCAACTTCATCTAAGCCACAGGTCCAGACGTTTTCTCTATTTCCTCCAGCAAGTTAGATGTTCAACTCCTTTGACAGAAAATGAGACTATAATCCCAGGCAGTGACAGAATGTGACATCACAGGTATGTGTTCAAATAAATGCATCTTTCTTCCCTGCCGTGCATGTGAAGCCATAAAACCTGTTGCTCTTGTTTACAACACTGGGAAGTACCATCTTGTGTCTTTTCAGGTCTGTCTTTGGCAGTTTGCTTTGCTGGGTGAAAGTGGTGGCAGCAGTGGGCTTCTGAGCATGTAAGGAGATTCTCTTCAGGAACAGCTATCTGAATATTTTCTGTTTCTACAATGAAATGGTAACATACTGAAATGGTGTGTCTTTACAGTACTCTGATGGGATAGTGAAAGACTTGGAACACTTGGATAGTGAAAGATGGATTTTTACATAAAAAGAGCTGGTTGATTGGAGAACATTATGGTGTCAGAAAGGTATTCCTCTCTCCTGGGGTATGTCCTGGCCTTTAAATATCCATTGTAATTCAGATTTAGTACAAACACATACTGTTCTGTGTTAAGTAATCCATATTATTGATGGTGAGAGTTTTGCTCAATTAGCAAGCTTGCAATCTAGCCTACATTTTACTGTGTTTTGTTTGTTTGTTTGTTTGTTTGTTTGTTTTTACCTTTCTTTTCATTAAATGATACTTATGCAAACTGTCACTTGTGTCATTCAGTGTATAAATATATTAACATTTGTCTTACAGTTGACTCTCAGAGTCTCATGTGGCTGATCCCAAAGTGACTTTCATTTTGAATTTTAGTTATGAATGGAAATAAATATCTAGGTAACACTTTTTTTTTTTTTTTTTTAAATAACCTTAAAATTAGCATGTCAAACAGTTGGAGTACCCATTTTTCTGCAAGGGGAGGTTTTGGATTTTGAAAGGCTCTACCCAGAAATGTATTTTTTTTTTGACACGTTCAGCTAAAACACATTTTAGCATCCCTGAACTATATTTTCTTCTTCTTTTTTTTTTTTTTTCTTTTCTTCTTTTTTTCTTTTTTAACCACATTTTAATTATTGAAATAAGCTTGTGTATTTCATTACAGTCTCTGTAGTTTGAGTTCCTGATCTCTCTTGGGAGCGAGGTTTTCTGGCTGGATATATTTCAATGATGTACCCAAAATTTAGTGATCCCCAATACAATATATCTCAGAAAAAGGAGCAGTATGGAAGGTGCATATGGGATAGGGATGGATCTCATCTAATGGGTTCAGTAATGTACAAAAAATGTAAAATGTATAAAGAAAGTGCTAACAGCTTTTGCTAATGGCACAGCCCTGGAGACATCACCAGTGCAGAAAGGGTTGCAGTTCACACAGGAAAAAGTGAGGGTCTTGGATATTGATGCATAGAAATGGGAGGGCAAGGTTATTCAGAACAAGATATGAACTGGAGATTTTTACGTGATTGCAGGCTGGGAGTGAGTAGTCAGTGTGATACAACCATGGAGAAAACAAATGTGATCCTACAGTGTATTGAAATATTTCTAGCAGAGTTTGACTTTTAATATTGTTGCAGGAGAACTCAGTGAGAACACAGTTCATGTCTGGCAAAGGATAAACTGAAAATACAATTGCAGTGGAGGCCTGCTGGAGTGGTTGTGAATAGGAAGCTTGTCTTACATGTAGAGACCAAGCCAATTTGTCTCTTTTTAACTCAGCCAAGAGAAGACCAGGAAGAAGATACTGATGTTCTCTGTACATACTTCAGGGCCAAGTGGCTTGGGGTAGAGAAGAGCAATAAGCTGAGTGACCATCCTGGCACAAGAACAGATGGCTCTGAGCAAATGTGTGTTATGAATTGGAAGAGTGAGGAAAAGCATCAGTAGGAATAATGGAAACTGGAAGCTGAACAAACTTTAAGATGGGTCTGAGAAGTGTGTTAAAAGGATTATATGATGTGATTGCCTGCTTTGGTGACTCTGGAGGTTCATTACAATCCTATGTTCTCTTACCTTTCAGACAATACGTCCTTCACTGGACGCCAACCCTTAGAGGAAAAGAGGGCTAAAACAGATTTCCTTCAGTGCGCTAGTATGAAAAGTCTGCCCACAGATCAACTGCACAGTTTGTGCCAGTTTTTGCATATTTTGAAGGATGGGGATTGTGACTGTTGCATCTCTGTGGATCACTGCTTTCTAGTTCCAGTCACGTGGGATCTGCCTCAGGTTTGCCAGGAACTAGGTAAAAAACTTCCATTTCATGTTCTCCATATGGATGCTGTCTAGCACATGACATCACCTAAATGCCCATAATCCTGGCTCTCCCCTCAAAAGACAAAGTGATTAGAGAAAAAAAATAAACCAAATATCCTCCCCTCCCCTATGCCAAAAAAGTGCAAAAGTCAAAAATTTTCATGAATTGAAGGTGCAATGAGGGTTTGTAATTAGTTACAAATACTTAATTGCAGAGTTGTTTTCTATGTTTTTGTTTGGGTGGGAAGCCTACAATTACTGTTAATGCTTTGTAACTTACTTTGTGACATGTGGTAACGCTACAGAGAAGAAAGTCCAGGAAACACATGCGGCTGACAGGCAGGGCCAATCGTTTTCTTCTTGCCAAGTAGTTCATATGTGTTTCTGGCAGTGAGTTGCATGACACCTCAGGTTCCCTCCCTTGTCTTTCCAAGAGTAACAGAGGTTTTCTTCCTTGCAAAGGAAAAATGAAATCATGACAAGAAGTCATAAAAGCTATCATCCTGAGACATTCAAAGGAGTTTAAGAAAGGAGTTGTGGGGTTTCTATTATTTTGAATAATAGAAACAAATAATAACAGAATTATTTTGTTGCAGATTATTACTAGGTGCCTCATTATGTATCTTATTTTGAAGTGTTTCATTTCTTGAAGGTGGTGACCTTCAGAATGCTGACAGAAAAACTGGATGATCTTATCTGACTTTGTATAGCCCAGGTATCATGATGCATATTAGAAGCAGTGTAAGCTGCTCCTAAGGTATGTTGAGAACATGGCTTTCAAATTATGCTTTTGTGTCCACTTTACTCTTCAATAGTGTCTGCATGGGTACATTCTGGGAAAGCAGTGGTAGTTTCCCTGCAGTACAGAAAGAACTGACAGCAAGTTGGGTAGTGGTGCATTGGAGCTGTCCTGTAGTAAACATTGGGAAGATAGATATCCAAGCCCACTCAAGTGATTAGCCCATCTGCTTTTATATACATACATATATATACATACACACATTTATATATATAATTCCAGCAATGGCATAAACTGTCTTTCCCTTCTCTCTGATTTGAGAAGACTCTATGTATTTTACCCTTTATCAGAAAATTACCTTTTTTTTTTTTTTTTTTTTTTTTTGTCAGGGGAATCTTCACCTCCCTAGTCTCTTTCAGGATTTCTTTGTTCTTTCTCTTCTGCAATTTTCAGTCCCCATTGCTCCTTAATATCCTGCTACACTGAGTAGTCCCTCCATGTCTGCTCTTCCTTGCACACAGCATCCTCAAAAAGTTTTGCATTTCCTTCCTCTTTATTGTCTCCCCAAACATCTCTATTTTCCTTTTGTTTCGACCTCCTCCTACATGCTTTCTTATCTCTTTGACAGTGCAAAGTAGTTTCCAGTGACAGCTACTCCTGTTACCATTGCTAAAGATAAAAGTGTCATGAATGGCAAGACTTGCCTAAATAGGTGGTAATCAATTCAAAGATGATATCCGAATTCTCTTTTTCAAAATACAATTCAGTTTGTCTTCTCTCCCAGCTTTGCCAAATCTACACACCAGTCTCTTATATTTCATATATATGATCTCATGTCAGAGCAGACATTTTCTGGAAAATCTGAGGCAAATTGGATGAGGCATTCTTGGATTTATATAGAAAATGAACCATTCTTTTAACTATTTTTTTCATATACTTTTTTTGGCTTTTTATGACTCAAAAGCAACATGGGCTGGAAAATTCCAAATCTGCCAAGACCATGGGTTTTCTCTGTAGACTCTAGGTTTTCAAGTTCTTCTAGGGGTCTACAGAGTAAAATCAGAAAAAGGGGCAATACTTTTTGGTTGGTCCTTTCTCCATTCCCTGCCTGATGGAGGACCGCCAGTTGGCGCTGTGATGCACATCGAAGGACAATCTCCTGTGTAATTACCCATTCAATTGCAGAAACAGAGAGTTAGGGGCCAGGGAAAGAGCTTAGCTCTTTAGATGGATGAGAAGCTGCTTTGAGTTCAGCTCTTGTAGTCTTGTATGCTGGGCCAGTACATGAATGAGGCACAAAGACAACCTGGAGCTTCACTTCAAATTTGGGTCAGAAGAGTGAATTTCCTGGTGCACCCCAGGCTCAGACTGGATATTGGTCCTCCCCATGACCTGCCCCTGTTTTTGCCACTGTGCCGTATCCATGCAATTGGCTTTGTATGTAAATTATCCTGTCCCACTTCCGTGGCTTCTGATTTGTCACTGCTCCACACCTTTCTTTCCCGGATAACTATTGCATCCCATTTGCCCTTTAATAAAGATGTCTTTCTGTGGGAGGAGAGCCTATCCAACCCTTCAGAAATTGCTGGGCTGTGTTTGCCCACTTCTCCAATCTTCAGTGAATAGAAATACATTATTGAGAAAAATACAATTTCTCAGTAACGTAGAAAAATACATTTTCTCAATAATGTAGAAATGCATTACTGAGAAAAACAGGAGATGTGGGAGAGGAGTCCTCTTCACCCCCCAAAAAAATCTCTGTAGATTTGCTAAATTCATTGTGAATTTGTGAATTTTGATTAACCCCACATGGCGTTTTTTTTTTGGGGGGGAAATACATTAATTATTTACACAAACACATCAATGACTGGTTCTTTTGACTAGTTTGGTGAAAGTTTATTAGCTAAATTGAAAAAAATATAGATGCTGTATGAGATTTGCTTGCTGACTTTTTATGATCCTGAAGAAGCCCTTTCAAGCTAACTATGACATGTTTAAAAGTCTGTGTAGCTTCCCTTCTCAGATGGGAAAGCTTACATGATTTTTTTGATGATGCATAGGTTGGCAGTGATGGGCAGTGTGAGGCAGTCTGCTAGGAGAACAGTGTGACTGTTAGGGCAGAATACGAACTCAGTGGCCAGCACAGATCTTTATTTGAAATGGGCTTTGTGCTGGCTTTTTGCATAAGACGAATTTGAGTACAGAAGCATGTGAATATTTGTCCCTAGAAAAGCCAGCATTGCAAGAAAGAATGTTAAATTAAAACTAAGAAAAATACTATTCATATTAGAAAAGTGAAAAATAATGGTGAAAGACTAGAATTTAAAATAAGTAAACTTAATGGGGAAATTAGTGAGGTAACTTAAAAATCTAAAGCCCCAGAAAGTTCAAGATTTCAACAACCTTTAGTTTGCTTTTGTCTTGCCATACATCTTCCATTTATAATAAAGAAAAAAACAAAACAAAACAAAACAAAAAAAAACCAAAACACTACATTTGGAGTCTGTATATTGACAAGATGAGCCATCAGTGTACATCATATGTGATTTACAAATATCTTAAGCACCCACCCTGGACATGTGGACATCTACACAACCTGAAACTTTCTTCCAACTTTTTTATCTATGGCAAAACCTTGACTTTAGTGTTTCACATAAGAAACAAAGATTCCCAACTTCCCACTTAAATTACCCGTTCCATATATTGAAGGTATTAAAACTATTTAATCTTTTTACAATCCCCAATGGTTTTCTTTAAATCAGCTTTTCATTGGGAATTGAATACATACTTTCTGTAACATAAACTGAAATCTGGGAGTTGTAAGCTGCCAGCAAAATATGAAGGTATGCTATATTTGCCCAGATATATAAGATATGACAGGATTTAATATATATTAAATTTAACAGGTGCTGTGATCTCCCGCATAGATACACAATATTCAAAGACATACCCTAGAGAACTGCATTCCCTGTTAGTTCTACATTTCTGTCCTCTCCAGCATATTTTTATCTGTAATCTTACCTCCCATATCTTACAATTTAGAGTCATTATATTTAAGCAAGATTATCTATATTTTTATCAAGTTCCTAAATTACAGGCAACATATGCAACCTTAGCTCCAGCTTCCCAGAGGTGTAAGTTGGAGTAATTGCAAACTATTTAGATAAGATGTAGACATTGACAGAAACAGAATACAATTTTGATGTCATTTTTCTCACCCAGTCAGAAAAGGTGTTTCTCTTACATGTTTACTATTTGAATCTTCAGGTGGAAAAAATAATAGGGAGATGGTGGGTGAGAAGAAATAAGAATGGTTTTATTTTTGTGAAAGCTCCTCAGTTTGCAGAGGACTATCGATTGCTACCTTGCAGCTGGGCTGTAAATCCAACTGTGTCAAATGCAGTCAGATACAAGTGATCACCTGTTTCACATGAGAACAGATGTAAAGCAGGACAAGATAGGGAATAAGATGCTGAATGCTTGGGGTACAGGCCTCTCATCATCTTGTCAGGAAAGCTCAAGAGTTCACATTAATCTAAAAAATATAGATCTTGCTGAGAAGAAGCTCTTCTTGATTGTCATTTCCAGTGACCACACTGATTTCACTGGTACTGCTGGCTGCATCGCCCAAACAATGCCTTTTAGTTTATAATGTCTAAACCATTCAGACATAAACAAAGATCCCTCCCCCACCAAACATCCATTTGTCACGTCTCCAATGCTACAAGAGGGATGTTTTCTGGACATAAAACACACATGGCCTCAGTCACTCATCTACCATTTCTTTTGTAGCTCAAGGAAGCCACAGCGAGCTTTGCAACGCAGTTTCCAGTAGGGATCTGCCAGCTGGTGAGAGGCAGGTTTTCTGCAAGTTTGTTTTCCTTCTTCTGTCAGAGGATGATGAAACATCACTTACTGAGAAAACTGAGAGGAAAATGTCATCATCTCAGTGGGCTAAATAGAACCATATTTTGTTCTCTGTCTGGATCAGTATTTTTTCAAAAGAGCAAATTTTTCCATTGATGACGCCCTTTATACAGAAGGAAGGAGACTGTTCAACACAGACACTTCTAGACATTAGGAGGCTACATGTGGCTAAAAGCTGAATATCAGCCTATTGAAACCAGAAGAGGTAAAACAAAGACTAAACTCCTGTAAACACAAGGCACTGATGATGTTTCCAGAGATCTTAAAGCCCAGAGGAACCACTACAATACTGTAGTCTAGGCTTTTCCATAAGATAGGCCAAGCAATTGCATTTGGTTGTTCCATCAACAGAACAGCATCTTCTGATTTATCTTTAAATTACCTTTTAAAAATACGTTCGCTTTTTGTTTCAAACATCTTAACTGATGGAGAGTTGCTTAGGTAAGTAGTTTCAATGGCTATTTTCATGGACAAGAATGTATATCATATTTATCTTACCCTGAAATTCTCATCCTTCAGTGTCAAGTCACTGGACTGCTTTTTGCATTTGTCTACTTTTTTCTGGAAAACTCTTCCCTGTTAAAAACTTGTAAGGATCATATCACATTGCAAAGAAGACTACATCACAGAATTTCATATGAAATATTATGGGGACACTTAAGGTTCCTTTCCAAACAGCTTTCTATAGATCTGTGGTGGACAGCACACCAGCTAAAGTCTTGCTGTAAAGGTGTAATGTCATTCTAAAAGGTTGGAGTATTTTTCTGAAAGATATCCAAAACATCAGACAGAAGTTTTCATAACCTAGAAGCAGATCATAATGAATCAAATACAGTTTCCCTCAGCCCACATAACTGTCTGGCAGAGGACCTGGGTACAGGTATGACTAGCCTCTCTTAAAGGCGAAAAATGTTCATCTGGGAATACACGTGATAATGTGGTGGGTGGAAACGTAAATTCTGTCTGTTGGATGTGTAAATTGCATCCTTTTTCTAGGACTCTAGTGCTTTTCTGCTTTTCATTGGTTTATGGCTAATGGGATTTGATGAGTCTATTTACTGCTAAAACAGGCTGATTACACTTCTGTGAAATGATGGTGAAAAAGATGTCACTTATATTAGCTACAAAATCAAGGAAAAAGAACACCAAAAAAGTTTAAGATTTCTTAGTGCTGGGCCCACATGTGTTAGCCAAAACAATTACAGAGTCAGCAATAATATTGACAGCTAGTCCTCTTTGGAACAGAGACTTCTATACGGTTCATGATGTGTCTGACAGCCAGACCTGCACTAGGACAATCACATTTCAAATTTATGAACATTTCCTCTAGCAAAATGAAACTTCTATAGAAATATGTCAGCCTTGGTCTTTTTAGATAAGGTGTCAACCTCTAGATATATAGTGGAGATACTAAACCTTATGAGGGATTAGTTTAAAAATTGAGCCACAACAACACCATCAATCTTTTAAAAAACAATAGGGAGCATACCTTGAGCTATATGTTCCATGGCAGGTTACAACTTTTTAATTTCAGTAATAAAGACACAAAAAATGCAATGCTTGAAAGCTCAGTCTGGTCAAATTGAGACTGGATGTGAAGCATGTGCATGCCTGTGGAGTTAGTTAACTACTGAAGCAACTAACTCAGGGACTTGGTGAATTTTCCAGTACTTGACTTTGTCAAGTCAAGCTTTAGAGAATATGGAAAGGGTGAGTATCAGAACTGGTGTAGAGAGAAATGTTTGGGGCACTCACTGTATAGAACAAATGAAAGAAAGGAAAGCATGGTATAAACAGCTATGTCCAGTGTGTTGGACATCCCTACAATGTGGGGGATTGTCCACACACAGTTTATATTCTGTGATATAACTTGCCTGTGTCAGGTGGTTCCATCAGTATCTGATCTTGAAGAGCTGTGTGGGCTCTGAAGCACACAGCACCCACAGCCCTGATGCCTGACAATTATCCATGAGTTCTCACAGACTTGTCATCTGGGCCTCATTTTGCAGCAGAATTTCCACCCATGTTAAATACACACAGCTGAACTGGCATCTCCCAGCATATCACTCACGCACTACAGATGTGTGAAGGTCCTATTAAGGCCAATCAGAAAATGAAATGGGAACAGAAGGTGATCATGTGTAACCACCCTCAATGACATCTTCTATTGCAAACCCTTAATAATCAACAGTGGTGATACAATGCACTTCTAAAACAGAAGGAGTCCCCAGTATGTGTGGTCAGTCCTGAAAGCTTAATGTACTGACATGCAAATGGTGATGCTACCCCATCACATATCTCATCTCTAAATTATTTGCATGTTTTTATAAAGTGATTTTTTTTTAGGCTGCAAAACATACATCTTCCTATCCCAGCACCCTGTAGGTAATTTAAAAATATTTAGAATAATAGGGATCTACACAAAAAATTGAAGCAAAATTGAGTGAGGAGCCCTGAAACACCACTGTTGCTGCCCTCTCATCTGCTTTTGAAGGGTACTGAAACTCAGACTGACACAATGAGTAGATATTCCTCAACTCCCCTCCTGGAAAAATAATATGAACTCCAACTGAAAGGGGACTGGGAGGATATGTGTTAATGCTCAAAATACTTTGACATTATATTATAGTGAGTGCTTTAGGAAAACCTTCCAAAGGTGGAAGAAAATGTTGAAGGAGAACTTTATTAACTAAGTAACAAGATTCCTCCAAAACAGGAAATCTAATGAAAGTGAGCACACCACTTTTTAATTAAAAGCAACCAAGCAAAATATCTATACAAGAAACCCTGCCAAGAAGAAAGTTTGGTAGAATCATAGAATCAGAGATGGCTTGGGTTGGAGGGGATCTT
The DNA here is from genome assembly GCF_964035555.1 of Netta rufina. NCBI lineage: Eukaryota > Metazoa > Chordata > Aves > Anseriformes > Anatidae > Netta > Netta rufina. The sequence goes on from NC_140123.1 coordinate 123,980,243, forward strand.
AAAGATCATCTAGTTTCAACCCCCCTGCCATAGGCAGGGATGCCACCCACTAGATCAGGTTGCTCAAAGCCTCATCCAACCTGGTCTTGAACACCTCCAGGGATGGGGCATCCACAGCCTCTCTGGGCAGCCTGTTCCAGTGCCTCACCACTCTCTGAGTGAAGAATTTCCTCCTCATCTCTAATCTAAATCTCCCCTCTTTTAGTTTAAAACCATTCCTCCTTGTCCTACAGGGCCTGCAGATCAGTCTGTAGCAAGTCATAATATAAATCATAGAGATGAATCCTCTGTCTGTGGAGTTAAGGTAGCCAGTTAAGAAACTTTATCACAATGCTGTTAATTATGGAAGACCTAATGACTGTTTTGTGGACTTCCTTTCAATAGGGATATGCCAGGGAAGTGTTTGTTAGCCAGTCTTTTCAGTGTTCCAGTTGATTTGTCTGATAATAGATGCTAAAGTAGGAGAAAAATTACAGAATCATTTTTGGTCAATGCTGAATATGTTGATAATATTGCTTGGCACAGAGACTGCCAACAAGCTAAGAGGTTATTGGAAGAGTTGCAAAAAAACTGTAGGCCTCTAGAGAATTTAAGATCAAAGTCATAAACCAAAATATTTTTATTTTATTTTTTATTATTTTATTTTATTTTATTTTATTTTATTTTATTTTATTTTATTTTATTTTATTTTATTTTATTTTATTTATTGCATTTTGTTTTGTTTTGTTTATTTATTTATTTTTCAGTGACATTAGTAGCCTGCGGTTGAGTTATAGCATAGCCTCTGTAAATCTTTTCAGTCCTGATGCAAATCTTTTTTATAATGGAAAATCCCTCATGTCTCTCAGTAGGTAATTTCAGTGTTTAATTAGAATTTCTTTCTAATTGAAATTTGTTACTCTCACACTGTCTTTTCTAGCTAAATTAAAAAGCTCTCAGCAGATATCCCTCCCCCACATAGGTATTAGTAGGTAAGTATCAAATGCCTTCTCAAGTGCCTTTTCAGTAAGCTGATGGGTTTGTCTTCTTCCTTCCTCATTATAGAGCAGATTTGCCTGACCTTACATAGTCACTAAATTGTTTTGTGAATCCCTTCCAATTTCTACCATCTCTCATGAATGTGTACACCAGAACTAGAAATATTGCTCCAATCACAACAAACTTTTACTTTAGCGTTAACTCTTATTTATATATTTTTTGTGCAGAAATTAAATTAGTAAGAAGAAAGACACACCCTTGTATAGGCACCTCCAGGAAGCAATGCAGAAGAGTCTAAATTCCAGTGTTCAAAAGTGCCTCTTGGAAAGGCCATTCTCTTGTTACAGATGGTAGAGGGAACTTAGACCACCTTCCCTAAGCCAATGTTTACCGTTGTAACTGGCCTCACAAAGAAAATTCCTTTGCCCATGTTGTCTCTATATGCCCATCTAAGCAGTGAGTGGACAGATTTTCTCAGGCAGATGATTCAGAGAGAAACAGATTTAATCTTTGGCCATGAACCAGGTTTCTGGTTCAAGAACTTTCCTGTCAGTTTTCCATGTGGGATATTACTCTGATTCATATTTGGTCTGGAGCAATAATTCAGTCCTTCCATACAGTAATTTTATGCTTTTCTAGTTTGTTTTCTTGGAAGATTTCAAAAATGTCATAAATATTCATTGATTTACATTCACAGCAATCCAAGGAAATAAATATAACCTTAATAAGATTATTCCGAGTCTTGTTTTAATGCTGCATGTTAAGTCAATTGCAGAGAGTGAAACAGAGCCAGTTTCTCATGCAAACTACTGAGTCCATCATATCTCCATTTGATAGGAGAATTATTGCAATCCACAGTGAAAAGTATCTCCTTTATCTATGTAAGTAACCAACTGTGTTGCTTCATGGCTCCCTTGCTATACTCTACTGGAAAAGAACCTCTAAGTCTGTGACTTGGCCTGTTGGGATATACTTGAAGACAAGTTGTTGAATGTACCTCTCTTTTTGTTTCAGCAGTGGAGTATTTTCCTCTTAACACTTAAAAGAAAAAAGGAAATGTGAGAATAACAGCCCCAAAAGCATAATGGAATATTTCTGGTTCATGCATTCCTCATTCTGGAGCAGGTTCCCTTGGCTTGCAGAGAAAAGCTCCAAAAGGAGTGTGTTGGGAGTTGTTTTTCAGTGTGTTTGTCTAAGCTGTAGTCCTTCGTGCTATGAGAAACCTCTCAAGCAGTAAGAGTCTTTTTGCTTCCTTCCACATCCTTACTTATTCCTAGATCCCCCTCCCCCTCTTCACTTTCTTTCATGTGGATCAAGGCCTGGAAAATGACAAGCCTCTTGATTAATAGTTACAAAAAGTCTTCTTATGTAATTTATTTGCTTTCTGCACCTGACTAGAATCACTAGGTTTATCTGGAAAGGAAAATATATCGTCCTTCCTGACTCCGAGTGGCAGCAGAGAGAGCTGAGCATGTGATATCAAGCTGCGCATGGAAAGCAAACAAAACGCCATTTCTGTATTTTGTAAGCATCTCAGGTCATAAAAGTGTCAGCACGCTATATTTCTTGCTGGGATCCTCTCTGTTTTATTATCTGAGCCCTTTCCATTGTGTTGAATGTGCAAGGAGAGTCTCCAAAGCAGGCAACATCTGTTTCCCTGTCATGTTTTTGATTATCAGCTCCGTATTCCTTGCAAGTCTCCTGCTCACATATTCCCATCAAACTCAATGGGGGCTTCAACAGCAAGGACACTTCCTTATCTCCCTTCCCCCAGACTCTCCATCCATCATTCTCACATGCTGACCCTCTAAATGCTCATGCAAGAGGCCTGTTCTTTACACTTGGGTAACACTCTCATGACCTCTTCAATTTGTTTTGTTTGTTTAAGTCTAATTGCTGTGAGTATACCTGCCTCCATCCTTAACAGGGGAGAAGGGAGAGGAAGGAGGTAGGTGAGACATCTGACTGGGTTTTGTTTTGGTACCTGTGGAGAACAGTTTTCTAATGTGGTTTTAGATTTGTTTCCCAGTTTTCTTCCCTAAAGAGGAAGTTTCTTCCCCTCTTTCTTAGCTCCCAATTGCTAAATCAATTTCTCTCTGCTTTGCCAAAAGATCTGTTTTACCATTTATGCAGGAATTTCAATTTGCAGATGGGGATTCTGCCAGTAAGAATCAATTAAAACAATTGTCTTTTGGCTATCATATTGCAGTTCTAGGATATCCGGCACTCTGAGATCTGGGAAAGCATAGGTAAGCTATGGGTTCTTTAACTGGTGGTGTTCTACATTTATTTTCATGGAATATTTTTGTATATTTGTGCAGAACGTCAATGAGCAGCAGTGGAGTGATGCAACTACTGTTGCAGTTGAGAAGCAGAAGTGGAAGTCTATACGTGTGAATTACATTATTAATTAATTTATTTAAAGAGCAGTTTCCCATCATTACAGGGAATTTACCCATCCACCCACAATAATGCCACATTTTGAATCCACATGGTAGAATTTTGCAGATTCAGACAAATACATTGCTGACATTCATACTGAGGCTCAAAGTCTGTGCATGAGAAATGTGAACACCTCTGCAGTTTCCCTAGGTCCTACACTGCTAGCAGTCCTGAGGTTACTGAAGGCTCTCCTAGATTCCAGGAGGTATGGTTTGCTTGTACACTCCAGGTTAAACCACACCTTAAAGCTCTCCCCGGTCCATTGTGCCCGTTACATTACACAAAACGTTTCCCTCAAAGTTTGCCTGTTGGCATTTTTTTAACTCACTGGTTCTTCTTCTGTGACATATGTGGCTTTTGCTCTTTGTTCTACAAGATTTATGTTAGGAATCATGTTTTAGAACTACTCTGTGGATTTTGATGAGGTGTATGTACAGAAAAAGGTCATTTTGACCTTTCTGACTAATGAGACTGGACTTCATATGTGTGTTGATTCTTGCTAGTTCTCCATCACTATAAGTAGCTTGGTTAGTATGTGTGTGAAAGAGATTAAAGGCTGGGCAGGTCATTAACAGCACTAAAGCGACTATATGATACAATGCAACAAGGACTGAACAGAAAAGAAGAGCAAAGGAAAGAGGGTACTTAAAGAGTTGCTCTCTTTGAAGTTGATTGCAGGAAACAGAGGTGAGGAATAGGGGGAGATGAGATCGATGGATTGTATCTCAACAAGCAGCCAGGTATCGAAGATGTGTTGTTGAGCTCATAGTGCTCGTAGTGCTACCTGTGAGAACAAAGGCAGACTGATGTGAGAGACCTGTGGGGTTCAGCCAGCTTCAAAATATGTGTCCTAGAGAGGAAGTGGAAATTCCTGAAAGAATAAAAGGTGGAGCAGAAGAAAGGAACAGTCATGAAGTGGCTGACTGGAGTGAATCAGAAGATGGAGGGTTGGATAGCCTGAATGGGAATTGTGGGCTGGGACTGAGAACTAGAAATGAGTGATCAGGAGGAGAAGGAGGCAAGAGAAAACTGAAGGAGGGAGAAGATTGTGCCAAGCTGTCTTGGCTGCTCAGGAGCTGTGATCCCAGCCTGGTGTGTCCACAGCATTGGCAGGTCATGACTTCTTTCAGAGTGAATTTCAGTTCCAAGGAGAGTGGCAGTGTCCTTCTGGGTATGATAAAAGCAGAAGCTACCTTGAGCATCTGGTAAAAGCACAGGAAAGAGAAAATGGCATGTCAAATTCTTGGATTGGGTATCTGGGCACCTAAAAGCCCTTAAGAGCACACTGTGTTCCTGAGATGGGAGTTGGGAAAAGGAAGCTGATGCTTGTGATGTTTTACAAAGGGGGGTTGGCTATGAGTTTGACAGTTAAAACTGTGAAAGCAGCTACTCTCGTTGTAGGAGGAACCACATATCAAGATAGCAGCAGAAACTGCATGAGGTTATAGGGAAAAGCAGATCCTCTTACTGTGAATTAGTGACTTCTGTTTTATCCATTGATACATCAAATGGGCTCACTGGGAAATGCAGCCCAGTAATGGGCAAAGTACTGCACCTTAACACAAGGGAAATTGACTGTGAAAAGACAGTCTAGATCTGTGAAAGACAGGACCTAGATCTGTGATGGGTATAAAGGCCAGGAACTTGAGGAACTCCAAGTGCAGTTCAGTCACAACTTGTTATCTGGTCCCTCATGCAATATAAAGGTGCCATAGAACACTTTCCTGTCTTAAGTCTCCTCTGTTTTACCTTCCCAGTTTGCTCCCCCATAGTTTGCCTGCTCGTCTGCCCTTTCTGTTGTACTTAGGAACCTTCATCTTACCCCTGCCTTCCGTGTCATTCCCTTGCAATGCTTCCCCCTACTCAGGATGATGACACTCTTACCATATGCTGTGTGGTCCTTTCATTAAAAACAAAACATAACAAAACCAAAAATCTTTCATCTTGCCTTCCACTACAGGTTTATATGCCTGCTTTCTCCTCTTCTGTTTTCCTCCTTCACTCTCTTTATTTCACTTACAAATGTCAGAATTCCATAATTTCATTGCTGGCTAGTAAGACTCATGTTTGGATCTGTATAATGACTGAATCTTCTGTTTTTTATCAGAAAAATTCCATTGTCTATTTTCACATCCTATTTTTATTTGCTTTCAAGAGTAAGGATGTGTTTATGCTGGTTAACCAAACAGATCTATCTGTCATGAAGTGTCTGTCATTTGCACTCTTTGAGGTGTTGTCTTCTAACCAGAATAGCTACATTCTTATTGCCAGCTGGGAATGATCCCTTGAAATTGTCTGAGAGAAAGCCTGGGCCAAGGCTGTGCCAGGAACATTTGCAGTGATTTAACAGAGAGGTGACATAGCACCAGCTCCACTACCTGGCTCCACTTGTTTTTTACTATTCAGGGTAGATACTGGGGTAGGTGTAGGCTATGCTACCCTGACAGGCAAGTTCCCATTGCATTTGCAACTGTAGTTTTTATTCTGTACGCATGTTTAGTAACAGCAGAGATTATATTGGCAAACACGAGGAAAGCAATTACAATATTATTAAAAACAAAGAATGTGTACCACATGTTTAATTTCTATTCTGTTTAAAAATGTTTACTCATGAGGCCCGTATGTCAGTCATTTGTGGTTCAGCACCACAGCCTCTATGACTTTATGGTCCACATGCACTAGACTGGAGTATGGGTCCAGATTGGGAGGGAAGTTGTGGCCATGCATTGCAGTTTGGGGTGCACCACTTTATGTTTGAGGAGCTCCTGGCAAAAATTATGTGTCTGCTCTTGCCTTCTGCTACAGGTGCTTACTCATGGTCCCACAGTATGTTCATCATTTGACTGCCTAAACCCAGTGCTGTCTGAGCCCTGATTCTGTGTGTCTAGTCTCACCTGCCAAGGGATAAGTCAGCAGCAGGATCCACTCCATGGACACGTAAAGAGAAAGTAGGCAGACTTTGTCAGGAGGAAGTTTTAAAAATGAATTTCAGGAGTGTATGAGACTAATGGAAGAGGGAGAGCAGTATGTGGAACAGGTCTGATACTAGACCTTTGGCACAGACCAAGCTTCAAATGTGTCTTACATGGCCCCCTGAATGTAAGCCAGCTGTAGTGCCTCCTGTCTTATCCCTTCTCCATGCCTCCAGTGCAGGCATGTCCCTTTCCATATCTCCACGTCCCCACTGTGTCTGGCTTCCACCTGCTTGAGGTCAGTGAGATGAATTAGAGCAGCTTTCAAGTACTTTTGACTTTTAGAAGGCACTGGCCTGGCAGCCAGATTTGGAAATGCTGAGAATGCTTTGCTGCTAAGGTACCACAGCACTAAGCTGCTTTCCCGTCTTATATCTGGGGCTGTGTCAGTCATACCTCAATTGTAGCTCTAGACATGGGTTTTTGATTTCAGTAGCACAATTTTAAAGGTTTTATCCATAAGAGCCAAACTGAAAACTACCTGAAAGTGAGCTTACAATCAATATCTCCCCAGAGTAGAATATGTTGCATACTGAGTAATAATTGTGATGTTTTCCAGCATTTTCATAACAGAAAAAGGGTAAGTTTCAACTTTATTGTGTCTGTAGTCAGTGCTAGCATGGAAGGGTACTACCTCAGAGTAATGCAAATAGATTGAAACTGGAGAAGTCAGAGAACCAGAAAGTAGATCACTGGGTGGCAAGATGAAACCCTACTTGGAAAATAAAAACCTATAATACATATGGGGAAAATTATCTAAAACACATTATTCACCAAGGGAGCCATGGAAGTAGGTAAGCTGAAAAAGACCTAAGTTTGAGAGCAGACAGTAAATTAGACATGAGTTTGCAATGTGTCAGTAATGCATTTTGGGCTGCATACACAAAGGCACCACATCAGAGAACATGATAATAAACCCTCTCTCTACATGCCTGGTGTGACCACACCTGAAAGTTTCGAGGACTTTGAAGTCAGTGGAGCTGTGCCAATTAACACCAGCTGAGAGCCTGCCTGTTGTGTTCGGTTCTTGTTGCCTTATTACTAGACAGTTATTGACAAATTGGAAGAATCCAGTCCAAAGTAACAAAAATTATGAGGGAGCTGGTAAGGTTGACACATATATGTATGTATATATATGTGTGTGTGTGTATAAATGATTAAGTGAACTCTATATGAGATATATTCAAATGTTGGGAAGATGTCATTTGTTCAAATTCCAAACAGCTGTCTGGCTTGACTGCAGCTATGCCCTTTGGTGTATAGCCACTAAGCATGCTTGAGGAGTAGCTGGCTGCCAACATTTGCATAAGAACAAAGGTGTTTTTGAATAATCATGGGTATCCATTGTTAATTACAGCTTCTCTTCCTGGATGCATCCCCGTGATTAATCTGTATTTAGACACCTCAGCAAGAGACCAGATTTTTACATCTGCTAATCACCCACAGTTGTCATGAACTTCAATGCTTCTCCTCTTTGTGTGTCTGACCTCTGTTATATAGACGTTAAATATAGATGTATACATCTCAGTGTAGGTGTCTAGATTTGAATTGCTTCACGGACAGCAGCTGAAGTTGCCATGAAGATCCTAACATTTTCCATTCCATTATCTATGCACTGACCCTGACAGCTAATTAGAGCCATTTAGTGCCATGTCCCTTGAAAGGAATTCCTGAAGATGAAAGTTCCCTGTTATTCTCTGTAAGACTATCCAGGATCTGATCCAGAGCTCTGGAAGTCAGTGAAAATCTTTCCATTGACTTCAAAGTGTTTTGGACCATTCGTAGATAATAGCACAATTTTCACTTCTTTCTTTCTTTCCAATTCAGTTGTCTGAAATTGCACAGTGAGTGATTGAATCCCTATGTCCCTTGCATAGCTTGCATGCCAGCTCCCTTTAACACCTTCTGTGAAGCTTACAATGTTAAATGACATATTCAGTTGCTGTAGGCATCTTCTTTCCAATCTGGACCCCAGCTGCTTGAGGTCTAACAGATAAAGGACAATGTGAAAGCAAAAATTAATGTATCTAAAGGAGTCAGTTAAGCTAAGCACCTTTAAACATATGACTGTGAAAGTTATGTAATTAATCTGGTTAAGGACAGATAAGCTTCATATGGTCAAAACTTGATTTTTTTTGTCATATTTTGTTGCCACCAGATTATGCCAGAGATTAAAACGGGATTATTTGTCTTTGTATTCCACAAGAAGAATAAAAATACTGGAGCTACCTCTCTGCTGTCCCTAAAATTGTTCAATCCCTCTGTCATCTGACTGATGCCAACATCTTCCAGCCAGGATTTAGCTATTGAGATCCTATTGTTACTTCTGGAACCATGAGGTCTGCTAGTTTTATTAACATTTGGCATTATTCCAGCAAAAACTGAAGTTGGAGAAGCTGGAGTTATCTATTCCAAGAGTAAGTTGCACAAGTGTTTTTGAAGGAAATTCAGGGGATTCGGGCATATCTCTGGAGCTTGTCTACCCTGTGGACAGTTCTCTCAAAGGGTAGGTTCACAGACACTAATTCTCTCCAACACTGTACAATTCACCTGTGCTGTCAGCCTTCTCAATTGAAGATATTATTGTACATGACTACAGTAAAAGACATCAGTAACTCATATAGATGTCTAATGAATGTGATTAATCAAGGAGTGGGCACGTCCTTTGAAATGGAATGAATAACATGGAAGAGAAGGCAAGTCCAGTTGTCCTTGTCAGACCAGCTGACCAGGGAATTGGGAAGGCAGAGGTGAGGCCAGTGTGTTGCCCACTGTGGGGGCAAAGTAACAGTGTGCCTTACTAATAAAGCCTGCGTAGAACACAATAAGAAAGCCGTTATATGTAGAAACACACTCCAAACACTATAACCACTGACAGAAAGGAAATGAGATGATGGGTGAATGGAATCAGGGAAAGCACATCTGGCGAATCAAACAGTAACTCTCCATATCAAACAGACGCAGAGAGTGCTGTCAGACTCCACCCTGCATTTTGGAGGCTCTCAGAAGCTGCTCTGACTGTGTCAGACAAGCCTGCTTTGTGCTTCTGTATCAGTCCCAGGCACCTATAAGCAGGTGGGATATTAACTGTCACAGCTTCACAGTGCCTTTTTTGAATTAATTCGTATCTCCTAGAGGAGTCCTTGGTCCCTGTTGTGAGTCATATATTTCAGCATTTTTGTGAGAATGAGTGCACAGTCCTATAATTTGAAGGAAGTCCTCTTTCAAATATACTAGGAATTATGAAATACTTGTGAAATAATCTGACATGACCTGTGGTGAGCCAGAACAGCTTCTATGACTGAGGGCTTGGAGGTGTCCCTCAGACAAACTCATGTTTAATCTTCAGCAGTGTAGAGCAGAGGAGAAAGGGATAGACAGCACTGGAATGCACTTAAGAGAAATAGATACACACATGAAAGAAAAATGCCTTGATATTTAAAATATTTATGGCCTTAAAAGGGCTGAAAACTGATACTAGCCATTAACTAATAGACATTCTGCCTTTGTGATGCAGCTTATATCCCTAACTAAAACCACATCTCTGCTCTGACTTTGTCTGAAGCCAGGTGCACAGATGATTAAATTTTGGGCCAGTTATAAGGAGAGTGTCTCCATCCTGTCCTCTCCTCTAAGCACACACCATCTGTGTGATACTTATTCATCTCCTTTCGCAGGGCTGACATACTGAGCCCATATTCTTCCAGCATTGGTTGTCCTCATACTGTCAAGCTGTGCAAATGGAAGGGATCTAAGCCTAAGGGAATAGCAGTCTCTGCAAGTAGGCTTGTGTTGTATTAAGCCAGTATGAACTGCTCTGCTCTAACCTTGATGCTGTTCATATGTGTTTTCACAGAAGAAACTTGGGGCTCAAGCTGACCACAGTTGCCAGCTTGCCTCTTACTTCTGTGGGACAGATTCTGGGTTCTCTATCTTTAAATGCTGTGCTGCTGTGCACTGCCTCTGTTTGAATCTTTACTGCTTAGAAAAGGGAAGATGATGGCTTTGTATTTGAGAGCATATGGATTCCTTGTAATGAGTGGAGGGTAGATTACTTAAGGCATTTTAATTTTATTTTCTGAACAGGATTTCTGAGCCCCTGTTCCTGCGTCATAGGTGTGCTTGTAGCAGGAAATGATGAACTCAGACCCTGCTTCTTTGAGGAGGGGATAGGTGGAGAAAAGGACTTCAAATGCATGTATGCTTTTCATAAAAATATAAGACAGTTACTTTAAGTATGCTGAACATACCAGAGAATAGACGCAGGTTCCTTTTTTTTTTTTTTTTTTAATTTGTTTAGAAGAGAAGATAGAGTGGGGGGCCTCATGGCAGCCTACAGTTTCTTCATGAGGGGGAGTGGAGGGGCAGGTGCTGAGCTCTGCTCTTTGGTGACCAGTGATAGGACCCAAGAAAACAGCTTGAAGCTGTGACAGGGGTAGTTCAGGCTGGATGTTAGGAAAAGGTTCTTCACCAAGAGGGTGGTCAGACAATGGAACAGGTTCCCCTGGGAAGTGGTTACAGCATCGAAGCTGTTCAAGAAGCATTTGGACAACACTCTCAGATGCATGGTCTAATTTTTTGTGCGGTCCTGTGTGCAGAGCATTTGACCCTAATCCTACAGACAACACTAATACATGCAAATGTTCTTCAGACTTGGATCCAAAGCTTTCAGCCAAGCTTTCTACTCTACCAGATGTTAAGATGCACTAGATGCATTCAAACTTCCATTTCAAGAAGTTCTGCCAAAACAGGGCACTATGGACCAACCTTATCCTTCACTATTTCTTTGTTTCCTCTGAAATGCAAAAACACATTTCCTTCCTCATTTTCATAAGGCTGTAGGAGCTATTTTCAGTTTAGGATGACACCTTGTTGACATGACTCTGCCCTGTAATTCTCATCACAGAATATCTCTTGGATGGTGGGCTCAGGATCAACCATAAGGACTGAGACAATGAATGTGTGCACTTTAAGAAGTGCAGCTGGAGAGCAGACAAAACATCTGATGGACTTCACACGTAAAGAAGCTCATTGTGGAGGTGCAGCTTCCCACCACTGCATGGTTGAATGCATCTTGCCAGGAGGCAACAGCACCCTCTACTCCAGATCACCCTCTCAGCTATTATTTTACATGAGGCCTAAAGGATGAACAATGCTTAAATGTTCATAAGGATGAGGATGGACCTGTGCTCTCTCTATTTTTCCAGCAGATCATCCACTAGTACTGCATCAGTTTCCATCTCATAGACTGGATAGAACTTTGGGTGTGTTGGCTTTAGGGCAGACCAGCCAGCAGCTTCTTAAAGCTGATTTTCTTCGCCCTACATGATTTGTGAAGCTAAAATTCTCTACGTCTCCTGCAGCAATTTTAGCCCCAGGGGACCCATTTTGGCAGGATGTGCCCTTCAGTTGAATTCCTGACTCCTCTCTGGATCTGTTTATGCTGGGGCTTATATCCATTCCCCATGAAAATTCCCCAGTGGTACATACACAGTGCTTGTTATTTTGGCAAGTTGCTAATTCCTTCCTTTCTTTCTCTCCTCCACCACTTCATTAAAACTGTCCTTCTATATGAAGTGCTTGTATAGATTGTGGTCTGATGTACTGATGGTTTAGTGTTCCTTGCCAAACCGTGGTCTTGCTGACGAGGATGGATGCCTTCTCAGGGTATATATATATTCTAGCTGTGGGTAGGGGACTCTAGGAACACCTTCATTAAGCATTTACCTCAGGTGCCAGTTATGACTTCTGTGAATTCTCCAACAGTGCTGCAGAAAATGACTGTTAAACTTGTTATAAATGTGTTAAATGTCCAGTCTGCTGCATGTAAAAAATGCAGCCCAAACTTGGGATATAGAGACAAAAATGGATCTTGGTTTCACTAAAATTTACCCTAGGGTCTCTCTTGGAGTGCATCCTTAATTCTGCTAAAAGAAAGGCTGTATATCCTCTTCTCTCCAGCAAGGAGCTTGGGGAAAATGTGGAAACACTGCGAAGCAATTAAGAATAATGAGATATAATAATTTTATGGTGACATTATTAGTGAGATGATTTACTATACTTGAGGTTATAATGCTTTCACTGGGGAAAGAATTGGCCTTGCTGGAGGAAAAGTAAGCAGGAGAGCAATGCAGTAGCCAACAAGTAAGCAGTGTTTCCAACCAACCTCCAAACTAACAGGGCAACAGTAGAATTTCGAGCTTCAAAAGCAACACAGTCGGAAAAGACATTAAACAGTTAAAAAGCCCTCTGAGCAGAGAAAGGCAGAGAAGATGAATGTGTGGGACTTTCAGTGGGTTCTAATGTGCAAGCAGAGAGGCTGGTCTGCTAGATCAAAACCTGCTTGCTCTTTAAAGTTTTTGCTCTAAAGAAATAATTCTCTTCATCAGGACAGCTGCTTGATTGTGGGATAATAATGGCATCGCCACTAGAGAGAACAGGGATGAACATGCTAGGGGCTATCTAGGTACAGCAAAGAACTTTTAGCCCCAAACTTTTCTGCCCTAAAGCCAAACCTATCTGTGGCTCCAAATCTGAGTGGAAATGCTTTCAGAGAAGCTGGTTTTAAAGCTACTGTTGTAGACATCTCTGGCTGAGAGGAGCCAGCATAAATGACGTGCTTGAAATCTATGTTATGCACACAGTAAATTGAGGAAGAACCCTAATTAGAAATACAAGAATTTCAATCAGAAAGACTCATTTTAAGTTTGTACACCTAAGAGGGTTTTTTTGTTTGTTTGTTTGTTTGTTTGTTTTTGGTAGGCTGAGAAGACTGTTAAGCAATTGATTCCTAGAGCAACTACATTTACTACTTTCTGTACATACCTGTCTTTGTTAGAGAAATTCAATGCTAGAAAAAGAAATCACAAGGCAAAGCTTTTCTCCCTCCACTATACCTTAGCTAGCACAGTACTGCATCTTCCCCTGATACAGTGAAATAAAAGATAAGAGCAACACTAAAGAGCTGAAAAAAGCTGGAAATTTAATTCACAGACAAATTAGCTGTATTGTGTTTAATATTCCCAATGAGGAAATGAAAAGAAATTCATTCTGTTCCTACTCTCCACAATTTCACCAGAAGGAAAGTTAAGGATGTTAAGAAAGTTAAGCCTCCCTTAGTTAAGGAAGACTGATTTATTTTTTTTTCCTTTGGTTAAGGAAGACTGATTCCTTTTTTTCCCTGAGCTTTCACTTGCCCCAAAACAAATTGATGAGAAATAAATGGTGCATGTAAAAAAAAAAAAATCAAACCACGCTCAAAATGTTACAGTCATTCAAATTTCTCATTGTACTAGATACTACAAGCTAAAGAGTTCTTTAGTAATCTATCAGGAGAGTTGGCCAAATGGAGCAATTCATGACCTTTCAATAAAGCAAATCTATTAAAGCAAGCAACTAAAACCAAGGAATTCCTGCTGTTCCTTCAGGGCTGTAAATTTAATATTGTTGGATAGTGTGAAAGTATATATATTTAACAGCCTTTTTTTTTTTTTTTTGAATAAACACTGCATAAATATGAAGAAAAAAGGAAGATTTAAATCAAGAGGGAGATGGATGGTAAGGTAGAAGGGAGTCTAAGACTGGAACTGCATTGGTAACAGCTTGGCATAATAAGTAATGAAATTGAACTAGAAGTGCAGGCTGAATAGCAAAACTGATCCTAATGCAGGCTTATCAGAGAAGTGTGGATGTGCCCACACAGCTCTAAACTGTCGCAGTGTTTTTCATTATTTAAGGAACAAGCTGTGAAATGGTAACTGTTTTTGCAGCTCATGTTTGTAAAGAATCTTTACATTTCCATTTATTCAAAACCCCAGAATAGAAGAGAGCTTGAAAGTCTATTTAGAGAGAATACAGCTCAGTACTTTCTACTTCATACTTGGGCTATGAAGGTACACTGAAGAAACTGAATGCAAAGGGACCTCTGATATTCTGTAGATAAAGTAGGAGATGACCCTTATGTTCTTTGTTGCTCCTGGCTTTAAAGTAGCTATGATGAACAGCTTAGACTGGTCACTCAAACTACTATGTAAGAAAGATGCACATGAGAACTGCTGTTGTGGTTTTGATCAAAGATCCATGTAGCCTGGTAGTTTTCTTCAACAGTGGCCATTGCAAATGCCTGCAGAAAGGTAAGAAAAGGTGAAGCATGAATGATACTCTCCTAATCTTCAAACAAATTTAGCTCCAGAGATTTCCTCATCCCAATATTTTTCCCTGTTTAATATCCTCCAATGCAGTGCACTTCCAAACATTGTCTAGTGTTTCCTTGAACACAAGGATGTTTTTCATATCCATAACATCCTCAGGCAGAGTACTCCACCGCTTTATTACTTGAATGAAAACCACTTCTTTTTTGGTTGTTTCTGAACCTGGTTCCTGCTAGCATCATTTTGTAGTCCCTAGTTCTTGAGTTGGAAGCAACATCTATCATAATGCATCATCAACGCTTCATTCAGGCTTTTGTAGACCTCTCGCAACATCTTTTCTTTTCCTGGCAGAAATGTTCTGGTCTACTGAGTCATTCCTCTTACAGAAGTCATTCCATACTTTTGATCATCTTTGTAGCCTTTATGTGAAGTTTTGAGATGGTAGAACAGAATTGCACACAGATTCAAGCTTGGGGCTAACCATGGGCTTATACATAGGCATGATGTTATTCACTGTTTTGTTCTCACTTTCTTACTAGCTCCCAACTTCTGACTAGCATTTTAATTGCTCCAGAGCACACAGCTAATGTCTTCATGACATTTTACCTTCATGTTTCCTTCCTTAGTGGCAATGGTCACCATGGGGTCATAAATCAACATGAGAAGTGGGGACTTTCTCTCAAGTGCATTGTTTTCTACTTATCTGCTCTGAGTTTCACCTGCCAATTTATTTGTTCATTACTTAGTCTTCAAAAACCCCTCTACATGTATGTTTCTTCACAGTCTGCCTTCATCCTCACTAACTTGAATATCTCGTACCATCGGCTAGTGTCATCTGACAGCTCACTCTGCTTCAGATCATTTATGAGTATTGTTGAACATAGGTCCAGCACAGACCTTTGTGCAGCTCTGCTGGTGAAATTCTTCAGACTGGACAATGACTGTTTATCCCTACACTCCATTTTCTTTATTTTAATTAATACTTTCTTAGAATTTTTCCTTTTTGTACTTTGGCTATTCAGTGTACTTAGCAGACTTTACAAGGGACTTTTCAAGACAGATTCTGTCCACATTCGTCTGTCTGCTGCTGATGCTTTCAACAAATGCCAAGGAGGCATCTCAGGAAGGACTTATCTGTATGCAAGCCATTTTGACTCTTTTGAAATATATTGTATTTCTTTACATATCAGTGAATTCTCAACTGAGCACTCATGATTTGCAAAGAGTAAAAGTTCCCCTCTCATGTATACACATTCTGGTCTCCTGAAGCTGAAAAAATAGTACGAAACATAAAACGTGTTACCTTGGATGTCCCTGGAAATTGTTTTAAAGATCAACTTCATGTATGAAACCTTTCAGTCTTCAGGTTCCAGAGAGGTTTTAACTGGAAGGTTGCACACTGTCATTAGTAACTCAGCATTTTCATCCTTGATTTCTGGTAGGTACCATCTGTTAGTGTTCAGTTTGTCTATTTGAAACATAATCTCATCCCCAATTACTTCAATTTCAGACATCCTTTGCATTTTCCCAGTTTACATACAATTCCCCCATTTCTTCCAAATGAGGAGCAATGCCAATAATTAATTTAGCTTCACTGTCTCTGAGGCTTCACTGTCTCTGAGTTATGCTTGGCCATACAGAGTCCCTAGCAGGTTTTTTGCTCCTGACATTTTTGACAAAGGGCTTAGTACTAGTTTTAATTCTTTTAACTAGTGCTCCTCAAAATCCTTTTTAGCTTTCCTAATGAGCATTTTGCTTTTTATTTGCCAGACTGCATGATTCATTTTGTTTTATTTGCTTGGATACAATAGACATCTTTTTGAAAAATGCCTTCATACTGCTAATAAACTTGCTTACTTGGCTGTTTATATGTGCTGGCCTCCTTTAATCCATTCTCCGGCCTTTCTCAATAGGTCATGCGCAGCGGTGTTATGCTACCAGTCTGGTGTTCTTCAGTAGTTTCCATGCTGCTGTTAGGATTTGATCCTCTCTGCTGACCTTTCCAGTTTCTTTTTAACAAGATTCCTCATTTCTTGCATAGCTTTTCTTGAAGTTTAGCACAATGACAGGGGAGTATTTGGCCTGTGGTGCTCCGCTTGAGCTGGTGACTCTAAGTTCTCTGTGGTCATGGTCACAGAGTGGTGCTTCCATTGGAAGGGCTAGAACCAGATCATGCACATTTGTCAGTACAAAACTGAGGGCTGCATTTGCTCCTGTGGGCTCTCTAACCATCTGCTCCATTAAATAATTGCTAACAGAGTCCAAAAATGTTGTCTCTGTTTCATGTCCTAGTATAATATTTGTCAATCTACAGCAGGGAAGTTGAAGTCTCCCATTACTACTGTATTTCCTTACCACACTGCCAGTGTGATCTTCTTCAGCTTATCAAATACAAGGCATTTTCTTGTCCTGTCCTGTGTCAGCAACATTATCTACCGTACAACTTAGCGATATGGTGTAGTGGAGGACTTGTTAGTGTTAGGTCAGAGGTTGGACTCGATGATCTTGAGGTCTCTTCCAACCTAGACAATTCTGTGATTCTGTGATTCTGTGCCTATATTCTTCATACTTAGCCCTGGAATTTCAATCTTTATAAATACTATGTTACTCGTTGAGTTGCTTAGCTGAAAAATTCAATGTGATGCTAAGCTTTCAGAAAGGCAGATCACTGCTCTGCTGCTGGCATAGTTTATCTTTACTGTGTAGTTTGTACCTCCATATTAGTGTCCAGCTGACTGTCTTCCTCTCCCAAAGTTTCTAATATGCTGGGTGTAACAGTGTCTGCATTTTGGATCAGACTTTTTGGTTCTTAATATTATTTCTTAGATTTCAAACATCATGTAGAAATGAGTGTACCAATGCTTTGCTTCTTTTCTTGGCACCTCATATAAAAAAATAATATGCTTGCTTTCCATTCCCTGTTGAATTACTTGTGTATTCTTTTATTATGCTTTCTTTGAGGATTCAGAACTTGCCCATTTTTAGCTCATAAGGGTAAGTCCTGCTGAATCTGGGCTTTTCCACACCTGTTGGCTTTTCCAACTGCTTTTTTTTTTTTTTTTTTTTTTTTTTTTTTTCATGTGGTAAGGGAATATTTTTGTTACAAAATTCTATCTAGGGCCTTCATTTTGCTAAGAATGTCTGAGAGTGTTTTCAATTTGCTGCCAGACCAAGCAGTATCATGGCAGAGAGTTAGATATGTTGGATGTTTTCAAATCAGCTGGACTTGATGAAATTCCTCCTAGGATACTAAGAGAAGCGTCTGAAGCAATGCCAGAACTATTAGCTGTCATCTTTGAGGAATCATGGAGTACAGAGATTGTACAAATGTATTGCCTCTTACTATTTTTTCAAATTATGAGGGGGCAGAGGAAGCAATCGTTGAGCCTTCAGAAGTTAACTACAAGGTGAGTGACAACCAGTATGGGTCTATCAAGAACAAATCATATCAAATCTATATGCTTCTGTGACAGGAACTGTGGATAGGGGAGAACAGCAGAAAGATGTATCTTAACTTTAGTAAGGGTATGAGTAAGCAAAAATGATGAGACTATTTTGTCTGGAAGAGATGAACAAAATGGTTTGACTCCTTCCTTTATCTCAGGATGAAATGGTACCTCTGACAGAATGAGTAAGGAACATACTGCTGAGTAATTAATAGAAAAATATTTTTCTACCATCGCAGCTGAATAAACAAGAGTGTTGGCATATTCCTTCTTTTCTGATCTAGATAAGAGCAGCAGATGACTCAGCTGGGGGATCATGTCCAGTTTCTGGTGCTTTAATTAAGGGAGGATGTGGAATACCTGAAGAATCCACAGGAGACAAGTATAGAAAACACGGTTCTTGAGGAAAGGCTGCAGGAACTTGCATAACTTGATCAGGGAAAGAAACAAAGAAGGGGATGCCCAGCAATGATCTTTCTTGTGTTAAGTCTAATAAAGCACTGAAATAAGATTACTTTGGAAGATGTGGAATCTCCACCAGCGGAAACCAGCACAGGTTTGGGCTTTTCTTATTTCAGGCTTCTCTGGCCTCCTCTCAGCTCTATTTCTATATTCTTCTATGATGGTTATACAAAGGCATATAAAGACAGTCATCATTGATTCCCACATGGTCAGATGGCAGCTTCACTAACACTGCAGGTTTAACTTGGGAGTCTTTTGCCCAGTTTGTAAGGTAGAATTCGGGCACCAGGCCCAGGTTGTTCTTCCTCTCAGGTAGGTGCAACTCCCAGGTGCTTCTTGTTTACACTTTTATTGTGCTCTGTGGATTTGAGTGAGCAGCTTCTTCCACTGACAGTACCACTGTATTAAAAAAAATAAATGATGAAGAAGAAGGAAGAGAAAGGTTAGATGTCTACACAATCATGGCTGGCCTATTGGGCCAGGTAAGGTTATGGATAAAGTAATAAAATAATCTGTAGCCAACCCTACATAAGGGCGTGACATGGTTAATGTCATATCCAGCTGCCTCTGACTCTCTGGCTTCAGGGACAGCCGCCCATGGAAATCAAGAGGAAAACTCAAGGCTGAGTCATGCCTGAGCTCCTCTGCTGCCCCACCTTGTGTGAGCTCAGTGTCTTTGGAGGCAGCTTTGGCAGCAGCTTGTGAGGACCAAAGGGTGTTCTGGGAAACAGCATCTGCTGTTCTCAAGCGCTACTCTTGCTGATGTTAAAACCTTATCCTTATTTTACATACATACTTCAGGTTGTGCTTCACTAGCCTTTATTTGTGTGGTTATTTGCTTGAAAGTAGTCTTAGATATGTGCCTGAGATGAGCAGTGCTGTATGTATTCATACTGAGAACAGAAAGACATTGTCCTCCTTCCTTAGGCAGTTCCCAGCAATACTTAAATGACTCTTGAACCACTTTCTGAAATCGTTTCATATGGTTGTGTGTTCAGTCTGTGACCCTGCTTGTACACTCCCACCCTGCCTCCTGCAGCCCGCGACTCCTCACACAATGGTAACCATGTCCTACATCAAATCCTACATCAAATCCTGACACAATCTCTCATCCCAACCAAATGCCCTTTTGGTTTGATTCCATCACTGATGGTGAAGAGTTTTGTCAGTGTGCAACTCCACTATCTTTATGGAGAGTGGTTATCTGGTGAAAAGACTGCACTGTGTCTTTTTGGTGCCACAAAGCACGCCAGACCTTCCTTGCTTAAAGACATGCAAGGAAAGAGGCTTTCACAATAGGACCCCAGGAGCATGCTCCTGATTTCTCCCAGTTTTTGTGGGAGTGTAAAACATGAAGAGAAAGGGTAAAGATGAGGTGAAAGAAAGGCACATCACAGAAATTAGGCTACTGAAAGAATCTAGAGGTGTAGGAAGATTAAGGCAGATGGATGACTCCTTGGTTTGGTCTTCTTAAAGCAATGATTACACTAGCAAGCTGAGAACACTCTAAGAGAAGGGAGGAAAATAGCATGGGTCCAGATTGCACTTGTGTTGAGAGCTACTAACCGCATCCCATAGCTTTCCGAATCACAGGCTGTTTCCAGTCCCAGCAGAGTAGCCACCAGTTATGACATCTGCAGCCCCTGCTCCAGTTTGGGGTGGCAGGGTACACTGTGCTCCTCCCAGGATCTGCTGTGTCCAAGGAGTACAAGACAAATGCGGTGCATGAGGAGGAGTAGACTCCTTCTCCCCAAAGGAATTGTCCTGCTGCATCTTGGGTTGGGATGAAGTTGGAGATAAACCTCACAATTTGGAAAGTCCACCATGTTTGATTCCCTTCTCTTTGTTAGAGGGCAGAAAGGATCCCTGGACCTCACAAGGGAAAAGGATCATTGTTTTTCTGATCTGAACTCTCTAGGAGAAAAAGAAGGCATTACAGCTCCAGGGCCATAGTGGCAGCATGAGCCAAATGGGATAGGATCCCATGAGGCGCTGTCTTCCCAACACATCCATGAATTTGAATTGCCTGATGTAAGGCAATCTAAGCCTACTAGCACTTGCAGAGCCCATTCAAAAAATAATATTCCTGAATCGGTGCAACAAAATCATATCTTGCACTTTTCATACAGGAACCCCGAGCACAGAGGTTAAGACCAGTGCCCTGGGAATCTCAAGAACAACTCCGAATGCTTACCTACGAAGCAGAGGAGCTGTGCTGACACAGCATCACTAGCATTAGCGGCTGTGAATTACTAGTCAGTACTAGCCAATTACTAGTGTTACTGGCTGTGGATTACTAGCCTCAGCATTTCTTTCCAGACTCAATCTACTTTTGCATCTTGCCTTTTCACTGTGCTGTGCCGTGTTGTCCCTGGTACAGCAGATCTTTGCTTGGTGCTCCCTACTGCATGGTTTACACCTGGTGTTACACCTGATGTACTTCAGACCTTCTCTAAAGCTGGTGCAGCTGTCAAATTAAGGTGCAGCTATCTTATGGGGAAAAGCAGGTGACATAGCAGCACATTAGGTAAGCAGGAAAGAAAAGCTCAGAAGTTATGTTGTATTACATGTAACAGTGCACAGGAGATGCGAGACTTTATATGGTTGGGTTTCCAGGCACACAGCACAGAGCCTGGCCGCATGAGCTAATGAAGTCGTCTACTAGCAGGAAACACTTTTCCTTTTTGAGCATTTAACACTGGGGGTAGATGAGACATATTTTCCCAAAGGGCCTTGTAGCTATTTGCTGTTCTGCAGAGTAATGCTGAGAATAAATCAAGCGCTCTTCTGGGTTTTGGAGACAGAGGTGGTTACAGAAAGAACAGCCAAATATTTGGTGGCCTCCTAGAACACTTTCTGCTCAGTGTGTAATAGGCTGTCCCCTTCTGCCTCATCCCTAAATTTGTCCTTTCTCTGCATTCTTCTGTCCCCCTGAAATCCTGTCATCCTGCCCTGTTCCCATCCTATTTTACTCCCATCTGCTCCGTCCCTTGCTTTGTTCCCTCTGCCCCATCCCAACTGGTCTGTCCCCAGGTGCTGT
Source organism: Netta rufina (assembly GCF_964035555.1). Taxonomy (NCBI): domain Eukaryota; kingdom Metazoa; phylum Chordata; class Aves; order Anseriformes; family Anatidae; genus Netta; species Netta rufina. Next base: position 124,001,733 of record NC_140123.1, read on the forward strand.
CCTGCAACTCAGTTTTGAGCCATTTTGTTTCACCTCTCCTCCCCTCCAGAGCAACATAAGGCTGAACACAAGCACAGGTGGCATGGGGGCAGCAGCTCACTAGCTCTCAGTCCTCTGCTTGGGGATGGAGAGGCTTTTTGTGTTCCTTTGGCCCTGAGCGGAAGCACGCTCTGTCCTAGACAAGTCCTCAGCAAAAATAACATCTGGATTTCAGGCAAGCTCTGCTGAGCATGTGCAGGCAGAGCACAGTGATTTACAGTTAGCCCAGATCTGGTTGGTTTTTCATACAGACAGCAAGTACAGGCTGATGCCCCCCGGAATCAGCTCCTGCTAATTTCAAGCCCCTGCATGAAGCACCGAGCTGCCTAAGTTCTTCTGTGAAACCACTGTAGGACATTTTCAGCATGGGCCAACCACCATATTTTTCCCTAACCTCATCCTTGGAAGTTGCTGACCGTCTTTCAAGTGAAATGTTCCTCCAAAAATTCAGCCCAATAGAGAGACTGAAGAAAGAAAATTTCAGCCTTGAATGTTTAAAATATGACACAATTATAAGCAACTGAAAACTGGATCTTATAATCAAAAGTGTTAGGCAAGGTTAAATACAAGATTCATGGCCATCTACAAGTATAATAGAAGGGTGGCTATTTAAATATTTAATTATGGGAGAACTTTCTTGCACGACTGACGTGCAAGGAGTAACAGCTTTTCTTCCAAACACGGGGCATATGCCCAAGAAACACATCTGATAAGGAAAATCAGTAGTGACTATATGCAAACTGCATTGTGTTCTGGTTTACATTGCTTATAGTTATTTTCTCCTTTATCCTTTAGCAGATTCTTCACTGAGTGTTGTAAAGTCCTGAACTGAACCCATCACTAGTGGATGTGTCAGTGAGATAGATGTCAGCTTGAGCCGTGGCGATTTGCCATCGGTGGAAAGCAAACAAATATTACCAGCCAGAGTAATGAGCGTCGTGATTGTAACAGGAACTAGAGCACAGATTTACACAGGATCTCTGTGTTTGGACTCATGAGCCTTTGACTATCTTAGTATGAAAAGTAAGCAACTGCAAAACCCCAGCTGTGCAGAACTATGGACAAATCAAGCTTTTGCTGTTGACTGTTTGACACTCTACCTGCAATACTAGACCAGATGTGTATTACCTATATTTTCTTCACTTCTCAGAAGAAAGCAAAAAGGAAAGCTTTCAGCAAAATAGTCTTTTAAAGTCTTTTATTGAACTCCAATGAAAAAGGATCCAGTACTTTAAAACCTGTCCACTTTTTGCAATTATATAGGAGCTCCATTATTAGATATTATCTCTGTAGCAGACTTTGATTTCCTTAGAACATTAGAGCTTCACCAGCTAATTCAGATGTATCAGAGAAAATACTACTTATGGAACAAGAAATAATTGCTATTTTGCTGAAAGAAGGGAATATATGTAGATATAAAGTCTCCTAAAAGCCACAGCACTAAAGCAGAGATCTTGTCCTTCTCCTGATCCAAACTACAATAGTCACAGCCTATCTTTAATTCATGTAAAATTATGATAACCAAGAAACTGTGAACTTTATTGTTTGGTGAGTTGGCCGCAGTGTGCATCCCTGAAGTAGCATAATGACAGATGTGACAGAGGACCCTGCAGATAACTTGTAGTCTAAAGTGAAGATCAGGCCAGACTAGATATAGCTACATTTATTGCTATTCTGTGCACCAGAAAATGCTAAGAATAAAACATTGAGAACAAAGATTTCCAAGCCTATTAGCAGGCACTCGTGTGATGTGATAGTATCAGTTTTAAGGACGTTGTGCCTGGCAGGGCATCAAGGACTGATGGTCTCTTTTTATTACTGGCATAAATTGATATATATGACCCAAAGCTGACATCTAGCGGGGAGAAGAGTACAGGATTTTTCTTCCCAGGATTTTTTTTTTTTTCTCTCTGTGTATTGCAGACAGAGAGGGTGTTTTGATCTTTTCTTCAGAAGTCATGCTGAATGGATTTTTCCTGGGCAGGAAAGTGAACCAAGATGCTCATTGGCACTAAGCTGAATGTGCATACCTTGTCTCATTTGTGACAAGCATATGGATAGCTGAATACCAGAAGCTAGCTTCACAGTGCTGTCAGCAGGTAACAAGCTCTGAAGGCAGAATTTTAAAAACCTTTAAAAGATGATGGTCTAGATGATCATGCCTGGTAGATTTTGGGAAGAACTTCATGAATACATCTAAGAGGAGAATAGATGTTCACTGCAGCTACAAAGATGATGTCAATGACCTAGTATTTATGTTGTCAGGAACTAAGATCTGCAGTCCTAGACCCAAGCAGCCTCTTGTATAGCAGGTCCCGAAGCAGCAGTGCTATTCAGTTTCCAATTCTCCCCAGCCCTTTGTCTCACTCACTGCCTCAGCTGTGTTGCTTGGGCTGGGAGGACAAGATGGCTGGTAAAACTCCAGGAATGTTTTCACAAGTTTCTGCCTCACCTTCTGCACCTGGTATCACATGTTTATAGGGAAAATATCTCAATTTTCAGTTAGTAAAAATATAAGTTTCAAGCTCTCAGGCTTGCTTGGAAGAATTGAAAACTTGAAGCCTAAAGGCTAAAAAACAACAAAGGGCAAATAAAACTGTCCAGTATTTACTTTTCATATCTTGCAAATTTAAATCAATATCATAAATCTGTTGGCACCTCAGAGCCAGTTTGTAATGCTTAGCAGGGGAAATGGTGGGAAGCACAGAGAAGTCTCACCAGTTCCCAGGCACAGGAAAGGGAGAGGACAGATAGTGCTCCTGGGAGATGGCTGGGTGGGGAGCCAAAGGAGGAAATCTGCAAGGCCAGGGGGAGAGCAGGTGGACCACAAAAGCACTCATAATCCTTAAAAAAATGGCAGAATACAAAGGCTACTTTACTTGTTCATACACTGTAGGAAGTAAAAAATGTCTCCTCCACACACGGTGGTAAATATTCAAGGCTCTGTAGCTGTGGGCTGGAAGAACTCACACGGTCTGCGGATCATCTTTTTGGTGGGACTTGTAGCACATACAGCAGCAGTAAGTTACCAACAGGCTTGAAGGAAATGGTTTGGTTGTCCATAGAGTGGAAACACACAACAAACCTAAAAGGCTTTTTTTTTTTTTTTCAGACCCATTAGTTTCCCTCAGTGACCTGCACAAAGGTGAGATAACATGAAGACTTCCTGGTAGGGCTACCACGTTTTCAACAGACTGAATTTTCCCCATGGGAAATGTCCTTTCACCTCCCCTCCTATTGCCTGTAACATCAGCAGAACATGCAGAACATGCGACAGAGGACACTGCCAGCACATGACTGAACCTCTCTCATCCCTTCTGACAGGCTAATTTAGTGTTTCAATCAAACCCCAGAAAAAAAATTTGCTTCCCTGGGGGTGAATGTGCAGCCTTCAGCCACTGCCAAAGAGCACAGCTCCAGTGCTGTGTCCCAAGCAATTGCTTGGTTGACTAGGTGAAGCATTTTTTGGAAGGACCTTCTAATGATCTAATAGCCAAACAAAGTTAGTGTTACACAAACAGTACAAAGTTTATTGCAGGATTGAGCTTTAATCTCTTGTGGTTGCTTATTGACTGCAGAAAAAATAGTACTCAGTGAAAAGACCTTCTCTGCATCCTGTTTGTAAGCTGTCTTGAAACAGAGGATCTTACCTCCTGCTGCTCTTCCTAGAATCCAACGTAAGTCTAAACTGAGGTCTGAACTGTGAGATAATGAGGACTGGGTCTGGATTAATTAAAATTACAATTTATTCTACCATTAAAGGACTTAGTTTATCTTTTTGCACTTCCTGACTTTGGCCTTCCTAACAGTAGGAGAAGCAAAAGTCATGGTCTGTGTTTTATAGTATATCATCATATATGGTATATGAAGACTTGTGCTGTCAGCTATGGTTGATGTCATGAAGACATACAGAGAGGGCTTGGGATATTTTTACCACCTTCTACCTAATGCCTGCCAGGGTAGACAAAACAATGCTGAAGAAGTAAGTCACGCTTCCTCTTTGTCTTCAAATGATTCCCTCATCCTTAGCTCTTTGCTAGCAGAGAACGGAGTCCTAATTTTCCAGGCATCTCAGTTAGAGAGACATATCCATGTCTGCAATTTGACAGGTTGGATTTGTGTACATAACCTATGTGTTTATCTGTGTCAGAAGTGTACAACATCAGAAACGTGGGACTGGTTTTGGTGAAGCTTGAAACCCCTGCTAATCTGCTGTGGGAGGCTAATCCTGAAAACTAGGGTATTTACTTCTTCCTGTACATTTGTAGAGAAATTAGACCAAAAACCACAGCTGTTTTAAAACTTTATGCTTTCATATACCTTGAAAAATACCTATTTTAATCAGACCCACTGAAGGAATTGCAACAAACAATTTAGCAAATTGATTTTGTCTGTGTTTTGTATGTTTCCTCACACATGGGCACGGTTTGCTAAAACATTAATTTGCATAGTTTTTAGACCTGGCTGGATCACAAGTATGTAAGTGCAGGCATTTGATAGTCAGCATTTATGTTGGTTTGATTAGACATCTGGGTCACACAATGTCACATCTATTCCCTGAAAGATTGAGGGTAGTTCTTAGAATCATGTTTCATGTTTTGGAATTTGCTTTTTGTCAGTGTTTTCTGTCCAAACTATTTGGACATAGTTTGTCCAAATTTTCTATGGTCCTTTTTTAGTGTATATTAGTGCTGTAGTATGCAATGTAAACACCCAGAAGATATTTGTTAAAATAGAGAACTGAAGATGTATAGAAAATATTTTGTGTTTTTCCCCAACTCTGGCCTTGACAATGGCTTGCACTAACAGTTTGGACATAGTTTTATGATGTGTTCATGCCAGAGTATGTTAGATGCAGACTCTTTACTTGCTTCTGAATTTTATGGGCTTGAATTCAGACAAGGAACTCCGTAAGTAATGGTTCAGTTAGGGAGCTGTCCTAAGGGACTATCCAGTGAATGATTTTATGGGACAACCTTTGAGGAGAATTGGTGGAATAAATAATTCAAATAGTTTTAAGATGGAATTTGTGATCGAATTAAATGACTGCTGTGTCTTAAAATAGCAGAGGACCTAAAGTATCCTCTTCAGGCTTTTGTTCATTAAGACAGAATAAAGAGAGATACAGAGATGCAAGCTTCTTCCTACTTTCCTACTTTTTTTGGCTGCATCTTCCAGTTTTCATTATACTAGGGCAGAAGATGAATGGCAAAATTTGCCTGAGGTCAGATGAAATAGTTATTCACATTGGGTAATCATAGCCTGATTAACGAGAAACTGATGTTGGAAAGAAGTTCTGATTCAAGAGGAATCTCAAGAGGCAAAACACCAGTCTTCCCTTAGCTTCTCTAATTCTGGTGGAACTTCTTGAGGTCATCAAACTTGCAAGATCAAGACTTGAAATTTTAGGAGATACCCAAATAAGTATCAATGGTGTAATTCGTTTGTATGGGAGACAGAATATATTAAAGACCAAGTTCAGCAAGCAGTTGAATCCTGATGACTTGGATGTGTTTTTACAAGTTCTTTTAAGTCTGAGGTTGGATTAGATAACCTCCAAATATCCCTTATTTTTGCTAACTCTGCCATGATTCTCTGACAGCTAAGCAGGGATTTATGTCATTTTGGACTTATATTTCAGAAGGAATCAGAGCAAGCTCCTCACACTGCCCTTCAGACTCTAAATTTGTATGAGGGGCAGCCTTGTCAATATTTTGGGACACAAGTACAGGACATTTAGGAAGCTACGCAGATAAATTAAATGTGCTCAGGGACCAGTGTCAAGTGAAGCACTATTACCTCAAGATTACCCTGATATAAGAGCTGCCTCTGTCATGCTCTTTATTCCCCACTGGAGTGTTTTCTAAATACTGTGGTCACTGGGTATATATAAATCAGCCAAACATATTGCAGACCAACATGTGCTACATGATATCTGTCACCTCCCAGGGATGTGTCTGGCATAGGACATCAAGTGGCAAGGAGAAGCTTATGGCACCGCACAAAAGCCCACTGTGCATGGCACAGCATATAACCATGTTTTGATTATTGCTTACAGTCACCCCGGATATATAATGCTGTTTGGGTATCTATCAGCTGTAAGCTATTTACCATGGTGTTGTGTGCTGTGCTGACTGCACTTTGGAGATGGAAACTGACTGGGACACTCTCAGAAAATAGTCTCAAGAACAGGTTGGGCCACCTAGACTGAGACAACATCTCAGCAACTCTTCTACAAGGGGTTCAAAGTTTGCTTTAAATGCCCTTAGAGAACCCTGGAAGAGAGAGTGACAGTTCATGGATCTAATTTCCACTCGATGTTATTCTTTTCTTCAGGGTTCCCAGAGAATCTCTCTGCAATGGCTATGGTGTGTTTGTCAGACTTTGAAGCTCATGCTAAAAAGTATTTACCCAAGATTGCTTGGGATTTCTTTGCAGCTGGAGCAGATGAGTGTAGCACCCGTGATGAAAACATCCTGGCATATAAAAGGTAATGTAAGGAAGAAGTGGAGGGGTGTTTTGCTGGAAACTTTTAAACTATATTTGTGTGCAAGTATTTGGGCTCCTAACACCTTGCCTCTACAAGTAGTATGGGATTTGGGGAAAATGCTGCAAATGGTAGAGTGGAAGACAGAAACCTGACACTGGGCTACAAGTAGAAGTAACCTGTGGGATGGACAATAGGAGAACAGGTGATATAAAGCATGGTAAGCTGAAATGGGAAGTGTAGAAATGAAGTATTGTGGACAATGAGCAGGAGTATAGGATTAGTGTTAGGTGGAAGTGGCCGAACTGCTGGCTGAACTGACCTCTGAAAGAAAAAAAAAAAAAAAAAGATAAAGAGTCTTTTTATATGTTGTTTTCTTTATTGGCTCAGATTCCTGCATTGCAATAGGCATATGAAGACCTAGTTTCCATGCAGCTTCAAAAGCCAAAAAGACATGGGACAACTACTATCTTGAAAGGTGTTTTATTGCTATTGCCTTGCAGAATTCATTTCCGGCCACGTATGCTGCGGGACGTATCTGTGATGGACACAAGGACTAAACTCCTGGGGACTGAAATCAGCTTTCCTGTAGGAATTGCCCCCACTGGCTTCCACCAGCTAGCATGGCCTGATGGAGAGAAAAGCACAGCCAGAGGTACTCTTCTGCTTTGCTGTTTTGTACCAAAAAGTAGTTTGTGGAAAAAAAGATAAAAATGTTTTTCCAGCTCTGCAGCAGAGAAGCCATTAGGATAATTTGAAGTGTGACTGAGCAAAGTGTCCAGGCTCAAAGAGGCAAACCTTCTGACAGCCTGTTTGTGGATGACCCATCACGTTGTGTGGATAACCCACTTGGGTCTGGTGACACAGAGTGCATGGGAAGCTGTATATTGCTATACTTCTCCAGCTGCTAGTAACACCAGATCAGCCCCATGGGAGCTGCTGCAAACTTAGACAGAGACCGTAGACACCATTTCTGAGTTACGCCAAAGAACCACACAGTTCCTCAATGCCATAGCCTCTAGAAAGGACACAAATGTGCTTGGAGAAAAGCAGAACCTCTCTTGCCTAATCATTTGTTAAACTTGGAGAGCTGACCCCTAGAAATATCTTTTTTCCTGTGTGCATTTCTGTGTACATTGAAAGCATTAGACCATGCATTCCTGTGAGGAAGTGGTTGTGAAACGCTGATATTTAGTGGTTTTTAAAACGCTATTTCCAAAATGAAAGCAACAGTTGGCAATTTACCTGAATTCCTTAGCCATGGCCCTGCAACAGCATAAGGCAAATACAGCCAGTTGTAAGCCCTGAGGTGTACTGGCCAACTCACAGTGTTCTGTGTTTGGTAGGATATACATACAACAAGAGTTCAGGTGTTCTCTGTAAACAATGTATAAAAAAAATCACACCCATTGTCTGGTGGGACTGTTCAAGTGACCTTTTTTGTGATTATTTTTCCATACCTCCCAAAGCGGCCAATGCCATGAACACCTGCTACATTGCCAGCACGTACTCCACCTGCATGCTGGAGGAGATCTCCGCAGCCGCTCCTGGGGGCTTCCGATGGTTCCAGCTCTACATCCACCGCAACAGGGCAGTTTCTCAGCAGCTGGTCCAACGGGCTGAGGCCTTGGGCTTCCAGGGCCTTGTCCTCACCGCAGATCTGCCCTACACAGGCAAAAGACGTGATGATGTCCGTAATGGTTTCCGGCTTCCTCCCCACATGAAGCTGAAGAACTTGGAGGGAGCCTTTGAGGTTGGTAAAATGATCTCGTTCTTTCATTCACTGTACTGGTGTGCACCACATGCGACAGAACCACCAGGTAACTGCTGCTTTGGCATCTGCTGAGTCCAAAGCGTATCTTCTCCCCTCCTGTTTCTGCAGCATTCTGGCTTGACCTTCTGCCAGCCTGGCTTCTGGTTTTAACATCCCAGTACAGCTTCCTTAGAGTCACTGATTTCCATCCCCATTATTATTGTCATCCAGAGATACATGCTTTAAGGAGCTGATGAATGTGATTGCTAGCAAGTTTCACGCATCTCCTCCAGGGAGGGAAGGAAAAGACTTCAAGTCTCTGTATTGTTACAGCTTAGATGAGTTTTTTTGCTGTCCTATGGCTACAGGGAGATGACTGTTCCGAGTACGGACTGCCACCCAACAGCTTGGATCCTTCAGTCACCTGGAACGATATTTACTGGCTGCAGAGCCTGACTCGCCTGCCTATCATCATCAAAGGCATCTTGACAAAAGAAGACGCAGAGCTGGCAGTGAGGCATGGAGCTCAAGGAATTATTGTGTCCAATCATGGCGGAAGGCAGCTGGATGGAGGACCTGCCACTGTAAGTGTGAAAACAGATATCCCAAGAGTATTGTATGGACATTTGTGCTGCCCTGGGTATCTGTACACACGTCTTTGCATATATGCTTCTGGCAGACTTGTGTGTTTGTTGCATGGCTGTGGATGTGTGCAGATGTACTTTAGCTTTAAAATGGTAAGATGCATGCCTTGGCATGGGCTGCCCACTCAAGTATTTTCTCAGTGTCTTGGGAGCACTGAACTCACATTGCTGAAGCAGAACTACTGGCCAATTTAATGAAAGTTTTATTCATTAGCTGGTGCAGTGCACACATATTCTTTGTGCACTGCAGCAGAAATAAAATGAAGCTCTGGACCAAAAATGTACAAATGAGAGTATAATGTACTCTCATTTTAAACCTCTGCCAAAACATGCACAAACAGTGCAGCTAGATTTAGTGAGAGATGTGCTTGCATATTCACAGACTCAAATCTAAATGGGAATTCACTGACTTTCATAAGCCTGAAGAAAGAATAACGTATCTGAAGAAAAATTCCTCCACTTTTTAATCTGTACAAAAAAGTAATGGGTTGTTTAACATGTATGTATTTCACTGCTTTAATTTGATCTCCATTTTTCCAATTGTTCATAGTTTATATGTCTTTATTGCATACTATCATGTTTTTACGGATTTTCTCTTCTCTGTTTTCCTCAATAAAATAGAAATTGACACCAGGGAATTCTCTTCTATGTCAAAGGTGACAAAAATAAATAAATAAATAATTCTAAATGCTAAAGGCATAATAATGGAAATGGCATCTATGTAAAGCTTCTTTACATACAGAGACAAAACAATAGATACTTAATTCAGCCCTGTCACCCCTCTGGTACAAACCTGGCAGAAGAAGCTATTGTCACTGCTCTTGGTGAGCTACTCCTGAAAAATTTCAGCCCCAAAATTTTCAGCCTGAAATTCTGAAAAAATTTATGACCATTTGGAAAAATCTATTTAGTTATCTTAGTTACAGCTTCTCTCCCTAAGATGATGAAAAACACACAAGAGAGTGTAAGCGATTGTAGAAATGAGATCTTTGAGTTTGCTACGAAGGAGGGTTAATTAGGTCTAGTGCAATGTCATGCCACCAGTTCTACTGATCTTGGGACCAGAGCCAGCGTCTCTGCATGGTACTGCCCTGCACTGCCAACCTGTCACTATGCTGTGTGCTGTAGAAAAGACCTCAGGGAATCAAGAGACTTAGCCTGGAGGAAATGATATGTTGCCTGTACTGCATAGCAAATTAAATCTTTCATAGCTGCTTTATGGGGCTTGAGGAGGCTTTCAACAGGTGGTCACTAGGACTGCGCTGAAATGTGAGTTTGGCAATTTGGACAGTAGCAAGGAGAAGTTTGACATCCTTTTTACAAACACCTATCTTTCATCATTGGCTCAAATTAAAGTATTATTTACAATGAAATTTATTTTTAAAGTCTTTCAAAATTTAATCAGAAAGCAAGTGAAAATACTTCTTTTTCACTTATCAGAAGTGCTGGAAAGAATATCAATGTAAGGAAAACATTGGAAAATACATGTAGAACTGACTACCTGGCAACTAGAGCATGGAGATGCACTATGTTGTGCAACTTTTGATACCAAGCTATTCATGACTAATTGTTTGGTTTCATTTTGAGAATTTATGCTATTAAAGTGTTGTATACCTTTCTGTTTATGTGGGTTATCTCCTCTTTGTCTTGCAATCAAAAGCTGATCCCAAGTTGAGAGTGGCTGTTTCTTTGCAGATTGATGCTCTGATTGAAGTTGTGGAGGCAGTACAAGGCAGAATCGAAGTCTATTTAGATGGTGGAATACGGAAAGGAAGTGATGTATTAAAAGCGTTGGCACTGGGAGCAAAATGTGTCTTTATTGGACGACCAGCTTTATGGGGTCTGGCTTACAAGGTGAGTAAGGAGGTTTAAGTCTGTATCACAAAATCACACAATGGTTGAGGTTGGCAGGGCCCTCTGGAGGCCATCTGATTCAACCACCCTGCTCAAGCAGGTTGCCCAGGACCATGCCCAGGTGGCTTTTGAAGATCTCCATGGTGGGGGATTCTACAACTTCTCTGGGCAATCTATGCCAGTCCTCCATCACCCATACGGTAAATAAATGCTTCCTTATGTTCAGACAGAACCTCTTGTGTTCCAGTTTGTGCCCACTGCTTCTTGTCCAGACACTGGGCACCAATAAAATTAGCCTGGCTCTGTCTTTACTGCATCCTTCCTTCAGATATTTATAGACATTGATAAGATCCTCCCTGAGCCTCCTTTTCTCCAGGCTGAACCACCCCAGGGTGTGTGCTTTCTTAACACACTCTCCAAGACTCCATTGGTGTTATTTAACAGTCTCACAGAGACAGTTTTCACCAGTGAGGAATCTTAAGCATTTTTTTTGTTGTTGTTTTGCTGAATTTTATGTGGAACCACCCCAAACTGAATCAAACCCAGGCATTTTATTTGATTTAAAAATAACACTGAATTTCATTATTTCAAATATGATTTTGAAGCTCATAACATTGTCTTGTGGGCCCTGATTTCTTGACGTTGCAGCTTGGTGTTATAATACTGTGGGAGTCCAGACCACCACTGCTTTTGAAAACTGAAATTTTTGAAAATTTTGGGCTTATTTGCCACAAAAATGAGTCTGAACATTTTATTTGCTGTCAGCTTATTCAAAAACAATACATGATTTTGATACAGCAGTTTCACAATGGTATTACGAATTCTTTAGAAATATATATATGGAACTCTATCCCACTGACTTTTAAAACTTTTTAACAAGATCGAGCACAGCACAAGTCCTGTAGGTATCCAAGCGTGCCACTTCTGTCTCAGTTCCAGTTTTGCAGCTTCTTGACTCCTAGTGTATTGCAGTGATGCAGAATCATGAATCAGGCCTCTAATGCAGAAGGTAAACATAAAATATTTAAAATTAAAATGTAATTACACAAGTTTTTTTTTGTTTGTTTTGTTTTCCTTGCTAAGGTTTTGCTTTTTAGCCTCTGGATTGCAGCTTTAAAGCTTTTCTCAAGAAGAAAAAACAATATTTTTGTGGTCTAGATATATTTTGTGTCTTTAAAATTTAGACTCAATCAGTGATGTGAGTACTATGGCTTTAAGCAAGAAAACACCTGAGTCTTGCAAGAAATCTGGAAGAGATGGCAGCACTTTTTCTTTTGCCAATAAACACAGAAAATAGACCTATCATGAAAAGGGTGCCACTTTGATTTGTCTGCATTTTTTCCATAATGAAAACAGAGAGAAGGATTTTTTTTTTAGTTCATCTGTGTTTGATATTATATATCTTAGGGTATTCCTAGATATGTGCTTCAGTGGCATTACTCTAGCATACAAGAGAGGGAGGGCATGAGGAAGCAGTGACATTGTCTGCACCCAAAGCATACTTCATTGCGAGAAATAAATAAATAAATAAAATAATAATAAAAAATAAACACAGAATATCTTTCACTATTTTACAGTAAGAGCAAAATCACATGTATTGGATTTTGAGCTTCTTGGAGTTATTGCTTGGAGGAAAAAGAACAGTATACTATTTTTATTCAGCCCTGTATCTGAGTATACTAAAGTTTTTAAAGCTTTACCATATATAAAACTCTCATTACTTCATAAAATAGTGTCAGCATTTTAAGACTTGACATTTTAAAACAAGCCCACTGGCGGAGGTTAACTGAAAACTAAAAAAAAACTACAGCTAGAAAATGTCAGAAGTGATAAACAGCTTTGTTTTCTTTCCCTGTTCAGATGTATCACAAAAGGAAAAACATCTAAATTAATCTGTGATGAACTAAGCACATCCATCATATCATTTTAATCATTCATCTGTTTGAGAGACTGGAATTGGCACTGACTTGAGGGACTGTCCCAGCTCTCACCGTGCAAGCATCCTGCAGCATTGTTCTGTGCCAGTACTCCTTTTACCCTGACTGCTTTCTTTGTTGGAGCAGGGTGAAGAAGGTCTTCAGGATGTTTTGAAGATTCTTCATGATGAGTTTCGTTTGTCAATGGCCTTAGCTGGTAAGCATTTTGCAGGTGATACAGGTTACAGAGGTAATTGGTGATACAGAGGTTATGAATACGATTGGAGCTTCATGTGCGAGCCATCTAAAATCAGAAGCCTGATGGATGGGTAACAAAGAAGGAAACCATGTGAATTGTTCTGGATCCAGTTGCCATATTTAAGGTGATTCTTTGTCTCCTCTGAAACTGCTTTGCATTTCAATTGCCCCAGCAATGAAAAATGCAAGGAGAATGTAGGTTAAAGCAAGATTTCTGACCCAATTTAAATTGAAGAAATGCAGAACTACTAAGTAGAGCTGAGCAAACATTGGAGTTTCTGTTAAACTGGGAAATTAACATTTTACAATATTTATCTTAATCTTTACTAGGGTAAAATATATATATATTTTTTCCCACATGAAAAGTTCAGAAAAACTGGATGCAGAATTTTTCTCTGTCTACCACAGAATACAGCTCATTGGTACAGGTTCAGATCTCTGCATTCCACATGATTAAAAGCCTTTGTGTCTCCTCCAAGCTTTAAGTGTTGTTCCTAGTCCTGTGTTTCTCACCTGTGCTCCCACCTGTAGCTGCCACGTTTGAACAGCACTCACCGAGCAGCAGATTTGTACAGTCTGGCCTCCAGTTACTTACATGAACAAGTACAGCATTCAGGTCCAGTGCAGAAGTATTTAAACATCAACAAAGGGTCCTATCACACTTCTAATAATGTTTTAAAGACTTTCATGCTCCAGTGACTATGAACTCAGGTGGACAGCAATGCTGACTAGGAGACTGAAACTGAAATCCATTGGGGAATTCTTAATAGTCTGGTTTTTTTTGTGTTACTTTTTCTCTAGTAAAGATTACTACAAGGGTTTTTCCAAGAGGCTCTTATGCTTTACTTGCAAAAGGGCATAGAACTTGGCAAGAGCAGCAGGTTGGGAGCTTTTTGGAAGGGCTGTGACATTCCACTCAGATTTGACCAAATGAAACAGTACTTGCAAATCTCCATCTCCAGTCACTTGACACATGGTGGTCTCTCATCATTATGTCCTTTTTGTGCACCTTCCACTTCTGCCTGAATCAGATATTTCCCCACTCTGATTGTTATAAGGATTTTTTTTTTCCTAGTGTCTAACTTTTCTTGTGTGGGAAGCCATATGCCTAACCTCAAGGCAGAGATGTGATTGTGTAGCAGAGCTCCAGGGTGTGAACTGCTGAGGTGTTAACCTAGGCCCACACAGCTCACACAAGATTAGGCTTGTGGGCTGTGACTCAGAGAAGTTTCATCCACAGACCTTTCTTTCTCATCAACATGTTTAATTTCTCCATTTATTTCAGGCTGTGCCAGCGTCTCAGAAATTGGCCGGCACCTGGTTCAGTTCTCAAAGTTGTAAACAGCCTCCTGCAATACTCTCTGAAGAGAAGCAGCCAACAGCTGAGGTTCCAAAACAGACTGAAGAGAGAAAAAGAGGTGCAAATGCAAATGTTGAATGTAGATGTCTGAGAAGGCCTTCAGGAAATTCCTGAAGCAATTAGGGAAGGCTCTGTGTTAGCAGTGGTCACTGTTTCCCCCCCCTCCCCTTTTTTTTGACACCAATGAATTCTTTAATACTTCATATAAATGTTACTTGCTTAAATACATGTAATTTAAACTGTTTGTTCTCTGGCATTACCTGTGTTGGGCCTTACTTCCAAAATCTATTGTCTGGCAGAAAGACTTAGCGGAAAACTATGTCCCTTGCTTCTTCCACTTGGTCATCATACCACATCAGACTGCAGCTGAAGCTACACACTTTCCTGCTCCAGGTAGTATCACAATCAACGCCTGCCATTGCCTGGGTTTGCCAGGATGAAATCATAGCAGATACAGAAATAAAATGCATCAGCTAACAGGCACCTCAGCTCCCCTTTATGGTGGGATGAGTCTTGTCCTCTGCTTCTAAATGCAGAGAAATGAAGTCACTAGTAACCAAAACAATCCCCTGTGCTTCCCAGAGAGTGAACCTGCTCCTTCACTACATGGTTAACGTGGACTAAACTCATCCGAGCAGTGGTCAGGACACATGCATCTTCAGAGCACGGTGCCAGTTTGTGACAGTGCGTAAACAACTCTGCTGGTGCTGTGGTCTCTCATAACAACAACCAGGAGATTTTTTTTTTTTTTTTTTTTTTTTTTTTTTCCCACATGGATGTTTCCTTTTCTGTAGCATTCTTTAAGTGACATCAAGTTTTTCTGCTCTCTCTTCCTTACTCCATCTCCTTTTACCATATTGTTGTCTCTACCAGCCCCCCTTCTCCATTATTTTTCTTCAGAAATATTTCAATCCTCATCTAGGCTATTATTTTTATATATCCCTAGCTAACATGAGCCTTCCAGTGTCACGGACCTTTGCAGATATATGAAAAGCAGCCACAGCCTCCCTCTCCAGCCTCCCCAAATAGGCTGCTACCTCCTGCTGATATCTTTATGCAACACAGACAGGAAAGATTGCTTGGGGAGAGTGTTTTTTTGTGGCGGTTTGGCAGCACTAAGGAGAAAACATTGACTCAGGATGGTTGTGTTCCTGGTTTTCCAGCCTGCCAGAAGACAGCCACCTGCTCTGCTCTCTCCATGCTCTCTTCCCATTCCAGTCTGGGAAGGTTCATGGGAGCACCAGAGCCACTTTCTGTGCTCCAGCCTGGAGAAGGGAGTGAGGAAGAAAGCTGCTGCCCAGAGCTGGGGGAGCCACTGGAGAGCAGAGGTGAGGCAGAGAAGGGGCAGACAGGGCAGAAGTCAGATGATGTTGTTGGTTAATGTCCACTGGGACTTGTCTGTGCCATAGGCTGCAGCGTGAGCAGAAGTACCCTCCTCCCATCTGGCAGGGGGCAGCTAGCCTTGGGTAAGCAGAGCATTCTGCTTCATAAGCACCACAGCCACAGGTGGTGGGGAGTACCCTGCGCTGGCACCACTTCAGCATTGTCTGGCTCTGTGCTGCCAGGCTATGTTTGAAGCCTTATGCATACATTCCTACCAGGCACTTGTGGAGGGGGTTGCATGCTTCCTTTTTAGAAATAGCATTGGAACCTATTTTTGTGCTTTTTTGTGATCAGCTTTAGCCTCTGGAGTACCAAAAAGGTGCTTTTCACCATTTTTTGCTTATCCAAATGCTGCAGCTACAACGTAATCCACTAAAGATGTGTTTACTCTAAATTCTTCTGCCTAGGAGGAGCTTAACAACGCTTGGATTTTAATCTTTGTGTAATGCTCTCCAAGTAAAGCCATAAACAGAATTCATCTACAATGGCTGAAATTCCTGTGTGGACATTTGGTCTTTGTTATAAATGTGTTATGTAAATCAATGGGGAATTGGGCCAGTGCAACTGGAAATAAGCTGAATCTCAGTAAAGAGTTTAACTGATTTAACTACTCAGGCTTAATCAAGTCTTTTTAAAAAGTCTAGGTAAACTACAAATGAAAACATATAATGTGTCTCTCCTTTAAACATGCAATGTAATGTTAAAAATACCTGGAAAGAGATATGGCTTCTTGCTTTCTTTAAAGTAATTTTTAAGTTCAGACAGCTACTGCTTATATGCTACTTTAGGGCTGCACAAAATGGCTGAGGTATGCTGGGCAGCAAAAGAGAACTGCCATCTTGCTGGGCACCTCCTCTGCTTAGTGCACCTTCCAGTCTTCCTATGCACACAAGACTCCATTTCTTGTACACGTGCAGCTATTTTATTCTTTCTCCCCTCTCCTAATCCCCTGGATATGCAAGAACAGGAAGGACTGAGTCATTCAAAGCAGGATTCAGCTGGTGTGGGGATACCTGAACCCTGGAGCTGTTGTCCAAGGCTCCACCATTCAGCTGGTTCCTCTCCCTGCAGGACTCAAAAAAAACCTGTTGCCCTGCTCTTTGGCATAAATTGAAGCACTTCATGTGATCCATTTTAGGAATGAATCAATTTTATGGATTAGGAATGAATCCATTTTAGGACCAGTCTTCTTCAATGTTTTCATAAATGATTTGGATATAGGACTTGCAAGTTCATGGATGATGGCAAATTGGGTGGAGCTGATGACTCCATCGAGGGTGGTGTGGCCTTGCAGAAAGACAAATCAGAGGGTTGGGCAATCACCAACAACATGAAATTTAACAAGAGCAAGGCCAGGTCCTGCACCTGGGAAGGGACAACCCTATATGTACAGACTGGGGGACAAGATGCTGGAGGTCAGCCCCCCAGAAAGGGATCTGGGGGTTTTGGTTGACACCAAGCTGAACATGACCCCGCAGTGTGCTCTGGCAGCCAGGAGGGCCAAACATATTCTGGGATGCATCAAGCACTGCTGGCCAGTCAAGGGAAGGGATTGTCCTGCTCTATTCTGCACTGGTGCAGCCTCACCTCAAGTACTGTGTGCAGTTTTGGGTGCCACAGTATAAGAAAGACATAAAACTGTTAGAGAGTATACAAATTAGGGCTACAAAGATGAAGGGTCTGGAGGGCAAGATGTATGAGGAGCAGATGAAGTCACTTGGAGGTTCAGCCGGGAGAAGTGAAGACTGAGGGGAGGCCTCAAGGCAGCCTACAGCTTCTTTACGAGGGGGACCACAGGGGCATGTGCTGATCTCTTCTCTTTGGTCACCAGCAATAGGACCCTAGGAAATGTCTTGAAGCTGTGATGAGCAGTTCTGGTTGGTTATCAGGAAAAGGTTCTTCACTGAGAGGCTGGTTGGGCACTGGGACAGGCTCCCCAGGGAAGTGGTCATGGCACCAAGACTGCTGGAGTTCAAGAAACATATGGACAATGCCTTCAGACGCATAGTCTGATATTTTGGGTGGTCCTTTGGGGACCCAGGAATTGGAATTGATGGTCCTTGTGGGTCCCTTCCAACTCAGGATATTCTGTGATGCCCATACACATTGATTGTTCTGCCTGCTCCCTGCCGTTCTTCTGTGCAGGGATTGAGGGCTGATGGTGAAATAAAAGGAGATCCTGCATTTAAAGACCCTCATGATGCACAGGAAGTAAAACCAAGATTGTACCACTCTTTAGTTCTGGCATCTTGAGTCTTTTAAATACTTCACTCATCAATAGAAATAAACTAGATCGGATTTTCTCCCTGTTCTCATGTGTAGTCTACAGCAGATTTTATACCAACAGAATCTGCAAATATTTTGCTTGATAAAAGCAAAATAAAGTACAGTCCATACATTTTAAAATTAATATTGTTACAGTCTAAAGACAAGTCAGAAAGAGTGAGCAGAGTTCTGGTCAGATGGCTAGGACTGGGACTCAGAGGACTCAGCATTTCTACTTGTTTTCTGCTAGATTTTCTCCAGGTTTTTCTGAATTGTACAACCAGGGTATAAAAATGCAGAGCAGTGATGGAATGCTGGACCTTCTACCAACCTGCTGCTCCATCTTTGTGTGGTTGTCTTCTTTAAGATACCAAGCAGATTTCAGGGCTGTGTGTGCACTGTCCCCTGCTACCCCCTCTCCTCCAGGGCCAGGGGGATTTGAGAACTAAGCAGGACTGTCAGCAATGAGTGCCATTTCCTTAATGCACAAATGCAGCAATAAGAGCAATAAATATTTTCCCAGTCAAGCTTGTGCCAGTGTCATGCCACAGTGATCAAGTACCAAAGGAGAGGGCTCTGGGAGTGCTAACTGCACTCTCCCATAGAGCTGTGGGCACCAGTATGTATCTGGTGTGACACAGAGCAGACAAAATAAGGCAAAATATGGTACCATTAAGATCTGGGCACATACAACTCACGGCAATGAGCTTTGCAATTGGCAGCTGTCATTTTGCCCCCTTCCCTGGCGTGGGTGAGAGGAACCACACTACCAAGTAACCTTCTGCATAAGCCCTAAGGTGGCCGTAAGAAGGCAGAAAAGAGAAGCTAGCCCTGTTAGTTCACCCTGTTTAGACCTGAATTTCTCACAGAGATAAAAGTGTCTGCAGTGATCTCCCAGAGGCCTTCACATGGAGGCCTTTCTCTCTGTTCCAGTAATAACAAACCTTGTAGGCAGACTTATTGCCAGGCAGATAAGACTCAAGAATAATAGCACATCACACCCTATGATGAACTTCAAGGCTGTACAAGAAGGGACTACATGAACGGTGTTTGTTCAGTCCCGAGAGGGCTAAATAAAGGTGGTAGAGGGGCTCTTGCCACTGCCTTTTGCTACCCAGTTGGAGGGAACACAGAAGGTGCAGCCTGACTTCTCACATGCGCATAGGAAAAAAATGAAAGACAGTGGGCATGAGCTGCAATGAGAGAAATTCCAGTTAGAAATTAGTGGAGAAAAATTCTTCATAAGGCTGGTCACACACTGCAGTGGGACCCCAGAGGTTTAGCGAAACCTGCATCCTTCGAGGCATTCAGAGCTTGACTGTCCAAAACCCTGAGCAACCTCATCTAAACTGACATCATTGTGAGAAGAAACCTCCAGAGGCTCCTTTCGAAGTTGTTGGGGAATATCAGCCCAAAAACAGTAAGAACAATATATCAGATCTGTACACTGCCTTACTACCATGGAGATGCTGAGGAAACACTTAAATATCTATGAAAGAGGCCCCAGAAAACATTTTCTGAGGAAAATAAAAATATTTGTTGAGTGAGCTTAAAAGAAGAGCTCACAGGGTTCCACCAGGCTGAGAGGCTATTGTACAAGCCCATTCTACAAGTTTTCCAAGACTTTGGAAGTTTTCTATGATCTAGATTAAGCTTTTGCCTGTGTATACCAAAGCCATACGCCCCCTTTCTACACTCTGTCCTGCTGCTTTCTGTGTTTGATTGTTGTGAGTATCTCTCATGCAAATTTAAGCAAGGTCAAATCTTCCCCAAAAGCTGTGCCCAAAGAGACTGTAAACATGTGGGTTAAGAACTAATCAAACCCTGCTGCCTTCCAACATCCCTGGAGGATGTAGCAGGGACGTGGAGTCAGGCTATTTACAAGGGTAGTTTATCTACAAAATGGATCCAAATTAAACATTTTCCTTTGGCATATGTTGCAAATTTCTATGGCCTTTAGATATGTAATGCACTCATCAATTTCAGTTGAGGAAACACAGTTCTACCAAAAAGTAAAGGGAAAAAGACTAAATGTTTGTTTCTAGTTAGTTGCTCAGCACAATTGTCTAAGCACACGAGCAAGGAATATTAAAGTAAGTCTTTCTCATCATGAAGATCATGTAAGGAAAGTTTACAGTCATTTTCTCCCTTCTACCAAAAGAAATTGATACTACTGCAATAGGAGAGATTTTCTTTGTTGGACTTGAATACACAAAAACATTGAGGCCTCTTAAGGTAGTGATCATCATACCTTTGTTGAAGTGTCATAAAACTATTCCTCACTATGAGAAACTGTGTTTAGTCATTCAGCATACTGATTCAAAAGTTAATAATTTAAGTCTCGTTGCCCCTTGTCAACGTGTAATCAGAAGACAAAGGAAAATGTTTCCAGGGAACAGTGCCTCCCATCCTGACGGGGAGAACCTATCCTTGGTACATCTATGACTCAAAGTACACCCACTTTTCCAGAGCTGCCAGCATGTAGACATTTTAAGCTTACAGGCACATGATGTTAAGAAACATGTTCATTCTTAATATGAGAAACATATGGGTTATTTGTCATGTGTTTTTTGTTTTTTTTTTTTTTTTTTTTTTTTTGGTCACAATTACTCTATGTTTAGACAGCAAAAGGTCCAGTTAAACTAATACGCATGTCTGCTTTTCTCTGCTTCAGTTCTCATCAGCCTGGACAACCAGGCACAATCTAGCGACCTAAAGCAGACTTTTTTTTTTTTTTTTTTCTGGACAAAGGTATCTGTCCTTCTCTTCCTACTCCTAGATGGTTTCTTTTGCCTGATTGAGCAGTAATACATCACTTCTGTAAAAACATACTACTTTTATCCTACCTAAAACTTATGTGTTCTGCAAAGGTTATTTTATTTATTCATTCTAGTGCCATGTTTCAGTTTGTTCTAAGTGCTGCTGGGAATTTTTCTTTCACTATTTCTCTCTTTCTGTCTTCTCATCTCCACTCTGCTCAGCACCTCTTTTCACCCCCTCCCCACCTCATGATCCCTTTTTCTCCTTGTGGCAAGTGTAAGAAAATGTGTTCTCCTAATACCAGCCAGCCATTGCCCGAAAGTATTTCTGTCACAGTAGGCACCAAGAAAGCTGGAGCACCAACCCTGTTCTTGGGCCATCAGATTAGTAACATGGGTGCAATGGGACACAGTGGGTTGCACAGGTATTACGCTATCTGCTTAGTTCATGAATGGCAATTCTCCAATACAAGCCAAAATTTGCAAGCAATGATTTTCTGAAATGCAGCTCTTAGAAATGCAACCCATTCCTGTCCACCTCTGTATACATCAGGAAAATATCAGATTGTGAAGGACTTGTTTTATGATAAAGCCAAGGAGGAGGAAGACAACATAGTTAAAAATGACTGCACCCTGACACAGAGTGCAGTGTTGGCAAACTTTTTAGATGATGTTAAATTTTGTTTTAGTCTGCAAATCCCTAGCCGATGCTATAGCCTTGAATTCTTTCAAGTTGTTCCTAGTGGTTAGGGGTCTGGCGTGCTCTGGCCTCACTGCTCACTGAAGCTGCACTGTAAGCACTCTCTGGGGCGTACAGTCCTTTCCAGCATCTGCCTGCATGTGCTTCAGGCAGTACCAGAGCCACTCTGTTTGGCAGCACAGAGCAGCTGTCGTGCTACCTTGCAACACCACAGAGCAGCGCCAAAAGAGAAACTGAAGGTGAGGAAGTTCACTCTAGGCAAAATCACAGGAAAGCACCAGCAAGCACCAGTGGGTCTTAAACTGAGCAAAGTGCCACAGTCTGATCTCTGACATCCACAAAAGGCAGTTCAAATGAGGGCTGCTGTGTAGTGATATGTGAAATTCACTCAAACTGTCCCTACAGTCCTCTACACAGCATTCATGTTATATCAAGTGCTGCTCCAGCTAAGCTCAGGCATGCTAATAGATAAGCATGGTGTAAGAAAATGTTTCATGTTCTAAGAGGCTCTATTGCATTGTGTCTTTTTATAATGCCTCTTTCAGGCATTTTATTTCCTTTTTAAAGGTAAAAAGGAAGTACCATTTCTGAGAAGACCATTTCTGCAGCAGCAGACTTATTTTTCCTTGCAAAATGCACATACTGCACAAAATTAATTTGCACCAGCTTCTGATATGAACATACAGAGTCAAGGTCCAGTCTGAGAGGAGCCAAGGAAAGAAGCACAAATAACATTTTTTTTAAGTTTTGTGGGGGTCAGAGAAGGATTTTCAAGGACAGTGTCATTGAAACAGTTGCCAGTATTTTATCATCTGTGTCAGCCAGAAGTTCTCTTCGCCTCGAACAAAGATGGTTTTACTTTCTTGCGGTTATTTGAAGGTGCAGTTTTGCTCTAAAAACATAATGATGGGGGATGATGTTCCTATAGCTTTTCTCCAGGGCTCTCTTTAGTGATTGAACCAAAATCATGACCACAGAATAAAGCAGGGAATTTTGGGAATTTAATGCAAAAATACAGTGCAGCATTTTTAGAGATCCACTACAGCTATGCCTGAAATCAGTGATCTTCTTTCCAGTGATCTCAGTGATTACTTGTGTTTTTGGGCTGCTTTGTCATTTCCCATAGCAGCTTTTAAGGTTCAACATCTTGCTTCAGTCTTCCTATCTATGTTTGAGAGAGAGAAAAATACAGCTCAAGTCAGGGCATTCTGCTAGGATACAAAGACCTGGGAAGGCAATGTAAATATTATGCACTTCAAACTTATACCTAAGCCTTACCCTGGTCCCACACTAGGAAAGAGTTTTGCTAGGACTGTAGTGAACCTCTAGTGAGAAATTACCCTGGTCCCACACTAGGAAAGAGTTTTGCTAGGACTGTAGTGAACCTCTAGTGAGAAATAGCCAGGTGTTTTATGTTGGAAATGTAAAAAATAATGACACAGTTCACTCTAAAGCAAGCCACAGCCTTATTTTGATGAGATACTCTAACACCAGGCATTTCAGAGGTGAATCTTTCTTTCCAGCAGCTTTATTTAACCACTCTATACTTCAGAACATTTAATCACTTCAAAAGCCTCAAGTATCCTGAACAAATACAAAATCCCTTTTCTCACACAGAGTTAGAAATCCCTGCTATAATGGGGGAGCCCAGCATCCAAAAAACTAGAGAAGAGTTGGCATCACCAACAGTGTAAACAGCTACTCCTGCTATTTACATTTAATGTTAATGTTCTCTCCCTTCGTATTAACATTGTGTTACGCAAGCAAGCACAGCTACAGAGAGTTATGAGAGTGAGGATTTACCCTCCCAGGACTTAAGGGCCAAATTTAATGAGACATTCAGACCTTGCTGCATCAAGGACGTTCCTCTGAGAGGGGAGGGGTGGAAGCATCACATTCATTTGTAGCAAAGGAGATGTGAGAGGGAGGGGAAGCAAAATGTCCAAGGTGGTGCAGTATAGTATATAAATGCAAGAAAATCTCCTCCACAGTCTTCTGAATGCTAGAGGTGGAACCAAGGATTGAAACAGACGTCAGTGAGGTTTGTTTAGCATTGAAGTTGATATTGAGCATTTTCAGAATTAACTTCTTCAGTTTTAAATAGTAAATATTTTTTCTCTGTGCATGGAAAAATGTGTAAGCTATTTCTGTATAAGAATAGATAGCAGAAGTTAGAAATGCTTTTAAAATTATTGTTCAATGTAGGGGTCAGTTTGCTTTTCAATATTCTGTCTTTCTGGTAACACTTTGGGATCTGTAAAGACTCTGGAGGCTGATGTCCTGTGTCTGTTTTCTCAGGCAGGAGGAGAAACTGCCAGTTAAACTTCAAGAGAGAGCCATTTTGGCATTGACAAGCAACCCAGAGCAATGTCACTGGCTGGGGTAAGCTGTCTGGTGACCGGAGCAGGAGGATTTCTTGGCAGGAGGATTGTCCAGTTACTGCTGGAAGAAGAGGAGGCACTGGCTGAGATTCGGCTGCTGGACAAAGCCTTTAGTAGTGAAGCACTCAGGAGCTTTGGAAGTGAGTACCATCTTGTGAGGATGATGCTTTGTGGGTATGTGTGCTTTTGTCTCAGGTGTATAGCTTGGGCACCCTTACCTCCCACCCTAACCTGTTTTTCTAGACACAGGCTTTATTTCAGGGAGTTCTTGCTTTATCCAGCACAGAAATCAGGCATAAAACTTAACAGCAAGACTTTTCTTTGCCAGAGCCTGAGCCTTCACAAGGTCAGAAGAAAGACCAGTATACTTGTAGAGCAGCAAACAGCTGCCTTAAGCCTGGCTTCTAATTGCATCAAAACCCACATGAATGCAAAAAAAATCTCACCCTTCTCCTGGGGAGAAGGAAAATGAAGCTAGTGCTGTATCTGGGGGACAGTATAACCCAGAGCATGCTGCCCTGGGCTCTGATGTGCAAGTGGCAAAATTGTGGGTGCCAGTGCTGATGGTTTTCTCCAACCTGTGATCAGTTAGATTAACACAGGCCTGCATGGGATGAGATTTGTGAGGTAATAGCTTAAAATTTGGTTGCCATTATGAATACTGTAGTTGCCTGGATAGCAGAACTCTTTTGTGGTATGCACAGAAGGGCCAGGACTCATTTGCAGAAGACAAGTCAGGGTTTGTTTTCTTGAATGGACTGGAGACAGCATAAATGAATGATGCACCCACAGCCAGAAGCAGTATGTGGTGGAGAAATCAGCTCAGAGTATTGTGCTTTAAATGTCCCATTTCCTGGCATCCTGAGCACTTCTATTAAAATATCACATGGGTACCTAAATTTGGTCATACTCATGAGTCCCTACCATACAGACACTTAATCAACATGCTTTCCTCCATCACATCTTAACCTCAAAACCATTCTTCCTCCATACTGACATTATCTATGTGGGAATCTGTACAGAATACCTGCACACAATTTGTTAAAGAGCCACAATCTTTCTATAAAGTGCTGAAGTGTCAGTGAAGAACAGTAACAGTGCAGCATAAACCTGGTGCAAATTGCACAAGCCTTTAGGAAGGTTTTATATAATCTTGACTTCCTCCTTATTAAATCTCATTCACCATTTCACTATGGATTTGCTTGATGCTCTTGAGCCTCGCAGCAGTCCTTTCTGCTCTGATTTCCAGGGAGGTCCCACAGCCTGCAATTGCAGTATGCACAAGCTTCTGCAGCACCAGTAGTGTGTGTGGTTTAGCACTGATGCAGCAGGGCAGCACAGAAACATCTGCTCTGTGCCATGAAAACTTTGTGGGGACTGTGGAGCTTCCTGCAGAGCAAAAACAACTGTGTGTGTGAGCGCAGCCTTGGCTGGGCTGCCGCGGAGTTTTTGCTGATCCTTTTTTTTTTTTTTTTTTTTTTGTTAAAAAGAAAGCTCTGTGCCTTCTTTCCTTTTCCTCCCACCTTTCTTTCCTGAACATTGCCCAGATACCACCCTCTCCTACTCTTACTTTATTCCTGCTGCCTATCTGACCAGCACAGGAGGAAGGGAAAAAACAGATATCAGAACATTTTTTATTTTTTCTTTTCCCACACAGACAGGTAGTAGGAAGAGCAGGCAAGCAGTTCAGGTGTGTTTGGACTGCCTTAGGCCCTTACATTTGAACTGGTGGTCCTTCTGTCTGTATCAGCCTCTATAGCTATACCTCTTCATGTGCTTGTGCTCAGGACTACCTGAAATAGTTTCCTGCCATTCCCTCTCAAGTCCTTCCATAGCACAGCACTTTCTGTTTGGAATGCAAAACCTGTGGGGCTGAAGTCTTCTCCACCATTATTTCTCCCCGTTAGTATTCTCTCCATTATTTTTCCTGCAGGGACTTTGTCTTACTGGCACATGTTGTTTGGATTTCTTGTATAGCCAGGAGCAGGGCTGAGTCATTTTCTTTCTCACTGAACTCTTGAGCACATTTTGCTTGCAGTATCTTTGCAGAGACAGGGTTGTAGCTAGTAAGACAGGAGCACGTGCAAGTTGAACATTCCAGTAGCTGAAATTGGGACAGAATAAACATCTCAGCCCCCACAGAATAAAGACACTAATAAATTGCATTGAAAATGCAATTGCCTTTACAAATGAAAAAAAAAAAAAAATGTAATTAAATTGAAATTAAACATGAAAAAATTGCCTTTACAAATGAAAATACAATGCAATTTCTAATTTTATCCCATGAATGAAAGAATTAGATCATTTTTATGAAGCATCCACTTAATCAGGAAAGTGGAGAGGTCTCATGAGCGCCTCTACCCACCATCCACCCTGCAGCCCTTAGGAGCTCCATAAAAGAGCACCAAGTACTTCAAGCTCCTGAAATCCCACAGACGTTACTGGTTGCTTGAACTTTAAAGAAGACTTTGAATAAAGAAAGACAATTTAGGGCAAATAGTCTACATTGCTGAGTCAGACAGGACATTGTATTTTACTAAGTAAGCATCCCATTTCCATGCAAAAAGTACCCCGTAGCAAGCAGGGAGCATTGCTCGCAGCAGCTCAGAAGCCAGAAAAACTATTGGTGAAGTACAAGAAGCTTTCTTAGTGGCTATGTGCTTTCTCATAACTACAGAATGCAAAAATGGAGAGCTGGGTTGAATTTATTCCCTTCCTCCCTCTTCTACCTGATGCACACGCAGGTTTTGATGCCTGGGCAATGGTCTATGAAGACAGAAATCAAGTTTCTCCCTGCTGTCCGTCTCAGACTGAAACCACTATCTCTATCATTCATTTTTTCCCTCTCTCTACTTTCAAGCTCACCTGTCGTTTTCCTCTTCCCAGAGCACGCCAAGAGCAGTCTGCTGATTCCTCAGAGAAAGCTTATGTTGGTAAGGCAGTGAACAAGGTCCATGTTCTATTTTCAAGGGCAACTTCTTCTGACCAAAGTAGGAGTCAGGAGCAGCTTTCCTGTCTCATATCACACACACAACTTAAATTGCAAGCCCAAGCAAGGCACAAAGCAGCTGGACAGTGGCTTTCCAATGACCGCTACCAGCTGTCTCTGTGCTCAGCTTTATAAAAGGCAGTTTCTTTTATATTTTTCCTGAAAGCTTTGGTTTTCATGTGTAAAAACCTCAATTTGTCTAGCTTCAGCCTAGGTACAGTTACCACTCTGAAGTGAATGTAAGTCAGAATTTACATTGTGAAAAACATATCTTTCAATCAATTCACAGTGGAAATCACTATAAACCACCTGAAAACACAGCCTTAGGAAATTAATGCATTCTTTAAAATAAAAGAGCACCAGACAGCACGCGGCAGTAGTAGTGCTGGAGGGCAGCAACTCTAGTTTTAGTAAGAGTTCTGTAAATGTTGAGCATTTACTTTCTTGGTTCATATTTCAGATCAAGAAGCTGTAAAGAGGGAAAAAAAAAAAAAAAAAAAACAAAAAACAAAAAACAACCTCAAACTTGTTGCATGAGAATAATTGTTAAATTAATTCAGGATGAAATTCTGTCTGGTTCCACAAATGAGGAGAGAAAACCAGGTAAAAAGATTAAAAGATAATTCCTACTCATTTCTATTTCTTAGCAGCTGTATCTGTTAGTGTTTTTCCATTAAAGATATGGGATGAAATCCTGCCTGCTTTGGAGGCAGCGACAAAAAAAAAATAGGGTAGACAAGATTTCGGTCACGGCTCAGGCTAAAAGCTGTACAAATTTTATCAAATTCTCCCCTTATCTAAACGGGCCATTGAATTCCTCTGGACGAGGGCACAGCATCGGCCTGTGCCTCGGAGCCCCCTGCCAGTAGTTGTGCCTGGGGAGCCCTCTAGCGCACGCACAGCAGAGGCTCAGGAGAGGATAAGTGTTGGTGTAGTGACACTGAGTCCTTAGAAGATGTACATCATGCTGAGAAAGTCTTCTCCCACGACACAGCTGCAGCCAGGCCACCAGATTTCGCAGGAGGGCAGCATGTCGCCGGGCTGCAAGTTTCTCCATGCCATCAGACTGTGCTGACTCGAAGCATAGTTCTGGACTGTATTAGGATGCTGCGCAGCAAAATTTAGGAGAAGGGTGGCTCCAAGATCGAGAACTGTCACATACATTAGCTGCTGAGGAGCAAGGGAGCTTGACCAGGAAGATCAGGGATTAAAGCAAGCCAGGGCTGAGGAGTGTAGCCTTGAGAGTTCAGATTTGGACCAGAAGGATATGGTTGCTAAAAATGGTCCCACCGTCCACAAGCTGAAATGGAGCCAGCACTAGAGTTATAAGAGGCATGGTAAATTGTGACCTAGGTAGGTGAAAAAGGAGTGGTTCCAGAACTGCAAGTAATGTATTAGAAGAGTTGCAATATGAGCAAAGTCAAGGAGCAGGAATTAGGTGTGAACACAGCTCTGTGTACACATTCATCACCTGAAGATGTGAGCATGAAGTGTCTGGCTGTTTGGTACTTGGATTAACACTTTTATTAATAGCCAATCACCAGAACATACGTAGCTAAAGCTTCTCCCTCTGAAATTTAAAACAGATTGATGCCATACCTGAAGGAAGCTTCAGGCCCTTGACAGAAGTGGGGAAATTTCATTTAAAAAAACAAACAAGCAAAAAACATGTCAAATATTGGCTGCAAACATATGGTAGGTAAACAACATAGACCTGTACAGCACTGTAGTTAGCACTTGGCAATACAGCCACTGGAAAATGCCTTCTGTTTTGCCAGCCTTAAAATATTGCTTCTGTTCCTGGGCAGTCAGCAGCACCCAGGAACAGCTTCAGCATCTACGCAGTCCTTCACCACTCCTGTCAGAGCTCAATTTACGGTGCCCAGCAGGTCTTTTGTTTTGCTGTCTGCTTCCCTTGCAGGATTCCAGGGCAAGACAGAGGTGAAAATCCTGGAGGGGGACATCCGAGATGTGACATTCCTGTACCGTGCCTGTCAGGGGGTCTCCCTTGTCATCCACACAGCTTCCATCATTGACTTCTTGGGCCTTGTAGAGACGCAGCTGCTCTGGGAAGTCAATGTAACAGGTAAGCAGGCAAAGCACCTTTCTCAAACCTCTTTCTATTAAGTGCTGATCATCATCTGCTCAGGAAAGGGAACACCTGAAGTGATTTGGTTTTGAGCCAGATTCACTGGGTTGTTGTGCAGTTTGCACAGCTACACATGTGAGTGAAAGCCATGCATAGCCCTATGCAGCTCTGGCCACCTCTACAGCCAGTGTGCATCAGTCACGCTCTGCAGGGCACTGCAGGGCTGTTCACTCTTGTTTAGCACTCACATACACCGATCCTGAGATCTGCACAGTCTTTGCCTTTAGAGGGGAAAGTCATAATTCCATGCTCAGTGGACATTTTTGGAAGCAATTCATCTCTGAAATCCCAATATGCATCTAAAAAAAATCTGTAACACAATTGCCTGCATACATTTTCCAGTTTTTACAAATACTACAGGCTTTCACTGCAACTACAGGAAACTTTGATTGCCAATGCCCCAGACTGTGTGTCTCTCTGCTTCCTATTCTTTTCCTTCTTCTTCTTTTCCTTTGCCTTCATTTGCTGTTATGTCTCTGTGTGTATGAGTGCAGTTCAGAGAACAGGTACTTTCCCACTTTGAGCTCGTTACTAAGATTTCCCTGGCAATCTCAAGGCCGTGGGAGGGAGGGTTTTTAGTGACTTCAGCAATGGGATCTTCTTTTCTACTAAGGGCTTCCTGTTCCTTGTAAAGAAAGGTCAGATTAAGGGGGAAGGTTTGGGCTCAGGAATGGCCCATGTGGTATCAGCTGTCAGGAAATTTCAATGTATTTCCAAAAGAACAAGTGCATCCCCCTTCCTGTGATCCCTCTCTATGCCTTTCAGTAAACAGGTTCTGCTTACCCTCCATGCATGCTGACCTCTCAGGACGTGTTGCTCCAGCTCCTGGGTGAGGATTTGGGGAAGATGTTCATATTTACATTGATAGTTTTTCTGGCCCTTTGTTCTTCTCTACCACAGACAAAGGCCTTCTTCACAGAAAAATATGGAACATATTTGTATAGCAACACTTTTACAAATATTGGCTACACTCCAGTGCTCAGAGGAAGAGAGTGTTCTTTGTAGATGAGTTGTCTCTTACACACATCTTAAAAACAGTGAGATGTCATATTTGTCATTTCAGCCTGGCCTATCACTTGCCTATTTAGCTTTCAGAGCCTTTCATTTCTAGTCACTCAAAGCCACAGATTGAAAGCGGCCACAAATTAGGGCCCGGAAGGCAGTTTTTCGGGTCCTTGCCAGGAGGGAAGAGCAAAAAGGCAAGTTCCTGTAAACATGTCAGTTTTTTGGTATGAAAAATAAATACACAGGGGCTGTAGTTCAGAGAGGAGATTTATAAAGCTTTCTCTTTATGACCACCCTCCTGTTACAATCTGTTTTTCACAGCAGAATGTGTTGCCTATACCCCTTAAAAAATACAAAATAAAAATTAAATGTCCCAAAAGCAGAACGGAGCTGGATCAGAGCTAGAAGGTTTATTTGTTTGCAGTGTTATTCCTTTCAGCAGGTTTAGATTTAGGCACAAAATATTCAGATTCCCCCTGACACAGTGTGTCTGTGGATAAATTAATTTTGTCTGTGAGGGTTAGCTGAAAACAAGTGGTAAAATGAAAGCACACACCAGTACTGCTCGCAGATCAAATAGCCACTAAGGTCAGTTGCTGAATATCAAAGTCCTCTTCCCTTTTCTCCTCCATTTCTACTCTGATGCTCTTTCAGCTTTCCAACCAGCCAAGACACTGCTGTGTACTTCACGGGCATGCAGCATGAAAGTTTTGTTTCTCCTAGAAAACAAAATTTTTATAATAAAAATGTGTCAAGGAACCAGATGTGTGTGTGTTCACAAACCAGAACATAAGCAAACAAATTCTAGTTAATTCCCACTCTTTTTTTTTTTTTTTTTTTTTAATTAAAAAATCCGCCTTGCTTCTAATTCAGGCCCATAAACATAGGACACCTAAGGAGGGAAAGTTTCCAGCTCTTTTCAGCTTACCCATATGGGAGCAGTCTGGACGGGAGCAGACCCAACCTCCCCCATGGGAGCTGACAAATCCCAAGCACATATAGGGGATGGGTCTGGTAACTAAGAGATTGCACTTCTTTTGGCAACCCCATTCTCCAAGTGGGAACCTCCATACTTCAAGCCTTTTGAATGGGATCTCACAAAGATGATGCGACAAAGCAAGCACATGTGGATGTGGCATCTCCACATTCAGACCTCAGGTGGGAGTGTGAGAACCTCAATGAATTGTAAGTTAAATTTGCTGTGATGCAGGTGTTTTCTCTGGCTCACATTTCACACAATGCCTCAAGGGTACAGTATCTTTTTAGGAAGAGAAGAGACTTATATTAAATTTTTAGGAGGAAGGGAATTAAATAATAATTAAATATAATCCAAACAAAAGTGCCCTCTATGAATCAGTTCTTCAGGTCTATATTCAAGCTTGGTTCTTGCAATGCTGACTGAAACCAAAAGGACTTTGTGCAAATAGAACTTACAGACCTGGTCTATGGAAGATTTACTTTATTACCTGCTAAGTCAAAGATGCTCAAGTTCCCATTACTGTAAGAACCTTTTCATTTTTTACCATGCAACCTTCATTTCATGAGTTAACACTTAACCATGTGCTGTTAAAAATATAGCACATTTTGTTAGGGTGAAATTGATCCCAAATGGATATCAACTACTAAGATAATTTTATGTTTGCTTTGTTAAAACTTGCTATCTTTTTTGATTTTATCCAGCTCCTCTGTACTTTATTACTTTCCCATATTTTTCAAACAGCATCAATGGCAGGAATAGCTAATTAAACTATTACTATATTTAATATAATTTACTAATTAAATTTTTTTCCCTGCTTGAGGAGTTCCAGGCTGGAGCCCTTTTCAGCCAACCCAGCCACATGCAACCTAACTTGCACATTTCTCTTTTGAAGGTACTCAGATGCTGCTGGAGGCATGTACCCGTTGTAACGTCCAGAACTTCATATACACCAGTACCGTAGAAGTGACAGGCCCAAACTGCAGAGGTGACCCAGTATTCAATGGTGATGAAGATACAGCTTATGAGTGTATGTCAAAATCCATTTATGCCCAGAGTAAGAGACTGGCAGAGGACTCTGTGCTGAAAGCAGATGGCCAGATGTTGAAGGATGGAGGCATGCTTCTGACTTGTGCCCTGAGGTCCATGTACATTTTTGGAGAAGGATGCCCATTTCTTCAAGGTCATCTGGATAAGTGTCTGTTGAACAAAAATGTTTACCTACGCTTCTCCAGGAAGGAGGCTTTAGTGAACCCCGTGTATGTGGGCAACATTGCCTGGGCACATGTGCAGGCAGCCAAAGCTTTGCAGGTCCCACAGAAAGCCAAAAATATCAGGGGGCAATTCTACTACATCTCAGATGACACTCCTCATATGAGCTATGCAGACCTAAATTATGAGCTTACAAAGGACCTGGGGTTTGGAATTGAGCCCCGGCTCCCCATGCCTCTGACAATGTTGTATTACTTCTCACTGCTGCTGGAGATCATGAGCTTCTTACTCAGGCCCTTTGTCAGGTACGTCCCCTCCACCAACCGTCACCTGGTCACCCTCCTGAACACCCCATTCACCTTCTCCTATAGAAAGGCACAAAAGGATTTTGGCTACATGCCCCGTTACACATGGGAAGAGGCCAAGCGGTGCACTGGTCAGTGGATTGCCTCTGTGGTCCCACAGAGGAGGGAGCACTTGAAAATCAAGGCTGCCTAAATCTTAAGAGGAGATGAGACCAGGCTGAACAAGTAGGGCCATGAGCTGAAGAAGAGCTGGGTAAACAGCAGCAGCACATAACTACAAATGGAAAAAAAAAAAAAAAAGAAAAAAGAAAAAAGAAAAAAAAAAAAGAAAGAAAGAAAAGTGCAATAGCACACTCATCTCCAAAAACAGAATAAATACATGTGAAAAGTTAATTTGTTTGTTGAGGACAGGCTGATCAGGTTATTGTATGGTCCCCATCCACCTAGTCAGCACGAAGCTGTTATTTTACTAACTCCACACAGGCAATGATTTGAACACACCAGCCTTCCTTTTTACTCCACACAACCTTTAAGGCCTTTTTAAAGCAATAAGGGCACAATTCGTCCTAGAACCATGACTAAGCTTTACAAATAAATAATACTATGCTATATTCTACTCACTCAGCTCTTGCCAGTATTATGCACCAGGTACAAGCCACTTGATTGCAGAAGCTGTTACAAATCTTGGTCAATTTTTCAGGACTGTTGTATAATTTTCTGTGCTGTTCACTTGACAGTCCAACCTGTGAGGCATAGGTGAGTCAGGCGCAGCAGGCACTGTGAGGGCAAAAGCACAATGGTATGTGCCATAGTATTGAGCAAGGACAGTTGTGTGGAGAGAGAGGAGCCAAGTTAAGACTGTTCCTCATCCATTATCATTTTCCTACTTATGATTTATTATTATTATTATTATTTTTTTTTAATTTGGTGGCAGCCTGTGAGAACAATAACTGTAACAAGATGGAAAGGTGAAAAATATTGCAGGATACTGAATATACTGAAGGGACTCCCCTGCAGATTCAAGACGTTCATGAACACTGAGGAAAAACAAACAGTGCTGAAAAATAGTATCATGCTATTTTCAGATTTCAGATGGGAGCAAAGGCTAGCATAAGCTGATAAATGCATATGTGCTGTCCTTGTGCTTTTCTGATATCCCTATGAGTTTCTGCAGAATTTACAACTTGATTTTAGGGCCAAAAATGTAGAACTTGTCTGAATGAATACTTTGTCTGAATAAATTGGTGTGATCCAGCATTTTCTTCCTAAATCTAAAATTCACTTGCTGAAAACAACTCTAAAAGATGGGATGTTCTGTTCAGAATTGTGTGAACAGAAACACTTTACCATACTCTCATTTCCAGATATTCTGGCAGTTTATAGTCTGTGCTGAGTTTAATTATTCAGTGTCCTAGACATTAGATAGTACCAGTGCAAATATTACCATTTTCTTTAGTAACATCCTAGTTTAAGTATGGGATATCCAAAGTGGTAGAATACCAGCAACCAGAACTTGCAGTTATATTCTGGGGGCAGAGGAATAAGTCTTTTGAGCTTCCATTGAAGGTTTTGTACTCAGCAAACTAGTACTGTGGATGTCATTTGAATGAATGCCATCACTTCTCTCAACATCTCCATCAGAGCTCCTCCATTATTAATAAGAATGCAAATCTGTCCCATACTGAAAAAGACGCATGAGAGTGAGGAGGTTTGCAGATACCTTAAATAATAAAGGATTTCAAATGAAATTTGGAGTTGTAAATTCAGGGATAGAATCTGCCCCAGGAAAATTGATGCGTGTGAGGAGGACTAAGGAGAATCTCCATCCTTTACTGGATGCGGGGGGAAACTTAGTTACAAGAGATGAGGAAAAGGCGGAGGTGCTCAATGCCTTCTTTGCCTCAGTCTTTAGCGGCAATACCGGTTGTTCTCTGGATACCCAGTACCCTGAGCTGGTGGAAGGGGATGGGGAGCAGGATGTGGCCCTCACTATCCATGAAGAACTGGTTGGTGACCTGCTACGGCACTTGGATGTGCACAAGTTGATGGGGCCGGATGGGATCCACACAAGGGTACTGAGAGAACTGGCAGAGGAGCTGGCCAAGCCACTGTCCATCATTTATCAGCAGTCCTGGCTATCAGGGGAGGTCCCAATCGACTGGCGGCTAGCAAATGTGACACCCATTTACAAGAAGGGCCGGAGGGCAGACCCGGGAAACTACAGGCCTGTCAGTTTGACCTCAGTGCCAGGGAAGCTCATGGAGCAGATCCTCCTGAGAGTCATCACGCAGCACTTGCAGGGCAAGCAGGCGATCAGGCCCAGTCAGCATGGGTTTATGAAAGGCAGGTCCTGCTTGACGAACCTGATCTCCTTCTATGACAAAGTGATGCGCTGGGTGGACGAGGGAAAGGCTGTGGATGTGGTCTACCTTGACTTCAGCAAGGCTTTTGACACCGTCTCCCACAGCATTCTCCTCAAGAAACTGACTGCTCTTGGCTTGGACTGGCACACGCTTCGTTGGGTTAGAAACCGGCTGGATAGCCGGGCCCAAAGAGTCGTGGTAAATGGAGTCAAGTCCAGTTGGAGGCCGGTCACTAGTGGCGTCCCCCAGGGCTCGGTGCTGGGGCCGGTCCTCTTTAATATCTTCATCGATGATCTGGACGAGGGCATCGAGTGCACCCGCAGTAAGTTCGCAGATGACACCAAGTTAGGTGCGTGTGTCGATCTGCTTGAGGGTAGGAAAGCTCTGCAGGAGGATCTGGATAGGCTGCACCGATGGGCTGAGGTCAACTGCATGAAGTTCAACAAGGCCAAGTGCCAGGTCCTGCACCTGGGGCGCAATAACCCCAAGCAGAGCTACAGGCTGGGAGAGGAATGGTTGGAGAGCTGCCAGGCAGAGAAGGACCTGGGAGTGATGGTGGATAGTCGGCTGAATATGAGCCAGCAGTGTGCTCAGGTGGCCAAGAAGGCCAACGGCATCCTGGCTTGTATCAGGAACAGTGTGACCAGCAGGGCTAGGGAGGTGATCGTCCCCCTGTACTTGGCTCTGGTGAGGCCGCACCTCGAGTACTGTGTTCAGTTTTGGGCCCCTCGCTACAAGAAGGACATCGAGGTGCTCGAGCGGGTGCAGAGAAGGGCGACCAAGCTGGTGAGGGGCCTAGAGAACAAGTCCTACGAGGAGCGGCTGAGGGAGCTGGGCTTGTTCAGCCTGGAGAAGAGGAGGCTCAGGGGCGACCTTATCGCTCTCTATGGGTACCTCAAGGGAGGCTGTAGCGAGGTGGGGGTTGGTCTGTTCTCCCACGTGCCTGGTGACAGGATGAGGGGGAATGGGCTTAAGTTGAGCCAGGGGAGTTTTAGGTTAGATGTTAGGAAGAACTTCTTCACTGAAAGGGTTGTTAGGCATTGGAACAGGCTGCCCAGGGAAGTGGTGGAGTCACCATCCCTGGAAGTCTTCAAAAGACGTTTAGATGTAGAGCTTAGGGATATGGTTTAGTGGGGACTGCTAGCGTTAGGTCAGAGGTTGGACTCGATGATCTTGAGGTCTCTTCCAACCTAGAAATTCTGTGATTCTGTGATTCTGTTATTCTGTGTCCTGTTTAAAAACAGATAAAAGGCATTATTTAACATATTTTATTTTTCTCAAGGCAGATGAGCAGCACATCTGTGTGCAGGGGGCTGTATTACCTCTATGATGTGATCCATATTCTTCAACATGAAGTAAACAACAACAATTTTTTAATACTTAAGCTAATTCTACAGTGAGGTCTGATTGATCTTGTGGCAGCAATTTACTAAGGTCTTGTCCCATCCCTTTGTCCAGTAGCAAAGCCAACAGAACAGACTCAAGCACTTATATCTCAGCCGTTCCAGCCTGGAGTTTTCAGCACAAACTGCAGACCCACACAAAAGGTCCACTCAAGCAAACACTCTGTTTTCCTATCTTTGTTCCACCAAAGGGGTGAGGCAGAAACCTGTGACTGAAGCACCTTTCACTATCAAAGCTGTTCACTCAAGTGAACTTAAGTAGGAGCAAGCAAAAGTCTCCCATTTTTTTTTTTTCTGCTAAATGTACAGCATTTTGAAGCAAGCTGTTGACAGTGACCAAATGAACAGCAGCCTGGTGGCATGGAAATACCTGAGGCACAAATTTTGTGTGCATCACAGACAAATGCAGAGCAATGTTTTTTTAGTCATCCTTGTCTGGATATAATTTGGCCAATCTGGTTTAAAAAATAAAAATAAAAAAATTGTAAGCTAGCCAATTGTCCTATTCAACCAGTAAAACATGGTTTGGGATGGTCTTTAGTTCACAGGCACTTGAGGGAAGGATCCGCCCCTGCTGCTTAGCTCTATTGTCTGCCTTTCCACAGTTTTGCTTAAGCCCAGGCCTTCAAAATTGGCTGAAATGAGATCAAATCAATCATGAATCAGACATCTACTCATTACCAACAACAGCAGCCAACCACCCCTCAAACAGATGCTAACAACTGCACAAGGCACACAAGTGAGAGAAACAGTGTGTTTCTGCCTTGCTTGTGCCAGGTTCAGATATGTAAATCTCAGTGTCTAAAATATGGAGCAGTTTTAGGCCATTTAATTTTACTCATGTTCCCTAAAATTTCTTCCTAAAAGACTGATAAAAACAAGTCCTGCCAGGACTCCGAGTTGCAGAATAGTTCTTGGTAAGAATGATTTGCCCATGAAGGTCAGTAAGTAGTCCAGGTGTGACTTGCAAACAGGGAACATCTTACTTATCAGTGATTCCAATAATCATAACTTTATGCTAACAAATACATTTCCAGACCTCTCCATTCATGCTCTGTTCATCTCCAGATAGAGCTCCATCTTCTGTTGAGCTCTGTTCCCCTCCCATCCAGTTCCTTTGCCCTCCACTACCCTTAGTCAGATAATCATAGAACAACAAAAGGGTTAAGGTTAGAAGGGACCTCTGGAGGCCATCTGGTCCATGTCCCTTGCTTGAGCAGGGACACCCAGAGCTGGTTGCCCAGCACCACGTCCAGGCAGCTTTTGAAGATCTTCAAAGTGGGAGAGTCCACAACCCTGGGCAACCTGTGACAGTGCACTGTCACCTGCACAGTAAGGAAGTGTTTCCTGATGTTTAGATGTTTAGAGAAAGTCTTTCATGTTCTAACTTGTGCCCATTGCCTCTTGTCCCGGCACTGAGAACCACTGAAAGAGCCTGGCTCCATCTTCTTTGCACTTTCCTTCAAGTATTTATGGACATCGATGAGATACCCTCTGAGCCTCCTCTTCTTTATTCCCCTCTGTGCATGTTCCATTGCCCTTACAGTACTTGTGCTTGTACAGTTATTCCTTGTGCCCTCCTCTGTTCTCACTATGTTCACCTCTGGACCATCGGTGCATTTTTCCACTCCTCTCCCATCCAACCTTCCTCTGTTCCCTGCCACACCCCTCAGTTCATACACCTTTCACCATTTTACAGGTGTGGGAAGATGGGTGTTAGACCTCACAGCCATTCCAGGCAACCCAGAGTCTTGCTGTCCAAAAACCTGCTCAGGGATGGAGAGAAACCAGGACTCCATAAGAGTGTGATTTGCTTTAACCCCAAAGCCCAGCTGCCTGCCCAGGGCACTCACGTATCTAACTCTCCCCACTCTCTGAGTCTCTTTGTTCCCCTGATCCCACACAATCAGAACTCAAACCTGCAGGGCCACCCACCTCTGCACCCCACACCCTGCTGCCCTTCCTAGGCTTCAGAAACACAGGTGTCCAGGATCTGCCCACTCTTTGAGCAGAGGAGAAGAGGGAGGCTGAATCCAAGGCTGGGGTTGTTTCACTGTGATCCATCCCACACAGCTTTGTTACTCTGGACTCTGGGACCAGTTTGGTGAATGTGCTTTCAGCCTCACCATTCATATTCTTTTCTTCTTCAGTCTCCTGCATTGCTGGCTTTTTATTTTTCTTTTTTCTCACCACTTCATTCCTTTACATTCCACTGCGTCCATACTCAGTTTCCCTCTATTTCTGTTTCCACTCCCCTCTAGGCCATTTGCCATCTGTTACCATCCATTCACCACAATTCATTCCCCTAAAGTTGCCTGTTCTCACTCTGTTCCTAGGTAGAAGGCTCTGAGCAGGACACAGGCCTCCAGCAGGCTCCCAGGTATGTAAAATTTGCAGTACTCAGTGCTGCTAGTAAAGCTCCAGAGCAGCTCCACACATTTACATATATATAGTTATCTCATTTGCCTCCAGGGTTTGAGTAAGGCTCTCCAAATGGGCAAGATAAAACTCTGCTGAAGGTGGTTATCAAATGCTGCTTAGAAAAGCAAAAGGAAGGTGTTTAATAAATGGCAACACCCATCATTTTTCCAGGCTTGTGAGATTTCATTCTAATGTTCAGCAAGAGTGATGATGGGCACAGTCATGGTTGCTCTGTCACTGAAAAGGGAATTATCAAACACAATCCAGGCACACAGAAATATAACAGGAAAGGAGGGAGGAGAAGAACAGAAGCAAACCTTCTATTTAATAAGAAAAGGCACTTAACACATCAAAGAGCTGGTATATGAACACGTACCAGAAAACTGGGACATCTTTGCCTAGGTTTAACAAAGCTCCTAAAATATCTGCAGCTGCTGCCAGAGAGAAAAAAAGACAACTTTTCTTCCACAGTTCACTTAGAGACTCATTTCCTGAATGTAGGCTCCAGTTGTCAGTACCTGCTTTGTTGCTTTTGTCTTCTCAGTAAAACAGTGGGATTTTTTTCTCTTCTTTCTTTTGTCTTTCTAACGGCTGCACTCCCAACAGTCAGATTATTTAAGCATTAATTTCCACTTTTGCTGAACTTCCTATTTCTTGCTACTGCGCCCCTTCCTTAAATCCCTTCCTGCTGTCAGGAAGCTTATTCCAACATCTTTCCCTATCCTGCCACCTCTCTCCCACCTCATCAACAAAATACTTGCATTATGACAGACACCCACTCCTTCCTCTCTTTCAGTCACACCAAAATATTTATACTTGAATTTCCTTTTTTTTTTTTTTTTTTTTTTTTAATGTCAGGACACCAATGCTCATAGTCCCAAGGGAAAAATGTATCATGCTCTCTGTTTCAGGTGAAGCTTAAATTACTGTTTGAGATGAGTCGTGTATTGGAAGCACTTCCCACACTCAGCACACATAAAGGGTTTTTCTCCCTAGACCTTCTGGTGCATGTTGGCATGAGAGCTCTGGTTGAAGCACTACTCACATTCAGAACATAAACAAGGCATCCCACCATGTGGATTCTCTGGTGTTCAATTAAATTGGAGCACCTCCTGAAACCTTTGTTACTTTCAGGATGTTGGTGATGTTTTTCTGTTTGGGATAACTTATGCTGCTTCCAATTTGACCTCCAACTGAAGATTTCCTTACAGCCATAGAGATTCTGTTGCCATAGAGATCATTGCCTGTTGCATCTTCTGTGTGGGGAAGGATGCCATGGAAACTCATTTTGGCCCTTTCTAGATGAATGCCCTTACCCTGTCTCTTCCCAAGCAAGTCTCTCTGGTGCATTTCTGACACACGCTGTCTCTGATAGGTTTCTGCCATGCTACAGCACTGGAAAACGTTCTCTTTAAGAATGAAATGGAGGAACAGAACAGAACAGAATGGAACAGCATAGAATAGAACAGCATAGCATGAATAGAACAGAACAGAAAAGAACAGAACGGAATAGAATAGTTGGAAGGGACCTACAAAGATCTTAGTGTCCTACTGTCTGACCAGTTCAGGGCTAACAAAAGGTAAAGCATTAAGGGCATTATCCAAATATTTCTTGTACACTGACAGGTATGGGGCATAAACCACCTTTCTAGGAAGCCCGTTCCAGTGTTTAACCACCTTCACATTAAAGACATAAAGCTCTCCTGAACATTGCTCAGATACTACCCTCTCCTATTCTTACTTAATTCCTGCTACCTATCTGACCAGCACAGGAGGAAGGGAAAAATCAGATATCAGAATGTTTTTATTTTTACTTTTCCCCCACAGACAGGTAGTAGGAAGAGCAGGCAGGTAGTTCAGGTGTATTTGGACTGCCTTAGGCCCCTACATTTGACCTGGTGGTCCTTCTTTCTGTAACAGCCTCTAGAGCTACATCTTATCAAGTGCCTGTGCTCAGGACTACCTGAAATAGTTTCCTGCCATTCTCTTTCAAGGCCTTCTATAGCACAGCACTTGCTATTCGCAATGCAAAACCTGCGGGGCTGGAGTCTTCTCAGCCATTATTTCTCCCCGTTAGTATTCTCTCCATTATTTTTCCTGCAGGGACTTTGGCTTACTGGCACATGTTGTTTGGATTTCTTGTATAGCCAGGAGCACTGCAACCCCACAAAGCTTTACTCCCGGGTGACATCAACCTATGGACTGTACAAAGACTAATGTTTGTTCAAGCATATCTAATTGTCAGACTTATCACAAATAGCCTGTACCCATACTCTGACACTTTTACATCCATAGAAGTATAAACCACCTGTAAACACAGCCTTAGGAAATAAATGCATTCTTTAAAATAAAAGAGCACCAGACAGCACGTGGCAGTGGTGGTGCTGGAGGGCAGCAACTCTAGTTTTAGTAAGAGTTCTGTAAATGTTGAGTATTTAGATTCCTGTTTCATATTTCAGATCAAGAAGCTGTAAAGAGGGAAAAAAAAATCCCTCAAACTTGTTGCATGAGAATAATTGTTAAATTAATGCAGGATGAAATTCTGTCTGGTTCCACAAATGAGGAGAGAAAACCAGGTAAAAAAGATTAAAAGATAATTCCTACATGTATGCATTTCTATTTCTTAGCAGCTGTATCTGTTAGTGTTTTTCCATTAAAGATATGGGATGAAATCCTGCCTGCTTTGGAGGCAGCGACAAAAAAATAGGGTAGACAAGATTTCGGTCACGGCTCAGGCTAAAAGCTGTACAAATTTTATCAAATTCTCCCCTTATCTAAACGGGCCATTGAATTCCTCTGGACGAGGGCACAGCATCGGCCTGTGCCTCGGAGCCCCCTGCCAGTAGCTGTGCCTGGGGAGCCCTCTAGCGCACGCACAGCAGAGGCTCAGGAGAGGATAAGTGTTGGTGTAGTGACACTGAGTCCTTAGAAGATGTACATCACGCTGAGAAAGTCTTCTCCCACGACACAGCTGCACCCAGGCCACCAGATTTCGCAGGAGGGCAGCATGTCGCCGGGCTGCAAGTTTCTCCATGCCATCAGCCTGTGCTGACTCAATTTTGAAGCGTAATTCTGGGCTGTATTAGGATGTTGAGCTGCTCTAGTGAGCAGATGCCTCTCTGTAACCTCCTGGTACATGGCCATGCACAGCATCTCCTCCTATCCTTACACCACCTTCTTATGGTCCCAGCGTGCATCAGTGAGTGAGATTGCCAAGCAGCAGTAATTACCATACATCATACTATAAGAGGGATGCTCTCCTAACCTGTCCCTCAACCCACCGTGCAGTAAATGTTAGTTGACAGTCCCCTCCACAGGCCCCAGATTAGTGAAGAGCTAAAGTTCTAAGGCCAGAGGGCAGGGAGAGGGTGGATGCTAACCCATGATGGAAGCAGCAAGGGAAGAGACTTTGCCTCGTCCTCCCCTCCTGCTGCTCCCTTCAGGAGCCCCCCTTCTCTCTGCCACTGTGCCCTCCAGCTGGACAACACAGCTGTGGCCTGTCCCTGCTGCTGCCTGCCAGAAGGGTAGCTGAGGTGGGTTCAAAGGGTTACAGTAAATGGGGTTACATTAGGCTGGTGGCCAGTCACTAGTGGAGTTCCCCAGGGCTCTATTTTAGGGCCAGATCTCTTTTATGTTTTCATAAATGACTTGGATGCAGGACTCAAAGATGTACTGAGTATGTTTGTGGAAAAAAATAAATTGGGAGGAGCTGTTGACTCCCTCAGAGAGGCCTTGCAGAGAGATCTTGACAAATTAGAGGGTTGGGCAAACACCAACCACATGAGATTTAAAAGAGCAACTGCAACTTGGATGGGGCAACCCTGGATATGTGTACAGACTGGGGGATTAGAGAGTGGCCCTGCAGAAAGGGATCTAGGGGTTTTGGTTGACAGCAAGTTGAATATGAGTCAACAATGTCTCCTGTCAGTCAAAAGAGCCTACCGTATCCTGGGGTGCGTCAAGCACGGCGTTGCTAGCTTGTCAAGTGAAGTGATTGTCCCGCTCTACTCTGCATCGGTGTGGCCTCACCTCGAGCAGTGTGTGCAGTTTTGGGCACCACATTATAAAAAAGACATAAAAATATTAGAGAGTGTCATAAGGAGGGCTACAAAGATGGTGAAAGGTCTAGAGAGGAAAATGTATGTGGAGTGGCTAAGGTTGCTTGGTTTGTTCAGCTTAGAGAATAGGAGACTGATGGTAGACTTCTCGGCAGTCTACAGCTTCATCATGAGGGGGAGCAGACTGGGAGGCACTAACCTCTCCTCTCTGGTGACCAGCGACGGAACCCAAGGGAATGGCATGAAGCTGTGTCAAGGGAGCTTCAGTTTGGATATTAGGAAAAGGCTCTGAGAGGGTGTCTGGGTACTGGAATGGGCTCCCCAGGGAATTGGTCACAGCATTAAGCCTGCTGGAATTCAAGAAAGATTTGTACAATGTTCTTAAAAATATGGTTTGACTTTTAGG
Source organism: Netta rufina (assembly GCF_964035555.1). NCBI lineage: Eukaryota > Metazoa > Chordata > Aves > Anseriformes > Anatidae > Netta > Netta rufina. The sequence goes on from NC_140123.1 coordinate 124,044,819, forward strand.
TAGTCCTGTGTGGAGCCAGGTGGTGGATTTGATGATCCTTGTGGGTCCCTTCCAACTTGTGATTCTATAATCCTACGTGATGGGAAGGCAGGGGCAGCCAACCCTGCTGCAGGCAACAGTACCCTGGAAAGCTGGAATCCAAAAGGGCTGTGGGGGCTTAGTGCTATTAGCAGCTGCCTGCATGGGGGTTAATGCCTCATCTGTTCTCAGTAAAGATCTCAGGGTGAGGGTGAAACTGAAAAAATCATGAACCATAGAATAGTTTGGGTTGGAAGGGAACTTAAAGTTTTTCAGTCATGTTTTTGTCATGAGGTAGGGATTTTTAAGCCTCAATTTCTGTCTTTCAGTTTCTTATTGTCATAGCCCAGGAGGGCTGTTAGTTCCCTGGGCTGATATCAGCAGGGGCTCCCCCAGGCCAGGACTGTCCCTCTGTGGTGCCAGGAGCTGGGCAGCCAACAGGAGGCTCAGCCCCAGGCACCAGGCACTTCCCCTGGGACACTCTGTGACCAGGCTGTGGTGGGCCTGCTCACTGGGGCCTATGGCCAGGCTGGGCAGGGCTGTGGATATCTGGGGAACAGCCTTGCTGAGGACTTGCTGGGCAGAGGCTGATAGCCCCAGGGCTAACATGGCATTGTTAGCCCTGGGGCTAACAACCCCAACAGGGTCGGTGGCACCCTGCAAGTCATGGCACTTGGCCGTCTTGGGTGTCCTTCTCCCAGACTTGTAAACCAGCTACCAAACAGGACCCTGTGGTATGGGTTACCCTTGCTGGTGTTCGTGACACCACCAGCTGTGACACCCTCCAGCAGTGACACCCTCCAGCAGTCAGGCTCTTGATCAAAGCGATCTGTGGCCTAGGACTGCAATTGTGTTCCTGCAGTAAATGTATGTGGCCTACAAAGCCCAGCATGAAGTACAACATGGTATCCCACTGAGAGATATGCCAGCATTTGGGGGAGAAGGAGTGGAGGAGAGAGAATATGGCTGACTGGGTTTTGAGTTTTAAAGTCAGGACTGGTAGATTTTAATATGTGAATACTCTCACTTTCAGTGTAAAAAAATAAAAATAAAAAAATTAACAACAGTTGGAAATCTTCCACTACTCCTGAAATAGCATCAGCTTCTTTCCTTCATCGTCAGTTTAACAATGCTCCATTCCTGTGAGAAATGGGCAGAGCAGAAAGTTGTGTCATGGGAATTACAAGCAGCCAAATTAAAGACTGCGGGAGAGTATGGAAGACAGAGGTGAATAAAAATCCTGTAGAAAGTAGGGAGGAAAGATGGACCCAAAGAATCATTCTCCACAAGCTACCTTAAGTTTGCATCTGTATGTTCAGCTGTTTGCCACAAATCACAAAGCATTTGCAATAAAAAGTTGTTATCAGCAGAATCATCTGCACCACCTACTTTAGGTGGCCCTCACTGAGCAGGGGAGTTGGACCAGATAATGTCCAGAGGTCTTTTCCAAAGTCAGCCATTCTGTGATCCTGTGATTTGGTGAATGTATGAAACTCTTAGAGAATGAATACCTGAACAAGTTACCATGTTACTCTGCAATCACTAGTGTGTGATTTAATATCCTCTTTAATATCTTCATCGATGATCTGGACGAGGGCATCGAGTGCACCCTCAGTAAGTTCGCAGATGACACCAAGTTAGGTGCGTGTGTCGATCTGCTCGAGGGTAGGAAAGCTCTGCAGGAGGATCTGGATAGGCTGCACCGATGGGCTGAGGTCAACTGCATGAAGTTCAACAAGGCCAAGTGCCGGGTCCTGCACCTGGGGCGCAATAACCCCAAGCAGAGCTACAGACTGGGAGAGGAATGGTTGGAGAGCTGCCAGGCAGAGAAGGACCTGGGAGTGATGGTGGATAGTCAGCTGAATATGAGCCAGCAGTGTGCTCAGGTGGCCAAGAAGGCCAACGGCATCCTGGCTTGTATCAGGAACAGCGTGACCAGCAGGGCGAGGGAGGTGATCATCCCCCTGTACTCAGCTCTGGTGAGGCCGCACCTCGAGTACTGTGTTCAGTTTTGGGCCCCTCGCTACAAGAAGGACATCGAGGTGCTTGAGCGGGTGCAGAGAAGGGCGACGAAGCTGGTGAGGGGCCTGGAGAACAAGTCCTACGAGGAGCGGCTGAGGGAGCTGGGCTTGTTCAGCCTGGAGAAGAGGAGGCTCAGGGGTGACCTTATCGCTCTTTTTAGGTACCTCAAGGGAGGCTGTAGCGAGGTGGGGGTTGGCCTGTTCTCCCATGTGCCTGGTGACAGGACGAGAGGGAATGGGCTTAAGTTGAGCCAGGGGAGTTTTAGGTTAGATGTTAGGAAGAACTTCTTCACTGAAAGGGTTGTGAGGCACTGGAACAGGCTGCCCAGGGAAGTGGTGGAGTCACCATCCCTGGAAGTCTTCAAAAGACGTTTAGATGTAGAGCTTAGGGATATGGTTTAGTGGAGGGCTGTTAGCGTTAGGTTGGAGGTTGGACTCGATGACCTTGAGGTCTCTTCCAACCTAGAAATTCTGTGATTCTGTGATTCTGTGTGTTCATTCTTACTTAACAATAAACACAAGCCAATCAAGGTATTTCAGGGTGTACTTTTCCAGGATGTAGGCACAGTTACTTACAGCTGCTGATTTGCTGCAAGTTTACACTTTAGTCTACATTGCAGAAACTTGTTTATATACTCTCATGCACATCAGTTCAGCAAAGTGGCTACAAAATGTACCTAATCAGTAAGAGCGTTATTTTCCAAGTTTGCTGACTGGCATTATTATCCAATTTTATTTATTTATTTATTTATTTATTTACTTATTTATTTTGGCAATCAGTAAAGCAAACCGTTAGTTATCAATGAAACTCCAATTTCAGCAGGATCACAATTGGTAAGAAGGACTTTACATATATATGTATATACACATACTGGGAAAGAAAAAAAATGTTAAGGTTGATTTGCTGGAGAGGTGTTTATTTACTCTTCAAGCATGCAGAAAAGGGGGAAGTGGCTAAGATATGTGTGTGATCCTTAAGTGCTACAGAAAAATGTATTATTTCTGGTTCCAACAGGTACAAAAACCGAGTTTAAAGATCACTTTTTATTATTAAATATTTTGTCTCTAGAGAGGAAAAGATTTTTGGTTGCTAAAATGGACCAGGAACTCTGAGCTATTAATGTACATTTTTAATAAATGTAGGTATACTGATGCTGTTCCAGAGGAATATAAACAATATAAGATATTATGTTAATACTGGAAATTGGAAATACATGCCTGGCATTGGTCCAAAGGAATATCATGCTGTTGTTAATAAAGGATAAAACCAAGGGAGGACATTTGAAGCATGTTTTTATGAAGAATCCATATCGTCAAACAAGCGTAACATTGGCACTGTGAGGGCATTGCAGATTTTAAACAATGATAAATGTTTTGATTTATGATGATGAAATTTGATTTACAAGTTGTCATTTTACACAATAGGACAATAAATGTATTAATACAGGCTAAATGATAAAATCACAAAATAAATGTTTACTTCCTGATTACAATCTTTAAATCAAAACTGCATTAAAAAAAATATTTTGGCTCAACCCATAGGCTTGGTGCAGAATCACATGAAATACTATGTATGGCCTTTGTTATGTAGAAAACCAGAATAAAAATAGCCTCTTAAAACTGAAAAATCTGTCAGATCTATACATCTAGTTATAATGGACTATAGCCACTGTAATGGTAATTTGGAGAGTAATAGAATATATTTCTAAAGACATCCTTATTTCACCAGCTCTTGTCATGACCCCTGTAGCCACGTGCAGTCACTCTCCTCCCTCTTTAAAGTTCTCTGTTTCTTCTCATTCAAAAAACACTGTGTAACTGAAATTTGTATACGTGGCAGTGCCATGGAATTCTTTCTCATACCCATGTTTGTCATGTATAGAAAGACAGTCTTCATTCACATAACTAAAATTCTTATATTTCTTGAATAAGATACACCTCTCCAATGTTAGCAGCAAGCACTGACTACAAGCAGTCAAGACCAATCTAAAGGAAAAAAAAACAGTGACCAAAAATAAAAAAGATATATTAAATCTCCAGCTTGGTCACATAACATGTGCCAATTTTGTGAGTGTAAATTAGGCAGATACGAGGCTTGCTATCATCTGAAATAGCAAGAAGTTCCTGACAGTAAGATGCTGATTTAAAAGATCTGTTTGAACTGAGAACATTGTGGGGTTAGGCTTTTCTTCTCAGAAGACATGACAACTCCAGAGAACTACTACTGGTATCTGTTGGTCTTACACCAATAAGAAAGCTGTATGCAAGAAGCTGTGCAAGCAGTGCTCGATGGTCTGGTCTGGAATAACTGCATGGTCTTTCTCTGAAATGTCCTCTGTAACTACATTATTTGTTTGAATCCATCAAGCACATCATGTTGCAACTTCAATTAAAGCTTCCCAAAAAGATGTAAAGAAGCATTCTTCACAAGTCTTTAAATTTCAAAAGAGTCTTTACAATCTAATACTGAGAAGACATCCACCTCTGTGAGCCGTCATTTCTTAGGTTTTGTAAATGACAACATGATTAAAGAATTTTAAGTTGTCAATACCCAGGAGACTTTGTGTAGATTGTTAACCAGCTATTACACTCCAAACCCAGCGATTCACCCATATCCCTTCCCAAGGACTTTTTCTCCTTCAGTAAGGCTCAGCCTAGTTTGGAGCTCTTGCTTTCAAAGAGATGCTGTAGCACTTTCACCTCTGATTAATTACCAAGTGATACTCTTCAGAAAGCCATCCAAGTCTTTTAAAAAATATTACAGTAGGCCAAAAGGGACAATTACATGACCTATTCTTATTGCCTGCATAATGTAGTCCACAGAATTTCACTCCCTTATATCCAGTGATTCTAATAACTTGGGTTTGATTGAAATGTATAAACCGGAAAAGCAAACAGACTTCATCTGTAGGTGTCAAGGGAAGAAGAACATATCACTTGGCTTGGTGATTGATCCTTCTCACTGCTAAAAATGTATTTATTTATTTTTATAGAGAAACATTATGTTTTATATAAATATTTTTTCAGTCTGAAGTTTACATGTTGCAGCTTGTGAATTTTGATTTTTGTTATGCTTTCTGTACTAGAATAAAAAGACTCCGAGAACTCTGAATTCCCCCTCAGAGAAAGTACTTACAGACTTTGTAATTAACTCATCCCTTTCCCACTAACAAAATAAGTGAATGAAGCATCTTCAATTTCTCATTGCATGCTTTTTCTTTTTCAAATATTCCTGTGCCTCCACTTTTTCAATGTTGTGATTTCAGCAGGAGCTAGATATACACATTTCTGAAAATCCCACTAGGCATCTACAGGCAACTTAAGGTATTGCATATTAATTAATATTAATATCATTAATTAAGATGAAAGCACACTTTTTTACATGCAGTTGGCCTTTGTGCACACTACTGCTAAATGCTGAAGACATATTAAACAGTGTGTACCCACTGCTATGTTCTAGACAGCCACTTGTGGCACATTTCTCTTGGTCCATCTTGCAATTTATGTCTCTTGTCTATAAGGTTCTCGAAATTAACCCCGGCACACAGATACTGTTGGAGCAATGTGATCTTCCTGGTCGGCCACAAGGAGCAATGAACATGTAAAAGCTGTTCCACTCTGAGCATGGTATGGTAGGTTCTGCCTGTGAAGAATGGTTGAGGCAGCCTTTTTTTTTAAATTGTTCAAGTTTTGTTGCTTCTAGGGACTTGCGCTCAGCCCTCTTAATTTACTAGTTACATAATTGCAGACAGAAAGTAGTTACTTTTGCAATGATCTCATTTACTCTCTGCCCATGATATTGCTATACAAGAGGGAAGGAAAATAAGAAAATGTAACTGAGGGACCTTCATGAACTCTTGAAAGAAGCACTGTGATACAAGGCAAATTGACCAGGGCCCACTGGAGGACATAAACACCATGGAGGATCTCTTTCTTCTGGCCTACTGTCAGTGCCCCTGTGCTTGGATATGGGCTGTGAGAACAGCAGGAAGCAGGAGATGCATTGTGCTCCTTCTCTTTCGCATCTGCATGTAAGAGCCTGGGCTGCTGGAAGAGGAGGTCACTACTTGCTGTGGTGGACAGGCTGGCAAAAAGCGACCAGCAGGCATATCTGGATGACATCCCTGTATAAGGACCAGGCCCGGATTTTGATCTCTTTGTCCTTACACAGGGTATTTTGTACAAGCAATGTCGCAGACCGACTGCTGGATGGGGTGAGTGCAAAATTAACTTGTGATTTCCCTTGTGTCCCAGCACTGCCTGAACTAGGACCCACTGGGCAGAGTGAGATCTGATACCCAGTACTCCTCGGTAGCATCCTTTGCTTGGAAAGAAAGGAGTTTATGATCTGCTGCTTGATAGGATTGACATTTGCTTTACAGAATCTCAATCTGTGGGCACTATTAGTCTCTGCCTCATGCTGCCACTAGATGGTATCTTTAGCAAGTGTTTCCCCTCACTTGCTCTGTGAAGTCCATTATTCTGACTGCTGAGTTTCTGTATTTACAAAGTCTGCATTTTCATCACAAATAGTGCAGTGCAAGGCTGTTGATGCAGGCTGCTGGCTACTAGGTACAGTAGATTCAGATGAACAAAGCCAAAAGATAAGCCCAATATATGAAGCCCAGTATTAATGCAAGTATTAACAGATTCATAGAATTACGGAATGGTTTGAGCTGCAATGGACTTTAAATATCAGGACAGGATGAGCTTGTAACAATAATCTACAGGTACAAATAGGGGCAAAAAAAGAACATAAGTGCCTGCAACAGGAAGTATCTTGGAGAGTATTTCTCTTTGGGTATGGATGATAACCTATTTTGCTCCGCAAAAATCACTGCACAAAGAACTCTGTTTGTGGAAAAGTACATTACTCTTACTGTGTTACTCTTTTCTATTTTAGTATCATATTCCTTGGTTCTTGTTCAATAACAAATCTTTACATAAAAGTGATTGGTGTCCTATGTTGATAGTACTGTGTTACAACACATTGCAGACTGTTTCTGATTCAGTTATAGCTAAGTTAGTGGTGAGAGCTTAACAGAAAGCCATGTTAGAAAGCTTAATAGCAAGTATTTTGGTGTTTTTCTGTTCATCATTACTCAGAGAAGAAAATATGAACAAATTAATCCTATCTATGTTGAAAAGAGGCTGTCTTTCTGATTCAATGGCATTTTACACTTGCACTGCATTGGAAACAAATGACAACACAAAGTAAAGGGCTTTTGTAAATTGAGCCCTAGATACAGAGCTCCCAAAGGAGCTCTGGAAAGTAGGACAGGTAGGGACCTCCTATATCCTTGACTCAGGTCCCTGAAATTGCAGGCAAGTACACTACATTATCATTTTCTTCAGCAGATTACATTTTCTAATTCTAGCATGTCATAGTCAGAAACCCCTTTCAAATTTCTAGCTGAAGTTTATTCAAGTACTGGATGTATCATTTTTGTTTCGTCTCCTACGGCAATCAATCTCTTAATGTGTCATGAACAGCAATTAGCCCCTCTGTCACTCTTCCATTTTGCCAGCCTAAACTCTTCTTACCTCTGTTCACACAAGCTCTCCATTCCCTGGTAATCCTAAATATTCATGTCTTGTATCTGTTCCATTGAGACAGCCTCTCCTAACTATGGGCAGTCAGAACCATACACTATATCTCAGATGTATTGATCAGGCTTTGTACACTAATACTTTTTCAGTTTCATCAGAAACACCCTTTCGATGCATACTAAATTTGCACACATGAGGCTCTTTGGCAGACCTCGTTCTGCACACTAAAGGTTTGGATTCAATAAGGGACTGGACTAATTACTATGAACAACCACCACCCCCAGTATGTCAAGAGCTATCAAATACCAAGACACCACATGTAGCTCAGATGGCAGCAGATCACTTTAGGGTGCATTTGTGAGGTATCAATACATACGTGTATATATATATATATATATATATATATATATATATATATACACGCATATATATATATGTATATATTTCCCCCTACTCTTCCCTAGGAATTTGCTATTGGTCAATGTTGAAACAAGATGCTAGGTTAGACAGACCTTAGTTTTGACCCAGCACAACCATTCTTTTATTTTCACTTGCTTTTCTTTCATCTTGCATTGGTGATCTCAGTCATTAGGGCTGACTGTATGTTCCAGTTTTTCTCACTGTTCATGATTTCAGACTGACATCCTAGATTGTAGTGATAAGTTTTATTTCTAGTTCCTGGAGGTCTGAGTTTGCATTTGGCTTTTTGAATTTCTTCTGTCTTCTGCTTTTCCAGGCCTTGAGTTTATCTGATTCTACATTCTCTTTATTGGTAATCATTCCTAGATTTCTGCTGCTGCAAGAAAACAACTTCTTGCCTTTACACAAGATTTATCCTAAGACCATGATTTAGTGACATTCATTAATATCCCTAGAGGTTTCCTTCTCCATTTTATACTTCATTATGTCTACTTTAACCAGTTCCTTTTTCACTGTGCAAGTCTTTTGTTCAATGTCATAGACAAATTAATCAAGATGCAGTATTGCATAAATTACTGAAGATCAGCTATATGAGATATACCATACATCCTTCCCCTGGAGAATGATTTATCTCATAAAAAGTTGTACCTGCTTAACTGGAAAACTTTTGTCTTTGATATCCCAAATAATTCTGCATCATCAATTACACTTGAGTATACTCACATGTAGTTAAACTAGAATTTCTGCACAGGGATTGACAGCAGCCCTAAGGATGATCCACAAATCAGCCATGGATTGGTCTATCTGTCCTTGTGAGCAAATCCACGAGAAATCTCCCTACATCTCACCCCCTGAATCTGCACGCAGTCCTCTGTTGCACACGATGTAGCATACTGCTATATCTATCTCACACATATTCTTAGGGGCTTCTTGTTTGCCAAAGCTTCAACGGGGATTGATGAAGAGAAGGGTATGCAGACATAGGCAGCAATAGCTTTTGGAAGAAACAACCCAGGGACATTCTTCCTTTCGCAGCTATAATACAATACACATGGATCTTTATGTGATCCTAATTTCAACTCATCATACTATTTTCTTAGTCTTGCAGCAGCTCATCCTTTCTGTTTTATTTCGTAACAGATATATCTGTTGTCTATGACTACTTGTACAAAGTAAACCATATAAGAAAGAAAACAGTGAAATTGTTGTTACACATGGACACACAGTGCTTTTTCTTCCTTTCCAATTTCTTCCCTGAATTTTTGCCTGCAAGGAGTTTGGTTATATTAGTAAATGTTCTCCGCAAACCCTTTTACATGGAAGTTTGCTCAGCCTGAAACATTTTCATCAGAAAGATTCTTGCTCTTCAATTTAATAAAATAAAAGCAAACCACCAAGAACCTTCAATCAAACACTGCCACCATCACACTTCCCACGTATGAACTGGCACAAATAGAGTAGCTTGCCTTTCCAGGGCACACAGCATGTCTATGGCTTTGCATTGAGAGAAGCCAACTCCCAGAGCTACAAGATGAAGGCTAAAAATAACCCCTTACAGATTAATTTCATGATTTCTGAATACAAGTAATTAATATGCAAAGGAAAGGCAAGACACATGGTCTCCAGTAAGGAACACACACAATGACAGGCTACAAGGAGTGGGGGGAGGGTGACATGCAGGCAGCAAGCCAAAGAAGAAATGAAGGAGGTAAGTTGGCTTTGAGGATATAGGAGGTGCAGACTGTATTTCAGAAGAGGTAGAAGCAGAGGGGTGGGACACTGCTATCGAAGAAGCAGAGGAAATGCAATGCAACCACAAATGGCATGGTCCTGCTTGAAGAACCAAGAGCACAGTAATAAAGGCTTCAGTATTTGCAAAAACGATATAGACAAGGATAGAGAGCTTGTTACTACTAGAGCAGGAGGCAAAGTTAGGGCTCATTGGCTCAGACCTTGTGACATGGACAGATGTAGCAGACATGCTTTGATGCAAGAAGCTACTTTCAGTAAAGTGACTTCAGGGCTGGGCACAGCAGAGAAGGATCAATAGCTGAAAAAGAAACTGTGTTGGTAGTGGCACTGTGACAGGCAACTGGATGCATCGTGAACATGCTGTGCTCATATGGCAAGCTAGGGAGCAACAAACGAATGCAGAGCTGGATTTCAAGATGGATGGCATACCAGGAGAAGCAGGCGTATATCAGGTTCCATGTATTGCAGTGAATTATGATACTTTGGAAGAAATTTTCTCTTATGAATTAGCAGTGAAGGAGTTCAATGCATCCTGAGGCAGAAGCACGCTGTGAAGACAGAGCACTGGATATAGAGCAGTGAAACAGGATGCATAGGATGGTAGTCATGGCATGCCACAAAAATGAGATACTGCACATAAGCAATATGGGTGATGTCAGACATTAAGAATCATCTACAGTTAATGGGAATCAGAAGGCAAATTTGGTTATTCACTTGCTGTACTGCAAAATAGAGAGCTACAGCAGCAGTTGCAGTAAATTGAAAGGTGCAGAGGGACAAGAGTCTCACTTGGAGCAGATTTCCTTCATGCCCATTTCCCCAGGAACGACATTCATACAATTAAGACCTTCTTCCTTTCAACAGAGGATGGAACAAATGGCCAGAATTAATACACTGGCTATTTGGTATCATGAAAAACTAGGTTTTCAGCCTGGTGCCTTAATAAAATTACTGTTATTTACAAACATTGCGTATCTACCTGTGCACTTTGCCCTCATCACAAATAATTTTGAACTTTGACCCAAATGTACCAAAATGGTAGAAAGCTGAAAATTTTCTGAGATTTGGTGGCTTTCAAAATGGCACACTGAAGCAGACTTAAGCTGCTGTACATGTAGTTTACATCTTGAGAAAAATTTGAGCACTACAATGACCTGTTAAAAGGAAGCAAGGGGTACATATGCTTAATTTTGCAAAAGTGGCTCTTGATATGTGTTTATGGTGACATGGACCTAAGTCCCTAATAGAGGTGCAGGGGAATGAAAAGCTGCAGCTCTAAACAAGCTTGTGAAATAGGATCAGATTCACAGTCACCTATAGGAGGTTGCTACTGGAGGCAAAGGACACAAAAAAACACATTCTTCACTTAAAGACATTCTTTATTCAATCTTTTTTTTTTTTTTTATATACAATATTAATTTTAATCTGTAAAAAGTACATATGCAGGATTCCAGGTCAGAGGCAGTCAGAAAGTTTCCACATCAGAAGATAGACTCTTGCCCTTTTATTATTTTGGAGGAAAAATAATCTGTCAGTTTCAGATAAAGCAAGAATAAAGGCAGAATGCAAATCCAACTTCCACCAAGCGATTAGGATTAAAGGCAACAATTCACTGTAACAAGTCAGCTGTCTCCTTCCGTGGTTCCCAACTTTTCTGGGCAATTACAGAGCAGTTTGTTAGAATGCACTAATATCCAAAGCAGCTCGTGCTTGTCATCTCTGCTACAGCTGTACGCACATAACTAGCAAAAGAGCTTGGGTTTCCTCTTTGTATGGCAACTCAAACTCTTTAGTCAGAAGACTGTTTCTCAAAATTCAAGCAGCGAGAGAGGGAAGTCTCACCAGGGTAAACAGATCTTTGAACTACAGCATGGATCAAGAGCTTGCTTACATTTTTCTCTGGTAACAAGAAGCCTGTTTCTAACTTGTCCTCTTAAAAACATGGACTAGACTTATTAGTGTACATAACAGGCTCAATTTGCTATAAGCCTGTTACTACAGCCCTGAGATGTAAACTGCCACACCATTTTCTGTGGATGCACAGAATTTTCTGTGATTCTTTCAACGTTAATGCTATTAACCACTTCTCCATTCAAACTAGGGAAAAGTCACATTATAACATTACATTTGCAATGTCACTCTTGGGGACAAAAGAGGGGATCAAAAGGACAGCCCAATAGAATCTTGCTTAGGAATAAATCAAAACAAAGTATACTTTTAATCTTACAAGATGAAATTACAGGGAACATATAATTGCTTTCACTTTTTAAAGTTCCAGATACTCAGTATTCAAATCTTTTTAAATACTGCGTAAGTATATTTCAGTGACTGGAAGATAGAAGACAGTTATTCACAAATTTGCAGTACGGAGCTAAAGGGGCCTCAAAGGTGTGACTGGCACCCAGAACTATACTATCTGCTTTTCCCTTTACTCCAGGGTATTTAGAATCTTGCATACACCTTTTAGGCATTTAGGTGTGCAGCAAAAGGAACACCCGGAACATCACTCAAGGGTTTTCTTTTTAGTTAGAGGACAAAGCTAAGATGTAGACTTCTTGACTGTAGGACACACACAGCTCCATGGTGATCAGTGCAGAAATTTGGCTTCTGTCAGGCTGTAAAGTGTTAGAAAAAAAAAAAAACTGCTAGCAGATCAGGCAAGCTTGAGGCTTGTATTAGGAAAAGAACTGAATATCTTTGTTTTGACTGCATGCATACAGGAAATAGACAATTCTGGGATTTCCAGGCTCTTGCCCAAATCCAGTGTGCCAATAATGTACATGATTTTCTGTTCTTTATTTCATCCTGTAAGAGGAGAAGGTATTGCAGAAATTGCTAAATGGGACACCTACCTAAAGAAAATGAGGATTGTTTTGTTAGAGAATACAGTGCAAGACTCAGAAACAACTAGCACTAAAAATTCATTGTGCTTAAATTTACACTCTTCATGAAAGTATGTAAGACAGCAGCAACAGAATGAAAGTGACAATATTCTACTGTACCTTTTGTACCCAGAGGGAAAACAGTCTGAACTGTGGATTGCACATAATTCCATTCTGCAGATCAGAACCTACTTCTTTGTGAAGGACTCTGAATGAGGACATGTCACTTCAATCAGAAGTTTCATTATCCATGCTTGGTTACTAGACACACCTTGCTCAAAACCCATTACCTCGAAATTTTCAGCTTGCTCTAGGAAATCTCAGGATGGAGAGATTCATGAATGACACAGCAATTAGTCCATAAAACACATTATTTTGGATAGACTATGAAGATCAGTAGCTTCTGTAGGAAAACAACAGTTTGTCTTTTAGAGTGATAGAGTAGAAATTGACAACCATTGGGGTAACTGGAAAATGAGAAACAAGTGTCCTTTATTTGGTACCTGCTGCTTGACTACACAAAGAAGAAATAGCAGTACTGTACATCTGCTTTGAGAAAAATACCATCCCATAACATGAAATGGCTTAGGTCCTCAATTCAAGCATTCCTGTGGCAGTGAGTTAATGCATTGGGATTCATGGAGTAATTAATGTGAATAGTTGCTCTTTAATTCAAAAGAGGGGTGTGGAAGAGCAAAAAACACGATAATAAGTTTGCCATTTCTGTGACTCCAAAATTCTGTCCTTGACGTTTCTCTGAACAGACTGGCAGCCATTCTACATCTACGTTTATCAGGAAGTTTATGGGGATGGGCTAGGGGAGAAAGTGCCTTTTCTTTCTTTCTTTCTTTCTTAAACAGAGTAGTTTGTTTTTCATCTTTCTCCTTTGTACTCAGAGAGATTTAGGAGAACAAGTCAATCCAGTGCAGTTTTAAACTCCTAACAGTTCTAATGGGATGGGAAAAACTCTATTTGAAAACATAACATATCTGAACTTTAAAATGGAAAATGACTAGCTCTTTAGTAACTCATTGAATACTCAACTAGAAAAAATAGCAGACCAGTAAGAAGGTTCCATTTACTTCCAATTATTTCTAATTTTAAATAAACTATTACTTGAAACGGTATTATGTACATCAATTGCTTTATCAGAAATTATTTTTAAAATAATGCTGCCAATTACATTAACTCAATAATTGGTATTAAGGCAAAAATGTTGAGATTGAACTGTTTTCCAAGCTTTAAGTCTTCCTCCTCTTAAACTAAAGGAACAGTCTGGAGAAAAGCATCTGATAGAAATCATCACTCGACCAAAGAAAAAACACAATGTCTAAATTAGTATCAAAGAAGAGTGAAGGAAAATTTTATAGGGGAAATCCTACTTTAAAGTACAGTCAGATATATTATAATTTGATATAGAGAAAAAGCTTTTATATATAAAACTTCATATATAAGCATTTTTGAGGGGGAGAAATAGCACTTAGTGCCTTTAGACTCGATGCTGTACTTCTGTAGCTTACTGAAGAGAGTTCTTCCACTCACTTCAGTTCGAAAATGCAATCAAGACTTCTGAAAGATTCAACCTGTGCACTAATTAGGAGGGGAAGAAGCACTTCACAGGTCTTTTTCAGCAAAGGTGCCAGTCACCATGGCAAAAGGATTTGAGAGCTAAAATGGGAATAAAAGAAATCTTGTGTGCTGTAAGGATTCTGGAACAGAAAACAAAACAAAACAAAACAAAAAAACAACAACAGTGAAGAGATACTTGAAAAGGCTAAATTTCTTTTAGCAAAAATTGTATGTGAAGACTGAAGCAGACTCTACTGAACTGATATTGTCCAGCCTAATTCCTAAGTATTTGGACTATGCCAGACTAGGAGTACTCAAGAAAAAAAACATGAAGGTAACAGCATCTCATTTCTTGTAAACTAAATGAAGAAGAGACTCTACAGCTCTATAGTTTCTTTTTCCATTCATATGTAAGAGATGTTATGTCATTTCTGAAAACAATCATGTCGGCTTTGCACTGGAGCAGAAGAAAAGGAGTTTTGTAAACTAAATCAAAGGCAGTTTTAGGTTTCTGTCCCATGCAGAAATAAAATAAGTCAGGATTTCAAAGCTGCAAATAAGGTTTTGTGAATAGTATCCAAAGAAGGAAGTTAATTTTTAGGAAAAATCCAGACTGTGTGGAAAAACATAAAGCAACAAGCTCCTGCTGTTTAGCAGAAGGGGAGCACTTTTAAATGCCATATACTATACCTTGCTATGTAAGTCATGAGAGACTGCTTTTCTCATGTTGTTATCTCTGTATATTTGGCTAGAAGAAACAAGAACAAATAAGAGAATGTAGACTTTCCATGTGACAGGATTTGCGAGGAAGGGAAACTTTGGCTTCTATCTACCCCTGCAATATACTCAACACTTTGTGACTGTAGCATGCCAAATGAACTAAGCTAATGTTGCTGACAATGAACTACAAACCAAATGCTTACTATGTTTTGGATGTGAGCATACAACACAGAGCTTTCAACACTGTTTTGAAAAGGGACATGAGGAGGCAATAGTTTTTGTAGTTCAGTTTTAATGGTTTAGAGGCACTGAGAATGGCTGCCAGTCTGGGCAAACTGATGATCCTTAGAAAATTCAGACAGGTACAGAAAAAAAATATTCAAATCCTGATGCTGCTGGTGCAGTGATGTTGCTTTTTTTTGTTGTTGCTTTGTTCATGCCATTATCAAACAAACAAAAAAAGAAAAGAAAAAAAATCTAAGTATTTGGAACCCACCCGGATTTGAAGAGGTGACTGGTGTACTGTTCCTTGCAACAGCCAACAACAGCAGCAGCAAGTTTCTGTTGCTGAACAGGAAAACCTCTTCTTCCTTACACTGTTGCATTTATATTAAACAGTAGATTCCATGTCTTGTGAGGGTTCAAAGCACGTGAAGTCTCTGTCCTGCAAATACCACACTAATGTGTTTTGGTCATATATAAAACAATTTTTTTTTTCAGTTTTGCTTATCTATATGTTGAAGGGCTTTGTTTCTCACGCCTGTACTTGACTCGGAGATCTAGATTTATCAAGTGTCTTTCTCCTCTCCTGCTTAAAGTTTCAAGTGGTCCATGTAAACAAAACAGAGCTGAAAAGTCTCTCTTCCTCTTCTTAGAGCTGATTTTATCGATAAGCAGGATTTCCTGAAAGTGTGGTGTTTGCTAAATGTAAAACAGGCAGAGGATGAGCTTCTGTGTTAAAAACCCAGTTGTCTAACGGGAGAAGGTCGTCATTGGAGAAAAGCAGATACAAATACCTAGATATCAATACAGAGAAGAAAAATGGTGGGTATTAAAGCTTAGCAAAAGATAGCAACATAGCAGCTGCATGCCCCACCAGTCAGCCTCTAAAGCTATAAAAAAGTTATTTGCTTTCAATCTTTTTATAGCATCCACACAACTTTTGCCATTACGATGATCTGAAGAGTTATTTTTATCAACTCAAGCCCTGAGATGAAAAGTTGTTACAAAGACAGCATTTTAACTTTTCCAAGTAACTTCCATTTTTCAAGACTCCTTTCAAAGACTTACTATATATTACAAACATCAAGACACCAAGCATGAGGATTTGGGAGGAAGGGCAGTAGAAAAGTAGGCAAAAAAAGTGTTCGTAATGGAATAAACCCCCTTGGAAATGACTATTCTGTTCAAACCAAATCAAAGATTTAGAGAAAGTGCAAGAGATGCCAATAAGCCATGCCAGATGTCTTATTTGTCATCACCATGCTGGAAGCTGGTTCAGCTTCTGGGTGGGAGGAAATGGGCCAATATATTGTGCAGAGAGGATTCATAAATGTATATTATAAAGCAATGCAGAGAAAATTAAGCATGTAATAATGTTAAAGTTTCTGGACAGATGTGGAAAAAGACTATTTCTTGGTTCTTTTTTCTTAATACACACTTTTGAGTGTGTGTGGGGGTATTAGTGGTAGGGATATTGTCAAGGCTTCCAAACTCAAATGCTAAAATTCAAAAGTATTTTCCTTGTTCCAGAAAACCTGACTGTGCATGTGCAAGCTTAACATCACAGATGTACAGGACCTCTCAGCTCTTGCTTCAGCCCGATTTCCTGGTATCCAGAAAATGACAGGTCTTGTAGCATGGAACAAGGAAGGGCGTCACTCCTGTTAGTGGGTTCTGTCACATCCAGCATGTGCATACACATTGTTCTGTCTTCACTCTGCTGAGGCTGCTCTTACTTCACTTTCTGAATCAGATGCTGGCAATTTCCACTGTCTATACTCATGTGTCACTGCTTGAGCTATAGCACATCCAGTTACTGAGCGACACAACAGTGTATTTTGAGATCTACTTGTGATTATTTAAGATCTAAACAGAATTCTAGTGATACAGAACATCAGTTCTGTCACCGCAGAAGTCCCTTAGGAGCAGATTTCATTTTCTAATTTGGCTTCTTATAGGCAGATGGATCACATAGGCAGATGGACCACTTCCTGGGGGAGTACTGTGCCTCTGACTGGACCTGTTTGAAACTTCTGCTTCTTCCTTTCAGAGTATAGCTTTTAGGCTCCAGAAAATGAACTCAAAAGAGTGACTGAAATAAACTTAATAAAGATGTCAGAGTACGTATCAGTGGCTGATTTTCTTTTTACAATGATAATACAGGGAAACAAAATATTGTGACAATTTAGAGAAGTCTGGTAAGGAGTCAGCTGAAGGACAGAATGGACAAATCTTTCCCTTTCGTGTGATGAACCTGGGAGTCCTTTCTCACCAGTGAAACCTGTTGTGGTGCCTGAAGTAGGCAACAGTGCTGCCACTGTCAGGACCTGTTTTCTCACCTATGTATTTTGAGCTCCTAATACCCCAAATCAATCTTGAGAGACACAAGTTGCAGCTAAAACCTGCTAAATACTGTAAAGTCTGAAAAAAAAAAAAGAGGAAAAAAAACCTGTTTCATTCTGCAAAAGCTGCACACCCTGCTAGATTGGCAAATGATTACAACTGTTTCTTCTTTAAATCACTGGGTTGTAATGATAGAAAGGACACCTTAATGAGTCTTCACAACTGACAGGTTTGTACAACTACATATGTATCATCCCTTCCAACACATGTTGGCAGAAAGTGGCACAGATATATAACCAGAGACAACAACAACTAATAGCAGATCTGGCCTCATTCAAAGGCCAAAAGTGTCTTCTGGTTAATTCCATGAAATTAACAAACAAAAATATTCCGCAAAATGTTATACAGGAGGAAAAAAGGGGTAAGGAATATAGCAAACTCACACCCTTTTCTCCCGAAGGTAGACAATTCACAAGGTTTCAGTGAGGTAACCTACACAGGAACCTTGGTAGATTCCAATGCCAGAACTGAATTACCAAATTCACTGATGTGACTGTCAAGAAACTGTCACACGTTTGGAGATATTGCTTTATAGGCAAAACTCCAGCATGATCACAGCTGCATGACAAAAGAGTGCTCTTGATAGCTGGTCACATCATTGATGGAAGAGATGAGTAGTCATGATAAACTTGCTGTTTTAAAAACTGATCTCTTAATGTCTCCATGACATATTCTTATCTTTCTTATCTTTACACATTTTTCTTATTGTATTATATTTTCTTACTGTCTCTGTAACTTAAAGATTATAGCATATTCTAGTACTGAATAGATTTTTTTTTTTAATTATGAATCAAAAAGAAGCTTTGAACTATACGTTGAACCCAATATGCAACAGAGTACGTTAACCTCTGTGCAATAGACTACAGGTGTCCTGCAGACTCAACTTGATTGAAGAATATTTAAAAGATTCTAAAATATGAAGTACATGAAAGATTATAAAATATGCCTGGTATTCTTGCTTACAACAAAAAGCATTCTAGAAAAATATGCTATAGGAGAAATACAGAAAAATAATCCAAGGGCATGGAGGAAATCTTTTTCCCCATTTATTCCCTTGCAGTGACACACACAGGAAAAACAGGTTCTACAGTAACAGAGTATGTCAAGTCAGTGTATCTAAAAATGTCTTTTGCAAATGGAATCTCTTAAAAGGGAGATATCTGTCCTCTATTGTGATGCCAGAAATCACACTGAAGTCTTAAAAATGAAAGCTCCCTCAGCATAAGCTTCTTGCATGGGAAATTCTACCTGTATTTTCTGCTGGGAAAATAGGCTGGCCTTGGACCTAAAGCTGGGAATAAAAGAATGCCCAAACCGCCCTGACAAGACAACAGATTATTTAAGTCAACATGTTCTTCTGGAATTTAGATACTGGCTTTTACAGGCAGAAGAGTGAAGACAGCTTACTTCAAAGTTTCAGCAAGGAAAAAGCTCTGCTGTACATCATCATATGTAGGAGATGAGGAATAGACATCCTTGACACCAGAAAAGCCACCACTGACTCGGCAATACTTGTCGATGGCCTGCAAAAAAAAAATTAAAGAAAATAAAATCAATTGTATAACAAAATGTGAACACACTGAAATATAAGACTTGATCAAAAAAATAGGCAGGACTTTTCCAAGCTGCATAATTCTGTCACAAATCTTATGTCAGAGGATATCGTAGATGTTAAAAGTTTATGACAGATGGGAAAAAAAAGGACTGGACACATGGACACGTACAAAAATACAAAAATACAAAAGATACCACATTTGGCAAAACACTAGAAGCTAAAATGGTATCTGGGGAAGAATATGTTCTTTCCTAGGTATTCACTGTTGGCTGATATTAGTGGGAAGACATGGCCTCAGTACACTTTTGCTGACTTTTTTTAGATTGAGCTGCTATGTCTGGTCATAGGTAACACTATGTAGAACATTTGTCTCTCAACCAAGGTAGTATGTGGTCTGGGGAGTGTAGGGAGATAAAAAACATCCTGGATTATGCAGCTGGAAGAATCTGAAAAGTTATAGGAACTCTGTAACTAGTAATTTGTTTTTATGACTTATTGAAAATAGGAATTGAATATTGTTCATGTTTAGGGACTTTTCATTTCATCTTGTAAACTCTTCCAGCTGCTGCTTTCTCCCCACATTTCCATCTCCTATATATGCTTTTCTCTGTTTCCCCTTTATACAGCTGAAACTCAGGTCAATTTGTGTGCTGGCCTGCAGAAGAGCATTTTATCTTTAAAGCATAAAGTTTAAATCCATAAACCTTCCATGCGGAAAGGGGCCAATGGATCCTTGGTTCACAAACCACCTAGCTCATCAGTTCCAACACAGTACTGAAAAAAGCCTATTCAAAGAGGAGGAGACTGGGAAGAAACTATCAGTAGTGCAGAGCACCTCTTGCCTATGCTTTCAATCATTTGCCTCATACTCAGGACTTACAGCATGCAAGGATATCAGCCATTAAAACCAGCCCCAAATAAATGACTCTGAAATGATTCACAGATAATCTGTGCTTCCCCACTATTTTGGTGATGCTTCCTCAGCAGACATGAACTCTTTTATGCAGGGTCAGATTTATGCAAGGTCAGAAAAGGCACAGTGATGAAGGAAACTGTTTGGCTCAGGATGTCTGTCATTAACAACTACTGAACACAGCTACCCGTAGTTTAGTAATCTACATGTATAATTTGGTCCATTAGTTTGCATGAAGTTTCTTTCTGCATGACACCAGATTTCTTGTCTTTCTTGGCAAAGTCTAATTCTTTCTGTATTTCCTCATCTCAAGTGGAGCTGTCTCCAATTTTGGTTGGAAAAACTCCTTTTTTTTTTGCTGGGACTTGAGCCTTGACACAAGAAGAAAGTGTATGGATGAATTCTTTTCAGATCGGGTTACTGCTGCAGTATGGGGCGACACTGAGACTATTCACATGTGGGACATAGGTTGACCCAAGTTCTCTCTACAGTCTGGATAAGAAGGTGTATGTGTAACTAAAGAGCACCCACACCCATGACAATCTCTTCAAGTACTCTTGCACATCACAAGTCATGCTGGCTATTGCATGGCAGCTAAAAGCACGTGGGAAGGGGGGGGAGACAAAAAAAAAAAAGGAAAGGAAAGGAAAAAAATAATTGTGTGTCATACTTCTGAAGAAGTAATGCACATGCTGTTTATGGAACCACTTGTCCATTCCTCCTTACAAATTCAGTGAGCTGCTAGGCAGGTGTGATATGTATGAATAAAGGTCAAAACGCTCGTAGAAGGTCACATGCTTGTAGTAGTAAAGAACTGTAAAGGAAAAAATTCACCAGAAGACTATTAAATATCTATTCAACCAAGTAAGGGTGAATGAACTGGCCTTGATTCAGAGGCATACAGTACTTCAGGACACTGAAGAGTTTGGTGCTGAAGACAAGCTGCTTAAAAGCCGCTTGAAATTTGCAGTGTTTTATCTTTACACAGGTCTCAAAGTACTTGGCGCACAGGCATCTGGTTTGCTACCTAGATACTCTTTCACTCAAGATAAATTTCCTTGACAAAATGATTCTAATTTTTGTTGCACCCTGGAATTCAGGGAAGTCCTAGAGGACTGGAAGAGTATCAAGGGAATGCTACTATTACAAAGCTCTGGCAGGCTGACTGGATAATTTTAGGATGACATACCTAAATCCCAAGCAGTTGTGGAAACCCAAGTAAAAAAAATTAAAAAAAAAAAAAAAAAGAAAAAAGAACAAGAGGGCAATTGACACCAATCAGCATGGTTTAACAGAAAACAATTTTCTCTGCAAGCTTGATTTCATTCTTTAAGGTCTACAAAGTGGCAGATAAAGGAAACTGCAAAAGTGTAATAAAACAAACATTTCTAAAGCAATTGACATGGTACCAGAACACATTATGATAAGAAGAAAACAGCACTATACTATATCAATATAATTATCTTAATTAAAAAATGGCCAACAGTGCTCTAAGAATGATCTGGCAATGTAAACTCATTACCAAATTGGGCTGCTTTTCAAAGATTCACAAGGAATGGTCTTAAATTTTATCAATCACTGCAACACTGCTGCTAGCAAAAATGACATAGGGGAGTAACAGCAGTCAGTGTAATCTGGCAGTAACTGGAACCCACACAAAACAAGTTTCATATGGCCAGGTACAAAATCCTATATATAGAAATAAAGGCTGTGTAATTGCAGACTAGTCTGGAAAGTAGATACTTAAAAGAATTCAGTGGCCAAAAGAGATAACTGAGTATGAATTCCTACTAGGATGTTGTAGCAGGCATACACACAGAGACAGCAAACAGTAGCAAGCATATAGTTTTAATTTTGCACAGGGCTGTGGGTGAAGACAAAAACTGAAATATGCAGTTTCAGAATTAATTTCTAAAAAAGGATGATTAACAACTGAGGTGGGTGCAGGTGTTTGGAGAAAGTGTAAACAGCAGTAAACAGCAGGAGACAGTACAATTTGTTTAGCCTTTTAAAACAACCCTGTAGTAGGTTTGTTACAATCTGTGAAAAGTCTGGAAAGAAAACATGGGGTAATAAAACACATTTTAATATGGTAGAGGAAGTCATAGGAAAATCCAATGGTTGACAACTGGAACTATATAAATTCAAATGGGAAATAAAACAGATATTTTTAATATTACAACTAATTAAATAATGGAACAAACTACCAAAGGAAGTGGATTTTCCACTTCCCCTTATTCAAATCAAGAATAGAAAAGAAAAATATGTAATATTGTACTCTTGCTAAATACTTAACTCTGGGCTCAAAAATGAATCAAAATGAAATCTTGGGGCCTGTGACATACAAGGAGGTCAGAGTGGATCTAGGTTCTTTTGAAGTAAAATTGTAGTTGCCTCTAGATCAGATCCTAATTCCCTCAGAGGAACTGTGGTTGCACGTGTGACTCTTCTTGACTGTGCTAACATGTTCCCAGATCTCTGCCAGGTTTTTCATCAGCTTACCTCCCAAAACACTCCTGTGGTACTCACAGCTTCCAAACCCTGAATTGCGAATCCATGTTTCATTCTCTAGCACCTCCAGCCTTTCCACTACCAGCAGCACCTTCGCCTATTGTCTTATGCCTGGCTGTTTTCTGTCTACTTCGCTTCACTAAGTAGAGACCTATAGATCTTCCATCCCAACTTACTGTTCATCCTGTCTGCCTTTTAAGTTAGCCCAAACATGAGATCTTGTATATTTCTTTCACTGTAAGTAAAAACTGCAAATGAACTCCACTACCTCCCTGGTACAACCCTGCTGAGACACACATGCAAGTCCTCAGCAAAGACATTTACTCATACAGCTTAGATTACTAATTGGCTTTACATGTCTATTGTGAGGCTGTGGCTCTTACTGGTTTCAAGTTACTAGCCTAAAAAGGATTTTAGTCATCTTCTGTATTTACTCCGGATATCTTGCACACATATTTCAGTAAAAGTTCATGCAAATACCCAGCATACCATCATCCACTTTGGCTGGCCCAGTACAATTGGGATCAATTTTGCCTATAGTGCTAGTATTAGGGAGAATTAGCCTTTTTATTAGTGAAGAGATAGAGACACAGTTCCAGTGATTCCGGATTGCTGTTAGAATCTAGATCCAGCTTCCACTGGATGAAAAGATGACAAAGCACGCCTTGGCAAAACCACATTAGTACTAAAATGCCCAAATTCGGTCCAAATACATAGATAATAAAAACCAATAAGAAGCTGTCATTAGTGAAATAAAAAGCCAATAAGAAGCTGTCAGGGAAATAGATAATGAAAAGACAGTTTGAAAATATGTAAACACACAAAATCCAGTCTTTTGTGCAATTCTCACTGATAAAAAGCAGGGAGAGATCTGGGCTGAGAGTACTAATAAACCTGAGTAATGGGGTATACCTAAAAAAGCCAGGCAGTTCTAAAGTGTACTCTGGACCAACTCTGAAGAGTTTTTACAATGAGAGAAACAGGTTTCTAATATATTGGTGAACTAACTCAAATCCATTTGGGTAGGGATTTTTTCATCCGTTCAAAGAAGCAGACAAGGGAGACCAGCAAGAAATCAGTCATCAAACATTAGGTTCAATGCTAAAAAAAAAAAGACCATTTCAAATTCTGAAACAAAATTAATTTTCCCCTGAAGTGTCAAGGATCTATTAGAATTCAGAGCAAGAAAATACCATTCATCATAAGAAGTCTGTACTACAGATTTCATAGTATGTTTCTGTGGTCAAAAAGCATCAGGAAAGTGAATACAGTCTGTTACAAAAGAGCACATCCTACGTGTTATATAAGGTAATACTTTATTTATAAATGGAGGAATAAGCACAGCCGGAAATGCATGTGTCAGAGAAGAAGGGAAAGTAGTGAGTAGGTGTGAGGACTAAACATAAGAACTTACTATCTATATGTAGGGAATAAAAAATTCTGGGGAACAAAAAGCTTCCCAAACTCCTGTGTTAGTATGACAGTGGGGGAAAGAAAAACTAATTGTGGGATGGAGGGGCATGCAAAACCACTTATGAAGAGTTCAAAAATACTCTACGAGTATGTTGGATTAAGAAACTCTTTGTTGAATAAGTAAGCAGAAAAAGATACTCTGTAAGGACAGATGCAGTTAAGCACATGGGGTGCTTAATTTACACAACTTCAATGCAGGTGATGTGGGATAAAATAAAATCCTAGCCCTGTACAAATAGAAAACTGAGGGCAGGGGAGGAGGGAGGAAGGGTTTGGTTTGAAAACACCAGGGGGAGCCAAGATATGAAGGCAGATGGAGAAAACTGAATGAATGCAATCCAAAAACATGCTTTGCATTGTGATTGAGATAGAGGGTTTGGCCTGAAAAATTTGCATTTGCATTCTTTAACCTAATATAAATGCTTTAATCCCATCTTGGATCACCCAGCCAGAGCTTCTGACAGAAGCTGGTGTTAGATCAGCAGGCATTTGTTGCACACACACTGGCAAGGAGTAGGTTACTAAATCCATTTCTTTGTCATATTA
This sequence comes from Netta rufina, assembly GCF_964035555.1. Taxonomy (NCBI): domain Eukaryota; kingdom Metazoa; phylum Chordata; class Aves; order Anseriformes; family Anatidae; genus Netta; species Netta rufina. The sequence continues at coordinate 124,069,374 of NC_140123.1, forward strand.
GAAATGTTTTTAGTTCAAGCAGAAGGGAAGATATGACTCAGTGTTTGATGTTTTACAGATAGCGGCAATGGATTCTGGAATACAAATCTGACAAATGTGGAACCTCTCTGCAGAACAACATGATGTTGGTTTTAACAAAACAGTCTACAAAGCAAAACCTAACCAAAACTAAGAGAGAATCTTAAAATATTAGGATTCTTCTACATTATTGTAACTGCACTGAGGAAGGACAGGGATGAGCTGAGTTAAAATATCCTGAACCTTCCTTAACTGTCTTTGACCTTGTGAATACAGACTTCCCAACAGATCTCCTCTTGCTCCAAGTACTTTTTCTGGGTTTCTTGCCCCTTGAGCTAAACTGGTTTTGACCTGCAGAAAAATGTTTCTCCGGGCTCTTGATTCTTCTCTTCCTTGGTTCTTCCCTCATCTCATCTGCCTGGCTGTAGTCAAAATACTTTATTAGTTTCTTGTAATCTTTAATGTTTATTCTGATCTCTGAAACTGGATTTGAGCTGTTTCCAAAGACTGGTGGAGCTACAGTAGGAAAGCAGAGGAGCTGCAGTAGTCCACTGTCCACTCAGATCTTGAAGAGGACCAGAAAACTGCTTGAACAGTGAATTAGCTTTGCATGACCCCGGTAGAGACCAGCAGGTGGAACCAGTGAGAAACAAGAGACCAGAAAAGGCTCACAGTTCAGTTCTGAGAAGCATTCAAAATGAGAAACCTTTGGAGATTACAAATAATTTTTATGATTAGAATATTACATTTTAATTTGAAAATGAAGCCCAGTTATTCATATAGCTAGCCTACAGGCTATAACTATCAGATATCTATGTGCAAAAGATGAATGAGGGAAGGCTACACGCACAGAGATTAGGATTTTTAGTGAATTTCTGTTTGTGTAGAACAGTATAAGCATTTCCAATAAGAGAGACTCAAGAGCATTTTCACGCTCAGGCATTTGTTTAAGATATACAGTGACCAGATTTAAACTCAGTGAAGCAGGCATATACGGGAGCAACAATTTCTGAATTACCTTAGCAACCGTTTTTAAATTCTGCCTTATGTGCCGTTGCTTATTCACTTTATGGTCTACTTCTTGTGATGCTGTATTTTTTCATTATAATTGAGTAAATTTAAATTGACTGGCAATTTTATTTCCTTCAATTCAGACAACTATGATAAGAAAAAGCCATGATATCAACCCACATGTATATACTATTTGGTCTACAAACCGTCTGAGAACAGCTGTGCTACCACTTGAGTTTTAATAACAGACCAAGAAGAAATCTTAAGGACAGCAGTGTCTTTTAATCTAAACAAAGTGCTAATATGTATTTAGTAAAGTTATATATAATACGCTTTCATTTCCCAGGATAAATTACCTCTCCTGGGGGCTGTGGACCACTGTTCATAGTAGGAGTCATGACCAATGGATTCTAATTTCAGACCTAAAACTCATCAGATATATAATGCTGAACATGTCTCATCTGTGAAGCTCTTTTGGCATTTGCGAAACAGGGACAAACCATGCACCTCCATATATACCCTGATTTACTGGAACCTGTAAAAATCAATTACCACTTGAAGTGTTTCTGGATATCAGTACCACTGGATGAAAGTGGCTACAAAAGGAAAATAGGTTGAATTAATTTAGTGACAGTTAATTAATACAGTTACCTGTGTTGCCTCCCAGCCCCACTGCCTGTACTTGGGATCGTGGGTGAATCTCCACATATACCAGTAGGTCTCAATCACCTCTGGTCTTAGGATGTAGTACTTCTCGTTCTGCCGCACTGCCACCGCCTCTACACCACCGTCAAATTTGAATGCTTCTGGACCCAGCTTTAATGCTGCAGAGAAAGGAAAAAAAAAAAAAAAAGAGAAAGAAATGTATTCCTTATAAATCTTTACAGGAAGGGTGGATAGGAGTCTGCTACATCCAAAGCATGTGAGAGAAGCAGAAACGAGCTTGTCTTTAAGCAGGCTCATAAATATTTCCTATTGTTGAGGCCTTTAATTTTTCTTATGAATAATTTATCCAATTCCTGTGAGAAAAATACCTATCTTGACAAGAGTAGAGTAATCCTCCTGAAAACTAATGAATCACTGAGAATATAAACACACTAATACATTCAATTATAGGATAAAATTAAAGTGGCTGACATTAGTTCTTCATAAGCAAAAGAAACAAAAAGGGTCACCAGAGGTTTTAATGTCCTTTGATCCCACCCAGCACAGCTGGAAAAGATCTTAGAACAAAAACAGGTGTCACCATCACATATAACTGGCATCTTATTCAAACTCTCTTGGTCTAGGGAAGTGCTGTCACACCACCATAACTGATGTGCTTCAAAATGCGATCCTCAAGTAAAGGGTTTCAAATAAGTCAATGCAAACTTAGTCACACCTGAAAATGAATCTCTGAACTAAGAGATTTGCCATTTCTGTCCTTAAAGGAAGATGTAATAGTACTGTGCCAGCATCTGTAGGACTACTTGTTTAAAAAGGATGTACCTTTAGAAATACTTCCCATGCTATGAAGTTGCAGCTCCACACATTTTTAATTACACAGCTACAACCTGGACTGTCACAAGTCCATGGAGCCAGATGGGATCCACCCAAGGGTGCTGAGGGAAGGGAGGTGGCAGACGCGATTGCTGAGCCGCTTTCTATCATCTATCAGCAGTCGTGGTCAGAGAGGTCCCAGATGAGTAGAGACTTGCTAATGTGATGCCCATCTATAAGAAGACTCATAAGGAGAATCTGGGGAACTACAGGTCTGTCAGCCTGACCTCAGTGCCAGGGAAAATTATGGAACAGATCATCCTGAGTGCAATCACGCAACATGTGCAAGACAACCATGGGATCAGGCCCAGTGAGTGTGGGTTCATGAAAGGCAAGTCCTGCCCAACCAACCTAATCTCCTTCTCTGACTGGGTGACCCGCCTGGTGGATGAGGGGAAGGCGTTTGATGTAGTCTACCTAGACTTCAGCAAAGCCTTTGACACAGTCTTCTCCTGGAGAAGCTGGCAGCCCAGGGCTTGGACTGGCACACTCTTTGCTGGGTTAAAAACTGGATGGCTGGGCCCAGAGATGGGAGCTACAGTCCCAGTTTTGGGACTACATAAGTTCTTCAAGATACTTTTGTTTGAGACTTTCTGAACAATTCCATCAAGGTACATTGTTATTTTACACTTATAAAAACAAGTAATCATTATTCCACGTTTAGCTGCCTTCTGTGAGTCTTGGGACAGAGACAGCATCTGGTCATATCTTAACATATCTTCTCAGCTGAAATCTTATTCATTGGATTTATTCTGCATTGGTGCTGTCACACTTAAAAGAACACCTACTGCTATACCCAGAGTCTGAGAGGAGGTCTTGTCAGAAACTTTAAATATGTGCAAGAAGCTTCATCATAAAATAACCTCTCTGTAATCAATACTTTATGAACTATTAGCTAATGGGTGAGAAAATTCTTATGTATAAGTGATAGTATATTTTTCTAACATACTGTGTGCTGTAAATCATCACTTTCTGCCACCTATACAAGTTATTATTAATTTAATCTCTACAATACCTAGGAAAGTAAATTATTCAGTTCGATTTCGTAGTGGTATTTCTGTTCCTTTTGTTTCGTTGGACATCTTTTTTTCACTACCATTTATGGCTTCCATGTTACTAGTTATTCTATGCCTTTGCCATGTCTCTCAATGGTACAAGCATGTAAAACAGAACTAATCCCCCGTAATCAGAATACTTCAAGGTGTGCAGTCCACACACAAGCTTAAACTTTGACAAACCTAGCAGCATGAATAAATGAAAATTTTAGCCTTACCAAAGCCCACTGACAGCATTATGACCCCTTGTGTTGTGCCAGTACATGCCCATACGGATCAAAGCATGTCTTGCATCTTTAATTCTCACTATCTTCTCTTCAAACTGCATACCTCACTGGAGAAAAATCTCAAAATCTCTTGTCAAAGGATGGGAGATACAGTATGATTGCAGCAATAATCTATCAATAGGTTATACTACAGAACAAAAGCATAGTAGTTATGAAACAGAGGCATGTGCGGATTACACATCACAAGAGTATGTGGGACTCAGGAAGTATTACTGACTCAGAGGCAGATCAGAATCATGGCTGTATCTTCCAAAGACCATCAGCTTCCTCCAGCTGGTGAATTAGAAAGGCATCCCACAAGGACTGCTAGACCGATCCTCAGCTTGAACAGAATCTACAGGGATTTTCCTAGAGCCATAGCAAGAGCCTGAGCTTCTCAGGGTATTCCCAGTCAATTTTACAGGCTACAACTCAGGAGTCTTAAGTCTTCTCCCAGATATTCCTGCAGAACCTTGACAGGTGAATCAGATTTTTGGAGTGACCAAGCCCCTGCATAAGCCCATCACTGATTACATGAGATCCTAATTGTCATTGGGAAATGATGTCCACGGAAGTACAACAGGAAAAGCTGCACAGACTTTCCAACTCCTCTGTCCTAATCAGCACTGTGGAGCAGACAGCATCGTGAGAGATGAAAAGGTAACTTAAGTGCTAAGAGAATGCAATCTGGTGGGAAAGACAGTACAAAGGTTGTAGTAACATCTAGAAGGATTAAGCCACGTAGGAGAAGGCTGTCATGTAGACAGACCACCTTGTATTTGGACAAAGAGACCTGCACTCAACTTGAGAATGCAACATGCATAGGACAGCAAATTTTTCTCTAGGGGTAGGTCTGCAAGTGACTTCAGATTTGGTCCCAAAAAATAGCAGGGTCTCAACATAGTTTAACTGCCCAAAGCTAACTTGAATGAAATGATTAACCAGTTTTTTAATAATCAGTCCCCTAGGGTAATAAAAGAAAACACTTTTACTGGAGTTGGGTTACTATGATGGCCAGGTTCCATGTGAAAAAACTCAGATCTGTACAAAGGTCAAGAAACTGACTTTTGAACTGGAATTGGTCTACGTCTACCACAAAATATAACTATCTCCTGTTATATGTTTTGACTGAGAAGTGGAATAAGGCATCCCTGAAATCAAGAGACAGAAGTCCTCTTCTCTGTGCAGATGGAATGTTCTCCTCTATCACCAACCAGAACTGAGTATACGTATGAGTGTAAATAATCTTTTAACTCCAACATGGGGTCTCATCCTTCCTCCACATCTGCTCCTATGAAAAAAATGCATCTTCACATTGATTAATCCTGACTAAAATAGCAGCAATTGCCAACTAACAGTGTTATGTAATAAGGCAGAGACAGAACCCTGTGGGCTGAGACTGAAACTTTCTTTGACCCAGCAAGACAGGTAGGTGCAATAGGCTGTAGGCTTAAGCCTACTCATATATTTTTTTTCTTTTTCTTTATGCTATTACTACACCGATGAAAGTATCTCTCCTAACTATCAAATTGCATTTGTTAAAATTACAAGTGATGATACAATGACACTATGTAATCCTTGTGAATAGATACACGAATTCACATCTTAAAACTCCTTGGAGTTTTAGTTCCCATTACTTCTTCTAGCAAGATATTTCAGAAGCTTCTGTGATGGACCCACAAGGCCATTTACAATTTCTAGCCTACATTCATTCATGGTGAGCATACAATTCTTGTTCTTGGTATAACTGTGTTGCTTGTGTCTTAAAATAGCTCTATTTATTTTCAGTGTTTATCCCTTGATATGACAACAAATGTATTCCCTTCTTGGTCATTATTTTTCTCATATGAGCAGGCCAACGTCTCTTATTTTCCTACTGTAAAATAAAAGCTCTGTCACTCTCATCATTCTGTTGGTCATTCTCTGCGTTCTTTCTGCTTCAAAATTCAGATTTGTACAGAGTATTCTGGATGACAAATTATACATGTCTTCTAACACAGTGTTAATGTTCACTTATCTCTTTAGAAAATTCTTTACCTTATACAGACTAGGGCTGCACTGGCATTTTTCAACTTCCCGTTTACAGAACAGGCCCCCGCCTTTTTGTAGTAACTTTTTCTTTCTGACAGTCAGTCCTCAAGGTCTTCCTGTTCCTTATTCTGAGACTCTTCTGTTTTGACCGTTTCTTTTGATTTTTTGGCCACAGTAAGAACAATCAGCACTATCCAACTTTATGCCTCAAGGCCACTATTTAAGACAAAAGAAAATCTGGTCCAAAAGACTTAATGGAGAAATATCCAGCCCAATGGTGACACTGCCTCCTCCTTAGTCAGGTCTTTGGCCATCTCACAATTTAGTAATCTCCATCCTCTCACGTTTAATTGTACTTACCCATAATGTACTACTACTAAAACAAACAAACAAAAAAGGCATTTACAAATTTCTCATCCTACGTAACTGTAAAAATGGTATGTATGAAATGAGAAACTGCCCTACATATCTGGGAGGACAAGAGTTCACACATACTCCTTCCTCCCTGCACCCACATAGCATATCCTTGCCAACTGATGCAAAGATAGGGATAAACATACAGGAGAGAACTATAAAAAGTCTGGTTTTTGCATTTACTTACCATGGTGGAGATCAGAGTAAACACATGGATGTTAAGAAAATTACATTGGTATTAAAAACAATATTAGACAAGAAACAGGTCCATAACAACTCTTAAAAAAAACTTCAATATTTTCTGCATTTCAACTACTGAAATAACTAGATTAGCAATGCATCTTACTTGTTCTGTCATATGATTCATGACAAGTATGTGCAATTTCAGCTCCAAGCTGCAAGTAATGTCCAGCTTTGTCATCTCGGGAACCATCTGCTCCAAGGGCAAACATTCCCCCTGCAAAACAGGTCAAATGGCCCATCTTTCTTTCAAGGTGCCCATTCTTCCACTCCCCAATGAAGGTCAGTCCTCCATTGGACTTTCTGATGAGATGTTTTTCTATGGCCTACAAGAAGATTGAGAAAACTTTCAAAAACTGTTTTAAATGCAAGTTTTACATACTAACGCTACTTTAAAGAATAAAATACTGTTTTCAAAAAGTAAATATCTTTTTCTTTTGCCAAACTCACTTTTGAGCACTACAGGAACAAACAGCTGTAAGAATACAATTTCAATGAACATTAAAAAATACCCTACTTGCTAAACAATGCTACTGAGACCAGTCACAGGAAAGTCAAAACACAGATGACACTGCAATTTTATCTGAGAATTCATCACGTTTTATGGCTCACATGGCTGTTCGTCTACCTGTTAGCTCTGAGAAGTAAATAAATGTTCTACTGTGAAATCTGTGTGTACTCAGAAAACACATCCAAATTGGATGCTTTTGGTCAGCAATACACGTAAATGAACCACTTGTACTCTCAGTCAGCCTTTAACAGAAAGTAACAGGAATCCTCCAGCCACCTTTTAGCTTCTCCACAGCAGCCTTCTGATTGCAAACAAGTAAAGAATGGGTGAGGGTTAGAATTGGTGTTCACAAAAAGCACTATTACTAACAGATGAAGTTACAGCTGTTTTTTCTTTGCACATTTGTATCAATATACATTGTTTATTGTGACTTATAAAACGGTACTCTTTTGGTACTGTTTGGAGTACAGTAACTTTCCAAAGTTTGCAAAATACATGGAAAAACACATTTACTTAAGCCTCTTTCAAAGAGGGTGATAATCTCTATCATCTACTGCAGTACTTATTCTCTTTAACATTATACCTTTTTTCTTGTAACAACTTTCTAGTTACATGACAGTTTGAGTCCATTGTAATTATCTTTTTTACCATGGAGACATTTTTCCTACCTTCTTTCCAGAAATTTCTTTTGTACTTCCACACATAACCATCTGCTGGGTTCACAACTTCCTTTAAAGTGCATGAAAGTACTGGTCAGAGTACTCCAAGGCTGATTAGAGTTGAAGGATTAAAGTGCCATTAAAAAGGCATTTACTACTCTCCCTCCCATCCCCAAGATCTACTACAGAAGTGAACATTTACTCCTTTCCACTACTTTTCTGATGCCTACAATAAATTACACCCTAAAGGTGCACAACTGTATTTTGCACTGAAATGTGATATACTGAGACCACACACAGGATCTTGCATACAACTGCAGTGATTATCTTGGATGTGGAGGTCAAGTCTGCTTCACACAGTTGTATCACTGATATCTAGCCAGTGCTAGCCATACAGGTTGTTACCACACAGACTGAGGCAGCAGATACATAGTTTGCAGATTTAAAACTAAACAGTGAAATAGCTGTGACAGTAGATATTCCAAATTAAAAAAAAAAAAAAAAGTAAAAAAAAAAGTTAAGGCAGTGCTGAAGTACTACAAGGCTGTCAAAGCAGCTGTACTGAACCCAGCAAAATTTGACAGTAGTCCTCCATCCACATTCTGAAATAGCATCTGACAGTCTTCTAAATTTTTCTTCAACTGTACCCCAATGGAAAAACAAAAAACAAACAAACAACAACAACAACAACAAAAACAAAGAAAAAAAAAGGAAATAAAAAGCAGCAACAACAAAACACACAAAAGCACAACAGAATTATTGAAATTATTATCAGAAAAAAAAAAAGAATTCTTAGGATTAGGAGCCTGGGGAAGATGATAATATAAATACTAATTGGAAATAGTTGTATGTGTACTTTGTTTTCTGACTATCTTCTTGACTTGAGATGCTGTAGTGCTTGCAGCAACTTTTCTGAATGATTATAATGATGGGAATCTACACCTCAGCCACACAGCCAGTGCAGATCTTGTAGTCCCCACATGGTCAAAGTGAATGCATCAAAGCCAATCCAGTAAACTGCAGGGAGATGACTACTGCTGTCAGTCGGGCCCTGCTCCTTACTTGTCCTCAGGACTGAGACATCATTTAGATGGTAAAGTTCACTACTATAATCTGTTGAGCCCACGTATTCTCAAAGTAATGAAAGACAAGCGTTGATCTGAATTCCCGTTGGCTTCACTTCTTCACTAACACCACTGACAGATCTGAAGTGTGTGCTTGTGGCAGGATCTAGTGAAAAGAATGCAGTAATAACTGACAGAGAAGAAAGAAGTCTTAGACAGCTGCCAGAGTGGTTGTGAAACTATCATTCAAATTGATATTGAGGACTACTACAATACTGTGGCTTCTACTGCTGGGACGCCTGATGTAGTTAACTATACAAGCCTCATTTGTCTTGAAAGCACTGCTATAGGAAAGACTGAAGCTGCTGAAAATTATGCCACTGAAGATGATATTAAAATATAGTGTTAGCTCCATTGATTCAGTTATCTTGGACAAAATTGATGAGATTTTTTTTGACTATATGGTACATAAAACTTGGAGTTCTTTTTAGAGGTAGCCACTTTTTGCAATGAGTAACAAGAAGACTTAAATGGGTTTGGTTTATTTATTTACTGGAAGAACACTTTTTTTCCAAAATTTTTTTGAATTGATCTTTCAGCAATTTCGTAACTGTTGAGGAGTAAATGGTTGCAGGTGCATTTTCAGGGGAACACAATTGCTGTGGAGAGCCAGACTTCCTCTCAGAATTTGACTGAAGAACATCATGTAGCTGCCATGTAACCCTCTTCTGAACAGAGTCCGTTCTGAACTTGAACACGACTGTCTCATGTATAGAGTATTTGAATATAGTATTTGAAGTAGTATTTGAAATCTGAAAATCCAGTTCTGTTAGCTAGTTAGTAATTAAGTACCATCTTAAAAAAGTAGCAAAGGAAGCATCCTCAAAAAGAAAATAAATGCAAACCTCTTAATATACTGCATCATGCAACAATCTACTGAATAAAAAGGACAATTAGTATTTAGAGTAATTGACAAAGAACACTGCTTGACAAAGAGCACTGCTCCTAGTGGATAGGAAATCTTGAGAAAGTTGGAAAAGATTTGACATTTGTACCCTGGGTTGGATGGCTGGGGCCACAGAGCAATCCAAGACGTACTGTAAAGCAACGGCATCCAGCTTGACCATGATGACATGCACTAGACTGTACATGTGTACTTAAGCTCCCAAAGAAAACTTATTTCACATCAGAAATGTGAGATTAACTGATGGAAGAGTTTACTTAGTATTTAAATTCCAGAAATAATAGTCTGAGATATGAATACAATGTTGTCTTTGATGTTCATACTTTCTGTGATTCAATGATTACATAAAAATTGCATTTTCTGAGCTGTCTTGCAGCAGTATTTGCTATATTCTGATAGTTGAACACTGCTGGATCCTTCTTTTGGCTATCTAATGCTGTGCAATAACAAAGAACACGGATCAGTTTTCTAAGTCTAACAGATTAGAGCACTCAGAGCAAACTGAGGCTGTATATGCCATGGATTGGGAGTCAGAACATCTGAAAAACAGGTGCTGTCATCTTCTTCCTATTAGTATCTCCAAGGAATGGCATGCCACTGTCTACTGCAAGACTTGAGATGGAGGGTGTGGTGGTATATCTTCTACTTTCCCTTTTATACAAGCTAAGGGAGTAAAGTGTGGCAGGACAGATACCTTCTTTTTGTCTGGTGGGTGCTGAGAACATTTCCAGTTCTGTACTATGAGTAGGAAGAATCTATTTTACACTTTCACCCTTCTGCTTGCATAAATGACAATAAGATTTTGCTCAACATTTTGAAAATCAAAGTAAAATTGTCAGCTATGAAGGAAGACCTATGATACGGGCAACAATCAAAGAACAGTAAGGGAATGGGCTCTGGAAATATTTTGAGATTTTCATTTAAAATTCAATATGCAATTATGTAAAACAAATCCTACTCTGATTCTTTGCACATATCTTTCGGTGTCAAGTAGGACTTCAGATAAACACAAACCCTGATCCAGAAGGATGTTCCAAAATGTGTAAATCAGTATGTTTCATGCAAACTCAAATGCACGTGGGTGGTGTTGTCTGAGAGAAAGCCAAAAAGGAAACATTCCGATGCACTACAGGTCATATCACATGAGAAGCAGAAGCAGCTCAGCTCTTTCTCCCTCCTGTCCACACCATCCTTTTCTCCAGTACCAAATTTGCTTTGCCGTATCTCCAGGGATGGAGATTTGCCCATGCAAAACATTTGAGATTGGGCTTACAGTGCAGAGAATCAAAGAGGAAGTTTATATTCTCTAATTTTCAAGTGCCCACCATAATAAATTTGAGTCAGAATAAAATATTTCAAGAGTAACCATATGCCAACTGCTAAAAAAAACATTTTTAACCCCACAGGACCCAACACACTACATCTAAGACTACTGAAGGAATTCAGCTACTGCTTTGAACTTATGCAAGTTGACTGTTGACTTAAGCAAACACTGGAAAGCCAGCAAAGTTTAAAAGGACTGGGAAATAGCTGATGCTGTAACAGTATTTAAAAAGATTAATGAAAGAACCATGTAAAATTAGTAATGTAGCTTGAAAAAATTAAGCATTTGATTGACAATTTCATGCTGATATCATGAGGAGTATTAGTATAGTTCTTGGTATTGTACAAAATATTAGTCCTAAAAAAAATCAAGGCAGCACATATGAAACAGATTAAAAACTGGCCTTCTAGAACAGATCAACATAAAATAAAAAATTGTGAAAATTTTTCATCCAATCACTATTTTGCAAGGATATTTTAATCAATGGTAGGCAGCATATCTACCGATAGTCTGCAAGAGAAGAAATGCTAAAAAAATTGCAGAAGGCACAAAAATTGATGGAGCTATAGATAATGATAAAGGAAAAGTCAGCCCTGTAAATTCATTCAGAGCAAGTGATAAAATGGGTTTCACCTGAACAATCATGTATTAGCAGAGATAAGTATAAGGTTGCACATTGAGGAATTGGGAATGTAAATCACAATAGCAGGAAAGCAGTAAATCAAAAATACTATAACCAGCTTCAGAGTAAAATCAACTGGAGAATGGATGACAGTGTCATACAAAGGTTAAAAGTGCAAACAGCTCTTGGCTGGGCAAAGACAAGAAGCTGAGAAGAAATTGGGTGATGACACATTAGTAGAACCATTACAGAAACTAAATATCCAATTCTTGCCTCCACACACTTACAACATTGGAAAATACTTAGGAAAGAGCTTGAGAAATAATTCAAAGCCTGCTTTATGTTGTGAGATGAAAGGAAATCATATATCTGTTTTGGAAGAGCATGCCCATCATACCTTTGTCAGTAACCAGCTACATTATAGCTGATAGCCCTTTAAAATAAGGGGAAAAAAATCAAGTAGCTGAAAGCCAAAGCTTAGCCAATTTCAGGTCAGAAATAAGACACATTACAGTTTCAAAACAATTTGAACTGGAATTTTATTATATACTTTTTTAAATGTGAATTTTCAGAACGCCAAGAACAAGGATTTTGTTTCGGGAAACTGCCTGCACTAAAACTAAGCTTTCAAAGCTTGTGTTGAAAGAAACATGGCATGCACAAAGCACAGAACAAGTTTGACACCAAATATGAATTTGCATGCGGACAAGATCACACAATCCCTGCTGCTGTTGGCATCATAGCTAACTAGACTTAATCTAGCTTTATTACTCTCTACTCTTCTTAACTGTAGATTAGACACATGGGTATATATGGGTACAAGTAAGTCTGACAAAAGATGGCTGTGTATGGGAAAACTCAAGAAATAACAGCTGGGCGACATAAAGCTTAGAGTCACCACAAAAAGGCCCCGAAAACTCCCACTGAACTGCCTTTACTGGTCTGCTTGGACAGACACTACTTGAATTGTGAGAGGAAGCAACATCATATTACAAAAGACCTATAGAACAAGGAATGGGTATGGATTACATTTTACAGGATGAATATTGAATATAGCATTGAACACTTGAGAAAATAATTTGAAGATTAAAACAATTCAGGTCTTCAACTCCTCAAATGTTTTTGAACACTGGATAAAAATAATTTGGCCATTCTGCACATCTTAGAGTTGTTAGAGCTGTTTCTAATAAAATATGCTTTGGAGTTTTACTTTATAACATTTTGCATGAGCTGTTATTTTTAGTGCAATAATCTGCATCACATATATTTCAAAATAATACTTTTTAAACTACTTAAAATGAAAGCTAGTCTTATTCATCACTTGATTTCTTAAAACTTACATAATCAAAACAAGTCCTATGTGTTGCTGATTTTTTTCAGTTATCAAAGATGCTTAAATTCCACTGTACAAGAAAACTCAATGAATTATAATCACCTCAATTGCATCGTCGTACATTTTCCTTGCTTCTGTGTCCATCTTGTCTGACATAAGCCAGGCTTTCAATAAATATTCATAAAAACTGTCTCCCAGCCCGCCCACGGATGTATGATCTGCAGGAAGGAAAGAGGCAAAAGAAAAATTGAAGATGTTACATAATAGCACCTTAAATATAATTTAAAATATAAACTCACATTTTTAAGTTATGCCATTGTAGAATTATAATCATTTTAAGCCTGCTTAGTAGGACAAAGCTGTACTGTCTCCCCTCTGAACTTATTTCATAGACATGGATAGCCACAGCAGACAATGCAATTTTCCGTGCTCACTACTTGCCATTCTACACAGGCTATCCCTCATATCACAAATTTAATTTAACTGAAGTTTTTACTTAATTCCACAGAACATAATTGTTTTGCTACTAAGGTTGTGTGTGTATACATACGTATGTACAAAAAAGCCATAAAAGCTCAGGATCCAGGATGCAACTAGGTCATGTGGCTGGCCATAAACCATCATCAACTATAAGGAATCTAATCTTTCCAGGAGATTTTTATTTCCAACAGGACATTTACTTAACATACTAATGAATTTCTCAAGAGTAAATGTTCTTATTTAAATTCCTCTACTTGAAAGAGAAGTAAATAGTATACAACACAAGCCCTGCTCTGTTCCACCGTGCCTGAGCAGCCACACTGTGTGCCGTAGCCAGACTGCTTGACTACTACAATCCAGCACCACATAAGCCAGACCTCCTAATGCACAGATTTCCTTTTTGCCATCTTTTCTTTTTCTTGCAGAGGTAGCCTTTCACAGGTACTGTCATTGCTATTCCGTGCTGACAGACATTAAGAAGCACCTATGTTTGCTGTCTGGGTGACTATCACATATCACACAAAGCCTACTGATGGCCTGACTCAGTTTTAGACCTCCTGTTCCAAACATGGCAAGCACTCCCTCAGTACACCCTTCATTCAAAAAGTAATATGACCTCCAAGATTTAATACACAATTCCAACCAGAAAAGTGCGTAACTTCTGCTAGCACCAGAGCAGTCAGTCTGCTCAGTATAGGATAAGGAAATGTTTAAGAACAATATGGTCACAATTACAGAAATTCAGTGACCTAAGCACAGTTGTGATACAGTCATACAACTTCCCTCTTACTGGGTGAAAGACAAAAAGAAACAAATAATATTCCTTTTTTTAATGTTCCTCAGAAAGGTGGTATTATTAGCAGTCTCTCTGGGATAAAGGTGTAGAACAAAAGGTAGAACTCTCCTTCTGGTCCTTCTTCTTGTAAAGCACTGTTATGCCCTACAAGGGCATATGTAGAAACAAATGGAAAGCCTTTAGCTTCTCCATTTGTCTTCAGGTTCTGAGTTTGGCGGAAATAATTTCATATGCTTTTCTTATATCTCAGTATCTCTGAGAGCCTTTTCACACCCAGCTATTCAGTGATTTAACTATGAGCAGTGAACTTTCATATGCTATCTAGTTCTAAGCTGAAAAGAGGGCATTCAGGCCATTTTCTTCCACAAATGCAAAGACTAGAAATTACTTCTTCAAAGAACAATTATATTCTTACGTCGACATGAGAACTAAGGGTCTGTGGTTTTCAGAAAAAAATATATCATCCCGAGACTTCAAAGTTACAGCTCACGTTAGCACTACTCAAGGACTGTCTTCACAAGAGATATAGCTTAAAACTACTTCTGTTAAGCTGCTGCCTTCTCTTCAGTTGAGTTCCCATCACTTCAGAGACTGCTGCCAGCATTGCTACTCCACCAGGTTTCCTTCACAGATGCACTCAGTCCTCAGCCAGGACAGGGCTGCTGAATGTCTCTGAGCAGCATTCCTCTTGTAGAAGCTCCAGCTGCGTTCAGGGCATGCAAGAGTAGGGAGATGAGCGGGAAAGGTTTATGTCTTAAAATAAGAAATCCATGTACAGGTGAATTTCCAAAGTCAATTATCAGGAACACTCCCTGTTTCACCTCTGCTTCTACAGACACTCATTTGAGAACTGTCTTTGTGTCCTGTCAGCAGCTCTTCTCCTCCTCCACATTCCTTCTTGTCTCAGATGAAAGTACAAGGAATATGGAAACAAGTCACATCAGGACACAGCACAGAGCCACCTCCAAGGCAGCCTTTTTTGCACCTTCTTCATGTGTTCAGAGAACAGAGCTGTGCAAGCCTCTCAGATGCAGATTTTCCTCCCACTCAACCAGTGGGATGCAAAAATGGTAAGGCTAAGAGGTTCTAAGGGCCTCACAACTCTCTGTGGTGTTGTTTTGTTTATTGCCATTTTGCGTACTTCACACCAACTCTGATGTACGAGCAGTTTTCAAGGATCCTCACTCATTAAGCTCTGTGCTGCCACTCCCCAGCTGATGCCCTTCACAGATGGACCACAGGAAAGACCTGTCAGGGGCAAACTGATTCTGTGCCATTTCTTCAGCAGCAGGAAAGGGTGAAAAGAAATACATTCTGTGGTCACATATGACAAGACATCATGGGCAGGAGGAAAGCACAGGAAACCTTTCACATGGGAAGGAAGCAATATTTCAAGGAAACTTGCTGTATCCAGATACAGCTGTCTATATTTACCTGGCCTCTCTCATCTGCAAAAAAACAGCAGAAAAAGATTGGAACTGAAAAGGAAGCAACCACAGCAGCTGAGCTAAGGTTTAAGCACAGCAAAATTTCCAACCTCTACAGCTGCATTACCTGCAGCCCTGGCAATATCTTCCTCAGGTTGTATTCTAGGGTCAGAAGATGTTGCTAAAGCAGAGCTCGCTGTAGTTTGTGTAAGGACTCTCACTAGAAATGGCTGAAAATTAAACAACTTTTTGTGACAGGTTGCAGGACTTGAATGACTTGCTCTTAGTATGGAAATTCCAAAAAGTATTTTTCAAAATCCCTTAATGAATCCATAAATGGTGAAAATTGTAGATTTGGGTCATCACACACCTTTTTCTCTCATATAAACACAGCTCCCTACCCAGACTTATCACTATAAGGTCTATGTTGGTTATCATATTCTCCTGCTGTTTGAGAAACAGATCAGATGGATTCGGAGATTTAATTCAGCTCAGCTCAAAATGTTTTGCTCAAGAATGTCTTGTGCATAGAATATTTTGAATTGTTTTGTTTGTTTGTTTGTTTTTTAATCAACCCTAACCTTGCATGTCAATCCAGAGAATGAAAAAGGACAGCTTATGATTTGAATAATAAAGTTTGTAATAGGGTCCTGGCACTAGCTACTCTTTAGTAGACAGTTGTGAAGGTATTATGTTTAAAATGTTTGTAAGTATTTTGCAAATTTGGAAATTGATTTTTCACTAATTGGATCTATAAGAATTATTTAATCAGCTGCATAGCATTTAAAGGCTTTTACTGTGAAAAACTATTTCACAGTGAAATCCTGAATGAAAATTCTTTGCAGATAAAGACAAATATAGCAAAGGAAACAGAAGTATGAGGGCATATCCAGTATGGCAGAAGCCACATACTCTATTCAATGACAACTCCATATTTTTAGAACACTACTTCCTTCCAATTGAAGACAAATTAAGATATTTTTTTCATTCCTTCCTGTGCCCCCCTCCTTTTTATTTCTTTTTATTTTATTTTATTTTAAGATTAGGCCCAGGTGAATTTTTTCAAACATGAAAGGATTCCAGTCAAAGATTCCTTGGAAAGTCTTATTTTAAATTAAAAGGTACAGTAAGTGCAGTTGCAAAGAATTCCTTCAACAACTGCAGCCAAAAGCAAATAAAAAGCACTGCATTTTTCCTTGTTTATTATACACCTGAAAGTATGTGCAAACCTGCACAATCAGTCTGTTTGCAGGCTTCCTCCTATCCAGATAAAGCTAAATAAAATCTTAATAGAAGGAGAAAAATATTTACAGGTCATAGCAATATTTTTGCCCAGTTCAAAAGATTTACATCCTGTAGAATACTGGCATTTTCCATCTTAGCAAACAGCATGCAATTGAAAAATAAAACAACAACACTCAATTTCATAGCAGTATTTTAATAAGCTTTGCATTTACCAATAAAATACATATACTTAATCAAGTATTATTTCTGTTTCAGCTAATAATCCAGAAATCACATTCACCTCTTTCCTACAGACTGAGTGGAAGACCTTTAAATTCTAGCATCATCTAGTACTTCTAAGGCTAGTCTCACTCCAAGTGATTTTATTCATACCAGCAATCAATTAGCTCACTGCTGAAGCAGCCTCCTCTGAAGAGAACATGGACAATCATTTCACAGCAAACCACAGAAATACATGGCAGGTCAGAAAAGAGAGTGCATGGTATCCTTCTGAAATGACAATCAATCTGATCTTGGGATAGGAGGGAGAGTCAGTGGCTCTTGTATGATTTGTTCTTTGTAAATGACATTATTTCTTTATAAATCTGGACAGACAAAGTTGTTTTTTCTCAAATAGCTTTCCAGGGCCAGGACTGCAGGCCTTCCCATCCTCTGTTACCTCTGAGGCACTGTCTGTCATTCCTTTTCTGGATTAATTCTTGGAATGGTAGCCTTAGTCTAAAGTAAATAATACAGACACTAGGCATCTATTCAGCTCATTCTTTCTAACATTCAGATCTACCTAATGGCTGTAAATAACTTCCTTCTGAGCCAGACAATTTCTAAATGAACTGCAGTGGTTCCCAAGAATACAGTTATGACAGCAGACTCCAAGTTAAGAACAATTCATCTCCTTTTGTTTACTGTGAAAGTTTGGTTCAGTAAGCAGTAAGATATTTTCCACAACAACTTAAAGACTCCTAAAGTTAACATTTAATAAGAAAACCTGCTCTAATGAAGGTCTACCTGCTCTCTAGAGCAAACTTAAGATGTGTAAATTATTTTTAAACAGATGGCTTTAAGCAGTTAACAGCAGCTTAATGAGGTGAATTAAAAACAGTTCATGATTTGCTAACCCTTCTCTGCTTTGTGCCTTAATTGTACCATTGTCATTTCCTGGCAATGCACAGGAATAAAGAAAGAAGCCAAGCACTGTTTTAAAAACAAAACACCACGCAGAACTGATATCGCAGTCCCAACACCTAAGGTGAGGCTTTGTGTTAAAGCAGTGCAGGCTGAAAGTCAGCCTTGCCCCTTCCTGACTTCGAGGCACCTCCTCCTGCACTGCCTTTGCGTTCATAAAGCTCATGCTTTATTTACTTCACACAAAGTGAAGAAGGTGACATAAAAAGCTGAGCAGAACTGCATTTCATGTGCCCAACCCTCTGCCAGTACATAAACACAAACAGCCAGAGAAGACAATCAACTATAACAATATTTTTAATTCATGCATTTGCAACTGTAACACTGACTGGGCATTTTTAAGTATACACAGATAAAAAAACAAGCAAAGAATTTGAAATTTGGGAATCCATAAAAGAAACTCAAGTCTTACAAATGGAAATGTTAATTATGACTTTAAAGCAAAAAGGAAAACTATTTTAAATCTGCATACAATGCTCTATAGCCAATACACTGGAAACACCAAGGTGAACAACTACTAACTAATTTCAACCAAAAAGTAGTAATACTGACTACTTTGTAACAAAAGAACAAAGTAGTAAAAGGTGATGTGGATTTTACTTTGCGATCATGAACACTGTATCTTTGACAAAACATTATTGTATTAAGTCAGGAAAGGATTTCAAGAGTGGGGAAGTTAAGACGAGGAGGGAGTAGTGAAGTGATTCAGCCAGTATGAAACTTTCATTAAGAAATCTTCACACCAGTTGTTCTGGGTACCAATTGGCCTTACACAACGCACAATCTGTATGAGCACCTTTTCTCTGTGTAGGAAACTATTAAAGAAGTGCTTTTCTGTTTGTCTTCAGAGTGGCACTGATTAAATTTCAGTTCAATCTTCCTTCACCTCGTAGTTGGGCTTAGTGCCCCTCAACTGCTCTAAATAGGTGCAAGCTCTCTTTCTAATCCTTTAATCCAGAAAGCTGAAGCCCCAGAAATTGCAGCTGCAGCAATCCACAGTGGAAATTCAACCTAAAGATGCCATAAGCCATAGTGGATGGCTTAAAAGTGCAAACGCTTGTAAATTAACTACAGCAGAGGCAGCCCTGATAAAAGAAGGTGGAGGTGCAATTTTTAGTCAGGTATGAATCATTCATCACTAAGGAACATGTTACCAGCATGACAATTTTTCTGAAAACATGCAGATTGTCACATAAAAATCTACATTAAAAAAGTAGATTTAAAGTGGAAAAGATGAGCACTGAGAAATTAGGAGACAGCTGAGTTTTCAGTTCTATCGTCTGGTGCCACAACAGATTCAAGCAACAAGAAAAGCCTAGCTCAGCTCCTCCCAGCCTAGCGTTGTATGATGATGAATGCTTTGGCACATACAACTTCAGAGAACTTAGCTGAACTCTAAAAATTCCATATGGAGAAAGTAAACATGAATATTTTTCAAAGGCCTGAAAAAAATATGGGTGGTTTTGTCCTCCAGCAGTGCTAAAATAAATAACTCCCACAGTATTTAATATCCAAAACATGATGATTCTTGAGATTCTTAACTGTATGCTTAGAAGAAACAAAGTGTAATTGGGTCATAACAACATTGCATCTTGAACCTCATATAGGAACGGTTGAAGCATTTTTATCAAAGAGGAGGGAAAGGAGGAAGGGAGGAAGGGAAGGAGGAAGGGAAGGAGAAAGGGAAGAAAGAAGGGAGGAAGAAGACAGCTTGAGGCTTGAAACAGATAGAATATTCCAGTTGGAAGAGTTGAAAATTGGAAGCTCCAAAAATCTGAAAACACAATCACTTAATAGAAAATGAATTTAAATGCTACCCACAAAATAAAACAAAGCAAAATGACTTCTTAGAACTCTAGTTAAACTAAAGATTAAATTTCTCAAGCTTACACAATTCAAGTATGTACAAAGACAACAGAAGGCCAGCAAGTAAAACTAGCCCAACTAATACACACACACATATATGTGTAATCAACGTAACTAGTGAACCAAAACATATCTTCAACTTGAATGTCTTTTATGATTCCATTTATGATATCTTACAACAGGCTCTCCTTTCAAGTTGAGGATTTGACAGCTGGAACAAATATTTTTGTTTTTATATTCTTACTTACCTGAAACTTCAAAATACTCAAACTGTTGTTTACAGTTCTGGAAAGATTTAGGTCATCTCTCAGAAAACATGTTCCTGAATTAAAGGTCAATAAACTAATGATGTAAAGTCCACTTGCAAAAATTCAAAAACACAACTGACCTTTATATTGCTGATTTCATTCAGAAGCAAAGTGGCCATTTATCACCTGAAGTTGTCTTTTCCAGATTATTACACCCATCAGCATCATCCAAATGAAGTAGATCAGCCTCACTACAATTTAGGTAGAAAATTTGGAGTAGCTGTCAATTCTAACTGTGCTGGCAGCTTTATCTAAGTTGCTTGAATTCACAGTGGATTGATGGAAATTCAGGTACGTATATCTCCACACTGCAGCCCATGGAGGAGCCCCCGGTGGAGCAGGTGGATGTGGCCTGGAGGAGGCTGCGGCCCATGGATAGCCCCCACAGAAGCAGGCCCCGGGCTGGAGCTGCAGCCTGTGGAGAGGAGCCCACGCAGGAGCAGGGGGTCTGGGGGGAGCTGCTGCCTGGGGGGGACCCGTGCTGGAGCGCTTTGCTCCAGGGGGATGGACTCCGTGGTACAGAGCCGTGTGGGAGCAGTTCTTGAAGAGCTGCTGCCTGTGGGCAGCCCCCACAAGATCAGTTGGGGAAGGACAGCAACCCGTGGGAGGGACCCCACGGGGAGCACGGGCAGAGAGTGACTGTGAAGGAGCAGTGGAGACAAATCGTCAGGGACTGACTGCAGCCCCCATTCCCCTGCACCGCTCAAGAGGAGGAGGCAGAAGAGGGTGGATGGGGGGGAAGGTGGTTTTAGTTTGCTTGTAGTTTCTCACTGTTCTAGTCTGCTAGTGATAGGCAATGAATTACATTAATCTCCCTACGCTGAGTCTGTTCTGTCCATGACAGTAACTGGTGGGTGATCTCTCTGTCCTAATCTCAACCCTCGAGTCCTTTATGTCATATTTTCTCCCCTTTTCCTTTGGGGAGGGGGAGTGAGAAAGCAGTTGTTGTGGAGTTCAGCTGCTCAGCACGGTAAAACCACCACAAGGTGGTAGGAAATCAAGTTGTGTGAAAGGCTTACTCAACAGCGGAGTATGGACTGAGACCGAGCTATAGCACTCTACATTTGTACTGCGTTCATCACCATGCCTTTCTGATTTTTGACCGCATCAGCAAAAAAGTGCCACAGAGTGATTTGCAATCACAGATCAATGTCTTCACTTAGATCTCCAAGATGAGTGGGTATTTTACCTTGTTGCTCCAGGACAGTCTAACTCCTAACAGAACTTTATGATTAAAAGAACCCAGTATGAAAATGCACTCTCTATCCAGAGAGTAAAAGTATAGATCCTCTCTTCTGCACCGAACTGGAAGCTTTTCTTTTTCTTTTTTTTTTTTTTTTCTTCTTCTCTCAAGAAGGTACATCTCCCCATATAGCCCAGAATATAAAATCTCACATGTTGAAGACAGAATTAGAAGAAATGGACAATTATGTGTCATCTGAAATCTATTATTGGTCCAGAGAACATTGATCTAATTATAAACAACTAGTTGCACAGCCTCCAACATTCAAATGATATAGAAGGAATAAAATCAAAACATGTAACTGTAATATGGCTGTAAAAAGTCTGCAATTAGATTTTCATAGACTCTCTTTTCATAGGAAATTAATGATTTTAAAATGGTTGAAAAATACAGTTTAGATATCCAAAGACTCTGGTACAAAAATCAATTACTAAAGAAATACATGATTCCATGGGAGCTCAGACTTTAAAAACTCACAGAGCTTGTATCAAAGGATGCACTTTTAGTCCCTAATCATTTTAAATTAGCAGTCCTCAAGGTCAACAATTTAAACTCCTCAAGAATATCAGGTAAGTACCCTAATGAATGTTGGATTCTGTTCATACAGGCTAATTTACTGGCTTTACAGTGAGGAAAACAAATGTTAGAGCTGCTAGAAGACTGACTTCAAATTCTAGATATTGATGCGCTCTCCATCAATATCATGGCATAAAAGTGTAGTTTGCTGGTACAGCAAAATAAAATACTCATTTCTTTCCACATCAGTTTATGCAAGCACTTTGAAAGCTCAAGTTACACCATATCTGAATCCTATCTTTAGGAATTCTTTATACACACACCCTTTCGAATGCATAATTCATATAAATATTTAACCTTCCAATAACACTAAAATCTTAAACACACCAAACAAAGCTTCTATTTGTTTAGCTTTTTCAGCATCTTGATGAACAGACCAGCAAATGTCTTAACCTTGCAGATTTATAAAAACATATTCCCTGTAATGCATTGCTCTGCTGTGTGTCATTAAAACAAAGCTTTAGCAGATTAACTTGTTCTTGTCTTCTACTGAATAATCAGATTTGAATACAGCCTTTTCTTGAAGCACTGTTAATTACATTTGTATATGTTTACAAAGCAAAAGGGCAAGGGGAATTCCCCATCAGAGATTACACAGATTATTGTATATTCAAAA
This sequence comes from Netta rufina, assembly GCF_964035555.1. Taxonomy (NCBI): domain Eukaryota; kingdom Metazoa; phylum Chordata; class Aves; order Anseriformes; family Anatidae; genus Netta; species Netta rufina. The sequence continues at coordinate 124,092,164 of NC_140123.1, forward strand.
CACATGCATATTCCTAAATGCAGAACAAACCAAGATATTTTTGAAAGAAAAATTAAGGAAATCTGCCAGGACAGCACAGAAAATTAAACAGCAGAGAACCATCCCCACCTTCTTATCTGCAATGGTGAGAAGCCTGCTATTGGAGATCTAGAAATCGTGTTGCATCTTTTTGTTCATAATGTACTGAACTGAAATCAGATTTAAAAAATAAAACCACCACCAACAAAAAACAATAAATGCCTGCATCCAATCCCCAAACTAACCATCACATACATGGCATATCTCCAGTTATATAACTGCTGTTTCAAAAACAAATCAAAAATGAAATGTACTTGCTGAATTAAATAAATGTGCAAAAATCAAGTCAAGCTGGGAACTATTTCTACAATAAATAAAATTAATTATTTTAATCCTGCATCATTTGTACTTGAGAGAGAAAATCTTTTCCTTGTACTAAAGGGGAGAACATCACCCAAAAATTAAAACAGTAGAAGCTACTGTCCACCAGTCCAAATTGAAAATGTTTTTCAAAATACTTTTTTTTTTCCTTTTCTGAAAATACAGGCCTACTTGACACAATTCTTTTAATTTCCTTTAAGGTTATGGATGTTTTGATGGGGCTTGACGTTATATTTCATAATTTGTTTTTCCCACTATTCTTGGCATTGCTGGTTTCTTAGTTCTGTATATAGCACACCTTTTAATGTGTACTATATCTGTATTAACAGATATAACTTGAGAGACCACCTCTGCTAAAAAAGGCATCTAGTACATTTGAAAAAAAAAAAAGAAAAAAGGAAGAGTAGAAAAAAATAGTGCAAAATATCTTAATGGTAAAGGAGAACACTAACAGCTTCAGTTGGCAAAGAAAATAGTTTTCTAATATTAGCATCTTTCTCACTACCCATAACTAATCAACCTATTAATTTATGCTACAAAAATATTTTTAGGTTTCTAAGTTATTTTCAATATTCCTTTCATCTTTTGAAAGACTACTTCATTCTTCAGTATTATTCATTTCACCTCGCAATTAGCAGGGCTTTTACCTTGCAAAAGTAGATGTAAATACTGACAGAAACAGTCCAGATAATAGAAACCCAGGCAATGACTTACTTTTCAATCTCTGCAGCACCTTTTAAAGTTTGCACTCAAGAGAGCCACTCATATTTTAAATAGAGCTCACCCTGCCAAGACATATCATTCATTTAATTAATCCTTCTCTATTCTGACATGTGGGGTTAAGCACAATGTGAAAGCATCTTCTTTGTCAAGTTATCTGTTTAAGGAGTATTCTGTATGAAAGAAGTATCAAACAAGGAAATTGATTAATTAAACACACAGACATTAACAAGCTGGTGGCAACAGACAATAACAAAGACCAGAACTCTTCAGTTCCTGACTGATGGGTCATACTGCTCATACAACCCTAGTGAGTCAACCTCAATGTCATCGCTGATGAGAACGGGGAAACACAATAACCATGAATATTATGAGATATTTGAGGGAAACTCTATGACTGTGAAAAATATATCTATGGGACAGCTGAAGGGACTTCTGAATTTATGTAAAACTTACAACCGGATTTTAGGGGAAGGGCCAAAGTCAGAAAAAGGAAAAAATCAGGGTGGACTGGGGAGGAATAAGTAAGGAAAAAATGAAGATCAGGTGGGTTAAAAGGGCCTGGCTGCATGTAAACAGGCCGGCTGCCTATTAACATGCTTGCTTTCCTGAGCCCTGCACCCACTCAACTGTCTGTAACTCTCTTTTTATTAAATCCTTTTTTAACCATTTTTTGTGTCTACTTTCACTCATTATCCCATGTGTGAGTGCTGCACGGTGTAAACATCAGCAACTGGAGAAGCCATGGGCCACAGAGCCTGCAAGTCTATGTGCCAGCAACTGGGGAGACCGGCATGCAACAGAGGTCCGTTGACAGTAACTGGAGAGAGCAGGATGCATGTTGCAAGGTCAGAGTGACAGCAACCGGAGAAGAAGGTTGCAGCAAGTGGAGAAAAAAGAATGTCACAGGTCCCTAGGTTTATGTGTCAACAAAGGGGAAGACCTACCCGTGTTTATTTTTCCCAGTTAACTTGATTCAGAATGCATATCTGTACATGGAATTCATTAGCAAACCTCAAGGTGGACAGGATGGTGAGTAGGAGACCTGCATCTGGAAAGACCCAAGGTCTACATGTAAGCTGATGCCTGGATAAGGGGCCCAGGGTCCAAGCACAGGTAGCAGGTAATTAAGTATGTGAATATTTTAAAGGTTCCTGAGCATGATGGTTGCTTGGGTGAAGAGAGTGTAAGTGCCTGCACCTATTTGGCCACAAACATGAGGAGGATGAACAAGACCTGGCTACCAGTACTCATCTTTTATGTATTACATGTGGATGCTACAAAGGCCATGTTCTGTCAGTGGTAGTCCATGTGGGTGGCCATGTTAGTGTCCTCTTAGATTGTGTGCACCTCTCTAGGATACATGCTCAGCCTCACTGCTGGGCCAATATGCACATTGTAACAGCAGCAGTCACATCCACTGGACTGAGACAGAGACATCTCCTGGGTCTCAAAATGCACTGGGCAGGGTATCAACAGCTACAAAGGAGCAATCTACAGGTCTGAGATTCTGCTAGATGCAGTGACTTTCTTAACATCTATAGTAAAGTGTATTATAAACGTTTATTTCAGATTTTTTTTTTTAATTTTTCTTTTAAATACTGACAAAAAATATAGACAGATGGTGCCATATATTTGACACAATTTCATATCACAAATGAAAATAGATTGGGTGTATTATTCTTGGTTTGTCTATTACCTGCAAGAGTTTAAATGAAGCAGTTCAATTAATTACCTAGCTCAACTCAAGAGCATTAGTCTAAATCCATCTGTACAAGCAGGCATAAAAATTTAGGGCCCACTATTTGCACTGATTTAATGAAGGTAATTTAAAATCGTTTTTATGACTTTTCCTACATGTGAAAAATGCACTGTTTTAAAGAAAATGTAAATCTAATCCAATTCAATTAAATCCATGGAAGCCTTCTCTAAATAAAGTTAAATACTAAAACTGCTTGTTTTGGTTTACTTTAAGCATTTATTTTGCAAATGAAAGACCACTACTTAAATTGAAATATGCACATCCACAAAGACATTTGTTTTGGTTTATTTAAGGGACAGTCTACAGCAAAAGCAACTGGGAAACAGATATAAATTTTTCCCAGTCAGACACATTGGGTAAGCCTCAACTTATTCTGCACTACAGCTGCAGAGAACAGCAAGGAAGTGAGAAAATCACCAGAAGGTGCTAAAGCAGCATGTGTAACAAGGTGGGTTATATACCTATGTGAATCCTCTTACTTGTCTTTATAGGATAGACATCACTTTGTATAGGAAACAAGGTATTTAAATTTAGAATATTAAATAAACATACATGGTCTGATACCACTCTGTTAGCAGTCCTAGTAAACCAGCTGCCAGAGTGCCCCTCATCAGATTTTTAACTTGGTCCACTTGTAGATTTGTCTAAAAGGGCTTGTCTTAGGTAACGATACATGAAAAAAGCACTGCAAAACAGACCACAACCTGACTATTCATCGTATCAGTGCTGGTAATTTCAGAACCTGCCATTACATTCCTAATAGCAGAGTTCAGTGTGTAAATGTACACACCAGCTTACTTTACAGTAACTTGTACTCATATGTCATTAAGGTGAATAAACACAGAAGGCTAACATAGAATAAGTATTTTTGTTACTTGCATGCACAGAGAAACCATATATAGTCTAAAAAACATCTTTAGTTAAACTGACACTACTTTCTTAAATAATAAATGCAGGTAACTCTATAGACAGACCGGTTCTAGGAACTGAGATATGAATCCAGAGTGATTTGAGTTCCCCTTCAGTAACATCTTTGCTAGAGATTTTGGAAGTGGATGAAATGCAGTATTTTATTCTCCGTATTGAAAAGTAGAAAGAAAGAATGCCCAATTTACTGAAATGTGCAAATACAAATAGCATTTCCTAACTTGGCAATAACATGCAGAGTGGCAATATCGTTGTTATTGCTGTTTTATTTGGTATTCACATCTAACTTGCTTGCAAATGTATATTAGAATTAAATTTTCTCAACATTTTCATTTTAGGAGAAAAGTTCTTCACTACAAAGTAATTTCCATAATTCTGAAATCTCTTATATTTAATGAAAATTTTAGGCATTATATCTGCATAGCAGGCTTCTTGAGAAAGTACTGTCATTTTCATTGAAAATAATCCAAATTCACTGTATGATGTTCTGATGCTTACACCAAACAAATTGCTCACCAAGTGAAAAGTAAAGCTAACAAAGTTAACTGCACATTAACATGAGAAGTTAAAACATGCTTCTTGCCAGCTATTTTTATTTCAAGTTTTACAGAAACTGGAACTCCAAGACAGAAGTAGTGTAAATCACTTGCTTCCACTGGACCATCACATTAGTCCATAATTAAAAATCGAATCTGTCAACATTCCTGTGGGCATTACAGCTTTGTTTTCTAGCAAAAACCCCTGTGAGATGACAAATCCTGAGCTGAACCCATTAAAAGCTGTCTGTCATGCCACTCATGCTGTAGTAATACCTGCATGTTATAAGTTTATACGCAAATATTTAGCCTACACATGACATTTTTTTCCTCCTCCTGGATATAGTGAACTCCTGCTACACAGCACTATGCTACCTTTCAAAGCAGTTCCACTGTAAAGCAGAGATGAAGCAATGACTAGAAAGCCATTCACCCGGCAGTTTTTAGAATTGGGTTTTATGGCATTCAAATGGAAAAAAAAAAAAAAAAACAAAACAACAAACAAACACCAAAACAAAACATAAAAAAAAAAAAAAAAAGCAATTGTTGGAATGGCAGTCCTTGCTGCAAAACTGCCTGCAGGGGCTCTGGACCCTGATGACTGCTGCTGCATGAGGTAGGCAGAAAAAAAAAAAAAAGAAGGGAATCTGTCACCAGAGCTGTTCTTCAAGTGCAACATAAAATGCATTAAATACATATGGAAATTTTTATTAATAAAAACAAACATTAAAAAGACATGTCTATAGATTGGATTTATGTGACACTATATGGCTCTACTTACCTTTCCAACTTGTTAAGAACCTGGAAGCCATCATCATGTCCTTGGTGAAACAATAATTAATAATTGACTGGTAACTTACTTTACTGAATATATATATTCAGGTATTTGCAAAAAAAACACATTGACTGGCATGAGGGAAGTACAAATGAAAATGAGCACTACAAGAAGCAACTAGAAGAATGAGCTAAAAGGATGGCCTATCTCAGGACACTGTCCCTAGAGCACCATTCCCAAGCAATGAAATTGAGGAGTGTGCTGCTTTTATCAAGACCAAAAAGCCTGCGTTCTGATAAATCAAACCACAGCACAATGACTCATCAGCAGAAGACCCCACATCCTGATGTTAGAAGGATTGTGACAAGGTTGCAGCACATCACATGCACCACTCTCCTTCCCCTAGCTCCAACAAGAAAGCAAACCATGGACATACATTTTAAACACATTTAAATGAGGAAAAAGAGACAAGGCCAAGATCTATGGAGGGGTAAGTCAGAAAGTCTCTGAGGAAAAGCAAGAACCTGTAGCAATTGCTGATCCCTAGGCCCAAAAGATCTGCCCAAAAACTAGCTCATCACTACTCATTCAGAAACACTAGATAAGTGAGGAAGAGTGAAGTCCTTTGAGTCCAGACAACTCAGCCGTATCTTGGTACCTTTCAGTAACAATGAATTAAATTTATAAGACAGTGAAAGTGTGCAGGTAAAAATCAGCTCACTTTATGATTTTCTAAACAAATAGCCCTTCCATACAACCTTGCACTGAATTTTATTACTCTAATTTCCCTACACTAGCAATGGAGATAAAAACTTAATATTTGTGAATTAAATCCACTTAATTCAAGTTTCTGATGGATGATGTATCTTTTAGATACTGAAGAAAGGCAGTAGGTTTTTACATGTGCTGAGAAGTTACTTCAAACAAATCTTAGATATAAATGTGCAGACGTTTTTTGTCTGCAACGGAAAGGGACTTAAAACCATGCTTTTATGCGGTATCACACATTACTGCACAGCTCCAGTTCTCTGGACTAAAGAGGAAAAAGGAAATAAAGGTTTCTGACTGGGACATTTCAAAGGCACATTAGTTACTCATGCTAAAATTTAATACTTGGGACTGAAACTCAAATAAAGTAGACGCAATCCTTGTTGTTTTTTTATTGTTGTTTGTTGTTGTTTTTAAACACCTAAAATGAGGCTAGGCTGCTTGTGTAAATACCTCTGAGAAGATATCAGAATACTGTTCTTTCCACAAAATTCATGTTGGAAGTAGAGATACATGCAGCCCAAACCCTACAGGGCCACACCAAGGTTACTGAAAATGTTCAAGGTTTCTCTTTTTTCCATAAATCTGTCTTAGATTAGAATTGGTTCTAATTATTAAAGTTTACCTATCAGCCTGTTAGAACAGAATTAAACAGAAATACAACAGAAGTGTATCTATTCAGTATTGCTTCTAATCAAATCATATATACTTTTATTTTTTCAAATATTTTACGAGCTAGTTGTAAAGACAAAATATAACTATGAGAAAATGTTACCTAAACAGATTCTTCCATCATATAATTTTGTTTAATACTCTCTGGATAATCAACTGGCAGTAACTGGCACACCACAGGTATTTTTATTACTTCAAATAAAAGCACTCACCACCAGAGTACATCCACTATCAGCATGACTGGTATAGAAATTCAAAACATAGCCACCACTAGAATGATGCTACATTTCAGCAAAATCCCATACTTCCTCAATATTCTATTTGATGGATTTATTTTACTTATTTCACACCACTTTTGACTTAGTTGGAACACTGTACAGATTAACAGAAAACTTAACTAGAACTGAGCCAAGCCTGAGGAGGAGAAAAAATGTTAAAAGGAAAAAATACAAAAAAAAGCAAAAAAAAACAACAAGCAGAACTAAACAACAAACAAACTATCAAAAAAAAACGAAGAAATACAGAAAGGTCAGAGCCAAGAGTTACATGTACCTAGGCCAATAGAGTTCTGAAATAATTTTCAGGAACTGAAATTTTCAGTAGCTTGTACAAGATAAAAGTTGCATCAGACTAAAGGTTACAGAGGAAAAAAAAAAGAGAGAGAGAAAAAAAGGCTGCTTGGCTTCTTTTCCAGACGCTGAAAGAAAAGTTATGCTTTGGTGCTCTTTCCACTGTCTCTGTATTTCCAGTACTAAAGTATATAACAAGCAAAACATAATATTCTTTGAGATTATCTTCTGAGGAAGATATAAAAGCTTTTTTCATCCTTAATACCAACAATATGACTAGGTCATTAACAACATCATGGACTCTGACAAGAGTCCTCTACGGAAGTGAGATTTAGTGCATGAGAGTTATCACCCTTACTTAACTGACTTTTGTGAGGCAGGATATGGCCTCTGCAAGAGAATCAGAAGGAAGGAATATCTGTCTCAGCCTCAGCTGTTCCAGTTCCTAAGTCCAATGTTTCAGCATTTATGCATTGTTACTCTAAGTCACGTTCTTAAATTTCTGCAAATGAATTCACTAATGACTTATCTCTCAGGACTACAACAAAGACAGTTTCTCATTGTCCCATCCTGTTTTGTGGCAAGTAAAAAAAAAAAAAAAAAAAAGGATTATGGATTCTTGCTCTCTTGTCTTCACAAACCTTTTCAAGGTAAGTTTATAAATGCTACATTGATGAAATGTTATAAACACTCCTAGAAGCTCTGTATCAGCATTAGGTGCCCTATTTGCCTAGCGGGGAAAAATCCAAAACAAATTCCAGGAAGTAAGTTTGTGGTTAGTAAGCAGCACAAAAATATTAGGTGCTCTATAAAGGTGTAGTTCTTTTCATCCTAAAATCTTAAGTCATAATCTGCAATCCTAAATTCTACTTTCATATGTATAATCTTTCAAAATTCATTTAAAAAGTTATGTTAGAGCTTCATCAAGCTTTGTCAAGTTAAAACTTCCACTGTATGTTTATTTATTATTTCCTTCTCCAGAGTTGCTAATAGTAACAGTATTATTACTAAAACCAATAAAAAGCCCCTGTAGAATCCTAGTAATATGCCACAATTTACTACCTTTGTTGAAACCAGTAAAAGCAATTGTTTAGGAATAGAAAAAGCAATATAAAAATTATTTCACAACAAACAAGTTGACTTTTTAATAAATTATAGATGAATGTTTGTATTTACTAGACCCTCCCCCCCCCTTTTTTTCAGAAGCATTTGTAAGCCTAAATTTGTCTAAAGGATTTATCTCATTAATCCAGGCACCCATCTCAAAAGGTGGCACTATTCACTTGCACTCTTTGAAGAGAATTTTGGTCTCACAGATCTAATTAGACAACTCTTTTCAAAGTCACTGCAATGATAGCTGCATTCATTTCCCTCCTGTTCCAGACTCAAAGTCAGAAGCAAATTCTCAATTTGTAAGCCAGAACATGTTCTGCTGGATATTTACAGCCAAACACTGAAATCACCAAAACCTGCTAGTGATGTCAAACAGGACAAAAATAGACCATCTTTCTTGTTTTTCCTAAATCAACTTGCATTCATAAAAGATGAAGGAATAGAAGCCTTGAAGAAAAAGAACTATCTTCATCATCTATACTATGAAAGCACTAAAACATCCAACGCTTCTTAGAAGAACCACTTCAAGAAAAGGAATCAGGGTTGTGTATGTGTCTTCGTGTTTTCCCTCTCCACATAGACTGTCCACAAAAACAAATACATTTTAAAAGTTTTCATCCCAAAGCTATTCTGTTTTGTTTTAATGAGACACACATAGATAACAGCAGGATCTACAGAAATGTTCAGGACACTGTAGCTTCTTCACAACAAGAAGAAAAGGGCAGGTGCTGGTTACTTGCAATAGGACCTGAAGGAACAGCATTAAGCTGCATCAGAAAAGGTTCAAGTTGGATATTAGGTAAAGGTTCTTCACTGAGGGTGGTCTGTCACTGCAGTATGTTCCCCAGGGCAACGGTAATGGCACCAAGCCTGCTAGAAGCAATGTTCAAGTAGCATTTGGACAATGCTTTCAAATATATGGTTTGATTTTTAGGTAGTTCTTTTTGGAGCCAAGAGCTGGACTTGATCATCCTTGTGGATCCCTTCTAACTCAGGGTATTCTATGATTCTATGTCATTTCACATGTCACTAAGAAGAACAATGATCCTTAAAAATTGCAGTCCCTAATACCAGGTGAAAGTATGTATGTATGTAGAAATATATGTAAATATACTTTCCCCAGGTGAAATATGTATTATATTAAATATAATAAGTATATTTAACCAGATGAAAGACTTCAAACATAACCAGCACAAACATGCATAATTAGTCACCTATAAACGGTATCTTACACTACACCTGCAAAGAGTAATCCACTAACCAGGTGGCTACAGATAAAAAAAAAAAAAAAACAGGAACAAAATCAAAATGAGGAACTGTTTTTCTGTCTCATTCTTTATTACCGAAGATTTTACTGACAGACAGAAGTAAAAGATATGCACTGGATTTGGTAGGAAGCTGCTGTCAGAACATATAAAAATGAGTTGCATGATTTCTGAGAGAATGATTTGCAAAAATTGGTTTCAGGAAATCTAAAGTCTAAGCAATTCTTCTACATTTCATATTTTCAAGCAGTGCTGCTAATGCCCTTGAGAATAAATTTTCTGATCTCCAACTCAGCATCAAAGAAAGAAGTAGAGCTTTAATTACGAACGAATAAAATAAGAATACTTACGCTGACCCCATCGGCCTGTTCTTGGATTCAAATAATTTGGATAAAGTCCATTAGGACGATCCATTTTTTGAAGTAACTTCCGAATGTGCATGACCTAAATTAAATCAAGAATCAGTTTCACCACTAACATCTTTCACCAACTCTCTGCATCTAAATCTAAATTTTTTTTTCAGAAGTTTTCATAATCTGATCCATAATCTGAAGCTTTCTTGAGGGCTTTCTGTTTTGTTTTTTTAAAGGTTTGACACATAAACACAAACATCTTTTTAAAATGTGTTTTTTAAATGTACGTTGAAACAAATAAAAAAAAAATCTTCCGTTGTCATAAATTTCTAAAAAGTCACCTATTTGGTAATAGAAATACATGTACATGTACAAAAGATTTTACTTGCTAGCAAGAATGCAGATAGAACATAATCCATTACAAAACGCAATACAGGAGGCACTTTCCTTTAATGCAATTTATGCTGAAACAGTAAAAAAAAAAGACAATTATATGATTTTAAAAAATGAATTTGAGACCTACCTTGTTGTAATACACAGGATCCCCTGTCAAATAGCTGAGGTGGACAAATTCCATATGTAGAGTACCAAACTCAGCAAGGATGCTGCTTCCTGCGGAAGCCCAGCCCCAGTTTCGACCCACTCCACTGATTTTCAAGAAATACATGCAGAAATCAGGAAAAAAAAGGACAAAAAAAATCAGAATTATTGTGCACGGTACTAGTACAACTACTGCAGAAAATTAAAGAGGTAACAGCAAAATATTAATCTGTATTCAAGATTACTGGAGTTGTGGTTTGGTAGACTGGTTGGTGATTTGGTGGTATAAGTCGGAGAGAAAAAACAAAACAAAACATAGTGTCATTGATAAAAAGTCCCGTGATTATATTTTTGTGCATCAAGATATTGTATATTTCAATGTCTTAACGCTGGATCCAATCTCTCAATTGTTTTTTATTCATTCTATATTATTAAGAACAAGAATCAAAAGCAATTATCAGATGAGACAAGTATACTTCTAAGTGTGGCAGCATTAGCTTCCATCTTCTGTCAGGTATTTGCTGTCTTCCCTTTACCTGTGCTTAAAGTAAGCGTTAGACCCTTGAGCAAGATGGGAGTGGGCCCTATTTCTCTCTACCTAGGAAAATTGTATGTTTACGGTAGGCAGAATATTATGAATTTCTCAGATTCACATAAGGAACCATCAGAATTTATCATGCCATAGATCTTTTGCACTGTAAGAGATACCATGTGTTAATTCTTAACTCCTAAATTACCTCTGTTTTAATTTAATCTGTGAGTTTTCACCAGCTTGCAGGACTAGGTCCTTTAATTTATTGTTAGCCATATTTTCCAGGAGATTCCTTCTACTTTTTTTCATACAAGATTTCAGTTACCAGTAAAATTACAATTAGGAATGTCTTCTTACTTATCATAGAAAAATAGAATGACTTGGGTTGAAAGGGGGCTTAAAGATCATCTAGTTCCAACTCCCCTGCCATGGGAAGGATGCCACCCACTAGATGAGGTTGCCCAGGGCCTCGTCCAACTTGTCTTGAACACCTCCAGGAATGAGCTTCCACAACTTCTCTGGGAAACCTGGTCCAGTGCCTCACCACCCTCTGCGTGAAGAATTTCTTCCTTGTATCTAATCTAAGTCTATCGTAATTTAGTTTAAAACTATCCCCCCTTGTCCTGATTGAGCAAAAAATTGCTCTCCATCTTCTTCGTAAGTCCCCGTCAAGTACTGAAAAGCTGCAATGAGGTCTTCCCAGAGCCTTCTCTTCTTCAGGCTGAACATCCCCAGCTCTCTCAGCCATTCTTCATAGGAGAGTTGCTCCAGACCTGTTCTGACAGATCTAGATCCTTCTTGTGCTGGGGGCCCCAGATCTGGATACAGCACTCCAAGTGAGGCCTCACAAAGGCAGAGCAGAGGGGGACAATCACCTCCCTTGCAGACGGGGACAATCACCTCCCTCGACCTGCTGGCCACTCCTCTGTTGATGCAGCCCAGGATACAGTTGGCCTTCTGGGCTGCAAGAGTGCACTGCTGGCTCATATAAAACTTTTCATCCACTAGAACTCCAAAGTCTTTCTCTGCAGGGCTGCTCTCAAAGCGTTCTTCTTCCAATCTGCACTCATATCTGGGGTTGCCCCAACCTACGTGCAGCACTCTGCACTCATACTTGCTGGACCTCATTAGGTTCACATGGGTCCAATTCTCAAGCTTGTCCAGGTCCCTTTGGATGGCATCCCTTCCTTCTGTTGTATCAACTGCACCACTCAGCTTAGTGTCATCTGCAAACTTGCTGAGGGAGCACTTGATCCCATCATCTATGTGACTGATAAAGATATTAAGCAGTACTGGTCCCAGGACAGAGCCCTAGGGAACACCACTCATCACCGGCCTCTGCTTGGATGTAGAGCCAGTAACCACCACTTTCTGGGTGTGGCCTTCAAGCCAATTCTTTATCCACTGAATGGTCCACCCTTCAAATCCATCTCTCTCCAATTTGGAGACCAGGATGTCATCTGGGACCATGTCAAATGGACCTTGCAGAAGTCCGGGTAGATGACACTGGTCGGTGTTCCCTTGTCAATTGATGCAGCTACTGTGTAGTAGAAGGCCACCAGACTGGTGAGGCACAATTTGCCCTTGGTGAAGCCATCCTGGCTGTCTCGGATCACCTCCTGGTCCTGCATGGGCCTTGCCATTGCTTCCAGGAGGATCTGTTCCATGATCTTTCCACGCACAGAGGTGAGGCTCAATAATCTGCAGTTCCCCGGATCCTCCTTTCTACCCTTTTTAAAAACGGGAGTGATGTTTCCCTTTTTCCAGTCGCCAGTGACTTCACATGACTACCAGGCCTTTTCATATATAATTGAGAGTGGTTGTTTAATATTGTTATTATTGTTATTATTATTATTATTATTATTAAATTGTATTTTATATAATTTTAATAATAAATTTAGTAATTTTATATAATTTTCTAATTATATATATTATATTAATAATAATAACAATTAGAAAAAGGAAAAATGTAAATGAAAAACATTGGTAATGGAACAGCAATTGTAGCTTTACCTGAGACAGAACATCTTTAAAAATACAGTAACCACTGTTCACAGACTGTATAGAGACAAAAACTGTGTTGTTTGTGTTGTTTTTTTTATTTATTTATTTTTGGCTCAACTCTCATAGAGAGAGAAAATAAAGTGTTTCATGAAAAATACAAAATCTAATAAAACACAAGTTGCTAATTTTTCATATCTGTCTTTCAGGCCTTGCCTTTTATGTGTGTGTTAGCCTCATGATAAGCATTCACACATACACATGCTACTGTCACTGCTTCCTTGCATGTCAGCCACTGTATTTTCTGCTGTGATGCCAGCTGGCTCTGTATGCTACCAAGAGACTGAGACAGTGAATGCACTAACAGGAAAATTTTGGCACCACAATGATAAAATAGAAAAAATGTCTTGTGTCAAAAAATGCTTTCAAAATTTGAGGGAAAACCCAGAATTGAACAAGCAATGCAAGATAAATTAGACAAGGCAATTTTCTTCCACAAGGCTATTCAGACCACCTAAGTTCAGTATTCAGCTGAACAGCCATCAAAGGAGCCTATCCATCTCAACTGACCATAGTGGACTTCAGCACGCTAGCCTTTATACCTAAGCCAAACTGTAAAATGAATCATCATGATTGAGTATCTTCAGCATCCTAAAACTTTTTGAGATTTCTCATAGTAACATACAGCTCACAAAGTGCATAAAAATCAGTAAATTCAACCACGGCGTGTAAACAATTTTGTTTTTTAATAGGAATGTGATGACTAAACAACTAATCATTAAGTTCTAGGACAACATATGGCATAATAAACTCAGTATGTTCTAATGACATGTTGAATTCTTACTGCAGAATCAGGGAAAAAATTAATGGTCACAAATTATTGCAGTTAATGAGGTAGGATGCTCTGAACTCTATTAACATTATTCTTAAGTTCCAGAAATACCAATTTGTCATCATTTTCTACAATTGCACTACTTAGAAGAACTGACATATGCCATTACTAATTCTAAGTTGGAGGAAGGGGAAAAACACAGAGAACACAAAAGAAAATTCGTTACCTTTTCAGATTCACCATTGCCCATGGTATACCTGTAGGCGTGTTGAAGGCTGGAAGAAGTTTTCCTGCCAGCTGCACTGCTTTGATCTTGAAAACCTAAGATAGTAGGATAAAGTGGAAATAGTTACAAATTCTGATTTATCTCCAAGAACTATAAGGACTGAAATTTCCTTGCCCCACCCACTTCATCTAAGAAAAGCTTTATGTTGCAAAAAAAGATAATGCATTAACTTCTCATTTATTTTCACTTGTTCACTTTATGAATATCATTAAGATTTGAACAAAGAAAATGAAATGAAAAGAAAACTCGTTATGTTAATGACTTTGCCTCCATGCTCACCAGCAACTTTGCTAAGGTTCCTATGAAAGAAGGATATCAATCCTCACTCCACCTCCTTCCACCAACATTAAGAGTTTCAAACACTGTGTACAGCAGTCTTTAGAACATACTTTATATTTTGGAGCTAAAAGCAAGACAATTCCTCCACCTGACACACAAGCGTTTTAACTTTTACAAACTTACAATCTCTTTAACAATATATTTAGTGTAGACAGATTTCCTATCTTTTTACGAACACTGTCTAAGCAAAACCAAATATGCGCAGTTTCCTGTAGCTTTTATTTCATTGATAATACAGAAGAAAAATAACAGGCTTAGTATTTCCTCTCCAGTTTGATTAGTCATACAATTTACTGACCGGACAAAATTAATTTCCATTGTTGTTTTTCATTTCTCTAAAAAATGTGCTTTCAGAACATAAACCTGTAGTATCTTTATTTAGAGCCTGATGTTCATTAGTTAAATTAGTAACTTGGAGAAAGTTTCTGCTAAGCCTATAGGAAGCATCTTTTCCAAGAAGGCATACTTGGCAGATGCCAATGACATAAAATTGGTCTTAGTAGCTAGTTGCTAGCACACACATCAATTAACTCATTGTCAATATTCACCATATTTCTGCAAAAGCATCTTCTTAATTAGGAGATAACATTATTCATCTGCTGAGGCACTGCACAAACATTTAACAAAAAGAGCTACCATGCTCTACAATTACTTATACAACAGGGACATACTATAAAGACAGTATTATCAACTAGCTGACCAATATTCTGTAATGAAGAGAATTAAAAGCTTTAAGAAGGACTGCAAGAAAGCTCTGTTATGTTTATAAAAATGATTTCTTCCTTTTTTAAAGTCTAGAGGAGGAAAAGAGAAAAGATGCTGCCTGGGGAATCTGAAAAATAAGCAATCAAGACTATTCTCATTTTTCATATGAAGGTGGGAAAAGATCAATATCTTAATATTTTAGAAGGTGACTAGTAAGACATGAAATAGACAGAAAAGAATATTAAAGATGACATCTAACTGCATTTGATGCAGTGGAGTATGAAGAGATGGGGGTGGATCTGAAAGCAATGAGCCAGGAAAAAACTTCTACAGAGGTATTCTAAATGAATTCTAAGACGAAGTATGTCTAAACTGAAAAAGTGGATACTGGAATCATCAAAATAGGATTTGATGTAAGTGTGAAGTAATGGAGGCAACGTGGCTTGAATGATTTTCAGCAATGATATTGACAAAAGACAGTGAGAAAACATGCTGAAATTTAATGGTAAAATTCAGAGACTCTGACTTTGAATAAAGGCCCAAGTCAAAATAGGAAGGCATAGTATAAGTAAGAGGAATAATACAGGTGGAGTCTATGGTAATTGAAAAAAAAAAAAAAAAAAAAAAAAAAGAAACCCTGAAGAAAACTAAAAGCTCTGCCTCGGCATTGGTAAATTAGCAGCTTCGCATCTATGAATGTATGTCAAAAATTCATGCTGAAATTTTAGATTTTTAATAGATGGGTCAAGACCTGATAGAACTGCTATCACCACCTGCAGTGAGTTACCTCTATAATGCAGAACAATTTCAACACCTCCAGAACAGAATTATAAGTTCTACTTAAACGGTACATAGTTTGGAAAGATGTCTCTGACATGAATTTATTAGCTTCAGCTTTTGGATCCTGCACCTTTTGAAAACTCTACGCATACAATTATTTGTTTGCATTACTCTTATTACAAAAATTACTGAAAAATTGTGGCAAGAATATTCAGTGGGAGAATATTCCTAGAAACTTCCTCACTAGAAGAATATTCCCAATGGCTACCTATTTATGTACTACTATCCAGCTTTTAGTCAATATGAAATGTACTACAATAACTTAGGAAAAAACAATATATTGGAAGCGGTTTTTTAGTAACAGTGCAGAAAGCACAGGCTAAGCTGAGCAAAATGTACATGAATCTACACAGGGGCAGGGAAAGCAATATAGCCACTGTGCCAGCCATTTCAGCATGTGAAAAAAAAAAACAGAAAGCCAGTGGAAAGTAGCGACTGTTAATTCAGACAATGATATTAATAGCATCTGTGAAAACTTGCTGTGATTAGAGGCACATTCCTGACACCTCTGTTGAACTGAGGACTCTGAGCACTACTATTTAGTGGCAAAGGGTGAAACTGCCCATCCTTACCCTTCTCATCAAATAAAACACTTATATTCAACTGAAGATAGGCCATTACTTCATATTAGCGTACCTTCCAACCCCACCACCATCTCAGAGTCCTATGAATTTCTCACTGCTGTTTTTTGGTAACAAAACAACCTAATGTTTGATACTGCATTTATCTATGCATACTCATTTCTCTCCAAGATTGGAGAGAAAGCTGCTTAGGTTTTTATCAGAGCAAAGTAACTAGAAGAGCACATTTGTAGAAAGGTAGAGAAAAGAGGGAAATAAAACAAGCAGTGGTAGATGAAATGTCATTTGTAGGAGAGACTGCAGATGTGACCACAGTATTCTGCTGATCTAACTTAAACAGCTCCTTCTAATAAATTTCAGACGTACCACAACAGCAGCAGTAAATGCACGAGGCCCTAACTTGTAAATAATGCTATGACAGCAGACAGCATGATCACTTATAATATAGTAAGCATGAGTTGTTTGTTTGTTTTGAAGAAGTTGAACTGATAGATTCTGTTTCAGCCTTGGCAGTTCCCCATTGTTAGGCACTGCATTTCAAGAACAACACAAGCAGGAAGAACAGAGAAGAACCCAAATGAATGGATGCCTTGAAATTAGACCTTGTTAAGAAACAGTAGAAGCACTGTGGTTATTTAGCCTACAGAAAAGATGTTCAAGAGAAGACAAGATAGTAACCTTTCAGTCCATACAATGCCAATACATGGAAAAATGAAATAAACTGTGTTTTCCATGGTCATGGAGAATACAAAATAACAGAAGCATGAAGTAAGATGTCAAGGCTGGCCTATTCAAATACTGAAAGCAGATAATGAACAGAGCATCTCACACCAATAGATTCAGACTGCTGAGAATATTGTTTGGCACAGTCTAAAATCTTGACTCAATCTAAAGTAGTTATCTTTTTACCTTTGGAATTCAATATGCATTACTGAACTATTTACAGTCTTTTTGTGGATAACCACCCATTTAAAATTCAACTCGTCAGTTAGGACTTTCTGCATGAGCAGAGATAGGGACTAGTGGTATGATTTACTGCTGAAAACCAAAATATGTAGCATTATTGCAAAAAGAAACATAGCTACCTTAATAAGCATATTTGTTTCATTGCCTATGAAGGCTTAGAATAAAAAGCCTGCAAGACAGGTGAACAGCTTTAAGTTCCAAAGACACACAACACCCCTATATAAGACTGGG
This sequence comes from Netta rufina, assembly GCF_964035555.1. NCBI lineage: Eukaryota > Metazoa > Chordata > Aves > Anseriformes > Anatidae > Netta > Netta rufina. The sequence goes on from NC_140123.1 coordinate 124,109,876, forward strand.
AACACCAGAGTTTTACAATGTTCCTAGAGAGTTCCCCACTGAAAGAAGGGATATCATGCTACGAAGAAATAGGTACCTCTTTATAATGTATTTGCTTCTCATAAATTCCAAGGATTTCATTAGAAAGGTCTTGTGACAAGAGGGAGATACAAAAAGGTTGAGGTAACATTTCAGCTATCATAGTATGAAAAAAAAAGTGGAAAAGCACTTTGTGAGTAATGATTGAAGAGGTCTGTCGCATCTAGAATTTGTCCTGGAGAAAGTAAATCTGTGATGATGTGAGATTTAGCAAGACAGCTATAAACTACAACATTTTTGGTGGTAAAAAGATGCAGAATTACATAAATACAACTGCAACTTTTCAGCAGTGGAAGTATATTGAGTCATAGCAGAGGTTTAACAAAGAAATATTTGCCAATGCTATTAAACACTACCATATGTGTCTTGGTGAGCTGTAATGATTACCAAGTACTTGACGAACAACATGCAGTGCTTCTAAAAGACAAAGTCTTTAGACAAGAGAAGACTTGTCCTAGAAAGGAATGGTCTCTGAATTTATTTTAATTTCTCTATGACAGAAAAAAATAACACAGAAGTGAAAAGCCCAAACCCATCTCAGTATTCTAAGAGTCAAAAAAAAAAAAAAAGTTCACCAAGAATCAGCTTAAATCTGGACTATGATGTCAACTGTCTCTGTCTTCTTTGCACCCTCCCTTCACAAATTTATACATAGATATTTATATTTTATTATAAGATTACCCCTGTGCTTTCCCTTCTGGTTAAGCAGTCCCAGCTTTCACAGCCTTTCCTCATAAGAGACACCCTCCAGTCTGTTAAGTCATCTTCATGGCCTTTTCTGGTATGTCCACATCTCTCCTGAACTTGGGAGTCCGGGACTGGATACAGTACTCCAAGTGTGTCCTCACAGTTGCCGAGCAGAGCAGAGAGGAAGGATCACTCACTCCCCTTGACTTGCTGGCAGTACTTGACCTAATGAAGCCAGGATACCATTAGCCTTTTTTGCAGTAAGGGCACATTGCTGTCTCATTTTCAATTTGATGACCACTTCGGTCCTTTTCTGCCTATCTACTTTCCAGACAGCTAGCCCCCAATATGTACTGGTGCACGTGGCTGCTCCTCCCCGGTGCAGGACTTTGCACTTCTCTTTGTTGAACTGCACGGGGATCCTGTCAGCCCATTTCTCCAGCTTGTCTAGGTCTCTCTGGACGGCAGTGTGACCCTCTGGTGACTCCTTATAATTTAATCTGCGAATGTGCCAATGGTATGCTCAACAGATCCAGATCATTAATAAACATGTTGAACAGGACTGGGCCCAGTACTAACCCCTGGGGCACATCAATAGCTACTGGCCTCTCACTACTTTGTGCCACTGACCGCTACTCTCTGGGCCTCACCATTCAGCCAGTTTTCAATCTATACCACTATCTGCTCATCTAGCCCATACCTCAGCAGCTTCTCTGTGAGGATCTTATGTGATATGGTGCTAAAAGCCTTCCTGAAGTCAAGGCAGAGAGTATCACTGCACTTCTGTAAGGTATGAGGCAATTATATGCAAAAATTTACACAGACAGTCAATGGAATTTGGTATGGGTCTTTTAATCTCAACAGTCTTCAAAATTTTAGAACACTGCTAAAATTCACCCTTATGGAAGTCTGGGATCAATTACTTCTGTTTATGCAATTATTGATGTAGAGTCCTCTTGTGTAAGAGAATTCTGGTATCTCAAGAACAACTCATCTGAGCAGACAATACTTCACCCATAAATATTACATGATTTGCTGATTTACTGGTTTCAGGAAACAAGAAATACTTTATGAAATGTTTAATCTTTAAAAAAGAAAGAAAGAAAGAAACAACAAGAAAAAAAAAAAACACAAGAAAAAAACCACATTAGTAATTCACCAATCGCAAAGTCAACATTTCTGAATGTATTGCAACTGCTGTTTCCTGCATCTATTTTAATCCGGGCCCCTCTCTTCTGTTTAATGATAATCTCTAAAGTCAAATTGTTTTTTTGTTGTTGTTGTTGTTTGCTTTTTTTTTTTTAACTAAAGGAAAAGTGCCTTTGAAAATGAATTTTCTGAGAATTTTCTGCTATATTTTCAAAACTTGTAGACTAGGCCAACATTTTGTTTAGCCAGTGACACTACACATCAGACAAATATTTTTATAAAACAAAGTCATACTGAACACCTCTCTGCAAGATATACTTTTGTAAACAATTTGAAAGAAAGAATGGTAGGAAGGTAATAAAGTCTGTCCAGTTCGAGATGATGCATGAACTCAGGTGACAGAACAGTTGACTGTTCTAAAAATTACGGTTATGCAAGCCTAGTTACCCTTAATATTTCTATCTAGCTTGCAAAAATTCTTAACGTGTTGTATTAGAATTATCCTGACTTCAAGGAAAAAGTTGCAATTGCACTCTGCACTCCATTTCTAAAACAAAAAGCCCAGAAAAGCCTGCAGGACTGTACAGGTCTATTCATAACCCAAGTCTCCAGATCTCTTCTTTCCTAGAGGCTCTACACTTTTTTGAGATAAAAATAAAAGGTCATGTTTTGTGGGATTTTGAACACAGGCAAAGGTAAAGTACCAGTAAAAGATATGGCAAAAAAATACCCCATTGTATCAACTGATCTGAATGGAACAGACAACCTAGAAAAACTACCCTATTGGTAGTTCCTATGTTAGAATTGCACAGAAAAACATTTAAATGCCTATTTGATCATGTAATTCAGCTACAGTCTAAAATTGAGCAGAATAATAAATGAAGAAAAATATTTGAACTGCATCAATTAAATCCAGATAAACAGATTATCTGGCTGACTACAATTTTCCCTATTTATATTTTACAAAGGAGCATGTTTGTATGTTCAAATGTTGCTTCTTTAATATATGATAATAAATATTATGGAGGTTTTTTTTTTTTTTTTTTTTTTTTTTTTTTTTTACCACCAGCAGTGAAGGATTTGCAAACAGAATTCTTAAGTGATACTATCTTTATCTTTTACTAAAGTTTTCCAAAGCTGCTTTCCTGGACAACAGACTTGAAGAATCTAGTTACTGTTGGCTATAGCATCTTAGGATCTAATGAAATATTCATTGGTTTCACACTACTGATATTTTTGAAAAATCTACATAAAAAGCTTGTGCATAATTAACTTACTAGAAATATTTAAAATCTTTGCTCTATAAGACCTAAATGTAAAAGTTTGGCATGCACTGGACAACCAGCTAATCACATTTAAATTACCTGGCACAGGTTAATAGTGCCCCAATTAAACTGCATCATTTCCGTTTACTTCCTTGGCATTGGTTTCATGAGTAGAAAAGTTACACTTTCTTCATTTTTAAAGGACCTTCAAATCTGATACACTTCATACCAGTCAGCTAACATCGCAAATCATTTAAAATTAAGAATAAGTGCTATGAGAATCTGGCATATAAACGGCTCCTAGATCTGATCATTCCAGTAAGAGATAATATACTGTTTCTCATCCTGCCTAGCTGAGCCAAAATTCATGGCTGTTTTGAATTAATTCTGTCTTCTATTTTTATTAGAAAGTTGCTTTGAGTCCAGGCTTTTTTTTTTGCTTTATTTTTCCTTCTTTTCAGATTCGATTTCTTTGCTGTAAGTTCAAATATACAGGCTGTATTAACCTGTTAGATCAGTAACCTTCTAGAAGCAACAATCTTGCATTTGTACAACATACCAAACAGAATCACTCACACCTATGCATGCTCCAAAGACACAACTGGGCTTTTAAGAGCCTCTCCATTCACGTGATTTCTTCTTGCTGTGGGAGCCAGAGTAGCACTGGGAACCAGATGTGAGAGCACACAATCTCTGGCATCTGGCTTAAGTGTTCTCCTACTGGTTGCAGGCAGCAAGAAGGATTGACTTAAAACAAAAAAAAAGAAAGCAGAATGAGGAAGATAAAACATATCTGGATGGCCAACAGGAAACAAAACAAAACAGTCATCAAGGGGCAGAAGATCAGTATAGAGCTTTACCAGCAGGGAAGCAAAAGTGTAAAGGCAGGCCTTCCAGTCTCCCACCTCACACAAAGTGTCAGGCAGAAGAAATTAAAAGAGCATGAACAGGAGCAGAAGGGATGAAGAAGAAGGCATCAGGAGGAAGGCCAGAATATGAATGGAAGGAAGGACAAAGCAGAGAAGACAATAACAAGAGACCATGAAGAGAATTACAAGAGTCTAGCTACAAGAAACAAGAGTACTAGGAACAGCCTGGGTTAATAGGGAAAAACACTTTCTCATCACCAGAGCAGATTCTTCAGACCTAGAATTGACCCTAACGTATCTGCCTTTCAACATATCTTCCTGGCTAAACACACTCAGACAAAGTAAACAGTAGAAATTTATCTTGGTAGGTTTTTCAGTTTGTTTTTTATCAATGATCCTTGTTATTTTGCTAATACCAAGACTGTACTATGTTCCTAAGGGTTCCAACCCAACTGATGATCCAGTATCTCTGTAGATTCTAGAAAGAAACTATGTATTAGGAACCCTAACAACAGTTCTGAAATCAAGTAATTAAGCCATTTATGCTATATTTACAAGTTTTATAAGAGTCTTTCTCATGCAATAAAAATTATCTACCACCTCTGATTATTAATCTATAGCATTTTTGGCAACATTTGTTCCTAATACATTCTCCACTCACGTCAAATATCTTATTTTCACATATACTTTTCTGTACTATGTCATCTTTTTTGTCCTTCAGCTGTGCTTACATTGTATCAGTTTCTACTTTCTGTTATTCCTGTCTCCTCTTTCTCTTCAATGTGCTGCCAAGCTTTCCATTTCAAATCAATCTTGATTTCCCCTTTAGACTTTGCCAGAAATGACTCAGTCCTCCTTAGACTGTATTTGCCTTTACAAAAAAGTTAAACATAGATGAAGTTACATATTGTTTCACACTATGTACACTCATTATAAACAGACTCCTTCCTCCCATTGGTATGATGTGACAGATTACAGTGCAAAAATCACACTCTAGAAACAAAATATTCAAAAAAAAAACAAAAACACATAGCTTTTACATTTACAAAAACATATCCTTCACACTATGTCAGATACAAAATACAGTCCATTACATTGCACCTGAAAGCAAGTAAATAGCATTTTGTTGGTTTTGTGTTTTTTTTTTTTTTTTTTTAAATGGATGAACTGGCATGTTTTTATATATTTGCAGACATAGTTAGGTTATTCACAGTTATATGCATGCATTAGGTCCAAGCTCTGACAAAAAATCACATGGTCAACACAAGCTATAAGCAATGAATTACTAAGTACCAAATCTTCATATTTGGATAAATTCTGCAAGACACTAGAAAAAACTTTTATTTTGAAAAATGGTAGGAGAAATATCCTAAACTCCTGAAGAATAATTTATAGATCTTACAGCCAGATGTAACAAGGATTTTCCTCTTTTATGTCATGCAATCAAAAAATCAAAAAGGCTCAAAGCAACAATCTCAACTTCTGTATAAAATAAAGAATAATTACCAACTTAACTTTAAACACTATTTGCTGACAGAGTGACATACCTGGATTGATTTACCTATGATATATTGACTGACTATTCATGTGTACAGGAGATTCCTCTACCTTTTGATGATTTTTCTACTACTTCTGCTGTTTCTACACATCCTTTTTAAAACATGATTTCCAATAAGTTTAGAGCATACCAACACTGGCCTTTTTTTTAATGACTTAAACAGAAGTAAATTCCTCCTCATATTCAAAACTTGTTCTGTAAATCCAAATGCTTACAGGTCTTTTGCCACAGGATTTCACATAAAAAGTTCGAGTTGAGCTGCTTGTCTTCTGCGAATTCCACATATTCTTCAGTCACAATACTCAAAACACATTCCCTTGTTCTGTTGGTCTGGACAATGTGGGTCATTGTTTTCCGTGTGTTCGTTTTTTATAACTAACAGCCTGCATGTACATCTTTGGTAACATTAAAACTGACTTCAACTGTACAAGCCAAATTGACCAGTTGACTGAATTTCAATAGTTTTCTATTTACTTACCATTGCAACATAGGCAAATTAACAGTCAGCTGTACATTCTGATGTGAGCCATTTTATTACCAAATCATTTTTATGCTGATGATCTCATCAACTGAATTCCTGGGGTGGGGAAAAAGGAGTGAAAATGGACTGACTCACAGATACCTAGGTCACCTTAAATGACCTTTTTGAACATAAACATTCTTCTGGTTTAGGCATGTATCTGAAATTTTGGATTTTGAAACTAAAAACAAAATAATAATTCCTAGGCCAGAGCACTTCTCGGTCATTTTTGTGCAAATTTGTTTGCTGATTTTCCAATTTTTAAACCGTAATATGGTAACCACTGCAGATGGCTTAGCATCCTCTTGATACCTAATAGATTTGAAGAGTTCAGTTTTATCACATGATAGGTGTACATATGCTTAGAGGCAACACGACTTTTGTTAGTGAATTCTTGCTAGTTTTAGTAGTTTTGCTTAGCAACCTTTTTTATTTTTGTTTTAATATTCAAACTCCTTTTTAAAGACGGAATTTAGCACTGAATGCAAAGAAGTTCCAAAATGCAAAACCAAAGATGCCTTGTGTTAAAATGTGATCATGTCTGGAGTTGAATTTTATTCTTGTTTTAGAGGGAAAAGGGCAGCCTAAACAATCCAGCCAGAAGAACTGTGCTCTCAGTTGTCCAAAGAGAACACCATACTTCCTCTCAGAATGAGATCAAGTGTGAAAACCTCCAGTGCAGAAGCTAAACTTCTCAGGAAAGTTCTTGTAGGAAAACTCAGTGAGTAGAAATTAGCATTTACAATGTCAACATCAATGCAAATAAATGAAACACGTGGAAAAATCACAGGTACGATACCATGCTTGCTGTTATCAGTGCCCATCAGCATGACAGTTAACACTACTAAAGAGGGAGCAAAAAGCTAATAGACACAGTCATCAAGAAATACATGGCATGCAGGTAGTGACAAATGACCTATTCTTTCTTAGCAATTATAACCCTTTACAGTAACATGACCAAAGAAGATCCCACTGACTGGAAGAGGGGAAACATAACCCACTTTTTTAAAAATGGAAAAAAAGGAGACCAGGGAACTACAGGCCAGTCTCACCTCTATGCCCAGCAAGGTCATGGAGAAGATCCTCCTGAAAACCACAGTAAGGCAAACGGAAAATAAGGAAGTGATTGGTGACAGCCAACATGGCTTTGCTAAAGGAAGATCATGCCTGACAAGTCTGGTGGCCTTCTACGATGGGGTTATAGCATTGGTGGATAAGGGAAGAGCAACTGACTTCATCTGCCTGGACTTGTGCAAAGCATGTGCCACTTTCCTGCATGATATCCTTGTCACTAAATTGGAGAGACGTAGATTTGATGGATGGACCGCTCAGTAGGTAAGGAATTGGCTGGATTGTCGCATTCAAAGAGTCACAGTCAATGTCCAGGTGGAGATCAGCAATAAGTGGTGTTCCTCAGGGATCAGTATTGGGACCAGCACTGCTTAACGTCTTTGACAGTGACATGGACAGTGGGATTGAGTGCACCCTCAGCAAGTTTGCTGATGACACCAAGCTGTGTGGTGCGGTCAACACAGTGGATGCAAGGGATGCCTTCCAGAGGGACCTGGACAGGCTTCAGAGGTGGGCCTGGGAGAACCTCATGAGGTTCAACAAGGTCCAGTGCAGGGTCATGCATCTGGGTTGGCGCAATCCCAAGCACAAATACAGGCTGGGTGGAAAATGGATTGTGAGCAGCCCTGAGGAGAAGGACCTGGGGATGTTGGTTGATGAGAAGCTCAATGTGAACTGGTTTAGAGCCCAGAAATCCAACTGTACCCTAAGCTGCATCAAAAGCAGCGTGGCCAGCAGGTTGAAGGAGGTGATTCTTCTTCTTTGCTCTGCTCTCGTGAGAACCCACCTCAAGTGCTGTGTTCAGCTCAAGGGCTCCCAGCACAAGAAGGACATGGACCTGTTAGAACATGTCCAGAGGAAGGCCACGAAGATGATCAAAGCGCTGGGGCACCTATCCTATGAAGGCAGGCTGAGGGAATTAGGATTGTTCAGCCTGGAAAAGAGAAGGCCTCAGGGAGATCTTAGAGTGGCCTTCTAGTACCTAAAGGGGGCCTACAGGAAAGCTGGAAAGGGATTCTTTGTCGAGGAGTGCAGTAACAGGGCGAGTGGGAATGCCTTTAAACTAAACAACAGTAGACTTAGATTAGACATAAGGAAGAAATTCTTTACTCAGAGGGTGGTGAGACACTGGAACAGGTTGTACAGAGAAGTTGTCAAAGTTCCATCCCTAGAATTGTTTAATGACAAGCTGGATGGAGCTTGGAGAAACCTGGTCTAGTGGAAGGTGTCCCTGCCCATGGCAGGGGAGTTCGAACTAGATGAGTTCCTTAAGGTTCCTTCCAACCCAAAGCATTCTATGATTCTATGATTCTATTTAAGAGTTTTAAGAGTGGCTATCACTGCATAGTTATCCTATTTTTACTGTTAAAACAGCTTATCCTTTAATTCTAATGCTTTAAGGTTAAGGCATATTACACCAATGGGCAAACCTATTTTCATTTCAACCTACAGTAGAGTCAACAAAATTACAATAAAGTCAGCTTCTTCTTCCTTTCTTCCTCTTCTGGTGTTATGCAGTACTAAGATTCAGCAATAAATTAGGTGAAGTATCATTTGCCAGTCAAAAAAATGTTTACTACAAGCCTAGTAAACAGAAATTGTCCGAAGTTTATAATCCGCACTACAGTGGGCATACACATGGCACTGCTTTAAAACTCCATAAAACATTTTTTTTTTAGGTTGCTAAAGACCTGTGACTTGTCTGGATCATTTATGAAAAAGCAGCTCATCTCATGGCAATAAACTGAAAATATTGGACAGGACGTACACAATGCTGTCATCTCTTCTGAGTTTTTAACTTTTTGACAAACTTAATTTTGATAAGCCCCTTCATAAGCACAGGCAAGACAACTGTGAAAACAGTTCACAAAATATATTAGCTTACTGAAGACTTAGATTTTACATATGCTGGTCAGTTGTCAGGGATATCCACTGGTGTAAATAACACAATTTTACTAAGGAATTTTCCTGAACAGGAGAAACACTGCATGTCAGTTCCCTGGAAAAAATAAAAAAAAAATCCTTGAAAGGATTATTTTGATTATTTGTTAACGGACCATTGGACAGATTACAGCTCTTGCTCTCGATTCTAAATGACAGATTTCAGGTTGAATTTATCCAAACAAGCTACAGTATCATGCCCAGAAAGAAGCGTCATTTTGATGGTGTTTATAAAAAGGAGAAAAACAACCATGTAAAGGAACTGCTGGCATACGCAAGCACAGTGAATCATTAATCTTTTTCATATTGCAGATGTCATGAATAACTTTCTTCAAAAATAAAACAGTATGCTATCCCTTTTATTGTATTAATAAATCAGCAGCAGACAATAACTGTCTTAATGGCAAAAATGTCCTCCAGCCACCATCACACAACAGCTATTAGAATAATATTTGCTTTGTTTTCTTTATTTGATGCTAGTTCTCAAGTGTGAGTGTAGTGTACTCCCCATAACAACTGACACTGTCAATCCTCAGGCTTCTGTCATCCCATGTGTTACTGCTAGCAGAAATATTTTATGCTACCAGTCACATCAGAAGTTTTAACTGGTGAAGCTCCACTTAATGAAAAAAGCAAGTAGTTCAACAAGTAGCTTAAGGACTCTCTCCACAGACAAATGCTGTTCGTGCTAGATAAGATGCTTAGTTCTCCTAACAGCAAAACGGGGCATACTCCAGCATACCTCACAAACCTTTTTATGGGCTACTATCAAGTAAACTCTAAGCAAAGCTTATAAGTATCACTTACTAATCCTGCTTATCACTTGCTTTACAAACCAGAACACACAACAACTGGAAACAACCCCAGAATCCTACTGCAAATAGTTGCTGCTGAACTTCTATAGGGAGGCCTAGCAAGATGCCATGGGCTCCATGTTTGGTTTTATTACAGACTTCCCACAAGATGCTAGTCAAGAGAGTTACATCTGAGTTTACAGAGACCAACACCAGCTACAGCACTTCTTGTTCTGATTCATCTTGCTTCAGAACATGTACTGGATTTTTCAGAGTTTTAAGAACTCTAATCTGTAATTGAGGGTCACAGGCCCTCAGAATACTAACTTCTGAGAAAGGGTAAAGCCAAGCACATGTAACATCGTGCTTCTGTTCATTGAAGCAAACCTAGATCAGCAAGTATCTCCTGTATTTTATCCACTACTCAACTGATGATGCCTGAAATTAGTATAAGAGGTTCTCTTACAAAGAATAGTGAATACCTTAATGAGCAAACATTTATAGGACACATCCAGTACCACTGTACAGAAATGATTAAAAATAGAAGGTTCATCCTGGGTGCATGTAAAGACAGGTGTTAGACACACACACCTTCACAGCCTGCTGTACAGATGGCGAGTAATGACTTGCTCTTCCTTTGTGATCTCCCCTCTGGCTGGGCTTGCATTTTATGCGCTTGCAGGACAGAATGATGCTTCCTAAACAACCTATGACCTAGTGACCAAATTCATGTCAGATCTGGCACAGAAGAGCACCTGTGGCACTGTATGCAGCCAGCACATATGCTTTGGAGGGGGAAACCTATACTCAAAAGAACGACCTTAGTGAACACATTCTGGAGTTGCAGCCTAGTAACAAGCTCCTTTCAATATCATATTACTACAGATACAGATATTCATCCACCATTTTGTCCAAAGAACCAGATGCCTCTCACACACCTACTGGACAGGTTTTCTTTTGTGGGTAGACATAGTTGAATTTGGCACCTCAGATAAAATACACCTGTGATGATGCAATTTTTAAACCCCACAGAACAAGCATCTCAAACAAGCAATGATTCTTGAGGATCAAAAAAAAAAAACCAACCCACACACCTAAGCTTACACACTGAAACCCAATGTTAAAGAAGAAATAGTAAGAAAACATGAAACGACTGCATGTCTGTAAAAAGACATAACTAAGATTATTCCAAATGTGTATTAACTACAAAAGGTGATGTCACATATAAAAACATTCAAATCAAAATTTCAGCTAAATATTGTCAACTGTCTTGAGTTATTCAGACTCAAAAAACTTAGTTTCTCAAAGGCAAATCTCTGAAAGATAATGAAAACACACAAAGTGAAAGGATCCATCTTAATATGGATAAAAGAAAAAGTGCACAGTGAAACAAACAGAAATCCATGTAACACCATATTCCTCTGACTCTCTTGGTCTGGGTTAGGTCTCTCTCCCCAGCTACTTCATTCTCCTGATGGCGATCTGCAGTCTGTTTCCAACAGTTTAAATGGGAAACAAGTGACTCCAATAAGTTCTCTTCAGAGGCAGATCTCTCTCTACTGGCTTCAGTTACTGAAAAGTCTCAAGTTTCCCTGCTTATCTCATTCATGCTGATAAACTACAGAGAAATCATCCAACTTGGCAAATTAAGTAGTCTCTCAGGTACCAGAAGCAGTCCTATCTGCCAAACTATTTGAAAGAAATGAAGCGTGAATGCTTGTTTATGAGTCCTTCTTTTGGAAAATAAAGATAATATATAATCACTTGACAGGAATAATCTTTGACAAGTTATTAAGTGTTTAAAATCCACTGGTGAAACTGATGCCATAGAAATATTTTTAAGTGGCAAAAATCAGTCCAGTGGTCAAAATTTAAGAAAGAGAATAAAAGCCTTCTGAGAAGGAAAGACATAAAATGTATTGATGAAAATTCTTTACACAAAGGAGATTGCTCTGTCTCTGTTCAAGTGGTTAGAAGGAACTGAAAGGGAAAGGAGTACCCAGCCTTACAAATGCAGGCAAACACATGCTTTTGGCAGTGTTTGGCTGCACCCATCTGCATACTGGGGAAAAAGGGTTCTTGCTAAGGTGCTTGTGCAGAGGTATAGCATTGATCTATCTCAATAATCCTGTAGATGAGGGATCATTGTTCTTTCTCTGAGGTTTTCCATGTTCACGGTAGATGACTCCAAGGGGCACAATCCAGCTGAAGTTATCCAGAGACAGGATCAATGTTTGTAGCTGAAAAGATGATGTGGGACTGCACTACTCAGTGCTTGAAGGCTTCAGTGATCACATAGTACTAAATGTGATCTGAGCTACAAGTGACAGAAATACAGATTTTTGGAAAGGAATCATCCTTCACTATGCTGCTGAGATCATTACACTAAAGGTAAGAACAGCAATGCCTCCTAACAGCTCCAGCTGCTCCCTGACACAAGTTAAAAACCACATGCAGCTGAGACCACTCTGCATGAAACATCTTTGCTACAGAAATTGCTACAAGCAGTTTTCCTTGCTTATGTCTGATAGCAAAAGAAAGCTTCTGTTCTGGGGGTCTTCAGAAGAAAACTGGTAGGTTAATAATGCTGACCCAGATGAAATTTGGAAGCTTGCTCAAAACAAATATTTGGGATGATCTTTCAGGGATTTTTATGCCTTTTGTTAGGACAAAAGTGTAAAGTAACTGGGCTTGAATTTCACTGCTATTCTGACACAAGTGATAGCTGCTATAAAGGCTGTCTTCCTGAAGAGTTGCCACAGCTATCGGTTTTAAAGGTTGACTTGCAACATTGGACCACTCCCTGAGGGCAAAGTATAGGATCATAGAATGGCTTGAGCTAGAAGGGACCTTAAGGACTATTTAGTTCCACCTCCCCTACCATGGACAGGGATGCCACCCCACTAGATCACGTTGCCCAGGGCCCCATCCAACCTGGTCCTGAACACCTCCAGAGATGAGGCATCTACAACTATATATAGGATTGCCTCACCATCCTCTGAATGAAGAATTTCCTCCTAACATCCAATCTAAACCTCTTCTCTTTTAGTTTAAAATAATTCCCCCTTGTCCTATCATTATCTATCCAAGTAAAAAGTTTCTCTCTACATCTTTTTTTTCATAAACCCACTTTAAGTACTGAAAGAGCCCCTTTTCAGTACTTAAAGGGACTTGACTTAGTACTTTACTGAGCTGCCAGTAATCTCTGATGTCAGACCTAAGCCTGACAGATTCTGGAGGCAGAGAAAGACTCACTGCCGTGAACGCAAGTTGTTCAGCTCTTAGATTACTACAAATAAAATGGAGTAGCAAAATTCTGTGCTTCTTCTTTCGTTTAGGCCTCTATCACAGACCACATAAATCAGTGCAACAGAAAGGACTGCTTGCAACTGATCACTCTGTAGACACAGTCCTTGAAGAATGTTGACAACAATAAGGATGAAAAGTAGTACTTGATGAAAAATGTACTCTCAATTTTTTCAGGATACCTGCTGGATTTGCACTCTGTCACTATGCTCTTCTTCCAAAATGAACTCACTCCTAACAAGAAAATTAATGGGTCCCAGGATAATGCCAAATACATAAAAAGACAACTAATACGGGGTTTCTTCTGGTTCCTCTTAGGGTTGCAGGCTTAAAATCCATGAGAACTTGTTGATATGTATGTGGTGGTCCCCTAAACAAAGGGAAAAAATAGGTATGGATACCTGAAAGCATATCAAACCTTAACCTGTGAAATACGGCAGGAAACCTAAAGTTTTAGGTAGTGGACTACAGAATGGCTAAAATAAAAAAAAAAAAAGGAAGGAATAATAAAAAAAAAAAAGATAAAATCAAAAGTAAAAAGACATAGGCAACAGATGAAAAGATAGAAAGCTGTTAAGATGTGAGAAGAGCTATGAGTTAATCTGTAGGTTGGGTCAGCCTCCAGCTCCATTAAAGTATGTGAAGCAATGAGGCATGAAATTGCAACAATGTTATTGGAAGAGCAAAATCATCTGTGATTGCAAGTCTTTGGGTATATGCATCCTTTCAATCTAAGCACGCCTTTGGATAAGCACTCAGAAGTGTAAATCTCCAATCTTTTTTAACAGAAATTTGAAAAGTGGGATGGAATTGGCTTGATATTTCTCAGTTTGTCACTGAGAAAATAGCAAGAAGATTGTTGTACTGCTTTTGTCAAACAAACCTGTAGCCTTGCAAGAAAAGTGACAAAAAGATTATTTCTAGCTTTGAGGAGTTACAGAATATCAAAACAAGTTATTTTTGTCACTAAAGAACAGTGATTTGACATTTCAGGTTGATGTTTACCGAAGTGGACTTCTTTTGAAAGCATCTTGATAAAACAGTTTCAAAGTTCTAACAAAGGGTCCTAAATCAGCTTAGATGGGCACGGAAACCAACTTTATAGATTCCATACTCAAAGAATTTAGTTACTCTGTGTAACTCATTACTGTGAAATCAGTTTGCAAACTAATGATATACCAAGATTCTAAAAAAAACTTAATGTGCAACTTAATTTACTAAAATACATTACGTGACACAGACACCTTCCAGTATCCTTACCTCTTGGCCTGAAAGGTAGTATGCTGCTAGAAGACCACCAATGAAGCGAATATTGACTTCAAATACAGACACTTCAGAATTCTGAAACACAAAGAAAATGTAAGTAATAAACCAACTCTCTAATCAAAGAAAAAAGGCAAACAGGATGTGAGGAGACTGTCTCAGGTTGTGCCAGGGGAGGTTCAGTTTGGACATTAGGAAGAATTTCTTCATGGAGAGGGTGGTCAAGCACTGGAATGGGCTGCCCAGGGAAGTGATGAAGTGCCCATAGCTGGAGTATTTAAGACATGTATGGACATGGCACTAAGGGCACAGTTTAGTGACAGGACTCGGTAGGGCAGGTTGATGGTTGGACTCAATGATCTTGCAGGTTTTTTCCAACCTAGATGATTCTATTATTCTATATGCTAAACCAATATACATGTAAGGGTTTGTACTGTTTCAATATGTTAAATGATACCAAAATTCCTGTAAATGCCTTCATGACACAATGCTAATTCCAGCTCTAGCATCAACTGATTTTTAAAAATCGAATTAGTTTTTCTCCTACTCTCTGATCATATTATCACTACAGAGTACAATTTTAGTTGCTTGGGGACGGTGAGAGAGAAAGCAACATTTACATTTAGTACATTTCCATAATGCAGCACCTTTTCTCTTCTGTTTAACCATAACTTTG
The DNA here is from genome assembly GCF_964035555.1 of Netta rufina. Taxonomy (NCBI): domain Eukaryota; kingdom Metazoa; phylum Chordata; class Aves; order Anseriformes; family Anatidae; genus Netta; species Netta rufina. The sequence goes on from NC_140123.1 coordinate 124,125,053, forward strand.
AATCTCCTGGTTTACAGGACAAAGTAGAAGAATAATTAGAGAATTCCTGTAACATGTTTTCTTAACATGAATTACCAATGTGCAAATTCAGAGCTTCATTTTAAGATACTCTCCATCAAGGAACAGCCTTTATGTATTCAATGGTGTAACAACAAGAGCTTCTCAGTGGTTTTGCAGCTGAAGAGAAACCACTTTACTGCCTCCCTCTACATTAATATATTTGGGTTAAATTCACTGGTACATTTTGAGTCATGTAACCCAATCTGAAAAACTAAGAGGAATTACCTAGTTTTATTATCTTTCTGCCTCCCTCTGAGCCCCACTCACTCCTTTGCTTGCTTAATCCCATGTCTTTCATAAACTTTTATTCATTCAACCCATTAGACATACATGTTGTTTTATCAAAACACATTGAAATAAAACAAGCTTTAATTTATCCAGAAAATCACTATCACACAAGTTTTCCCACCAGTGAGTACACCAGTGACATGATATAAACCTGTATATCCTTCCTTTAACACTACTTCTATGGAAACTATAGCTGTATCATGCATTTTGCATGTATACAAAATATGTATATTTTTCACACATTATCTACAAGAGATTATATAAATAAAGATTTCCTCTAACAGTGCTGATGATTAGAAGTCTGAAGTTTGAAATACTCACAAAAATAGGTTTTTAGTAAAAGATGTATCTTAATTCAGATACAGATGACACAAGAAAAATACCAACAATGCAGTGTATGATTCTAATTAATACCTATTAAAGTCATGAATCACACAAGGAACAGTACAGTGTATAGTGAAACCAGTCACTTGTATTTCCCAGTAAAAGAATTCAAGAGGAACTTTTTTTTTTTTTTTTTTTTAGATCTTTAACCACATAAGGAAATCACTCAAGTCTTGCATATACAAGACAACTTGTTAACCTTCAGAAATGTTTTCTGATACAAAGGAAGCTGTAATTTAACCTCAGTGAGTCATGCAAATTTATTTCACCCAAATCCTAGACTAACTCTGCAAATTTCTATAGAGATTTCCTCACAACAGACAAAAGCTGTGGTAGTAATTTATTCCACCTTCCATAATGGCACCATTATGTCTGCACCATCTCTGACACATTTAGGGTCTTCAGTTTTATACTGAATAATTATTTGGCACTGACTAAAAAAAGGCAGAAAGTAGAATTTCTTTCATGTTTGCCAGACAGGAAATGTATGAAACAAAACAAACAAACAAAATTGCCAACAAACCCTTTCTGAAATGTAGGATTTAATATAAGAATAATAATAAACATCTGCTCATTTCTGACTGTATACCAATGTTTCATTTTGTCTGGGGAGAAATTCTCCTTCACAACTCAGTTATTTCAAGCTATTATGAGCAGTAAACTCTTATTTTCCTGCAATCATTTCTTCTGTAGAAGCCTTGTAGTTTCCCACTGATCACCTTCCTTTTCTTCCATTATCCACTTTTTGTACTTTGAAAATATTATATGTATATGTCTTTAATTACAGTTGGAGAGTTAATGGTGTTCTTTATTTAATATTAAGCTAGAAACAGAACACTTCACTTAAGTTTGCATATCAACTTCTAATACTTTTAATCACAAGTTTTTTAAACTCCAGCTGAAAGACTTCTCCCCCTCCATCAGAACACCATGAAGGGGACCAGAGAAATATTAAGATGGGTAAGTTCTACTCACCACGCTGAAATCAAGATTTTTGTCAATCCACTCTTGTCCTTCTCTGAATTCATCATGAAGCCCCATGATATAAAGAGTATCCAGTGCATCTACTATGGTAGCACCCATTTGTGAGTTTCCTAAACACAAAAATAAAGATTTCTATTACAACTGATTATTTCATCACTTTTCCTGAACATCACAGGCATGAGAAAATATCCCAAGCAGTTGCAAAGCAAAGTTACTAGAAGATGACAATATAACAAATAGTCCAACTGAGCAAGGAATAAGCAGCTACAAAAGAGGATTGTATCCCTTTCAAAGCTTAAGTTCTCTGACATAGTTTGGAATCTGGGGAGAAAAAATGACTAAAGACATAAAAAAAACTTACCTGCTTTCATAACCTTAACATGAGCAACTCCCCTTTGTAACAATTAAGGGACAGAAAGAAATTCAGATTCAAAAAACTATTAGGAATTCTAGGGCAGAAGTGTTTAAAAACAAACCCACAAAAACAAGATAAAACAATTGGTAAACGAGATAAAACAATCCATGCACTGATGCATTGCATTTCCCAACATTTACTACTGAGCATGTCCCTAAGAGCCACATCCAACCTTTCCTTAAATGCCCCCAGGGATGGTTTCTCCACCACCTCCCTGGGCAACCCGTTCCAATGCCTGACTGCTTCTGAGAAGAAATTTCTCCCAATTTCCAATCTGAACCACCTCTGGCACAACTTGGGATTATTCCCTCTTGTCCTGTTGCTAGTTACCTGTGAGAAGAGGCTGACCCCCAGCTTCCCACACCTTCCTTTCAGGCAGCTTTAGCGAGCCATAAGGTCTCCCCTGAGCCTCCTCTTCCCCAGACTAAACAACCCCAGTTCCCTTAGCCACTCCTCACAGGACTTGTGTTCCAGGCCCTTCACCAGCTTCATAGCCCTTCTCTGGACATGCTCCAGGGCCTCAATGTCCTTCTTCTACTGAGGGGCCCAAAACAGAACACAGTACTCAAGGTGTAGCCTCACCAGAGCTGAGTACAAGGGGACAACCACCTCCCGATCCTGCTGGCCACACTGTTTCTGATACAGGCCAGGATGCCGTTGGCCTTCTTGGCCACCTGGGCACACTGCCGGCTCATGTTTGGGCGAGCATCAACTAGCACCCCAGATCCTTTTCCACTGCACTGCTTTCAAGGCACTCTGCCCCAAGACTGTAGAGCTGCATGGTGTTGTTGTGGCCAAAGTGCAGGACCTGGCACTTAGCCATGCTGAACCTCATCCCACTGGCCTCTGCCCATTGATCCAACCTGTCCAGGTCCCCCTGCAGAGCCTTCCTATCCTCTTGCAAAAAGACGACAAACAACACAGGACAAACTGTAACCTTTTAAAGCCACCCCAACTCACTTACTAGGCAGAGGTCTTTCTTTATGGAGGAATGCAAGATAATTAGATATGCATGGGATTATTTATTTTTCACGGAGTGTATAAAACTTCCTAGACAGTAACAAAATAGCCAAATGTCATTGTTCATACCAGTATTCTATGAAGGGTACAATAACTATATGATTAACAATCTTATGACAGTGGTCCATTAAAAAGTTAACCCAATTTTATTTTGTTAATGTGCTTTTCATCTATAATTGAATTTCTACAGGGCAGTGTTGCTGCTTGCTTGTTTCTATTCATTCATTCCTGCATTTCATGTATTTAGGGATTATTTATTTATTTATTTTACCTCATGCATTACAATAACTCAATTGAGTCATCACCTCCATAGTAGTTCTTTTAAACACCTACGACTGATACTTGCATGCACATTTAATTCCATTTGCAGGAATTTCATTCTCTAAATAACGAAAATTAAACACAACAGTCTTGATCACAAAATAATTGCCAACTAATTTCTTCAAAAATAGATGTGTAACTGTTTTAATGAATTTGAATGAACCAGATATGGAAAGCAGTGGTGCATTAAGAATATTCATGTATAGATAAGGATATACTACCTTTCTTAAGATTAATTAGTAGACATATGCTTTGACAAGTTGGCTACCAGGAACACCTATAACTCTCAGGAGTGAAATTAATTCAGTACAGTGCATACATACTGCACAGCTTAACACCTCCAGCTAAGTTCTGGATTCCACTGCTTGCAATAGGGTTTGCTTTGAGCAGAACAACAGCATGCACTTAACTTTGTACCTTTTCGTAAGCCTAATATGACCAGTTATCTAATTTTTCACTTCACAAACACACCAATCAGACCATAACACAAGGACTGATTTCAGTATTACCTGACAAAGTATTTCTGATATAAAGTTAGAATGTGTTACACCGCTATGGCACTCAAAGTAATTTCTGTACTGTTACTTAAACCACAATGAAAACAGTTTTCAAATACACAAGGTGTTTGAGTGAATAGGGATACAATGACAACCTGTTTCACACAAGACCCTCTAGCACTGTTGGCAGTCACAAAAACACACACAGTCCAACAGAACAAAGCAAGCTTCTCAGCATTTTTCCCCCAAGAGTCAATTAAAGGGGTAGGTTCATACCTGGAGCATCTTCTGAGCCACTCTCCAACAGCTTTTTCAGGCTCTCTCTTGTGCTACCTGTTTGATTCTCTCTCTCCTCTTTTATGTCTATCCTTCCTAGACCCACAAACATCCAGCAAAACATTACTGATAAAAGCCACTGTTGCTCATACATGCCACTTCCTTGAGCAGTGACAGGTACCTGTTTCTGAGATGCAGATCAATATGGTTGTAGCTTTTGGGTTACAAATGACAGCTCAATCATTTCTTAAAATGGTCTCTTAAGAACAGCATTTACATCCCAACACATAAAAACAGATTCATTTCTCTTCTTATAAGTAGGCTGCTATTTCACCTATATTTGGTTTATTTTTCCTTTTTCTTCTTACATATAGCATATTCTTACATAACTAATCCTAACTCCTCACCAGCACATCATTCCTGAGGAAGACTAAGAAGAGCACTTTTTGGTTGTTAAACCTTTTGAGCTGAACACAATTCCAAAAGTCAAGAGATGACAGAAGACATGTTGCAAGAGATTCTCTACCCAGTCTTCTCCTGTTTAAGTGTCAATCAGGCAGCACAAAGCAAGCTAATTCCACTCTTGTGCACCCCTTTCATCAAGAGGCAGGAGTCCAAAACATGAAGCTCATTCCCAGAAATCTTGTATCTACAAGAACAGAGGGTACATCTGGGCATAAAGACATATCCTTTGACAAGGTGGCCACCAGGCATCCATGTAACTCTCAGAAAATTAATTCAGTGCAGTGTGTAAGTACTGTAAGGTTTAACACCTTCAGCTCAGTGCCCAATTCCATTACAGAGAATAACAATCTTAACATAACAGCTTGGCCACCCTATGTTGCAAGATAGGTTCAACTTAAAACTATTGCTACGGTGGGTGAGAGATTCAAATTAACGAATTGCTTTCAGCTTCTCTCTCTTGGAGGACTCCAGATGTCTCTGTGTAGGAGATGTCATTCTTAACTTGATCCAAAATACAGAAAGCTTCTGCTGAATTCGTAGAATCATAGCGATGTGGTTCATAACCTAATCAGAATAGGCAATGATGCTGTTATAGCTATCTTCTTCCATATTAAAATGCATTGCTGTACCAGTAAGGCAACAGCTGAAATCTGAAGCAGGAAGAGTTCAAAGATCACTGGTCTGTACTAGGGTCTCACACAGTGCTATAGGGAAAATAGACTAAAACGGATAGACAGCTATAATTCCCCACTCCTGATGCTGATTCAAACCATTCAGCATGAACTCTCAAAAGTAAGTCATTTTCCATTCATAACACAGTATGGGTTTTTTGTTCGTTTGTTTGTTTTTAAAATTTCATAGCCATGACAAGATTCATAAATTTTGCCTTAAAGGACAAGAGGGTAGTCATGGACTTAAATTGCGTGTGTTATTTGAAAAGTAATACAGCACACTATAAACAAAGAGATAACAGTTAAAAGGAGTATAGCATGCCTACTACCACTTTAACCAATATGATGTGTTATTGCTCCTGATACATAGAGAGCAGATGTCTCATTGTGGTTAAAAAAGCTATAAAACAATTAAATCATAATAGAACATAACACTTTCCCTAGCTGAAGGCACTCCTCCCAGGGTCCACCTCTGTTCAATACAAAGGCTCATTGGTCATGTTGCATAAGGTAATAACTGATTCCAAAAGGGCTCAGTTTTACAAATGTCAGATTAGGAAGTTTCCTCTTCATATAATTACAGTTCTAGTTGATTGAACTCCAAATTTAATGAAGTTTGCCTAATGAATGCAATACTCGTTCTTCTAAATAAAACAGAACATCCATCATGAGCTAATGGAAGGAACTGAGCAGCAAAATAGCTCAACTATTAACAAAATTATGCACACTCATTAAGCAAGAATATTATTTGAAAGGATTGCAAAATAGTAAGTCAGGTTTATATTTAGATAGACTTCAGTTTCCTGAGATTAGACAAATAATTCCTTGGTCTGATAGCACATTAATCCAGAGTCTGAAATACCTAGCAAATGATATGACTATCTGTAAGCAGCAGGGCCATTAAGAGAAAATTGGTCTTCCACTTCTTTCCTCTAAAATTCTTTCAATATGCTGAAGTGCTAGGTGAAGAACTGCTTTACTTGCACTTTTTAAAGTCTCACAAGAGACTATCAAAGTATTTAGAAAAAAAAATCTTGTCGTGTGTTCCATGACAAAAGAAATATGAAGACAATAAGTAGCCCATTTTCATTCTACCATAAGGTTAAGTGTAGAGATTTATAAAGTTTCATACTAGCTACAGAACTGCTTAGTGTATTTATTATGCAGAAGCCGAAAAGACTGTGAGCACTGAGGTACTAGAGAAACCGAACAAGCTGTTCTGATGAATTATGATCACAGAAGACCTCAAAATTTGAGACATTGCCACATTATATAAATAAGGAACAAAATGATAAATCTTTTGACAGCAAAACTTCAGTAATGCACTCTGAGTTGAAAAGTAATCATCAAGAAGGTACTTCACAGATACTCTGATTATTTGACCTGTCTTCCACATCTATTCTTTACTTAAACACATATATACCACACACAAATCTTGTTACTGGAAAACATTTTTGTGAGAGCTTTTATTAGCCTGAATTGAGGGCTGAGCAGCTATACTGGGTCTGGCTGGGATGGAATAAGTTTAATTCATAGCAGCCATATGGTGCTGTGTTTTGTATTTGTGACTGAAACAGAGTTGATACCACAACCAGAGTTCTGGCTACTGCTGCGCAGTCTTTGCAGAGTATTGAGGTTTTATGGTTTTTCCCATTCCGCCTCTGCCAGTCGGTAAGCCAGATATGGGCAAGAAGATGGGATGAACACAAATGGGACAGCTGACACAAGCTGACCCAATGGACAGTCCATACTGTATAACATCATGCTTAGCAAAAAAAACTAAGTGCAAAGGAGGGAGGAAGAGGCAGACAGACATTCCTTTGTCTTCATTTATCAAACAATTTTTATCTTGTCCCAAGGGCTTTCTCGCTTTTGGTCTTCCTATTCTCTCCCCAGTTCCACTAGGTGAAATGGGAAGTGAGCAAGTGGCCATGTGGTACTGAGCTGCAAGAGGTGATGAGACTCAAGAAAAAACAAAGCTGTAATTTGTATGGCCAACAGATTTCAAGTAACTAGAACTATAGAAAGTATTTTTTCTTTCTTTCCCCTTTACTCTGTCTGCTGTGCCCTAACACATGAATATTACAACACACTTCACATCTATCCAAAGACCTTTTAAAGAAGCTCCCTGTCAGAGTTTTTACATGACAAAAAAGTCTGCACCAAGTACTAAAGAAAGGCAGGGTGGACCCACACCATGGCACTGCTAAAACAGTTCTGATTAGGCAGACCACAGATGCCACAAATTTAAGGAAACACAGTGTATTCAAATGGATCTCTCATTATCAAAGTGCACTCTAGGTCAAAGCAGGGCTGCAACAACCAACTCAAGGAAACCAGCCTAAAAGTTCAACAAGGCTAAGTGCCGGGTCCTCCACATGGGGCGCAATAACCCTAAGCAGAGCTACAGGCTGGGAGAGGAATGGTTGGAGAGCTGCCAGGCAGAGAAGGACCTGGGAGTGATGGTGGATAGTCAGCTGAATATGAGCCAGCAGTGTGCTCAGGTGGCCAAGAAGGCCAATGGCATCCTGGCTTGTATCAGAAACAGTGTGACCAGCAGGGCTAGGGAGGTGATCATCCCCCTGTACTCAGCTCTGGTGAGGCCGCACCTCGAGTACTGCGTTCAGTTTTGGGCCCCTCACTACAAGGACATCAAGGTGCTTGAACAAGTTCAGAGAAGGGCGACGAAGCTGGTGAGGGGCCTGGAGAACAAGTCCTACGAGGAGCGGCTGAGGGAGCTGGGCTTGTTCAGCCTGGAAAAAAGGAGGCTCAGGGGCGACCTTATCGCTCTCTATGGGTACCTCAAGGGAGGCTGTAGCGAGGTGGGGGTTGGTCTGTTCTCCCACGTGCCTGGTGACAGGACGAGGGGGAATGGGCTAAAGTTGAGCCAGGGGAGTTTTAGGTTAGATGTTAGGAAGAACTTCTTTACTGAAAGGGTTGTTAGGCATTGGAACAGGCTGCCCAGGGAAGTGGTGGAGTCACCATCCCTGGAAGTCTTCAAAAGACGTTTAGATGTAGAGCTTAGGGATATGGTTTAGTGGGGACTGTTAGCGTTAGGTCAGAGGTTGGACTCGATGATCTTGAGGTCTCTTCCAACCTAGAAATTCTGTGATTCTGTGAAAAGCAAAGACAACCACAAGGCCACTCCTTCTCCAAGGAAAGTCATATACAACAGGCCTAACTGGCACCTGTAACCATTCTCACCCTTCAATCTTATGCAATGACTGAAAAAGAAATACTTTATCAAGTAGAAAAGGCAGCACATGAAAGACCCAAAAGTGGAATGCTCGTTAGTTCCTTTAAAATAAAGATAGGTTTTTAATACTTCCTAAACCAGTGACAAAAATATAAAGGAATCTATTAGAGATTCTTCTTCTTACTTACATGGTCAATCTACAGATAACACCACCAACCATAAAAGTTAAAGAAAGTGTTAAGATTGCTTGAAGAAAAACAAGTACCTAGGATGTTATTGAAGACAATTGCCTTATATCCTCATTGTAGCCTTCCAGTACCTAAAGGGGGCCTACAAGAAAGCAGGAGAGGGACTCTTCATCAGGGAGTATGGTGACAGGACTAGGAATAATGGCTTTAAACTTAAAAAGGGCAGATTTAAATTAGATATCCAGAAGAAATTCTTTACTCTGAGGGTGGTGAGGCACCAGAACAGTTTGCTCAGAGAAGCTGTGGATGCCCCTTTCATGGAAGTAGAGGAATTAGATGATCTTTAAGGTCCTTTTAAACCCAAAGCATTCTGTGACTCTATATCATAAAATAAAATGGATAAAACTTTAAGATTCTAACAAACCTTTTGTGGCAGAAACAGTATTTGTCACAGTGACCAGTGACCAATTCCCAGTTCTCATTTATTTCATGGCCCTGGACAGACATCATCTGCTGGAAGAAGAACCTACTTCTACTGGTGCAGAACATCTTTGATTACTGGCGTGTTTCACCAGGGGAATCAATCTGCAGAAAGAATCTAAGAGGAGCACAGTCTTGAGAGGATAGTTCAAAGTTAAAATTCCGCTCAAGTGGGTGATCTGGACTTCAGCACGGTACAGCACTACAGCCACACTATCCCAATGTCTGGAATGTGCTCCAGCTCAGAGCGGATCCTCCCTGTCCTGCTGCAGTGATTCCAGAAACAAAAGGGGAAATCTCGAACCTCCTCAAGGAAACCCTCCCTGGCACGCTTTGAATCTAAAAGATTATCATTGTTATTTTTCACACAGGAAGGTATATTAATCCCTAGCATGGGAGTGAAAATGCTTCCTTGATAAACTCAACCTGATACTAAACAGAGAGTTATTACAGTCATAAAAAAATATTCTCATTATCAGTAGTCTTGCCTGGCCAGTTTGAGAGGGGCTAAAACATGCAGACTGGGCAAGACTATACAGATCTAGGGAAAGTATAGCAATTTCTATCTAAAAAGATTCAAAGAATCTAATTTAAACTGCAGCAACAGGATTTCTTAATGTGATAGACAATTACAGACCTGGCAGAAAAATATACAACATGAAAATTAAAAGCAAACAATTATCAAACCAGTCGTCTTTATCTTTAATGAGGCTCTGGCAATAAAGCTGCCACTACTGGAGCATACCACTTGTAAAATATCTTAATGACTCGCAATGAACAAGATAATGTTTAAGAAAATGAATTAAACTTTTGAACAGAATTTAATTCCACCGTGAAAACAAGTGCCTCAGAATTAGTCAATGAAACAATACATTTCATACAAAACTGCAACGTATGATTTCAGCTCAGCCTTAAAATGCACTGAATAAGCCTTTAAGTATCCATGGAGAAGCCAATTGTGTTTAAAATTTTAGACTAATTAAAAAAGCAGAACAAAACACTAAGCTTGTTGATTGCTTAGTTCTGTTAATTTGCTGATAATAGACAGCATGAAAAGGAGTCCCTAATCTTTTCTACCAGACACTTAAAGTATTTTAGCATATAAACAACATTAAATAATTGATTATAATGCTTTGCTTTATTTTATAAATGAGGAAGTAATAGGAATGAAGCATTGAAGTGTATGCTAAGTCTTTGTTCTTTGAATCTATAGAAAAGGGAACCTACAGGTGGATACTATCAATTAAACTGCTGTTTAAATAGCGACGTCCTAAAGACTCAAATTTAAAATCTTTGCCTAAGAATTTATATTACAGTAAACCTGTCTCTTCAGTGAACTTCACCTGATTGCTTTGCTTTGCTCTCCAAATAAATCCTCCTTGGTCCTTCAGCTTAATTCAAAATTCATACAAGTGCTAAATGCAGTCCCTCTAGTACAAAGCCTGAATATACACATAACTAATTTTAATAGGGCTTGGCATATAAGTATCAGACTGTTTTGATTTTCTCTATCATCAAGTTTCTCTATCATCTTTGCATTTTTTTTTTATTTGTATTTTTTAAGCATAAGCACAAAACTGAATTACTGTAGACAGAAGGAGGAATTAATGGATTGTGTGTAGCCTGTAAGTAAGACTAACACTGGAAATACGATCTAAGTTAGTTAGTGTAAGGATGAAACCTAGTGATAAACAAAAGGCTTCAGTGTGAGAAGGAAAAGATGAGAATGAGGTATGGAGTAAGAAAGCAACAAGGGAGAGGAGATGGCATTAAATTGAGTACAAAGGAGGAACATGAGAGGATGGAAGTGTGTCAGAGAAGAGGCAGAATGACAGACGAGAAGTGAAGGCGATGGCAATGAGCTACACATATGAAAAAAATAAATAAAAATACACATCTGGAGCAGCTTTATTTTGAGAAATTAGGAAATGAAATTCTAAAGGGAAGAGTATCTGTGAACAATGGCTCAGAAGTTTGCAGAATCTAAATGCAGGCAGCGGACAGTTAAAACCAGCAGTAAACACGGTAAAACTTATATCTGACAGTAAATAAGAGAGCCAAGTATTATCTGGACTCAGGAATGGTTGTGTGAACTGCATTCCTGCACCTCACATACAAAGTGAGCTAACTACTGACCTTTCAAGATTGTAAAGATACAAGTTCTTACAGATAATTGTAAACAAAACTTCTTTACCAGCTATGCAGTAGGAAAAGCATCACAAAAGACACTCCTCTAAGTTATGATGTCACATAAACTTTTCCATCTTCAGATAAACAAAAATACGGGCCACTTCTACACGCTTTGGTCCAAACCACCTCATAAACTCTCTCTAAACTGAAGGAGAACTAATTTCAGTTGGATAGCCATGTAACTTCATCAGAATGGTGCAAACCTTGAATGAATAATCTCTGACTGAAGACAAAGTATATGAGGCACAGTCACAATGCTGCACTCACATGGTTGAGCAGTTTCTGAATTACAGCTGCCTCACAGCAGGCTTCAGATGACAGCAAAGCATACTTGCATCTGCCTCCAGTTCTGTATGCATGCTCACGCTGCTGTCCTTACGTATTTAAAGTTCAAGTATACTAATCCTTATTTAGTTGTCACGCCTGTTTACTTAATATTGAAACACCATCCAAAATACACATTCTTTATTTCTTTTCCATATTGCACGTTCTGTTCATAATTCCAAATGATAGGAAACGAGTTAAAATTCAGGAATAGCAGTCCTGCAATCTAAATAATTACCAAACCAAAACAAATGGAAGCCCAAAGATTCCCAATGGGAAACATATTTTTTGTTCCTCAGAGCAAATCATCTGGTTTATATGAGAAAAGCAGGATATGATGGTACTAGAGATCATAAAAATTCTCCACATGATCTTGAACCTTGAATTCTAATGATTTAATTTATTCCTTACTATTTGATGTAGATGTGAACCTCACTCTTCTATAAAGCAGGTTACAGAAATAAGATGTGCTTGTCTAATCTCACTTTGCATTTGCATTTAATTATATATTTTTTAAAGGCAGAGTTTTCAATCTTCTGAGTAACAACATAACATTTAGCACCATCAGTTCAGAAACACATAAAAAAAAAAAAGCTATTGAGATGACTGAATCTAAATAGGAAGTACATGAGTTAATACACACTGGGCATGAAGCATTCCATGGGAATACTGTAGTATTAAAAGGAAGAACAGAAGACAACAGCTTCTTACGGTGAAATATCCTCATATGCATAGGCACACATGACAATTTGACAAAACAGTAGTAATGTTTAAAAAATGTTCTTAGCCAACTACAGCTGTTTTTATGGCACCAGCACTGTAAGCAATTAAGAGCGAATGAACAGAGAAATTGCATCCTTCTTGCACTCATTTGCAAGTTTTAGAGAAATTAGAGCCATATTCTGAATAAAACACCACCTCTACTGCAGTGAAGCAAAGTAATGTTTACAAAATACTACTTGCCCAATTAGCAGCATCAGCAGAAATTTAAATTAGATGAACTGAGGAAGAGTCAAGAGTTATTGTAGAGGGAAGTTATATGTTAGCAACAACGTTAAGTCTAAGAAGTCAACCAACTAGAGAATAGATTTGGAAGATATGTGAGAACAACTGTTAAAGATTCTTAATAAAAAACTGTCACAGGATAAGAGAAAATTATTCTCTCACAAATGGATAATGATTTAAAAGATAGTAAAGTACAAATAAACAATTACTGTGAAGGGAAATCACCAGTGAGGTTGTACAGAGATGAATGCTTGGATACATGCTATTGCACATATTAATAAATCATTTGATCTAGTGGGTGACATCCCTGCCCATGGCAGGGTGGGTGTGGAACTGATGATCTTTACGGTCCCTTCCAACCTGAGCCGTTCTATATGATTCTATGATTTGGAAATGGTGTACACTCTGGATGTGGATACTGAAAGGAATGCTAACACAAAGAAGCCATCCTATATTGACATTCTAGACTCCATAAGCTGTCTGAAAAACGCAAAGTACAATTAAAAAAGGAACAGTGAACAATCAGAACAAAAAGTTGCTGATTTCCCTCTCAACAGGAAAATTTGAAAACATTAGAGTAAAGAGACAGCAACGTATAGGGAGTAAAAACACCCGTGTATGAGAAATGGCTTAGACCAATAATCTCCATAGAAGACAGACACACAACTGAGGCTATGTACAGTTCTACAAACTTATGAAAGGCAAGGAAAAGATTCATTATGGATGTTTTCTTCAGGTTCTGCTTCAACACCAAAATTTGTTACCTAATACAGTGTGCAGACAGTTCAAAACCAAAAAAAGTTCAAAAGTTCAAAACTGTGGAACCACTTGTAATGACACATTGTGGGTGCTCTTAAGTTTGCATAAACTCAAAAACAGATCCGACAAAATAATGGAAAAATAAACTAAAGGTTATTAAATAAAACTTGTTGCCTCTGAGCCCAGAATCAGTAACACCACATAAAATTCTGTAAGCCCGGACAGTACTCTGAGAAACAGCCAATAACCACGTGCTTTTCAAGTTCTTATGTTTTGTCCATAAGCACCTACTGTTTTCAGTTTTTGGTGGAAGAGTAATTATCGTGTTTGACCTTTCATCCAACCTGAGGAAACTTTTCTCGCATTATCAGAACACTCTCCTCATTCCAGATTAGGCCAGTAATTCATGTCAATTATGTACTTTCTTAAAATTTTGTATTTCCAAAATTCACATTACTGAGAAAAAAAATACACATTGCCAGTGCATATAATGTTCAACATCGTCTCAGCGTAGCCATTCACTTCTGATTTTGCAGAGATCATTGCTGCACATGGCTGTCTGAAAGCCAGTTTCATTTACTTTTAAGTAAAATACGCTTTCTATCTTTTCATATTTTTTCTGAAATACAGAGATCAGGCTGAAATTTGCGTCATGCAATTAGCTCTCTTCACTAGTTAGTGTGAGCAGTTTCTTTCTCCTTTCATTTGCTGCTATATTTTTCATCAAAATGACAAGAAGCCAAGAACCTATTTGTTTACACATACACATTATTCCTTTATTGCTTTTATTTATCCTCCACATGGAATCAGAGGCTAAAGGCATACACAGAAAAAGGACATTGAGCATAAGTTTTTTCTACTGTCTGTCTCTACCTTTTATTTTTACAATGAAAAGACACCACGAGTTTTTAACCATATTCCTGAATGGTCATCCCTTTGTGTGATACACCCCTTTGGGTATATCATCTAGTTTCCTCCTAGTAAAAAAGTATTTTGTCTCCATTATTTTTATATATTTGTTGGTTATTTGACAGCCAAAAATACAGCAAAATGGAAGGCCTGCAAAACCTCATGCTCAATTATATGAACTTGAAAAGTTAATGACAAATAATCAGACAACAGCAGACAATAGTGTCAGAGCAGTTTAAGGAGCCCAAGAACCAATACAATGGAAGAAGACAAAAATGTCTAATAAATATTTTTCCAGAGTAGTACAAAAAAAAAATAATCTGTAAAATCTTGTAGCACTACCAAGAAGTATTCCACCTTTTATTTTCTAGATCACAGACTGCGCATAGAAATAGGATTATTCTCTTAAGCTATACTGTACTTGCCAGAAATACTGGGAAAATAAACTCCTTTGCCTGACTCAGCTTATTCTTGCAACCACCCCACGTCTTTGCAGTCTGACAAATGCATTTTCTCCATGGGTCTTGGGAGCATTGCTACTCCTGCTCTCCAGCACCGTAGAGAAATGCACTGACAGTTCTCCATTGCTTAGCAACAAAGAGATCTGAGAGGAGAGCTTCCCACGCTGCTGCAGCAGTAGTTGGCCATAGGCTCTGCCAGGCAGGCAGCAGCACGCTCTCTTTGGTAGCAGGCAGCTGGCTCAGCGATGTTCTCCTGGGTCTCATGGGTTTATCACTGGTGCTGGTAGCAAAAAGCTGAGATGGGCTGTGCTTTACGCGAGGCAACAGGATGCATGAAACAAGTGGGTAGAAACCAAGTAATCAATTGGCAAGTTAATGAAAAAAATAAGTTTGGCTTACTAACTGTCCCAACTGAATCCTCAAGTTGTTTGCAGTGATATATCTTGCTTGTTAAGACACATTACGCATCAAAGTCTCATTTTTTCCAAACAGATGAACCAGAAGCACATTATATGTCACTCAATATGCCAGACAGAATACCCTTGTAAAAGAGAAAGCATTGTATTTGGTCATGTGTTAGGAGAGAGATAATGGCGCTGCATTGGAACCTTAAGGCTTTACTAGGTAAAACAAAGGCAACAATGCAAACGCAATGTAAATTCATACACAATTTTCTCTTCCTCCTAGAATGCAACATCCCAAAACACAGCTGGCAGATGTTGCAGATTAAATTGACCATTTGCATAGCATGAGATAACAGAACAGGAGAAGCATGAAAGCACAATAGAGGCATGAGAGTTATAGCATGACAGAATACGAAGTAATAGTTTTTCAAATGTTTGTGCATGAGAACAGGCCTGTCTGTATGCAAGTGTCTACTAATTAAAAATTCCACATAGTTATCCCTATGGAAAGATCTACTGACATCCTTGAAAATATATTTAGATGTGTATCTATCTATGTGTGTGTACATTATCAGATCATCTTCACATAATACAGCTCATCTCTAGACAGAAACTGTCCAAGTGCAAAGTTTAGAAATGCACTTTTAGTACATGGAGATGATTATAATTTTGCAAGTTTGTATCACTACTTTATCAAATACTTCATAAGAACATGACAAACCGCACATCTTCATTTTATTCTTAGATAAGATTACCCCAAACCCACAAATTGATTTCAGAGCCCTCATTTCAAAAAGCATCAGGTCAGATGACAAACAGTGATTTCTATTTATGCTGAGGCCAGTGTTCTGAGTTGCTAACGATTATGATCATTTTTCTTTTTTCTTTTTTTTTTTTTTTTCCCCCTGTTTGGGTTCATTCAGATTCTCATTCAGTTGCCCAGGTTCTCAAACTTTTTTTTTTTTTAATTGAAGACCAATACAAACCCTTCAATATAAACAGCTCAATTTAAATCCTAACAAGGGGTCTTCAAAGCTTGTGCAACCGTAATTATTTCATGAGATATTGAACAAAAAGGTGCCACAAATACACAATTTAAATCCCTGAATCATATCTGGCCTGAGTAATTTTAACAGTGTTTCCAAAAAATGTTCACCTATGGGTCACCAAACAAGTGCTGGGTCAAAACACCTTTAAAAAGTTATTGTGATCCCCAAGAATAAACCCAGGCAAGATTACACTACAGCAAGGCAATCTGAAAATACTAGCAACTGATGTGGTTTTAGCTAAGCCTTGAAAACCTTCCAAAGTAAGCTTAGGGTTTGTCGTACTTGCTCATTATCTACATGCATCATTTCCCACCAGTCTTTCAGACTTTTTTTTTTTTTTTTTCACATCCTTTGTGTTCCAATGAGAACTTGCCCCAGATACCATGTAACCCCACCTCTACAATAAGACCATGAGGCTGTCAAATTATTTCAGCAGCTTAAGCTGCCCAAAATTATTTTTTTAAGGTCAGCTGCAAAAAACACTAGCAGACCTAATTAACTGAAAAATAACATACCTTCTCTGCTAAGGCAGAAATAAATGACAAATCTATGATTTTTAAAAGCAGGCAGCTTTTACAAATAAGCAGATAATCTGTGTTTCACCAATACAGAACCTATAAAGGTTCATATCATGTTATCTACGTGTAAGTATCTTTAGAAGCCCATCAATTGCCAGTTACACTTTTCAAAAGCAGCACCATACTACCAATGCTTTGACTCCACTGCTGAAAAGGCACTATTCAGGATTTTGGCTGACTGACTACACAGTTTGATAGGCAACACTTTCAGAAGACTCTACTTTACATTTTACAGTCATAAGTGTCAGACACCTCAGAAATACTGTCAAGAGATTCTAGTTGCAGGTCACCTAATGTAACGTCAGGAGGCTTTGTTTTAAGAGTCAAACTACTAATTGGGGCAGCCCACAAATGTTCTTGCAGGCATGCTTCAGTGAGGCACTGAGAATATTGCTTTGAAGTTTATCACCTTCTCTTATTTATTTTTTTAATGACTTAGAATTAAGATTTATTAGAGCAGTGAAGGCCACCTCATCTTCCCTTTTCTCACTCTATCCTGAACTCTGCTAGAGCATGTGATGCTGGGAACACTGAAGTTCATCCTGGCATAGGTATCAATACACACTATCTCAGACGGAAAAAGGAGTCCAACAGGGAAGCCTGCGGCCTTATTTACTTTTTATATTGAATTACATTTACCTCATTTGCAAGATTCAATGCAAAAGGATGCTGTGTCAACCAGGCTACCACCTCCTTGCTAAATCTCATAGACATGCTATGAATTGAGATAGAAGTACAACAGGCTCCAGTAATGGCAGAAAACAGTTTGGGTCAAATAATCTTTGGGATTAACAATAAAAGCAGCTTTTGCTGAGCTGCTTTTTATTAAAAATAGAATCAGATTTCAAAAAGAGTTCTGTAATGCTTCTATAAAAGCAAATACCACTGGGAATGGTGTCGTCATTGGTAATAGAGATTGGTAACGTACTAGCAGTAACAATACAGCCTGGATAGTCCTTGATACGACAGCAACAGATTTTTTTTCCCTTCTCCATCAACCACCCACCAAGTCAACAATAGCTGATGCTATTTTAGATTTGATATATCCTGAGGATATTACAGAAAAGTTTTCCATTGAAATAGCCTTTAGCAGAGCAATCATAACATGATTTGGCTAAAAATTAAATGACACAAAATAGCATCTGGATTTCAAAAGAACCAGCACTTAAAAAAATGACTGGGAAAGTTAGCAGGAACAAGAGAACCACAGACCTAAATGTGGGAGAAGTCTACAATTTCTTTCAGAAAGCAATGTTAAAACTACAAAGAATAACCATTCCAAATGTGAATCAAGTAGAAGGTCCTGAATCCTCATTAGGAGATATAAGAGAAGCAAGCAGAGGTGAAATGAAAAAAATAGAGTAAAACGGTAATTCCAAATAATTCTAAAATATTGCATCAGACACATTAAAAATGTTTGCTTGCCATATAAAGAAAAAATAATAATTTCACATGCTGAAATAACATTTTTTAACAAATTAATCAACAGAATTACACGTTAATTCAACAGTGAAGACTACACAATCATACAGGTGAATGAACACTGAAAATTTTCATAACAACTTCATCAGCTGGAAAAAATATACAGAGAAGCCATGATTTAGAGATGACAGACAATTAGGTAAAAAGCAAATTACATCATGGGATGCCTAAAAAGAGATTTTTTTCTGATAGAAATTCAAAGTATTGCCAATTTACAAGGTAGCAATGAGAAATTGCCTAAGCATACCGCACAGTACTTCAAAAACGTAAGAAACGTCTTTGTCTGTCACAGCAGAAGCCCGTTGCTCTCCGCTCTTCCCTGCAGTCTCACATTATCTCCTTGCACTATGCTCAGTGCTGACTGAAGTTTTAGACTCTTCTATTTCACTCTTCAAACTCCCCGTCCATTCCAGATGCTTTTTTCTCCTGAGCATGCTAAATTGTTCACCTTACCCCCAGACAGCTCCATCTGACCCAATCATTTTCTTTATAAAGGAATATAGAGAAGTAAAACAAATAGCACCTTTCACATCATACTGAAGTGTAACAAAACACGTTCCAGTGCATGAACAAAAGCAATCAATGCCAGACTCCAAGCCATTTGTTTGCAGTAAAAGTGAATAGTCCTTGCTGATGGCAGGGCTGGTATGCAAACTGAAGTTACTCTCCTATGAATTTAAAAAGGCTTCCATGTACTATAAGCTCGTGGTTTTTTTGTTGTTGTTTTTTATTTGTTTAAAGTATTTCAGAAATTTTCTCTTCTTAGAAGATTGCACTCCATTGCTAAGAGCAGGGGAAAAAAGCAGAGTGCCTTGTTCTCCTCCAGTATACATTTTTTTTTTTTTTAAGGTTGACATTCACCATACATGTAAATTTGACAAAAAACAGCTTGAATATAAATAATGTTATAACACAGCTTGTTAATTTGGTAAGATATAAGAATGGTTTCAAGATAATATTTATGGGGAATAATAGCAGGGACAGTCCCCCCCAAAAAATTAAAATCCTTTAAATATTAAAAAGCTTCTGAAACAAGTAATTTGACTCATTGTTTGGAATAAGTTTCCTCTGGAAGGTTTTCCTAATCTGTATTTCTATCACCCATAAGAAACAAATATGAAGTTTAAAGCAGGGTAAATAAAGTAAATACCAATTATAACGAGAACCAACCTCACACAATGTCATTAGCCAATTACATTATAATAAAAGCCAATAAAAATCTTGATCTCAAGCAAACATAATAAATACTAAAATACTTAAGGTATACACTGCATAATCACACTCTGTTGGTGTAAAAAATGGTTAAATGATAAAATTTGTACCTTTCTCAGATACCACAGAATAGATGAGCACAGTGTGAAGCTCTCAAGAGAATTAAAAACAAACAAACAAACAAACAAAAAACCACACCCTACAATCTTAGAAGAGCCCTCTTTTGTGCATTTCAAAATAAATGCATGAACTTCATTGGTCAGTCATCTTAGGTGTGCATTCTGGACCAGTCCAGGCTAATCCTTGTGATGGTTTCACGCTGATGGTTGGAGGAACTCCACCACAGATCTCTCACTCCCTCTCTTCAAAGGAAAAGGGGGAGAAAATACAAAAGAAAAGGGCTCAAGAGTTGAGATAAGGACAGGGAGATCACTCACCAATTACTGTCGCAGGCAAAACAGACTTCAGTGTATGAGAGAGTAATATAGTTTATTGCCCATTACTAAGAGGCTAGAGCAGTGAAAAACTAAAAGCAAATTAAAAACACCCACACACACACTCACACACCCTTGTGTACCTCCTCTACTTGAGCAGTGCAGAGGAACAGCAAATGGGTGCTGCAGTCAGACCCTAACACTTCATCTCTGACACTTCTTCATGGTCACTCTGTGTCCCTGCTCCAGTGTCAGGTTCCTCCCATGGGATACCATTCTTCCTGAACTGATCTTGCATGGGCTTTCCACAGGCTCCAACAGGGGTATATAACACAGGTGGCAGCTCCCCCCAGACCCCCTGCTCCTGCGTGGGCTCTTCTCCACGGGCTGCAGCTCCAGCCCAGGGCCTGCTCCTGCAGGGACTCTCCATGGGCCGCAGCCTCCTCCAGGCCACATCCACCTGCTCCACCGGGGGCTCCTCCACCCATGGGGGGGCTGCAGCGTGGAGATCTGCTCCATGTGGGACCCATGGGCTGCAGGGGGACAGCCTGCTCCACCAGGGGCCTCTCCACAGGCCGCAGGGGAACTGCTGCTACCTGCCTGGAGCACCTACTGCCCTCCTGCTGCACTGTCTTTGGGGTCTGCAGGGCTGGTGCTCACTCCTCACTCTTCCAGCTGCTGTTGAATAGCAGTTTTTTTTCTTGAATCTGCTCTCATAGAGGCACATTCAGTGTCACTCATTGGCTCAGCTCTGGCCAGTGGTGGGTCAATTTTGGAGCTGGCTCAAACTGACCCTTACCTAACATGAGGCAACTTCTGGACTCTTCTCACAGAGGCCGCCCCTGCAGATCCCACTACCAAAACCTTGCCATGTAAGCCCATACAAACCTTAATCACTAACTCCAATGTTATATGTTTTGTTACACCAGAAAATGAACCTAGAGAGCCTCCAGGGCTCAGTCCTCAACAGTCACAACTACTTCTTTTATACTGTCAGTCTTACGAAATTGGAGACAGAAAATAGATTTCTTTCCTGGTATGAGCACCAATAAAATACTCGCTATTTTCCAATCACAATTCCACTTATTCTGTCTTAAGGCATATATACCAAAAAAAGCAGTAGTGCTGCAGATTGCTGAGATTTTAAGGAAGAAAAGTCCGTCTTGTTATCTATTCTGATCACACATATGCAGTGCATACTATTCAATTTCTTGATCTTTACCTTCTTCATGTTTCATACTGTTCAAAATGCCATTTGTAACACTTACATTCACACTCCATTGCTCAAATATTCTCCCTTCATCCTTTGAATTTCTTCAAACCTTTTCCTCACCCTTGAATTTCTATACTTTTCAACTTTTCTTTCTTCTATTCAGGTTTCATAATCACGATCACACATCAGATAACATCACTCTTATATATACTTTTTTTTTTAAAGCTACTTAAAAATTCATCTTGTTACAAGTAGCTTTTCAGCATCTTGCAAACACTTTCTTGTATCATCCTCCAAGAATTAAACTTGAAAATTTAGACAAGAAGAGGTGAGAGTTTTGTTTTTAAGACAAATGTACATTCATTGCATCCCCAAATATCATCACCACACTACCTTATATGTATATATAAGTGTATATGTGTATATATATATATGTGTGTGTGTGTGTGTATATACACACACATACACAAATCACCAGTGTGCACAGACACGACTTTGCTTTCGCAACAATAAGAACAGGTTACTCCCAAAAATATAATTTAGTGAAGTTACTCACTAAACCACAACTGAAGTAACTGACAATTCTGTGATCCTCATTTCTACTAAAACAGAATTTACTGGAACACTTGGATAGATGTTCAAGGAGAATAGCATAAACAAACAAACAAACAAAAGAAAACATAGCCTACCAAATATGTTGGTGGAATGTCCTTTCCTGGCAATCGGTTTGAGCTCATTATGTCCCCATCCATATTGCCTATAATTGTCCCAGGCATGCTTCATCATCTAAGAGAGGGAAAAAATAGGAAAAAAATAGGATTCGGTTATGTTGTGAAGCTACTTCATAAAAATATAGTATTTTACTCCTTATTTGAGGCTTCATCTCTCTCACTCGTCCCAGCATACTGATATTGCTACTATTTCTATTTATTTAAGAAGTCAGGTTATATATCATGAGTAAGTATTGAAAACAACTTAAGTATTCAACTTGTGATAGAAGATGCTCTGCATTAGTTCACTTACTTTTTCTTTGACTTAAATATATACACAGACATTAAGAAATTAGTGAAAAATACTGGCAAATACCCAAGCTGCTAGCCTGAAGAAAACAAACAAATAAACAAATAGCAATATCTGAAACATAAAAGATTTATTTACACTAATTATTTATTATTTACACTGGTGAATCAGAGCATGACTAAACAATGTTGCAAAAAGCATAATACATTTTTTTTGTTAGCAACACCTACTTGACAGAAATATACTGCGGAACAGCCTCTACCATGAGAAATACCAAAAACTTTGTTCATTTTGTTCTTTAGAAAGTATAATGAACAAAGCAGTAGAAAATTCATTCACAGCTTCAGGTTTCTTGTTCCCCCAAACACTCTTTTTAACAGGGATTTATGCTACATAGTAAACTAAAAAAAAATAAAAGTCTTGTTGGACCATGAGTATTAGTTGCACACATCAGCTGCTAAGCAGTGCTCTTATGTATTTGCTAGAACTTTCAAAATTCCTTGTTTGCATACAGCTGAAATTTAGCAGCCACCAAACTGCAAAATTGAAAGTACAGAAACGCAGTTTAATCAAATAAGGTAAGTTACCTAAACAGATCAAAGCAAGTACCATGGAGGAAAGCTGATTCTAAAAACCACTGCCCCAGACACAAGGAAGTTAGAAACAAACCTTTTCTGAACAGGAGTTCTCAATCAACAGCCATGCAGCTGTATCCACAGTGTTATATATAACTTATTTTTCTATCATGTCTTCAAAATTGATATTAAAATATTGTTAAAATAAACAAAAGCCTCCACAAATGTACAGAACTTAAATCACAATATCCGCAAGTTGGAGAAATGTTCCCTAAGAGGAAAAACTATGCTAATGCGACTTGTAGACCTATACTAACCCTTTAAGAAGCTGATTATATCAGGACAAGGAAATGCCATGATTTACAGGAATATAGTTTTTCTTATTGTAATTTGAGGGTCACCATGTTCACAGAAAATATGAAGGGACAAGTAGATGTCAGCTAAGAAGTAAGACGGAGTCATTTGCCCTATTAGCACTAGCTCACATAGAAGCAAGACACCAGCTCTCTTTTAGAGGAAGTCAGCATCCAGTAAACCCAAGCGTTTTAAACTGTATCCAAGCTGCCTACTGGGATATGCAAACCATGAAGTCCCCGTCTCTCTATAACCATCAAGAGATTCTCGTCCAACCCTCACAGCCATAATTCATTTGAACATAAACTAACACATGAGAAGCTTGAAGGGAGTCAGCTCATGCCCAGACAATAACTTGAAACAGAGCAGAGGTGAACATACAGAACATGCTCCTGTGTTAAACTGACATCAACCGAGGCACAGATATCCCTCTCAAGATGGCATTGGTCCCACTCCTACTGTGCACCATGCCAAGACAACCTATATGGTTGTTCTCAGTTTTCACATTATTAAGATTCTGACGAACAATTAGTCTTTTTTTTGTTGTTTTTGGTCATGAACTTGTAAGAAAAAGCATATGCAAATATTACCCTAAAAGGAGAGAGGAGACATTTCATTAATATTGACAGATTCTTCAGTGTTTACTAAGCACTTCACTAATTGATCAATTAATAGCTACTAGAAAATGCAGTAAAATCCTGATCATAGGTAGTGCAGAACTTCTTCTGAGAGCTCTTACTAACATTATCCAGAATCAATCCACAATTTATATACACATATGTATATATATACATAGACATATGTTTACTAAAGATCATACAGTCAAGAACCACAGCTTCATTCATGCTGGAAGGGACTTTGAAATGTCTCCAGTCCAACCCCCTGCTCAAAGCAAGATCAGCTATGAGACTGGGGCTGCTTGATTCTTTATCCAGTCAGGACGGGACAGGACAGTCAGTCTTCCTGAACTGTCCTGCTCAAAACTGAAACAAGACACTCCTAAAAACATTATCTTGTGAAAAAGGAAAAAAAGACCTGAATTTTTAGAAGGCACTACAGGATAGAGCTAAAGAAGCTGAGCTCTTATCTCAGTTTGATAATAGATGGATATCTACATAACAAGGTGATCGTGACATGACAGCTCTAACCAACCTCTTTCCGAAAAAAGGGGAGTTGAGCTTTGAGACCTTGGAATGTATCAATGAAATATTTCATGATGAAGAATAAATGACCACTAATGTTTTAGCTCTGTAAAAATTTCAGACAAAGTGTAGACATACAATAGTATAGAACAAAAATTGGCTAAGCCCAAAACCAAGAGCAATAAATTGTTTCTTCATGGCAGAATGTTAACCATGGAATATTCTACTGTCCCCACTTGCTATGCCTACTGGGGGTCTGAGGAGAAGGTGTAGATTTTGGTACAGATTTTTTGTTTGCAGATTTTTTTTTTTTAGCTCTGAGGAAACTACAGACATTACAAAGGGCTAAAACAAAATCCACCACTACCTAACATGTTTTTATATCTGTAAGTTCCTAAGACATAATTTTTCCTAAGATAAAATTCAAGAAAGATAGAAATTTTAAAGGAATCAGTTTCACCAGATTCATCCATTAATGGAAAAGTAACTTAGGAAAACACTACTGAGACCAAAACCACTGCCAAACACAAGACTAAGGCATAGCTGACTGCATCACCTAAGATTTTGAGAAAGGAAATCATATCTTGTAGAGACTAAGCTACTTTCATAAACATGAACAGGTGTCTTTCCTGTCACCTCTGCCTCTCCCAAACAGGATACAAATCAAATGGTATTATAATTCCCCAAGAATCTTCTTAACATTTTTACACTAGCAAGTCAAATGATCTTTTCCAAATGAATACTGAACATTATTCAGGCACACAATGTGATGCTCTTTTCTACCACTAAATGAGTAAATACTTGATTATATCTGGTTAGCAGATAACTGCACATTACATGTAAGGGAGAAGCCCCATAGCTCCTGTACACAAGTTCTGTAAGGATCATGTACCAAGAGATCTAATAACAACATAGGATTTCTGCTGTTGCCAGAAGTGGTAGCAAGATATACTGTAGATATAACACCTATATAACTGGAAGTAGTTGTGCAGGCAGAAGCTTGTGAGAAGACAGGAGAAGATGTAACCCGCTGCCAGCTAAAACTTTAACAGAGGATGCCACTTTGGCTCATGAAGTATAAGCAATGACCTCTTGATCTGAAAAGCCAGATTATCTCTACAATTATGCCAGAAAGCATTTATGTAATGAAATTTGCAAATACTGAATTATAGTTGCCAGTAGGCAGTTGCAGGTCTTGTTTCAGACACTGACTGGAACATCAGCACTAACGGTGATAGAAAGAAGGTAAAAATATTTAATAGGAAAAAAAAAACACAAAACAAAAACAAAAAAACACCCTTTCAAGAAGCCATTACAGGAGAAATGTAAGCTCAACTATTTGAAAGAAAAAAAAAATCAACTTGTCCAAGGATGCATTAATAATTCTGTCAAATGAGAAGTGGAAATTTCTATAGCTGAGATTTCCACACCAGAAAACAGTTTGCCAAAGCAAGCCCTTGGATTTGATGGTGTATAATATGAAGATCTTGTCATGTGGCCACCCAAGAATGAATGTTTTTACTGATGGAATTCTCACTGGTTCTATTAACTCCAGATGACAGATCTTACTTTTGACAGGAAAATGATTCATATGGAATAGGTTCACTGAATACCAGTCTTGAAAATGTTTATCATGGGACGCACCCAAAATACAAGTCAGCAAGACAGCATTGCATGTACAGCTTGATGATTCTACCAAACAAGTGGATTTGGACTCTGCTACTATAAAGCCAGAATGGCAAGAAGTGGGATATGTCTCAAATGAAACTGCTTTTGTAGGTACACCATATCTAGATATTTTTACTGACTTTAGAACGCATATGCCTTGTTCATTGGATCTGATCCTCTGCAGTTGCTGAGAAATCAGTATTTTATAACAGCAGAGCGGTAATGTGTCTTAACAAAACCACAGTTTTAACAGTAAAAGGAGGCTACAGTGATGAAAGCGAATTTTGTCAGGAAGTCCCATCACTACAGCAGTGTGTTAAAACAATCTGTATTCTATATTGTTATTTCTAAAAGTCCCTTTCCACTCCCTGAAAAAGGGCAGACACTTCAAATTAGAAAACTAAATCAGAGTCCTAAGAAATAAGCAAATAAAGCCATTTATCAGGAAATTGCAAAGAATGGTTGTACCTAAAAATCTATCTTTTCATTGCCATCCATCAGGAATATACATAACAGACAACAAATAGGCTTTGCTTTCAAAGGAACATATTCTGGTTAAGAGAACGATTTCAAAAGATTATATAAGACACCTCTAACTTCTGTTTTTAAATTAGCAAAGGACTTGCTAGAGAAGCTTATTGCTCAATTGGCAGATTAAAAATTAATAAGCACTTTCCTAGTGTCTGTGGAGATTACTTTCTGGAGGTTCAATTGAGCAATGATCTTTTCATTGTATAGATAGTCTTATGTTTGAAGAAAATTAGAAAAATTATTATTTTACTCTTGTGGGAGCTACAAATTTCTACCTAAACAGAAATTACTTCTGGCATCAGCCTATACCTCTGTCATGCATATCTGAACATTGCTACTGAAAGCATCTGTTTGGAACACGTTCCTGAAGAGCACAGAAAGCTGGGTTTTCTTCATTTAGTGATAAGCATAGTAACAGATCCATTACTAAATTGAAAAAATAACGTTTATTAAATTAATGTAACATGGGAAACTTGTTTGTCCCCATCTAAGGGGACAGTACTTCAAATGGTGAAACCAGAACAGTAGATGTAAATGGCCTAAACTTGGAAAGCTTACAGAAGTGGAATGAGTACTCAAATGTATGTAAGCAATACAAAAACACTTTTTTTTTTTTTTTAACATGATGAATCCATATTTTTGAAATTGTATCTTCATTGTTTCAAGAGAAAATGGTTGTCACAGGTTTACTCATCCTGTGTCCAGAAAACTAAAACCTCACAGACTACCTTTGTAACAGGACTGCAAAGCAACCACTAGAAAGTAGTTTTTCTTCAGTGTTCTAACTCTTGCCTTTTCAGGCAATCTAATTATCTTCACCAGCTTACTCCTGTACTTCTGACAGTTTTACCATACCCTTTTTTAAAGTGAAAGACTAGAACTACATGAAGCATGCAAGATGCAGAAGCACCTTAGTTCATACACAAACAAAAGAACCTTGCCTGTTTTGTTCTCCCTTCCTAAAATACTGAAGGTTTGCTTTTTGTCTGCTATTAAGCACTACGGTGACCTTTCCAAATAACTACTACAGTCACAAGTTCTCATTCTCAAGTGGTAATATGACAAGGTATTAGGTGATTTTTTAAGCGTGAAGTTCTAATTTCTTTCCTTCTCAGTCTCAATATGCATCATTTTCTATTTACCTGAGAAATAAAAGGGGAGATAAGAATCACTCAGTATCCCTAGATTTTTCTGCGATTCTTCAGTCAGGTCTCAGTTTTCTACTCCAAATCTCCATGTCAGCTAAGTTGATCATAACACTACTGTGGTAGTATTACTCTGCTGGGCAGCTGAACTCTACTATGCCGCTCTCTCACTCCCCCCCTCAAAGGGGAAGGGAGAGAAAAAACAATGGAGAGGGCTCAAGGGTTGAGATAAGAACATGGAGATCACTCAATTACCATCATGGGCAAAACAGACTCAGCATAGGAAGATCATCGCAATTTATTGCCCATCACTAGCAGACTAGAACAGTGAGAAAATAAAAACAAACTACAAACTTCCCCCTCTCATCCACCTTCTTCTGCCTCCTCCCTCCAAGTGGCACAGGGGAACAGGGAATGGTGGCTGCAGTCAGTCCTTAACACTTCCGTCTCTGCTGCTCCTTCACAGTCATTTTCTGTATCTGCTCCAACGTGGGGTCCCTCCTGCTGTTGTGCAGCAGGTTTTTTGCCTTTCTTAAATATGCTATCACAGAGGTGTAACCTCTGTGAAGCTTTTTGAAGCTTTTTGACTCAGCAGTTCTGACAATAAGTAGTTTACCTGGGGTTTTACTCACTTCTGTTTGGCTGATTGTAACAGGAAAATGAAGCATTTCCTTGTTTCTTTTATTTTACTTTGCATTTATAAATTTTCAATACTGTGTGTTAGTTCATTGTTGAAAGACAGGTTCTTTTCATAATGAAAGAAGTCTGAAAGAAGTTACTTTTAAAAATGAAGACGTTCTTGAATTTTTAATGTTTCCAATAATTTAAGAGTACTAGAAAATTCTGCAATTGCTGCAACTTGATTTGTTTTTTTGAATACCTTCAAACACTCAAACTTGCATTTTTCATTAGTAGCACATTTTAAGTTACCAGCCAAAGCAAACTATCTAGGATATGCAGCTGAAATACTGCACCAGCTACCCACTGAGAAAAAGTTTTATCCTCCTCCTCCTGTTGGAGCAGAACGAA
This sequence comes from Netta rufina, assembly GCF_964035555.1. Classification (NCBI taxonomy): domain Eukaryota; kingdom Metazoa; phylum Chordata; class Aves; order Anseriformes; family Anatidae; genus Netta; species Netta rufina. Next base: position 124,153,782 of record NC_140123.1, read on the forward strand.
TACACCAAGATACAAACAGACATAGTCACATACATAAATTAGGTTTTACAACTGCTAAAATTCGGATTTTTTTGTACAATCACCAGCATGTCAGGATGCAAATCAGTGCGGGGCCATTCCTAACTTGCCTGTACTGGCCAAAGTGCTGATCACACAACTTTCAATCTGATAAAGACATTGAAAATTAGTTTACCAACAGACAATCCTATGTCTTGATGAGGAAGAGTTCATCCTTACTTTACGTAGATTTCACTTATTTAGTAAAGATGAACATCATCAAAGAAGTACAGTGAAACTAGTTTGAAGCCAACATAGCTGTTCCCAATATGCTGAATTACACATGAGGATCCAGAATATTTCAAGAGTGTTGAAACAGAACCACTTACTAAAACATATGCACACACATGTAGGGAGTGTTACCTTAAATACTAAAAAAAAAAAGTAGGTCACGATACTTATTGCACTTCATTTTTATTATGATCAAAGCCAGAAGCAGTAAGATATAAAATGCAGTGCAAAAAACTTCACAAAATATATACTAAAAAACGCGATGTCCTAACCAAGTAGCAGTCTGAATACGCTGACTGAAAACAAATACACTGTGGTGTCAGCTAAGGAAAGTATGTAAGTTTCAGTAAAGAAACAGCTAAAATATATTTTTAAATGCTGAAAGAAGTCCCACACTCAAAAAAAGGAGGCCAATTTGGCTACATCAGAAACACTGCAATTACAGAAAATAAACGAGATTCAGCAATGGAAGTCATATGAACAGTTAACTATGAAAACAGGAGTTATGAAGCATGAAAGAAATATTTAATCATGTATAGGTCTTTTCTCCAGCACGGCTCTTTTCTCAATAAGCACACAAAACAGAACTCAGGTAATGGATACTTATTCTTTTTAAGATGATTTCTTAAGAGAGTAAGGCTTAGGCAATCTTCCTGTCTATGTAATTGTCACTCACCACATACATTTGCAGTAGCCTTTGAATCCATTGTCTAATTTCAAACTTGATTTCACAGAATTGGAGGAACCAGGCATTTGAGACCTCTACTTTTTGTGAAAAAATAAGAAATCAATGTCTCTGTAAGGAAGATGGACAGTAATGAGTACCCCAGCTGAGAGAAAGGCAGTTATAATCCATTCCTTTATTCATTCAAAGGGACAACATTTAGCATACAGGTATCTCTAAACCAGGCACAAAACACATTGCGATTCATGCAGTCAAATAAGAAGATAAGAGGAAGTTCACAGCAATGTGTGCATGAGAGAGAAGCAGAGGGTGGTATAAGGATATGTAGGTCAGAAAGACATGGGAAACCATTAGTTTTGCTGCTTATAAAGCTGTTACTTCTCAACATTGTTAGCAGCCTCTTGAGCATCATCCAAAGACCATGATGAAAATACATTTTAATCATCTCTCTTCTTGGCACATTCTTATAAGTGTTTCCGAAATTGCCTCTGCTAATATGAAATAAATTATTCCCCCTCTAAATAAATAAATACCTCCCTTCTAAAAGGTAGCATATTGGAATTCACATTTTAAAAAGACAATATGCTTTAAGTTTTGCTGAAAAACAGATTAAGTTCACTGGCAGAACTCCAGTCAGAGCATTGTTCCTCACTCATGCGATGTCATCCACACTCAGCATTCTGCAGGTGTCAGATGCTATAAAATGGGCATCCAGGGTGCATAGGGGACAGTTAAAGATGACTTCCAACAACTTTTGATTAAGAGGCTTGCTCAATGTTTTGCCAAAAAAGCTACGACAGAAGCAGGAATAAAACCAAAGTCTTGCTGTATCAACTTGTCAGATACTAATAAAGCATCTCCTTTCAAGTCTTTGTCGTGAAGCTTAATAAGTTTGTGAACAAGGAGCAAGCATGCTACACAGCCAGAACCTCCATTAACTTCAGAAGTGGCTTATTCTGTGAACAACACCGACCCTTTGAGCTGAAAAAGGTTCTATGCATAATTAGTACTGCCTAATTACATGATTACAATTCATAATGAATGCAGAACAAGTAGAACAAAAGCTTCAGAGAACTCTCAGACTTGCTAGCATACCTTTGAAACCTAGAACATACAAACTATTTCACTCTATTTACTTAAACTGCATGTTTGTTCCATTCTGGTAAAGCTTTCTACCAGTTGACAGGCTTAGCTAACAGACTTCACAGAACGGTTGCAGTTGGAATTGACCTCTGAAGGTGATCTGGTCTTACTCAAGTAGGGTCACTGAGAGCACGTTGCCCAGGACCATGTCCAGACAGCTTTAGAAACCTGTTCAAGGAGAGAGATTCTGTAACCTAACTAGGCAACCTGTGCCAGTGCTCAGACACCCTCACAGTAAAGAAGTATTTCCTTATGTTCAGGGGGAACCTCCTGTGTTTGTGTTCACTACCTCTTGCCCTGGCACTGGGCACCACAGGGGAAAATAAATAAATAAATAAATAAACTAAAAAATGCCTGTCTCTGCCCCTTCCTTCAGGCATTTATACACATTGATGAGATCTAAAACCCCCCACACACACTCTCTCTGTCTTCTCTACGTTAAAAAGTCAAGGCTTTCTCAATTTTCCCTCAGATGAGAGGTGGTCCTCAATCATCTTCACAGCTCACCACTGGGCTCTCCTCCAGCATAGTGTTGTTCCCCCCAAGTGCAAGACTTCACACTTCCCCTGGAACTTCATGAGGTTTTTATCAGCCCATTTCTCCAGCCTCTCCAAGTCCCCTCTAGATGGCAGCACAACCAACACTCTGGTGTTTCGGCTACTACTTTTGTGTGGTCTGTAAACTTAATTCAGGGCATGTTCTGCTCTATCACCCAGACTATTAATGAAGATTTTTAACAAGACTTGACCCAGTACTGATCCCTGGGGTGCATTGGTAATTAACTGGCCTCCAACTAGACCACACCATTGATCACCACACTCTGGGCTCAAACATTCAGCAGCCACTTTTCAATCCATGACATTGTCTGCTCACCCAGCCCATACTTCAACAGTTTCTCTGTGAGGATCTTACTGTGTACAGTTCTGAAAGCTTTCCTGAAGTCAAGGTAGACAATATCCACTGCTTTCCCCTCATATACTAGCCCAGTCATTCCATTGTAAAAGTTTATCTAGCACATCTTCCTCTTCATGCATCTACATGAGCTATCCCAATTGTCTGCTTGTCCTTCACAGGCCTGAGAACAGTTTCCAGGATTAGCTGTTCCATCACCTTCCCAAGAATCACGGTGAGGCCAACTAGCCTATAGCTTCCTGGGTCTTCTTTTCTGAAGATGGTAGTGACATTTGCTATCCTCCAGCCTTTAGGACCTTCTCCTAGATGCCACAATTAATCTAAGACTACTGAGAGGTTTCACAATGACATCAGCCAACTCCCTCATCACTCATGGGTGCATCATGTCTAGGCTCATGGACTTATGTACGGCCAGTTCACTTAAGTGTGTCCTGACCTGACCCTCTTTCACTAAGCTACGTTGTCCTTGCTTCAGTCTCTCTGTGACCTCCCATGCCTTGGATTCCTGAAGGCCAGTCTTACTGGTAAAGACAGGCAAAGAAGGTATTCAGTACATTGTCTCTTTCCATCTCTTGTATAACCAGATCTCCCGTCTCCTTCAGGAATGGGTCCACATTTTCCTTAGTATTCTGTTTGTCATCTATGCACTTAAAGAAGCCCTTCTTGTCATCTTTGTCATCACTTGCCAGATTCAATTCTATGTGGGCATTGGCTTTCTTAACCCCATTTCTGCATCCTTTGACAGTGTCTCTTACTCATTCTGGGTTACCCATCTTTGCTTTTACCTTTTGTGCGCTTTGTTTTTGTGTTTGAGTTTGGCCAGGAGTTCCCTGTTTGTACCATGCAGGTCTCCAAGCATTTTTGCTTAACTTCCTATTTGACAGGAGATATATTTCTTGAACTAGGAGATAATCCTTGAATATTAACTAGCTTATTTGGGCTTCTCTTCCCTTTAGAGCTTCATGCCATGCTACTCTACCAAGCAGATCCCTGAAGAGATCAAAGTCTGCTCTCCTAAAGTCCATCTTGCTTTTTGCCCTGCTCCCTCCCTTCAGAATCCTGAACCCCACTTTCTCATAGTCACTGAAGTCAAGGCTGCCTTCGACCACATCCCCCAACAATCCCCTTGATGAGTATGAGGTCCAGCAGAACACCTCTACTCACTGACTCCTCTACCACCTGGGTGAGGAAATTATCATCAATACACTCTAGAAACTACTTAGATTGCTTAAGCCCTGCCGCATTGTCCCTCCAGCAGGTCCTGAGGCACCTGAAGAAGAACAAAAAGGAACACCAGACAGTAAGTCAGTTTCAGCAGAGTCCCAACCTAGATCACTCTAAACAAATACAGGTTGCATAGGAAACAAGCAAGGAAAACCAGAATTTTTAGCCCAGTCTCGGGGCTATGATACCACAGGCCTCAGTGAGATGTGCTGAGATGGATGGCTACAGGCTCTTTAGAAGAGATAGGAAAGAAAAGAGAGGAAGTGAGGATACGTTAGGAAAGGTCCTGACTGCATGGAGCTTAGATATGGTGATGAAAGTGATGAGTGTATCTGAGTAGGAGTCAGGGGAAGGGCAAACAATGTAGATAGTGTGGTTAGAGTATATATAGAACACCCAACCAGAATGAAGAAAGACAATATTCTACAGGCAGTTAGGAAATGACTGCTAGCCCTAGTGTCCTGATTGCTAGCCCTCATTCTCATGGGAGACTCCAACTTCATAGATGTCTGCTAGAAACACAATACAGCAAAGAAGAAACTGACTAAGGCATTTCCTGACTGTGTGGAGAACAACTTCCTCACAGGTAGTGAGGGAGCCAACTAGGGAAGATGTCCCCACTTGACCTGTTAGTTAAAAAGGAAGGTCTCATAGGTGATGTAATGGCTGGAGGCCATCTCAGGCACAGCAATCAGATGACAGCTCTCCATCCTTGAGGAAGAAAGCAGGTCAGTCAGCAGAACTGCTACTTTGCATTTTTGGAAAGCAGATTTGGGGCTGTTAGGGACCTGGCTAACAGAGTTCCTTGGAAAATAATTTTAAAGGGCAGAGGTGTCCAGGAAGGCTGGATATTATTTAGAAATGATATTTTGAAGGCACAGGATCAGGCCATCCCTATGTGCCAGCAGAGAAGATGACCAGTCTGGATGAACAGAGAGCTTCTTCTGGAACTCAAGAAAGAAGGACAAGATAGTTTATAACCTTTGTAAAAAGGAGAAGGCATCTCAGGAGAACTACGAAGATGTTGTGAGGTTATGCAATGAGAAAATTTGAAGGACCATAGCCCAGCTAGAACTTAACTTAGCTACTGTAGTTAAAGACAATAAAAATGTTTTTATAAATACATAAACAAGAGAAGGATGACTAAGGAAAATATACTTTAATTATTGGATGGGGGGACAACATTGTGACAAGACATAAGGAAAAGGCTGAGGTACTTAATGCCTTCTTTGCCTTGGTCTTTATTAGTGAGACTAATTGTTCTCAGGGTTTCCAGCCCACTTTGCTGGAAGACAGAGGCAGGGAGCAGAATAAAGCCCTTATTATCCAAGGGAAAACAGTTAGCAACCTATTACACCACTTGAACACACAAAAATTGATGGGCCAGATGGAACCCACACAAGAGTACTGAAGGAGCTGGCAGAATTGATGAGCAAGCTACTTTCAATAATTTATCAGAAGTTCTGGCTAACTGGGGAGGTCCCAGACGACTGGAGGTTAGAAAATTTGACACCCACCTACAAGACAGGCAGGAAGCAGGCTCTGGAGAATTAGAGGCCTGTCAGTCTGATCTCAGTGCCAGGGAAAGTCATGGAGCAGATCATCTCTGCTGCCATCACACAACATGTGCAGGACAACCAGGTGATCATATGCAGTCAACATGGTGTTTATAAAGGTCAGGTCCTGCTTGACTAACCTGATCTCCTTCTATGATAAGACTGTATGCTTAGTGGATATGGGAAAGGCTCCGCATGTTGCTTACATGGACTTCAGCAAAACAGTTGTTTCCCACAGCATTCTCCCATAGAAAATGGCTTCCCACAGCTTGGACAGACGTACTGATTAATGGGTAAAAAAAATGACTGGATGGCCAGGCCCAAAGCATAGTTGTGAATGGATTTAAATCTGATTGGCAGCTGGTCAAAAGTGGTGTTCCCAATTGCTAAGTATAGGGGCCAGTTTTAACATTTTTATCAACAATCTTGATGAGTGGATTAAGTGCATACTCAGTAAGTTTGTAGATAATACCAACTTGGGCAGGAGTACTAATCTATTTGAAGGTAGGAAGGCTTTGGCAGAGGGATCTGGATAGTCTAGATCAATGGGGCACATCCCATTGTATGGTATTCAAAAAAGCTAAATGCCAGGTGCTGCACTTAGATTACAACAACCCAATGCAACAGTAAAGTCCCAGGGAAGAGTAGCTGGAAAGTTGCCTGGAAGAAAGGGACCTGGGAATACGGGCCAACAGCTGGCTGAAAATGAGCCAGCAGTATGACTAGGTGGCCAATAAAGTCAATGGCATCCTGGCTTGTATCAGAAGTAGTGTAGTCAACAGGACTAGGGAAGCAATTGTCCCTTTGCATCAGGTTTACATGGCAAGGTTTTGGAAGCAGGCGGCTGCAGGGGTGGCCTCTCTGAGGAGAGTCCAGAATCTGGCCCTTGACAGATAAGGGCCAGTTTCAGCCAGCTCCAAAATTGAACCACCACTGGCCAGAACGGAGCCAATGAGTGACACTGCTTGTGCCTCTATGAGAGCAGATTCAAGAAACGGAAAAATATTGCTGCACAACAGCAGCTGGGAGAGCAAAGAGTAAATAACAGCTCTGCAGACACCAAGGTCAGTTCAGCAGGAGGGCAGGAGGTGCTGCAGGCAGGAAGCAGCAGTTCCCCTGCAGCCTGTGGAGAGGCCCCTGGTGGAGCAGGCTGTCCCCCTGCAGCCCGTGGGTCCCACATGGAGCAGATCTGCACACTGCAGCCCCCCCATGGGTGGAGGAGCCCCCGGTCGAGCAGGTGGATGTGGCCTGGAGGAGGCTGTGGCCCATGGAGAGCTCCTGCAGGAGCAGGCCCCAGGCCAGAGCTGCAACCCGTGGAGAAGAACCCACACAGGAAACACAATATTGTAATACAATACAAACAGACTTGTATGTAAAACTTGTATGTCCATAAGTTCAACACTTCTTAGAACAACCATTTATGGACATGATCAAAATAAACATTCCAATCAAAAATAAACATTCCAATGTTTAGAATAAGATATATAGAGAAACACCCGCATGGGAATGGTTAAATTATTGCGTTAAATACCCTGTTTTGCCAAACGAGTGCTGGCAGTAAAGCAATAGTGTGAAGTTAGTCTGAAATGAAAAAAACTGAATAGGGTGCAAAGAGTTAAAAGAAAGAAAATTTTAAAACGGAAGAAAATTCAAGAAAATTTTCCTTATTTGACGGGGTAAAATTTAACTCTTCAAGGAACCAAAACTCATTAAAAACAGTGCAATATCCATAGTGATTACATTTTAACTGTGGCAAAAATTAATATTCTGAACACTAAAGGACATAATGGAAATTAAGCTTCCTAAATTCCTACTGCTCATGCAATTAATACATGTATCTAATTTAACTTAGAAAGAAGCCAATGACTTCTAAAAGACCAGTTTTATTCTTAATTTCTTTACATTAGCCTCAAAAAAAATCTCAAAATCTTTTGAAAGATTATACAAGCCACATCTACCCTTGTATAAAATTATTATAATCTTTACCTTAGTATGAAAAAATCAGTACAAAATGTTCGTACTAAGCTAAAGTGTAGCAACAAGAATGACTTTCAGACTTTTATTCTTAATATAGTAATTGCTGTTATGGTTTTGAAAAACAGCTTTTTTAAATCAGTCAAGTATACTAGAGAAGTGCTACAAAGCTTGAATAGTAAGCAGGTGGGAAGACCTTTAACTCTCAAAATTGTCACTGTACATCAAAAATAATCAACTCAAAAATGGTCCATAATTAAATAACTGAATTAACAGAATGTTAGAATAATATAGACAAATTATACAGTTCTGTGAATTAGTTACAATTGAGAATATAGTGAAACACTAAATATAAACATCCGAACCAAAGAAAAAATTAAAACCGGGAGATGCAGATTATGTTTCTGGATTATTTCATGATCTCAAGAAGCTTCCCTCTCTGTGCTCAGTAAACATCTTATATACAGCTTTCAATGCTTTACAAAACTCTTAACAGCGTTACACATCTTCTAATTATATTTATGCATGTTTTCTTGAAAATCAAACTGTTTCTAAAATATTTTAAAGTACTGCAAAACTACTTTTTATACTGTAATCAAAAAATACTTCACAAAGTTTCTAGTTGTTTGGAAAGAAGTAGATGTAGCAATATTTTTTTTCTGTAACAGTGACAGAAACTAGTCTGCCTCCCAGCTGCAAAGAGCCATGTTCACGTTACAAATTGACTCCATCAACTTGCCCATGTCTACATTTTCACAATTTGATACTAGGTGAAGTAGGCTACATACATTTGTTTTGTGAATTTAAGTAACGTAATGCTGTTCTTTGAGAGCAAAGTTCCTCAAATATGCATCAGCACACTTCACAGTAAACCAAAACAAGAGCCAATTGCCTCCTCAGGACCACCTAGAACTCTGAAGCCTGTCGATCAGTCTCTATAAGCACTAAACACTTCCCTAGGCAATTTTTTTCATCTTAATCCAGGCAACCGTACTGTATTGCACATCAGAAATGCTACATACACTTGATGTAGACCTCTGCCTAAGATATTATCTCCCAGAACTTGTTCTTTTTGACACATCTGTATCTCATCTACAAAGACTGTTTATATTAGTCTACAATGTTTATGGAAAACAGGAAGAGAAGACACCAGCAGTGATTGCAGCATATTTCATGATGTAGGATTGCATCTCTGGAATCACTGAAGCATTCTGTTATACAACCGATAGCCCAAGAGCAGGTTTCAGGCAAAATATTACTCATCTGACACTGTCAATACATGTTTTTACCTCAGCCACATTACATTCACTGCATGCAGCAGATGCCAAAATACAGAAGTAGATACAGAGGCCACACACAAATAATACTGAAACAACATCGCATTCATCAGCATTACAATTCATCCATTCTCATTAGCAGACCTTCTAGTGCTGTATTCTACAGTCAGATGCATGAAGGAGTAGAAGAAACAGTCTGCTGCATCAAAGAACTTAAATTCTGGTATTCATTCGACAGCCACAGTACCGATAAGACTGACTCAATGAAGGCAATCCGCACAACAAAGAGAATGTTTCCGTCATACTAGTAAGAGCCTGGACTGCTCAAGTCCAATAGTCACACTGGCAAAGAATGCTCAGCACAAAGATACGATATCCTAACTGAAGTACTCACCCAGCTAAAGCTTACTTCCACAGAATCTTTGGTCTGTCTATGAGAAGCTACACACTTCAGAAAACACAAGCCATTGACAAATTATTTAATTAAACATCTTGTCAATGTGATTCACACTTTGACAAAGAAAAAAGTAATAAGCCTTTTACAGCACAAGATATATGGCAACTGCAGGTAAGAATCATGAGAGCTATCAGTTAAATCACTCTGGATTCCCCCACCCACAAATTACTATACCTGCAGATTTAAAACAGAAAGAATTGTCCAAACTTCACTACTTATTTTTATCACCAAGAAAATTACTATTCTGTGTTAACTTAGAAGATTTTTGTCTCCTCTCAAATGTATACATTCTGACAAAACAACCTCAGTAATGCATATTATCAATCTTCCCCTTTAATTCTAGGTTTGATCTAAAGGAACTTTAGTTTTCTTCAAGCTAGTTCATCATTATTAGCTGTGCTCAGTGCTTTCACATCACTTGGTTAACTCCTTTTAATTCTACCCATTAAATCCATCAGTGGTAAACTCAAAAGGTATTTAAATACAGTAAACTCCAGTTAAAATTAAGAAGAATTGACAACTGCATGACCATATCATTTCAGCATTCATTTTCATCCTACAAACAAGAGTTGATAAAACTAAATTATCTGTATAATCTCACAGGATATGATGTGAGGGCTCAGGATATGAGGGCTCCTCAGTTTTGAAAAGCAGCCTTTTGAAGTCCACAAGTCAGTGCTGTCCTTTGAGAAAGGAATCTAACAAAGCAGCATCAAGGGGATCCAACACTATATGCACAACTTCAGTCAAAAGTGTTTCTGCAATAGTCACCAACGGAATGTGCACCACTTCACAGGAAGGGTTTGCTACCTGTAGGTTCAAATAGCCATACAGCTCCACAAGCATAAACAGTTTTTCATTAGATGAAATCCATTCTTGCTAAGCAGTGAACATTAATATTCTAAGTAAAATTCTAACTTGGGTGACCTACCCACAGCATGTCACATACTCCAGCTGCTGTACTTCCCAATTGCTAGGACAGCTGCATAGAATCATAGAACACACAGAGTTGGAAGGGACCCATAAAGATCATTGAGTCCAACTCCTGGCCCCACACAGGTCTGCCCAAAAGTTTAGACCATGTGACTAAGTGTGCAGTCCAACCGCTTCTTAAACTCCGACAGGCTTGGTGCAGTGACTACTTCCCTAGGGAGCCTGTTCCAGTGTGCGACCACCCTCTCGGAGAAGAACCTCTTTGTGATGTCCAGCCTGAACCCCCCCTGCCTCAGCTTGACACCATTCCTGTGGGTCCTATCACTGGTGACTAAGGAGAATAGGTCAGCTCCTGCCCCTCCACTCCCTCTCATGAGGAAGCTGTAGACCACAATGAGGTCTCCCCTCAGCCTCTTTTCCAGGCTGAACAGGCCAAGTGACCTCAGCCGCTCCTCATACATCTTCCCCTCTAGGCCCTTCACCAGCTTTGTAGCCCTCCTATGACTGACTTTTTTTTTTTTTTTTTAAAATGAGCTTATCAAATTCAGATGATAACTAAGTAAGTGATTACATGAGTTAAATCTTCAAGTGCTGTGGCCCCAGACATTCTTCAGTAATAGCATTTGTGCTTGTCTACTTCTGGCCTGAACCATTTCTATCTGCTAAGCTGACTTTGGTGCATAAAACTAACCAGAACTGGGGGGGAGGTCCCATAATGTTTCTATCAGATGAGCTAAAAACACAGATTCCGAAAAATGCCTGGTATAAATAGTAAGTTCGTATTATCAGGGTAAAAGAGGGCAATGAATCTCACAGGTAGAAAAGATGGCATCACAGTCAGCAATTCCCATTGCATAGACTGCCACAAAAACAGAAGTTTAGGCCAACTTCTTAGTTTTAATGTTTTACAGGAAAATGAGGCGATCTACTTAAATGAACTCACAGTTTTCAAGTCACTTAAAACTGACTTTGAAAAGCAAATGATAATTTGGTAATTTGCTAATCTTAGCAATAGGTCATTTCCCCCCCCCCCCCCCCCCCCGTCTTTTCAATTCAATTTCATAAACATTTATCTTGCAACACTGTATCATACCATATTCTTTCAATGGAACCTGATAAAGTCAGGCTCTGCTTTAAAGATACACCGTTCCTGTTCCACACCTTAATGACCAACTACAACACCATCCCCATTCTACCCCCATAACACCAAATTCTAGAAAAAAATCATTTTTAATATTTCACTGCATAACAGTTTAACACTCCAATATCAGAAGAAAAAACATGCAATAATCTGTCAATATTTATTAATACTTGATTTGTACTTTTGACTTACTGTTAATTAAAAAGATTTCTAGTCCTGTTTTTCTTATTTTTTTTTAAACATAACCACTAAATGTCATAAATAACTACTATCAGATACAAGAATGGGTAGGACCACATCATCATATTTACCTCTTTAATTTTGTTCCTCTTCTCTCGAATATCCGGGTCTGCTGGTTCTCCACTGTTTATCCCTATAAGATTTGGTAAAGGAACAGGGGGCAGTGGCTTGCTGTCTTTCTTTTTCAACTCTTGCACTACTTTGTTCTTTTCTGTCTGAATCTCAGCTTGTATCTCATCACGTGATTTCTTCAATTTCTCCTTAGCCTCTTCCAGAGCCTTTTCATGATCTGCTCGGATCTTATTTCTCAGACGTTCCTCTTCTTCTCTAGAGACACAAATGCTAGTCAGCATCTCATTACTAAAAATACATTGATCATAAACAAACTGCAGCTTCAAAACAGAAGCCACATTCCAAGTTGGTTTACTCTAAATAATTCTAACGATTCAGACAAGTTTATTGCGTAGAAATGTGCATTAACATATTTCAATTTTGCCATGAAGCTCAAAAGATGAACAGCACACACATCAGTGAAAGTATTGTAGAAAAATATACCATAAGGTATTCTGGATTATACCTAAGCACCTTTGCTTATCTATTCAAGACTTTAGAAAGGAAAAGCTCTACATCCTGTACTTCAACTACAGGATATACGCACAGGCATATCTAACAATCAGTCTTAATATAATCAAAAGGGCTCTTCCTCACCTTCTGCACAATAATACATCACGTGCAACTTGTCAAGATCTGGAGTAATAACTACAAAAAATTGCAGTAAGGCCCTTATTAACAATGAGATTGCAGCAAGAGCTGTAAACCCCATCACGCTGTGTTTTGCCTTGAATTCAGTACTTATTGTTCTGATTGGTATCATCTATAAATCTCACAAACTAAAGGCAGAGTTAATTATAAAGCAATTTAAGAACATAAGGGTTTTTAATAAAGCATGACTTTGAAACTCACTGTTGCCAAAAGCAACAATATCTTGGTTCTAAGCACAATCTTGCACCATGATCTTTAATGATCAGTAAAAGATGAGATTCATACACAAAACAAGGAGAGCTGTTTTAAAGCCGGTATTAAACAAGAGGTTATTCTAACAAATGAAAAACATCCTAAAATACTTAAAAGCATCAGGAAAATACACATCATGACCCTCAACATAACAAAACCTTTTTATTTTTCTTTATAGGGTTGTTCAATGACCAATGTAAGCCAAAATAGTTGCAGAGATTAAAAACAATACACTCCCTACCCTCTGCCTACCTGGACAAAAAAATACTCTTTTGCTGAAAAACATTAAGTGGATAATGGAAAGAAGAGAAGGCATGCAGCAAACCACATAAGAGATACCAAGCTTGGCCTAACCACTTTTAGTAGGAGCTGAGTCACTTGACACAAATGACATTTTTTTTTTCCAGTGTGTTGAAGCAGTACTAATGAAAAGGAACAATCGCTTTCTGATACATGACAATGAAAAGCCAATCCAAAATTTACAGAAAACACAACCATGGGATTAACTGTTAACCATACATTAACAACAAAAAAGTAGAAGATACCTACATGTTTAAACTGGGCTATTTTTCCTATAAAATTTATTAAAAATATTTGACATCTATGATAAACTGGTAACATTTCAGAGATTCAACCAAACTAAGTAACAGATTGGGGTGCTGCATTGGAATATTTAGACTGCAATATTTAAGAATATGGACAGACCTTACTGAGCTTTCCAAGTAGAGCAGAACTGTTTTTATTAACCTCATAGATCATGTCATGACTATTATACAGCACTGTTTCACCTTTCCAAAATAGGTTGGAGAACAAAGGCAATATGAGTAACTTGCATGAAGTTATGTTTTATATGTTTTAGAAGAAAGACATTCTGCTTTCTTTACAGTGTCTACTGCATTTTTAATAATGGCTACTGGGATGCTTCAAGTATTAATAGGGGCTTTGAGACACAAACAGGAAGGATTAAAAAAATCAAGCAGCCATATCTCAAAGATGATGAAAATAATAATAAAAAAAAAGGATAAAAACACTTGCACTCTGGATATAAAAATATTGCCAGATGGTTTGCAGAATTGATCTAAACTGGGGCAGAGAGAAAAGAAGCCCACAAATTAAAAAAAAAAAAAAAAAAAAAAAAAAAGAAAAGTATTTTAACAGCACCTAAAAGAGAACAGTCTAAGGGTATGCTTTTCCTGAGCAGATGTGACAACCTAAACTTGGAAATACTGCCCTACAATGATAAGGCAGAGCATAGTAAGCATATTCACACACATCTTAAAAAGCTCTTCTTCCATCTACTTTCTTATTAAAAATACCTCATGAACATGCTCTCTATACTGTATGCCAATACTCAGATTTCCAAGAGAAAGCACAAAAGGTATCCATCAGAAATAACTACTAAGAACAGCTGTTATATGGAATAGAATATTGCAGGCCATGTACCAATTTAGGAATGGAAGAAATTCAAAATGTCTTCTCTAACACAATTAAAAGGTAAAAACTTCTTCAGAGTAGAGGGAATATGGAAAGGACACTCAAGCAGATCAGAATGGGAAGATGCGCATAATAACCCTGTTGTAAAACATCTCAAATTAACCAGATAAGTTGCAGTAAAATAGATAAAAACAAACTGAAAGGAAAAAAAATCACCAACTTGTCCTGATATTTTAAATGCATCATTCTAAAAATAGGAGTCTTAATGTATTAAAGTGATAGTCTACATTTCAGCACAGAAAAGAAATGTAAGATAAAGACTGCTATGTTTTGAGATGCATTAGTTAATGAAAGTTTATGTTCAACATAACGTACAAAACAGAAATCAGAATTAATGCAGATATAAAGCACGCTGAAACGTTAATGAAGTGTTAATGCACTAACTAGCATTTTCTGATTTTAAACTATTAATTCTCTTAATCTTAAAAAACTGCTTTTGAAAACCGACTAAAACTAAAGTGGATTCCCTAAATTTCTTAAAAACCAATTGAATACAATTTCAGTTACTGTCTCACAAACTTTATTTGACAATTTCTATCCTCATGGACTATAAAAATGTTTGCGCTAAATATTTCTATAACTTAGCACAGTAATAACAGAGCAATCCCCATAGATTAATCTATTTTGTGTAAGGTGTATGACAGTTACAGTTCTCTGGTGAAGGATTATCTAAGTCAAAGTGCAGTAAATCAGGCTTCTCGTTCAAGAAATGCACAGTTCAACCCCCCAGCGCACTAGCCCTGACTGTTATCACATAAATACACAGTATATTTTTAAGTTAAAATGTATATACATCTCAGCTGCACTCTTTAGCTCAGCACACGAGCTCAAGAACTTTAAGGCACATTTTGTTCTCAGTTTGACAAAATCTGACATCACTTGATAACACATGCTGTCAACAAAAAGCTTTGTTACACAGACTGTTGTATTAGCACTTTGTTTTTTTCTTATGTGCTATTATGTTTGCAGTTAAAAATTATAGTAGCACTATTACCTTTATATATTTCATCATGAGAATTGTAACAAAATGCTTTAACAGATGCATTGACTGAAAGGCTTTTAAAGAATTTCTTCAGCCACTTTTCATAGTATCATCCACGTCACATTCAGTTTCTCCTAAACAATGAAAAATGAAGCACTGAGCTCCTCTTTATGACCATCAAATCCAATCTCATTAATACAGATGAATAGTAGCAGTCCTTCAAAAACTTGAAACCATAGGTCTGTAGTCTGGAAAGCTTTTTTGAAGCTAGCTGAAGGTGGCTTTGTGGAAGATGCAGCTAGACAGAATGAGGTAGCCAGAACTAGAGATCATTTTGCACAGTCACATTTTCACTAAGAAAGAGTATTCTGTGCAGAAACCAAAGACATGGCTTATGGAGAATGAGAAACAGGAAGCATTATTGAAGTATTTTGATTCTTAAACGCTCAGTGTGGGGTTAGTGTATTTTGGAAGCATGTTTCTCGTTTTCAAACTCAGTATCTGGAGGCAAGTGATACCATTTACCTTTTGACTAGATCTACTAATGGTTTTGCTAGTAAACACTGAAATCAGGTTTTTCCGTGAGGCTCATCCTTTGAAAAAAAAAAAAAAAAGAAATTTTTAGAACGTGATAATTATGCCTTTCAGGCCTTCATAAAAAGATGTTCATGGTATATCCACATGAACCTAGTTTGCAGAGACTATTTTACAATAAATGTGCTTTATCTGTAGGCATAAAATTTTTGGTAAAGCCTGTGGTTAACACACATGTACCTACAGACAATCCCCCAAAAAGATGTGAAAAAAATTAACTATGAGTAGCTAGAGTAAGTGTGACTCACTAAAGTGTGCCACTGTAGTAACATGCTTTGTGCATTATCACAATTTTGTGTTACCAAAATCAAGCACCATGAAGATTCTACCTACATCCTTCCCTTTAATTCTCAGTCCCAGGACAAGTAATTGGTGTTGAATCATTCTACCATCTTAATTTATTTCCAGATTCAAACAAAGTGTATGGAACAGCCATAATTCAGAACAGTTTTGAACTCACGTCTAAACTACTACTGAACTACTATATACATTTATATAGTAGTTTTGATTTCTACAGCACTATAACCTGACAAGATTCATTAAGGAGGTCTGAATGACAGTCTACTTTCCTTCACCCACTCAGCAGTATATTAAAGTGTTTGAAGAAAACATGCAAAGACTCCATATTAAGATGAAAAACTCTAGCACTAACTATATGATCAGCCAAAAGCCTTCCAGGAAGTGACATTTTGAAACAAACATACGAAAACAGTAAGATGAAGAGAAAGGTCAACAGGTATTTGAGGGAGTTTACAGTAGATAGTGCAAGAGCTTCTTCTGCAGACAGAAATTCACTGTGCAATTACCAATGATGGACAGCCTGAGCTGCAAGAAATGTCATATTGTATGTCCAGCTGAAGATGTATTTTACCAAATATATTGAAGTATATGACCTTAGCAAAAGAAAAATCTCACTCCTAAGAAGTCACATCACTTTTCTTGAGTTCTTAGGCATTATGACATAAGTGAAAATACATAATGAAGTTGTGAAAAGATTTGAAATGTGTGACCAACTGAGACTCCCCACTGCCTCCCACTCCCCACCGAACAGCACCCAAATGCCAACAAACTCCTCATCCAGCATAAGAAAGAGTCAGCAACAGTTCAATATGTGTAGATATCATTACATTCAATAAATCATGGAGATAAAGAAGAGAGACCTCAAAGGACCAAACTAAGAACATATTCACAGTTGAATAAAGATTGGAAACAGTCCCAGCATAAACACATATCACAATGTGTCAAAAACGGTTTCCCTACCCAACTATCCCCCTGCTCCAGTCAACACTAGCAAGCTCTTATAATACACACCATTTGGAGTAATTCTTCAAAAACCTTACCTAAAGCAAAGCTGCTGCTTCCTTTAGTCACCCCAACAGCTTGTTCTAAAAATTTTGAGACAAAATAGAGAGGTCTACGTACCGTGAAACTACATTGGTAGCATCTTTAAAACAAGCAATATTAAAAGGATCATCAAGTAGACTATTTTTGCCAGCAAGGACCATAAATAGACCCAAATAATTACAATCTGAAACTAGACAAGTGCATACCAGAAACAGGTGCAAGTTTCTTAAACAATCACTGTAGTTAACTATTGCAGCTGCTTATGCAAGAATATTGTACACAGTCTGCACAAGCAGACAAAATGTCATTCAGAAAAGACCACAAGTTGTAAGGCTTGATAATAGAATCAGTAGGTGAATCTTTATGTGCTACAAAAATATGCATGAGGTAGGGAACTTTCTGAACTTAAGAGTAGCCACGAAAGCTTCCCTTGCCCTGATGACTTTTAATGCAAGTCTCTCTTACCTGCTGTGAGAGAACAAGCTTTTGAATAACTGATCTGGAGGAAAAGAAAAGAAGAAAAAAAAAGAAAGAAAAAAAAAAAAAAAAGCTTTAAAGCTTGTTCATTCAAGATTTAAAAAGAAAAAAAATTAAAATAAAGGAAAGAAAACTGGTGACCAGCAACTGCTCTCCCACACTAAAAAGCATAGCATAGGGTTACTAAAGCAAGACAGCAACCAGTTTATTATTGTTTGGATTCTCAGCAGATGGATAGACAAGAAAAAAAATTTGAGTCAGTGACTCAAAAAACATTTCACACATTAAGTATTAAAGTTGCTTTTCCTTCCAACATACACCGTTTTATAACATACACACACATTACAAGCCCATCATATTTTCCTAGGATATGGAGAATACACTTTCAAGCCATGCAAGGACATAGATTAACTTTCTGGGCGATGAGAGGCAGCAGATAGTAACTAAAGGTGCACACTTCTTGAGTGGTTCCTTTTAGACAAAGGTGACAGTAGAACTTATTTCTAGCAGATGGTTACATTGGCATTGACAAGCGGTACTCATGTCATAACACAAACAAGTGTTTCCTTCTTCAAGCACTTTTATTCCTCTCCCTCTAGTTTCAGAAATTTGTCTTGCCATTGCACTTTCCCTTGATCTTCATGTTCTTTTTTCCCATCTTCCTTTACTATTATTGATACCAAGTTATCCTCTGCTAGCTCGCTTCTTTGCTGTTCTTCAAGGACAGTTGCCACTCCAAACACCAGTCCTCCTCACTTTCATCAGTCAAGTTCTTTGGACTGTGCTAAGGAAAGGTGAGAAATAATTCAATGACACAGTTGCTTCCCTTTAATACTAAATAACCGCTCTTAAACTGCATGTAGGCTTTCTGCAACACACTTCTTTCCACCTGTGAACAATAAACAACACAATAGAATAGTTCAGTTAGAAGGAACCTACAAAGATCACCCGTTTCAACTGCCTGAACACATCAAGGCTAACCAAAAGGCAAGGCATATTATTAAGGGCATTAACCAAATGCCTCTTGAACACTGACAGTCATGGGGCATCAACCACCTTGCTCAGAAGCCTGTTTCAGGGTTTGACAACCCTCATGGTCAACAATTTTTTCCTGATATCCAGTCTGAACCTCCCCAGCACAGCTTTGTGCCATTCCCTCGTGTTTTACCATTAGTTAACAGGGAGAAGAAACTGGCGCTTCCTGGTAATGATGTGTCTGATTTCTTTTATTATTATTTTTTTTTATCTTAGGCCAAAAGCCTGGGCCTTCAGACACTTTCAGCATAGCTCTCAAATTCCTCTCTGTGATGGAAGCTCACAGATTCCGTTCCAATCTCTCTTGTAAAGCAAAAACATCAGTCTCCAACATTTCTTTGCAGATAGCTGGGTGTCACCTTCAAGTCCAATGAACCGTAACTTTTAATCTTCCTCCCACGTCTTCTGTTCAACAGTGCAAATTTCTCCATTACCCAGATTGCTTGTGTCTGGGCATTTTTATTTTTTTTCCAGAACTTAACAACACCTAAGTTTTTCTACCTCGTTTCCACATATTTTAAACGTGGTCTCTCTTAACCCATATGTTTAGGGAACCCTCACAGCTTGTTCTGTTCATTCAGCAATTCTGTCAGGAAGACATTTATCAGATACTTACATCCTTACACTGCCTTGCTGCATTTTCTTTCTGCAAAACTTGTTACTCATTATATATATTTTCGCTGGCAGAATGGCAAGAATACAGACACTTTTTGAAGTCCAATGTTAAATTTACTAATTCTTATGGCTGATCATTAAAGGCCAATGCTTGTTGTAACTTCTGTATCTATCTGTACCCAACTGTTTTCCTTTATCTTGTGATGTAGATAGGGCCCTTTGAAGCAGCTCTGGAATAATAATATTTAGAGAGAATTTCAAAAATACAGATTGAATGGGCACTCAGAGAACTTGCCAAAGGGACTGGACAGCTGAAGCACATCCCTTATGCATGAAGAGCAACCCCACTGCAAAACTAAAAGCAAAAAAATTCCTTAGTATTGATAGATACGCTAAATTCAAGTTAATGCTTTTCTTGGCACCTGAAAGCACTGTCATAGCCTGCACAGTCAGCTTAATTTTTACTTGGTGAAGAAAGGCAGAGGTTTTCTGCAAACACTCTCCAACAGTTGCATTCATAATAGCAACTGGACATTTGTCAGTGCTAAGAAGGGTCACTAGAGACCATGTAAGCATTTTATGCTTACCGTAATTACAGAACAGGATATTTCATGTATCAGCTCATACAGATTTTTCAGATTAATCAAACCAACTATTTCAGGAAGATATTCAATTCAACAGATATTAACAAAAATTAATTAATGAATAAATATAAATTAACACAATGCTTTACACACATTTTGAATACTGCATAAGCAAGCTTACTGTTTTGTGTGTAGTGTCTTAGTGTGACTCGACAAAACACTTAGAAAATGCAGTCGATGCGTAAAGTTCAAAAATGTAGAGTTTTCAATCACTACAGCTCTATGAAAATACTTCCTTAGATCTTTTTCATTTATATGATGGAAAAATGCATACAATTAGATTTGCCTCAAGGTACTAACAATCAAAAATAGGCATTACAACAGAACTTAGGTTGATTAAAGAAAATTCATTTAATGGCTGCAGCTGGTTGCTTTTGTGCAGAATATTAAGCCTCTATAGAGCAAAGTCTCAAACCTGATTGTCAAATCACTTGCAATGCTGTTTCTGAAGAAAAAAAGCTATTTTTAGGAATTGATCTTATTTCAAAAAAAAAAAAAAAAAGTATACTAAAAGCTTATGATATTTCAGAATTCTTTATGTTTGATCAAGAAACATGAATCGGAGGAATGTTACCACCTGCCAAATGTAAAAGGATTCTAAACACCTTCTCGGCATAATATTGACTGGAGCATTTTATCTTCATTTCCAGTGTGTAACCCCATGAGACATTCTTTTTTTTTTTTTTTCCCTTAAAATAATAAAGATGGAAGAACTTTGGAAGAAGCTTGAGTGAAAATAGTATATAGGCTACAGGAATGATAAATAGAAAATGAAATAGGTATAGGACAAGAGCATCGGGTAGGATAAAAAATTAGAAGTGAGCAAGACAGTAAGAACAAATATCTGGAAAAGTAGAGCTCATTTTGATGCAAGATTTTAACAACACCAAAAATCTTGTAGGATACTTTTAAATTCAAGAAGCCTATTACACTTAATGATGTCAAAATAAAAATTTCCACTCTAAACCTCTCTAGCTGGAAACTGTTGTGTAAGTTTAGATATGTATATAGTGATCTATCGTAGTATTTAGACTCTATACTAATCACGCTCAAGTCCTATACAGCATTTGCCAACATCTTGCATGCTGTATTCATTCCTGATTTACAAGACTTACCGTTTGATCACAGCAGAATGACACATAGCTGGTCTTGAGATACTGAGAAAACAATTACACTGAACTGCATTCTCATACAACAGCAGTGCATCATCTGCTAAGCACACTTACATATAGGACAAACAAAGCAGTCCCACTGCTGTCAATAGCACAAATCAGATACTGAAACATGCTCAAGAAGAGAGAAAGAACCAGGGCACTTCATTACACAGCATCAAGTTCTTAAGTATTATTTTATGTCCAACCTACTACTAGTGTCAAAACCAAGTTTCTTATAAGAAAAAAGGCATAAGCCCAACTACACAAACCAGGAAGGAAAATAAAAATGGTGCATTCTATCACAGAAGTCGCTGCAAATTCTGAAACACTACTGCATTTTCCATACAGCATGAAGTTGTTCTTTTTCAGAAGTAAACTTACTATGCTCTTTACTAAACATGTTTATTTTTCTTTATGCTACACAAAATTAAGTATATACTCATTTTTTACAACAATTAAAACAAACCTGCTTTGATGGCAACATTTTTCCTAGCAAAACCACAATCCTATTTAAGCTGCCCAACATCCAATTAAACAGAATCCCAAAGATAGCCAGACTTAGATGGCTAATTTTAGATTACTTAAATGTATATATATTCAAACACCTGAAAACCAAGGCACTACAAAATTACATGTTCCCACTACACCTTAATTCTCAACCTTTTGAGCACACGTAGAGCAACTAGCACTTCCGACACTATTTAACATTTTAACGTTCCCTGGAGTGAAAAGTTGTGGGTTGTTTTTTTTTTTTTTTCTTTTCTTTTTTGTTTTTTTTTTGTTTGTTTGTTTTTTTAAATGCAGTTCTTACATAACTTTTTTACCTACAGAAAATGAATCATGGGTCCCTTTTAGCATAGCACCAGCATCTGTTTCAGTATATGCTGTGAGAGCTCGCACTACATCTTCAGCACTACTGTACCGACTTGCTACTCCTTCACTCACTGCACTAGCTACATTGCCTTACAGTTATACCAAAATGGGGCAGGTTCATAATTCAGCTCTGTACAGGAATTTTGGAAGGAGATGGAATAGGAAACAAGAATAAAGCAACAACAAAAGAACTCTAATTATATATGTGCAGTACAGACAGCATCTCCTTGCTCTCCCTTCTTTCCTGATCTTCTTCCTTATCCTACAGTTACAAATTCCCCGCCCTTCTGTACATTATACTCCCAGAGGAGAAAACAGTTCCTGGAGGCATGCACAAAATCTTCAGGAATCATTGAAAGGCCCCACACAGTCTCCAGAAACTGAACAAGTCCTAAGGCAGGAGTCTTAACCAGCTGAGAAATTCTCTGTCCTGAATACTCACATTGTGAAGATAAAAAGGAATTTCTTAGCACATCTATTGATTATAGTATGTTTGTGTTCAAGTAGTTTAGCTCAATTAACAGAACACTGTGATATCAGCTTGACTAATAAATATGCTACCAACAGTTTCCTAATATTTCACTTTATACAGAAACAGCAATGTATAAAAGAAAATTTAAGCAAAAGAGAAACAGGATTTCACCTGTTTACCTTTACAAGACATAGCTTGAAAACACTCTTCCAGCAGAGATCAAAGGCTTGCTGAAACCAGTATGTCAGAACATCACAGAGAAAGCTGCATGAATACCTTGCAGTAAGAAGTGCTAAATATTAACATATTAAATACTTAATATACCAGGACAGCCTCACTCTCCATATGTGCTAGGAAACTGACAACTCTAAGAACAGACTGAAAGTTTTAATTCAAAATACTAAGTCGATAACAATAAGAAAAAAAATAAAACACTGAGCTATAATATGTTGCTGAATTTTAAAAGCATGAAGTAACTGAGTTTTGGAAACTAGAAAGGAAAAAAATGGTGCCATTAAGACACTTGTTGTATATAACTAAGTACATATGTATATATTTAAGAGAAAACTAAGAAGCAGCAATCACTAAAAGGTATGATAATCATTTCAGCATCCCAGTAATTCACAACTCTAATGTTGGAGCTTTACATCCATTAGAGACCCTATCATTTGAGCTGTAGAAGATGACAACCTTCTGCTATCAGTTACTATGTAGGTCAACAGCAAAGGAAGAGAAACATACCTTAACAGGGTTTCACATGTATCAGCTTGCAGCAGGAGGCAAAAAAACAAGGCTCGGGCTACAGTTTCACATGATATTTAAGCTGATTAATGCCTAGCTATTGCCAAGTACAAGGTCCCACTCAGCACTGCACCAGCTCTGGCACTTGTCAGTGTCTGGTGAACTGACTGAGGGTCTTAACATAAAAGACTACCTAGGGGCTTGGCTGTGTTGCCCTGGACATTTGTTCACTGAGTTTTGTTGCATGGGCTTAGCTCCCTGAGTTAGCTATGGTAGGGTCAGATGACAGCCAAAAGATAACATGAGGAAAGAAGCAGGAGCAATATTCTGTCTATGGATGAGTCCACACTGCCTTCCCATTACAGGGTCTGCCAGAAACAAAAGTGCACATTGTAGCTAAAAGGTGACTTATACCAAAAAACATACTAATAATAGAGCTCTGAGGTACATAGACAGTGCCAACAGTAATAAGGGAGGGTTCTACTGGAAACTGGCAACTACTAGATATACGCATCATAATATATATTATTGTATTAAAATAATGGTAGAAGAATAAATTAACTGACTGGACAACCAACACAACATCCAGACCAGAGATCACCAATGTAAGCACAAGCCCTGGCAGGTTAAATCTTGTGAAGCTCTTCCAACAGCTCCACCAACCCAACTTCCAGTCAGGGAGAAGACAGCCCTATCTTCATTGTATGCCCAAGGCAGAGAAGTCACATCCATGAGCAGTAGGAAAACATCCCTGGATGAAGAGAATTGGCTCACCACCAGCATGGGTAACCTCTTCCAATGGCGCACAGGAGCAAAACTTCTCTGGCCATGCTACACTGATTCACTGATTGCCAGAAAAGTAGGCATTTTTTAGCATCAAGTCAACCAGCACATGAATGATGTCTGCACGTCCACTTATATTGTGAATTTTAGTATTGCTTACATGTAACAGCAGCATTGATAATATGATCAGCAGTATTACATAAAACAATATTCCAGCTGTAACTCAATATTCCTTGTGTTGGTTAGCATCTCTGTGCAAATCATTCTTTTAGAGCGTTGGTTGCCCTAAAAAAAAAAAAAAAAAGAAAAGAAAAGAAAAGAGAAAGAAAAGAAAAACTCCCTTACTCCTTATGCTGGTATTCAGGAGACCAGACAGCAAGCCACTCAGTCAGTGGTGAGCTGAGCCACCTGAAAAATCATTGATCATTTAAGGCCACATCAGGCCTCCTAACAGGCTGACTGTCCAAACACTACTGCTGGAACTCAGATATAGGCAAGATTAAATGGCTGACCACATAGGAGAACAGGACATGAAATCCAAGTGTTACAGAACTGGATATTCAAGAATCTTAAAGTAGAGCCCAAGTGACCAGCAGCAGTTTTTCTGCACACAAACTCACATGATCAACAACCCCAGTCATTCCCTCCCCCACCATCACATCTAGTTTCTACTCCTCAAACTTATCCCTATGATACTGCTTCCTCCATGCAATAAGTCACTCCCTACCACCCTAAGGCATTATTTATGCCTTACTGAGCACCACTGTGCTTGAAATGTCTCCTTTCCCCAGTGCCACTCTGCTAAGTCTTTGATACCTCACTCAGCCAATGCCCACCTCTTCTCGTGTCTCAGACAACACTTTTTTTTTTTTTTTTTTTTTTTACTCTGGGAAAAAGGAGAAGGCAGCTAAAATTACTATTTCACAGCCATCCTGTATTATTTTATTTTGTTCAGTGTGTACTTCCTATCTGCAGATTCCAAAGAAATAAATTGTTCCTCTTCATCACCAAGGCCCTCTGGTAACCCAGACTTACCCCTTCCCCAGGTTCTTGTTCCTAGTCAGATACTCATTTCCCTTTTCCTTTTCCCACCCCCTATACTGTAGAAATAAGAACTCTATCTGACCTGTAGCAATGCCTTTTTCCTGCAGCCTGTGTTCAAAAGTGGTACCACAATAAATATGGTAACTCCCTCCTTTTATAACATGAGTCTTCTCAGCCTCCAGAAGTAAAGCTGAAGATCCTCACAAACCAAAGAAAAAGAGATGAAGAAAGTTAGTAGTTTAAAGCAATAGCCATGATATGACTATTCTTTTAGCCTAAAAAGTACTCATTTTTTTCAAATATAATGGTTCAGAGCTAGCAAAAATACACATAAAATGGCTGTTGCAAAGGTAGAGTAGCAAACAGCATATAGAATAGACTCTGAGATGGCAAACTTTCAGGTAAGCAGATGGCACTAGACTTCTTTGCACGGAAATCCCCCAGCAGTTTCCACAGAGCACTACAGAACAGACTACTCTCACACAGATGTTCTGTCAACACAAGCTAAATTTCTATAACACTATTTACTAACCCAGCCTGAGTTGCTTTGCACATCCCTGAAGCAACAGTGCTGTAAATATACTACTGAAAGTCCACTTGCACTACTCAGTTTTATCCTCCTCAGGCTATAATTGTTGCTATATTGCTATATGATAAGTTGATATTTTTATATCAATGTTTAAAATCACAATAGCAGTCAATGTGCATGGCACCATAAGCCATGCACTCAAATGTACGGCACAGAACCTGAAGAGGAAGAAGAATCCTTGGGAGCTATTCATATAGGAAACTGACACTAGCTCTTCATTGCAGTGGGTCAACATCACTAGGGTTTTACTGCTTAGGCTGAACAAGTTCTAAAAATACAGGTCTCAGCAATTTCTCTTGATTTCTCTCACCACCAGAAAACAGTTATATGCAGTCCTTCGGGTCAATACAGCTTCAATGATGGTCAATTAGCATTGCTTTGGCGTGGGAGCAGCATTTTATCAGTCTGAAAGACAGATTAGCTCCTTGCACTTAGTGTTGGCAGGATCATTCCAGTTGCAATACTCCCTTGCTGCTATGTGGCAGCAGTTTAAAAAGTAGTCCTACTTCAGAGAAATCAGAAGAATTATAGAGCAATGATAGAAAAAATTAATTTTATCTCAGTCTCAGAATGTCAGTAGCTTTTAGAAGGTATTTCATCATATGTCATGAGAAAAACACAGACAGGAAAGGAACAGCAGGCAATGGTACAAAGCCTTTACTTACTTCAAGGGGAAAAAAAATATATAGGACTTATTTTATACTGTGAACCAGAAGGAATGCATAAAAGTATATCCACACTGCAGTCTCTGTCCTCTTGTAACAGTAATATTGGTTTAATTAAAATGGAAATACTCTACACAAAGTTCTCCCATACCACACCTCTGGGAGTGGTTAGACAGAGAGAACAGCAAATCTTTATACCTCTCTACTTGTCAAATCAGTCAAATCAGTAACTGAAGACAGAGCAATGGGCTATCTGGAAATAATGATGTACTGTCCAATCTTGCACTTTTCCACAGAGCAAAACTATCTCATTACTCACAAAATTCTTTAATCTTATCAATAAATCAGAGGATGAAAGACAAGTGTGTGACAAGTTATTTAGCCTTCCAAGTGCTTCCAGTAAGTTTCCACATAAAAAAATCCACCCCACTAATAAACTACATAATGATGATTCAGGAGACTGATAATTGGGTGGATCTTTTTTCCTATTAAAAAAGGGAAGAAAACCAATAGTGGGTCAGTTACTCCCCAGAACATATTTATATTTACTTATATTATATATACATATGAAATAATGCAACTCACAAAACTCAGTACATGTATATAAGTTTATTATATAGAGTAAACAAGCATGCAGTACAAGTATTGATAAACCAAAAGACTGCACTCTCTATGACCCCACAGTCCATCAAGAGCTTGGGCTCAGCTCGACCAAAAACTTAATGTTATGAGAGGACACTCTAACTGTTGTAAGTCTCAAAAGGTAAGAAAAACAGTGAAATTGCTGAGACAGTAATTTAACTCAGAAGAAAAATACTGACAAAAGACATAAGACGTTCAGGAAAAAAAAAAAAAAAAAAAAGTTGGACTACATCAACTCAACCAGATCAAAAAAAAAAAAAAAAAAATCAAACCACTCCAAGAAGGAAAGGCAGTTAGTATTTTCCTTCCATACACCTTTCACATCAGCAGGGACTCATCAGGCTGGTAAGCACATTAATCCTTAGCAAACTGCCTAACCAGTTAAGCAACCTGCACTACCTAGAAAATAATTGCTCTGTCTCTGACATGAAGAACCTCTGTGCATGCTAGAAGATGCCAAAACCTCATCCACAGCAATTCTGTATCTTTCATCCTTAAGAAATTAAGTTTTACGGAGGCTTTCATTTACTCTTGCTACTCAAAGTGAGAGTTAAGTTTCAATCATTCTTCATGTTTTAGAAGAAAATGAGGCAGTACTAGCCACCCATCACCAGACTTTTTTTTTGAGACTATGCCTTGTCTTTGTGGAAGAAAAAGGTTGAGAAGAGATGGTGATGTTGTTTTAGATGCCTCAGACCACTCAGCCATTTTGAATAGCACTTACCACATTCATAGTCCTATTTTATTGCAACTGTCAAGCATTGAACTGAAAATGGTAGGGTCAAATTGCTAAAAATAAGTGACCAATTTATAAAAAGGAAAAGTAGAACAGAAACTGGAAGTAAAATATAAGATCAGAGACTATCTACCACAAAATTTCTTTGAACAGATTGACATAAATAAAGATTTCTAACTCTCAGACAGTGTTCCATTTTAAGCATTATTGGACCCACCTGAAAGCTGGTGAGGCAAGGTTACGCCTGATGCAGTTTAAGGCAACTTGTCTCATGCTAGAGTGGAAGAACCCTACTTAGTTTGCACAGACTCCAGAATTTCTCCTTAGTAATAGAAGTAAGGTAGATGGAAAAAATGAATTTATATATCAAATAAGGGAGCATTTAAACATTTTATGCTTTCATATAATTCCTAGCTATTACAACAGTAGACAATATTACATAGCTTGCTTTTTTCCTAGGAATTCCATACTATGGACTTGGAAAGGTTCAAAATAAACTGGAGTTTCCTGGGAACCTAGGAATAGCAAGTAATTATGACTTACTCAATGTAATTATACACACCACTTTGGAACTGTGGATGGTTGCTGATTCGTTTTCTTTTTAGTGTAGGAAAGGAAGCGTCATAGGCACTTCCTGGTGTTTTTCTTCTTAAACTCCATTGCATTTTGAATTTCCTCAGGATCACCATCAGCAAATTCTAGAGTACAAGAAACTTTGAATTAAAGGACTAAGCCTGCAGTTGTGTGCTGGGAATTGATCAGGTGACTTGTGTCAGTATTTGAACCTTCCAGAACCAGTAAAGGTGGCATTTTCTTTGCAGTACTGTACATTTCTCCTGCAACTGTTCCTGCAGGTTACATTACCACTTGAAACGTCACATATTTCATTGAGCATAATCATTTAGGCATCTTGCCAAATTGACACGAATATGTCAAGCATCATTTTTCTTTGTAATAGCAGTAGACCGGATGATCTAGTCCCACTGTAGTGTGACAGCCAGATGCTATTCTGAGTAAATTACATCTAAGGAGGGGAAAAGGGCTGACAAGCAAACCACTACACAACTCCAATAGTATATCCCTCTGAATAAAATTAGTGATCAAGTGATTTACATATCTGTAATACATTAAAATCAAAATAAATGTTAAAAACCAAGCTAACCAAGGGCCTGGGGTTCACACGTAGAGTGGTAGTGAATCGCAAATTTTGTCAGTTCGGAAACAAGAACAAAAAAACCACTGGGCATTTTACTTTATAAGCCAATAAACTGTTCCCGTAGCCTACTGTGGCCAGCAAGCAGCTAGCAAATGCTGCAATGACAACACAGGACTGGGTGAAAGCCAGACAAAGATTCCAGGTTCTCTTCCACCACTGTTCTGCAGGCTTTGTTGCTCTTCACATCAAGTAAGACCAAGAATGATGAAGTGCTGTTTTCTGTTTATTTGGGGGCTTTTTTTGTTTGGGCTGTTTTTTGTTTGTCTGATTGTGCTGTTTTGGTGTTTTGATTTTTTTGGGGGGGAGGTGTGGGGAGGTGTTTTTTTTCACTTAATAAAAAAAAAAAAAAAACAACAAAAACTTCTTTCAGTTACCAATACAATTCTGAATGATTCTCATTCTGTTTGGGAATATCATGACAAAAAAAAAAAAAAAAAAAAAAACAAGTTTATAATTTGTAATAGAAGTTCTTTGTAAAAAAACTCCTGTACAACACCAGTCACCTCATTTGTCATTTGTTTGAAAGTTCACGTACAAGTATTGAAACAACATCAGTGACAATTGATCACCCACTTCACAGAACAGTTTCATATATATATATACACACATATATCAGAGATCAAGACAAAGCTTCCATAGGCATCAATCTCTCAAGATGAGAAAGGTGACAGACAGAAAACCCTCCAAAAAAGCTATGATTACCAGGGTGACAGTTACTGCAATGCAGGTAAGTTTCCTTCTATCCCTTTCATCATCCCAGGTATGAACTACTAATATAAATAGGCAAAATATTCATACTGTATGAACTTTTCACCTTACTGATCTGGACCAACTTAGTGACAGTTAGTAGATCCAACTTCACTATTTTTAAGTACTTAAAATCAGTATCTTTAACAGTGTTGATTAACTTTATCACTGTACCTGGTATGTTACTCTATTTAAATTAGTTGTTGTTAATGTAAGAGAATTGGTTAATTCTTCAACAGCAAAACTAATTTGTTTCAATTTTCCCATTTTCTGGAAAGTACCTATTTCAGAGACCATGTTAAGAAATCAAGCTGCAGCAGGGGAGGTTCAGGCTGGATATCAGGAAGAGGTTCTTTATTGAGAGGGTTGTAACACACTGGAACAAGCTGCCCATGGACACAGTTACAGCACCAAGCCTGTCAGAGTTTAAGAAGCATTTGGACTCTGCTCTTAGTCATATGGTCCGAATTTTTGGGTAGACCTGTGTGGAGCCAGGGGTTAGATTCAATGATCCTTACGGGTTCCTTCCAACTCGGGATATTCTATGATTCTATATTAATGGCTATGGACTCCACAGTCTCTGGAAGGTGAAATTATTCACAAAAAATAGAAACTTGAATTCGTTTTCCAAACATGCCCTTTGTAACATCAGAACTCCACAGTGCAGTGAGTCCACTGATTCTTCTGCTGTTTTTTTTTCTCCAGAACACTCTGCATTACAATTCAGAATTTAATACAAGTGTTACTTAATAATTTGGAGAACATTTTCCACTCAAACAGAAACCAATGACAGCAGAACAGATGCCTTTAGGAAACTAAGGATGTGTGATTATAGCACTGGGAAAACAGACACATGCTTGCATCATCTGTAATAATTAAGTTGAAAACAGCCTTTAGTACTTCCAAGATAAATCTGATTCACAAGAGATTTAAAAGGTCACCAGAAACACGGTTCTTAGTCAAACTAGTTCACATCATTTTTTTCGGGACTGATTTTTTTTTTTTTTTTTTTTTTTAAGACTTACTGAATGTTCTGTAAAATTCTGCAAATCTCTGTAAATTGCTATTAACACACTGGACTTTTCTCTACTAACATTTCTTAAGAATCCCTCATTATTTCTACCCTGAAGATTTTAACCTATGCTCTTATATTCTGATCTCCCAAAACAGCTAGAAAAGTTTGCCTGAATATAGAAGAAAAGATCAACTGGATTTATACATCAGAAAATATGACTGCAGAACATGGATTCAAGAGGATAACAAGGTTTTGAGGGGTTTGTACTGCCTGTCCCCTTTGGGAACAATGAAGTAGGGGAGACCATCTTATCAGGAAGATAATTTCTTATTCTCTCAGAAGTATTTCTCCCACTACTTTTGCCATCCCAGACAAATTCAGATTGTTGTGGGTGTTTTTTCAGGTTTTGTTTTTAAATCAAAAAGTAATTTATGATTTCATTAAGTAATAAAAGCAGCAGAAAACTTGTGGTCCAGAAAGACAGCTATATATTAATATTTTTTAAATACACTACAGAAAGAATGCAATATTATGGAACAAAAGAAGAGTCCCTAACTTCCATAGAGAAAACAATAAATAACACTTGAAATGCAATAAACTCCTAAAGATAGCAACATAACAAGAAAAATCTGTGAGGAAGTAGCACATGCTGTAAGTTATTCTTACCAGCCAGCATGGCAAATGGGATCTTCCCCATCCCACTGAAGGATTTAAGGGATATGCCACTCCTCCAACTAAGATGTTTTTCTTCCCCTTTGTGATCACATTCATTTGATCCAATAACAAGTAAAATGGATTAGTTTGATTTACCACTGACAGTCATCTGCCCGTAAGTAGCCTGACTGTAAGCTTCAGCAGTTCAAACATGTCAGCAGCTCCAGAGGAAAAAAAATAACAAATTGCTGAGAAGGAGAACACTCTGAAGCAGCTTGCCCATGCAAACTTCAAATGCTTTGCTGGCCTACAAACTGTGCTAAACCTAAATGGAGATAATTATCATCTTACAAATGCCGTCCAGGTTGCTAACAGCACACACTAAATGTGAAATTTGACATTTGTTTACTGGTGTTAATAGACACAAAGTAATCTCTTTTAAGAGCCCTCTTACAGAAAAAAAGGGAAAAAGTACTTTAATCATATGCACTCCCTTAAAGCTGCAAGTAATTCTACTTATACCATATTTAGCAGATTGCATAATTTTAAGTCAAACAAAAACCTCTAACTTGCTCCCTGCCCATTGCAAGCTTCAACAGCAACACTACAGCAAGGAGTTGGGGAAGTGTTTACAAAACCCTCTGGTGGTTTAAGGAGTGACTAACAAGTAAAAGAAAACAGAAAATATTAATGAACCTAATGCCAAATACCATATACAAGGTAATTCTCTTCATAAGTTTGTATGTTTTTTAAATGTTCAAGAACATTAAAAAAAAAAAATAAAGGCAGCAAGATAGAATCATAAATATGATTCAGTGTCTGGACAAAAATCCTGCAAGGAACAGAACTATCATTGCCCAGCATTTCACGCATTAGGGTTCTTTAGCTTTCTAGACCAACGTTTCCTCAGTAACACATCCCATCAAACCCTACTAACCCCAACCCATTAAACCCCACTAAACCCTACATATTGTGAATGGCTCAGAATTACACTGGGACAGACTGAAAAGCAGCAGATAAAGTATCGCAGAAAACTCTGGGGCTCACAGTTGTGATTCTTCCTTTCAACAACGTCCCTAACCGA
Source organism: Netta rufina (assembly GCF_964035555.1). NCBI lineage: Eukaryota > Metazoa > Chordata > Aves > Anseriformes > Anatidae > Netta > Netta rufina. The sequence continues at coordinate 124,186,226 of NC_140123.1, forward strand.
GGTCTCTCTCTTTCACGCAGCAATTAGATAGGCACAAGATACAGAAATGTATTTATTTTGACAGGTTACCCTCTGCTTCTGATAAAAGTTAAAGGGGAAACAGAGGGAATGTAGAAAAGAAGAGGGTCAGCACCACAGGTGAACATATGGTACAACCATATAAACTTTGTTTGCTTAGGAGAAGAAGCAAAAAAATGCTTTAAAGAGAAGCCTCCAACTTAGAAAAGAAGGCTAATAGTCTATAGCATATCTGCTCAAAATTTTTACATTCTGAAAACCCCAGTGAACCTGGTCAGGAGCTCAAACAAACAACTCAAAGTTACCAAAAAAATCAATCTCTCATTTCTGTTTAAGATCTTCAAATAATCCCAGAAAGTTAACTGATTTAATAAAGATTTAGAGGTTCTGTATTTGAGTGAATGGATGAACCTACATGATTTGCTCTGTAGGAGAGGCTAGATCAGGCAACATAGATAATACAGGTAGAAGGAATCAAAAAGTCTACAAATTATTATATGGTAAGAACTCCACAGTTCTCAAAGCTTTGCCAAATATTTTCCAACCATGAATACACACTTAATACAGTAAGATTGTGAAATACTGTTGAATTACTAAGTTCAAAAGACAAATAGCAGAAGTCAATAGACTTCAACAGGTCAAATAAGAGGTACATAATTATACAGTAAATGCAGGTACTTTGAAAAAGTTGGTCATACAGGACATTCAGAGCCTTCACAATTCTTATTTCAACGTTTAAAAACCTCCCCCACATCTCCCTGTTTTTCCCCTTTCTTGCTTTACCATCTTTAGCTTGTTGAACACTCTTCTTCCCACAAGCAATTAGCTTACAACAGAACTCTGAATTTTAGTAATCAATTGACAACCTAGGTACTGAATTAAGACACGTTAGAGCAGTCACTTGATTCTCCAACCGGAAACAAAGGCAAAAGAACAAATCCCACAAACTATGTTGAAACACAAACACTGAGGTTCCCACTTAGCTAGTCTTTACTGTGAGAAATAACTGTCTGCGTGTCAGACCAACTTTCTCTTGATCTGCAATAGCAACAGTGCAGAAGAGTGGAGAAGAGACACTGATCATGTTTTGGACTTCATGGGTTTCTTAAAAAAGAACACGAGAAAAAAACATTTTATAACTACCTCTAAAATAAAAGTGTATGCAAATATTTTGCAAGAATTCATAAATAACTATTCAAGTAATAAAGCTTTTCTAGAGCAAGTCTAAACTGAAAATACAATACTGTAGTCCTCAAAAATTTCATGCATTGATTGCTAATATTTTTCCCCCCTTACACAAGCTAAAAGTGGTAACATACAAGAGCAAAAAAAAATTTACAATATATTTTCCCTTTTTTTGCCAGTATTAAGTGTAAATTCAAGTGTTATGAAAAAACGTATGCATACAACATATCACCAAATGTGATTATTTTTACATACATTTGTGGTAAGCAAGCAAAAATCTGCAACTCGGAACAAGCTGAGAAGGATCAGGATGTTTGTATTTACTACATGCTACTGACAAGAGCAGCAAATGGGAGAACTCTTAGGGCACAGTATGCCCACGTTGCTTACTATTGCCTATACCACTGCAAACACATCAAGTAACCCACATTTATATTAAAATTCTTCTGAGATTTTAATCTACAAAACTCCAAAGCGCTACTGCCTTCCACCCACTAGCTGGCCTAAATCCAGCAAGCAAACTTTCTGCTGTTTTCCCACGCCTAATTGTTTTCCAGTATGCAGACGAAGTATAAATCATGCAGAAAACCAACTTTTTTTCTTTTCTTTAATGGAAACGTTAAGAACTGGAGAACATGATTGGTCATCTCCTCTTCCACAGTGCAAGAAGTGCTTTGTCAAACTTGAGTACAGCAAGATAACTTAAAGAAGCACTCTACACATGATGTAGGCTGTTAAGCAGATGGGGGGAGGAGGAAGGACATCTATACAGATGGTCTGGAATTTGCATTTTGTAATTCAAAGATGGAAGTATTTCTCAGCCTACTATATAATGCACTCATTTCAGCAGAACCTTTTGAAATAAGACAAGAGGGTACTCCTCCCATAGCCCAGTACAACTTCAGAAGAATTTCTGATCAAATTTAAGAGAATGTGAGGATTCTGGAAGAAATCAAGGGAAATCAGATTTTGGTACGTCTCCAAGCACCAGCATCACTTCTCAACACTCATCACCTGAGCTGACACTCATTGGCCATACTGCAGACAGATTGTGCAGTCTGCTCTGAAAGCTCAACTTCACGCAAAGGGAAATTGGACAGAGTATGAGTTTACCCCAGAGGCTACAGCAGATTCCAAGCTTTCAGGGGAAAAAGCAAGTTATCTGAATCACCCATATACTCGTAATTGCACTAATACTCATAATTGCACTAATGAGCTGTGCATCAAGTACATGCAGGGAGGGAAGAGCAAAAGTTGGCTTTACACAGCTTCATACTTGATGGCATGGCAGAGGATGATAGGAAATATTGATCCCACTGAGCAACAGCAATTAAATTATCTCCTCTGCCCACTTCTGTGTCTTAACAGTGCACTATAGGTGGAAGCCTGTAGCTAGCAGTATCCCCCAGGTGTCAGTACTAGGTCCAGTCTTGTTCAGCTTATTCTTCTGTGACCTGGATGATGCAACAAAGCCCACCCTCAGCAAGTTTGCTGATGACACAAAACTGGGAGGAGTGGCTGACACACCAGAGGGCTGTGCTGCCATTCGGAGGGACCTGGACAGGCTAGAGAGCTGGGTGGTGAGAAACCTCACTAAGTTCAGCAAGGACAAACGCAGTGTCCTACAGCTAGGGAGGAATAACCCTAAGCACCAGTACAGGTTGGGGGCTGACCTGCTGGAAAGCAGCTCTGTGGAGAAGGACCCAGGAGTCCTGGTAGACAGCAGGGTGACTGTGAGTCTGCAATGTGCTCTTGTGGCCAAGAAGGCCAACAGCATCGTAAGGTACATTCGGAAGAGTGTTGCCGGCAGCTCAAGAGAGGTGATCCTGCCCCTCTACTCAGCCCTGGTGAGGCGACACCTGGAGAGCTGTGTTCAGTTCTGGGCTCCCCAGTACAAGAAGGACATAGAGCTACTGGTGTGAGTCCAGCAGAAGGCTACTAAGATGATGAGGGGACTGGAGCACCTCTCTTACGAGGAGAGGCTGAGAAAGCTGGGCCTGCAGAAGAGAATGCTAAGAGGGGATCTTATCAGTGTGTACAAGTACCTGAAGAGAGGGCACTGAGAGGATGGTGCCAGACTTTTTCGGTAGTGCCCAGCAACAGGACAAGAGGTGACGGGCACAAACACACACAGGAAGTTCCAGATGAATACGACAAAACACTTATTTGCTGTGAGGGTGACAGAGCAGTGGAACAGGTTGTCCTGAGAGGTTGTGGCATCTCCTTCTCAGGAAATATTCAAAAGCCACCTGGATGCCATCCTGCACAACGTGCTGTAGTGACCCTGCTTGGCAGGGGGGTTAGACCAGGTGAGCTCCACTGTGATTCTGTAATTAAGCCACGTAGACCACAGAAGATAACAGGAGTCAAAAAAAGCATATTCAGTTTTTCAAGTTTCTTTCAAATTAAGAAGAGTGGCAGGATTTAGAAGAATGAAGAAGAGAGACTGATAGGTCTTTGAAAATATTATTACTTTCACCTCCTTTAACCTGTACAGCAGTAGCAGCTACTGTCTTTAGAGGTAACCATATATTGAACAACAAAGAAAGAGTGCTTTTAAACTATTGCCATGCAGCTGCTGACATACACCTGGTCATATCAACCTGCTGAGCTTATCACTTCTGTATAATTCAGAAGCTGATATACCTTAGCCTCACAAGAACAGCGTCAAAAGCATGATTTACACTAATCTATACGAGCTTACACCCCAAGGCCAAGGTAGTTGCAGTGGTCAGTTGCATTAGTGGTAACTGCTACCAATCTTTTGAAAAGAGAGCTTGTCTTATTTTTAAGTAAGGGTGGGAATTGTGATTTGAAATAAAATAACACAGGAATTTAGCAGCTGAAGATACAGCTCTGCAAAATTCTGAAGGATTGAACTGTTGGCACAGCAATAGTCCAGAGTGCTGTTACGAAGTGGCTTTGCAACTTTGAGCTCATAAAATTATGTATTTACTGCTTCTCCAAATAATGTAGTTTTTCCGCAGAAATAATCTCAATTTTTGTCAATATAAAAAGCAGCTTACTAACACATCATTAAAAAAACAAGTCTGCTCAATGTTCTTATTGCAGGTACTCATTTTTATTAAAAACTTTCTAATAAATCAAAAAGATTACAGACTGCATTCTCACTTGTTTATATTAAATGCCAAGAAACTATAAAAATATTTTGTTTTGGTTCCAAAGCTATCTTTCAGACACAGTATGGAAGAATAAAATACCTAAAATAGTTGGAAAGAAACTGGGTAGTGAGAAACAGCTTAAGGGTTTTTTGTTTTTGTATTGTTTTGTGGGTTTTTTGTTGTTTTTTTGGTAGCAGAATATGTAGAATTTTCTTGAATAGAGCTGTCACTTCTCGCCAAACAAATGTGTGTCATTCAAGATTTAGGAGATGTGTCTTCAAAACTGTGCTTCTCTTGTTCCAGAACCTCTGCAATATCCTATTTAAAGCAGAAAGAAATCCATCTTGTAGGAACTGAAGTGGGCTTTTAAAAAGCATGCATGTGTACATATCTTCAGAAGTCCTTAACTAGTCTTTTCCACTCTCCTTCACCAAGGCAAGATTCTGATACACACCTTTCTAACATTACTAACCCACTCCCTACGTATTACCTTCTAAGAACAAATGAAGAGCTTTCCCCCAAAATATACAGCTAGAAATGACTATTGTATGGGCTTTGTGCAAGCCATTTCCCAGAGCATCAGTTGCAGCTTTATTTCAGATTTCAACCCCCTTCTTAAAAGAAAGTTGTTTTTCTTTACTTGATAGGTAAGGACACCACAATTCTTGAACAAATGCTTAAGCAATGTGAGGGAATACAGAGAAGTTTCAGAAAGAACCATTATTTGCACACCTAACACTAATGCATGGCTACATGACAGCCCTCTACCTACATCCTTGCTATATTTTGCGAGATAGAAATATGAATACCCTCCAGCAGGCTACAAAGCTCAAAAATTAAGGGATAAGGGAAAATGAACATTAAAATACTATACTCTATATAACAAGAGAGCAGTATAACAATATGGTTTGTTTCATTTTTTTTTTTTTAAGCTTTTAATATTGGTCAATAGCTGCTGTAACAGAAGAAATACTTTCCCTTAATCACTAAATAAACACACCTGCCACTTTATGATAAAGTATACTTCATATGAATGACTTTTGATACGATTTCTTCTTAAGTCTCACAACTCTTGGAAAGACAGCTTGTCAGTCCATTATCATACTTCACATCTTAGACTGCATCCTCCTTTGTGCTACAGTCCAGGTTATTTTCTCTTGATCTTTGCTTTAACTCCCAATTCTATCCAAAAAATAACACCTATGGAGTAGCTGATGCTCATCTTTGCTCCTTGATGGTAAGCTGGACAAAGTTTTTCATCCCAAACTGAGATAACAAGATATCTAGAATTCAATTTTGAAGACATTTTGCTTTCTAAGAATACTGTTGAGGTCCCTGTGACCCATGAGCAGTAACCAAGCACTGAAAATGTCAACAGGCAACTGTTCTCCTCTATGGAAAAACAGTCACTATGCCAACCCTAAACTAGCAAATACCTATTGATAATGCTATCAGGTAACAAGCCCATTAAATTACTCCAGAAATAAAGCACATAACCTTGCCTCACAATGCACATGGTGGAATTCACAGAAGTGCCTTTTTAAAAAAAAAAAAAAAAAAAAAAAAAAAAGCCTGCCTGCTTAAACTAGTTAAAGCATGCTTAGAGTTTTGTAATGGATTGCTGGACTAAAGCAACAGAAATACTTATTCTTGCTCAAATACAACCTGAAAGGTGGTCATAAAATTTGTACGTGAGAGGGACAATTTTGGACTGAAGTAAGGAGAAGTACATATTCACAACTTAGAGAGGAATTATAGAAGAGTTAACTGATGACACAGTAACCACTTCTTTTAAGGTTTATTTGGGGTCTGTTTTCGCTTATCAACCATTGGAGCTAAATGCATTTTGTTTATCTATGTGTGAAAGAAAAGCTGTATGCACTTTCGTATCACTACTGAAGCTATAGCCTCAGAAATTACACGAAGAGCAAACCTGAAAAGGACTCTCATAAGTAGGTTAATCAAGAGCATCACTTCAGAACCAGCAGTATTAAACACTTTTCTATGGCCCATCTACTAGGCAGCACAAGGTACAACAATCACAGCTGGAGTTTTGAAAATTTCTGCTGAACTCCTTTTTGTTTCATCCGACATCTATTTTAGAACCTGATTTTGACTGTTTTGTTTCATCTTCTATTTTAGAACTTGGTTTTTGACTGCATGTACCATTGTGACTGGGTGAAAAGAAGCAAGATCACAAGAGACAAAAAAAAAGACAATGAAAGATGAGAACTTCAAAGGTATATTAGAGAGCATCTAAACCTATGTCTTGAGCAACATTAACTGCACCAGCAATTAACATTGCAGACAAAAGAAGTCCTTGTTAAATATTAAGCATCTGTGCCCTTTCAGTTAGCAAGAAAGAGCTCATGATAAATGCTCCATGATATCTAACGGCAAAAACGCCATAAGGAAAAATAGAACAGTATTCAGGTAGTCTTTATAACTCACAAGATGTTAATAAAAAGAGGCAATTACATCCCTTCCTTTCAATCTAGGGCAAATAATCTTTAAATAATTCTAATATGATGTCAATAGGATACATTTCAAACTGTTCCCAAAGAACACTATCAGCATAAGTAACATTTACTTAAATTTCACCATATTATTAATAGCAATATTGAAGAGAACATATTCTATCATCCGTTGTCATCACATTTTACACATCTTTGACAGTGAAGAGAGATCTTACCCAGGCATGAAGATGTGATTTAAGCAATTAATGCATATTAGAAGCAAGTACACTGTAAAACCTTCATTTAAGTTTTTGAATCTGTTTTGAAGACAGCTTCACATGACCCAGCCTTGAACGTTTAGGGACTCGCACTGCACAAGGATTTAGGAGGCCCCAAAAAGCTACCAACATCGTTACATTAACCCTTATTGCTCTTAACTGCTGTTTTATTTCCACTTTCTTCACCCTTGCTAACACAATTACGGAAACTTAATCACTGACAACTCCAATGTCTGCAATAATATTATAGCAACTGATTTTAAGGGTCACAAAGAGTGATTAAGCCATTTACTAGTTCGACATCCCACACATCATACACTGACAGATTTCATGCTATAACCCTGAGACTCTATTAGACAAAAATCCCACAAACTATTCAGCATCAAGTCAGTGTTTTGAGTAAGCAAGGAAAAGCTATTAAAAAGATGCAGCGGTCACTTAGGCTATCTCCCCACATGCCATAATTTAATCACCCCTTATCTTCCCCCCTTCCCCCGGCTACGACTGACACTACATATTGCCTATGGTGAGAAGTAATCAATCACTGGAGGAGAGCGCAGGTTTAGCCGCCCAGTCCTCACTAGTCGGAAGGCTAGAATTAAACTCACTTTAGGAAAGAAAACATGAAGATGCATCTATGTATGGCAGCTGGAGAACAGGAGAACTCTGAAGTTAATACATATTGGAAAGACATATGATTGATGGAGAGAGTAGCAACGGCAGTATGTGAAAGACTCTTCCTTTTCTTGGCCAGATCCAAGCCCTGGAATGCCTCTGGTCTCTTAAGTGACAGTAAGCAGTTATAACTTCTACACTTGGCAAAGGAGCAAACAAAAAAAAAAACTCCTTATTTTCAGAGGTACATTTTGCTGGGGAAAGGTGGAGAACACAGAACACCCGAGGTCCCGTCCGCAGAGCTGGAAGCCCTTATGAGCGGGGTCTCTCCTTAACTCAGCCCCACTCCCCCGGGGTGCGCTGGCTGGAGCGAGCGAGCGCGATGCACCGCAGCCGTGCCGGGGACGCGGCCACCTACCTGTGCCGATGCTCATCGTGTCCTTGCCCGTGGATCAGGAAGCCTCCGAGGTTTTTGCCCCCTTTGCTGGTATCCACGTGGGGGATGAGCACATCCTCCAAACCCAGGTCAAAGCGTTTGTGCTTCGAGGAGTCGGGCAGGAAGAAGAACGCCCCGAAGCACAGCGTGATGAAGGCACTAAGGATAAGGAGCAGGATAAATTTCTCCGAGAGTCTCAAGGTAGCTCGGTGGTGCGGGAAGGACGACGTCCCCAGGTTCAGAGGGGGCAGCCTCCGCCCGGACAGCGGCAGCAGGGCGGGGGTGGTCATCCTTCCGACAGCGACCCCAACGCGGGGCGCAGCCTCACCCCCCGCCGCGGCGGCCGCCGCCACCTCTCACCCCCTGCGGAGGGCTGCCGGGGCCCGCCTCGCCTCGGCCGCCTCCCAGCCCGGCGCGGGGGCCGGCGGCGGCTTCACCATCCTCCCCGCGGGCGCCCTCTCGAAGGAGCGAGGTGAGGGCTGTGAGGGGGGGGGGGCGGGCCGCCCCAACGGCCGCCCCAACGGCTGCCCCAACGGCCGCCGCCGCTCCCCCGGGGGCTGGGGCGCAGCCGCCCCGCTGCCTCCGCGCCCCGGGGCCAGCAGGGCCCGAGCGGGCGGCTCCGGTCAGCGGCGCTCCCCGAGCTCGGCGGCGGCTCGGCTGCGGGACGGCGGCGGCGAGCGGGCTGCTGGGGGCCCGGCTTGAGGCGCGGCGTCGCTCCGCCCGCGTCCCCTGGGCCGGGCCAGGCGCGGGCTCATCCCCACCGCCCCGCTGCCAACGGCGCCGGCAACGGCCACCGCAAGCCCGCTCCGGACCCGCTCCACGGCCCGGCTGCGCCTGCGCGGAGGCGGCGGAGAGCGGAGCAGGCGCGCTGGGGAAAGTGAGGTCTCCAGGAAGCGGCTGCCAGCACGGCCCTGCCCCTCCGGCGGGAGGGGCGGGCCAGGGGCGCGGCCACAGGCAGCGTACCTGGATTACCGCCTGCAAGCGCTGAAATGTGATTGCTGTCCCCCAAAATGGTGTGCCTGACGGCCTGCACACGTGCACAAGCCCGAGTCCTTTGCAAAGGGTTTCATATAAAACAAAAAGGAAGTGTAAACTGAAGGATTGGAGAAGCGGAGAGCAGGAGCCAGGTTACAATCACAGAATAGTTACTGTTGGAACAGACCTCCGAAATCACAGTCCAACCATCCCGCTACTCCCAATGTCACACACTAAACTGTGTCCCTAAGCGCCAGGTCCAACCCTTCGTTAAACACCTCCAGGGTTGGCGACTCCACCAGATCCCTGGGCAACTCAGTCCAGCGCCTCGCTACTTCTTCTGAGAAGAAACGTCTTCTAATTTCCAACATGCGCCTTCCCTGGTGCAAGACGAGGCCATCGCTACAGTCCTATCGCTACATTCCTGGTACAATTGCAAGTCTCTGCTGAGCCTCATCTTCTCCAGAATAAATAACACCAGTTCTCTCAGCCACTCCTCATAGGACTCGTGTTTCAGGCCCTCTACCACCTTCACAGCCCTTGTCTGGACACACTCAAGGGCCACAGTGTCCTTCTTGCACTAAGTAGGAGGAGGTTGTGAAGGAGGAGGAGGAGGTGGTGGAGGAAGAGGAGCTTTCCTACCCTGATTTTGTGATTTCTGTGATTCTGTGATTCTGATTCTGTGATTCTGTGATTTGAGCACTGGCTTCTGAAAAATATAAACAGGTCCTTGCAATCTCCCTGACTTTGTGGTTGTTTTTCTTTCTGGCCGCCTTGCTCTCTGTGCCCCTGAGAACAGCATGGTGGTATCAATGACCTTGAGCCCAGAGATGTCGGGAGCAATTGCCAGGAACCAGGTGTGTAAAGGTGGCTTTTATGGAAGGGTCAGGACAGGAGCGCTGCCCACCACTCATAGTTCTAGTTCCATTTGTGACTCAGTAGGACCATACACCGTGGTTCTGTAAGGCAGCAGCTGGCTAATCCTAGCATCATCATGACTCCCCGGGATATGTTGCCTGTCCCCTGATTTGCTGGCTAGCGATTGTTAGCTGTTTTGCAACTAGTATGTCATAAACAGAGGGTGTGTCTTCTCCCTACATAAGGGCCGAAGGGTGGCAGTGGGAGGCAGAGTGTTCGGGATGGCACATGGTGCAGCAGCTGGGAGAGGGAGAGGGAGAGGGAGAGGGAGAGGGAGAGGGAGAGGGAGAGGAGGAGGAGGAGGAGGAGGAGGAGGAGGAGGAGGAGGGAGATGAGGCGGCAGAGGAGGAGGGAGAGGGGAAGGCGGAAGAGGCCGAGAAGTCAGAGTAGGAGGCAGAGGAGACAGAGGAGGAGGGAGAGGAGAAGGGAGAGGGAGAGGAGGAGGGAGAAGGAGAGGAGGGAGAAAGAGAGAAGGAGGGAGAGGGAGAGAAGGAGGAGGACGGAGAGGAGGAGAAGGAAGAGGAGGATGACAACGACAAGAAGAAGGAGGGGGAAAAGTTCGTGGACGAGAAGAAGAAGGAGGAGCTGGAGGTGGTGGCGGCAGCATAAAATGAGGAGAAAAGTAGGTGGTGGTGGGGGCAGAAGCACTGTTGGCTACGGGGGTGCTGAAGGAGGCGCCAGCAGTAGTGGCAGCAGTAAAGGAATAAGTGACAGAACAGCAGGTGGTGGAGGAGCAGGGGAAAGGGAAAAGGAGGAGAAGGAGGAGGATTAGGAGGAGGTACTCCTGGAGAAAGAGATGAAGGAATCACAGAATCATTAAGGTTGGAAGATAACTTCAAAACCATCCAGTCTATCCATCCTCCTACTGAAAATGAAAATGTTTTTAGACCTGTGGATTTGATGGCAGATAAGGCTCCCTTTCAATTGGGAATATTTCATGATTCTACATGGTGGAGGAGGATACATAGAATCATTATTGTTGGAAGAGGCCTTCCATATCATCGTACAAGGCGATGGTGGTGGAGGAGGGGGTGGTGGTGGAGGACGAATTCTTTTTAGACCAGTGTTACGAGGAGTTGGACTTGATGAACCTCATGGGTCTTCTCCAGCTGGGGATATTCCATGATACGATGTGGTAGAGGAAGATACATAGAATCATTATTGTAGGAAGAGACAGTCCAGATCATTGTTCTAGGTGGTGGTGAAGGAGAAGGAAATGGTGGTGGTGGAGGAGGAGTTTACAGAAGACATGTTTACTGTAAGTTCGACATTCTGATGCTTATGTGTCCCTTCCAAATGAGGATATTGCATAATTCTGTGTTGTGGAGCAGGATACATAGACAGATTCTTGTTGGAAGAGACCTTCCAGATCATAGGTTTAGGAGGTGGTATTGGAGGAGGTGGTGGTGGTGGAGGACGAATTGTTTTTAGACATGGGGTACTATGAGGTGGACTTCATGATCTGTATGGGTCTCCTGCAACTGGAAATATTCCATGATTCTACGTGGTGGAGGAGGATACATAGAATCATTTTTTTGGAAGAGACTTTCAAGAACATCGTTCTAGGCGGTGGTGGAGGAGGAAATGGTAATGGTAGAGGAGGAGTTGTTTTTAGACCTCTGCTAACATGAGGTTGACTTGATAATCCTTCTTTGTCCCTTCACACTGGAAATATTCCATGATTCTATGTGGTAGAGGAGGATACAAAGAATCATGATTGTTGGAAGAGACTTTCAAGATCATCGTTCTAGGCGGTGGTGGAGGAGGAGGTGGTGGTGGTGGAGGAGGAGTTTATGGAAGACGTGCTTACAGTAAGTTTGACCTTGTGATCCTTATAGGTCGCTTCCATCTATGTATATTACATGATTCTATGTGGTGCAGGAGGAAGGATAGAATCATTCTTGTTGGAAGAGACAGTCCAGATGATTGTTCTAGGCGGTGCTGGAGGAGGAGGAGGTGGTGGTGGTGGAGGAGGAATAGTTTTAGAGATGTAGTACCATGAGTTGGACTTGATGATCGTTATGTGTCCTTTACAAGTGGGGATATTCTAGGATTCTTTGTCGTGGAGGAGGATGCATGGAATCGTTCTTATTGGAAGAGACTTTCAAGATCATCGTTCTAGGCGGTGGTGGAGGAGGAGGTGGTGGTGGTGGAGGAGGAATTCTTTTTAGACCTGTATTACGAGGAGTTAGACTTGATGAATCTTATGCGTCTCCTCAAACTGCGGATATTCCATGATTCTGTGTGGTGGAGGAGGATACATAGAATCATTAATGTTGGAAGAGACTTTCAAGATCATCGTTCTAGGCGGTGGTGGAGGAGGAGGTGGTGGTTATGGAGGATGAATTGTTTTTAGACCTGTGGTACCATGATTTGGAATTGATGATCCTTAAGGGTATCTTCCAACTGGGGATATTCAATGATTCTATGTGGTGGAGGAGGATACATAGAATCATGATTGTTGGAAGAGACTTTCAAGATAGTCGTTATAGGCGGTGGTAGAGGAGGAGGTTGTCGTGTCGGAGGACGAATTCTTTTTAAACCTGTGGTACCATGAGTTGGACTTGATGATCCTTATGGGTCTCTTCCAACTGGGGATATTCCATGATTCTGTGTGGTGGAAGAGGATACATAGAATCATTCTTCTTGGAAGAGACAGTCCAGTTCATTGTTCTAGGCGGTGGTGGAGGAGGAGGAATTGTTTTTAGACCTCTGCTAAAATGAGGATGACTTGATATTCATTTTTTGTCCCTTCACAATGGAAATATTCCATGATTCTATGTGGTGGAGGAAGATACATAGAATCATTCTTGTTGGAAGAGACTTTCAAGATCATTGTTCTAGGCGGTGGTGGAGGAGGAGGTGGTAGTAGTTGAGGAGGAATTCTTTTTAGACCTCTGCTAACATGAGGTTGACTTGATAATCCTTCTTTGTCCCTTCACACTGGAAATATTCCATGATTTTATGTGGTGGAGGACGATACATAGAATCATGATTGTTGGAAGAGACTTTCAAGATCATCGTTCTAGGTGGTGGTGGAGGAGGAGGTGGTGGTGGTGGAGGAGGAATTGTTTTAAAACCTCTGATAACATGAGGTTGACTTGATAATCCTTCTTTGTCCCTTCAAACTGGAAATATTGCATGATTCTATGTGGTGGAGGAGGATACATGGAATCATTCTGGTTGGAAGAGACTTTCAAGATCATCGTTCCAGGCGGTTGTGGAGGAGGTGGTGGTTGTGGTGGAGGAAGAATTGTTTTTAGACCTCTGCTAACATGAGGTTGATTTGATAATCCTTCTTTGTCCCCTCACACTGGAAATATTCCATGATTCTATGTGGTGGAGGAGGATACATAGAATCATTCTTGTTGGAAGAGACTTTCAAGATCATCGTTCTAGGCGGTTGTGGAGGAGGTGGTGGTTGTGGTGGAGGAAGAATTGTTTTTAGACCTCTGCTAACATGAGGTTGACTTGATAATCCTTCTTTGTCCCTCCACACTGGAAATATTGCATGATTCTGTGTGGTGGAGGAGGATACATAGAATCATGATTGTTGGAAGAGACTTTCAAGATCATCGTTCTAGGCGGTGGTGGAGGAGGAGGTGGCGTAGGACGACTTATTTTTAGACCTGTGTCACGAGGAATTAGACTTCATGAATCTTATGGGTCACTTCCAACTGGAAATATTCCATGATTCTATGTGGTGGAGGAGGATACATAGAATCATTCTTATCGGAAGAGACAGTCCAAATGATTGTTCTAAGCGGTGGTGGAGGGAGAGGTGGTGGAGGAGGAATTGTTTTTAAACCTCTGCTAACATGAGGTTGACTTGATAATCCTTCTTTGTCCCTCCACACTGGAAATATTCCATGATTCTATGTGGTGGAGGAGGATACATGGAATCATTAATGTTGGAAGAGACTTTCAAGATCATCGTTCTAGGCGGTGGTGGAGGAGGAGGTGGTGGTGGTGGAGGAGGAATTCTTTTTAGACCTGTGTTACGAGAGATTTAGACTTGATGAATCTTAAGCGTCTCCTCCAACTGCGGATATTCCATGATTCTGTGTGGTGGAGGAGGATACATAGAATCATGATTGTTGGAAGAGACTTTCAAGATCATTCTTCTAGGCGGTGGTGGAGGAGGTGGTCGTGGTGGTGGAGGAGGAATTGTTTTTAGACCTTTGGTAGCATGAGTTGGACATGATGATCATTATGGGTGTCTTCCAACTGGGGATATTCAATGATTTTGTGTGGTGCAGATTGATACATAGAATCCTTATGGTTGGAAGAGACTTTCAAGATCATCAGTCCAGGCGGTGGTGGAGGTGGAGATGGTGGTGGTGGTGGAGGAGGAATTGTTTTTAGACCTTTGCTAACATGAGGAGTACTTGATAATCCTTCTTTGTCCCTTCACACTGGAAATATCCCATGATTCTATGTGGTGGGGGAGGATACATAGAATAATTCTTGTTGGAAGAGGTAGTCCCGATTATTGTTCGTTGCAGTGATGGAATACGAGGTGGTGGTGGTGGAGGAGGAATTCTTTTTAGACCTGTAATACCCTGAGTTTGACTTGATGATCCTTATGGATCTCTTCCAACTGGGGATATTCAATGATTCTGTGTGGTGGAGGAGGATACATAGAATCATTCTTGTTGGAAGAGACAGTCCAGATGATTGTTCTAAGTGGTGGTGGATGAGGAGGAGGTGGTTGTGGAGGAGGAGGAATTATTTTTAGACCTCTGCTAACATGAGGTTGACTTGATAATCCTTCTTCGTCCCTTCACACTGGAAATATTCCATGATTCTGTGTGGTGAAGGAGGATACATAGAATAATTATTGTTGGAAGAGACAGTCCAGATCATTGTTCTAAGCGGTGGTGGAGGAGGAGGTGGTGGAGGAGGAATTGTTTTTAGACCTCTGCTAACATAAGGTTGACTTAATAATCCTTCATTGTCCCTTCACACTGGAAATATTCCATGAATCTATGTGGTGGAGGAGGATACATAGAATCTTTATGCTTGGAAGAGACTTTCAACATCATTGTTCTAGGCGGTGGTGGAGGAGGAGGAGGTGGTGATGGAGGAGGAATTGTTTTTAGACCTCTGCTAACATGAGGTTGACTTGATAATCCTTCTTTGTCCCTTCACACTGGAAATATTCCATGATTCTGTGTGGTGGAGGAGGATACATAGAATCATGATTGTTGGAAGAGACGTTCAAGATCATCGTTCTAGGCGGTGTTAGAGGAGGAGGTGGTGGTGGTGGAGGAGGAATTCTTTTTCGACCTGTGTTACGAGGATTTAGACTTGATGAATCCTATGCGTCTCCTCCAAGTGCGGATATTCCATGATTCTGTGTGGTGGAGGAGGATACATAGAATCATTATTGTTGGAAGAGAGAGTACAGATGATTTTTCTAGGCGGTGGTGGAGGAGGAGGTGTTGTTGGTGGAGGAGGAATTGTTTTTAGACCTCTGCTAACATGAGGTTGACTTGATAATCCTTATTTGTCCCTTCACACTGGAAATATTCCATGAATCTATGTGGTGGAGGAGGATACATAGAATCATGATTGTTGGAAGAGACTTTCAAGATCATTGTTCTAGGCGGTGGCGGAGGAGGAGGTGGTGGTGGTGGAGGAGGAATTCTTTTTAGACCTGTGGTACCATGAGTTGGACTTGATGATCCATAAGGGTCTCTTCCAACTGGAGATATTCAATGATGCTGTGTGGTGGAGGAGGATACATAGAATCCTTATGGTTGGAAGAGATTTTCAAGATCATCAGTCCAGGCGGTGGTGGAGGAGGAGGTGGTGGTGGTGGAGGAGGAATTGTTTTTAGACCTGTGTTACGAGGATTTAGACTTGATGAATCAAATGCGTCTCCTCCAACTGCAGATATTCCATGATTCTGTGTGGTGGAGGAGGATACATAGAATCATTATTGTTGGAAGAGACATTACAGATGATTTTTCTAAGCGGTTGTGGAGGAGGAGGTGGTGGTGGTGGAGGAGGAATTCTTTTTAGACCTCTGCAAAAATGAGTTTGACTAGATAATGCTTCTTTGTCTCTTCCCACAGGAAATATTCCATGATTCTATGTGTTGGAGGAGGATACATAGAATCATGATTGTTGGAAGAGACAGTCCGGATGAATGTTGTAGGCGGTGGTGGAGGAGGAGGTTGTAGTGGTGTAGGAGGAATTGTATTTAGACCTCTGCTAACATGAGGTTGACTTGATAATCCTTCTTTGTCCCTTCACACTGGAAATATTCCATGATTCTTCGTGATGGAAGAGGATACATAGAATCATGATTGTTGGAAGAGACTTTCAAGATCATTGTTCTAAGCGGTGGTGGAGGGGGAGGTGGTGGTCGTGGAGGAGGAATTGTTCTTAGACCTCTGCTAACATGAGGTTGACTTGATAATCCATCTTGGTCCATTCGCACTGGAAATATTCCATGATTCTATGTGGTGGAGGAGGATACATAGAATCATGATCGTTGGAAGCGTCTTTCAATATCATCAGTCCAGGCGGTGGTGGAGGACGAGGTGGTGGTGGTGGAGGAGGAATTCTTTTTAGACCTGTGGTACCATGAGTTGGACTTGATGATCATTAATGGTCTTTTCCAACTTGGGATATTCAATGATTTTGTGTGGTGCAGATTGATACATAGAATCCTTATGGTTGGAAGAGACTTTCAAGATCATCAGTCCAGGCGGTGGTGGAGGTGGAGATGGTGGTGGTGGTGGAGGAGGAATTGTTTTTAGACCTTTGCTAACATGAGGAGTACTTGATAATCCTTCTTTGTCCCTTCACACTGGAAATATCCCATGATTCTATGTGGTGGGGGAGGATACATAGAATAATTCTTGTTGGAAGAGGTAGTCCCGATTATTGTTCGTTGCAGTGATGGAATACGAGGTGGTGGTGGTGGAGGAGGAATTCTTTTTAGACCTGTAATACCCTGAGTTTGACTTGATGATCCTTATGGATCTCTTCCAACTGGGGATATTCAATGATTCTGTGTGGTGGAGGAGGATACATAGAATCATTCTTGTTGGAAGAGACAGTCCAGATGATTGTTCTAAGTGGTGGTGGATGAGGAGGAGGTGGTTGTGGAGGAGGAGGAATTATTTTTAGACCTCTGCTAACATGAGGTTGACTTGATAATCCTTCTTCGTCCCTTCACACTGGAAATATTCCATGATTCTGTGTGGTGAAGGAGGATACATAGAATAATTATTGTTGGAAGAGACAGTCCAGATCATTGTTCTAAGCGGTGGTGGAGGAGGAGGTGGTGGAGGAGGAATTGTTTTTAGACCTCTGCTAACATAAGGTTGACTTAATAATCCTTCATTGTCCCTTCACACTGGAAATATTCCATGAATCTATGTGGTGGAGGAGGATACATAGAATCTTTATGCTTGGAAGAGACTTTCAACATCATTGTTCTAGGCGGTGGTGGAGGAGGAGGAGGTGGTGATGGAGGAGGAATTGTTTTTAGACCTCTGCTAACATGAGGTTGACTTGATAATCCTTCTTTGTCCCTTCACACTGGAAATATTCCATGATTCTGTGTGGTGGAGGAGGATACATAGAATCATGATTGTTGGAAGAGACGTTCAAGATCATCGTTCTAGGCGGTGTTGGAGGAGGAGGTGGTGGTGGTGGAGGAGGAATTCTTTTTCGACCTGTGTTACGAGGATTTAGACTTGATGAATCCTATGCGTCTCCTCCAAGTGCGGATATTCCATGATTCTGTGTGGTGGAGGAGGATACATAGAATCATTATTGTTGGAAGAGAGAGTACAGATGATTTTTCTAGGCGGTGGTGGAGGAGGAGGTGTTGTTGGTGGAGGAGGAATTGTTTTTAGACCTCTGCTAACATGAGGTTGACTTGATAATCCTTATTTGTCCCTTCACACTGGAAATATTCCATGAATCTATGTGGTGGAGGAGGATACATAGAATCATGATTGTTGGAAGAGACTTTCAAGATCATTGTTCTAGGCGGTGG
Organism: Netta rufina; assembly: GCF_964035555.1. NCBI lineage: Eukaryota > Metazoa > Chordata > Aves > Anseriformes > Anatidae > Netta > Netta rufina. The sequence continues at coordinate 124,204,249 of NC_140123.1, forward strand.
CGGAGGAGGAGGTGGTGGTGGTGGAGGAGGAATTCTTTTTAGACCTGTGGTACCATGAGTTGGACTTGATGATCCATAAGGGTCTCTTCCAACTGGAGATATTCAATGATGCTGTGTGGTGGAGGAGGATACATAGAATCCTTATGGTTGGAAGAGATTTTCAAGATCATCAGTCCAGGCGGTGGTGGAGGAGGAGGTGGTGGTGGTGGAGGAGGAATTGTTTTTAGACCTGTGTTACGAGGATTTAGACTTGATGAATCAAATGCGTCTCCTCCAACTGCAGATATTCCATGATTCTGTGTGGTGGAGGAGGATACATAGAATCATTATTGTTGGAAGAGACATTACAGATGATTTTTCTAAGCGGTTGTGGAGGAGGAGGTGGTGGTGGTGGAGGAGGAATTCTTTTTAGACCTCTGCAAAAATGAGTTTGACTAGATAATGCTTCTTTGTCTCTTCCCACAGGAAATATTCCATGATTCTATGTGTTGGAGGAGGATACATAGAATCATGATTGTTGGAAGAGACAGTCCGGATGAATGTTGTAGGCGGTGGTGGAGGAGGAGGTTGTAGTGGTGTAGGAGGAATTGTATTTAGACCTCTGCTAACATGAGGTTGACTTGATAATCCTTCTTTGTCCCTTCACACTGGAAATATTCCATGATTCTTCGTGATGGAAGAGGATACATAGAATCATGATTGTTGGAAGAGACTTTCAAGATCATTGTTCTAAGCGGTGGTGGAGGGGGAGGTGGTGGTCGTGGAGGAGGAATTGTTCTTAGACCTCTGCTAACATGAGGTTGACTTGATAATCCATCTTGGTCCATTCGCACTGGAAATATTCCATGATTCTATGTGGTGGAGGAGGATACATAGAATCATGATCGTTGGAAGCGTCTTTCAATATCATCAGTCCAGGCGGTGGTGGAGGACGAGGTGGTGGTGGTGGAGGAGGAATTCTTTTTAGACCTGTGGTACCATGAGTTGGACTTGATGATCATTAATGGTCTTTTCCAACTTGGGATATTCAATGATTTTGTGTGGTGCAGATTGATACATAGAATCCTTATGGTTGGAAGAGACTTTCAAGATCATCAGTCCAGGCGGTGGTGGAGGTGGAGATGGTGGTGGTGGTGGAGGAGGAATTGTTTTTAGACCTTTGCTAACATGAGGAGTACTTGATAATCCTTCTTTGTCCCTTCACACTGGAAATATCCCATGATTCTATGTGGTGGGGGAGGATACATAGAATAATTCTTGTTGGAAGAGGTAGTCCCGATTATTGTTCGTTGCAGTGATGGAATACGAGGTGGTGGTGGTGGAGGAGGAATTCTTTTTAGACCTGTAATACCCTGAGTTTGACTTGATGATCCTTATGGATCTCTTCCAACTGGGGATATTCAATGATTCTGTGTGGTGGAGGAGGATACATAGAATCATTCTTGTTGGAAGAGACAGTCCAGATGATTGTTCTAAGTGGTGGTGGATGAGGAGGAGGTGGTTGTGGAGGAGGAGGAATTATTTTTAGACCTCTGCTAACATGAGGTTGACTTGATAATCCTTCTTCGTCCCTTCACACTGGAAATATTCCATGATTCTGTGTGGTGAAGGAGGATACATAGAATAATTATTGTTGGAAGAGACAGTCCAGATCATTGTTCTAAGCGGTGGTGGAGGAGGAGGTGGTGGAGGAGGAATTGTTTTTAGACCTCTGCTAACATAAGGTTGACTTAATAATCCTTCATTGTCCCTTCACACTGGAAATATTCCATGAATCTATGTGGTGGAGGAGGATACATAGAATCTTTATGCTTGGAAGAGACTTTCAACATCATTGTTCTAGGCGGTGGTGGAGGAGGAGGAGGTGGTGATGGAGGAGGAATTGTTTTTAGACCTCTGCTAACATGAGGTTGACTTGATAATCCTTCTTTGTCCCTTCACACTGGAAATATTCCATGATTCTGTGTGGTGGAGGAGGATACATAGAATCATGATTGTTGGAAGAGACGTTCAAGATCATCGTTCTAGGCGGTGTTGGAGGAGGAGGTGGTGGTGGTGGAGGAGGAATTCTTTTTCGACCTGTGTTACGAGGATTTAGACTTGATGAATCCTATGCGTCTCCTCCAAGTGCGGATATTCCATGATTCTGTGTGGTGGAGGAGGATACATAGAATCATTATTGTTGGAAGAGAGAGTACAGATGATTTTTCTAGGCGGTGGTGGAGGAGGAGGTGTTGTTGGTGGAGGAGGAATTATTTTTAGACCTCTGCTAACATGAGGTTGACTTGATAATCCTTATTTGTCCCTTCACACTGGAAATATTCCATGAATCTATGTGGTGGAGGAGGATACATAGAATCATGATTGTTGGAAGAGACTTTCAAGATCATTGTTCTAGGCGGTGGCGGAGGAGGAGGTGGTGGTGGTGGAGGAGGAATTCTTTTTAGACCTGTGGTACCATGAGTTGGACTTGATGATCCATAAGGGTCTCTTCCAACTGGAGATATTCAATGATGCTGTGTGGTGGAGGAGGATACATAGAATCCTTATGGTTTGAAGAGATTTTCAAGATCATCAGTCCAGGCGGTGGTGGAGGAGGAGGTGGTGGTGGTGGAGGAGGAATTGTTTTTAGACCTGTGTTACGAGGATTTAGACTTGATGAATCAAATGCGTCTCCTCCAACTGCAGATATTCCATGATTCTGTGTGGTGGAGGAGGATACATAGAATCATTATTGTTGGAAGAGACATTACAGATGATTTTTCTAAGCGGTTGTGGAGGAGGAGGTGGTGGTGGTGGAGGAGGAATTCTTTTTAGACCTCTGCAAAAATGAGTTTGACTAGATAATGCTTCTTTGTCTCTTCCCACAGGAAATATTCCATGATTCTATGTGTTGGAGGAGGATACATAGAATCATGATTGTTGGAAGAGACAGTCCGGATGAATGTTGTAGGCGGTGGTGGAGGAGGAGGTTGTAGTGGTGTAGGAGGAATTGTATTTAGACCTCTGCTAACATGAGGTTGACTTGATAATCCTTCTTTGTCCCTTCACACTGGAAATATTCCATGATTCTTCGTGATGGAAGAGGATACATAGAATCATGATTGTTGGAAGAGACTTTCAAGATCATTGTTCTAAGCGGTGGTGGAGGAGGAGGTGGTGGTGGTGGAGGAGGAATTGTTCTTAGACCTCTGCTAACATGAGGTTGACTTGATAATCCATCTTGGTCCATTCGCACTGGAAATATTCCATGATTCTATGTGGTGGAGGAGGATACATAGAATCATGATCGTTGGAAGCGTCTTTCAATATCATCAGTCCAGGCGGTGGTGGAGGACGAGGTGGTGGTGGTGGAGGAGGAATTCTTTTTAGACCTGTGGTACCATGAGTTGGACTTGATGATCATTAATGGTCTTTTCCAACTTGGGATATTCAATGATTTTGTGTGGTGCAGATTGATACATAGAATCCTTATGGTTGGAAGAGACTTTCAAGATCATCACTCCAGGCAGTGGTGGAGGAGGAGGTGGTGGTGGTGGAGGAGGAATTCTTTTTAGACCTCTGCTAACACGAGGTTGACTTGATAATCCTTCTTTGTCCCTTCACACTGGAAATATTCCATGATTCTATGTGGTGGAGGAGGATACATAGAATCATTCTTGTTGGAAGAGACTTTCAAGATCATCAGTCCAGGCGGTCGTGGAGGAGGAGGTGGTGGTGGTGGAGGAGGAATCCTTTTTAGACCTGTGTTAGGAAGATTATACTTTATGAATCTTATGTGTCTCCTCCAACTGCGGATATTCCATGATTCTGTGTCGTGGAGGAGGATACATAGAATCATTATTGTTGGAAGAGACAGTGCAGATGATTGTTCTAGGCGGTGGTGGAGGAGGAGGAGGTGGTGGTGGAGGAAAAATTGTTCTTATACCTGTTGTACCAGGAGGTTGACTTGATAATCCTTCTTTGTCCCTTCACACTGGAAATATTCCATGATTCTATGTGTTGGAGGAGGATACATAGAATCATTATTGTTGGAAGTGACTTTCAAGATCATCAGTCAAGGCGCTGGCAGAGGAGGAGGTTTTGGTGGTGGAGGAGGAATTATTTTTAGACCTGTGTTACTAAGATTTAGACTTCATGAATCTTATGCATCTCCCTCCAACTCCGGATATTCCATGACTCTGTGTGGTGGAGGAGAATACATAGAATCATTCTTGTTGGAAGAGAGAGTCTAAATGATTGTTCTAGGTGGTGGTGGAGGAGGAATTGTTTTTAGACCTCTGCTAACTTGAGATTGACTTGATAATCCTTCTTTGTCCCTTCACACTGGAAATATTCCATGATTCTATGTGGTGGAGGAGGATACATGGAATCATGATTGTTGGAAGAGACGTTCAAGATCATCGTTCTAGGCGGTGTTGGAGGAGGAGGTGGTGGTGGTGGAGGAGGAATTCTTTTTCGACCTGTGTTACGAGGATTTAGACTTGATGAATCCTATGCATCTCCTCCAACTCCGGATATTCCATGATTCTGTGTGGTGGAGGAGGCTAAATAGAATCATTCTTGTTGGAAGAGACAGTCCAGATGACTTTTCTAGGATGAAGTGAAGGAGGAGGTTGTGGTTGTGGAGGAAGAATTTTTTTTAGACCTCTGCTAACATGAGGTTGACTTGATAATCCTTCTTTGTCCCTTCACACTGGAAATATTCCATGAATCTATGTGGTGGAGGAAGATACATAGATTCATTCTTTTTCGAAGAGACATTCAAAATCATCGTTCTAGGAGGTGGTGGAGGAGGAGGTGGTGGTGGTGGAGGAGGAATTGTTTTTAAACCTCTGCTAACATGAGGTTGACTTGATAATCCTTCTTTGTCCCTTCACACTGGAAATATTCCATGATTCTATGTGGTGGAGGAGGATACATAGAATCATGATTGTTGGAAGAGACTTTCAAGATCATCAGTCCAGGCGGTGTTGGAGGAGGAGGTGGTGGTGGTGGAGGAGGAATTCTTTTTAGACCTGTGTTACGAAGATTTAGACTTGATGAATCTTATGCGTCTCCTCTAACTGCGGATATTCCATGATTCTGTGTGGTGGAGAAGGATACATAGAATCATTCTTGTTAGAAGAGACAGTCCAGATGATTTTTCTGGGCAGTTGTGGAGGAGGAGGTGTTGTTGGTGGAGGAGGAATTGTTTTTAGACCTCTGCTAACATGAGGTTGACTTGATAATCCTTCTTTGTCCCTTCACGCTGGAAATATTCCATGAATCTATGTGGTGGAGGAGGATACATAAAATCATGACTATTGGAAGAGACTTTCAAGATTATCAGTCCAGGCTGTGGTGGAGGAGGAGGTGGTGGTGGTGGGGGAGAAATTGTTTTTAGACCTTTCCTAACATGAGGTTGACTTGATAATCCTTCTTTGTCCCTTCACACTGGAAATATTCCATGATTCTATGTGGTGGAGGAGGATACATAGAATCATGATTGTTGGAAGAGACTTTCAAGATCATTGTTTAAGGCGGTGGTGGAGGAGGAGGTGGTGGTGGTGGAGGAGGAATTCTTTTTAGACCTGTGGTACCATGAGTTGGACTTGATGATCCTTAAGGGTCTCTTCCAACTGGAGATATTCCATGATTCTATGTGGTGGAGGAGGATAAGTAACATCATTCTTGTTGGAAGAGACAGTCCAAATGATTGTTCTAAGCGGTGGTGGAGGGAGAGGTGGTGGAGGAGGAATTGTTTTTAAACCTCTGCTAACATGAGGTTGACTTGATAATCCTTCTTCGTCCCTTCACACTGGAAATATTCCATAATTCTATGTGGTGGAGGAGGATACATAGAATCATTCTTGTTGGAAGAGACAGGTTAGATTATTGTTCTAGGCGGTGGTGGAGGAGGAGGTGGTGGTGGTGGAGGAGGAATTGTTTTTAGACCTCTGCTAACATGAGGTTGACTTGATAATCCTTCTATTTCTCTTAACATTGGAAATATTCCATGATTCTATGTGGTGGAGAAGGATACAGAGAATCATTCTTGTTGGTAGAGACTTTCAAGATCATCGTTCTAGGCGGTGGTGGAGGAGGAGGTGGTGGTGGTGGAGGAGGAACTCTTTTTAGACCTGTTTTACGAGGATTTAGACTTGATGAATCTTATGCGTCTCCTCCAAGTGCGGATATTCCATGATTCTATGTGGTGGAGGAGGATACATAGAATCATGATTGTTGGAAGAGACTTTCAAGATCATTGTTCTAGGCGGTGGCGGAGGAGGAGGTGGTGGTGGTGGAGGAGGAATTCTTTTTAGACCTGTGGTACCATGAGTTGGATTTGATGATCCTTAAGGGTCTCTTCCAACTGGAGATATTCCGTGATTCTATGTGGTGGAGGAGGATAAGTAACATCATTCTTGTTGGAAGAGACATTCCAGATGATTGTTCTAGGCGGTGGTGGAGGAGTAGGTGGTGGTGGTCAAGGAGGAATTGTTTTTAGACCTCTGCTAACATGAGGTTGACTTGATAATCCTTGTTTGTCCCTTCACACTGGAAATATTCCATAATTCTATGTGGTGGAGGAGGATACATAGAATCATTCTTGTTGGAAGAGACAGTCCAGATGATTGTTCTAGGCGGTGGTGGAGGAGGAGGTGGTGGTGGTGGAGGAGGAATTGTTTTTAGACCTCTGCTAACATGAGGTTGACTTGATAATCCTTCTTTGTCCCTTCACACTGGAAATATTCCATGATTCTATGTGTGGAGGAGGATACATAGAATCATAATTGTTGGAAGAGACTTTCAAGATCATTGTTCTAGGCGGTGGTGGAGGAGGAGGTGGTGGTTGTGGAGGAGGAATTCCGTTTTAGACCTGTGGTACCATGAGTTGGACTTGATGATTTTTAAGGGTCTCTTCCAACTGGAGATATTCCGTGATTCTATGTGGTGGAGGAGGATACATAGAATCATTCTTGTTGGAAGAGACTTTCAAGATCATCAGTCCAGGCGTTGGTGGAAAAGGAGGTGGTGGTGGTGGAGGAGGAATTCTTTTTCGACCTGTGTTACGAAGATTTAGACTTTATGAATCTTATGCGTCTCCTCCAACTGCGGATATTCCATGATTCTGTGTGGAGGAGGAGGATACATAGAATCATTCTTGTTAGAAGAGACAGTCCAGATGATTTTTCTGGGCAGTTGTGGAGGAGGAGGTGGTGTTGGTGGAGGAGGAATTGTTTTTAGACCTCTGCTAACATGAGGTTGACTTGATAATCCTTCTTTGTCCCATCACACTGGAAATATTCCATGATTCTATGTGGTGGAGGAGGATACATAGAATCATTATTGTTGGAAGCCACTTTCAAGATCATCGTTCTAGGCGGTGGTGGAGGAGGAGGTGGTGGTGGTGGAGGAGGAATTCTTTTTAGACCTGTTTTACGAGAGATTTAGACTTGATGAATCTTATGCGTCTCCTCCAACTGCGTGTATTCCATGATTCTATGTGGTGGAGGAGGATACATAGAATCATTCTTGTTGGAAGAGATAGTGCAGATGATTTTTCTAGGTGGTGGTGGAGGAGTAGGTTGTGGTGGTGTAGGAGGAATTGTTTTTAGACCTCTGCTAACATGAGGTTGACTTGATAATCCTTGTTTGTCCCTTCACACTGGAAATATTCCATAATTCTATGTGGTGGAGGAGGATACATAGAATCATTCTTGTTGGAAGAGTCAGGTTAGATTATTGTTCTAGGCGGTGGTGGAGGATGAGGTGGTGGTGGTGGAGGAGGAATTGTTTTTAGACCTCTGCTAACATGAGGTTGACTTGATAATCCTTCTTTGTCCCTTCACACTGGAAATATTCCATGATTCTATGTGGTGGAGGAGGATACATAGAATCATGATTGTTGGAAGAGACTTTCAAGATCATCGTTCTAGGTGGTGTTGGAGGAGGAGGTGGTGGTTGTGGAGGAGGAATTCTTTTTAGACCTGTGGTACCATAAGTTGGACTTGATGATCCTTAAGTGTCTCCTCCAAGTGCGGATATTCCATGATTCTGTGTGGTGGAGGAGGATGCATAGTATCCTTATGGTTGGAAGAGACTTTCAATGTCATCAGTCCAAGCGGTGGTGGAGGAGGAGGTGGTGGTTGTGGAGGAGGAATTCTTTTTAGACCTGTGTTACGAAGATTTAGACTTTATGAATCTTATGCATCTCCTCCAACTGCGGATATTCCATTATTCTGTGTGTTTGAGGAGGATAAATAGTATCATTCTTGTTGGAAGAGACAATCCAGATGATTTTTCTAGGCGGTGGTAGAGGAGGAGGTGGTGTTGGTGGAGGAGGAATTGTTTTTAGACCTCTGCTAACATGAGGTTGACTTGATAATCCTTCTTTGTCCCTTCACACTGGAAATATTCCATGAATCTATGTGGTGGAGGAGGATACAGAGAATCATTATTGTTTTAAGCCACTTTCAAGATCATTGTTCTAGGCGGTGGTGGAGGAGGAGGTGGTGGTGGTGGAGGAGGAATTGTTTTTAGACCTCTGCTAACTTGAGATTGACTTGATAATCCTTCTTTGTCCCTTCACACTGGAAATATTCCATGATTCTATGTGGTGGAGGAGGATTCATAGAATCCTTATTGTTGGAAGAGAGTTTGAAGATCATCAGTCCAAGCGGTGGTGGAGGAGGAGGTGGTGGTGGTGGAGGAGGAGTATTTTTAGACCTGTGGTAGCATGAGTTGGACTTGATGATCATTATGTGTTCTTTCCAACTGGGGATATTCCATGATTCTACGTGGTGGAGGAGATTTTATATAATCATTATTGTTTAAAGAGACCTTCCAGATCATCCTTCTAGGCGGTGCTGGAGGCTGAGGAGGTGGTGGTAGTGGAGGAGGAGTTTATATAAGACATTTTTACCTTAAGTTCGACTTTGTGATGTTTATGTTTCCCTTTCAGCTGGGAATATTGCATGTTTCTGTGTGGTGGAGGATAGGTAGAACCATTATTGTAGGACGAGACAGTGCATTTCATTGTTCTAGGCGGTTGTGGAGGAGGAGAAGGAGGAGATTTTAGTGGAGGAAGTGGTGGTGGTTGTGGTGGAGGAGATGGTGGAGGAGGTGGTGATGGTAGAGGACTTCTGGGTAGACCTGTGTTACCAGGAGTTCCACTTGATGATTGTTATGGATCCCTTCCAAATGGCAGTATTCTTTGATTCTATGAGGTGGAGGATTATTCATAGATAATGAAAAATAATTATCTTATGATCTTTCCAACAATAATGATTCTACCATACCTCCTCCACCTCATAGAATCATTGAATATCCCCAGTTGGAAGAGACCCATAAGGATCATCAAGTCCAACTCATGGTACCTTAGATCTACCCAAAATTCCTCATCTTCCACCACCACGACCTCCTCCTCCACCATCACCACCACCGCCTAGGAGAATAAACTTGAAGTTTCATTCAACACCTGCTGGAAGGATGATCTTGAAGATCTCTTTGAACAATTATGATTCTACAAAACCTCCTCCACCACATAGAACCATAATGATCATCAAGTCCAACTCCTGGTACCACAGGTCTATCCAAATTTCCTCCTCCACTACCACCAATGCTTCCTGAACCACAACCGCCTAGAAGGATGTTCTTGAACATCTCATCCAACAATAATGATTCTATGAATACTCCTCCACATCATAGAATCATAGAATATCTCCAGGTGGAACGGACACATAAGGATCATCAGGTCGAACTCCTGGTACCACAGGTCTACCCAAAATTTGCCCACCACTACCTCCTCCACCACCACCACCTCCTCCTCCACTACCGCCTGGACTGATGATCTTGAAAGTCTCTTCCAACAATAATGATTCTCTGTATCCTCCACCACACAGAATCATTGAATATCCCCAATTGAAAGAGACACATAAGGATCATCAAGTCCAACTCCTGTTACCAAAGGTCCATGCAAAATTCCTTCTTCACCACCACCTCCTCCTCCCCTACCATCTCCTCCTTCACCACTGCTACGACCTTCTAGAAGGATGATCTTGAAGGTCTCTTCCAACAATAATGTTTTTGGAACACTAAGAATTCGGACTTGATGTTTATTATCGGTCTCTTTCAGCTGGGGATGTTCTATAATTCTATGATTCCATGAGGTGGAGGAGTATTCACAGAATAATTATTGTTGGAAGAGTCCTTGGAAATCATCATTCTAGGAGGTGGTGGTGGTGGTGGTGGAGGTGGAGGAGGAGATGGTTGAGGAGGCCGTTGTGGAGGAGGTGGTGGTTGTCGAGGCTGTGGTGGTGGTGGAGGTGGCGGCAGTGGAGGTGGATGCAGTGGTAGAAGAGGAGAAACATGACGAGGTAGTAGTGGCTTTTAAGTGTCTGTGGTTGTTTTGGAGGTAGTAGTAGAGGAAGTGGCGGAGGAGGTGATGGAGCATTCAGGATTCATAGAATCATAGAACCTTTATTTTAAAGAAAAAAAAAAAAAAAAAGAGTTCTTTTTATTGCAAGTTTTTGCCATTTGGTCTTTATAATCCTCCTTGTATGCTCTTAAAGGAGTGAGGGTATCTTCTGTTCAAGTGCAGATGTGAGAACACGCCAGACACCGGTGTGCAGTGCTGGTGACAGAAGGAGAATTGTGGCTGTACACAGTTGTGTGGAAATTCCTCAACTTCCCATGTTTGTCACCATTCTTTCTAAACCACGAGTTTTACATGTTCATCTTAAGTGAAGAGGAATTGGCAATTGATGTCCCAGCAGCCTCGTTGGGGTCTCAGGTCCCTCACACTGGATGCTCCTGCCTGCCTCTGACTCAGGTACAAATGCTGGCCTCCAAGACTGAAGCTGCACTGAGGCAATGTCCTGAGGGGCAGCAGAGAGATTTGAGGATTTGTGTGGCTTCACTTGTGGCGGAGGCTTCCTGGTCATTTTGCTCTTCAACATTATGTTTGGAAGAGACCTTCAAGATCATCCGGTCTATCCATCACCCTATACTATTAATTTCACCCAATAAACTATGTCCCAAAGTGCCAGGTCCAACCTTTCCTTGAACACCGCCGGGGACGGTGACTCCACCAGATCCCTGGGCAACCCATTCCAGTGCCTGTCTGCTCTTTCTGAGAAGAAATGTCTCCTAATTTCTAACTTAAACCTCCCCTGGCGCAATGCGAGGCCATTCCCTCTAGTCCTTTTGCTAGTTACCTGTGAGAAGAGACTGATCCCCAGCTCCCCACAGCTTCCTTTGACATTATTATTGGGGAGATAAAAGACCAGTGGTAGGTCCTTAATACTGGGAGACAGATTGCACCTTCTGCTCTTTTAAAGTAGGATGTTTGTAGAGATTTAAAAAGATCTTGAATACTCCCATGTTGTAGAGAGTCTTTAGTGAACCCAGCAGACAAGGCTGAATGATAGCCATGGAAACAGAAAGGCATAGGGAGAGGATAGGCACGTTGAGCCTGCCAAAGTGCAGTTACCTGGGCTAGAGAGGACTTCCAAGGTGTGCTTCCAGGCAGCATCCCCAGGACGTGGTCACACTGACAGGATGAGAAATGAATGGAAGCATCAGGCAGCAGCTCCCTGTGGGGAACCCCCCAGCTTTGCTCCAGAAAGTTACTATGCAAGAGTGAGAGCAATGCACTGGAGAAGAAAGCAGGAGAGAAAATGAGGTCTGTGTCGTGTGCAGACAGAACAGGCACTGAGCCAAGAGTGGCTTTAGCTGCCACTAATGCTGCCAGTACCCATGAGTGGTGCTCCTGATCACAGTCACCACAGTTGTTGGTATCTGAGCAGAACAGGTTTGATAACTCTCGTTTCAGTAAAACCAGGCATTTAGGTCTGTTGCCAGTCTTACACTTTGTGTTAAATGTTTCAAATTGCTGGGGAATTATGCTGGCCTGTGCAAAAATGTTCCAAATCCAGCAGGATGTGCTGCATTAATGAAGGTTAGTGCTCAGCTTCTGGTCTGAGTGTCATATACTGTGGAAATTAAACCTCAAGAAAAGGCTACTTTGGGACAACTCCAGGGAGGGAAACGAGCTCAGCTAATTGAAAAACTCTGATGGTCAAATGCAGTGGCATGAGTGTGGGTGGGTCAAAATAATCCAGGTCAATAAACGCTTAGGGTCATTCAGTTTGTCTGAAGTTAACTGTTGAAGGTGAGGAGACCATCTTCTATCTGAGACTAATTCTGCTCAGAACAATCCTTATGTCCTCACATCCAAGGCAACTCACACGTAGCTGGATCTTTTTGCATAGCATACCAGAAATAATGGCTTTTCCCATCTGTCCATCCAGATAAACTGTTCCATCAAATAATATACTTGTATCCTCTATGCTGTTTTTTACAAGCCAGAACTACAACGATGTTGTGCAGCAGACTCCTGAACCTTGGTTGCTAGTCTTATGCTAATCAAAAACAGAAGAAAGTGTAAAACTCTGCTGTGAGGTGATAGAAACCAAAGAGCCAATGTGGGGCAGAGATGCAAAAGAGAGGGCATAAATGATAGCAGTTGCCTTGTCAATGATACAACAATGCACTCCAACCAGTACAGCAACTATACCTAACATTTTGTGCTGTTACTGAAGGATCAACTGAAGTTGATCAACAGGCTTCAACCAGCTTCAATAGGTTTAAAATTTCAGCTGCCTTCTAGTTTTGCTCTGGTAAAGCCAAATATCTTCAAATACGTTCCCATCTTCATTTGTTAAATTGCTTCCACACACAGTCTGAAGGGAAAAAAAAAAATAAAAAAAAATTAGTCCATGAAGATATTTGTTCTTCAGTCTTTTTGCCCTTTGCTTTACTCTTCTGTACTAACTGTTAGTTTTTCTTTTGCTTTAAAGGCTTTAAAAACTGAGCAGAAGCTTCCAATTTCTTTATAATATGTTTCTTCATGTTTAGCTCACTGCAAGGAAGTGACATTTCTGTAAGATTTGTAGTTTATGATGACCATTCCAAATTCTAAAGCATCTATGTCTGACCTGGGATGAAGTTTTTCTACAATTTTGTGCATGTTTTGCTCTTAACAAAGTCTAAGAGTCATTTTTCATCCTTTGGTTCTGTCATACTGGGTAATATGCATATCCCTGTAACTCTGCCAGAGATTTTCCACACTGCAGTAGTGTTACTCTGTAGCTGAACAACATTAAATATAGAATGATATTGAATTAGTTGTTTTTACGAGCCTGTGCTACACTACATAGATTCTGCATATATTAATGTTTTCTCACAGATGCCCTGAACGTTCTCAGAAATGCCTTGTGCTGAAACCTAAACATTTTCACAAGAACCAGGAATTTCCTGTGCTCACTTTGTTGTCTTCGATTGCTTATGTAACTGAGGGTTTAAAGTGCAAAAATGCTTGATCATCAGCACTGAAGTCACTTTATTTCTGCAAGCCAGCATTTCTGGAAAATTATTAGGAGAGTTCACGTTTCCTACAGGTAGAAAAAGTATGATTTTCCTACAAAAGTACAGGTGGCTCATACCATAGCCATGTAGTCTTTCTTTGTTCTTAAAATGATCAGAGGGATCCCGTCAAGCCTGACAATATGGGCACACAGTATTCAATCATTATTTTCAAAGATGCTTCTTCAACTTTCTCCCAAATATTTTCCAGTCTTTCCTCAGATCCCCAAGTTCTATGGTAGGTCTGACACAGCTCAAAATGGCATTCACATTGATGGCAACTAAACCAAGGTGAGCATACTCTTCACAAAGTCTCTAGTGGTTCCTGTGACTCTGTCTTCATGTTTATCATCTTATCCGTCCAATCATCACTTCTTTGGAAAAGATCCCTCAACAACAGCCAGCCTTTGCCACAAGATTTTTTCTTTGGCCCCTTTTCTGCTCTCTCTGTACCTACTCATTGTGTTGCTGAATGTGTGTAAACATACATTTTACTGTCCTTTTTGTGTGGACATCCTTCTGATCGGCCTCTCTAATTCAGGTCCCATTTTGTTCCAAACAACATTTACCCTTACATCTGCATGAAAAAGGCTAGCCTTTGCTCATTCTCAGTGTGGCTGTAACAGGATGATTCACTAATCTCATTCTCCTATCTCCTCTCTTGATAGAGGTAGAGAACACAATATTCTAATTCAGACCCATAACTCATGCGTGGTCTTCTGCTCTGAATTGTCCATGGAAGCTCTGAATCACACTTTGTTGATTTTTTTTTTCAATGTAACGTATCAAAGATATGGCTTTTCCCATCCATCAACTACACCAAACTGTCCCACATAGGCATAGTCTTGCTTCCTTTACTCTGGGTCTCACAGAGGCTGACTTGCACCTTTCTGGTCCATTCAAAGTGCTTCTGGAAAGATATTTTTTTGAGTGTAGTAGTCCTTGCTGTTTCACTTTAAGTTTCACATTGTCCCATTCTTTCTGGACATGCAAGGGCGGCATGCTCTCTCCTAGAATTTCTGATTCACTACCAAGACACCAACTCCTCCTATACATAGCTGGCCTATAATATCAGCCTCCAGCGTGTATTTGTTAATGTATCACATATTCACAGGCTTTCTTCTTTGCTTCCCTAAGGCATGAAGGGACTTGCACATCAAAAAGGAGTTTTGGTACCATGAAAGAGTATTATAGTCTGCCAGTAAATCTGCAGCTATGAAAACTGATCTCTTGGATGGTAACTTCTGTACAGAGATACAGAACAGGCATAAATATCAGACTGTAAAAGAAAATATGAGGTCCAGGAGTGTGTATTTTAGGACAAGCAGCACTGACATTCTTTTACTGAGGAAGTGAAAATAAGATTTCCAAAGATGCTCAGAAGCAAGCTTCAGGAGCTCCAAAGATGCTTGGAAGCAAGCTTCAGGAGCTGTATTGCTTCAGGACCTTGAGACCAAATGGTTGCCTGTAGTGTGTACTGAAACAACCACCTTAAATTATTGGAGCTTGTTAAACACATGGAAGAGATTGTGCAATGACTTAAGTATATCATGTGTAGTCTGGGTTTGCAGATGATGGGACTTGATGACTGAAGACGTCTCTGGAAATAAGAACCATACTGATCATTGGGATGGTCACAAATCTCACACATCTGACATTTCATATTCTAGCACAATCTGCATTAAAAGTAAAGCAAGATTAATGCCCTATCTGTGCAATCCTAAAATAGAATTGCTAAGACATCTTTACAATAATGGAGATGAGAAATTTCTACGTAAATAAAGTATGGTTTCCTGTTACCAAAAGTTTATTACAGAAATGAGTCAAGATAAACATTTTCATCATTATTAAGAATAAGTCAGAACCCTCTTAGAAACATAATTTTAAAACCTGCTTCCCATTGCCAGTGGCATACTGAGATGGACAACACTCAATAGTGGCAGATTAATGAATCCATGTTTGAAAGATTCATATTTTACTTAAATTTCCAGCCCAGATCTGGTAGCAGCTACAGGGGAGCTGAAAAGCAGCTTCGTATTTTATAGTGAAGTGTTCTTCCATTCTGGAGAAGGCAGATTAAAATTTGGCTAGAAAAGAGAGAAATTCACTTCCTTACAGCTGTGTTTGTAATAGCTGCATGTGCCTGTTCCTTTACACAGATCTTCATGCCTGTCTCAATGAGCCTCCCTGCAGGCATATGGATCCAACTGCACTGATTACTTTGCAGAACTGGGGGTTAGAAATTACAAAGCCACATGCTTTATAACTGCAAACTCACTAAGTTATCCCAGTCTTGTTCAATGATCTTCTCCTTCCCAGCAGGGCCCATCTGTTTCCATTTCACTAACTCCATGTTTTAATGAGATCCGATTTCACTACTGGATTTCAAGAGATTTTATTCGATATCTACATATTGAAAGAAAAAAAATGTTTTATATTAAAGTAAGTAATAAATATGTAGAAAACTGAAGGGCCCTTTCATATACTTGACATTTTATCATTGCATTGTTAGTAGCTGTACATTATCATCATCATTACTTGCTAAGAGTTGTTAAAAGACATTTCCCTTTAGAAAGAGAAAGAACATGACAGAGATGGACATTCAGGTCTGAATAGTGTTAGAAATACTGCAAGCTGATAAGCCAGTCCTTTGGAAACTTGATCTTCAGGTAAAATGTCGTCATTCAGCTAACGGTACTGAATTAAAACCAGTCTGTGGACAGGCAGTGAAAAAATCTGCTGTTAAAGGAGAATATACCATTTGACATAAATATAACTGATCTGGTTCTCACATTAGCAGCTCTGTTCATTAGTCCATCCACAGATTTGGAGGGAAGAAGGGATTTGCGCAAACAACAGCTCTCCTAAAGTAGGTCAAGCCTGAGGGTGGAAGTGAAGGCACCAAGGCAAATTAACCAGACACAGTAGCTGTCATTTGGCATGATTTCCCATGGAGTATATGAGGTTCATGTGCTCCCTTGTTCCAAAGGCATAAGCGAACCCAAAATGACAGATCATGGGCACTATCATAATCTACAGTGGGCAAATGCATGACTGTTGCATGGATGTTTGTGCTCATGCAACAAATTCCTGGCACACTGTTGTCCAGCCTGCAGTTTCCTACCTAACTGCAGACTGACACATGCAGCAGGGAAAGCTGCAAGATATATTAATCACCTTCTAACACCCCCCACTCCAACTGCAAGAGAATTTCTAGCCACAAATCCCAGCAGGTCCTTGATTGTATTCCAGCTGTACCATGTGAGGCTGACTGGCATCTCTCTGCTTCTCTGGGATTTCCCAGATAAATAGTCATGTCTTTAAGTAGTAAGCCTGATTTTTTGGATTATACTGCATTTATGATATGAATCTATATCGTACATACATAATGAATCTGTCATTTCCAGGAAATGCTAGTCAGGCTCAACTGACTGGACAGCAGACACTTGCTAATTGAGTCCCATGCAATTGAGTCCCCCTGGTGTCAGCTCTACTCTATGGATATGCAGCAACCGTGATGGATGAGTGTCTGAAACCACCCTAGCATCCAACATGCAGCACTCCAGCTGGAACAGTTATGCAGGACCCATTGCCAGACTTGCAGCCATTTGTGTCTACTAGATACACTTAAAAATCCTGAAGTTTAAGTAAGTTTGAAATTCTGGATGCCAAAACAAAGCTTCTCCGGGGAAATCTAGGCATGTGACAACAGGTGAGGAAGAAAGAAAAACATTTCTGCTCCTGCCTTTAGTGGTTGTGGTGACCAGTGTTGCCACTGTTTATGCAAATGCCCACACAGATTAGACTAGGAACTTCTCTGCTATATCTATGATTATACATTCACTCTGATTATATGTTCTTTTTCTTTTCCTTTCCAGAAACACACACACATGAATACAAGTGCACACATTGACAACTGATAACTCTGAGCCATCTCCCCTCAGGAAGAATGAAGCCAGATTCATCCCTTCTCTCTCAAGCATGCACAAAGATCTGCTGACCCTATTTGGACATCTTCAGAGCTCTACAGCTAGCCCTTTCATGCCTCAGAGCCTATCCTGCCTCACAATAAATGCTGCTGTGGAGGCTTATGTTCCATCTGATAGTTAAATAATCCCTGGCAGGTTATTGTGTTGAACCATAGCTAGATTTTCACACATTCCTTTGCGGACAGAGGCAGAAATTAAAGCCAAGCCGAAAGATGGCAGCATGAGTGTTGTGCTTACTGTTCATGTTTTTCTTTTTGTTACATAAAATTTGCATTTATTAGGACTGCAATGAAAAGGGGTCCTTAAAAGTGGAAGTCACAAGTCCCAGTAAATACAGAAAAACAGAACAAAGTTGTTCTATTGATGGAACATATTGGGTGAAACTGACTAAACTCAGTACAGAAAAAGTCACAATAAAAACAAAGTTTCAGAGTCTCTGTGGCAATATCATGGCAGCTTTAAAAATTATGAGATGCTGAATAAATCTTGAAAAAGTTCATGTTCAACTAGCACTTTATGTTGCACATGAAAATCATCAGGGCTTGTAAAATGGGAGATGATTAAAGGAATGGCAGTGGTTTGGGGAGTATTGGTTGCATTTTATTTATGGAGGTGAAGGGGAACGTTGTTTTGAAATGTTAAAATAAAAGGAGGAAGAACATTTTGTCCATAAGAAGAAATGCTACACATTTTCTCTGTAAGAATTCAGAAAAAAAAAAAAGAAAAAAAAAAAAAAAAAGGACTTTTTTCACACTCTGAAGAGTCTTTAGATAGATAGATAGATAGATAGATAGATAGATAGATAGATCAGGACTGTTCATTTAAGATCAGAAAACTTGGGATTCATTGAAGAGATATTTGAAAGACCACTGAATCAAAATCCTAAAGGACTTCAAAAGGCATGGATCACATTATACTAAGCAATCCATGTAAAGTATTTCAGTAAAGACTAGAGAAACTGAAATAGCAAAGGAAATAAACACACCAAGCAATGTCAGCAAAACAGAAAAATAAAATGTCCAAATGCCAAGCAAAAGCACAGCAATGAGCTCAGCTGGTTCACAAAGTTATAAGCACAAGGCAAAAAAATATTTGTTTTGAAGACAGTATGACTGGGAATAAGCTCTTCCTAAGAGGATAAAGGAAGAAAGTGCAATTTCTGAGAACGGCTAATAAGAAGAGGCATAAGTAGTTCATATCCTAACATACAGAACAGATGCTACGCCATCAGGGAAAGTGAAAGCAGAAACAGAAATAACTGAAATAAAATTATTCACACATGAAACAAGTTTGAAATGTCAAAGAGTAAAATGCCATGCTAGTGGAGAAGTTCCAGGACTGAGTAATGGGGCAGCATCAATTAGGAGAAAAAGCAAAATGTTAAAATGGTGGTGTGGGGGGATGCCCAGGCAACTGACTAGTTTTGGTCCAAATCTCAGAGGGAGTGGATGTGTTTGGCCTAAACCAGGTGCATGGAGTTACAGAAAATCAGCTTCCTTAAAATGCCTGACCCAGATCTGAACAAAGTATTTTCATCATATAAAGCTGTAATCACAGGAAAGAGATGTCTCCCAATGCCAAAAGAGTATTTACGGAAGGCCTTAGAGGCCACTGTAACTTGCAGATTTTCTGTTTTATTTTTTGTTTGTTTGTTTTGTTATTGTTGTTTGTTTGTTTTTGTGTGTGGTTGTTTTTGTTTGTTTTGTTGTTTTTGTTTTGTTTTGTTTTGTTTACAATACTAAAGACTTGTCCTTTTGATGTGTTTGGCAGATATTGCCTCGCTAAACTCTTTCATAAGGTGCTCTGCATTTCTGTGTAGACGCAAGGACCTGTAACTATTTCCAGGCATGGTTTCTTCCTGACACTTACTCCTACTTTGCCTGCTCTTTTAATGAGGAGCAATTTTGGCAGAAACACTGTGGCTAACCTGACACCCTCTCCAACCTATTATTCTCAGTTTTATCAACTTCCCAACTCATCTACTCCATTTTTATGAGTTTACTATGTCCAATGCCCACATTTTATGCCTCCTTTGGGCTATATTTGGGTCAGTCTGGGTTACACCTACATCTCAGTTTGCAAGTATGTTCTGTAAATTCATTCTTTGATGGATAGAAATCTTCTAATTTCTGTTTCAGATTTGTAAGGATGCATATATAGCCACTTATTCTTGCTCAGATGTTAGTGTTAAACTACTAGCATTATCATTCAGTCTTTCTGAATTTCTCTTTAGAAAAACTTTGAAATTTATTTCTGGTGGGATTTGCCTCCATGGCAGTTCAAGAACCCATTGTTAATGGATATCACATAATAAGTAATACATGTATCTATAATATTTGCTATAGATCTGTGCCTTCTGCTTATGCTAGATTTCATATTTTTTTCATGTCTATTTACCTAATTACCAACAGGTAGAAGAAATATACTATTTAGATTAGATAGACGACCCTTAAATATAGCACACAACAGTTGCCCGTTAGGCGGAAGCACATAAATCTTCAATGTTCTCTGTCATCAGCTACACTTTATACCCCTCACAGACATTGTTTAAGAATTGAAATGGAATTAGAAAACTAATTTGATGCACTTTTTAAAGGTTAAGGTAGTTTAAGGTAGACAGGTACAAATTAGCCTTGACATGGACCCTGGGAAGCAAAGGAACCAAAAGTTAGGCCAAGCAACACTACTTCCACACCTCTTCCAAAGGTACATCAGGGAGGACACTCTCTGAATGTGCCTGTGCAGCTCAGCTTTTCATCTCTAGAAGACTGTCCCCCACCTCTCTGTCCCACCAGACCCCTCTGCTACCAGGATGCAGCACTAGACAGCCCCATGGCTGGTCACAATCTTTTAGTCCGGTTTCCCTTTTTGACAGTTCCTTCTTTTCTTAGAAATGTGCTGGCACTGCTGCACTCTTCACTCTCTGACACAAGGTATGATTAATGGTAGTTCTTAAAAACTACAAATGCCTTTTTTTTGCCAGCATGACCAACAACTGACATTTCATATGCCAGCAGCTTATCAGTCTTCATGCAGGAAACAAATCATTACACATTCCCCACAGGGCAGAATAAATGTTCCACCATGGGACTTCTTTATCATTACTAAAGGAGAAGTGCACCTAAAATGAAAGCACCCAATATTCATTCTGAAAAATCCTTTAGAAATTACCTGTAGTCTGCCTTTACTCAGTGCTCCTGGATGCAGGCTGTGTGAAGCTACCATGTGGCTACATTAAACCTTTCTTGTTACTAATTTGGAAAAAAAAATAAGGAGGTTGAAAAGTTGAGATTAAATAAAAGATGTGCTATCTACAATATCTTTTTACAGAATCATTACTGATTCTATAAAGGCTAGGCTGCATAAGGGTTTAAATTCTAATCCCTTGTTTTCAATTACCCATAATTAGTCTAATCACTCTTCTAACAAAATTTTCCCATGCCTGTCTTATCTAGTTGCTGGATTTCCTTCTGTTACGTTTAAGCAAAAAACAGTTTCAGCCTCTCTCATCAGGAAACCAGGGGGAAATCCTGTTGTGTTTTTTTTTTTTTTTTTTTTTTTTTTTTACAGCCTTATCTCCTAAATGTCTCAAACTTTAACATGGAGTTGTAAAATAAAAGTTCTGATTTAATTAAGTGACAGGACTTATGTCTTGCTAGGTTCACTCAGTCAACACAATTGTGCTGCAGCCTGGGAGGATATAACAGTTTTCAAGCACAAGAAAAGCCAGCCTGTGGTTACCAGGCCTTTTGTCCTGAATTACACTGAGTTGAGTTTTTGAGTTTTCCCAGGCTACTTGTCTGTGAGTATGCACTATCAGCCAAATTCTTCCACTCTTTTTCTAAGAATGCTGGCATTTGATTTTAAAATCATCTAGTGGAAGCTGTGCTCCATTCTACCCACTATTTCAGACTAGAGTCTTTGGATGCTTTACAATTGCTCACATCACACATGGAGCTGCAACAGAAGATTGTCCTTTTGAATGCAAACCCACCTATTGGCATGGGCTTAGTCACAGTGTGGCTGTCAAAATGTAAATTCAAAGAGTCTGTACCATATGCCACCTGACAATCCTACCACCAGCTGATAGTTTTCTGAGTCAAGAAACTATTGCTCAGTGACTGCTTCTATTTTGCAAACAGTTACCAAGAGCTGTCATTTAACCTGTTATCAAACTAGTTAACATGTCCTCTTATCTCACCACACTGTAAAAACTTTTTGATCAGTGATGACGAACTAAATCAACTGCTTCATAAAAGTCCATGTAGACTATATCAATGTTGCTGCCTTTATCAGTGTATCCTGTGGTGCTCCCAGCACAAGTGTTTGATCTGACTGATTTCCTTAAAAATATGCTAATTGGGATAATTTATAATCTTACCCATCAGGTCTTTCTTAGCTAAATCCTTAAAAACTTTTACCTTTTATTTTCAGGACTGAATCAGGCTATCTAACGTATATGTAGTGGTATGATCCTTTTTGATTAAATAATTTGATACTGTCTTTAGACCTTCCAGCCAGAGACCTCCTTCTTTGGCAGTCTTATCCTCCCTAAATGATTTTCCAAGGTTTGTGGCTACTCATACATTGTTTACATTGTTCTTAGGATTTGTTTCCAGTTTCTATTTGCTATAAAATGCTTATTTATTTCTAAACATGGTTTTCACTTAGCCACTGAAAAAAGTATGGCCAAACTTCTTTTTTTTTTTTTTTTTTTTGTCAACCTAATAAATTCTTCTGAAGAGCTACCCTTTTCCATTTACATTTTTCTGCCAGACGTATTTTCCCAATTGATACTATTCATAACTTTTTTGAGATTTGATAAATTAAAGCTTTTGAAGCTGTCTGTGTTTGGGATTCTCCTGTGCTTGGCCATGCTAAAAAAAAAAAATCAGAATGAGAAAACTTGTCCCTAGAAAACCACCAAGTTCCAGTTCAGCAACTTACATCTTTATTTCTTGTAATGAACTCCAAAATAGTTATGTTATGTTGGCTGACTTTTATGTTATAGAGGTGTCATTTTACCAGTTTTGTGGAGAAAGTTATTAAATGGTTACTATCACTTTGAATTCAGAAAACAAGGTTTGATCTCTTTCTAAAAGACATTGTTTGACCTAGTTTTGAAAACAAAATGGTTATCCAGCCTTTGCACATAAAGATTGGTTCAAATGAACACAGAGGTCCCTTCTGGCCAGAAGAGCCACTGAACAAAAAAGAAACTCTACTGATGTTTGATTGGTAACTGCAAATCTCCCAGTTTTTAATTTCTCCATAATGGTGCAGGTTTGAATTCTGGCCATTATATAAACATGCATAGGCTTACCTCATTAATTTAATTGCTAGCTTTCTAACCCTTCAAAGCTAAAGGATTAGCACCTTTCATATTCTTCTTTTTGTTTCTTTCCACCCTGCTACACTAGTTGTATTTTCCTAAACGGTATTAGTTGGCACACTACAGGCGTCCAGCAGTCCTACACTTCTGATTTCTCTCTTCTTGCAGGTGCAGAAATAGGATGAGAGGCAAAAGACACAAGTTGGAACATGGGAAATTCCAATTATACAGCAGGATTTATTTATTTATTTGTTTGTTTGTTTGTTTGTTTGTTTATTTATTTATTTTCTTTTAACTTGTAGGTGGTCAAATATTGAAAGAGGTTGCCCAGAGAGGTGTTTAAGACTCAACTGGACATGGCACTGAACAACCTGGTCTAATTAGACTTGCACTGAGCAAGGAGATTCCATTAGATTATCCCCAGAGGTCTCTTCCAACCTAGCTTATTCATGGTTTTATGACCTATGGCTCTAATATGAGGTAATTGTATCTTCCCTGTATAGTCCTACCTCTGAAACTTTTTTTTTTTTCCTATATATATCCCTCTTAATCACATAATAACCAGAGGTGTTAACATTCCAGTCATAACATCTGAGCAGGTCATTGTCATTGATAATGTCAGTGAAATTAAAATGTCTTATTAAGTCTGTGAGATGCTCCATTCCTTCAGGTCTTTTCCTCACCAGACTGCAGCCCAATGCTTCATAAAAACAGTCTTTCAAAACAGGTCTTATTTCAAATGTTAGGATTCTATAGTATGATTCTGCAGTGCTCTATTGCTGCTCATTACTTCTTTTCAGGATAAAAATTGCATATAACAGAAGTAATGAACTGAAGTATGTATTTGAATAGTACTACATAGGCAAATACAGGTGTCTCAATTAACCAGGTTTTGACTGTACTACTCTTGCACAATATTTGATTTGGTACATGGTTCCTTCAGGCCTATATAAATGAATGCACTGGGCAGAGCAGGTGGGGCACTATGAAGTATGCAGAGATTTCTAAGCTTTGAAGAGCTTGTCTTTTAATATAAATGTAAACCTAAAATGGCTAATATATATGTTTGTAGATTATATATTTATTTTTATTTTTATTTTTATTTTTATTTTTATTTTTATTTTTATTTTTTGGACCTTCTGAAGGACTAGGGATTTCAGAGCATTGCTAATAAATTCCAGAGCTTTTCACTTGAGTTTGCTAGAACTGGAATGAGATAACAAAAGTACATTAAACAGCCTTCAAGAAAATTTCAAGATCCATTGACTGTTAAAAGTAATACAATTTAAAGGTGAAGTACTTCAAGTTACAGAAGTTAAAGTTGTTCAAAGAATAGCGCATAATGATGAGGTATGACAAAATACAATGGGCTCTGCAACACAGACTGAATAAATTTTTAGGAGACCAAAACTACATAAACAGTCCATCAAACCTCATGAAGTTATAATATAATCAGATATAGCTGTTTTGTTGGTTTTGGTAGTTTTGTGTGTGTGTGTATTTATTATTATTTTTTCCTAGTTTGTACACTATTAACATATACATGTACACCCAGGTATATCTAGGCATCTAATGTAATGGCCTTAAAATGATGTGGTAAGCAGGTGTCTTACAAAGAAGTATATAATGTATTGTGAAGAACATGGGTATACATCAAGAGACAGACAAGTATTTACCAGCACAATGACTATAGTTTTTATAGCCTTGCTGCAATTCTGAAAGGAAAAATGCCCTTCCAGACGGTAAGCCTTTTGCAAGGATGATTACTTTTTAATAATAAAAAAGCTTAAAACACATTTGTATCCTAATAAAACATTTTTTCCACTAAGCTAAATAAAAACAAGCAAGAGAATGATCATATTAACATTAGAACTGAAATAAAGTTAATACATTTTTAAAATACCGTATGCAGTCAACAACTGCACTTTATATGAACACAATTGGGTTTCAAATTGTGAAATTACCTGTCTGAACCTTAATATGATGTCAGTTTCTGTCATTTCCTATATGTTTAGTTTCCTTGATGACCTAATCCACTATTTTCTCTCACTTCACAGATACTCCCAGTGCGCACCTATCAATGCTTTGTATTCTTTCATCTATTCTTCAGTTATTCTTGGTCCTATTAGCAGGAAAGAGGGGGGATGGGGGGAATGGGGGGGGGGGGAGGGAGGAGGGAAGAAATAGTCATCTTGCTCACCTTAGCTAGAGGAAGGTCACCCCTGGCAAAAGCATTGCCTGTAGTTCCCTTAATATGAAATTTAGTTAAGAAAAACAAAAACAAAACAAAACAAACAAACAAACAAACAAAAACCAACAGTATTATCAGATATGACATAATATGGAAAAAGAGATTTAAATACCAAAGCCTTATGCAAAGGAACTTATTTATTCCACATTTTCCCTGCTTCCTTCAAGTGACAGCTAATATAAGCTTTGAAGAGAAACTAGTTTATCAGGGAGTGTAGTGATAGTAAAAGAAGTAATAGCTTTAAAGTAAAAGAGGGTAGATTTAGATTAGGTATAAGGAAGAAATTCTTTACTTTGAGGGTGGTGAGGCACTGGAACAGGTTGCCCAGAGAAGCTGTGGTTGCCCCATGCCTGGAAGCATTCAAAGCCAGGCTGGATGGGGCTTGGAGCAACCTGGTCTAGTGGGAGGCATCCCTGCCTGTGACAGGGGGATTGGAATTAGATGACCTTTGAGGTACCTTCCAGCCTGGGCCATTCTATGATTCTATGATAGTTGCTCTTAATACTTAAAAAAAAAAAAAAAAAAAAAAAAAAAAAGTAAATGTTCAGCTTAACTTGTTAAATGATTATCTGTATTTTTTTAGCAATTAATTTAATTTACGTTAGATACAAAAAGCAAACCATATATGAGCAAAATCCTGTTTCACATGTTAATTGATATGTTTCACAGAATCACAGAATTTCTAGGTTGGAAGAGACCTCAAGATCATCGAGTCCAACCTCTGACCTAACGCTAACAGTCCCCACTAAACCATATCCCTAAGCTCTACATCTAAACTTCTTTTAAAGACCTCCAGGGATGGTGACTCCACCGCTTCCCTGGGCAGCCTGTTCCAATGTCTAACAACCCTTTCAGTAAAGAAGTTCTTCCTAACATCCAACCTACAACTCCCCTGGCACAACTTAAGCCCATTCCCCCTCATCCTGTCACCAGGCACGTGGGAGAACAGACCAACCCCCACCTCGCTACAGCCTCCTTTAAGGTATCTGTAAAGAGCAATAAGGACACCCCTGAGCCTCCTCTTCTCCAGGCTGAACAAGCCCAGCTCCCTCAGCTGCTCCTCGTAGGACTTGTTCTCCAGGCCCCTCACCACCTTTGTCGCCCTTCTCTGGACCCACTCAAGCACCTCGATGTCCTTCTTGTAGCGAGGGGCCCAAAACTGAACACAGTACTCGAGGTGCGGCCTCACCAGAGCCGAGTACAGGGGGACGATCACCTCCCTAGCCCTGCTGGTCACACTGTTTCTTATGCAAGCCAGGATGCTGTTGGCCTTCTTGGCCACCTGAGCACACTGCTGGCTCATATTCAGCCGACTATCCACCATCACTTCCAGGTCCTTCTCTGCCTGGCAGCTCTCCAACCACTCATCTCCCAGCCTGTAGCTCTGCTTGGGGTTGTTGCGCCCCAGGTGCAGGACCCGGCACTTGGCCTTGTTAAACTTCATGCAGTTGGCCTCAGCCCATCGGTGCAGCCTATCCAGATCCTCCTGCAGAGCCTTCCTACCCTCAAGCAGACCGGCACATGCACCTAGCTTGTTTCCACACAGTGGGCTTGCACTGCAGAACATACTACAATCATGTACTTCCATTTTTAGCCAGTTTTTATTTTCTTTTCTTAGTATGAGGACTGACAGATTCTCTTAAGATCTAGGAGGACCTGAGTTAAAAAGGATGTGTTTTGTGCTCTGGTCTCAAATCTTGTAATTGTTTCAGTCAGCATAATGTAGAAAATGTTTTGTTAGTCTGTATGAGGCATAGGCAGGAGCACTTCAGTACATCAGCATATATACAGGGTTAAATGTTTATAAGCTAACTGTCAATTTAAATTTGATATATTTAATTCTCTTGTATGTTACCATCACTTCCACATCAAAGAATTGTATTTTGTTTAAACAAGTTGAGAGACCAGAAGCCATGAGAAAGAAATCCTCTCCAAATGTACTGGATTCTAATCTTCGTCTCACAAAACTCAGACATTGTATATTAAACAAACCTTGTTTCCAGTTTAACTGGAACATCCTGTAGGACACAGCCAATTTAATAAAAGTAAGGAATGAAGTTTAAATAGAGTTTCGCCCACCCCATAGCAGTAACTCCTTCTTTCTCTGAATAAAAACTAAACAGAGTGTACCTGAGAGCTCTGATGTTCTCATTCCTGGACAACTGTTAGAATTTGCTGAAATAGGTCCTGGGACGAGCAGAATTTCAAATCTCAGTCTTTTCTGAAAGCTAACATGTTTTCCGAGGCACTGCTGGCCATTGCTCCTAAGAGCTGCACTGGATATCTTCTTTGAGATGAGAAGACTTGAAATGTAATTTTTAGAAGGCTTTGGTAATCTCCATTGACCAATAACCTAACCAAAAGTGAGACAATTACTGCCTCTGATTATGGTAAGAGGGAAGCATTCTCTCCACTTAAGCCAAGTCCACCAAAGGTTCTCAATACCTAAGAAGGCTCCTGGACTAGATTGCAGGTACCCAAACTCAGAAGGACAATCATGAAAAGTCCCTGCTCAGCTGTTACTTAACTTTAATTCTACAGTGCTCCAGGCTTTCAGGTGGCAAAAGTTGAGGTGCTTAGAGAGAGTTTATTAATTCAGGCCCTAGCAAGATCTAGTCCCAGCCAAAAGCCAGGAGAAAGCCTTTCCTCTGTTTGTATTGTTTGTAGGACTTGGTGTAGTTGGTTGTCTCAGAACACAGAACATATTTACTGAATCAGTTTCTGCACAAAATTAGATTGTAAATTCTTATAGTTTTTGAAATACAATTAGGATGATGGTTCTCTCTGCCTGTGAGACTGGGACTGTTTCTTACTGCTGCTTTGTGGTTAGAGCCCTCCATGGAGTGAGTGCAGGCCAATTCCCAGTCCTGTCTATGTTATATGTGTACATTTCTATCTCTCATATTATAGAATAGTGCTGTAGTCAGCTATATTCCCTGAGCGGTAGCAATTCTCAGCCACTCCTGAACATGTGGACTATAATGCAAAAGTATTGCTTTAGATTATGATGAGGGCAGTCTTATAGACAAGATCATTCCTGGTCTTTTCACAGCCCCAAGACACTGCTGATGTATTCAACACAGTAATATTTGATGCAAAACTCTAAATACAGTCCTAAGGGCAACAATGTGCATCCAGAACTTCCATGTCACAAATGAAGCACTAGAAAACAGAGGCCAATCTGTTCCTTCTCCATCTCTCACCCAGAGACTATGCAATTCTTCTGCACAAACTGGAACTGATTCAGAAGTGATTCAGTCCTGCTCCAGGACTGACTGTAGCCTGATACACTCAGAATTCCTACAGAGTCAAAAAGAAAATCAGAATCCCCTCACAAGAGCTATGAACCTGCCTCCCTGCCATATCCAGGGCAGCCTGGCTCCCAAAGAACAGAAAGGGGATTTACTTGCACTCTTCTCATGGAGTGATACATTATTCTTTTTAAAAGGTGAAGATGCTTGTGAGCAGAAGCTTCTAGACTGTGAGTCCTGAAGAAAAGGAGATACCTATTAGCAAAGAATGAGAAAACCGCATCCTAGAAAGTGGTTAGGTTTACAACATCCTGACTTTTCTCATAGACCTGTGCAGGTGGCTCCCTCAGCAGTGTGCTAATTGTCAAAATTTCCATTTGGAACCATTAAATTCTCCCTGTGAAGTGTACAAACTCTATGTTTAGCACCTTTTAGTTTCTGGATGTGGGCATACAAATCCTTAATTATGATTGCAGTGTTGCCGTAGCCAGGATAGTCTAAGCTAAGCAAGATTTGTAGAGATTAAGTTTGCTATTGGAACAACTCACATACAGAGAAAAGAAAGCAGGTTGTCAGACCCTTTTCAAGACTTATTTTTGAAAACTCTCCTTGATTTTTCCACAAATATTTGAATCTAATAAAAGATATTTCTCTGTCTATAAAAGTTGTTTTATCAACTTATGGGGAAAAAAAAAAAAAAAAAAAAGGTTTACACTCCTTTCCTAGGTTCCTAGGTTTTCAAAATTTCCCTAGATTTCAAAATTTGTCCTGTACAATCCATTTGGAGAATACTACCTGCCACAGTTGATCTTATTTCTCTGAGTGAGCTGGGACTGGGAAATTATAAGCAAGACAATATTTTTTCCTGATCTTTTTGCACTTTGTGCCATCAGGCCACTTAGCAGAGATTTTAGCCTTAGTGGTACCCAGAGACTCTAGAGGCATTATGTTGGAACAATTTCATAATCATACCTCTTGAGTTCCTAGATGCCACCCAACAATAACTTGGGTATTAATACACTTTTGTTGGGAAGCTCTTCTTGATTTTTAATCAATCAAGCATTATTTCTGTATCAGTATTTAATTTTCTGGGGCAGAAGAAGAATGTTTTAGCATCCTTTATGCCTTTAACAGAAAACTGAGGTCCTAAACAGAGCTAAGGGACTTCTCCCACTGTAAAGTGGGTTGTTGTCTTCCTCACAGCTGCCATCATCACAGTTTAGATCTGGTCTGATTTTTCACCGCCCCCTAGTGACTACTTCAGTTTCAGGCAATGGATCTTGCAGTTCCTCTAGAAGCTTTCTGGGATTTCCAAGGAAGACACCTCTTACTTATTTGGAGGCCACACCATTTCCTATGACACTAGGATCATTTCCTTCAAGACGTCCTTTACTTCCCTCCCAGAAAAATCCCAAGACCAGCTTTCCGAGATAACAGCACACAAACCTTGTGTGATTCAGTACACCCGCTTTTGACCATTTCATCCCATTCTTTTCCCACTCCAGCAAGTACCTAAAAAACATTTGCCTCAAAGTCCTTATCACTTTAAATTGCTACATGTGTGTACTGTGATCAGTTCAGCCATCTACACGTTAGCCCTCTGTTGCTTTTGGAACCTGCTGACTTTGAGGGATGCAGCCTGAGTTGCTCACACTATTCAAAGTCCTCAAATTGTGCTCCCTGTGGGTGGCAAGACACATCCATCAACATATGCTGTAGTTAATCTCTTCCACTTCATTTTATCATAATATAAGTGACTTGCACCCTAACAGCTAACCCTAAACTTAACTCCTAACTCTAACACTAGAACAAACTCCTAGTCCTAAACCTAATTCTATTTAGAAGGCCCATAACCCTAATATTAAATGTAATGGCTAACACTATCCGTAATACTTACCCTAATCCTAACCTTAATGGCTAACCCTAAATCTAACCCTAATTTTAAACCAGACCACAAAGCCCTGAACATTAACCTTAACTTTAACCCCAATGGCTAATCCTAACCTCACGGTAACCTTAATGGCTCACCCCAAACCTAATGCTATTGCAAGTATCTATCACTAACCCTATCCCTAAAGGCTAATCTTCACCCCAGCCCTAACTGTAATGTCCCTAACCCAAACTGTAAGCCTGAAGGCTAACCCTAAATAAGATGTAACTCTTAAACCAAAACCTAAATATTAATCCTAACCCTGATCCAAACGCTATGACCCCTAATCCTAGTCCAAACCCTAACAACAAGGCCCCTAACACTAACATTAATGGCTAACCATAACTCTGATGACTAACTGGGTACTGACCTGCTGGAGAGAAGCTCTGCAGAGAGGGACCTGGGAGCCCTGGTGGACAGCAGGCAGACCACAAGCCAGCAATGTGCCCTTGTGGCCAAGAAGGCTAGTGGTATCCTGGGCTGCATTTGGAAGAGTGTTGCTGGCAGCTCAAGGGGGCTGATCCTGCCCCTCTACTCAGCCATGGTGAGGCCACACGGGGTGTATTGTGTCCAGTTCTGGGCTTCCCAGTACAAGAGGGACATGGAGCAACTGGAGTGAGTTCAGAGGAGGGCTACGAAGATGCTTTGAGGACTAGAGAACCTGTTGCATGAGGACAGGCTGAGAGAACTGGGCCTGCTTGCCATAGAAAAGAGAAGACAGAGGGGAGACCTCATCAATGTGTATAAATATCTGAGGGGAGGGTGTTGAGAGGATGGAGACAGTCTCTTTTCAGTTGTGCCAAGTGACAGGATGGGAAGCAATGTGTACAAACTGAAGCACAGGAAGTTCCATCTGAACATGAGAAGGCACTGTGAGGGTGACATAGCACTGGCACAGGTTACCCAGAGAGGTTATGGCATCTCCTTCTCTGGAGACATTCAAAACCCGCCTGGATGCCATCCTGTGCAATACCATGTACATGTAGATGATCCTACTGGGTAGGGGGGTTGATCTAGATGATCTTTAGAGGTCCCTTCCAACCTCATCCATTCAGTGATTCTGTAACTGTAATGACTAACCATAGCATCAACCCAAATGGCTAACCTTAACCCTAACTCCACCACTATCCATAATGGCTAGCTTAATCCTAACCTTACCTGAACCCTAACGCTAATGAACCCTATCACTAGCATTAAGTTGTACCTGTAACTCTAACACTAACCCTAAACCTAATCCACTTAACCCCAACCATAGCCATAACCCTAATACCACTAACGCTAACTGGAACACTGACAATAATGACTAACACTAACCTAAACACTACATCTAAATCTATTGGCTAATCCTAAAAACACCTAACCCTAAAACTAAACCTAACCGTGACCCTCACCTGAGCCCTAAATCTAACCCTAATCCTACACCTAATACTAATCTTAAATCTAATGATTAACCCTAAGGCCCCTAGCACTAACCCTAACCCTAAACCTAAGGACCCTAACCCTAAAGGCTAACCCTACCGTTAATGGCTAATGCTAAATCTAACTTGTAACCTTAATCCCTAACCCTAGCCTTAATGGCTAACCTTAACTACAACCTAACCCTAACCCTTGCCCTAGTCCTACCTCCTAAACCTAACCCCTACCCCTAACGGAGATCCCCAACCCTACTCACTAACCCTAACCCTTACTGTTACATTGGAGATATATTTTCAGCCCTTACTTTGTCTTCTTATTATTTCAAAAATTTCAAAATATTAAAAATACGTATTATTTTCTTTTCTTTTCTTTTCTTTTCTTTTCTTTTCTTTTCTTTTCTTTTCTTTTCTTTTCTTTTCTTTTCTTTTCTTTTCTTTTCTTTTCTTTTCTTTTCTTTTCTTTTCTTTTCTTTTCTTTTCTTTTCTTTTCTTTTAAGCAAGAGACAAAAGAGTGGTTGAATAGTTGCTGAAAATTCACTCTTAAACCTGAGCTTTCAAGTTCAGTCTTTCTGAATAATTGCTTACCTTTCCTTCATGATCTCCCATCAAGTATTGTTCTTTTCCCTGAACATGATTAAAGTTTTCACTAATTTATTCTTAAAACATTTATTTGCTGCTATTAACTCCTAGTACTGTTCTACAAAATCCCTGGTGCTCTCTGGTCCTTCTTATGTATTTTTTTGTGTTTCAGTTAAAGCCTAATTTAATTTCTCTTTCCCTGCCTAATCACTGTCTCTGTCTTGCACCAACCTTTTACAGAATTACTGAATCAGAGCATGGTCAAGGTTGGCAGGGACTTGGTTGACAGGGGAAGGCAGAATTGCACACAATACTCCAGGTGTGGCTTGTCAATGCTGAGTAGAGGGGAAGGATCACTTCCCTCGACCTGCTGGTGACACTCTACCTAATGCAGCCAAGAATACCATTAGTCTTCTTAGCAGCAAGGGCACATTGCTGGCTCATGTTCCACTTAGTGTTCACTGGGACTCCTAGGTCCTTTTCTGTAGAGCTGCTTTCCAGTCAGATAGCCCCCAGCATATGCTGGGATGGTTAGTATTTAGATGCTCTTCTGATTTAGCCACTTTGGTTTCCTATTTCAGCTCTCACTCAACAGGTATTTTTTTTACAAGAGAATCACAGTCAATACACTGCCAACTGAGTATCAGCATCAAATAGTGGTTATATCAATAACAGTTCAGATAAGGAGAATCTGTTAACATATAGCAAAACTTCCACCATGAACAAAGAAACAAATTCTACCACATCAGATGTTCCTGAGGCTCCTATAAAGGGTACTGCCTCTTCATCCAACTGCAGCCAGGCTGCCTGGCCAGTGATTTGACTCAGATGAAAACTGAATGCAACACATACGTGTGACAATGAGTATAAATGGTGAGACTTTGTAGGCAGAAAGTCAAAGAATATGTAACATTTACAATTTTATTGCTTCCAGCATGTTTATATCACCTCCATCATTACTGTTGGTGAAATCTTAGAGTGGGAGGAAGATACTCCATCATCACCAAAAACCTATGCACCTCTACTGTTTTTTCTTGTTAACCACAACACTGACTTGCAAGCAAATACAAAATAATAAAAAATAATAAAACCAAAGAAACAAAAACAAACAAACAAACAAACAAGCTTGTAAAAGCTCTTAGGTTTTAGATTTTACTCAGCTTGTTTAGAAAACACATAAATTAGATCTAATTAGTTTATAATCAATCTAGTTGAAGAAATTACTCTTTTGGCTGCTTTCACAGAAAACTTAAGTTAAAAGCAAATTATAGCTCTCTGATTGCTACAGACTCGAGAAAACAACTTCCTCTTTTTCACTCATAGCAGCCTTTTTCTCTATTTTTATTCAGAGCTGATGAGTAGTTTGTCCTGGGCGAAGAAATAGATGTGTATAGAAACTGATTTCAAATTCATTTCTAATAATGTTTAATAGGTAGTAGATGCAGGCTGGATTTTTCTCCCCAGACAGCTCCTTTTTGAATGCCATGTATAAACTGTGATTCAGAGACAAGAGTCTCAGGTGTGAATAATATTTGATTTATGCCTGGCAAGCACAATTGCAGTCATTAAACTGGGCTTTTATGAGGCTCACAGCATATTCATAAGCAAACTTGAAGCAAATCTTAATGGATGATAAAGTCACAAGTTTTACTAAGCTATCAGAATAAAAATGAAGTTACAAGAGAATCAAATGAAATGTAAATAAATTGACAGTACAGAAGAATTAAGTTATCAATTGATCGAAGAATTGTATGTATAAATAGTCAAACATATATGCACAACTTATTTACTGAGTCGTATAGAAAATTAACCACTACATGACAAGCATAGCAGTTGTGGTATAGGTTTGGCTTTAAATTTCTTTTATTTTCCATAATTGTTATGGAATCACTCTGAATATCAGCATTCTTATACAAAAATCCATTAAGCTCTATTTTTATTGTGACATCTGATCTCAGATTAACTTAGTAGCTTTCAGCAGCAGAGAATTGGGGAAGGACAGACAGTTTTGTTTAATCTCATTGGAGAAAGTTTAGTCCTTGCCAACAAAACTATTTCCCCTTCTATTAATATAGTTTAAGCAAACAGAAGTGAATAGAACTTGCCAGCCATAAAAAATGAAGCCTTATTCAAAAAGGGCTATTTCTTACAGGCAAAGGGCTTTTTCCTAAAGGCAAAATCCAAGCAAAGGTTTTGTAGAAGATAAGGGCTAACACAGCAATTCAGGAACACTCTGAGTAACAGCAATGCTTATAAGAGAATTAAACATGTTTGGAAACAAGGGGAATTTGAGCTTCAAAAGAGGAAGCTTTTAGACAGAGGCTGCTTGCTATAAGAAGCACATGCATATTTGTGATATGAAAGGGTTGATTTTCTGTGATCAAGGCATTCTGCATGTACTGAAGGACAGGCTCTGAGGACAAAGGAAAGTGAACATTACTGTTGTCAGGATCTGTACAGGACTAGTTTGCCATGTCTGAGACAGGAAGCTTAGAGAAAGAGATAGGGTACTCCCTAATATTGTGATAATGTTTTCAATTGACTGTCACCTCCTTTAGTTATCTTATAGATTTGAGCAGTTATTGAGGCAAGCCTTTGTAACACTCCTATAAACAAATAAGAGCATATGCTTGTAAGATGAAATTTCTATTAGTAAAGTAACTCTACAGCTGTTCTCTGTTTCATTTGAATCACAGTTGCTAATCATAGCAGCTTCACACACATCTCTTATTCCCTGAAGCAAGCTGACCAACCTATAACAGAGTGAGACAGAACCCTTTTTATAGTGCCATCAGCACAATATTTCCTGAACTTCTAGGGTTGGACATATATAATCAGAAACTGGGTAAGAAAATAATGTAGAACTGCAGGATATTTTCTCATTATGCACATTATAAAAATGGCAATCTTTTTTTACAGCAGTAGGTAGGAAACTTGGGTCCTTTCTTCTTAACTACTGTAATTTTGGTGGCTGAGGGAAGGTATCCAAAACCTCTTCCTTTAGCTTTGTAAATCAGTTAATGTGCCGTAAGAAACACCATGAGAAAATAAATATGTATCCCTAGAGTGATTTCTGCACTAGAACTGGGAGTAGCAGAGCTTGGCTCATTTACCTGCACTTCTGAATATCACATCTTAATTTAATAATTGAGATTAATTTATTGCAATTAGAAAAAAGTAGTTCCTGATCAGTGATGTTCTCATTTAAGAAGCAGAATGAGGTTTGCATCATATTCACAGCTGTTTTTTAAAGAGGTTTATTAAAAATCAAGCATATAATACCTGAGAACCAAACATATAATATGTTGCATGGCTGCTAAACCTTGTTATACATATTTGGGTATATGTTAGGAATCAATCATGAATTTATTCTTTTGTATATGGCCTTTATCTTGACATCAGGGGTGCCCAGAAAACTTATTTGGGCTTGTGCCTGTGACACCCTGTGTAGCCCTGACTTAAGCTGAGAGCTTTAGCCTTAACACCAACCCATTAACTTACCATTTCCAGGCAAAGCATCCCTTGTAGAAGTCTTAGAAGAGGGATGGCCTGTGAGTGAGCATCTGAATTTCCTCTTCTTACTCCCTCTTCTGACTCTTGAGGAAACTCCAGCAGCTGACTAATCTGTTAACCAGTTGCCATCTCTAAGTTGTGACCTGTGTGGGAACGGGCGCATTCCTTCTGTTTCCTTGCAAAGTCAATTGGGTTAGTATGAACTATGGAGAAGAGAATCAGCCACTTGCTACTTCCCAGCTGAGAAGTTTGCATGACTAATGTCAAAACAAGGGCAGAGGCTGGGAAAGGAGGACAGATGTCATCATATGTGGTTACCTGTGATGCAGGAGAGGTGGTTCAACAAATTTGTCAATTCTACAGCCAGATATAGCGTAGAGTGTGGAAAAACATGTCAGCCTGACCTGTAGGTGGAACTCAGAGCAAATACCACAGCTAATTCCAACAGCTGTCTTATTCTGGTTGATGATGTTCTTCCCCTTCAAATTCCCCCCACGGTTTCAGTTACGTGGAGTACTTGTTCGTGTCCTGTGATTCATGCTCTGGGACTGAGCATTGTTAGGCAGACTCTGCACTCTCCTTCAGAGATACTTTTCTTTTAGTTGTGGATGAAGAATTCTGTTTGCAGAGGCAGTGGAATGCTCCATGATCTTTGGACCAAAGGTATTATTTAAATAATAATTGGTGTTGTTTCATTGCTATTAAAAGACCAGATTGTGGGTGTTAGAGCAAAGTAATCCCAGAATCATAGAGAAAGTCATAGTTCTCTGAATATGGTAATAATGAAAGAATGTTACTTAAAGAGGGGATAGTGAAAAGGAAAAAAAAATGCATTCACAAATTGAGAACTGTGGAGACAGATTTTTTAGAATGTAACAACAACATAATTAAACAAATCCTGTATTTACAAATTTAACTTAGTGTAAAATAGTTTTCTAAAATAGAATGAGCAATAGGAAAAAAAATAGTAATTGATTACAACAGTGACAATTTCTTTATGGAGAAACACATAGGAAACATAAGTTGTCTGAGCAATATTATGTTTTTAAAAATGTCCATTCCAGATATTTATACTGCATGTCTGAGTATTTGGGTGGAAGGAATACTACCATTCTCAGACTTTGCTATGTTAAAGGAATTTCCTTAAGTTTTTCCATCCCTTTGATAACACTTGCTGAAATCATCCTGTATTTCCAACGAAGGAGAAGGCTGATAATGCATTTGAGCACAATTTTATTTAGAACTCTCTAGGATAGCTTTCATGTCAGTGATGAAAAGTCTTAGTTACAGATGTCTTCAGGAGGCTCACAACACTGCTCATGGAGCTACTCAGTGTTGCACAGCATGGAAATTTAAAAAAAAAAATCCCTACTCAAGAAAAGTCAAAACAGGAGGTTACTAGTTTAGTGGACAGTTTTGTTTTGAGATCATGGTGAAATAAGGGAGAGGAGAGTCTTCCCATAGAAGATATGTACCTGATGTAATAAAATAAATTAATTGCATGTTCTTAGATACTCTTTAAAAGTAAATTTTGAAAGGAATTGAAGGAGTTTGAGTCAAACACCACAGATTTGACAGTATCTTTCAAAAGACAATGACTACATCCAAAAGTGAAAATGGGAAAAAAGAGCGCAAATGAAAACTCAGGCAAAAAATAAGGGGGGGGGGGGGGGGGGGGAGGAGGAACTATTGTCTGTGATGCTTCAATTTGCATATATTACACACTGAATTTAGAGGGAGAAGAAACAGAAAGCACAAGCCAATTTCAAAGCAAGTCCCAGAGGGCTTTCTCACAGTTACCTTCAAAAGTAAAATGAGCAAAGTCACCTCTTTTTCTCAAACCTCTATCTTAGAGTTCTTCAGGGAGGAAGAACTTTGTATTCAGCCAAATGGGAGCTGCCTCATGACTCCTCTCAAACTGCTTTAGCCAAAATAAAAGCAGTCATGAATAGGGCCACTAAAGTACATGTACTCATACGTTTTCTTCTTTCGGTAAATAAAGAGCTGAATGTAACTACTGGTGCATACTGACATAATTTCAATTAAAATACTTCTCCATTTTTCATCTCTGACATCCACAAATAGTTTGTAATCCTGAGTCACGAGGGCATCTCTGGGAATGGCTGACAGAGCTTTAAAAGGCAAGAAAAACACTTGCCATATAGTGCCTTTTCTGTAGCACTTCTTTAGCAAGGAAAAATGTTTACCTCCCTGAGGACCAACTTCATGTACTTCTGAATGTCAGAGATGATTTTTTAAGCCCTGGGTCTTCAAAGCACTCCTAACTCATCAATTATCACTAGCATCCTGAAAAAGTGCCATGGACACAGAGGCACAATGCTCTGAAGTGGAGTGCTCATGCACTGGACCATGACCACAAAGTGGGGCAGTTCCTTCTCCACCATTAGCCAGTAGCAGGCCATGCCATGAAGTAGAATCTGTCTTTCCCCTCTTACCTGGTCCCTTTTGACTCCTTAACAATTCTGGGACATTGCCATTCTTTCAATGGCCTGAAGTTGTAAAAGAGAATTGAGCACAGAATTTGTATTGAAAACGTCCTTGAAAATGCCTAAGAAATCATATAAGTAGCCAACACAGAGACTCTTTAATTCCTCTTCCTCCCCACAGTCTTCTGGAGACTGCCTCCAAGGAGTTGCATCAGCTGGTTAAAGGCATCCTGTAAAAAAAGGAAGAGAAGCCGTTCACAGCACTGAAATGTTTCTGTCCCACTTCATGATTCAGCAACTACCTCTAAATCAGCTCACATAAGAGAAGCAGTTTGTCACACACAGTGACCTCCCTTGCCAGGGTATGTGGAGGTATGTCCCTCTGCAGACTCCCAGAATCCTTCATCGTGCAGCCATCCCCAGCTACACACCACCTGGAAGACAGCATCCAGGACAGTCTGTGGGACCTTTGAGACTTCTGTCCTCAGCTCCAATTCTAACCCATAAAGAAAGGCAAGGAGTGTTATCTGTTGTGTGTTTTTTGTTGGTGGTGATGGTGGGTTTTGTTTTGTTTTTTTCCCCTGGATTTTATTTCTCTCTTTTTTATTTTCACTTCTGGTTTTGGTCTTTGCTGCTCTGAGACAGTCATTGCAACATGTCTTGCTATAGCAGTATACTCTGTCTCTTCCATTTATGTTTCCAGTCACCAAATTGTTTTAAGTCCTACTCTTATGAACCTGTCCTGGATCAAAGAAAAAACAGGGCTATAGGGCTATCACATTTTTGTTGTTGTTGTTTGTTTGTTTGTTTATTATTATTTGACTGAAAGCAAAAATTCTTGTTCACAGGAGAGAAATATGCCTGCTGAGAGGGATTTTCTGTAGGTTTCTATAACTTGGCACAGGCAATTTTATTTACAATCATAGAAACATAGAATAACCTGAGTTGGAAGGGACTCACAAGGATCACTGAGTCCAGCTCCTGGCTCCACACAGGTCTACCCAAAAATTCAGTCCATATGACTAAGAGCATAGTCCAAAGGCAATCAGGCAATTTAGGCAATCAGTTGTGTAGTTTAATTTGGTGGGACCCAACCTAGGAGAAAAATTGCTCAATAAAAGTTGCCACCACATAGCAGGTTGGTTTGTGCCCTTGTAGTCTGGAGCAGAAAGAGAATGATCTCTGTTTACAGCAATGAATTCTGCATGAGCCCCCTTCCCTCTTCTGAGGAAGAAATCAATGAGTCTCGCTGATCACAAAGAAAATTTTTTATACCCTCTGACACACTTAGGATTCATTCTCCTCGTTCCTAAGAAAAGGCAGTCTGAATCTAGAAATAAGTATTTACTAGTTGTGTGTTATATAGTACATGAAAAAAAAAAAAAAAGAAAAAAAAAAAAGACAGCTGACTGAGAAAAATTCTGTGTTAAACAGAAAAAGAGACCTGCACTCCCAGAGATCTGGGTAAAGGTAAAGACCAAAGTGTACAAGCTTAATATAAAACCTGACAAAAAAAACGGAAACCATCAGAAAGCTATGCTACCAGTCAGGACAGCAGACATCAATCTCATTGTTTTTAAGTATTGTAAAAGCTGAAGAGTTTTACATCTGCTCCACCAAAAGAGGATTCTCTGCGTCGTTCAGGAGAGTGATAGATGTTTTGAATGGGTTGGTGTGGAGACTTCTCCCAAATACATGGAAGTAGCACAGGAGACAGACAAATGTGCTGCTAACCAGCAGCCACAAGCGAGTCAGATGAAGGAGCTGCTATTTCACCAATAAATGAGAAAGACATGAGAAAATGGCCCAGGCTTTTAAACAGGATTAAAGGCCCCTACATCATGTGAACCCAAGCAGTCATAGAAGTGTTTTGCTTATAAGAGGATTCATAGTTTTTTGTTGTTGTTGTTTTTGTTTGTTTGTTTCTAAAAAGATAGTAGTTTTTCTTTAGCTAACTGTGTGATATATAGTCTCAACTCTTTTAACTATGTAGGATTACTCTCAGTTGTCTTTTACTGTAGTGAGGTATAGGTTCCTGTTGCAAAACTAAAGGTCACACATTTCATCGCTTCTGGTAGCTGACATCATCGTAAAGTCTCCCCCACCTCCTCCTTCTGTGTCACTTTCTTCCCCTTCTACTTTCAGTTACCCCATCTTCTTCCCCACACAGCCAAGGGCAAGCATGCTCCCCATTCCTCTTTCCTCTGTGCCAGACATTCTAGGTATTCATCCTGCCCTTTGCAGATCAGTGGCTCTGCGTTCCTCCCATAGCATACCCTATCTGCAGTAATCTTGAACCTCATTACCTTCTTTGTAAACCAGAGGCCTGTCATAGGATGATTCTTGTTGCTAAAGGCTATGAAGAATACAGAAATACTTCTACCAGTCAGGGGGAAAATATAAGATTAACTTTCTCAAAAATCACTCTGAAAGCTTCCTGTTTTACCGTTTCATTGGGAGTACTCAAGAAGGTACTGGAGTGTTTTCAAACTCTAAAATACTTGCTTAATTCTTCCTTCTTACAGTATCATGGAGGTCTGCATATTCTTTCTTCATGTAATAATACTTCTCCCAGGTAAGAGGAACATTTTAAATTGTAAAACCTGTTTTGATTACTTGTGTCCTTCTATACATTTTCATCTACTCAGAAATTCCCTAGTAGTAATTAAACATTCCAGTTGTACAATCAAAGTCACAGAACCTATGTAATATATATTTAAATTATGTGCAGAGACTCTATTAAATATCTAGTAAGTATTTTCTCCAGGTTTATATCTTTACATTACACATACTTTATGTTGCTCTTAAATTTTCAATTTAAATCAATCTTTAAAAATGTGTGTATATCACCTCTGTATACCGTAGAGGACAGCAGTATTAAACTGATAATGGACAGTTTGATAAGGAACAACTGGAGTTTTTGGCAGCTGCAGAGATCACTCTGCAGTTTGGTGTTCCAGAAAGGCAGTGAAAACTTTGCTTTGGGAGAGAGACTGTGAATATCCTCCTCCTTTTTAACACAGCAGAGGTATTTGCACCTCCTTGGACAGAGGACTGCATTTTCAATTGCAAGGAAAGACTCTTCTCCTAGCCCATCAACACCCATTATAACAATGGATACATGCTGTGGTGAAAGTGGGAGAAAAATCATCCCCTGTGTATTAACAGTATATACTTTTGTTGCATGAAGACTTACATGTAATTGTGTTTATTGACTATTTCTGTTAACAAAATCAGCAACAGAACTTTAAATCTGACATTTAATTTGCCATTACATTCTACATTAATTACAGAACAGTTAAATCTGACATTTAATTTGTCATTAAACTCTAGATTAATTCTTCAGTGAGACAGAAAGTGTTTACCTGTTTCTGACTTTCTGGTCATATTATCCTCAGACACCGATATTTACCACACAGTGTGCACTTTACATTTTCTTCAAAACTGTAATGCTGTGTTGTTCTATGAAGAGAATGAACTTAACTTTCAGAAAAGAAATTATGCAACTATCTCTTTTGTGGCAAAATCTCACTACATACACATGCAAGAACCCTTGACCTCTTGCCTGCTGGCAACCTCTGTATGGTAGGCCTTCCTTGGAAAGTGAAATATAGGAAGTAACAGTAATATAAATATATAAGTAATATAGAATAATATAGTATGATAATGTAGGATAACATAGTATAATAATATAAAATAATATAGTATATAAGTAATACAGTATATAAATAATATATATATAGTAATATAAGAATATAAGTAACAGTTTTGTGACCTGAACTCCACAGGACTAAGTGTGTCAGTTTGCAGAAGTAAGTATCCTCCCACACCTAGTGGGAGAATTTGTGTATAAATGCTGGTGATTTTGTTGCTATTATCGTTGTGTTGCCTCTGTGACTTCAAATACTTGGTGTTCTTTTTCAGCTGATGAAAATCTTAATTTCTTATCTTTCTTTTTTAAGGTATTACTGCCAGTGGGCATCAGGTGAAGTCATTTTTCAATCACACTGCATACCTGTCTTGCTATTTTACAAACTCTCAGAAAACTGACATAAAGGATTTAAGAGTTTTTTGGCAAAAAGGTGTTGCTGAAGTGGTGCATGAAGTATACTATGGCCAGGAAAAACATGACAACCTTAGTCCTAAATACATAAATCGCACCAAGATGGATATGAACAAATGGACCTTGCAGTTGTTAAATGCAAGGATTGTGGATGAGGGACAATATACCTGTATTATACAGCACAGAGACAAAGAATCACCAAAGGTCATACACAAATCTGAGTGTTCACTGAGCATCATTGGTAAGTAATCTCTGCTAATTGACATCTGTTTTTGTTGGTGGTGGTTTGATGGTTGATTGGTTGGTTGATTCTCTGTCACTTTGTTTAGTCCAGAAACTTGTGGTTGTGTCCCCAGGCCACTGGAGATGTACCTGCACTGGAGCAGAATTTCTAAATATCATTCTCAATAGAAAATCCTCATCTCTGAATTAGCTAGCTCTGAATTAGTAGTACTATGGTGAAAGCAATCAGAAGAAGTAGAAAATAAAGAAATAATTTGTTCAACATTGAACATTCCTGACTCCCACCCTATCACATTTTATAGTGGAAACCATTCTGCCTTCTTTCTGTTGCTTCCTACAAGTTTTATGGCTTTTAGGACCCCAGAAAATACATGTTTTATTTACATCTGATGCACTGTCTTCTATTAAAAGCAATAGTATTAACATTTACTACTAAAACATAGTATTAGCATTGTTGGAGATAAATCACAATTGAAACAAAAAGATCTCTGCAAACACCCAGCTATTTTATGAAGATATAAATTGTAGGGAAAATTAAGAAAAGAGCAGCTCATATGTGGAGGAGTAGAAAATCATATGCTCAGTTAAGGGAGGACTGAAAATATCTCTGAAGAAAAAATGCAGGCATTGATGAGACTTAACTTGATTTCTTTCATGTTAAAGGACAGAAAATCTTTGGAGGGATGGGGTTCAGTGAGGAAGCAATATTGTCCTAATATGTATAATACTTTAGTAATTCATAATATATATTCATAATGTTTTTCTATTTTAAATTGCTCTCTTGGCAACCTTTGTTCATGTGGCTGTG
This sequence comes from Netta rufina, assembly GCF_964035555.1. Taxonomy (NCBI): domain Eukaryota; kingdom Metazoa; phylum Chordata; class Aves; order Anseriformes; family Anatidae; genus Netta; species Netta rufina. The sequence goes on from NC_140123.1 coordinate 124,247,480, forward strand.
TTTTCTCTACTCCTAGGATAGTGGTAGTTATTAGTAATAAGAGCTTCTAACTTCCACTGGTGTTCTCAGACCTCAGAATACTGCTTCAAAAGAGAATAGGCCATGTGTAACAGCAGCCAGAAACAGAGTACCAAGACTTCTGAGCCTATTTAGTAATGTGCTACCAGCAGATGTTTCCTCAGCCCACAAACAGATAGAACGTCTAGATTAATTCTGGTTCTCCCAGAATTTATTTTCATGACAAGTATTTTCAGCAAACTTTCAGACCTCATAATTGGCACTCAGTATCAAGATCTCTAATTTAAGAGCTGCTTAGTATCAACCATTCAATTAATTCAACATGTTACAGAAGTCTTATACATAAGCATTAAAACTTTTCCAAACCTTTAATTTAGGAAGGTTCTTTTACGCTATTTGCTGCTGTGTTTCTTTCAAATTACTTTCTGTTCAAAAAGCTCCCAAAGGAAGGAACAATATGGAATTCCATGAGAATAAAAAATATTAAAATAAAAAATATTAAAAAAAAAAATGTTGAAATGTGCCTGTGCTTATCTACTCTTTCTTAACTAGAAACTTACAGCATGCATAGAGAACTTTTTTGTATTATGGAATTTCACACTTTTTGTATTATGGAATTTCACTCTTAAAATGGACATAAGAAAGTTTGACTGCTATACAGGAATTAAAGGACAATCACAGAAAACTATCTAGACCACTTGATGACCAAACCTATTCCAAAATACCCAAGCACCTTCTAATGTAGTTTATGCATCTACTTCATATATATTCCATCAGGACAATACATAGGTAAAGGTATGTATATTATATGAATTTTATAAAGCCAAGATTATTTATATAAGAACAATGAACACAGATCATTCTCCAGAAAAGGTGGGTTTCGTAATGGAAAACTTTGACTCTTAAAACAGACAAGGTAGGGATTTTGTGGACAAGCTGCTTAACTGGAAATTCTGATTTTTCTGCTACAGCATGTATGTAGTGCTTACTCTGGATTGATCAATACCTTATTGATCTTATATATCTTATTGAAAAGACTAGGAAAGCTATTTAAAAATAGGCTCTCTTCAAATTCTTGATGGTAGATCCAATGCCAGAATACAGACTAGAGTTTGTGACCTCATTTTATAGAAGGAACACTGAAAAGTTTAAAAGCATGAACAAAAGCTCTACTAGAATTATCTGAGGGCTGGGAAAAAATACAGTCCAAGTAGAGATGTTGAAAGATGAATCAATTACTTTTTAACAAAGAAGACTTTAAAGAGTCTTGTTTTCAGAGTATGGGAACCTAAAATATACATAAAATAATATCTATTTTAAAAGGCTAATTAATTCATTGAAGATATAAAAAAAGTCAGTGGCTGGGAAGCAAGTGAGTAAGCTGCATTGTCACTTTAGGATGCAAAACCAAAACCAGGTAGGGTGATTAAGCCATTGGGAAAAATAATAAAGGCCTGATGGATCTGTTGTGTCTTGAGGTAGCCTACTTGGAAGATGTTATCTTTAATTACAAATATTGTCCTGAAATATGCTTTTCTGTTAGCAATCCAGATACAAAACTCACACATAAGTAGTGCACACTCTGCATGCAAGCATCATCACTTTTCAGTAAATTAAGCTTCCCTTCCAGAAGCCATGAAAATGAAAGTGCTTTGATAAGGGTATATCCCCCTATTTCCAGTTGCTTACTGTCAATAAGATTCAAACTCTTAAGTCACTTGGATGATATGGCAAGTTTCACAGCCATGGATTACCTTTCTGCCCTCCCCATAAAATGCTAAGAATAAATACTCCAGACCAGGAGCTCAAGTGAGCAGTCAGATAAGCAAGTCACACCTTGAGGAGAAAAAGGAGGCTTGAACCCTCCCAAGGGACAACTTAACTACATTTTAGGGTGCAAACAATATGTTTTTTTGTTTGTTTGATTAATTGATTGATTTGTTTTTCCTTCTGGACTCTTCCAGGCATTTAATAGACTAGATTAAATCTGTTTCCCTATGTACTGGCATAGAACAAACAAAAGCAACATGATTTTAGCTTGGAGAAGAGGAGAATGAGGGGTGACCTTATTTATGTTTGTAAATATGTAAAGGGTGAGCGTCAGGAGGACAGAATGGGTGTAAGCTGGAACATAGAAGGTTCCGCTTAAATATGAGACAAAACTTTTTCATGGTGAGGGTGACAGAACACTGGAACAGGCTGCCCGGGGTGTGTGGAGTCTCCTTTTGAATGTCTAGAGACATTCAAAACCCACCTGGATGCACTCCAGTGTGACCTGATCTAGTTGTTCCTGCTCCAGCAGGGGGATTGGACTTGATGATCGATCTTTCAAGGTCCCTTCCAATCCCTAACATTCTGTAATCATATTTCTTCCTCCATTTATATTAAGGATTCACTGGGGCAAGGATTACAGTATGGATCCAACACTTTGAACATGTATATAGAAGAGTCAGACCCCTTAGGCTCATATTTTTCTAAGAATATTTTGCCCCATCTCCAATATTTCTCCATGTTGTCTTTAGCACAAAAATACTTTGACTCTGAAATACTTAAGTGTTTTCAATGAAGTCCTGAGCCTGTTACTTTTTTGTTTTCATTAAATGATCCTGCTTATCCTTCATGTTTTATGTTTACACAGTCCTTTTTTTACCAGTTATTTCTTGCCTTGGAAACTTGGCTTTTTAAAGCAACAGGCTTGTTTTTCATTGATTGGGATGAGTATGCAGTGTCACAGAGTAAAGAAACCTGTACTGTAGTCACTTCCACATTTTAAGCTGAGCTAAGGGAGGCCTACGTTTCAAGTTAAGATGAGTGAATTTCTTTCAGCTGCAAAACAATCACTTGTAATATTGACAGACACCAAGGATGTGTCTACCCATGACAACACTGGACCTTCAACTTACCTCATCTGAAATCCCTCAGATAATTTATTTGCACACATTTAAAAATTAGAGGTTTGTATTTCAACTCATAATTAATCAAGAAGTTGAGGGTAGGTACTACTGTATCTCTCATTCCAATTTTGTGCTTAAGCAGGCCTGAAAGTTGTCCAGCTTTGATTATTCTGAAGTGTCAATTGGTCCAAAGAAGATGGGAGAGATGGAGTCTCACTCTCTGGCTGATCTGACCTATGACATTGAAATGTCCCAAGGTGAAGGAGAAGCAAGTCAGTGTATGCAACAAAAATATAACAAACCCTTCTTAGGACCCACATTGCTTTTCTGAGAAGATTGTTTAGATTTGATTATGCCTGAAAATCTCAAATAGTTGACAGGAACTGTCACAAGATGTGGTGTGTCCAACTCATGATGCTTTTTCTTTGCTCTGTTTCAGCCAACTATAGTCAACCTGAGATAACACAGCTAACCTCTGGGGAACTAAAGCCCAAAGAAAACTTGAATCTTTCCTGTTCTTCCAGCGGAGGTTATCCAGAACCCAGGCAGATGATTTGGCTAATTTCATATGAAAACACAACAAATAGGCATATACATCACATGGATGTCTCACAGGATGCTGTAACAAAGCTGTACAATGTTACCAGCAAGCTGAATATCACAGTTCCTACAAACATCCTCACTAATATTAGCTGCTTACTTCACCTTAGAGAGGAGCTGGGGAGCCTTGTCTCAGCGCCACTAGTGATCGGTGAGTCTTCATTTGCCAGTTCTGATTTTTGCATGCGTAGGAGATGGGAACACTGCAGTAGAAATGATCACAGATGGCAGCATAGTCAAGGCAGAGAATAAACTCTAAGCAGCAGTATGGTCTAGTTACAAGGGTTGTATGTTCTCCATCCTGTTCACTGATAGCCAAGGCCATCAAATTCCTTCTCCTTATCTTTCCATGGGAAGCCTTATTAGAGCAGGGAGTTGGCACAGGGAAGGAAGACTACTGCTACACTGTTTAGAACAGGGCATGTTCATCCCTTCCCTAAATGCTGCTGCAGCAACAAAGCAACCTGGATGCCAGTATTAGGCTTCAACCAGTCTCTGGAGGTGACATTTCACCGTTAAGATAGAGGTTGCTGCATCACAGAATCAGAGAACTGCTGAGGTTTGAAGAAGCACCTGGAGATCACCCCACACAAAACAGGGTCAATAGGTAGCTCAGGGCCTCATCCAGTTGGTTTTAAGTATCTCCAATCATGGAGACTCCACAACCTCTCTCAGCAATCTGTTCTAATGTTTGACCACCCTCACAGTACATATGTTTTGTTTTGTTTTGTTTTTCTGATGTTGAAGTGCTTGAGCTGCTATTCCTAATCTCTCTTGATAGAAAGGCTGAAGGTTGAACAGAAGAGACCCTTGGACCAAATTTAGCTCACAGACTGCCAAATAGACTGCACTGAGCTTAAATGTAAAGACCATGAAACTTTGACCAGTCTCAGAAGCATTCCTGGTGGTTTTCATAATATTTGGCATATACAGTGTGTATTCCAAAATGACCATTTAGGGATTTTTTTCTCTGGGATTGTGGTGAGGGGTTTTTTTTGTTTGTTTGTTTTTTTGTTTGTTTTCCAGACACCTCTTGTAAGATATGTATGTTCTGTGCCATCCTAAATATTCCCTGATTTATTAATGACTACAGTTTCAGTTGTGTTTAGGTATTCTTTGTCTGCCTCACAGTTTGCTACTTTTACTTTTCTAGCTGAATACTGTATGCCACAGTGATCCCTCGTGGATCAGGGTTCCATATGAATGACCCTTTCTTTAGACTAAAAATGTATTTTATTTATTGCTTGGGATAGGAAAACATCCAACATCTTTTGATTTTTATTTATTTATTTTATTTATTTATTATTTTTTATTCATAAGCTATAGCACAAACACATAAAAATAAAGATGCTTCCCACTTTGGTCATTCACCTTGCACATCTCCTTTAGTGTTGAAGCTGTGCTTCAACTCACAGGAACACGGAGCCCAGAGATGCTGGTAGCACTGCAAGAAAGCCTGCTAGGGAAGTACAGGCTTCCCAACTTAACACTTACTGCAGATGTAAAAGAGGATTGCAACTCATTCCTAAAGAAGTTCCACAGAGCAATTTTCTTCATTTATCTTTAGCTAAAGGGTTAAGTCATCAGTGCTATATATAGTAAACTGCCTCTGAAGTCCTTACATGAAAGTAATGTAAATATTGTAATGTAAAATTGTATTGTATTATAATTGTAAAATATATATATAATACAACATATTGTATTGTAATTGTAAAATAATATAAATATATACATAATTTTAATGTAATTAACATTAAAATACAATTCAGAAATCTTTTGAGGTTTGCATAGCCTACATGTTGCTCAAGAGTAATACCATCAATAGTATTAGCCATAATTGTGCATCCCCCTCTTCCCTGTTCAGTTCTCTCCTCCCTTGCTTTATGAAAGTAAGCCACTTGATAAATAGTGATGGTGGGTAAGAAACCAGCAATTCTAGATAAAAAACAACTTTGATGACAACTGACGCTGTATTTGTTGCTATCCCTAGCAACCAAGACCTCAAAAGCGCAATAATCAGAAATAGAGGGAAACTCCCTTGAACTCCTTGCTTCTTTCACATCCCTTATGGCTTTTCATTAGGCTTCAATCATCAGTTCCAACAGATACCAAATAGTGAGAAATCCCAGGTTCTTGAAATTCGCACAGTAGCACAGAGTTGCAGTAGCACAGCAGTGGCCTCATAGGCCCTTGTATTAATCAAGCTGCTTATTTCTCATGTTATCCAAACTTCAGAAATAATAATTTGCCTTACTGTTGTTGATGTCATTTAGCCTTGGTGGACTTGCTGGTTATTGGAAATGGAAATAAAGCATATAGATAGTGATTATTTAACATTATTAAAGTACTGTAAAAGTAAAGGATACTGAGGGCCTTTCCCTAAACTTTTAATTCACATAATTTTGAGTTAGATTGGTTAAGCCAAATGTCACCAAATTAAATCTTTGTTGTGTGCATGTCCTCTGTTTTCTTATTCAGAGATACAGAGAGAAGAAATGGAACAAGGGAAGGTAAATTTCTTTGGCCCACTTATAGCTGTAATTATACTGATCACACTTCTTCTGGGTTTTGTGATATTGAAGAACAGAAATATCTCATCTACCAGCCAGAGTGAGTAATTACTTCTTATTCAGCTTTACCTATATATAGCTGCTGACAGAAAATTGGCTTTTATGCTGGACTTAAATTAAACTTCCTTGGACAATTTAGTTCCTGCAACAATTTAGTCTATCCAGCATATCCAAACATTTTTCTCTTATCTCCTCCTGCAACCATTTGTCCCTCTTCTTTGTGCTGTGTGAGATTGTCATGGCACAAACATACCATTTTTTCCTGCACTTCCATCTTTTTAATGGCTTATTGTTAGATTTGGCACTTTATAAATCTTTCTTGTCCATCAACATTTATAAGAAAAGTGGAGCTGGAAGAAGGATGAGATGAGGCTTCTGTCAAATGCAAGTATCACTGTCATCAATGAGGTGAAGGATCCAAGGCATTGTTCCACCACAGGCTGCCTAGTACTAGACTGGAAAAATTATCATATACCAGAACAGAATGTGATCTTTGTTTTGAATTTATCTGTTTTGTTGCAACACTAAGTCTCAGCAGTCCAGGGTTTATTCTGCGCTGAAAGGGCCCTTATGCTGGCATCAAAGTCTATCCTTCCTTTGTAGTAAGAAGGAAATTCATTCCTCACAGACAGTCCTCATTCCTCACAAAGACAAAGATCCTGAGGCCAACCTCATTCTTCCAAATTCTAAGATAAATGGACATGTGTTATCAACACTCTTTCAGCTCCTATTTCTCATGTTTCTGTAAATCACACATTCATTTATTTTAGGTGTCAGTCTACCAGTCTAGAAGCTTGAAATGGAGGCCAACAGCCAGAGTGTTGACTGGGAACTATCTCTGCATACAGTGAGGCCCGAGGTCCCATAGTATTGGATGCTGTGCCACAACAAGAATCCTCTCCAGGTACTCTGCAGAACAACATGCAACATGTTTGTCTGATGACTGAAACCTACTATCCAGTGTTCTCTTTTATTTTTGCTACAGAATGGTAGCAAGTACAATTTTCTGCTTGTCTATTTGACTTTCTTCCACCCTTTGGGAAAACTGTGCTAATTTAACGGGCTTTTAGGCCAAACAAGTGCCAGTGCTCTCCTCAGTCTTCCACATAATTCATTGGCAAGCACATGAATTTTCCTGGCTCTTGGTGTGCTTACTCTGTCTGAACTCCTGATAACAGAAGAGTAGAGGTAATGCCACCTTGGAGCATCCTGCACCCAGTGTTTTGTTTCACTGCCACATGGACTAATGTATTTTTGCCTTCTGTGATACTGCTCAGAAATGAAGAACTGAATTTAGTGAACCCATGAAAACTGGAAAGAAGAGATGAACCCCTTGCCATCCACATCCCACAGAAGAAGGGTTCTTCCTTTCTTTCAGCACAGAGAGATGCAAAGACAATGCCTTTAGCAACCAGACTGGAAGGAGGATGGTGAGATCTGAGGGGCAGAGATCTTCCCACTTTGTCAGTAGTAACAAATATCCAGAGAAGCACAGCAGGAGCTGCTCCAAATGTTATAAGGACAAAAGAGACTCATTTTATTTTTGCTAGGACTCCTTCACAGTCTTGACAGGACCACAAAAAACTTTGCTATGCAGTTAGCAGCACTACTATTACTAGCTAAGTGGCAGCTTTTTTTAAGGGCAGGAGCTGACTTGGAAAAATCCTGAGTGTCTGCATAAGGAGAAACTGTTTAAAAATCAAATAATTCCCCAAACTTGTGCAGTTCTTCAGTCGGATGGTTGAGTTTGATCCCTGTGACCTTTTTGCTGTACCCTTCATTATGCACTGTAACGTCATTAAATCTTGTCAGTGAGAGTCAATGAAGAAAGCAGAACAGGGTGGATTACAGAAGGAAATGTCTCAAAAATTGAGAAAGAGTTGGGCCACAGTCTGTGAATCGTAACAGTCACTGGAAATATGAACAGAGGCAGTGTATTAGTCATGAGCCATAAATGCTTTGGGCAGAGCCACTGTGGCTTTGTACTAGTAACTTTCTTGTAAAACTCCACACCGGAAAGAGGAACTTCAGGACACTTCCCCACCTTCTGAGAAAGTCATGCAATTCCTATAGGATATTTGAAACTAGAAATAAGCTGACGGAAAGATTTGTTTTGAATATAATTTATGGCTATTCTAATTACTTTTCTTTACTGCCATTGGAGCTTATTATGCCCAGATGGTTAGTATCTCTTACACTTTGTTCATCTGTATTCTGACCAGATGCTGTACTGCAGGTTTTTCTGGTGGATGTAAGGAAATTAAAGCTTGAGTTGTCACTTATTTGTATATAAATTTATCTAAATGTATCTAAATATAAATTTAGATATACAAAGTTAAGCTAAGCAGATACTGAGAACATTTTATAAGTAGGTTGTGTTCCAGTTTGGTTGACTATGTTCTCCCTTTCTTAATTGTGTTTCAAAGTGTAAAGATGCACCAATTCATACATGATACTGTGCTCAACTATAGGGTATAGTTTTACCTTTCAGAACAGGTTCTCTGTTTCATTTAAAATGTGCTAGTTCTGCAATTTTGAACAATCTTTGCACTTTATATTCTTTAACACCACTGACATCTTTCAGGAAGAATGCAGTAGAACCGAGATAAAATTTTTCTGAGGTCTTAATTGTGTTTGTAAGCTTGACATTTTCAACATGAACGAGGACATGAACATCACATTCACAAGACAAAATTCAGCTCAGAGTTACACTCTATGGACATAAATTCTCTATCATTTCTGCCAGTTACAAATATTCTTTTATTTTAAATGATGTTAAGAGTTGCTAGATTCCACCTGTTTTTACCTCCATTTTCACGTGGATAAGAGAATTTGCATGTCTTTTTGAGTTAGCAAAATCATTTGGGAGTCTGTTTACTAAGCTATTTACACTAACATCACATACTTTCATTCAGATTAGTATCATTCAAATTATATGAAAAGTCAAAGGTTTTATTTTTATGTAAGAGTTTATATTTGCTAGCAAAGTTATTTAATTATATTAAAGTATATATATGTGTATTATTTTTGTGATATATATATATATATATTATTTTGTGTGTGTGTGTGCCAGTGTTTTAATCTCCTGACATTAAAGCAGTGTATTGGGGAATAATGATATCCTGTGTTCTAGGGGAGGAAATGTTCCCAGAATTGCTCTCAGAAGCAAGTGAATAAAAAAATATTGCTGCAATGACCAAGAACAATACAACTAAATGTTTCATATGTTCATTCATGGACATGCACAACTCTGTGTATGCACACATCCTTGACTTGCTGACCTATATTCTTCAAAGATAAGATACAAAATTACAGCCTGAAAACTTGGCCTTTTGATTCTATTTGGTAGGTTGTCAAATACATCTCCAGTGTGTCACTCAATCTCCTCTAACTCTTGGTTAACATTTGATTCCCTAAACAAAGCATGCATTAAACTGTCAGGTGTACTAACTCAGGAAAATACTCACTAGGTTTCTGTTGTCCCTCTTGATCTTTTTAACTCATGCTGGAATTCATTTTTTGTTGTTTTGTTTTGCTTTTTTTTTCTTCCAAAATTTCCCTTCCCACTCAACTGATTCCCCTCAAATCCTCATTAACATAGAGTCTTGTCTGAACAACACAGAGAGCCCACATTACTGCTACAAACAAGCCCTGTGGGTCTCCAATCTTCCATATGACTAGACTCACTCATGTACCTATACACTCTTGAACTCACAGCCTCAGAACTCTCATCAGTCCTGATGTGCTGCAGAGCTGGTCAGCTTTAAACACAGAGGGTAGAAAAAAACATTACCAACCTTTCATGTTTGTCCACAGTAAAAAACAATAGCCAGCTTATGGAGAAGATATCTGGAAAGTTTTGCTATGTCTCAGAGTCCTTCTCAAACATATTTGCTTAACCAAAAAATAAAAATAAAAATCCTAGCACATGGCAATTCAACAGCTTTTCCAAGATGTCTTAAAAAGGTATGTCTTTTTTAAGAAGACATGTCAACAGCTTTTCCAACATGTCTTAAAAGCCCCTCAGAGGGGCTTTTGACCACAATTCATTGACTACTATCACTCTACTATCACTACCAACAGATATAACCAGACACACACACACATACACACAGACACACACACACACAAAAAAAAAAAATGTCACACAGTGGGTTAGGTTTCTTTGTTCATAATAAGTGAACTTGTCTGTTTCCCCTTTTCTCTAAGGAGGAAATAACTTGCCATCCCTCTATTTGAGGCTGCCAAATTCCTTTTATTACCTTCTCAGTATCCCTACCTCTTCTTTTCTTGCTCTTGAATTAATGATCCCTAATTGCCTCCTGTACCTAAAGGGTGTTAAAAAGCAGACAGTCTTTAGGAAAAATCTTAATTTGTATTGATTCAAATGCATTAATCCTCTGCACCATCATGGGCAGTGAGCACAGTAGGAAGGCACAAGAAAAGTGTAGCTGAAGTATTTGCATTTTTGTCTTCCACAGCAATACACTCAGATTTCCAGGCATTCTCCTTACCTGCTTTGTAGATTTCTTTTTTTTTCCCCCCCTTTTTTTTTTTTTTTCCTTTTGGAAGCATGCATTAAGTCATTTAGCAACTCCACAAAGATGGCAAGCAAACAAACGAGCAGACACTCATTACATACCACAGCATGGAAGAGCTTCATTTAAAAAAACTTTATGTTTAGGTGTAACATTACAGAACTGAAAATGTGAGAAAAGACAAGAAAATCCAATGTCCTAAGGTAGAAAAATACAATAATTAGGCTAAAGGTTGCAATAGATTGCTTCAGGTTCACTGATTAAATGGCAGAATCACAGAATCACAGAATAGCTGAAGTTGCAGTGGACCTAGGGAGACTGCCTAGTTCAAGCAGGACCACCTGGAGAAGTCTGCCCAGGACTGTGTCCAGATAACTTAATTATTTCCAAGAAAAGAGATTCCACAACCTCTCTGGGTGACCTATGACACTTTCACACTAAAAACAAAGGTTTCCTGATGTCCAGTAAGAACCTCCTGTGTTTCAGTTTGTGTCCATTACTTCTTGTTCTGTCACTGGACACCTGATAAGAGCCTGGCTCTCCTTCTTTGCACCCTCTCTTCAGATATATTTACACATTGACAAGATTCTCTTTGTGCCTTTTCTTCTCCAGTCTGAACAATCCCAGCTCTCTCAGCTGCTCCTCATACAAGATACTCCAGTCCTTTTCATCATAGTGACCCTTCAGTGGATCTGCTTCAGTAAGTATTTTTTCTACTTGTGAGTTCCAATTATACACAGTACTCCAGCTTCAGCCTCACCAGTGCTGAACAGAAGGGAAAGATCACCTTTCTCAGCCTGCTGGCAACACTTTTTCCTGATGCAGCCCAGATACTCTTGGCCTTCTTTGCCACGAGGGCGCACTGCTGCCTCATCTTCAATCTTTCCACAAGGACAACCCTGTCCTTTTCTGCAAAGCTGCTTTCCAGCTGGCCTGCCTGAGCCTATACTGGTTACTCTTCCAAAAATGCAGGACTGAATTTCCCTTTGTTGAGCTTCATTGCTCTCTACACCTACCTGAAAGGAAGTTGTGGTGAGGTGGGGGTCAGCCCATTCTCACAGATAACTAGCAATAGGACAAGAGGGAATGGCCCCCAGTTGCACCAGGGGAGGTTCAGTTTGGAGATCAGAAGAAATTTCTTCTCAGATAGAGCAGTCAGGCATTGGAATGGGTTGCCCAGGGAGGTGGTGGAGTCACCATCCCTGGAGATGTTTAAGGAAAGGTTGGATGTGCTACTTAGAGATGTGGTTTAGTGAGTAATATTGATAGTAGGGGGACAGTTGGATCAGATGATCTTGGATCTTGGTCTTTTCCAAGTTTATTGATTCTGTGAAACTAACTTTCACTTGCCTTTCAGTTTGCCCAAACTACAGTCTGTTTCACACCTGCGAGGGCTAACGCAATCCCTGCGGGATGTGTTAGATAGAAAAAGGACTGTGACACTGAAACAGAGGAGAGCTTACTTGCACCGTTAAATGTAATACTGTATCCAGAACAATAAGTAATATTTCAAAAAGAGATTAAAATAGTAAAAATTGAAACGAAGTGAAAAGAAGTGACTATGGCTCCAGAAAGCAGGTTTTTTAAGTGAAGTTTATGGAATTTGACCTATGGAGATGATGAAGGAGAAAACAGAGAATGGACTTGATGAATCAATCTAGCATTCTGATACTGGAATGACTAGACGGATGAGAAAGATGGGAGAGATCCTTCCTTCCAAGTGGCTCTTTGGGTAAACAGCACACAGTATTCCAGGTGTGGTCTCAGTACTGCTGTTACATAAATCCAAGACTGTGGAGCTGAGCAATAAGGAAAGAAAAGATGCTCTGTGGTATATACCCTTATCACTAGATAGCTTTTTTGAAAGAAATAGCAGTGGTCTGGTTCACAATGTCCATTACTTAATTTGCCTGTGGTAGCAGAGTGCATTGTCACTGAGGCAGAAATCAAGCTTTTCTTATAAGACCAGACATCCAGTAGAGGACTAATATTCAGGAACCTTCTTTCTGCAGATTTATTTATTTATTTATTTATTTATTTCTATCTGGAGTATTGTACAACATCCACTCTCCAACTACTGTTTGAAGAGTGTTTCAGTTGAGGTCTGGTCAGATCTTACTAAGTGAAATTGGTACAACTATACTGATGGATAACAACAGAAAATATGGCCAGTCATCTTTGACCAGGTGTATTGAAAAGATCATTTTTTAAAACAAACCTCAATTCCTTCTACTGTTTTAGTTCAACTACAATAAGAGATGTTCATTACACTTAAAAGGTAAAGGTATTTTTTATGTCTTTGAAATCATGGGAAGGCAGGTTAGAAGTGCTCAGAAGTGATCACTAGATTGTATACCTAAGCCTTTGCAGAAATTCTGTTAGAGTATAAGCACAAGGAGAGCTTTTCTGCTCAGGTCAATATTTATGTCCTTCAATTTTATGTAAACACCTAGAACAGAAAATGTGTAAAAATAACAGCAATACAAGAAGAGAGTAGGTTTTAAACAAAATACTCAAATGCTCTATCAGGATGACACTCTGATATATCAAAACCAAGCTTCTTCTAAAGTAAAGCAGAGTAACTTATTGATCCCAGAATATTTGTCTTCTCATACCTGTTTTTACTACTCCTTATCTTCCTCTTATTGGCAAAAATTAAGAGGAAAACTAGATTCAAGAGCATCGTGTTTTGGGCATTCATCGGTGGGGGAATTTAGCGGAGCAGAATCCAACTAGCCTTTCTAAAACCTGACATGCACATGCACAACAGAATGAACACACTAAGGAAGATGCAGTCACATCTAATGATGACAGCCCCTTGCTGTCTAGAGAGGTCTGGCAACCCTGGGAGAGAGTCAGCCCTCAGGTAGGCCTGGTGACTTTGTCCAGCCAGGCCTTAAAAATCTGCATGGATGGGGACTGGTCAGCCTCCTGGAGCAATCCTCGCTGACTGATTGCCTATCCTCATGGAGAAAAAGTTTTCCCTTATTCCCAGGCTGAACCTCTCCTCTTTCAATTTGTCTGTTATATCTCATCCTCCTGTCATGTACCACTGTGAGTAGCCTAACACCATCTTCTCGATAACCTCCTTGTAGGTGTAGGAGGGATATAATCCAGCATCTGTTTCACCATCTCTTCTCCAGGCTGAACAAACCAAGCCCTCAGTCTCCCCGCTCCAACCTCATAACTTCCAGGGCAGTCTTCCATCCAACTTGTTTGAGTTTATCCATGTCTTTCATGTATTGGGGATCAAGGGCTGTACACAGTCTTCTAGATGTAACTGAAGAAGTGTTGAGAGGTAACACCACTCCCCTCACAATGGTCAGTGTTGCCATTAGTGCATCCCTGGATGCCATTGGCCTTTTTTGCTGTCAGGGCACTCTTCTGTCATTAACTTAATTGACAGAGAACATTTCACCATTATCTTCCTCCCTCTCTTAGTATTTTTGACAGCAGCAGCTAACACTTTTGGACATGAGGTATTGAGAATTTATGCATTCACCCTGCCAGTCTTTGATGGCCTGTTAGTTTTCTTGTTATTTCTCCTCTTTCCAACTGGTTTGAAGCCAATACCATATATCTAGGCCATTCTCAACCTATTATTTGTAATTTGTTCTGTTCACAGTTTTAGGAACTATTCATGTAAAACTAGAAGGTACTCAGACGATACAAGGGAAAGGAGATTTCTTTACATCAACAGAACAGTAAAGCAGCCCAAGCGGGAAATGAAAAAAAAAAAAAAAAAAAAAAAAAGCCATGGCACAAGACTGAGGTTTAAAGAAAGGAAAGGAATTATAAGGCATGTTTGAAAGTAGAAAGATATTCAGACAACTGAATACAACAGGGAGAATTGAACTCATACAGCACTTGAGAACCTGGATGACAATATATCAGAGACAGGGACAAAAACTCCCTAAGGGGAGAAGTTCCTTTTTCATGAAATTTATAAACTCTGCAGGTGAAGATTGCAGTTGATAGAAAGCAGTTTTCCTCAGAGGGAAAATGTTAATAATTCAAAGTATAATCTTGCTCTTAAAAGACAAATAATGAAAGGAACATATCTGTTAAAAAAAAAAAAAAAAAGTGGGGAGGGGGGTAATCCAGTCAACATGTTTAATTTCAATTGTGTTAGTACTATACAATCCAAACAAAATAATGATCACAATTAGAACATACTAAAAATCAAAATAATCCTTTTTTGGATTTTAATTATTTGGAACTCCCCATGCCCCCCACCCCCAATTTCTAAAGACAGTTTTAGAAAATTATTTTCACCATTTTCAAAGTCTGTTGAAATTTTCCTACTGAAACTTAAAGGCTTCTCTGAACAGATTTTTTATTTTTATTTTTTTTCTGAGCTAATTTTAACAGACCTAAAGAGAAACACTAGGAGACTGCTTTACCAGAGAGTAGAGGTCTGTTGGCTTTGATTAAATAGCAATTCTGCTATATTTAGACAAGTATCAGTATAAGTACTGTGTTTGTTAAGCTATGTAGTACAGTGCAACTCTATTGTGTGTACTCTTCTCTTTCAACTGTATTTTCTGAATCTTTTATTCAAGCATAATTTCAGAAAAAAATAACAATGTAAAAAGAATGGGTAATTAAATATTGGTGTTAAAAGCAAGAAGGTCGGAGAACAAAATGCATCCTAAGAGTCTTCAGATGGCATAGCTGTGAAAAAAAACAAGAAGCATAGCATTAAACCCTTTCAGTTTATACTCTTAACACTTTATACAATAGAACATCAGCCTTTTGAGATGTGAAAAATCCATTCTCTTACATGTTGCTATTACAATTTCCAACCATCCAGGTAGGTTGATCCTTCCTGTAGGGGAAGGATCCTGCATCTCTTTTATCACACACTCATAATAACTCTCATTGTGCAACGTAGAGTGGTATTGCTAGAAAGTGTGACACTGAGTAGGGGTGTCACAGTGACACCTGAAGCATTCTTTTGCAACTGCAGGCCAAAAAAAATCAACCTACAAAATTACATTGAGGTCATGTTCACTGGGGACCTTGACATCTTTAGGAAAGATAATCCTTATGGCAATTACAAGGTATGGTAGCGAGCAATGGAGCAGACGTAAGGCTCCATCGGAATGAAGCAAGTATTCCTGTGATTATGGACTTTTAGCAGCCAAGTTTTGCTCTCCCTGCACATTTTTGGAGGTAAACTGAAGGGCACACTGGATTTACAGTTTTGAATACATAACTATGACTATTTATTTGGCTTTATACAAAAATGTCACCTACTTTGTACAGGTCTTCTGTGGGATATTTTGTCTTTGTGTACATTCATTCTGTTGTCATGCAAGCAATATTTACTGAAGTTTTTGCTTTGGCAATAATTGAAATGTACTTTAAAACTACACTCCCTTTTCCTCCTTCTCCCTTTCACATGTGCATCAAACAAACAAACAAACAAAAAGGATAGGAAGTGTCCTACCCTTAAAGTCCTGGTGGTTCCCACTTGAAAATAAATAAGTGAAAATTTTGAATGGAGATCTGGCCTGGAGTTATTTCCTACTGCCTTTCCAGGAGACTTTGATATGGGGAAAAAAAAAAAAATCCTGTGAATTGCAAATGACTCTGCAATAGGAAAATTGTTACCTTCAGTGAGGGATCAGTGTGAGGGCCCATCTAATTTTGTATGTGTCATATTTATTCTAGGGAGGAGCAACTCACTACTGAAATACCCAAGAAGAACCATAGCAAAAGTTTAACAATGCCTACAGACAAAAGGTTCAAAAAGAATCAGAAGGACTGCTGACTAGCTGAAAATTCTAAGGAGTTCATTTTCTGCATTTGAAAATAGATAGGGAAAAAAATAAATTAAATTAAATTAAATGGCTGTTACAACTAGCTGCAAACTGATTTATAATCTGATATAAATGAGCAATAGGCAAAGCTTGGAATATTCTCCAAAGAAAAGCTGGAGAAACATTTAGAAAACTAACATTGCAGAAAGGCATCTGTGAAGGCATTGTTGTCTTTGTAGCACTGAGGTATGTATGAGGGCAGATACAGAATCATAGAATATCCTGAGTTGGAAGGGACCTGCAAGGATCATCGAGTCCAACTCCTGGCTCCACACAGGTCTACCCAAAAATTCAGACCATAATACAAAGAGTACAGTTCAAACACGTCTTAAACTCTGAAAGGCTTGGTGCCATGACCTGGGGAGCCTGTTCCAATGTCTGACCGACCTCTTGGTGAAGAACCTCTTCCTGATGTCCAGCCTGAACCTCCCCTGTTGCAGCTTGACATCATTCCCACAGGTTCTATTGCTGGTCACTAAAGAGAACAGATCAGCGCCTGCCCCGCTACTTCCCATCGTGAGGAAGCTGTGGGCCGCCATGAGGGCTCCCCTCAGCTTTCTCTTTTCCAGGCTGAACTGGCCTAGTGACCTCAGCCACTCATCATGTGTCTTCCCTTCTAGGCCCTTCACCACCTTTGTAGCCCTAAAAATTTTGATTGGAGCTATCTAGGTATTTAGGTGCTTGTTTTCCTCAGCATCACTAATTCCCAAGAGAATTAGACAAGTAATATCACTCTTTCCCATGACAGACCTAAAACACAGTTAAGTAATTTGACTGAAGGCATACAAAAAGTCTTTAAAAGAGCAAGGTACAGTATCTTGGTCTGAGAATCATGCCAGTGTCTGATCCACAAGGCCATTCGTCCTTGTCTTTGCCAGCTGTTCAACAGATGATCTCAATCACTGCAACTGCTTTTTTAACAGGAAATCCTGTTCCAGGCTGTACTTAAGCCAAGGTAAAAAAGGGATGTAGATGTCTCCGAGTTGCAAATCTGTTACAAGCAAGTTTTTAATCTGAGTGAACTTTGATCTGCAAGGGAAAAAGAGCCCAATGGAGGAAACAAATAAGTCAGAAGCTTAGAAGTAGCAATTTGGCAAACATGGATTAAAGGATGTATTGATTTACTGGTTTAAGTATTGTATTTTCTTGTCAGAATATGCTTTTTACTATCTAGAGCAAATATCCCTGCTTGTCAGACATCTAAACAAGAATACTTAATCTTTTATTAATACTGCATCTCTTAAACAAGCCATTGGCATCTCCATGGCTCCTGGATCCTAGACCATAACACACGTACAGTCAGTACACAGCGATGTTAATAGATTTTCCATAGCAATCCCATCGCTGTTCAGTTCCCAGCCACCTAAAAAAATACACTGCATCAGCAGTATAGTGCAGATACAGCTGGTAAGTTTAGTGCCAGGAAGCTGTCAGTAGGCATTGAGAACCAGCTTACTAACCTGATCAGGAACTTTTAAATTTTACTTTGATGGGGACAATATAAACAGCTTGCCTTGTAAATTATTTCTTGAATCATTTGCATCCATGAGGAATGTGCTTCTCTGTGCGTACATCCGTGTTGTTAATTGATGCCTCCAGCAATTCCATCCCCTGTAAAAAATAAATAAATAAATAAATAAAAATAATAAAAATAAAAATAGAAATAGATCATGTTATCTCCTCTTTATCTTACATGGTCAGGCCTCCTACTCAGTATACCTGCATCAGCACATTTTTTTCTGTGCTGGTCTTGTTGATCCATACCTTTGACAGCTATTGATAAAAGCTAGCTACCACCAGGTGATGAAGTGTTCATTACCAACAAGCAGTATGTGTTGCCAGGCCCTCATCTGAGGAATACTGCATTGCTTTTAAACACAATCCTTAAAACTGCTTGTGAATTTTCTGAAGTAACATTGTTCATTAGAAAAAGCTAATTTACTGTAACCATCCACGCTAGTGAGAAAGAACAGCTTTTCATAAATTAACTCAGTAAAAGTCTGTGAAAAAAAAAAAATACGAGGTTATGACAGCTGAATTTAATGTTTTCATAATGAAGCCTTCTTTTTCAACTGGAAAATCTTTTTTTTTGTTTCCAATATTTGTGTTTTAAAGGGCTTAAAATGTTCAGAAGCTCAAATAAAAAAAGTGGTTTTCAAAATCAGCATAACAACATTTCAAATATCCCCAATCTTTTTTTTCCCAGAGACTATTTCCCACAGAGTTTCTATTCACTATGTTTTATAAGCTGAGGGTCTTCATGCCAGGAAGAAAATATACTTGAAAATCAGACCTTCATAGAAACAAAAACAACAAAAAAAATATACTTGAGACTCCTTTGTAAACTTTACTTATTTAATTAAATGTTATCTCATGGATGCCTATCCAAATATTGCAAATCAGGCACAGGCACTCTTCTAAAGCAGTTCATACTACAGTCTTTGCCAATAACTTTGCCTATTTTCCAAACATCTGCTTCTGTTTAGTGTGATTCATTTAAAATCACAGGCACTGGCAAAATGAATGCATTCCATCATGCCCTTTCCTGTACTTTGGTACTCTAGGTGTTATTCAGACTTTCTAGATCAAAGAAAGAACAACTTCGTATTTCAGTTCCAGGGTATGAAATACTGCAAGAGGAATCTGATCTATCCATACAGTAGTATTATGCTATTTCTAGTTTCATTCCTGCCTGATGAGGGCAAGTGAAGAAATATGTAAGCACTTAAAAGCATAAATTGAATTTGAACCTCGAGCACTTATGTTTAATATGTTGGACAAAACATTTTTGGATTGCTGTTGTCAGGCTCTGTAACCAGTAAAGAGTTTCTTTTATACTGACTGCATCAGTACAGCAACGTACAACTTCCCAGTGGGAGATTTGATACTTAGGGCTCAGAGAGTCAATCAGAGTCTGCAGTAAGGCCCAGTTTTAAATAAATAAATAAATGTTACTGCATTGTCTAGCTGCATGTGTTTCAGTATTTGTGATCTTACAAAGGTGGACAGAGTAGGTCTGTAAATACATAATTGTTGCAAATGTTCATTCATTAGAACACAGGACTGAATGTTGAGTATCTCATCTCTAAAATGGGAATAATGATACTTCCTAGCCTGGGTAGGTATTAGTCTCCCTTTTGGGAAATCACAGGGATTTCGCTACAAAGTCACATTTTGCTGGTCTTTTTGTCTATAGGATGGGTTAGTCCATTAATAATATGCTAATAACAAAGTATTTGTCCCCTTTAAAAATTAGATCTTTGTTGCTGTAAAAACAAGGTCCACAGAAAAAGGAGCAGTCTCCACTGTTGCCAGCCCTTACTGTCTGATTGCGTGACTTGGCTTTGCACCTCAACTCTCTGCACATTAGCGTCCCTGATTGCTAGATAAGGTAATGGTCCCCCAAGCTACAAAAGCGCTTTAGCATCCCTAGACAAAAGGCACTGTGGAAGCACAAAAGAACTGTTTACATGAGTTAAAAAATAACTTTTAACCTTTGATCTTGAAGATCTGTTTCACATGTGCACCATATGCTCAATGGCCTAACAGCTTCAGCTTCACTGTTTTCCTGTGGATACACTCTTTGACTTCACAGCCCTTATGCTTTTAGCTTGATGGCATCCGAGGTGTTTCTTAGCATTCATATTCTGCCAGCAACACATATGCTTTGCTCCTCAGGATCTGGGAAATTTGCTGCATTCCTTTCTTTTCAACACTAATCTTTGAAGAAGTTAACCTTTGAAGAAACCTAAGCAAACAAACAAGAAATCCCACAAGCATAAGGGATTTGCAGCATGTTGAAAATGCATAGGGGTGGAAAAACAACTCTGTAGTTGTCAGCTGAACCTGATCCAAACAATCTGATCAAAGATGATAACTCGACTTTGTTTTGTACAGAAGACCTTTGTTTATACATCAGGTGCTTAATAAGGGGAAACCATTAGCAACATTTAAGCAGCTGGTCTAAAATAAGAAATATGATGTCTAGAAGAGAAGAACAGTAGCCTACAGAAGAAATTAAATTTTTATAGGACTTCTGGTGACAAAGGAGATTGTATGGAATGTAGAAGGTTTACTTCAGGGCAGAAGATATATGAAGGATATTTTGCCTCTAAGGGTTGGAGAAGAGTGGCTGGAAAGTTGCCCGTCAGAAAAGGATTTGGGGGGGTCTGGTCAATAGCTGGCTGAACACAACCCAGTAGTATGCCCAGGTGGCCCAGAAGGCCAGTGGCATCCTGGCCTGAATCAGAAATAGTATGGCTAGCAGGACTGTGGAAGTGATTGTCCCTCTGTACTTGCTGCTGGTAAGACTACACCTCCGGAACTGTGTTTACTTTTGAGCTTCTCATTATAAGAAGGATATTGAGTTGCTGGAATGTATTCAGACAAGAGGAATTAAGCTGGTTAAGGGACTAGGAAAGACATATGCGGAGTGTTGGAGGGAAATTGGGTTGTTTAGTCTGGGGAAAAGTTGTCTGAGGGGAGACCTCATTGCTCTCTACAACTACCTGAAAAGAGATTGCAAGCAAGGTGGGTATCAGTCTCTTTTCTCAGGTGAAAAGGGATAGGATGTGAGGAAACAGCCTCAAATTGTGCCAGGAGTGGTTTAGACTGGATATCAGGAAGAATTTCTTAATGGAAGGGATGGTTTGGCATTAGAACAGGCTACCCAAGGAACTGGAGTCACCATCCAGGAGGTATTTAAGAGACGTGTGGATGTGATGCCCAGGGATGTAGTTTAGTGGTAGTTGGTGGTTGGACTTGATGATCTTAAGGATCCTTTCCAAACTATTTGTTTTTATGATTCTATGATTCTTGTATGTGTTTTAGGGAACATTGTGGAGCTATAAAAAGAGCAGGAATAGAAATAGGAATAGAGGTAGTAATGAGCATGTTACATATGCATTGTATAGTGATTATGCTCTAAAGACTAAAAAACAAAGACCATTTGCCCAAGCCAAATGGACATAAATAGAAAGAAAACATGAGAAATGAAACAAAAGAGTAGCCTCACACTTTGAAAACTGCAAAGTCACTTCAAAATACAGGACAAAGAGAGGAAAAGAGAGGTTTTTGTCCCTCATCTCTCCATCTCTACCTTCCCCATTTAGCAGTCAACTAGCAGTCAGCACTTTCTTACTGATGAATCAGTCTCATATCCTCATGCACTAAACGCACCACTCCATCTCCCTCTCCTTCCCTCATGCCAGCTCTCCAAATGTAAGAACAGCCATGCTCTATATTGTAGGTCCACTTAAGAAAACAGCATACTAGCTCTGTAGGCCAGTGGTAAACATGGGAATAGCCCGAGTGTGGTTCAGTTCTCTCCGTTAGTTCAAGTCCTCCGTACAGTCAAGAGCAGTCATCAGTGGAGACTTCTTTCATGAGATTGCCTAATCCCATTTTGAACCCATTCATAGTTTTGTCCTCTTGCCGTCACAGAATCACAGAATGGCCAGGGTTGGAAGGGACCTCTGAAGATCATCTAGTCCAACCCTCCTGCAGAGAAGGATCACCTAGTGCACATTGTGCAGGAAGGCATCCAGGCGGGTTTTGAATGTCTCCAGAGAAGGAGATGCCACAACCTCTCTGAGCAATCTAAGCCAGTGCTATGTCACCCTCACAGTGCCCTCTCATATAATCAGCTGGAACTTCCTGTGCTTCGGTTTTGTGCACATTGCCTCTCATCCTGCTGCTGGGCACAACTGAAAAGAAACTGTTTCAATCCTCTCAACACCCTCCCCTCAGATATTTATACACATTGATGAGGTCTCCCCTCAGTCTTCTCTTTTCCAGGCTAAACAGGCACAGTTCTCTCAGCCTGTCCTCTTGAGAAAGGTGCTCCAGTCCTCAAAGCATTTTTATAGCCCTCCTCTGGACTCTCTACAGTAGCTCCATATCCCTCTTGTACTGGGGAGCCTGGAACTGGACACAATACTCCAAGTGTGGCCACACCAGGGCTGAGTACAGAGGGAGGATCACCTCCCTTGACCTGCTGGCAGCGCTGTTTGAATGCAGCCCAGGATACCATTGGCTTTCTTGGCCACAAGGGCACACTGCTGGCTTGTAGTCCACCTGCTGTCCACGAGGTCTCCCAGGTCCCTCTCTGCAGAGCTGCTCTCCAGTGAGTCACCTCTCAGCCTGTACTGGTGCCTGGGGTTATTCCTCCCTAGGTGCAGGATCCTGTACTTACCCTTCTTGAGCATAATAAGGTTCCTCTCATGAGGTTGCCTCTCAAGTTGTATCCATTGTCACTGAACTACACAATGTGTTCAGAAAAGGTACTCCACACTTTTTGGAGTTCAGCACTTCTCCATATTGTTTTACTTGCTTCCCAGTCTACTTCTTGTCTTATGGGAAGTTCCTTATTTGCTTTTTCCAGACCATTCATGATTTTGCAGCCCTCTATCACAACAGCCCTCAGCTATCTCTTTTGCAAAGTGGACAGCCTATTTAGTCTCTCCATAATTACATAATTCCAGTCTGCTGATTATTCTTAATCCTTTACTTTGTACCCCTCTCAGTTCCATTAACTTCTTTTTGCAGTGGGAAAGATCAGAGCTGAGGACAACTTTCAAGATGTGGGCATGTTATAGTCTTCCCATGGCATCTACAAGTCTACTAGACTCAACAAGAACCTGAAAGGAAAAGAAATGGTAGCTGCATAGCAACCAGTTATAATCACTGCAAGTCCTTTTGTACTAGACAAGTACTTCTAAAAATAAAATAAAATAAAATAAAATAAAATAAAATAAAATAAAATAAAATAAAATAAAATAAAATAAAATAAAATAAAATAAAATAAAATAAACAAAATTAGCAACCACCAAAAAAAAGAATAAAAAATTAAGAGAAACATGCAAAACAGTCATCTTTGCCATCACCCAAAACAAATAGGCAGCAGAAAAATAAATTTGAAAAACATTGCTAACACCAAGCTATGCTGCCAAATGTTTTCTTCTGCCTTGCAAAATGATGTATGTTGATTTTATTTCAACCTCCAAACAAAGTAATTTGGGTTCTGGGAAAGTCAAAAAATTAATAGCTAAAATACTTTCTAAGTGTGGCAAGTGCTGCATAGAACAGCAAAAAAAGCTACAAAAAAATAAAAAGCTACATAGAACTACAGGCCTGTCAGTTTGACCTCAGTACCAGGGAAGCTCATGGAGCAGATCCTCTTGAGAGTCATCACACAGCACTTGCAGGGCAAGCAGGCGATCAGGCCCAGTCAGCATGGGTTTATGAAAGGCAGGTCCTGCTTAATGAACCTGATCTCCTTCTATGACAAAGTGACGCGCTGGGTGGATGAGGGAAAGGCTGTGGGTGTGGTCTACCTTGACTTCAGCAAGGCTTTTGACACCGTCTCCCACAGCATTCTCCTCAAGAAACCTGCTGCTCTTCACTTGGACTGGCGTACGCTTCGTTGGGTTAGAAACTGGCTGGATAGCCGGGCCCAAAGAGTCGTGGTAAACGGAGTCAAGTCCAGTTGGAGGCCAGTCACTAGTGGCGTTCCCCAGGGCTCGGTGCTGGGGCCGGTCCTCTTTAATATCTTCATCGATGATCTGGATGAGGGCATTGAGTGCACCTTCAGTAAGTTTGCAGATGACACCAAGCTATGCGTGTGTGTCGATCTGCTTGAGGATAGGAAAGCTCTGCAGGAGGATCTGGATAGGCTGCACCGATGGGCTGAGGTCAACTGCATGAAGTTTAACAAGGCCAAGTGCCGGGTCCTGCACCTGGGGCGCAATAACCCCAAGCAGAGCTACAGGTTGGGAGATGAGTGGTTGGAGAGCTGCCAGGCAGAGAAGGACCAGGGAGTGATGGTGGATAGTCGGCTGAATATGAGCCAGCAGTGTGCTCAGGTGGCCAAGAAGGCCAACGGCATCCTGGCTTGCATAAGAAACAGTGTGACCAGCAGGGCTAGGGAGGTGGTCGTCCCCCTGTACTCGGCTCTGGTGAGGCCGCACCTCGAGTACTGTGTTCAGTTTTGGGCCCCTCGCTACAAGAAGGACATCAAGGTGCTTGAGTGGGTCCAGAGAAGGGCGACGAAGCTGTTGAGGAGCCTGGAGAACAAGTCCTACGAGGAGCGGCTGAGGGAGGTGGGCTTGTTCAGCCTGGAGAAAAGGAGGCTCAGGGGTGACCATATTGCTCTTTACAGATACCTTAAAGGAGGCTGTAGCAAGGTGGGGGTTGGTCTATTCTTCCACGTGCCTGGTGACAGGACGAGGGGGAATGGGCTTAAGTTGCACCAGGGGAGTTTTAGGTTGGATCTTAGGAAGAACTTCTTTACCGAAAGGGTTGTTAGACTTTGGAACAGGCTGCCCAGGGAAGTGGTGGAGTCACCATCCCTGGAAGTCTTTAAAAGACGTTTAGATGTAGAGCTTAGGGAAATGGTTTAGTGGGGACTGCTAGCGTTAGGTCAGAGGTTGGACTCGATGATCTTGAGGTCTCTTCCAACCTAGAAATTCTGTGATTCTATGAAATAATGCAAAGCAAGTGTAATGATAAAAGACTAAAAGAGAAGACAAGTGGTAAAAGCAGTAAGCGTGACTACAACTGGTGGAGGACTACACAATGATCAACATAAAGCAAAAGGTGCAATTTCAATGTTAAGAGTACAGAATACTGAAACATCATATCTGAGTGCTGTCATTCAGTCATCCCAGACTAAAAAACTATGAAGTGATTATACTGATTTTTGACCCTCTGTAATAACAATTAAGTTATGTGTAAAGTGTTTGCTGTAGTTTTAAAGTTGAAAATGTATAATAAATTGAGTAGCTAGATTATGAATGCACTTGTATCATTCTTTCTAACCCAAAATCCTAGAAATTTGAGGTGAACATTGAGAAGCGAAAGCATGAATTAATGTCTGATTGAAATTTGATTATACAAATAGGGGACATTTCAAGCTGAAGAATGACTTAAGCTTACAAAAGAATTTTGAGAACCCCTAAGCAAGGGCTAACCACTTGCAAGAATCTACCTCAAGTTAATTCATGTGTTCTGGGTTATTTCTCAGAATAGTTTCAGGAACCTTCAAGGAACAAAGACACTCTTTAGGGCCATTTATAAATATTTTTTTTCTGATGCAGGTATGTCCACCTTTCTGTTCCCATCTAGGCCCCTCAGTTGTGATGATACTAAAGATTGTAGGGCAGTACAGGGAACAGGATTAAATGTATATATATATATACATATATATATATATATAAAAGAAATACATATATATATAAATGTATTTAATTAGGTTTCTTCATTCAGATGAATTAAGACAATTTCTTGTCCATCCCTGCAACTATACTAACACAGCAAAGAAGGGTGAATAGGGATGTGGATGAGTGCTTAGGGCCAAGGGAGAAAAGTAAGAATTTCTTAATTTTGTGCCTTCGCTAGGAGGATTTTCAAGGAGCCACAGTCTTGTCTACAGACACTGAAGGAGATACATCTGTCATAGTGCCTTTTGGCCACAAGAGGAATAGACTTGAATGCTTAGTGATATTTGATATTCATCTGTGTATCTTGTTAGGCCCTTTCTGTCTATTAAATATCCAGAATGACTGGTGTCACAATAATAGGCCCATATACTTTATTTCAATAGTGACCTAGTTGTCAAATTACCTGTCAGGCAGAGAACTGGATGAAGCCGTGAAATCAGTTAGTTAAACTGGCCAGTTGCTGGCAGATAATGAGGTAAACAAGATCCTACCAAGATTTGTTACAGACAATTAGGCCTGGTTATATGGAAAATGGTTTTCAAATATCCAGCACTAAAGATGTGACTAATAAATCACTGCCTAGGAGGAGTGGAATTACTCAGTCCTGTAACTATCTGAAAGTAGTCTCTGCAATACTGAATATGGATATTAATTCAAGTGAGGTGAGTTCTATTTGCAAAGATGAGGCAATACTCAACCAAGGGTGTCTTTGGAGCAGAGAACTTTCCAAGAAGTAAAATACTTCCT
The DNA here is from genome assembly GCF_964035555.1 of Netta rufina. Lineage (NCBI taxonomy): Eukaryota > Metazoa > Chordata > Aves > Anseriformes > Anatidae > Netta > Netta rufina. Next base: position 124,273,890 of record NC_140123.1, read on the forward strand.
TAATTGAGAAAGTTTTGTCATAGAACCTAACAAGATGAATGTAAAAGAAAAAAAAAAAAAAAAAAAAAAAAAACACTGCAACATCATATCATTTTAAATTTATTTTTATGTTTTTAAAAAGAAACAGAATCTACTTTCTGATGTACATTACAGATACTATATCATCCCATTAGCAGCTGTGGCTCAAAAGACAAGATTAAATATTTCCTTTCCTTAATGACTAGATTTATTCAGAAATGGCTGAACCATTTGCGTGACCATTTGACAGGAAAGCAGAGGTGGTTAATGAGAACTTCATTAAGACTGATGATGAAACAATACTGTAATAAAGGCATAAATTCAGAGTGTGGGAGGATGCAAAGACAGGAGTAAGCACTGCAAATGTGTAGTTTGACCTCTTCTGTAACAGAGACTGTGAGGTTTGAAATAAATGTCTAGCTTTTAAAAAAGAAAGAAAAAAAAATGTTTTAAATTGAAGAGATTTTCATTTCAGGAGGATGTTGGTTATTGTTCTGTCAAAAATTTGTCAATAATACTTATGAAATGTACTTGATTTCAAGTCAAATTTTGCTTAAATTCAAATTCCAATAAATGTCTCTTGTCATACTTTTGTTTTTTTATGTATCTGATGCCCATTTCTGAGGAGTTAGGAGTATACCCATATATTTTTGCTTAGTTTGGAATACCAAACAGGTGTGTTTGCTTTACTACCATAAAACCGTCTTTTACTAAGAAACTGAAGATCTCTCTATTAACTCTTTTTTTCCTCCTATTTTGATATCTGAAAACTGTGATAAACGAACATCTTCACCTTCCTTTTTTATAAACTAAACAAACCTGTTTCTTTAAAAATTTCACTGAGACCTTTTTTTTTTTCCCAAATATTTAGTAATTCTCATGTTCTTTTTCTTGCTCCTCTCCAGTTTTAAGGCCATCTGTCTTAAAGTGAGAACACTTGCACTTGATACACCATTCCATCTGTTGTCACAGCCGCCCAGATACAAAGGCAGAATATCTTCGATTTATAACTTAACTATTTTCTGTGAAGCATTGTTCAGGTGAACTTGATGTTCATCTACATATCTACTGAGATTTCCAACTGCTTTTATAGCAGTTCCGGAATAAACCATAGTGAATACATGTACAAGTGTCAATGTGTGTGGATTTCTTATCGTGAATAACCCAAGCAGAGATGAAGAGATTGAGTAGTTCTGAATGAATGAGTGAAATTACCGAGGCAAGATGAATGGGATTTTGCGTTAATCTAAAAAGATAATGAGAAATAGATTCATTCTGGTTTATTTTTTTTCCATCCAGACTATAAAGCCCTGACTGGAATGCCTTTATTAGGAGCAAAATTGCTCCATGCTCCCTCTCTAGTAGTTAGAGTCAGGCACTTCCAGGGGAAGGTTGAGATCTTGGTAGGGAACATTACACTTTCACTAACCTTCTGTTATATATTATATATTGAGTATCCTAAAGGAGCTGCGTTACAGATCACAGCTTGCACTGACAGTTCTTCATCTGACTATTGTTATTAGAAAAAATGAGATAAAGCAACTATTTTGTAGAAAGGTAGATCTGTGATTTTTATGGAAGAATGCATTAGCATTCAGCGTTTACTATGGTAAAAACTTTCACTTACAAAGACTGTAGGAAAAAAAGAAGCTATTAACCTTCATCATCATAAATAATTAACCATGATAGCAGCTGTACATAAGATCCATCTCTCAGTTAATGTTTATCCAGACAGATAATACCTGAACTGACCAAAACCAAACACAAATCCCATGGCACACCGAAGTCAATCTGTCAAAATCTGCTTACATGTCTAACTGCATGAAAAATAATCGACTCTTTAAATAAATAGCATTCTAAAATTATTTTTTTGCTTGTGAGCTAATTAAGATCCTACAGCTCTTTGAAGGCTGTTTATTATTTGGAGTGCAAATATAGAGTGTTACAATTTGGGGAAAGATCCTGTGTGCAACACAAATGTGGAATAGAAATTACAAGAGAAAGGATTTGCGAGAAGAATCCAGAAAAGCAAGACCATGTGACTGTGGCTAGAAATCTTGTTAAAATACAGCACTTCAGTGACATGTTCTCTTCATAGAAACAAAACAGGAAATCAGGGAGGACAGAAGCTAGGGATGCATGAATGAAGATCAAGAGGCTTCTCAAGAGTAAACGAGAACTCAAGTTCAGTTTTGACCTTGAAATTTTTGAATACACATATATAGGTTCTCCAAAAGCACCTCTAAAAGGAGGCAGGGGTGGGGTGTGAATTTCTTAAGTTATTCAGCTGTAACTTAATAGTCTTCTAATTTCAATGTGTTTTCATTTTTGTTTTTAATCTTAAAGTATAATTTTGCTCAGGTTGTCAGAGCTGAAGGGATGTTAGGGACCCTCCTTTGAAATTAGGTTTGACAGTTCTCCATCCCAACACTACATTTGCGCTAATTGCAGACTGGCACAAAAGGAGTAACCTTTTGCAGACCTGTGGACTTACTAATCACTATTGCCTCAGGGAAAAGTGGTACCCCTGTGCTTCAGTCTGAGGCAAGAGAGGGCAGTATGTGTGAGATATATTTTTTTTTTTCTGTAGCTCTTCTGAACCAAATTTTGGAAATATAGAGAAGAAATACAGATGTGAAAATGAGGGAAGACAATGAAAGAACTAATATTAGAAGGATTTAAAAAAAGGACTGAGGTAGCGGGGGGGCAGGAGGGGGGAGAAAACTGACTGAGGAAAGAAGGTCAGAGAATACAGGAGGAGCCAGCAGGCAGCCAAAGCCTAGTAAATGTTGTCTTCAGTTCAGTTATTGTGCTAACATGGGAAAGCTTTATCCTCAGCAGCCTGTCTTTTCATGCTAATTGTCTCTTTTCATTTATGAGCAAACACAGATATTGTTCGCCACAGTGATTTCTAAATAGTTGTTAATGGGCTCTGGAAATGAAATATGGAAAGCAATTCCTACCTCTCAGACTTATTTTTTGAAGCTGGCAGCATTCAGGGGCATATATCAATCACCACTTCCATTTTGACTGGCTCACATCTGAAAAGTTTTCTTTGCAGTCATAAAATGTGGATATGAAATTGTTTGATCCATGATCCTGAAGCACTAAGATAACTCTATGATGAAGGAAAACAGCTTACTCGCTAAGCTGCCCCAAATAGGCTAAATGTGACTTACAGATCCAACAGATGCAAGTACAGAGTGATAAACAAAGGAGATACAACAGTTATAAATCATATTATAGAAAATTCATTGCTGAAAATTACAGCAATAAAAGGTTTTAAGAAGAGTGTGCTTAGACATGATTAATAGAGTAATGTTCTCTGTGTGCTTCTGCTTTGGTATTCAACAAATACCTTGGAGCTTTTGTTTTGTTGTTTGTTTGTTTGTTTGTTTGTTTTTTCATACTCCCCAGGGCAGGTTATTCCAGGGTTGCTCAACAAATAACTGCTGAAATGATACCGCTTAGGCTGCTTGTGTCTGCCAGAGTAGCCCTGCCCAACTACACAGATCCTTTATAAGAAAGCCAAGGAGGGAGAAGAAACCCTGTAGGACAACAAAATAATAAGTGCCTGTACCTGAAAAAGGAAAAGGAGAACAAAAAAGATGAAGAGACAAAAATAAATAAATAAATAAATAAAATAAAATAAAAGAATGGACATCAGCATCTATTTCTAGATCTTTACATGAGGAACACAGATCCCCCTCCCCAGGAATCAGAACATTACAAAATGAGTTTGAAGGTGATCCTGGAAAATGTTCATGCAGAACAATTCTGCAGTGGCAGCAGGAGGGATGGACTGGATGTGAACTTACTCTGGGTCTCTTCCATCTCCAGTTTCTATGAAAACAGTCACCATTCTGTAGAAATATGGTAAATATTTAAAAAAATCATAGATACAAACTAAATAAAATATATTAAATAACAAGTTCAGCCAACTTAATCATGACTTTTCAACTTTTTGAAACAAGACAGCAGGGAGGAAGAAGGAACGGGCTTAAGATTTTCAGTCCTCTTTGTTTAAGGCTAATTCACATAGGACACACCTTCATGAGACTCGTTCAATAACATTTATGGAGCTGGGCTGGAGTTGTTGTTGGATTGTTCTCAGTCCACAGAGCTGCTGATTCTACCCAGTGCACACTGGGTGCTGTCTCTCTCTAGCAGCCTTTAATTCAGATTTTGCTTTGTTTGTATTTCACTCCTTAGCTGGATCAGTAGATATCATTTTGGGCAGTGTAATACCGGTCCAGTCCTTGCTGCATTTACTCACCCAGAAGAAACTACACCAAGTGCTGATTTCTTTCTTCATTCCTGCACTGAACAAAACAACATCAGTTATCCTCCAACAGCAAATCTGCTCCTCTGTAAAAGAGCCATGTGTTGCAAATACAAAGACTTCATCATCCTCAGCAGGGGAAGAGGAATTTTTGATATAAAAAACACAGAGCTCTGTATTTGAGCACGTGGTGCATCTATAAAGTCTAGCTGTAGTGAAGGGACTTGTGTTCCATGGGACAGCCACTAGACAGTGATATAGCCTCACTTACACAGCCAAAGTATGTCAGCTTCACACACCACTAAATGCCCTATCTGGCATTTCCTTCACAGCCTAACAACTCAAATTTTCTCTGAATCCTAGTCAGATCTCCGCTTGCACGTATTCCTTCTGTGTACTCATATCATTCAGTCTCAGCAGAGAGGAAGTCTTGAAGCCTTTTCTTCTATAAAAATCCAAGATGAGGAACATTCTGGGATAGAGGGAGACAGGAGTATGCCTTGCCTTTTATGATGTGTCTGGCCACTGGAAGGAAGACCTCAGTTTTCTGGGTTGTAGATCTTCAGAGTGCTGTCTTCACACTATCAGCTCAGCTTCTTTTATTAGCACTAAAAACAACTTAAGAAGATATGGCAGACATAGTTTTTTTTCCTATCATGTACTTCCCTGGACTTATGTAAGAGAACAAAACAAAGGAGAGCTTGTTTTATGCTTTATATCTATAATTCTCTTCAGCACATTGGGGCCTGGTCACAAGGCTAAGCCATTGGTAACGTGGCTCAAATTTGGACTCCAGCTTCCCAGGCAACTGGCTCAAGCCAGTTGCACCCATACCTGTAGCATTAGGCATACCTCTGACAAGCACCAGCTGCATCATCAGCAAGCTTTGCTGGAACAAGCATCAGACTTTCCAGTTAGGCCATCTGACTTTGTGCCTTGCTATTTAGCCTTCATGCCTCACTCCTGGCCCCTTCTTCTTCTCCAGCCACATGCACACCTTTTGTAAGAGGCACAGATAATAGGCTAACTTACTGGAGCACCAAGCCAGTCCTAGCTGCTGCACTTGAGAGCTGCAAGAGTTCTGTTTGGGAGGTCACCTACATCTCTGTCCAGAGTTTGCTAGTTAGAGATATGGATGTAATTGTCCTCTTAACCCTCTGCAGAGTTTCTGCAGGGAAATCCTTCTGTAGCCCCATTTGTGGTATTATTTTGTCCTTCGCTCCCAGTAGGGACCTTCAATGCAAGAACAAAATGACTATATGCAGAAAGCGACCCTTACTTCTCTTCTGTATAAGCTGTCACCTGCCTGGTTCAAATCAACACAACTTTACCATTCCCCATGCTTCTGTGGGACTCCATCACCTCATGGCATCTGCACATTCCCTATTCCCGTTACTCAGTAGGAGATTAACATGGAGAGGAGAAAGTCATCCTCACAACCAATGTGTCTGCGATGTCCTGCAACAGAGATATTATCCCTGACCAGAGGCCATCAAAGGCAGCATCAAAAGAGCTGACAACTTACATGAGTTGGTTCAATTGTGCCTCTGTTTGCCTTAGTGCAGGGCATAAGTTGTGCTACATGCATAAATCCACAGCTAGGCCTAGGTGGCTACAGATGCTACTCCAGTCCATGGTCTCTTCCACAGAGCTAGACAAAATCTATGACATAATTTCCACCACTGGCTAGGCGGGGCTGGTTCAGCAATGAATACAGCAAAATCTGTCTGTCAGATATTGTGGATGAAGTTTGGAAAGGCACCACAGGCATTTTGTGACATCTGGCCTGGATCCTTTACTACTTAAAATGTTTTGTTTTCTTCCATCATTTCTGCCTCTGTCACATAACTATAGCTGTGTGTTTGCTCGAAATATGCAACTCTCTCTTCTTCTACAGTTTTTCCACAGCCAGAGAACAGACTTTAGAAAAAGGGTTTTTTTGCTATGCTCTGGTGTAGTCCTGGAAAATATGATTCCATAAACTTGGTGTACTAAGAAATCTCTAATGTTTCTTAAAAGAAAACTTTATTTTTATTTGGGATTCAAAATATTAACACATTAGAGTGCTGTCTGGAACTGCTAGATTTGCTTGGGTGCCTAAAGATCTTTAATTTAACCTTAACAGTGAATTCTCTGCATTTGTAAACCTTTTCTCTAGAACCTCTTCCAATTAAGCATGATTAAGAGTTATTCATTTACCTTTGCAATCTATAAAATATTTTTTTTAATCTGGAAACTGTAGTCCTCTCATTATGATTATACAATTATACTTTAAAAACTCCTAAGGATGTTGCTCTATTTCTTAAAAAATATATACATATTGTACTGCAGTAGAAATGGGAAAATAAATTAACTGCAAAATTAACTGCTTCCTGATTTGTGCAATGCTATTTGAGGATCCAGGTGGGTTTGAGAGCATTGGTAGTTCTGCAGAAATATGTGGACTAGTCATTTTCTAAAGTTAGGCCTTGTGAATCTCTTTCAGAAGTGAAGGTCTTGTGTCAACTCTTCAGGTTGAAAGCTACCATACACTTTTAATATATTCTAAGCATCACTCTCACAAGTACATTGAAACTCTAACAATATTTTCATTGTTATTATCTTCGGAAAATTGAAACTAAACTTTTGGAACGTATCCAGACCACTGGGGTTGAGCTGCAGAATGGCACAAAAATCTGAGTATAGAGCTACACGCAGCATGATATCTTAAAAAAGCAGTAGAAATAAGCTTCAGATATACACCTAAGAGATGAGCTTCAGATACAAACTATGTGATGATCCCAAAAGACAGTGTGGCTCTCAACCAGTGTTGAACTTTGGATGTGAAAAGAAGTGTAAGGTAAGTGCTAGCAAATACTGATGAAAACATTTTTTTCTCTGTATTTCGTTTCTTAAGATCCAAATAAATTGTCCATTTGGGTGAATAAAGAAAATGTGGGGTTATATGTATGCACGCAACCACACAACACAGTACAGACAGAGCTGAGGATTTTCTGCTTCGGAGATCCGGGTCTCTGGCACTGTCTTCACCGCATCAGGTTCAAGCCACAGGGGAAAAACAGAGAGAAGAAGGCTGGAGATTTCCCAGCGTGAACTGGAGTCCGACCCCGTTTCTACCCTTTGGAAAACGAAGCAAGGGATGCTTTCCTTCCCCGCGGCAATGCCCCACCACAGGGCTCCGGGCTCGGGTGTCAGCCCGGCCAGTGCCGGCACACGGAGGGGAGCGGCACACGGAGCATCCCGGCGCATCGCTGCCCCGCGTGGGAACTTGCCCGTGGGGGCAGCCCCGCTGCAAAAAACATTGGTGAAGCCTCGCAGAGGTATCGGCTTCGCCCACCACCCCACACCCGGTGCCCCGGCCGGGCTTTGCCGAGCCTGGGAGCGGGGCGCGCCCGGGCGGGTCCCCGCGGTCTCCGCCGCCCGCCCCGCCTGCGTGGCCCGTGGGAGCGGGTCCGGGTGCCGGAGGCGGCGGGGAGGGCTGGGACGGGGCCCTGGCCAGGGGTTTCTCTCTCCCCCACCCCCCTCCTCCCCTCGCCGCCGGTTCCCGTGAGGCTGCAAGTGCCGCCGCGGCAGCTGGGGGGCCGGCGGGGGATGCTGCCGCCGCCCTGCCCAGCGCCGGAGTAAGGGCAGGCGCTGGTGGCAGCAGGAGCAGCCCCGGCGGAGGTACGAGGTGAGCGGGGAGCGGGGGCAAGGGGGCGGGTGGGCGCCCGGCAGCGGGGCCGGGGTGGGCAGCGCTGCCGTCGGGAGCAGCCCGCCCTTGCTGGGGGCTGGGGGCGCACGGGGAAGGGACGGGGCGCAGCCCGCGGGGTCTGCTCCGTGCCCGGGAGGGGGGAGCCCGCAGGGCAGCGCAGCGCCGGGTTTGGGCTTTGCGGGTGCGGGAGAGCGGAGGAGCAGCGGGGTGGGGGCGCGAGTCGGGGGCGACGGGGAGCGAGGGGCATCCCCGGCTGACTGTGGCCTGCCGGCAATGCCGGATGCAGACGTAACTCGTCGGAGGGACCCCCTCCGCCTCCCCTCCACAAATCTGGGGCAGGATGGCTTGTGGTACAGCTACCATCCGGCAAAAGGAGAGATCGCCGGACAGCTCAGAGGTGTTTTCTCTGGCTGAAGTTATCTAGAAATAATATTGAGGCGAAGAACCGTAATTCATAACAAAACTTCGAAGAGCAACAGGTCGTTTCACTGAAATCACACGTGGTGGGGAAAAAAATTGCCTCAAGTTGTCCCGATGGAAAGCAACTAACAGCGATATCGTGAATACTGAATCATAATTATTTCTTGGGGAACTCCAAACACTACTCAAAATGTTACCATATGTCTGAAGGGATTTCAAAAAAACTAGAGTCTTTTCTTAAAACCTTCATTTTTACTTCTGGGGATACAATCTTTAGAATTCCTTTGATACATTTAATCATTTGAAGTGTTTCCGTTTTTGATGATGTTTTTCCAACCTGAAACAGACAGCCCAATATATGCAGACCTCCTGTTTCTGTCAGGTTTTGCCCCCCAAACCTGCCTCTGTGTGCTTGCTGCACAAACTAGAATTAACCATGCTGGACAACCCAGGCTGCACTTAGAGGAGCAGGGGACATAACGGACAAGCCAGTCACCCTACATATCCCAGCAGCACCAGTGTGATGCTCCTGTTCTGTCATGGTGTGTGGAGGAGAGTGGCTTTGCATCTGCATCCTTCCCTGATTTCCCCATTTGGGTAGTGTTTCTATCACAGTCAGGACTTTCTTGCGAGCTACTCGAGTTTCACTAACTGGTGTAAATGTAAAGAGGATGTGCTGGGAGGGGCGAGGTCAGGGGAATATTAGTGAGGCATTGCTAAGGCTAATTTCCAGACAGTGTAGTGTCCCTGAAAGTGTTTATGCTAGTAGTGGGAATTAGAGCCCTTAACTCCCGTTCCTGATTTAGGCTGGGGCTGGGCAGCTGTGGACTCTTTCCTCTCTGTCCTGTCTTTCTGCAGCCTCACTAAGCTGCGTTACTAAGCTCTCCTTTCAATGAGAAATGCAAGTTCCAGCCCAGGGAACAGGATCCAGTCCTGCTCCCAGTGAATTCTCTGGGATGTGGTCATTGATCTCAGTGTCATGGTTTCTGTATCCATACATCCTTTCTAGTTGTGAGAGGGGAAAAAATATGGTTAGGATGATTATTAAATATATTTTTGCCAAGGTGTGGCAGTGAAGGGAGCTGATGGCTGTTCAGAGGAAGCATTTGAAGTCACCTACATATTTCCTAGGGTGATCCCGACTTTGTGCAAAGTGTGTTTCACAGTATTTGACACCAAACTGTCCAACCTATAATTTTTTCTAAGGTTAGTGGTGGAATGGGTGACATCCAGGCAACATTTTGGCATTGTTCTCAAAGCAACAGTAGAGTGATGTTGAAGGAGAAGATTGTACAGTTACTTTCCACACTAAATTTAAGGCTCAGTGGAAGATTCCAGGTTTGTCAGTCTGACATGCTTTGCACCACTCTCAAAGAGCAATGCTTTCTTGATATTAGATTACCTCGTTAGAATTATCTTCTGAAATATAAGCAAAAATGTCAAATGAGACAGTAAGAGCTTTTCAGTAAGCTCCCATTCCATCTGCATGTGTACTGGTGGCTGCAAACAACCTCTTCTGCATAAGTTGATGGACTTTCTCGGTCACTTATTAACTGCAAGAGTGAGGAATGCTTTACCTGCGCTAATTTGTGCCAAGGATTGCAAGAACGTTATTGATACTCAAAGTAGACTGAGGAGGGCATTGGTAGCTCTAGTATCAAAATCTTCTCTTCTAATGTATCAGGGCTATTCCATATGAACACATTTTATTCAGTTGAGAAAGTTAGGATAACTGAACTGCTCAGCTCACAAAATATGAGAGATTGTAATCTTTTCATGTGTATGTGAAACGCAAGTGAGTGCAATATGATCTAGTGACTTAATTCTAAAGACGATTCCAGAACTTGTTCTGGGTTTGGACACCGACCTTGAAAAAACTATTTCCTTTCAGTTTTCCTGTTTCAAAAGTGGGGTTAAGGACAGCATTTTATGTGGTCTTGTTGGAAATGTCTCATTTAGAAATAGGTGGTTTTTTTAAAGCACACTGGAATTTCCATGCCAAAAACTCTGTATTGTTTCAAAGCCTAATTACCATATGGGAACATGAAAGCAAAGGGAAGTTTCGGAATTTTCTGGTCCTTTTTCCCACCGTGTTCAGGAGGTTTCAATCGACTGCTGTGGTGCATAGGATCATGTGACTGCTTCTGTTTTGCATTCTTCAAGTGGATCTTACAACTGGATCCCCTGTATCTGAAACTAGCTTTAGTGATCAAAATGAAGTTTTCAGTCGTAGGGAAAATTTCATGATACTTAACTTGACACTTTCTAATCATTAGCTTGGGGCACTTGGCATTGACTTAATAACATACGCATACGATTCATTGCACTGATATTGAGTACTTTGGTGGACAAGACACTGAACACCTGGGTGAGTGTATGATATGGGGATGGCAGTTAGTAAGTGCCTGGGTGGTTTTTTTTGTTGTTTGTTTGTTTTTCATGTGGCAAACATGGCTGGGGTGGGAGGAGGCTTTGGGTTTGTTGCTGTTGTTTTGTTTTGTTTTTAACACAACTGTGACACTGTAGCTACAGTCCTGCAGCATTGTCTTACGCAGATAGTAAGGGCCATTGTGCTGTGTCCTAAGTCTGGAGGTAGATTTGAACCATTGCTCCCCAGGATTTCTCAAAGTGTAAGTACTCATGGCTATGGTGGCACTTCACATGCTGTGTCCATTCCAACACCCACCATTTCACTGCATTGCATTGGGAATGGGAACTTGTGGTGGCAGATAAAAAGAGAAGGAAAAGAAGCCAGAGAAAAGAAAGAACAAAGGAATGGAAAAGAGACAGGAGCAAGGGTAGCAGTAATTCTAGCAAAGGGAACATTTTCCAGTGAGCAATTCTGAATGTGATGTAAAAAATAACAACTGAAAGTTTTATTTTACTACACAGAGCCCAGATTCTTCCTTTGATCTCTGTGCAAGCTTCCTTTTGGCATCTGTGGGAGATCAGTGGAAAGAGGGGAGTGTGTAGTCTTGAATTTATGATGCAGCCCATGAACAGTCATGAAACATAATTCAGTCCTCTCCAAAAATGAATACATAGCTTTGAGTCAGCTAGGAAGGTACACTGATGGTCCTGAAATAAATAAAATAAAATAAAATAAAATAAAATAAAATAAAATAAAATAAAATAAAATAAAATAAAATAAAATAAAATAAAATAAAATAAAATAAAATAAAATAAAATAAAAACTCAGTCTGTTCAGAGACATCTCACCACCAAAATAATAGATAAGCCATCTGAATACACTGCTCATTGCAACTAAAATGTTGGCATCTGTTGAAATTAGCTCACTATCTCTGCTACTGCCTGCAGGAATTCGTTTGTATGCTTGATTTGTGTAATAGTGTACACAAATAGACTATTTTTGAGATTTTTACTCGTAGTCAGCGTCTAGAGACACAGTTACTTCAGCTTAATAAGGTAGGAATGCATTAAATGGCCCATAATGAATAACAAGAAATTCTCTACACTTCCTTAAATTACAGGATCTGCAAATTTTAGTTTATTCTTAGTTTAAATTGTTAGTAAATTTTAATAGTTGCACTTTAAACTTGCAATTAGCAATATATGAGTATTAAGAGATATTAACAGATGCACCAACTACTCTGAGCAAACCAAATATGCAAGAATTCATGTAACTTTAGTCAGTTGACTTCAGATGTTAATCATGAATAATCAAAGAGCATTTCTACGTATCTACAGAAAGTTTGCTGTAACTTGAGAGTTTGATACCTGATGCATCTGTTTCTTTATTGTGCCACTAATATGCTTGAACACTTGATATTGTGAGTTAAAATATTGGGAAACTAGGTTCTTTAGGATCCTTTACATACCTCTTATGAGAAACAGAACATCTAGGAGCAACCCAAAGCAAAGTCTAACATTAAATTGTCAGTGTAAATCACCTCTGCTGTAAAAAGCCCTCCCCACTTTCTGCTTTCAGTCTGCAAGTCTTTCTAGCACTGTGATGCTGCTCAGAGCAGTGTGCTGGGTTTTGCAAGCAGCAGGGCTGCTGACATATTGCTGTTACCATTACTTCTCTTAGGAGGGCATGTCAGAAACCAGAATACTCATCTATAATGTGCTCTGCAAACAGAAAAAGAGCTGGTCCTTGCTATAAAGTGGTGAGATTGTCCCAGGCAGATTAGGTTAAGGAGATGAAAGACATTTCATCTTTTCATCTCCTGTCATCATGTCCTCAAGACAGAGTTTAACAGATGTAGCCCTTTTCTCCAAGAAGTACCAAATAACTTGTATTTTCTGCTTTCTGTTCTCTGTGCTTTGTTTTCATTTTGCAACATTGCTTGAAATGGTGACATTCATTCCCCATTTCTGTTTTTCCATCCTTTGTCTTACTAGTGGCATGACACCAATAATTAAGCATTTGTTTGAGAAGTTGCTTTGTTTGAGAAACTGCCTGTGCAAAAGGAGCACCACTGAAGACAAGCTGTTGGAGACATGTAGTATTATGGGGAGATTTCCTCCAGCCCCATTACTCCTAGCTCCTCTAGCACCAACTGGAAGCATGAGCAGGTGATGGAGATGGGAGCAACTGTCTCAGTGAGTGTGCAGCAGATCTGTGCCTCTTACACCAGCTTTTAGTGTCAAAGTGTTCAGCAAATTTAGAAGGTCTTCAGAAGTATCCACTCACGGCTGCATTTGCATGGTCCATTGCACACAGATCTCCACAGAGGCAAGGCAGAAAGAGAGCATGGGCTTTGGTGATGATGGGATTCACCAGTGAAATTACAGATTGGGGATAGAGGTAACAGATTTCATGTTCATCCAGCATTACTTAAATTCATCTTTGAGAAGCCTGAGATGATGTAGAGCTTGCAGACAATTTCATCAAGCCCCCTCCCTCTTCCCAAAAATGTTCAGGATCCTTTAAAATACATAGTGACTGTCATTTTCGATGCAAAACAGTACGCTGCCTAGCCCACAGCTGCTGTGTCCTGGAAGGGTAAGGACCTGTAGGTTTGGTGTTATGTCTGCCAGCCTGGTGCAGTTCTCTCAGAACAGTGTGTAGGCAGGTTTAAATATCCAAAACAGTGTCTAGGTAGTTGGTGCTTTTGGCAGGGGTTGCCTTCTTACTCCCATCATTTTTCACCTCTCACCTCATTGCTGTCACACACAATGCACATTTCTGCTCTGTTCTTTGGCCTCACTTGAGAGTTGTGGGAAGCTCTGTGGGTCTACATGTGCCACATGCAGTCCACTATGGTAGCTGTTTTCAAGGTGAACTACTTAGCTGCATGCATTCTTAAATATTTTGAACGTATCATAATTGGTATTTGTAAGGAACTTCTGACTAACATTGAGTGAGCCAGCCATCCAAGCCCTGCAATACTAAACCAGTTTTCAGATCTATCTTTCTTTGTTTAAATTTTATAACACATTCTACATTTAGCCTTTGAGGAGGAATTTAACTAAACTGTACCCTGTCTACACCAAACAGTACACTCACTCTATGCCATGCACTGGGACATCTTGCTAAGATGTTGTTCTCTCTACACAAGGGTTTTGAAAGTATTTTTAATAATGGAAGTAGTTCCTTCCAGACTTCATATTAGAAAGGCAGCAGTTCTCAAAGGACAATTAAGGACAACTAATCTACATCACATTTAAGTCCCACAAATACCATGAGTCTTTCTTCATAGTCATATACTTTGCAAGACTGTCATATTCTTGCATAAATGATAAAACAGCAAATGCTGCTGATGAGTTTTCTCCATTTAGTAGCCTTCAGTCTAGGGAAAAAGCACAGATTTATAAACCAAAATGTAATCCTAAGTCTTACGCTGCTTTTATCATGATTCCAGGCAACCTGCCTACAGTCCTTATCTTACCATAGGAAGACAACTGTAATTCTTCTGTTTTATGAATTAGAGATTGAAGGGGCTGGATCCAGTTAACAAATGACATACTGGATATAAAATTGGTTTCTAAACAGCAGAAATAGTTTCCACCCATTGCACCACAACATCCTTAAATACGTCACCCTATATGTTACCCTTGTCTAAAACATTGTAATAAAGACACAAACATTAATAGCAACAGTGGTGTGTGAATCTATAGGTGAACGCAAAGGCATGATTTTTTGGTATGATTTAGACTTATGTCTTCAATAAATACATCAATAAGAGATTCTGTTTCTTTTACTTCCCAGGACAGTGTTAGGTTGAGTAATTGTACCAGCTAGCAAAGGTAAACTGCTGCTTCCATATCTTGGAAGGCTTGTTTGCACATTTAATGGTATCATGTATCATGTATCATATATCTGATGTATCTTGTCCATTTTCATGGGCATTTGCATACCTACACCTCTGAAAAGCTATCAAACAGAAATCTCTGCTTAATCTTAAGGAAAAGCCTTTTTCCTCCTCTCTCCACAGTTAGATCAGAGCATGTACTTCAAATATGATGTCTTGGAGCTTTCAATTTGAGAACTTTGAGCAGAGTCTCCCTATGAAATGATGCAGGAGGCATAGCGTCAATGTGTTAGCATGCAGAGAAGGTATCTTGACCATCCAAGGCTAGGCAGCATCTGAATGATACTTTGAGGGTGGAAAAAATTCTGTGCCTGAAGTGGGTAATGAGTATCTCAGGAACATTTGAGCATTTGAACTTCAGTTCCTTGGTATTAAGAACTGCAATTGCTTCCTCTTCTGGATTGTCTGCCACATTTACTGTATTTGTTTCTCTGTACTTGTGTGTTGACATTTTGGTCCACAACCATGAGAGCCAGAAGTGTTTAATTTAGCTGGAAATTGTGATTCAAATTAAAACACCTGATTGCCAATCAACAAAGTCATAGGTACATTCTTGCTGAGTTCATGCTCTGACCATAGATGTATCTGTAGCTCTATGTCTGTAATCTCATACAGGCAGAGCCTATCAACTTTTATTGGAAAGAGCCAGAATGAAGCAGAGTAAGTCCATGGGGTTGTTTTGCTGTAGCTATTGTTGTTGCTTTCACAAAGTTTATTTAAGTTTTCATTTCGGGCAAGGAAGTATTTTATGATGGAAGACCAACAAATATTGGGCACAAGGCACTCTGAATGGAGAGGAGTTTAATACGACTAGAAATGCTGATATGTTCATGTGATGAGTGTGGTGAGTGTCATGGATGAACTATATGGGGAGAAGAGATACAGTGGTTCTTTATGTTGTTGGACACCTCCCATGCAATGATAGAGCTGAAAGAACTTAGGTAGGGCCTGGATGTAGCCAGATTTCAGTACTTGTCAAACTGGAACTGCTCTGGTTGAATTCAGATGTCTGACATTATGTCTACAGTGCTGAACAAGGTAGCTGGGTAGAGTAGTGTGATGCCACTATATCAAAGTAGTTTAAAGATTTTATTCTGAAATGTCTTCTTCCTGAAAGTTTTATGGTTTTGCCAAATTATCTCTCGTGTAAGCAATACTGTGATATCTTTACCATTTTCAATTTTTAGAGTGAAATTTTATTCTGGGATGTGATTTCTAATAGTCCTATTTTCCTATTCAATACATCTGTTGCCATATTTATCAAGGTGAGAGCTGCACTTACAAAAGACAAAAACAAATCTTGAGCACTGTGGTTTCTATTAACATTGCAAAACTAGCAGAGCTGACACAACTATTTGTACCCTCTCTCTTCATTAGTATTGCCTAGAAAATTACTGACTTTTAAGTGACAGTTGTAACACCAGACAGGAAAATATGGAAGCACCTAAGTGACACAGAGGGCACAATTCGTTGTAACAACTTGTTGTTGTTGTTAACAATTTGCAGACCGGAAGGTAATCTTGGAGCAATGGCCATTAAAAATAATAATATATTACAAATTATGAAGTGAATGCACTTGCACACAACTCATGGAATATTAAGATTTTGTTTTTATCATAGCTTTTTAAAACAGCTCTACGTTATGTGGCCTTGACTGAAAGCTCTCCTTGTAGTAAATCACAGCATATTTAAATAGCTGCCTCAGAAACAAGAAAGTATGGCTGAATTGATCCAGGATTTGAACATAAAATTCTAGACAGTAATAACTGTTGACAATGGCTTGGCCTCCAGATACTGTCTTTCATCAAAAGATCTGAAAGAGCTTTTAAAAATGTATAATTACAGCATAATGGGTTTCCATTTTGTATCAAGGATTATCAAAATATAAAAAATATACAACAATAATTTTCAGATCTCTATTGCTGGGTACTCATGTTCATTTTATGATTCATGTTATTGGTCTAAATATGGGTTTAGATGGCAGTTTGCATTCGAGTTTGAAAGTAACATGATTTCCAGACCCAGAGATGACGGGGAGAATTTTCCGTGAGCATATAAAACATTTAAAAGCCTATTTTATTTATTTTTGCCCACTGGGATCTGTGCTCTTAAATTTCTTTTTTGCTTTAAATAATTTGTCTTTGCTTCAGTTTGTAGTCGCCAGCTAACAAAGCTCTATGATGCTTAAGCTAATAATGTAGCATCTTCTTCAGAAGCAAAGCAACTACTAAAGTTATTCAGGCAACATTACAGCAACAATAACAAGGAAGGAAAAAGGACATAATTCTTGGTTAAGCATCTAACATAACAGTGCCGATGTGTATCCAGCAATGCACATTTCCTCCTACGTTAAGTATTTTAGGTGAGAAAGAATTCACATCCTGTTGGAGAAGGGGATTATGAGATACATATCTCTTAATTAAAGGAACAAGGTTTCACTAATAGAGCTGATGGTAGGGTTAGATAACTCATGCTCTAATCTTTTTCTTTTGATACTGTGGACTGATAGAAGTCAAAGATGAACAGTGACCCTAAGGGATCTCTCTACTTTTCCTATGTACTTTATCCACATTAAATTTAAGTGCTCTCATGTTAATATTTTGGCACTTTCTTCCAAAAAAGTTTGTGGATTACAGTTTTAAGTTGTTTCTAAAATTTAGAGACCAATCTCCTGAGAACCTGCTAACTTCCTTAACTTTTTCTGTAATTAGAGAAAATACCCATGGGAGTTAAAGATAACCTTCCCCCAGTGGTACTCAGTTGTTAAAAACCTTGTCAGAATCATGGGCAACTGAGTGATGCAGAGTGGTCCTGTAGTTATACAGCAACATGCAGGGCTGAAGCTGGCCTCCCTGTTTGTTACTGGATTTGGGGAAATGCAAAGATGTCATAAAGTTATTTCTGTTTCACCCTGTCCCATCTGGCCTTATGCCAAGAACAGCTTGGAGAATCTGGGCATGACTTGTACAGCAGCATTTACTTATGTGTAATTGTTGCAGCTCGTAGTTCCTCCTCGGTTAAATGTTTAACCTATGGGTTGTAACAGATGCTGAGATGCATTGCTTTCCACTATCTTTATTTTTTCATTAATAAAATAATAAAATACTTTTATACATGGATTGTGTAGATCTTAAGAAGGTAAAAAATAAATCTGTCTTCCACTGCTTACTTAGTTTGCAAGTCCTGACAGTTTGTTGGAGTCCTGATATCTGTTTATCCTGGTGCATATTTGCAGTGCAACTTAAAAGGTTTACAATAACCATTTTATGAAAAAAAAAATATACAGATTTCCTCACTCTGAACAAAATTTATAACTATATCAAATGGTCTTATCCTAACTCTGATTCAATATACCTGCATTTTTCCTATGACTGAAGAAACAGAAAGATCTTGTGGTTCTTCTGCAGATTGTTAAATGAACTATCCTACAACCATTTCTTCCAAAAAATTCTACATGCTCCAAGATGTTACAGTGATATGTACAAAATGATAATAACAGCTGCTTGATATGATATTTTTCTAGGAATACTGTATGAATGTATAAATAAAGATTACATGATAATGCAAATCTCATCTAGTTGAAAAATGAAACAATGGACAAACAGATCTGTACAGACTTTAGCTCATGCTGTGGGGTTGAGCTAGCTAATTTTTTAGTTCAGTTCTAGTTCAGGTGTTGCCATGACAGAAGTTGTTTCATCTCATTTAAACAAAAAGGAAAAATAATCAGTCAGGTTCAGCTCGGATTTGAAGAAAAGCTCCTGCTCTTGCATCCTGATTCCAGGATCATTTAATCACACATAAGTAATCAGATTATTACTAATAGAATATAAGTAAAATTGATAGCAGATTTTGAAATTTTAATCAACTTTACACAGATTTAATACTTACTTAGAAATTTTTATCAGTAGTAAATTTCCTTTGCTGTTCTTCATGTATTATTCACTATTCCATAGTCTTAAAATATTATTAGTTTAGAAGTTAGAAAATATGTATGCAGCTAATGGATCCTTTCAAGGTTAAATGATACCAAGAGAAAGAAACCTTCTTATATGTTATCTGTCTGAACAACAGTTTTGTATTGACAGAATAGAATAGAGCTTGAACCAGACATGCTACTTCAACTTTGTCTTTACCTGTATTTTGAGCATTTCTGGTAACCTATGTTATAAAAAAAAAAAAAAAAAAATGGTATTAAAATAATAATAAAGAAAGAAATAAAATATATGTACTTCTAATAATCATATGAATGCATTACATTGAACATGCTTTGAAAAATAGTTTAAAGATTATGCCAACTGGCACTGCAAGACCTGAGTGACAGAGACTGAACTCTCTTTTCAAAACTGACTCCAGGTCAGGCTTTTCAAGTCAGAGAATTGATGCTCTCTGGTGAGCAAGTCAACACTTAGTTTTGTCTGGTTAACCACTCATCAGTTTTTTTATCCTGAATTACAGATTTCCTACACAACATATGAATGACCTGTTGAAAGATTTGAAGGTAGCAATTAAGTTGGGAGCTACATAAATTGCCATGGAATAAGATGGCAAGTAAAGAGACTGGGATGCTCCTCCTCTGTGATGAGATTCCAGCTGTGTACTCTTTTTATCTACCTTCTGGCTTCTGGTACTGTGCATTTTTCTCACTAGGATCCTGAATTTCCTATTGTCAAACCTTTTCAGTATTGGTAAATTTGGTTCAGACTTCTTGCTGTGTGGTTTGACCAGTGGCAGACCACATTTCTTCGGTCTACTTTAAAAGCCTAGCTTCGGACACTTCATCTGGGGGTCTGAGCAGTTCACCAGCTTGTCTGGGTGTGTTCTTGAGCAAAATGGTAGATTACTATAGTTATGTGTGAACAGGGATAAGGGAGATTGGAGGTCTTTTCAGTGATACTCATCTGAAAGATGAATGAGGGCAGGATTTAACAGAAAATTAAATTATTTAAATCAAATTATGGAAACATGGAAGTTGTATCAGAAAGGTGGTGTTTGTTGTTGTTGTTGTTGTTGTTTGTTTTGTTTTGTTTTTGCAAAAACACAGTATAGTTTGGGGTCAAAAAACAAAGACCCGCTTCACAATTGAATTACAATAATCTGAAGTTTGGTTGGTTCAAGTCTTTCAGCCAAGTCAACACCAAGCAGAGATGGCAGATCTCCAGAAACTGTGTTATAGACAAGTGTCCACCTCTCCAATGTCCATGTTTGTTCCTGAGCAATGTTTCTGACATTTCTGGCTTAAAACTGGGAAAGGTTTTGTAATTCTTCTGACGTTGAATGGAAAAATATCTTAAGTTCTGCCAGCATTCACTACATAGGGATTATTTATTTATTTATGACATAGCTTTGTTATAGGGGTTGCTGTCTAGTGGTTTTGAAACTGAATGACACCTACATGGTAAATAAATACATCTTGGACAGGTGTAAGCCAAGCTCCTGCTGCTTTTCAGCAAGACTTAGATTCTCAAGGGTGAGATTTTTATACTTAATTAATACCTAAACATTTGACTAGGAAGTTACTGGGCTTTTCAAACATACCTAATTATCCAGCTCTTTCTGACTTCAGTTCCCAGGTCTGAGGACCCTCATCTATAGTGTCTATTGAAACGGCAAGTGTTTGTGGTGTTGTGACATAAACAATTAGCATTTATTTGATCAAACTGTAGTCCAATGCGTTTTCTCTCACTAAATCTCCAGTTCTTAGTTTCATTTGTTATTTCCATGCCCTATTGTTAACAAACATTGTAACTGTTCATTCAGCAACTTTTTTATGGGGGGTGAAGGGGAGAGTGGTTGTTTCAGGTATAGGTCTATATTTTACAGAAGATGTTCTGGCTTAGGAAAAGTTGTACTACCTGCAATGATTGGTCCATTTCAATGTGTGTCAAATGTATTAAAAGTGTTTAAACAGGCACTTCTCTCAAGACCAGAACTTCTGAAGGTGATGGAACTGTGTAACTATATGTGTTTGGCACCTGTATTCTTGCAAATGAGACATCAGAATTTACCCTAAAAACTGTATTGTTTTAAAGCTGCAGGTAAAGCTCAATTTGCATGTTTTTACAGGGCTTATATGATGCTAATTTTATCCAACATGGCTAGATTCCAGAAGACACAGAATAGGTAATAGTCTTAGTAGTGAGACCAAACCCAGGAACAGCAGATTGACAGGCAGACAAAGACACGGTGCTTCACTGCTGAGTTTACATGATTTTAAATACATAAATGTATTAATGAAACTTTTGAGTATAAATATCCATTTATAAACCATAAATTCAGAAATAATCATACAGGTACATAAATAAGAATTGTGATGGTGTCTAATTGATAGTTCTTGACAGAAGATACAGTAACAAGCAAATATAGTAAAGACAACTGAGTCAAAAATGGCTTACCTTTGAAATAAGAAAAAGAACAGCTGAACTTGCATTTCTGGATTTCAACAGAGTGTTCCTTATTTTTTGTCCCCTAAGTACAGTTTCAGCATGGTCTCTTCGTGATGGTCTTACCATGTACATAACAATATGTTTGTGAGCACTTTCCCATCTCCATCCTTCAGCCAATATAGACAGAAAAAAGCAGTACAGAATGGATACTGTGTGACTGGTGTCAACTGGTGGAAAACTAAAGCACAAGATAATTTTTTTTTTCAACCCAGGAATATAACAGGCTTACAAAAGTGATTTATCTTTTTTTTTTTTTTTTTTTTTTTTCAAGTAATGACAAATAATAAGAGCAATAAAAATATTCATTGTTAATGATGAAACTTACTGGTAGAAATATGAAGTCCTTTTGCATCAGTGCTTCAACAACTTAAAACTGTAGAAGATGAAGATGACACTTAAGGTGAAAGGTTAATTATTGCAGCTCAGTGTATATAGTTCTGAAATAACCAGCAATAATTTATGCTGAAGAAAGGGTCTAGGCAAGTCATATAGAGGTGTGGATCTATTTTTCTCTGTATCTGTATATAAATCTTGGTGTTCTTACTGGGAGTCTGATAATCAAAATAATATATTTTTATAATATTCCCCTCTTATTAATCTATCTCTAAGATAATATTCCTAAGATAACAGGAAACTTTTCTATCTCTTCAGAAAACCCTTTGTGGCTTCCTATAAATTCTGAAAACACTTAGTGTCCCTTGATACTGATGTTCCAGACAGAGTTATTAGTGCTGAGCCTCCAGACACAGAAATTGAATTTACAGGCTCTTTGCTCAAAGGCTTCAAAGAGCTGAAAGGATGGAGAGAGTCTGGCATGGAATGGTATACTTTTCCTGATTTCACTTTACATAAATTAAATAAACATTTACAAATAAAATCATGAAAACATTTATTTTAATTAGGTGCATAAGAATTAGCTGTTCATTATATCCTCCCACTTGCACATTGTGGGGAAGAACTATTTGTCTTCCAAGAGTGTGGAGGTGAGGCAAGACTTCATTTAATGTTCATTAGGAAGTCGTGGATCCTTGGAGAGAAAGTATGAGAGGTGTATGCAGTATTATTATCATTATAAGGTATGTATAATAATATCCTCTTCCTTTATTCTACTGAGAAACAATGACTCATTTTCAGTATAATCCATCCTCCACTGAAAAGGTCAAAGCTAATTGCTATCTCTCTATTTACTGTCTTGGTAAGAAGAGGTTTCTTTTGCTGCATCCAATATACAAGGAGTAAATGGCCAAGCAAGAAATCAAGCTGTCAAGAAACATGGCATATACAGTGAACACTGGAAATCTTACTGATACAGTGTACCTCCTACTACTGTTTTCATAGCCATGTTTTTGTTGTTAATAAGTTAAGCTCAGAAAGAGGTTATAAATGTTAATGTTAGATTTGTGTTCTCCTTGATTCCTTGCAGAAGGACCAATACGGGGGTGTTTTGCTTTGTTTGAAGTTGTTTCCTTCAGCTTTGCAAATATCAAGAGAAATGAGCTTCCTGTCCTCTTAAGATTTAGGAGTAGCCTTGACATTTAATAATTAAATGATGATTGTGCTAGGTCTTTTGCAAGGCTCTTTAGCAGTGTTTTCAGACATAATTAAAAAATAAATAAATGGGAGAGGGTAAAAATTTTATTAAAATTAGCTGCTCCAAGTCACTTTCTGAATGTTTGTGATGATACTTTTGTGATGGTACTTTTTCACTGCCTAGCTGGTATTTTCATAGAGTTTTCCAGATTGCAGAAATGCAGATTTGCCCAAGTGAATTTCTGTGGTACATCTTAGGTCTCTCTTTTTAATAGCGGGAAGGGGAATTATATGACCATTTTTCCATTGACAAGTTGGTTTTAAGATTATTTCCCTTTGCTTTGTATCACATTAGCTTTTTTTAGCAAACTACAGATCTGGTAGACTTGGGCTTAGCAAAGGCACATTTTGAATATTGAATCTGTGGAGTTAAAAAGCAAAGAAAATTGTACATTACTTTATTGAGAAGCCTCAGGAGGGTTAGAGAATGTGTTTTCAGGTGCTGCATTTGTGCTTCCCATTGTAAATGTAGTTAGCTCTCTTGAAAGTGAACTATCAATGAAATGACCTCTTGCTAATCTATATTTATTCTTCTTCTGAGGCTTTGTCTTTGTTCTATTCAGTTTCTAAGTCAAAACAAAATAAAACACCATTGCTAACACTGCAGGTTTAGCCTACTATCTGAAAATCAAGCTGGGCTTGTTCTGCTTCACTACAGTAGCACCCACAGCACAAGCACTCTGGATCTGGAATTTATCAGGGCTTTTTGTTTATGTTCAAGACAAGTATACACGTGACCTAGACTTCAACTTTTACAATGCTGACACTATAGGAAACACTTCCCTTGTCAGTAAATTGATATGTCAACACCACTAGTTACAACACTTAAAACCAGTGGCAACTTTTTTCAGTTTCTGTTAACTTTTTTAGATACTCAAAAACAGTTGCCTAAACAGCTGAAATGTGAAAGCTCCACTGAGTTAATTCCTCAACAGCCAAAGTATAGACAATCTGCAGCATAATCCACTATCACATTGTTCTCATTTCATGACAGTGATAAGTATGGCACACATACTCTATATACATGTTGGCTTTTAAAAATGTTATGCTCTGAGGAGCTTGCAGCAAAACTGTCATGGATATGTACCCTTCCTTTACCCAGATGCTATGCATGTCCTTTGCTGCACATATAATCACAATAAACAAGGCTGTGATTGCATCCCCTGAAAAAATGTGTTTGAATATTTGAAGATCTTGTAAATCTATCAAATCTCTAGGTTTAAGTTTGTTGTTTGCATCTCCCTGTGGAAGTCTAGGGAGATAAGAAGAGAAAACAGTGACTTAGCTGCACTTGGGATTCTCGCCAGTCTTTGTGAGATGGAAAATTCCTTCCTAATTCCATATCTGACTTTAAATTTGACCCTCAGCATGTGAGCAAGATAGACCAACACACACACTTCAGAAAAGAAAGATTCTTTGTGTCCTAACAGGACACTGGTGCAACTTTTCCAAGGTCCTAGTCTGGCTGCTGCCGATCAATGAAGCTTTGTCTTCCGTCAAACATCCTAGAGTGTGTGGGTAAATTGGGCATCAGAAAAAAGAGCCGTTCTCCACCTCCTTCAGGCCGTCAACAGAGACCTTGAAACATGAGAGTTGGTTGTAGTGTACATCTCAATGCAGAGTTACCAGAAAGATGAGTTTATGGAGCACAATTCAGAAAGCCACTAGTCACCATGGGAGAGTTGTAGTTTATATATTCCAACATCAGTGATCATTTAAACATGAAAATTATTCTCTTCAATGCTAGCTTTTCTGTTCTTCTCAGTTTTTAACAAAACCAGTTTTATTTTGCTATCTAGATGACTAGTTAATAAATAATAAATAAAGAAACTCAAAACGAGACTGATCTCCAACTGATCTCTATAGAAATGCCCCCACTCATTGATATAATGCCTTTAAAAATCCTTTGAGATTTCTCCATAAATTAGTTTTGAATCTCTCCTTTAATTGCAATTTTCAAATGCATTTGCCCATATACTTGGAGAAGTCCATTTGGTACTCTACACAGTCACATTTATCAAGCAGCTTCTCAGAATAAAATAGGGGGAGGTGGGGGACACAAGACAATTCGTGTTAATTTCACTTTATCCTTTCTGATTTTTTAGAAATAATGCTAATTTAATTGATTTCATTGTTGTATCCACATTGATATTGGGGTACAATGCCTAAAATTTCCTGGGCATTCCTTCTTTAGTAATTATTTAACACCTAGATACATTTGCAGTTCTCTGGCCCTTTGGAATTTTCCCCGTTTTCCATGAGATGGTCAGTATCAACATCAGTGGTTCGAAGAACTCCTCATACAGTTTATGTAAGACTCCAGGCCTGTTGATTTGAAAACATTTAATTTTAGCAGATCTCATCTCACATCTCTTTTTATTACCTACAGTGAATTTTGTTGGGCTGACGTAATATGGGATGATACATTCTCCAGCTTCATTCCAAGGACAATTTTGTCCTTGTGCAAAGGACAAAATGTTTATTGGGTATTGCCGCCTTTTCTGGATTGCCATTTATAGTTTTATCATCCACACCTAGCAATGGGCTCATGGCCAGTCCAAAACTTTTTCTAATATTTATAAAAATATCTTTTTTCTCTCATAATACTCTATTAACTATTAGTATTTCCTTGATTTTATTAAGTTCCCTCATAAGTTTCCTGCATATTTTATCTTATAAATTGTTATTAACATTTACTCTTCCTTTTCTTTCATGCTGCAGATAAGTGAGTTTTACTGTTTTATTGCCATCATCTAGCCCAGACAGCTTCTGGTTTAGTATAAATATTTTTGTGCTTAGAAGTGCATTTTTGGCTTGTGATTGGATATGCTTAGCACTTTATTTTACATTTCCCATTTGATTTTACACTACCAGTCAATTGGGCTAACAATCATCCTAAACTTTGGAATTTTGTCCTGTTTAAAGTTCCAAGTCTATATTTTGGAACCGATCCTCTATTATGATTGATGACACATTCTGCTTGCACATGGTGACTATCACCACTACCTAGGCAACTGCCAGTTCAAGGCAAGCAGTTACACCATCTACTCCACCAGAAACACATTTGTGGCTGATCTATTTTAGCTTTGACAGGGAAGTGTCTGCATTACCACAGGAGCCCTGGTAATCTTAACAGTCATTTTGTTATTGTACACTTGAAAGATACAGTACATACTTTTTAGCAAGAGTACAGCCCTGATGACACAGTTTATTTCAAGTTAGCAAGGAAATTGTAATAAGAACTAAATGATAATAAGAAGAAAGCTTTCACTGAGGAGATGAGTAAAAAGTCATTAGGAATGATTCCAGCAAGATTCCAAAAGGAGGCAAATGGTTGCCTAAAAACATTTTATTTTATTTTTTTTTTTTTTTTGGTCCTACCAGCTGCATTCTTATTCTGTGCTGTTTGTTGTTGGATCACAGCATTTCTAAAACATCACCAATGAAGATACATTCTGATCTTCAGGTTTATCTTTGCGTGGAGGAGAGCATGGGTCATTCCCCAGTCTTGCACTTGTATCGTTGCTGGAGAACAGATCCCTAAATGAAGGGGTGAGGCACCTTTTGAAGCTTAATAATGGTCTGTCTCTTGCCTCCCTCCAGTTCTTTTCCTGACATTTCCAGAGGACAGAGATAAAATTTCCGAATTTCCTTACAGAATCACAGAATTTCTAGGTTGGAAGAGACCTCAAGATCATCGAGTCCAACCTCTGACCTAACGCTAGCAGTCCCCACTAAACCATATCCCTAAGCTCTACATCTAAACGTCTTTTGAAGACTTCCAGGGATGGTGACTCCACCACTTCCCTGGGCAGCCTGTTCCAATGCCTCACAACCCTTTCAGTGAAGAAGTTCTTCCTAATATCTAACCTAAAACTCCCCTGGCTCAACTTTAGCCCATTCCCCCTCGTCCTGTCACCAGGCACATGGGAGAACAGACCAACCCCCACCTCGCTACAGCCTCCTTTAAGGTATCTGTAGAGAGCGATAAGGTCACCCCTGAGCCTCCTCTTCTCCAGGCTGAACAAGCCCAGCTCCCTCAGCCGCTCCTCGTAAGACTTGTTCTCCAGGCCCCTCACCAGCTTCATCGCCCTTCTCTGCACCCGCTCAAGCACCTCGATGTCCTTCTTGTAGTGAGGGGCCCAAAACTGAACACAGTACTCGAGGTGCGGCCTCACCAGAGCTGAGTACAGGGGGACGATCACCTCCCTAGCCCTGCTGGTCACACTGTTTCTTATGCAAGCCAGGATGCCATTGGCCTTCTTGGCCACCTGAGCACACTGCTGGCTCATATTCAGCCGACTATCCACCATCACTCCCAGGTCCTTCTCTGCCTGGCAGCTCTCCAACCATTCCTCTCCCAGCCTATAGCTCTGCCTGGGGTTATTGCGCCCCAGGTGCAGGACCCGGCACTTGGCCTTGTTAAACTTCATGCAGTTGACCTCAGCCCATCGGTGCAGCCTATCCAGATCCTCCTGCAGAGCTTTCCTACCCTCAAGCAGATCGACACATGCACATAGCTTGGTGTCATCTGCAAACTTACTGAGGGTGCACTCAATGCCCTCGTCCAGATCATCAATGAAGATATTAAAGAGGACCGGCCCCAGCACCGAGCCCTGGGGGACGCCACTAGTGACTGGCCTCCAACTGGACTTGACTCCATTCACCACAACTCTTTGGGCCCGCCTATCCAGCCAGTTTCTAACCCAACGAAGCGTGCGCCAGTCCAAGCCTAGGGCAGCCAGTTTCTTGAGGAGAATCCTTCTTTGGGAGATTTATAGACTGCCATGAATAATTATAGGAGCGACTCAAGACTAAGCTGGATGGTTCTCCTTTTGTAAGGAGAAAAAAAAAAAAATAAAATAAAACTCCTAGGTGAGGGGAAAGTATGGCCAAGAAATGGTGAACACACATTGATCCTTGTGGGTTCCTTCCAACTCAGATTGTCTATGATTCTACAATTTGTTTTATGACTTGAACTTGCAGAGGAGTCACTCCTGTCACCAGAATTGTGTTGTTTCCCCTCCCAAGTAGTTGCTGAAAGCACCCATTGACTCTACCAATGCTGAGAACTGTTCAGTGATAGAGTGAAACGCCGTGGATGGGCGCAGGGGTTAGGGTGAATTTGTGCCCATGGAAACCATCACTGGAAGTGAAATGCACATCTAAGTCTGGCCCTGTCCTGGCATGCCTTCATTTGCTACGTTAACCCTGACAGCAGCACCGCCAGTCAGCCTAATTCCTTGTTATAAACAAAGATATATGCATAAATATCTAGTCAAGGTAGGAAATGTGTTTATTTTTTATTTTTACATTTCTATTCTATTCTTTTATTTTCTTTCTTTTTCCACTTGCTTAAATAAGCACTGGAGAGCTGTTGTGTTTTTTTTTTTTTTTTTTTTTTTTTTTATCACGCTCCTGCTCCTGCATTTTTCCAACCCAATTAGGCCATTACCACGGCTAAATGAGGCATGGAGCCTCCAAAAGTCACACCGTCGTCCCGGAGATGAAGCACATATAGCTGCAGAGTTGGCAGGCAGGTGAGGTGGCTGGGGCTCACTGGAGTGTGACCCTGACTGTTTTTGTGTTCCAGAAAGATCACCTTCAGAACGAGGTGGGGAGGGGAGAAGTCAAATTAAAATATTACTTTAAAAGAGCACCGTGCTCACTAGGGGTTGCAATGTTGTGGTCAAATGATGTGGTTGTGTTTGTTAGGGATGCATAGATGATCCTGCTTACCTCAGGCCTATGTAGATTCTTTGGGACATGGTACTCAAGGCCCAGTGGCTAATTGGCAGGAGTGCCAGCTCACAGTTCCTATCTACGGTCTCTTCTGATTTCTGAACGACATGGGAAATAAAAAGGGCTGTGAATGTGAAGAATGTGAAAGCAAAGACTGTGAAAGCCATAATATATCTTCCTGGGTTTCTGACATCATTTTTCTCCTCACTGGTCAAGAGCCCCATCCCTACCAGAGCCTATCCATAGGCCTGTAGTGCTCCTGGGCAATCCCACTGCATGGGGGGGATGATTAGTACAGCAGCCAGGCTCCATCTGACAGTGTTTGGGTCATTTGTACTGTGCCAGCTTGTGCAGTAAAGCAGAGCATTCTTCAGCACTTTCCATGACACGAAAGAATAGATTTGCTTTTATCTTTCTATGGGAATTTTTTGTGCTAGGTATTGAAAGGAAGCAGAGGAAAGGGTCATCTGTCCTGCAATGATGCATTGATAATCCTTGCCAATCTTTCTTCAGTAACAAATTGGAAAAACTTATGTGTCTAATGAAAGGGGGAAAAGGGCTCCACTGGAAAAATAAGGAATGCAAACTCTAGAAATTAGACTCACCAAAGACAAGCTTGGGATCCCCTGCTTTATTTCAGAGAGGAACTCTGACAGAAAGGATGATGATTTTCTGTCCTATACTGTTTTAAGCACATAAGTTTTTGTGTGCTGAAAAATAATACTTGCACTTTTATGCATTCCTTTTTTGTACAGTGAAGGTTGGATGAAGTCCTTAGCTCAATATGCAGATTATTTTAGAATTTGAATATTTTCCCTTGTCCACAACTTCACCTCAGTTCTGCTTCCTTCACTCACACTGAGCAAGATGTTGATTACTTTATTCTAGAACTGACTTATAGGGTTGATATTCACAAAACTGCTTAGGATGTTAACCAACTGTTAACTAGTGGAGCTAGAAATATTTCTTGAGACACTAATGTTATAATAGTCTAGCACAGTATTGTTGAAGCATATATCACTGGGTACTGCAGGATCTCACACCAAATGAGATATGAGGTCTCAGACCAAATGAGATGCTGCTTTGAATAAAGATGGCAATTTCTATAACTCTCATACATTACAGAGCAGAAACTATGCATCTGTAGGGTTCAAAATTAATTCTGTAAATAATCTTTAACAGAATATTGAAAAAATATTTGAATTAGTCCTCCTCATCTTCTACAATTAATCATGGAAAGTTTTGTGCAAACTTGTAAAAAATATAGTACATCCCTGCAAAGGGCAGGTGGAGCAATAGGGGACAGCTATGCTGGGTGCTTGCACATTGCTGCTTTGGATTTGGTACTGCCAGTACTGGCTGCATGTCATGGGTCTTTGTTATCTCATTGACATCTTTAGCAGGGAAGTGGAGCTCCACAGACCCAGCCAGCATTTCTTAGATGAATAATAAAGCCATAGAAGATAAACAAGTCCTTGCATATCACTTTGATCTTCCAGTGCATTGCACATGAAAATAAGGGTTATTGGTCCTATTCAGGTATCAGCATATAGTGTATGGTATTGTATTCCACCCTGTGCTACTGCTTCCATGAGACATGCTAGCACAAGCCAGCTCTGCAGGGTTGAGTCAGCAAAACCTGCTGTTCTCTCCCTGTAGGACTAGGGCAGGACATATGCCTGTCTGTGTCAGTCACTCACCTCTCCTCATGCCTACATTTCTATTGTTGATTTTCTTCTTTGCCTTCCACTGATCTATGTTTAGTGAATTTCATGGGTTCAGCAGAACTTCTGTCCTTGTTAACAGTCCAGTATTTCCCATGAACTTATCAAGACTCTCTGTATATTAATCATACTTTCCTTTCCTGGGGACCTTTTAGGTCCTTATTCACCCTTGCCTTCTTTAATGGGAAGAGGTTACACATAGTATACAGGCAAAAGAAATACAAAAATGGGAGAGATTTTTGCTATTAGAATGAAAGGAGAGAGAAGAAAGCTGGAGAAGGAATAATTATTTGGTTTAAAAATCAAAACAAATAGAAAATAGGCAATAGAAAAATGGAGGAGGGGAGGGGAAGACATCCTGGGACAGTAGAGAACTAGAAGTGTAAAGGAAAGAAAGTGTAGGGAAAAAAAAATCTAAAAGAATTTATTAATAAATCACACTGGACAATGATAAATTAAACCATCCAACAAAAATAAAGTGTTTGTTTTTAATAAGAGTATAAATGAGAATGGAGCAGCCAGCCAGGGGCTACTTTGGCTTCTGATTCAGCAAACCACTAAAGTACATGGTAAGCTTTTAGAATCTACTAAATTTCATTACAGTCAATCTCACTAAAGTTGAGCACATACTTAAGTGTTTTTTCTGAATTGGATTTATGTTGAAATTGGCTCAGAATTACCGTTGTCCTTATTATTTGGTTCACTGAGGATTCTGCAGGGGAAAAAATGGGATCAAAATGTGTTTTGCTTCAGACTGAGATATTTTTTTTTTAAATCAAATAAAATTAAAGGAAATTACTAGGAAAAATATGTTTCTCCCTTGCAAGCAATTTCACAAAGTTGAATTGGGAAAAATGTTCAGTTCTCAAATCTGATTTATATTTTTTTTCCTAGAGGAAAGTCTGAATCAACCTTAATTCAGCTGATATTCAGTTTGATATTTGTCAGTTTCACAATGAGGAAGCATAGTTGCAAGAAATTTCTGAAATAATTTCTAGCTACTCTTACAAGTCAGGAAGACAAGTCCCAGACAACGAAAGTGATTGGAGTAAGGCTACCTAGTCAGGAGAAAGAAGCAGGTATCATGTCAAGGACCCTTGCCCATGCCACCTCCAGGAAAACATCATTTTTGACAAAGCCATACCACATTGTTATCAGAAATCTGTTATCCTACTTATTTTCAAAGTTATACTTTACAGACAGATTGACATTTCTAGTAGCTTGCAATGAACCTCAATGCATCATAGAAAGTTTTGGAAAGAATTTTGCTGATACAACCCAGATTCTTCTCATATTTATTTAGATAATCCAAGCTTATTTTGCTCCTGCTATTTTTAAAGGAATGATCAAAAGCTAGTTTATTAACTCTGAAAAATACAGAAAGATACTTATGTTTTTCTTTATTCTAGTGTTCTTATTCTATAATTTCATGTTCTCTGACATTTCATCTTGCTAACCAGAATATCTTACACTGGCCAGTCAGAAAGTGTGATATCTCTTTTGAATGGCACTGCACTACATCATGTAATTTTAACTACTTACAGACCACTGACTACTTTGGCATCTCCTACATCACTCTCCAATTCTTTCCTGCTTCATGACATAGCATAGAGAGGAAACCACTTAAAAATGTCTAATCCTTTTGACCAGTCCTTCTAAACAGTTATTTTCTAAGCAGTTGAAAGACAAAAAAAAAAAAATGGATGTAGGGTACAAAGCATCCAAAACTTGATAACAAGGATATTTACTTATTATTCTAAAACAGATTAAAGAAGCACAGTTTCAGAAATTATGTTCATGGATTGGCATTTGTTCATATACAAGAACTGATCTGAAGCTTCTTTTCATTTGCTTGTAGAGAAAAACATCTTACGAAATGCCCTGATGCAAAGTGTATAATACGATTGCATTTTTCATGGGCATGCCTAGAAAGGAAGAAAGATTGTGCTAGAGGGATTGAGCCCTCTTCTCAACCCCAGACATGCTTCTGTTAGGAAAGAAAGAAGATAGACTAAGAACTGAGAAAGATGGAGAAACTTCCAGTTACCTACATAGTGTTGTTCTGTAGGGCAGTGTTGGATTTTCTTCTGTGAGCTGTGAACATAATGCCCATTTACACTTCTGTATCTTCTAAGGACAACCTCAGAAAAGCTATTAACACTGAAAATTAGGAATTAAGAGAAATTCAGTTGGGTGATACTTGCTTGCAAAGCTTAGATGCAGAAGAAAAGGCTTGCTTGAGATGCAGGTATGTATATATAATATGCGGGAATGTAAGAAATCCTGAAAAGCACACAGATTGAATGCCTGACCATTTCACCTGCAGGCAGAAGTGTGAACTAATGAAACTTTGCAAAGAATATCTAGTGCCATCCCACAAAGTTGTAATGTCCTCATTCTGCAGAGCACCCCTCAAGCTTGCTTTTTCCATCTCTCCAGGATTGTCTAGTAACCTCCCAAAAACATGGAGTGGGGTAACAGAGTTGTCACTGGATTGCACATGCTTACACACTTCAGCATGGTTGATGGGACTACCTTTAGAAAAAAAAAAAAAAGAAAAGAAAAGAAAAATTAGAAAGACTAAGATCATTAAAAAAAAAAAAAAATCTTAGTAAAGTACTTTACCTCTCATTTTATGGTAGCTTTTAAGGGTCCCAATCTCCCCTCTAAATGAAGACAAAAATCATAGAATCATTCCGGTTGGAAAAGATCTCTCAGATCGTCTGAGCCAACACTTAGCCTAGTACTGACAAGTCCACCACTAAACCATGCTACAAAGTTCTACATCTACAAGTCTCTTGAAGGCCACCAGGGATGGTTACTCAACCACTTCCCTGGGCAGCCTATTGCAATGCTGCACAACCCTTTCAACAAATAAATTTCTCCTAACAACTGACCTGGACCTTCCATGGAGCAACTTGAGGCCATTTTGCCTCATCAGTTGGTGCTTGGAAGAAGAGCCTGATACACATCTTGTGACAACCTCCTTTAAAGTAATTGTAAAGTACAGTAAGGTCCCCCTTGAGCCTACTTTTCTCCACATCAAACTCAGCTCCCTCAGCCACTCCTCACAGGACTTGTTCTCTAGACCCTTCACCAGCTTTGTTGCCCTTCTTCAGACACACTCCAGCACCTCGATGTCCTTCTTGTAGTGAGGGGCCCAAAACTGAACACAGTACCTGAGGTGCAGCCTCACCAGAGCTGACTACAGAGGGACAGTCACTTCCCTAGTCCTGCTGACTACACTATTTCTGATATAAGCCAGGATGCGATTGGCCTTCTTGGCCACCTGAACACACTGCTGGGTCATGTTCAGCCAGCTATTGACCAATACCCCCAGGTCTCTTTCCTCCAGTCAGCTTTCCAGACACTCTCTCCCCAGCCTGTAGCATTGCATGGGGTTGTTGTGCCCCAAGTGCAGGACCCAGCACTTGGCCTTGTTGAACCTCATCCCATTGGCCTCAGCACATGGGTCCAGCCTATCCAGATCCCTCTATAGAGCCTTCCTGCCCTCGTGCAGATCAACGCTCATGCCTAACTTATAATCATCTGCAAATTTACTGAGGGTGCACTCAATCCCCTTGTCCAGATCACTGATAAAGATATTGAGGAGAACTGGCCCCAGTACTGAGCCCTGGGGTCACCACTAGTGACCAGCCTCCAGATGTATTTATCTCCATTCACCACGAGTCTTTGGGCCCAGACACCCAGATACTTTTTAAGTCAGTGAGGCATACATCCATGAGCAGTCAGCTTCTTCAGGAGAATGCTGTGGGAAATGGTGTCAAAAGCCTTACTGAAATGTACGTAGACCACATCCACAGCCCAAATTACCTGTGATCCTCAGACTGTTGTTATATCTAAGTCATATTTTCACCCACTTTAAACAACTTACAGGATGGTAGGTTTTTAACAGGATGGGAAGGAAACAGCCAAGTAAGTTATCCATGATAAGGCAAGAATTTCAAACATAGAGAGGAAAAACACAGCAGATGCAGACCACATGAATTCTTTGGCACCTCAGATCTTTAAATCTGAGATTGCTTGAGGGCCCAATGCATTTTCCAGCATAAATTAGGGTAACCAGTAACTGGTTGGTTCATGACAGCTTTCCAAAAGGCTAGAGACAGGCTGTTGAGCTCTTAGAACTCCCTAAAGCCTGGAAATCACTTGAAGCCCTGCAGTTCTGCCATGGCTAGTGGGTGGTGATGGTGGGTGCTTAGCTCCAAAGGATTTTTTAGCTATTCATTAAACAGTTTGATGACTTTATCACGTTGCTTCTTGTCTAGTCATTTCCCAATAAGCACTGGGGGCACAGCAGAATGTTTTGCTTGGTAGGATGCTTTGATATCCTCACTCATTTCAATGTTTTCTGATACGCATACGCACACACTTTTGCTATGATTGTACTGAAACAGGAACAGGAGTGGAAAGATGAAAATTTGCAGGATTGTCTTATTCCCTCCTGGAGTTTGCTTCAGAGATTTGTGGTATGTCTTTCAGAAATGGTGTTTAGCTCTTCTTATGGAAAATTCTCACACTTCAGAGGAATAAAGAGTTGCCCATGAGGTCCTCAGAGCTGCTTTGCAAGCTAGCCTGAAGCCTTGCCTGTGTAGAAGTGGCTCCAAAAACCAATGCCACCCACCACATAGATATCCACTAGGCTCTTTCTGTCCAAAAATCACTTACAGACCCATGTCTGTTAACATCTAATGGAGTTAGCTGAGACCATTCAATGTTAAAAGCCAAAATATGTCTCTGAGATTTTTTCTACTTCCACTTCTGTTTTCGCTTTTTTTTTTTTTGCTTCCCACCATCAGCAAACACAGGGTTATTTCTACAAACAGATATCAGTTCCCAGGACCTAAATCACACTGATCAAGGATTTTGAACATGCTACTTCTGGTTTGCAAGTTATTTCAAAAGTGTTATGTGAATCCCTAAATCAGGTGTAGTCCTGATGCTATGGAGGTTGCTATGAAGTCACATGGTCCCACCTGTATTGCTTGGCCTGGAATCATACTCTCTTTATGAGACAGTAAAGTCTCATAGTCTCTCTACTAAATCCACACATGGTAAATGCTGCCTGATGAGCTGAGAAGGTGTGGGTTTTTACCTGATTGTGCAAAAGCCAGGAGCTGATGCTCTTTTAACTGCCCTTGCAAACTGCCATTTGCTACCACCAAATTTGTTTGAGACTCATTGAAACAGTGCTCTGGTTAGACCTGGCTGAGGCTTAGGTATCAATCTCTAACAGTTTAGGATTCCTTGTTCTCAAATTGCTCTGTTGTGCAGATTATCAATAGTGATACCCTAGGCACTTTTCTCCCCCCCTGCAATTTAGAAGTCCTGAACACAGATCAGAGTGTGACTTTTTATTATTCTTTATTACTTGGACGCCAGTACATGAGTTTAGTGGTAAAGGAAAACTAGTGATATGACTGCTACATGAAAATAATGCTACAGATATGAAAACTATTCTAAACACCTAGCAGATGGTAACCCCCTGACAAACTTCACACTGAAGGGCATATCTGATGCAGCAGAATTAAATGTGATACAATTGCCTGGTTTACTATATACATTTTTATATTTAGTTTATCCTGGAGAATTAAGAATATTAATCTAGGACAAATTCTTAGGTTTTCTTCACCAACTTAAACATATTCTAAGGCCCACTTTCTTTCTGCAGGCTATTCCTCCCTGTGCTAAGAATATGTGTTGTTTTTTCTTTTTTAATTTGACCTGGCCAGCTTTTGTTATTTACGAGCTTCAGCAGCTTCTTCAGTATCATGGCAGATTTGTATGAAATATTTTTGGCCTTGCTTTAGCTTCTCTAATGCCAAATGTGATTCTGATATATCTTTTTTAACACGTTTTTTCAGTAATATGATAGGATATTTGCATCCTGATTCCTGCCAACAAAGTTCCATTTATACCAGATATCACCCCCTTAAGCTAATAACAGGGCACAGAAACACTGTCTTGGAGATCCTGTGCTGATAGTCTTGATGATTTCATAGTCTCATTCTTAGTAAAACTTGTAGCATTTGTGTTTTGTTTTGTGTTTTTTTTTTGTGCTTTTTTGTTTTGTTTTGTTTTGTTGTGTTTTTTGTTTTGTTTTGTTTTTGTTTTTTTTAATTTGAAACCAAATGTGTGTGTAGTGGTTTTTAAATGAAATCATTATTCTAGATCTGAATTTTGCTGTCCACACCACATGTCTCTGAACTCTCCATACTTTTCTGAGGTTGAGATCCCATTCTGAATCATGTCACTTTACCAGACAAAAATCTCTCTACTACAAGGGAAGGTAATAATTGTTGCTTTTGACATTGGCAAAAAATGTTTTATTTTCACCTAACATTTTTCTACTTTAAAGACAGAACAGTTTAATTCCACCAAGTGATTTCAAATACAGATCTTCTGTTAGACCATAGTAGCAGTCTGGATTTGGTTATATCTTTGATGTGTTCATTTTGACCAAACAGGTGAAAAAATGCTGTGCTAGTGCCTGCCATGATGACATATATGAACAATTTACTTCTCATAGTATCATGGTACCTCAGAGCTAGAAGTCTTGTCTGGTCTCAGAACTATGAAGTTTTGTGTTCTGTGTCCATCATCCATTTCTCTATGGAATGCCCTTCTTCAGCTGTCTTGAGCAATGAGATTGGACACAAACTCGACCACATTTATCCTCTAATCTCTGTTCTACCTGAATCTCTTCCACGTCCATTGAGGGCAGGCATGTTGCTCAACAGGACTCTAGTGGGTAAGTGATGAGCTCAGCTTCTCCAAACCAACCAACACCACAGCTCTGGGACAATCTCACCTACAGGCCCTGCTTACTGTGGGGCATCCAGGCCTCACAAAGGCAGGGCAGACTGGCTAAGCAAGACTATGTGGCAGTCCAAGGTCTTTTGGGGTCTGTGGATGAGGACAGGCTTATTGCCATGGTACACAGCCAGGACCAGGAGTCTTCCCCAGCTCCCTGCTGTAAAAAGGTCTTGCAAGCCCAGGAGACAGCGGAGCTTGAGCATGTTGGCAACCTTGCAGCACCCAGGCTGACCACATGCAGTTCAGCAAGTTCTACCTTTATTCTGAATGGGAGATAAAACCTTCTGAAAGATGAGAATTTCTTCTGAAATTTCAAGGCATTGTGGATATAAACAGGCTCAACTTTGATTTGTGTTCAGCTGATGATCTACCGTAAGTTAACAATGTCATGCTGTTCCAAAAAAGACAAGTGCCATGCTGAGATGTATAAACATTATAGGGCTGTAGCCTGCAAGTAATCCTACCACTCTGCTCAGCTCTGGTAAGGGCCCAGCAAGAACACTATGTTCATTTCTGGGCACTAGTCTACACTAATGGAGACACACCAGAGAGAGTTCAGAGGAACGAAACAAGAATAATCTGAGTTCAGGAAAATATTGTTTTTGAAAAAGGAAAAAAAAATGATATAGTTTGTTTGGTCTAAAATAAGGGGATATAATAAGAGGAAGGGAATTCAATTTCAAATAGGTGATTATAATGAAGAAAGTGCTAATATATAATAGCAAAAGAAGATAGGCTTAAGCTGCAACAAAAAACATTCAAGTTAGATGTAGAGGAAGCATTGGAATAGGTTGCTCTGGCAGTCCGACACATCTCCTTCCTTGTAAGGCTTTAGACAACATATGCTGGGACTAGTACAAACATTGCTGTGCCCATCCTTGGCTAAGGGACAGGCTACATAACCCCTTGAGATCCTTTCCTACTCTGTTATTTTTGAGAAGCTGCTATTTAAAGTTGTGGTTCATTCCTGTCCGACTAAGAAGTAATACGTACTATGTAAGTGCCATTCATATTCTTTTCACACAAAGAACAAACTGAACATTTCTGAATTTTCTGCATGATTCCTGACAGCCAGATTCAACTAGCAAAACAGTGCCAACTGCTGCAAATCTCTCAAATACATGTGCCTGCCCAAGGATACCTCCTCTTCTCCCTCAGGTAGTGTTTCTGCCATGACAGTAGTGTCCCATTGTCTCCTCCTGTGCCTGGAGCCCCTTCAAGTTCCTCAACTGAAGTTTAAGTGAGATAGCTGCTATTTTACTTCCACTTCCAAAAGAGTTTAAAATCAAAAGGTCTGACAAAACAGAAGAAAAAAAGGAGTTAAAAAATATTTTACAGTCTTCTGCACTGGAGAGCATATAATCAATGTTTACATGCTAATACTAAATGTTTTAAATGTAAAACTATTTGCAAAGAAAAGAAAATAGTAACAAAGCTTCTTTCTAAATTTAGTTGTTTGTTAATTTAATCTTTTTAATTTGTTAGCAGAAAACTGCAGGAGCACAGTAATTTGTTCTATTAGTGGTACAATTTCCACCTGTATTTTGCTAAATTCTTATGTCTTCAGGCATGCATTAGCAGGTAATTCAATGTTTGGCTGCATAACACTCTCCTTTAATAAGGAAGAGGCCCATAATCTTAATACAATTATAGAAAAGAGACCTGAAGGAAAATTTGCTGCAATGAAAGATGATGCTAAAGGATATTAGCTCTTGTTACTGGCACTGAGCAAATAGCTGCTCATCGCAAAATCAGTATCTTAATTTTTTTTTCAACCTCAGGCACAGACAGCACTTGAAAGCAGCTGGGAGACTTTTGTCATATTAAATGAGTTGAAGATACCTAATGTCTGAGCTGTAGGAGGTATTTATTTACAGACAGCCATAGACTGAGATTTACAAGGAGCTGGACATACACTTAGTTTTTGTCTGTTGTTTTTTTTTGTTGTTGTTTTGGTTTGTTTTTTTGTTTGTCTGTTTGTTTGTTTTGTTTTTTGTTTGTTTGTTTGTTTGTTTGTTTTCTGGATATCTTACAGGACATCTGCATCTTTTTTGTCAGTACATCTTTGTACATCTGTGCCTCAGTTTGCTGCCACAGGGATGTGACTTATACATCCACAGCCTATTACAGAGAGGACCTGTGATATTATTTCAGTTCTGAGTCCCAATCCTGTGAACAGATAGTTCCAAATTATTCAGTGAGATGCTAATTATCACCTTATACCATGAATGAGTAACTTTGTTCTCATTGTCTAATGCCTTGTCATGCTCTTGAATGACATCTTGGAGTACTGAGTTCTGTAAATACTGTTTAAAAATTAACCTTTTTTTATCAGTCCAAATCTGTTACCTTTCAACTTTGTCTGCTGCACGGAAAGATAAAGAATGTGAATTCACTTTTCCTGCATTTAATACTTCAGGCATGTACAGTTGGGTGACAAAAAGAGGTTCCTAAATATTTAGTAGCATCAGCTCAAACCCCTTCATAGCATCCCAGCGAACTAAATTACATTGTCTGTCTGTTCATGATGAAAACTCTTTCCTCTTTCATAAGCAAAGAACCCTAAAGGTAAAAGAAAGCCGTATTAAAGAGAAAACAGAAAACTGGGAAAAGCAGATTATTAAATCAGAAAGATGTGGTCTTAAGCTCACCCTCTTCCCACAGAAGATGTGGAAGTCATAGATCCCTTCCCACCTTGGCTGAGACCCACACACAGTGCCCCCTGAAGAAGCATGCATACCTCCAGCTCTCTGCCAGTCGGAAGGGAGTAAAGAGGGAAGGATGCCCTTGGCTAAACAGTAAGACCATCCCATCTCTTTGCAACCACCTGAAGAAATTATTGCTCCCTACTTCAGACACCTCATTTTTAAGTACTGTACTCTAAATTCAGCCTTGCTGGTGCTGAACCTCTCCTCAGTATGCTGTATCAGCTTTTTTCCTTTTTTTTAAGTATAAAAGAAATAAAAATTCAGATAACTCTTCCTCCTGCTTCCCTTTCTGAGGACTCCTCCCTGTTCTCCTGTGAAGCTGCCTTGCTGGCTGGAGTAACTCCTCATCTCCCTCAACACAGGAGTGATTCCGCAGCCTACCCTTAGTCTGGGTACAGCATGTTTTGTCCATACTGGAGGTGATGAGTGATGTTCTGTTCCACCTCAAAACTGGTGGTATTTAAGCAAGAGTGTTCAACAATAGCATGACTGCTGTGCCAGTGATGCTGGCTCCTCTAGTCCGTGCTCTCTAAGAGATGCTGGCAGAATGCTCCCTACAGAAAGTAGCCTCTTGCCAAAGCTCCAGCTTGCCCCTCTTTCCTATGTCCACAAACGTCAGGAGTTCTTGATTATTAACTTAGGTTCCATATACTGCCTGTAATTTCACATCTTTTCTGTTCTCCTCTTTCCTTCATGTCCTTTTTTAATTTAAACAGTACCAGATTTTCTAACCATGAAATCTCTCCTGGACACACAACTTTTTCACTGTGTTTTTTTTTTGGGGGGGCTGCTTTTATATATTCTATATTCTACATTGTGACATGTGTATCTGAATCAACACTATCTGCAAGCATATTTAAGTTGACTTCAATAATACTGTTATGTTACTTCTCAATTTTAAATCTTGCTGTGCTCCCCAGAAGACCATTTTGCATACCTTTTGGCTGCTGTTTCTTTTGGAACAGAATTACAGAATTTCTTACTGAAGTGTTCAGAAGAGGTCCCAGTTTTCCAGTTCATTTGAATTTGTGCCTCCCTGCTGCCTGATCTGAGGGGTGCTTGGGAAAAAGGACAAACGGAGTAGTGATAAGGATGTTCTGGCCACAGTTCTCCATGCAGGTGTGAACTTTCCTAAGCTGTTCTTTCAATTGGGCAGGGAGTGGCGATGGGCAGTAGAGAGTGTGCATAGTATACCTGACATCCCTCCCCATCTGCAGTGTATTTGATGTGCTCCTTAAGCACAGAGCTTGCTGAACATTTGTTAGGTGCTTGACTGTATGCACAGGAAGGCTGGCAATGTGCCAAGGTCATTGCATATAGCTCTGTTCTGTAGCAGGCAGACAAAATACCTTTTCTCCTGCCATGAGACCAGATATCCATTCTGTAGATGATTGTAAATACTTCCATGGGGCATCAGACAGCAGGAGGCCTTTGTGAACCAGAGCAGAATGAAACGAGTCTGCAGCTGACTGCAGTGATTGCTTGCCTTTCAGTAACATGTCCCATAGGAGCTGGCAGACTTAGCCTCAGCCAGGTGGGAAGATATATTGCACCCTGAATAGAGCAGTGTGACATAACTCCAGTTGCTTGCCAGAATAATGTCCCAAAGTGTTTTCTAGCTGACAGTGTCAGCAGCAGCTGGACATTTCATACACATGTTTCAGATTTGGGGGATGGAGATGAAATGCCCACTCAGCAATAGAGATCTAGCTGTCAGGTTTGCCAAAAATGGGAGTTTCAGACTCTGGACTGAGTCCCTTTGATTCTGTGAACATGAAATATGTCTTTTTTCATACAAAACCCAGTATGTTCCTACAAGATGTTTCAATGTGACTCCACATTTCCTGGTAGAAAATCTTTTGCCTAGCTGTATTTTGATCTCTAGCCAAAGGTTTGATTCTCCTTGCCAATAAAAATGTGTTTGTTTAAGCCAGGACCAAAGCATAGTTTAGAACAGATAAGAGCAGCATATACCCAGCCCTCCAAGTGTGCTGACTGCAGAGGCATGAGAATGATGTGAGCTTTGTCTCTCTTCTTTTGTTGACTGCTGCTTCTGGACCTTCATTTTAACCAAAATGTGTGAAATATTTGCATGTGCTTGGTGGTTATAAAGCATGCACAATCATTAGGGCTGAGTAGTAGAAGAACCCCTGTGATAATAGTGTTTCCCTGCAATAGCTCCTCTTTTGACCTGGGTAGAGGTCAAATCCTCTAGGTATATCTACTGCATTATAAACCATCCTCATAAAAATATTCTCAGCACTTGAAAAGTCTTGATGATTTGCTTCAGAAATTTAAATCATCTTCAGGATTAGCAGGGTAGACTGAAAACTGGCCAACTTCAGAGTTTTACTGCTAGTTTTTGCACCTGTACCCAATAGGCAGAAGAGCCATTTATGATGAATTTTCTTGTCCCCTCCTCCCTTAAAGCCACTGCCATTTTTGTATGCCATAATTAAGTTAGCTCTTCTTTTGGCAGGCCTGTAGATGTGCTGAAGGGAAAATGTATTGAGCACAGAGAAGCTGCAGTATTTCTTGTCCTAGTAGGACACAAGCTTCAAACCACTTCAGGTAAACCTGGAGTGACATGCTGACTGAACCTTTCAAGCCTTCCCAATTAATTATGGAGAAGTATCTTGACTTCAGATGCTTCCCTGGAAGTTATTCTTGCTTTAGATGTCTTTCTTCTGACCTTGTTTCATTTTTAGCAAGAATAAGTTCAAAACAGAAAGTAAAGAGTGATCAATGGAAAGGATAGGATGGAAATACACCAAAACTTTATCCTAGTTATTTGCTTAAGAGAAGGTTTTGGTTCCTAATACACATTTGGTTTTTCCATATTTCCAGCTTTCCCATCCAAGCATCTCCTACAATGTGCTCTGTACATTGAGGTCTGATTGCAAGTTCTGCAGGGTCTTCTGTGGCCATAGTCATGTAGAATCGTGGGTAGGTTTAGTAATACACTTCACAGGTGTGATAGAGAGTTAGGGCATCTGAGAGAATCCCTGACACTTGTTTGAGGAGACATGGCTGGGATCCCTGTGGTGCCTGAACCTCTTTCAAAGTTGGTATGTGTCCTGGGCAGGTTGCTGAGTGGGGACAGCCTTGGAGGGTGGCATACTGAGAGGTTTCTTTGTCAAAGTAGAAGCACCCTGGAATCACAGGGCCCTGGTGTGTAGCTGGGATCACTTCTCATTTCTTTCTTTTGCAGTTCTCAGAGATGGGCCCTCTGTAATGCTTTGGCCATGAAGAAACAAGGACTGCTGAATTGCTGTTTTGCAATGGAGAAGAGAGAAGGAGAAATACCAGCACTGTGGCTTCCACCTTGTTGCTTACTTCCCTGCAGTCATGTGTCCCAAATCCTCCTTGTGCTGTATTAAGGAAAAGAAAAGCTTGGACGTTGCAACATCTGCTTTTGTACGTCATATTTTCCAATTTCACATCCTATAACCCCTGGTGAAAATAGGAACAATGACTTTATATAGCTGCTGTTTGATTCTTTTGCTATTTATGTGGAACACTGCTGCCTATGGGCCAAACCAACGGGCACAGAAGAAGGGAGACATTATTCTTGGTGGATTGTTCCCCATCCATTTTGGAGTGGCTGCTAAAGACCAGGATCTAAAGTCAAGACCTGAATCAGTAGAGTGTATAAGGTAAGCCACAAGAAGAGAAAACAAAAAAGTTTTGGTGGGGGAGTACTACAGCTAACTGCAAGTGATATGCTATAAACTGTATACATACAGTCTGTAATCCAGTGCTTGTAGAGACCTGCTGTACAAGGTAATGGAAAGATATGGTGTAAATAATAGGAAAAAAAAATGTGAAGACTGAAGTGTGTATTTTAAAAGAGTATCACAAGTAATATTTGGATAGTAAAAGAGGGCAATCCCTGCATTACTCAACATTGCCAAACCAGGAATATACTGATCTATCTGGCCATTCACAGTGGATGTTTGAATAGTATCCAAAAACTAGTTTTCCTAGCAGACAGACAGAAAATCACATGTAGTACCTTTGAGTTCATTTGATTACAGTCATACATGATAAAATAGCTCAGATATCAGATTTGGAGTTTCATTTACAGTCTGCCTCTCATCTTTACAAACTGTTTGGTTTCCTAAACAAGTGAATAGGTG
Source organism: Netta rufina (assembly GCF_964035555.1). NCBI lineage: Eukaryota > Metazoa > Chordata > Aves > Anseriformes > Anatidae > Netta > Netta rufina. Next base: position 124,317,765 of record NC_140123.1, read on the forward strand.
AGAGCGGCATAGGCCACTGCTTTTGAAAAAATCCCACTGAACACATAGCTGTCCCCTTAGGACATTTACTAAGCCCAGACTTGAACTCTTTACTCAGCTTTTCCTCACTCAGTCTTCTTCTGTGTAAACAGTACATATAGATTTTGTCTAAATCTTTGTCGGTTAACCCTGGAGGGAGAAATGCACATAAAAACAGCTTCTCTTATTGAAGTGTAGGCATTTTTATGATGAAACACGAGACACTTTACAGCTCTGCACATAATACACATAACAATTGGGAACTGACAGAAACTGATTGCAATTGAAATACATACATACAGCCAAAAAAACAGTTGATAGGGAATTTTGTCATGACCTTGCATGGGAAAGCACTTCAGTGTCATAGGACCTCTTTTGGAATCATATGTAATAAATTATATATCTAGAATTATTTGGACTTCTCATCCTAGTTCAGTTCTGTTGCAATGGTAATGAAGAATAACTGACAACATTCCTGCGATGCTCACAGATTCCAGGTGCAGTCTCCTACTGAAATATTCAGCAGAATGTATCCATCCAGGTTATGAGAGCATACCCAGATGTTCTCATAGGGAGCACACAGAAAGGAGAGTAATTAAATAGGGGTTCTTTTGCCTTCTTAAGTCCGTGTACACAAAAATCAAAAACTAAATATGTGTAGAATGTCTACTTCATGGAGCAAGATGTAGCTTGTATTAGTATTCTTTCTTTCCTGGATGCAGCAATTTAAAACTGGAATGCTGAGAAGTGATGGAATATTTCAACTCATTGTCTTCTTTACCTGCTCCATGTGACAGGCAGCACATGGCAGTATTTGCAAACTGAACATAGCATTCATTTCTGCTAGCACTGGGTCAGCCTCAGTGACAGTCTTGACAAGGACATATTATTAGAATGCATCACAGGAGAATGTTCCCTCAGAAGTACTGCAAATGTGGGTTGCCAAAAGATTTGTTAACTAGGCAGCACTGCCAACAACAAGCATATCCTGAAAAAGTAGACCAGCTGTTTTACGGACACAATGGGAGCTCCTTATAGGTGGCATTTGATCTGCCAAGAGGCATACTCCACATGAAATTTCCATGGGTAAAATCTATGTTCCCCTTACCTCTGCACCAAGAAGCTGCAGGCACAAAATGAAGGAGTTGACTGAAGAGGCACTTATGCCATTTTCCATATTTCTTCAAGGAATTGGACAAGTTATGAGTTGGTAGCATAATGCAAAAGAATACTTAATGGAAGACAAAAATCTAGCTGAAGAGGTAGTAGCAACTACAACAGGAGCAATTTGTCTAGACGTAGCTCAAAGCTCTTTCATTGTACATCTTCACCAATAAATGCCTATTTCCAGGAAAGGTTTAATTCAAAAATGGTTAGGTTGGGCAGACCTTTTGAGACTGGTCATCAGATTTTAATGAAGATATTTAATCCATGAGACAGTTTATGTGCTGTGGTGAGGTTTTTGTTATTAGTGCATATTAAATTGAAAGCAGATATTTTTCCTGAAATGATTTGCTATCTCAAGCAGAAGATTCCTCTGTCTGGAATTGCACAGAGATCTCACAAGACAGGACCACAACCAAAAGGTGGTCCTTTTTGGTTTTGGGCCCTATTATTAGGTAGTAACCTGGGGCAGGGTTGTGCGTGCAGACTCAATACATTCTCCAAGTCATGAGCTAGAGTCTTTCATATCACAATTCAGTTTCCTCAGTTCTGGGCAGTTGGTTAGTCCAGAAAAACAAAACTCATACTTTCTGGACAATAAAATTATAGGCTTCAGTTTCTTCCCAAAGTCAAATCTCCCCAGTCTTGTAGAGCCTTTTGTAGGATGGCAAATCCACTAAAGTAGCATAAGCACGGCAACATCTGGTAAAACCAACAGTGCAGAATCTGTTTGATACTTTGGCTGCCCTTTTCACACTTCTCTGAGCTTTCTTCAGTGGTACTGTATCTTTTCAAAGCTGAGGCTAATTCATTTTATATCCATCCCTTTTTTAGATGGCCTTTAATCTCTTTATTGAATAGCAAAATATGTCACATATCCATTAGGAAAATTAGACCCAGGTCAGTAGAGTAGTCTGTGGGCATCCTCTCTCCTCTCTCTTTCATAATTCTCTCCACCATTAGGCAATAACAGCAACAAGTCATCAGACCATGACAGGCTCCTTGCCTCAAGTCCAGGAAAAAAAATAAGGGTCCCACTGAAACTCTACAGGTGGTTTGTCCTCTGTGTCTTCTGGAGTTCAGTATCAAATGATTTATGAAAATGTGGCTTTCCTTTCATCTGAGAACCATTTAACCTGATCTGTGCTGTTTGGACTTTTTTCCACGCATGTAACTCTGTTCAGTGCCATACCTATACTCCTGAACAGGGCCTCTCAAAATGGGTAGCACAGTTTTCCCTCCACTCTTTCGATTTTCACAATCTTCATACTGTTGCAGTACTGTGCTTATATCCCCATCTCAGCATACAAACCTACTGTGCGTACCTTGCACATGACTATTTGATAAACTGTTCCCATAACCCAGCAGTGAAAGGAAAAGGGAACAGTAATGACCTGTTCATAGTTCCTTTCATGCTGATTCATGCTGATACTGAAAATGCATCTTTGCATTTTGAGCAAGGGGTTATAGAATCCAAACTGTAAACTTTCTCATGATTTTGCCACACCAAATGTCATAGAGGAGTGAGAGCAATGTGTTTCCTGTGCTTCAGAATTAGTTACAGGGTTTATTGTTTAAACAATCAAGTGTCCCGCATTTGATATAAATACACCTTCTGTCTTTGTGTACCTCAGGTGCTGTCACAGCAACTTTCCTTATAACATTTGCTGATGCATATCTGATGTGTACGGTTGGAGACAGAGTCTGATTGCAGCACAAGCGATCCCTGACCCCTGTTCCCTATCAGCACCAACAGAGGCCTGTTCATAACCTGATTTCTCTGTCCTTTCTTGATGCCAGGTAGATCAGCAGTTTTAGTGGTGGTAGTGTTGTTAGTGTTATTGTTAGCAATGTTATTGATAGTATAACAATATATTTTATATATTGGTCATACATTGGGCACAGATTGGTCAGACCCGTGGATTTTTCTCACTGTAATGGACTGTTTGCAATGTGCACATACCTTCACTGTGTTGAGATACAGCATAGCCAATATGGTGTAACAAGGTTGTGATTTTTTGTGAATATTTCCTTTATTCTGATCAGAGATCTAGACAAGGTCCCACACTGTGACAGCCTTTGAGCTGTGAAACACTGCATGGTGAGACATCGTCCTGGTGTCATAGTGTATGGCTTCATACTGCAGGTCTCCAGGACACTTGAGCTCACTGGGTCAGCATGTCTGAGAGAACAGTTTTAATGCTACCCCGATGCACTCTCTCTTGTGGATGTGTTTGATAATCCAAATGCAGAACTGTACGCTTACTATGCTATTTAGATCTTCTCTTTCCCCTCCAATAGCAAGTTACTTCCTTTTCTTCTTTCTCTTCTATCCTCCTTCTCAGCCTCCTGAGCTTTGGCTTGCACAATTAATTCCCTTCACCAAAGTTCTAACTTTTAAGGGTGGTAAGCAACTCGTTATACCTCCTGACTGCAGGAATCTGACAAATGACTGAAGGTCTCCCCTTCGCATATCTTAGTAATAGCAGTGGTAGTAGCAGCAATAACATGTAATTAATGTACTGGAAATCTAGAGAGGACAGAGAAATTAGTATGTGTGTACAACCACTACAGCAAGAGGAGTACTGGTATGAGTGAAGAGGCATATGCAGCCTTTGCCACCATTCTTGAACAAAAACTATGTCAGATATGGGAGAGTAAGTGGAAGTTTTTAGCTGTTTAGCAATGTTTCACATTGCTTTCTCCTTTTCCTTCATATTGTATAGGTCTCAGTTACATGCCTTGCAGGTTTTGATAAATGAAGGTCATGAATTCACATGAAGCTGTCTTTCCTTCATGGAAACTAGCACATCTCCCTTTTCCTGCTGGATCCAGATAATGTGAGCTGTTCTATCAAGAACCAGACAAACAATCACTATTTCAGGTTTCTCTTCAGGGTTTCTTGCAGTCATTAGGCTCTGCAATCCTTCATCCTTTCTGACATTCCCCTGTGCATTTATTAGCTTTGGCTTCATCTTACAAATGGAGAAACTTAGAGAACAGCTTGAGCAGGGTCCCATCATAAACCCATGACAGGAGGAGCATGTGCATCCTGAGCATCCCTGGACAGACACATTTATACCAACTAGAAAGAAACCTATGGGAATTAGTAGGATGTTGTTTGCAATATCATCTAGCAATCTAGTCTAGCAAAAAATCTTGTTTGCAATCTTGTCTAGCAACATGGACTGCTGCAAAAATAATCTTTCCTCTGGGGATGTGAAGATTAAGATTAAGATTTGTGGAAGATTTTTTTCCTGATATCTTTTTCCTTTTTTGTGTTCCTGCCTGGGAACTGAAAGAACAGTGGATTGCTCTGGGTCTGAGGGAAAGGTGGGAGAATGGTCATGATAGCGGAAGCATTTAAAGAACTGAGTGTACATAAAAATTCAATTCTATACCTTTGGGCACTGAATTATTTACAGTAAACTTCCATTTAGAGCTTGATGCCCATTTTTCATAGCTGCACATCTCAGAAATGCTAAAGTACAAGACTAAGTCAATGCTCCTGTAAAAATAACATGTCAGAAAATAAGTTTTGGAGTCTGCTTATTTCCCACTAAAACAATACCAGTATCTATTTAAAGATTCTAGAAGTCTAATGAAAGGTCTGCTTTTATTAGTAAATGCTTTGCATGTTGTATTTTCTTTGTGGAAATTACCAGTCAAATTTCTGCATGGTTGAAAGAATATAACAGTGACTAGTAATATTAGTCACAGCAGGTCAACAAGAGGTCAGCTGGATCTGTGTAACCTGCTGCCAAGTTCAAAGGCCATTTTTACCCATAATTCACATACACACCAAGCCAGAAGTAACCTATTTGCAACCTTTTGTTGGATTCTTACAGTACAATGGAAAAGTATTTATCCACACAATTTCCATTCATGGAGATTGAAGGAATCCTGAAATCTTGCTTCAGTAAGACAAGTTTAGTGTCACTGCGTTCATCTGACTGTATCAGTGTTAGCTCTATAGTACTGATAGAATACTCTCAGTTAACAAATGAGACCTTGTCTGAAGATCTAAGAGGTATTAGAAAAGATGGAGTGAGATGTGTTTGTCTCCATCCCATCTGATCCTCTTCTGCTAATCTGCTGATGCTGCTATTACTAGAGGTGCAACTGGAAAGAACTGCATGCCTGTTGTCCATGTTAGTATGAGCTAAATTATCAAAAGTATTTCAAACACATTTGGAATATAGCTCCTAGACAAGGCTTCCTTCCCTTCCTTTCCCCTCCAAAAGAAAGCCAACCCAATCTCAAGCAAATGAAGTGCAGGCCTAATGCTATAAATAAATATTCATCAGGAACATACATGTATGTCAGAAAGGAAAAGAAAAGCAGTTGTGTATCATGGGTCTGTTATATCTCAGTCACGTAACTCAGAGATTGAAAGTTCACAATCTCATGAAGCTTATCTTTAGAAATCTTCACCTTGGTAATGGAAACATATCTTAAAGTATTTTAAAATGGCACTCGTTTGAAATCTAAAATCTAGTCACTCTGCATCTGAGTGATGCACATGCCATATGGAATAACAAGCATTCTTTGAAATCAAGAAGAAGACAGTTCAATTCTTACTGCTTTTGACAATACCACCTGAAATATTGCAGCATTTTAATAATTTAAAACGAATTGCTGTCAAAGGGACAGAAAACTCAATCTAACTTTTTTTATCCACTTCTATAATTTAATGTGAACTCGCTTATACTTATGTTTACACATACTAGAGTATGTGAAAATCCTTATAGTTGTACTTCCCAACTTCTCGACAGTTTTCCCTTTAAATATATAAAAATGTTTTATTTTTTTCTGTTTTACACCAGAAGCCTGAATATTGTTCCTTGTTTCAAATCCTATTTTCATTTTAGTTAAAAATATCTGTGCACAGATTTAGATTTTTAAAAAGAAGTACCATAAAACCCCTTCTTGCTGCCATTATGATTCCCAGAGTTCATTAGAGACAGTGTGAGGCAGCTTGGTATGCCCAGCACATTTGGTTTTTGTACTTTGACTGCCTCGTTCACTCTGAGACTTGCCCTTTTATTTCAGAGCTCTCCCATTGCCTTTCACTCCTTAATGGTTTGGAACTAGAGAACAAAAAAATCTAAATGACCAACTTCTAAATGTAACCCACATTCCCATGCTCTAAATGGTGTCCATTTTCTAAAGGGTGATCTTAGTAAAGCTAGCTGTCCCTTTGGTCATACATTATAACTAAGGATTTTTATTGGCCTCAACCTTTCTGACCTGAAGTTGCTCAAGAGATTTGTGCTGAAACCATGCTGTCTGTTGTTTGAGGTACAGCGTCAGAGCAGAACATCTTTTGGAAATTATCCAAAGATTTCTGGTGAAATGAAGTTGGATAAATTAAGTTTTTTAGGACCTAAAGATGAACCTTAGATGTGATATCTTTAGAATTTCTGAGTCCAGATAAGTCAGATAAAACTCTTAGAAAAGCAGTAATTTTGGTATGTTCATTCAGCTTGGAAGAAATCAGTCATGGGAAACATAAATTTTGGAAGCAATTCATTTAATCCAGTAATTAAAAAATGTCATATATCTCAGAAATTGAAAGGCCATGATTTTATGAACCTCGTTTTTAGAAACCTTCACCTTGGTATGGAAAAGCATTTCAAAATAGCACTTACTTGAAACCCAAAATCTACCTTTTTATATAGAATCTATTCTAGGGTCAGCCATTTCCCCAGGCTCATCCTGTTCTGGATCCCATCAGTTTTTCCAATTAATCTCAAGCATAACAGCTTTGAAACCTTCCTGTTTCCAACTGCAACTCAACACTAAACTGTAAGCCAGCTGCTAACCTGATCTATAGTGCATTACAAGGAAAGGCAAGTGTCAGTTCATAGATGAGTTAACCATTCCAGCTGAGTTATCCTAAAATGTAGCAGCTTAATAGACACACTACTGGTTGCTTTCAGAGTTTTACAGCTTTTACTGTAAGAGAATAGCACATGACAAAGTTACTTTCTTCCTGCTGCTTTCCATGAAGAAGCCTCTCTCTGTTTTGGGTTAGTCACTCAACCAACATCAGCTCCTATTCCATGTCAGAAAACACAGCTTCTCCACTTCAGAGAACAGAGAAAGCTTCAAAAAACAGTGTTTCAGTTTTACAGGCCAGCTCTGGTGGCAACTTCTGAGCTTGTGTCTAAAGCAGATGTATGAAAACACCATAATAAAGAGAATATTACTGTTTCAATGAGAACAATGAAGTACCTAATTAGCAAGTTAACAAGTTACACTAGGATTTATGCTTATAACATATCTCTGTTTGCTGATATAAACAGGTTGGCTGTGCCCTCTCTCACAGTGTGAAGTGGTGATATGAGGCCCAGTGTTACAGATGACTAAATTTTCCTGAGCAGAGCATCCAGCAGCATGCCTGTGCTGTGGCTTATCTCACATTGCCTGCCTAAAGCCACCAGGCACTGGCACATTAGGTATCCCTGAGCCCAAGTTCCTGACAGCATCGTGGTCAGGCTTAGCAGACACTGCCATCTGCATTCAGAAATGTGTCAGAGGAGGCAGGCTGGAAGGAAATCTGGCAGGAGAAGCTCTGTGTTAGAGCATTTTCTGAAGAATCATGAGATCCAGGCCCAGTGTCCTCAGGAGAACCAACCCTCCAGGCATGTTCTCTTTTGACTTTCCCAGAATTTAAGGAACTTAGAAAAGGTCATCTTATCCTCACGACCTCTTAACTGAGCTCCCAAAATGATGTGTTGAAAAGCAGAACAAAATCTTTTCGCATATACAAACCTTTCTTATAACCACTGAACAGACAAAAGCAAAAGTTTCTGAATTCAGCCGGACGCGAGACTGAGATGAATAGTGTAAGCTGCTTTTGCCTTCTGTGTCGAGAATCTTTCATTTTTCCCTTGTCTCAGCCCTGGTCTCATCTCCTCTGTTTCCCTCCTTCTCACTCTGTGTTATTTTTGTTTCACTCTCCCAGGTATAATTTCCGAGGCTTCCGCTGGCTCCAGGCTATGATCTTTGCCATAGAAGAAATAAACAGTAGCCCAAATCTCCTTCCCAACATGACCTTGGGATACAGGATATTTGACACTTGCAATACAGTCTCTAAAGCCCTTGAGGCCACTCTGAGTTTTGTGGCTCAGAACAAGATAGACTCCTTGAACCTGGATGAATTCTGCAACTGCTCAGAACATATCCCTTCCACCATTGCAGTCGTGGGGGCAACCGGCTCTGGGGTCTCCACCGCCGTGGCCAATCTGCTGGGACTCTTTTACATACCTCAGGTATGCTTTCACTTGTCTTGCTTAGATTACAGGTGTGGCCTGCCTCTCTGCTCTGCAGTGCTGCCAGGTGTATGGCGCAGCTGGGGATATTGCTGTTTGGAGAGGGGTACATTACAGAACAAGGATGGAGAACCACACTGCTGCTTATGTGCTCTGTCTCTGTTTCAAACATAAGAAGGTTTGGAAATGGAGAGGCCCTAACTGTATACAGTAACTGAATACATCCTAGGAGGGTTAAGGGGCAAGGCAATGATGGGAAGCACTGTCTTTCAGAGTGGGACAATGGTTTATATAACAGAAAACAGCCTTATTTACCTCCAAATATACTGTGTCACATCAAAATGAATACTTTTATTAGTAACAGATACGAGCCTTTGGTCTCAGATGTGTCAGATACATATTTGGACCAGTACAGGCATATTCAGAGGCTGTGCCAGGTCCTCCGTTCCACTCTCTGCCACCCACCAGAAGGGCTCAAGCAAAGTTCAACCTCCATGGCTAGTTAGATCTTTGCCACTTCACATAGACCCTCAAGGAGAAGGTCAATACAAAATATGTGATTGTTTTCTTATGGGAGAACTATTTCTTGCTAGAAATTTGTAATTCCCCCAAAAAAAGATTGCCAGGCAGCCAGTAATGACATCCAGCCAACAGCAATATTGTAGCCTAGGAGGAAAGTAGAGATTTAGAAGGGTAGAGGATGAGCAGTTTAGCCTGTGACCACTGGTAATTTAGACAAGTCATTGTCAGGTGCCAACTATGACAGCTTAGTTGTGATGTTGTTTCACTGTGGTCACTTTCTAGTTATGCCCACCTTGCACGGAGCTTGGTAAGGCAGACCTCATTCATTGCCAGACACACTTACCTCTGTCAGTATCTCTGATTATTCAAGTAGGTGATCTGTAAAGTTGTTGTTTCTGCTGATCAGGTGCTGTGAAGGGTTGTTCTGGGCTGGCCTGCCTTTCTTTGACCTAGGGACTCCAAAACATGGTTTGTGAGAGTATGTGCGTATGTCCCAACTTGTTCCTGGGTCATCTGCATGGCAGTGTAGTTGTGCCAGCTGCTGTGCCATAGCATCCTTCATGCAGTTTGCTGACTCTGTTGGGACCAGGGACAGTAACCACAGTCCCACGCTTTTGTTTGACAAAGCTGTTGCTCTGCCAAGACCCTAAGCAAAATTAGAGGCTGGCATATTATAGCCTAATGTTACTGTTGTTGATTTTAGGTTTCCACACTGAAGACAACTTCTGAAAAGTGCTTGGCTTTATGCATTTAGGTGTTGCCTTGTATAGCCTAACATTTCTTGTTCCCATTCTAAAATGAGTGTTGGTGCCAGAGCTTACAGAAGGCCTTGTGACAAGATTGCATCACACTGTTCTCTTACTCTGCCCTGAAAGGATATATCATTATTTCAGCCAGGGTTCTAATTCCGATCTATACCACAAATGAAGAAGGAAGAATTTTTGCCTGCCTGGTGCACCGTAATATATCTTGTCTACTTAATGTTCTTATTAGCCTGATTCCCTTGCAGGAATCTGAAGAAATGGACATTGGGTGTCTGAGCAGGAAAGAATGGTTTAAGCTACAACCAACATCTGCCATCTAGATATTGCCCAGAGCAGCATTGGAAGGTGGCGTGTAATAAACACTGTGGTGGCATTTTAAGTCATACTGTTAATTTACACAACATGTTACCAGGTTAACAAGGGCTACTGAGAAGGGTCGGTGGGTTTGACTGTACCTAATAGATGTTTGCAGTTCTCGGAGTTTTTCTTTGAACAGGGAATGATGTTTATGCTATAAGGAAGTAGCCTTTATCTAGTGGTTACAGAAATGGGTAGAGGTCAGTAGGTTCAGTTCGCAATGTGGAATGAAATTTCAGACAGGTGGCTGGAGTCTGACAACAGAAAGCAGGGTTTTAAACTGGGAGTTGTTGGGGAGCATTAGAATATGCATTATCACTGCCATTTACTGCAAGCCATTAGCAAATCCATGTTTAATAAACCCTACATTTCAGTATAAGATGGAAGTATATTTTACAGTTAATCTAAGGCTCATTACTCATCCTGTTGACATAGAAACTGAAAATGTTACGGCTTCTGTTCTGTTTCTTAGTATCTTACTTCAGTGTACCCTATTAAATTGCTAGTGGTTAAGAATAAGGGGACTCATTAAAGATAGACTTTTTCACATTTAAAAGAGATGCCAGGACATTTGCTGAAGTTCCCAAACCAATGGGCACTGCTAAGGTCTAAACAGGGAAGCCACTGTGACCTCGTCTAAGGTCACCTCCCTTGGAGAATCCAGGCCTTGCTCTGGAACACAAATAACCCTGGAGAGGAAATTCACCTCTTACAGCACCTGCGGGATTGGGGTACTTTGCTTGTACCTTCTGGCATGAGGTTGCAGGAGATGAGGGTAGTTCTGGGTAGGAGCCTGTCCAGGGGAGAGCACAGCTCTGTGAAAGGACAATATGTTCCTGTGGCCCTTGAAACTGCACTAGGAAACCTCCTTCTTTTCTTTCTTCTTGCAGAAGCACTAAATGACAGATTTTAAGGAAGAGATAAGGTTTTATGTAAATTTCCACTTTGTACAAAATGAACTGTTTATAGAAGACTTTTCAAAGTGAGAGGCAGTCCTAAAGAGTTCAGATACCAATCTCAAAATGCAAAGATAAGTGAGATTTAAAACTTCTTCATATCTTTAAACTATTCTCTTTTGGGTTTTATTGTTTCCCTACTTACAGAACATCCAAATTATATCTTAAAAGCATATGGCACTTGTTCTGCATACAAAAAAGAAAACATTTCTTGATAGTTTTAGTAAAGGAAATAAAATCCCATTTTGATGGCAAAACATGGTGGCTCATAGAGTGAGGAATGTCTACTGGCTTCTTTGCTGATTATGTCCGGCAATCGGGAAATCATGCTAAGGTAATGACTAGCATTACCTCAACACTCCTCAGGGTCAAGGCCACTGATGCATATCACATCCTTACTCCAGCTGGCAGGGGTTGTAAATATGGCCTATGTAAATATGCCTATGGTTCCTGATGGAGCCTGTTTAAGGATGGGGACAGAGGTGACAGGAGAATCAGTGCCACCCATGGCTCACCTCCTCATCATTCTCCCAGGATGGTGTCAGAGTCATGCTCCCTCTGACCCTTGGCCTTACAGGAGGGCACACACTTGCTCCATCCACTGAGGTCTGAGCAGCTGCTTCTCCCTGTGTGTCTCTGTAGGACATCCAGAGGTACATAGTCTCTTAGATCGTGTGCAACCACAGGCCAAGAGAACATGGCTGACCATGTGGTGCCAGTCTTCCGTTCATCCCATCTGAGGTTGTACAGGTTGACAGTTAATCTACGCAAATGTTGGCATTTTATTCCCAGGCAGTTCACTTCATGGTCTCTTTTACTTGTCTGCTGTGCTCTTGCAGGTCAGCTATGCCTCATCCAGTCGTCTTTTGAGCAATAAGAACCAGTTTAAGTCCTTCCTCCGCACAATCCCCAATGACGAGCATCAGGCCACCGCGATGGCAGACATCATCGAGTACTTCCGCTGGAACTGGGTGGGGACAATTGCAGCTGATGATGACTATGGACGGCCAGGGATTGAAAAGTTTCGGGAGGAGGCGGAGGAGAGAGACATCTGCATCGATTTTAGTGAGCTCATCTCCCAGTATTCGGACGAAGAAGAGATCCAGCAGGTGGTGGAGGTCATCCAGAACTCCACAGCAAGAGTGATTGTTGTTTTCTCCAGTGGCCCGGACCTGGAACCACTCATCAAAGAGATCGTCAGGCGAAACATCACTGGCAAGATCTGGCTGGCAAGTGAGGCCTGGGCCAGCTCTTCCCTGATAGCCATGCCAGAGTTCTTCCGTGTCATTGGCAGCACCATTGGGTTTGCACTGAAGGCAGGACAGATCCCAGGCTTTCGTGAGTTCCTGCAAAAGGTGCATCCCAAGAAATCCACCAACAATGGCTTTGCCAAGGAATTTTGGGAGGAGACATTTAACTGCTATCTCCCCGATGGGTCCAAAAATTCTCCAGCTTCAGCTTCCTTCCACAAGGCCCATGAAGAGGGCTTGGGCATTGGAAACAGTACAACTGCTTTTCGACCTCCATGCACAGGGGATGAGAACATCACCAGTGTGGAGACACCATACATGGACTACACACACTTGCGGATATCCTATAACGTGTATTTGGCAGTATATTCTATTGCCCACGCTTTGCAGGATATATATACCTGTACCCCTGGGAAAGGGCTCTTCACTAACGGATCCTGTGCAGATATTAAGAAGGTTGAGGCATGGCAGGTAAGTTCTTTGTTGCTGTTAAGGCATACCTGTGCAAGATACTCATAGAAAAAAAGAAAAGCTGTCCTGGAGCGCCTCCAGGCTGCCTGGGGAGGGGTGCCTTTCACAATCCTGGGTCTTGGACAAACAGTCAGGCTCCTAGGATTTAGCATATCACTGCAGGCAATTTAGGTCCACCTTGCAGTGAAAGTAATTTGTGTAAGGTTTGCCTGCAGTGGAAGGGGTTTAAACTAAGTTAAATTTTCTTGTATTCGCTACAGGCCAAAAGTGCACACACACACAATTACCACAGCTTGGCTGACACAAGGTAATTTGATCATATATTAAGCCCTTACATAAACAAGAGGGTCTGGAGAGAACACATAAACAAGGAAAACAGTTTTTAGAGTTCATTGTCTTTGGCAAGCTCTACAGGTTTTGCAATCCCACAGCAATTTTCCATACAGGCCATATTTTTTTTCCACAGTTTTCAGCTTATATAGGATCAAACTAAAGCAGATTGAATAATGAAGAAAAATAATGTGTGGCCGTTGGGCAAATAATAGATAAATAATAGATGGCAATGGTATTTGTGAACTGATAAAATGATACTAACAACACATTCACTAATTCAGTTGATAAATTCTGCTCACTGGTTTATGGATAATATTCTGGCATTCTGGTCTTCTGATCCTTTATTAATACTCTATATTCTGTCGTGCATTTGACTGTGCTATCTAATGCACTATTCATTGTGTGTTTAGACTATCCAGTACATTCTCAAATAGAAGGATTAGATTGAAGGTTAACAAATGAAAATATGCCAAATATGCAGCAAATTAGTTGCCCATTTCTGGTCATGACATAAAACTTGGATCCCAAACTGAAATCTGAAAGATTCTGAAATCAGAAGAACACTAATGAATGAAAAGAGGATCACAAGCATGTTTGTTTGTGTAATTCCCTCTGTCTGGGATAGACTAACCAAACTAGAGGCTGCCCTTGACACAGACTTTGCAGATATTGGGTCAGCATTCACATGTGTGAACTGCAGTTTGGTTTCTGTCTGTTCTCGGTAAATGCATAAACATCAGTCAAAACAAAGTAAAAGATTCTTCTTGGCAGTTTTGAAAACTGCACTCTTTAGCTCTAGGTACCTAATTTGGGTCTGCCAAAGACATTTTACTTGGAGTTATTGAGTGCAGGTTTCGACCCTAGTGTAGAGGATATTCTGCAATTGCTGGCTCTGAGGTTTCTGTCTTTCAATGCTATTTTGCTTTTCAGAAGCATACTGGCAGAATTGGGCAAGTCATAGACAGATTTAGCTTTAATTTGTATTGCTAAAAGTGTTTCAGAATAAATATATTTTTAAATTTATTCCCTCATGCTTTGTCACCTTGGAAAGAAAAAAGAATGGGATATTCACAATATATTGCAGTAATGTGTTTGTTGAGGATTCCAAAATAGGGAAGAATGTCTTTTTTTTTTTTTATTATTTTCTTGTCTGGTACTGAAGGATAGCTATATCAAAATGTAAAGCACACGGATCCAGGCTTCCTGGCTTATAGCACCAAGAAAGAGTTGGGGGGAAGAACAGGACTGGATAGGAATAGCAGGTGCTACAAGGGAGCAGTGCATATTTGATATGACCATCATTATGTGGTGTTGGCTGTCAAGCATATTTGATATTTGTGCATTTTTTCACTTCATTTCAACATCAAACTTATGAATAGGAGGTAAATGCCAAATCTGTGAGCACATCTACTTCACATTGTAGCTCATTGTAGCCCCTTGTAGCTCATTACATTCAGTAAGCTTTCCTTAGCCACAGGAGTAATGAGTTTACCTCACAAACCTCCATCCTCCAGCATCTCCAGAGAACACTTTTCTGAACAACCAGAATCTAAGACTGAAGAAAACCTTACTGCAGAAATTAACTTCCTGGAACACAGCAGTTCTGTGGCTGCTCACTTTTCATACAATCACTTCAATGGTTTCTTAGTAGAAAGCAATCAGCAGGAGTGAGAAAGGTGTTAGGAAGCCTCCCTGCCAGACACTGGAGGCAGCAGCCACTAAGTGTCTGAAATCACTGACCAGGTGGTGTGTGTGACAGACAATGCAATCCCTGTGAACTTGTGGCTCCATTATCCTGAATTCCTTTCCATGGTTGTCTTTGCCAGCAGGGTCAGTGGCTGGTGAGGATAAATAGTGTGTTCTGCTTTATAATTTCATATAATTTGAATTTGTTTCTTTTCAGTGATATTATCCCACTAACTCATAAGAGTTATTTTTTTTTTTATTGTCTGCTAGTATATTATGTACTTAGAATACAAACCTTTTAGAGGAACTGTTATATATATTTTATTCAGGGTGTTTGTGTGGATTTCTGTATAGAAATAACATTTTTATCTCAGTGATCATTTCATCTGAACTGGATAGCATAAGGCCTGGCACAGAACCGTGAGCCAGCTAGATATGCATTCTCATTCACTGGTGGACTGTGATTTTTTTAGAAGCGTGTATTGAGTAGAGCTAATTCTGTTTGTTTCGCTGGTTCATGGACTTGCTTTCCCCAGACACAGGCTCTCCCATAAGCTATAGAACAGTATGGCAAGGGTACAGCATGAGCTCAGGCCTCCTGCACTGAAGCTTCTTCCCTACCTCTTTCTCCAGTTTATCAGTAACAGCTCCAATAGTCTGCTGTTACAGCCCCTCTTTTCTTAACATCTTCTTTGATAGAACAAATCCACATTTTTGAACAAACAGCTGATGGGCTTCTCTTTCTGTCTCAGAATAAAATTGTTGTGATTCAGTAGGGTTTTGAGAAGGCTCTTGAGAAGGCAAAAGTTTGCAGTCACAGGGTCATGGAGCAGAGCATCCTTAGATGGACTATTTTCAAGTTGTGATTATACTGGAAGCTGTAAACTTTGGCAGGCTCATGAGTAAAAAATGAGATAGCTCTTCTAGTCACTGAGGCAAAGATGTACATGCTGAAAAATGTTCTGCCCAAATGGTTAGCAGATAAAGGACACACTCAAGTAAATTATGCCTGGTAAAGAATGCCTAGAAATCTGATTGACCTCAGACTTTGTGAAAAACTGCCTTATGCTGTTCAACCAAAATTTAAGAAAATAATTAAATAATTAGAAAAAATCAAATATGAATTGGCTTCAACTTATTGGATTCTGTGAGGCCTTAAAGAAGGGAGTGTTTCCTTAGATGACATACATCTCTCCAGACTTTTGAACCTAAGCGCTTATCTAATCAATTTTGTGTCTGTTGAACTATATAGGCCGGTTGGACAATTAAAATGGTGTACTGAAAACAACTGCGTTGTGAAATAGAGAGCAAGATAATTTCAAAACAGGTATTAACTTAGGCTGGTATGAAACTTAGTCGTTCAGGAAGAATTGCTGAAGGCAGTTTCAGATCCTGTTGGGACTTTGAATAGACTGACTATAAAGAGTTGTTACTGGAAAGTGACAGCAAATGGGTGCAGAGAGCCTCATATATTGATTAGATCTCTGCACAGATGGGTAAAGATGGCATTAAACACCTCCCAGAAGAGACATTTCAATCAGATGTGGATTATGGTGCCTAAAAACACTGAGCTTGTAGGATAACTACTGGCTCTACTAATAGCTTTAATAATTGGACAATTCACAATATACCACTTAGAACTAAATTTAGACTTAAATTAATAAAAAGAACCCTATTTTAGGCTCTTAGATATTTTGCCATAACAGTTATTGTGTGGTATGTTGACATCCCAAGAGTATTAAAGCATCGTTTACTCAGTCAGGATTTCTGACGATAGATTCTTCAACATTAGTAAACACAGTTCCCTGGGCCCATGTGTGCAATGGATTAGTTCATATTGTGTTTGTTAAAAGTGGAAAACAAAGCAACTATGGCATTGGGTATAGACTAGGTGTCCACACTGGTCCTTTCATATGGTGGCTCTAGCTACAGATAGAAGCATATAGAGTACACTAGAGAGCACCGTCCAATAGCACTGACAATGAGCTCTCCCTGTACATGTGCTGCTGCTTTTGTCTGTATAGAGACAAAACCTTAATATGAACCTCAAAAATGTTAAAATAGAGCCACTTGCTAAATGATTGTGCAGTTTACAATCCTTTGTATAATAAACCATGTAAATGTATATCACATTCAGGAGAGTAATCTTGATTCATCTAAGGCATGCTTTACATTAGATGTAAAGCCTGGATATTTCACTTCTGAAGGGCTGTGCTTGCCAGCATACTTGTGTTGAACAAGATTTATTATCCCCAGCAGATGTGCTACCTAGCAGAGCTTTTTCTTTATTAGTACAGTCTATGGCAGGTCACAGCTCCTGTCACAGATCGTCTCTTATTTCTAGTTTGAATTTTTAACTAGCCTTTAGTTCCACTGGTCTCTATTTGGCCTTGTTCTATTAGATTTTAAAGTCCATCATATCTCTCAGTGAGGTGTTTATGCACATTGATAAATTATTCCTCAGTCTTATCTTGGTAATTTAAACAGAGTAAATTTAGTTCCTAAGATACTTTATCTGGTTTATTTCTGTATCTTGTCCAGTTACTCATCCTTTTTGACACATTTTCAGCCTCAACCAGACAGTGGAAAAAAAGTCCCACATTTACATACACTTATTACTTCTTCATTTATACATGAACAAGTCACATTAGCCTTCCTTACCATGGTGGAAAGGCTGCAGTGAATTGCCTGTAATGCTTTACAGGATGTGATACCCTTTCTGTGCCTGTGGCAGGAATTTCTTATGCCTTAACACGTAAGTCTGAATTTTACCACATTAAACCCAGATGTGAGAGAGCAACCTAGGGGGAATGATTTGTCTTTGTTGTTATTTACCCTTACATTAATCCATTTGTTTTCTGCAAGTTCTCCCAGCAGCACTTCTGTGTTTGCTGCCAGAGTACTGAAGGACATATTGGATAGCTGAGTTGTTTACTGAGCCTTGAGGAATTCTCTGTGAATGGATGGTTTGCTTTTAGAAATCTGCTGGTAAACCTTTAGGAGGATGCTTTACATTAAATGTAAAGCCTTGGTATTTCAATTCCAAAGGGTTGTGTTTGACAACCAAACTTGTATTAACAAGACCCTTATTTCTCAAAGCCTTACTGACTGGTAGCAATTATGTGTCTGTCCTGTAATTTTGTATTAATTCATCCTCAACCCCTAACTCTTGTTTTCCCATTGTTTTTCTTGGGATTGAGGTCAGGTTAACCAGTCTGATTACAGAGGACATACCTCTGCCTTTTATTGTCTTCCTTTGGCCCCTGTTGCAAGCCCATCAGAGGCTGACTCTAGAGTGTCCCTTTGAGCAGTGATGCATGTCCTACATGGGCTGATACAGAGGAAAACTTCAGACATGCTCCTGGCTATGCATTACACTTGAATGTATACTAGAAATGTGGGTTTTGATTGCTGTGGAATAATATTAGGTAGCATACTGACTTTGTCATTCAAGGCCAGTGGCATTTTTATGTGTATATTGTAATCCAGCTGTATTAGCACTCTTCTTATTGCTAGTAGAATGCTGTGAAGAACTGTCTGCTTCTGTCAGTCTTTTAGATCCAATTTAAATTGCTCAGGCTGTTCTCTAATCTCTTTTTAAGGACCTTCCACTTCCATTAATGTCATATTATGGCTTCAAAGCAAGTGCCCTTGGGATAAGAACATCCTGTGTGTTTTTCTTTCTGATAGTGAGTGCAATAACACATCACTCATTCTGCTTTCCTGCTCCTTCACCATCCTCTTTATCTGTCTCTTTCAATCTTACGTCATGAGGGTCTGGCATACGTGACACCCTCTTCATTTTAATACATTCAAGACGTTTCTTAATACACCGAATGATTTTTTCCTATTTGTTCTCCAGGAGTTTGTATATGTGTTCTACTTTCCATTAGTATAATACTTGTGTTTCAGAGTCTTGTTTGAATGATCTCTGTTGAAGCAACACTCAGAGCACACCACAATAAACAGTGCTCTTTGAGATTTATTTGTATGTTGAAGTCAGTGACATATCATTATCACCTAATTAATGAGCTTTTGTTTTAATGAACACAGACAAAACCTCTGAACTGATACTGGGTTTATCATGTATGCAGATCAGGCACAGTTGTTCCATCATTTCCTCTAGATTTTCAGTGGATTTTCTCTGTTCTGTTGGATACAGAGACCTCCATTATGACTGGCCTACACTTGTACATTACTGAGTCAGGTGACTAGTCAGAAAACTGTTTGATTTTTTGTATCCTTATATTCCAGGCCTAGGGATTCCCCATAGACATGATTTCTTCCTTTTGCTGACATGATTTTTGTCCTAAGTAATAGCAACTACATTAATTCCCACTGTATTTGTAAGGAGGGGAAAGATGCTGTCATTACAGGCATTTTTCTCCAGAAGTATAGGATCACAGACTTCCAGATGCATATTTAAATCCTACAGGCACTCCTCTTCATTGGTGGATCAGATGAAGTCTTCTTGGGATGGCACTGAACTGGGACCAAGGCTACCTCAGATGCCTTTGCTGCTGAAGTTACTCGGAGGAAGGACTCTTTTGGACTATACAGAACTAATCATACAATTTCATGCTGTGGGCTATACAAATATCTTGAGTTACCATCATACAGCTGGATTTTCATTTAAATCAGAAAGAGGGAAAAACGTCAGAGTTAAAACTCTTACCTTAGAATTAACCTAAGATTATTCTGAAATAGTGTTAAAACTTATTGCTATTGTCATCTCCATTCTCCCCTAGAGTTAATCAAATTCACTAGCTTCAGTTAAATCCAAGTTAGTTGCAACAACATTATCCAAATAAACATTTTGAAAGACTCAAAATGAAGTGAGTCTTTTTCCCATTAAAAAGTAATTACAATTAAAAATAGAACTGTGATTTGAAGGTCACATCTTTAAGTCTGACTTTAAAAAATACATTGCACTGAATTTCAATTGACTGGATTTCACATGCTGTTTTCCTACATAAATCTTTGAAAACTCCGTGGTTGAGATGTAATGCAGAGGATGTTGCCACTCTGTTTATTTGCTCTTGTATTACATACATTCAATCAAAGCTAAGCAAATGAAAATTTTCCTGCTACACTTTTGAGCAAAATCATCATCCTTTATCATAGCATCCTTAAATGATGTGTTATTCACTACCAGCTTTGCATTAAAAGTGCTCATAGAATGGAAAAAACAATTTCACAAATGCTCAAACACAATGTACTTTACAGCTGTTCTGCACATGGCCAGCATTAATTTTTGAGGACCTTCAGGAAACAAAATATCTTGGTCCCATGTTTACTATGTCCTGTGCCCTCCTAACTGATAGTTATATTATCTGAAAAAACAGCCACACAGTGGCTGTAAGATCATACTGTGTGATCATTTCTTGATTCCTTTGGGAACTTCTATGACTGGGCAGATAGTTCTTTCTGAAGCATAGAATCACAGAGTCATAGAATGGTTTGGGTTGGAAGGGACCTTAAAGACCATCCACTTCCAACCCCTTTTAGGCTTCTGCTTTTGAGTTTTTTTCTGGTCATCCTTGTAAACATAGTACCTTAGTAAATTTGACCCTAAATCAGATTGGCCCTATTTTATATCATTTCTCATTTTGAAACATATGCCTTTAACATGTTTGGTCTAAGTGACCTGTTCCACTGCTGTTACTTCTGTCCCCTCTCACTATCAATAAACCATCAAAGCTGCTACAGCTTCGAATCAGCAAAGCAGCGTCCTTTGATTGTTAGCTACAAAAACACGTAAACTAACCCATCAAGCCCAGTTACAGTCAAACAGACTTACAAACAGTCCTTGTTGTAAGAAACTCTAGGCTTCCTCAGTTTCCAAGCAGACTGAGCGCTCAAAGCATAGCACAAGATACAGAGAACACCAAGAACCTTCCACTGAGCAGTAAGTGAGGTGTTTCCAATGCATTCCATCTAAGCTGCTCTATCTTCCAATTTCACAACAGTCTGATGTCCTACACTTGTCTAAATCCCTGAATAAAGTCAGCTGGCTTTGCAGCAGTCTCTGCTTCTGTATGAATGTAAATCACCTCTTTCCTACAAATCACTACATGTGTCATAAACTTCCTCTGCCTCCTCCCTCAAGTTAAATAATTCTGCACTTTTTAATTTCTCATCAAATGGAAGTCAAACTGGCTGTCTAAGAGTTATCATCACCACCTCTGGACTGCTCTAATCTTCTTTTAATTTTATTCTTTTTTTCTGATGAAGCAACTAGAACTAAACGCATTTTCCAGGGAAAACTGTATTATTGAGGTACATATTGACACCATATTCTCAGCATTATTCTTTCTCAGTCTATTCTAATATTTTGTTTGCTTTTTCAACTACATAAGACAAAGCTTTTTACTGTGCTGCCTACAGTAACAAATGGGTCTTTGTCTTAAGTGGTTACAATTAATTTAGCTTCCAGTAAGGATCACGAATAGCTTAAATTCTTACTTTAATATATGGCACATTGCATTTTTCATATACATTTAGTATTCAGTCACATTGTCTGCTGACCTACCTAGCTTTATGAGGATGTCATTCAGCTCTTATCGAAGCATAACAACTTTGAATGATTTTGAGTTATTCTCAGCCTTTGTACAGCTAGTCCTGAATCTTGAACTGAATGCTTTCTTTCATGTTTTTTTGAGCCTCTGGTAGATTTAGCATTTTACCAGAGCTTTGTCCACCCTAGCTTGCCTGAATTGCTTTGCAGTATTGTCAGTGAGTCTCTGACTATCAGTATTCCCTCCCTTCTACTCTGGCACCAGCCTTTTGCCCAGAGATAAACTCCTTTTGTTAATCTGCAGTGCTGGCAACCTGACACTTTCCATCCTGAAGCATAGCCTAGTCCTTGTACAGTAGGCAATGACCAGTCTTCATTATTCTAGCATGAGGTGCCCAGTAACCCACCTACAGACCTTGTGCATGGGGCTGAAAATGCGTTACAGAAAGACATCCCAGGATCTTTTCCAACAGAATGACCAATTGGTCCTGCATAAAACCCAGCAAGAACAAGATGGTCCAAAATAGAGAAAGCAGCAGGAGTTATACATTGGGATACACAATAAAAATTAGAGCTTTGCAAGCATGAGGATAAAGATAGATACATAGAAGGGAAGGAATGGAGGAAATAAAAAACCCTATTGCTGCAGGGAACATTGCCTTTATGGCATTTTATGAGTTGTTCTTTCAGAAGTGCCATGCACACATTTCTTCCTGGTACTTGCCAATTGGAAATCAAATGCTGTATGCCATGACCACTGGGCTAATACAATAGTCTTACAGCCCAGAAAGCCAGCCATATCCTGGTCTATATTAGATATAAGGAGAAAATTCTTTATTCTGAAGGCACTGGAACAGGTTTTTCAGAGAGGCTGTGGATGCCCCATCCCTGGAAGTGTTTAAGGCCAGGTTGGATGGGGATTTGGGCAACCTGGTCTAGAGGAAGGTGTTCCTGCCCATGGCAGGGGGGTTGGAACTAGATGACCTTTAAGCTCCCTTCCAACCAAACCTTTCTATGATTCTATGAAATCTTTCTTTAAACACTTCAAGAGTAGGAGTGACTGCAGATAATCATAGATAATCTGACCATAGATAATCACTGCAAAAGAAAAGGTAAGGCCATAGCAGGAAAGAGAAAAAAAAAAATGTGTGTTCACTATGGAAGAACTTGAGAGAACTTGAGAAGGTTCTTGAGTTTGTTCATTTATAGGGGACTTCTAGAGGATCTGTCTGATATTGCAGTGCATGTAGAAGAAGCTAGGGGACACAGGAACATTCAAAACTTAATAACTACGTGCAAGTGAATAACATTATCCCAAGAGCTCTGCCAGAACTCATAGATGAAGTAGATAAAGTCCTGGCTATGGTGCCCAAACTCTTGTTTAAAACTGTGTTGGGCCCCGAGGCCTACAAAGATAGCAGGTGTGAAAATCATTTTTTAAAAGCTCTGGAGGAGATCCAAGCAACTAGCAAAGACTGACTGAGCCCATTATTAGAAATAGTACTTTAATAATAATAATAATAACAACAACAATAATAATGATAATAATAATAAAGCATGGAGGCAAAACAGAATATACTGAGGAGTTAGCATGACTTTTGTGAAAAGAAGTCCTATTTTACAAACCTCCTGAAGTTGTTTGAAGGCATCAGGCTGCATGTGGATAAGGGAGATCCTGTTTGTAGTGACAGCTCAGGCTTCTAGGTGGCTTCGTACGTTTGCCACCAAATTCATTCCTTTCATGGATAAACTGTTGTTTGAAAGACAATGAGCAAAGGAAAAAAATAAATGGTTGGTTCTGACTAATCACAAATGATATCTTCAAGACTGAACAGGTCCTCAGGTGGACTGCTCAGTTCTGGCTGAGCAATAATCAAAGAAGCAAATGGAGTGTTAAGAATGGTCATACTGGAAAGGGGGCGGAGAGGAAAACTGTGCTGGAGCCATCTTATTAAGCCTTGGTGCATCTCACTTCAAAAATATGCAGGTCTCTGAATGGATGAGGTAGACTGGGAAAATTTAGAGAAGAGTCAATGGAGCAGCTTCTGTATTAGAAGCAGCAAAGTCAGATAGGACTCATCAGCCTTGGAACGAAATAGCTGAAGAGAGATCTGACAAAGGCTTGTAAAATCCTGAGATGTATGGAAAAGGTGATTTGCAAATCATGATTCTTTGTCTCTTCCAACATAAACACAAAGTGTATCAAAAGACATTAGCATCTGCTCTGTTCCAACAAGTAGTTTTTGTCATAAAATGTAGATCTCTTTGCTAGGAAGTTGTGGATGTGAAAAGCTTGCACAGGTGCAGAACACAGATATGCATCATGGAAAAATAATCCACTATGGGTTATAAAGTACAAATAGCTTGGGCCCAGGAAATCACTGAGCTGCAAAATGTGTGAGTATTCTGGGGAAGTATCATGTCCCCTTTGACTCTTGCCTAGGCATTTGCTGTTTGGCTACTGTCAGAAACAGGTCCTGGGGAGATGGGCTGCTAGTCTGACCTACTACAACTGTTATGTTTTTATGCTCCTTGCAGTGGAAATAACATTACTCAGAATATCCAGTCTGGATAAAGCATGGGAGGCAACATGGCTGGGAATGGCTTTACCATGGGAATGGCCTTACCTGGCTAGGAGTGGCCTAGGAAGGTGGACTAGAAGGCACCTTACAAGTCCTTTCTGATAACAGGTGTTTTAATTAAAAGGCATTGTAATTCAGACAGAAGAAAAGGGGGAGAAATTACAGAAAGAAACATCTGAAGTCAGCAGCTTGTGGAACAGGCTCCCCACAGGCTTCCACCAGCTGCTGAAGGTGTACTCAAGCTATGAGGTCAACACTTTTTTCTGTAAACTCTTGGTTCCAGAATGCTATACATACACCTGTGACACATGCCGTTGCCCTCACTGAAGCAGGGTCTTTTAAGTCTTCATGAATTGAGTCCTGGGTATTTATGTTTCTATGTTTAGTTACAAAATATAGTGACATGTTTTTAACTGTAAAGCCTTTAGCTAATCATTAACAGACTGCTGCCTATAAGAGTGCAGCAGTAATTCTAGGCAAGCGTAGAGTCTACAACTTCCTCTTCTGAAGTTTAGTGCTTATATATTTCTTGGCTGTTTAAACTGTATTTTCATCCCATAGACATTAAAACTGGTTGTGTGATATACAGGTGACATCCTTGGATTTTATTACCATCTAAAACAAGAACATGTCCTAGCAGTCACTCAGTTACTGGTTCACAAGGTGCCCCTCATAAATTCACACTTGAAGGCAAACTTTGGTATTTGCTGAGAGGGGAAACCTATTTTGTTACTCCCGTTGTCCTGATGCACCTCCGCTGTGAATTTTAAGGAACAGAGTGACTGAGATGAATGCTATGAAGATAGATTTTAAAAAAATATCCAGGGGATCCAGAAGTTTCTCTATCATTTGTCTCACTGACAGTAAGAACAGCCAGCCTCCTGCCTCTGCAGCTGAGCAGGAGAGGCAGGACTTAAACTGAAGCATCTTAAATACAGCTCTTGCAAGATTGTCCCTTAATGTGTGTAGTAACTTTAATCAAAAGAAATGTGTGTTCTGCACCTCCTGCCTGTACAGATAAAGTTCAACCCAGCAGTGATACCCACTCAGGGCTAGTGTAGTTCAGCAGTGCTGCAGTACTGCATGAGAGTGTAACATTTGATTCTATGATTTTGTTGGAGTGAGGAGAAGGATGAAACGCAGCTCATCATAACTGAACTCTGGTCTGGATGTCAATACTGGAGGTGTTACCCTGGGGTAGGTGCTAGAACTTGAAGAGGAATGCAGGTTTCCTGCATCATCAGGTGCTTGGGTACTGTCCTTATGGGCAAGGTTCCTGCTAACACATCCAGGATTGCAGCCCTACTGTAAAAAAAAAAGGCCAAAGTGAGATAATGCAGTATGGAGGAGTCCCTCCAGAAGAGGGACAGTGGGATGAGAAAGACAGAAAAAACTCTTCCCTCCACCATCTAACTCAACATTCAAAGACTAAATAGTGTGTTAATATTTCAATGTACTTCCATCAACATTACACAAAGATTAAGTAGTATAGTATAGCCAGTCATGTCCTGTGTAGTACTACTCTGATTGTTCCAGACTCTCTCAGGTTGGCATTAATATAAGTGTGAGAAGAGACAAGGGTATCTCTGGAGCTCTTGGGATTTTATTTTGTGATAGAAGGATCCTAAGGGGAAACAGAGAAAAATGAGACAATTTAGCAAAACTGACAGGAATTAATGAAGTGATTCTGCTCCTCTGTCCCTATGTTTCCAAGTGAAAAGGCTTCAGCGAAACATTTTTATCTGTTCTATGTCTATGGGGTGAGGAGGTCTCTGCCTGCCCACAGATTGATTTAGTTTGGGTTTTTGTTTGCTTGTTCATTTTGTTTTACATTTTGCCATCCAGGATTGTATGGTTGGGCACCCATAGATAAAAGAGGGAGAACTGGCCTCAAGCTGTTGTAGGTGCTAGAACCAGAGCAGCAGTGGTCTAGGGACAGCTGACATCCAGCTGCCGTTAGAGTCACAACAGCTGGAATCCATACATGACTTCTACAAGAATCTCAATTTAAATCAGAAAAAAAAAAAAAATGATAAATGCGTAAGACAGCAATTTATTCTTGAAGATTAGAAAAGTACCTACTATGTAAAAGAATTGTCTCACAGTCATTTGTACAGGTTTTCTTCTATGCTGCTGCTCCTTTTCTCTATTTGTCCAGCTATCAGGATCATGAATTTTGCAACTGCAGTTGTTCCTGGTTTAAACTGCTCTTGTTCACAGCATGTGACAGCTTAAGGCATGAAAATTACAGGAATCAACACGTGGGGACAGGCAGAATGTGATTACCTGAAACCATGTGACGAGGAGACAGGAGTCCAAAAAAGTGCTGTGAACTGCCCAGGCCTGCCATGTGGTGAACAAGTCTGATTTGCTGGATTTTACTCAAGTACATTGGACTTGGAGTTTTTAAATCAAAGGACAAATTTGAATTGCTTCGCAAGCATTTATGTTTCTGAGTGATTAATCATTCAGAGATGAATGATGCCAACTGGACCTGAGGAAGTGGCTTGAAGCTGCGACAAGGGTAGTTCAGGCTGGATATCAGGAAAAGATTCTTCACCAAGAAGGTGGTCAGGCACTGGAACAGGTTCCCTAGGGAAGCAGTCACAGCACTGAGCCTGCCAGAGTTCAAGAAGCATTTGGATAGTGCTCTGAGACACATGGTCTAATTTTTTGTGTGGTCTTTTGGGAATCCAGGAGTTGAACCAGGTGATGCTTGTGGGTCTCATCCAACTTGGGATATTCTATGATTCTAAGATTGCTTTTATGTAGAGCACAAATTTTGCAAGAGCAGGGTGAGTGGGATGCCTGGGTGACCAAAACACTTCAGTGGCTGCTGTCACTTTTCTGCCCCTAAAGAAGAGCTGTTGGAGAGGTTGTGGGAAGGGACTGAAGAGGGGTACCAAAAAGCTGAGAGGGGCAGCAACTAGTAAGCAAAGTTGCAGGTGGCTGCCATCCATCCAATGGGCCACAATACTTTGTGATGTCTACAAGGTTTGTACAGAGTTTCTGTTTCCATGTGATGTTCATGAAAAAAGTCAGCTACTGCTGTA
This sequence comes from Netta rufina, assembly GCF_964035555.1. Taxonomy (NCBI): domain Eukaryota; kingdom Metazoa; phylum Chordata; class Aves; order Anseriformes; family Anatidae; genus Netta; species Netta rufina. Next base: position 124,344,715 of record NC_140123.1, read on the forward strand.
ATGTAGTGATTTTTAAGAGATTACACACTGTAGTAAAGTGATTATTTCCAGTTTTGTCCCAATAGCAGACATGTCCTGTGTTAGGGTTGTGACACAGGTGTTCACAGTGTCTCTATATCTCTCTCCAGGTTCTGAAGCACCTACGCCACTTAAATTTCACCAATAATATGGGGGAGCAAGTGGACTTTGATGAGTTTGGAGACCTAGTAGGGAATTACTCAATAATAAATTGGCATCTCTCTCCGGAGGATGGCTCAGTCGTCTTTGAGGAGGTTGGGCACTACAACGTCTACGCCAAGAAAGGGGAGAGGCTCTTTATCAACGAAAACAAAATCCTGTGGAGTGGATTCTCAAAGGAGGTAAGTGCTTAAATCCTCACAGCAGTATTTAACAAGTTGCTTCAAGATGTAATTTGAACCAACCTTGCATACTCCTCGTATTATTGCTCCATGCCTCATTAAAACACCCATTCATCTTATTGTATACATATTCTCTGCCCCAGTCCTTCACGCCCTCAGTACACACTTCTGGAAATAATGAGCTGCTTCTCCCTTCCTATACATTTGATAAGCCTATGTACGAATGCTTTAAATAATGCCTTTTCTCTGGCCCAAATAGTTAGCTTAGGTTTTCGTAATGCTGTTTCTACAAAGATTAGAAATTCATTGCCCAAGCCTGGCTGTTGACTAGGTCAAGGTTTCTTGAGCACAGTAGTTTCATCACTGAAAACAGACATCTCTTCTGCTCCCAGTATCTCTGAAACAAGAATTGTCTCTTCCTGTTCCAAGTTAAGCTGTTTCTGCTGTCTTTACCCTCCATGTCCCAGAGCCTTCCTCATGCCTTTGCCTTGCAAAACAAACAGCACAACTCCTGTTTGTTGTCCTAGGTTAACTTGGACTTGGTTCTCAAATGGTGGAACACACCAGCACCTGATACCTTTTTTTAATTTACCAGAAGGTGTATGTACAGGTATATGTCTCAAAAGTACTTGATGTAACCACTGACTTTCATTAGGCCTAGGTCCTTTTCTGCTTAGTTGTAGGTGTAAGACCTTTTTATCATGATTGTATTTCTCTAACCTCCAGGGCTGTCTCCTCACATGATGGGAACATGATAGTGCAGAGATCTCCAGACAAGAGCTAAGTGTACAGACTGGACAGAACAGACAGCTTGGCTCCTGGAGCAGCTACTGAGCTTGTGGCCTGGGAGGTGACACAGGGCGTGTTAGTTTAAAAATGTTGCCATAGGGCACTGCTGCAACATTTAGATGTGTTAAATTGGCACCTGATGAATGAATAAGGCAATTCGCTTCCAGGTGATTATTTGCTTTGGCTGGCAGACTGAGTAACTCTGTCTGAACAACTATATTTGCCTTACACCTTTACATCATCAGTTAAGCATTACCTTTACTCCAGCTACACCAGTTTCACTTACGGATTAAATTAAGTGCTCTCTGCCTAATCAGGATCTGCTAATCAGGCAGAGCTCACCACTGCAGAAATACCAAGCCCTGGCTTTTCTAAGTGCAGCTAGAGACTGAGCCTAAACTGCAAGTGGAGTTAAAAACCCCGATACTCTGATCCCTTCTTCTGATTGTTACAAATGTCACTGGCACCTTTTCCAACACTCAGGACACTCCTTTTCTTTTCTTTTCTTTTCTTTTCTTTTCTTTTCTTTTCTTTTCTTTTCTTTTCTTTTCTTTTCTTTTCTTTTCTTTTCTTTTCTTTTCTTTTCTTTTCTTCTCTTCTCTTCTCTTCTCTTCTCTTCTCTTCTCTTCTCTTCTCTTCTCTTCTCTTCTCTTCTCTTCTCTTCTCTTCTCTTCTCTTCTCTTTTCCCTTTCCTTTCCTTTCCTTTCCTTTCCTTTCCTTTCCTTTCCTTTCCTTTCCTTTCCTTTCCTTTCCTTTCCTTTCCTTTCCTTTCCTTTCCTTTCCTTTCCTTTCCTTTCCTTTCCTTTCCTTTCCTTTCCTTTCCTTTCCTTTCCTTTCCTTTCCTTTCCTTTCCTTTCCTTTTTTCCACTTAAACTGAGTAATTATGGTTTTTTTTGGTCTGCATTCCTCCAACAGTGTAACATTTATCTCTATTCACTGTCCTATGCAGCTGGATATTGATGACTTTCATGCCAGGACAGGTAAATTGTGTGCCACCAGGAAGGGATCATGATCTTTAGGTCTACTGTAGGTATTTTTTTTCAGTTTATAAAATTTGAATTTCTTCAAGATAAAAGGCTCTGCTCAAAAGACTATCCAGTACACTACTCATTGAAGACTTCTGGCCTTCAATCTTCCTCAAAAAAAAAAAAGATTAAACATAATTAATTTTAACATGGGAACAGCAGTATTGGCCAGATTTGCAAAAGAACAAGTTAAAGAGTAGGTAAGATAGATTCATTCTGGCAGAACTTGATGAAATTTCCCACAGAATACTGAAGAAGACAGCCAAAGCAATCTCAAAAGTACTAGAAATTTGTCATTGAGAAATGTGGAGGACGAGTGATGTCTCAAAGGATTAGGGGAGGGTAATCATAATACCTGCTTCTAAAAGCAGATATTGGAGAGCCAAGGGAATTACACACAATTGAGCTGAGCTTCAGTAACCCCAAAAACTTGATAAAAAATATATTAAACAATTTATAAACACTTAGAGGATAGTAAACTGATAAGAAAAAGGCAACCTGGATTTGTCAAGATGAAATCATGTCAAATGTATTTAATTTTCCTCTTTGGCAGCACAATCGGCTTAGTAGATAATGGAGAAGCAGCACACAACTTCAGTTGGGGTTTTGATTCAGCCCTGTTCAAGCTCATCACTGGCAGCCTAGGGAAGGACAGTCTAGAGTGATCAAATCCTCTTGGTGGATGCACAGTGTGCAGAAAAACTGACCCAGGGAATAGGTATTAACAATTCACTGCAGAGAGTGCTTCAGGTGGGGAGCTGATGGAATTTGCCCTGGATATGCAACTGACCAGTTGATTTTGCAATCCTGATTAACAGCTTAGAACCAGGTTCCCAAACTGTGCTGCAACTGTTTTTCAGAGCAACAGGCAGCAGCAACCACTCTCAGCTGCATGTGAATACCTGAGCCAAAAGGTGGGCATCTCCACAAAGGAGTTGCCATTACCCATGACTTGCTTACCCTGTGGCTGAGGTTTATGCCTGCACACAGGCAATTTCTAGACTAAAACCCAGGGTCGCTGCCTAAGCATATCCACAGAGGAGCTTTCTGGAGATGAGAAGGTTAGCAGCACTTGGGCCAGGCAATAGGAAAAGCGAGGAAGTTAAAGGATTCAGGTAGGTTTTAGATCCTACGGCAAGGAATGGAGAAGGGGAGGTAGGCTCATTCCTTTCCACATAGCAGAAAACCTGCAAAAAAACATGGGTGGAGGCTTTCAACCAGAGCAGCCCTTAGCTACATACAGGTCAGGGCACTCTGCTGGCAGTGGAAAATGTGGGTTTAACTAACATTTTTACATGCCCATGCATGCTCATCTGACCATTTACTGACAGGGTATGACCATGCCCTGGTGGGTTCATGCATAGGGTAAATGTGCAGTCAGAAGGTGACACTTCTGGTCATTTTCAGCAGCAAAAGCCTGGAAACCCAAGTAACCTTTCTGCTGAAAGTTCTGATGAAAGTGAGATGGGGGGTTTACAAGTCTCCTCTATGGACTTCAACATGGAAAACTTAAGGTGTACTTCTTGTGGACATCCCCTTTTCTGTATCTGCCATATAGCTGCTGATCTGCATCTGTAGATGCTCAGTGTTGTTAAAATGGGGCCTTTCTCTCTTTAATATGAAGGCTCCTCTTGCATAGTTATGTTACTTTTTGTTTCTAGGCCAGAGAGGGTCTTCAGGACATTGGGAGGAAGTGGGTTTCAGGCAACCATTTTAAGTCCCATAAATTATTAGTAGTCGATATGCAGTCTATGGGATTGGGGATCAGTAGTCAGAGGTCATCATCTCCAACGCTGACTCAAATTCCTGCCAGTAGACACGGATTGTCTTTTCTTTTAATCACCTACTGACTGTTTTTTAGCATATGTCTCATGGGTCACAAACCAGTTCACAGTGCACACAACACAGTAGAGATTACAGAGCTCTTGCTGATCTTCCCCACCATTCCTTGATGCAATCCTTCAAACAGGTATCACTGCAGAGGCTTAAGGGAAGACTATTATGCAAGATGTGTCTCTTCTGTGGAAAGAAGAGGGGACTGTCTGAGGCTCTCCAACATTTAACCAAGCAGCAACACCCTTGGAGTAATCCCAAGGTCCTGCTGTGGGAAGTCTGTACATGGGGCACTATTACCATTAACCTTCTTTGGTCTCTTTTCTTACAGGTACCTTTCTCTAACTGCAGCAGGGACTGCCTCCCAGGCACCAGAAAAGGTATTATTGAGGGAGAGCCCACCTGCTGCTTCGAGTGTGTGGACTGCCCTGACGGGGAGTACAGTGATGAAACAGGTAATACCCACAGGGTTGCTCTGGGGTTTGCAGTGGACCATATGAGCCTTCTGTGCATCACCTACAGTTCTGTTAAAGTCACTTACCTGCAGTGCTGAGCTGGAGACTGCTTTGCCAGGGGCTTTCACAGAAAGCCTGGAAGGACATTCTCATGAGAAGCTTATGGGAATTGAGTCCTGTGGTCCTCAGGTCTTGTGTTCTGCTAAGCTGCTTGTCACTCCTGCTCTGAATTAGGAAAATTAAGGCAGAGAAATTGAAAAGGACTTGCACATAGGAAGCCTCTCAGGCCACAGGCAAACTCCACTGCATTGTAGCAATAGCTTTTGCTTCTCCAAAAACCTGGAGGAAAGAGACACTCTCTACCCTAGTCCTAAGTACTGTAATTATCTGTCTGCCTCCATCTTTCCTCTTGTTATCAGCTTCTTATTTCATGCTTTACAGAGAAATAAAGACCATTCCATTCCCGACTTCAAAAGCAAAGAGGAACATTTCCCTTTATGGGGTCACCAACCACAACCATTGGTGCTGCAAGACAGCAGAATCTCTTGGGTCCTATCAAACACCCACAGCCACAGCATTCTTTTTGTTGGTTGAGGTGGGAGTTTGGATCAAGCCACACAGGTTCTGCAGTGAAGGGAAAAGTTAACTCCAGTTTTAGAGTTGCTTGAAATTTTCTGAACATCCAACACCATCTTCTTCCTTCACCAACCTCCAACACCAACAACTTCCTCGGTGTTGGACATGCCCAGGCTAACAAAGGCAAGTAAATCCTTTCCAAGCAGCAGTCCCCCACATACTGCAGAGTGCTCAGGACCCTCTCCAGCAGCACCAGCCCCAGTGCATACTGCAGACCTTACTTGAGATGAAAACCAGTAGGCTGCATGCAAAACTTAAGAAGTATTCTCCTTTGGGAGAGAATCTAATCTGCATCCTATCAGACAGGAATTGTAATACTTTTACAAGAACACATAGTAAACACATAGCACTTTAAAGCACTATAGGTACATAAACATATATTACAAGTTGCTTACATGTAACATATTTTAATTAAATAGAAGCAATCCTGGTCATTTTTAATAGGTGTCATTTGGTGTTTTTCACAAGATTTTGGGAGCTGGCCCTGGTACATTTGTGAAATTTGTGAGGCTGAGGGAATGACTGCTTTCTGACTCCTCAGTTTTCTGCTGCAATTTCAGCTGACAGCAATGCTCTTTACTTCCTGTACTTACCAGTTTTATAGGCACAGAGAACAGTTTCACAACCAGTCTCATCAAACTGACATAGTGATACTACTGAAAGAGACAATCTCTCGTCTCCTCCCCAAGCTGTTTGCTTTCATCCATTGTCTAGTACTTGTGCAACCACAGAGCAAATTGGATTAGGTCTGTGGTCTTCCTGAAAACAATCTCATTTTTTGGCAGATTGCATTTCCAACTGGAACAAGAAGCTGCATGAATTCTCGTGCTAACACAAAGAGGGGAAGGAATGAGCAGCCCTGGGGGAGGAGGGAGATCTGTTTTGCTCCCTTATGTGGCAGCGTAGTCTCTAGGTCAGCTCAAGACAAAAGTGAAAGCACTTCTTTAGGATGCAGTGATAAATAGTTGCCTCTGTATCAGGTGGAGGTGGCTGAATTCCCTGGCATGTGAAGTTAGCTTTGCCATGCATGCAGTTTGCAATAGGCTTCCGGGTAAAAGACACACCAAAAAAAAAAAAAGATTGGCTGAACAAAAGTAAATGAAATGACATGGTGATGGGAGCTTCTGAGTGTGCTTTTACATCCAGCGCAAGTTTTTCAGGTGAACAACTTAGGTGAGAGAGACAAGCAGTCATTAGGAGAGCAGAATCATATCAAGCAGTGGATGCTCCCCACAGTCACCCCTCCAGAAGAGAGAGCTTGAAATACTTTGCACTCATTAGCTCTGCATTCCCGACTTCTTCATTAGCACCAAGGAGCTTCTCAGGGAGTTATTCTCAGGGCTTCTGTCCACACACAGGTGCAAAGCTCAAGGGGAGCTTAGAAAGGGGTTCCCCTTTGAAAGGGGTTTTTTGAGTGTTTGTTCCCAGCACTCACTGCAGCCCACTGCTATCCTGATGGGATCCCAAAGGAAGAGGCAGGATGTAACCTCCAACTCGTTGCTCTCAACCCCTTTCCACTGCTATCAAAGGAGTCATGACCCTCACCAATGGAGCACAAGACCTGTCTGGGTTGAAAAGCAGGAGCAGCAGGCTCTTCCCTTTTGATTATGGCAGCCATTGGAGACAGATGTTGCCATCCCAATAGGTTCTAATTATTTTTATGCAGAGGAAGGAGACAGAGGCATGAATTCTCCCTCTGCAACTATCAGTGGGACGCTTGTCTGAGTGGTATCCTTAGGACACATCTTCCCATGATGTTCCAGCATGAAATGAGAGTGTGCTGGGAGTCAAGGGCATTTCCTGCCTTCAGAGATGAGCAATTTAAACAGTTCTAAGACTCACTTCCAAGGAATAAGAAATAAGCTCTCAAGCACTTAAGGAGGCAAGCACGTTTTTCATTTTCTCTCTAGTAGAGACAGGCAGGATGTTTCACATGATGATAAGAGTGCGAGAGGTATGAAGACAGAGAGAAGCAGATGATAAAAACGAAGAAACAGAGGGGGACACAGCTTGTGTAACAGCTAAAAGTAATCAAACAAGCTTTGCAAAGTTTTACCAAGAAATGGATCCAAAAAGCAGAGTGCATGGGCATGATTTTTTTTGTTGTTATTGTGTTGTTGTTTTTTGTTTTGTTTTCATTTTTTGTTTGTTTGTTTTGTTTTGTTTTGTTTTAAGTTGGCAGGCTTCTTGTTTCACTGTAGAACACTCTGAGACAGTAATAAATGATATTGTGAACCTGCAGGCATCTGAAGGGAACACTCCCTGTATTTAAGGTGAAGAACAGGGTGTAGCTGCCATGCACTTTGTCTCCCATTTCAGTCTCTTATTCTGACAAACCTTCCCTCTCCCTGTCACTTCTTTTTCAGACGCAAGCGCTTGTGACAAATGCCCAGAGGATTACTGGTCCAATGAGAACCACACATCCTGCATCCCCAAGCAAATAGAGTTTCTGTCCTGGACAGAGCCCTTTGGGATTGCCCTGACTCTCTTTGCTGTGCTGGGAATTTTCCTGACTTCTTTTGTCCTGGGAGTCTTCACAAAATTTCGCAACACTCCCATTGTCAAGGCCACAAATCGGGAGCTGTCCTACCTCCTCCTCTTCTCCTTGCTCTGCTGCTTCTCCAGCTCACTGTTCTTCATTGGTGAGCCCCAGAACTGGACTTGTCGTCTGCGGCAGCCAGCTTTTGGCATCAGCTTCGTGCTCTGCATCTCCTGCATTCTGGTGAAAACCAACCGCGTCCTGCTTGTCTTTGAGGCAAAGATCCCCACAAGCCTCCACCGAAAGTGGTGGGGCCTCAACCTCCAGTTCCTCCTGGTCTTCTTGTGCACATTTGTACAGATTGTCATCTGCGTGATTTGGCTCTACACAGCCCCACCATCCAGTTATCGAAACCATGAACTGGAGGACGAGATTATTTTCATCACTTGCCATGAGGGCTCCCTGATGGCCCTTGGCTTCCTCATTGGCTACACCTGCCTTCTGGCAGCCATTTGCTTCTTCTTCGCCTTCAAGTCTCGAAAACTCCCTGAGAACTTCAACGAGGCCAAGTTCATCACCTTCAGCATGCTGATCTTTTTCATTGTCTGGATCTCCTTCATCCCTGCTTATGCCAGCACATATGGCAAGTTTGTCTCTGCTGTGGAGGTGATTGCGATACTGGCTGCCAGCTTTGGGCTCCTGGCCTGCATCTTCTTCAACAAAGTCTACATTATTCTCTTCAAGCCATCCCGCAACACAATCGAGGAAGTGCGCTGCAGCACAGCTGCCCATGCTTTCAAGGTGGCTGCCAGGGCCACGTTGAGACGGAGCAACGTGTCACGCAAGCGCTCCAACAGCCTCGGGGGCTCCACCGGCTCCACCCCTTCCTCCTCCATCAGCAGCAAAAGCAACCATGAAGACCCTTTTCCTCTACCAGCCTCGGCTGAGCGGCAGCGCCAGCAGCAGCGTGGGTGCAAGCAAAAGGTCAGCTTCGGGAGCGGCACGGTTACCCTGTCCCTGAGCTTCGAGGAACCGCAGAAGAACGCCATGGCCAACAGGAACACCAAGCGCAGGAACTCCTTGGAGGCCCAGAACAGTGACGACAGCCTGATGCGGCACCGGGCCCTGCTTCCCCTGCAGAACAGTGAGTCCCTCGGTGCTGAGCCTGGCTTCCAGGCAGCTTCCAGCCCAGAATCCAGCTCGCAGGAATCAGTGGTGGGAGACACCAAAGAAGAGGTACCAAGCCCTGAGGCAGAGCCTTCCCTGCCATCAGCTAATTCTCGAAATTTTATAGGCACTGGAGGTGGCTCTGTCACAGAGAACACGGTACATTCCTAACAAAAGAAGATCATGAAAAGCACACCAGTCCCCAAGAGGAACTTGCTCACCTCTTGCTTCTGAATGGGAAAGACAACAAAGATACATATCTGTGACACAGCCCCACCACACGTTATTGTTAGTGCCGGCAGGGTAACACACATGCCTCCAGAGGAAGGACTGTCAGAAGCCTGTGTCTGGGGAGCCTTGAACTGAATTTGCATTTGCTTTATTGAAATCAGGACATCTTGGAAGGACAAGTGAAGATTGCCTCTGGTGGGGCTTAAGCAGAACTTTGCATGCTGCCTTGCCTCTGTAAGCTTTTCCTGCCAGACTGCAACTCAGCTGACTACGGGAGGCACTGGGCAATTCCACTATACTCTGCTTTTACATTTATGTATAATATTCCTCTTCCCCACTATGTATAATATTCCCTCTTTACCCAGTATATGTGATCTGTAACCATGTGCATCAGGACTCTCAGCTCTTCAAAAGCAAGATAGACAGTTTCACTTGGGGAAAGCACAGTCAGGGGGGAAATAAAAAAGCCCCCAACGTCCTGCATGCTGTGTACAGCCAAGGGTGTGAACATGTAAAGTATTTAATGTGACAGAGCGCCTTGCTATTTATATTTAGTAATGTCCCAATTTCTCCTTTCCGCCCAGCAAGAAATACTGGACTATACCCTTCCTAGACTCCATTGCACTAGACCAAGCTACTAGCTTCCTACTGTTTTCTTCCGGCTGAGGTGGCTTAACCTCCAACCTGCCTGCTTTGGTGGAGGGGGAGAACAGCTTGTAAATGCCCCTGGAGAACGTTGCGAGAGCACAATGACATGTATTCATGATTGATTATGTTGCTAGTAGTTGTATGCTTAACAAAGTGTTGCTGTTGTAATATTCCACATGGCATACATGGCTAACCCTTTCACACCATAGTCAGTGTTGTGCTTTGCCATATTAATCTGCCTCACACCTACAGATAGCATTACGCTAGTCATGACAGTACTCGTGGGCCTGATACAAAGCCAGTAAAACAAGGTGAAATGGAGGAGTTAGGGATGGAGAAATAGCCCCCAAATTTGGTAATATTTCAGATGAATATTGCAAGTGTGCATGCTGGTAGATGATGGGGTGAAGAAAATGTACAGACCTGGGCTCTGAGATATTTCAACAGACAAATGAGTAAATTTTGTATGTTTTGGTTCCTATATGCCTTCTACTTGGTTATGTCCCTCCTGGCCCATCTTGAAGAGAGGGTACTTAGAAGAGGAAGGGTGCACTGTACCTAGAGGAGAAGAGTAAGGACTTCAGAAGACAGCACAGTTGACCTTCATTACTCTTGACTCTTGTTCTACACCCCCAAAAGCAGACGTAAGTGCTCCTGGTTATGCAGGGTATGCCTGGTTCCTCTCCATCCATGCTGGAAAGGTTGAAGTAAGAGAGTTGTTAGAAGAAAATTTTGTTGCAGCCTGATGAAAGTAAGAGTGCCTCTAGGCAGCCCAGCAGGAAGGGTGAGGCTATGTTGCAGAATTTACTTCCCTATTTACAGATCCCATATACAAGAACAGGCATCTGCTGTGAAGATGTCAGTACCTTCACTCATCAAACATGAAGGTAGTCTAGACCCCTGTGGAAAGGCATACGGGCCTGCAGCTTAGCGTGAGCAGAGATGAAAGGACTGTGTGAATGTGTTGGGGAAAATACAATTCTCTTGTTACTGTTTTTGCTTGTTTGTTCTTTCGCCAGGGCAGGAAAATAAAACTTGCAGGTGACATTACTGCATAAAAACTTTGTTTTGCAACCTCCACTGGCTGCTGAGGAGTTTTGCTTTACGGGGGCACAGTGGAAATCCAGAACCCAATGAAGAGTGCTATTGAGACAAGTTATTTTAACCCTTCTGTTGCTCTGCTATATTCTACTTGGAGTGGGCTCAAATTTTAATTACACAATGTAAGAACCAATCCAACTTTAACTGTTTGGCCTGCAAATAAGAATATATGATTAAAGCTATGGTACTGCGGGTTAAAGGAAAGAAAAAGAGTTTGAAAACACAAGTCACTGCAGCCACACTTTCAGAAAACACTGGACCAAGTGGGAGTTGCTCATTGTTTCTGAAAAAAACACAGGTCCCTTTCCCAGGCTGCTGCTGACTGCAGCCCCCAGGCTTAATTTAAAGGTGCTAATTGAAACCCATGGATTCCTGGGTCTAAGCAAACATGTGAATGCAGATAGCTATTAGATGGCAAAAGGGCTAAAAAAAAATACTTTAATTACAGTTCACTCTCAGTAAAAGTTCAGTAGCCAAATAACTTTAGGGCTAGTGAACCACTCCTACAGGCCAGACCCAGTAAGTAGCCCCTGAAGCTGACAGCCTTGAAAGTATAGAAGTTCTCAATTAACCAAATGAGGACAACACAAGATATAAACTGTGCACAAACACATGTAATGTGAGACATGAAGTCACCACTGCCTGCTTTGTTTGGAGGACAATATTCACTGGCTACACTCACAGTAGATAATGTTGATATTGTTTGCTAAGCTTCTTGGGTGTTCTTAATTCATTACATCTACTTAAAAGGAAGTTCTACCGTGGCACACAATGAGGCTCCAATGGCCTGCCATAATTTCCTTGTGACAAATTTGAATGCTCAGTTTCCTGGGGAAGCCCCATCCACCTTCACTGCACACTTACCCTGCGCTGAAAGCCTCAAGCCACACAGGCTATGTGCGTACTTCTGCTGCAGCCTTATTTGAGTGACGCACGCACTAGAGGCTAGGGAAATAGGTAAAGAAGGAACCTCTTCATGAAGGTGATTTGCAAACAAACTCTTTTTTTTCCATTCATGGAGGGTATATCTTCTCGTCCTGCTGCATCCAGGAGAAGGTTGCTCAGCTGCCTGTAACACGAGACAACACTGATGAAGGTTACGTGCTTCTGTGGAAAGCTCAAGCCCATGAACTGCCACTGGCATGCCCCAGCAGAAGTCACTCGTGTGAATGGCTGCCCCTTCCCACCACCCACGGCTCAAAAATCTACATCAAAGTGTGTGCCCTTGGTTGGTATCTGCTGGACCATCAGAAAAGGGACGATGCAAGGGGACAGAATTTCTCCTTCCCCATTCTGTTTCACGTGTGTCCTCCCTTACCCACACAGGAAATCCCTGCAGGATGCAACACCCACCGCTGGTAAATTCAGGGATATATTTACCAAATTTACAAAGGGGCCTTGGGGATGCGCAGGGGGAGGCGGGTTTGCTGTTGTTTTTCTATGGAACCTGCTCAGAGCAGCCAGAAATAAACACAAACCCAGCGCCCTGGGCCCGCCCCGGCGGCAGGCCCGGCCCCGGGGCGGGCCCCAGCGTGGAGGCTGCTGCTCGGCGGAGAGAGGAGAGGGAAAGGCCGGGAAAGGAGAGGGAAAGAGGAGAGGCCGCCGTCATGTTGTGTGGGGGCGCCTCGGCGACCAAGCCTGCCACCAGCGAGACCCAGAAGATCGCCGACGAGGTGAGGGGGACGGGCACGGCGAGACCCTGCGGGCCCGGGCGTCTCCTGCAGGGCCTGAGCCCGGCGTGGGCTTGCTGGGGGCTGCCCTGCGCCCCCACGGTGCTGGGGTCGCTGCCTGCAGGGATAGATATCGAGAAAAACATGCTCTGTGAAATCAGGATAGGCTTCTCAAATGATCTTCTTTGCTTGAATCTTTGTACTAGAGCCTGCCGGTGTGCTTAACGCGGGTGCGTTTCCTGTTCCTGCTTTTCCAGCTCTCGGCTCCGCGGCGTTATTTCGTAAGAGCAAGGATTCCCTCCCGGGTTTGCTCAGTCTTTGGCTTCTCGCTGGAAGCTGTGCCAAGGATTAGTCAGGGTGATTTTGAACCTTCGTCTTTCTCGTAGCTGTTTGGGGAGTACGCAAACAGGCTGTGCAGATCATCCAAGAGCTGCCAGGATGTGATAATTTCAGCCCTGTCACTGAATTGCAGATGTTCAGGTGGGAAGGGGCTACACCTCCTGCCCAGTGAAGGGTCAGCAGTCACAGGCTGCTTGGGGCTTTGTTCACTCAGGTCCTGAAAAACTCTATGATGGAAACTGCACAGCTTCTTTAGGTAACCTGTTGTGCTGTTGGACTGTCCTCATACAAAAAAAAAAAATCTTTCTCTCCTCAAAGGGCAAGTGTTGCAGCCATCTTAGCTCATGGTGGCCCTTCACTGAGCTCACTGTGTTTATTGACATCTCTCTTTCTTGTTTTGGGGGCCAAAAACTGGACAGAGTATCCTAAATGTGCTCTGACGAGTGCTGATGCAGCCCAGTGTGCTGTTAGCCATCATTACTCCGTACTGAGTCAGGATGTCCATTTGTCATACGCCGTGGTGAGTCATTGCCATGATACCCCAACAAGCTACAGCTGCATGTGACTCTGAGCTGTTTGTAGCCACCAAGACTAGTGCCAAGCTTTGTGGAGGAAATAAAAAATGTGCTGATCTGGGGCAATTCTGAGGCCTGTGAAACCAAACTTGCACAGCACCTAGGCTTAGTTAGGGAGCACAGGACAGGATAGAGGCAGTGGTACACTTACATCTGCCCTCCCCTGTGCTTCCTAAAATTTGGAACAGTAGCTCTACTAGGAATGAGAAAGGAAACCACTTGCTCCATCCTCTGACTCAGTGGGAAGAAGCAGGGAGGACTGAATTACTGTGCTTTCTGGGACTCACCCCTCCATGCATTTGCAAATGCAAAATTATTGGGTGCACTTTGATTTCTATATGCCAAAAAGCATGTGTACACAACCATCCAAACATCATTATCTTACTTTTGATGTACTGCTTATAGCCTGGAGGAAGTATAGAGCTGTGACCTCAGAGGGAAGATGTAGAGTATGGTCACAGCTCCAAGGGACGGGGTGGCTACTGATCCACTGTTGTATACAGAAAAGCACCAGAGTTTGGTCCAGCACCTGAGTGGTGGCAGTGGCACTCATTTTCCCCCAAGTTGGGATGCAGGCAGGACAGCAAATGTATTAATTTACAAAGAAGAAGTGTAATATAACTGAAAAGAGAAAATCTATTCGCTGCTGTTACTCTTGCGCTGAGAATGGAGTGAGGGTTACGTAATGATGCACTGCAGCTGGGGAAGGCCTTCTGGGTACCACCAAGCTTGCAGCAGGGATTTTAAGACTAATTTATAGTGCTCTTGTAAACAAAGCCTAAAATCTGCTTTCCTACCCAAGAAGCCATGATGTTCTCGGCAGACAAGTGTGGGACAGAAAAGGTGCATGCAACTCATGAGAGCTCATGTCCCTATCAGGGGTACTGGGCAAGTTATTCTGACTTCTTCAGCACAGGTTTTACACTCTGGAAACTGGAAACAATGACTGAGAATGCTTGTTATTTTGGGGAGGGAAATATTTACAGTTTGAAACACTTAATAATTGCAGATATTAAATGCTGGAAGAACTGTCAAGTGTTGTAAAGCCTCAATCCGACGTGTGTTTCTTTCCAAGCTTGCTTTTTGGAGGCCTGTCTGTTACGTGATTTGAAGAGGGAGCTAACGCTGAAGACAGCCCTCTTCTTTTTGTACAAATTGTATGTTTTAAATATTCTATTTTAAAAGACCTAAAGTCTTGTGCATGCACATAGTAAGCCACTTTATATTTGTTAAATACACAAGACAGAAAGGGAAGCTGAGACATTAACAGTGGAAATAACATCAAAATAAATCTTCTAGAATCACAACACGGTGCTTTGGTAGAGGCTGTCTCCAGACTTGGTTTCTGTCTGTGGTGATGGAACCACATCACTGTCTTGGTTGTGCTGCCTCTCTAGACTCCTGGCCTTGCTTCAACACACAAAAAAGACCTTCAGGGTAATCAGGCACACTGATAGCGTGAACCTTCAGTCCTAAATACATGAGTATTGCATCAGTCTGAATCACTTGATGTTTCCTTAAGGTGAAGCCTCAGCTAGAAGAAAAAGAAGGGAAAACCTTTGATGTCTTCACTGCAGTGGAGTTTAAGACTCAGGTGGTTGCTGGAACAAACTACTTTATCAAGGTAAAGGACATGGAGCAGTGGAATCCCCCCCCCCCCTTTTTTTTGTCATTTTTTGTATTTTATTTTTCCTTTACCTACACAGGAACACTTGTGATTTGGCATTAATAAGTATATATCTGTGCATTTAAATTAAAAAAAAAAAATCACCTCCACCTCCCAGCCTGTCTTACTTAGTGAAACTTGTTTTTTAAAAATTGCACATCCATGACGCTGAGCACTGTATTGTATTAAGTGAAGTCCAAATTTGGAAGGATACAGTTAAGCATCAAACCTGCTTTGACTCTGCGTATAGTGATGGCACACAAAAAAAAATAAGCAACCGTGATCAAAGCATTTCAATCTTTGTTCTTCCGGATAAGATTAGAGTATTTTTCATGTATTTAATCACTTCTCAGCAACTCTGAGACACATTCCCTGTCTCAGGCAAAGGGAGGATTAACAGACAGAAAGATCAGGTGGTGTTTCCACAAAGTCACAACTCCCAGTCTGCCTCAAGCAAGGCCACACCTTCTGAGGTGATGTTTTCCCTTACTGTGTCTCTGCTTCCCCAACCTCAAACACACCAACCTAAATCATCCCTCCTGATGAAGGTGACTGTTACTCCATAGCATTCACTTGTTTTTTGTGCCTTTCAGGTCCATGTTGGAAATGATGAGTTCGTGCACCTGCGGGTGTTCAAAAGCCTTCCTCATGAGAATAAGCCACTGAGTCTCCACGGATACCAGAGCAGCAAGTTGAAGCATGATGAACTGACTTATTTCTAGCAAACTTATGTGACTGTGTGACTTCCTAATGATTTCATATGTATATTTTCTATAGGCTGCAAAATGTTGATTCCTGTTCCAACAAAGAACAAGACAATATCTTTTTTTTTTTTTTTTTAACAAAGCTGGAAAGAAAATCCATTTCTCTTTTTGCCATTTTCTTACTGTGCAATATCTAAATGAATCACATAGCTCTCCTTTCACCTTTTGCTAATGCAAACCCAAGGAGATGCACTGGCTACAGTGCACCCCAACCAGAATACTGTGCCTGAGTCATGTTTGTGGACTTCCCTAGTCTGGAAGTTGCAGGGGAGTGACAGTAACACTCATGGAAGGTAGACTTGAACAGAAAAGACTTCGAAAGCAAGAGGAACAGGAGTGCTGTAGTCTTCAGAACGTTCCCTTAATTTTTTCTCTTGCAGCACTAGGATGTAATATCCAGTAGAGGGTGTATGAGATTTTTAAAAAACTTGCTTATTTTCTGAGTCCTAAGGAGAAGTCGTAGAAAGGAATTCAAACTGTACAAGCATTTCTGCACTGACAACAATAAATACTTCTCTCAAATTTAGACGGTATATTTCACTGGCATTTCTCTGTCTTCTTTACTGCTTTTTCAATAATAGTTGCTATCTTTTTCATTTTTTTTCCGTGAGCCTTTTTCACATTCCAAATGACTAAATAAGAATCTTTTCAGTTGAAAAAGACCTCTAAGATCATCTGGACCAACCCTTAACCTAACACTGCCAATTCCATTGTTAAACCGTGCCACTAAGTACCACATCTGTGTTTACATGAATATTTGTTTTAATTAGAAATAATTTGTTTTAATTGGGTGAGGCAACAAGAAAGGCTTTGGGGAAGAAGGATAGGGGTTGGAGGTCAGGTCTATGTGTGTGTGTGTGTTGAAAATTTTGATATTTTACTTTGGGAAAGGTGGTGCTGGATTCTGAAATGACAAGAAACAGCCCACCTGTGTATGACACCAGGGCAGATTCTTGCTTCCACACTGAAGAAACTACACATGCACATTATTATGCCTCTTGTGGCAGGAATGCTCTGTGAGCATGTAACTAGAACAGTTTAGAGCATGATCTGCTTCCTAACTATTAAGGGGAGCTTCAGGGAGCTCAGACTACTTTTTTGCATATATTCTTTTGCTCACATCAGCCCAAAGAGTCCTCCCACACTCCCAATGTAGAACATTGGTGGAATACGTCAGGGCTGTTATGCACTGCTTGTTTTGCTAAAATAAGGTGCTTCTGGAGATGGTATTTTTTGTTGCTGGTAAACTCTCCATCCTGAAGTATTTTATATGGTTCAGAAAAGCTAAACATATTGCCAAATGGTATTGTGAGAGAGGTCAGCTAGCACAGATAATGCTCGACTTAATGCATGCCTATTCAATACAGCACCAAATATGAACACAAGCAAGGCATGGCATGAGACCCATTGAAACATTTAATGTCTCACATCTGAGCCCAAACTCATTGGCTTGGATAGCACTGGGTGTAATTCAAGAGTACCTACCGAAGCAGCTGCTAACACAAAAATATGGTTGTCATGGTTTGGGGTTGCTTTCTTCCTTTGTTCCCTCAGAGCTTAACTGAAAATTGATCTCATTGCAGGTTTCTGATTCTACAAAAAATGAATGAGCTGCATGCATCTCCAGTAAACCATGCTCTGTAATCATGATGGTCACCCTTTGCTCCAGGGTCTGGGTGCTGGGACTGAGCTCTTCCTGCTGCAGCAGAAGGTCCCTCTTCATGCTACTTGGAGTAGGTCGTGCCTTTCCTCACCCAACCCTAACCAGTCAAGCTGCCCTTACAGAGGGGCACACCGTTTGGCTCCTCAATTCCTCCCCTAGAAATTTCTCTCACACTTTCTGAAGAGCAGCCAGTAGCATGTATTTAATGCACTAAGAGCAAACCCAAGAAATAGGTAGCCTGTTACACCTAAGAACACTGACAGTACTAGGAAAGAAGAGATAAAAGGAGTGTACTCTGTCTTAGAGCTACAGCATCTTAGGTGGCAGAAACAGCTCTGACTAGTATTTCAGAGCCCTCTCGAGCTTTAGACAGGCAGCAGACTCAGATACAACAAGCAGGAGATGAACACAGCTTTCAAAACTTATTTTATTCTCATGCATTTACTGACACAGGCAGAATCCCCGTGCAACTTGCAGAAGTCGGGAAACATTCCCCACCATCGCTCAGAAGGGGGTCACAGGGTCATCTCTGGTTTTGCCAATCTCATGTCTGATAAGGATGGGATCTTTTTTCTCATAGGGAAGGGCTAGGAACACCATTAAGTGGGCGTAGCTGGTATCAGAAATTTGAACCTAGAAACCAGAACAGTGGGAGAATGAGGATCATGTCTGAAACTAAAAGGTGCTCTTACATACTTGTAGGGATATCTTCTCTCAGAAGCTTAAGTTTAGGCATATCTTCACTTCTACTTCAGTGACTCTTAGCCCAACTCTGGATGATAACACGTGGCAGGAGCTACATGGAGAACTCTGTCTCTACGTATCACAGATTGTAATAAAACACATAAAGAACATCAGACAGATGTTAATGGAAAATCAGGACTTCTTGGGGGTAGAAGCACCAGAAGAAACAAAAGGAGAAAGTTTTTGATGGCATTCCATTTAGCTCTTCGAGATCCTTGTCCATCAGCTTCAAACTTCTCGGGACATTTAGAGCAGGAGACAAAAGCCTAAGTCCTAATGGCTCAGAGGCGGGATAAGATGCAGACACCATATCAGCTCCTAGACGGTACAAAAAGATCTATCCAAAACCTTCACATGCTCTTAAGAACAACCCCAGAGATGCCATGACAACTTGAAAGCCAAGATCCCTTGTCTTTCTTACTGCAAACAGGCTGCTGCCTGGACAGACAACATGACATGTCTTTGTGCTTGCAGGGATGTGCATGAGCGACTGAAATCATTTTTAAAATAAACTTGCCTTCCCCTCCACAAAGCCCTCACAATGATTTCCTACACAGTTGCACAGAATTTCCTGCATACAGAGCCAAATACAACAGGTGCTCAACTCTTAGTGTGTGAGGTCTATGGTATTAAAGGAAGGTTTAATGCCTTAGGCTCTTAAGAGGTCTTTACATGCCTTCTGGTGACTGCAGTGTTGCACTATGTTTGTCGTTGTCTGCGTTACATCTCAGCTGTAAATTTGTTTGTAAAATATTAGTGATGTGGAAAATTCCCAAGTATAAAACAGCTCGTTCCAGTTAACGCAAAATTGAAGAACTGTTTCCTATCGCTTGCAAAACTGGGAAAGACATCATCAGTCACCAGTACTATAAATGCATTTATTAAGATTGAATTTGTTAAAATAAATCAAATTAATTATAGTAAACACTACTGGAGGACACAAGAGGGAATATGAAATCTGCTGCTTTGCCTTCAAAGGCAACAGGACAGCACAGTTCCGGCTAGTTTAGATAATTTGAGCTGAGAAGGCTATCCACTCTCTTCAAGTGAGATGATCTTACAAAACTTATCATTCACATCTCAACAAGCACAGTGAAAGTTGTTTACGTTTTTATACTTCTATTCTAGAGTAGTGACAGAGGAATTTTATAAGCAGCTAGAGATAGTGTTGATTCTTGTTGGTCCCATCAGGTTGTCTACATTTGCTTCCCTTTCTTGCTATAAGCCACTATGCAAGTCACCTATATTGTTTGACTACAAAATAATCCCTCTTATAAAACATACAAACCTTAATGAAATAGTTTGTTCCAGCAACCACCTGATCCCTATATAATAAGGCTTGAAAGATATCAAATGTTCTCTTTTCCCTTCTTTCAAATTCTGCCTTCACCTGTAAAAAGAAAAAAAAAAAAAAAAAAAAATGAAAAAAAAACAGTTGGCAGGTTCATATTTAGGCTGTTCCTTCCCTTCTACCACTCCAATTTGCATATTTCTAAACACGTACCTGCAAGAAAATAAACCCAGAACCATCAAAGTAATTCAATTTACAACCACATCTCCAGCCTCCTTTCCTATTTCAAGTGTTGCCTCCAGCATTCTTTAACATCACGTTAGAGTTAGGCTTCCTAAACAATATTTTCCTAAAAGCTGCATATTGGTACTTATCAGGTACGATCTTCTCCTTTCATATATAGCAACCACAGTGCAAGAACAGTAGAGTTGGTCTTTTGATTGTATTCAAAGATTAAGTGAAGGTAGCCAGTACTATGCCTGCCTATGGACAAGGATGAAACACAGAAGTGATTTGGGTTTGTCTTACTTTCACAGTGCCCACGCAGAACGCTGAGAAAAATACTTCCTGGCAAGGGCATTTTCTTCACTTTCAACACTCAGTATCACCACCTGGTCTCCCAGCCTTCACACAACATTCACCCTTCACACAGACTTCATCTTTAGATAGGTTGCAACTCACCTGGTCAACAATATGCTGGATTTCTGGAGTAGCAGGCTGAGTTTCAGATAAGCCCCCAGGCTCCATAGTGGCAGGTAATGTCTCGGAAATGATGGGTGGTTCTGAGGAGGGAAGTCCAGAGTAGTTTAAGAAGAGTCATCAGGCACCTTGTATATATATACCTCTATGTACCATGGAGTCCTATGACTATTAACAAATAGAACCAATCACTACCCTAATCTTAATCAGAATATTGCCTGGCTGGCAACTTTAAAGGTTTCAGGAGAAGTGTTTAGTGCAGAGACGACTAATCAAGGGGTTTCCTGAGAATAAGCCTGTAATAAATAGGATAACATTGTGATGGAACATAGTACATCTTTGTATTCCTAAGAATGCTCTTTGCATACATTGTAACATGCCACGTCAGAGTAGAAAAATGTCTATGGCAAACAAAGCTGGAATCACAAGGTTCAGTTTAACCATTAA
Source organism: Netta rufina (assembly GCF_964035555.1). Lineage (NCBI taxonomy): Eukaryota > Metazoa > Chordata > Aves > Anseriformes > Anatidae > Netta > Netta rufina. Next base: position 124,365,296 of record NC_140123.1, read on the forward strand.
CAAATGAGGGGAAACCTCATCGCAGCCTATAGCTTCCTCATGAGGGGGAGCAGAGGGGCAGGTGAATTCTATGAATTGCCCTTTCCTTGCTAAATTGGGATGTTGACCACCCACCGCTGATACAGGAAATGGCCCCCTTTTGGGATGTAGCATCCATGGCTAATCTTGGAATTGGTATCTTATTACAAGGACAGAGTGTCAGCCTGCAGGTCCCTGTAGTGCCTTTCTACACAGCTACTTTGTAAGGATGAGAAAAAGAGAAGTTACATTTAGCAGTGACAACTTGATACCATGTTTTAACCAATTTTAACCAGTGTTTTAACCCCCTTAAACAGTTCGAAGTTTTTCTGATTAATGATTCCGCTCCTTTTGCCTGGCATCCTGACGTCGGCTTGTGTGGTCCATGTCCTCTTTGGATCTGTTTGGAAACAAGGTCTTGCTGCTCCCACGAGTAAGCCGTACCGCAAAAAGAGACTTGGTGCTTTGACTCCTGTTTGTACAAGATCCCAGCCTGAACCATTTTACAGAGAACAAGTTCACACAGGGATTCATGGCAGATTTCAAAACCTGGATTCTTTTTTACCTTTAACCCCAGCTTGCACTGGAAAATAGGAAATACCCTTGGGCCAAAATTAAACTGGGGATAAATATTTCCAGTTTCTCAAAGGGAATTCCTGCTGTGCCTCTGGAGAAATACTAGTTTCTGTAAAGACAGGTATTTTCCAGTTAGATTAAAGTTGCACCCAGGTATTTTGTATAATCCTGTTATCAAGACGAGTTGATGAATCCCGTCAGTATTGTCTCCCGGCTGGGGGCATCGTCAGCTAGATGGTTCGGAATGCAGGCCCAGGGATCCCACATGTGAACTCTGTCTGTCTCATGATTTGGACCAGGGCCTTCCATATTCAGCCGTGGTTTTGACCTTTTGTTGTCTAGGGGCCAAGCACTGTCACCTAGATCGAAAAGGGCCTCTAGCTGGTCCAGATGCCCCTGAGCACTGCAGTGATGCTCCAATTGCTCTAGTGCTTGCTTCAATGGTTGGGGCATCTTTTCCCCTACATTTTTCAGGGTTAGACAGACAAGTCTGAAGCCCGGCAATATAGTCCGCAATAGAAGACTCTCCCCAGGTGAGACGATTAATATTCCACCACAATAATCGTTTTCCTCTACCAAGTGATGTCATCTGAATTTCACTATACACTGTCAAATGAGCTACCACAGGAACAGAATAACCTAGATTCCATTTTTTGTATCTTTAAAACTGGTTCTTCAAAAAATTCATCTAATTCCAAATCTTCAGCTTCTTCCTTAGAAACCAATGCTTCTTCTGGAGCAATGTCTGTGCCAGCAGGTGCTACTTCATGTGACCTGGCAGAAGCCTTTTGTAAGGGGATGGTGGTTTGGTAAAAATCTTGCATCAAATCTGCAAAGTTGGTGGTTGTAATAACATTGAGCATTCAAACTTGCATTAGACTAATAAGGCTCGGGAGCAGTTTCTGATTGTTGCAATAATACATTTACATCAGGAAAGAAGTCATCAGGTAAATCATGTACAGAAGACAAAGCCCTCTTTACAGTGGGATCCATGCACAAAGAGTCATTCAAAGCACAAAGCGAACAAGGTAGAGTTACAAGCAACATCAGCAAGAAATGCATTAGGGTTACCTTGGTTTCAAGCTCTGTAAAGAGAGGAGTGTAATCTTAATCAGAACGAGATGAGGAGAGAAATGGTGAAAACAGGAGCAAAAAGCCATATAAAGCACTAATAATATTAATAGAAAATGTAAGGAGCACCTTAAAATCTTATGTGTATAATGGCTCCATGCCAGCAAGAAAGGTAAATGACCGTCTCCAGCCATCCATACCCTAAGACAGTTGGTTAGGGCTCAAACTACAAGCCTCTTGCCTCTTCACCCACATGCAGGTGACCAGTCCATACATTCAGGAAGTGCAGCAAAGCCTCACTCAGCATTTCCCAGCACTCAGACAATCTAGACAGATTTTATATGCAGGAACATTCATGTTTTTCTTGAAACTCCAGGGCCAATTTCCTGCTTATTGACTTCCTCACAGATAACGAGTGATGCAACAGACTGAAAACGTGCTTCATATCTAACTTCAAGACTGTTCTTGGTACATAGAACTTGAGATGGAGGAACTAGAGCTGACTGGGGTCTAAATTCAATGGTATACAGATCAAGATAAGAGCATGTTACAAACCAGGATGTTGCAGAATGCCCCAAGCTTGAGCAGCAGTGTTATGTAACTGGATGAAAGCCGGATGAGGAAAAACTGCTGTCCTAATACCACTTCCTGAACAAAGTGAAAAACATTCACAGTTCTTGGGAATAAAGGGAGTGGCAGGTGTTGGAAGTTTTCCATTTTCTCTCAGTTCACCACACCAGATGAGGAGATCCTCACAGCCCCGTTCATGGAGGGAAGGACAATTCAAGCCAATGAGTTCAACCTCTTTCATCTGTACAAGACATTGCTGATTCGCTCAAGCACTGATCGTCTTCTGCCACATTCCTACCACGTGTCTCATTCACACAGCAAGACAGATGAGCTAGCAAACTGGGAGAGCCAGCTCACCACGCTGAGGCCACAAGTCACAGAGTACATCCAATAACAGCACAGCACCTGGGCTAAACCAAGCCAGTTTAGAAATTTCTCCACTCACCAGGATGCAGATCTCACTAATGCCCTTGGAAGGTATTTTGATTCGGTTCCCAAAGCAACACAACCCCTCTGGAGAACGCTTGCTTCTGATTACTAAGAAATGCACTGAGTACAAAGACCAGAAGAGTTAGGTTATAATCTCAGGAAGACTGTAGATGTGAAACTAAAGATATTAATATTGTGTGGAAGTCTTTCCACACTTCTGGGTTTGTTGGGTTTTGTCTTCAAAGCACAAGAACCTTTTTCTTCCCCCAGAACGCAGAGTTGTGCAGAAGGGAAGGGAAGCCAACCTTGACTGTTCAGCTGGCACTGAAGTTTACACACGAATATTAGCCCATTGTCTTTTAACAGATGTATTAACGGCTGTCTCAAAATGCAGTGATACATCTAACACCAGGGTGCAGTGCTCTCTTGCACACACAGCTCATGAAGTCGCTTTGAAATGCTGACAACTCACAGATTTGTTCATCAGTGGCAACGGGCTATCTAAGGCAGTCTAAACCTCTCTCCATTAAGCTCTGGATGGAATTAAACAACATTTAGAACGTTGCCTTGAAAAGAACAGCCATCCTCATTACAGCTCTGTCGCGTTAACACGTGTAGACAATTACTCATTATGGGTCCGGACAGATTCAGGGTACCAAACTATCACAGTCACAGATTCACCAATAACGAATTAACCGATGTCAATCCGGTTGGATTCAGAGTACTGAATTATCACGGTCATGGATTCACCAACAATGTAACACATCCTTAACAGTCACATTCAGTGAGAACTGTCACAGCTAGGAACAATGCAATTCAGTGCAATTTATTACAGCAAGAGGTACACAGGTTCTTTGGATTGCCAGCGATGATTTACTGTCTGCAAAAGCAAGCTAACATGCATGAAATACACAGCCTGGCAATTCATGCGTTAAAAAGGTACAAAGACCCTACAGAGATTTCTATGTTTCTGCAGAGACACCCACTATAACCAAGTGTTCAAATCTCACCCAAAGGTGTCCCAACTGTGGGAGGGGGGAAGAGGGGCTCAGCCCGTCAACTGGTCCCAGAAGTCAGGATGCTATCTTCCCTAACATCCCCTCTCTCTTCATCCAATTTATATTACTTTCTGTCTTCTAGGTGGAGATTGAGTGACTCTAGTCATACACACCTTTCTTATGATTGGTGCTAAATTTTCTCGCTTTTGTTTAAAGTTATAGGCTCTGAGAGATTCAGAGCACATGCTCAGTGAGGGGTGGTCGCACCTTGGAGGTGGGTAGCTTTGGGGATGGAGGTGTGTTTTGGTGTTATAATGATATTATAATGAGCAAAGTTCACCAAAAGGACAGCATTTTGTCAAAAACATGGCAGGCCATTGGCCCAGGGTAGCAAATATGCAGCTTATCAGTTCCCTTGTACCTTTGAGTTCCCATCTTAACACGGAGCCTGGCCGTGATGTCTCCACTCCACTCTACTCCACCCTCCGTACAGTTCCTCTTAGAGGCAGCACACCAGCTTCCCCTAGTGCAACAACATCTAAGGTTAGAGGCCTACGGAACACTTTGGTAATGCAGCTACACTCCACCCTGAAAGCTTCTTCAATGCTGGACATTGTCTTTAAAATGTGAATATTAGTTTAATCTTCCTAGTCACTTTAGGCAATTACTCCACAATCTCTTGCAGAACACTGACGACCTTGACTGTGTCTCTACTCTGGTCCGATGTAAACAATTTTAAGTAGTAAACAGAAATTGTAGTCAATAAAAATACGGGTACAGTAACAACAACAATAAAAAAAAGAATCCAAACCCTAGGATTAGGTATTTATGAGTAATTTTTAAACAAGAAATGAAACCATCTCCATAGAAGTGACTGGGACATCTAAAGAAGTGGGTCAGTCTGAAGGTTGCACAGTGAATGATAAGACATGACTACCTGCACGAGATCAAGACTCAGCAAGGATATCAGCTAAGCTTCTCGTTAAAGTGCTTTTACCTGCAGAAACAAAGTTTCAACCAGAAAAGGGATGAAATCCAGGTATTTGTTGGGTCCAGTACTTGATACACGTGACATCAAGAGGCCCAGTAATGTTGTGACTGCCTTGATGGCAAAGTTGAAAGAGCATTCAGTCACAGACTAAGCAAGATCCCAGAATGGAAAGGGGTCACTAGACACAGAGACCATTTTATCTGCACTCGTTTAGCATGGCCCACAGCTACACCAGTGCCACTTACATCCCATCACAAAACATCCCACCGCACAGACAGCACATGTGCACCTGCAGCCCAGAAAGCCAACCATGTCCTAGGCCACAAAGATGATCAAGGGGCTGGAGCTCCTCTCCTATGAAGACAGACAGAAGGAATTGGGATTGTTCAGCCTGGAGAAGAGAAGGCTCCGGGGAGATCTTAAAGAGTTCTCAATGTGCTCTGACGAGTGCCAAGTAAAGGGCAATAATCACTTTACTCTCTCTTCTGCCTCGACTCCTGCTGATGCAGCCCAGTGTGCTGTTAGCCGTCATTACTACCAGGGCACGCTGCTGGTTCATGCTTAGTGTACTGCCCACTGGGACCCCCAGATCTGGACCTTGATCACGAATTAGCAGAATGGGTTGAAATCAGGTCTTTCAGGGATTACTTCTCTCTCAGCTCTCCATACTGTGTCAGGATGTCCATTTGTCATACGCCGTGGTGAGTCATTGCCATGATCCCCCAACAAGCTACAGCTGCATGTGACTCTGAGCTGTTGGTAGCAACCGAGCCTAGTGCTGAGCTTTGTGGAGGAAATACAAAATGTGCTGATCTGGGGCAATTTTGAGACCTGTGAAACCAAACCTGCACAGCATCTAGGGTTAGTTTGGGAGCACAGGACAGGATAGAGGCAGTGGGATACTTACATCTGCCCTCCACCATGCTTCCTAACATTTGGAATCCACTCTTGTGTACAGAAAAGCACCAGAGTTTGGTCCAGCACCTGAGTGGTGGCAGTCGTGCTCACTTTCCCCAAGTTGGGATGCAGGCAGGATAGCAAATGTATTCATGTACAAAGAAGAAGTGTAATATATCTGAAAAGAGAAAATCTATTCACTGCTGTTACTGTTGTGCTAGGAGTGGAGTGAGGGCTTCATAATGATGCAGTGCAATGAAGAAGGCCTTCTGGGTAGCACCAAGCTTGCAGCAGGGATTCCATGACTCTTTCATATTGCCCTTTTGAACAAAGAATATAATCTGCTTTCCTACCCAAGAATCTTACTGTATAGCCATAAGATTCTCGGCAGACAAGTGTGGGACAGAAAAGGTGCAAGCAACATACGAGAGCTCAATTCCCTATCAGATGTACTGGGCAAGTTATTCTGACTTCCTGAGCACAGGCTTTACACTGTAGAAATTGGGAATGATGACTCAGAAAACTTGTTTATTTTATTTTATTTTATTTTATTTTATTTTATTTTATTTTATTTTATTTTATTTTATTTATTGGGGGGGGGTGGGAATTTACAGTTTGAAACACTTCATATTGCAGTTATTAAATGATGGTAGAACTAGCCAGTGTTGTAAAGACTCAAGCTGAGGTGTGTTGCTTTCCAAGCTTGCTTTTTGCAGGCCTGTCTGTTACGTGATTTGAAGAGGGAGCTAACACTGAAGACAGCCCTCTTCTTTTTGAACAGATCACATATGTTTTAAATCTTCTCTTTTTAAAAGACCTAAAGTCTTGTGGATGTACATAGGAAACCACTTTACATTTGTTGTTAAATATACAGGGCAGAAGAGAAGCTGAGACGTTAACAGTGGAAATAACATCAACATAAATCTTCTAGAATAACAACACAGTGCTTTGGTAGAGGCTGTCTCCAGACTTGGTCTCTGTCTGTGATGATGGAACCACATCACTGTCTTGGTTGTGCTGCCTCTCTAGACTCCTGGCCTTGCTTCAACACACAAAAAAGACCTTCAGGGTAATCAGGCACACTGATAAGGTGAGCCTTCAGTCCTAAATACATGAGTATTGCATCAGTCTTAATCACTTGATGTTTCCTTAAGGTGAAGCCTCAGCTAGAAGAAAAAGAAGGGAAAACCTTTGATGTCTTCAGTGCAGTGGAGTTTAAGGCTCAGGTGGTTGCTGGAACAAACTATTTTATCAAGGTAAAGGACACAGGGCAGTGGAATTCCTCCTAGGCTGCAAAAGGTTGATTCCTGTTCCAACAAAGAGCAAGAAAATACCTTTTTTTTTTTTTTTTTTAACAAATCTGGAAAAAACAATCTAGTTCTCTCATGCCATTCTCTTACTGCACAGTATCTGAAGGAATCACATAGCTCTCCTTTCATCTTTTGCTACTGCAAACTCAAGGAGCTGCACTGGCTACAGTGCACCTCAACCAGAATACTGTGCCTGAGGCGTGTTTGTGGACTTCCCAGGTCTGGAAGTTGCAGGGGAGAGACACTAGCACGTGTGGATTTGCAGCAAGCAGCAAGAGAAAAACATGCATCTTTTTATGTACAGTTTTGCAACGGTGAATACATCTGTAGATTTAAGGTATACTTAAATTCAAGTGTATTTTATTGGCAAATACCGGAAGGTGGACTTGAACAGAAAGATTCAGAGAGCAAGGAAAAAGAGGAGTACTGTAGCCTTTGGAAAGAAACATTCCCTTGGTAATCATGTTTTTTCTCTTGCAGCAGTAGGATATAATGTCCAGTAGAGGGTGTATGAGTTTGTTTGTTGTTTTTTTTTTTTTAAATTTGATGTTTTTCTGGATCCTAAGGAGAAGTCCTAGAAAGGAATTCGAACTTTACAAGCATTTCTGCACTAATAAGAGTAAGTACTTCCCTCAAATTTAGATGGTATATTTCACTGGCATGTCTATGTTTTCTTTGCCACTTTTTCAATAATAGTTACCATCTTGTTCAGTTTTTTTTCCATGAGCCTTTTTCACATTCCAGATGACTAAATAATAGAATCACTTCAGTTGAAAAAGACCTCTAAGTTCATCTAGTCCAACCCTTAACCTAACACTGCCAATTCCATTGTTAAACCGTGCCACTAAGCACCACATCTTTGTTTACATTATTAATATTTCTTTTACTTAGAAATACTTTGTTTTAATTGGGTGAGGCAACAACAAAGGCTTTGGGGAGGGAGGATGGGGGTTGGAGGTCAGGTGTGTGTGTGTGTGTGTTGGAAATTTTGATATTTTACTTTGGGAGAGGTGGTGCTGCATCCTGAACTGAGAAGAAACAGCCCACCAGGCAAGAACCAGGGCAGATTCTTGCTTCCACACTGAAGAAACTACACATGCACATTCTTATGCCTCTTGTGGCAGGAATGCTCTGTGAGCATGTAACCAGAATGGTTTAGAGCATGATCTGCTTCCTGACTATTAAGGGGAGCTTCAGGGAGCTCAGACTACTTTTTTGCATATATTCTTTTGCTCACATCAGCCCAAAGAGTCCTCCCACACTCCCAATGTAGAACATTGGTGGAATACGTCAGGGCTGTTATGCACTGCTTGTTTTGCTAAAATAAGGTGCTTCTGGAGATGGTATTTTTTGTTGCTGGTAAACTCTCCATCCTGAAGTATTTTATATGGTTCAGAAAAGCTAAACATATTGCCAAATGGTATTGTGAGAGAGGTCAGCTAGCACTGATAATGCTCGACTTAATGCATGCCTATTCAATACAGCACCAAATATGAACACAAGCAAGGCATGGCATGAGACCCATTGAAACATTTAATGTCTCACATCTGAGCCCAAACTCATTGGCTTGGATTGCACTGGGTGTAATTCAAGAGTACCTACCGAAGCAGCTGCTAACACAAAAATATGGTTGTCATGGTTTGGGGTTGCTTTCTTCCTTTGTTCCCTCAGAGCTTAACTGAAAATTGATCTCATTGCAGGTTTCTGATTCTACAAAAAATGAATGAGCTGCATGCATCTCCAGTAAACCATGCTCTGTAATCATGATGGTCACCCTTTGCTCCAGGGCCTGGGTACTGGGACTGAGCTCTTCCTGCTGCAGCAGGAGGTCCCTCTTCATGCTACTTGGAGTAGGTCGTGCCTTTCCTCACCCAGCCCTAACCAGTCAAGCTGCCCTTACAGAGGTTACAGAGGAGCACACCATTTTGCTCCTCAATTCCTCCCCTAGAAATTTCTCTCACACTTTCTGAAGAGCAGCCAGTAGCATGTATTTAATGCACTAAGAGCACACCCAAGAAATAGGTAGCCTGTTACACCTAAGAACACTGACAGTACTAGGAAAGAAGAGATAAAAGGAGTGTACTCTGTCTTAGAGCTACAGCACCTTAGGTGGCAGAAACAGCTCTGACTAGTATTTCAGAGCCCTCTCGAGCTTTAGACAGGCGGCAGACTCAGACACAACAAGCAGGAGATGAACACAGCTTTCAAAACTTATTTTATTCTCACGCATTTACTGACACAGGCAGAATCCCCGTGCAACTTGCAGAAGTCGGGAAACATTCCCCACCATCGCTCAGAAGTAGTCAAGAGGATCATCTCTGGTTTTGCCAGTTTGATAACTCTCAAGTCTGGGACCTTGTTTCTCTTGAGGAAGGGCTTGGAACACCATTAAGTGGGCGTAGCCAGTATAAGAGTCAGAAATTTGGACCTAGAAACCAGAACAGTGGGAGAATGAGGATCATGTGTGAAAATAAAAGGTGCTCTTACATACTTGGAAGGAGATCTTCTCTCAGAAGCTTAAGTTTAGGCATATCTTCACTTCTACTTCAGTGACTCTTAGCCCAACTCTGGATGGTAACAGGTGGCAGGAAATACATGGAGAGCTCTGTCTCTACGTATCACAGATTGTAATAAAACACATAAAGAACATCAGACAGATGTTAATGGAAAATCAGGACTTCTTGGGGGTAGAAGCACCAGAAGAAACAAAAGGAGAAAGTTTTTGATGGCTTTCCATTTAGCTCTTCGAGATCCTTGTCCATCAGCTTCAAACTTCTCAGGACACTTAGAGCAGGAGACAAAAGCCTAAGTCCTAATGGCTCAGAGGAGGGACAAGATGCAGACACCATATCAGCTCCTAGACGATACAAAGAGATCTATCCAAAACCTTCACATGGTCTTAAGAACAACCCCAGAGATGCCATGACAACTTGAAAGCCAAGATCCCTTGTCTTTCTTACTGCAAACAGGCTCCTGTCTGGACACACAACATGACATGTCTTTGTGCTTGCAGGGATGAGCATGAGCGGCTGAAAGCATTTTGAAAATAAACTTGCCTTTCCCTCCACAAAGCCCTCACAAAGATTTCCTACACAGTTGCACAGAATCTCCTGCATACAGAGCCAAATACAACAGGTGCTCAACTCTTAGTGTGTGAGGTCTACGGTATAAAAGGAAGGTTTAATGCCTTAGGCTCTTAAGAGGTCTTTACATGCCTTCTGGTGACTGCAGTGTTGCACTATGTTTGTCGTTGTCTGCATTACATCTCAGCTGTAAATTTGTTGGTAAAATATTAGTGATGTGGAAAATATCCAAGTATAAAAGAGCTCACTCCAGTTAACGCTAAATTGAAGAAGTGTTTCCGGTCACTTGCAAAACTGGGCAAGACAGCACCAGTCACCAGTGCTATAAATTCGTTTTTTAAGTTTGATTACATATCAGTCTTAACTTCTGAGTAGCTTGGTCAGGCTCCTCAGTAGTAGGTAGGCTACTCAGTACTTGGTAGGCTTACCATGGACAGCACGCAAGTACTTTACACATGTGATTGCCTAGGTCAGCCATCAGCACTAAGGGAAGAAATCTAACTGGGCGTGACTTCTGGCTCTACCGCAGCCTTCCTATGAGTCGTTACTCTTCATTGCTCACCAACTCGACCACAAAATGAAGGCACATCTCACAGGAGCAGGGGAAGGATAAACATCATTTGTTTAAGTAAGACTCAAACTGGCCATACAAGTAGGTGGCCTGTCAGTACTATTCCCTTGTACCCACAGAATGTAGAAATAACTGGTAACAGTTATGTTAAGGAAGGGCTCAGGAAAGGAGGTTTGGCACTATCTGTCCTTCCTGGGATCAACTAAATACGGGCATCTGAGAGCAAATGCTCTTTACGTCTCTGCAGAATCACTGTTCCCCAAACCCTATCTGCCAGTTCTCTTCCATAAAAAACAAACTCTGACTCTTGTCAAGAGAGCGCATCCTACCCAGGCTTATATCCACTCATACGTGAGGTTATGTTAGAGCAGTCACATGCAGGGTTTGTGCTATGTACAGAAAGCCAGCCTGCCTCTAAGCAATGTTCTCAAGCCTTCAGTTCTGCTTGCAAGATATGACTTGCAATTTCTGATATGTTACTTCTCAGAAAACTGCTGAAATCCATGCGTAAGGCTTTCCAATAGAGGATGAATTGCACTACATTTGTCTGCAAAGTGGTTAGTCTGTTTGTTTCTTTGTTTGTTTTAACTAAAGAAAGAACAGGCAGGCTGTACCTCTGCAGCAGATGACACAGAACCAAAGGATCAGCACACGTGCTTGCATACAAAACCGGTCAGAAGAATCTGGGATGCTCGCATTAAATTAAAAAATGGACTAACTCTCCATCAAATGCTCAGGCTGGCTTCAAAGTAATCATCATAAACACTACTGGAGGACACAAGAGGGAATATGAAATCTGCTGCTTTGCCTTCAAAGGCAACAGGACAGCACAGTTCCGGCTAGTTTAGATAATTTGAGCTGAGAAGGCTATCCACTCTCTTCAAGTGAGATGATCTTACAAAACTTATCATTCACATCTCAACAAGCACAGTGAAAGTTGTTTACGTTTTTATACTTCTATTCTAGAGTAGTGACAGAGGAATTTTATAAGCAGCTAGAGATAGTGTTGATTCTTGTTGGTCCCATCAGGTTGTCTACATTTGCTTCCCTTTCTTGCTATAAGCCACTATGCAAGTCACCTATATTGTTTGACTACAAAATAATCCCTCTTATAAAACATACAAACCTTAATGAAGTAGTTTGTTCCAGCAACCAACTGATCCCTATATACTATGGCTTGAAAGATATCAAATGTTCTGTTTTCCCTTCTTTCAAATTCTGCCTTCACCTGTAAAAAGAAAAAGAAAAAAAAAAAAAAAAAACAGTTGGCAGGTTCTTATTTAGGCTGTTCCTTCCCTTCTACCACTCCAATTTACATATTTCTAAACACGTACCTGTAAGAAAATAAACCCAGAACCATCAAAATAATTCCATTTACAACCACATCTCCAGCATTCTTTCCTATTTCAAGTGTTGCCTCCAGCATACTTTAACATCACGTTAGAGTTAGGCTTCCTAAACAATATTTTCCTAAAAGCTGCATATTGGTACTTATCAGGTACAATCTTCTCCTTTCAAATATAGCAACCACAGTGCAAGAACAGTAGAGTTGGTCTTTTGATTGTATTCAAAGATTAAGTGAAGGTAGCCAGTACTATGCCTGCCTATGGACAAGGATGAAACACAGAAGTGATTTGGGTTTGTCTTACTTGCACAGTGCCCATGCAGAACGCTGAGAAAAATACTTCCTGGCAAGGGCATTTTCTTCACTTTCAACACTCAGTATCACCACCTGGTCTCCCAGCCTTCGCACAACATTCACCCTTCACACAGACTTCATCTTTAGATAGGTTGCAACTCACCTGGTCAACAATATGCTGGATTTCTGGAGTAGCAGGCTGAGTTTTAGATAAGCCCCCAGGCTCCATAGTGGCAGGTAATGTCTCCGAAATGATGGGTGGTTCTGAGGAGGGAAGTCCAGAGCAGTCTGAGAAGAGTCAACAGGCACCTTGTATATATATATCTCTATGTACCATGGAATCCTATGACTATTAACATATAGAACCAATCACTACTCTCATCTTAATCAGAATATCTCCTGGCTGGCAACTTTAAAGGCTTCAGGAAAAGTGTTTAATGCACAGAGGACTAATCAAGGGGGTTCCTGAGAATAAGCCTGTCATGGGTAGGATTACATTGTGACGAAACATAGTACATCCTTGTATTCATAAGAATGTTCTTTGCATACACACTAACATGCCACTTCTGAGTAGAAAAATGTCTATGGTAAGCAAAGCTGGAATCACAAGGTATGCCCTTCAGTTTAACCCTTAACAAATGAGGGAAGACTTCATCACGGCCTACAGCTTCCTCATGAGGGGGAGCAGAGGGGCAGGTGCCGATCTCTTCTCTTTAGTGACCAGCAATCGGACCCGAGGGAATGGTGTCCAGCTGCAACAGGGGAGGTTTAGGCTCGACATCAGGAAGAGGTTCTTCATGGACAGGGTGGTCGCATACAGGAACAGGCTCCCCAGGGACACAGTCATGGCAGCAAGCCAGTCAGAGCTTAAGAAGCACTTGGATTGTGCTCTTAGTCATACGGTCTGAATTTTGGGGTAGAGCTGTGTGGTGCCAGGAGTTGGACTCCATGATTCTTGTGGGTTCCACCCAGCTCGGGATATTCTGTGATTCTGTGATTCTGTGAATTGCCCTTTCCTTGCTAAATTGGGATGTTGACCACCCACCGCTGATACAGGAAATGGCCCCCTTTTGGGATGTAGCATCCATGGCTAATCTTGGAATTGGTATCTTACTACAAGGACAGAGTGTCAGCCTGCAGGTCGCTGTAGTGCCTTTCTACACAGCTACTTTGTAAGGATGAGAAAAAGAGAAGTTACATTTAGCAGTGACAACTTGATACCATGTTTTAACCAATTTTAACCAGTGTTTTAACCCCCTTAAACAGTTCCAAGTTCTTCTGATTAATGATTCCGCTCCTTTTGCCTGACATCCTGACGTCGGCTTGTGTGGTCCATGTCCTCTTTGGATCTGTTTGGAAACAAGGTCTTGCTGCTCCCACGAGTAAGCCGTACCGCAAAAAGAGACTTGGTGCTTTGACTCCTGTTTGTACAAGATCCCAGCCGGAACCATTTTACGCACATCAAGTTTCATTCAAGTTTACGCACACAGAGATTCATGGGAGATATCAAAACCTGGATACTTATTTACCTTTACCCCAGTTTGCACTGGAAAATAGGAAATACCTTTGGGCCAAATTTAACTGGGGATAAATATTTCCAGTTCCTCAAAGGAAATTCCTGTTGTGCCTCATGAGCAATACTAGTGTTTGTAAAGACAGACATTTTCCAGTTAGATTAAAGTTGCACCCAGGTATTTTGTATAATCCTGTTAACAAGCCAATGCTTCTTCTGGGGCAATGTCTGTGCCAGCAGGTGCTAAGTCCTGTGACCTGGCAGAAGCCTTTTGTAAGGGGATGGTGGTTTGGTAAAAATCTTGCATCAAATCTGCAAAGTTGGTGGCTGTAATAACATTGAGCATTCAAACTTGCATTAGACCAATAAGGCTCGAGAACAGTTTTTGATTGCTGCAGTAATACTTTTACAGCAGGAAAGAAGTCATCAGGTAAATCACGTACAGAAGACAAAGCCCTCTTTACAGTGGGATCCATGCACAAAGAGTCATTCAAAGCACAAAGCGAACAAGGTAGAGTTACAAGCAACATCAGCAAGAAATGCATTAGGGTTACCTTGGTTTCAAGCTCTGTAAAAAGAGGGGTGTAATCTTAATCAGAACGAGATGAGGAGAGAAATGGTGAAAACAGGAGCAAAAAGCCGTATAAAGCACTAGTAATATTAATAGAAAATGTAAGGAGCACCTTAAAATCTTATGTGTATAATGGCTCCATGCCAGCAAGAAAGGTAAATGACCATCTCCAGCCATCCATACCCTAAGACAGTTGGTTAGGGCTCAAACTACAAGCCTCTTGCCTCTTCACCCACATGCAGGTGACCAGTCCATACATTCAGGAAGTGCAGCAAAGCCTCACTCAGCATTTCCAAGCACTCAGACAATCTAGACAGATTTTATATGCAGGAACATTCATGTTTTTCTTGAAACTCCAGGGCCAATTTCCTGCTTATTGACTTCCTCACAGATAACGAGTGATGCAACAGACTGAAAACGTGCTTCATATCTAACTTCAAGACTGTTCTTGGTACATAGAACTTGAGATTGAGGAACTAGAGCTGACTGGGGTCTAAATTCAATGGTATACAGATCAAGATAAGAGCATGTTACAAACCAGGATGTTGCAGAATGCCCCAAGCTTGAGCAGCAGTGTTATGTAACTGGATGAAAGCCGGATGAGGAAAAACTGCTGTCCTAATACCACTTCCTGAACAAAGTGAAAAACATTCACAGTTCTTGGGAATAAAGGGAGTGGCAGGTGTTGGAAGTTTTCCATTTTCTCTCAGTTCACCACACCAGATGAGGAGATCCTCACAGCCCCGTTCATGGAGGGAATGACAATTCAAGCCAATGAGTTCAACCTCTTTCATCTGTACAAGACATTGCTGATTCACTCAAGCACTGATCGTCTTCTGCCACATTCCTACCACGTGTCTCATTCACACAGCAAGACAGATGAGCTAGCAAACTGGGAGAGCCAGCTCACCAAACTAAGGCCACAAGTCACAGAGTACATCCAATAACAGCACAGCACCTGGGCTAAACCAAGCCAGTTTAGAAATTTCTCCACTCACCAGGATGCAGATCTCACTAATGCCCTTGGAAGGTATTCTGATTCGGTTCCCAAAGCAACACAACCCCTCTGGAGAACGCTTGCTTCTGATTACTGAGAAATGCACTAAGTACAAAGGCAAGTTAGGTTATAATCTCAGGTAGACAGTAGGAGTGAAACTAAAGACTTTAATAATGTGTGGAAGTCATTCCACACTTCTGGGTTTGTTGGGTTTTGTCTTCAAAGCACAAGAACCTTTTTCTTCCCCCAGAACGCAGAGTTGTGCAGAAGGGAAGGGAAGCCAACCTTAACTGTTCAGCTGACACTGAAGTTTACACATGAATATTAGCCCATTGTCTTTCAACAGATGTATTAACAGCTGTCTCAAAATGCAGTGATACATCTAACACCAGGGTGCAGTGCTCTCTTGCACACACAGCTCATGAAGTCGCTTTGAAATGCTGACAACTCACAGATTTGTTCATCAGTGGCAACGAGCTATCTAAGGCAGCCTAAACCTCTCTCCATTAAGCTCTGGATGGAATTAAACAGCATTTAGAATGTTGCCTTGAAAAGAACAGCCATCCTCATTACAGCTCTGTCGCGTTAACACGTGTAGACAATTACCCATTATGGGCCCGGACAGATTCAGGGTACCAAACCATCACAGTCTCAGATTTAGCACTGAATTATCACGGTCATGGATTCACCAACAATGTAACACATCCTTAACAGTCACATTCAGTGAGAACTGTCACAGCTAGGAACAATGCAATTCAGTGCAATTTATCACAGCAAGAGGTACACAGGTTCTTTGGATTGCCAGCGATGATTTACTGTCTGCAAAAGCAAGCTAACATGCATGAAATACACAGCCTGGCAATTCATGCGTTAAAAAGGTACAAAGACCCTACAGAGATTTCTATGTTTCTGCAGAGACACCCACTATAACCAAGTGTTCAAATCTCACCCAAAGGTGTCCCAACTGTGGGAGGGGGGAAGAGGGGCTCAGCCCGTCAACTGGTCCCAGAAGTCAGGATGCTATCTTCCCTAACATCCCCTCTCTCTTCATCCAATTTATATTACTTTCTGTCTTCTAGGTGGAGATTGAGTGACTCTAGTCATACACACCTTCCTTATGATTGGTGCTAAATTTTCTCGCTTTTGTTTAATTTATAGGCTCCGAGAAATTCAGAGCACATGCTCAGTGAGGGGTGGTCGCACCTTGGAGGTGGGTAGCTTTGGGGATGG
The DNA here is from genome assembly GCF_964035555.1 of Netta rufina. Taxonomy (NCBI): domain Eukaryota; kingdom Metazoa; phylum Chordata; class Aves; order Anseriformes; family Anatidae; genus Netta; species Netta rufina. The sequence goes on from NC_140123.1 coordinate 124,381,760, forward strand.
AGGTGTGTTTTGGTGTTATAATGATATTATAATGAGCAAAGTTCACCAAAAGGACAGCATTTTGTCAAAAACATGGCAGGCCATTGGCCCAGGGTAGCAAATATGCAGCTTATCAGTTCCCTTGTACCTTTGAGTTCCCATCTTAACACGGAGCCTGGCCGTGATGTCTCCACTCCACTCTACTCCACCCTCCGTACAGTTCCTCTTAGAGGCAGCACACCAGCTTCCCCTAGTGCAACAACATCTAAGGTTAGAGGCCTAAGGAACACTTTGGTAATGCAGCTACACTCCACCCTGAAAGCTTCTTCAATGCTGGACATTGTCTTTGAAATGTGAATATTAGTTTAATCTTCCTAGTCACTTTAGGCAATTACTCCACAATCTCCTGCAGAACATTGACGACCTTGACTGTGTCTCTACTCTGGTCCGATGTAAACAATTTTAAGTAGTAAACAGAAATTGTAGTCAATAAAAATACCGGTACAGTAACAACAACAACAACAAAAGAATCCAAACCCTAGGATAAGGTATTTATGAGTAATTTTCAAACAAAAAATGAAACCATCTCCCTAGAAGTGACTGGGACATCTAAAGAAGTGGGTCGGTCTGATGGTTGCATAGTGAGTCATAAGACATGACTACCTGCACGAGATCAAGACTCAGCAAGGATATCAGCTAAGCTTCTCGTTAAAGTGCTTTTACTTGCAGAAACAAAGTTTCAACCAGAAAAGGGATAAAATCCAGGTATTTGTTGGCTCCAGTATTTGATACACGTGACATCAAGAGGCCCAGTAATGTTGTGACTACCTTGATGGCAAAGTTGAAAGAGCATTCAGTCACAGACTAAGCAAGATCCCAGAATGGAAAGGGGTCACTAGACACAGAGACCATTTTATCTGCACTCGTTTAGCATGGCCCACAGCTACACCAGTGCCACTTACATCCCATCACAAAACATCCCACCGCACAGACAGCACATGTGCACCTGCAGCCCAGAAAGCCAACCATGTTCTAGGCCACAAAGATGATCAAGGGGCTGGAGCACCTCTCCTATGAAGACAGACAGAAGGAATTGGGATTGTTCAGCCTGGAGAAGAGAAGGCTCCGGGGAGATCTTAAAGAGTTCTCAATGTGCTCTGACGAGTGCCAAGTAAAGGGCAATAATCACTTTACTCTCTCTTCTGCCTCGACTCCTGCTGATGCAGCCCAGTGTGCTGTTAGCCGTCATTACTACCAGGGCACGCTGCTGGTTCATGCTTAGTGTACTGCCCACTGGGACCCCCAGATCTGGACCTTGATCAAGAATTAGCAGAGTGGGTTGAAATCAGGTCTTTCAGGGATTACTTCTCTCTCAGCTCTCCATACTGTGTCAGGATGTCCATTTGTCATACGCTGTGGGGAGTCATTGCCATGATCCCCCAACAAGCTACAGCTGCATGTGACTCTGAGCTGTTGGTAGCAACCGAGCCTAGTGCTGAGCTTTGTGGAGGAAATACAAAATGTGCTGATCTGGGGCAATTTTGAGACCTGTGAAAACAAACCTGCACAGCATCTAGGGTGAGTTTGGGAGCACAGGACAGGATAGAGGCAGTGGAATGCTTACATCTGCCCTCCACCATGCTTCCTAACATTCAGAATCCACTCTTGTGTACAGAAAAGCACCAGAGTTTGGTCCAGCATCTGAGTGGTGGCAGTCGTGCTCACTTTCCCCAAGTTGGGATGCAGGCAGGATAGCAAATGTATTCATGTACAAAGAAGAAGTGTAATATATCTGAAAAGAGAAAATCTATTCACTGCTGTTACTCTTGTGCTAGGAGTGGAGTGAGGGCTTCGTAATGATGCAGTGCAATGAAGAAGGCCTTCTAGGTAGCACCAAGCTTGCAGCAGGGATTCCATGACTCTTTCATATTGCCCTTTTGAACAGAGAATATAATCTGCTTTCCTACCCAAGAATCTTACTGTATAGCCATAAGATTCTTGGCAGACAAGTGTGGGACAGAAAAGGTGCAAGCAACATATGAGAGCTCAATTCCCTATCAGATGTACTGGGCAAGTTATTCTGACTTCCTGAGCACAGGCTTTACACTGTAGAAATTGGGAATGATGACTCAGAAAACTTGTTTATTATATTTTATTTCATTTTATTTTATTTTATTTTATTTTATTTTATTTTATTTTATTTATCGGGGGGGGGGGGGAATTTACAGTTTGAAACGCTTCATATTGCAGTTATTAAATGATGGTAGAACTAGCCAGTGTTGTAAAGCCTCAATCTGAGGTGTGTTGCTTTCCAAGCTTGCTTTTTGGAGGCCTGTCTGTTACGTGATTTGAAGAGGGAGCTAACACTGAAGACAGCCCTCTTCTTTTTGAACAGATCACATATGTTTTAAATCTTCTCTTTTTAAAAGACCTAAAGTCTTGTGGATGTACATAGGAAACCACTTTACATTTGTTGTTAAATATACAGGGCAGAAGAGAAGCTGAGACGTTAACAGTGGAAATAACATCAACATAAATCTTCTAGAATAACAACACAGTGCTTTGGTAGAGGCTGTCTCCAGACTTGGTCTCTGTCTGTGATGATGGAACCACATCACTGTCTTGGTTGTGCTGCCTCTTTAGACTCCTGGCCTTGCTTCAACACACAAAAAAGACCTTCAGGGTAATCAGGCACACTGATAAGGTGAGCCTTCAGTCCTAAATACATGAGTATTGCATCAGTCTTAATCACTTGATGTTTCCTTAAGGTGAAGCCTCAGCTAGAAGAAAAAGAAGGGAAAACCTTTGATGTCTTCAGTGCAGTGGAGTTTAAGGCTCAGGTGGTTGCTGGAACAAACTATTTTATCAAGGTAAAGGACACAGGGCAGTGGAATTCCTCCTAGGCTGCAAAAGGTTGATTCCTGTTCCAACAAAGAGCAAGAAAATACCTTTTTTTTTTTTTTTTTTAACAAATCTGGAAAAAACAATCTAGTTCTCTCATGCCATTCTCTTACTGCACAGTATCTGAAGGAATCACATAGCTCTCCTTTCATCTTTTGCTACTGCAAACTCAAGGAGCTGCACTGGCTACAGTGCACCTCAACCAGAATACTGTGCCTGAGGCGTGTTTGTGGACTTCCCAGGTCTGGAAGTTGCAGGGGAGAGACACTAGCACGTGTGGATTTGCAGCAAGCAGCAAGAGAAAAACATGCATCTTTTTATGTACAGTTTTGCAACGGTGAATACATCTGTAGATTTAAGGTATACTTAAATTCAAGTGTATTTTATTGGCAAATACCGGAAGGTGGACTTGAACAGAAAGATTCAGAGAGCAAGGGAAAAGAGGAGTACTGTAGCCTTTGGAAAGAAACATTCCCTTGGTAATCATGTTTTTTCTCTTGCAGCAGTAGGATATAATGTCCAGTAGAGGGTGTATGAGTTTGTTTGTTGTTTTTTTTTTTTTTAATTTGATGTTTTTCTGGATCCTAAGGAGAAGTCCTAGAAAGGAATTCGAACTTTACAAGCATTTCTGCACTAATAAGAGTAAGTACTTCTCTCAAATTTAGACGGTATATTTCACTGGCATGTCTATGTTTTCATTTCTGATTTTTCAATACTGGTTGCTATCTTGCTCAGGCTTTTTCCATGAGCCTTTTTCACATTCCAGATGACTAAATCATAGAATCACTTCAGTTGAAAAAAGACCTCTAAGATCATCTGGTCCAACCCTTAACCTAACACTGCCAATTCCATTGTTAAACCGTGCCACTAAGCACCACATCTTTGTTTACATTATTAATATTTCTTTTACTTAGAAATACTTTGTTTTAATTGGGTGAGACAACAACAAAGGCTTTGGGGAAGGAGGATGGGGGTTGGAGGTCAGGTGTGTGTGTGTTGGTAATTTTAATATTTTACTTTGGGAGAGGTGGTGCTGCATCCTGAACTGAGAAGAAACAGCCCACTTGTGTATGACACCAGGGCAGATTCTTGCTTCCACACTGAAGAAACTACACATGCACATTATTATGCCTCTTGTGGCAGGAATACTCTGTGAGCATGTAACCAGAATGGTTTAGAGCATGATCTGCTTCCTAACTATTAAGGGGAGCTTCAGGGAGCTCAGACTACTTTTTTGCATATATTCTTTTGCTCACATCAGCCCAAAGAGTCCTCCCACACTCCCAACGTAGAACATTGGTGGAATACGTCAGGGCTGTTATGCACTGCTTGTTTTGCTAAAATAAGGTGCTTCTGGAGATGGTATTTTTTGTTGCTGGTAAACTCTCCATCCTGAAGTATTTTATATGGTTCAAAAAAGCTAAACATGTTGCCAAATGGTATTGTGAGAGAGGTCAGCTAGCACAGATAATGCTCGACTTAATGCATGCCTATTCAGTACAGCACCAAATATGAACACAAGCAAGGCATGGCATGAGACCCATTGAAACATTTAATGTCTCACATCTGAGCCCAAACTCATTGGCTTGGATTGCACTGGGTGTAATTCAAGAGTACCTACCGAAGCAGCTGCTAACACAAAAATATGGTTGTCATGGTTTGGGGTTGCTTTCTTCCTTTGTTCCCTCAGAGCTTAAATGAAAATTGATCTCATTGCAGGTTTCTGATTCTACAAAAAATGAATGAGCTGCATGCATCTCCAGTAAACCATGCTCTGTAATCATGATGGTCACCCTTTGCTCCAGGGCCTGGGTGCTGGGACTGAGCTCTTCCTGCTGCAGCAGGAGGTCCCTCTTCCTGCTACTTGGAGTAGGTCGTGCCTTTCCTCACCCAACCCTAACCAGTCAAGCTGCCCTTACAGAGGGGCACACCATTTGGCTCCTCAATTCCTCCCCTAGAAATTTCTCTCACACTTTCTGAAGAGCAGCCTTGTGTTTAATGCACTAAGAGCACACCCAAGAAATAGGTAGCCTGTTACACCTAAGAACACTGACAGTACTAGGAAAGAAGAGATAAAAGGAGTGTACTCTGTCTTAGAGCTACAGCATCTTAGGTGGCAGAAACAGCTCTGACTAGTATTTCAGAGCCCTCTCGAGCTTTAGACAGGTGACAGACTCAGACACAACAAGCAGGAGATGAACACAGCTTTCAAAACTTATTTTATTCTCACGCATTTACTGACACAGGCAGAATCCCCGTGCAACTTGCAGAAGTCGGGAAACATTCCCCACCATCTCTCAGAAGTAGTCAAGAGGATCATCTCTGGTTTTGCCGGTTTGATAACTCTCAAGTCTGGGACCTTGTTTCTCTTGAGGAAGGGCTTGGAACACCATTAAGTGGGCGTAGCCAGTATAAGAGTCAGAAATTTGGACCTAGAAACCAGAACAGTGGGAGAATGAGGATCATGTGTGAAAATAAAAGGTGCTCTTACATACTTGGAAGGAGATCTTCTCTCAGAAGTTTAGGCATATCTCAGAAGTTTAGGCATATCTTCACTTCTACTGCAGTGACTCTTAGCCCAACTCTGGAAGGTAACACGTGGCAGGAAATACATGGAGAGCTCTGTCTCTATGCATCACAGATTGTAATAAAACACATAAAGAACATCAGACAGATGTTAATGGAAAATCAGGACTTCTTGGGGGTAGAAGCACCAGAAGAAACAAAAGGAGAAAGTTTTTGATGGCATTCCATTTAGCTCTTCGAGATCCTTGTCCATCAGCTTCAAACTTCTCGGGACATTTAGAGCAGGAGACAAAAGCCTAAGTCCTAATGGCTCAGAGGAGGGACAAGATGCAGACACCATATCAGCTCCTAGACGGTACAAAAAGATCTATCCAAAACCTTCACATGGTCTTAAGAACAACCCCAGAGATGCCATGACAACTTGAAAGCCAAGATCCCTTGTCTTTCTTACTGCAAACAGGCTGCTGCCTGGACAGACAACATGACATGTCTTTGTGCTTGCAGGGATGAGCATGAGTGGCTGAAAGCATTTTGAAAATAAACTTGCCTTTCCCTCCAGAAAGCCCTCACAAAAATTTCCTACACAGTTGCACAGAATTTCCTGCATACAGAGCCAAATACAACAGGCGCTCAACTCTTAGTGTGTGAGGTCTACGGTATAAAAGGAAGGTTTAATGCCTTAGGCTCTTAAGAGGTCTTTACATGCCTTCTGGTGACTGCAGTGTTGCACTATGTTTGTTGTTGTCTGCGTTACATCTCAGCTGTAAATTTGTTGGTAAAATATTAGTGATGTGGAAAATATCCAAGTATAAAAGAGCTCACTCCAGTTAACGCTAAATTGAAGAAGTGTTTCCGGTCACTTGCAAAACTGGGCAAGACAGCACCAGTCACCAGTGCTATAAATGCGTTTTTTAAGTTTGATTACATATCAGTCTTAACTTCTGAGTAGCTTGGTCAGGCTCCTCGGTCGTAGGTAGGCTACTCAGTACTTGGTAGGCTTACCATGGACAGCAGGCAAGTACTTCACACATGCGGTTGCCTAGGTCAGCAATAAGCACTAAGGGAAGAAATCCAACTGGGCGTGACTTCTGGCTCTACCGCAGCCTTCCTATGAGTCGTTACTCTTCATTGCTCACCAACTCGACCACAAAATGAAGGCACATCTCACAGGAGCAGGGAAAGGATAAACATCATTTGTTTAAGTAAGACTCTAACTGGCCATACAAGTAGGTGGCCTGTCAGTACTATTCCCTTGTACCCACAGAATGTAGAAATAACTGGTAACAGTTATGTTAAGGAAGGGCTCAGGAAAGGAGGTTTGGCACTATCTGTCCTTCCTGGGATCAACTAAATACGGGCATCTGAGAGCAAATGCTCTTTACGTCTCTGCAGAATCACTGTTCCCCAAACCCTATCTGCCAGTTCTCTTCCATAAAATACAAACTCTGACTCTTGTCAAGAGAGCACATCCTACCCAGGCTTATATCCACTCATACGTGAGGTTATATTAGAGCAGTCATATGCAGGGTTTGTGCTATGTACAGAAAGCCAGCCTGCCTCTAAGCAATTGTTTTCAAGCCTTCAGTTCTGCTTGCAAGATATGACTTGCAATTTCTTATACGTTACTTCTCAGAAAACTGCTGGAATCCATGGGTAAGGCTTTCCAATAGACGATGAATTGCACTACATTTGTCTGCAAAGTGGTTGGTCTGTTTGTTTCTTTGTTTGTTTTAACTAAAGAAAGAACAGGCAGGCTGTACCTCTGCAGCAGATGACACAGAACCAAAGGATCAGCACACGTGCTTGCATACAAAACCGGTCAGAAGAATCTGGGATGCTCGCATTAAATTAAAAAATGGACTAACTCTCCATCAAATGCTCAGGCTGGCTTCAAAGTAATCATCATAAACACTACTGGAGGACACAAGAGGGAATATGAAATCTGCTGCTTTGCCTTCAAAGGCAACAGGACAGCACAGTTCCGGCTAGTTTAGATAATTTGAGCTGAGAAGGCTATCCACTCTCTTCAAGTGAGATGATCTTACAAAACTTATCATTCACATCTCAACAAGTACAGTGAAAGTTGTTTACGTTTTTATACTTCTATTCTAGAGTAGTGACAGAGGAATTTTATAAGCAGCTAGAGATAGTGTTGATTCTTGTTGGTCCCATCAGGTTGTCTACATTTGCTTCCCTTTCTTGCTATAAGCCACTATGCAAGTCACCTATATTGTTTGACTACAAAATAATCCCTCTTATAAAACATACAAACCTTAATGAAGTAGTTTATTCCAGCAACCACCTGAGTCCTATATACTATGGCTTGAAAGATATCAAATGTTCTGTTTTCCCTTCTTTCAAATTCTGCCTTCACCTGTAAAAAGAAAAAGAAAAAAAAAAAAAAAACTGTTGGCAGGTTTTTATTTAGGCTATTCCTTCCCTTCTACCACTCCAATTTGCATATTTCTAAACACGTACCTGCAAGAAAATAAACACAGAACCATCAAAGTATTTCAATTTACAACCACATCTCCAGCATTCTTTCCTATTTCAAGTGTTGCCTCCAGCATTCTTTAACATCACGTTAGAGTTAGGCTTCCTAAATAATTTTTTTCCTAAAAGCTGCATATTGGTACTTATCAGGTACGATCTTCTCCTTTCATATATAGCAACCACAATGCAAGAACAGTAGAGTTGGTCTTTTGATTGTATTCAAAGATTAAGTGAAGGTAGCCAGTACTATGCCTGCCTATGGACAAGGATGAAACACAGAAGTGATTTGGGTTTGTCTTACTTGCACAGTGCCCACGCAGAACGCTGAGAAAAATACTTCCTGGCAAGGGCATTTTCTTCACTTTCAACACTCAGTATCACCACCTGGTCTCCCAGCCTTCGCACAACATTCACCCTTCACACAGACTTCATCTTTAGATAGGTTGCAACTCACCTGGTTAACAATATGCTGGATTTCTGGAGTAGCAGGCTGAGTTTTAGATAAGCCCCCAGGCACCATTGTGGCAGGTAACGTCTCCGAAATGATGGGTGGTTCTGAGGAGGGAAGTCCAGAGTAGTTTAAGAAGAGTCATCAGGCACCTTGTATATATATACCTCTATGTACCATGGAATCCTATGACTATTAATATATAGAACCAATCACTACTCTCATCTTAATCAGAATATCTCCTGGCTGGCAACTTTAAAGGCTTCAGGAGACGTGTTTAATGCACAGAGGACTAATCAAGGGGTTTCCTGAGAATAAGCCTGTCATGGGTAGGATTACATTGTGACGAAACATAGTACATCCTTGTATTCGTAACAATGTTCTTTGCATACACACTAACATGCCACTTCTGAGTAGAAAAATGTCTATGGTAAGCAAAGCTGGAATCACAAGGTATGCCCTTCAGTTTAACCCTTAACAAATGAGGGGAGACTTCATCGCGGCCTACAAATTCCTCATGAGGGGGAGCAGAGGGGCAGGCGCTGATCTCTTCTCTTTAGTGACCAGCAATAGGACCCGAGGGAATGGTGTCCAGCTGCAACAGGGGAGGTTTAGGCTCGACATCAGGAAGAGGTTCTTCACAGACAGGGTGGTCACATACTGGAACAGGCTCCCCAGGGACACAGTCATGGCAGCAAGCCAGTCAGAGTTTAAGAAGCACTTGGATTGTGCTCTTAGTCATACGGTCTGAATTTTGGGGTAGAGCTGTGTGGTGCCAGGAGTTGGATTCCATGATTCTTGTGGGTCCCACCCAGCTCGGGATATTCTGTGATTCTGTGATTCTATGAATTGCCCTTTCCTTGCTAAATTGGGATGTTGACCACCCACCGCTGATACAGGAAATGGCCCCCTTTTGGGATGTAGCATCCATGGCAAATCTTGGAATTGGTATCTTATTACAAGGACAGAGTGGCAGCCTGCAGGTCCCTGTAGTGCCTTTCTACACAGCTACTTTGTAAGGATGAGAAAAAGAGAAGTTACATTTAGCAGTGACAACTTGATACCATGTTTTAACCAATTTTAACCAGTGTTTTAACCCCCTTAAACAGTTCCAAGTTCTTCTGATTAATGATTCCGCTCCTTTTGCCTGGCATCCTGACGTCGGCTTGTGTGGTCCATGTCCTCTTTGGATCTGTTTGGAAACAAGGTCTTGCTGCTCCCATGAGTAAGCCGTACCGCAAAAAGAAACTTGGTGCTTTGACTCCTGTTTGTACAAGATCCCAGCCGGAACCATTTTACGCACATCAAGTTTCATTCAAGTTTACGCACACAGAGATTCATGGGAGATTTCAAAACCTGGATACTTATTTACCTTTACCCCAGCTTGCACTGGAAAATAGGAAATACCTTTGGGCCAAATTTAACTGGGGATAAATATTTCCAGTTCCTCAAAGGAAATTCCTGTTATGCCACTTGAGCAATACTAGTTTTTGTAAAGACAGACATTTTCCAGTTAGATTAAAGTTGCACCCAGGTATTTTGTATAATCCTGTTAACAAGCCAATGCTTCTTCTGGGGCAATGTCTGTGCTAGCAGGTGCTAAGTCCTGTGACCTGGCAGAAGCCTTTTGTAAGGGGATGGTGGTTTGGTAAAAATCTTGCATCAAATCTGCAAAGTTGGTGGCTGTAATAACATTGAGCATTCAAACTTGCATTAGACCAATAAGGCTCGAGAACAGTTTTTGATTGCTGCAGTAATACTTTTACAGCAGGAAAGAAGTCATCAGGTAAATCACGTACAGAAGACAAAGCCCTCTTTACAGTGGGATCCATGCACAAAGAGTCATTCAAAGCACAAAGCGAACAAGGTAGAGTTACAAGCAACATCAGCAAGAAATGCATTAGGGTTACCTTGGTTTCAAGCTCTGTAAGAAGAGGGGTGTAATCTTAATCAGAACGAGATGAGGAGAGAAATGGTGAAAACAGGAGCAAAAAGCCATATAAAGCACTAGTACTATTAATAGTAAATGTAAGGAGCACCTTAAAATCTTATGTGTATAATGGCTCCATGCCAGCAAGAAAGGTAAATGACCGTCTCCAGCCATCCATACCCTAAGACAGTTGGTTAGGGCTCAAACTACAAGCCTCTTGCCTCTTCACCCACATGCAGGTGACCAGTCCATACATTCAGGAAATGCAGCAAAGCCTCACTCAGCATTTCCAAGCACTCAGACAATCTAGACAGATTTTATATGCAGGAACATTCATGTTTTTCTTGAAACTCCAGGGCCAATTTCCTGCTTATTGACTTCCTCACAGATAAAGAGTGATGCAACAGACTGAAAACGTGCTTCATATCTAACTTCAAGACTGTTCTTGGTACATAGAACTTGAGATGGAGGAACTAGAGCTGACTGGGGTCTAAATTCAATGGTATACAGATCAAGATAAGAGCATGTTACAAACCAGGATGTTGCAGAATGCCCCAAGCTTGAGCAGCAGTGTTATGTAACCGGATGAAAGCCGGATGAGGGAAAACTGCTGTCCTAATACCACTTCCTGAACAAAGTGAAAAACATTCACAGTTCTTGGGAATAAAGGGAGTGGCAGGTGTTGGAAGTTTTCCATTTTCTCTCAGTTCACCACACCAGATGAGGAGATCCTCACAGCCCCGTTCATGGAGGGAATGACAATTCAAGCCAATGAGTTCAACCTCTTTCATCTGTACAAGACATTGCTGAATCACTCAAGCACTGATCGTCTTCTGCCACATTCCTACCACGTGTCTCATTCACACAGCAAGACAGATGAGCTAGCAAACTGGGAGAGCCAGCTCACCAAACTAAGGCCACAAGTCACAGAGTACATCCAATAACAGCATAGCACCTGGGCTAAACCAAGCCAGTTTAGAAATTTCTCCACTCACCAGGATGCAGATCTCACTAATGCCCTTGGAAGGTATTCTGATTCGGTTCCCAAAGCAACACAACCCCTCTGGAGAACGCTTGCTTCTGATTACTGAGAAATGCACTAAGTACAAAGGCAAGTTAGGTTATAATCTCAGGTAGACAGTAGGAGTGAAACTAAAGACTTTAATAATGTGTGGAAGTCATTCCACACTTCTGGGTTTGTTGGGTTTTGTCTTCAAAGCACAAGAACCTTTTTCTTCCCCCAGAACGCAGAGTTGTGCAGAAGGGAAGGGAAGCCAACCTTAACTGTTCAGCTGGCACTGAAGTTTACACACGAATATTAGCCCGTTGCCTTTCAACAGATGTATTAATGGCTGTCTCAAAATGCAGTGATACATCTAACACCAGGGTGCAGTGCTCTCTTGCACACACAGCTCATGAAGTCGCTTTGAAATGCTGACAACTCACAGATTTGTTCATCAGTGGCAACGAGGTATCTAAGGCAGCCTAAACCTCTCTCCATTAAGCTCTGGATGGAATTAAACAGCATTTAGAATGTTGCCTTGAAAAGAACAGCCATCCTCATTACAGCTATGTCGCGTTAAGAGGTGTAGGTTATGGGCCCGGACAGATTCAGGGTACCAAACTATCACAGTCACAGATTCACCAATAACAAATCAACCAATGTGAATCCAGTTGGATTCAGAGTACTGAACTATCACGGTCATGGATTCACCAACAATGTAACACATCCTTAACAGTCACATTCAGTGAGAACTGTCACAGCTAGGAACAATGCAATTCAGTGCAATTTATTACAGCAAGAGGTACACAGGTTCTTTGGATTGCCAGCGATGATTTACTGTCTGCAAAAGCAAGCTAACATGCATGAAATACACAGCCTGGCAATTCATGCGTTAAAAAGGTACAAAGACCCTACAGAGATTTCTATGTTTCTGCAGAGACACCCACTATAACCAAGTGTTCAAATCTCACCCAAAGGTGTCCCAATTGTGGGAGGGGGGAAGAGAGGCTCAGCCCGTCAACTGGTCCCAGAAGTCAGGATGCTATCTTCCCTAACATCCCCTCTCTCTTCATCCAATTTATATTACTTTCTGTCTTCTAGGTGGAGATTGAGTGACTCTAGTCATACACACCTTTCTTATGATTGGTGCTAAATTTTCTCAATTTTGTTTAAAGTTATAGGCTCCAAGAAATAAAGAAAACAGAGCACATGCTCAGTGCGGAGTGGTCGCGCCTTGGAGGTGGGTAGCTTTGGGGATGGAGGTGTGTTTTGGTGTTATAATGATATTATAATGAGCAAAGTTCACCAAAAGGACAGCATTTTGTCAAAAACATGGCAGGCCATTGGCCCAGGGTAGCAAATATGCAGCTTATCAGTTCCCTTGTACCTTTGAGTTCCCATCTTAACACGGAGCCTGGCCGTGATGTCTCCACTCTACTCTACTCCACCCTCCGTACAGTTCCTCTTACAGGCAGCACACCAGCTTCCCCTAGTGCAACAACATCTAAGGTTAGAGGCCTACGGAACACTTTGGTAATGCAGCTACACTCCACCCTGAAAGCTTCTTCAATGCTGGACATTGTCTTTAAAATGTGAATATTAGTTTAATCTTCCTAGTCACTTTAGGCAATTACTCCACAATCTCTTGCAGAACATTGACGACCTTGACTGTGTCTCTACTCTGGTCCGATGTAAACAATTTTAAGTAGTAAACAGAAATTGTAGTCAATAAAAATACCGGTACAGTAACAACAACAATAAAAAAAAGAATCCAAACCCTAGGATTAGGTATTTATGAGTAATTTTTAAACAAGAAATGAAACCGTCTCAATAGAAGTGACTGGGACATCTAAAGAAGTGGGTCAGTCTGAAGGTTGCACAGTGAGTGATAAGACATGACTACCTGCACGAGATCAAGACTCAGCAAGGATATCAGCTAAGCTTCTCGTTAAAGTGCTTTTACTTGCAGAAACAAAGTTTCAACCAGAAAAGGGATGAAATCCAGGTATTTGTTGGCTCCAGTATTTGATACATGTGACATCAAGAGGCCCAGTAATGTTGTGACTACCTTGATGGCAAAGTTGAAAGAGCATTCAGTCACAGACTAAGCAAGATCCCAGAATGGAAAGGGGTCACTAGACACAGAGACCATTTTATCTGCGCTCGTTTAGCATGGCCCACAGCTACACCAGTGCCACTTACATCCCATCACAAAACATCCCACCGCACAGACAGCACGTGTGCACCTGCAGCCCAGAAAGCCAACCATGTCCTAGGCCACAAAGATGATCAAGGGGCTGGAGCACCTCTCCTATGAAGACAGACAGAAGGAATTGGGATTGTTCAGCCTGGAGAAGAGAAGGCTCCAGGGAGATCTTAAAGAGTTCTCAATGTGCTCTGACGAGTGCCAAGTAAAGGGCAATAATCACTTTACTCTCTCTTCTGCCTCGACTCCTGCTGATGCAGCCCAGTGTGCTGTTAGCCGTCATTACTACCAGGGCACGCTGCTGGTTCATGCTTAGTGTACTGCCCACCGGGATCCCCAGATCTGGACCTTAATCACGAATTAGCAGAATGGGTTGAAATCAGGTCTTTCAGGGATTACTTCTCTCTCAGCTCTCCATACTGTGTCAGGATGTCCATTTGTCATACGCCGTGGTGAGTCATTGCCATGATACCCCAACAAGCTACAGCTGCATGTGACTCTGAGCTGTTGGTAGCAACCGAGCCTAGTGCTGAGCTTTGTGGAGGAAATAGAAAATGTGCTGATCTGGGGCAATTTTGAGACCTGTGAAACCAAACCTGCACAGCATCTAGGGTGAGTTTGGGAGCACAGGACAGGATAGAGGCAGTGGGATGCTTACATCTGCCCTCCACCATGCTTCCTAACATTCAGAATCCACTCTTGTGTACAGAAAAGCACCAGAGTTTGGTCCAGCATCTGAGTGGTGGCAGTCGTGCTCACTTTCCCCAAGTTGGGATGCAGGCAGGATAGCAAATGTATTCATGTACAAAGAAGAAGTGTAATATACCTGAAAAGAGAAAATCTATTCACTGCTGTTACTCTTGTGCTAGGAGTGGAGTGAGGGCTTCGTAATGATGCAGTGCAATGAAGAAGGCCTTCTGGGTATCACCAAGCTTGCAGCAGGGATTCCATGACTATGTCATATTGCCCTTTTGAACAAAGAATATAATCTGCTTTCCTACCCAAGAATCTTACTGTATAGCCATAAGATTCTTGGCAGACAAGTGTGGGACAGAAAAGGTGCAAGCAACATACGAGAGCTCAATTCCCTATCAGATGTACTGGGCAAGTTATTCTGAATTCATGAGCACAGACTTTACACTGTAGAAATTGGGAATGATGACTCAGAAAACTTGTTTATTTTATTTTATTTTATTTTATTTTATTTTATTTTATTTTATTTTATTTTATTTTATTTTATTTTATTTTATTTTATTTTATTTATTGGGGGGGGGGGGGGGGGATTTACAGTTTGAAACACTTCATATTGCAGTTATTAAATGATGGTAGAACTGGCCGGTGCTGTAAAGCCTCAATCTGAGGTGTGTTGCTTTCCAAGCTTGCTTTTTGGAGGCCTGTCTGTTACGTGATTTGAAGAGGGAGCTAACGCTGAAGACAGCCCTCTTCTTTTCGAACAGATCACATATGTTTTAAATCTTCTCTTTTTAAAAGACCTAAAGTCTTGTGGATGTACATAGGAAACCACTTTACATTTGTTGTTAAGTATACAGGGCAGAAGGGAAGCTGAGACGTTAACAGTGGAAATAACATCAACATAAATCTTCTAGAATAACAACACAGTGCTTTGGTAGAGGCTGTCTCCAGACTTGGTCTCTGTCTGTGATGATGGAACCACATCACTGTCTTGGTTGTGCTGCCTCTTTAGACTCCTGGCCTTGCTTCAACACACAAAAAAGACCTTCAGGGTAATCAGGAACACTGATAGCGTGAGCCTTCAGTCCTAAATACATGAGTATTGCATCAGTCTTAATCACTTGATGTTTCTTTAAGGTGAAGCCTCAGCTAGAAGAAAAAGAAGGGAAAACCTTTGATGTCTTCAGTGCAGTGGAGTTTAAGGCTCAGGTGGTTGCTGGAACAAACTATTTTATCAAGGTAAAGGACACAGGGCAGTGGAATTCCTCCTAGGCTGCAAAAGGTTGATTCCTGTTCCAACAAAGAACAAGAAAATACCTTTTTTTTTTTTTTTTTTTTTTTTTTAACAAAGCTGGAAAAAACAATCTAGTTCTCTCATGCCATTCTCTTACTGCACAGTATCTGAAGGAATCACATAGTTCTCCTTTCATCTTTTGCTACTGCAAACTCAAGGAGCTGCACTGGCTACAGTGCACCTCAACCAGAATACTGTGCCTGAGGCGTGTTTGTGGACTTCCCAGGTCTGGAAGTTGCAGGGGAGAGACACTAGCACGTGTGGATTTGCAGCAAGCAGCAAGAGAAAAACATGCATCTTTTTATGTACAGTTTTGCAACGGTGAATACATCTGTAGATTTAAGGTATACTTAAATTCAAGTGTATTTTATTGGCAAATACCGGAAGGTGGACTTGAACAGGAAGATTCAGAGAGCAAGGGAAAAGAGGAGTACTGTAGCCTTTGGAAAGAAACATTCCCTTGGTAATCATGTTTTTTCTCTTGCAGCAGTAGGATGTAATGTCCAGTAGAGGGTGTATGAGTTTGTTTGTTGTTTTTTTTTTTTTTTTAAATTTGATGTTTTTCTGGATAATAAGGAGAAGTCCTAGAAAGGAATTCGAACTTTACAAGCATTTCTGCACTAATAAGAGTAAGTACTTCCCTCAAATTTAGATGGTATATTTCACTGGCATGTCTATGTTTTCTTTGCCACTTTTTCAATAATAGTTACAATCTTGTTCAGTTTTTTTCCGTGAGCCTTTTTCACATTCCAGATGACTAAATCATAGAATCACTTCAGTTAAAAAGACCTCTAAGTTCATCTAGTCCAACCCTTAACCTAACACTGCCAATTCCGTTGTTAAACCGTGCCACTAAGCACCACATCTATGTTAACATGAATATTTGTTTTAATTAGAAATACTTTGTTTTAATTGGGTGAGGCAACAACAAAGGCTTTGGGGAGGGAGGATGGGGGTTGGAGGTCAGGTCTATGTGTGTGTGTGTGTGTGTTGGAAATTTTGATATTTTACTTTGGGAGAGGTGGTGCTGCATCCTGAACTGAGAAGAAACAGCCCACTTGTGTATGACACCAGGGCAGATTCTTGCTTCCACACTGAAGAAACTACACATGCACATTATTATGCCTCTTGTGGCAGGAATACTCTGTGAGCATGTAACCAGAATGGTTTAGAGCATGATCTGCTTCCTAACTATTAAGGGGAGCTTCAGGGAGCTCAGACTACTTTTTTGCATATATTCTTTTGCTCACATCAGCCCAAAGAGTCCTCCCACACTCCCAACGTAGAACATTGGTGGAATACGTCAGGGCTGTTATGCACTGCTTGTTTTGCTAAAATAAGGTGCTTCTGGAGATGGTATTTTTTGTTGCTGGTAAACTCTCCATCCTGAAGTATTTTATATGGTTCAAAAAAGCTAAACATATTGCCAAATGGTATTGTGAGAGAGGTCAGCTAGCACTGATAATGCTCGACTTAATGCATGCCTATTCAGTACAGCACCAAATATGAACACAAGCAAGGCATGGCATGAGACCCATTGAAACATTTAATGTCTCACATCTGAGCCCAAACTCATTGGCTTGGATTGCACTGGGTGTAATTCAAGAGTACCTACTGAAGCAGCTGCTAACACAAAAATATGGTTGTCATGGTTTGGGGTTGCTTTCTTCCTTTGTTCCCTCAGAGCTTAAATGAAAATTGATCTCATTGCAGGTTTCTGATTCTACAAAAAACGAATGAGCTGCATGCATCTCCAGTAAACCATGCTCTGTAATCATGATGGTCACCCTTTGCTCCAGGGCCTGGGTGCTGGGACTGAGCTCTTCCTGCTGCAGCAGGAGGTCCCTCTTCCTGCTACTTGGAGTAGGTCGTGCCTTTCCTCACCCAACCCTAACCAGTCAAGCTGCCCTTACAGAGGGGCACACCGTTTGGCTCCTCAATTCCTCCCCTAGAAATTTCTCTCACACTTTCTGAAGAGCAGCCTTGTGTTTAATGCACTAAGAGCAAACCCAAGAAATAGGTAGCCTGTTACACCTAAGAACACTGACAGTACTAGGAAAGAAGAGATAAAAGGAGTGTACTCTGTCTTAGAGCTACAGCATCTTAGGTGGCAGAAACAGCTCTGACTAGTATTTCAGAGCCCTCTCAAGCTTTAGACAGGCGAAAGACTCAGACACAACAAGCAGGAGATGAACACAGCTTTCAAAGCTTATTTTATTCTCATGCATTTACTGACACAGGCAGAATCCCCGTGCAACTTGCAGAAGTCGGGAAACATTCCCCACCATCTCTCAGAAGTAGTCAAGAGGATCATCTCTGGTTTTGCCGGTTTGATAACTATCAAGTCTGGGACCTTGGTTCTTTTGAGGAAGGGCTTGGAACACCCTTAAGTGGGCGTAGCCAGTATAAGAGTCAGAAATTTGGACCTAGAAACCAGAACAGTGGGAGAATGAGGATCATGTGTGAAAATAAAAGGTGCTCTTCCATACTTGGAAGGATATCTTCTCTCAGAAGCTTAAGTTTAGGCATATCTTCACTTCTACTTCAGTGACTCTTAGCCCAACTCTGGATGGTAACAGGTGGCAGGAGCTACATGGAGAACTCTGTCTCTACGTATCACAGATTGTAATAAAATACATAAAGAACATCAGACAGATGTTAATGGAAAATCAGGACTTCTTGGGGGTAGAAGCACCAGAAGAAACAAAAGGAGAAAGTTTTTGATGGCATTCCATTTAGCTCTTCGAGATCCTTGTCCATCAGCTTCAAACTTCTCGGGACATTTAGAGCAGGAGACAAAAGCCTAAGTCCTAATGGCTCAGAGGCGGGATAAGATGCAGACACCATATCAGCTCCTAGACGGTACAAAAAGATCTATCCAAAACCTTCACATGGTCTTAAGAACAACCCCAGAGACGCCATGACAACTTGAAAGCCAAGATCCCTTGTCTTTCTTACTGCAAACAGGCTGCTGCCTGGACAGACAACATGACATGTCTTTGTGCTTGCACGGATGAGCATGAGCGGCTGAAATCATTTTTAAAATAAACTTGCCTTCCGCTCCACAAAGCCCTCACAAAGATTTCCTACACAGTTGCACAGAATTTCCTGCATACAGAGCCAAATACAACAGGCGCTCAACTCTTAGTGTGTGAGGTCTATGGTATAAAAGGAAGGTTTAATGCCTTAGGCTCTTAAGAGGTCTTTACATGCCTTCTGGTGACTGCAGTGTTGCACTATGTTTGTCATTGTCTGCATTACATCTCAGCTGTAAATTTGTTGGTAAAATATTAGCAATGTGGAAAATTCCCAAGTGTAAAGAATGGGTCTTGCAACAGAGCTCACTCCAGTTAACGCTAAATTGAAGAACTGTTTCCTATCACTTGCAAAACTTGGAAAGCCATCATCAGTCACCAGTGCTATAAATTCGTTTTTTAAGTTTGATTGCATATCTGTCTTAACTTCTGAGTAGCTTGGTCATGAGGCTTACAATGGACAGCAGGCAAGTACTTCACACATGTGATTGCCTAGGTCAGCAATAAGCACTAAGGGAAGAAATCTAACTGGGCATGACTTCTGGCTCTACCTCTGCAGCAGATGACACAGAACCAAAGGGTCAACACATGTGCTTGCATATGAAACTAGACAGAAGATTCTGGGCTGCTTGCGTTAAATTTAAAAATTGACTAACTCTCCATCAGATGCTCGGGCTGACCTCAAATTAATCATCGTAAACACTACTGGAGGACACAAGAGGGAATATGAAATCTGCTGCTTTGCCTTCAAAGGCAACAGGAGAGCACAGTTACGGCTAGTTTAGATAATTTGCAACAAGCACAGTGATTTCAGTTTTTATACTTCTATTCTAGAGTAGTGACAGAGGAATTTTATAAGCAGCTAGAGATAGTGTTGATTCTTGTTGGTCCCATCAGGTTGTCTACATTTGCTTCCCTTTCTTGCTATAAGCCACTATGCAAGTCACCTATATTGTTTGACTACAAAATAATCCCTCTTATAAAACATACAAACCTTAATGAAGTAGTTTGTTCCAGCAACCACCTGCGTCCTATATACTATGGCTTGAAAGGTGCTATATGTTCTGTTTTCCCTGCTTTCAAATTGTGGCTTCACCTGTATAAAGAAAGGGAAAAAATGGTGGTCAAGTTCACATTTAGGCTTTTCTACCACTCCAATTTTCATGTTTCTAAACACGTGCCTGCAATGAAATAACCCAGAACCATCAAAATAATTCAATTTACAACTAAATCTCCAGCCTTCTTTCCTGGTTCAAGTGTTGCCTCCAACATTCTTTAAAATCGCACTAGAATTAGGCTTCCTAATAGATTTTTTTTCTAAAAGCTGCCTAGCTAAACTGTTTCCTCCCAAAAACCAACAACATTCCATGCATAAACATCATAAATTCTTCACTACGTAGCAGTTGCAGATAGTGCAGTTTCAGAAGAAAAAATACTATGTGCTGAAAGCATTTACCCTCTCAGTTCAGGTAGATACGTTTATGTGCAGTATCCAAGTTAAGCCCTGTGAATCTTAAAACATGCACAGTTAAAACATTTACTGACTTTTCATATACATATTAAAAAAAAAAAAAAAAAAAAGTAATAAAACAAGTAACTATTTCTCCTGAAAGAAAGCATAGGGAAAGTTTTAAGTTCATTACCCATCACATTGGTATGGCCCTCTGAGGCAAAATATTCCTACAATTCCTACAATTACGAGGCAGGGAATTAGCAGGGGGACATCTGTGAGCAGTGATGGAAGTCTTTCCAGGTTTCTAAGGCATCACAATTTATGTACCAGTGATTGTTTTGCTACAGTTACTTGCATCCAAATTTCCAATAGAAAGGCATTCACTGCAAAAGTAACCAGAAAACTTATTTCTGTCATCTAGAAAGCATAAGCAATCTTTTGCAGGCCGGGTAACAGCCTCTCCTCAGCACATGACACACGTTAATGGCTTGATGCACGGAAGATGCATTCCAGAAGTCGGGCAGCCCAGTGCATAATCACTCAGCAGCCTGCTCAGGCAGTCCCTGGGAGAAGCTCAGCACTCACCACCAGGCTGTTTCACACACAGAACAAATTGCCCTTCCCAGCACACCCACCTACAACTCTTTGCCACTCCCATTCCTTCCTACTGAGCAGGTCCCAAAGAGTGCCCTGGTGACATCCAAATCAACTGTTTTCAGTCAGAAATTATCCAATACCTTCAATTCATCATCCTGAGGCTTCTCTTACTCTCTCACTGTTATCATTTACTGAAGTAACTGCCTTTTGATGTTCATCCAGACTAACGAGGCAGGTTCCATATGGCTGCAATTTCCAACCCTCTTCCAGCTGGCTGGGTCTGGGGGCTTCTAAGGTGCAAAAGTTAACTGTGGCATCTTTAGGTACACTTCATTCCTCTCTCAAGACAAAAGAAAGTCAGCTCTTCCCCTCCCCAGGTTTATGATCTCGCCTGGCCTCTGACCACTATTTCCACACTTGTCATTTATGGACAGAGCCTTCAGTAAATTCAGGCAGGCAAGCACACAGCTTCTTAACCCACAAACGGACAAAGACAACATTTCTAAGCCCTTATGTAACAGCTCCTTAAACCCCAAACATTCCTCAGCTTTAGGCAACAGCTATAAAATAAGGAGACTGGATAAAGAGCATTCCCCAACTCACTAAGGTTTAAAGTACAAATGAGGCAAAAGGTGTAAGTAAATAATTATGTAATCCCAAGAGATGATAGACCTTGAACAAATATAGCTATATATATGGTATATAGGATACTGAGTTATGCAGATGCATAACTTCACTCAAATCATATCAATTGCTCCTTCTCTTAGCAGATCATAAAATTGTATAGAATTGCATCATTAAAGGGTGACACTTACCTAGCCATAAGTACAGGAGGGCTGCCCCACCATAACGTTTGCCTTCACAAGAACATTATCCTTAGAGAACTATATCAAAGGCTCTGCAGTGGGGCATGAGCTTTTTCAAAGGCAAATGGCCCACAAAGGGGAGGGCTGAGAGAAGCAGCAGGGACACCCCTCTCTCACCCTCAGCAGAAGGCAGAAATTTCACCTTGCAGAAAATTAAGAGCGAAGAATAATTTGCTTTCATTTTCCTGAACTTACTGAGAATAGAAGAGCACCAAAAATTAGATCAGTCCTCTTCTGGAATCAAACCGAATGCCACTACATTCACATTTCAGATTCTGAATTTGTCCAGGATTTTGTGAACACTAGCACAGATTGAAACACACTTTTACATTTTAAAGTGCATTTGTTGCCCACTGACCACCAGGCACAAGGTTTCATACCTGCTGTGCACTGCAATAGGGTAGGATTTTGATCACCCATAGCACAGCCCAGCATTAAAAACACAGCTCTGGTATGCTACAGTGCCCTAGCACTGTTCGAAGAAGGCCTTTAACACATTTAACACACCCATTGGTGAAACCTCACAGCCTTCAGCTGTCTGGAGACATTGCCCTCCCTGTCTTACACGTGAAGAAACCACAACTGCAAATACACAAAGGTACCACAAACCCTGGCATCATTCTATGGTCTTCAGCTGTCTGTGGTCTTCTCTCTGTGCGTAAAAAGGAGTTTGTGCTGCTTGCTAAACCACATCTGTCAGCATAGGAGGAACAGTAATCCTGCTCCTGAGCAATTAAATCCATGTCCCACAGACAAATTTAGATAACCCTTTTCCCTCCTGTTCTGCAAACTCTCTCTCCTCTGACTAGCCTGTTAGCATCAGCCACCAGCACACACACCAACTCTCCCCCATCTATATGTACTACTACAATGACAGCCCCAGTCTGCCTGTTTTACAGGGATCTCCTGGTTGCAATGCCTCTCCACACAAACAACCCAGCTCAGCTTAGTCTGGCTCCCTCATTGCCTGCTGTTAGCCTACAGGCTCACAGGAAACACAAAACAGTGCTGGTGGAAATGCTGTCCACTATGGCACAGCAAAGGAGAGCTTGGAGCCCTGTGCATGCAGCAGTGTGCAGCAGTGTCAGCCAACATCTTCAGCCCCACTACTTCTTCTGTTTCCTCAAGTAGGGCATAAATTATACTTTGTACAGGTGCCAAAGAAGGAAGAGCTCGACCCTTCAGAGTTGTGAAGGTGAAGGGGATTGCTAGGATGGCTTGGAACACCAGATGGGAGGTATGAAAGGAGCTTTCCCATGCCACATTGCCCCCCTCCTGCTCCTCAATGGGTGCTCTCTACGTTTTAGAGTTGCCGCACCACAGAGCATTAGAGAGCATCTCCAGAGGTGTTGTCAACACTGGTGCTTCCAGGAAGGCACCACTCACTGCCTGTAACTACTCACTTTGGCAACTCAGAAGAGGTTTGGCAACTGCTCTCACCCTGTCCACCTTGTGCCAAGCTTGCCTTGCCCTGCGGGCTCAACAGCAGCCCCTGCACCACAGCTGTTATCTCTAGAAAGCACTAGATGCCAGGAAATTTAGTTACACGGCTATTTAGTTATGCCGTGTCCTGCATATAGTTTTTTTTTTCGCACATACACTGCACATGGCTTGTCCTGTCCACATCCTTCAGTGAGGAATTAATTCAGTCAGGTACAATCTTCTCCCTTCAGATATATTGACATCAGTGCTGGCACAGTAGAGTTGGTATTTTAACTGTATTCAAAGATTAAGTGAAGGTAGCCAGTACTATGCCTGCCTATGGACAAGGATTAAGAGAAGTGATTTGGGTTTGTCTTACATGCACAGTGCCCACGCAGAACGCTGAGAAAAATACTTCCTGGCAAGGGCATTTTCTTCTCTTTCAACACTCAGTATCACCACCTGGTCTCCCAGCCTTCGCACAACATTCACCCTTCACACAGACTTCATCTTTAGATAGGTTGCAACTCACCTGGTTAACAATATGCTGGATTTCTGGAGTAGCAGGCTGAGTTTCAGATAAGCCCCCAGTCATGACAGGCAACATCTCCGAAATGATGGGTGGTTCTAAGGAGGGAAGTCCAGAGTAGTCTGAGAAGAGTCACCAGGCACCTCGTATATATACACAGACACATGTGTCATGGGATCATGTGACTTTTAACATATGGAAACTACCACTAACAAAGTGGAGGAGGAGAAAAATGCTGAGAACAGGGGCAAAAAGCCATGTAAAGCACTAATGATATTAATAGCAACTATAAAGAGCACATTAAAATCTTATGTGAATAAAGTCTCCACGTCAGTTAGAAAAGTAAACGATATTCTCCCGCCATCCATACCTTAAGATAGTTGGTTAGGGCTGAAACTAGAACCTCTTGTCTCTCCACCCACATGCAGGTGACTAGTCCATACACTCAGGAAATGCATCAAAACCACACCCAGCATTTCCCAACACATTTAATATCAGAAGAAAGCGTTCAGCAATTTCCTTAGTGCAGGCCCCGTTCTACTTGGAATTGTATTGTCTCAATATCCTTCCAGGTGGGAAAGAGGAACAGACTTTGTTTTACATGCAGTGACATTACATATTTCTGCCTGACCAGAAAGATGCAGAGGCAAAATTCAGAAGGGGAAAAAATTAAGTCCTTGGCTCAGGTAAATACTGCAAGTCAGTTAATTCTGTTCCTTTCCCATCAAACCTGTAGTTGCATTCAGACAATCAAGATAAAGATTCAATATGTGGTACCATTTATGCTTTTCTTGAAACTCTGGTGTCAGTTTCCTGCTTATTGACCTCCTCACAGGTAACAAGTGATGCAACAGACTGCAAACACATACTTCATGTCTAACTTCAAGGCCTGTCCTTGGCACAAAGAGCTTGAGATTGAGAAACTAGGGCTGACAGGACTAAATCCAACGGTATACAGATCAAGATAGGGGCGCTGTTACAGATAAGGTTGTTGCAGACTTCCCCAGAACTGTTATGTAACTGGATGAAAGCCATATGAGGAAAAACTGCTGTCCTGATACCACTTCCTGAACAACGTGAAAAACATTCACAGTTCTTGGGAATAAAGGGAGTGGCAGGTGTTGGAAGTTTTCCATTTTCTCTCAGTTCACCACACCAGATGAGGAGATCCTCACAGCCCCGTTCATGGAGCGAATGACAATTCAAGCCAATGAGTTCAACCTCTTTCATCTGTACAAGACATTGCTGATTCACTCAAACACTGGTCGTCTTCTGCCACATTCCTACCACGTGTCTCATTCACATAGCAAGACAGATGAGCTAGCTAACTGTGAGAGCCAGCTCACAACGCTGAGGCCACAAGTCACAGAGTACATCCAATAACAGCACAGCACCTGGGCTAAACAAAGCCAGTTTAGAAATTTCTCCACTCACCAGGATGCAGATCTCACTAATGCCCTTGGAAGGTATTTTGATACAGTTCCCAAAGCAACACAACCCCTCTGGAGAACTCTTGCTTCTGATTACTAAGAAATGCGCTGAGTACAAAGGCAAGTTAGGTTATAATCTCAGGTAGACAGTAGGAGTGAAACTAAAGATGTTAATAATGTGTGGAAGTCATTCATTGGACTCCACATTTCTGGGTTTGTTGGGTTTTGTCTTCAAAGCACAAGAACCTTTTTCTTCCCCCAGAACGCAGAGTTGTGCAGATGGGAAGGGAAGCCAACCTTAACCATTCAGCTGGCACTGAAGTTTACACATGAATATTAGCCCATTGTCTTTCAACAGATGTATTAATGGCTGTCTCAAAATGCAGTGATACATCTAACACCAGGATGCAGTGCTCTCTTGCACACACAGCTCATGAAGTCGCTTTGAAATGCTGACAACTCACAGACTTGTTCATCAGTGGCAACGGGCTATCTAAGGAAGTCTAAACCTCTCTCCATTAAGCTCTGGATGGAATTAAACAGCATTTGGAACGTTGCTTTGAAAAGAATAGCCATTCTCATTACAACTATGTCGCGTTAACACGTGTAGACAATTACCCATTATGGGTCCGGTCAGATTCAGGGTACCAAACTATCACAGTCACAGATTCACCAATAACAAATTAACCGATGTCAATCCGGTTGGATTCAGAGTACTGAACTATCACGGTCATGGATTCACCAACAATGTAACACATCCTTAACAGTCACATTCAGTGAGAACTGTCACAGCTAGGAACAATGCAATCCAGTGCAATTTATTACAGCAAGAGGTACGCAGGTTCTTTGGATTGCCAGCGATGATTTACTGTCTGCAAAAGCAAGCTAACATGCATGAAATACACAGCCTGGCAATTCATGCGTTAAAAAGGTACAAAGACCCTACAGAGATTTCTATGTTTCTGCAGAGACACCCACTATAACCAAGTGTTCAAATCTCACCCAAAGGTGTCCCAATTGTGGGAGGGGGGAAGAGACGCTCAGCCCGTCAACTGGTCCCAGAAGTCAGGATGCTATCTTCCCTAACATCCCCTCTCTCTTCATCCAATTTATATTACTTTCTGTCTTCTAGGTGGAGATTGAGTGACTCTAGTCATACACACCTTCCTTATGATTGGTGCTAAATTTTCTCACTTTTGTTTAAAGTTATAGGCTCCAAGAAATTCAGAGCACATTCTCAGTGAGGGGTGGTCGCACCTTGGAGGTGGGTAGCTTTGGGGATGGAGGTGTGTTTTGGTATCATAATGATATTATAATGAGCAAAGTTCACCAAAAGGACAGCATTTTGTCAAAAACATGGCAGGCCATTGGCCCAGGGTAGCAAATATGCAGCTTATCAGTTCCCTTGTACCTTTGAGTTCCCATCTTAACACGGAGCCTGGCCGTGATGTCTCCACTCCACTCTACTCCACCCTCCGTACAGTTCCTCTTACAGGCAGCACACCAGCTTCCCCTAGTGCAACAACATCTAAGGTTAGAGGCCTACGGAACACTTTGGTAATGCAGCTACACTCCACCCTGAAAGCTTCTTCAATGCTGGACATTGTCTTTGAAATGTGAATATTAGTTTAATCTTCCTAGTCACTTTAGGCAATTACTCCACAATCTCCTGCAGAACATTGACGACCTTGACTGTGTCTCTACTCTGGTTCGAT
Organism: Netta rufina; assembly: GCF_964035555.1. Classification (NCBI taxonomy): domain Eukaryota; kingdom Metazoa; phylum Chordata; class Aves; order Anseriformes; family Anatidae; genus Netta; species Netta rufina. The sequence continues at coordinate 124,408,280 of NC_140123.1, forward strand.
GTAAACAATTTTAAGTAGTAAACAGAAACTGTAATCAATAAAAATATCGGTAAAGTAACAACAACAACAACAAAAGAATCCAAACCCTAGGATTAGGTATTTATGAGTTATTTTCAAACAAAAAATGAAACCATCTCCCTAGAAGTGACTGGGACATCTAAGGAAGTGGGTCGGTCTGAAGGTTGCACAGTGAATGATAAGACATGACTACCTGCACGAGATCAAGACTCAGCAAGGATATCAGCTAAGCTTCTCGTTAAAGTGCTTTTACTTGCAGAAACAAAGTTTCAACCAGAAAAGGGATGAAATCCAGGTATTTGTTGGCTCCAGTATTTGATACACGTGACATCAAGAGGCCCAGTAATGTTGTGACTACCTTGATGGCAAAGTTGAAAGAGCATTCAGTCACAGACTAAGCAAGATCCCAGAATGGAAAGGGGTCACTAGACACAGAGACCATTTTATCTGCACTCGTTTAGCATGGCCCACAGCTACACCAGTGCCACTTACATCCCATCACAAAACATCCCACCGCACAGACAGCACGTGTGCACCTGCAGCCCAGAAAGCCAACCATGTCCTAGGCCACAAAGATGATCAAGGGGCTGGAGCACCTCTCCTATGAAGACAGACAGAAGGAATTGGGATCGTTCAGCCTGGAGAAGAGAAGGCTCCGGGGAGATCTTAAAGAGTTCTCAATGTGCTGTGACGAGTGCCAAGTAAAGGGCAATAATCACTTTACTCTCTCTTCTGCCTCGACTCCTGCTGATGCAGCCCAGTGTGCTGTTAGCCGTCATTACTACCAGGGCACGCTGCTGGTTCATGCTTAGTGTACTGCCCACCAGGACCCTCAGATCTGGACCTTGATCACGAATTAGCAGAGTGGGTTGAAATCAGGTCTTTCAGGGATTACTTCTCTCTCAGCTCTCCATACTGTGTCAGGATGTCCATTTGTCATACGCCGTGGTGAGTCATTGCCATGATCCCCCAACAAGCTACAGCTGCATGTGACTCTGAGCTGTTGGTAGCAACCGAGCCTAGTGCTGAGCTTTGTGGAGGAAATAGAAAATGTGCTGAGCTGGGGCAATTCTGAGACCTGTGAAACCAAACCTGCACAGCATCTAGGGTTAGTTTGGGAGCACAGGACAGGATAGAGGCAGTGGGATACTTACATCTGCCCTCCACCATGCTTCCTAACATTTGGAATCTACTCTTGTGTACAGAAAAGTACCAGAGTTTGGTCCAGCATCTGAGTGGTGGAAGTCGTGCTCACTTCCCCCAGGCTGGTATGGAGGCAGGATAGCAAATGTATTCATGTACAAAGAAGAAGTGTAATATAACTGAAAAGAGAAAATCTATTCACTGCTGTTACTCTTGTGCTAGGAGTGGAGTGAGGGCTTCGTAATGATGCAGTACAATGAAGAAGGCCTTCTAGGTAGCACCAAGCTTGCAGCAGGGATTCCATGACTATTTCATATTGCCCTTGTGAACAAACCCTGAAATCTGTTTTTTTACCCAAGAATCTTACTGTATAGCCATGAGATTCTTGGCAGACAAATGTGGGACAGAAAAAGTGCTAGCAATGCATGAGAGCTCATGTTCCTATCAGGGGTACTGGGCGAGTTATTCTGACTTCTTCAGCACACGTTTTACACTCTGGAAACTGGGATTGATGACTCCGAATGCTTGTTATTTTTTGGGTGAGTGGGAAATATTTACAGTTTGAAACGCTTCATACTGCAGTTATTAAATGATGGTAGAACTGGCCAGTATTGTAAAGACTCAAGCTGAATTATGTTGCTTTCCAAGCTTGCTTTTTGGAGGCCTGTCTGTTACATGATTTGAAGAGGGAGCTAACACTGAAGACAGACCTTTTTTTTTGTACAAATTGTATGTTTTAAATATTCTATTTTAAAAGACCTAAAGTCTTGCGCATGCACATAGGAAACCGCTCTATATTTGTTGTTAAATATACAGGGCAGAAAGGGAAGCTGAGACATTAACAGTGGAAATAACATCAACATAAATCTTCTAGAATAACAACACAGTGCATTGTTAGAGGCTGTCTCCAGACTTGGTTTCTGTCTGTGATGATGGAACCACATCACTGTCTTGGTTGTGCTGCCTCTCTAGATTCCTGGTCTTGCTTTAACACACAAAAAAAGACCTTCAGGGTAATCAGGCACACTGATAGTGTGAGCCTTCAGTCCTTGATTTAAAGATCAAAGCCGAATTTCCTTAAGTGGTATATTCTTTATTGCAGCGCTGGATGCACGGGGGATCCTTCCGCCTATCGTGCATGTTTGAAGTGACAAACTATCTCGTATTTATACAGCGAAACAATGAATATTCAATTAGCACCTATACATATTCATTACCTAACCCCACCTACCCTCGCTTCGTATGCTAATTATCTTATTAGTCCTTGCGCAAAGCCTTCCAAGAATTGTGGGCCAGGGTCTCCAGGTTGTGGGCAGTGGTCTTTGGGAGGAAGGCCGTAGGTCTTCCTCGTAATGCACTTTCTTAATCAGTTGTTTTCCAGGCTGTAAAAATGCTGAGTTGTCTTTCGGTTTAACTGGGGGTCGGCGGATAACAGGATGTCTCAGTTAACAGGACATAACAGACAGTTGACTCAAGTTATCTCAAGTCTCAGCCTGACTGAGTGTTAACGGACAATGGGGTGTTTTCAAATAACAAAATGCTTAAACGTAACAGAAGGTCTACGGATAACAAGATGTTGTTTACTTTGTCCTTGCTAACTTTAAATCACAAGTTCTATGCTATCCTAAAGTAAGTTTATACAATATCATTTCACAAGTTCTATTCTATCCTAAAGTAAGTTTATACAATATCAATCCACAAGCTTTATTCTATCCTAAAGTGAGTTTATACTATATCATCCTAAATACTTGAGTATTGCATCAGTCTTAATAACTTGATCTTTCCTTAAGGTGAAGCCTCAGCTAGAAGAAAAAGAAGGGAAAACCTTTGATGTCTTCACTGCAGTGGAGTTTAAGACTCAGGTGGTTGCTGGAACAAACTACTTTATCAAGGTAAAGGACACGGGGCAGTGGAATCCCCCCTAGGCTGCAAAAGGTTGATTCCTGTTCCACCTAAGAACAAGAAATTATATATATATATATATATATATATATATATATATATATATATATATATTTTAACAAAGCTGGAAAGAAAATCTCTTTCTCTCATGCCATTCTCTTACTGCACAGTATCTGAAGGAATCACATAGCTCTCCTTTCATCTTTTCCTAATGCAAACCCAAGAACCTGCACTGGCTACAGTGCACCTCAACCAGAATACTGTGCCTGAGGCGTGTTTGTGGACTTCCCAGGTCTGGAAGTTGCAGGGGAGAGACACTAGCACGTGTGGATTTGCAGCAAGCAGCAAGAGAAAAACATGCATCTTTTTATGTACAGTTATGCAACGGTGAATACATCTGTAGATTTAAGGTATACTTAAATTCAAGTGTATTTTATTGGCAAATACCGGAAGGTGGACATGAACAGAAAAGATTCAGAGAGCAAGGAAAAAGAAGTGTACTGTAGCCTTTGGAAAGAAATATTCCCTTGGTAGTCGTTTTTCCTCTTACAGCAGTAGGATGTAATGTCCAGTAGAGGGTGTATGCGGGTTTTTTTTAAAATTTGCTTATATTTTAGATCCCAAGGAGAAGTCCTAGAAAAGAATTAGCCCGTACAAGCATTTCCGCATTAATAACAATAAGCTTTTCTCTCAAATTTAGATGGTATATTTCACCGGCATTTCTCTGTCTTCTGTACTGCTTTTTCAATAATAGTTGCTATCTTGCTCAGGTTTTTTTTCCATGAGCCTGTTTCACATTCAAAATGACTAAATAAGAATCTTTTCAGTTGAAAAAGACCTCTAAGATCATCTGGTCCAACCCTTAACCTAACACTGCCAATTCTATAGTTAAACCGTGCCACTAAGCACCATATCTATGTTTACATGAATATTTCTTTTACTTAGAAATACTTTGTTTTAATTGGGTGAGACAACAAGAAAGGCTTTGGGGAAGAAGGATAGCGGTTGGAGGTCAGGTCTATGTGTGTGTGTGTGTGTTGGTAATTTTGATATTTTACTTTGGGAGAGGTGGTGCTGCATCCTGATCTGAGAAGAAACAGCCCACCTGTGTATGACACCAGGGCAGATTCTTGCTTCCACACTGAAGAAAATACACATGCACATTATTATGCCTCTTGTGGCAGGAATGCTCTGTGAGCATGTAACCAGAATGGTTTAGAGCATGATCTGCTTCCTGACTATTAAAGGGGAGCTTCAGGGAGCTCAGACTACTTTTTTGCATATATTCTTTTGCTCACATCAGCCCAAAGAGTCCTCCCACACTCCCAATGTAGAACATTGGTAGAATGCGTCAGGGCTGTTATGCACTGCTTGTTTTGCTAAAATAAGGTGCTTCTGGAGATGGTATTTTTTGTTGCTGGTAAACTCTCCATCCTGAAGTATTTTATATGGTTCAAAAAAGCTAAACATATTGCCAAATGGTATTGTGAGAGAGGTCAGCTAGCACTGATAATGCTCGACTTAATGCATGCCTATTCAGTACAGCACCAAATATGAACACAAGCAAGGCATGGCATGAGACCCATTGAAACATTTAATGTCTCACATCTGAGCCCAAACTCATTGGCTTGGATAGCACTGGGTGTAATGCAAGAGTACCTACTGAAGCAGCTGCTAACACAAAAATATGGTTGTCATGGTTTGGGGTTGCTTTCTTCTTTTGTTCCCTCAGAGCTTAACTGAAAATTGATCTCATTGCAGGTTTCTGATTCTACAAAAAACGAATGAGCTTCATGCATCTCCAGTAAACCATGCTCTGTGATCATGATGGTCACGCTTTGCTCCAGGGCCTGGGTGCTGGGACTGAGCTCTTCCTGCTGCAGCAGGAGGTCCCTCTTCCTGCTACTTGGAGCAGGTCGTGCCTTTCCTCACCCAACCCTAACCAGTCAAGCTGCCCTTACAGAGGGGCACACCGTTTGGCTCCTCAATTCCTCCCCTAGAAATTTCTCTCACACTTTCTGAAGAACAGCCTTGTGTTTAATGCACTAAGAGCAAACCCAAGAAATAGGTAGCCTGTTACACCTAAGAACACTGACAGTACTAGGAAAGAAGAGATAAAAGGAGTGTACTCTGTCTTAGAGCTACAGCACCTTAGGTGGCAGAAACAGCTCTGACTAGTATTTCAGAGCCCTCTCAAGCTTTAGACAGGCGAAAGACTCAGACACAACAAGCAGGAGATGAACACAGCTTTCAAAGCTTATTTTATTCTCATGCATTTACTGACACAGGCAGAATCCCCGTGCAACTTGCAGAAGTCAGGAAACATTCCCCACCATCTCTCAGAAGTAGTCCAGAGGATCATCTCTGGTTTTGCCGGTTTGATAACTGACAAGGCTGGGACCTTGGTTCTTTTGAGGAAGGGCTTGGAACACTCTTAAGTGGGCGTAGCCAGTATAAGAGTCAGAAATTTGGACCTAGAAACCAGAACAGTGGGAGAATGAGGATCATGTCTGAAATTAAAAGGTATTCTTACATACTTGGAGGGAAATCTTCTCTCAGAATCTTAAGTTTAGGCATATCTTCACTTCTACTGCATTGACTCTTAGCCCAACTCTGGATGGTAACACGTGGCAGGAGCTACATGGAGAACTCAGTCTCTACGTATCACAGATTGTAATAAAACACATAAAGAACATCAGACAGATGTTAATGGAAAATCAGGACTTCTTGGGGGTAGAAGCACCAGAAGAAACAAAAGGAGAAAGTTTTTGATGGCATTCCATTTAGCTCTTCGAGATCCTTGTCCATCAGCTTCAAACTTCTCGGGACATTTAGAGCAGGAGACAAAAGCCTAAGTCCTAATGGCTCAGAGGCGGGATAAGATGCAGACACCATATCAGCTCCTAGACGGTACAAAAAGATCTATCCAAAACCTTCACATGGTCTTAAGAACAACCCCAGAGATGCCATGACAACCTGAAAGCCAAGATCCCTTGTCTTTCTTACTGCAAACAGGCTCCTGTCTGGACAGACAACATGACATGTCTTTGTGCTTGCAGGGATGAGCATGAGCAGCTGAAATCATTTTTAAAATAAACTTGCCTTCCCCTCCACAAAGCCCTCACAAAGATTTCCTGCACAGTTGCACAGAATTTCCTGCATACAGAGCCAAATACAACAGGCGCTCAACTCTTAGTGTGTGAGGTCTACGGTATAAAAGGAAGGTTTAATGCCTTAGGCTCTTAAGAGGTCTTTACATGCCTTCTGGTGACTGCAGTGTTGCACTATGTTTGTCGTTGTCTGCGTTACATCTCAGCTGTAAATTTGTTGGTAAAATATTAGTGATGTGGAAAATATCCAAGTATAAAAGCGCTCACTCCAGTTAACGCTAAATTGAAGAAGTGTTTCCTGTCACTTGCAAAACTGGGAAAGACAGCACCAGTCACCAGTGCTATAAATGCGTTTTTTAAGTTTGATTACATATCAGTCTTAACTTCTGAGTAGCTTGGTCAGGCTCCTCAGTAGTAGGTAGGCTACTCAGTACTTGGTTGGCTTACCATGGACAGCACGCAAGTACTTCACACATGTGGTTGCCTAGGTCAGCCATAAGCACTAAGGGAAGAAATCCAACTGGGCGTGACTTCTGGCTCTACCGCAGCCTTCCTATGAGTCGTTACTCTTCATTACTCACTACCTCATCCACAAAACGAAGGCACATCTCACAGGAGCAGGGGAAGGATAAACATCATTTGTTTAAGTAAGACTCTAACTGGCCATACAAGTAGGTGGCCTGTCAGTACTATTCCCTTGTACCCACAGAATGTAGAAATAACTGGTAACAGTTATTTTATGGAAGGGCTCAGGAAAGGAGGTTTGGCACTATCTGTCCTTCCTGGGATCAACTAAATACGGGCATCTGAGAGCAAATGCTCTTTACGTCTCTGCAGAATCACTGTTCCCCAAACCCTATCTGCCAGTTCTCTTCCATAAAAAACAAACTCTGACTCTTGTCAAGAGAGCGCATCCTACCCAGGCTTATATCCACTCATACGTGAGGTTATGTTAGAGCAGTCACATGCAGGGTTTGTGCTATGTACAGAAAGCCAGCCTGCCTCTAAGCAATGTTCTCAAGCCTTCAGTTCTGCTTGCAAGATATGACTTGCAATTTCTGATATGTTACTTCTCAGAAAACTGCTGAAATCCATGCGTAAGGCTTTCCAATAGAGGATGAATTGCACTACATTTGTCTGCAAAGTGGTTAGTCTGTTTGTTTCTTTGTTTGTTTTAACTAAAGAAAGAACAGGCAGGCTGTACCTCTGCAGCAGATGACACAGAACCAAAGGATCAGCACACGTGCTTGCATACAAAACCGGTCAGAAGAATCTGGGATGCTCGCATTAAATTAAAAAATGGACTAACTCTCCATCAAATGCTCAGGCTGGCTTCAAAGTAATCATCATAAACACTACTGGAGGACACAAGAGGGAATATGAAATCTGCTGCTTTGCCTTCAAAGGCAACAGGACAGCACAGTTCCGGCTAGTTTAGATAATTTGAGCTGAGAAGGCTATCCACTCTCTTCAAGTGAGATGATCTTAAAAAAGTTATCATTCACATCTCAACAAGCACAGTGAAAGTTGTTTAAGTTTTTATACTTCTGTTCTAGAGTAGTGACAGAGGAATTTTACAAGCAGCTAGAGATAGTGTTGATTCTTGTTGGTCCCATCAGGTTGTCTACATTTGCTTCCCTTTCTTGCTATAAGCCACTATGCAAGTCACCTATATTGTTTGACTACAAAATAATCCCTCTTATAAAACATACAAACCTTAATGAAGTAGTTTATTCCAGCAACCACCTGAGTCCTATATACTATGGCTTGAAAGATATCAAATGTTCTGTTTTCCCTTCTTTCAAATTCTGCCTTCACCTGTAAAAAGAAAAGGAAATAAACTACTGGCAGGTTCTTATTTAGGCTTTTCCTTCCCTTCTACCACTCCAATTTACATATTTCTAAACACGTACCTGTAAGGAAATAAACCCAGAACCATCAAAATAATTCAATTTACAACCACATCTCCAGCATTGTTTCCTATTTCAAGTGTTGCCTCCAGCATACTTTAACATCACGTTAGAGTTAGGCTTCCTAAACAATATTTTCCTAAAAGCTGCATATTGGTACTTATCAGGTACAATCTTCTCCTTTCAAATATAGCAACCACAATGCAAGAACAGAAGAGTTGGTCTTTTGATTGTATTCAAAGATTAAGTGAAGGTAGCCAGTACTATGCCTGCCTATGGACAAGGATGAAACACAGAAGTGATTTGGGTTTGTCTTACTTGCACAGTGCCCACGTAGAACGCTGAGAAAAATACTTCCTGGCAAGGGCATTTTCTTCTCTTTCAACACTCAGTATCACCACCTGGTCTCCCAGCCTTCACACAACATTCACCCTTCACACAGACTTCATCTTTAGATAGGTTGCAACTCACCTGGTCAACAATATGCTGGATTTCTGGAGTAGCAGGCTGAGTTTTAGATAAGCCCCCAGGCACCATTGTGGCAGGTAACGTCTCCGAAATGATGGGTGGTTCTGAGGAGGGAAGTCCAGAGCAGTCTGAGAAGAGTCACCAGGCACCTTGTATATATATACCTCTATGTACCATGGAATCCTATGACTATTAACATATAGAACCAATCACTACTCTCATCTTAATCAGAATATCTCCTGGCTGGCAACTTTAAAGGCTTCAGGAGACGTGCTTAATGCACAGAGGACTAATCAAGGTGTTTCCTGAGAATGAGCCTGTCATGGGTAGGATTACATTGTGATGAAGCATAGTACATCCTTGTATTCATAAGAATGTTCTTTGCATACACACTAACATGCCACTTCTGAGTAGAAAAATGTCTATGGTAAGCAAAGCTGGAATCACAAGGTATGCCCTTCAGTTTAACCCTTAACAAATGAGGGGAGACTTCATCGCGGCCTACAAATTCCTCATGAGGGGGAGCAGAGGGGCAGGTGCCGATCTCTTCTCTTTAGTGACCACCAATAGGACCCGAGGGAATGGTGTCCAGCTGCAACAGGGGAGGTTTAGGCTCGACATCAGGAAGAGGTTCTTCACAGACAGGGTGGTCGCATACTGGAACAGGCTCCCCAGGGACACAGTCATGGCAGCAAGCCAGTCAGAGTTTAAGAAGCACTTGGATTGTGCTCTTAGTCATACGGCCTGAATTTTGGGGTAGAGCTGTGTGGTGCCAGGAGTTGGATTCCATGATTCTTGTGGGTCCCACCCAGCTCGGGATATTCTGTGATTCTGTGATTCTATGAATTGCCCTTTCCTTGCTAAATTGGGATGTTGACCACCCACCGCTGACACAGGAAATGGCCCCCTTTTGGGATGTAGCATCCATGGCAAATCTTGGAATTGGTATCTTATTACAAGGACAGAGTGCCAGCCTGCAGGTCCCTGTAGTGCCTTTCTACACAGCTACTTTGTAAGGATGAGAAAAAGAGAAGTTACATTTAGCAGTGACAACTTGATACCATGTTTTAACCAATTTTAGCCAGTGTTTTAGCCCCCTTAAACAGTTCCAAGTTCTTCTGATTAATGATTCTGCTTCTTTTGCCTGGTACTCTGACGTGGGCTTGTGTAGTCCGTGTCCTTTTTGGATCTGCTTGGAAACAAGGTCTTGCTGCTCCCACGAGTAAGCCGTACCGCAAAAAGAGACTTGGTGCTTTGATTCCTGTTTGTACAAGATCCCAGCCTGAACCATTTTACAGAGAACAAGTTCACACAGGGATTCATGGCAGATTTCAAAACCTGGATTCTTTTTTACCTTTAACCCCAGCTTGCACTGGAAAATAGGAAATACCCTTGGGCCAAAATTAAACTGGGGATAAATATTTCCAGTTTCTCAAAGGAAATTCCTGTTCTGCCTCTGGAGAAATACTAGTTTTTGTAAAGACAGGTATTTTCCAGTTAGATTAAAGTTGCACCCAGGTATTTTGTATAATCCTGTTATCAAGACGAGTTGATGAATCCCGTCAGTATTGTCTCCCGGCTGGGGGCATCATCAGCTAGATGGTTCAGAATGCAGGCCCGGGGATCCCACATGTGAACTCTGTCTGTCTCATGATTTGGACCAGGGCCTTCCATATTCAGCCGTGGCTTTGACCTTTTGTTGTCTAGGGGCCAAGCACTGTCACCTAGATGGAAAAAAGGCCTCTAGCTGCTCCAGATGCCACTGAGCACTGCAGTGATGCTACAATTGCTCTAGTGCTTGCTTCAAAGGTTGGGGCATTTTTTGCCCTATATTTTTCAGGGTTAGACAGACAAGTCTGAAGCCCGGCAATATATTCCGCAATAGAAGACTCTCCCCAGGTGAGACGATTAATATTCCACCACAATAATCTTTTTCCTTTATCAAGTGATGTCATTTGAATTTCACTACACACCATCAAATGAACTACCACAGGAAAAGAATAAGATAGATTCCATTTTGTGTATCTTTAAAACTGGTTCTTCAGAAAATTCATCTCATTCCAAATCTTCAGCTTCTTCCTTAGAAAACAATGCTTCTTCTGGGGCAATGTCTGTGCTAGCAGGTGCTAAGTCCTGTGACCTGGCAGAAGCCTTTTGTAAGGGGATGGTGGTTTGGTAAAAATCTTGGCTGAAATCTACAAAGTTGGTGGCTGTAATAACATTGAGCATTCAAACTTGCATTAGACCAATAAGGCTCAGGAGCAGTTTCTGATTGCTGCAGTAATACTTTTACAGCAGGAAAGAAGTCATCAGGTAAATCACGTACAGAAGACAAAGCCCTCTTTACAGTGGGATCCATGCACAAAGAGTCATTCAAAGCACAAAGCGAACAAGGTAGAGTTACAAGCAACATCAGCAAGAAATGCATTAGGGTTACCTTGGTTTCAAGCTCTGTAAGAAGAGGGGTGTAATCTTAATCAGAACTAGATGAGGAGAGAAATGGTGAAAACAGGAGCAAAAAGCCATATAAAGCACTAATAATAATAGTAGTAAATGTAAGGAGCACCTTAAAATCTTATGTGTATAATGGCTCCATGCCAGCAAGAAAGGAAAATGACCGTCTCCAGCCATCCATACCCTAAGACAGTTGGTTAGGGCTCAAACTACAAGCCTCTTGCCTCTTCACCCACATGCAGGTGACCAGTCCATACATTCAGGAAATGCAGCAAAGCCTCACTCAGCATTTCCAAGCACTCAGACAATCTAGACAGATTTTATATGCAGGAACATTTATGTTTTTCTTCAAACTCCAGGGCCAATTTCCTGCTTATTGACTTCCTCACAGATAAAGAGTGATGCAGCAGACTGAAAACGTGCTTCATATCTAACTTCAAGACTGTTCTTGGTACATAGAACTTGAGATTGAGGAACTAGAGCTGACTGGGGTCTAAATTCAATGGTATACAGATCAAGATAAGAGCATGTTACAAACCAGGATGTTGCAGAATGCCCCAAGCTTGAGCAGCAGTGTTATGTAACCGGATGAAAGCCGGATGAGGAAAAATTGCTCTCCTGATACTTTTTCATGAACAAAGTGAAAAACATTCACAGTTCTTGGGAATAAAGGGAGTGGCAGGTGTTGGAAGTTTTCCATTTTCTCTCAGTTCACCACACCACATGAGGAGATCCTCACAGCCCCGTTCATGGAGCGAATGACAATTCAAGCCAATGAGTTCAACCTCTTTCATCTGTACAAGACATTGCTGATTCACTCAAACACTGATCGTCTTCTGCCACATTCCTACCACATGTCTCATTCACACAGCAAGACAGATGAGCTAGATAACTGGGAGACCAGCTCACCACACTGAGGCCACAAGTCACAGAGTACATCCAATAACAGCACAGCACCTGGGCTAAACAAAGCCAGTTTAGAAATTTCTCCACTCACCAGGATGCAGATCTCACTAATGCCCTTGGAAGGTATTCTGATACGGTTCCCGAAGCAACACAACCCCTCTGGAGAACTCTTGCTTCAGATTACTAAGAAACGCACTTAGTACAAAGACAAGTCAGGTTATAATCTCAGGTAGACTGTAGGAGTGAAACTAAAGACTTTAATAATGTGTGGAAGTCATTCCACACTTCTGGGTTTGTTGGGTTTTGTCTTCAAAGCACAAGAACCTTTTTCTTCCCCCAGAACGCAGAGTTGTGCAGAAGGGAAGGGAAGACAACCTTAACCATTCAGCTGGCACTGAAGTTTACACATGAATATTAGCCCATTGTCTTTCAACAGATGTATTAACGGCTGTCTCAAAATGCAGTGATACATCTAACACCAGGATGCAGTGCTCTCTTGCACACACAGCTCATGAAGTCGCTTTGAAATGCTGACAACTCACAGATTTGTTCATCAGTGGCAACGGGCTATCTAAGGCAGTCTAAACCTCTCTCCATTAAGCTCTGGATGGAATTAAACAGCATTTGGAACGTTGCTTTGAAAAGAACAGCCATGCTCATTACAGCTCTGTCGCGTTAAGAGGTGTAGACAATTACCCATTATGGGTCTGGTCATATTCAGGGTACCAAACCATCACAGTCACAGATTCACCAATAACAAAATAACCAATGTGAATCCGGTTGAATTCAGAGTACCGAACTATCACGGTCATGGATTCACCAACAATGTAACACATCCTTAACAGTCACATTCAGTGAGAACTGTCACAGCTAGGAACAATGCAATTCAGTGCAATTTATCACAGCAAGAGGTACACAGGTTCTTTGGATTGCCAGCGATGATTTACTGTCTGCAAAAGCAAGCTAACATGCATGAAATACACAGCCTGGCAATTCATGCGTTAAAAAGGTACAAAGACCCTACAGAGATTTCTATGTTTCTGCAGAGACACCCACTATAACCAAGTGTTCAAATCTCACCCAAAGGTGTCCCAATTGTGGGAGGGGGGAAGAGGGGCTCAGCCCGTCAACTGGTCCCAGAAGTCAGGATGCTATCTTCCCTAACATCCCCTCTCTCTTCATCCAATTTATATTACTTTCTGTCTTCTAGGTGGAGATTGAGTGACTCTAGTCATACACACCTTTCTTATGATTGGTGCTAAATTTTCTCAATTTTGTTTAAAGTTATAGGCTCCAAGAAATAAAGAAAACAGAGCACATGCTCAGTGCGGAGTGGTCGCGCCTTGGAGGTGGGTAGCTTTGGGGATGGAGGTGTGTTTTGGTGTTATAATGATATTATAATGAGCAAAGTTCACCAAAAGGACAGCATTTTGTCAAAAACATGGCAGGCCATTGGCCCAGGGTAGCAAATATGCAGCTTATCAGTTCCCTTGTACCTTTGAGTTCCCATCTTAACACGGAGCCTGGCCGTGATGTCTCCACTCCACTCTACTCCACCCTCCGTACAGTTCCTCTTACAGGCAGCACACCAGCTTCCCCTAGTGCAACAACATCTAAGGTTAGAGGCCTACGGAACACTTTGGTAATGCAGCTACACTCCACCCTGAAAGCTTCTTCAATGCTGGACATTGTCTTTAAAATGTGAATATTAGTTTAATCTTCCTAGTCACTTTAGGCAATTACTCCACAATCTCTTGCAGAACATTGACGACCTTGACTGTGTCTCTACTCTGGTCCGATGTAAACAATTTTAAGTAGTAAACAGAAACTATAGTCAGTAAAAATACCGGTACAGTAACAACAATAACAACAAAAGAATCCAAACCCTAGGATTAGGTATTTATGAGTAATTTGTAAACAAGAAATGAAACTGTCTCAATAGAAGTGACTGGGACATCTAAAGAAGTGGGTCGGTCTGAAGGTTGCACAGTGAGTGATAAGACATGACTACCTGCACGAGATCAAGACTCAGCAAGGATATCAGCTAAGCTTCTCGTTAAAGTGCTTTTACTTGCAGAAACAAAGTTTCAACCAGAAAAGGGATGAAATCCAGGTATTTGTTGGCTCCAGTATTTGATACACGTGACATCAAGAGGCCCAGTAATGTTGTGACTACCTTGATGGCAAAGTTGAAAGAGCATTCAGTCACAGACTAAGCAAGATCCCAGAATGGAAAGGGGTCACTAGACACAGAGACCATTTTATCTGCACTCGTTTAGCATGGCCCACAGCTACACCAGTGCCACTTACATCCCATCACAAAACATCCCACCTCACAGACAGCACATGTGCACCTGCAGCCCAGAAAGCCAACCATGTTCTAGGCCACAAAGATGATCAAGGGGCTGGAGCACCTCTCCTATGAAGACAGACAGAAGGAATTGGGATTGTTCAGCCTGGAGAAGAGAAGGCTCCGGGGAGATCTTAAAGAGTTCTCAATGTGCTCTGACGAGTGCCAAGTAAAGGGCAATAATCACTTTACTCTCTCTTCTGCCTCGACTCCTGCTGATGCAGCCCAGTGTGCTGTTAGCCGTCATTACTACCAGGGCACGCTGCTGGTTCATGCTTAGTGTACTGCCCACCGGGATCCCCAGATCTGGACCTTGATCACGAATTAGCAGAGTGGGTTGAAATCAGGTCTTTCAGGGATTACTTCTCTCTCAGCTCTCCATACTGTGTCAGGATGTCCATTTGTCATACGCCGTGGTGAGTCATTGCCATGATACCCCAACAAGCTACAGCTGCATGTGACTCTGAGCTGTTGGTAGCAACCGAGCCTAGTGCTGAGCTTTGTGGAGGAAATACAAAATGTGCTGATCTGGGGCAATTTTGAGACCTGTGAAACCAAACCTGCACAGCATCTAGGGTTAGTTAGGGAGCACAGGACAGGATAGAGGCAGTGGGATACTTACATCTGCCCTCCACCATGCTTCCTAACATTCAGAATCCACTCTTGTGTACAGAAAAGCACCAGAGTTTGGTCCAGCACCTGAGTGGTGGCAGTCGTGCTCACTTTCCCCAAGTTGGGATGCAGGCAGGATAGCAAATGTATTCATGTACAAAGAAGAAGTGTAATATACCTGAAAAGAGAAAATCTATTCACTGCTGTTACTCTTGTGCTAGGAGTGGAGTGAGGGCTTCATAATGATGCAGTGCAATGAAGAAGGCCTTCTGGGTAGCACCAAGCTTGCAGCAGGGATTCCATGACTATGTCATATTGCCCTTTTGAACAAAGAATATAATCTGCTTTCCTACCCAAGAATCTTACTGTATAGCCATAAGATTCTTGGCAGACAAGTGTGGGACAGAAAAGGTGCAAGCAACATATGAGAGCTCAATTCCCTATCAGATGTACTGGGCAAGTTATTCTGACTTCCTGAGCACAGGCTTTACACTGTAGAAATTGGGAATGATGACTCAGAAAACTTGTTTATTTTATTTTATTTTATTTTATTTTATTTTATTTTATTTTATTTTATTTTATTTTATTTTATTTTATTTTATTTTATTTTATTTTATTTTATTTTATTTTATTTTATTTTATTTTATTTATCGGGGGGGGGGGGAGGAATTTACAGTTTGAAACGCTTCATATTGCAGATATTAAATGATGGTAGAACTGGCCAGTGTTGTAAAGCCTCAATCTGAGGTGTGTTGCTTTCCAAGCTTGCTTTTGGAGGCCTGTCTGTTACGTGATTTGAAGAGGGAGCTAACACTGAAGACAGCCCTCTTCTTTTTGAACAGATCACATATGTTTTAAATCTTCTCTTTTTAAAAGACCTAAAGTCTTGTGGATGTACATAGGAAACCACTTTACATTTGTTGTTAAGTATACAGGGTAGAAGGGAAGCTGAGACGTTAACAGTGGAAATAACATCAACATAAATCTTCTAGAATAACAACACAGTGCTTTGGTAGAGGCTGTCTCCAGTCTTGGTCTCTGTCTGTGATGATGGAACCACATCACTGTCTTGGTTGTGCTGCCTCTCTAGACTCCTGGCCTTGCTTCAACACACAAAAAAGATCTTCAGGGTAATCAGGAACACTGATAGTGTGAGCCTTCAGTCCTAAATACATGAGTATTGCATCAGTCTTAATCACTTGATGTTTCCTTAAGGTGAAGCCTCAGCTAGAAGAAAGAGAAGGGAAAACCTTTGATATCTTCAGTGCAGTGGAGTTTAAGGCTCAGGTGGTTGCTGGAACAAACTATTTTATCAAGGTAAAGGACACAGGGCAGTGGAATTCCTCCTAGGCTGCAAAAGGTTGATTCCTGTTCCAACAAAGAACAAGAAAATACCTTTTTTTTTTTTTTTTTTTTTTTTTAACAAAGCTGGAAAAAACAATCTAGTTCTCTCATGCCATTCTCTTACTGCACAGTATCTGAAGGAATCACATAGCTCTCCTTTCATCTTTTCCTAATGCAAACCCAAGAACCTGCACTGGCTACAGTGCACCTCAACCAGAATACTGTGCCTGAGGCGTGTTTGTGGACTTCCCAGGTCTGGAAGTTGCAGGGGAGAGACACTAGCACGTGTGGATTTGCAGCAAGCAGCAAGAGAAAAACATGCATCTTTTTATGTACAGTTTTGCAACGGTGAATACATCTGTAGATTTAAGGTATACTTAAATTCAAGTGTATTTTATTGGCAAATACCGGAAGGTGGACTTGAACAGAAAGATTCAGAGAGCAAGGGAAAAGAGGAGTACTGTAGCCTTTGGAAAGAAACATTCCCTTGGTAATCATGTTTTTTCTCTTGCAGCAGTAGGATATAATGTCCAGTAGAGGGTGTATGAGTTTGTTTGTTGTTTTTTTTTTTTTTTTTTAAATTTGATGTTTTTCTGGATAATAAGGAGAAGTCCTAGAAAGGAATTCGAACTTTACAAGCATTTCTGCACTAATTAGAGTAAGTACTTCTCTCAAATTTAGATGGTATATTTCACTGGCATGTCTATGTTTTCTGTACTGCTTTTTCAATAATAGTTGCTATCTTGCTCAGGTTTTTTTTCCATGAGCCTGTTTCACATTCAAAATGACTAAATAATAGAATCACTTCAGTTGAAAAAGACCTCTAAGTTCATCTAGTCCAACCCTTAACCTAACACTGCCAATTCCATTGTTAAACCGTGCCACTAAGCACCACATCTATGTTAACATGAATATTTGTTTTAATTAGAAATACTTTGTTTTAATTGGGTGAGGCAATAACAAAGGCTTTGGGGAGGGAGGATGGGGGTTGGAGGTCAGGTGTGTGTATGTGTGTGTTGGAAATTTTGATATTTTACTTTGGGAGAGGTGGTGCTGCATCCTGAACTGAGAAGAAACAGCCCACCTGTGTATGACACCAGGGCAGATTCTTGCTTCCACACTGAAGAAAATACACATGCACATTATTATGCCTCTTGTGGCAGGAATGCTCTGTGAGCATGTAACCAGAATGGTTTAGAGCATGATCTGCTTCCTGACTATTAAGGGGAGCTTCAGGGAGCTCAGACTACTTTTTTGCATATATTCTTTTGCTCACATCAGCCCAAAGAGTCCTCCCACACTCCCAACGTAGAACATTGGTGGAATACGTCAGGGCTGTTATGCACTGCTTGTTTTGCTAAAATAAGGTGCTTCTGGAGATGGTATTTTTTGTTGCTGGTAAACTCTCCATCCTGAAGTATTTTATATGGTTCAAAAAAGCTAAACATATTGCCAAATGGTATTGTGAGAGAGGTCAGCTAGCACTGATAATGCTCGACTTAATGCATGCCTATTCAGTACAGCACCAAATATGAACACAAGCAAGGCATGGCATGAGACCCATTGAAACATTTAATGTCTCACATCTGAGCCCAAACTCATTGGCTTGGATTGCACTGGGTGTAATGCAAGAGTACCTACCGAAGAAGCTGCTAACACAAAAATATGGTTGTCATGGTTTGGGGTTGCTTTCTTCTTTTGTTCCCTCAGAGCTTAACTGAAAATTGATCTCATTGCAGGTTTCTGATTCTACAAAAAATGAATGAGCTGCATGCATCTCCAGTAAACCATGCTCTGTAATCATGATGGTCACCCTTTGCTCCAGGGTCTGGGTACTAGGACTGAGCTCTTCCTGCTGCAGCAGGAGGTCCCTCTTCATGCTACTTGGAGTAGGTCGTGCCTTTCCTCACCCATCCCTAACCAGTCAAGCTGCCCTTACAGAGGGGCACACCATTTGGCTCCTCAATTCCTCCCCTAGAAATTTCTCTCACTCTTTCTGAAGAGCAGCGTTGTGTTTAATGCACTAAGAGCAAACCCAAGCTCTGTTACACCTAAGAACACTGACAGTACTAGGAAAGAAGAGATAAAAGGAGTGTACTCTGTCTTAGAGCTACAGCATCTTAGGTGGCAGAAACAGCTCTGACTAGTATTTCAGAGCCCTCTCGAGCTTTAGACAGGCGAAAGACTCAGACACAACAAGCAGGAGATGAACACAGCTTTCAAAACTTATTTTATTCTCATGCATTTACTGACACAGGCAGAATCCCCGTGCAACTTGCAGAAGTCAGGAAACATTCCCCACCATCGCTCAGAAGGAGGTCACAGGGTCATCTCTGGTTTTGCCGGTTTGATAACTGACAAGGCTGGGACCTTGGTTCTTTTGAGGAAGGGCTTGGAACACCCTTAAGTGGGCGTAGCCAGTATAAGAGTCAGAAATTTGGACCTAGAAACCAGAACAGTGGGAGAATGAGGATCATGTGTGTTAATAAAAGGTGCTCTTCCATACTTGGAAGGAGATCTCTCAGAAGCTTAAGTTTAGGCATATCTTCACTTCTACTGCAGTGACTCTTAGCCCAAGTCTGGAAGGTAACAGGTGGCAGGAAATACATGGAGAACTCTGTCTCTACGCATCACAGATTGTAATAAAGCACATAAAGAACATCAGACAGATGTTAATGGAAAATCAGGACTTCTTGGGGGTAGAAGCACCAGAAGAAACAAAAGGAGAAAGTTTTTGATGGCATTCCATTTAGCTCTTCGAGATCCTTGTCCATCAGCTTCAAACTTCTCGGGACATTTAGAGCAGGAGACAAAAGCCTAAGTCCTAATGGCTCAGAGGAGGGACAAGATGCAGACACCATATCAGCTCCTAGACGGTACAAAAAGATCTATCCAAAACCTTCACATGCTCTTAAGAACAACCCCAGAGATGCCATGACAACTTGAAAGCCAAGATCCCTTGTCTTTCTTACTGCAAACAGGCTGCTGCCTGGACAGACAACATGACATGTCTTTGTGCTTGCACGGATGAGCATGAGTGGCTGAAATCATTTTTAAAATAAACTTGCCTTCCCCTCCACAAAGCCCTCACAAAGATTTCCAACACAGTTGCACAGAATCTCCTGCATACAGAGCCAAATACAACAGGCGCTCAACTCTTAGTGTGTGAGGTCTACGGTATAAAAGGAAGGTTTAATGCCTTAGGCTCTTAAGAGGTCTTTACATGCCTTCTGGTGACTGCAGTGTTGCACTATGTTTGTCGTTGTCTGCATTACATCTCAGCTGTAAATTTGTTGGTAAAATATTAGTGATGTGGAAAATATCCAAGTATAAAAGAGCTCACTCCAGTTAACGCTAAATTGAAGAAGTGTTTCCTGTCACTTGCAAAACTGGGAAAGACAGCACCAGTCACCAGTGCTATAAATGCGTTTTTTAAGTTTGATTACATATCAGTCTTAACTTCTGAGTAGCTTGGTCAGGCTCCTCAGTAGTAGGTAGGCTACTCAGTACTTGGTTGGCTTACCATGGACAGCACACAAGTACTTTACACATGTGATTGCCTAGGTCAGCCATAAGCACTAAGGGAAGAAATCCAACTGGGCGTGACTTCTGGCTCTACCGCAGCCTTCCTATGAGTCGTTACTCTTCATTACTCACTACCTCATCCACAAAACGAAGGCACATCTCACAGGAGCAGGGGAAGGATAAACATCATTTGTTTAAGTAAGACTCTAACTGGCCATACAAGTAGGTGGCCTGTCAGTACTATTCCCTTGTACCCACAGAATGTAGAAATAACTGGTAACAGTTATTTTATGGAAGGGCTCAGGAAAGGAGGTTTGGCACTATCTGTCCTTCCTGGGATCAACTAAATACGGGCATCTGAGAGCAAATGCTCTTTACGTCTCTGCAGAATCACTGTTCCCCAAACCCTATCTGCCAGTTCTCTTCCATAGAAAACAAACTCTGACTCTTGTCAAGAGAGCACATCCTACCCAGGCTTATATCCACTCATACGTGAGGTTATATTAGAGCAGTCATATGCAGGGTTTGTGCTATGTACAGAAAGCCAGCCCACCTCTAAGCAATTGTTTTCAAGCCTTCAGTTCTGCTTGCAAGATATGACTTGCAATTTCTGATATGTTACTTCTCAGAAAACTGCTGGAATCCATGGGTAAGGCTTTCCAATAGACGATGAATTGCACTACATTTGTCTGCAAAGTGGTTGGTCTGTTTGTTTCTTTGTTTGTTTTAACTAAAGAAAGAACAGGCAGGCTGTACCTCTGCAGCAGATGACACAGAACCAAAGGATCAGCACACGTGCTTGCATACAAAACCAGTCAGAAGAATCTGGGATGCTCGCATTAAATTAAAAAATGGACTAACTCTCCATCAAATGCTCAGGCTGGCTTCAAAGTAATCATCATAAACACTACTGGAGGACACAAGAGGGAATATGAAATCTGCTGCTTTGCCTTCAAAGGCAACAGGACAGCACAGTTCCGGCTAGTTTAGATAATTTGAGCTGAGAAGGCTATCATTCACATCTCAGCAAGCACAGTGAAAGTTGTTTACGTTTTTATACTTCTATTCTAGAGTAGTGACAGAGGAATTTTACAAGCAGCTAGAGATAGTGTTGATTCTTGTTGGTCCCATCAGGTTGTCTACATTTGCTTCCCTTTCTTGCTATAAGCCACTATGCAAGTCACCTATATTGTTTGACTACAAAATAATCCCTCTTATAACACATACAAACCTTAATGAAGTAGTTTGTTCCAGCAACCACCTGATCCCTATATACTATGGCTTGAAAGATATCAAATGTTCTGTTTTCCCTTCTTTCAAATTCTGCCTTCACCTGTAAAAAGAAAAAGAAAAAAAAAAACAACTGTTGGCAGGTTCTTATTTAGGCTTTTCCTTCCCTTCTACCACTCCAATTTACATATTTCTAAACACGTACCTGTAAGAAAATAAACCCAGAACCATCGAAATAATTCAATTTACAACCACATCTCCAGCATTCTTTCCTATTTCAAGTGTTGCCTCCAGCATTCTTTAACATCACGTTAGAATTAGGCTTCATAAACAATTTTTTCCTAAAAGCTGCATATTGGTACTTATCAGGTACAATCTTCTCCTTTCAAATATAGCAACCACAGTGCAAGAACAGTAGAGTTGGTCTTTTGATTGTACTCAAAGATTAAGTGAAGGTAGCCAGTACTATGCCTGCCTATGGACAAGGATGAAACACAGAAGTGATTTGGGTTTGTCTTACTTGCACAGTGCCCATGCAGAACGCTGAGAAAAATACTTCCTGGCAAGGGCATTTTCTTCACTTTCAACACTCAGTATCACCACCTGGTCTCCCAGCCTTCGCACAACATTCACCCTTCACACAGACTTCATCTTTAGATAGGTTGCAACTCACCTGGTTAACAATATGCTGGACTTCTGGAGTAGCAGGCTTAGTTTCAGATAAGCCCCCAGGCACCATAGTGGCAGGTAACGTCTCCGAAATGATGGGTGGTTCTGAGGAGGGAAGTCTAGAGTAGTCTGAGAAGAGTCACCAGGCACCTTGTTGTTGTCGACAGAAGGAAGACACAGACGCTCAATATGAGTGAACAATGAACTTCAACTTTAATGGATAGCTCAGTCGCCTTTTATCTAGTTTGAACGTAATCAACTCATACATATTGCAAAAACTAAGCTCAGGATTGGCTAACATTTCCCGCTCTTTTCAGTTAGTTCCTCCTTCTTTTAGCCACCGTCCCGCCTTAGGGACTTACCCCATCGCTCAAGGGCATCATGTCCTTGAGCCTGATTGGCTCTCAGCCAGCTGCGTACGTGCCAGACTCATGTGAGTTGAGTACGTGTCCTGGTTTCAGTTAGAACAGAATTAATTTTCTTCCTAGTAGCTGGTGGAATGCTGTGTTTTGGCTTAGGATGAGAAGAGTGCTGATAACACCCCGATGTTTTAGTTGTTGCAGAGCAGTGCTTATACCAAGCCAAGGACATCTCAGCCTTTTGCTCTGTCCTGCCAACAGGCAGGCTGGGGGTGCAGTAAGAGCTGGGAGGGGACAGACCCAGGACAGGTGACCCAAACTAGCCAAAGGGGTATTCCATACCATCTGACGTCATGCTAAACAATATATAGGGGTGGCTAGCCGGGGGGAGGGGGCCAGACTGCTCGGGGTTAGGCTGGGCATCGGTCAGCGGGTGGTGAGCAATTGCATTGTGCATCACTTGTTTGTACATATTATTATTATTTTCCTATTATCACCATTGTATTATTATTATTATTATTATTGTTATTATTATTTTGTTATTATTATTTTCCTGTCTTATTAAACTGTCTTTATCTCAACTCACGGGCTTCACTTTCCATTTCTCTCCCCCGTCCCAGAGAGGGAGGGGGGAGGGTGAGCGAACGGCTGCGTGGTATTTAGCTGCCAGCCGGGTTAAACCACGACAGTACGGTACTTCACTAGCCCATTTCCTCCTAACTGCCCAACATCCACATGTCCTATTTCACTTAACCATTCCTCCACACCTTGTATATATATACCTCTATGTACCATGGAATCCTATGACTATTAACATATAGAACCAATCACTACTCTCATCTTAATCAGAATATCTCCTGGCTGGCAACTTTAAAGGCTTCAGGAAAAGTGTTTAATGCACAGAGGACTAATCAAGGGGTTTCCTGAGAATAAGCCTGTCATGGGTAGGATTACAATGTGACGAAACATAGTACATCCTTGTATTCGTAACAATGTTCTTTGCATACACACTAACATGCCACATCTGAGTAGAAAAATGTCTATGGTAAGCAAAGCTGGAATCACAAGGTATGCCCTTCAGTTTAACCCTTAACAAATGAGGGGAGACTTCATCGCGGCCTACAGCTTCCTCATGAGGGGGAGCAGAGGGGCAGGTGCCAATCTCTTCTCTTTAGTGACCACCAATAGGACCCGAGGAAATGGTGTCCAGCTGCAACAGGGGAGGTTTAGGCTTGAGATCAGGAAGAGGTTCTTCACAGACAGGGTGGTCGCATACTGGAACAGGCTCCCAAGGAACATAGTCATGGCAGCAAGCCAGTCAGAGTTTAAGAAGCACTTGGATTGTGCTCTTAGTCATACGGCCTGAATTTTGGGGTAGAGCTGTGTGGTGCCAGGAGTTGGACTCCATGATTCTTGTGGGTCCCACCCAGCTCGGGATATTCTGTGATTCTGTGATTCTATGAAGAGCCCTTTCCTTGGCAAATTGGGATGTTGACCACCTGCCGCTGATACAGGAAATGGCTCCCTTTTGGGATGTAGCATCCATGGCTAATCTTGGAATTGGTATCTTATTACAAGGACAGAGTGCCAGCCTGCAGGTCTCTGTAGTGCCTTTCTACACAGCTACTTTGTAAGCATGAGAAAAAGAAAAGTTACATTTAGTAGTGATAGCCTGATACTGTGTTTTAACCAATTTTAGCCAGTGTTTTAACCCCCTTAAACAGTTCCAAGTTCTTCTGATTAATGATTCCGCTCCTTTTGCCTGGTACCCTGACGTGGGCTTGTGTAGTCCGTGTCCTCTTTGGATCTGTTTGGAAACAAGGTCTTGCTGCTCCCACGTGTAAGCCGTACCGCAAAAAGAGACTTGGTGCTTTGACTCCTGTTTGTACAAGATCCCAGCCTGAACCATTTTACAGAGAACAAGTTCACACAGGGATTCATGGCAGATTTCAAAACCTGGATTCTTTTTTACCTTTACCCCAGCTTGCCCTGGAACATAGGAAATACCCTTGGGCCAAATTTAACTGGGGATAAATATTTCCAGTTTCTCAAAGGGAATTCCTGCTGTGCCTCCAGAGAAATACTAGTTTCTGTAAAGACAGGTATTTTCCAGTTAGAATTAAAGTTGCACCCATGTATTTTGTATAATCCTGTTATCAAGCCGAGTTGATGAATCCCGTCAGTATTGTCTCCCGGCTGGGGGCATCGTCAGCTAGATGGTTCGGAATGCAGGCCCAGGGATCCCACATGTGAACTCTGTCTGTCTCATGATTTGGACCAGGGCCTTCCATATTCAGCCGTGGTTTTGACCTTTTGTTGTCTAGGGGCCAAGCACTGTCACCTAGATCAAAAAAGGCCTCTAGCTGGTCCAGATGCCCCTGAGCACTGCGGTGATGCTCCAATTGCTCCAGTGCTTGCTTCAATGGTTGGGGCATCTTTTCCCCTACATTTTTCAGGATTAGACAGACAAGTCTGAAGCCCGGCAATATATTCCGCAATAGAAGACTCTCCCCAGGTGAGACGATTAATATTCCACCACAATAATCTTTTTCCTCTATCAAGCGATGTCATTTGAATTTCACTACACACTGTCAAATGAGCTACCACAGGAACAGAATAACCTAGATTCCATTTTTTGTATCTTTAAAACTGGTTCTTCAAAAAATTCATTTAATTCCAATTCTTCAGCTTCTTCCTTAGAAACCAATGCTTCTTCTGGGGCAATGTCTTTGCTAGCAGGCGCTAAGTCCTGTGACCTCGCAGAAGCCTTTTGTAAGGTGATGGTGGTTTGGTAAAAATCTTGGATGAAATCTACAAAGTTGGTGGCTGTAATAACATTGAGCATTCAAACTTGCATTAGACCAATAAGGCTCGAGAACAGTTTTTGATTGCTGCAGTAATACTTTTACAGCAGGAAAGAAGTCATCAGGTAAATCATGTACAGAAGACAAAGCCCTCTTTACAGTGGGATCCATGCACAAAGAGTCATTCAAAGCACAAAGCGAACAAGGTAGAGTTACAAGCAACATCAGCAAGAAATGCATTAGGGTTACCTTGGTTCCAAGCTCTGAAAGGAGAGGGGTGTAATCTTAATCAGAACGAGATGAGGAGAGAAATGGTGAAAACAGGAGCAAAAAGCCATATAAAGCACTAGTAATATTAATAGAAAATGTAAGGAGCACCTTAAAATCTTATGTGTATAATGGCTCCATGCCAGCAAGAAAGGTAAATGACCGTCTCCAGCCATCCATACCCTAAGACAGTTGGTTAGGGCTCAAACTACAAGCCTCTTACCTCTTCACCCACATGCAGGTGACCAGTCCATACATTCAGGAAATGCAGCAAAGCCTCACTCAGCATTTCCCAGCACTCAGACAATCAAGACAGATTTTATATGCAGGAACATTCATGTTTTTCTTCAAACTCCAGGGCCAATTTCCTGCTTATTGACTTCCTCACAGATAACGAGTGATGCAACAGACTGAAAACGTGCTTCATATCTAACTTCAAGACTGTTCTTGGTACATAGAACTTGAGATGGAGGAACTAGAGCTGACTGGGGTCTAAATTCAATGGTATACAGATCAAGATAAGAGCATGTTACAAACCAGGATGTTGCAGAATGCCCCAAGCTTGAGCAGCAGTGTTATGTAACTGGATGAAAGCCGGATGAGGAAAAACTGCTGTCCTAATACCACTTCCTGAACAAAGTGAAAAACATTCACAGTTCTTGGGAATAAAGGGAGTGGCAGGTGTTGGAAGTTTTCCATTTTCTCTCAGTTCACCACACCACATGAGGAGATCCTCACAGCCCCGTTCATGGAGCGAATGACAATTCAAGCCAATGAGTTCAACCTCTTTCATCTGTACAAGACATTGCTGATTCACTCAAGCACTGATCGTCTTCTGCCACATTCCTACCACGTGTCTCATTCACACAGCAAGACAGATGAGCTAGCAAACTGGGAGAGCCAGCTCACCAAACTAAGGCCACAAGTCACAGAGTACATCCAATAACAGCACAGCACCTGGGCTAAACAAAGCCAGTTTAGAAATTTCTCCACTCACCAGGATGCAGATCTCACTAATGCCCTTGGAAGGTATTTTGATACAGTTCCCAAAGCAACACAACCCCTCTGGAGAACTCTTGCTTCTGATTACTAAGAAATGTACAAAGGCAAGTTAGGTTATAATCTCAGGTAGACTGTAGGAGTGAAACTAAAGATGTTAATAATGTGTGGAAGTCATTCCACACTTCTGGGTTTGTTGGGTCTTGTCTTCAAAGCACAAGAACCTTTTTCTTCCCCCAGAACGCAGAGTTGTGCAGAAGGGAAGGGAAGACAACCTTAACTATTCAGCTGGCACTGAAGTTTACACATGAATATTAGCCCGTTGTCTTTCAACAGATGTATTAATGGCTGTCTCAAAATGCAGTGATACATCTAACACCAGGATGCAGTGCTCTCTTGCACACACAGCTCATGAAGTCGCTTTGAAATGCTGACAACTCACAGACTTGTTCATCAGTGGCAACGAGCTATCTAAGGAAGTCTAAACCTCTCTCCATTAAGCTCTGGATGGAATTAAACAGCATTTGGAACGTTGCTTTGAAAAGAACAGCCATCCTCATTACAGCTATGTCGTGTTAACATGTGTAGACAATTACCCATTATGGGTCCGGTCAGATTCAGGGTACCAAACTATCACAGTC
Source organism: Netta rufina (assembly GCF_964035555.1). Classification (NCBI taxonomy): domain Eukaryota; kingdom Metazoa; phylum Chordata; class Aves; order Anseriformes; family Anatidae; genus Netta; species Netta rufina. The sequence continues at coordinate 124,434,991 of NC_140123.1, forward strand.
ACAGATTTAGTACTGAACTATCACGGTCATGGATTCACCAACAATGTAACACATCCTTAACAGTCACATTCAGTGAGAACTGTCACAGCTAGGAACAATGCAATTCAGTGCAATTTATCACAGCAAGAGGTACACAGGTTCTTTGGATTGCCAGCAATGATTTACTGTCTGCAAAAGCAAGCTAACATGCATGAAATACACAGCCTGGCAATTCATGCGTTAAAAAGGTACAAAGACCCTACAGAGATTTCTATGTTTCTGCAGAGACACCCACTATAACCAAGTGTTCAAATCTCACCCAAAGGTGTCCCAATTGTGGGAGGGGGGAAGAGACGCTCAGCCCGTCAACTGGTCCCAGAAGTCAGGATGCTATCTTCCCTAACATCCCCTCTCTCTTCATCCAATTTATATTACTTTCTGTCTTCTGGGTGGAGATTGAGTGACTCTAGTCATACACACCTTTCTTATGATTGGTGCTAAATTTTCTCAATTTTGTTTAAAGTTATAGGCTCCAAGAAATTCAGAGCACATGCTCAGTGAGGGGTGGTTGCACCTTGGAGGTGGGTAGCTTTGGGGATGGAGGTGTGTTTTGGTATCATAATGATATTATAATGAGCAAAGTTCACCAAAAGGACAGCATTTTGTCAAAAACATGGCAGGCCATTGGCCCAGGCTAGCAAATATGCAGCTTATCAGTTCCCTTGTACCTTTGAGTTCCCATCTTAACACAGAGCCTGGCCGCGATGTCTCCACTCCACTCTACTCCACCCTCCGTACAGTTCCTCTTAGAGGCAGCACACCAGCTTCCCCTAGTGCAACAACATCTAAGGTTAGAGGCCTACGGAACACTTTGGTAATGCAGCTACACTCCACCCTGAAAGCGTCTTCAATGCTGTACATTGTCTTTAAAATGTGAATATTAGTTTAATCTTCCTAGACACTTTAGGCAATTACTCCACAATCTCTTGCAGAACATTGACGACCTTGACTGTGTCTCTACTCTGGTCCGATGTAAACAATTTTAAGTAGTAAACAGAAATTGTAGTCAATAAAAATATGGGTACAGTTACAACAACAATAAAAAAAAGAATCCAAACCCTAGGATTAGGTATTTATGAGTAATTTGTAAACAAGAAATGAAACTGTCTCCATAGAAGTGACTGGGACATCTAAAGAAGTGGGTCAGTCTGAAGGTTGCACAGTGAGTGATAAGACATGACTACCTGCACGAGATCAAGACTCAGCAAGGATATCAGCTAAGCTTCTCGTTAAAGTGCTTTTACTTGCAGAAACAAAGTTTCAACCAGAAAAGGGATGAAATCCAGGTATTTGTTGGCTCCAGTATTTGATACACGTGACATCAAGAGGCCCAGTAATGTTGTGACTACCTTGATGGCAAAGTTGAAAGAGCATTCAGTCACAGACTAAGCAAGATCCCAGAATGGAAAGGGGTCACTAGACACAGAGACCATTTTATCTGCGCTCGTTTAGCATGGCCCACAGCTACACCAGTGCCACTTACATCCCATCACAAAACATCCCACCGCACAGACAGCACGTGTGCACCTGCAGCCCAGAAAGCCAACCATGTCCTAGGCCACAAAGATGATCAAGGGGCTGGAGCACCTCTCCTATGAAGACAGACAGAAGGAATTGGGATCGTTCAGCCTGGAGAAGAGAAGGCTCCGGGGAGATCTTAAAGAGTTCTCAATGTGCTCTGACGAGTGCCAAGTAAAGGGCAATAATCACTTTACTCTCTCTTCTGCCTCGACTCCTGCTGATGCAGCCCAGTGTGCTGTTAGCCGTCATTACTACCAGGGCACGCTGCTGGTTCATGCTTAGTGTACTGCCCACTGGGACCCCCAGATCTGGACCTTAATCACGAATTAGCAGAGTGGGTTGAAATCAGGTCTTTCAGGGATTACTTCTCTCTCAGCTCTCCATACTGTGTCAGGATGTCCATTTGTCATACGCCGTGGTGAGTCATTGCCATGATACCCCAACAAGCTACAGCTGCATGTGACTCTGAGCTGTTGGTAGCAACCGAGCCTAGTGCTGAGCTTTGTGGAGGAAATAGAAAATGTGCTGATCTGGGGCAATTTTGAGACCTGTGAAACCAAACCTGCACAGCATCTAGGGTTAGTTAGGGAGCACAGGACAGGATAGAGGCAGTGGGATACTTACATCTGCCCTCCACCATGCTTCCTAACATTCAGAATCCACTCTTGTGTACAGAAAAGCACCAGAGTTTGGTCCAGCACCTGAGTGGTGGCAGTCGTGCTCACTTTCCCCAAGTTGGGATGCAGGCAGGATAGCAAATGTATTCATGTACAAAGAAGAAGTGTAATATACCTGAAAAGAGAAAATCTATTCACTGCTGTTACTCTTGTGCTAGGAGTGGAGTGAGGGCTTCGTAATGATGCAGTGCAATGAAGAAGGCCTTCTGGGTAGCACCAAGCTTGCAGCAGGGATTCCATGACTATTTCATATTGCCTTTGCAAACAAACCCTGAAATCTGTTTTTTTACCCAAGAATCTTACTGTATAGCCATGAGATTCTCGGCAGACAAGTGTGGGACAGAAAAAGGGCAAGCAACGCATGAGAGCTCACGTCCCTATCAGGGGTACTGGGCAAGTTATTCTGACTTTTTCAGCACACGTTTTACACTCTGGAAACTGGGATTGATGACTCCGAATGCTTGTTATTTTTTGGGTGAGCGAGAAATATTTACAGTTTGAAACGCTTCATATTGCAGTTATTAAATGATGGTAGAACTGGCCAGTGTTGTAAAGACTCAAGCTGAGTTATGTTGCTTTCCAAGCTTGCTTTTTGGAGGCCTGTCTGTTACGTGATTTGAAGAGGGAGCTAACGCTGAAGACAGCCCTTTATTTTGTACAAATTGTATGTTTTAAATATTCTATTTTAAAAGACCTAAAGTCTTGTGGATGTACATAGGAAACCACTTTACATTTGTTGTTAAATATACAGGGCAGAAAGGGAAGCTGAGACGTTAACAGTGGAAATAACATCAACATAAATCTTCTAGAATAACAACACAGTGCTTTGGTAGAGGCTGTCTCCAGACTTGGTCTCTGTCTGTGATGATGGAACCACATCACTGTCTTGGTTGTGCTGCCTCTCTAGACTCCTGGCCTTGCTTCAACACACAAAAAAGACCTTCAGGGTAATCAGGCACACTGATAAGGTGAGCCTTCAGTCCTAAATACATGAGTATTGCATCAGTCTTAATCACTTGATGTTTCCTTAAGGTGAAGCCTCAGCTAGAAGAAAAAGAAGGGAAAACCTTTGATATCTTCAGTGCAGTGGAGTTTAAGGCTCAGGTGGTTGCTGGAACAAACTATTTTATCAAGGTAAAGGACACAGGGCAGTGGAATTCCTCCTAGGCTGCAAAAGGTTGATTCCTGTTCCAACAAAGAACAAGAAAATACCTTTTTTTTTTTTTTTTTTTTTTTTTTTTTAACAAAGCTGGAAAAAACAATCTAGTTCTCTCATGCCATTCTCTTACTGCACAGTATCTGAAGGAATCACATAGTTCTCCTTTCATCTTTTGCTACTGCAAACTCAAGGAGCTGCACTGGCTACAGTGCACCTCAACCAGAATACTGTGCCTGAGGCGTGTTTGTGGACTTCCCAGGTCTGGAAGTTGCAGGGGAGAGACACTAGCACTCGTGGATTTGCAGCAAGCAGCAAGAGAAAAACATGCATCTTTTTATGTACTGTTTTGCAACGGTGAATACATCTGTAGATTTAAGGTATACTTAAATTTAAGTGTATTTTCTTGGCAAATACCGGAAGGTGGACTTGAACAGAAAGATTCAGAGAGCAAGGGAAAAGAGGAGTACTGTAGCCTTTGGAAAGAAACATTCCCTTGGTAATCATGTTTTTTCTCTTGCAGCAGTAGGATATAATGTCCAGTAGAGGGTGTATGAGTTTGTTTGTTGTTTTGTGTTTTTTTTTTTAAATTTGATGTTTTTCTGGATAATAAGGAGAAGTCCTAGAAAGGAATTCAAACTTTACAAGCATTTCTGCACTAATAAGAGTAAGTACTTCCCTCAAATTTAGATGGTATATTTCACTGGCATGTCTATGTTTTCTTTGCCACTTTTTCAATAATGGTTACTATCTTGTTCAGTTTTTTTCCGTGAGCCTTTTTCACATTCCAGATGACTAAATAATAGAATCACTTCAGTTGAAAAAGACCTCTAAGTTCATCTAGTCCAACCCTTAACCTAACACTGCCAATTCCGTTGTTAAACCGTGCCACTAAGCACCACATCTATGTTTACATGAATATTTGTTTTAATTAGAAATACTTTGTTTTAATTGGGTGAGACAACAACAAAGGCTTTGGGGAGGGAGGATGGGGGTTGGAGGTCAGGTGTGTGTGTGTGTGTGTTGGAAATATTGATATTTTACTTTGGGAGAGGTGGTGCTGCATCCTGAACTGAGAAGAAACAGCTCACTTGTGTATGACACCAGGGCAGATTCTTGCTTCCACACTGAAGAAACTACACATGCACATTATTATGCCTCTTGTGGCAGGAATACTCTGTGAGCATGTAACCAGAATGGTTTAGAGCATGATCTGCTTCCTAACTATTAAGGGGAGCTTCAGGGAGCTCAGACTACTTTTTTGCATATTTTCTTTTGCTCACATCAGCCCAAAGAGTCCTCCCACACTCCCAACGTAGAACATTGGTGGAATACGTCAGGGCTGTTATGCACTGCTTGTTTTGCTAAAATAAGGTGCTTCTGGAGATGGTATTTTTTGTTGCTGGTAAACTCTCCATCCTGAAGTATTTTATATGGTTCAAAAAAGCTAAACATATTGCCAAATGGTATTGTGAGAGAGGTCAGCTAGCACTGATAATGCTCGACTTAATGCATGCCTATTCAGTACAGCACCAAATATGAACACAAGCAAGGCATGGCATGAGACCCATTGAAACATTTAATGTCTCACATCTGAGCCCAAACTCATTGGCTTGGATTGCACTGGGTGTAATTCAAGAGTACCTACCGAAGCAGCTGCTAACACAAAAATATGGTTGTCATGGTTTGGGGTTGCTTTCTTCCTTTGTTCCCTCAGAGCTTAACTGAAAATTGATCTCATTGCAGGTTTCTGATTCTACAAAAAATGAATGAGCTGCATGCATCTCCAGTAAACCATGCTCTGTAATCATGATGGTCACGCTTTGCTCCAGGGCCTGGGTGCTGGGACTGAGCTCTTCCTGCTGCAGCAGAAGGTCCCTCTTCCTGCTACTTGGAGTAGGTCGTGCCTTTCCTCACCCAACCCTAACCAGTCAAGCTGCCCTTACAGAGGGGCACACCGTTTGGCTCCTCAATTCCTCCCCTAGAAATTTCTCTCACACTTTCTGAAGAACAGCCTTGTGTTTAATGCACTAAGAGCAAACCCAAGAAATAGGTAGCCTGTTACACCTAAGAACACTGACAGTACTAGGAAAGAAGAGATAAAAGGAGTGTACTCTGTCTTAGAGCTACAGCATCTTAGGTGGCAGAAACAGCTCTGACTAGTATTTCAGAGCCCTCTCGAGCTTTAGACAGGCAGCAGACTCAGATACAACAAGCAGGAGATGAACACAGCTTTCAAAACTTATTTTATTCTCATGCATTTACTGACACAGGCAGAATCCCCGTGCAACTTGCAGAAGTCGGGAGACATTCCCCACCATCGCTCAGAAGGGGGTCACAGGGTCATCTCTGGTTTTGCCAATCTCATATCTGATAAGGATGGGATCTTTTTTCTCATAGGGAAGGGCTAGGAACACCATTAAGTGGGCGTAGCCAGTATAAGAGTCAGAAATTTGGACCTAGAAACCAGAACAGTGGGAGAATGAGGATCATGTGTGAAAATAAAAGGTGCTCTTCCATACTTGGAAGGATATCTTCTCTCAGAAGCTTAAGTTTAGGCATATCTTCACTTCTACTTCAGTGACTCTTAGCCCAACTCTGGATGGTAACATGTGGCAGGAAATACATGGAGAGCTCTGTCTCTACGTATCACAGATTGTAATAAAATACATAAAGAACATCAGACAGATGTTAATGGAAAATCAGGACTTCTTGGGGGTAGAAGCACCAGAAGAAACAAAAGGAGAAAGTTTTTGATGGCATTCCATTTAGCTCTTCGAGATCCTTGTCCATCAGCATGAAACTTCTCAGGACATTTAGAGCAGGAGACAAAAGCCTAAGTCCCAATGGCTCAGAGGAGGGACAAGATGCAGACACCATATCAGCTCCTAGACGGTACAAAAAGATCTATCCAAAACCTTCACATGGTCTTAAGAACAACCCCAGAGATGCCATGACAACTTGAAAGCCAAGATCCCTTGTCTTTCTTACTGCAAACAGGCTCCTGTCTGGACAGACAACATGACATGTCTTTGTGCTTGCACGGATGAGCATGAGCGGCTGAAATCATTTTTAAAATAAACTTGCCTTCCCCTCCACAAAGCCCTCACAAAGATTTCCTACACAGTTGCACAGAATTTCCTGCATACAGAGCCAAATACAACAGGCGCTCAACTCTTAGTGTGTGAGGTCTATGGTATAAAAGGAAGGTTTAATGCCTTAGGCTCTTAAGAGGTCTTTACATGCCTTCTGGTGACTGCAGTGTTGCACTATGTTTGTTGTTGTCTGCATTACATCTCAGCTGTAAATTTGTTGGTAAAATATTAGCAATGTGGAAAATTCCCAAGTGTAAAGAATGGGTCTTGCAACAGAGCTCACTCCAGTTAACGCTAAATTGAAAAACTGTTTCCTATCACTTGCAAAACTTGGAAAGCCGTCATCAGTCACCAGTGCTATAAATTCGTTTTTTAAGTTTGATTGCATATCTGTCTTAACTTCTGAGTAGCTTGGTCATGAGGCTTACAATGGACAGCAGGCAAGTACTTCACACATGTGATTGCCTAGGTCAGCAATAAGCACTAAGGGAAGAAATCTAACTGGGCATGACTTCTGGCTCTACCTCTGCAGCAGATGACACAGAACCAAAGGGTCAACACATGTGCTTGCATATGAAACTAGACAGAAGATTCTGGGCTGCTTGCGTTAAATTTAAAAATTGACTAACTCTGCCTTAGATGCTCGGGCTGACCTCAAATTAATCATCGTAAACACTACTGGAGGACACAAGAGGGAATATGAAATCTGCTGCTTTGCCTTCAAAGGCAACAGGAGAGCACAGTTACGGCTAGTTTAGATAATTTGCAACAAGCACAGTGATTTCAGTTTTTATACTTCTATTCTAGAGTAGTGACAGAGGAATTTTATAAGCAGCTAGAGATAGTGTTGATTCTTGTTGGTCCCATCAGGTTGTCTACATTTGCTTCCCTTTCTTGCTATAAGCCACTATGCAAGTCACCTATATTGTTTGACTACAAAATAATCCCTCTTATAACACATACAAACCTTAATGAAATAGTTTGTTCCAGCAACCACCTGCGTCCTATATACTATGGCTTGAAAGGTGCTATATGTTCTGTTTTCCCTGCTTTCAAATTGTGGCTTCACCTGTATAAAGAAAGGGAAAAAATGGTGGTCAAGTTCACATTTAGGCTTTTCTACCACTCCAATTTTCATGTTTCTAAACACGTGCCTGCAATGAAATAACCCAGAACCATCAAAATAATTCAATTTACAACTAAATCTCCAGCCTTCTTTCCTGGTTCAAGTGTTGCCTCCAGCATTCTTTAAAATCGCACTAGAATTAGGCTTCCTAATAGATTTTTTTTCTAAAAGCTGCCTAGCTAAACCGTTTCCTCCCAAAAACCAACAACATTCCATGCATAAACATCATAAATTCTTCACTACGTAGCAGTTGCAGATAGTGCAGTTTCAGAAGAAAAAATACTATGTGCTGAAAGCATTTACCCTCTCAGTTCAGGTAGATACGTTTATGTGCAGTATCCAAGTTAAGCCCTGTGGATCTTAAAATATGCACAGTTAAAACATTTACTGACTTTTCATATACATATTAAAAAAATAAAAAATAATAATAAAAAAAAAAAGTAATAAAACAAGTAACTATTTCTCCTGAAAGAAAGCATAGGGAAAGTTTTAAGTTCATTACCCATCACATTGGTATGGCCCTCTGAGGCAAAATATTCCTACAATTCCTACAATTACGAGGCAGGGAATTAGCAGGGGGACATCTGTGAGCAGTGATGGAAGTCTTTCCAGGTTTCTAAGGCATCACAATTTATGTACCAGTGATTGTTTTGCTACAGTTACTTGCATCCAAATTTCCAATAGAAAGGCATTCACTGCAAAAGTAACCAGAAAACTTATTTCTGTCATCTAGAAAGCATAAGCAATCTTTTGCAGGCCGGGTAACAGCCTCTCCTCAGCACATGACACACGTTAATGGCTTGATGCACGGAAGACGCATTCCAGAAGTCGGGCAGACCAGTGCATAATCACTCAGCAGCCTGCTCCGGCAGTCCCTGGGAGGAGCTCAGCACTTACAACCAGGCTGTTTCACACACAGAACAAATTGCCCTTCCCAGCACACCCACCTACAACTCTTTGCCACTCCCATTCCTTCCTACTGAGCAGGTCCCAAAGAGTGCCCTGGTGACATCCAAATCAACTGTTTTCAGTCAGAAATTATCCAATACCTTCAATTCATCATCCTGAGGCTTCTCTTACTCTCTCACTGTTATCATTTACTGAAGTAACTGCCTTTTGATGTTCATCCAGACTAACGAGGCAGGTTCCATATGGCTGCAATTTCCAACCCTCTTCCAGCTGGCTGGGTCTGGGGGCTTCTAAGGTGCAAAAGTTAACTGTGGCATCTTTAGGTACACTTCATTCCTCTCTCAAGACAAAAGAAAGTCAGCTCTTCCCCTCCCCAGGTTTATGATCTCGCCTGGCCTCTGACCACTATTTCCACACTTGTCATTTATGGACAGAGCCTTCAGTAAATTCAGGCAGGCAAGCACACAGCTTCTTAACCCACAAACGGACAAAGACAACATTTCTAAGCCCTTATGTAACAGCTCCTTAAACCCCAAACATTCCTCAGCTTTAGGCAACAGCTATAAAATAAGGAGACTGGATAAAGAGCATTCCCCAACTCACTAAGGTTTAAAGTACAAATGAGGCAAAAGGTGTAAGTAAATAATTATGTAATCCCAAGAGATGATAGACCTTGAACAAATACAGCTATATATATGGTATATAGGATACTGAGTTATGCAGATGCATAACTTCACTCAAATCATATCAATTGCTCCTTCTCTTAGCAGATCATAAAATTGTATAGAATTGCATCATTAAAGGGTGACACTTACCTAGCCATAAGTACAGGAGGGCTGCCCCACCATAACGTTTGCCTTCACAAGAACATTATCCTTAGAGAACTATATCAAAGGCTCTGCAGTGGGGCATGAGCTTTTTCAAAGGCAAATGGCCCGCAAAGGGGAGGGCTGAGAGAAGCAGCAGGGACACCCCTCTCTCACCCTCAGCAGAAGGCAGAAATTTCACCTTGCAGAAAATTAAGAGCGAAGAATAATTTGCTTTCATTTTCCTGAACTTACTGAGAATAGAAGAGCACCAAAAATTAGATCAGTCCTCTTCTGGAATCAAACCGAATGCCACTACATTCACATTTCAGATTCTGAATTTGTCCAGGACTTTGTGAACATTAGCACACATTGAAACAAACTTTTACATTTTAAGGTGCATTTGTTGCCCACTGACCACCAGGCACAAGGTTTCATACCTGCTGTGCACTGCAATAGGGTAGGATTTTGATCACCCATAGCACAGCCCAGCATTAAAAACACAGCTCTGGTATGCTACAGTGCCCTAGCACTGTTCGAAGAAGGCCTTTAACACATTTAACACACCCATTGGTGAAACCTCACAGCCTTCAGCTGTCTGGAGACATTGCCCTCCCTCTCTTACACGTGAAGAAACCACAACTGCAAATACACAAAGGTACCACAAACCCTGGCATCATTCTGTGGTCTTCATCTGTCTGTGGTCTTCTCTCTGTGCGTAAAAAGGAGTTCGTGATCTATGCAAGTGCTGCTTGCTAAACCACATCTGTCAGCATAGGAGGAACAGTAATCCTGCTCCTGAGCAATTAAATCCATGTCCCACAGACAAATTTAGATAACCCTTTTCCCTCCTGTTCTGCAAACTATCTCTCCTCTGACTAGCCTGTTAGCATCAGCCACCAGCACACACACCAACTCTCCCCCATCTATATGTACAACTACAATGACAGCCCCAGTCTGCCTGTTTTACAGGGATCTCCTGGTTGCAATGCCTCTCCACACAAACAACCCAGCTCACCTCAGTCTGGCTCCACCATTGCCTGCTGTTAGCCTACAGGCTCACAGGAAACACAAAACAGTGCTGGTGGAAATGCTGTCCACTATGGCACAGCAAAGGAGAGCTTGGAGCCCTGTGCATGCAGCAGTGTGCAGCAGTGTCAGCCAACATCTTCAGCCCCACTACTTCTTCTGTTTCCTCAAGTAGGGCATAAATTATACTTTGTACAGGTGCCAAAGAAGGAAGAGCTCGACCCTTCAGAGTTGTGAAGGTGAAGGGGATTGCTAGGATGGCTTGGAACACCAGATGGGAGGTATGAAAGGAGCTTTCCCATGCCACATTGCCCCCCTCCTGCTCCTCAATGGGTGCTCTCTACGTTTTAGAGTTGCTGCACCACAGAGCATTAGAGAGCATCTCCAGAGGTGTTGTCAACACTGGTGCTTCCAGGAAGGCACCACTCACTGCCTGTAACTACTCACTTTGGCAATTCAGAAGGTTTGGCAACTGCTCTCACCCTGTCCACCTTGTGCCAAGCTTGCCTTGCCCTGCGGGCTCAATAGCAGCCCCTGCACCACAGCTGTTATCTCTAGAAAGCACTAGATGCCAGGAAATTTAGTTACACGGCTATTTAGTTATGCCGTGTCCTGCATATAGTTTTTTTTTCCCACATACACTGCACATGGCTTGTCCTGTCCACATCCTTCAGTGAGGAATTAATTCAGTCAGGTACAATCTTCTCCCTTCAGATATATTGACATCAGTGCTGGCACAGTAGAGTTGGTCTTTTAACTGTACTCAAAGATTAAGTGAAGGTAGCCAGTACTATGCCTGCCTATGGACAAGGATGAAACACAGAAGTGATTTGGGTTTATCTTACTTGCACAGTGCCCACGCAGAATGCTGAGAAAAATACTTCCTGGCAAGGGCATTTTCTTCTCTTTCAACACTCAGTATCACCACCTGGTCTCCCAGCCTTCGCACAACATTCACCCTTCACACAGACTTCATCTTTAGATGATAGGTTGCAACTCACCTGGTCAACAATATGCTGGACTTCTGGAGTAGCAGGCTTAGTTTCAGATAAGCCCCCAGTCATGACAGGCAACATCTCCGAAATGATGGGTGGTTCTGAGGAGGGAAGTCCAGAGCAGTCTGAGAAGAGTCACCAGGCACCTCGTATATATACACAGACACATGTGTCATGGGATCATGTGACTTTTAACATATGGAACCTACCACTACCAAAGTGGAGGAGGAGAAAAATGCTGAGAACAGGGGCAAAAAGCCATGTAAAGCACTAATGATACTAATAGCAACTATAAAGAGCACATTAAAATCTTATGTGAATAAATTTCCACGTCAGTTAGAAAAGTAAACGATATTCTCCCGCCATCCATACCTTAAGATAGTTGGTTAGGGCTGAAACTAGAACCTCTTGTCTCTCCACCCACATGCAGGTGACTAGTCCATACACTCAGGAAATGCATCAAAACCACACCCAGCATTTCCCAACACATTTAATATCAGAAGAAAGTGTTCAGCAATTTCCTTAGTGCAGGCCCCGTTCTACTTGAAATTGTATTGTCTCAATATCCTTCCAGGTGGGAAAGAGGAACAGATTTTGTTTTACATGCAGTGACATTACATATTTCTGCCTGACCAGAAAGATGCGGAGGCAAAATTCAGAAGGGGAAAAAATTAAGTCCTTGGCTCAGGTAAATACTGCAAGTTAGTTAATTCTGTTCCTTTCCCATCAAACCTGTAGCTGCATTCAGACAATCAAGATAAAGATTCAATATGCGGTACCATTTATGCTTTTCTTGAAACTCTGGTGTCAGTTTCCTGCTTATTGACCTCCTCACAGGTAACAAGCAATGCAACAGACTGCAAACACATACTTCATGTCTAACTTCAAGGCCTGTCTTTGGCACAAAGAGCTTGAGATTGAGAAACTAGGGCTGACAGGACTAAATCCAACGGTATACAGATCAAGATAGGGGCGGTGTTACAGATAAGGATGTTGCAGACTTCCCCAGAACTGTTATGTAACTGGATGAAAGCCATATGAGGAAAAACTGCTGTCCTGATACCACTTCCTGAACAAAGTGAAAAACATTCACAGTTCTTGGGAATAAAGGGAGTGGCAGGTGTTGGAAGTTTCCCGTTTTCTCTCAATTCATCACATCAGATGAGGAGATCCTCACAGCCCCGTTCATGGAGCGAATGACAATTCAAGCCAATGAGTTCAACCTCTTTCATCTGTACAAGACATTGCTGATTCACTCAAACACTGATCGTCTTCTGCCACATTCCTACCACGTGTCTCATTCACATAGCAAGACAGATGAGCTAGCTAACTGGGAGAGCCAGCTCACAACGCTGAGGCCACAAGTCAAAGAGTACATCCAATAACAGCACAGCACCTGGGCTAAACTAAGCCAGTTTAAGAATTTCTCCACTCACCAGGATGCAGATCTCACTAATGCCCTTGGAAGGTATTTTGATTCGGTTCCCAAAGCAACACAACCCCTCTGGAGAACGCTTGCTTCTGATTACTAAGAAATGCGCTGAGTACAAAGGCAAGTTAGGTTATAATCTCAGGTAGACAGTAGGAGTGAAACTAAAGACGTTAATAATGTGTGGAAGTCATTCATTGGACTCCACATTTCTGGGTTTGTTGGGTTTTGTCTTCAAAGCACAAGAACCTTTTTCTTCCCCCAGAACGCAGAGTTGTGCAGATGGGCAGGGAAGCCAACCTTAACTGTTCAGCTGGCACTGAAGTTTACACACGAATATTAGCCCATTGTCTTTCAACAGATGTATTAACAGCTGTCTCAAAATGCAGTGATACATCTAACACCAGGGTGCAGGTGCTCTCTTGCACACACAGCTCATGAAGTCACTTTGAAATGCTGACATCTTACAGACTTGTTCATCAGTGGCAACGGGCTATGCAAGGCAGCCTAAACCTCTCTCCATTAAGCTCTGGATGGAATTAAACAGCATTTGGAATGTTGCCTTGAAAAGAACAGCCATCCTCATTACAGCTCTGTCGTGTTAACACGTGTAGACAATTACCCATTATGGGCCCGGACAGATTCAGGGTACCAAACTATCACAGTCACAGATTCACCAATAACAAATTAACCGATGTCAATCCGGTTGGATTCAGAGTACTGAACTATCACGGTCATGGATTCACCAACAATGTAACACATCCTTAACAGTCACATTCAGTGAGAACTGTCACAGCTAGGAACAATGCAATTCAGTGCAATATATCACAGCAAGAGGTACACAGGTTCTTTGGATTGCCAGCGATGATTTACTGTCTGCAAAAGCAAGCTACCATGCATGAAATACACAGCCTGGCAATTCATGCGTTAAAAAGGTACAAAGACCCTACAGAGATTTCTATGTTTCTGCAGAGACACCCACTATAACCAAGTGTTCAAATCTCACCCAAAGGTGTCCCAATTGTGGGAGGGGGGAAGAGAGGCTCAGCCCGTCAACTGGTCCCAGAAGTCAGGATGCTATCTTCCCTAACATCCCCTCTCTCTTCATCCAATTTATATTACTTTCTGTCTTCTAGGTGGAGATTGAGTGACTCTAGTCATACACACCTTTCTTATGATTGGTGCTAAATTTTCTCAATTTTGTTTAAAGTTATAGGCTCCAAGAAATAAAGAAAACAGAGCACATGCTCAGTGCGGAGTGGTCGCGCCTTGGAGGTGGGTAGCTTTGGGGATGGAGGTGTGTTTTGGTGTTATAATGATATTATAATGAGCAAAGTTCACCAAAAGGACAGCATTTTGTCAAAAACATGGCAGGCCATTGGCCCAGGGTAGCAAATATGCAGCTTATCAGTTCCCTTGTACCTTTGAGTTCCCATCTTAACACGGAGCCTGGCCGTGATGTCTCCACTCTACTCTACTCCACCCTCCGTACAGTTCCTCTTAGAGGCAGCACACCAGCTTCCCCTAGTGCAACAACATCTAAGGTTAGAGGCCTACGGAACACTTTGGTAATGCAGCTACACTCCACCCTGAAAGCTTCTTCAATGCTGTATATTGTCTTTAAAATGTGAATATTAGTTTAATCTTCCTAGTCACTTTAGGCAATTACTCCACAATCTCTTGCAGAACATTGACGACCTTGACTGTGTCTCTACTCTGGTCCGATGTAAACAATTTTAAGTAGTAAACAGAAATTGTAGTCAATAAAAATACGGGTACAGTAACAACAATAACAACAAAAGAATCCAAACCCTAGGATTAGGTATTTATGAGTAATTTTTAAACAAGAAATGAAACCGTCTCAATAGAAGTGACTGGGACATCTAAAGAAGTGGGTCAGTCTGAAGGTTGCACAGTGAGTGATAAGACATGACTACCTGCACGAGATCAAGACTCAGCAAGGATATCAGCTAAGCTTCTCGTTAAAGTGCTTTTACTTGCAGAAACAAAGTTTCAACCAGAAAAGGGATGAAATCCAGGTATTTGTTGGCTCCAGTATTTGATACACGTGACATCAAGAGGCCCAGTAATGTTGTGACTACCTTGATGGCAAAGTTGAAAGAGCATTCAGTCACAGACTAAGCAAGATCCCAGAATGGAAAGGGGTCACTAGACACAGAGACCATTTTATCTGCGCTCGTTTAGCATGGCCCACAGCTACACCAGTGCCACTTACATCCCATCACAAAACATCCCACCGCACAGACAGCACGTGTGCACCTGCAGCCCAGAAAGCCAACCGTGTCCTAGGCCACAAAGATGATCAAGGGGCTGGAGCACCTCTCCTATGAAGACAGACAGAAGGAATTGGGATTGTTCAGCCTGGAGAAGAGAAGGCTCCGGGGAGATCTTAAAGAGTTCTCAATGTGCTCTGACGAGTGCCAAGTAAAGGGCAATAATCACTTTACTCTCTCTTCTGCCTCGACTCCTGCTGATGCAGCCCAGTGTGCTGTTAGCCGTCATTACTACCAGGGCACGCTGCTGGTTCATGCTTAGTGTACTGCCCACCGGGATCCCCAGATCTGGACCTTAATCACGAATTAGCAGAATGGGTTGAAATCAGGTCTTTCAGGGATTACTTCTCTCTCAGCTCTCCATACTGTGTCAGGATGTCCATTTGTCATACGCCGTGGTGAGTCATTGCCATGATCCCCCAACAAGCTACAGCTGCATGTGACTCTGAGCTGTTGGTAGCAACCGAGCCTAGTGCTGAGCTTTGTGGAGGAAATAGAAAATGTGCTGATCTGGGGCAATTTTGAGACCTGTGAAAACAAACCTGCACAGCATCTAGGGTTAGTTTGGGAGCACAGGACAGGATAGAGGCAGTGGGATACTTACATCTGCCCTCCACCATGCTTCCTAACATTTGGAATCCACTCTTGTGTACAGAAAAGCACCAGAGTTTGGTCCAGCATCTGAGTGGTGGCAGTCGTGCTCACTTTCCCCAAGTTGGGATGCAGGCAGGATAGCAAATGTATTCATGTACAAAGAAGAAGTGTAATATACCTGAAAAGAGAAAATCTATTCACTGCTGTTACTCTTGTGCTAGGAGTGGAGTGAGGGCTTCGTAATGATGCAGTGCAATGAAGAAGGCCTTCTGGGTAGCACCAAGCTTGCAGCAGGGATTCCATGACTATGTCATATTGCCCTTTTGAACAAAGAATATAATCTGCTTTCCTACCCAAGAATCTTACTGTATAGCCATAAGATTCTTGGCAGACAAGTGTGGGACAGAAAAGGTGCAAGCAACATACGAGAGCTCAATTCCCTATCAGATGTACTGGGCAAGTTATTCTGACTTCCTGAGCACAGGCTTTACACTGTAGAAATTGGGAATGATGACTCAGAAAACTTGTTTATTTTATTTTATTTTATTTTATTTTATTTTATTTTATTTTATTTTATTTTATTTTATTTTATTTTATTTTATTTTATTTTATTTTATTTTATTTATTGGGGGGGGGGGGAATTTACAGTTTGAAACACTTCATATTGCAGTTATTAAATGATGGTAGAACTGGCCGGTGCTGTAAAGCCTCAATCTGAGGTGTGTTGCTTTCCAAGCTTGCTTTTTGGAGGCCTGTCTGTTACGTGATTTGAAGAGGGAGCTAACACTGAAGACAGCCCTCTTCTTTTCGAACAGATCACATATGTTTTAAATCTTCTCTTTTTAAAAGACCTAAAGTCTTGTGGATGTACATAGGAAACCACTTTACATTTGTTGTTAAGTATACAGGGCAGAAGGGAAGCTGAGACGTTAACAGTGGAAATAACATCAACATAAATCTTCTAGAATAACAACACAGTGCTTTGGTAGAGGCTGTCTCCAGACTTGGTCTCTGTCTGTGATGATGGAACCACATCACTGTCTTGGTTGTGCTGCCTCTTTAGACTCCTGGCCTTGCTTCAACACACAAAAAAGACCTTCAGGGTAATCAGGAACACTGATAGCGTGAGCCTTCAGTCCTAAATACATGAGTATTGCATCAGTCTTAATCACTTGATGTTTCTTTAAGGTGAAGCCTCAGCTAGAAGAAAAAGAAGGGAAAACCTTTGATGTCTTCAGTGCAGTGGAGTTTAAGGCTCAGGTGGTTGCTGGAACAAACTATTTTATCAAGGTAAAGGACACAGGGCAGTGGAATTCCTCCTAGGCTGCAAAAGGTTGATTCCTGTTCCAACAAAGAACAAGAAAATACCTTTTTTTTTTTTTTTTTTTTTTTTTTTTTAACAAAGCTGGAAAAAACAATCTAGTTCTCTCATGCCATTCTCTTACTGCACAGTATCTGAAGGAATCACATAGTTCTCCTTTCATCTTTTGCTACTGCAAACTCAAGGAGCTGCACTGGCTACAGTGCACCTCAACCAGAATACTGTGCCTGAGGCGTGTTTGTGGACTTCCCAGGTCTGGAAGTTGCAGGGGAGAGACACTAGCACTCGTGGATTTGCAGCAAGCAGCAAGAGAAAAACATGCATCTTTTTATGTACTGTTTTGCAACGGTGAATACATCTGTAGATTTAAGGTATACTTAAATTTAAGTGTATTTTCTTGGCAAATACCAGAAGGTGGACTTGAACAGAAAGATTCAGAGAGCAAGGAAAAAAAGGAGTACTGTAGCCTTTGGAAACATTCCCTTGGTAATCATGTTTTTCCTGTTGCAGCAGTAGGATATAATGTCCAGTAGAGGGTGTATGAGATTGTTTGTTGTTTTTTGTTTTTTTCTGCACTAATAAGAGTAAGTACTTCTCTCAAATTTAGATGGTATATTTCACTGGCATGTCTATGTTTTCTTTGCCACTTTTTCAGTAATAGTTACTATCTTGTTCAGTTTTTTTCCGTGAGCTTTTTTCACATTCCAGATGACTAAATCATAGAATCACTTCAGTTGAAAAAGCCCTCTAAGATCATCTGGTCCAACCCTTAAACTAACACTGCCAATTCCATTGTTAAACCATGCCACTAAGCACCACATCTATGTTTACATGAATATTTGTTTTAATTAGAAATACTTTGTTTTAATTGGGTGAGGCAACAACAAAGGCTTTGGGGAGGGAGGATGGGGGTTGGAGGTCAGGTGTGTGTGTGTGTGTGTTGGTAATTTTGATATTTTACTTTGGGAGAGGTGGTGCTGCATTCTGAACTGAGAAGAAACAGCCCACCTGTGTATGACACCAGGGCAGATTCTTGCTTCCACACTGAAGAAACCACACATGCTCATTATTATGCCTCTTGTGGCAGGAATGCTGTGTGAGCATGTAACCAGAATGGTTTAGAGCATGATCTGCTTCCTAACTATTAAGGGGAGCTTCAGGGAGCTCAGACTACTTTTTTGCATATATTCTTTTGCTCGCATCAGCCCAAAGAGTTCTCCCACACTCCCAATGTAGAACATTGGAGGAATACGTCAGGGCTGTTATGCACTGCTTGTTTTGCTAAAATAAGGTGGTTCCACAGATGGTATTTCTTAGCTTTTACTAGTATTTCAGAGCCCTCTCGAGCTTTAGACAGGTGGCAGACTCAGATACAACAAGCAGGAGATGAACACAGCTTTCAAAACTTATTTTATTCTCATGCATTTACTGACACAGGCAGAATCCCCGTGCAACTTGCAGAAGTCAGGAAACATTCCCCACCATCGCTCAGAAGTAGTCAAGAGGATCATCTCTGGTTTTGCCAGTTTGATAACTGACAAGGCTGGGACCTTGGTTCTCATGAGGAAGGGCTTGGAACACCCTTAAGTGGACGTAGCCAGTATCAGAATCTTGGACCTAGAAACCAGAACAGTGGGAGAATGAGGATCATGTCTGAAACTAAAAGTAGCTCTTAAATACTTGGAAGAAGATCTTCTCTCAGAAGCTTAAGTTTAGGCATATCTTCACTTCTACTGCAGTGACTCTTACCCAAGTCTGGATGGTAACACGTGGCAGGAGCTACATGGAGAACTCTGTCTCTACGTATCACAGATTGTAATAAAACACATAAAGAACATCAGACAGATGTTAATGGAAAATCAGGACTTCTTGGGGGTAGAAGCACCAGAAGAAACAAAAGGAGAAAGTTTTTGATGGCATTCCATTTAGCTCTTCGAGATCCTTGTCCATCAGCTTCAAACTTCTCGGGACATTTAGAGCAGGAGACAAAAGCCTAAGTCCTAATGGCTCAGAGGTGGGACAAGATGCAGACACCATATCAGCTCCTAGACGGTACAAAAAGATCTATCCAAAACCTTCACATGGTCTTAAGAACAACCCCAGAGATGCCATGACAACTTGAAAGCCAAGATCCCTTGTCTTTCTTACTGCAAACAGGCTCCTGTCTGGACAGACAACATGACATGTCTTTGTGCTTGCACGGATGAGCATGAGTGGCTGAAATCATTTTTAAAATAAACTTGCCTTCCCCTCCACAAAGCCCTCACAAAGATTTCCTACACAGTTGCACAGAATTTCCTGCATACAGAGCCAAATACAACAGGCGCTCAACTCTTAGTGTGTGAGGTCTATGGTATAAAAGGAAGGTTTAATGCCTTAGGCTCTTAAGAGGTCTTTACATGCCTTCTGGTGACTGCAGTGTTGCACTATGTTTGTTGTTGTCTGCATTACATCTCAGCTGTAAATTTGTTGGTAAAATATTAGCAATGTGGAAAATTCCCAAGTGTAAAGAATGGGTCTTGCAACAGAGCTCACTCCAGTTAACGCTAAATTGAAAAACTGTTTCCTATCACTTGCAAAACTTGGAAAGCCGTCATCAGTCACCAGTGCTATAAATTCGTTTTTTAAGTTTGATTGCATATCTGTCTTAACTTCTGAGTAGCTTGGTCATGAGGCTTACAATGGACAGCAGGCAAGTACTTCACACATGTGATTGCCTAGGTCAGCAATAAGCACTAAGGGAAGAAATCTAACTGGGCATGACTTCTGGCTCTACCTCTGCAGCAGATGACACAGAACCAAAGGGTCAACACATGTGCTTGCATATGAAACTAGACAGAAGATTCTGGGCTGCTTGCGTTAAATTTAAAAATTGACTAACTCTCCATCAGATGCTCGGGCTGACCTCAAATTAATCATCGTAAACACTACTGGAGGACACAAGAGGGAATATGAAATCTGCTGCTTTGCCTTGAAAGGCAACAGGACAGCACAGTTCCGGCTAGTTTAGATAATTTGCAACAAGCACAGTGATTTCAGTTTTTATACTTCTATTCTAGAGTAGTGACAGAGGAATTTTATAAGCAGCTAGAGATAGTGTTGATTCTTGTTGGTCCCATCAGGTTGTCTACATTTGCTTCCCTTTCTTGCTATAAGCCACTATGCAAGTCACCTATATTGTTTGACTACAAAATAATCCCTCTTATAACACATACAAACCTTAATGAAGTAGTTTATTCCAGCAACCACCTGCGTCCTATATACTATGGCTTGAAAGGTGCTATATGTTCTGTTTTCCCTGCTTTCAAATTGTGGCTTCACCTGTATAAAGAAAGGGAAAAAATGGTGGTCAAGTTCACATTTAGGCTTTTCTACCACTCCAATTTTCATGTTTCTAAACACGTGCCTGCAATGAAATAACCCAGAACCATCAAAATAATTCAATTTACAACTAAATCTCCAGCCTTCTTTCCTGGTTCAAGTGTTGCCTCCAGCATTCTTTAAAATCACACTAGAATTAGGCTTCCTAATAGATTTTTTTTCTAAAAGCTGCCTAGCTAAACTGTTTCCTCCCAAAAACCAACAACATTCCATGCATAAACATCATAAATTCTTCACTACGTAGCAGTTGCAGATAGTGCAGTTTCAGAAGAAAAAATACTATGTGCTGAAAGCATTTACCCTCTCAGTTCAGGTAGACACGTTTATGTGCAGTATCCAAGTTAAGCCCTGTGAATCTTAAAATATGCACAGTTAAAACATTTACCGACTTTTCATATACATATTAAAAAAATAAAAAATAATAATAAAAAAAAAAAGTAATAAAACAAGTAACTATTTCTCCTGAAAGAAAGCATAGGGAAAGTTTTAAGTTCATTACCCATCACATTGGTATGGCCCTCTGAGGCAAAATATTCCTACAATTCCTACAATTACGAGGCAGGGAATTAGCAGGGGGACATCTGTGAGCAGTGATGGAAGTCTTTCCAGGTTTCTAAGGCATCACAATTTATGTACCAGTGATTGTTTTGCTACAGTTACTTGCATCCAAATTTCCAATAGAAAGGCATTCACTGCAAAAGTAACCAGAAAACTTATTTCTGTCATCTAGAAAGCATAAGCAATCTTTTGCAGGCCGGGTAACAGCCTCTCCTCAGCACATGACACACGTTAATGGCTTGATGCACGGAAGATGCATTCCAGAAGTCGGGCAGCCCAGTGCATAATCACTCAGCAGCCTGCTCAGGCAGTCCCTGGGAGAAGCTCAGCACTCACCACCAGGCTGTTTCACACACAGAACAAATTGCCCTTCCCAGCACACCCACCTACAACTCTTTGCCACTCCCATTCCTTCCTACTGAGCAGGTCCCAAAGAGTGCCCTGGTGACATCCAAATCAACTGTTTTCAGTCAGAAATTATCCAATACCTTCAATTCATCATCCTGAGGCTTCTCTTACTCTCTCACTGTTATCATTTACTGAAGTAACTGCCTTTTGATGTTCATCCAGACTAACGAGGCAGGTTCCATATGGCTGCAATTTCCAACCCTCTTCCAGCTGGCTGGGTCTGGGGGCTTCTAAGGTGCAAAAGTTAACTGTGGCATCTTTAGGTACACTTCATTCCTCTCTCAAGACAAAAGAAAGTCAGCTCTTCCCCTCCCCAGGTTTATGATCTCGCCTGGCCTCTGACCACTATTTCCACACTTGTCATTTATGGACAGAGCCTTCAGTAAATTCAGGCAGGCAAGCACACAGCTTCTTAACCCACAAACGGACAAAGACAACATTTCTAAGCCCTTATGTAACAGCTCCTTAAACCCCAAACATTCCTCAGCTTTAGGCAACAGCTATAAAATAAGGAGACTGGATAAAGAGCATTCCCCAACTCACTAAGGTTTAAAGTACAAATGAGGCAAAAGGTGTAAGTAAATAATTATGTAATCCCAAGAGATGATAGACCTTGAACAAATACAGCTATATATATGGTATATAGGATACTGAGTTATGCAGATGCATAACTTCACTCAAATCATATCAATTGCTCCTTCTCTTAGCAGATCATAAAATTGTATAGAATTGCATCATTAAAGGGTGACACTTACCTAGCCATAAGTACAGGAGGGCTGCCCCACCATAACGTTTGCCTTCACAAGAACATTATCCTTAGAGAACTATATCAAAGGCTCTGCAGTGGGGCATGAGCTTTTTCAAAGGCAAATGGCCCGCAAAGGGGAGGGCTGAGAGAAGCAGCAGGGACACCCCTCTCTCACCCTCAGCAGAAGGCAGAAATTTCACCTTGCAGAAAATTAAGAGCGAAGAATAATTTGCTTTCATTTTCCTGAACTTACTGAGAATAGAAGAGCACCAAAAATTAGATCAGTCCTCTTCTGGAATCAAACCGAATGCCACTACATTCACATTTCAGATTCTGAATTTGTCCAGGACTTTGTGAACATTAGCACACATTGAAACAAACTTTTACATTTTAAGGTGCATTTGTTGCCCACTGACCACCAGGCACAAGGTTTCATACTTGCTGTGCACTGCAATAGGGTAGGATTTTGATCACCCATAGCACAGCCCAGCATTAAAAACACAGCTCTGGTATGCTACAGTGCCCTAGCACTGTTCGAAGAAGGCCTTTAACACATTTAACACACCCATTGGTGAAACCTCACAGCCTTCAGCTGTCTGGAGACATTGCCCTCCCTCTCTTACACGTGAAGAAACCACAACTGCAAATACACAAAGGTACCACAAACCCTGGCATCATTCTGTGGTCTTCATCTGTCTGTGGTCTTCTCTCTGTGCGTAAAAAGGAGTTCGTGATCTATGCAAGTGCTGCTTGCTAAACCACATCTGTCAGCATAGGAGGAACAGTAATCCTGCTCCTGAGCAATTAAATCCATGTCCCACAGACAAATTTAGATAACCCTTTTCCCTCCTGTTCTGCAAACTATCTCTCCTCTGACTAGCCTGTTAGCATCAGCCACCAGCACACACACCAACTCTCCCCCATCTATATGTACAACTACAATGACAGCCCCAGTCTGCCTGTTTTACAGGGATCTCCTGGTTGCAATGCCTCTCCACACAAACAACCCAGCTCACCTCAGTCTGGCTCCACCATTGCCTGCTGTTAGCCTACAGGCTCACAGGAAACACAAAACAGTGCTGGTGGAAATGCTGTCCACTATGGCACAGCAAAGGAGAGCTTGGAGCCCTGTGCATGCAGCAGTGTGCAGCAGTGTCAGCCAACATCTTCAGCCCCACTACTTCTTCTGTTTCCTCAAGTAGGGCATAAATTATACTTTGTACAGGTGCCAAAGAAGGAAGAGCTCGACCCTTCAGAGTTGTGAAGGTGAAGGGGATTGCTAGGATGGCTTGGAACACCAGATGGGAGGTATGAAAGGAGCTTTCCCATGCCACATTGCCCCCCTCCTGCTCCTCAATGGGTGCTCTCTACGTTTTAGAGTTGCCGCACCACAGAGCATTAGAGAGCATCTCCAGAGGTGTTGTCAACACTGGTGCTTCCAGGAAGGCACCACTCACTGCCTGTAACTACTCACTTTGGCAACTCAGAAGAGGTTTGGCAACTGCTCTCACCCTGTCCACCTTGTGCCAAGCTTGCCTTGCCCTGCGGGCTCAACAGCAGCCCCTGCACCACAGCTGTTATCTCTAGAAAGCACTAGATGCCAGGAAATTTAGTTACACGGCTATTTAGTTATGCCATGTCCTGCATATAGTTTTTTTTTCCCACATACACTGCACATGGCTTGTCCTGTCCACATCCTTCAGTGATTAATTTTGAATTAATCACCTTTTGAATTAATTCAGTCAGGTAAAATCTTCTCCCTTCAGATATATTGACATCAGTGCTGGCACAGTAGAGTTGGTCTTTTAACTGTACTCAAAGATTAAGTGAAGGTAGCCAGTACTATGCCTGCCTATGGACAAGGATTAAGAGAAGTGATTTGGGTTTGTCTTACTTGCACAGTGCCCACGCAGAACGCTGAGAAAAATACTTCCTGGCAAGGGCATTTTCTTCTCTTTCAACACTCAGTATCACCACCTGGTCTCCCAGCCTTCGCACAACATTCACCCTTCACACAGACTTCATCTTTAGATAGGTTGCAACTCACCTGGTCAACAATATGCTGGACTTCTGGAGTAGCAGGCTTAGTTTCAGATAAGCCCCCAGTCATGACAGGCAACATCTCCGAAATGATGGGTGGTTCTAAGGAGGGAAGTCCAGAGTAGTCTGAGAAGAGTCACCAGGCACCTCGTATATATACACAGACACATGTGTCATGGGATCATGTGACTTTTAACATATGGAACCTACCACTACCAAAGTGGAGGAGGAGAAAAATGCTGAGAACAGGGGCAAAAAGCCATGTAAAGCACTAATGATATTAATAGCAACTATAAAGAGCACATTAAAATCTTATGTGAATAAAGTCTCCACGTCAGTTAGAAAAGTAAACGATATTCTCCCGCCATCCATACCTTAAGATAGTTGGTTAGGGCTGAAACTAGAACCTCTTGTCTCTCCACCCACATGCAGGTGACTAGTCCATACACTCAGGAAATGCATCAAAACCACACCCAGCATTTCCCAACACATTTAATATCAGAAGAAAGCGTTCAGCAATTTCCTTAGTGCAGGCCCCATTCTACTTGAAATTGTATTGTCTCAATATCCTTCCAGGTGAGAAAGGAACAGATTTTGTTTTACATGCAGTGACTTTACATACTTCTGCCTGACCAGAAAGATGCAGAGGCAAAATTCAGAAGGGGAAAAAATTAAGTCCTTGGCTCAAGTAAATACTGCAAGTTAGTTAATTCTGTTCCTTTCCCATCAAACCTGTAGTTAGTTGCATTCAGACAATCAAGATAAAAATTCAATATGTGGTACCATTTATGCTTTTCTTGAAACTCTGGTGTCAGTTTCCTGGTTATTGACCTCCTCACAGGTAACAAGCAATGCAACAGACTGCAAACACATACTTCATGTCTAACTTCAAGGCCAAAAGAGACTTGAAAAGAGCTTTTCTTGGCACAAAGAGCTTGAGATTGAGAAACTAGGGCTGACAGGACTAAATCCAACAGTACACAGATCAAGATAGGGGCGTGTTACAGATAAGGATGTTGCAGAATTCTCCAGAACTGTTATGTAACTGGATGAAAGCCATATGAGGAAAAACTGCTGTCCTAATACCACTTCCTGAACAAAGTGAAAAACATTCACAGTTCTTAGGAATAAAGGGAGTGGCGGGTATTGGAAGTTTCCCGTTTTCTCTCAATTCATCACACCAGATGAGGAGATCCTCACAGCCCCGTTCATAGAGGGAACGACAATTCAAGCCAATGAGCTCAGCCTCTTTCTTTTGTACAAGACATTGCTGATTCACTCAAGCACTGATCGTCTTCTGCCACATTCCTACCACGTGTCTCATTCACACAGCAAGACAGATGAGCTAGATAACTGGGAGAGCCAGCTCACCACGCTGAGGCCACAAGTCACAGAGTACATCCAATAACAGCACAGCACCTGGGCTAAACAAAGCCAGTTTAGAAATTTCTCCACTCACCGGGACGCAGATCTCACTAATGCCCTTGGAAGGTATTCTGATACGGTTCCCAAAGCAACACAACCCTTCTGAAGAACTCTTGCTTCTGATTAGTAAGAAATGCACTGAGTACAAAGACCAGAAGAGTTACATTATAACCTCAGGAAGACTGTAGGAGTGAAACTAAAGACACTGATGTTGTGTGGAAGTCATTCATTGGACTCCACATTTCTGGGTTTGTTGGGTTTTGACTTCAAAAATTTTGTCTCAAAATGCAGTGGTACATCTAACGCTGGCATGCAGTGCTCTATTCTTGCACATGTAGCTCACTAAGTCATTTTTAAATGCTGACATTTCACAAACTTGTTAATCAGCGGCAACGGGCTATCCAAGGCAATCTAAACCTCTCTCCATGAAGCTTTGGATGCGATGAAACAGCATTTGGAATGCTGCCTTGAAAAAAAAAAGCCATCCTCATTACATCTCTTGCAGAACATTGACAATTTTGACCACATCTCCACTTCAGCGTATGTGACACGTTTGATGTTACATACCATTCCAGCCCATGCTCAGCATTTGCCCAGACTGCAGTTTTTCTTCACGTAAATGTTCTGCTGTAAGCTTTGAGAATCTGTGCTGGAAGAACAGCAATACTGTTCTATATAACTTTAAAGCTGGGTAGCATCTTCTACTTATTCAGCTAACGAAGAAAAAACTTTGCAGCATGTACACCACTACTCTCTGGTTCTATGCAAGCAATTTTAAGTAGTAAACAGAAGCTGTAGTCAATAAAAGTAACAGTACAGTAACAACAACAACAAAAAAAGAATCTAAACCCTAGGATTAGGTATTTATGAGTTATTTTAAAAAAGAAATGAAGCCATCTCCATAGAAATGATAGGGACATCTAAGGGAGTATGTCAGTCCTGTGGTTGCACGGTGATAAGACATGACTAATCTTGACTGGATGAAATGACACATGGTCTGCACCAAATATCATCAGCTGTGAAAGGAAAGCAGTCCTCCATCTGCTGACTGAGGATCTAGTTGGCATCATCACAGCTTCTCATTAAAGTGCTTTTACTTGCAAGTATTTGTTGGGTCCAGTGTTTGATACACGTGACGTCAAGAGGCCCAGTAATTTTGTGCCTACCTTGATGGCAAAGTTGAAAGAGAATTCAATCGCAGACCAAGCAAGATCCCAGAATGAAGAGGAGTCACTAGATACAGACAGTATTTTATCTACACTCATTTAGCGTGGCCCACAGCTCACACCAGTACTGCTTATATTCCACCACAAAACATCTCACCTCACAGACAGCACGTGTGCACCTGCAGCCCAGAAAGCCAACCATGTCCTGGGCTCCATTAAAAGCAGTGTGGCCAGCAAGTTGAGGGAGGTGATCCTCCTCCTCTGCTCTGCTCTCGTGAGACCCCACCTGGAGGGCTGTGTTCAGCTCTGGGGCCCCCAGCACAAGGACATGGAGCTATTAGGACATGTCCAGAAGAAGGCCACAAAGATTATCAAGGGGCTGGAGCACCTTTCCTATGAAGACAGGCTGAGGGAGTTGGGGTTGTTGGAGTCAGAGAAGAGAATGCTGCAGGGAGACCTTATAGCAGCCTTCCAGTACCTAAAGGGGGCCTGCAAGAAAGCTGGGAAGGGACTTTTTGTCAGGGAGTGTAGTGATGGGACAAGGAGTACCAGATTTAAACTAAAAGAGGGTAGGTTTAGATTACATGTAAGGGGGTAATTCTTTACTACAAGGGTGGTGAGGCCCTGGAACAGCTTGCCCAGAGAAGCTGTGGATGCCCCATCCCTGGAGGTGTTCAAGGCCAGGCCGGATGGGGCTTTGGGCAGCCTGTCTGGTGGTAGGTGTCCCTGCCCATGGCAGGGGGGATGGAATTAGATGATCTTTAAGGTGCCTTCCAACCCAAACCATTCTATGATTTTATGACAGATCTTAACTATCAAAAGATGGTAAAGCTTTTCCTCCTTTCCCATGCCCCAAAGCATGACATGCAATTCCAGTTACTCACCTTAGTGTTCCACTAAGCTCAAGAGCATTCAAACAGCCTCTGATCCATGCCATTTGCCATATGCTGTAAGAGATAGCCCTCTGCACTCAGAGCAGACCAAACAGAGTAATTCAACTTTTTAGTACAACCCTTTGTATGTGACAAGCTGTAAATAACTGGACAGCACCAAACAGGGACTTAAAAATCTTTTTAGGGTTCAGAATCTTTACCATATACAGGCTTATATAGATCTACTTGCTTAGCTTTATATTCAAATGAAAAATTGCATTAGAGGTTGCTTTTTTTTTTCCCTTAGATCTCTCCCAATTAATGCTAAGCTGCACTACCAGAAAAACAAACAAATAAACAACCCCCTCCCTCCCACCCTCCCCCCAAAAAAAAAAGTCCTACAAATGTATCCCATCCATACAGGTCACTTCTCACAGCATCTGCTTAGCTGAAGTTCTCACACAACTGTTGAGCAGACATCTGGATGGATAAAGGAAGACAGTGATTAATTCCCATTAGAATCTCGAGTTTCTACTGATATACAACAAAAGTTTAATTATTTCAGAGATATTAATGCTACCTTATACGCACTGGCAGAAATTTGTATCATACAACTGGCTTAAAAGGACTGCAGCTGTAGACCCAGACCCTGGAGAGAACAAATATTTTAGGCACTTACATTAGGTGCCAGCCTTAGAGCAGTGACTTTGAAATTAAAACTAACTATTCTCAGCATTTGATTAACGGACCATCTCCTGTGGAAATCAGGTTACTGGCAATTCAGCCCACAGTTCTGAGAAGTACTTGACTTCCACTTTGCTTTAATATTAAAGAAAAAACACTAATAAGGATTTATCAGTGTAATAGCAAACTTTTTTTCCCCTTGCTTTCATACTTGCAGAAAAACAATGAATACTTCAAGAGGGAAATGAGAGCTTCATTCAATCAGAGTAAAGCTCTGCTTAGAGCAGTTACAATACCTTAAGGTTTTTTGTTTGTTTGTTTGTTTGTTTTTTAAGAAAAAAAGTGTTTCAATATTAGCATTTACACCCTTAAAGAATTAAAATAGATTTCTACTTCATTCTCAAAAAAAAAAGTGTGTCTAAATGACACCACAACCACCACGTTGTCTAAAAAAACAAAGGTGACCATGTAGTCTAAGGATCTCTACTGGACAAATGACTATGGAGATGATACTACAAAGTTCTTTGCAATTTTCAGTGACACAAAGACATTCCTCCAGCTACTTCCTACTCACCCTATGTGCAAAGCTTTTAAGGACATGAGAGTACGCAGTCATTTCAGTAGTGTAACTGAATTCCAAAGTGTTTACGAGATGGTGCCTGTACTTTTAAGGCTCTGATCAATGTTGTTTGGTTTTTTTTTAAGCATTATTACTCTAACAGAAACAGCTGGTAAGCAAGCAGTCCATTTGACTTGTCAGTCAGAGTTAGTAAAAAAAATAAATAAATAAATAAAGTAAAAAATAAAGATATAATCACAGCAATTTCACTTTAGTCATATTTTTCCAGTTTTAAATGATGCTTTCTTTGCTGTACTACTGCAGGGGTGTTATATTTAAAGCTTTCTAAATACAATACAAAAAGCAGATTCAGCAGTATCAGGTATGCACAGCTATTTTCTCTAGATATAATTCACCTACAGAACTAATTTTTTAGAAAAAGGGGTGGAATAGGGACACTAGAGTTAGCTGTCTCCTTCCTAAATGCTGTTCAAATGCATGTTTTCATTTCCAACACAAAGTAGTTTTAATCAACTCCACATTCTGTGTTAAAAAAAAAAAAAAAAAATCCAGAGCATGGTAACAAAGGTGTTACAGCAGCTGCAACAGATGCTGCCTGTCAGCATTAGGGAAGTCAAAGGAAACTTGTATCCACAGGCAGGGTTTGAATCAATGTTGCTAGTGTTGAGTAGTTCAAAAGAAGGCTGGTGGCTTATTACTTTGATGAGTGCTGAAACTATGGTTGCTTATCATTCTGCAATGTTTATTTCCTTGTGAATTTTTGCACCATGTTCAATGACTGCTTACCAAGCACCAGTTCTGGGAAAACCCTGTCCACACTGCTCAGAGTTGTTTGTTTGTTTTTTTTTAAACAAACAAAAGCCCAACACTTTCTTCCCCTCTTGGGCTCCTGAAGCTTTGAAGTTTAAGAAAGATACCACATTCCATTTGAAAATTATTTTAATACTATAAAACTCATTTGTTCACATATTTTGTACAAAAGATGAGTTGTTTTCTCTTAATTAGAGGAGAATTATTTAAATTGAGATTCCAGCTAGAGTAGGTCCAAAACAAAACGGGACTGGGTTCTCCTGGCTCTGGAGGGTCCCAGTTCAGCTCGCCCAAGGTCTCTTTCCAGTTTGGCTCTCTTGGTTATGGACCACCTTGATGGAAAGTACTTAACATCATTGACTCTTCGGAGGCTTGTAATGAATTCGGCAACGTTCATTAAATACCTGAGACAGCAAAACAGAAGAGCAAAAGTGAGTAAGTCCATGTCTATGGGATAACCTGATCTTCAGAGCTAGTTCAGGCAACTGTCTCCTCCTGTAGCACCCACTCTGAGGTGCCCAGCCCTGCTGTACCAATAAATGGTACTTACCAAGGCATCTGTCTCCATTCACTTTCTCTCCTGGCTTTACTGAATCCAAAGCTTGCAGCCTGGTGCTGGGGGACTGACTGCACAGCACTAACAGTATTCTCCCTCAGATAGGGCAGACATAATCCCGGTGGTCTGTCACTACCAAGGATGCTGAAGCTTTTGGTTGATTGGTTGGTGGGAGATTTTGTTGTTGCTGTTCTAAAGAGGGAGGGAAAAGACCAGCAGAAGGATCCTGACCAGCTGTGTTTTGTTAAGTTCACTGTGGCATTGAAACTGGGACATCGCGTTCTTCTCTTTCCTGAGCAAACACACTTTACATTGTTGGGACAGCTAAAAAGAAGTGCAAGTATGTGTTCTTGGAAGCAGCGGTCTTGTTTTTAATTATTTGACTGGGGATGCTGATGTTGCCAGCATCCCCTCAGAAAGGGCACGCTGCTCTCGCCGCATTCACCTTTCTCTGGGTAAAATTTATCACAGAGCCAAAACCTGAAGATCATTTTCATTTAGCTCAAACTTGCAGACCTCGTCAAACAGCCTGCTTAACCTGATGTGGGCCAGTCATTAAATTACAGCAGTTTTAATCAAAAGCACCACACACAGACTCACACCAAAGTTACTGGGGCTGTTTTCACGGGATTTAGTTATTTAAAGTTTTGGCGCCAAACTATCCCGCACACGTCCTGGAGTGTAGCACGAGCTCCACCTAGCACCAAGCTGAGGCACTGGTGGTTATTAGGTCCACCAGCAGCACTCCCACAACGATGTATTTTGCCAGGGTATCCAGGTACTTTTCAGATCTCCAAACGCCTTTGATGTTGAGGATGTCAAGTTGTGTTAAGTCTCCCTTAGGCTTCACATGCAAAGTGACTGCTCTTGTCATCTTGGGGAAGTAACGTGTTTTATTTAAAATGTTATTTGAAAGTTTATCTTCCTAGAATTGTCTACTTTTGCAACTGATCTCCTTATTCAGCACCAATGGCAAACTTCAACAAAAGCGAGGTGTGCAGCATGCCTTAGTTATGCATTTATACCTAACAATTTTTAAGTAATCTTTGACTTATCAAATTTGGTTCACTTTAAGAAAGACACATTACAAACTAATTCGCATTAAAGAAAAAATGGAAGTTGTGATATAACCTATTTCACATGCACACACAGCCTGTCTCACTACATTCCCACATGCAATGGAAAGCTCTGGATGAGTTAGGAGCATGTAAAGACCTGAAATCAGGTAACTGATAGAAGGAAACAGCAGAAATCAACAGTCAACAAAAAATTTCCTATTCAGAAGCATTTTAATACTAGGAAGATTGTTCCGCTTCTGTCCAAGTCATTTAATATGACTGTCATAAAGGGTACTGGAAATACACTTTAAGCCACTGTAAGGCCAGCTCTCTCACATCAAACAACATACCAAAAAAAAAAAAAATTTCAATTTCCAGCTTGCTATCACGCAAACTTTGAAAGCATCATTATCAGTATCTCTTTAGACCATGAAAGACCAATATTACCATCTTACTAACACTGCCTCCTACTTTTAGGATCATCTACCCACAGATCTCAGTGTGTTGCTCAGTCCAATTAACTCCTATAGTCTACCTGTGAAGTATTACTTTTTTCAGACAAAAAACCACTGTCCAAGATACCCTAAAATGCATGTTGCTACGTAAAAGTTTGATTTTGATGTCTTATGTAGTAATACAAAACACTCTGCTGATAAAGGTGATATATCGAGACTAATGCAAATGTGTTATTTTGGAACCCAATTCACCCTACGCCTTTTTAAAATAAAACTGACAGTAGAGTTGCCATGAAATGTTCGCCACTGGTGGCCTGTAGTGCATTGTTAAAGATAGAGCATTTCTGAGTTTTATCCAAACTGGCTCTAAATTCATTAAACTTAATGCACTAATTAATTAAGGGCATGACTAGCTTTTTCTCTTTTAGCTTTTTCCATTCGGTATTGACTGGGAAACCCTTTAAACACTCATCTGTTCAGTCTCCATGGTGCTCCATTACGGTGACTAGACCTCCAAGAACACCCAAGACTTAAAGCTCTATTGCATTTATCCTGATGCAAACTTCAGGGCTAAAATCCTAAAGCAGAGATTAAGAAAGGAGCTGCAGCAAGTGTTAGCTCTCTGCAAAAAAATCTTTTACATTTAGCAAGGGAACGAGGTTACTTATGCAGAATTGAGAACTCTAGAAAGCTAGGACAAAGCACAAAATCGTGCTAGAAGTGAAATGCTGCAGCAAGAGAATATGCAGGGAGTACTTCACAGTCCCTCCTCCCCACTGAACCAGCCACATTTCTTCCCTTCACAGTGCAACTGAGAAGCTTTGGTGTCTGCTTGTACAAATAGGAAAATGACCAAGCGCTTTCCCTACTTTCCCCAGTGCTGCCCTCACCTATCTCTAGTCCACCTGCCTCCTAAGGCATCAGTCCCACACCTGCAGCGCAGGACAGTTCAAACCCACGGCAAAGAACAACAACACTTTGGTAAATGACTGAGTACCTTCCAACTTCTGTCGTTTACCACTTCTTCGACGTTCAGCTCCGACTGCATCAATTTCAACTGCAGAGAATAATAGACAAAGAAACAGGTTAAAGCCAGTACCAGGTGTGCATCCCATCCAATGGTACAAACTGAAGGCGGTCATCCTGAAAGCCTGGTCCCTCCATTCAGCCAATGCTTTGGGTATGCTAGAGTTGTCCACAAGATGCACTGTGAAGGCAGACTTGCAATGCAAGCCTTGCAGAAATAGCTACTGGTTACTAATTCTCCACTTTTAAATATTGCCCATCAAGACTTGCCAGCATTTAGCTGATTAACCTTCACGGCTTCACCAACAAAAATAACGATGCCAAATTCAAGCACTCAGCACAGGGAATGGTAGTGCTAGGGTTAGCTTTGCAGGCTGGAGTTCTCATTCTTCCACACATGCATTATTAGAGTCAAATAGGACAGCTGGCAACAAAACTATGATGGAAATCAATCAGATTCTTGATTTAGGATTAAGATCACGAAGACACCCCCTCTGCTTTCTTTGCCATCTACTCTGTGTACTGACCAAAAAAGGATCTACAAGAACAGATCATATATGTTCATGTTCTCTGAACCATTTACTATGGTACGTGATCACAGTAGGACAAATCAGATTTACATAGATCCAAGAAATGCCACAATAAGCAGTACTTGAGCACTCGCTCAATCCGTGAGAACTTTTTTTCACCTCTGTTAGTAACTCCAAGGGGCACTCGTGACAGCTGCGTTCAGATGACCTGTGGGAATTTGACCCTGCCACACGTTCCAGAAGCAGTAGTAGAGGACTTAAAGCCCAACTGCCATTTATGCCTATGTTTGGGATTTATTTTTGTTGGAGTTTTAGACTCTAGAATGAATAAATTTTAAGTATGTGGCTCTAATTCGAGAGCTGGTGAACAAATACAAACCAAGAGGGCAATTACATTAAAAAAAAAAAAAAAAACTCCAAGCAGGATGTCCAGACACACACAGCTTATATAGGTGTTGGATGAGCTTTTACCTACTCAAAAGGACTCCAAACTGTTTGAAATAATAACCCAGCATTAACAGGGTTGCTAGATGACCAGCATTAGTCTCTATAAAACAACTGGAGATCTTGAACATTTCAAAGAAGGGCTTTTCCTGCTGGAATACATGAATAGGTTTACAGTTGCCAGCATCGTCACATAACTCAGCTTTGACACCAAGCCTCAGCAAAACTACTATTCAGCCTGTTGCTCAGGGTTACAGACCCAAACAGGAGTGCAATCAGAGTTAATCAACAAGGCTATACAGGTGTTTGTTTGTTTCTAAATTTGCATTTTTTTCCCCTCTCCTCCTAAAAATATACTCCAATGTTTTTTAGCAGGCCCCACTAATTCACTTCATAAAGCTAATACTTGTTAAGCTATATGTTTTGAACTTGGAGAACTAATTTGGGTGGCTATGACATTTCATATAAAAGATATGACATTTCATATAAAAGAAATAAGATGATACCAAATTAATACAATAATCTAATGATAGTTTTATGTAAGTGACCTGAAAGAATTGACTGCTAGACCCACACAGCTCCAAGGTTTTTTAAGCAGTGACCTAGAAGCAGTAACTTTATACAAAGTCCTCCATTTTGTACCATTAACAGTATGCAAAAAGTATAAAGAACAGACCTGTATTTCTAACAAATATATATTTAAAATGAGTAATCTTAACTGTAGGGCATATTCTCCCAAGAGAGCTTATTTGAGTTCCAGAAAAAAAAAAAAAAAAATGAACTCATGAAGAAGGAAAAGAAAAAAGTAGAAATGGAGAAGAAACCACTCTCAAAATCACGTGCAAATTTGAGGTCATCTGATCAAAGGACTTCTGGGATGTTTCCAAATTACAGATTTCTTTTAATTGGACGTGATTTCAAATGTTATTAAGCATTATCATTAAGATTCTCCTATTGCTTTTATCAGTAGGTTTCAGGCTCAGTAACTAAGTGATTTAAAGAATTGACTCTGGAAAAAAAAAGAAAAAAACTTATAGGAAATATTAAGCTATCATTTCAGCAGACCAAAAGTAATATGGATGCTTATTAGAAGTTCTGTAACTTAGGCTTTAAGAACAAAACCACTTGCCTGCCATTTGGTTCTTTAAATCTGAGCTCACAACAGAGGACTTCTCTGAGAGCATGTCAAACATGCTCAATGCCTGGGAAAATCAGTAGCTAGTTTGTGAACCCCTGAACTCAAGTCATCTCTCCAGAAAGCTCTTCGATTACAACTGCATCAGCATTCAAGTGCTCTGCAAAAGACCACTTCTTTCCACTTCTGACAGTCCATCTAATTCACCTCTGGTGAATTCGCTTTCCATCCAGAGGCCATAAGGTTGAGAAGGTTTGAACATTAAAATTCCTTGTGCAAACCCAGAAATCACTCTCACAGCATAAAAGCTAAACACTAAACAACAACAAAAAAAATGGCTTAAGTGGAATTCAAGGTTGACTAACAGCTCCTCACAGTGGACAGCAACTCCAGTTAATACACTGAGTAAGAATAATGCTTCTCAGGGTGATGTTGAATAAGGACAGCTTTAAGTCTGTATAACTGTGTGGTGCAAGAGACAAACACGAAAGACATTTCATTATCTTCTAGTGTTTGCATCTTGGCACACATCCACCATTTGCAGATAGACTACTTTTCACAAAATCTCAAAAAAGGCAAAAGGAACCTTTGGGCATTTGAAGAGAATAAACAAGCCCCAGTTGAGTTGTACACTAAGTGGAGTTAGTCAGTGAAAGTTAGAGTCCACTCTGGAAGAGCACGCATGTTTTGCCATGCATTTGTGTAACAGAATCTCTAAAAATGTTCAATTTACAGGATAAAAGCAGTTCTGTTCTGAGTGCCAGGGAAAACACCACTCACAAACCCATCTGACAAGAACCCAGGACAACACTTAAGTCAGAACCCCCTTCAGGTTCCCTCCATCACAGATATCTTTCAAGTTGGGAAAGACTCACTCTGACTTCTAAGTGACCACACAAAATCCCCACCACTCACCTTTGTCTGCTCTTTCCTGAGTTGCTTTAATAACGCTACGTCATCTTGTGCCTTTTCCCTCTCTTCTCTGAGAGTTTTCACTACACTGGAAGTCTGAGCGATGCAGTTTTTGATGATTCTCTCTCTGTTGGTGTGAGCTTCCATCAGCTAAGTGGGGATGAGACAAAGTCACAACAACTAGGTCAACTACCCAAGGGAGAAAAAAAAAAAAAAAAAGAAAAAAAAAAAAAAGCTCTGAGTTACAATCTGAGTTACATATTTAAGAGACTTTCTGAAGTTAAGGCATTGCTATGCCTGCAGAACTCCCTTTGACTCTATAATCTACAGGGAAGCAATGTTGCTTTGAGCAGTAGTTACCGACGTGGACTGATGGTAAAAGTCAAAGATACACGATAAGAGTCTTTGACTTTTGGACCACAAAAGTGCGCCAGCATCCATTCTTAAAAGAAAGTGGGGTGTCTGCAGTACACCTCAAAGGACTGGTATTGCAGGACAAGCAAGTCCACAGCATGGTTTAAGAGTGAAGTAGCTTTCGCATGCATGTGGTTTAGCTACGTAGGGAAGTCAGGCGTGCCATTATGAATGCATAAAGCATGGTGCATCAAGGGTGTTTTCCTTAGAAAAGGAGGCATGCAGCTTTAGCGGCTAACGAACAGAGCAAAAACTCGGAAAATAAGTCGGAGGTTAAAGAAACAGACACTTACAGACTGGTAGAGCGCTTTACACGTCTGGCTGGCGTCGACTTTCCCGACGAAGGAGGCCGTAGGAATCGTAGTGTTCAGCTCGTGGACGATCCTGTCGTCGATCGTCCTCATCACCCTGAGCAACTCCTGCATCAAATAACAATATAAATAAATAAATAAATAAATAAATAAATACATGCTTATGCAGCCCGGGCCACGAAGGGCAGGCGGGCGCCCCTCAGGGCGTCCCAGCGGCCTGCTGCGCCCCCTGCCTGCCCCACACACACGGCCGGGGGCTGCCGCCGGGCGACCCGAGCGAGGGCCGGGAAGACCGAGGAGGGACCGAGGGGGCACCAGAGGGGGCAGCCCGGGCGGCCACGCGTGGCGACGACCCCCGGCGGGGAGAGGAGGAGGCCCGCAGGCCCGGCCCGGCCCCCCCGCGCCCCGCTCTCGCTACCTGGAACTCGGCGAAGTCCTCGCAGCCCGCCGCGCTGCTGGGCGCCGCCATATTGGCAAGGCCGAGGGCGGAGCGGGGGCCGGGACCGGGGCGGCACCGGGCGGGGACGGGGAGCGGGGAACGGGGAGGGAGGGAGGGAGGAGGAGGAGGAGGAGGAGGGGGGGGGGGTGACATTGAGGGGCCCCGCGCCGCGCTGCGGGCTGCGGGCAGCGCCATGTGGGGCCGAGCCGGTGAGTGCACGGCCCTACACCGGGCCCGGAGCCGGGATGGGGGCCAAGGGGGTCCGGGGAGGGGTCTGTGGGGCCGGGCGGCCGCCGGGGGTGCTGGAGCTTGAAGCCCGGGGGCCTCCGAGCTGGATTAAAAAGTCAAAAAGGGAGGCGGGGGGGGGGGTGGGAAGGTTCGTACCTTTTTGTTTTGTGTTTTCTCCTCCGAAAACCTTGGGAATGGGTTTGGTTTTGAGGGTGCCTTTTTAATATTTTTTTTCCTATACTTGAGAAATTTTCCAGAATAAAGAAGACTAAAAAAAAAAATACCCGTTTACATATATATATATATATATATTTATTTACTACCCCTTTATCCTCCAAAACTTCATTTTTTTTCCCTCAGAAATTTCTCGCCACATGGTGAATTGAAAGGTTTTTTCCATTAAAACAGCACGTTTTCCTCTATAAGCCTCCCGGCGCAGTATCTCAGCGCTGCGAGGTCCGGCTTCTGCCGTGGCAGCCCCCCGTCAAGTCACTGACTTGCTTCTTGGATGCGACAAGGCTGTCAAAATCCTGGTGCACAGCCCTTGAAAGAGCCCTGCCCGAAGTGTATCTGATGCCTAGGAATAGATAAGTGCCTTGAAGTGGTGATACGTTCGTAGCACGTCTTGGAAATTGCTCGTAGGCTATAATCTGTCGGTCCGGTTTTCCTACGTGTGCTTAACAGGTAAGCTCCAGCGATGGTTTATGGAGTTGTCCTTAATTTCTTTCTAAATCTGCCTAAATCTGCAGATACAAATCTGCAGCCTAAATCTGCTCAGTATTAGGTTTGTACCCGCTGCTTTTACTTCTGATTTTGCCCTGCAGGTGGGGAGGAGAAACAACCTCCTATATCCCACTTCCAGCATTCTCACTCTCTACTATTCTGAGTTAGATTTAACCCCCTTTGCTTCTTCTGCTTTCTCTTCCAGACAGGGCAGTTAAACTGCTGGAAAGAAACATTCCCTCAATTCTGAGGTTGACTAGAGGAGTAGATCTGAAGGTAAACAGAAGGCTTTGCAGCAAACCTCTCCAAGAAGGCCCGCCTCAGCCAAGAAGTAAGTTTCTGATAAAGATCGTGGCACGTTTCATGCTTTGAAATATTTAAGTACTCGGGCCGCAGTCATCTGAACAGGCGTTTTGCAGACATGTATACCAATATCCCTGATTTTGTGAGAGGGAATTCTAATCTTTAGGCTGTTAAGGATGTTACAATTAGCAATGAGATCTTGTTTTTTAACAAAGCCAGGGGGCAATTTTTTGTCTCGTGACAATAACACAGCTTTTGCTTTGTAGCAGGTCATTAGTATTGTATTTGATGTACAGCCCTGCACTCTGAGGCTCTTATCTGTGCTCTAGAACAGACTGTTCAGCGCCGATGTAAGCTGTGGGTGTTTAGGAATATTATACTAGCTAAAATACTTTTGCAGTTTTCCACAGTAGAACCAGCTCCAGCTGTTCACAAATGTGAACATGCCCAGCAGGAGAGAGTCAATCTCGATCATTGGCTTAATTCGTGTTAAAGGTGAAATTGGTCAGGTAAAGCTCGGGTGTTGAGACATTTTGTAACAGATTAGAGCACAGTTTTGGGGCTCTAATCAGACTCCTCTATAACTGTTTCCCTACTTCGCCTGTTGATGCAAGATAAAAGCAGCATACAGATGTGAAGCATTTTGCATAAATCTGTGTTAAAAAAATAAAATAAAATCAATAACTCAGCTGTACTAAGTAAGACCAAAGGTCTGTTTAACAGTGTCACTCTCCAGTAGTGGCCTGTGAAGGAGGGCCCTTACATTTTTGTGAGGACTAACAGGAATGGTGATCAATAGCAAGGCTCTAAGAAGTAATATAGAAACAGGGCAAACATAGTGTTTCTTCCCTAGACTGCTGTCCCAGAGGTGAAGTCTTTGTTTAATGGTCCTTGTTGGATTTTTCTTTCCTAAATTTTCCCAGTATCTTGAAGCTGTATCTATTTTTAGCATCCACAGCCTCTGGGAAGGAGTTCCTCAGCCGAACTGTGCTTTGAGAAAATAAGTACAGGCTTGTGTTTGTTTTTGAGCCTGGTACGTGCTGTTTTCCTCCAGACAGTCATTCCAATCCATGTTCTCAGTGTGAGGTTAATTCTGGCACCCTCCGTTGTGATGAAGGGGCTTTCAGTTAGTGCTTTTCCAGGCTGCAGGGTCTCGGTCTATTACATTGTTTCTTACATGTTGGCCATTCCATAGCTGTGATCACACTTGAGAATTTTCTCTGTGCCCATTCTAGTTGGACTGTTTTTGAGATGAGGGATCAGCGTCTTGCACACTTTTCAAAATGCTGGAGCCATCTTTTTCATACAGTGGCATAATAAAGCTATTGTGTTGATCTGTGTTCATTTCCTTGTCATTGCTAATAATGCCTTTTGCCTTTCTGTTACTGAACTTTTCCCAAAACCTCCTAGAAACCCCAAGGACTTACTTTGCAGCAATAATGGTTAGGTTAGAGTTTGTCCTTTGTATGTGAACTGGAATTGCTTCTTCCTTACATAAATGGGAGGGATTTTCACTGGATTTCACTGAGTTGGGATTCTGAAGTCTTGCAGATCTTCACCCTTAGCCATCTTCTCAATAACATAGCGTTGTCAGGAAGCTGTGTATCCAACACTACTTCCTAGTTCATTTATGAATCCACTAAGCAACATACATCCATGAAGAACATATCCCATTGTTGTTTTAATGATTATTTTTGCACTTTGTATGCTAGATTTTAATGTTATGTATAGAAAAACCTTCCTGTTTTATTCTAAATATTTTGTATTTGGAGGTTGAAAGACTGAACTGAAAATTAAGGATCTTATCTTTATTTATAGTAATTTGTTTTTAATATCTCCAAATAAGATAAAATCCTACCATCCATGTAAAACTTAAAATACTCTTATGCTATGGTGGAGCATATTGGCTTTTCTGCAACAGTTTCATTTCATTTAATTTCTTTAAACTAATTTAAATGTAGTAGAAAACTATATCACAGCAGCTTAGGAAGCATAGATGATGGGGCAGGTTCCATAAATTTAGAGTTGTAAATATTCAGAGCTTGCCTTGGGCAAGATTTGGCTTTCCTACCATGGCCTCAGTTTAATCCATATTTAGAAGTTCATTAATCTAACTATGTGATAAATTTTTGTTCTGTAACCTACTCTAGTAATTGTACTTCATTGCTCAACCTAACCGGTTTATTACAGCTGCGGCAATTCAACTTTTCTGACTTTCTATTTTTTTGTGGATTTTTTTGTTTGTTTACCTTATTTTATTTTAGGTCGGTCTGCTTTAAGGGTACCTGGACACAAGCCGACAGACTGGGAGAAAAAATGTTTGTTGTGGGCAGGCCATTTCAAAAAACCAGAGGATATACCAGAGACTGTCTCGTAAGTGCCAGTTTTGAAGCTGTAAGAGAAGCATTATTTTCACAGGAATATGTTACTTGAATGCAATTCATAAATACCTTTTCTTAACAGGAATGGGTTTCCACAGCTGAAAATTCTTATGCTGCTGTGACTGTTCTATCACCTTGTAGATAAGATTATATGACCCGGGGAATTTTATTT
The DNA here is from genome assembly GCF_964035555.1 of Netta rufina. Lineage (NCBI taxonomy): Eukaryota > Metazoa > Chordata > Aves > Anseriformes > Anatidae > Netta > Netta rufina. The sequence goes on from NC_140123.1 coordinate 124,475,741, forward strand.
TGATATACGTGCATTTAGATTTTTCTGAAGGGATGGCCGGCACCTCTCAGTTGTTTCATTAGAAAAACAACACATTTCAATTAATCTTTATTCTTCTAATCAAAAAAGTTTTTTGTAAATATTGGCGTGAGCTTTCCATAGTGTTTTTCTTAGTATGTCAAAGCCTAATGCATGAAATTTTCATGATATAGCCATAAAATAATTGAAATGCATTTAAAAACATTTATTAATTAATATCTGGATGGCAGAGGCCAACTTTCTTTACTCTTGGCGTTTAAACTAACAAATAGTGGAAAGGTTCCCTTGCAAAAAAAAAATAGTCAAAATTTCCCCATTGCTGGTGAAACACGAATGCCAATGCTTTGTCCTGTGTGCAACGTAGAAAATAAAACTGGATGTTCTATTTTGCCTATCTAAAATGAAGATCAAAGTTTTTAAAAAAATGCAATTATTAGTTTAAAAAAACATTTCTAGTGTTAGTATAGTTGTTATCTCTTAGAATACACTTCTAATGTTTCTATGTATATATATTTATTCAAAAGATTCAGTCAATCTTTTATTACTTAGGTGAGCAAGTTATGTAGCTCCTGTCTAAAGGTACTCTGTTTGGATGCATAGTATAGGGATTGAAAATACACCCATGTATCTAAGCTTTTTCTAAATGTATCACAATGTTGAAAATTATTCAGTTTTGTTTTGGACCATTTTTCTTGAAATTAAAGTTTGAAATAAAGTTTTAAATCATTAAAACATTAAATTATGTCAATTCCTATATTTTTGCATACAAAATACCTGAGTGTTTTTAAGAAAACAGAGTTATCAGACTGAGTGAAGGCATTGACTGTGCATCTAAAATCATGCTTTATTGAAAGGACAAACCAACTTCTGATAAAAGCTGATCATTTTTGCAAGTGCACAGGTTGAATCAGTGGTTTTGTTTAGGGAAATAGTTCAGCCAAAGTTGAAAAGACGGTTAACAACTATAAAAACACAAAAGCTTGTTTTTTCTCTAAACTGCGTAAGATTCGGGTGTAAGGGCATGTGATACAACCATATCTTGCAAGTTATGTTCATTAAAAGTAAATAATTTATTAAACAAAAAAAAGCTAATCTTAGCCACTGAATTAATTTTTAAGTGAAAATTGCATTCAGATAACTACTTTTTCCTCTTGTATAGTCTAGCACACACAAGGTAACTCAAAAATAAAAACTAATAGTTTTTAAATCTGTGCATTTCAGCTTAAGTGCAGCCAAGAACCAAAGTTTTTCATCCCAAATTATTTGCAAAAACAAATAACCTGGAAGCTAAATTATAAGCTTGATGCTAGATCGACATGTTCTCTACGATTAGAAATTTTCTTGGATCAGTACTATGAAATGGTGATCAAATCACTGTCACATTCTTCTTCAAAAGACCAAAATGTTTTTAATTCTCAGGTCTTACGTGATTTACCACGCTGAACCATTGTGGATCCCTTGGTGTCTTTTTCCTCCAAGTATAAGGGTTAAAATGTGATATGTTTACATATTTACTGGTGTTTGTGTACAGTATTAGCCTCCCAGTTCTGTTAAGTCTATTATCCATGTTAGGCTTAGCATATAATTACCTCGTGTGATGCATTTTTGTGCCGTTATGTTAATGCTTCTCCAGTCCCCTGTAATTTTATAATACGCCAAATTAAATTGGTGAGAATATTAAACTTCCTCAACAAGAAAGTCAACTGCTCTAAATTCTGCAAGGAGAATTAAATATATAGGACTAAGTCACTGGAAAACACATCTGGAAATTTTACACTTCATTGGCGTTCCTTATATGAACTTCTTATTTGTAGTATTTCAGGTGCAGGTTGGTAGAATGATCTTCAGTACAGTTGGAAGACTTTAACAACTGATATTCTTCTTGTGGAGAACTTCTGTGTTCTAAAAGATAACCATAGACAAGGCAACAGGTTTCCTAAAGGAGTGGCACAGCTACTGGTACATCTGGATAAGCATGCTGAAATATGGAAAAGATTTAAAGGAGTTACCTGTCCAAAAGCTATGTTGGAAAGCTTACAGTCCTCCATGCCTCTCTAGTTTCCTACAAAAACAGATTACTTTAAGTCTGTTTCACCTAGCAGAAGGGAAGTTGTAACCACGGTCTTATACCATGTCCTATCCAGAATTTCTAGGAGTATTATGTCTAGCAGCCAGTGTGAAATCTAAAAATAGCATTATCAAATGCTGTAGTAGAGGAAGCCTTCTTTGGAAAATAGACGGTACCATAAATGAAAGCATTTTGAACCTCAGGCAGAAAAAACTGTTAAGCTGTGAACGTATTTCCCTCTGTCTAAGAAGCTCAGACTGTTAAACAACATATTTTATTCCTGCTGACAAATGTTTTTTACCATGCTTCTGCTATTGAGGGAACGTGCATATTTTACAGTGCTAAAATACACTGAAGTTCTAGTATGGATAGGGCATTTGCTGTCTTCACAGACTTTAGGAAGCGGTAGTGTTAGTAAACTAGTATTAATAAAAGCATCCCTCTCTTTTTCCTGTCCTCCCTGCAGTGAACATACATACTTAAATACTGCAGCCTTCTTTCCCTTGCATTCCCTAATAATTCAATAGTTTAAAACATTGGGTTTGTTCCCAGCTTTGAGAAAGCCCTTTGTTACCATGATTTTGTATATCCCAAAGTAGCTAGGAATCAGATGTTCCCATTCCTTTAAAAACTTTTTAATTTTTTCTTTTTTTTTGTGGAACGAGCCAAGTACTGTTAGCATTATACACAGAGGGCATACCTAGATTATACAGGTAGCATGGCAGGAGAAATCAAACAACTAGCCAATGGTTTATTTGGGTCTCCAGTAATGAGTCTGTTCTTTTATTATTATTTCTTGAGGATTGAAGCAATCAGAGCAGCACAGACCACACTGCGCGTGAAGGTCAGCTATGTAATGATTGCCTTGACTATACTGGGATGCATAGCGATGGTGATCAGAGGGAAGCAGGTAAGCAGAGATTTTTGGCTGGTGAGTGCAAATGGATCTTGATATAAACTCATTTGGATTGTTTGTACTGTTTGTCCTTTTTGTTCCCTAACCCTCACTGATTAATTCCCAAGTCAGAAAAGGGTGATGTCACTGTTAAGACCACATAAGCAAAAATAGTCCTTCCCCCCTGCCCCTCAGTGCAGTACTTAATCTTATCTTGTCCTAGTTTAATTCCTCAGTTTTGCTGACAGGCTGCAAGAACTTGAAAGGACAGAAAACCTTCTCTTCTGACAGTCTGGTAGGCAAGTAAATGCTCCTTGGGCCTATAGGATCCATACACCATTCATTTTGTGGATTTATTACAAACACCTCTCTACACACTGCAATGCTTAAAGAATCAACATAATAGAAACAGCAGATGGGTGTATTTCTTCAGAAATCTCAAAATCTTTGTAAACAGTGGGGAGGTGGTCAGCAGTAATTCTGTGCCCTTTAATTGTAGTAGAAAAGTCTCTCTTTATTGTGGATGGAACTAATTTTTGAAAAAAAAAAAAAAAACAGTTTATATTATAGAAAAGTTTCCATGTCCTGTAGATGCCAAGCGTCTTTCACTTATATATAATTTGTCATGATATCTAAGAAGTAGATATCTAAAAGGTATCTAAAACTAGGTCTGTGATTTAATTTGCATCATTTGAGGTGAGGAAGTGTAAAGTTTAAGATTCCAAGTGAAGGACAGGTTAGTCATGCTTTAGTTTTGTGCTTTTTAACACAACTGGTAAACTATTAACTTTGTTGTTTTTATAAAGAAACAAGCACTTTTTGCACACTGAAGTCTCAGAATCATTAGTCTTCAAGTCAAAGAACATGAATATAATCTATGCAGCTTATTGTTATGTTGCTTTGGGGAAAAAAAACAAAAAACAAAAAACAAAAAACACAGGGCTAACAGAAACACAGTCCACTACATTCTTTTAAGAATGACTAGAAGCTGAAAACCCTGCACTTCTTAAAGTATCTATACAGACAGAACCATAGTTTATGCTTCCTCTCTCTGCAGCCGTTCTTCTGATCACCATGTTCCAATCTTCTTTTTATTGACAACTAAGTTACTAGCAAAACGTTATTAACTGAGTCTTAGTTAATAAAGCACTGCAAATTATTTAAGTGTCAAGTATCATTTCTACTTGTCAGCATTTGCCTATCAAAATGAAAAAGATGCATCCCTCTGAAATCAGTGGAAAGGTTTTTCTTTTGCCTTAGCAGAAGAAATCAATGACTGATAATTCCCAGAACATTTTCCTCTTAGGTTTACATAATACGAATGCAAACACCGGAAGAGGAGAGATGCTTTGGGACCCTTGTTTTCACAGCAGCTGGAATCTATTTAACTTCTGATTTTTTTCCAGTGTCTCTGACTTCTGAGGACCAGAGATTAATATTAAATATTGACTAGAAGCCCAGAATACATCTGCTAGTGCCATTAACAGAAGGGCTTAATTTATTCCCAGAGAAATGATAAACTTAAACTAATCTCTAGATGCTGTATTTTAACCTTCTCTCTTCCTGTCACTAAAGCTGACAGAACTGTGCCTTGGTAGTTCTCTGTGATAGGCCAGATACTTTGAAAAAATTGATTCAGTGGTTTTGTGAATTGTTTTGGAAGTATCATCACAATTGTTTTCTGTGGTACTTTCGGTGACACCTTCTGCTTCTTTCTTTGTCATATATTGTAGGCTATAAAAAGGCATGAATCACTTACAAGCATAAACTTGGAGAAGAAAGCTCAGTGGAAAGAAGAAGCTACTCAGAGTACATCTGCTAAACCGTAGAGGAAGAAATGGAGAAACCAAGGATGGGGGAAGAAAAGCCTGAAGTCCTCCTCAGCTCTGGGAGGAGGATATAGTCATATCATCCTTGTATGTTCTGTACTCTTGTGTTCAAGAATGAATACATGTGATCATTAAAAACAGAAACATCTGTTTTTCCTCCTGGTACCTTCCCCTTTCCTCCCAACTCTCTTCTTCAAGCCATGTAATTTTATTTCCTTCATTAACTTAATTGAAGTAATAACTAACGTCATCCACTATCACTACTACAGCTCCCTTTAAAAAGAGTGGTGCTATACGTATTCTGTACTGTTACAGGCTGCCCAAATTTTTCTGTATGTTCTTTGTATAAGAGAGAACAATTATTAAGGAAGTCCTTGAGTTGGGAATAATGACATGACTGCATTAACATGGTCAAAATGATCAGTTATTAGGAAGTTATTAGGAAGTCTGCTTACTTACTTGTTCCAGGTCCAGTATATTCTGGCTACCTCTGTATAAGTCGAGGATGAGTTGTCTTCTTTGCTAAGAAGAGGAAAGGGAGTGATACCCTGGATACCACAGAAACGATGTACTGCACGACAACCTAACATTTTTTACACTGGAGTTGCTAGTGAGGTGAGAGAAAATTCAAGTTAAGAGTACAGAGATGAGTATTTTGACAAATACTGATCGATAACTTCAGCCTGTGCTATCAGATATGCTACTTCAAGGCACATGAGTATAAGAAAGTTAATCAAGCATTTCTTCTCTCTGCTGCCAAGCTCCTTTTTTCCAAAATTTATTTGGACTTATTTGCATATTTTCCCTTCAAAATGCCACCTCTTCTTTCACATTGCTAGCCCACATAAAGATCACCTGCCTCAAGTTTCAGAAGCAGCAGACCCAGTAACACCTGCAAAGAGCAACTCCCAGTAGCCCTGTTTCTGGCATTGATCCCAGAAGAGTCACGTACTGTTCATGCTAAACAGCACACAACAACTGGAGTCCAGTATTTTTCCCTCTTCCTTTCAGATCATTTGGAAGGAAATGTAGATTAGGACCATCAGGACTGTTCAAAACCATGTATTTTCCCAGGACTGCACACTAACTGGCCCCTGGGGACTCCAGAAACAGAAGAGGCATGTTTGACAGATGTAGTTTGTGAATATCCTGATTGCGGGAGGCAGATTATTTTTCCTGTAACTTTTCGGTTTTTCTTGTACTACTACAAATTAGCAATATTACTGAATTAAAAGCCCTTCAAAAATGCAGGATAAACCTTGTATTTATAATTGGAAAGAAATAATGAGGTATCTAATGCAGTCCTCTCTAGTACTTTGTCCTTTATTTTACAGATAGAAAATAAATAACTGCTTCAGTCCATCTTTCTATGAATTGCATTTCTGGCTACCACCCATACTACAGAGATCTAACCAATCCAAGAAGCCATACAGTCATTCCAGAGAAGTTTAAAGCAATCAGATGATGCTACAACCCCTTATCAGATTCTCACTAAGACAAATATTGGAAGTATGCTGTCATGCAAGCAGAGCCGGCTCCCACAGGTTTGTCCGTTCAGTTAATACTGAATGCAAGTCATGCTTAATTCCACTGCAGGTATGTGAACAGATCTTTCATGACTACACCAGTAAGCATATAGGTCGGAATCAAAAAGTCTTACCAGGTTATGTGCCTGTGCTTGTGTATTTATTAAATGAGACCAAGGAAGAGAACATCAACTTCAGGCAATATTTCAGGTTACCACAGAGAGAAACTGGTGATTTGACTTAGCTTGGTGATGGTAGAACTTAAAACCAGAAAGTGTTCTGCTTTCAAGAAGCAGTATATTCCGAGTATATTCTTTGAACAGGGCTAGAAGGTACCTCATCTAGTTTTGTATATAAAACCATTCGGACTCATCCAGCTGGTAAAGCATTTCAAATAAAAATATGTAAAATACCACTCAGAAAGCAGTGCCCAGAGCAGCAATGATCAATAGTTTTACATTTTGCTCAAATACCTATAAGCTTTATGCCCACGTACTCGAAAATTCAAACCCTGGTCCATTAGTTTGACAGAAGCTCCATTTAGTAGTCACATCACATAAGGGTCATAGAATGAATATAAAGACCATATATGACTCATAGAAAGGGTCATAGAATATGACACATAAGGGTCATAGAATGGCTCGGGTTGGAAAAGACCTCAAAGATCACCTAGTTCCACCCCCCTGCCATGGGCAGGGACACCTCCCACTAGGTCAGGTTGCTCCAAGCTCCATCCAACCTGGTGCTGAACACCTCCTGGGGCATCCACAGCTTCTCTGGGCAGCCTGTGCCAGTGCCTCACCACCCTGAGTGAAGAACTTCCTCCTAACATCCAATCTAAATCTCTTCTTTTAGTTTAAAGCCAACCCCCCCTTCTTGTCCTGTCATTGTCTGCCTGAGCAGAGTTGCAGAGTACCCCAGAGCTTTTTCCCTGCTGAACATCCCCAGCTCTCAGGCTTTCTTCATAGGAGAGATATATCCTTACGTCCTTTCCTTACATGCCTGGTTATCACCACCATTTCTGGATCTACCATAAAACCTGTTTATCACTGCACCCGTTTGTTTTCTTTCAGCTTCCATATAGCTTCACGGTCTCAAAAACCTGAGCATGGGCTTTGTGCCTTCTCCAGCTCACTCCCAACCATGGCAGTATTTTATTTTATTTATTTTATTTTTTTTTGCAAGTAGCATACTAGAAAAATCTGAGAGGGACCATGAAAGTAACCACCTCTTTCCTAGTGTTTCCTAACTTCTAAGAAAGCACTTCTGAACAGTGTTTTAAAAACTTCATCTTTCTGCCTAAATAGCCAGCCTAGCTGACTAGAGAACACCCCACATCACCTGATTAGGTCGTAGCTTTAGCCTACACTATTATAACAGTGCCTGATGAAATGGAATATATTAAGCCCTTAGAAAAATATTTCCTTTCTCCCCTTTGGCTTGGTCTGCAACACCATTTACATTTATTCTAAGTAGTAAAATTACTAATCCTACACCATATGCCTTATCGCTGTACCTCTTCCAGATGCAACAGATACTTCCCAATGCAATGATCGATCTCACAACTTGAATGCTGCCTCAAAAGACCATGCAGGAGCCCTATGGACACTGTAATAGTAGTACACGGATACACTGTTTATTTTCTGACTAAGACAGGCATCTGAAAAAAAAATTAAAAAAAATTAATGCCTGCTAGCTAAAATTGGCATGTGAAAGTACTAATGACATGTTATGCCAATCCCAGAAGAAAATAAACCATACTGGAAGACATGGGGAAGTACTTAAAGCTGGCACAGAGCTGAAAACTGCCCAAAGGTAAGATAGCTGTCCCCGCAAATCCTTAGGAAAGCACAGAGGTGCCACACAGGTGCATCATCAGGAGCATCATCACTTTCAGAACTGGGTGGTGGGATTTGGTTCTTAACAATCTTAGCGCTGATGTTACAGAAATACAGGGTCAAGAACACACATCTTCCTGGGTCAACGTCTTCCTGTCTTCCCCTAAGATTAACAGAAGGGACTTTGACCACCAGTATTTAGTTGGCTTCAAAGAACCAACACAGAAATATAAGAATGTGCTGAAGTCTCTAGGCAGCAAATGATTGTTTGCCTCCATAGTGTATTCTCAGGAGCCCCAAACACTGGTCCTGGCTTAGTTGCTGAAATTTTGTTAACTTTCTGCCCCACTATCTCCTGTATCTTCCTGAATCCAAAAGAAGAACCCTGTGTGCAACATTCTACTGGGATCTTTACCAACAGAAAGAATTAAAATTTCTGTTTGCTGCCCCAACAAACACATAACATTTAAAGGCATTACAGGTCTGCAGACAGGACGGCTAGATAAAAATACCAGACAATCCTGCATCTTCCTTGCCCTAATGCCCAATGTAAAGTTTGTCACTGTTAAAACCTGACAGTTCCTTAGTGATGCTCCAAGAACAACTCAGAAATTCTTGGTTTTCACGCATCTTCTCACCTTAGCAGCTCACAAGGCTTCTGGAAGTTGCCTAGATGGGGTCTCCACAAGCAGAAACAAATGCATTAACTTCCACTTATACAGTAAGGGAAGCAGAAAATATGTGAAATCCCTTTTCTTGCACTATACACTGCATAGCAGAGCTAAGAGAAGAACTAAAGATATCAAACAGTTTCCTGGCATATCCTCTGCTTATTAGACAGTGCTGCCTCCTAGCCGTACACAAAACAAGAACAGATCACTGCAAACTGTGGAGGAGGCTACAGGCATTCTCTGAGTTAGTTCCGTCTGAACTGCAACATACTCTTTAGGAAAGCAGAGAATACTGGTTGAAATGTTTCTAACAGCGAACATAATACTTGTTATTCTCATATCAGTCTAACAGTTATTCTTGAGGGTAAAAAGCGCCTTGTTTCTCATCTGAATCGAACCTCACACCTTTTAACAGTTGTTGTTGCTCCCAGTTTCATGTCTCTTTTTAAGTGAAAATAGCAACACTGAGAATGCTCCTGTAAAAAAAAAAGTTTCAACAAAGCTGAACGTGAAGTTCACATAATTCCCCATTTCTACTAAAAGATTTCTTTTTATACCTATGAGAATTACACTAGCCACACAGAATCATGTCAGGTAACCAGTATTCAAGTGATAATGTATAATGAACCTCAGATTTTTTCAGAGCTCTTTTCCTTCAAAACAGAGTCCTTCGCATGTGGCCTGAATGTCATTTATTAGATGGGTAATGTAACACCACACATTTGGCTCTATCAAATGCAAACAGTCTGATTGCCCTTGGTTTACCAAGTAATTCTGATCAGTCTCTATCAGTAAACTGTTCCTTTCATAATTCATATGTCTTCTCCCCTCCATACTCATGTAATTTGCAGCGTTTGTTAGAAGTAGTATTTCTTTTCAAGTCATTAATAAGGCTAAGTAAAGCAAGGACAAGAACTGGTTGCTGGAAGATCCTGATGAAAATACACTCAATTAAGCACCATTTAAAATTAAATTGAGACCTATGAGTTAGCCACATTTTAATCCATTTAATGTGTGCCATGTTGACTTCTGTATTGTTTTAGTTTTCAATCAAAATGTTACGCAGTACCAGTCAAATGCTTTACACAGTCTAAGTATATATGACAACAATATTACCTGTGTCAAACCAAGCCTGTCACTTCAAACAAACATACCAAGTTTAAAGATTTATACTTATCTGCTCTGAATTCACATATCCACTGCAAAAGTAACAAACACTGGCTAGGCTCCTTACACAGGAAGGCACACCATTCAGCTTAAATGGACTCTTTTTTAATTCACTCATTTAGAGGCAACTGTCTTTTTTTTTTTCTTGGGGGCAGGGGAGGGAAACGCCAATGCACCACATTGTTTTCACTAGCCTGGAAGAGAAAACACTTATATATATATATAGATATATAGATATATAGATATGTATATATATACACACCTACATATTTGTGTGTATATATATACACAGGTGTGTGTGTATATATATGTATATATACACACAAGTGTATATATACACAGAATATACATATATGAATATACAGAATATATGCACACACACTTTGCTCAGATTTGTTTACAAAATATGTAGCATTTTTATACCATCCAATAAGAGGTAAATGATTTTAAACAAATCTTATAGAAATGACATGTTATTGGAAATTTACACGTAAAAAAATCCAGCACAAAAAAATCCAAAAGCTAAAACAAGATTTTGCTACTAATCAGTGCTTCTATCACCCTTCAAGAAAAGAGAAACACAGTTATTTATATGTGATGTAAAGGCAACATTGAGGGTTTTTTTGTTTTTAAATTAACCACCAAATTTAACCCCCTAAAATTACAAAGAATCAAAGTCCATTTACAGATCAAGTGCAGTAAACTAAATGTTCCTTCAGCACAAAGCAGCACTAGAGAAAATAATTGGGAGAGGGAAGGTGGAGGCCATCTGGCTTAGCTAGGGAGGCAGCAGGTGGCTTCTGCAGTGGCCACACAGGTCAGAGTCTCCATCCTGAAGCACAGACAGAACTGAAGACTGTATTTAAATAATGGTCACACAGAGCTGATGTTCAGGCCTTTGCCTAGCTTCTTTCAGCAGTTTGACAAGTGACATTATTTTATTTTATTTTATTTTATTATTTATTTTTTTTTTTAAACTCTGAATCCAATGGGCTGGTTTTGCTTTTGCAGTGGCTTGTCACTGAGAGGAGTCATAAGGAGGATCTTGCAGACAGTTCTGCCACTAACATTTACCACAGGTACACGACGCTGCAGATGTTAGTGGCATTTTTGAAATGCTTACACTGGACAAATGTGTGTTCCAAACGTCCCAAATGGCTTGCAAGAACATAGCCCGATGCCAGGGGGAGCAGACAGCCTGGAGAATCCATTGCATTTACAGAAATGGAACTGCCACTTTCAATCACATGGCATCTCCCGATGTGTGACGAGTTTGGTGTCAATGTCAGCTGAACTCAGTGAGGAGTGGCAGGCCTTTGCATCAGATGTCTGTGATCCAAGCAGCTTGCGGAGCCAAGAACATGCTGCTAGCAGAAGAGCAGTCTACAGCTGTGAATAACAGCTGTCATGCAGTCAGCAATGCCTTATAGATGTCACCTGTAGGAACCACGTGTTCCATGCTAATTCACCTGAAGTCCCGTAAACAGCAGAAGGAAAAATGAAATGAAAGGGGCAGGCAGACCTGGGTGTAACATTACTATCTTTTGAATGTAGTGTCATTTTATTTGTTAAATAAAGGGCTTGACCACGAGGACTCTTATCATGTGAGTTGAAGAGGAAGCTCATTTCATGAAAACCAAAGGAGATCTAACACTCCTTACGCTAAGTTTTACAAATTATGATTTTGTTTTCAGAGTGTAATTTTTCAGAAGAGAAATCTGTTCAAGTCAAGCTCTGTAAAAATGTAAAGAGGCAGATAGGATTTTTTCCAACCATAACTCTAATACCAAGGACCAGACTCTGAAATATGAAGTCAGGAAGGGCTGGATTTTAAGGTAGGCATGGCCAGATCATACTGTGCTGGCAAGAAAAAGTGGGGGTAGTTTCTCCATTCTAGAAGCTGGTTTGGAAAGTCATTTCTGGGGGTGTGGTAAGAGTGACTTAAATTCACAGGTGATTTTTTTTTTGTGGATGGAGAGGAAAGATTGGGAAGGTGTACAAATCTCCACAGTGGTCTGCAATCCAGCTTGAGAGCTCAGTGTTGAGAAGGGGAAGGACCAGGTGTGTTCAGTATTCTTAAGAATCAGAAACCACGTCCATTTGGAGCCTGTTGTTGCAGGGGACAGAGAACTCATTCCATTATTTGTAACGTTCTGTATGCCAATAACTCCAGCTGGCACATATAGCAAAGTAGATGCATTGCATGTGAAGATTTAACACATCTCACACAGCCATCCAAGAGGCATCCAGGGAAAAAAAAGAAAAAAAAAAGTATGGGAAATTAATTCAGCTATGTTCTCAAAGTCTGAATGTCTCCCTGGGCTGCAGGCACACACTGCAGTAAATACGTGAGAAAGGCAGCCTTACCTTGGATGCCAGGAGTGTGGGGGCTAGTGGAGGAGGAATTACTTTCCTGTAACAGGAGTAGGGAATATCTCAAAGTATAGAAAGGTGCCTCAACTCCACAAAGATGACAGTGGAGAGGTTCAGAATCTAGAGAAAAAGGGTGATTCTGGCAACCCCTTGCCAAGAAGGGGGCATCCTGCCACGGAGCCAAGAGTTTTCCGGACGTATGTAAGAGCATGTGCACAAGGCAAGCGAATGAGCGCAAACAGGATTATGGAAAACATTGAGAGAATCACTCCACGGGTGGCTTGTGGCTCAACAACAGGATTGGCTAGGTAGAGGAGCACACAGCACGGGGGCACCTCAGAGCTGGAAGCCTTCCATGGGAGCCTCACACTGCTGGAAGATGTACTGTTGCTGGCCAAGATCCACCTGTGGGGCAATGCTGCTGTCTTCATCCTCTGTTCCAAAGTAGTGCTCAATCAGATCAAAGGCCTTCTGATAAATCTCTTGATTCTCATGGCTCTGGAGGAATTCAATCTTGTCCAGGCCTGCAGAGAAAAGAAGCACATAAAAGTTACAGCTCGGCAAAAGTATTATGGCCACGATCATTTTCAGTCTGTTGTGAACCTCACATTCCATGGCAATTCTCTCCCACCTTCAGAAAAGAAAGATCCCACTATGGAGACCTTTACAACACTCACACTCTCCACAGCCAAGGAAAATCAGGTTGAACTACAGAATTCCTTTGCGAATGCACAATGTTCCATAATTTGTCCACCTCTCCCCTCCCACTCCAAAAATCTAATAAATCAATGAATGTGTGAAAAAATAGGCCTCAAGACTTTTCCTGAATAGAGTTTTAGAACCATGTTTCCTGAAAGTGTGTTCTTAGCACTTTTGTTTACAAGGACCATGACCATACAGTCACTTAACTGCAAGTTAGAAGTCATTTTTGGTAATCATCTAGTCCAACTTGCAGCTCGGAGCAGCACTACTAGCAATAGCAGATTAAGTTAGCTGTGCCTTTGTCTAGTCATGTCTTCAAAATCTCCAACAATGGAGACTCCACTACCTACTACATATCATGGGTGTATACAATGCAGTTAAACTTGTACAATCACATTAAGCATGTCAGCAAACTCAAGCCTCATAGTCAGAAAATACAGCAAACAGAACTATCCTTGGTATGTAGGAATGAGGCTATAATGAAATCCAAGTTGTAGCCACCCTAGTAAATCTTTAGTACATGGGGTACTGTAGAGGTTTTCTTGTTCAACTCCTTTTACTGTGTATGGATACTAGAGGAAACAATTATCTGGCACTGTATTGATGTTTCTGCAACACTGATAAAAAGTTCTGTTTATACCTGTGGCTTTTGTTAAATAGGATACATATCAGAGGCTATCCCAAGTTAAGATCATGGTATTGTGAAGAGAACTACCGATCTCACAGCAACTCGTGACAGAAGACAAAGGGACACAAAAATGAATAAAGGAAGGGAGCATCTATCCCATAAGGAGAAGTTGAGACAGGTGGGACTGCTTAGCCCATAGAAGAGAAGGCTCAGGAGCAGGTGGGGCCAGCATCTTATTAAGATATGTAAATATCTGAAAGGAGATGGGAGACAGAGGGATGTGGCCAACCTCTTTTCAGTAGTTTGTGGGGGCAGGACAAGGGGTAATGGCCACAAGATGGAGCACAGGAAGTTCCGCACCAGCATCTGAAAGAACTTCTTCATGGTGAGGGTGATGGAGCACTGCAACAGGCTGCCCACAGAAGTTGTGGAGTCTCCTTCTCTGGAGATATTCAAGGCCCATCTGGACACCCACCTGGGCAGCCTGCTCTAAGGAACTTGCTTTGGCAGGGGAATGGACCCGATGGTCTTTCGAGGTCCCTTCCAACCCCTACAATTCTGTGATTCTGTGAAGAGTAAGCCAGGCCCTTTTCAGCAATACCTAGTGACAGAAGAAGAGGTGATGGACATAAACTGAAACCCAGAAGGTTCTGTGTGAACACCAGGAAAACTTTTTTTTTTTTTTTTTTTACTGTGAGAGTGACTGAGCACCAGCACAGGTTGCCCAAAGAGGCTGTGGAATCCCTATGCTGTAAATACTCAAAAGCTGCCTGGACATGGTCCTGGGCAATTGGCTGGACAAGATGACCTTCAGAGGTCCCTTCCAACCACGGCCATTCTGTGATTCTGTGAAGTCGTAGGAATCATGGGCAAGTGCTGACAGAATACAATTCATAAAACACTTGGAAATATATGAGGCCCCACAGTCACTCAAGAAGCAGCAGTGCTGTCCCAATTCTCTGAATGCAGCAGCCACTAATCAAGGCTTCCCAAACCATAAATGAAACCTTTATGCTAGGAACTGCCACACCTCATTCGAGAACCTAAAACATCTCCAAATTAGAATACCCGCTTACTTTTCATGGAAAATCAAACAAACAAACTAGAACCAGACACCAAAAAAAAACTTATTTTGATGCAGCTCTTTCCTGGAAGTGACATATTAATCAAGAAACAATATTCCATGCTACTATCCTCTCCTATACTGCTCTTGACACCCCATTTTTATTTTTTCTTAAAGCTTCAGTGCTGGGCAGCACGGAAACAAGCATAACAAGTCAACTACGTTAACAAACGTCTAAGATGACTGCCTTCAACTTTACCTCTACAGGACTACTCAAGACAAATCCTCTTGAACCTCAGAGTATTTAAGGATATCTCACTAAGGGCTACTCATATTAAATAAAAAAAAAAGACCCAGACAAACAATTCCATCTGATACTACTACTTTTAAGGCAATGAACAATTAATACATTACAACTGACACAAAACCTACTTAGCCAATCCAAAGAATAATTCTCACCGGAACGCTATGCAAGCTACATTGCATACCGAGATAAAAGACTTATGCTAAGGTTGAGGGAAGAGAATTGGATTTGAACAGAATTCTGGAATTATGTAGGACTTAACATATGCTTAGGGAAAAAGCCAATGACAGGGAAAGGGTAGGATAAATGCAGATCACAGAGAAACAAACATGACAAAGTAGAGAAACTGAGGCAATATTAAGACATTGGTTGCATATAATGAGTATGCTCATCGAGCCAAAGCCCTGTACCTCATCATCCATAGTCCGCCCTACCTTTTTGTTAAATTCTGTTTTTAGTTTCTCACTGTTCTAGTTTGTTAGTAATAGACAATAAATTATATAAATCACCTTATTCTGAGTCTGTTTTGCCCATGATGATAAATGTTCAGCAATCAACCTGTCCTTATCTCAACCACTGAGCCCTTTCCATTCTGTTTTCTCCCCCTTTCCCTTCGAAGGGTGGGAGTGAGAGAGCAGTTGTGGTGGAGTTCAGCTGCCCAACTGGGTAAAACCACCACAACCATATAGATTAAATATGAATTGTGTGTCATTTCAGTATTTTTGAAAGTTTAAGGGCAGCTGTGAGTTTAGAGACAGAATGTCCCATCAGAGCAGTATGCAAAGAGGACAGAGGATCAAGATTCATAAAGTGGAGAGCAAGCATACTTGCTCTGTCCTCTGTGCTTAGAAAAAAAAAAAATAAAAAAAAAAAATAAAAAAGAGCTATACAGAAGAGAGGAGCTGTCACTGCCTGAACAATGCATTAGGGAAAAATCCCACAGCAAGGCAAGAGTGTTAAATGGTGAGCAATTTACAGGCTCTCCACCTTCAGACTTCTAGACAGACTGCTAGATAGTTTTACCCTTTCTGACATAAGATTATGCTTTTCTCAATGATACTTAATTCTGCTGAGAAAAGCTGCTGAGGTGAAGAGAGATATACCACATCGGACAGAAAATGGCCAGACTGAATTGAGAAGACCCCAGGCCTGTTAACAAGGAAACTAACCTTAGGAGTAGACATACCTCAGAACCAGGACTAAATGATGGCAGTGCATGCCATAACTACAGCAAAGCAAAGCCAAACCAAGAATTTGCTGCTGCTGGCAGAATTCTGCAGGGCAGCAGAAAGGGAAAGGAAAGGCCTGAAATCTGAGAAACAGAGCAGAGCTCCTGAACTTTAATCTGCTGCAGAGAAAAGATACTAGGGCTGAATGACATCCAGGTTTCTGCAATGTGAAAAAGAAAGAACTAAAATATTCACACACTATCTCCAACTACATACAGACAAAGGTAATGTGAAAACTGAAGCACACTGGTAAACGATTTGTTGAAGAACAGTTAATTTTCAGGTAAAAGTGGTAAGGAAATTAATACAATCTGGTCTTCTGAAACTCTAACAGATCCATGATCACTGCTTTAATCCCTGCCATCCACAGATGTTTTGCTCATACCATATGCTTCCTCAATAAGAGCGCAGTAAGGATTAATGCCAGTGCCACTGCATTTGGATTCCTGCTCTCCAAGCCTCAGGATGTTCTCCAGCCCATTCAGTGCTACTTGCACAATCTTTGAGTCCATTACTGTAAGGAGGTCACAGAGTGGTTTGATGCATCCCAATTCTACTAAATACCTGAAAAACACCACATATACAACAGTTAATTGTTTGTAAAGTTAAAACCAATATAGCCATTTAAGCATTTAGTGTGAAGTACAAAGAACCAAAACAAACGAAATATCAACTTGATTGCAGAAACTGGAAAAATTACAGACATCTATACATATCCAGTCAATTCTGATGAAAGACTGAAAATATCTTTAAAATACATTATCTGTCTACACATCTCTATGTGTAAAAAGATATGAAATAATCATCTGATTTTGTAACTTCTATTTATACGTTTATAATGTATGTTACCAGGCTTAACTATATTAAATTATAATTTAAAGTATTAACTTTGTATAAAGTTATATATAAGCATAATATACTAGTATAAGTTAAACAGAAAGAACAATGAACATGAAGCCCTTGTCTCAGGGGCTTGGGAGTACATCTTTCAGCCATGCCTCTCCAGGTTGCATTTTGTTACACTCTGTAACAACCACTGTGAAAAAGTTTAAAAGTTTATTTTTTCCACATAAGAGGAATGGTTCAATTAATGAAGCAAGTATTACAGCTGAAATTCTTCTGTGATTTCTCCATACAGGAATGAATGGCTCATTCACAACTCAATCTAAAGATGTCATCTCTCTGGAGACAAACTCTGTAAGCATACAGAATTTTACATACAGACGGTCAAAACTGTACCAACTCTTTACAGAAACATTTTTGAGTTTCTATGTTACTAGCTTGGTTTCTTGCAAAAACACTAATTCACTCAATTTCATTGAAACATTTGCACTATTTCATACTTGATCTGTTCAGCAGAGCCTCCAGATGTTGCATTTGTGATTGCCCATGCAGCTTCCTTCCTCGTCCGAAATTCAGCTGTTTGCAAAATATTTATTAGAGCTGGAAAGATATGGGCATCGATGACTGTCTGCAAAAAAGAAATGACATGTCAAGGTTATAATCAAAATTAGAAATAAATTCCTTGTCCTGAGCCATTTAATGCCTATGCTCAACACCACACATTAAACAATGAAATATTACTTCTCAACAGGCAAAAATCAGTTCACAGCTTTACATTCAAAACCCTAATTATCACCAGTTAGTGTTTATCCCAAAGTAATTCATAAAATGTTCAGACTGAACTATCACTATATCTAACATGCAACTTAATTATACCTTGACAGCAGGAGAATGCCGTATTTCCCTTATTTTCCGGGTAATGAACTACTAAGATCTTTCCCCCTAAACGGGGAAAAAAAAGTTCATAAACCTGTTCATCAAATACTGTATTTTGGCAAGATTAGACAACAGAGAAAAGAAAGAACGTATTGCAAGAACTAAGAACTCCCCAAAATAATATATTCTTTCCTGGTAAAAAGACAAAGCAACAGATGGTTCAGTAATATGGTTAACTGCATAGCCCATCAAATAGATACAAGTCAAATGAGTACTTAATCAGCAGCACAAAGTTTCTAGTAACAACCCCTGGAAAGAACCTTTTGCAATAAAAAAATAAAACTGGTTCAGTTACACACCTACCACAAAGATCTGAAACACTTTCTTTCATAAGGGTAACTGAAAGAAACAAGAGCCTAGGGTTGCATTTTTAAATCAACCATTTAATAAGGACATTATCACTGAACTGGTAACAACAAACTCAGACAAATAAATCCTTTGCAAGGAGCTCTACAGACAGAAACAGACCACATCCAGCATAAAGTTACAGGCAATTCACTGGCTGGACAATTACCCAGTGAAAAAAAAAACAACCTGTTGACATTTCTTTTATCCTTCCTGTTTATCTGGGCAGCCAAGCTGCATGAATTCGTAAATCCATACTGTGCATTAGTTTTATCAACAGCCTCTTTTACCACAGAATCTGCAATTCCATAAAGGCGATTTGTGGCCCTCAACTAAAAAGAGTGTACGAATTTAAAAGCTATCACAAAATAAAACTCAACAGGAATTGGAAAAGAAAAAACCTTTTCTTACATTTTTCTGCTTTCTAGCATTGAGAGGTTTCATATTTGCATTAGATTGAGGGGAAACGTTCACTAAGAGTGACAAGATTCAACATGAATCCTTTTATAATTTTCTGCATCGCTTAGAGGTACAGGGCAGCATAGCCAAACTTCACCCTCCCAAAGGAGAGCAACTTAAATAAATAGCAATAGTGGAATATAAGAAACCCAACACTGGGGTTCAATAACTCTCAGGTATGTCTCTTGGCTTCACTGATCATAATGCAACTTTTCTGGAGTCTAGGGCAACATATAGGCTCTCTATAGGTACCTCAAGGGAGGCTGTAGCGAGGTGGGGGTTGGCCTGTTCTCCCACGTGCCTGGTGACAGGACGAGGGGGAATGGGCTTAAGTTGCGCCAGGGGAGTTTTAGGTTAGATGTTAGGAAGAACTTCTTCACTGAAAGGGTTGTGAGGCACTGGAACAGGCTGCCCAGGGAAGTGGTGGAGTCACCATCCCTGGAAGTCTTCAAAAGACGTTTAGATGTGGAGCTTAGGGATATGGTTTAGTGGGGACTGCTAGCGTTAGGTCAGAGGTTGGACTCGATGATCTTGAGGTCTCTTCCAACCTAGAAATTCTGTGATTCTGTGATATTTTGAAGGAACACATGTACAACTGCAAAGATTGGTACAATAATATTTTAAGAAACCCCTTGTCTTTGCTGCACTTTTTGAAAAGTATCACCTCTTAAGTCCCTCTTCCCAAATGAGAATTTTTACAAGAGGATTATTTACTTATAAAGCATCTTCTCAGAACAAGCTTCTTTAGTAATCAGAGAAAGTTACACAGTAGCACCCAACTAAATCAGCACATCTTAGCCATCAGACCGCAAGTATTTTAACTTTGATCACCAAAAGAAAAATATACCTTAAAATATTTCAATTTAGACCTGTAGGAGGTGAATAGTAGGGAGAATTCAAGAACAAGGGGTACTAGCAATGGGACAGTAACAAGTGGGAAGAATCACAGAAGATCTTAATTCTTTTCCTCCAGGCTTAAAAATTTTGATCTTTTCAATGAAAAGCCTGGTGGATAAAAGCACTCTCCTCAGAGTGGCAAAATATGCCTTTGAACTTTTTCAGAAGGAAATGAATCCAGAAGTCTTGGGTGAATGATCAAATTTCTAAGCTATTGCATAAATGATTACAGGCACCTTGTTCACTTCCCTGCTGTACCACAAATTCAGCCATCCTTACCCAAGAACATGCTAAAAGACCACAACGATTACTACAGCCTTTGGTAAGGTACTTCATGCAAGGAGACTGGCTTGAGAGAAGACCAGCTGTCATTAGACTTTTAACTTTCCCACTGCTTGACATGCGTTAAGTGCTGTCACCACCTCACTCCTGAACGAGTCCCAGTTCAGGAGTGAGTCCCAGCATTTAACTACCCCTCTATAGTACAGCACAGTTTTTCAACTAGCAGTCTATTGACAGTTGAAAATCACAGGCCTTGTATTTGTAAAATAAACATTAACTAGATCAGAAAATAGCTTGCTTTGAACTTAATATCTTCACTGAACTTTGCAAGTTCAGTTAAGCTCCAGTGGGGAGAAAACAATAAAACATAATAAAGAGAACAATAAAACGTTGAAGAAAAAGTGCTAGCAGCACTTTTTATTTTAAACTCCATGTTTACAGCCTTTCTTACAGTGATTATTCTTGAAATCAAACTAGACTACACATGGACTCCTAGCTCTGACATCTTACGTTAGAATAATTACTATAGAAATAAGTCATGTGTTCCTTTCTATTAAATTTACTTGCACAATAAAATAGTAAGCCACTGAAACAGATTGCTGCTGTGTTTTGTTTTGTTTTTCCCCTTGAAGAAAAGCAAACTTGAGGCAGAGCAACACCCTAAAGGACTGTGGTAAGGTGAGATCCTAGAAGTGATGATTTAAATATTGATTTGAATGATTTTATTTTTTTTTAACCTTATTACCACAGTATGGGCATCTGACTTGTAAATGTGCTGAAAACTCAAGTAATGTGGTGAATATAAAGAATGTTCAAGATTATATCTTTCAAATAAAATGAACACTGTTAAGGGATTTCAGTTTAATAACTTTAAAAAAAAATGATAAAAGTAAAAGATGAAAAAATTTCAAGGTGTAAACTAAAGACTGACATACGAACATCTCGCTCTGCCAGCTGTTCGAGTGTTCTGCTATTCCCTGAAAAATTATAGGTGCCTTGGCCATTCATGTGGGCAAATGTCTCATACTAGCTATAATGTAAAAGATATTAAAACATTCTTTCTGAGCAGCTGATGTACGGTAACTTTCTTATTTATCTATGCCTTCTAAAGGTGACTGAAATTTTTAAAGGAGTCTGATGACAGCATGCTAACGGTAACAATTTTAAAGAAACACTCCAAGAACCATGTCATTTTTAGCAGTTCACATAGATTTTTCAATCCAAATCACTGTTACAATCACATGTAAAAAAAATATTTTAACATCCTGCTCCGACAGCAATCAAAAGCAGATGCACATGAAAATGTGAACTCTTGGTGTATTTTAAGTTTTTAAATTCAGTTACAGCAGCGAGTTTTAGTTTGACTACACCTGTAGGGAAAGATATGTGCTCATTTGTGCAGCACATACTTATTACTGTGCTGTCTCTGCCTTTGATGATCTTGCTCAAAAGCGAAGAATAATTCTTCCTCTTCTTCTTCTTTCTTCAAAGAAAAATTCATCTTCCCAGATGCTGTTCATGTTTCTACAGC
Organism: Netta rufina; assembly: GCF_964035555.1. Classification (NCBI taxonomy): domain Eukaryota; kingdom Metazoa; phylum Chordata; class Aves; order Anseriformes; family Anatidae; genus Netta; species Netta rufina. The sequence continues at coordinate 124,497,345 of NC_140123.1, forward strand.
ATTCTCTATGTTTCTCTACCTGTCCCTTAATCTATACAGTTGCACCTCATATAAAATCAAGTTGACATTTTATGGTTCTCCTTACCACCAGTTTCATTTCCCATCATGTCCTCTGAAAACTGATGTATGTTCGGGGCAACACTGAAGATCTATACCAGAACCAGAATAACTTTTTGTTTGCTTGTTCTTTTTATCCCTTTTCTTAAGATTTTAAATATTTATGTTGATTTTAGGCTGCTACTGGGCACTGTAGTAGCATTTTCAAAAATGTTATAAATTGGTTTTATGCCCAAGAGCTAATGCAGAGCCCATCCTTTTAAAAATGAAACTAACACCAAAATTTATGCCCAATTGCATCCCTTCATGTTTGTTGGAACTGAACTCTGTTTTGACTTATCATTGAGTCTTTCTGAAAATCAAACTGAATTTGAATCAAAAACTGAATTTTCAAATTTAATTTGAAATTGAATTGTAATACCCAGTCCTTTAGCAAATCTGGCCCTCGCTTTTGAAGTATTTTTTTTGTTTGTTTTAAAACAGATGGCATTCCTGCAGCTCTGACGCTCCAAGAGGGTTGTCTGTCTCTTCGAAGCACTTCATCCTTTTTATTTCTTTTAATCAAGCTTATTCACTTCATAATATTTGATTTTAAAGAGCTGAGACAGATGAAAACGAATGTTCAGAATTTTATTACATCACCATGCATGCTGAATCTAACTACAATATAGTCATGGTTAGGGAGCAGCTCTTCAGCAGCAGTGTATTAAATCAGTACATGAACTGGCCAATACCAAATTAATTTGCTCCTCTTCTTTGGGTTCCAACAAATAAATCACTTATGGTATGCAAAAACACACATATAGTGTACAAGTGTCTACACATGAATCACCACATGCCTGTGATAGCAACAAAGTCTTACACTGTGATTGTGTTCTGCTCCTGCAAGCTCTCTCATTACCTTTAGCAACTCAAGATTACAGTCACCACCGTATCTGGAAGCTGTGAGTATTCCTACTACTACATTCTCCTCCTCCAGGCTGGGAATTTTAGTTCACAGGGGTTTCTCTGTAACTTGTGATCCAGTTATGCTGTTTACAGATTCAATTTACAACTGCTTTCTAAATGACCTAGCAAATATTTGTAAGGCAAAGCCACTTCAGATGATGGCGTATGAGTACAAACCTGCTGCCATATGAGTCAAGAAGGAAGCACTTCAGATCTCATTTCTAATGGGCTTACGTTGTTGACACTGACACTAAATCCATATACTCCAAGCTGTGTATAAAGTAAACTTTATACTAGTTTACACAGGTTGCTATTGCTCTCAGGAAGAACCTGCACTATAATGAACAGCACTGTGTTAAGCTGTCTCCAGATTTTAGGGTCTGCCCTCCAAAAAATATAGTAATATGTACTGATGAGGTTTTCGGACAGAAAAAAAAAAATCAAAGGTATCCTAGCTGTGCTACCCTCAATATGGCGTGATGTACGGATGCACCACATGTGGAAGCCTAACAACAGTTTTACTTAAACACAAACTTAAACCTCAAAATCACTCATCTGACTTTTGCTGGTCCACAGACAAAGAAACATGACATTTACAGCAACACCATACTTTGCTCCTATTTGAGAGGCTTTTTAAAGCTCTGCCACCACAAACAGCATATGAGGATTTGAGACCATCTGTGCAAACTAAGGCATGAACCAAACACATTTTATACTTAAATAATTTGATAGTTTGCCTGTGTAAACTGCAACTCTGCATGTGAACTGTGGTATTCTTTTCCCACGTCCTCAGCCTTACTCTGGCCTTTTTGGAGAAGACCTAACAATTCTCAGCTTGTATCTTTACCCAGTTTGTAAAAATGCATTTCATTCTAGAGTTTCTAGAACTGATAGGCAATGTAGCATTTGCTACACTTGCTTATAGCACATTTCATCAAGGATAGGAAACCCTAAAGAAGAAATGAACGGCACAGATCCTGTTGCTACCACATGTAGCCGTATTCAGGTTTCCAGATGTTCTTGTGAGAATTTAAGGTATATCAGAAAAGAAGTGATAAGTTTCTTAACCTGTCAACAGGAGAGAACTCCTATGATGTCTTCACTGTCAGATATGGAAGATTGTATCTGGTGTACTGCCTTTCATAGCTTTTCAACAGGTTGCGTTTTCTGAGGCATCTGATAGCCTTTCATACCCTTCAGAAGGGTCGACAGTCAGGATTTAGCTTCAGTTGTGCAGTTCTCCTTCTGATTCCCAGGAAGATGTAGTTCCCCTTCTCCCTGACTGGGGAAGCTATCCACTGAAGTACAGCAAAGCTGTATACAAACTAGGAAATTAACAAACAAAAACTATACTTAGTGACAATCATGACTGCATCAGGATATACACATCCATCCCAAACCTTAAAAGCACAGAAATAAAGAGGGGAAAGACTGCTGTATTCCATCACTTTTCCATTGCCTAAACACTGTTGATAACACACTCTGAAAGGCTTTCACTTCCACATTTGGTGGGGGAAAAACAAAAAAACACTCCTGTGTTTTAAACATTAGATACAAACAAAGTTCAGCCCACATTTCATGCATGTTAACTTACATTGCTTACCAGTAGGAAGAGTTTACTTGATTGTGTTTGAGTGCGAATCTAACAGTGATAGGCTCCTGTCTTATCTTTTAGAAATGGCAGTGAAAGCCTTTGGAGTGTGCTAACAACATTATAGGCAGTATGAAAGTGGAAATGAATATAGAAGTCCTTCCCTCTAACTTTATATTTCTATACTTCTGAGTGGGTGGATGGAGGAAGTGTAACCCAATGCAATCTTAAACAACACTAAATATAGCTCTGTCTGTTAATATTGGTTGGGTAAATATGCATTAGATTTATTGAAATATTTCATTTTCTTCTTGGAGCGCTGAAGCAATGCTTAGATTATGGTTTGAGCACTACCCAGAACTTCCATGGTATTCAAACATCCTGATGGCTCTGGAGCAACAACCCACTCATTAGATCAGCTTGTAACTTGTAATAATGTACTTACTATGCAAAGCAGATATTTAACTTTTAGGAAATACATTACCATGGAGTGATTTTTTTTTTTACTTGATTTCTGGCTAAAGATTGTGCGCGGTCAAAATCCAGTTAATACAGCACAGACTGGAATAGATCTGGTTACAGTCTGTAATCTGCAGTAGGAACTACTGAGCAATTTGGAAGGTCTGGGGAGGAAGGAAAATAAATGACTTAGTTCAGAGCTGCATCTAGTATTTAGAATTCCTTCTGTAATGAAGGGCAATTCTCAAGAACTGACATTTTAATTCACTGCGATGTTTGACGTTACCTTTAAAGTTCATTTCTGCAGAGTAAAAAATGCAACATGGATGAAATAGGTCCATCCATGCACTTAGTAAATTGGATATTCTTCACAGATGGGAATTATCCCTTGTCCCCTCAGCTAGTGAAAACAAAACAGGCTTCTACTCTCTATGCTACATTTTAGCATAGGACCATGTTCAAGAAGAACTTTACCAAAAGCATAGTCCAACTTCGGAAACTATTTTGAAGCATTTTTCAGCTCAAGCATTTACAATGATTGGCATGGAGTAGGAGTTATCTGAAAGAATAGCTCAAAGAAGGAAGTTTGTGAGAAAAGCAGACGTATCCGCTCCAGAATTGAAAGGAGGTTTTATTACACCTTGAATCTCACATGACAAAATCTATAGTCAGAGTAGACTCTAAAGAATTGGAGCTTTTCTGGAACCATTTTATACATCTGTGATGCGACTTGCAGCATCTGATAATCACTGCAATTACACTTGCAATTGATAATAATTATTTCTAAGAAACAGCAGCTTCAAGATCTCCAATCAAACAGGTTGCAAACATTTTCAAGCATCCTTTACTTCACAACTTCACTCTAACAAGCCTCTTTCTTCAGTTCCAAAAACCTAAGCCTCATGATGGATGTGATTTGCAAAATGTCCCAATTACCCAGATAGTTAACACCTGCTCCAGATAAGAAGCACTGTGTGTTTTTTTAAATCTCAGTTTTACAGCTGACAATATAGATTGTATTGGTAATGCACTTGGGAGAGTCAGTATTTCGCTACATAGCACGTGTGTGCTTAGAGTTCAGAAGTAGCTCAATTGCTCTGAATTGGTCCTAGGGGATTCTTGAATGAGGAACTACAACTTTCACTTTTGAGAATTTTCTTCTCTTTTTTTTTTTTTTTTTTTGAATTGAATGCAAACATTCATTGAAAAACAGGCTTCCAACTTCACTTGTGACGTAGCCAAAGGCAGGCTATACTTAAAGCTGAATTCCTTTAAATCCAAATGCATTTTGGTGATGTGATAGACTCTGTATTTTCTTCCTGACACAAGAATACCGAGAAAGAGCTTCTTCCCAGACAACAATAACTATTTTTCTTTGCAAAGCAAAAGGGTTCTTCTGTACTTGTAAAGGACCACCAGCTAAAATTTAAGGTGCAATATTAATGGCTAATAGCATTAATTTCCTCATCTTTGCCTTCCCCACCTCCTTTTCCCAAGGCATAAGCCAATTCTATTCTGTTCTCAGTAGAAAGAGGTCTCACCTAAACTGGTGATGAGGCATTTTGAAACCTTTACAAACTACTGAACACACGCAATTTTGTTTAGCTAGACCACCTAACAAATTTGTTTAGCTAGACTAGGCAAATTTTGTTAACTTTAACAAAAGAAATATTATATTGTCACTTTTTTTCAAATAAAGTTGAGACAGCAACTGAAGTCTCAGAGGTTTGTGAAGGGTATAGTTAAGATTCCACCTACACCTTTATCTGAGCAGTGCGTATCAGGTGTAGGAATAGTGTCTGTCCTTGTTAGCACAATAACTCCTTCACTTGAACAGGATGATGTGATAAATTGAATACTTACGTAGAAGGCACAAAAGCAAGTGGATTATCGAAATAGCTTCTAGGTGTACTAGAACAAATTACCTCTAGAACTCTTCACAATTATATCTTCAGTAGATCACGAATATGAAAACAAAGATCCTGAGGTTTTGAAAAAATGCTCTAATAACGAACTTCACTTTCTATTGCCATTTTAGATACTTGTTTCTTTATGGAATTACTTTATTTCTGATTTTCTCAAGATCATCTTTTTCATAGTTTGCAACACTCCTACATGGTTCTGTATCTTAAAGGACTTCTAACAGAGTTGGGAAATACGAAATTAAATAAATGTGCTGGGCTGGACTGTTCCACAGAACTCTTAGGCTTAAAACTCTTAGGCTCCCCAGAGCCTCTTAAGCTTCCTGGGAAAAGCAAGAATAGCCTACTAGATAGAAAGAAGTATGAGCAATATTTTCTAAGGTAGTAACAGTATGGATAAGGCAGCCAAAAGATCCTTCACTGCAAGAAAAGCAAAGGCAAAAACATTTTTACCTTATTACAAGTGGTAGTAACTACCTTCTCAGCACTGCTAATTGTACAGCAATTAGAATTGCTGATACAAGAAAAAACAGGGATGCCGTTGCTGATTTTATACAGTGCTTTATCTTATATATTCACCTAGTCCACAGATCTAATATGCAAGCGACAACAAAGCTAGAACTGAAATTCTTGGAGCTCTCCCAACATTAGATCAAGTGACCAAATCCTTCTGAATCTGACAAAAAAACATGATCTTCAGTGGAAAGAGTAAAATCTTGACTGAGAAATGTAAACACAGCTGTAAGAGGTTTGTTTGCTCTCAGTTCCATCTTAGTCACATCCTTGCATCAAATGAAAAAGACGTAGCTTTTCAGCTCATAAGTTTTATTTTCTTGCCTACTTATTTTCTAAGATGAGTACCTCTTAAGTTAGATAAATATTCACACTTAATTACAGAAAGTTTAGCAGACTCTTATCTTCCTGAAAAGTCTCATCTTCATTTCCTATTTTTTTCTGAAAGGTAGATGAAGACCTCTTCAAGATGTTACGACTTTATGTTGCCCCTTCAGCAGATGAATATTGTTTGTAAGGTAGAAGGCTTAACTAAACTGCTGCAAAAACCACCTGCAAAGCACATATCAGGGCTTCATCAGGGAAAACAATGCAGCTTTTTTCACAATCTCGTGCAAGATTTCTGCAAAAAGAATTCCATCCCTTTGGTGAAGAAGCTTGACCACTTCATGCTAATTCTGATGATACAGAATGAATAATCAAGAGCCATCAGATATAAGAATAACAAGTGTTAGACTGCCTTCTAAGGAAAAGGATATGACAAAAATATCTCTCAGTCACTTCTGCCAACGTAATATGGACTTGGATTGCTTTCTGCCTGGTTACTACACAGTGACAAAAATATTTCCAAAGTGTAATATTTCTGCTATTCTTTTCTATTCCTCAAAGACTAGATGCCTTCAATTGGACTTCCACACACCCTCTGCAATCCCTGAGAATACTCTCTATATCCTGTGAGGGAGAAGAGCACTGAGAAATGGAACTTCAGAAAAATTAAGTTTGATTTATGCAAGGAACCTTCATTCAACCAGCTTGATGGGAACCTAGTACATTTATCAGATGCAGCCTGGTTTCACTACAATCTTGTTTTTCCATCAGTTCAAAGAATCATAGAATCATTCAGGCTGGAAAAGACCTCTAAGATCATCTAGTCCAACTTTTAACCTAGTACTGAGAAGTCCACCATGAAACCATGCTACTAAGTTCTACATCTACACACTTCTTGAAGACCTCCAGGGATGGTGACTCAACCACTTCCCTGGGCAATGCTGGAAAAAAAATAAGGAAAGATGTTCTCCTTGAAAGTCAAACAAAAAATTTCTTAGTATGGCTGTTCTTAAAAACTTCACACCCAGGGAAAACAAAAACATATTGAGCAGTTTCTTCATTTCCTAGTCTAAGAAAAAAAAAGAAAAAAAAAAAAAAAACTGTAGAGGAGATGGTCAATCTCTCACTGGGAGACAAGTCCCAGGACTTCCTCCTGATGGCTGAACCTAAGTCCAGATTCCGAACAAATACGTGGTCTTTTGGAGGCCTTATTGTAAAGATTGACATAAGGGACTGACTGAGACTTTCATTCATTTGTGTGTGCTACCCCTTAACATGACAGGATTACAACATTTGGTACAGCCAGGAAGGACAAACCCCAGAGCAACATGTTAGACATCCTCTACTACTGCTCAGTTTAATAAAAAGCATGTTTTTGATTTGGGTAAGCACAACTGCCAATTTTAGCAATTATAAAAATATATAATTACGACTAAAAGTATTTACAATGTAGTTGGTCCATATCTGGTGGTGAAATCAAGAAACATCTAAAGTTATTTGATTCTCAGTTTGTAGCTTCCTTGTTTCCTATTTGAGGATTCCTATATCATAATTGTCAAAGGCATGAAGCAAATAATTTAAAGCAAGTTTTTCTTGAGCTTAGTCCACTTTTGTCATTCGTTAGCATGACTGTCGCCCCCTCCCCTCCCTCCCATAATCTGTGGACGGTTATGAAATTAAATAATTCTATATTGCATCTGAGGGATGACTGAGGCATTGAAATATTCTAATTATCCCCAAAATCTGTAATATACTTCTGCTTATAAATAATTATATATTCATATAATTGTGTATATACAATGCAAAAAATAGTTTGTGTTGTATATACACAACATAATTTGTATAGTTTGTGTTGTACCACCTGATATGTTCTTTCTAGCCTGCAAGACAAAGATTACCAATCATAGCTGAAAAGGTTACCTGGATCTGGGCTCTGTTTCCAGCTGTTATATTAGATATTGTCCAGCAGGCTTCCTTTTTGATAGATTCTTTAGGGCTGCTTAGCAAATGCAGTAAGCTCTGCAGGGCAGAACAATTCAGAATTACCTGAATACAAAAGAAAAAAAAAAAATCACATCTTAGAGGAATTTTACAACAGAGAATTACATGAAATAAGGAATGTGTTATCTTCAAAAGCTAGAAAGTATATGCCATCGAGATAATTTCCCTAAAAGCTTTAGTTTTTGCTCTATTTTTTAAAATAAATGTTTGCATTTTATATGCAGGAAAGCTAATGAGAAAAACAACTGAGTAGTTCAAATAAGACAACACATCTTCATTATCACCGGAACATACCAAGATACTAACACCATTATGATCAACAAAAATTAGACACCAGTATTTTCCTATATTCTGGTCTTCTGTGCTTCTGCACATCTGGAAGCTCCAGCTACTTCTGTTTCCTACATCAACTGGCACAGCGGAGCAGACAATTGCCAGTGTTGTGCCCAATGACATGAGTGGGCAATTCTTGATGCAAAAAAAAAAAAAAAAGTAAAAAATTGGAACTTCACAGAAGAGAAGGTTGGCTTTTTTAAATGTTAATTAAATTAACATATTCTAAAAGAGTCAAAAATCTGAAGAGCCTACCAAGAAACGCAGTAATTTTGCCTTGTATAGCAAACGCAGGCAGCTTACAAAGACCGTGTGATGCAAAATTTTTTTGAGAAATTCTTCAGCCTGCTTGTGAAGGTGAAAAGGATGAGACAGTCCAGCTAAGTAACGGTGATAATTTCTAATCTTGAAATATGTGGATTCCCTTGCTTATCACTCTCCCCCTTTCCACCCTCTACTACCTCCTCTCAGACTCTTCAGAGATTCCTAAAACTTTCCACATTGTAAATTAAGAATTTTATAAAATAAAAAAAAAAAAAAGAAAGGTTATGGTTTAGGATTTTCTTACAGACATGCTGGGACAAGAGAGGTTTATTTTTTTCTTCATACATGCCATCTTTCAAGCACTGGCAATTATTAATTGTTGGAAGTGAGACATTAGGTAAAAGCAGGCCTGTGCTTTGAGGCTGTACACAAACCTTCTTTAGGCAACTGGTAGAAACGTACTGACTGTTAAAAGCTGGGCTCTTCCTTCTCCCTCCAAGATCTGTTTACATGCAGAGATTTTAGTGTGTTCTGGACCCCTCTTTAGCATGCAACATTGTCTGCATGCAGGATCATCAAGCTATCTTCCTTTAAATATTCTTTAGAATTTTAGGAACACTTACGTATGCTCTTCTTAAAAAAAAAAAAAAAAAAAAACAGCATGCAAAGGAGTTGAAACATTTTTTTGAACTGAACTCTAAGATTTCAGTTTATGAAATGCACTATTTAATTATCTCCATTACACGTGATTTAGTGATCCCTTGGGGTTTTACTTAGAAAAACAACACTATGAAATCACAAAGCACATCTCACGAGCAATCTGCAAAATAGCCACTGAGAAAATACAAAAATGCCAATGCAGTCTAGCTACCCAACAATCGAAGTAACAATAAAAAAACACGTTGACCTCCTCTAGCACTAGTGACAAGATATTCAAACATTATCTTGCTGCTGACTAACTTATCCTTGTCTCTGACCTCACTGTCAGAGAGCAATAAAATTCAAAAGGATACACTTATACAAGCCAAGAAATAAGCACTGAACAAGCCTCAAGGTGAGGAAATTGAATTTTAACTTCAGCATAATTTACATGGAAGAAGCAGTTCAATGCTTTGCATAGGAAATCTCATGCTTTATGCATCTACACTTGACTGAAAGCATCTTTTTCCAGACTCTTCCAATCATCTCACACGTTGAGTTTCTATCACTATCTCCTGGATGTCCATGTCACTTCCTCCACTGCACACACCACCTCATTTGCAGCTACCACCACTTCTTGATCCCACTTCTGTCATCAGCGTTAACAAAGCAGCCCACCACAGCAAGCCTGTTTGAGTAGTACCTCTGAGGCATCAGGTTCCTGGCTCCCAATTTAATCCCAACACAGTGGTGGGAGCCACTGCCTAATACTTCTCCAAGAATGTACCCAGATTGTGTGACATGCTATCCAAAATCTGACCACTCTTTTTTGGTATATTCATCACAGAATACGTTGACACTGTTACTGGTGTCAAACACAACAGGACCTTGATAGCCCCACCATGCTACATCATTCAGCATAAAATTCAGCACAAGAGGAAGACTAGCTTTAAACAAAACAGAAAGGAAAAGAAAAATATCAAAGAGCATTGGACAGCTACATCAGAATCCCAGACACAATTATGTAAGAATTAACAGCAGTTCAGGATTGAAGAGAAAAACCTAAGAAAACTAATACATATTTTGAAACAACTAGTGTCAATGTTTTCACTTTCAAACTTCAAAAGAAACAGGACAACGTGCTTGTGAATAGGTTATATCAGTTTAATCACTACTGAAAAGATGAACAGGGGTACAACACAAGAGAAAGTGAATCCATACCTGGGTCTGGATATCATCTCCTGTGACTATGTTCCCAACAGCTCGTAAGGCAGGAGACACTACTTTGTAGTCGTTGTGCCTAGAATTACCAAAGAAAGACTGAAGTGTTAACCATCCTGAATTATCATCATCTTTACCTCCTCAAGGAAGGAACATGAGCTAGGGGAAAACCTCCTTGCTAAGTCTGACTTAACTCATCACCTGAAACAACACACACTTTGATTTTAAACTAATGGTAACTGTTTCTAGGGTTAGATATCATTTAGCAGCATAAAAATTCAAACATGAGATTAAAAAAATACAAATACCTCAGAATACAGGCATCTTTGGGAAAAAAATCAACTATGTAACATACTTAATGTAGCATGCACAAAGGCAAATAACGAGACAGAGGAATAGAGTCCTCTGTAAACAGTCATTAAACCATATTCTGCCATCATATGCATTCGCCCCTGCACTGCATCTTCCCATCACCATCATTAAAATCAGGACTGGAAGGAAAAACTAAAGACTTTTTTTTTGGAATGAAAACACTTCTTTACAAAAAACATTATCTTACGTAACACATTCTATTCATTAATTCAATGACAGATTTGCTTCAATCTAACAACCCTTAATTGCCTTTTTAATTTACATCATTGAAATCTATTGTTTCTTGGTTTTAGGTAAACGTTACAAAAATGCATCTGTTAGATGGCGGAAAATCTCTCTTAAGAAAGAATAAAACTAGGACAGAAAAAGTTCCATTCTGTTACTCATGAGTGGAGACGGGTAAAATTATAAAACTCAAATCTTGTTTTTTTAGAAAATTATTACATTTCAGGATATATCTAATTATGCTTCCTGTTGAAGCAACCTTGATTTTAGGGAAAGAAGTGAATAATGCATTTGCTTAGAATGAATTTCTTACATTAGCAGTTCCACAAGTCTTCTGCAGACTCCTGCATCAATCACAGCCTGGATTTTATCGTTGGGGCCATCAGACAAATAGGACAAAGCCCAGCAGGCATCAGCTAATACATCTGTATCATTAACAAAGAGCAGCCAGGAAAGCACACTGAGACAAGGTGAAACCTGTAGAACATTAAAAATAGATACGTATGTTACACAATTGAAAGGGCAAGAATATTTATTAATGTCAGTTAATTCTGTACATGGCAATAGAACTATTCACTGGCATCAAAAGAAACATGGCCAGCAGGTCAAAGGAGGTGATTCTCCCCCTCTACTCTGCTCTCATGAGACCCCACCTGTAGTGCTACATTCAGCTCCCAGCATAAGGAGGACATGGAGGTATTAGAACATGTCCAGAGAAGGACCACAAAGATGATCAAGGGTCTGGAGCGGCTGGAGCACCTCTCTTATAAAGACAGGTGGAAGGGGCTGAGGTTGTTCAGCCTGGAGACAAGGCTCTGGGAAGAACACATAGCAACTTTACAGTACCTAAAGGGGATCCTACAGGAAGGCTAGGGATGGACTCTTTATCAGGGATTATAGTGATAAGACAAGAGAGAATGGTTTTAAACTAAAGAAGGGAAGATTTAGATAAGATAATAGGAAGTTTTTCACTATGAGGCCAGAAAAACTGTGGACGTCCCATCCCTGGAAGTGTTTAAGGCTAGGCTGGATGGGGCTTTGAGCAACCTGGTCTAGTAGAAAGTGTCCCTGCCCATAGCAGGGATGATCTTTAAGGTCCCATCCAACTCAAATGGTTGTAATATAGCAAGCTCATGTACTAGGAAAATTGCAGACCTCTGTAGCACTTCTGTGCAGGGCTGTAGCTACACAAATATGGAGGAATGAGTCAGCAGAAAAGCACTATGAAAGTTCTTCAGCCTCTACGGTACAATATCTGGCAACTTTAACTCATAGTTGTCCACTAAGGCATGTCATACTTTGCACTAAAGCAGCCATGTTGCACAGTTTTTTGTTCTACTGTGTAATGGGCATCTCTGATATAGGAACAACAACAAATTCACTAGGAGGCAGCAATATCAAAACAGTGGTGTTGTGAGTATCTGCCAAAAAGACTAAAACCAGTAGTTCGTAAGAAGCCAATACATTGTATCAAAGCAACTCTGAAATGTTTCTGGTATAGTTTAAGCTTCACCACCTTTATTGATTATTTGGACACCACCACCTCACAACATATTTCCTTTCAGATATTTCTTACCTTGGCAAAATCTGGAGGAGGATTTTTTCCTCTGCAGAGATTGGATAGAGCCCATACAGCATTTCGGGTCATGGTGAGACGGTTCTGTTTTGAAAGCAATCTAAAACAAACAAAAATTCCAAGTTTTACTTTTTCAAAATCAAAGCCAGGCAACCCAGGAGGGTCAGCTGCCTGATTCATTCACATGAACTCAGGCTTACATTTTAACTGATGGAAGGGAAAAATACGCTGGATTTTTTTTTTGTATAAAAATGCATCCTGAGGAAAATTATGCTTGATGGCTGGATACTAATCTACATGCCAGACATGTGAATACTAGTATCCTGGCAAGAACAAATACTACTACACTAAAATCATGTTCATTTAACTTTCTAGATATTGACATGGCAGATCAACAGTCAAGAGGCATAGGAATTGTGACAAAATTACTCTATGTGGAAGTATGTGTAGATAGTTTTGAAAAATACTCTTGTTGAACAGTCATTTACGTGTCAGTCTCAGTCAATCAGCTCTACTATAGACTTTTCTTTGTTAAGCTTACTAGTGACTGAGAATAGAACTTAGAGAACACATACAACCACCTTTAAGGTTTCCCAGACGTTTCCAACAGTCACTTATCTCACAGCAACCACAGTTCACAGACTTTCTGTGCATAGTGGTTCCAGTCCCAGCGTAAGTCTTGCCCACTACGTTCTTATAAGACCAAAAATTCTACAGGTCACGCCAAACCAGTACCTTTCTGCAGTTTTTACAGGATGATATTCACATACCATCTGCAGGGTTCACCTTCTGCTCCGTAAGACACAGGAATGCCAACAGTGTGTTGTACTGTAATACTGACATCTTTACGGTATCTGCATACCGAAGTCACCCTCTTATGTTAGGACTTCCACATTGATCGAAGTCGCTCCAGTCTCTGGTACACTGTGCATCCCCTCATCTGAGATCACTCCTGCACAACTATGTCTGTGCAGTTGGTTAATTAAGGCAAACAGTGGGAAGCCTTTAAATGAGGCATTTCCCTGACAGCTTAGAAATTACTAGTCATAGTGTTCTTTGGCCTAGGAGGAATGCACTAAGGCAAGGCCTAATTTTTCCACAACTGTAACAAGTTGTTTTCTTTTTCTGATAGCTATCCTATACCATGCCTATGCCTTTGTGACAACAGGGTAGAACCCCAGAGAAAATTCTGATTAGGCATCAGAACACTGTCCTTTCACCATGCCACAGTCAAATACTGCAACAGGTTGCTCTGTGTGGTTATAGAATCTATGTATGATTTTCCAAATTCAACTACTGTCCTGGTTTTAGCTGGGACAGAATTAAGTTTCTTCTCAGAGACTTGTATGATGCTGTGGTTTAGATTTTTAATGAAAATAGCACCGATAACACACCAATGTTTTCAGTTGTTGCAGAGCAGTGCTTACACATTCAGTGACCATTTGTGCTGCCCTGCCAGCAAGGAGGATGGAGAAGCACAAAAAGCTGGGAGGAGACACAGCCAAACCCAAACTGACCAAGCACGTATTTTGTACCAGATAGAATCATGCTCAGCAATAAAAGCCAGGGTAAAGGGGGGGAGCAACATTTGGAATAATGGCTTTTGTCTTTCCAAGAAACCGTTATTCATGATGAGCCCTCTTTTCCTGGAAGTGGCTAAACACCTGCCTGCTGATGGGTAATGAATGAACTCCCTGTTTTGCCCTGATTGCGTGTGGCTTTTACTTTATGAACTGTCCTTATCTCAACCCATGAGTTCTTACACTTTTACCTTTTGAATTCTCTCCCCCATCCCAGCTGGGGATAGTGAGAGAGCAGCTGCATGACTCCTAACTGCCTGCAGGCTTAAACCATGACTAGTTAAGTGGCTGAGCAACCAAATCTGAGTTCGCCTGCTAAGAGGAGAGGATGTGACTAGATGACTTCCAGAGGTCATTTTAAATTATTCTATAATTCTGTAATAGTCCCAGGCACCCACACACACTGTAGAATAAAATAGCTTCAGTTTAGCCACTCCTAACACATCTCCTTTTAGGTACATTAAAAAAGAAGCCCCCATAAAGAAAACTGATTAGTCCACGACAATAAATAATTGTTTTTCAAGGCAAAGCAAACTTCAGTCTCATCAGGCACTTGAGCAAAATTCTGAAAAACATATTAAAACAGACTTACTGCAGTAAAGGGGGCAGGATATTACAGTCCAGTACATAGTCTCTGCACATAGTACTGTCTCCAGCAATGTTGCCAAGAGCCCATACTGCCTGCAATGAAGAACAGAAGAGTAATTGTTTTTATTTTCACAATTCAACCTACTCAGTATATGTATTAGAGTGGGAGATACTCTGTTCTCACTACTAGACCCTAGACACTGTACAACAGGGGAATGCATTCTGGTTAGGAGTTCCATATATATGCACCCAAGCTCAATATATGATTCAGGAATAATAATGCAGATCTAAGAGGAGTATCGAACCAGTCAACAAGTATGTCTCCAAAGACTCTGCAGGCAGACATAACCTTACTCTACCCACAACATGAGAACTTATCTCCTCAGGCTCAGTAACACACTAATTCTACACATCCCCTGCTTCAGAGCTGGTTCAAAGCACAGGTCAAGCAAGTTTTGATCTACTCAGAGATGTGTACAACAGCTTATATTAGTATTTCCTAAGAAGCCATTAAAGCGTGCTTTGTTTACACAGTCACATTAAGAACGCTGATACCAAGAAAGATGAAAATGATGATTTAGATGCAAGATAAAATACTCAAAAAGTTCAGATGGTCATTGTTATATTTTAAGAGAGCTACAGAAGACAGAACCAGTGTTGGCTATTAGACATATGCAGGATAGAATACAAGGACATCTATTTCCTCCCTTGGGCATCAGTATTACTCTAAGCCCTCATCTTGAGGAATAAGATCAAAAATAAGAGAAAATAGATTTCACGCTTCTTTAGTTATCTGTTATAATATGAAGAGAATGAATGATTTCATTAGATTTACAACATTTGGGTCAAATGGTGCTTTTGATATCACTGTCAACTACTACACAAGAGCTATAACAAAAAAAAAAAAAAAACAGGAAGTAGTCTATACAACTATAAAAGACTTTACAAATTCCATGTGATTTACAGACATTTTGCCACACAAGAAAGCATATGAAACATTTATTCTTTTTTTTTTTTTTTTTTTTTTTTTTTTAAGTAAACAGAGGGCTAAATGTCATATCAAACAGAGACATTTATCTGTTTATTAGGTAAGATCCATGCAAAGTCTATACAGCCACGGGAAATACTTCCAATTGAAGTTGCTGCATATTGAGGACTAAAGCAATCCTGTTTATCACGTGCAACAGCAGCATGTCCTTGATAAATTTCTCTTCAGTTGACAGCTATTTATTTCAGTAAAAAGCAGTGTGTAAACATTTAACTGAACATACCTAGATTCTCCACAAAAAAAAAAAAAAATACATTTTTTCTGTCTCTACTTGAAAAAAAATATTCCTCTAAACAAATAGAATAAGCCCTATTTGTTATCTAAAAGAAATTCTCAGATAATCTAAAATAAACTTAAGTATGTCAGTTGGTTAACTGCATTAAATTTCTATAGTAACAAGTTTTTAAAAGATGGCAAAAAAGAGGTGCGACTTTAAAATACAAGTGACTCCTCTTCCAGCCTAGAAAATTCTCCTCCAGCCACTCTACAGGTCAAAAAACCACTAGCAGATCTCTGTAAAATTAATAAAGCTGAAGCAAAGTAATAAAATGTATATAAAAGAATCTGTATCCGCATTTTGTCAGCTGCTAGATGCAAAATACAAAAACTGTTCCTGTGTACTATAGATAGATAGACTGATAGAAGCCTCCACACTGCAAGTTGTTACAGACTAGGAGACTGTTGTGGAGAAGGATTAGTTTGCTTTGTTCTCCTACTGTTTTTCAGGCTTCTGCTGTCAGCCACAGTCAGAGAGTACCAGGCTATATGGTCCTTTGCTGTGAAATTGTACTGTTACTACTATGCTGGAATGTCCCTCTAAACCTAATCTTCAAAAGAAAGCTTATTTTTCATTCCAATTCTTATTATTTTACAACTGTTGTCACAACAGTTTGTCTGAAATTAAAGTATAATGTTACGTCTGGCAGCCTTGTGGCTCAAGATGGGAGCTACCAGAAAAGAAAAAAAAAAAACCTTAAGAGACAGACCATATGCTAGCTCCGCCAAAGTTTCATTTGTATTATAACTGTAAGCAGCCATGCTCGTTGCTCACTGCAATGCTTGTATTTCTGCAGTGATGAGAAACCCTAGGCAGGAATCAATTTCAGATTTCAGCAGGTTCTATACAACCTTGTCAATCACAGTAAAAGCAGGGAGGGGTGGATTTTGCAATAATCTCCTTGTATTGAACATGTGGGTAACTGTAAAACAATGCAGCCTCCTTGTCTGGACACCCTTACACCCACTGAAAACTGATTTCACTCATCTGTAGACTGCCATTATAGTAGTTTCTACTTCCAGGATTGGATTAAATGGCTATTACTGTTGTCAAGCATCTATTCTGACACTAAATGACAGACTGGTTCTGCAACAGCAAATCTCACATCAGAAAGTCTGGCAAGTGAAGTCCTAAAACTTCTCTACTGTTTTCCTACTCTTGAGTGTGTAGCGCAAATAAGTCTGACTGAATAGTCTGACACCACAGGATTTGGTAACAGAGGATGTTGAAAAAATCTCATGCTAACCTCCAGTAGTTCTGAGTCTTACACTGATACAAAGTATCTTTAGTAAAACTACAGAGTACAGTCCGACAAGGAGAATATCTTTCCTCAAGGCACCATTTCAAGCCTTCAGATAAATGAGGCACATAAATCAAGCTCATTTAAACTCATCTTATCAGACACTGCTACAAACACAAAGCTTCACTGTGGTTTCCACGAAGACATGTGAACACTGACAAGTGTCTTCAGCTTTTCTGTCTGATTAACATTCAATGATTTCCATTGATGCACACTCCTCAAGATGCAAATGGCTTGACTGCCCTAACACTTCTGGCTTCATTCTCAAAATCGCAAATATTTTTATCTTCTCTTCTAGATAGCTGTCAAAGTAAGAGGATATTTAATTCCAGCAAACTTCAGAGTTCATTAAATTTATCAAAATGTCAAGCTTAGCAAAATTAATTTCAGTACTTTCCACTAGCCACATCCAGACTTGAATACTAAAAGAACCCATAATTTTAAGATTTGCAGTCTTTTGAACCACTATCAAGTTGTATACAAACTGAGCAAATGCTCCCTTGACAGTATGGATTTTTGTAGAGCTGTGTAAGTTTTGATTTATTGCTAGTGATCAAGTGTGGTTTTTTGCAAGCCTCCAGTATATTTTACTCTAGTAAAATACTCTTCACTCTTTAGTCAACTCTAGTGGCTTCTCATGCAATGCTGGACAACCCCTATAGTCAGCAACAGTAAAATGCAAGTTTTCTAGAGTAACAGTGAGCTATATGTTGCATTCTGTGAATAAGCTTGCTTTCTGACAACTCTCCACTTCTCACAGAATAGCTGAGGTTGGAAGCAACTTCTGGAAATCATCAGGTCCAACCCCCCTGCCAAGCAGGGTCACCTAGAGCACATTGCACAGGATGGCATCAAGGCGGGTTTTGAGTATCGTCAGAGAAGGAGACTCCACAACCTCTCTGGGCAACCTGTTCCAGAGCTCTGTCACCCTCGCAGCAAAGAATTGTTTTCTCATATTTAGCTGGAACTTTCTGCGTGCCCATTGCCTCTTGTCCTGTTGCTGGGCACCACTGAAAAAGTCTGGCCCAATGCTCTTGACACCATCCCTCTGGATATTTGCACACTTTGGTAAGATCCCCCTCAGCCTTCTCTTCTGCAGGCTAAGCAGGCCCAGCTCTCTCAGCCTGCTCTCACATGACAGACACTCGAGTCCCCTCATCATCTTAGTAGCCTTCTGCTGGACTCGTTTCAGTAGCTCCATGTCCCTCTTGTACTGGGGAGCCCAGAACTGGATACAATACTCCAAGTGTGGCCTCACCAGGGCTGAGCAGAGTGGGAGGATCACCTCCCTTGACCTGCTGGTAATATTCTTCCTAATGCAGCCCAGGATCCCATTGGCCTTCTTGGCCACAAGGGCACACTGCTGGCTCGTGGTCAGCCTGCTGTCCAGCAGGACTCCCAGGTCCTTCTCCACAGAGCTGCTTTCCAGCAGGGCAGCCCCCAGCCTGTACTGGTGCTTGTGGTTATTCCTCCCTAAGTACAGGACTCTGCACTTTACTTTGTTGAACTTCATGAGGCTCTGTTCAACTCTCCAGTCTGTCCTGGTCTCTTTGAACGGCAACACAGCCTCCTGCTGTATCAGCCACTCCTCCCTTTTGTGTCATCAACAAACCTGCTGAGGGTGCACTCTGTTCACTGTCACCTATTCACTGATGAATAAACTGAACAAGACTGGACCCAGCACTGACCCCTGGAGGACACTGCTAGCTACTGGCCCCCAACTAGACTACACCGCAAAGAAAAACCATCTGAGCTCTGCCATCCAGACAGTTCTTGACCCACCTCACTGTCCACTCATCTATCCCACACCTCTTGAGTGTGCCTATGAGGGTGTTATGGGAGACAGTGTTGAAAGCCTTGCTGAAGTCATGGTAGACAACATTCATTGCTCTCCCCAAATCTACCCAGACAGTTGTTCCATCCACAGCAGGATGGATTTCCCTGGTTTCTGAAGGCTCTCAACCACGTATTTCGTTACATGTTTGAATACTGAAACCAAGAGCTAAGCCAACCACCAACTGTGCATGAAGCCTGTGCCTTTCTGTGGAGAAGAAACGTTATGAATCAACACTGTTCACTTTTGGCTGCTGACATGGGGAAACAGATCTAATGCTAGGATGAAAACATTGAAGATTAGCTTACATACAAATGCAATCGGACTAGTGCACACATGGAAGGATACTAGAGGGCCAAGAAATTACTTCTGCTATGCCCCAACAAAGAAAACACATTTCTTTCAGCCCCTAGGCTGATCATACTTATTACTGGAATATGATGAAAATAACTAGAGAAAGTATCTAATTCTCATGCCTCAACTGTTGTTTTGTTGTTATTTTTCCCAATTTTGATTATTAAGACCTAGTTAGTAGGGCTGCTGATGTATAAGCCAGAGAACAGATCTTGGATACCAGACTCACAGGTCAACTCTGCCAAACAGTGGTTATTGAAAGAAGTGATACAACTAGAAATGGAAAAATATTGAGGGAAAAACAAACCGGTTGCTTTAGCAGAAAACACATACATTCCCAAAGGATAGTAGGGCAGCTGAGCATGTTCCTGCCACCAGCTACCCTTCAGGTGCAAAGCAGAATGACAAATCTGTCACTGAAAGACGATCTCAAGAACCTCAGACATGGAGCATAATGCTTTGTACGGTTTTTGAAGGAAATGCTACGTTCATCAAGGGAACCCAAGCTGACAACTGGGTTTTACATATGCCTGCAGTAAAGGACTTTCAGGATCGAACTGCAGTTAAGACTGCACTGAAACTACATCAACCTTAAAAGCATGCCTAAAGGGCTTTGATGAAGTCCTTAAATACTAATAACTTCAGGCTGGCATCTCTAAATTTCTAAATGCATTTTGAAGGAAAAATAAATTGTGAGAAGTAGAAGAAGGTTAGGAGATATGCAATTGACTAAATATCAAAAAAAACAGCATACTAAAAATGGAGAGGGGGTGAAAAGGGATAAGGGTGGGGGGAAAGGAGAGAGAGAGAGAAAGATGTAGTCAAGAAGTTTTTATAAATAATGGAGATGAAGCATGTGCAATAAAACTGTTTTCTTTGGAAGGAAAATAGTTTGACCACTAATTAAGGGGAATGTCCAAGAAAGGCTGTTATACAACCTGAACAAGGAAATCCAAGAGTTTAAAGGATGGTAGAGTAATTAAATGTCAGCCTACATAGCTTAATGGGAAACAGATCTTGTAAAAAGATACAAGCTACGATTTCATTAAAATACATATTGTTTAATAAATAAAGTTATACGGATCCCTCACTGACTTCTGTAAGACCAACCATTTAGTATCACACCAAACTCTGACACTAGCATATGCAAAAACAGTGCAATACATTAGATCTGGCCTACAAATATGAAAAGACTGCTGAAAGAATCATGATTAGGTAAGGTGAACTGGTATGTTTTTCTGAACAACTGCTAAGGGAAGTTTCAAATAAAAGAAAAATTCAATGGTGTGAGCCTATTGATGACAAAATCAGTTGATAACGATTAGCCATTAAGACAAATTAAATCACAAAATGAGTTATTTTCAATTTATACTATGATACATATTCAAAACAGTATTACTACTTAGATTTCCTTCTACAGAATTACTATATCACTTAGTGTAAAGAATGATTTACTAAACACAGCCTTCAATATTAATTTTTCTCTTCCTACTTTACTGTATGGCTGTATGCATGACTTCTGGCTTGCATGCCCTAAACACAGTTTTATTCTCTGTGTTTTCCTATAAGTCTATAGTTTGTTGCAAGAGTGGATTGCAAAATAATCATCTGCACAGTTCTCCTGTGAGACAATATAAGAATCACGGGATGATTACAGGGGAGAGAATTATGGCCAAAATGGTCAATCCTTCAATTTTGGAAATCTAGCCTGAGATATCCAGAACCAGATCCATTCAAAAAAAAAAAAAAAAAAAAAAATCTAATTGCAAAAGTCACTTGCAAATGTGCCAAGTTACACGTAACTACAAAAAGAAATTAAATATTTTACACAGAGCACTCAAAAAAGATATAACTAGTATCCACTCACTGGAAACTTTTTCAGCATTAGACACTATGTGGCAGATACATTTATCTCAGAAATCTGATCTGCAACCTCCTTAATCATAAGAATCTCTGCCTTTTTCCATCTACTACAATGTGTTCTAACTTTAACAAAAAGTGCACAATGTAACAATTAAAAGCTTCCTTTACTACTCACTGATCTGTAACTAGGGCAATGATCCATACACATGCAAAATGAGATGTAAGTTATTAAGAAAAACAGTGTGCAGTTGTGTACTTAGCGCTCTTCTGTAATGCAGAAGTACAAGAGCTAACATGTATATGCCTAATGCCTTTATTTTTTATTTTATTATATGTTACAGTGAAGGATTCTTTTTTCTTTTTAAAAGCTGTCAGAAAGAGCAGGGTTTTGTTTTTTTTTCTAAGCTGACCTGAATTAAACCAAAAGTCGGCAGTTAAGCAGGGCTGCAACCTCTACACCTGCAGCACAGAAATCCATTATGAAAAGGTGTAGGTAACATTGCAGCATTAGCTTCTCTAGCAGTTCACTACAAAAAGCAATTTTGTACTGGTAGTCAGAGACTTACTGATGACAGACAGATCGTGGACTCAACACCTGAACTGTGCAGAATAATATTTTCCAGTAGCTATAACTGATTCTGCCTGCAATCTGAACTTTAATATATCAGTTTATTAGAGTCAGAGAGGAACTTAACTGTGACCCCCCCAAGTTCTTCTGTTAATTCACACACATCTGAAGGCTGAAAGCTGCACAACTCATTCTAAAGCAGGTTGGATCTTCCCACATGCTCTCTGAACATCAGCAAGGATGACACTAACAACCTAATAAAAAGTTAGCTCTTACACAAGAGACCATTAGAAGTAAAAAATGTAGTAGCCCTTATTACACTCAGTGCACCAACCATTCTGCAGGAACAGCACTTTACAAGTGATGGCTGAATTTGTAAAGTAATGCCACCCCCCTAAAAACAGGCTCTAAAAATTAGTTTTTCTATCATATAGCTAAGTCTGCACTGATTTTCACACAGGCAGAATATGGCATCTCTACCATTTCAGGAAGCTCCCCATCACATTTCTAGTTTCTGAAAAAAAAAAAAAAAAGAAAAAAAAAAAGGTGTTTCCTCAAAGAAAGATTAAAAAATGACAAAAAATACTTATTACCTTGAACATAATTTTCTGGGGCAACCAAACTTTCTTTAAACACCTTTGCCAAAATTATTCAGCCTGAGACAGGCCATTGCCAACTGAAAGTTACAGAGTGGAAAGCTACAAGCAGCTGGAAAAACGTGTCTGTCTTGTGTAAAATGTTAGGCAACCTTAAGTACAGGTGGCACACTCTGTGCCAGCTGTAAGATAGAACAGCAAGTTACACAAAGCGATCCAATACTTATGAGTTGGACTCTTCCAATCATGCATCTCAATACAGCCAAATGCAAGGTCAGACATCTAGGAAGAGAGAATAGAGGGCACACTTACAGGATGGAGAACTGAGCCCTGGAAGTCAGTGACTCTGCAAAGAACAATGGATCACACTGGATAATCAGCTTAACCTGAGCTCACAGCAAGCCTCTGTGGCAAAAGAGCCCTCAAAGATATCTTGGATATTTACGCAGGGAAGAATCAAGTCGAAGTTAATATTAGGTACCACCTCTGCAAACAGCATTGATGGAGCAACACTACTTGGAATAACCAGTGCTCGTTATTTCACCACCGCAAAAAGATACTGAAACAAAGAAATGTTCAGAAAAGGATCACACACACACACACAAAAAAAATATCCTTAATAAGAATTCAGATTTTAATTTCATTTGCCCAAGAAAAGCTTAAACTATCATCTATTATAAGCTATAGGAAAGAAAACAGAGCAAACACCTGGACCCAAAGCTAGACAAATTTATAGAGATATATATGTAAAAGCTACAATTATGAATTGCTGAAAATATGTTCTTCAATATGATTAATATTTCACCATCTTAAATACTTAAAGCAAGATTAGATGTCTTTTAAAAATCCTACATAGTTCAAACATGAGTTATGGCCCTCAAGTGGAAATTACTTAGTCAAGTGTTTGGTCTGTGCTTTATACTGACCCCTTTGGGCCTTAAAGGATATTAATCTAATTTGTAAGGAAGGCATTCAAACTGAATTTATGGATAAAGATCACATCTATTCTTTCACGTCAGCCCGATTCCCACAGTAAAAACCATCAGCTTAGTAAACTACATTACTTCACCACCTTTTTCTGACAACATCCAACAGACCTACAGCATGCTTAATTACACTTTTGACTCCTTTTCCTACATTTCATGAGAACCGATTCCCGTAATGTTTTATCTTCAGGAGTAATACACGTATCTTTCCAACTCTAAAGTGATTTTTAAACAAGGTTTCTTGAATTCCTCAGTAAGCTGAAAAACATTGACTCGGTAGAGATCAAAACGCATTACCACATTGGCTGTAGTTAAACATATTTCCAGAAAAACAAAAAAGTAACACTTGCATCTTAAACTCAGGCTAGGTAGAAACAGACTCTTGTGCAAAACTGCCAAACAATATACTTTCCTCTAAAGCAACAGGCCTTTTATTAGTCTTGTACACCTCTTTGTTAAAAAAAAAAAAAAAAAATTCTTAATCTCTACCTGTTCCTGTACATCTTCAAACTCAGAACTAAGCAGCTCTATGAAGATGGGGACGGCTCCTGCTTGGATCACTATTCGAGTTTGAAGGGAATTTCCCGAGGCAATATTTGTCAACACCCATGCAGCTTCAAACTGGAAAACAAAGTACAGAGAAAGTTTACTGGGACCCTTCCGTGCCACACCAAAAACTAACACTGTGTTGCTTTGTTTTTTGTTTGTTTTTACTGGATATTCCATTGACAATACAGTAGAAGCCTGTAGCACAAAGACTCAAACAGTTTCATGTTCACTAGCATAGAAGAGTTTCCACATTCAATCCATCATACAAACAGCATGTGGGGAAAAATACTTCGGATACATGCTTTTAGTTACTGTCTACATATTCCTTAGAAATAGCTAGCAGACCTTCAGAATTCTGCTGGTCTTAATTTGAAAAGTAACTCCTATAATTTATATCTTTATTTTGTAAGAAACGAAAAAAAGGAAAAGTCCTTTTTGCATATTTCCACATACCAAAATTTGGATATTGCATGGCATTAACAAAGTGTTGGCTTATGCCTTTTCAAAGAATATCGCATTAACCATGCCTTTTGAAAGAACACTGATTCAACTTACATATTGTATTTAGCAGTTAACTATTAATACTTTCTTTCATTAGAGGATCAATTTCCTCCCATTTTATACTAGTCCAGAAGAAACATTACTTACCAGAAAAAATGGAGAGCTAGGAAAAAGACAAAGTTTCAAGAAGTAGGTCCAAAACAAATTAACCACCATTGTAGCAGACACAATTTAGTTTTTCAAACCAAAGCAAGCAAGTTGCAGGGTTTCTATGTTTATATTTTAATTTTAACCTTTTTAGAATTTAATGAAAAATTTAAGTCATAATTCTGAAATTTAAAACGGTTTTCAGTTGGTACAAAAGGTTAACAATACAGTTTAGTTTAATAGCTTTTCCTTCTTTGAGGCCACATTTCAAACGATTTTTGTTACACAAGAAAGTCAGTGTAAACATTCCATATTAGTCACCACACAACATAACTCAAGACTTCTTTCTCCTGTCCCTATCAGAGGCCTAGAAATGGAATTTGTCTTGAAGAAACCCTCAATATAAAATAGCTGTGTTATCCTTGTGAAGAACAAGAGAAGTATAGCTCATTAAGCAAAGTACTGACATTTTCTACTTGATTTACATCACCAAATGTCTTCATAATACAGAAAGATAGATATATTCGTATACCTGTAATGTACAGTTTTCTTTCCGTTTGAGGAACTCCACAAACCTTGCCACCACTCCTGGCGTGCTTATGACTTCGTCTATTGGGGGATTTGGTTCTATTTAAAATAAAATGCAAAGTTAAATATATTCATTTCTTTGCTGGGGATTTCCCAAATTACTGCATCAAAATATCAAACAGCATGTTGACTGTTCTTTCCTGAATGTTAGTTTTCTGTAACACCGCCTTGCCTATATTAAAAGGCAATAGATTCATAACTATCACCTAAGGAAGTCTCCAGCTTGAATTCTGAAGTAATAAGGTAACACAATTCAAAACAGTAATGCATTCAGTAATGTAAGCACATGAACTTTTCAGCAGCAGATCTGCAACGTCACTTTGGCACACACATGCAGAGCTCAACTTCTTAAAAAAAAAAAAAAAAAAAAAAAAAAAAAAGGCGGCATATGCAAGCCATAGAGACACTGCCCACAACACTTTAACTTACACTACAGATCAGAGATCACATCTGCATCACTTAATAGTTTTAAAGATTTCAAGAGCAAAAGCAACTATTAAATACATCTAGTTAGCATTTTGGAAAACAACACTGTTTGGATGAAATTCTTCATCCAGACATTACTGTATGAAACAATCTTAATTGCTATCAAAGTCAAAATATATGCCGTGGACTGTTTTACATTTTTCTGCAAGTAATTTCAGCCCTTACCTTTAGAAAGAAGTTTTCGGAATTTCTGAGTGGCTGAAAGCTGCTGTTCTGGACTATTGGAGAAAATCATTTCAATCATATCAGCCGTAATGACAGCACTCTACAATTCAGGTGGGGGAGAGAATGAAAGCAACAAAGAGAAAAAGAAAATTGGGGATTAGTGAAGGAAAGGTTAGAATATTTGCTAAAATGGTAACAAGTTTCTCTCTTATTGAGCAAATACCTAGATAAGAACCAGTATGGACAATAAATGAGTCATCATACATGTGCAGCTACCATAACTAGAAACACTTCCAAGTAGTCTTTCTTCCTGGAAGCCCAGATTCAGATTTTACTCAAGTTATGACACAAAAAATCTTCTCACAATCTCTCACAGGTATTCTCTCCCCTTTTCTCTTATCTCCCTTTCTCTAGAATAACTGTAAAATTGTCAGCTTTAACAAAAAGCAGTTTAAATTAGAATAGCAATTACTGTTACGCAAGAAGAACACTGATTATGCTATTGTTTGGGTATCTGCAACATGTACATCATGAGCCATTCTCTTACACCAAAATGTACAGGAACTGTCATTTTAGAAACATTGACAAAACGAATGCTTGTCATCATAATCAAATAGAGTATTAAGTTTTTCACAATACTGATGGTTTCCACTAATATGGCTAAACTTAATCAGTGACCTTTCTTATGCCAGTTAGAATCTGACATCATTTCATTTGACCCATTCAAACCCATGAAAGGGAAGTTGTTGTTCTTCCACTTTCTGATTCAAATCCTTCTATAGATCACATCCAACCCCCTAGCGCATAGGAAGATAGATGACAGTAATGAAAACACTTGAGCTTTGTCTGTACTTTTACAACCCAGTAATAAAACAGAATAAATCTAGATTTTTGTCACATGAAACAGTTTACAGAGAGTAGGGAAACAAAATATGCAGTACTTTTAGATCTTTCATTTTTCATCCCCAACTCTTACGACCCTGAAATTATTTATATTTAAAATGCTAATCTGTATAAGATTGGCTTTCCTTACTTTTTACTATCTATTTAGTTTGTATTTTCATACAAATAATTAAATGGTATGTAGGACTCATCTGATGTATTAAGATTATCTTGAAGAATAAAACAATATATTCTATTAGTTATTTACCACATTATAGGCATTTCTCTTGAGTAATTTTCAAAACTGGTCTAACCACCAGCAGTAATCAAAAGCAGCCTGATTTCCATCAAAGCATACTCTGAACACAAAAACAAATACGAGGATCAAAGATCAAACTTTACAGTCCACACTGAGTCCTATTTTTCTTTATCCTCCCTATTACAGCCTGAATCCCTTACCATTTTCCTTTCCTTTACAGGGAGAAGACTGCAGTACAGAAATGAAAAAAGCAGAAAAAAATAAATTTCTACTAAAACAATGCTTTCCTGCAGGATGAAATTCCAGCTTTGAAAGGAGTTCAAGGACACTTGCAGATAGCTAAACAGGTCTAGCTATGTTTCCAACATTCTGGTTTAAATTTCTGCCACTTGAATGTTTGCTAACGGAGATTTCCAGCCAGCCTCTTTTTACTTTCCAGATTGCAAGAACACATTGACTCATTTGTATTTCCACGTTTCAAGCATTACGAGTTTCATATTTAAAAAAAATACACAGCTCTGGGCAGAAGTTGATAAAATCACCCATAATGGTCAACATCAAAACCAAGAAGTGATCAGCCTGATTGGAACAATGCTATTTCATTTTCTTGAAGGCATATCCACTGAGCAACCACTCGCTCTACCCATAACATAATCTGTTTCAGGTCAGTTCACTGATACAGGTGTTTGCAAGTTGTCCGTCCATACGCTCTTCGAGTTTTCCACGATTTTGTGCAATTCTGCTCCCCTCAAGTCACTGCATGACAGACCTGCTCAGTTTCAATGAACAATAATCCTGTCTCAACACTTACAGAAGTCATTTCCATGTTGTTCATTTGAGCCTCATGGAAGCCACCATCTGACATAACTTCCTCCTCCGCTTCCTCCTCAGCTGTTGCAACATTTCGCCGTTTGAACAACTAAAGAGAAAAAATATTTAATAAAAGCAGTGCTGAACTGAGGGCCAACATAAACATGACATATTATGCATAATAAAAACTATATACAGTATCACCTGAAAAGAAGCCCACTCACTGCCCACTCTCCACGGTCCAGCTATCTCTAGCTTCCAGGCAATTACTTTCTTGCCCACCCCAAGTTTAGCAGGGGAGGCTCATATTAAAAAACCTGAAAAATTGTTGTGTATAACAAATACCTGTAGAACAGCTACTGAGACTGGGATAATTGAGTTACTGTGGAAAAGAGAAGACTCTGGGCGATAATCACTTGAGAGTAGTCTAAAGATATGATATTGGGATGAACAGAATTTGGTTGTTATCACATAAAGGAGGTAGACAGAATTGTCAGGAGAAAGAGAGGCTACGGCTTCTCAATTCAGCTGTCTCACTGGAAGAAACATTATGACAAATGACAAGATGGATTGAGGAGTGCTGCATGGCCTGTCAGGTTCCTCCTCTGCGTTCAGGAAACAAGACTCCAGCACTGAGCCACGTCAGATTTGCACCACTAAAGAGGGAAGCCAAGACAGAGTCCTGACACCAACCTGCTGCTTATTTCTCTCAGTCTTCTCTGGAGAAAAAAAAAAAAAAAAAAAAAAAAGTATGCAAAGCTGGTACATCTACACCAGCCCCAGTTCAGTGATAGGCATCCTTGTGAAGTGCTGTTTCTTCCAGGCTAATGGACAATGTGCCCACCCAAGCTTTTCAAACACTGCTCATACACAAACCTAAGCCAAATTTTACATGTTGGCAGTTTATGCAAAAATTCAGATGCTTGAGATTGTTTTTGTGGGATATAAAGCCAAATGAAAAAAAAAAAAAAAAGACTTTGAACAAGCTTCAATAAAAGGTCAAAAGATTCTCCCCACAGAGGCTGAAAATGCAAAATCAATGCTAAGACAATAAAACAAAGAATATATTAAAAATATCAGAACACAAAACTGAGTACAAACGAAAACAAGCAAGTCAAAGAGTAAAGCAGGTTCCCTCACATAATTAAACCACAGCTCTAACTAGCAGGTGCAATGTTAGCTCTGTCATCCTCAATGCCAGTCAAGCATCCCACTGACACTCCCATGTGCCAAATACATAAAAATAGAAGTACCTGCACATTAGGTTTGAAACTGTTGCAGTGGTAAAGGAACATAACAAAAGACTGCTTGCAGCTCCACTTCCACTGCATTCTGTCCAGATAGGACCTACAATTTTCTTTAAGAGAATAAAAGTACTACTACACTTTATTTAGGCAACCTGTGGTAATCAGGTACAAGGGAGGTCAGAGGCACAGATAAGAGATTCCTAAAATGACTTCTTCATTTTCCTAATTTAGTATCAGCTTTACAGATAAGACCGAGTACATTCTGTACTACCAGTGGTCTGGAAATACTGCCTGCTGTTCCTAATTAAAACCTCCAACAAGAAATCTTGCAATTCGCTCTCAGAATTCTTCCCGAACTAGAGACTTTCCTTGAAAGTGCCTGGTATTGACACTATGAAAAGGATATTGAATGGAACAGATTACAGAGTTGACCAACCATTCCAAACCTAAGCACGTCACTATCTTTAACTCAACATGGATAAAAAATTTTTTTCATTTCACCTTACCGCTGTTTAAATGAAGATTAGAGCCACCACAACTCAGCTAGCAGAAAATAAAAGTGGGAAAAAAAAAAAAAAAAAAAAAAAAAAGGATTCCTCAACTACCTCCAGCGCAAGGTCAGACAGCTTTCCAGAAATCACCGTTATTTCCAAGCTGCTCTGGTCAATCTTACACTTGAGTGGATGATGAGCACCCTCACATTTTGTACTTCCCGAAGAAGAGGCAGTACAGTCTGCAAGTGACCGATTTCAGACTGACCACATATGAACTTGACAGGGCAAGAACAATCAAGCAAAGCAGCTTTGAGAGAAGCAAAAAAGTAGACAGTGCAAGACGCAAATGTTTAACGACTGGTTATGGTTATCACAACTGTAGTACAGTACCTGCTCCTCTCTTTTTTGCTTCCGTAGCTGAAGACCCTCTTCCTCCCGCCTGCGGCGCATCTCATCAGGATTCAAAGATTTGTTCTTGTAGCTCTTCAGTCGGAAATTCTCTTTTCCTGAGGTCGTCATGATTCCTTTAAATTGCAATTAAAAACAGAATCAGTCAGAGAATGATTACTCTTCAACAACGCATTCGTTTATGGTCCATCTCTGTAGAACCTCTCCATGCACTTCCAGCCACTGCCTCCCTATAACCTGTCACCTAACTTCCAATAACTTTGAAGGTGTAAAATGACTTTACAGAATTTACACTTCAGTGTGCCAGTTTTTCCACATCAGACCACCAATCTTTTATTTTACACTTTGAGATTGCAAGACATAAGTGAACCGTTTTATTAAGAAGGAACTGAGATTCTTCTGAGATTCACTCAGAAGTGAAGTAATCTTAGCTCCTTCTTAGCTTAATTCACTTTGGAAGTCAGTAGAGGCTTCCCGCACTTCAAATTCACATTTTAAATTAATTCAACACACTCTCATGTTCCTTCAATCCAGACAAGACCTACAAGAAAAAATTAAATGGAGACAGACACATTTCAGGCAAGGATGGTTTAACCACTGAAAAGACTTGCTTCTGCAAAGAGAAGTGCCATTCTTACCCCTCTTCCTCACCCCCAGACTGCAATCCTGTTACTGTTTATACAGAAGAGCCTTTCTTGAGTCTATTATTTCCAATTGCCAGTTTTCCTATGTAACTCAGTAGATCAAAATTAATATCAACTCCTGACAATTTTCACATGTACAACGATGCACTTTGGAGTTACTTAGCATAAATCAACAGCTATAAAACTGAATCGAAAGACTACCCTTAAACCAAATGGGCTGTGGATCAGGTCTCTACCCTCCATGCTCCACTCTGCTACTACTTCTGGGGCTGTTCAGCCTAAACAAGAGAAGACTCTGGGGTGATCTTATTACAGTTTTTCAGTACTCAAAGGGGACTTATAAAAAAGACAAGGATAATGGCAGGACAAAGGGGAATGGTTTTAAACTAAAAGAAGAGAGATTTAGACTAGAGTTTAGGAGGAAATTCTTCACTCAGAGGGTGGTGAGACATTGGAACAGGATGCCCAGAGAGATTGACGATGCCCCATCCTTGGAGGTGTTCAAGGCCAGGTTGGATGATGCCCTGAGCAACCTGATCTAGTGGATGGGGTCCCTGCCTACAGCAGCGGGGTTGGAACTAGATGATTTTCATGGTCCCTTCTAGCCTGAGCCATTCTGTGATTCTCTTCCATCTCCCCTTTAAATCCAAACAACATTAGGAATAGAATTCTAAAATCTCTCCGTATTTCCATGAATCTTCCTGCAGGTACAGAATGCACAGTATGTTTCAAATATTTGAAGCTCTGTAATACGCAATTTAGGAAACTATCCTACATATAAAGTGGCTCTTCAGGACTTTTAAAGGTCTCTTTCAAATGTCTTAGTGTATTGTATTAGATACTCTACCCACTTCAAATTCCATAAGCACAGAATCACCAGGTGACAAACGATCTGTTGTGCACTTTATTTTAAAATGAAGCAACACAGGTGTACAAAAATTCTCAATAGCTTTGGTTACCTTTTTTAAAATATATCAGATGTATACCAGAGTCTACTCTAACCTCCTTTCTGTTAGCACAAAGAGTTTTAAGAGATTAAAAACAGTGGCTAGCCAAATGCGTTTCTTATTAGAGCCTCTTTTTAAAGTCACTGATACCTGACAATCATGTATAAAAATCCTGATATTCAGAAGAGATGCCAGGTATCCCCTTCAAGCTGTGTTCCACTAGGCAACATTTGAACACTGCTAATAAACACAACACTACTGCATTCAAGACCAGCCAGTCACAGGTAGCACTGAATGCAACATGAAAGCCTGATCACATAGGTAATTCAGCAGCCTAATTCTGCTGTAAGGACTCTTCCTAAAATAGCTTCTTTTTAACTGAAAATCCTACAAAATCACAATCTCAGAACTCCAGAAGTTCCCTACATCATTCGTAACAGCTGCATTCTTCCCACATGACTATATTCTTCATGTGTTTAGGTGTCTAAGCTTAAAGTTTTCACGTTTCTTTCAATATGCTTGGCAGTAACATTATTTGTTTCCTGGTTTTAGGTTTTTCAAATGGCTACTACCTGCACAGTAAACAGAGAGAGCCCTGAGTTTTTAATGTTTTAACTGTTAATATAAAGGCCAATACTTTATATATTTTAGAGTCGAGAAAATGAACTAAATTACCAGTTGGAAAATACAAGCTAAAAGGACACATCTAACAGGAAAAAAAAAAAAAGGCTTTGTAGCCACCCTAGTCAATCTGCCCTTGAACATGAACACAGGCACACACAATAGCCCAGATAACATCTCCGGCCTCCTGGGACATTACTAATCATTCTGTGCTTTTATCTGAAACATCTTAAACTCACAAGATTAGATTTGCCTTCGTTGGGGATTTCAGGACTTTGATAGTCCTGTAATCATTCCACATTTTCACTTTCAGTCCATAAAAGCTCACAGTTTATAGAAATTCTTCATTTCTTATTACTAATTTCACCTCATTACTGTTATGCAGTCCTTCCATATGATGCTCTGATGTTTCTAAATACCAGTGACGTAATCCAGCTTCATCATCAACAAGTTTCCTTATCATACTCTTCTTCCTCATATATGTTTTTTTTACCTCGTTTATGTCTATCACACACCTTAATATATCAGTTCCTTTCAAATTTGCTTCTGGCTTTGAGGAAATAACTTCCATTTAGCTCTGTCAGCCTTGTCCTCTTGTGTTATTTATCATCTTTATTGAAAATACAGGCATGGCTTTTATTAGTTTATTATTTGAATTCTGACTTTACCTCAACTGCTCTACCTAAAGGCTTCACATTTTCCCCGTTCTCTTTTATGTTTAGAACTTCAGAAACATGACATCCTCTACAAGCTTTAGCTGTAAATTTTGGCTAAGCTTATTTCTTACTCCCAAGACAAAACAAGCCTTTGCTGACTAACCCCCTTTATTTTCTGAGCGATCAGTACACTTAAAATCCTTTCACAAGCATATTGCGTATTACATTGGAGTAAAATCTTCCTACAAATTCCCACCAAATAACTAGGAAGACAGTTTTTTTCCAATTAAAGGCAGAGAAATTAAGCTTCCTTCAGCATTTGGAAGTTCTCAAATTCAAGTAGTAATGAATTCAGAAATTATTTCATAGTAGTCCCTAACCAGCAGCATATCAACAAGGTCCCAATGCGTGGCCATACAACCATTTTATATCTCTGCCTAATTTGTACAGTTATTCAATCCAAAGTTATTTCCTAAAGGGCTCTATAATACCCTCAATAGCTCCTAAATCTCAGTCTGAAGTAACATAGTTCTTCTGTTGGTTCCCACATCTACTGCCAGCATCTTTAGACCTATTCCATGTGAGCACGCTTTTTTTTCTTTAGGAGTGAAAATAAAACAATCTTACATGTATGTTGGTCGTTACAGTCACCCAAGAATTACTTTCTGTAAAGATCCTTTTCCATCTTTCAGGATGTAGCCTTTCCCCCAGACTAAACCAGATAGGGGAATACTTCTTTCTCACTCATCTCCAGCAGCTTTGTTGCAGCTTAACTGAAAATCTTCCAGTGGTCACTTTAAATTCGCCCATGGTGAGTTCTTCATAGTAAATCCTGGATCTTCTCTGAACTATCAAAATTAATGCTCCCTCTGGTGAAAGTCTGTGGTGGTTGTCATGGAAATGTTCTACGAATCTCTTCTTTCCTAAAGATAGCATAGTATTTTCCACATTTCTCGATGCTCCTGTCTATAGATAAAAATCTTTGGTGACCCTGGGAGTTTTCATGATGTACTCTTTGACTTTTTGTGCAGCACCAGCCCAACCCCATATGACCCCCTCCTCAATTTAGCTACCACGAAAAAAGTATTTTTTAATAAATGAAAAAACACCATCTATTCCTTAGTGTCTGCATTCACTAAGGAAACGATGTTCCCTGTTTCTTTTGCTTATCAAGACAAAGGCCATATCAAAAGTGGAGGTGATCAGAGCAAAAATTTCTAGGGAAAGGAAAAGTATTGCATTTCTCCTCACTAGTCAAGTCAAAGAACTTCGGTTTGCACTGTGAAATGTCGTCACTTGTTGCAATGACCTGCCTTGTCCCAAGCAACCACCTATACAGGGACAAAAAGGAACTCCCTGCCTTCTTAAATCAAGTATCAATCATCTAAAAGAGGGACAAAAATGAACTTGTCTTCGTAAACCAGGTATCACTGTCGCAGGAATGCCACATGACTATCACCCTTGGCTATTCCAACCAACAGAGATTTTTGGTTACTCAATGGCTCTGCCACAGGACTCTCTGCACCCTGGAGAACTGAAGTTTCCTCACAACTGTGCTTCTTAGTATCATGGCAAACACCTATAGCACAGCCTGTACAGGTGTCCTAGCAATTCACTGACTTCTGATTACAGGATGTATCACCTTCTGATGCTCTTAATGAAAGACTGGGAACATTTTTTAAAAAAAAAAAAAAAAAAAAAAAAAAAAAAAAAAAAAAAAAAAAAAAAAAAAAAAAGCAACCACCCTGAATGCAGCACCTGACTATTTGTTACTCTCCTCAGCCGACAAATCCAACATTTTGACCACAGGTGTATTTTTTTACCCGCAAAGTGTTTGTTTTAGAAAGCCTTGCTATTTTGCTTTTTGCCAATTTGAAGGCAACAGGTTCAGGATACTAAGAGAATTATTTAAATATTTAGGAAATAAGCTGTCAGCTTTCTTGCAAGTGACAGAAAACTTCCTAGTACACAGACATATAAAGACAGGCGCAGTCTTCATAGTAAAACCATGTCCTTGGCTTGGTATAAGCACTGCTCTGCAACAATTAAAACATCGGGGTGTTATCAGCACTCTTCTCATCCTAAGCCAAAACACAGCATTCCACCAGCTACTAGGAAGAAAATTAATTCTGTTCTAACTGAAACCAGGACAATAATATATGGTGTATAATGATACAAATACTACCTAGGGATTAATGCTATTTCCCTGGAAAAACTTTTATGCAGCATCCTACATTTGACATCATGCTAGAGAGATGAAACAACATCCACCAAGTCTCTGCATTGCTGACAGTGTTATCTGAGGAAAAAAGAACATACAGAGTATCAGTAGACTGACATCTCTCTTCACTGCCACCTCCTGTTGCTTGAAAACCTGACGTTGTGGTGAGGCTCTATCTGCTTCTTTTGTTAAATTCTGGGAGTCTATGGAATGCCCATCAGTAGAAACATGAGGGACAAGGCATTGATTTGTAATTTCCAAAGGCCTCAGACTGCTGTAAGCTCAGGACAACTAGAGGAAAGTATGTTTAACTAAGCTCCAAGAAGCTATTCTTCAAGCACAACACAGCCAATTTCTAGAACCTTAGCTTAACTTTCTCCAGCTATAAAACGAAATTGCAAAATATGTCTCACAAGGACTATAAAAAAAACAGAGTATTTGTAAAGACCTGCAAAGTAACTTTTGATGATGATAGTTCAAACACTAGCACTAACTAGGAAACAAAATGATCGCGTGAAATGAATGTTCTGTGGCTTGGGAAAGCTGCAGCAGCAGACAAGCCCTACTCACTAGAAGGAAGGACAGACCTCAGCGTACGTAGCACGGCAGGGACGCACACTCCGACAGCAGACCTCACAGAGGAACAAGCAGGAGCCACCTTCTGACAGCCAAGAGGTCAAAAAATTACAGGAGCTTCAAATGCAACGTAACATTCATGGTTGAATTCGGATAGAACATAAAGCCTTGAACCAGGGTTCAGAGTCTTAGGAAGCTGTTGTCAAAACATGGAAGTAGTGAGGGGATTTCATCACGGAATTCCCGCCCGTCTCCATTTCTTTCAAATCTGCTTTATTATGTACCCATTAATTTGCTTCCATAGAAGCAGAGAATCATTTAGATTGGAAATGACCTTTAAGATCATCCATCACCAGTTAATTCACAATCGCTTCTGTCTTAGCAGCTTTATAAATCTGTACGATAGTAAACCAGGTATTGATCCACTTCATCTACAATAAATACAGCATGTTCTCGCTGTTCTTTGACCACTTAGCAAGTTTGGCTGCTACTTGCCCAAAATAAGGTCAACCTTAAGTCAATTATAACAAAGCTTGAGAAGAGGCACAATTTCGCACAATGTGAAACATCAAATTACAGACTAATTAAAAAGCTCGATATTGACTGTTATGCTAATATAACAGACATGCTGAAAAGCAAACGGAGATAGAAAATAGGCTACACTGTAAGAACGACATGGAGAAGACCTGATGTTAAGTTTGTAGGGATGACACATTTCAAGGATTTCTCATCTTGCACGAGAAGGAAAAAAAAAAAAAGGCAGAAACAAAATGAAAATGTAATGCAATAAAAACAAAAATACAAAGGTGTTTTTGTGAAACAACTAAACCTGAAGGGTCAATTCAGCATGTTCCCAGGTAGCCTTCAGAAAGATCTTCTGCACTCACAAAAGCATAGATGGGGTTGCAGATTTATTTTTTTTTTTTTTTTAGATGTCCCCAAAGGTAGGCAAACATCAGTTTGCCAACCCCTATTCTTTTATCACACTGAAAAACACACAGAAAGAAACAAAAAAAAAAAAAAATCAAGGAAGCATACTCACGGTTGCAGCAAAAGAACTAACAGAATTACTTGGCACTTGGTGTTGTCTCAGAAGAGATTTGGCGCACCAGCCTGGACTACTTTTTAAGTGCACAGACACCTACAGAACTGGTCACTTCAGCCAATCTTAAGAAGTTTAATGATTACGTTTTTGTGGTGGCTTTTTTGTTATGTGGTTTTGCTTTTTAAGCAAGCAACACTGAAGAGATTAAGTAGTAAGGCATTTCTGAGGTTTATTAGAAAACAGTTTTACTAAAAAAGAAAAAACAATAAAAGATAGATGGATGCAGTATACCTAGTACTACACTGCAGATTCACTATCACCAAGTTATTTCTGATGTGGTTTTAGTCCCATTTTTTAAAGGTCTATTTTGATTTAATGAAGCAACAGATACAGCTTCCAAAGTTTTGGAAACCTTTTAATTTGAACAAGAGGGCCAAAAAACACTCACTCTTAAAGTCAGGGGAACTTAAAAGGAAAACACCTACAAATTTATTAAAAGGGCCTATCTGATCTGAATAACAAACACAGGTTTTTTCTGCTGCATTCAAAGCCATTGCAGTGCACACAAATCTGTTTAAATGAATGCTGATTTCTATAAACCCAGAGCGAACAATCAACCAAAAAGTTCCCACAAGCCATAAAACAAAGCAGCTAGTGATGGGGAATTAAACTTTTCAACCACATAGGATCACGCTAACATTAAAAAAAAATAACTTTATGCTAACATGACCACGTACATGAAACAACAAAAGTGATTACTCCTATTAATAAATTAAAATGCAACGCTTTTCTTTTAAAGCATAGATTCATTTTTATTTTCATTAAGATTACAGCACCTCCTCGCCACACTTTACAGAACGAGCTGACCCACAACGTATTTTCTGTATTTTCTCTAAAACCTAGGGCATTTGAAAAATAATAGTCCAATAGGTATCTACGTAATTTGACAGTTGTTGTCTGCTGGAAAAAAGTCATCATAAAATTTTTAACATGTCCTAAACATTCTTTGCAAGACAACAAGCGTGAACCTCTCAGCACTCCGTATCATGAAAATAATAAATCCCATACAATCTTAAACAAATTAGGTTAAAAAATAAACTAAATTTGATTTGTAGTTTCAAGCAACTTTTTTTGGGGGTTGTGAATGACCGCAGGCACTGAAACAAAACCTCTCTCTTGTATCCCCTGATGACAAATTTGCCTCCGACAAATTTATTGGTTGCTGTGACTCAGCATTATGAAAGGTATGAAATGTGCCCAAAGCTCTTCCGGGTAATTGGACACCAATGGCAATTGTAACTGCACAAAATAACAGTAAGCCAAAATTCTGCAGAATGTGTACAAGCTCTGGACATCAGCAACTGAAAGAGTTGCATAATACAGATGTATCAGCCACACCAAGCCAAAACGCCCAAGAAGTTTAAAGCTTGAGGATGCTGGCTCTGCCTCCCTGCGTTAGCACCTAGCATCCTTCCTACCGACTGCTCCTAAAGCCAATGAATGCAAATCTCCCTTCCAATCATTTAATACGAAAATAATAATAAATTGAGAACATACAGACAGTTAAACAGGCTACCGTGTATGCGTTAGCTACAAAGGAGTCCTACATCTTTTAAGAGGCAACTTCATCCTGCTTCATATTACTTTAAAAAAATAATAATAACAGTTTAATGATAATGACAAAATTATTATCTGGTATTTCTTAAAGGTACTTTGTGGGTTTTTTTGCAACCAAAAAGTGGTTTGTTCACCAAAGTGACATCTTCATACACCAACAGGTGCATTTTGTGTCAGGTGTAACCTCAGCACTGGATTTAGTAGGCTTACAGTGCCTTCTTTGGAGATAAATACATTCAGGATGTTTAGCCACAGGATATTTAATTCCAAAGCCAGCAACTCTTATCATCTCAACATCAAACCCAGATTGTAAAATAAAATAAATCCTCGCTTGTCAAACTGGTTAGATTCTCACAGAACATATGAATTCTCCTGCTGAGCCTGGCGAGCCGCCCAAACTACCAAATAAAAGCAGGAAAAGAAAGAATAACTATTCTAGACCATAAAGATAGTTTCAGCAGTTGGTGACTAGCTAAGTAAAATCTTATGAGATACGCTTACAACTCAGTGTGTAACTCTCGGTACACACCCAGGAACACAGTCCTGTTTCTTTCAGTTCTAATGCGTTTAGGTTCTGTCTCCTCATGACACTGAGCATTAATAATGTTTCAAGAAAATATTAACTTCATCCCAATACAAGAATTATTCTGGTTCCAAACTCCATTTACCCTTTTACAGCATGAATGGATAAATAGAAAAGTTACGTCTGATTCACCACTACTTCCTACCACTTCTTCCTACACCTACTACTAACATAATTTTTAAACACAAAATTTCTGGTGAAAGGAAATTCACTGTCCATCACCTGCCTAGACGACCCCTACTTTTTCTTTCTTCATAATAAATTACTGAATTCACACATTTAATACAGTTTGAGACATTCATGAGGTGGCATAATATGACTTCCAGTCCTATTGCTCTGCAGCTTTTCTATGTACTAGACGTTTTCACGAAGTACTTTACACTCCTTTTTGCTGTTTTTACAGAGTTCCCCTATGATCTTCAAAACAATTCAAAAGCACCAGTATTCCTGTGAGACTTATGTCTTGCTGTTGCATTTTGTATCATGAAAATCCCACGCTCATGCCTGGATATAAAACAGACCA
The DNA here is from genome assembly GCF_964035555.1 of Netta rufina. Taxonomy (NCBI): domain Eukaryota; kingdom Metazoa; phylum Chordata; class Aves; order Anseriformes; family Anatidae; genus Netta; species Netta rufina. The sequence goes on from NC_140123.1 coordinate 124,536,756, forward strand.
ATTTAATCCATTACTCACTTGACTTCAAAAGTTGTAATAGACTATGGACACATTTTATTTTTTTTTCTTGAGAGGAGAAAAAAAATGACTTGCTATCAGACCGTTGCCACTTATTTCTGAAGTTTATACGGGGATTTTTTTCTCTATTATTATTGTATTACTTAACAAGGAGTTATGTTTAGTGTCTTTGCATGAAGCTGAATAATTTTCCTATCAGTTCATCTTTAGTTCTTGTTCTCTGAAAGAAGAGGTGGCCTGGTCTTTCTAACTTGTTGTTTGTCTATGACATCATTCCAGAACCTCCTGTTCAAATATTTTAACCTCTCATAATGTTTTCTCAAATGAGTAATTCCTTTATTGTCTTTTATTTTCCTTGACTCGCTCCTAGCCTATTAGACTCCTGTGCACACTTACTCTCTTTGGCCTTCTGAAATATTTAAACAAATCGACTAAATTTAGCTAGTTACTGCTGCTGTTTCATTTCCGCTTCTGTTTCTAATTTAAATTAGAACCAATCAAATACAAAATAGGTGATGTGAATCATGGTTAACTGTTATATGTTATGCTTTTTCACATAAATTTGATTTTCATTTTTCTGGAGGGCACTGTTTTGGCTCCATTAATCTCACACTTCTTTCCACAATTTTTTCAACCTTTACAGTTGCCTTTAAAGACGGTTTCCTTTTGTGTTCTTAAGGACATGAGTTAGGCCCATTTGCCCCTCCAAGACATGAAAAACATCTGAGAAAAATCCACAATCTCAAGAAGAAAGAAACAAAGACATCAAAGCAAGGCTGCTATATACAAACAGGCTAAAATAAAACATACCATTCTGTTCACTTCAACTTATTCAACAGAAGAAAAAAGAAAAAAAAAAAGGAAAAGAAAGAAGCGCTGTAGCACTGTACGGAAACATTGAAGTTGTAATAAAGCTGCCAAACAATCCAGTTAAATAAACATTTACACTTTAGCGTCTATAAAGAGCATTTCAGGAACTTTTACAATATCTGAAAAGTTGAATGCTTTTTGTTGTAATAGTGTCTTTTCTCAGTGCTGTTGAAATGAGCTATGGCTGCCTTTCCCTTTCTAAACTGGAAGGCCTGTGACTTACGCAGTGAGCAGCACTGAGACCAGTGCGCAGACAGGACCACCAAGGCAAGCCAGGTCTGAACACTTTAACACTGGGAATGCATCAGGAAAAACCAATGGGTGGCACACTGATAGCAAAGGGAAACGTCCTGGTATAGAGCTGGAGTTAGAGATGGGATGTGACAAAGGCACTGTTTAGAAACCTCAGGGGGAAGTTACAGTCTCAGTAACAGTGATATTCTCTTGGAGCTGAAGCATTACTACAACTGTTTGAAAAATTCTGGCAAGGGACCCCACTGCGAGAACCTCTACCTCCCACATCATCTTACATTACCATGCCTCAAGCTACTGTGCATCTTCCCTCTGCCTTTGGGCACATCTCAAGCACAATTAAAGGTGCAACCGTAGTTTGAGTAGAAACAAAGTTGCTTTGAACTAGCTCACTCATATGTCAGCGCAATGCATTAACGTGCCAGAGAGTGCAACATAATAAAAACAAGGACGGACATACCAAAGCCTCGTCTGATTCAAACTATTAATTGCCATACCGTTCCAGTATATACAAAAGGGATTTCAAACAGCTAGCTGCTGGGTGTAAAGTCGCAATCCATCTCTGGATAGCCCACAAACGCATCTCAACTTGTTACGTCTGTCATTAACGTTAAGCAGGTAGAGCAGAATATATGTCAGGGAACAAAAAAAAAAAAATATCTAGAGAAACAGAAAGTTGAATAAAAATAGATGAGGAAACGACTAAATGCAGAATTCCATTTGGGAATTCTGCGAAAGCGGCAGCCCGGCGTTGTCACAGCTCACGCCGCGCACTTCCAGCCTGGAGTTTCAGCTTTCACTAAACGCCCTCAAGAGGCAAAGCACAAAACCGCCACCCCATGCATCCCGCTACGAGGGAGCCGCGCTCCAGGAGTATGAATGGGGGCGAGCTCCCGCCGGGCACGAAGGGAAGACAAATAACAAATAAAGACACCAGGCTGAGGAGACGCGCGGCAGCCCCCTGCCCCACGCGGCCGGCCGCGGCCCCCCTCCCAGCCCCGTCCCCCTGACGGACGGGGGGTGCCGGGGATGCCGGGCCAGGCACGATCGCGGCCGGGAGCCCGGGGCGGGGCGGGGCCGTGCCGGGCCCGGTGGCTGTGGCCGTGCTCCAGGCGCGGGGCCTCCCGCCGGGCCCGCCCCGCCCCGCCCCGCCCGCCCGCTGCACGCGCGCACGCCGGGGGCTCCCTCAGCACCGGGCCGGCCCCGCTCGGCTCCCGGCTCCGCTCCAGCAGCCCCGTCCCGTCCCGTCCCGTCCTTTCCCTTCCCGTCCCGTCCCTTCCCCTCCCCTCCTACCTGCGGCCGGCGCGGCCCGGCCCGGCCCGGCGCTGGCTGCTGAGGGGCCCGAGGCGCGCGGAGCGCCGCTCCCTCTCTCCCTCCCTGCCTGCCCGGCGCTGGCTGCGGGCGGCAGTGCGCGTGCGCACGGCGAGCCGCGCAGCTTCCGGCCCCAGCGCGGGGCGCTCTGGGAGGGGGAGGCGTTCCGGCGGGGTAGGCGCTGGTAGGCTGCGGGAAGACTACAAGTCCCGGCAGGCAGCGCGGCGTGGTCCACAGTGCGGCGCAGCCGTAGGAAGGCGCGCAGAGCGTGCTGGGGGTTGTAGTCTGGAGAGTGGTGGATAGGCCATGTCGCGACTGTTGGGTGTGTTGGGATAGGCGCGGGTGCGGTACGGGGTGTGCGTATCCCAAGCAGCAGGGGGAGTCCTGCCTCGTCTCTGCCCTGCCCCGTCTCTGCCCTGCCCCGTCACTGGCACCATCAGCCCAACAAAGGCCATATTCCATATGCAGAGGAGCATGGCAGCTGGTATACAGCTGTACCTCTGTGTATATACAGTATGAACACGCACGTATCTACAGCTACACATCTATATATGTACGGTATGCACATGCACGTGTGTATTTACATGCATATGTGCATATACATATCACACAGATAACATACGTTTCATAGGACGTCCATATGGCACAGTATTTCCACCCACAAAATTGAGATAAGAGAGAATAAAGCATTCATTCAACAGCTTTCTCCAGCAGTATTTGCCTCACAAAATAAATAAGTTACTCGTTCTTCTCAGAGAAGTCGCGTTTCTTCCATCCCACCAGCAAGCACACCTGTACTGCAGTGGAAGGTCTGGTTACGGGTTGATGTTCCTGAGGTATCTTGAGTCAAATTAGCACAAGTTACGGTGGCAGCAGAGGTCTGTAAGTTCACCCGTTTTTGCTGAGAGTATAGTTTCAGATGAAGCTGAGCTAATACAAATGGTGTGCTGCAGGTAAAAAAGATAAATTCCTGTTTTCTGTCACCTTCTCTGATGAAATTAACATAGAAGATAGCTTCATTTCTGGGAACAGCTGCTTCTAAAGCACTGAATACTTGTCATCTGGGTTAATTCAGCTGGAGAATTTATTCTTATATCAGTAGCAGAGAATTTTGAGAAGCAGATTTGTGTAAAAGTGAAGCATATGAGCAGTATGTTTTTAAGCAGCCTAAAAAGACAATGACAACATTGAAGAAGCTTCTGTGAGTCAAGGCTGAAGAGTAATTGTGAACTAGGAGGTGAGGGGTTCAAGTGGAAGGGACAAACACATTGTTGATAGTGTGATTGGATGAAATATGGGTTTAGACATATTCCTGCTGGCCCCTGTTTTCCTGAGTGCAGTGGGATGATACAAAATGGTACCACAGTAATACAGCCCTTTCTAAAAAAGGCCACAGAGCCAGCCTGCTAACCGTATTTAGCACTACTAAATTACAATTGGCACCAGCAAGCCTTGGTTGTCGCCTACTGACATTTCGTTCAACCTAAAAATGAAAACACAGTTGCCTGCACTGTTTCAAACCATCAGCGTCACTGAGGTCTCACAGATAGGGAAAGAGAAAGATAAGGTGGAACAAAAAGCTGTCTGTGATTTAGGATCTCAGAGCTTCCACCACAGCAGCAAGGTGTTCCCCCACCAGGGAGAAGCAGCAACTCATCCTGTGTGCACCCACCGCTGGAGTGTGTGAAAGAAGGAGCAGGGGACGCAGTGACAGCTGCAACAGCAGAGACTACAGGCTGATGTGGGCACTGAGAGGAGCGGCATGGTTAAAGATGAGAATGGCAGGAAACTCATACAAGGCTCTGGGAAATGCTCTGATCTTTTCCTCTTAACACCCAGGGCAGAGGGCAGGGTTAGTGTCGTCTTACATCCTCTCTTACATCTTCTCCGTTAAGTATCACGCCAGTAGTGACAGTGTTAACAAATACAGTGGAAGAGACAGCTCTGAAAGCTGAGCTGCCCAGTCACATGCACAGGTTTTATTTTTAACATCCCCAAACTACTTGATGTTTCTACTTGGGCTTGCTCTGTGTCCTCTCATTCTCTCTTCTTTCTTTGCTTCTTGTTAGCCCTTACTTACCTCACTTCAACTCAGCTGAGCAAAACCAAGAGTGCAAGTGTTCGGTACAAACACAGGGACACTATGATTAAGGTAAGGCTTTGTAAATAGGGCTGGAGCCTTTATTGGTGAAAACTTATGCAATGCGATGGTTACTGTGTCAAGCTATGAAAGCCAAGATGTCTTCAAAACAGTCTTAGTAATTAGGATGAAGTAGAATAATCAGACACAAGATGTCTTCAAGTGACACCTGAGAAAAGAGGCAGCTGGTAACTCTGAACACTTTTGTGACAGGCTGCTCTAACAACAAAAACCCTCCATAACATATTAGGTGGATTAGCCAGGGCTTGCAGCACTGCATCTGGGGTTTTAAAAAACTAACATACTGGCTCTAAAATGGGAACTTCGGTAGTATGACAGATAATAAATCAAAAATTCAATTTATGTAACTTTCAAGAAAAAAAAAAAAAAAAAGTAAGTCTTAAAATCCAGTGAGTTTTAAGATTCAGACTGCAAACTGCATTTTTAGTCCAGACTAAATAATACAGTGATGAAGTAAGAATTACAAGCGTTACAGGTACTATTTACTGTACCTTTTAGAGTTGTGGATGCTTAGCAGTTTTTATTCATGAATCTTTTAGCTTTTGTTTTTATGACTTAGATCTTAACCATGAGCACTCACATTCTTTGTACTGGGCATCTGGGTTTAGCTGGTTTTCTTTTGTTTTGCTTAAATCCATTCACTTGACTATCTCAAGAAGTTTTCAGAAAAGTATGTTAATGAGATTGTTACCAGGGAACAAAAATAGAACCTGAGCCCAAAACAAAACTGTTTTGTTTTGTTTTGTTTTGTTTTTCTCAGGCTTCAACTGAACTGTAACCTGTTATTTTAAGGCACTTGGTGAACTCAAATCATAAACCCAGGTGCTGATGCACAGTAAGAGTTTGCCTAACTGTGTCCCTCCCAAGGACAGTCCTTCACATTAGGTGCAGAGTGGGTGCCTGTCACAGTCTCCTCCTTTCCCACTCCACTTCTCAGCCCCTGCTGCTGTGCTGCCCGGTGCCACACGTGAACCCAGGGGACCGTATCAGCATGATTTTTTTGGTGGGTTTGTCTTAGATGAGCTGTGACTATGTTGTTCCAGGTAGGGAGGAGCAAGAAATATTGCTGATCCAGTGCTCAGACAAGTGCTGCATGGGGTTCCTACCAGCAGTGCCCTGTGTTACCTGTGCCCCATTACTCTGAACCCTCCCCTGGTCCTCCCTCAGCAGCACTGGTGCATTTGGCTGGATAGAAATGGCCTGAGTGAGTTTCTGTGCCTCTTCACTGCACACATGCAGCACAGATTTACCAGGAGAAGGGATGTCTGGTGATGTGACAGCTTATCTTTTACTCCATGGTCCTTCATGCCGTGTTTTGGGAGCTGAAGGGAAGTTGATGTGCTGTTTCAGGAACCTGAGTAGCATGCATCATCTGGAGGAAAAGCACAGAACTGAAGTCTTTGCCTGACTGATGCACTGTGCTGTGGACCTACTCTGTTCCTGCCATTTTAAAGTATATTTCTTCATATAAAGAAAATCCGACATATTCAGCATCTCCAAACCAGTGGTTATTGCCACAAAACATCACAGTCTCAGTCAGCTGGTCTCCAGCTGAAAAATACAGGGAATAGCTCCCTAAATGTCACTTGTCCTTCCATCTTTGGGCTTATCCAATGGGACAGTTGTCTCATGGAACATCTTTTCCATCTTCATCTGTTATATCAGGGACTTGAGGTTCATGAGAAGGATTGCCCTGGCATCAAAATGCCCCTGTAAAATCTGTATGAACTTGTTCAAGGGTTAAGACTCCAGGCAACTATGCCTTGCACACACTGGATAGAAGTTTGTTAGTGTTACTGATAATGATTTCATCTCCACTTTCTATTCTCCCTTTGCACGTACCCTGAGCTGTGCCATGTTCACTACCCGGCTCATCTGAAGCCTGGCTGGCAATGTGCTTGTGAGATCAGTCTGAATGGCAATTGCAGAGCAGGCATGCCATGACAGTGACCTGGCTGCGAAGATGTGGGGCGTCACTCACTTAGAGGTCACTGTGACTCCAGATGGTGACATTCTCGGATTTGCTTTTTATTTTGTAACGAAGGGCAGGATGTTAGAAAACTTAGTCTCCTGGAATTACATAAACATGCAGTTTCCACTGGCATAGTGTTTTCTTCCTCGGCTCCCAGAAATAAACATGTCTGTGCTGTGACTGGAGACCCAAGCCTGATTTCTTGCTGAGGTTGTTCAGGTTGTGGTGACTGAGGAGGTGCACTGCACACAAAGAGAATAAAATCTCTAGTTTAGAGAGGCTTGGATTTTCTAGAAAATGTGATTCTATTGTTGCCTCTGCCAGGCAGGTGAGACATCAGAACCTGGGCATCCCCATGCTTTGCCTTTGTTTTATTTACATAAACTATTATATTTAATTATATTTGCTTTTGTCTTCCTACAGTCTAATTCTACATCTGTCAGATGGAAGTACCAATGTCTTTTAACCTCAAGTGCACCTCTAGTACTGCAAAGAAAAATTCATTATCACTTGTGAACCACTCAGATACTACGGTAGTAAATATATTGAAAAACCCTGTAAGGAAATTAATAACTCTACATTCACCCCAAGATTTAGGTATTATGCTGAAAACAAGATATACACTGTGACTGGGTAACAGGGATTAAAAGAAATAGTAAATAACTGCTATCTGCCCTACATACTTCACATTCCTTTAAAATATTTTTTTTGTTGTAATATTATATGTAACTTTAACATTCTTGGCTCCAGTGTTTGGATGAAAACTTCCCAGAGATTTTTAAGAGATGCTTATCGTGTTGTAAATCTTAGAAAGATTGTTTTGTGTTCATTGGTAATCAGATCTCAGAGGCAGTCTGCTAGATAATTGTCTGGGGTTTATGATGGCCTTTTAAAATGGTTTCTTAAAATGGGAGGCATCCCTTGAATCTGCAAGAAGAGTTCAGATATGATGTGCAATTTTAGTATGTCATATTATCAGTCACCTACACAGAACAAATACCAAATAAGGAAACATTTGTGTTGTTTTAGCTCAATAACTGCAACTAAATTTAATATGCATTTACTGAAAATAAATTATAATTGATTTATAAACTACAAGTTATTGTCACTGAACAGATCTACTTCAGACACAGACATATCTGTAGTTTAAAAGGCGGCTGTATATTTTTAAACCTTACTTGATTTGCTGTCATGACAGTCTAAAAATAAAGATTTACCAAAGTGGACAGACTGTGGATGGGAGTTTGCATCTTTTCATTCCACAGCACCTTAAGCATGATTCAAGTAAAAAATTTTGTTCTTTTTTTTTTTTTTTTTTTAAAGCAGCCCTTCAAAAACATTGCAAGTTGCAGTGAAACAAGATGTATGTCGGTTTAGAGAAGTGTTTTATTACCTGACATATCCGTGTGTTATCTGCCTCTGGATGTTAATGTATCACTTACTGAGGCAAGAATTGGTAAATTTTCTGTCAAGTGTTTTGAAAAGCTGTTGTATCTGTATTGACAATGACATCAACAACTAAGAGATGGAGCTAATCATCAGTTAAAATACAGAGCTCATGATTATTGTCTTGTCAGAACAGAAGCATTCAAACCCTAATACATATCAGAAAAATTCTCTCTCACTTCTCCCTGTCTCCTAACTTCACAGATCTGACAATTAGAAGAGAGAGAGAAAAATATTTTTTTCTGACTGAACAGCATGTACAATTTAGAGATGGGGTAAAATGAACTAAAAATGGCAAATCTGAGTAATCATGAAGACTGATTCTAGATGTGAATGCTGTGATGTGGTCATTGTTCACAAGCAAAATGTATATTTCCTTTTTCTCCATGTGATTCTAGTGTGGTTGGTTTCAGCACACAACAGTGTGAAAGCAGGCTCCTCTCCAGAAACTTCACAATCAGCCCTTTCTGTGTTTTTGGAGAACCGTAAGGCCTGCGCTTCAGATGTGTTCTTATTTATCAGTTATTTCTCTCTAATAGCTAGTTTTGCAGTGGAAAGTGTTGTTCATACATTCATGTTTTTGTTTCAGTGTAATGTACCCAGCCTTCCTCTGACCTTACGCGAGTCATAGCTGGGACTATTTTTAGAGATTATATTTGCAGCAAAATGCTACAAGAATGACAGTAGCAAGGATGCTGCCAATGTGAAATAAATCCATCTGCATCTCTTTCTTCCCTGAGCTGCATAAATGTAGATGTCACTAAACAGTCTAAAGCAGGATGGATGTTGTCCTAAATGACATTTATTTAGGGGCTGAATCTGTCTGGGGCCATGCTGACCAGCATTGTGGTGTCAGCCCTGGGCAGAACCCTGTGCTTCCCAAGACAAGCAGGGAACATTATTATGAACAGTCATGAAATACTGCTTTTCTGCTTTGCTGTCTTCAGTCCCTTGGTGAAGGTATCAGAAAAGACTTGCTCCTTTAGTAGTTAGGATGGAGAGGGAATAGGGTTGATTCAGTAAGGGGATTTAAACAGGCTTTGGTCAGTTTTGGAGACTGTGATGGATGGAATGGAACTGTGTTGAGCTATGGTAGGTCCTACTGCATAGGAAGCATGGTGGGAAGATGAATCAAAGATCTTTTTCTCATTTTCATGACAAATAAATACATAAGCACATAAATAAATAAATAAATAAATAAATAAATAAATAAATAAAAAGCCCTGGCTAACCACCCTTTACAGCAAAGGAAAAGTCAGAAAGCCTGGAGTTTTCTACTTGCAGCAGCTATTCTTTGGGCTAAGTTGATGTTACCAGATCAAGTTATTCAGGGAGGTAGCTCCAAGCAGTACAAGGACTGGGCAGCTTCTAGGTCTCCAGTACAGCAAATGTGGAGAGAGCATATGAAGGGAAAAGTCCTGTGGATCCACAGAAGCTCCCACATGTTCCCCTGAAACAAGGTTCACCTCTTATGGGCATTGTAGAAGGACAATGCAGGGCTGGATGGACCACTGGTCTGACCCAAAGTGTCGTTTGTCATTTTCTTGTTATGTTCTTATTTTTTTATGACAAAAGAAGACATGCCTCATGCTAATGACCATCTCTATTTAGTTGCTGCCAAATTCTATGCTTCTGTTTTCTCATTTTTAGGGAGGAGTAATACTCTTTGCCTGGAATTCTTACAAGGGTGGGGATATTATAAGCAAGGTGCACTGATAACTTTTGGAGACAGGCCTCGTAAGTGTATTATTTTCAGCTAATTAAAGTGATTTAATTGATTTACTGGGAAAGAGTGGAAAACACAACAATGAAACCAAAGCAGATGAGTGATTCGTTCTGACACAAAGCTAGTAATCTGGCAGTGATATCTTTTTCTGTAAGGGTCTCCGTACTCCATATTCTTGTACTTCTGCTTTTTGCTGTTGGACCTCAGGAAAATGGTATGTCCTTTTCATTTCAACATTTTTAGGGAGAGAAAAGCAAAAGAATACATATATTTTTGAAACCATGTTAATACATGAGTGTGAGAACTGAAATGCATTCTTCCTTAAGAAAACATTTAGCCTTTTTATATGATAAGGCTGGTTGAAATTTCTGAGACATTTGTTTTGGCATCCTCAACTTGTTCTTTTCATCCAGTCTGTGAGTTGCAAAACATTAAATTAATGGACCTGCCAGGTGGCAGCTGAATTTATGAAATGGAGTCTGGTTTTGTTTATTTCTGTTCTTGTTGCCTGGGACTGTTCCCTGTTTTCTGGGCCGCTGTGGCACCACTAACACCTTCATAAACTGAATCTAAAATATGATCACCTCAGGATCACCTATCCAGTTCTGGGTCTTGTTTGACACTGACTTGTAAGTATGTAGGATGAACTAAAAAAACGTAGGGCAGTTGCAGTTGGTTCATTTGTGACCATTCATGTCCATGGTGGGATGAGGAAGGTATGACAAGACGTGGGCCAAATGACCAGCTGATTTTTCTAGGGAGGAAAAAGAAATATCACCTTTCCCATTCAAATCATATCAAGGAAGTGGGGGAGCACCCTCTCTGTGCCTGCAGCAGTCTTGATTTCAGCAATAAGCAATGGGCAGCATCAGCACAAATATTGAGGCAGAAAACATCTCATTCTCAAATCTTTGCTGTCTCTGCTGGGCTAAGAGCAAAGAGTGCTGAGGTCTCACTGATATCCATGCTGCTATCAGGGAACACTGTCCTGTGGGGATCAGTGCTTATCAGAGCTGGGTATCATTTACCCACAGCCTTATTCCTGCTAGGAGTGCATGTGAGCATCTAACTCGCAGAAACCAGGCATGGGCACAGGCACTGGTGGTCTGTGTCCTTCCTTGCCCCTCCAAGCAGTAACTCTTGTCTTTTCTACGTCCAGCACAGGGCTCAGAAAACTCCCCCTGGGCAGCACAGGCATTGTGAGAAATGCTTCAGCCGGCACTGCCGCGCGCCGATCGAGCCCTCCGTCTCCTGCATGGTGATCAGCTGCCGCTTTCACTGCGGAGCCACCTTCCACATGTGCAAGGAGGAGGAGCACCAGCTGCTCTGCCCCTTGGAGCAGGTGCCCTGCCTCAACTCAGACTATGGCTGTCCTTTTTCCATGGCCCGCTTTAAGCTGGCAAAGCATCTTCAGGTCTGTCCAGCCAGCGTTGTCTGCTGCTCGATGGAGTGGAATCGCTGGCCAAACGTGGATTCAGACACAACCCTCCACAAGAACATTATGAAGGAGACCTTGAGTGAGGAGTGTCTGGACACAGCATTGGCGCTCAGAGACCAGAAGATACTATTCAGGAGTTTGAGGGTAGCCGACTTGTTTCCAGAGTGGAGGAGATATGATGAAGTGGAAGAGCTAATGGATGAAGCCATGGGTGGGGAAGAAGGTGCTGTGGGAGGATTAGCCTGTGGTTCCCAAGAGGGCAATGACCCAGCATCTGAGCTCAGCCAACGTGAGCGTGAAGATTTGGCAAAGGACAAGGAAGGAATGGATCTGGGGAGTTACAAAACCTGGGAGAACATTTTCAGCAAAGAGCTCTTGGCGTGCAAGGTAACGGGCTCAGCAGCTGGCAAGGGAAAAAATACAGAGGAGGCTTCCAAGAAAACAGCATCAGGACCTTGTGCTGCCAGCTCTGCAGAGAAGGCAAAGGAAACGCCTGCTAATGCAGAAGAAGCAAAAGACCAACAGCCTGAACAAGTAACACCAAATAAAGAAATGACAGGGCTGGCTCCTTGGCAAGAAGGGGTCCTGGAGAGGCTGAAGAAAGAAGTTGGTGTAGCCGATTACAACATGTATCTGGTACATCATGGGGGAATGCTCATCCGCTTTGGCCAGCTAGCTGCTTGCACTCCGAAAGAAAAAGACTTTGTGTATGGGAACTTGGAAGCTCAGGAAGTGAAGACGGTCTACACCTTCAAAGTGCCAGTTAGTTACTGTGGCAAAAGAGCACGGCTAGGAGATGCACTGGGACACAAGATGCCAACTTCAGACAAGTCGGTGGATACCTCAGATTTGGGAATAAGTCCAGAAGAACTGCCTACAGCAAACGTAGTTCAAGCCACACTGCTGTGTGCATTGGAAAAAGAACTGAAAGGCCATGAGATCTCCGAAGCAAGGGGTATCGATGGACTGTTTGTAGACTTTGCAACACAGACTTACAGCTTTCCCCTGGAGCCTTTCTCCTCCAATGCTGTTCTAGCAGATGTTCTGGATGAAAAAAGCCAACCAGAACTCCACGTGGAGCTGTACACTGAATGTGTAACCAGAAGACACAACAAAAGCAGTTCAGCTTTCACATTCACTTGCAGTCATTTCTTCAGGAGAGACGAGTTTGCATCCCACTTCAAGAATGTGCATGCTGATATCCAGTCATGTCTGGATGGATGGTTTCAGCATCGCTGTCCACTGGCCTACTTGGGATGTACTTTTGTTCAAAATCACTTCCGCCCTGACGGACATAAGGCCAAGGTGATATACAGCAAGCTTCTCAAGACATTTGCTATTAAACCAGAGGTTGACACCCTCCTTGCTGAGTCAGGGAAATGCGGTTACACAGTGGACAATCGAGGGAGAAACAAGGATTTGCTGAGCAGCCTCCCACTGGAAGTGCTGAAGTACATTGCTGGGTTCCTGGACAGCTTCAGTTTATCTCAGCTATCGCAAGTGTCAGTGCTGATGAGGGACATCTGTGCCACTCTACTTCAAGAGAGGGGAATGGTCCTGCTGGTCTGGGAGAAGAAAAGATATTCCCATGGTGGTACTTCATGGAAAGCTCGCAGAAAGGCAAGTGACTGCAACACTGGGGAAAGGACAGCCAGGGGGGTATCACCAGATAACACACAAGCATAGCAAGTGATGCTGCATATAAGCATGTAGGTAGGGAGAAGGTTCATGAGGTTAAGAATTTGCAGCCCAATGTGTCCTGGGTGGTCAGTGCTATAGAGTGCAGTACATCTAGCAAAGAGAGGAAGGTGTAAGTGGGTATCTACTTCCTAGCTGCAGGTCCCCACCCAAGCTTGTCTTGAGTAACCTGTTTGCATTTGCACCGTATTTAGGCACTAGGAGCTGAGAATTCTTGATACTTAAAGGTCACATAGATGGTTTTAAAGAACTTGCAGTTCACCCTTTTGTTTTATTCTTTACAAGCTGATATAAGAGTACACTGAAGGGTAAAGAACTAGATGTGACTGTGAAAGGAGCTCAGGCATTCACATCAATCCGACAGGGTTTTGGAATCATAATCATAGTAAATAGTTTATTTCTGATGTCTAATTTACATCTATTTTCTTTTAGCTTAAAACCATTACCCCTTGTTTTATCACTACACTCCTTTACAAAGAGTCCCTCCTCATCTTTCCTGTAGGCCCCCTTTAGGTACCAGAAGGCTGCTATAAGGTCTTCCCAGAGTCTTCTCTTCTCTGGGCTAAACAACCCCAACTCCCTCAGCCTGTCTTCCTAGGAGAGGTGCTCCAGCCCTCTGGTCATTTTCGTGGTCCTCCTCTGGACTCCCTCTAACAATTCTTCATTCCTCTTGTGCTGGAGGCCCCAGAGCTGAAGGTAGCACTCTGGGTGGGTCTCACAAGAGCAGAGCAGAGGAGGAGAATCACCTCCCTTGACCTGCTGGCCACACTTCCTTTGATGCAGCCCAGGGCACGGTTGGCTTTCTGGGCTGCAAGTGCACACTGCCAACTCATGTTTAGTTTTTCACCCACTGATACCCCCAAGCCTTTCTCCACATGGCTGCTCTCCACTCAGCCTGTATTTGTGTTTGGGATTGCCCTGACCCAGTTGCAGGGCCTTGCACTTGGCCTTGTTGAACTCAATGAGGTTCACCCAGGCCCACCTCTCAAGTCTGTCCAGGTCTTTCTGGATGGCATCCCATCTCTCCAGTGTGTTGAACATGCCACAGGGCTTGGTGTCATCAGCAAACTTGCAGAGGGTGCACTGGTCCCACTGTCCATGTCACCAACAAAGATGTTAAATAGCACTGGTCCCAATATCGACCCTGAGGAACACCACTCATTGCTGATCTCCACCCAGACATGGAGCCATTGACAGCAACTCTGTGAATGCAACCAAATCCAGACAATTCCTTACCCACTAAGGAGTTGATCCATCAAATTCATGTCTCTCCAATTTAGAGAAAAGGTTGCTGTGTGGGAGTGTGTCAAATGCAACAAGTACAGTGACTGCAAGCTGAATCAGCCAAATCCAAACAGGAGTTAGCCACTGTGACCATTTACTGGAGGATGAAGCTTCAAGTAGCAAAAGGAAGAAATTCCACCTGGTCTAATTAACTCCAGTTCCAATTAACTCCAGTTACTGTTGCACAACTTAAAACCAGCAGTCTTGAATTTAAAGGCTGTCTAAACCCTTTCTTGTCAGCCCTTTGTACTGACCACGCAGGAATCTTGTATTCAGTGCACAGATTCTGCTTGAAAACATCCCATTTGTAATTAATCTGAATTTATTGTCTACTTTGTATGATAGCTATGATTATATAGAAACAGGACAGGCTTAGGTAACTTTAAGTGCAGCACATCCACATACTGTCCTTCCACAGAAAGAAACATTTCTAAACTATGACTTTAAAAATTAATTTGATTTAATGGTATACAGGAAATATTCAAGTGACTTATCCACGGTCTTATCACTACATGGTGGTGTATCAGTAAATGACACATGGTATCACTGCAAACAGAATCAGAAAATTTTAATTGCACATTTCTGTTTTTTACAAGCTTGTAACTCTTCTAGGAATGACCTTAACCTTAGATTTTTCCAGGCTTGTTCTGGGGTGGGGTGAATAACAGCAGTGTTATAATGTTCCTTCCTTTGAAGTTACTGATAAAGACTTTGGAAGGTCTTTATGAAGTAAGGTTTCTTTGAGATACGTATCACACAAGCATCCCGTAGTCACTCTGCCTTATAATTATCATTGGATACACCTATAAGCACCTTGGACCCCACCTCACATGTGATGTTGTGGTGGTCAGCTGTCCTGGGTTTCCTCATGCCCAGCACTAAATTGGCACCAAAAACTGTGCTTTCCTGTTAAAAATGGCAGGTGATGACTAAAGCAGCAAAAACAACAAGTGTGAGGTACGTAACAATGCAGACTACACTTGTACAGCCCTGCGTGGTCTGGTTTTCACTAACCAGTACAAGTAACGCATACCCACTACAGACATATATATATTTTTCTGAAAATCCTCTTCTGTTTTTACTAACATACCAGTGTTCCCTCCCCGATTTCTCTCTCCTTCCCTATCGCCACCCAGACCTGGCAGTTCAGCAGCCTCTTCTCCAGAGTTAACAGGTGGAAGCACAGCGAGGTGGCGTGCATGTCAGAGCACCTGAAGAAGTGCCCGTTCTACAAAGTGGAGCACAAGACGGACCCTGTGCTGCTGACTGGCATGTGCGAGGCTCGAGAGCCCGTTCAAAAGACTTTGGTTTCCACCTTCAAGCGTAAGGTCTGAGCAACCAGCTTCTCCTCTGACCCGCTCCTTTCAGTGTCCCTTAAAAGAAGCTCTGGGAAGCTGTATGTAAAGATAGTTGCTTCTAACTCTCCTTTGGAAGGACAAAACTGGCATCTCCCCAGCTGCATTTGGAACATCCTGCAATTTCTTTTTTCCTCCCTGCATTATTTTAATTGTTAAAACTTCATCCAAAGAGTTCTGGCACACTGCTCACTGATGTCTTGTGCTTTCTGTTTATTTTTCTGTTCTCTGCTTAATAAAGCACCCTGGAGAAAGCAGTAAGGATATTGCTTGAACACAGCATCTTTGCATCCTTGAAGACAGGCAGCTGCTCCTAACTCTGTGTCCCTGAGAGAAACAAGAGCAGTTAGTGCACCTAGCTTGAAAAGATACAAAACGCCTCACCTGTGGCTGGAAAGCTGAGCTCTGGGAGCACAGACAGATGCCCTCTCACCTGGCAGACCTAAGGATTGCTAATGTCTCTGGGGACATGGGCAAAGGAAAGACACCCCCAAAATTGCACTCAATTAATTAAAACTCCATTGAAGACTCAGGACAGCACCACACAACCACAAACCATCCGTTAGGCAATACAAGCTTAAAGCTGAGCTCGTGGCAACATCAAAACCAAACCAAAGCAAACAAATGTGCTCTTTGTTGGAAATAACCAGATAGCAAACCTGGCTGTTTAGGGGCTCAATTGACTTTTTCCTTTTTCTAGTTAATATTTTTTTTGTGTGTGTTACGTTTTAAATCCATTAAAGCCATCAAAAAATACCTGAAGACACTTTTAGAATGCCTCACCTATTCAGTTTTGCAACTGTAAATTGCAAATTGTAGTCGTAAACAATTTGTCAAAGGATGTTTGTTTGTTATGTAAAAGAAAAGGTGTTCAGCAACCCATTCAGCAATGGTGTGAATAATGATTGCTTCAGTTAAATGGTCTGGAGTAAAAAGATTATTTTTTTTTTATAGAGCAGAAAAGTGATTAGGATTTGGTTGATTTTTTAATAAGTACACCAATTTAAAAACAAAATGTGTTTGTTGAGACAACAAATGAGGCTGTTGAGTTGAAAATGGGCATTGATGGATGGAGATATGCTGCACCTGTGATTCTCGGTTTTGATGCAGATGCGGGATAAGGCTGGCCATGCAAAGAGCCTTCTCTTATTGATGGAGGCTGCCATTCATTGTTGCTGATGAACCTGAGCTGGGTGCTGGGTACTGAAGGCATGAGCTACACTGTCCTTGCAGCTCAAAAGGTCCTCTTGAGATTTTACCATATGAGGATGATTTCTTCACCAGACACATGCCCTCAGGATAACATAATCTGAGCTGTGGGGATGGTGGGTTGGTCCTGACATCAGGAGCAGGAGTAGCAGTAGTGACAGATTCTTATTTTTATTTTCAAATCAATTTTCTTCCCCTGGAGATCTTTTTTAGGAAGTGTCATCATGCTTCACCCATAAACCCATCTGCACAGGTGCCCTGTAGAAAATACAAGTTGCACCCCAATTTTACGCAACAAAAGCAAACGAACACAGGGGATGTGAGCTGGGCCAAGCACAGCTAAAGTCAGGTGCTCTGTTCCTTTGCCTTGTGCCTTAACCACTTTGCAAAAACAAACTGGCCATCCTTTAAAGTTGCTTACAAAAACACACACCTGTCCTCAGAACATCCATGATACTCACCTTGTCTTCAAAACCCATGAAACGGGTCACCCAGTATTATTGCCCTCTGTTTTAAGCAGGGAAGTTGTCAGAGGTGAGAACATGCAGTTATCCAGCTTTTTTGGCTGCCTTTATAGCCTCCTCCTCCTCCACGTGTCATGTGCCTGATTTTGAAAGAAGCTCAGCACCAAACTGTAGACCACAGCTGTCCAAGAATCAGGTGCCAGCATCTATACTTGGTGCTTAAAAATAGAGGCAGTCAAAATTATGGACAGTTCAGAGAGAAAAAAAAAAAAAAAAAAAAGACCTTTAAAGGATAGCTTCTGAGAGTAAATCAGTGTTCATGGCTGGTATAAGAGACCACTAAAAAATCCAACCTATGAACCATCTGATCAGCTACTTAGTTTATGTAAACTGGAGAAATAGTGGTTTATGGTAGGTGTGAATCAGGCTCATTTCACCTCCAGCATTGCTGCTATTCTGATTCTGGCGTACTTCTGTCAATGCCAGTGGGTTTTGCTCTTATATCTCCCTTTTCTTGGAGATCTCGTGTTTTAAATTCCAGCCTCATTGCCACTGGCCTTGCTTCTTCCCCAACCAGGAGGTGCCAGCATCAGGTACAGAGAGGATGCAATCTCAGCCAAAGTGAGATAGCTAAAGGTGTGGGTTAGAGATAAGGATGCTGCAACTTCTACCTCTTGGGGTATAGATACAACATCTAGGAAACTAGATATGGATCATTTTCTTTCTAGTACTACTACAGGATACACTGGAGAGACACAAGGTGTTAATTCACAGAGAAAGAGACAAATTCACCCCCATGAATACCCATGTATATTTTTGTAAGCTGTAAATTTGATTGAGTCAACAAGATTCATTTACAACCTTGCCTTAAGCATATACGGTGCAAGCTGTAATCTGCAGTGATCTTCAGGTTAGCCTGGTTAATCCAACCCCAGGAGAGGGAAGACAGTACAAGGAGGTGGAGGTCACTTCCAGAACAGCACATACCCACCTAGCAAATGCCAGCTGGTAGCCACTTCATATTTTACCTCTCATTTAACGCTAGAGGAGAGCTGTGGGCTGGTGTCAGATGCAATCAGTTTAATCAGAGGAGGCATGCCAAGCTAGCTCAGTGTTGATAGTCCCACTCATTAGTAGAGTCAGCAGAAGCTTTTGGGGAACTGCAAGAAACAGAATTTGCCTGAGCATTGCGTGAGCATAATGCTGGCTTAGTGTAAAAAGAGAGGCTATGGTTTGGATTCAGCAAGTCCTTAGGCTCCTAATTTAAGCTTGGAGCTTGACTGATGGAAAGTTCAGATAAATAAGGCTGACAGATTTTGTGGTGTTTCCTCTCGTTGGAAGAATTGGAACTGAAATGATAGCACTATGGAAATTAGAGAGGTCAGAGCAGGGCAAAAAGACTCAGGGCAAGAGAATGGGAAGACTGGAAAGAAGAAAGGTAAGTGGTTTGGTTAGAGGACAGCTGACTAAATGTGGGTGTCATGGGGAGAGGCAAATGGAGAAAGGTAAAAGGGCACAGGAATGGAGGGAAGAGGGATGTGGAAGAGGTGATGGGGCTTCAAATACGCTAGGAGGAAATGTTTGAATTCAAGAGATGCTAGGAGGATAGGGGTGACATTTAGAGCAGCAGAGACCTATGGGGATATTAAGGGGAATAGAGAGATTATATTATTTGGTTTCTACTGACAAAGTAAGATGAGCCTAGTGAACTCAGTGAACTGCAGACTCTATTTTGAATTGTAACTTTTACAGTGAACCTCACTCTGTGGCACAACCTCTTTTCTGGGTTAGAATATTCAGCCAATGTATTGTTGAAGTGCAAGCTAAGAGGCCACTGTGAAACCATGAAGAGCCTCCAGTTTTGACATTCCTGTGCGCTCACCATTTGCTGCCAACAGCAGATTTTCTGGATAAATGCTTGGAGAAGGGGCTGGAAGCTCCCTATCAGTGTTATACATTAACACGGGATGATATTTCTTCAGGGGTGAAAGGGTAGGTTACCTACTGACACGTACATCCAGGCTGGACTGAGAAATTACTCTCCAGGCCTCTATTTCCCAAAACCAACTGAACCCAGATAAGGTGAAGTTTATCTGTACAATGTATGTTATTTTGCAAAACTGTGTAACTCCTTGTTGCTTTCTTAAGAATAATAATAAAAAATATGGTTAAAAAATGCATCAAAATCCATGTCTTATTTTGTTTTCTTAGTTTCATCACAGTAACATTAGTTTTGCTTTCTAATCAGATGTGGTTCCTGTACCCTCATATTCATTACTTTCATCTGCTCCATTCGGTATAACTTTTCTGGTTGAAGACTAAGGCTATGTATCAGCAGCAAGTATTGTTATTCTTGGCCTTGTCCTCTTTGTACAGTCACTTTATCCTTCCTTGTTAAGTTATTTACCTGTATGAAAAACTTTCTCTTCTAAAAATTAATTTTCTAGATTAACATCACATTATGTCTACAAACAACTGAAGAAGAATTTTCTTTGACAACCTATCTCCTTATTCACCACTTATATTCAATAACGTTGTGACCATTGATCCTAGTAACCACAAAGAGCTTTTTTTTTCCTCCTGGGGTGCAATTTCCATGATCGCTGTACGTCCCTCACAGCAATTCTGGGCTTCTCTCACATCCAGTTCCCTCACTGCTATGGTCCACTTCAAAGACTTCTCTCATTTCCTGTATTTATTTATTTGTTTGTTTGTTTGTTTCCCTTTTGAAGCAAAACCTCCAAGTACTGTACAGACCTATTTTTATTCAGCTTCCTGCTTCATTTATATGTAAGCAAATTATGATCACGTGCTCCAAATTTATTTTTAATGACCACCTGCTCTATGACTTAATTGCTATTTACAACTAACAAATCTTTTGTAGGCTCAGTGACTGTTTTGTGAAGGAATTTGTCCTGTCATGTTGAGACTTACAGGCCTAAGCACCACTATGATTATCAGAGATTATTCTCCAGTCATTAAATGTGAAATTAGTTTCCCATGGTAGCACAGCTCCTACTGGGATTTATCACCCAGTATTAGCACTCTCTCTACATATCCAATTACGAACTGGAGTTGTTCACAGTTGTCTCTGACCTGCACCACAAAAAAAAGCACCTATTTTGAATTTTTTCCTCAGTTTCACCTAATGCACTATTTTTGTTCTTCATTTCTATCAGTCTGAACAGCAGGATATTTTAATACCAGTGATGACTGGTATCCTACCATATTTCTGTTACCTGCAGGATAGCTAGTTTCCACCCCATATTAGTTGTTCATATTTATTTCATACAGATATCTGGAAGGGAGTTAAAAACAGAATGGAGCCAAAGGCTCCCTAGTAGTAGCAGCTAATATAAAGAAGGGCAATGGCAGCAAGATGAAGCTTGGGGAGGTCCTATCTCAGTGCTCTCTGGTCTCACCCCCTTCCCAGGACTGAACTCAACATACCTTTGGCTGCCTGCCTTGTCTGCTGTGATTCTTTTACACAATTACGATATTCTTCCCCTTGTTGTCTAGACTTCTGCCCATTGATACCTCTTTATCTGTCATGATACACCTATTTAACTGTTTTTGGTATTCCTGTGTACAAAAATAGGTACACTGCTCTCTCCCAGCAGTTGCATCATCGTCAAAGAGATCTTTTGCATGTGATACATACACTGTAAAATTATATTTACTAGCTAGCTCAGTAAGACACACAACATTTTACTGGAGCTGTTTCCTTTACCCAGGCCAATCCAGCATGCAGTGTGTTGCAGCTTTGGAGACTGGAAAAGAGTCCCAGTTTCTGCAGACATCTGGAGGGATTTGATTACACAGAGCTGTCAGGGGTGACTTGCTGCTCAGAAGGACAAACTTTGTCACAACTACTGTGTTCAGGCCACTCTACAGGCAGTAAGCCACGACCCATTTCACAGACACAACTTCCCCCAGCTCCTGGGTGCTATTGGCCAAATCAGCTCCTTTAGGCTTGAAATGCAGTTTTGGCCACACTGGCACAGCAGGGAGAATTAATATTCCTTGTGAGACTTTTCTAAGAGGGACTGGAGTGGTTAATGAGGATGGGGTGGGGATGCAAGGGGTAAGTGCATATCAGGAGTTAATTGGAACAAACTGGGGTGGTTTCACTGTTGAGCAGGTGTCTGTCCAGCACAAATCCTGCCTGGGCTGGGCTTCAGGAAGTTGTATTGGAAGAGATGGAGAGATTGCTATCATGTTTGCTGCGCATGCGTACGCATGCTTATAGCAGGCCACAGCAGGGCTAGGTTGTATTACTGCAGGGCTTGAAAGACAGAGGAGAGGAACAAACCACCAGAGGAAAAAAAAATGTCATTTTCTCTCAGTACATCTGAAAGATGTGAAAAAAGGCAGTAGTTAAAATGTCATCAGAGCTCATCCATTCTCTCTCTAACAGCTGTGCTCTGGCTTATTTTTTTTCCATGATGTTTTTTCCCATGAAGCAAGGGCTGACTTGGCAGCTTGCGGCTCCACAGCCACTGAGCAAAACAGCTCCCGTGTGCTTCATGGCACTTAGAGAAGGATCCACAGGGGGAAAAAAAAATATATATATATATACAGCTTCAAGCTCCTAGCCTCTCACAAAGCTAAAGTCTTCTAAAAAGCAAGCGTACAGAGACACAGAAGCTTTCACAGGGTGCTCAGTGAGCCAAGGGTGGTGAGAAAGGCTGACATAGCATTGACTCTTAAAGAGGTATCCAGCAAAAGCAGCCTTTCTTCGGGGTTTGGGGATGCTTCTTAATCCCATTTCCCTGCTGTCTCAAGCCTTCAGCATTATGCCCTCCTGTTAAGACTGCTATGCTTGGTAAAGAAAGAGTTAACAGGTTTAATGGAGTTGTGCTTTTTTTTTTTTCCTTCTGCTTTGTCAGAGTGAAAGTGAAATTAAAACCACGAGCTCTGCTAGCAGTCTGGGGCTGGGGCTGATTCCTGTAAATTTTTCTATGTTTCAGCCGGCTGGAAGCCCTTCCCTGGGTGCAACATGATCAGAGAGCTCATCCTGTGCTGCTGCGTGCTGCCTCTGCATGCGGGTGAGTCGGGGTCGGATCCTGTGCTTCCACCCCAAAAAGGCTGCACCCTCAGCGGGGCTGGGAGAACAGCCTGGAGGAGGTTCATGCATTAAACTGTTTCTCTTCCCTCCCTGCAGGCCCAGTGGAAAATCCCACAGAAGTGCCTCAGTATCGCAGGGTGGATATCGTCCTGGACTGCTCCTACGTGTGGGATGGAGGACTGCTGCATGGCTTCGGTGCCTCGCTCTCCAAGCACCCTGCTACCCTAGTGCTAAGGGGTATCAGCGTCAGAGACGACGGGAGCTTGGGAGGTGTAACTGACTACGAAGTCCCACAGGGAACTCCTGACTCCTCTCCTCCCGTCATCTTTGAAGCCTCAGGTGAGTGGGAGAGCTGGGGTAAGAGAGCTGCCTCCAGGGTTTTGACCATTCACATGCACCAGGCCTGCACAAAAAATCCCTTGCCAAAAACAACTGAGTAATTATGCCACTATGTGTTGTTATTGCAACGTTGAGCATTCCTATCTTTTGTCATTGCTAATATCAGCTTCTTGGTAAGTGTGCATGAAGCTGAGCTGTCCCTCTCAGGGCCAGCAGCAGGTACTGGGAAGCACATAGGTCACTTAATGGGTGGTCATGTAAGATGCTTGTGCCTACAAGTAAGCCTGTGCTTTGAACAAAAACACATACAGCCTGTCCCTACATCCAGCCACTCCTGCCTTCTTGCCACACTTTCTTTCCTTAATTGAGATGCTTCAATGTCCCCTTTGCACCTGGATTCAGGCCCCAAAAGAATAAACATTGCAAGTCTTCACCGGGTAGTTCACATATACAGACTACTTTGTTGAGCTAGCTGAAGGGAATCTGTTCTGCATATTCTCCTTTCCTAACAGCTTCCTCTGCTCACAGTGAACTCTGTGCGGGAAGAAATAAAACCAGCAGGCTGAGGGATGTAAAGAAATCACAACTAACCTCTAACCTTTCATATTCTTTACTGGCCTTCATTTGATAAGCCTAGCCTTGCATTTCTGCACCCTGACTGACCCCCACAGCACATCTCATCCATTTACATTGCCTTCCTTTTGGACCTGGATGGCTAAATCTCTCCCTCTCTCCTCACAGCCCAGTCGGTGTCCATCCCACACGCAGAGGCCCTGTTGCACATGGACTGCAATGGGGAGGAGATGAGCTGCGAGCTCTCCCTGTACAGCTCCCGGCAGGATGGCGAGGGGTCCTGCCAAGCCTCCTGGTTCATGGCCACCCTGCAGCTCTCCGGTGGGATCAGCATCGCCCTGGTGCTCAGAGGACCCTGCCCCAGCGGACAGGAGGAGGAGGGACACGATGCAGTGCTGCACCCAAAGCTGGCGATTCCTGTGAGCAAGGAGGGGACGTTGCTGACCACAGGTGACCAGGAGGCCGGGGGTATCCCCACAGCATGAGGGACGTGAAGGAGGGGAGCCTGCTGTCCCAACAGCCCTGTGACCCACCTCTCACCAGGCACTGAGGGCTGCCAGAGGAGTTGCTTAGGAAAAAAACAGGTTGTGCAGACTCCTTTTATAAAGGTTCTTCCTCGGGGACAGTCTTGCCACCCCCTGTGCCTCCTCTCTGAGCTTTCTATGCTCTGGCTCCTGAGGATAGCATAGAATCACACAATGGTTGAGGTTGTCAGGGCCCTCTGGAGGCCATCTGGTCCAACCACCCTGCTCCAGCAGGGACACCCAGAGCAGGTTGCCCAGGGCCATGGCCAGGAGGCTTTTGAAGAGCTCCAAGGAGGGAGACTCAAGCAAGTGCTTCAAGACCATGGCATGCACTTGGTGTCTGCCTGTTTGTCCACCTATGAACCCCACTGGGCTGGCTTGCTCCATTCTTCAGCCCACATGGCCCCTGGGACACCACATAAGGTGCCACCTCTGCATGAGGACACCACTGCCCATGCATCCCACCTGAGGGTGCCTTTTTTAACCATATCTGCTTAACTCCCCACTTGCTTGTGTCCCTCTTTCTGTTTCTAGTTGAATTTCAGTCATCATCAAACAACACTTCCATGCGCACACGTCTCGGCGGCTCTGTTACCCTCGACTGCCGCTTTGCCTTGGCCCCCAGCTCCACACTGTCCTCCCTGGAGTGGAGGAGGCAGCACCGAGGCAGAGGCCAGAACATTTACCAGTACCAGGTGGGGAGCACAGGCCCTGCAACGCAGCCAAAAGTCCACGTGGATGTGGCACAGCTGCTGGGGAGCGGAGACGCATCACTGAGCCTGCAAGGAGCGACTGTGGATGACGAAGGGATGTACATCTGCCTGGTGTCCACCGCACAGCACCAGGCCCAGCACAACATCCAGCTGCTTGTGGCTGGTGAGGAAGGCAAATCCATGGGGGTAACAGCAGTGCTGTGTTCCCAGGCACTGAAACTTCACTCAGCACCCTTACTCGCTTGCTCCCAACACTCGTTGTCACAGGCAGCTTGTGGGTGGATGGCACTCGTGTTGCCTGCTAACAGTTAGTAAGTCTAATCCCTGTTTTTTCCCTCTCCAGAGCCCCCAAGGGTCCGTATGCTTCCATCAGTGGTGTCATTCGAGAGCGATGAGACAATTACACTGTCCTGCATCATTGCTGGCTATTACCCCCTGGATGTCTCAGTGAGCTGGACACAGAGGTCTCCTGAGAATGAAGCAGAAATCCACCTCTCAGACACGCGTTTCTCCAGTCACCGGCAAAGCCAGGATGGCACCTATAGCATCACCTCCTACCTCAGCCTCAGCTCCGCCACAGCGCAAGCACCGGCCACCTACACCTGCCATGTTTCACACATGGCTCTGGAGGAGCCCATCTCTGTCAGTGCCCATCTGAAGGCACCAGGTGAGTGCAAGGGGTGGAGGAAAAAGTCCTTCGCCCTGCCTGGACCTCCTGCCACCTCATTACCCACCACAAGGATTAAAAATTCTGACGCTTGCCTGTTTCTTCCTGCTCTCCTGGTTTCCTCTTGTACTCGTCCTCTCTTCCCATTCACTTTCAATCCCTTAGCCTGCATCTCAGCCCCTGAAGCTTTTCAGGGAGCAAGTATCTAATTTCCTTGAGGGGAAAAGAATTTTTATGACCAAAAGCTGAGCAAGAGAGCAAAAGTTTGTAGCACATGGGCTGGAGCCCACTTGGACAGACACAAGAGAACAGCCATGACCCAAGGAGTTAGGAGCCTAGCTGGAGCTGATGTTCAGCTGGAGACTGAAGCTTCTCAGGAGCTGTAGTCCCAGCAGTGCAACAAATGCTTCTCCCCCTTGGAGCTGATGTGCAGTTGCTGCTGTTCTTGCTCTTCTTCCTAATGGGTCATTGCTTCTATGTATCCTTCTGACCCAGCAGGGAAAAGCAGGCAATGCTGCCGTTTGACAAATTACGACACATCAGTCTAGCCAGTATAACTGGCCCTGTGTCTGTGGCTTTAGTGCACGTGTTTCATGTCACATTGGTGTATCTGAGAAGAGCACGTGCTGTGCAGGCTTGTTGAGCTGTGACAACTCGCTGTCTGCTCAGCTGCTCAAGCGAGTGTAACATCCCTGATCCTCCTCTTCCTCTACAGAGCACAAGGGATGGGAAGGACTGGTGGGGATGCTCATTGCCACTGCCATTTTCATCGCTGTCCTCTTCGCTGTGCTCAGACGGAAAAGAGCAGGTAGGAGGTTAAGCACTGAGCCACTTGCCTGGTATGGGAGATGGAGCAAGGGACATCTTCCTTAAATTGGCAGCTCGGTGTCACTGCTGGGGAGGTCCTGCTGCCTTCTCCCTTTCCTCCCTTGCCCCTGCAGTGTGCAGGGCTACCATCCCATAGCCACAGTCCTCCTGCCCTTCCAACGCCTCTTGACAGGGCAAGGATGCAGTGCTCTTCTCCATTCACTTCTGGTGGATCCCTGCACAGGGTGGTGTTCTGTACCAGTTTGGTCTTGCTGAATCTTAGGTGTGTTTTTTGTTTTCTTCTTCTTTTTTTTTTTTTTTTTTTTTTCCCCTCCTTTTCAGCTAAGCCAAAGTCTGGGTAACTTCTAACAGTTTCGGAGTAAAAGAAGCTCTTGTGTCACCCACCCGCCCTCCTTTGTCTCCCTGCTCTTGACACATCCTGCTCCGGAGAGCCAGCCTTGACCAAATATTGGATGGAAGATATTGGTCTGTATGGGAATGGTAGGACTGCCCTTGCTGAAGGAGCTGAGTGGCCATTCAGAGACAGAGGCTGAAAAGAAACACTGGAAAATGTGCCTTCATCTTGGGAGGGCAACACTGACAGGCTCAGCTCTTTGCTGGGATGCCATGCTAGATGGAACATGCATGCATTTTTAGAAATTACCATTTTTCAATTTCAGGGAAACATAATTTGTGTGTGTATATATATATATATATATATGAGTGCTTGTATTACTGTATGTGTGCATGTGTCTGTATAGATAAGTGTATGTACATATACATGTTGTAAATAGGTATGTGTCTGCAAATTTATATAAGTACATTTGGCTAATAGTAAGCTTTTTAAGTAAGATATTTATTTTTTATGTATGTGTATGTTTTATCTGCAATGTTGGACAAATAACTAGGTACTTCAAAATTGGTACTTCAAAATGGTTAACCCTCAAACCGGGGTAAGTGATGGCTTAAACTGATTCCATGTCTAGCAATCAGAAAAATACGATGAAAATTCTCCACTGAAAAATTATAATATTTTTTTTAATAGAAATTTCACTGGCAGAAGTTTATAAGGTGGAAAAGATCTGTGGTTCTGTAGTTGTGAAAAAAATAGACTTAATTAAAAACCATTTCTGCCTAACAGGCAATTTGAAGGTAACACTCAGAAATCTTATATATAACCAATGGGAATAAATAAATAAATAAATAAATAAATAGTAGAAGGAAGGTTTAGATGGAAAGAAGGTTAATGGCACACGAGTTAGAACTTATGGAGCATACACAAAGCATACAAACTGATAAGGACTGCTTCAAATATCTGGGAAAAAAAAAAAAAAAAAAAAAAAAAAAACGGATCGCTGCAACTGCTAAAGGCTCTTGGAAGATTTTTTTCAAAATATGTTGGAAGCCAAGAAATTCTAGCAACAGCCTCTTACCAGGTGGATATAGGTAAAGCTGTTAACAGAGATTTCAGATGGAGACTTTTTGATACAGAGAAGACAACTCTTTTAAAAAGAAGTATCCAGATTACATGAGGAGAGTAACAACTTTCTAATGTACCTGTGAAATAAGGAGGGTTTTTAACAGCTTTTATTAAGCTTAAGTATTTTCAGATCAGTAGGCCAAGATAATTTGCATCTCAGCATCAAAAAAGATTGGGTTGAAAAGCTGTCTGGTCCAATGGAGTTGGATATTTAAACATCCTGGAATACTAGAGAAATTCCAAGGTATTGGAAGAGCAAGTTGTGCCAGTGTTCACAAACAAAAAGCAAGACAACTACATGACTTGTAAATAGCAGTAGTCATAGTTAAGACAGTGTGAAGCTAATACAAATCAGCTAACAACAGCTTCAAAAATGAAAATAACATTAATAATTTCATATGTTGCTTTATTTTTTAAAAAGTTGTGAGACAAATAACTCCCAATTTATTGATTAAATAATACATTTGTTTGATAAAAATACTTGTGCAGATTTAACAAACCAATGAATTTGTAAACCAGCAAGACATTCTGAAGAAAGTAATGATACTGTATGTCTGCATCATAATTTGCATCATGTATATTAATTGCTGCCTAACAGACAAATGACAAAATTTAATTGTCCAAAAAGAAGTCTCAGTCACTGCTGAAAGTGTGTGCCTCTGCCAGAGCTGATGGTGATCCCAATGATTTTCCACATTTGGATCAGGAGATACAACTATAAAAATGATTGTTGATAAAAGTTGCAAATGGCAAGATAGGTAGCTAATGTGGAAGGAGTCCTTTAGACCCACATGAACCACTAGATGTTCAGCAATGCTCATCTGTTGAGTTGATCATAATCAAACAAGATGAGACGTTCAGTAATGCTGGTG
This sequence comes from Netta rufina, assembly GCF_964035555.1. NCBI lineage: Eukaryota > Metazoa > Chordata > Aves > Anseriformes > Anatidae > Netta > Netta rufina. The sequence goes on from NC_140123.1 coordinate 124,565,003, forward strand.
CCATCTCCCTGGGTACAGGACCACCACACTGTCTCAGTGTTCAAAGATACCCTATTCTCAATACCCTATCAGTCACTGTTAGTAACCAGCATTCCTAAGAGTGACCATTGGAGGAAGGTAACTGCTGGCAGAAGCAGCTTTTGCTTGTAGCATTTCCTCTTCATTTTTTTTGATGAATACCCTCACTCCCAGAGAGTGCTAATCTGGAGCTTTTTGCACTGCCAAGTGTATTCAAAGCAACCCCCAGATAAGGGATGAGTGTTTGGATGCAGGCACATGGCAGCATAGCCAGGGAGGAAGGACAAAGTGCCAGGAGCAGGAACTTCATTTGTAGAAGTCCCTTCTGTTTGTGACTGAGAACACCGAGCTGGAAGCACAGCGAAACCTGGAGCTGCCACAGCTGTCTGCAGTGCAGGTGCACACATTTAAAAATATATATGTGTTGAAAGCTTGGAGGTGGTACAGAGTTAAATGACAGGAACAATTAGGAAGCTCAGAAAATGCTTTGCAGGGAGGCATTTTGAGACATTGCTCTGATCTTACTAAGACAGTTTCTCTTAACTACATTACAGAAGGTAGGGTACTGATGGCACCATAACCTGCAGAGAGATGCAGAGTGAGAACCAAAGGCTGCAAGTTACATTTAGGCATGTACAGAGCAGAATAAGACATAATGTGCCCAATAGTGAAGAGGATTGTCCTAGCTGCCTGTCAATAAAAATGGTAGACTGTCTCACGAAGTCTTCAAATACAGGACAGATTACTGTTCTGAACCTGTTCGTCAACCAAAATAGTTAATGACCTCAGTTAAAAGAGAGATTGGTCTCTTTATTTAATAAAATGCCCAGGCCTGTGTTGTGTGTGAAGTGTGAGCTGGTGATTTGTCTGCCTTTTTGGCCCATAAAACAGCATAAAGCAAAGAAAAAGTAATAGAAAGATGTAGGAGATGCACTGGGAGTGGTTGTATCCCTTGTGAGGAGAAATATACTGTGGCACTTGATTTTACTCCACAGCATCTTCTCTGATGCTCCCCACTTATGTCCCTGTATTACTGTACCCCTGAAGTTTTCAAGCTGAATTTAAACCACAAAAGTCAGACATACACCCTAAAGGAGAAAAAAGTAATACTGAAAAATAAAGTGATGCTATGTTTAACAATAATGTTCCTTACATTTAAATACAAAATGCTTATTACAGAAAATACCACCGAGAGACTAAAAGTTTGTCAAAGATAAACTTGATTGCATTAGAAGGATATGAATAATTAATACTGTATGTTCTGTGTCTCTGGGAGACAGCCACACTGCCTTCCAAGGTCAAATGTGCAGTGGCCAAGTGCCACGTGGCAACAGTGCCTGCCCACGTGAACTGAGAGGTAGGAATCTGTTCGTCATCTGATTAGCTGCTAGTCAAACCAACCCGCTATAAGGTATGTGTCTATACAAACAAATATCAAATGTAGATGTTTTAAATTAATTCTTTAAGAGAATTGTTTAATGTAAGGTATGAAATTTGATTGGGATTTTGTCAACCTGTAAAATGTAAGATGAAGTTCTCTGCACTCGAGTCAATACAGGACTGCTTTGGGTCTATGACTGTGCTGTACTGTGAATAAAGACAAGCCAAAACTTCTCATTTGGTATTGAAATATTTGTCACTGTGAACAGAGCTGAGCACAAGATTATCACTTCCACATAGGTTCCCCTTGTTCAATTGTGCCTCATTCAATTTAACCTAGCAAAATTGACCCAGAGATCTAACTACATTGGTTTAGATGCAGTTTATGAACATAGCTAAATTTTGGCTAGCATGCATCTCAAAGTGAACATGCATTAACTAGAAGGCATGTGTAAAGTATTTGAATTGACTTTCTGTTCACTTCAGCCTGGCAGTGTACATCATAATCCAGAGCAACTGAGGACATTGCTTCTCTGGAGCCAGACTGCAGCATGGGTGCCCTGTTCAGTTGAAGCCCTTTTCTGGAATACGGCAGACGCGGTGTATGAGTGGTCAGTCATGACCCTGAAGGACATGTGCAGGCCCTTACCAGCCCTCTCCAGCCACACAGCTGCTGCCTACATGTCACAGTGTTCCCGTTGCAAGGCGCCACAGTAAGGACAGACTGAGCAAAGGTTGCTTTTAAAATCATGGAGATGTCACTCTTGAAACATTTGAGAACGACACCTCTGGAAATATCAGGAGTCCACCCTCCCTGGGCAGTGCTCATCCTTACTTGTAACCACCAAGGCCATCACAGATCAGGCTAGGAAGAATCCTTCTTTCTGTGCATGAAGTGTTACAGCTGAGAGAGCCGTCCTTCATAAAGCTTATTTCCAACTCGGAACCAGATGCTGAGGATGAGAATCTTCAAATTCCACCAGTCACCCTGCAGCTCTCGTGGACTCATAACAAAGGGCCTAATATATGGGAATGATTCAGAGCTACTACCTGTCTCCCATAGTCCACCAGTCAATGATGGACAGTACTCATTCAAGCCTAGTGTGCAACAGGAAACAGATTTCTACATTGACCACAGAAACACCAAACTTCTCCACATTTCCCCCAACAAGCTGCAGGTGGGACAAAATATCAGGGCAAGCATTCATGCCCTCCTACTGTACTCGTCTTCCAGATCAGAGGCTTGAAGCAGCAAGCTCTATTCCAGGAACATAGCATTACAGTCCTCATAGTTATTTTCAACAGCTGGACAGCTCTTTTAGTAGAGACGGTCATCTCACAGCTATACAGTGGCGGCTTCCCCTCCCCAGAACTGGCCTTTAGAAAAAATGCCCCTGTGAAATGGCCCTTTCTCTGCGAAGAGCATGAAATGCTGGTCAAAGAAATGTATTCACTAGGGCTGTGTTTTTGCTTTTCTCAGTAAGAGCAGTCTTCTGCATTGATCATTTTCTCTGGTCTATCCTTCACCTGGAGTTCACTAACAGAAGCATGGTAAGGTAGAACAGGTTATGAACCTCCTGATCTCATGTAACATTGCATCCAAAGAGAGGAGGAGAGGGAAGGGAAGGGAAGGGAAGGGAAGGGAAGGGAAGGGAAGGGAAGGGAAGGGAAGGGAAGGGAAGGGAAGGGAAGGGAAGGGAAGGGAAGGGAAGGGAAGGGAAGGGAAGGGAAGGGAAGGGAAGGGAAGGGGTTGGTCTTGTCTTATCCCAAAGCTTATCCAGCTCTTTTACAACCACACCCTAACTTATGTTCCAGGCAAAACACTTCTGCAGATCCCCAACTCCACCTTTTCAAACATCAACTTTCAAAGAAATGATTGCCAGAAACACAGGGCAGTACTGGACAATGCTGATGGACAGCTGAGGAGAGGTCCAGGTAGGATGGGCCAACAATAAGGAGCAGCAAATGAAAGGAAAATGACTGCAAAAACATGAAAGGCAATACTTCATTGTTTTAAGGATTTGTGGAATAACTTCAGTCTTGCCTTCTGTGCTCCAAATTGTCTGGCATGAGTCATCTTCTGGAAGTTATATAACTTGCTAGCATATATTGCAGTATCACTAGGCTCTGCAGGCCTTCCCACCACTACCAGGCGCAATCTGTGGGGGCAGGAGGGCATGGCTTTCTTTTTCTTCTGAGTTCGTTTGTTACATTTCCATTCAGCTCCCTTTTCTATCCTCATGTTCAACTCTGTTTTTCAGCATTTTCTTTTCCTCTTTTTCAAACACTTCTTAAGTCATATGTTTGCTTAGTATTGATTTCTTTATGATTTGCTGTTTTGTAATTCTTGTTTTATACATTTATATATATACAAATGGTTCTCATAGACCCACCCTCCCATGAAATACCATCAATACCCTACTAAGTTCTTAGCATGGAAGATCAATTGCCAATAAATATGCACAGCACTGTATCAGAAGGTGGGCTGCAAATGCTTTGAGACCCTTTACCAGGCATTTGGAGGGCAAAAGGCCCTAGAGTCTGTGAGTTAAGCTCTTTGCCTCATCAACCCTTACAGAGCGTCGCTTCTTTTTTAGACTGCCTGTTCTGCCTGATCTTTTGAGGGTTGGTTCATATTGACTGGGAAGACAGAAAACTTCCCAAGCAGAGGAATGAGCAAGTTCAGACCCCATCTGAACTATTAAAAAGGATTTGGGAAAGGGGAGTGATGTCTTCTGCTCATCCTTTCGTGAAGGGTGTGATGGGATGTGTTTCCTCAAGCCATTTGGCTATGAGATTTGGCCTTACCAGTAAAAGAAACAAAAGATTTATAGACGTGCTTCTTTAATTAAAGACTTAATTTCCTGTGGGTTCCCTTTTTGAGGGGCATAGCTGCTTATATTCTAAAGGAGGAAAGGATCACCAGAACCAGAACAGAAGCAACATGTAGTCCCTGCAGTAAAAGTGACTGAGGAGGACACCTGGAGAATTATGTGGTACAGCATCAAAACTGGAGGTAAAAATAAACTAGGTTGCCTTAACATCAGCTCAAGCAAAGCTGCAGGTGGGCAGCAGATAGCATCTGTGTCTAGCAAGCAAAACTCTGCTGTACTGTGCCGGGTGCTGTGCTGTGCTCAGATGGTGACTAGGCACAACAGCATGATCCTTGCTGGCTGAGGAACAGCTGGTGTCAAGAAAAACTGGTCTGAGGTGGCTGCGTCTGCTTCAGGTTTCCAGGAACAGGCAGAAGAGATCATGAAAGGGGTGGGGATGCAGGCCCAGGGAGTCAGCTGGTTGTTATAATGGTTATATTGTTCTGTTTGGAATGAGGAAATCAAAGATCTCAGCTGAGCAGGAGAACGATGGGGCAAAAACCTCAGGAAATCTCCATCCTGATCTCCCCATTCATTGACAGCCCCTCAGGACACAGCAGACTGGGAACTCACTGGATTTGATCTCACAGACAGGTGTTAGTCTTAGCTATGCCAGTGGGAGACAGTTTTCATACAGCCCTTTCCACGTTTGATCCTACTGCAATTGGTTGACACTGAGGTTCATATCTGAGGAGCTGTCAGTCTGGCTGAGTCAGCCTAAACAAAACCCTGGGTTTCGGAAATATGTGGCAGAGGCAGAGCTTGAAGTCCTATTTTCATTTCCCAGTCATTTTCAGGTCACCAGCATTAAAGGCAGCAGCTGATTTGGACTTGTACAAAGCGGTGTGGCTAAGGTACGTACCATAGGGTCTGGTGATTCAGCTGCTTCAGCACCCAAATGGATGCAGTGCTGGCAGGAGGCAATATCCCTCATCCTGCAACACAGACCACAGATGGGAGAGAGCTAAGTATTTCAGCAGCTAATTCAGATTTGTCAGATAACACAGGGTACGAGCACCTATATAATCTCTCCTCCAGGCCTCTTCAGCAAAGAAAGAGGATCCACACAGGTCTTCTGGGATTCACTCATGCTAACTTCATCCTCCTAGGAAGAGAGATGCACCTCCTTCCACAGAGTTTCCAGAAAGATTTTCTCAGACCTACAATATTAATTCCATGATCTCTACTCTATAATCTCCCACCTCTCATTCTGAGAGAAGGGCATAATGTTCACTGCTTCAGTTTTTCCCACAAGTCTACCTTTTGCATCAACAGAATTGCTCTCTGTAACCACTCTGTTCCTAGAAAGTAGAAATGAATAAACACACTGAAAAGGAGCCTCCTCAGGACACAAATATGTGGGAACGAGTACATGGACATGCTCCTGCTGCCTTTGGTACCAGCGGTTTTTTGGAACAGATACCACTGCCAGCTAGCAAAGTTGAATTAGTAGCCAGGAAGAAGGCACTCAACAGCCCACTAGACTGGTTGGCAAATCCCTGCTGGCTGTTTAATAACGATTCTCTTCTGCTTCAAGTGAGTCCATGGATCCTGGGTAAATAATTCCTTCCTGAAAAGCAACAGCAGTATGAAGTGTAGCCTCACATCTAACCATCTTTACCAGCTACTAGGCTGGTGTTTCTTTGGTCAGATGCTTCAGTTAAACTTATAGCATCATCTGTGCTGCTACTCCTTGACATTTCGGGTTACTAGCTTTAATACAGAAATACATAATCAGCTGTAGATAATGCAGAAATAATCTAGAAATAATTGCTCGCCTCTACCATGCAATGGAAGGAAAAGCATTGTGTGACATTGTTGTATATATACTTACAGAAAAGAACTAAAATGATCAAAGGTCTTTCAAGTAGTTCAAAAATGTGTATAATTTGTTATGGATGCAATCCAGATCAAAGTGGATGTAGACCAAGAACTGCAGAGACAGCCTTTTTTTTTCTCCCACCACAGTAGCAGTGCATTGCATAACAGAAAGTTTGTCTTATTTTAAAATATTGTGTGCATTTCAGATCATTATCACATTCTTACCTGGGCAGCTAGGCGACACACCTGATAAGGAAACATTTCAGATTTGATGCCATAAAAAATGATTCATGTTTACTCAAAGGTTTCTCAGTAGCTATAAAAAGCAATCATGTATTCAGCTTGTGAAGATGTGATATTCAGAAGCACTGTCCACAACAGCGTGCTTCCCATTTCAGCGGAGAAGAACCTAGAGTAAAACACCTGAAGGGAAAGGATCTTCTCATTATAAAGCTCCTTGGATTCAGTACTTTGGTAGAGGTAAAGTATACGTGATGAATTAAAATTTCCAGAAAGAATTTGTAATGCTTGATGGAAGATCATTCATCCTAGAGGAAAACTTGGACCATTCATCCTGTAATTGCTGAGCCTGAATCCTCCTGCAGTGCTCTGAGGTGTGCCACAGCAGTGGGTAGCATCTGGCAACCAGAGCTTCTCACCAGCATGAGATAGGGGAAGAGGAATTGCTTGAATCATGGCTAAGAGCGACTGGAAATTATGGAAGAGCCAACAAATGTTGTTTTTTAATTCTTTAGAAGAAAAAAAAATAAAATATGTGAAAAAGCCTCCTGAAAAATAAGTATATCTAGATGTGTATGTGTATATTGAGAAACACAGATACATGATGTATGTAATTTATACATATATACATATAAAACATACAACACATACACCCACGCTCTAATTAGTTGTTATTTTTGTCCAAACTGGCAAAGGACAAAAGTTCTCCCAAGAAACCTGATGATAGAGATTGTATGCTATGACAGATAAAACTGCTTTAGGCTGTCATTTGAGACACCAAATCAGTCGAGATGTTTGAATTTTTAATTTTTCTTCAAGCCAAAAGAAATTTTTTAAATGCCACTTACCTTTGCTTCACAGCCAGCAAAAAGTTTCTGGACTTCCTGTCCTGTGTTTCTGAACTCAACTGCAATGATCAGCTGAATATAGTTTAAAATGCTTTTAACTACTGCAGAAATCATAGAATGCCCAATTATCAGCTCTGCCAAACTGGGCTATAGTTGTTTTGTGAGTGCCACTAACTTAAATTAGCATAAAATGGGCATTTCAGAGGCATTTTTTACATTTTTGTTTGTTTGTTTGTTTTGTATTTATGGCACGATTCCAAAAAGACTGATGCAGTTTTGGAGGATGGTCCGTTAGTGTAAATGAGCATAATTTCAGGAAATTATGATAACGCAAACCAAACAAGTTATAAACACTCTATGAGGCTACTGGATTATAGCACCTGAGGTTACACTGGTGATTTAACTGCTGATGTTCTGTAATTGTTACATGTCTGTATTTGTTCATATATTTTAAGGGAGTGTACAAAGCTGAATCAAAATGCTGATGTGCACTTCCAGGGACTATCCCTGTGTATCTGAGTGCATAAAGCACACAAATGGCACAAGAGAGAAGAGCTCACATCCTTCTCCTAAATGTCACCGCCTATTGGCACTGCTAGAGGTGGCATATAGAGCAGAACAGACCATCATCCAGATCCAGAAAGGTATTTCTAACGCTCTATGGAAGCTGCTTTGTAATAGGCATTTGAGAACAATATTTGTTTATTTCCCCCCATCCCTCCCACTCTTTGCAACTCATTTTCCTAATGATAAAAGTTCAAAACAAATTGCTTGGTATAACAAAGTTTACAGTGGCAGAAAAAAAATAAAATATGCTTTTGTTTTTTTGACACCTGACGTAGGTAGGGGAAAGCTCTTAGCAGTGGCTATAGGTTTGTAAGAAGAAGCTGTCACGAGGTTGCTCCTGGCATGCTGTCACTTATGCCAGGCTCAGAAGTGTACTCCATGCCGTTTTCAAGCCTGGTATTTTGCAGCGTGGAGAGGTCTAAGTGGCTGTGTCCCTAACCAAAATGCTGCTCATTCCAATGAGGATCAAGATTCGGGGACTGTGAGAGATGAATTGGAGCAAGGACTGATCTGAAGAAAGGAAAGAAAGAAGTGAAAACTTAAAAACTGTGCTGAACTGGGAGAATGTAATTTGGAGAAATTATTGGGAAAGTGGTTCCGCTGCTACAAAGGCAGTGAGTCATGAGGGATTCCCAAGCACATTTGGTTACAGGTTGTCATTTCCATGGTCTGAGGAAACGCTGCAAAGGTGTTAGGTAACAACGAGAGGCCTCAGTTTCCCAAGCACAGCTCAGTGAAACACGTTGCCAGCAGTGGCTGGGCCAGCTAGATCTGGATACGGGAGATTTCTTCAGTTAATGAACCGGCAAAGGCGATGCTACCTCAAGCGTATCGCCTAGCCCCCCGCGAGCCTTCTCCGCCCCAGCCCTCGAGCAAAATTCACCCCAAACTCTCTATCCACCTTTGCTTTGCGAAACCCGGCGCTTAGAGCCTCGCACGAGCCCCGGGGCGCTGATGCGACGAAGGAGCCCGGCGGTGCGGCGGGGCCCCCCTCGAGGACCACCGCGGAGCCCCGACGGGCCGGGCCCTCGCTCCTCTCTCCCCTCTCCCCAGACACGGTCCCGCCGCCCCCCCTCTGCACGGGGGCCCTGCCTCCTGCCTCCTGCCGTCCCCACGCCCTCGGGACGAGCGCTGCCAGCTCGCTTTCTGCATCACCTCCCCTCGCCGGGACGCCGTGTCCCCGACGGCGGCGGGAGGGGGGAACTGGGAGGGGGGACACGCCGTTCCCTGCGCCCTACCTGTCCGGGGCAGGGCTGCTGGCTCCGAAATGGGGGCGCGGGGGGGGGTCCTGAGGGCACAGCGGGGTCCCGGCGACATCGCCTCGCCCCCCGACGGCGCCGCCAAGGTGACCCCCTCGGGCCGGCCGCGGACACTTGAGAGTTTAAAGAGGCTTTTCTTCCCCGGGAGCGGCGCAGGGGGGGGAAGGGGAAGGAGGGGTGGGCGGGGAGAGGCTGGCAGGGCAGGAGCCGGGCGGGGTGCCGGCTCCAACTGGAAAGGAACCAGTCCCAGCCCAGCCGGGGAGGCTGCGGGCGAGCCGGCAGCGCCGGGCGGCAGCGCTGGGGGAGAGCCAACCGGCCCCGGCCCCGGCCCCGGCCCCGGTCCCAAACCCGGCCCCGGCCCCCGCCGTCGGTGCGGGACGGCCCCGCCATGGGCACGGCGCCGCAGGTGCCGGGGGGCTGCGGGAGGGGACAGGGGGACCGTCTGCGGGGTGCGGGGCTGGGGACCCGCAGCCCTGGTGGGGTCGGGGAGGAGGGGGGGAAAGCAGCGAGGGTCGGGGTAGGTGGGGATGCGGAGCTGAGTTTGGCACAGAGCGTGGCTTGCCGGCGTTGTCTTGCAGGGGTACCACCAGCTCGGGCTTACTTTGTGCTGCAGGGTGGGTCTGTGAAGACGGGGAAGATGCCAGAAGGGGAGAAGACGAGGCAGTGCAAGCAGGAAGCGGAGCAGCAGCACAAAGAAGATGAGCGGGAGGGTCTCATCGAGTTCTACGGCTCCTACCAGGAGCTCTTCCAGTTCTTCTGCAGCAACACGACCATCCATGGAGCTATCCGCCTGGTGTGCTCCAAAAAGAATAAGATGAAGACAGCCTTCTGGTCCGTTCTCTTCTTTCTCACCTTCGGCTTGCTGTACTGGCAGTTTGGGATCCTCTACAGGGAGTACTTCAGCTACCCTGTCAACCTCAACCTCAACCTTAACTCCGACAGGCTGACTTTCCCTGCTGTGACGCTTTGCACCCTGAATCCATACAGGTAGGAAACAGTCCACCAGGGCTGTCAACTGCCTCTACTTTTGTGGGTGTAGGATAAAAGCATGTACTCTTATTCTCCTCCTGGTCCTTGAGTGTCCCCCTCAGTAGGAGTGCAGGTGGAAGGGACACTTCTCTAGGTCTCTGCTGCTGCAGGGCATTCATGGTAAATTGTGTTAGTTTAAGGTGCTCTACTTAGTGCTGTGTGTTAGTGGCTGCACTGAAAACTGCCACAGGGCAGAAGCAGATGCATTTCCTTATCTCCTAGAAGGAATGGTGGCCTCCAGCAAAGGTGATGGATTTTCAGCTGTCAGCAGGAGTGACCCGAATCACCCCAGCAAACTTTTGCTTGCCACACGTCATACTCAGAGCTGTTTGTGTGTGTCCAGCCCTAAACCTGCAGGCTCCTCTCTCCCCCTGTATAGGTACAGTGCCATCCGGAAGAAGCTGGATGAGCTGGACCAAATCACCCACCAAACGCTGCTGGACCTTTATGACTACAACATGTCTCTGGCACGGAGTGACTGGTCAACGGCGTCCACACGGAAGCGCACGTCAAGGAGCCTGCTCCATCACGTCCAGCGCCACCCGCTGAGACGGCAGAAGCGTGATAACTTGGTCAGCTTCCCAGAGAACAGCCCCTCAGTGGACAAGAATGACTGGAAAATTGGCTTTATTCTGGTGAGATCCCAAGATATCTTCTGTCCTACCCACGCCAGTCTCTGTCTAGGCACTTCTGTCTTGTTAGATGCTTGGTCATGCCCTTCCCCATATAGATGGGCTTTTGTTACTGGCTTTTGTTAATGACAGATAAAGGTAGAGCTGAAACCTTTGCTAAACATATTGCTGCTCCCCAAGTCCTGTCCCTGGTCATGTGGGCCACAGGAGACTTGCCCATCTTTTCCTAGGTAAGGCAAGGAAACCTTGTCCTTCCTGAAGGCTACATCAGTCTTTTAGAGCCATTTATTAACATCAACCACAGTGTTGCTCAATAGTAGTCAAGGGGACAGTATTGCATGGCTGTGGGCCATGCAAAATGTGGTCAGGTTGTATTTGCTCCTGGGCAGCATCTCCTTCATCCTAGGGTATCTGTGTTTGCATTTTAAAAGGCACCGAAGGACTGAAGCTAATTGCTTGCCAGTTGTCTGGAGCTCTCAGGGGATCACCTGTTTCTCTGGACACACCCTGAAGGAAGGACTCCCCATGCTAGAATTTAAAGGTTCTGGTTTTATAACACATAGGTTTTAAGTGCAGTAGATTCATAACTCACTACAACTTGCTGTCTCTCACTCAGCCGTGCCCATTGACCTGATGTTTAAATTCCACCAAGGAGCTGCCCTGGGATTGCTTTTCCCCATGCTATCGGTTGCCTTTTTATTGAGCACAGCAGCCCTACAGAGCTCTTCTGCTCCATTTCCCAGCTGTGCTGAGGGAGCACAGCTGCTTTCTCATGGTCAAGACTTCCCTGACACGGATGTTTGTTTTTGTTTTTGTTTTTGTTTTTCTTTCTCTTTTTACAGTGCAGTGAAAACAACAAGGACTGTTTCCATCAGGTGTACTCCTCAGGGGTGGATGCAGTGCGGGAATGGTACAGCTTTCACTACATCAATATCCTGGCGCAGGTGCCTGATGCGAAAGCCCTGGATGAGTCTGACTTCGAGAATTTCATTTATGCCTGCCGCTTCAATGAAGCAACCTGTGACAAGGCGTAAGTGGTGGAAACGTCCCACCGTGTATTCCTAAGGACACCTGGGTTTTGTGCCTGGGTCCAAGGAATTCAAGAAACCCAAATAGAGAACTTCTTTCCCAAGGTGGGATTGTCTTTGTCCAGGTCCCGTTGCCTCAAGTGCTAAGACTCTTGAGTCTTTCTTGTGGGTTGTGCTCACCAGAGTCACAGTCACTGTTACCTGAAGCTATGGACTTCAGAGGATGGCTTCTCTTCTTTTTCTCCTGGATTTCACACAAACTATACTGGCACAAACCCCAGATGTACAATCTAGGAGTCTGGTATCCGTGCTGAGGGTGATGTGCAGTGGTGGAGTGGTTTGTTTCAGCCCACATGCAGGAGGAGAAGAGAAAGTTTTTACTCAAAGACAGTAAAAACAATATCACACTTCTCTCCTGCTGCCATTATGGTTCAGAAGCCCCAAAGAGGCAGTGAAATGAAACCCATCAGCAAGGGAAGAAAAGGGGTCCAGAGAGCTAAGAGCTTTGTCAGTATTAAGAATATAGTAATTGCTAGTACTGCTAAAATCCATCTGGGCTAATGACTGCTCATGATATAAAAAACCCATTGTAAAAGCCTGTCCAGCTCGAGGACATTTTCTACAACATATTTTGATTGTTTTTTCCTGTTCAGGTTAGTTTACATAACAAACACTGCCTGTCTGCTGTAAGCCCCTCTTTGTGCAGGTGAAAAAGAGAATTGTTCCTTTCAGGTCTCACAGCCCATCTCAACCCGTGAGTATTTCTGTTCCCATCACAGGAATTATACCCACTTCCACCATCCCTTGTATGGGAACTGCTATACCTTCAACGACAACAGCAGCAGCCTGTGGACGTCCTCTCTGCCTGGGATCAATAACGGTGAGAGGCACTTTTTGGTGGCACAATTTGGCTGTTTTCCCCATGGGGAGTTGTCTGGCAGGCTGGAGGAGATATGGACAACCAGCTTTGCTTACCTTGGTGGTGGCATATCGCAGCCTTGCTCTGTTTCATCCAAGCTCTGTTTTGACCTGTATGGAGATGGCTGTGTCTTATACATGGCTGCCCTTCACTGCTGCCCCACTGGAGTCTCTTTCCCCCTTTAGTGCCTGATCCTTACGTTCATTGCTCTCTCTGGACTTGCACTGGCCCTTACTGAAGTTCTTTATTGAGATCTAAGAGCTTAGCCTTGATCTCCTCCTTCCCCACTTACCACTTCCAGCAGCTGACCTGTATGTGTTTCTAGCCTCCATTAAGCCACTCTAGGGCCAATCCTCAATCTTTTTCTTCTGTCCAACTCTAAATCTCTCTCTCTGTTCCCAGGTTTGCCTTTTCTAAGCCACAATTAAGAAATCCAGTTTCCTCTGGCCTCTCCTGGATCCTCCAGCCTTGTCTCTGGCCTCTTTCCAGCCACCCTCCCATTTCTGCCCAGCTTAGGTTCAGTCCAGGGTGATGTTTCTCTTCCTTTACCTCTTACTGACATGGATTTAATATTCGTGCTCTCTCTCCTCTCCCACGTGATGACCTCCCATGTTCTTCGACGTGTCCTCAGGTCTCTCTCTGGTGGTGCGCACTGAGCAGAACGATTTCATCCCTCTGCTGTCCACGGTGACAGGAGCCAGGGTCATGGTCCATGATCAGAATGAGCCAGCCTTCATGGATGATGGGGGCTTCAACGTGCGTCCGGGCATTGAGACCTCCATCAGCATGAGAAAGGTGAGGAGGCAGCAGCAGGGGTGAGAGCTGTGGATGTGAGGGTATGGGCTTCGGTGTGGGAGGTTTCACTTGGATAGATGGAGATGGTTTGTCAGGGACTCTATGTGTTTAAGGGAGAAGATTAATCACCTGGGGTGAAGGGAGGGGAAGAACAGCAGTTTACTGGACTAGATGAGAGCATTTGGTTGTATTTTATGGGAGGACAATGAAATGGAGGAAAGCAGGAGGTGTCAGCATCCAGAACTAAGCATAAGGAGGCGGGTTCTGATGAACAAGCATGGAAGTGTAGAAGGAGGACAGCAAAGTAGTTTTGTGAAATGACTATTTGATGTTCTAGGAAATGACTGTGCGTCTGGGGGGCAGTTACAGCGATTGCACAGAGGATGGCAGTGATGTGCCAGTGCAAAACCTGTACTCATCCCGCTACACTGAGCAGGTAATGCTTGATCACTGCTTCCACGCCATCTCGTTTCCCCGTATTCCTGGGATGCTTCAGTCCTGTAACAGGCACACTTGTCCATGGGCACTGTTAATAGGATAATGTGATCCAGGCTACAGCGGCTTTGGTTTCCTTGTTCAACTTTTTCCACATCACCTGCCTTCCAGGTCTGCATTCGTTCCTGCTTTCAGCTCAACATGGTAAACCGCTGTAGCTGTGCATATTATTTCTATCCCTTACCCGCTGGAGCAGAATACTGTGACTACACTAAGCACGTAGCCTGGGGTAAGTACTCAAGGGACAGGAGGAATTATATAGTAAACCTCACACACACCTGAACCTGTTTGCTTCACCTCATGTCCCAGTAACTCTCTTCATTGTATGCAATGAGCTTCCCGACTTTCTGGTGTGGGACATCCAAAAGACACTCTTCTCTTGGATGGTTAGTCAATCTGAGGCTGTGGAGGGAAGCTTTCTTTGGATTCCCCTTGCTGTTGCACAATACTTTTTTTTTTTTTTTTTTTTAATATATGTTTTGTGAACTTATCTGGATTTACTTTCTCTGCTGCCCAGGCTACTGCTATTACAAACTCCTGGCTGAATTCAAAGCAGATGTGCTGGGCTGCTTCCACAAGTGTCGGAAGCCTTGCAAGTAAGTTTGTCAGTCAGACTGGCAACTCTGTACTCCCAGGGGTGTTGGAAAGCATTCAATGATGAGGGCAAAAGATTGAGTCAATAGCTGAAGTGCAAACCTGAATGATACTTCTCCCAACGGGAAGCCAAAATGGCTGAGGAGCATCAGTGTCAGCTCTGGGGCGAGCTCCTGAGGACTGTGCAGAAGCTCTGTGGGAAGTGGGCAGAATTACAATATGGCAGGGAGCTTCCAGGTGTGAATAGGCATTGAGAGACCTTGCCTTGTGGCTCTCACAGCTTCAACAGCTAACAGAGTGTCTTGTTTTACAGAATGACAGAATACCAGCTCTCAGCTGGATACTCTCGCTGGCCTTCTGCTGTCTCAGAGGTAAGGAGATGGTTTCCTGGCTCTGCAGCACTGCTCTGACCTCCAGTTTAGTCCTTCCTCAACTGGTTCTAAACCTACAAGAGGTGACTGGGGTCGTATAACACAATTTATTGCACTTTCGTTTCAGGATTGGGTTTTTTACATGCTTTCACAACAGAACAAATACAATATCACATCCAAGAGGTGAGAGACCCTTAACCTTAACAGAGCTTTTATCAAAAGCAGAAGTAGCCCTAGTAGATGGGGGGTGGGTAGGGAGGTCATAGTTTAGATTTAATGGCTGATAGGAAGAGATAGTGCATGGACCTGTGGACAAGGCCAGTGGATTTAAAACAGTGGAGATAAACTGAGAATTTGCCAAAGACTGGGAATCCAAGTGAAGAGTCTGAACATGATCTAGTATGAAAACAGTAAGCCTCAGGCTGCTGCCATGTGGCTTACACATATCACAATAAGGGCTAGTGGAAGACTGGGAAGGACTTAGGACAACACAAATGCTAGTTTGCAGTGCAGTTTCAGAAGTGCAGTATAAGTATCAAAGATTGTTTTTTATGCAGAAGGAGAGCGAAGATGGAGAAAAGCTTCTGGGTGGTACATGCATGAGGACAAGGGCTGGAAGGGGACAGAGAAAATAAGCTTAAAGAAGAAATGTAAGGACTGCAGATTTAGGGTTGTTCACCCCCGTCTTTCCTTAACAGGAATGGAGTTGCCAAAGTGAATATATTTTTTGAGGAATGGAACTACAAGACCAATGGGGAGTCACCAGCCTACACGGTATATATTTTATTTACTATCACATCCACCCACTGTACCACGATGTCCCTCTGTAGGGGCAGGCATCCATTCCAGCAGCACTGCTGGCTCAAAAATCTCCTCATGTGGCAAGATGGGAAGAACCCCAACAAGTGCCATCAGGATACTACCAGTGGGAGCAAACAGGGATGCAAAAAGCTCCAACAAGCAATCTCCTCACTGCCCGTTCTGTCTCTTGCAGGTAGTAACTCTGTTGTCCCAGCTGGGGAATCAGTGGAGTCTGTGGTTTGGATCCTCTGTCCTGTCCGTGATGGAGCTTGCAGAGCTGATTCTGGATTTCATTGCCATCACCTTTATCCTGTCCTTCCGCTGGTTCCGCTCCCGGCAGCGGCACTCGCCCCCAGAACCCTCTCCAAACAGCCACGACAACACTGCCTTCCAAGACGAGGCATCAGGACTCAGTGCTCCGCATCGCTTCACCGTTGAGGCTGTAGTGACCACACTGCCTTCTTACAACAGCCTGGAACCACACGGTCCCAGCAGGGATGGCGAGGTGGGACATGAGTAAGGTAGTGGTAAGGTAGTGGTTTATGCCACAGTTCAGATAGGTGGCAATCAGACCAGAGGCTGCAGTCTCTCTGTGGGACCTTTCTCTTTGGGATGCCCTGCCTGGATCAGAGCAGAGGACTGCACTGTGGTTGGCCTATGTTAATTGCTTTCCCTATTGTACGATAATTCTTCAGTCACATAAATTACTATTGCTCTGGGGATCACCAGGGATGACAGTCAATCTAGTGTTTGTATGGGGGAGATGTTAATTTGGTTTACTTACAGTCCTTCCATGTGCACACCTACACGTGCATGCATGCTTTCTTTTCCCTGCAACAAGGATGCTGCCACAGCTCTCATCTGCTGTTCATTAAAAGAGGTTTAGCACATGTGACTGGCCTTCTCTGGAGTATGGCAAGGTACAGAAATGGAGTCTCAGCACAGCTATAACACTTTCAACAGGCTGAGCCTCCTTAAGCTTTCCCTAAGGTTGAAAACCGGTTGCAGTTTCCTGATTTTTAATGGCCAGTTCTGATCCTAAGACCATGCTGCCCTCTCTTCTCCCAGAGGAGGAGCTGCTTGTACAGGCCTGAGAGAGCTGACAGCCACAATCTCAATCCATATGATCAACACTCAAGAGAGGTGGTTGATGGTTTTAGCTGCTCCCAGGTCAGGACAAAAAGGGAGAGCAGAATAAGCTCTCCCTTTTTAAACAGCCCAAATAGCACTGTTAGTTCTCAGCTGTATAGTAGTCTCCTTCCTTGTGATACACCATATACACGTACATCCAGCCATTTGATCATATGCCAGAGGGTTCAGATTGAATTGATCTTTATATTTGCTTGGCCCAAAGGAGGCCCTCGTCCTCTGCTGAGGATTATGAATCACAGGAGAAGTGCTGCAGGCTTTAATCTAAGATGCTTACAGGGACCAAATAGATAATCAAGACCAGGGCAAAGGTTACCTCTAAACTGGAGACAGTCCTCTTCTAAAGAACTATTTGGGTATCTTAGGATAACAGCATACATCTTATTTCTTGCAGTAAGTTTATCTTTTCTTCTTTTATTTTTTTAAGAAAAAACTTCTGCTGCAATGATGTTTACACAGCACTTTATGTGGTGTCAAGAGAGCAAGGGTAATGTCCTTAAACAGGATTATCCACTCAACTGGACACAAACACAGCTAGCAGAATTAAAGCAGATAGTTTAGACAAAGACCCATGTGCTCAATCATACTGCAAACACACTCTTGAATTTAGAAACTAGTTCATTGTACCAAAAGAAAAACTTCAGGTATTTTAAAAGTTAAGGTAGATGCACCACCCTTGGGAACCTAGAGAGTTTTACTACGGTATGTAAACTGTTGCCTAACTTTCCCTTTTGATAATGTTAAAAATGTTTTAAATGCCTGTTATACTGCTGTTGCCTTGATTACCTAAACGAACTTCCCACATCCCAGCAGTGATTTTCTTCCTCACAGACATGAATGCTATACTCTGTTCAACAAATAATTTAAAAAATGATTTCTGCAAATGTGAAAAAAAATCCACTCCATGCTCACGGAAGGATGTAAACAAAATAAAAGAGTAATGAAAGAATGAAATTCCAAAGTTACTTTAATGAAGGGAGTCATGTTCTGTAAAAGCTCGCTCACTGCCTAAGAGGCAAAGTTAAAAGATAGATCTAGTGACAAAAACAGCATTTTGGTGACAAGTAATCTAAAACTAGAAAAAGGTAACAAGGACTTAGAATATTGCACGTGCAGCCCGGTTCTTGGTTGTGAATTCAGCATTACAGACTGATGCCTTAGCAAGTCACCTGGCATATGGATGAGCAAAAATGTGACACTGGACACAAAAAGCAACTTCCAAATTAAGGAGAGAGAAAGATCAGATGCAACACAAAACCATCTGTACATCATAAATGTACAGAGATTCATACACTGAACCTGATCTTTCTGGAATACACAGAGATTATGGCATGATTCCTCACATTACACAGTACCTTGTGATAACCATAAAATTGATGCAACCCACTGCATCATGCATAATTTAGTTAACTAAAGGAAGATTAATCAGAAGCATAACTACTGGAAGCGTATTTAAATTCTCCTCAACTTCTTAAAGAAATATTGCTATAGAAGAAAGTGATGCATTCCATAGAGGAAGCTTGCACCATATTCTCTCTTCTATAAAAGCAGTAAAATTTAAAACATCTGTTTTGACTGATGAACTCAAAGAAAGTGATTGCCCCATATTGGGTAGCTGTAAATCCAGAACTAAAAGCCTGTACAAACATGAAGTTGTTATACAGGTTGGTAATTAGATTAGCCCTACCTTGTCCTAAGGATCAACACAAAAATTGCCATTGGGGAGAGATCAGGTAATCCTCCCAGGAACATCCCTATACTTGCTCTAAGCAGGCAACAACGCCAATTACCAGCTCAACAGATGTGCAGTGAGTTTGGCTAAACCAGAGGCAAATCAAGTAGTACTGGAATGTGAGTGCAGAAAATGGGAGTGTTTCACAGAATATGAGAAATACTAGAGAAAAGGGAGGAAAGCATGCATTCAGAGTGATTCATAGGTCAGTGATGGGAAAAGGTCTGAGCATTCAGTGTAGTGAATTTGTACAACAGAAGAAAGTCAAGTCATTAGTCATAAATGTTAGCAGCACAGTACAGTTATTTGAAGAACATGGAAAACACAAGGAACAACTTCAGGTCATAGGATGCTGAAGAAAAGCAAGTTATCTTTTTAGACTGGGAGCATCTGTCATCACAGGGGAGGTACAGATGAAGGAATACAAGCACCTGAAGGGGAAGGAAGGTGCAAGGGAAAAAATCATTTTGTGGACAGAATCACAGAATCATAGAGTTTGGAAGGGACCTCTGGAGACAGAGTCCAACCCCCCTGCTAAAAGAAAGTTCCCTAGAGTAGGCTGAGCAGTAAAACATACAAGTAGGTCTTGGATATCTCCAGAGAAGGAGACTCCAGGGCCGAGTACAGGGAAATGGAAAGTAGTATTGGAAGAAGAGGAACAATGCTTCAGCCTGTCCAGCAAGAAGGGTTTGAGAACATGAGTGCAAGACAAAACCAGGGGACAACAGAATGAAAGGAGACTCCACACACTGCTGGAAAAAGTTATGAGACTGTACAGAACACCCAAAAAAACTTGAATGTGTAGAGTAGCTGAAGGGATAAGAAAAGCCATGGAACTAAGAACGTGTGACAGAAGAGGTTGGGGGAAAGGACAAGGGACACAGCAACATTTAGGAAGGAAAGTGTTGCTGGGGAATTTTCAACACAAATACATATGTCTGGACAAAAGGAAGTTCGGAGAAAGGACAAGCAAGAGCACAAAAGCTAGGAAAGAGCATGAGGCTTGAGAAGGGCCTTACACCTCTAAGAGGGAGAAAAGCATTCAAATAGCTGAAGAACTGTGGAGAGCCCATGTCAGAATTCAAAGCTAGTGCACAGCTACAAACAAATTAATAGAACACAAGATGCATCTCCAACTGGACTTTTGGAGAAGATGGGCAGGTGAGGACATGAAGAGATATTTTGGCCACTGCAACAATTATTTGGTAGGTCTATGAAACAAAGTAAAGGATGCTAAGGAGCTGTTCATATTGGAAGCCTGGAAAACAAGGACATTCTGAAAAAACTCTGGGGGAAAAAAGAGAATTATCACAAGCACGAAGGCTCTAAGTGCAACTTTTATTTGTCTTATGACTAGGACAAGTTTTGTGAAGGGACCCACTCATGAGAGCTCCTGGGCTGATGTTTACAGAGAATAGGTCTCCTGCCTCTCCACTCCTCCTTGTGAGGAAGCTAGACTGAGATGAGGTCCCCCCTCAGCCTTCTCTTCTGCAGGCTGAACAGACCCAGTGCCCTCAGCCACTCCTCATACATCTTCCCCTCCAGGCCCTCCACCATCTTCATTGCCCTCCTCTGGACACTCTCCAACAGTTTAATGTCCTTCTTGTACTGTGGTGCCCAGAACTGCACACAGTACTCAAGGTGAGGCCGCACCAGCACAGAGCAGAGCGGGACAATCACCTCCCTCGACCGACTAGCAATGCTGTGCTTGATGCACCCCAGGGTACAGTTGGCCCTCCTGGCTGCCAGGGCACACTGCTGGCTCACATTCAGCTTGCTGTCAACCACAACCCCCAGATCCCTCTCTGCGGGGCTGCTCTCCAGCATCTCGTCGCCCAGTCTGTACTGACAGCCAGGGTTACCCCGTCCCAGGTGCAGGACCCAGCACTTGCCTCTGTTAAACTTCATGTGGTTGGTGATCGCCCAGCTCTCCAATCTGCCCAGATCTCTCTGAGAGTCCTTTCCACCCTCATGCGAGTCCACAGCTCCTCCAAGTTTGGTGTCATCGTCAAATTTGCTCAAAACACCTCCTAGTCTTACATCCAAATCATTTATAAAAACATTGAAGAGGACTGGCCCTAAAATGGAGCCTTGAGGGACCCCACTAGCAACCATGCGTCAGCCAGATGTGGCCCCATTTACCACAACCCTTTGAGCCCTGCCTGTCAGCCAATTGCTCACCCATCATACATGTATGATGTTTTTGTACACTGGACATTTTGTCCAGTAGGATCCTAGGGGAAACCATGTCAAAAGCCTTGCTGAAGTCCAAAAAGATCACATCAGCTGGTTTCCCTTGGTCAACTAGATGAGTGATCTTAAATAATGATCTTATTTAATAAATAAAAGTTAACTATCTTTCAGTAAAACATTTGTGCACGTTTAAACCATGTTTTGTCCATGATACCAAACAGCAGAAGTAGCAAAGGCACAGATGCTTTAAAATATAGCACCTCTGAAGATCAGTTCCAACAAAGCATGGCACATTAACAACTACATGAGAAGGAGCCATCTGATATTATTGACACCATGACACTTATTCTCCTGGTTTTGGGCACTGCAACAAAGAGCAGGGAGGGTCAGCTTCTTCTCCCAGACAATAGCAATAGGACAAGAGGGAATGGCCTCAAGTTGCGCCAGGCAAGGTTCAGGTTGGAAATTAAGAGAAATTTATTCTCAGGAGTACTTAGGCATTGGAATGGGTTGCCCAGGGATGTGGCGGCATTAGCATCCCTGGGGGTGTTTAAGGAAAGGTTGGATGTGGTGCTTAGGGACATGGTTTAATGGGTGACATTGGTGGTAGGTGGACAGTTGGACTAGATGATCTCAGAGGTTTCTTCCAACCTTAATGATTCTGTGTATAGGTTAGATATGTAACTCTTTGCAAACCAGCACAACATGACTCATGAGCTGGGCACAACCCCTGAGACTACTTTTTGCCTACTGGGAGTGAGGCAGTGTTCAGACCACACCTTTATGCTCCAGATCAGCTGGCCAGCTTTAGGGAGTAAGCATGTCTCTAGGTTTGGCTAGGGATTTTGAGACAGCATCAGTGAACTGGAAATGTGAGTGTTACAAGGTCACATGAAAAAGAGTCCTTCCCACCCTCAACAAAAACAAGGCAGAACTGGAAGGCAACACATCTTGCTAGGAAGTGTAGCACAGCTAGTTCACACAGGTTGTACGGGCCTGATCTGTACTGATGTTTAGATTGTATGTGCTACTTCAATTCACTGGCCAGTCCAGATACCATTCTTTCTCAGAATGGCTTCCATTCTTTGAGTAATTAGCCGAGCTGCACTATTTTAATTTCACCACTGAGCACACATTGTTCTGATATGGTTTTGATGAAGTTAAGCCTGGAGAAAGATTGTGATCAAAATATGTTGATCAAAAGGAAACCACAAGCCCCAGGGAGTATTGTTTACAACTTAAAGTTAATAACAGCAAGGGCACATGGACCTAATTTTAAAGCAAATCAACACCGGACAGAGTTATAATTTCTTTTTAATGAGTTTAAGATATACAGGTGAAACAAAACAAGGGGGCACTTACCTTTATTCCAGCCATGCTTCAAGGTATGTTGTGAATAGCATGGTGCTTTTGGAGCTCTTCATTTGGATCCTGAATATGTCCCAGCACCACTCCAACCCCCATGAAAAACTGTCTGGGCTGATGGACCCAAAGGTAGCTTATCGAAACCCAAAGGCAGCACAGCCTGAGGAGCAGGAACTACCAGCAACACATCCATTCAAGGGTCCATCTCCCCTTACATTGCACTGTGGCTGGAAGTAATATTGGCTTGCAAAGCCTCTCACCCCAGAGCAGTGAGTCTGAATGTATTGTTAAAGACTTACCACTGAGTCGGTTCCAGTGGTATTGGAACTATACATGTATGCTTGACTAGCATCACTGCAATGGAAGACCGCCCGTTGCTCTGAGGGATGACACTTCAGGTGTGTGTATGGGATAGAAGTGACAAAAAATGTTCTTCCAAAAAGCAGTTTGGGATCCCAGCCCTTCCCCACCCACAGACAGACCAGACAGACTCGGTAAGGTGGTGAATTATGTTTCTTAGAGACTGTTTAAAGTACATGAGCTGATTACTGTAACATGCCAAGGGGATTACAGTTATGTTTATAGAGGAAATAAATTGCACGTGCATAACTAGCTGTAATGCTGTGGACAGCAGAATCCCTCGCTTTTACTCATAGGGCCTTGGTGATTTTTTTCTCCCCCACACACAGAGACACAGAGGGGAAAGGTAGCAGAAGAAGCAGAAACATACAACATACAAGAGAAAGAAATGGAAAAGACAGCCTAAGGGGACCTCAGCCCCCAGAGGAACAGTAGGAATGAGGCACCAACAGCTTGTTTAGAAGAGTTCGAGAGAACTGCTGGTCTGGGGGCCTCAAGCTTGTATGCCCACCCCCTAAAAGGCAGCAGTTAGTACAAGCAGGCCCTGGCTCCTCTTCAGCAGATGCACTTCTGACCATCCGTCACACCTCAGTTCCACTGGGAATTAGGCAAGTGCTCAGGGGATGAGGGCTGCATCACTCCAGATCTTCAACTCTGCTCTCACCCAAGGTAGGGAGGGATGGAATTGCAGGGAGGTGAACTCAGTGCAAATGAAATGCTTGGGCATGGAAGTGAGTGTGCAAAATCTAGTCCCTTCTTAGACACCCTGTGACAGGGGGAAAGGGGCTTCCCCAGCTTACCCACTGCAACCAAAAGCATCTGCTCCTCCCATTTTTTGTACTTTTGTACTGCACTCCCATATGGGAGCTCCATAGGTGTTCTTCCTCACAACCCCTTAAGCCTCGGCTGATCCCACCAGAGTATTCTACACCCAAGGCAGAGCTTCCTCAATTAAAGCCCTCTTTCCTGTCTAGATTACGGGCTACAACACAGCTTGTAAAGACAAGACGTACATTCCTCACAGGACTGCAGAAACTGAAGTACAGGGCAGCTCATTTAATCCCAGTTCGACAACACACTCATGCAATTCACAGCTCTGATTCTTTCTGAGGAACAAGGAAATTGCTTACAGAAAGCCATAGTGCTCCACACTACAAGTTTGTTTACAGCACAGACCACCCCAAATCTAGTGTTCAAAAAAGCCCACAGCAAGTAGGAAGATTTCAGCTTGACTGGCAAGATCTCTAGAGATCAAAGCTGCCAAACTAGCATCTGATGCAATACCCATGCCCAAAGCAGCATTTCCCTTTGAATCCCTAACTAACAGTATTTTCCTACCTTCTGCTGAAACTTAGGGCTTTCTGGTAGAAGAAACAGAACAGGTGTTCTTACTGAAAGCTGTGTGGCTCACTCAAGTCTTATTTGGAATACCTCCAGTCTCCTTCACCTCCACCATGTAGTAGATTTCCTTTGACATTCAATACAGTAACACTAGAAAGCTAAACTCCCATTCCTTGTTCTGCTACTACCTCAAAGTCTTCCAGAAAGCTACAAGATAGTAGAAAACCATAAGGTCCTGGCTTGTGCCTGCATAAATGAAAAGGAATATTTGATACACACCCAACCATCACACCATACTCCTTGCGGTTGTTCATTTGTTCCTTCTGGCAGATTTTATGCCCACACACGCCCTTCAGAAAGCAAGGAGACTCCTTTCAATTAACTGTGTTCAGTCTGTTGCACTTCACTGAGTTAATCATACAGACTCCCCTTTATTATAACTCACACAGCTACATTCAGAGAGCAAGTCACCTTAAAATAAAGATAGGCAGAATAAATTGCTTAAGTGCTCAAGTGCTTATCTCTCTATGGCTAGAGCAATCTAGATGACTACATCTAGCTCAGTCAGGTGGTTCAGCCGCTAACCAGCGCAAATTAGCAGTTATTTCAGAAACTCAGTGAAAAGCTGAAGTCACTCTTTATGGAGAACACAAGAATCTCGCATGAAATCCCGCATCCCCAAAGGCACTGCATTAAGGCATTCTCATTTTGCTAGTCTACAGAGGCACTAGTTGACAAGTTTACACCCAAAAATAAGCCACAGAAATTCCCCTGCAGAAGAGCAGGAGCCACCCACTCCTTCCCTGCTTCCCATTCCTTTACACTAAGATGACCCTCCCTAAAGCTGTGGCAGCTGTGGAAGAGTCTAACCTGTGCTCAGTAGAGCACTTCAGAATCTTAAATAGAAGACAAACCAGAACCAATAAAGGAATCAATGAAGAAGCTAGGTGGAAGGGAAGATTCAGAGGCAAGAAGAGACAGGCAATGGGACAGTAGGTGGCAGACTGAAGGGGCTACATTCAAGTAAAGAAGTAGACTGGAGACAAAGCAGGAAAAAAAAAAAGAATACACAGGAAAAAACAAAAGGGCAAGTTACACCAACAATCCCCTAGAGACATCCAAATCCCCCACCAGGAAGTGTACTTGCCAACCCACCCACTTCAAGATGCTGTCCCTCATACTTACAGGTTTACTTGACCAAGTAGGCAAGATTCCCCATTTCTACAATAGCCACCCCCACTTTCATTCCTTACTATGTAAATCATAGTATTTCCACAGTAAGTGTGGGAGTTCCAGCACCACCACCTCCCTTCCCCAGGGAAGGAAGTTACCACTTATGCAACCCTACAGATCATAAATCAAAAAGAAAAAGTTTCAGTTCTGGAGCTGGGGCTTCTTCACCTTTGATCCCAGTTCTTTCGGTACTTACTTGCAATCACCACCACCATAATGGCACAAATCACTCCCATCATGATCATCATCTGGAGAGAGAGATTATCAGACAGTAATACTCAGAACAAGATGACAAGTTCACAGCTTCCCTGATAACCAGGGAACATAAGCCTGAAAGCAGGAGATAAAAAGCCTCTAAGACTTTCCGCGGTGAAATAACCAAGCACGTGATTTATTTATTAAGCTTCAACTACTCTCTCAAAGGGAGAGCACCAGACTAATTTCCTTCTCATGAAGGAAATAATGAGATCAGGAAACTCACCTTGCAGTTCTTCCACCAGTACTTCCTTTTGAGTTTTGCTGCACTACTCTCAAATACAGAGGCACCAGCCTGAAGTGCATCTGCCCGGTCATCAAGCTCTGACAGTTTCTCATCTCGTTCCAGCACCTTATCTACATTTACACGCATTATGTCAACCACCTGGAGAAGGAAGAACAGTAGAAGTGGCTATCATGGTAAAGAGGGTTGAAAGTGTAAGAGCAATAACACAGCCAATAACCAATGTGAGATACTAACAAGTGAAAGCCTGAAATGAGGAAAAAAACAGGATAAACACATTTCAAGCCATCGACTATTTAGAAATTAGGAAAAGAGTCCTAGACACTCTGCTAAAGTGTCAGTACCATTAAACTATGTTTTCAGCACCCCACTTTCATCCATTTTTAGAAGTCCTCGAGCCCATCAAGCCTATACCACGCCCTCATCACAGCAATCGTTTGCTCAATCACAGCTAACCGCAGAGACAACTTAACACTGCATGTTGCTGCCCCATCGAGGCGTGAAGGAGTTACTGCGTGTCAGCAGACACCAGCCCTGTAAAATCAGGCAAGGTTCACTTCACCTACCAAATCTGCTCACGGGCTGCTCCCTTGGAGCTGCTGGCAGGGATTAGGAGCTGCTCTGGATGCGGTATGGCTTTATTTCCATAACAGAGGCATAAGATGAGGTACCAGGAATCTAACAGGACTACGCCTTAGATGTAGCACCTAGAATTAGGCAGCTTTTAAACCTAAGTTTTAAATGTAGAACTAATTCATCTCTTCCTCCAGCTTCTTTAGAGGCTGGTCGCAATGTTATTTCACTAGCCAGCACTACAGTGACTATTTGCTCGTTTCCAGCACCCACAGCCCCAAAGCAAGGAGCAGGCTCCGCTACCAACCTCCTCCACCTGCGCCTGGGTCTGCTGCAGCCGCCGGTTGCTGCTCAGGTTAGGGGGCGACCCGGGGGGACCCCCGGCAGGGGGGACCCCCTCGGGGGCCGGCTGCTGAGCTGGGTCGGACCTTGGGGGAGGAAAGCAGAGACAAAAGGCGCTCAGAGCCCTGCTGTGCGAAGGGCAGACCCCCCCCAGCCACCGCGCTGCCCCCGGCTGCTGCAATGCGCCACCCGGCCGGCTCGGGTCGCCGCAACCGGGCCCGTGCTCGGCTGCCTGCTCCCCCCCAGCACCCTGAGGCTGCCCCGTCCCGTCCCCGGTCGGGGGCACTTACATGGGCGGCCCGGAGCGCGGTGGGACCCCCAGGCAGAGCGCTGACGTGGAGCTCTGCACCGCGGGGCGCCCGGCGGCACACTGAGGGGGTAACGGCCGCTCGGCCCTTTTATAGCTGCGCCGGCCTCCGCCGCAGCCAATCAGCGCCCGCTGCTGCGGACAGCCCGCGGGAGTCTGAGCGGGCTGGGGTTTAGGGTTAGGGTTGTGTTTAGTATTAGGGTCAGGGTTAGGGTTAAGGTTAGGGTTAGCATTAGGGTTTAGGATTCGAGTTAGGGTTACGGCGAGGGTTATGGGTTGGGGTTAGGGTTAGGTTTCAGTTTAGTGTTAGGAATAGGGTTTGCATTAGGGTTAGATTTAGGGTTAGGGTTAGAATTAGGGTTAGAGTTGGCTATGGTTATGGCTACGGTTATGGTTATGGTTACGGTTACAGTTGGGGTTGGGTTAGCATTAAGGGTTGGGGTTAGGTTAGCATTAAGGTTACCATTAGGGTTAGTGTTAGGGTTAGCATTGAGTTTTGGGTTAGGTTTAGGGTTAGCATTAGGGTTAGAGTTATGGTTATGGTTATGGTTACAGTTAGAGTTAGCATGAGGGTTAGTATTTGGTTTAGGGTTGGGGTTAGCATTAGGGTTGGTGTTAAGGTTAGCATTAAGTTTTGGGTTAGGTTTAGCGTTAGGGTGAGGGTTAGGATTTGGGTTTAGGGTTTGGGTTTAGGGTTAGCAATAGTGTTTGCATTAGCGTTAGGGTTAGAATTAGCATTAGAGTTATGGTTATGGTTATGGTTAGCAATAGGGTTAGTGTTTGGTTTAGGGTTGGGGTTAGGGTTAGCGTTAGGGTTACCAATAGGGTTAGCATTAAGTTTTGGGTTAGCATTAGGGTTAGGGTTAAGATTTTGGGTTAGAGTCAGTGTTAGGGTTAGATTTCATTTAGGGTTTTGTTTAGAATTAGCATTAGGATTAAGTTTTGTTTAGGGTTTAGTGTTAGGGTTAGCATTATGGTTTAGGGTTAGGGTTTATGCTTAATATTAGGCTTATTTTAAGGTTTTAGGGTTAGGGTTATCATGAAGGTTAGCATTAGGGTTAAGGTCTAAATTTAGGGTTAACATTGGCATTTGGGTTAATGTTAGGGTATGGGTTAGCATTATAGTTAGGGCTTAGGGTTAGGGTTTGGGTTAGCATAAGCATTTGGGTTAGCGTTAGGGTTAGCATTAGTGGTTGGCTCAGTGTTAGTATTAGGGTTCAGATTCTGAGACCTACTGGATCAGGAGGGAGGACTCCTCCATTCGGGACAGAAAGGGAAGCAAGAACAAACTGGAAGAAGTCTCTCTGCAGCATTTTGCGTGGGGAGCAGGGTAGCAAGCAACTGCTTCAGAGCTACGTTGAACTACAACTTCATAAGGTCATGCAGGCCCTAATTTAAGGCTTTTAAGGACAAACCTGGAAAATTAGATACACAAAACAGCACATTACAACCTAGCATCCAAAAGGCTGTGGCTACAAAGAACATGGGGACTACTGAGTGTGAGAGAACGGCCCAGCTGCAGCCTTGGCAGAACTGAGGGGTTTTAAACTGTGCCTTCAGACAAATTGCAAAGGGACATGTGGGGGAAAAAGCTTCTGTAGCTTGGCAGCCTTCCCGCTCCCATTGTCAGGTGAGGACTGCTCCAATATCCTTGTGAACAGAAGGCAGAGCTTGCTGAATTACTGCTTTGCTTCACTTGGTATGAATGCCTCTCGAGACCCAGGGCAAACAGAGCTGGTACGTGGGGACTAAGAGCTGGCAAAGGGAACCAGGTACTTTCCTCATACTTCTCCAGTTTCTGACATTTCTAGACAAGGATTTGTTACACTCATGCTTTACACTTGTGATAACCCCCAAAAGCACCTTCCAGGTGCTCGCTCTGTCTCCCCTTGAATCCGTAAATATTCTGAATTCTCAACACCTTTGACAACAATCCCACAGGTCTACTACCCTGCTCCGGAGAACACAGACTTTGCAGTTGCTTGAACAGAGAATTTGGCTTCACCTTCCTAAGGCACAGACCCAAACCCTTTTTCACTCCCTGCTGCTTCCAACCAAATGCCTTTAAAGACGGAGCAATGTCACTCTGTAACAGGATACATCAGCAGCAGGTACCTTCCCAATTAGCTAACAGCCAAGCTACAGCTCAGGCAGAGGCATGCTCGTCTTCCAGATTTTATGCTGATTTTTTTCTGCAATGTGTAACAGCAGAGTTCACGAGAAGCAGGATGCTGGACTTGAGGGATCCCAGCTTTGACTCTCTATAGCTTAGAAACAAGTAACAGTCATGGAAAATTACAAGCTGAGAGTTTTTGTAAACCCATTAAGTGCCTAAATTGCTTAAATGAAAAGCTACTTGTTTGGTGTCATTAGTATGGGATTGTCATCAGTGTGAAACAGCAACAAGTCCTGTTCTAAAGCATGTTTTGATGTATTTCAACTAACAATTGGATCGTTCAAACTTAGCATTAATCACAGATAAGTGGAGGACAGGGTGCAAGAGGTAAGCATGAAGTATTGGGAGGCACAGTTATTGCTAACTTTATAATTTGGCTGAGGAAAAACCTAAGATGGAGCATAATGAATTTGCTGGGTGTGAGAACCTGGGCCTCACAAAGACTGAAAGGAAGCTGGAAGGCTGGCCAAAAAGTGGAGGAGTCTCCAGTAAGAGTTAGAAGATGCAGGCTGGGACTGCAAGAAGTGTGCCAGAGATGGCTGTCGGGGGCTGGACGTGCAAAGAGCTCTGTCCTGAGGCAGCAGCACGACCTTGGGACCAGCAACACACAGCACAGGCTGCAGGAAGCACTGGGAAACCAAACGTAGGAACAACAGTCTTTATTCAGACCACGACACCGCAGAAGCACGCTGGGCGAGCCAAACCCCCCTTGGCTCCTTCCTAGCGGTGCTTGCCGGTGCGGTTGAAGCGGCGGTACAAGAAGCGGATCCTCTTGCTGAGCTTGTGGTAGTCGTCCACGAACATGCGGTCGCCCACCATCCGCTTCTTGCGCAGGCACCGCTGCAGCTCGTTCCCCCGCCAGCCCCGCAGCCACTTGGGCCCCACGATCAGGTCCTTGGGGTGCATCTTGAAGCCGCCTGCGAAGAGAAGGAGGATGCGGGGTGAGACGAGGCGGGAAACCGGGGAAGGGGGGACCCCGAGGCGGCCGGCCCCGACCCGTGAGGGGGGTCCGTGAGGGGGTCCCGGTGCCCCCGGGCGGGCCGGGGGCGCTCACCCAGGATGCCCACGTTGTCGTAGACCCCGAACAAGGCCCGCTTCTCCGTCCAGCGATCCACCTGCTGCGGCTTGGGCGGCTCCCGCACGCGGAAGCTCGGCGACAGCCCGGCCAGAGGGGACGAGAGGGGCAGGGGGGGCCCCGGCCGCCCCCCACCGCCGCCGCCGATGCCCCGCGAGGCCGCGGGCAGCGCCAGGGCCCGCCCCGCCGCCCTCAGCAGCGCCAACATGGCGGCGTCCACGGGCGCTAACGGCCGCGCTGAGGGAAGGCGGGCGGCGATTGGGCGAGGCGCCGGGGGGCGGTCGCTCCTCCGGGCGCTGATTGGCTGAGGCGGCGCCGGGGGCGGGGCGAGTGAGGCCTGCGCGGGCCGTTCGGAGGAGGTCGGCGGCCATCATGGCGGCGCCGTGCGACTTCCAGCTGCCCCTGGTGGCCGGGGACCTGCTGCGGGGCGGCGGCGCGGGGCGCTACGTGGTGCAGGATGTGCTGTCCGGGCGGGAGCTGCCGCCCGCGGTGGCAGGTAGGGCCTGCGCACCCCCTTCTCCCCCCCAGTGTCCAGGCGAGGGCTTGTTGCCACTGCCGCCATGTCCCCGTCAGATCCCCCCAAGCCCCCCTCAACCCCCCCAGCCCTCCCCTCAGGCCCCCCGGTTCCCTCTCAGCTCCCCCAGTCCCCTTCCAGCACCCCTCAATTCCCCCCCACGTCCTCCCCTCAGTCCCCCTCAGCACCCCCCTGATTCCCCCCCTAACCCCCCCTCAATTCCCTCTCAGCCCCCCAAGACCCCTTCCAGCCCCCCTCAATTCCTCCCCGGCCCCCCCCAGCCCCCCCAATTCCACCTCAGTCTTCCCCCAGTCCCCCCCAAGTCCCTCCTCAGTCCTCCCCAGCCCCCCTCCAAATCCCCCTCAGTCCCCCTCAGCCCCCTCCAAGTACTCCCCTCAATCCCTCCTAGCCCCCCCAACTCCCCCTCAGTCCCCCTCAGCACCCCCCTAATTCACCCTCAGTCCCCCCCCAGCCCCCAATTCACTCTCAGTCCCCCCCACCCCCCCAATTCCCCCTCAGCCCCCCCCAGCCCTTCCCAATTCCCCCCCAGTCCCTTTCCAGCCCCCCCAATTTCCCCCCCAGTCCTACCTCAGTCCCCCCCAGCCCCCTCCAATTCCCCCTCAGTCCCCCCTCAATTCCCCCAGTCCCACCACAGTCCCCCCCAGCCCCCTCTAACTCCCTCCCAGTCCCCCCTCAGCCCCCTTCCAACCCCCCCATCTCTCCCCACAGCTTTCCGGGCCGCTTTCCGGGCGCAGGGCACGCTGGCCGTGCTGCAGCACTTCGACACCATGTACAGCCTGCTGCAGTGAGTATCAGGGGGCTGCCTGGGGGTGCTCCCCCTCCCCGGGGGTCCGTGCGCTGCCCTGATGCGCTGTGCTTGCCTCCCCGCAGCAACTTCCAAGCCGTGGCACCCGCCCTCAGGGAGGACGCCCTGGAGCTGATGATGCAAGGTGGGTGCCTGCCAAAAGGGGGGTTTTGCCCTCGTTCAGCAGCTCCATGATGATATAAAGGCTAATGTGACTTGGCCAGCTGGGTTGCGCCCTCAGCCCATTCCTGTGTAGGGGTCTGTAATCTTGGTGGGCAGCGCAGAGCCGTGCGTGCTCGCTGTAAGGGCAGGCCGACAGAAAATCCCCTTCCCCACATCCCTGGAAAGGCAAATCCTGGGGGTGCATCAGCTCCGAGCGAGTGCTTCTCGCAGCTGACGGGGGGGCTGCGGGAACAGGGTAGGAGAGCGCTCCCAGGTTTGGGTTGCAGGGGGCAACCTTACAGCTGGCAAGATGTGAGCACACATCTTTGGTAATCTGATGGCTGCTCGAAGTTCCCAACAAAGAGGATGGCTGAGGAACCTGGCCCAAAGTCCTCACCTCTTTGTGCCTCTCTCCAGTGGCGTCCCGTCATTCCAATGAGCTTCCTGCCATCTTGGGTGATTCTGGGCTGAGCCACGCGGACCTGAGCGCTCACCTGAGCGCTCTCAAGATGAACTGCTACGTGCTGACTGGCCTGTTGGAAGCCTTTGAAAAGGAAACATCCAAGAACGGGCTGGTAGAGGTGGATCCTGGCGGAAAGGTAGGTGAGAAGACTGGGGAGAAAACAACATAGAAAATGCAGGAGCTTGCTGAAATCTGGGTCAAATGGTATAACTGTGTTTATTTAAACATGAGCTTGCAAGAGCAGTATTTCTGTGAAATCCTTCTTGGAAAGCAGACAAATGTGTGCCTAAACATCAGCTGGGACTCAAATGCCCAGACCTGTGTTTCGCTCTTCAGCTTAAGAGTTCTCTCCTGTGCTCCAAGAGGACAGCAACGGTCACTTGGTGTTGTCATATAAATGTCTTACACATCTTAATGTGTGCCCCTCAGTGCTGTAGGGTTTAACAGCTGTGTTCGTTGTCAAGGGAAGCAGGATGATGGAGTTCTGTTTTGTTTTTTTTTTTTCCTGTTGTCAAGCTACTAATGTATCACATCACGTAATTTTCTTTCTAGAACAAAAAGAACCGTGCAAAGGTGTCTGAATCCTCGTGGGAAGAGGAGAGGGAGCCGCTCTTGCGTCTGTTAAACCAGCTGCTGCAGCTGGATCTCCGCCGGCTTTGGGGTGGCGTGGTGGAAGAAGATTTTGTCAAGTAAGGGAGCGCCGAGAGGGGATGGGATGGAGTGGATGTAGGTGTAAGAAAAAGGGGTTAAATGTTAAATCTGCCAGTGAGCTGGTGTTGCAGCCTTCTGCAGGATGCCCCTCACTGGGAGGCTGAGGAAACTGGGAGGCATTTCGGAACCACTTCCTTTTCTCGTGTAGAATTCAGATGTTTGTTGCTTAGTTTCTGAAGGATACTGGAGAATCTCGCTGGTCTCAGGGAGAGATGTGTACCTAGCGCAGTTTGCTAGGCTGACGTTGGTGCAACCTGCAGTAGTGAAGCTGATTGTCTCTTCTGTGTGGCTTCAGCTTAGTGACAGGAGTCTGCTACCGCATCCTGGGGAATCCAACTATCGGTCACCAGAAGCATCGGGCCACGCGGGATGCGGTGACACATCTGCTTGCCACGGCTTTGAGTCACTACGATCACATGTTCAGTGAGTTCCTGCTTTTTCTGCCTTCTTCTGGAAGCTGTCCCCAGGTATTTTCCCTGACCTCTTTCTCCCTCCTTCCGTCGTAAAGGTGCTACTCTGAAGATCACGCAGATGCTGCAGCACTCTGAACACGTAGCCCCAGTGTTTGTTCGGGCTGTGACGGTCTGGGCTACAGAGTATGGTCTGAAAAGTATAGTGGGCGAGCTTCTGAGGTGAGAAAAATACACCAAGGCTTCTTTTTCTAACCCTGGCAACTCGAGGTGCCCTTTTCCTTGTGTCATCTTTCTGTGCAGGGAAATTGGACAGAAAAATCCGCAGGATTTATCTCGTGATACTTCTGGAGTGAAGGGTTATGCCACCTTTATAACTGAACTTGCTGAACAAAACCCTGCTCTGGTGCTATCCAACATGAGTGTTCTGCTGCGTCACTTGGATGGTGAGGTACGTTTGCAAAACATTTACATGTCTGGAAAAGTCAAGTAATGGCAGTGTTGCTCTCCAATTTTTTTCTTTTTGAAAACAGGACCTTTTTTACAAAGATTAAGTAGCCCAAACCTGCCCTTTGGAATAGGTCATGGCCTTCCCTAAAATACTTTACAAAGAAAACACAAAATGTGATGTTGAGTCTCTGTCACTTTCCAAAAATCACTCAAGACTTGAGCATGGGACTCAACAGGCCTGAACCCTGTGCTGTCCTTTCCATTGGCATACCAGGTCATGCTCTCTTTTCTTTTCCTGGTCCAACAACTCCTCTCTTTGCAGAGCTACGTGATTCGAAACGCCATTCTGGCAGCTATGACAGAAGTGCTGCTGCAGGTGCTGAACGGTGACCAGCTGGAGGAAGTTGCCCGTGGTACTCGGGACCATTTCTTGAGTACGCTGCAGGCCCACATCTGTGACGTCAATGGATTTGTGCGCAGTCGGGTGCTGCAGCTTTTCACCCGAATCGTTCAGGGTAAGGTAAGTGTGGTGTGGAAGTGGTATTGCCTCGGTCACCCTCCCCTGATTTGTTTTCTAAGGGAATTTCTGTCACCCTGTTCTTTGTGTGCAGAGGCTGGAGTCTAAGTGAGAAAGATACAGTCCTCCAAAGGAATTGTCTGCAATTCCTTTTCACAAGAGACCAAAGATCCTAGGGTTAAGGGAAGTGGGGAACAGAAACTGCATGCTTGTTATTACTGGGACAGAATAGAAGGAAGCACATGATGCACAAAGACTTTGTGGACATCAGTATGGGAATACACAGCACTGGGAATATTAAGACTACTCAACAGGACCTTGGCAAACCTAATTTAAGTCCTTGCTTTCAAGTCATACTAGATGTGTCGTACCCTTCAGACCCAGATTTTTTTATGAATCTATAATTTGCCTTCCCGTAGACAAGCTTTTCAGTAGAACAGCACACGGGTGTATTAATGTGTCTGCGAGAAAACAACTTCTTGCAAGTCTCCAGAGCTTCTCGATAACTTTACCTACACTCTCATTGTGCCCCAGGCCCTGCCTTTGACTCAGTTCCAGTCTGTGGTATCGCTGGCTGTTGGGCGTCTCCAAGACAGATCTGTGGTGGTAGTTAAAAATGCCATCCAGCTCCTGGCTGCGTTTTTGTCCAACAATCCCTTCTCCTGCAAGGTAATTCCTACTACTGTGCTACGTGTCTGTTTGCAGGCTGAGTATCTGCAGCATGTTACAGGCAGGGCAGTGCACTTTCTGTACCTTGTGGAAGAGACAGTGTAACTTCTAACGCTGCTAGCAGGAGCTTTCAGAGGTTTCTGTTGTTCAGGTCTCATTCTCTGGCTCTTCACTCACTTGGTGTAATTGATAAGTATGCAGGACCGAGAGGGTTGTGGTCTTGATTGTGGAAAAACCTGCAGCAGTTTGATGTGAATTCACTGGGATTTCTTTCCTTAGGATCAGAATTAGGCTTTAGAACTTTTAGAACTTTAGAACTGCAGAATTCTGCAGTTCTTTATATTCAGCTGCAGCTCTTCCTGACTTTCTGAGGCTTAAACTAGTGTTTTACAGCAGCAGCCATTCTAGGATAGCGACCTGGGTCTGCTGCTTCAGTTTCGAAGATACGAGTGTTCTGAGGGAACTGATAACTTAAAGTAGAGAAAAGAGAATTCTAGAAAAAGAAGCTTCAGTAATGTATTTCTTCCCTTCCTGCCATCCTCAGTTAAGCTGCGCTGACTTGGCTGACCCACTCAAGAAAGAGGTGCAGAAGCTGCAAGAAATGAGGGACCGCTGCAGAGAAACTGCAGGTAACTTCTCTTCCTCTTTGCCCTTTACAAGGTGTACCCTGTACTGTGGCCAGTAGGAATTATTCTGTACTTTTTTTTTGTCATCTTACGCTTGCTCCCAGATTGCAATGGCTTTTGTCTCAGATCTTACTCGTGTGAGACAGTAAGCCAGGTAACTGGAAATAAACTTTTTTTGAGTTTATGTTGTAGTAAAAGGACTTTATGAATGCCCTGTTAACAGGGTGAGAACTTAAAAACCTCTATAAACGTTCTCTGGGACTTCCATTGTCAACCCTTCAAGGAGTCCTGGCTTCAGCCAGGAGTTAGGTCCAATATTAATTTAAACTTCATTAACCTCATGTCTCATGCTGCCTACAAAGCAATACATAGCAAATGATGGTTCTCTCAGCTGCCCTTCAGTGTATGCTTTTTTTTTTTTTTTAATGCCAAATTCTTATCTATTCATATTCTTGCCTGGATGGGATCAACAGTGGGAATACTGTCTTGTCTGTGGGGGGAAGAAAGTGTAGGATTACTTCCAGATGAATTTTCTTTCCCTGCTTAGGGTATCATTTATGTCTTCTCCATTCCCCATCCTCCCTGTTTCATTATAGCTCCAGCAATCACCCCAGAGGAGGAGTGGGAAGCAATGCTGCCAGAAGTTAGAGCTGCCGTAGAGCAGCTCCTACCGCTTCAGGAAGACGAAGATGAGGTGCTGGAAGTTGAAGAAACAGCAGAGGGTACATCAGAGCAAATCACTGGGCTTCTGAAGAAGCTGAATTACAAGTAAGAAGGCTCCGCAGTTCGAGAGAGGATTTTATAATAGGGGATATGTCAGTCTATTGTTCTTTGTTTGAGCTTCAGGGTAAAGGGATGATTTCCAATAATGTTATTCTGTGGGAGGAGATTGATGAGGGTACCCAGCAGAGCATGCTGTCAGGAACTGCTTTGCCAGGTGTTCAGGGCAGAGCTGGGTGTTTTCCCTTGTTTTCTGTCTGAATGGGTTGCTGACATCCTGTTGGGCGATGTTGTTGTCCAGGAGTGCAGTCCGCCTCACGCAGAAGGCCCTGTGCCGCTTCCAGGGGAAGGAGCCCTTTATTAGCTCTGAGGAAGAAAATGAGGAGGCAACAATCCTGGGCATTCTGAAGAGACTTTACATAGGTAACTGCAGCACGCTGGTCTTTCTCTTCCCTGAGTTCAAGCTGGTACCAGAGTTAGACCCAAACCCTCTGGAATGCCATATCCCTTCTTTCGACATGTAGGCTTCGGTTCTGCATGTACTTGGCAGCTGGATAATTGACTGTTTTATCAGTTCTGGTGGGAAATGTTCCATGTTCCCACTGGAAGTGCATTTCTAATGTTTTAAGTCATATCATATCTGCTATGGGGGGGTGAAGCCAGTGTTAATCCACTCCTGCACTTCTGTCCTGTCTGAATTTGTGTGGAGTTCTGCCTCCTGAACAGGTGGTGGCACATAATGCTCACTATTGAGCAACTATCAGATTCAAGCAAAGTCTTATTTCTCTAGGGCTCGCGCTTATATTTTAAGACTTTGCATGCTTTATCTTTTGTATTTGGTTCAGAATAAGGTCTCCCAGCTAACCCCCTTGAACTCATTTCTAGTTAAAAAAAAAAAAAAACTACTATCTAAATTATAATCTGCACTTTGTCAGCTCCCCAGATTTGCACAATCTTTGCTACAGAGTGAGTAGTTTTTTCCTTCTCTGTACTCTGCTCTGATTCCTTCTTAGGCCCTTGTCCATCTTCAGGGAACTGTCAAATTCAGATTAACTCCTTCATTGTTTTTATGGAGTTTGAGTAAATTGGACAATGCCTTTCCTGACCCCTGTCTTAGCTGGTATTTCTGTGGTGCATCATGTTGTAGTACTGGAGTTTATAGCACATTGAGATTTTGTCTTTGTAGAAGTCTGATGGCAAAGTCTAATTTTTTTCATTTGCTTTTTGGTTTTATTTTTCATGGAAGTCTCTTGATTGTTACAAGATGTCAACATGGGGTGGAAGGAGAAGGGTTAAAATGCCCTGAGCAGTGCCTGTTTCTCTTGTACCTTCAACACTGTTAACAAACAAGTATTTATGCCCAGGTAAGAACCATGAGGATTCTCCATGTGACAACAGGAGTCTTACGATTGAAGAAGTTGCGCCCAAAGAGCAGCCTCAAGAGCAGGCTCAAACAGAGCTGGTCAAACAGGAGATGTTGGTGCAGTATCTGCAAGATGCTTACAACTTCTCAGTGAAAATCACAGAAGCCCTGAGCCTGGTCAGCAAGCTGATGTATGAAAATTCTGTCTCAGGTGTGTGAAATAGCCATGGGGCCATTTTTTTTCCTCCCTTTTAGAGTTTTCCAGGTCCCTCCCCTTACTGAAGAGATGTAGGAGCAGTGGCACACCAAGGAAAAGGCTGGAGGAGCTGCTGTTTACTGAGCAGATGTCACAGGCTCTGGTATATTGGGTACAGGAAGCACCATCTAAACTAGTGTTGTGAAAGGGTCGCATTAGGGTGTGAGTAGGCTTTTGAGGCATGTGTAGGATTGATTTTTTTAAATATCAGGATTAAAAAAATACACATCTAATTTATGTAGGCATAAATTATGTAGGAGATCCTACATTCTTCATTTCAATTGAGGTTCTCCCAAAGCAGGCATGGCAAGTTAAGCAGGGTTTTGTTACCTGCTTCATGCCTTGATGCTGCTTCGGGTGCTACACGGGGCAAAAGAAAGGAACTGAGCAGCATGTCTCATTAACATCACCTCTCCTTAAACTTTATTCTGTAGCCAAAAGCAATCCTTGTCAGTAGGTCCTATGGCCTGCTCCTCTTCAGTTCTGTACCTTCAGTACAAAGGTGGACTGATGAGTAGTCCCGAATAGGGTTAATTCAGCTACTAATGTTAGACTTTTTTTTTTTTCCAAAGTGTCATGAATCAGCACTCCTGAGACAGGTGCAGGGTGCAAATCCCACCTTGCTCATCCACTTGTCCCAACCCCTCATGTATTTTTGGAGTGTGGGTGGCTCTGGACACTACAGCATCTTAGCATAGTGCAGATGCTTCTGGAGCTTCACCTGTGATGAGAACTTGTATCTTAGCCATGCTACACATGCAGGCTTCCTTCAGCAAGGTTGGGATGTTTTTAGCTGATTGCACACACAAGAACGAACTCGAATTCAGCATCTTTACAGGTCACTTGTAGTTTAAGGGTGAGAGAGTGCCCCTCAGCTGGTATTTCAGTGCCTGTTGGTTGGTTGGTTGGTTGGTTGCTTGTTTTTTTATGGTTGCAGTTTTTATTAGCTTTTGTCCTGTGCTGTAGTACAAGGATGGCAAGTTAGATATCCAGACAGTATGCTGCTGTGGTGCTGAGTGGGACTAAGGGATGTGTATGTTCAGATTTAATTTTTTTTTAATTAAGATTTAAGATATGAAGGTGCAGTTTTATTTTTCTCTGGTAAGAGTGCACCTTCTGGTGTGACTGGGGGCAGCACAAGCATAGCAGACTGTCTAGACACAAGCACTTTCATGTCTGGTAGGGGTACAGCCTCTTTAGTGAGACGTTATTTTGCCCATACTGCCATAAGCTGCCACTTAACCAGAGTTCAGGCTCTATAAACTGTTCATTGTACAGACTCTAATCATCAGTGTGGCTTTCTCGTGAATGCACTCTAAGTTAACGTGTTTTTTTCTTGTCTTATGAACAGAAGACTGGGCTGTATATTTTCAGGAACTGTCAAGTTAGAATCAAATTATGTTATTCCTTATACGTGGCAAATGCTTTGTACCCCATCAATACATCGGGTACCTTAGCTGTTCTGGTTACAACATTGTACTGAGACAGCAGCTTTTCATCTGCTGTGACCATAAGATCTTTTTTTCAAAGCTGCTGTTCCTAGAATAGATTTATTTTTTCCTGAAGTGTGGCTTCTGTGCTCATTTCCTAGGTCTATCATGTCACAGCTAGATATAATGTTGTTAACCTATGCCCAGTTCCTCCAAGACATCTGTATCTCTGTACTAGGGACCCTATTCTGACTTCAGCCATCTGCAGAGAGTAGCACTGATCTTCAATGCTCCCAGGGCTAGCTGTAAGAGCAGTGTGCCTGTGAATATGTTTTAATGGCCTTTCTAGTAAGGAGAAGGAAGAAACTTCACTAATGCAACTATTCTTTCCTCTGCAGTGGTTCAGGAAGCCATTGAGTTCTTTGTGACGGTCTCCCGGTTTGGTGTGCCCCAAGCACTGCTTGGAGTCCGCAGGATGCTCCCCCTCATATGGTCGAAAGAGCCTGCTGTTAAGGAGGCTGTGCTGAATGCCTACAGGCAGCTCTATCTGAGCCCGAGCGGGAATTCGGAGAGGTATGGGACATCCTATTCAGAGGGCTTTTCTTTCTTTCTCTTTTTTTCCCCCTCTCCATTTTCCTTCCTTTGGGGAGCTGTTGGAAATGGAATATGGACAGAAAGAGAAATCAAAGTTGCCATGGTTCATGCTGAGCTGAAATGTAAGGTTTGTGTCTACTAGTGAAGATGTTTTCTCTTTGAACTGTTACTAACACTTGTGCAGTTCCAACGTGTTTTTATATATATGGGTATCCCAGTGTTCCTCTGGGACTTACTGATGAGCTTCTGCTTTTGGTTTGTTGTAGTATTCACGTGTAGGAAGTTAACACAGAACTCCACATGAGACCTTACAGGAGGCAAAGTTACAAAGTCTTTTAAATGAAACTGCTATCAGGTGCTCACACTGAACTTTCTCCTAAATTTCACTCATACAAAGCACCACACCAGGAGGCATCTGTTCAAATGATCTGAGTAGGATCATTTGATGTCAAGGGGCGTCAGCTATTGAATATGTGTCGTGTCAGTTGGGTTCTTGACTGGCAACAATGAACTGACTTTTGGGCAGGTATTTCAATCCCTTATGGGATCAGCCCATAGCAGCTGGCTCCCAGTCTTGGAGACATGGGTTTTCACCCTCCTTGGGCAGTGTTGTCATTAAGAAAGTTTCTTTATCGCTCACAGTACACGAGCGATAAAGAAACGAGTGTTTTGGGTTTTTTTATTATGGTTCAGGTGCTTTCACACATGTTTCATTCAGACCAATCTTAAATCTTTCTGTAATAAACCTCTGCACACAGAGGGTGAAAGGATGTTAATGGGGTCTTCGTTTGTTGCTTACTGCTACCAAGCTGAATCTTCTCTGTAGTGTTGGCACTTGCTCTTTTTTTCTTAGCACTTGACCACGTGCAAATACCATTGGATGCATGCTCACTTATCTAAGCGTGATCCCTGGTGGGAGGTACCATACCTCACCCTCATTATACCATCAAGGCAGCAAACAGCACGCCTGCTTCTTGCCACTGCATGCTAGTGATGACTGGAGAGGACTCTCCTGCAGATTGATCTCGGGCCTTATTTGTTCATAGGCAGTTTTGCAGTTTCTTATGCTCTACTGAGTAGTACTGTGACTTGTGGTTAAGAGTAAACTGGGAAGTGGCTGGTGAGTGTCTCTTGTTGGGCATTTGTGCGGAGCATTGGGAAGAACAGCAATGGACTTCTGAGCTCATGGTGTGCTTGCTGAAATTGGTCTGGGTGACTCTGAGAACTGTAGCTTGTGGAAGGGCAAATTTTCTTGTTCCCAGAAATCAGATCTGTTATCTAATAGTTGTCCTCAGCTCTCTGAATAGGTGAGTGAGTAATCATGACAGTTGCTTTTTCTTTTTTTTTCTTCCCCTTCAAAGGGCCAGGGCCCAGAACCTGGTGCATTCTCTCTCTCTCATCGTGGTGGATGCTTCGCTAGGAACAATACAGTGCTTGGAAGAAATGGTGAGTATTTGCTTTGTCTGGGTTTGAATTGTATTTGTGAGCTTAAATATCTGTTATGTTAAAATGGCAGTCAGTGCCGGGAATGTCTTTTTTGGTCTGAAGTCCGTTCATCCTCCTCTGCCTCTCACTGCTTGTTTTATTGTACTTCTTTTCCAGATCTCAGAGTTTGTGCAGAAAGATGAAATAAAACCTGCTGTGATCCAGCTGCTTTGGGAGCGGTTCACAGAGAAGTTGCAGTGCTCGCCTCTAGAACGACGAGCAGCTGTGATGCTGCTGGGGTTGATGGCACGGTGAGCCTAGGGCCCGGTGTGATCCTGTGAGTGAGAGGACGTAGAGGGAGATGACTTCTATTGAAGAACTGCTGGTGCTGCATCAGCTGACCCTTGGTTCTGCAGCCTTTAAAAAAAATAGTAACCAGATCATGGGGTATCGAAGCCTGGAATTAAAACACAATTTTGCTGGGTGCCAACAGCGTGATCTGTGAATTAATGTGATAGCATTACCTTCTTTGTGTTCTAAAAGTCCATCCCATCTCAGGTTTTACTATGACACAGTTCTGAAACTTCGTGTTTTGAGAAGAATCGTGCGATGCTGCCTAGAGCCTTAGCATGGTGGAAAAAACATTCTGCTTCCTTCTGTGGTCAAAAAGAGTGTAATTGCACTATAATTTATTTTGTCTGAATAATTTATAATTTCAATTCCTCCATTTCCCAGCCTAGTAACCCTTGGGCATTTAGCTTACCTGCTAGTTTCTTGTTCTTCCTACTTCAGTCATTCATCAGTCAGAAACAGACTTTCATGACATTCTTTGTAAAGGTCTTGGCTCTAGTGTAAGAGTGAACAGGCACTTCTACAATTTGAGTATTATATATTCCTCCCAAGGTATTTCTACCACCCCATTCCATGTGTGTGCAGCACAATTGTAAACGTAAATTCAAAATTAAGATACTTTTAAAATCGTGGAATTTCTACAAAAACGTAGATTTCTGGGGTATCCCGTGAGGAGATATCTGGGCCACTGTGTTTCTAGACCATGGGTATGTTTGTGGAATAAGAACAACACTTCCTTCTCCAGAAATCTGTTAAGGGGGGTGATTTTTAGCTTTTATTCTAATCCATTAGGATTATTATTTCTTTAAGATTCCTTTTTAAATATGTTAAATTCTGTTCTTACCCTTTTCGCCCTGTTAATTGTACATTCTAAAGAATGGACCTAGTATCACAGGTAGAAAGGGAAGGTGGGTGTAAGGATTTATTTTTTTGTCCCCATAAGGTACTTTCCACAAGGTACAAGCAGCATTTCTATTGTCTATGTATGTTTACTGTAAACTTTAATCAGCACCTCACATAATACTCCTGTGTCTTCTATTCCACAGAGGGAAGCCAGAGATCGTAGGTAGCAACTTGGATGTTTTGGTGACAGTAGGGTTGTCTGAGAAAGCATGTGAAGACTATTGCTTGGCACAAGAAGTATGCAATACGATCTCCAAACTTGCCAGTAACCCTAAGGTAAGACTTCCAGTTTGCCCGTGAGGTCACAGTAATAGTGGTTTAAAAAAGTGGGAAGTAGCTTATATTGAGAAGAGAAATAAGAGAAAATTTTACTAGCTAGGGAGGGAGGTATTTTTTTGTGCGTTGAAATAAGGTAGGTTGAGACCATTCAGCAGCACTGTCAGGAAAGCTTACCACACATCAGTGAACATACAGTAAAAAACTTTCATTAGGCAACAGGTTGAATTCAAAGTAGCAGAGAGCCCAGTACGCAAGAAAATCTGTTTTTCTTCAACTTCTCTTAGTCAGACTCCCAGTTCTAAGCTGACTTGTGTCTCCTTGGTCCTGGAGTCCTTTCATGTACTGGTATTTTCTGCTGTTGTTGCCTTTACCCTCCCTATTAATTGGTATTTGGGAGTGGCAGCTGTACAGCTGAGCATAAGACAAAAGATTTTCAAACTTGTTCGTGTTGTAACTGGTGACCTATCACATGGCTTCTCTGTCGAAGAACACTTTATACCTTTTCCCCCCCAACTGTATTAATAAATAAAAGCTTTTTTCTTTTTTGACTCAAATATTTAGGGCATTTCAGTTCAGGAGTTCCAGTATAAAAGCAGCCCTCCTCCACACAACACAATCATTCTGTTTTGAGAATGGTGACGCTAATGCAGGAATTACCTTTATGAATTAATGGGCATTACAGCGCTTGTAAATGTTCTGAAGATAGTTGTAATTTAATTTTAGGTTGACTTAACTCTGCAGTTAAGTTAGTATATGAGAAGGGACTGATACTTGACTAATTGTGGTAGCTCTTCTGCCCCAAACCAGAGATTTAGTATGGAGAGTAGGATTATAATAAATTGAGATTTTTTGTTTCCTGCTAGTGAAAGCTGTTAAAACCTCAAGCAGTAGCTTCTTTTCATCAAGTATATCTTGATCAGATAGCCACAGATGTGCTGGGATATCCAAGGCATTGTCAGTTTTGTTTTAGTAGTTCTCTGGGTTATCTTATTCCCAGGCTGGTAGGTAGTGGGAGTGATACAGAGCGTTCTAATCACTGTAAGTGCGAGCTGATGTTGAATCCAGAGCTGTCTTCAGCTATTTCTAGTGATGACATTTTACTTTTAAACAAAACCTTGTGGTGCTGGAGTACCGTACCCATAGCCAAGGGCATCTTGTTGATTTACCTTTGCTAATTCTGAAGATGCTCTGAAGGTTTCCATCTTCTTCATAATGGCAA
The DNA here is from genome assembly GCF_964035555.1 of Netta rufina. Classification (NCBI taxonomy): domain Eukaryota; kingdom Metazoa; phylum Chordata; class Aves; order Anseriformes; family Anatidae; genus Netta; species Netta rufina. The sequence continues at coordinate 124,608,885 of NC_140123.1, forward strand.
ATGAAGGAGCAAAATAACATCAAATCTAAAGAGTCATTTTGAGATTTCAAGAGTTATTCTGATTTAAAGTGAAGTAGTGGAACTGTCTGGTTTGGGGTCATCCTCTGGCCAAACTTTGAGTCTGCGCAGTGTCTTCAAAAGTGACAGAAATACCCCTGTGGTGTGTTTAGTTGCAGAGCTGTGCTGACTGTCACTGCCATGGGCATAGCAGGCTTTTGATTGGGATTGTGCACACAGCAAGATGAAGTGCCAGGGAGGGCACGGGGGAGTTCTGTTGTGTGGTTAAGATCTGTTTTCTCTGCAGCCAGCACTGGAGAGGAACAAAGCCCCTTTTCGACTGCCCCAGGATCACATGCTCTTTGGGTACCTGACTGAGGCTGTGAGTAAAGGTGAGCTCAGGACAGCAGGAGGATTGGAGGAGGTGGAGTTGGGCTGTGAGACAGCCTGTGCTGTTGCTGTTACGCGTGGTACATGGCTCTGTTTTCTCATCAGGCTGTGTCCAGCCAAGTGGTGACTGGATCCCTTTCATGGAGGCAGCAATAACACTTATCTACCAGCTAGCAGAAGGGGCAGACGAGATCAGCGCTCGCATCCTGCAGGTGTGCAGCCAGAAAGTTCTGGACAAGCTGCAGGAGGCTGATGGGCAGAAAGCTGGTAAGGAAAAAAGATGGTGAAGAAAACCTGTTTGTAGTGCTGTGATTGGGGTGGTTTGGAACAACTGCAGGAGGAGAACAGAGTTGAGGAGCTAGTGGAGATGTTGGCATGGAAGGATATGGGTGTTGTGAAGGGGTCTGTGGAGAGTGAAGATGGGTTGTGCAGTTAATGAGATTTGGCAGTAACTGATGGGGGGGGGGGGTAGAGTCCAAGTTAATACTGAACTGCAATCATTTTTCTCCACTAGATCAAGAGGCTTCTCCCAGCAGAGTCTCTGGTGCTAGCGGTCTCCCTACGTTCCTGCTGATGCATCTGGTGTCCCTTGTGGGCCAGGTGGCACTGCAGCAGGTAGCATATTTGGAGGTGTGCGTGAGCGCAGAGCTGCGCAGACGCCGCATCCTCAAGGAGGAGCAGAAGACCAAGAAATTAGACAGCAGCACGACAAGTCAGAGGTCTCGGGTGAGAACTGAGTTGTGAGGTGTTGTAAGTAAAACTCCAACTGCTCTTGGGTTTGGAACAGGCAGCAGGGAAGAAGCGAAGGGTGTTATCCTAACCAGGTTTATCTTCCTGCTTGAGGAAAGTTTCCTCTCCACCCATCACCTCCTTTCTAAGCATTGCAATCTTGCAATTGCTGCTGGTGTTGAATGCCCATTTGTGCCCTGAGTTTCACAAAAGGCCTTCCAGAACCTTGATCCATAGAGTTCGAGGACCTACAGTCTCTCAGGGAATGATGACGAAAGTATTTAACAGTAGCCTTCTTACTGGGATCTGTGTGATAGAAATACAGTCTGCCTCAGTGTTTCCTGGAGTCCAGCAAGGTTGATTTCTTTTCTTTTCTTCTTCCTATTCTTGCTCAAGGAAAAGTCTCGTGTACTTAAGCTTCCAGTCTTTATTAGATGCCTACACTGCTGTGTTCAGAGAAACTTGTACTTCATTTTCTCATCCACCCTGCTTATCAGTAACTTCCCACACGGGGGGAGGTTACTATGAGATTTTCTCAGAAGTAGCAGTTGGATGCAGATTTGGTCCTGCAGATTTGTGTTGTGTTTTTTTTCCTTGCCATAAGGTTTCTGTAATCTTGCTCACAAGGCCACCAGTTCAAAGGCTGCTTTGATCTTCTTTCTTGCTTTTAGGATTTGTGTGTCCCTTGAATTGTGTTGGACTCGGGCACTGGTGCCAGGTGTGTCTTATTTCTGCTTCAGTTTGTTAGCTTCAGTAACTTAGACTTTCTTTGGTACTTGGTGGCATTTGGACTAGCAAATCCTGGATACCCTTCACAGCTTCATTTAATTCTTAGGAAAAAGGGGTTATAAAATTCTCTGTCAGTCTGTTCTTCCAAACTGTAGTCATGCTGCTGGTGACTTGCACCTCTTCTCTAAGAGAGAAGTACTTCATGAAGGAAAGGATTATTGATGCCCATCATCTTCTTTTGCAATTGTCCTTTCTGCACAGAGCACAGGAAATGAGACCACTATGGAAGAGGAACTGGGCCTGGTGGGAGCTTCTGCTGACGACACTGAGGCTGAGCTCATCCACAGTATTTGTGAGACAGAACTTCTAGATGGTAAGCGTGGCTCTGCTAAAGAGCACAGGTTCTGTCTGCAGTGAGAGAAAAAGTACACCGGGCAACACATCTAGAAGGAGGGAGGCTGTTTCCTTCATAAACACTGTCATTTTTCTTCAGTATCAGTTTCTGTGTGCACTTTTTCTTTGTTCTGCCTCTCTGGAGTTGTTATTTTTGGTGGCAGTTAGTATAGTCAGTATAGCCCCCAGAAATTTTGGGATAAATTGAGTAATTGTTCTTCAAGAGTACTGCTCAAATAGTGCTCACGTACCTGCTGCCTTCGTTCCCCACTCTAGAAAAGAACCTGTTTTCCGCCTTTGTTCCACTGGTGCTCAAGATCTGCAACAACCCTGGGCTCTACAGCGATCCAGCACTTAGAGCTGCTGCAGCCCTGACTCTTGGCAAACTCTGCATGATCAGGTAACGCCAAGATCCTCTTCTAAACCTCCCTAGTACTAAAGCACAAGAAACGTTGCAACTCCTTTGCATTGGAGAGGGGGGAAAACCAAAGAGCTTTCATATATATGTTATTGTTTTGGTCCCACTAGTATCAGAGGCTGGGTTTTGGTGTCCATACCTTCTTCTCTTTACCCTGTCCCACCAGCTCTGAGTTCTGTGACTCCCACTTGCGCTTGCTGTTCACTATGATGGAGAAGTCCAGCCTGCCCGACGTGAGATCCAACCTCATTATTGCAGCAGGAGATCTGGCCATCCGTTTCCCCAACCTGGTGGAGCCGTGGACACCACATCTCTATGCCAGGTGACGCTGTGCTTATTGCTGGCAGCGGGCAGGTGATGAGGGCTCTGGGGAAGGGTGGTGCTGGGCCTCTGGGAGGTGAGAGTGATGCAGGAAAACAAATTTAAAAGTATCAGTGCAGGGAGACAGCAGAGAACTGGCTTGTGGGGTAGGCTGTCAGAGGTATTGGTGGCTTAGAGAGGCTCAGCTGCCTTCTGTGGTAACTGTGTGCTTCTGTCAGGCTGCGGGACCCCTGTAAGAGCGTGAGGCAGACGGCTGGAGTGGTGATGACACACCTCATCCTCAAAGACATGGTGAAGGTGAAAGGCCAAGTGAGTGAAATGGCGACTCTGCTTATAGACCCAGAAGAGGCAATCGCGGGAGTGGCTCAGAACTTTTTCAGTGAACTCTCCAACAAGGCAAGTGGATGAGCAGGAACCTCAGCTCACCAGAGTGGAGGGGGGCTGCTGAAGGCTGGGTTAATGATGCAAGAGTCTGTATGAAGGTGTGTCAGGGGTGTAGAGATTGTCTGTCTCTCTTCCGTGTTGACCAAATGTTGGTAGATAAAGGGAATTTTGCTAAATGAGTTTTTTTTTAACCCTAATGTTGTTGAATTTGACCTCGTCCATTCACATTGGAAACCAGGCTCCAAAGCAGAGCTTTTTCCCACTCACTTTCTGCTGCATGCCCAGTTCAAGTTTGGGAACAGAGTTTTCTGCAGTTTACACTTTGATCTTGTAAGAGTTCCCTGACTTTAGGGCTCAGTCAGTGCATCATCTCTGAGACCGTTTAAGGTTGCTCTTGGCTTTGTGACTTTGAGATACTTAAATTGAGGCCGTTACAGTCCAAGCAGGTTAAGAGCTACAGCAGTGTTACCCTCTGTATACTGATTATTTGATTATACTGACCACACTGGTTTCCTACCTCTGCAATGGCTTTGACTCAATGGCTTTGACCAAGCCACGTAAAAGCAGTAGGAAAGGGAATCTGCACTGGGTCCTTTCAGGCAAGGTGGGAGGCAGTTCTTGAAGCTGTTTGCTTCCTTTATCAGAAGACTTTTGTGCTGGGATGTGACCAGCTTAGAAAAGAAAAGCTGCGTCCAGCTCTGCCAAAGAGCTGAGCTGTTGCAAATCAAGAGTTGCAGTTGTAAGCTCCTTAGCTTTAGCAAAGTAGCCCTGGCTAGGTTTGGCTGGCTGTGTACAGCTCGTTTTGTGAAGCTGATGCTTTCAGTCAGTACTTTGGAGTGGGGAGAAGCTTATTTGTCTTGTCTCAGGCTGTCTTTCATAATTCTGTGTCTCATGTAGAACCTTGTGTCCTGCACAGGGTAACGCCATCTATAACCTGCTTCCAGACATGATCAGTCGCCTCTCAGATCCTGACTGTGGTGTAGATGAAGAATCCTTCCGCACTATTATGAAGTATGTGAAATCTGGGATGAGGGTTAATGAAATCTGTTTTGATCGTGACTCCATTTATGCAAAGGGGTGCCGTATCTAAGGAAGAGAAACTACAGTGACATAAAAAAAAAAAAAAATGCCTTTTCACTTGTGCTCCCCAGTCTGACTGTTCATAGCCTGCATCTGAAAGTCAGGTCGAGGAAAATCAGTTCTAAAGGCACATAGTTGGGGAGATGGAAAGATTCCACATTACCCAGAGAGGGTGTGGAGTCTCCTTCTCTGAGATATTCAATACCAACCTAGATGCCATCCTGTGCAGCGTGCTCTAGGTGACCCTGCTTGGCAGGGGGGTTGGACTAGATGATCAGAGGTCCCTTCCACCCTCATCCATTCTGTGATTCTGTGAAAGGAGCTGCTCGGAAGTAGACACTGCAGCTTTTTCAGCATCCCTCCTACCTCACACAGACATAAGCGCTTCTCACTCCAGACCTGCAAGAGTCTCTGTTTTAGCTGATTTCTTAGTTTCATCATAGGCAGACACTCTCAAACAAACACGCTGTTTTTTAATTATGTCATAGCAGCTGTCCCACAACACTGACTGTGATTACTACATAAGCCATCAGCATATAACACGCTTTCTCCTGAACAGAGTCTGAGGCATGCAGGGCTCTCTAGTCTTCATGTTTGAAGGACCACCCAGCTGATCACTGGGTAGAAGAGCTGCAAGCATGCAACTGTGTAGGCAAAAACAGGGTTTCCTCTCTGGGCTTTCAGCTTTGCTATTTTTTTTCCTTTGCAGACATCTCTTCTCCTATATTACAAAAGACAAACAGACAGAGAGCTTGGTGGAGAAACTTTGTCAGCGATTCCGGACTGCCAGGTGGGTTTAAATCCTAAATTTCCTGACAAAGTAAGTCTGTTTGTTTCTTAAGAACTGTTAGAAGAAACCAGCTTCTATACAGTGGGGGTGACAGGCTCCCATCATATTCTTCATGTCACAAACACTAAAATAATAGAGAATAAACAGAATAAACAAGAGAAAAATAGAGAATAAAAGAATAAAAAACACCTCTAATTCAGGTGTTGTTTTCTTTCCTCTTTTCCCCATCTTCCTCTTAAAACTACTTGAATAAGAACAGAAGGTCAAAGTTGTGTAGATTTATTATATTGTGATTGGACCCTCTCCCCTCATCTTGGGGGAAAGGTTTTGTGACAATTTAGATCTGCGTTATTTACAACTAGGCAAGGAGAATACCCCAAGTGTGGCTTTTATGTACCTTTGTCCTTCTTCAGAGGCATCTCAACTAAGAAATCAATGTGTTCAACTGAGGAGTTGAAATCTCTGTATTAGTCCTGCCTGGGTTGAGAGGCCTGTCCTTGTTCTGTGTGGATGAGCCGTTCAGTTCTAACTCTATGCCTGGGGCTCTGTTTTGTTGTTTGAGTGCTTGTGCTGCAAGATGTTTATTCCTTTGCTGCTCTTGCTCTGTCACACAGATGTGTGTGCCTTGCTCATGGTGCTGATTACAGAGCATACAGTACAGGGCCCATCCTATGAACTGGAGTATCTTTTTGCTTCCCATTTGATTGTTTTGTTTTTTTCATTGCTCCTTTCTCCCTATTCCCAAAGAGGTAAATTCACTGACATAAATGTATGGGTTTTTTTCTCAGAGAAAAAGTAAAAGTCCATTTGCCTCTTTGTTGTATATTTTCACTGTTATCTTTATCTGCCACTGGATTTGGCATACCTAGCTTTCCTCTGTTCCGATGGTTTTCCTTCGTTGTAGCTGTGACTTTGCCCTTGAGGTTTAAAGCTGTGTCTGCTTATCTTGGCCGTTTGTACACAGTGCCTGGGCATGTGACCTGCTCAGCTGCCTCAGGGAGTAGCATATTTCCCAGAAATAGTTGGATTTCGTTTCCTGAGCTGGAATGGAGAGTGGACTCTCCAAAATTTCCTCCCAGGAACACTGGTGAGCTCTTCAGACAACGCTTGTAAAGATCTTTCTGGGTGTAAGACACATGTAGCCTTTGTTAATCTGTCCTAATATTGCCGAACCACAAAGATGATCAGCTCAGTGCACACCAGAGGCAATACTAGAGCAAGATTCTCATTCAAGGCTAACCAGGAGCCTACCAGAGAAGACTTTGCAGCCACCATCTTAGGATTTTTGGAGTTCTAAACAGCAGTGTGCCGAGTATTGTTGAGATGTTAAATGGAAGCACCTGGATGCTGCAGCTTTATTCTCTGTCTGCATTTGGACAGTGTGTTCTCAAAGTGTTTATGCAAGCCCTCTGCTTCGTATGCATAAATAAGAGGGGCTTTGACCTCGTGTTTCTTCCTCACATTTTGGCACAGTGAGTCATATTAAATATATCAGTTTAGATCCTTTTTTTATATTAACTTTCACTGGAATCTGGGCCTTGTTGTCCTTTGACACAGCAGATACTGCTTGTTCACTTTCTATATTAATGAAAATAGCCATCTTTATGCCTGCATCTTAACTGGCCAGGTAGGGCAGAATTTCAAATACTGCTTCTGCTTGAGACAGTCTCAAACATGAAAAAATGAGCAACCATTGTTTTTCTTTGGTTTTTAGTTGAAATAAGGCCCTTCAAGAAGAGTTCTCACCTCACTGAGTGTTTTTCCTACTAGCCAACACTAACTTCTGACACCTTCTAAACAAACGACTGTGTTCTTTAACAGTGAAGCCTTCGTGTTTGTGACAGGCACTAAATCAGCATCCCTGGGATACAGTGGTTGTTGTGAAGTGCTTGGTGTGGCAGGGCACTCTGGAACAGATCTGTAACAAAACAGCATAAATCTCATGTACTAAAGGGGAGAAACACCAGCAGGAAAATGCCTCATCCCCATGTGCCGTAGTTCTAGGTAGGATGTCTTCATCTTTGCACAGCCCTTTTCGTATGAGCTAAGGGCAATCTCTGCTTCCCAGGAATGAGCGTCAATATCGGGATCTGTCCCACTGCCTTACTCTGCTTCCCATCTCGGAACGGGGCCTTCACAAGCTGCAGGACAACTTTGACTGCTTTGCAGACAAGCTACAAGACCCAGCTGTCTACAGTTGTTTCCAAGCAGTGCTGGTTCGATTCCGCAGAGTACCCAGCAAACCTGAGAATAAAGTAAGGATGGTGGGAAGTGTCCAGGCGAGGAAAACTGCTTTTTACACATAATGATTGGAAAGACGTGCTGTTCTCTGTGTTAAACAGGCTATTCCTTGGTCTCAACAATTTCTCAGAGATCATGATGGAAATTCTGGGGTAGGAAGTGTCTGTGCTATGGATGTAATGCTTCTCTCTGTTTCTTCTCTACTCTGTTTGTGTGGTTTTGTGTTTTTTGTTTTGTTTTCCCCTGTGTTACATCTATCCCAGGCTCTGGCTGAAGAGCTGGAGCAGAGGCTGTCTGCCTGCCATAACCGAGGACTGGATTCGGCAGAGACATGCCAGGAAGGCAGTAAAACTCCAATGCCAGCCAAGCGAAGGCCAACAGCAGGTATCTTCCTTCTGTGAGACCGCAGTCTTCCTCCCTCATCCTGAAGTACAGCAGAGACACCTAGGGACTTTTCCTCACCCTTTCCCTTTTTTTTTTTTTTTTTTTTTTTTTCCCAGCAAGCTCACGCCGCCAGCCCCTGAGCACAGCCAACAGGGATGAGGATAAAGCTTTTGTCACCCCCCAGCCTCGCACGTTGCGGAACCCGAAGCGTGCCCAGAAGAGCCGTCCACGCAAAAAACCTATCATCACCTTCTCCAGTGATGAGGAGAACAGCTCTGAGGATGGTAAGTCATTGGATGGGTATGTCTAAGGGTAAAAGTGGAGACCTGGAGAAAGACTGTAGACGTGGCACCTCAAGAACATTCCTTTGGGAAGGGCAGAGGGTGTGTAGGGATTCAGAACACTGCAGGGGCTGGTGGTGGATTTCTCTGTTTGAGGTAAGGGAGTGCTGGTTATTGACACGCTTTACTCTCTTAGAGTTTTCAGCAGAATTAACAGAGGAAGAAACCCCCACCAAAACAACTCCCATCACCAGGTCTTCAGCCCGACGGCTACGCTGAGGCAACAATCTGCCCCTGTCTGTAAGCTAAAAATAAAGTTCCTTTTATACAACAGTTGTCTTCTCTTGCCTGAACTACCCAATAAACTTGTAGTGCTTTAAACAAAGAGAAAAGGGAAGTTATGCAGCAGCCTGAGAAGACCAAACCTGTCTTCAGAAATCCCCACGAAGAAAGGCAGTGATAAGCATGACTCCTGTTTTGACTGTTTGCACTGGCTTTGCTGGTGGAAGTTGCTCTGATTTAAAAAAAAAAAAAAAAAAACACAAACAAACACAAAAAATGGGAGAAAGGGCAGGCATACTAATGCCTGAATAAAAAACGCTCATTTCTTACATCTTGTATGTGGTTTTAAGTACAATTTTCAGATTCTCTGAACACAGGACCACTGCTATTGCTGGGTTCATGCCATTTTATGTTTGATTTCGCTCTGTAGAGCCCACTATGGCTTTGAGGGGAATGCTACCTGCGTCTTTTTCTTGTACAAACCTCAAAGAAGAGGTGAGGGATGGGGGGGGGGGAGGAAGACAAGGAGGTGGGGGAGAACACAGGCTCATTTAGACTGTCTAGAGTGTTTTAACAGAGAACATATAAGGATACAAATCAAAAAGTTTAAAAATATATACATATATGCAGAATTATGGTTATGTTTCAAATAAGACAAGCATTTCACCTCTTTCCTTCTGGAGATGCCATACTTGGTGCTCACGCCAGGCCTGGCACTCCTTAGACTGTCATGTGAACAAGAAGTGCCTTAACTGAATGTTAATCATATAAACAGCCTTTAACCTCCTGTCTCACAGGCACGTTGGCATTTGGCCCAGGGCTATAGTGCAAGTTATTTCCTCCTACCTGTCAGTTGCCTAGAAAGCAGATGTTTCTTAGGCTAGTGACTGGCTGGACAGGAATCAGACTGGTCCGCAGGTTCCTCCAGATCTTCCCCGTCCTTTCTCTGAGGACCTACCTCTTCCTGCAGTCACTGTGGTATCCTCAGTTTACCAGCAAACAGAGCCTGTTGCTCAGTTCTCCTCTGGTCTGGCTGTGTAAATAGTGACAAAAGACTGCAATAGTTTATTTTTTTGATCGCTATGTAGAAGTAGTGGCAGAAAGTGCATGGTTTTGCAGTGTCCTGGGAATGTTTTTTATGCCAATACCTGACTGGACATAGGGCACGTTAGCAGTTTGTAGAAACAGGGGACCCATGGGGTGTCGCGTCAGCTTTATTCATGGAGATGGCTCCTGTGGACTGCGTCCCCTGACTCGCCAGAGGGATGTGCCCCCTTGCAGCTACTACTGCCTAATATTGCCAAATACCAATCCAACCCCTCACCCATCCAGCACAGCTGTACAGACAGGACAATTGCATGAACTACAGCGATCAGAAAGCTACAGCAATACTGTCCCACTCCCCCCACGTTAACATTCAGTGAAGACTACAAGAAACAGAGGCAGCAGCTCTGCATTCAACAGCAAATACGAGTCATGCGTACCGTACACAATGCTTCCACCACCACCCACAGCCCCTGTACGTCACTCACAGATGGGAACAAAAGAAAAAACAGCATCTATGGATTCCTACCTAAGCTCAAGGCGTTGCAAGTGTGCATAGTAAACCTTCTGTACCTACGTGAATGATACAATGTGTGGCAATACTTCATAGAGGGAAATCCCAGTGTGAATGGAGGTAGCAAGCTGGCCGTAAATTCGTGTCTATGTATTGGCTTACCTTCAGGCTACGCACTGCCCTTTTCCATTACAAGCAGATAAACTTCCTTCAGGAAAGCAACTCCCTAAGACAGTGCAAAGGTCTGGCAGTCAGTGACTGGACTGGCACAGCAGATCCTTGGCCGCTTTGCCTGTCCTTCGCTCTTCCACGGGCACTGCACTCCCTGTCCAAGTGAGAGTGGTATTTCAGCAAAAGGGAGTTTCTGCTGGTCCCTGTCTGCAGGTTGTTCAGGTGGAGCATCACCCTCTCCTCACCAGCCTCTCCTGGCACTGGAGGAATCAGCAATTCTGTATCATGGACAAAAGTCCTGTGGATGGAAGAGGGGTTTGAAAAGTCACACAGAGACAGCTACCTTAAGCAGCCCGTCGCTGCCGTTCTGCTCACAAGCAGCTCTGCTTGTGGTTGCCATGATGACCATGAGTCGCTGCTGAAGGAGACAGCCTGTACTGCGTGTGGGATGAGTCAGTACCAACAGCAGTGCAGTCTGCGTTCCCTGAGGGGCTCCAGTGCATGGCGGCTCCAGACTCGTGCCCATCGTGCTACTGGAACGACACAAATATTGTCCTTACTGCTGGAGCCCGCAGCAACCATCAGCCCTTTGTACCACCGCGGGCCAACGGGTGTTCCCAGAGCGCTTCACCCAGTTCCTAGTCCTCCTGCTCTCTGTTTGCCCTGCTCCTTTCCCTTTGAGCGATTCTGTTTATAAAAGACTGATTGTGATTCAGCAGGAGACCTCGTTTCTGGTGGTCTTGCAAGCTCTAGAATCAGCGTCCCAGCATCAGAGGGGGAAGGGTTTTTACAGAAGAAACTTGTTAGCACCAGAGAGGAAAGAAGGACAATAACCTATTTGAGACTGAGAAAACTGGGGCAATCAGGGACTCGTCGTCTGCCAGAGCATTTTTGCTTCACAGTCATTGCCAGGACGTGACAGAGCAACTATTCAGTTACACTGCACTCCCAGCAAGGATCTGGGACAAAGCAGCTGCAGCTTCATTGCACCTGAGTCGAGGAGTACCTGCAATTCACCCAGGCTTTGCAAATTCGCAAGAATTTGAAAAAAACTATATTTAAATTTTCTACAGTTTCTTAAGTTTCTTGCTTGGTATGGGGTAGCAGTGACTCCTTCCCTCCTGCCAGGCCCAGCTTTTGCTGGACCCAAGAAGGGGACCAGTCACTTGAGAGCTCAGAGCCCATCCATCCCCACAGTGCTCAGTTTGCGTGCAGCTGGGCTGGAATTTACAGCAATTGCAAACACATTTCTGGCATTCTTCTTGCAGCATGGGAGCTACCACATTCAAGGGACGCCAGACCAAGCCACCACCACATTTTGTATCAAAACCAAAGCATCATTGTTTTTTTTTTTTTCTTACCTTTTACTCAGGAAACAGTTGACTCCTGGAATCTGTGCGTTCAAACTGAGGTTTTTCTGGCTGTGGCCATCTTGCAAGCAGCATGAACACTGACAGACTGACTCAGCTGCTTCAAGATGGCAGAATGTGATCAGGTAGTAGAGGACAACATTTTCAGAGACATCTTTCACGTGGGTTGAACGCATGTCTGCTTCACACCCTCCCTCCCCTTTTTCCCACCCCTCTGAAACTTTCACACGTTTTCCCTGCTGCAATGGTGGAATCAATATACTTGGATATGCCCACACACGTCACCCTACCTGTGCAAAACCTCTCCTCCTTCTGGCTTCAGTGCTTCAGACTCAAGCCCCACACTCACTTTTGACAGGGTTGATGCAAAATGGTTTGTAATACTCTCTGGCTCCTTGGGCAGAGAAGAAAGGGTCCCACAAATCTGCATCTACAGGTGAAAAATGCTTGCAGAGAAGGGAGGGAAGGAAGGAGAAAAGTAAGGCAGGGCAAATAACTGAACTGTGACTTTTGCTACCTCTGCAAAAGACTCATTTTCTTATTTTCCTCTTTTTTCTTTCTTTTTTTTTTTTTTTTAAAAAAAAGGCAAGTAAATAACAGACAGCAGAACACTGCCTGTCAAGTTTTGTCCCACCTGCTTTGTGCAAGGATACTGAAGAACGGTATTGAAGGTATTAAACTCACCTAGCACGACTACTACTGCTCTGGTACTGGGGTACAGTCCTCCCCTTTTCTCCCTCAACAAACTTTTCTGATTAGTTTCTGTCTTCACACCCAGGCTGACTTCTGCACTCTGGTCTCCAAACAGTGACCTCATTGCCTTGTTCAGCTGGTGAGAAACTACAGTAAAATGGGAGAGGTAAACAAAGGGGGGGAACTAATGGCCAGAAGATTTAGGAGGTAAGAGTCTGCTCCTCGGCGTCCCACTGCCATTGTGCGCCCGAGCTTGAGAAAGTGCAAGTTCAGGCTCGATGAGCTCTTTTCTGTGCTGGTTCCTCTGGAAACTCAGCCCAGCCCTCCAGATGGTGTACGTTGAATAATGACACAGGACAACCAGCGTGCATGTTATGTTGTGTGCCCACATGTATTTAGACCCATGCCCCTGTCACTGCCACAGATCCCACAGAGTTAGTGCTGGAATTCACACATCCACCGCAGCAAGGCTCCGTGTTCCCAGGCTAAATGGCTCATCAACATATAAATATTAAAAACTAGAGCCCGTGTTGTCATGCAGCTGAATTTGTGACAATTCCTGCAGAGAGCAGTGTGACTATCACTGGATGAGCAGTAGTTCATGCTCTCATTGGTTAAAGAAATAACATTAACAGCACTCTAAGAGGAGTGTGTTCAGTACCACTGCACAATGCAATACCTTCAGCATCTTTCTTCAGGACGTGTCTTGAAGTCTCACCCTGTTTCTGACCCTAACAGACACCTCCAGGTCCTGGCCAGCAGCAGCTCCACTCACATTCGTCTTCCCAGACACTCAGTAAACACCTTTGTGTCTTTTTTCTTTAGAGGAAGGGGTCTTGCTGAGCTCACCCTGAAATATATCACCATGGACAAAAGGGCTGAAAGGTTAAGGAGCTCCGGGGGGGTAGTTCAGCAGAGAGCTGGGGGCCAGGCGCCTGCCAGAACCAAAGCTATAAAGGCAAGGAGGGGACAGGGATCACAGATGCTGCAGATCCTGCCTCACCTCCCACAGGCCCTGGGATAAGAAGATGCTGGGGCTGCAGTCGTGGCCTTGCTCGCTTTTCCTCCTCTTAGTTCTGCTCTCTGCCAGCGTTCAAGCTATGTCCTTACCAGGACAGAGGCTACAGGTAGGAGGGGCTGGGATGGAGCTGAGGGAGGTTTCAGGAGCAGCAGGGGCAATTTTGGGAGGTCGTGTTTGAACCTGGGATGAGTGGTGAGCCCAAATTCCAGCTTCCAAAGGGTGCTGTCTATTCTCTCTGCTCTTTCCCCTTCAGTCTAATAGCCTCAGCTCTAGGATGACTGTATCTTTATAACCCAGCTCCTTGGGGAGCACCAGCATTTCAAGGCAGAAAACAGACAAAAGTGTTTTAGTGCTCTTTGGTCTGTGGGAGGCTGACTGGGGGACTCCACACTGCCTGCAGAGGCTTTTAGCTGTAAAGAGACTACTCCTATCTAGCTCAGCCCTGTGCCAGCAGCCAGCAGAAATCACAGCCACGTCCCTTGCATTAAGTGACAGGCAGGCATGCAGAGGGATCTGCGAGAAATACTGTACGTAGTGGTTACCCATTATGCTCAGTGGCCTGGTTCTGACATTTCAGAAGGAAGGTGCACCGTGTGATGCTGGGATTTTCACTCCTAAGCTCAGTCATACCCCACATTAGGCCCTCTTTTAGTCCAAGAGGATGCTAGCAAGGCCTTCTTCATTTTGGTAAATCTTTTACCCTCGCCAATTGCAGAAACAATACTTAGGGCTTTTGGATTTACCCAGTTTCTTTTTTTCCAACCCCTAACCTGTGCTCTGACATGTTGTGTTCACATCATTCACCCTGTCCAATAAGGAAAACTGCAGGGAAGTAGTTAGGAGATGAACTAAAAACACGAGACCGACTCTGCTATGACTCACCATGGAGACGCTTTCACTCCTCGCTGAAGATGTCTGTGCCCGCTTCCATTAACTCACTGCTGAACAGAACGGAGCTAAATTGCAGAAAGGCAGCGTCAGCCTTGGGTCAGCGAGCATCCACAAGAGGAATAGATGTGGAACAGCTACTGCAGGCTGACCCCATGGGCAGGAATGCTGTGCCTCCTCAGGCCCAGCGTACCTCCCGACTCTTGTCTCCATACAGCCGGAGGCGGCTGGCAGTGACGGAGGCGTGTAATTGAATTAGCACATGCCCACCTGCACCGAAAACCTAGAGAATTTCCTAGCAGATGAGAAGCCTTTCCTTCCTCATGCCTTCTTCCACGACACGGCCATGCCCGCCTCTCCCTTATTTTAGAACCGAGTATTTCGGTTAGGTCCCGCTTCCCCACCAGCCCTCTGGAAAATGCCACGAAACAGTCTGAGCACACAGCTCAGCACTGGGAAAAGGATCAAGGACGGAAGCTTTGGTTATCTTCAAGTGTGTGTGGGGGGAATCCTATTAACAACAGCAGGGCAAGGGATGCACGGAGAGGCACACCCACACCAGCTTCCTACCTGCTCTTTTGGACAGCAAAATCGTTTCAGACAGCGGGAGCTGCAGTTCCAGCCCCCTTGGTGACCTTGGTCTGGATGCAATGTCACAGACAGGGTGCTTCGTGCACAGACACTGTTTTATGTCCTGTCTGAGTCCAGGGGAAGGTGTGGGGGCTGTGGGTCAGTGGGTTTGGGGTGCAAGGCTTATCACCAGGATAGATAAGTGAGAAACGGGAGCACAGGCACCTCGCTGTCACCCCATCCCCTCCCTGTTTATCCGCCTTCCCAGATGCTCCTTTCCCAGCTGCTGCCCCTGGACTCCGAATCCACGCAGGCCGAAGAAGAGAACACAAAGGAGGAGGGATCCAGCTCGGGACCCCAGCTGCTCTCCTCCACCCTCCCGTTCCTCCCGTCTGGGGCCAGAGCTGCCCGCGCCCCGCTCTGGCGCAAGACCCTCACCAGTCGCAAGTGGGCACTCCCTGGAGACTGGGCCTGGAAGGCCGTGCCCAGGGGCTGCTTTGGGCTGAAACTGGATCGGATCGGGACCTTCAGTGGTTTGGGGTGTTAGGCCTGCAGGGACCTGGAGGTGAGCGGGCTGGCAGTGAGGGGTCAGCAAATGTAAGGGGAGACTCAGGGCATGAATTACGGGGAGGGCGCGGAGTGAGGGGGGGAAAGCTGACCCCAGAATGGGTTATGGGGCAAAATGAGCTGAGTGCTGGTGGGGTAAACGCAATGAGGGTGGACACGGCAGTGCTGCGTGGGGGACGTGGGGCACAGCCAGTGCCTGGCTGCTGGGCAGCTCATCGGCCATGCCTGTCCGCAGGTGGAGAAGGAGCCTGCGGAGGAGCAGCTCGGGACCAGAGGGGAAGGAGCACGGCAAGGCAGCGGCTGCAGCCCTGAAGGCCGGGAGCGCGGAGGAGCCGCACGGCGCTCCTGCTGCCCGCTCCTCGCGCGTGAGGACTCGCTAATTAAACACAGCTAATTAACCGCCGTGTCCGGGCTCAGCGGCACCCCGCGAGACGATCCCCGCTCATCCCCAGGGGTTGTGCTTTTTGGGGGGGACCACGACACCTCCTCGCCCACCGGGAGGTGGCGGCAGAGCCCGCGGCACGGCCCCGGCCCCGGCCCCAGCCCCAGCCCCAGCCCCGGCGGTGGCGGTGGCGGCGGCGCGGCCCCCAGGCGCGGGGCCATTTTGGGCGCCCGCCGCCATTCCGGGTGGGCCGGGCGGCACGCAGCGGCCCGGGGCCGGGGCCGGGGCTGCGGGGCCGCTGCCAGGAGGCTGAAATATCGATCGTGGGCCCCGCTCGGGGGCAACGGGGCCGCTGCGTTGGCTCATCCCGCCCGCACTCTGCCCCCCTGCGCGGGGAGCTGGGCTGCCCGAGTGTTTGCTGAGCAAACACGGCGCCTCCCGTGCCTGCTGGGGGTGCCCGGGAAGCTCCCCCCCCCCGACCCCGCGGCCGGCTGCTGTGCAAGGGGTGCAGGGGGGCTCCCCCCCGCCGAGGGATCGCACCCCTTGCAGCTATCCCGCAGCAGCTCTCCCCCCTGGCCTTTAAGAAAAGGTCGTAACCTCGGCCGGGGCTAAACTTAGCCGCCTGCCCCTCCGTGCACCGGGAATAGCAGCTGTATAAGGAGAGTTGGGTTACGTACGAGATGTGTGACCCCTTGCTAGACACCCCCCCCCCCCTACTCTTCCCTCGAGTGTAGCTGGAGTCCTGCTTGGCTGAGCCAATTCGGCCCTCCACATCTGCAAGCCAACATCCCATGCCTTCCCAAACCTTCTTCCTTTCCTCCCTGTCTCC
Organism: Netta rufina; assembly: GCF_964035555.1. Classification (NCBI taxonomy): domain Eukaryota; kingdom Metazoa; phylum Chordata; class Aves; order Anseriformes; family Anatidae; genus Netta; species Netta rufina. The sequence continues at coordinate 124,625,353 of NC_140123.1, forward strand.
TCTTAGGCACCATATTCCAGGTGCCTGCTCCCTGGGCACCCCCCTCCCGAGGGATGGAGGCTTTCAAGCCTAGCGTGGGTCTCTCCCACAGAGCCCCGGCTTGGCCTGCACCAGCCCTGTTACTTCCCGGCGGCACACGCCGAGCCAGCACGGCACAGCTTGGAGAGCCTCTCCAGCACGTGGGGCGCCAGTAGGGCCACGGTGGCTGTCACGCGGGGAGCACTCCTTTTTCACACACCCCAAACCCAGCCGGCCGGCAAAAGGCGGGCCAAGGTGGTGGCGGCACGCCGTCAGCTCTCCCGGGGCGGTGGGCAGGATTTCCGCCGTCACGTCCCGCGGGTAGCAGCAGCAGCAGCAGCAGCAGCGCCGCAGTTCCTCATTACCATGGTCCTCACGCTGTGTGCCGCGCTGCCTGCTGGGGAGGCAGCCGCATTCAGAGCATGGCCTGGCTAAAACCACGCAGGGGGGACAGAGAAAGGCTTGGGGGGCCCTCAGAGTGGGGACTAGCGGCCATCCTTATTCATGTTGTGATGGCAGGCGGCGGGCATGGCGACCTGCTTCTCCCTCGGTGCAGGAGGTTTGGGGGACCCACTGCTACCACGTGCGAGGGCCCAAGCAGGGGGAGCGAAGCAGGCAGCAGCCCAGCACAACCCTCTCTTTGTTGCCCATCTACCACGAGGTTTCCCCCCCATTCCCTATACTGCGTGTGGGGAGCCCCCAAGTGCCAACCCCCGTCCCTATCCCCACCACCACCACCACGAGGGGCTTTGTCCGCCCCGCCACACACACATGGCGCTGGAGACCCTGGCCCCATTCCTCCTCCCCCCATCACTGTTTTTTTTTTTTTTTTTTTTTTTTTGGGGGGGGGGGAGAGGGGGAGGGGGTCCCTTTGTTGCGGGGGCCGCTGGCTGGGCGCACGTAGCCCCGGCCCGGCCCCTGCGCTGCCATTCGGCGGCGGCCGAGCGGGGCGGAGCGGGGCGGGGGGGGCGCAGCCTCGGCGGCTATAAAGGGCGGCGGAGGGGGCCCCGGCCACCTCCTCACTGCGCGCCAGGCACCGAGCGGAGGCAGCCGGTAACGGGATGGGGCTGGGTTTGGGGGGAGCTGTGGGTTTTGGGGGGTGGGTTGGGGAACGGGGGTGGGGTGTGTGTGGGGGTGGTGGGCACTGCAGCCCCGCTGGGGGATGGGGGGAGGAGGGTGAGGGGCTGGGGGGGGGGGGGCACAAAGGCACAAAATGGAGGCGGTGGGGAAGGGGGGGAGGGAGGGAGGGAGGGGGTTGGGGGCGGGATCCGAACGCGCGGCGGGGGGGGCCGTTAATGGGGTTGAGGGGGCGTTAATAGGGGTTGGGGGGCGTTAATAGGGTTGAGGGGGCGTTAAGGGGGCGGCGGATCGCGGGGTGCGGCGTCCCGAGGGCTGACGGCTGGTTTTGTCCCCGCAGGAACATCTCTCCCCCACCCCCCCGAGGCAAGATGGTGAAAGTCGGAGTCAACGGGTGAGCGCCAGGGCCGGGCGCTGCGGCACCGGGAGGCGCCCGGCGGGGCGGGGATGTGCATGGAGGACAGAGGGGGGGTGGGAGGGGGAGGATGGGGCAAGGTCGGCTGAAGGGCGCGGGGATGGGGTTTGGGGATGGGGTTTGGGGGTGCTGCGTGGGGACCCCCTGCACCCCGGGTAACGGCCCCGCGGAGGGCGGGGTGCTGAGTCACTTCCCCGCAGGGACGTGGGGTGAGTCACCCAGGAAGGACCGGCGCTGCCAGCGCGGCCCCATCTCCATTTTGGGGTCCCCCGCACCCCGCTGCGGGCTGTGGGGATGGTGGCTCCCCAGGGAAAGGTCGCCAGGTGGATCGTGTGTCGGCAGCGCCCCGGGAATGTGACCTTCTCCCACCCTGCTGAGGAGTAACCGGATCCCCCCGGGGCTTTCAGTAAATTTAGCGCCTGACCTTTCTGGCGGGGTTGCTCCGGCTGGGGGTCGCTCTTAATTTTTAACCGTGGCTCCTTGGCCTTTGGACGCCGCTGTTGGACTCCCTCCTGCCCTTCCGGGCAGGGAGCGGTGGATGTTCTTCCATGCCCAGTCAGGCATGTTGCTCGCTGCTCCTCCTCATCTGCATCTCTTTTTCTCCCCAGATTTGGCCGTATTGGCCGCCTGGTCACCAGGGCTGCCATCCTGTCTGGCAAAGTCCAAGTGGTAGCCATCAATGATCCCTTCATTGATCTGAACTACATGGTGAGTTGCCTTGGAGTGCCCCCTCTGGGCACTGCGTGTGCCTTGCCTCTCCTGGAAATAGCACAATGGGGCAAGAGGCTCCCCTAGCTCTGTTCTAGCTGCTCCCCATGGCAACTACATGTCGGGCTGGAGGTGGATTAAGGGACAAACGAGACATAGTAGTGCAGGCTAGGGAGATATAGCGGAGCCAAGTACAGAATAGCAGTTGGACAAGGTCACTGAGAAGGTGGAGAGCTGAGATTGTGGCATAGGCAGAGCGAGGGGTGGGGAGATGGCAGCCAGGATGTCTGACCTTCCTTCCCCATTCTCCCTGCTAGGTTTACATGTTCAAATATGACTCTACTCATGGCCACTTCCGGGGCACTGTCAAGGCTGAGAATGGGAAACTTGTGATTAACGGGAATGCCATCACCATCTTCCAGGAGTAAGTATTTTTCCATGCATGCCTCTTCGGAGAATAAAAGAAATCGGTCTTGTAGAACAGCTCTCAAGATTTCATCTATTCTCAGGCGCGACCCCAGCAACATCAAGTGGGCAGATGCTGGTGCCGAATACGTTGTGGAGTCCACCGGTGTCTTCACCACCATGGAGAAGGCTGGTGTAAGTATGCCACTGTAGCGTGTGGAGAGATGGGATACTGCTGATCCTTCCTCTGGGTCACATTGAGAACCCTGTGGGTTCTTCGGAATAGGGAGGAGACTGTCTGAGGAAGTGTCTTGCTGCTTAGCTGTGGGGCATTGTAGGTTATCTAATCACTTTCCCTTTTTCCAGGCTCACCTGAAGGGTGGTGCTAAGCGTGTCATCATCTCCGCCCCCTCAGCTGATGCTCCCATGTTCGTGATGGGTGTGAACCATGAGAAGTACGACAAGTCCCTGAAAATTGTCAGGTAAGGAGAAGGGTGCTCCCTGGCCTGCGATTTTGACCAGCTGCTTGGGATCTCACCTCACCTCTCTAGATAATGTTGCCTCTGGCTGATTTTTGCCTTTCTTCCTCAGCAATGCCTCTTGCACCACCAACTGCCTGGCGCCCTTGGCCAAGGTCATCCATGACAACTTCGGCATCGTGGAGGGTCTTATGGTAAGTCTGGAGCTTGCTGATCAGGAGGGAGCCCTACCCCCAGGCTCCTCATGTGTGAAGAAAAGCATCCGCCCTCCCTACCTCCCTTGGGATGGAGGGGAGGTGCCTGAGATGCTTTTTTTGGAACATCAGCAGTGTTCTCACTGTTGTGCTCTCTTCCTCCCCCGCAGACCACTGTCCATGCCATCACAGCCACACAGAAGACAGTGGATGGCCCCTCTGGGAAGCTGTGGAGGGATGGCAGAGGAGCTGCCCAGAACATTATCCCAGCCTCTACTGGGGCTGCTAAGGCTGTGGGAAAAGTCATCCCTGAGCTCAACGGGTGAGTGTTGGCCTTCCTTGGGTGCAAGGAGGAGGTGGCAGCCGGTGCTTGGCTGGCTCTGACCTGTTCCTAGCAGGATGGCGTGCAGGCAGAGGGATGCCGGGTGCCGTTCCCTGCTGACTCATGTCTCTTGCAGGAAGCTTACCGGAATGGCTTTCCGTGTGCCAACCCCCAACGTCTCTGTCGTGGACCTGACCTGCCGCCTGGAAAAACCAGTAAGTGTTGTGGACAAGGAGTAACAATCTGCAGGCTCGCTCCTGTGTCCTCTAAAATTATTTTTACCTGCAATTACCGCTTGTGCATCCATCTCTTCCCTAGAAAAACTGATCTTGTGTCTGGGCTGCTGCAGTGCTTTTACCTCCCTGCTCTGCTGATGTTTTGTGAGCTGGCATCTGACAATCTTTCTTAACTTTGCCTCTTCTTAGGCCAAGTATGATGACATTAAGAGGGTAGTGAAGGCTGCTGCTGATGGGCCCCTGAAGGGCATCCTGGCATACACAGAGGACCAGGTAAGTGGCTTCTATTCTCAGCACCTGCGACTGGGGGTGCTTGTATCGCTTTGATGATACCAGCCTTGCTGGAATTCCGGTTCAGGCTGTTAGCTAACTGTGGGGTGATGGTGTCTGACCATATTCTCTCTGTTCAGGTTGTCTCCTGCGACTTCAACGGTGACAGCCATTCCTCCACCTTTGATGCGGGTGCTGGCATTGCACTGAACGACCATTTTGTCAAGCTAGTTTCCTGGTACGCACCGCCTTGGGGGTGGTGGGAAGGCTCTGAGGGGTCGGGGCTTGGCACTTCTGTTGCCTGTCTGCTGTTCATAAGCACCAGCAGACAGTGCGTGGCGAAACATAACGCACTTGCTGAGTTAGGGTGGCTCCAGCATTTAAAAGTCTCTGGAGTGAAATGGTTTCATGCCTGAAATGGCTGCAGCCTTCTTCCTGTAATGGAAGGTGGGGGGGGGATGTTGCCTACTTCATAAGAAGTGCATGGGGAGTCTTCTGAGGCAGTTAAGTGCTCTGGGTGGAGGAGCATTAACGTACAGGAACAGTCCTGACAGCATTTCTGTCTCTGCAGGTATGACAACGAGTATGGATACAGCAACCGTGTGGTGGACTTGATGGTCCACATGGCATCCAAGGAGTAAGCCAAGCATGCAGACCCCCTGCTGCCTAGGGAAGCAGGACCCTTTGTTGGAGCCCCTGCCCTTCACCACCGCTCAGCTCTGCATCCTGCAGTGAGAGGCCAGTTCTGTTCCCTTCTGTCTCCCCCACTCCTCCAACTTCTTCCTCCACCTGGGGGAGGTGGAGAGGCTGATAGAAACTGATCTGTTTGTGTACCACCTTACATCAATAAAAGCGTTCACCATCTGAAGTGCCTTGTCTGTCTTAGTGGGGAATCAGAAGGAATTCAGCAACTGTTAGGTGCCTGCCAGCCCAGCACAACTGCTGGGCCAGCTCTAACAAGTGCTCTATAGTGTTCTGTGCCCAGTCCTATGCTGACAGCCTGTCAAGGCCATGAATCCAGGCAGCAGAGGCGGGGGGAATGCCAGCTGGTGGTTTGGACAGCTCTGGTCGTGCATGGGCACGGAGCAGTCCTGGGAGACGTGATCTGTAAGGAACAGCAAGCGCCCAGCTTCACCGAGTGCACGGCTCCTGCCTGGGGAGCTGCGGTATGCAGGCTGATGAGCTACCCATGCCTGTGGGGAGGGGTGGGACTTCTGCCCCCGAGCCAAAATAAGGTGTGGTGCAGGGCTGGGACTGCAAGAACGGCAAGGCTGTGGTAGAATGGAAAGCAGCTCTGCTTCTCCATCTCCCTTCCAGCTCTCTGGATTTGCTTGCCTGATGGGTGCATGCAGAATGGAGTGCTGAGAAATGACTTGGCTCCATTTGATTTGGCAAAATGGCACAGAAAGCAGTTTCTCTTCCCCCTTCTTTACTAGCAAAGTTACAAAGAGGATTTTTCATTCACTTTTACAGAGCTTAAAGTGAATCAAATTGCCCTGGGGGAGGCCTGTGGAGGTAGCTAGAATTAAGCACAGCCCTGACTTGCAGGAGTGGCAGTTGCAGGCAAGCTCGAGTACTAAATCTCTGCAAGTATCAGCCCTCTGCCAGGAGCTGCAGAACCTCTTCCTGGAAGCAGAGCAGGAGCTGAGCCTTCCTTGACCTGTGAGTGGTAGGGTAGATAAGCAATGCATTGCCACCAAGGCTGTGACACTCCTTTCCTATTAAATTTACTGGGGCTGTGAGCTGTATCAGAGGGTGCGTGTTGCTGTCTGTGTGGGAGGCAGGGTTGGAACTGCTGTCTGGAGCCCAGCTGCTTTTAGAGCCTGATCCTGGAGCAAGGGTTTGGGCTGGAACAGAGTTTCCTGGAGCTGCTCATCTCCAGTGGTATAGCTGTGTGAAAACTAAATGTTTACTGGACTGGGGGCAATGACTCCAATTTGCTTTGCTTAGGGAAAATAGGCCAAAGGCAGGTTATTCAACCTTACAGTACGAACCGGGGCTCTGAGCAGCTTGTTAGCTTTGGGACAGCAGCAATACCTGACTTACCCTGTAAACAGCCCTGCTGGAGCTTTAGGTAGCTCTGGAGATAAATTTCAGCTGCCAAATGGTTTTCGTTTGTGCTGGGGCTCACCAGAGGCAGCCCTCCTGTGTTGGAGGGTTTCTGCCATGGAGTGGGTTAGCCCGTGGCCCTGTCAGGCTTCCAAGCACGCCCTGCGTGGGTCCCATCCTGTCTTAAATTGCTGTGCTTGGGTGCTTTGAATGGCTGGCCTGTGTGCTACTGCTGCATACTTGTGTGTGTGCCAGCGGGCTCCTTTGATGACATGGAAATGCTGGGAGGCAAACACCTTGAGGGGGAGTTGCCTCTTATTTCCATGTAAAACAAAGATATTAAGGTATTTTTGAACTGAATAGCCTGGTTGTAAGGTAGTTTTTCATCTAAGAAGTCTTATATTTTCTGAGCAAGCTAAGGCTGCCTGAAAAATTCACCCAGAGCAGAGATCTCGTTATTTATCAAGAGTCAAATTACTGTGGGAGCGAGAGCAAATTAATACCACCTGGGAGGTGGGGTAGAGTAGGGAGTGGAGGAAGAGTACCTGTTGTTCTGAGGAACAGCAATTGCTGTGTACGTTTCAGATAGAAAGTTTCGTTCTGTTTTCATTAAAATGCTATTTCAACCCGTTTATAATCTTCCTTGAAGAATGATACAGGCAGCTAGGGGGAGCAAGCTGGGAACCACAGAATTTAAAACACGGGTGCTCTTGTATGGAAATAGTGAGAAACAGCTTGACAAATAAAGCCGTGCAGCCCTTAGACCGCCTGGAGGGCTCAGTTTCCTGAATCATCCTACCAGCTCCCTAGCTCCTTCCTCCAAATCTGCATTTTACATCCGGACACCGTGCCTGCAGATGGCACCACAGCAAGGCCCCTCCGGACAGATGGAAAATCTAGCTCAGTGTCTAGCCACCACCGGTGCCACACTGTCCAGCAAACCGCAGTTTTTACCGTTGTAAAAAATGGATTAAATACATACATGTATATTGCCAATTTGAAAGATTGCCATTGGGATTAAGAAGGAAGCTCTGCTGTTGCGGCTGACTCTTATGCTGCAAAAGAGTTTCTGACTATGCAGAGGAGCTCTAGGTTTGCTCGTAAAACAGTTCGAAGGAAAACTCATAGAAATGATTGCTCAGGGGAGTCAGGCTCTTGGACTGCCATAGAGAGGTTCTTGCTCAGCAAAGGAGCTAGAAGCAATCATGCCACTCTGCCAGGACAAACCGGCTCCAAGAACAGCTATGGTTAGCCAGAAACCACGCTGGTCTATGAACTTCTGGGAGGGAGAGATACCTGCGAGACGGGTTCAGTCTTCTGCAGGGTTGTGCTGACACAAAGCACGCCAGCCGACCCAAGGGATATCTCTGGCAGCCAATCATTTCTAGGGGTGGTCAACTGCAAATTATTTTTTTTTCGTCTTTTTTTAAGACAGAGGAAATTCAAATGAAGGTGCGTTATGGTAATTAGCAGTGCTGTTAGAGGAAAATGCCCTTCTATGGCAATTTTAAATGTTAAAATAATTTAATGCATTGCTGGCGTTTGCACACAGTATCACACACGCATCACTCCCCAAGAAATGGCTGGAGTAGTCCTCAAACCACCTTCTGAAGATGTCAGCAGGAAAATTCAGCCTTAAGCAAAATGTTGTGTAGTGAAAATCAGCTTGAGCAGTTGTGGAAACTAATTCATGCTATGCAAATAGCACAACAAAATGGCAACTGCATTAAGCACAGTTAAAAAAAAAAAAAAAAAAAAAAAAAAAGCAGCTTTGGCCACTCAAACTACGTCCAATTCTCAAGTAAACTAGTGGCTGATCAAATCAATAAAAAAGATCTGTGCAAGGAAGATACAGGTCTCGGATAGAAAAGACTATGAGGCAACGCACGTATTGGACATTGGTACGAGACAAACACCTTAAATGACAGCGTTCCAAACTCTTCTTTGTAACAGATGCCATTCACAAAACACAGGTTCACAGCTTAGTCGTGGTACACAAACAGTGCTGTGTGCACAGTCACTCACAAAAAGCAGGCGTTTCACCAAAAACAAGCTGCCTACATTTTGGCAATCTTATTTATATACACTGCAAAACCAAATAATTTGTTGCTTACTCTTGTGAGCTGAATATAATTTCTTACTACGGCACAGCTAACTTACCTCCACGTATTATCTTACTATAGCAGTGGCATCTTATCTTCTCGAGGGAATTATTTTCAATTAAATGTACATCTCCTAGAAGAAACAATAGTAATGTGTTATACTTTACTGCATAAGATTCAAAGAGACAGCCTTCAAAGAGCAGTAGCTGTAGTCAAATGAAAACAGAAGAAAAACTCATAAATAATAGCAAATTAAATTTTAAAGAGCCTAAAAAGGGCAGGTTTTAAGGAAAATATGTGACAAATAAAAAAGGTAGTATTAAAACCTTTTTCAAATGCATCTCAGACACAGGAAAGCTGCCAAAGAGCCGTAAGATGGAATGGGAACATTTAGGGAAGGCCACTGTAGAAAAGTACAAGCGATGTTGTTGCCATGTAGGGGTATTCCCAGATTTTTCCCTCAGCAGAGGTGAGACAAAGATACCATTGCCAACCAAAGTGTCAGGACTTGAGAATATCTCCACGATATGGAGCAGCAACCTGTCAGTACCAAGTGCAAATCTCAGATGGTTTGGGGCATGAAACAGCTCAACAGTTAACTAAGCTGCAATTCATCATGCACACCAGACCTGACACCAAAGGAATAGAAATTTACAGATGTGATGGCAGATTTTTAGAAAGGCTCACCAAAGAGTCCAGAAAGTAGAGAGAAGTATCAGTTTTACCTCTGTATAAGACAATTCAGCTGAAGCCCAGCATGGTCAGCACCTGGTTGACAGTGAAGCAGTGGGGTAGGCTCCATGTTGCTTTCATTGCAATAAACTATGCCTCCGAGGTCTGTTTGCACCCTTGGATGCATTTGTCAATGTGATTGCTAGTAAGAACAACTCACGTGTTGAAGAGCAAGTGGATTTAGAAAGGATAAGAGTGGCCAAACCTTTTAAAGGTAGTTTGTAATCTCCAGCTTTTTGGTTACCCTAAGGGCATGCTGACATTTCACTGAATGCATATGGCCTCCAGTCTCCCCAGCTCCTCATAGTCCTTGTATGCCTTTCTCAGCCTGATTAAACAGCCACATAGATCATCCTCATGGGCAAAAACTGTCATTTATCCTTTTTTGAGGAGCTAAAGAGACTAAACTTTTCACTCAGCGCATTTTTCTCCAGCCTGGAATCAGAGTTAGGCCTCTTTGCTCCAACTACTACAAAACATGATGGTAACCTGGACAAAACACACCAACGCCAAACAGGAATAAAAGATGTTTAAAGACAGCTGGCTGAGAACTCACATCAGGCTGCTGCTGCCTCAGTCTTTCCAGAGCTCCTGTTGTCCCAGGTACAGTCAAACACTATTATTCCTTGCTCTTAGATTTATCCATGCATAGCTTACATATTGACTATATATGTATGATAACAGAGCCTGTTTTAGCCCTATTTAAAAACTTAAATTATGAAATTATATTTCAATGCCTCTCAGCATTTTCTTTGAGGCATTTACCCGTTTTGGGACTAAAATGGTAGCAGATTTGTCTATCAGCTTCTTCTCCCTCCATGTCCATGCAGACTTCTTCCATCATTTCCTGATTTTTACCTTCCTCCCCACTGGTTTCTCATCGGTTTCCATATGTGGGCTGCCAGGCTCACCACTTAGGTAATTTGTTCACCCATCTGCCCAGTCATTTTTAAATGGATCTTCCCCACTTCATTTAAGAATTGACATCAACAAACCATGAATTTCAGCAGCCAGCACTTTTTCATCACCAACGAGATTAGGGTGCTTTCTAAAATGATGTTTGCAGGAAAGCAGCTGCAACAACACTATGTGTTTTTTTGTTTTGTTTTGTTTTGTTTTGTTTTTGTTTTTGTTTTTGTTTTTGTTTTTTTCCAGGGTCACTCACTCCATCTCCCTCAAGCAGCCTCAGGCATTGTGTAGTGGCTTGTTCACACCACAGCACCCCATGCATTTCTCCCCATCAGAGCGCTCTAGGTCACCTGTACCTGGAAAAGTGAAAGTGTTCATCCTGAGAAGATCCTATCAAGAATTCGCCTTAATTACTACTGGCTCAGAAAGTGCTTAATTCCCCTATGACCACGTTCTGCTCTTTACAAATATAGAACAGACATATCTGATGAGTACTTCCTTTTTTTTTTTCTTCATTTAGGGCTTTTTTTTTTTTTTTTTTTTAATCCCCATCAAGAAAAAGGCTTATATTACTGCAAGGATTGATTTTCCTTTAAATATAACTAGAACAATGTGTTAGCATCCTTAGATATCCACCTATAGGTATTTTAGGTATTTATTCTTGAGGTCATCAGCCACTCATGTAACTTTTTTTTATACAGCTCAATTATTTTGTCATCCCTGTATTTGTCTTCCTCCACACACAGTCACTGCAGTTGTTACAATGTTTATTTTATTTTTATTAATTGAGGTAATTTTTTTTTTATTACTTTTATTAATTATTTTCAAGTACTACTATCACATGGCCACTTAGTCATGGAATTGTTTTACTGAAAGCTATCTTCTCATGCATACTAAATCACAGATTTTCAGATAACTGAAAAAAAAAAAACCTCTCATCTTCCCAAGGATCTTCCACTTAAATCACAGTTTCCTGATACTTCTCCTAAATAATTTCACTGTAAGAAAAGGCTATATAATACCGCACAGTTCTCTGTTGTGATATTTTTGTCCTGGGTGATATCTTGATTTGTTTCTCACTCAATTCCTTGTCTTTATGCAACCACCAATTCTAACTCAATCTTCATCTGTCATAAGGGCATGTAAAATCATTGCCTTACTTGGGCATGCCATTATTTGTAACTTGCTGAGAAGCTCCCCGTGGCATAGCATATTCTTTAGTATTCCCATCCAAAGTCTCCCATGACAACATAATTTTCCTTTTCACTTGACGCAGCGAGGTACTTAAGAAATAAATCACTGTGTTTTGTTTGGTGACTGAGGATTATACAAAAAACCTTCCAATGCCTTAATGAACGTGTGTGTCAGATCATAGTGTTTTTACTGTTGGCTCTAGAGGGAATGTAGTTTTTAGCACAGCTTGCAACTGCAATTCATGATTGCCCTTCCCTACTCCACCTTTACCAGTGGGTTAGACTGGTGAGCTGGGAGTTCTGTGATGTGATGTTGAACTTAAAAAATGTCAGTTAATCACATTTCTTCCTGTCCTGAGAACTCTTACTTCCTCTTGCATGTTGCCCAGATGCACTGTCTTCTGCAGAAGCTTAAATTGTTGCCTCTTCCCATGTGTTGTAATATTGATTCAACTTGATTGTGACATCTTTTAGCAGCTGCTAGAACCCCTTTTCCATAGCATTTCCTTAGTCTCTTCCTGGCTATTGTAGCTGCTTCCCAAGTTATAAAATCTACACCCTTTCTGTCAGGGGGCCTATAGCATCCTCTCCTTGCTCATGTCCCAAGCAAAAATGACCCAATCATTTAACAAATTCACATCTAGAACAGTTCTCAGTCTCATACTTCCTTTGGAAGATTTTTCAATGGTGACTGAACTTCCCTTAAGCTGCCTGTAGCCCATCCAGTCCTCCTTGCTGCCTTACCAATTGTTCCCAGCATTAATCACCACCAGCAGGGGCTTGTCAGATGATTTCGTGAGCCTGCCCATGCATCATAGGATGAATCCCCAAGGAGACAGCACTCCACTGTGTTCTGAGTTAATTCTGACCTCTCTTCATGTAGAAGTGGAGTTCTTCGTGTAGAAAGCCTCAGCACGAGTCTGCACCACCCTTGGATGCTCTTAGGATCACTCGACTGCAGCTGGAATCGACAGAGCTGCTGACACAGCCAAGGCTCTGGTGGGGGTTTATCTTCTGGCCTAGCTCCACCTTGGCTGCCTCACAGCAGGACTTCAAACAAGGCCTGCCATCTATTCTCAGCTCTTTTGCAGAGCTGGCAGGCAGATCTCTCCTTAGAAGATCACCACCGCCACCTAAACATAGAAAGAGTTTTGCAGCAGAGGTATGAGGCTCAGGAAAGCCAATCTCCTAGCTTGAATATAGAAGCGAGAGCAAGTTTTTATGCAGCTTTGATTGCTCCTGCCCTCCTAGCTTAGCACAACAACGAGATAAATAGAACACTACACAGGTTACCAGGGAATGAAAAGCTGCTCCAGTGAAGGCTGTCAGCACCACATTTAGGACCATTAAAGGGATCCTAAAACAGGGAAAAGCTATCTCACACAAAGCTGACTCATGGGGCAGGGACAGAGCCTCCAGCAGAAGGTTGCTGGGTGGAAAGCACCACCAGACAGCTGAACAGACAGACAAGAGGCTTTTTCAGTTCTGAGGTATGATCTAAGATAGACGGGACCCAGGAATGAGCAAAGGGAGGGAGAGGGCTCAGACCTGCTTAACAGAAGGAAAAATTACCTGGGCTGTGTAGTGGTTGGGTGACTGAACCCTTCCTAGAGCCTGGAAGAACATCCCCCATCCCCGTGATGAGGTGCAAGGAGCGTGATGCTCCCTGACCTCTCTGTGGGGAAATCTGTTAGTCCTCATGAAGGAACTCTTCATGATAGTTGGCCTATCTGGGCAGCCGATGTCTTTGGTATGAAAATTCACCTTTCACGTGAAAGAGGGAAGAGGAAGGAGAGGCCACTCTGCCTGCCACTGGATCAGAAAGGCAATCAGCAGGGAGACGGGGCTTAGTCCTGCCTTACAGCAAAATGCCTGGCATTGTTTGTTGAAGCGCCTCGCCAAGAGGCTGATCTCAACACAGCAAGCACAGAGCACAGCAGCCAAGGCAGAGAACTGCGTCCCTCCCTCCAGCTCAAAGGCTGGCAGTCTCCCCTGGTGCCTTATGGAGGCAGGATGCTGACCAAGTGGATATGTCCCAGCTTTTGTATCGAGGGATGGTTTTCATGCCACTCCCACTGCTGTTAAATACTTGCACCTGTCCTCACCAACAGTCCAAATGTTGGAGAGGGAGAAGCCATAGCAAACACTGGCACGTTCCCAGGCTGCCACAGTGATTCTGCACCAACACGGACTCCCACAGTGTGGGGAAGCTGAACCAGCCTTCCTAAATACTCAGTGGGAGGGCTCCAACACCAATCCAGAGACACAATTGTAAAACCATGGTCTTTGACAGATGGTCATGTAGATGACCAGACAGCAGTCACATCTGAAGGGTCCTGAGATGGATGCTGGCAGGACTGGCCCAGATGCATCCTTCCACGCGACCCCATTCAGTAAGACACATCCGTGCTTGGACTGCACTTGGGCGATAAATGTTCACATTAATACGTGGATGCTGAGATAGGACTTCATCCTCTGCATGCCAAGGTCCACTCTGGGGCACTAGGGAGTAGATTAGGCTCAGCTGCAACATGTTCCCAGGCGAGCAGGGTCAGCTGGAGAGTGTGACTGACCTGCTCCTCCAACATTCATTTCATCCACTCATCTGCTGGGTCCAGGATAGGAAAAGGCCCCCTCCATCCAGTGACAAGCTGCCCCTGCAACCAAGATTTTGAGAAAGCTTAGGCCAAACAAAGATTTTGAATGGGTTGTGGTCTGAGGATAAACGAGACTCATGATTATTCCCTATGAGATGACTACAGGTGTCCACAAAGAATAAGCAACCAAGACCTGGGTCTCCCCTAGACAATTTCTTCTGATACTGCTTCTTGTCAGCACTGCAGCGAGGTGTCCTGGAAGAGGGGTGAGGCTGGGGCATCAAGAAGCAACACAGTGCTGAACAGTTCCTAGATACCACAGTTCCAGAGAAAGCATGCTAGATACTCCCCAAAAGGAACAGAGAGGAGCCTACAGAGTAGAGTTATATAAATGGAAGAGCAACATCTCCTCGTATCCAGCATCAAAGATGTGGAGTCACTACTGAAGGATAGGCAGATGCAGGGGAGATTGTCCAACCACCACCAGAGGCTTTGGGCTGTGCTTCCCATGCTGAGAAGTCACAGAGGGAAAGGATCAGCGTTGCATGTCCTGCCAGCGAGATCTCATGAGCTTCCATACTGGTGAGGATCAGAACCTGTGACCAGCAATGCAGTTCACCAAAGGACATCATCTTGCAGAAACGTGATGGAGACATCTCAGTTTCACTGCAAATGAGATTCTGACAAGTAGTGTGGGACTGGGATACCCATGCGTCCTGGTGCACGGGTGTCTGACAGCACCAGGTGCTCATCTGGGCAATGATTTCTAGAAGCAGAGATGTTGGTCCTTCTACTCTTCATGCTTGAAATCTCTCAGCATACATTCTTTAGAGTAGTGGATTTCTTAAGCAGCACAGACAGATCAGAGGCCAAGATATGCATGCCATGGATTACACACGGGGAGAGACAGACTTTGCCAGCTAGTCATAGAGATCTCCACATCAGAGAGAGAGCAGAAAATGCTGCAAGGAAATATATGGGAAAGGGGATTTGCATGAACCACAAGAGCCTTCGGGCAGGACAGAAAGCGATCTTTGAGCTACTGCGTGTGAGGCATCATCACTCAAAAAGAAAAACCACGGATTAAAGTATTTGGTCTGTTTTCAGTTCTTTTAGGAAGAAAAGATAAAAGGCAAGAGGAAAAGAAATGGAAAGAACCAGGGAAGGTGGCGTGGAGGTAAGGCCACGAGGGTGAATGCCCAGTCTCTCCTGAGACCTCCTGTCTGTGCAACTGCGTATTGCAAGGGCAGGAGGGGAGCACCCCTGTGCTGGCATTAAGCACACTGCTGCATGCATCAAACATTCTCCCATCTTCTCGGTGAGAGGTGAGCGTGGCACTGATCCCAGCAGCAGCAGCAGACCATCAGCTAACGAACTGCAGTGTCCCCATCCCAGCAGCAGTGCCCTGGCCCGGAGGTTTCCTTGCAGCTGGCACAGCCTCACCCTCCCACCCCCAGGAACCAGACCTAACCAGACAGCTTCACGTACGCCGCAACACCAACACGTGCTGTAACACGTCTTGCAGCCACGCGGGGAGGACCTCACCCTGCTTAAACGCCGACCCTCTGCATCGTGACGTGCAAATGCTCAGGTGCTCATGTGCACGACAGTGTTAGTTACGCAAGCCAAACCTGGGAAGGTAAATTATTGCATTCCCCCAGCCCGTATTTTATCTACCTTACCTAATCTTACGGGTGATCCAAAAAAACTCTACTGTGATCTACTTTATCTTCCCTTCGGGGCCTTTTGCAAGAGGTGTTTTTCTCTGGAGCTTCACCTGCTTTTGCTGTGCAGCCCGGGTCCGCTGATCTGCAGACGACCCTGCAAAACACTGCCTCTCAGCAGGGTACTTCTCCCACCCAAAAACATCCCGTCACTGCAGGAGGAAGCGCAAGGTCCACACGGGTAAAGGCTACAGGAGGTGGTGAGACAGGGGCACCCTCGGTTGGATGCAGAACTGAGGCCAGGTAAGGAGATGCCCTGGGACATCTTGGTAAAAAGCTGACGCAGCAGAGGAGAGCCAGCTCTTAGGCGGGACGGTCTGCAAGGCACAAGCCATGTTCAGCTTTGTTTCCTCCACAGGAACACAAACCTCTCCCGTCCCTCAGTATTGCTCAGTCATTCCCCTCAGCAACCAACCTCAGCCTGCTGTCAGCTTTGTCTAAGTGTTTTTTTTTTTTTGTTTTGTTTTGTTTGTTTTTTAAACGGGAATTGGGAGAAAGCTGGAGTGAGGATGCTGGCCTGTGGTGAAGGGGTGCAGACACATCAGAGGAAGGTGCCATCGGCATCAGTGCAGATAAAACAACTCGGTTTGGTTTTATTTTAAGCCTGGAGCCTGGCCCACGCAGTACCAGCGTTATAGGTGGCCCTTTGAGGGCCTTGTAGCTGCCCAAAGAGGGATCTCACCGCCAGCACCTTCCTGCCCGAGGGACGGGAGCATCCCGGGGAGCAGGGCCGGGCAGAGGAGGCCCCACTTGGAGCAACGCAGCCCTGTGCCTGCTGCAGCCCAGTGAGAGCCCACGCCCGGAGGAGCTGTAGAAAAGGCAACCATCCCGTTTAATGACCCCTCGCCTCTGTAACAAACGCGCCACTGCCGCGCGCGTGGCAAAGCAAAGTGCACGGTGAGCGGGACTTGGCGTCCCTGCCCCACAGGGAGGGGACAGCGGCGGTGCCCGGTGCGGTGCCAGGCTCACCCCAGCGCTCGGTCCAGTTGGCACCAGTGTCGGGTCCAGTTTGCAGGGAGGCACAGCTCGGGTTCGGCTCCTGCGCAGCACGAGGAGGGCAGGGGGCAGGCCAGGTGCACCGGGGCAGAGCCCGGAGGAGGTGGGTTTGGAGGGCCTGGGGGACAGGTCCTGGAGAGCGCCGCCGTGGCAGGTTTTGGGGCCACCCTGCCCGAACCGCAGGTAAACCGAAGCAGGGAGAAGGAGCAGAGAAAGGGCTGGAGGGCGAGCGGCCCAGACAGGGTCTACCTAGCTATTCCCATTTGCAAGACACCTGGCGGCAGGCGGATCTGCCCCAAGGCGGGGTGACAGGCGTTTACCAGCAGCTCCGTGTCCCTGACAGTCTCTCCCAGGCGCGGCTCAGACACCCCCCTGCCAGGAGCGGAGGGCCGGGGGAGCGGGGCCTCCCCTCATTATCTGATGGAAGCATCGCTGGGGGGATCCCGGTCGGACTCCTCGCTCTCCTCGTTGGGCGCCGACTCGCTGGTGGAGGCCGGGGTGAAGGCAGGAGACTTTCTGCAGAGGATAAAGGGCATGGCGATGTCAGGGGGAGCCCCAGCAGACACGGCACCATGCACGGAGGCTGCTCACTGGGAGTCCAACAGCCCCAGCCCCGAGACCTGCCCTCTCCCCACCCCACACAGGACTGGTGCTACTGGCTGCTACCACGGGTATCTCGGCCCCGCTGCTCACCTGTCCCCAGACTGGGTGATGAGCCGCCGGCAAGTCTCCATCTGCACGTCCAGACCTCTCTTCATGCTGCACATCTCCATGTATTCGTGCAGGTGCCGGTTCATGTCGTTCTTGGCTGTGGCCAGCTCCAGCTACAAAAGGGAGACGGTGCAGAGATAAGCCCAGGGCGCTGCAGAGCAGGGGGCAGGGCCAGATCCTCCAGGGAGAAACCCGCTCCCCTCATTTCCCACCCTTCTGTCACTCCCTCCTCCTCACACCTCTATTTGGTCGATGGTTTCCTGGTACTCCTTCTCACGGCTCTTGAACAACGACTCTGTGTCCTTGATCACCTTCTCCAGGCTGTCATCCTGTTGCTGGGGAGAGCAGAAAGCATGTTTAGAGGCAGGCAAGTGTCCAGCGTGATGAACCAGGGGAAAGAGACAGAGATCAGAGAGAGAACCGGCAGCAGTGAACAAAAGAAGAAAATTCATGAGCGATATAGCCAGGGTGACAGAGAGGACATGAATCAGCCCTGTCAACACATGGCAGAGAGACCTGAGACATGCCACACTGGACAGCAAACACATCAGCCCAGAAAAAAGCTCATCAAAGCCAGAAACTTTGGAGAACACAACTGCTGCCTTGATGCCCTGCACACAGAGTGTGTTCAAGCACTACATGTCCCCACTGGACCACTGAGGTTCAAAGGTACAAGGCATCAGGGGCTTTGGCCAGATTTTGGGGCCTCAGTTTGGGCAGAGTTGCTGCCCTAGACGTGATGTGGGCAGAGAGACAGAGAGAGAGCTACAACAGCTCAGCACAGCTTGAAGATCCAGCCGGGACTGGAGAAAGCATCTGCATGGGCCTCTGAGTGACAAAGGGGCTCTGAAGCTTGGTCACCAAACAAGCACCTCCCCAGGCTCCAGCAGGACCGAGCACCCCAAAAAGCAAGCACAAGCCCAGGGCGAAACCCAAGAGGGAGGCTGGCACCACCGTTACCTCCCCCTGCACCTCTGCAGCAGCAATGGCGTATCCGGAGAAGTCCTCCCAGAGCAGCAGCGTCTCTTCCGTCTCCTCCCACGTGAGGCTGTCACAGTCATCTTCAAAGTCGTATTCCCTCCTGGGGGTGAGGGGACGGCACGTCAGCACCAGGCAGAAACACCCTCACGGGGAGGACAGGCAGGGCAGGGGGTTGTGCTGGCGCTGAAACCCTTGCCCCCACTCGTGGGCAGGGCTGCAGCTCTTGGATGTCTGCGTGTGGGTGAGCTCAGGCATGCCCAAAGCCGACAGCTGACAGGGAAGGGGCCAGCTTTATGGTCAGGAGCCTCAAACCGAGGCAGTGACTCAAAAAATCCAGGAGCAGTGGTGAGAGGAGGGGCAGGGACAGAGAGAGGATGGCTCAGCACTGCTGCTCAGCAGGCACGTGCTGCCCACGAGGGCATTGCCATGGAGGTGAAGGCACAGGGGGGACTGAAGCAAGCCCTAACAGGAAAATTAAACATCCTCAGGAGGCTGTGGGGATGGGAGCGGGCTGCAAGCACCCAGGGACAGGAGGGCAGAGCTACAGAGTGCAACCAGGCACCGGGAGCAGCATCCTCCCCACAGCCAAGGAGGGCTCAGGAGCTGGTCGGTCCCACCTTGGTGCAGCCACAGGGCACAAACGCCAGCCCTGATGAAGCTCCCACCTCACCCTCACCCTGAAACGGGAGCTGCAGACTGCTCCCATCCCTTACCTCCCCAGCCACCAGCCTGCACGTCCAGGGTGCCCACAGGGGAACCTGGTGCCCAGCGGGGTGGAGAAGAGCCAGGAGGACACGCACCACCACAGAGCCTCTCCCCTTGGGAGCACGGCCCCAGGGGCAGCCCAAAGCCACAGCCCACAGCCGGGTGGGCCACACAGCCCCTCGGGTGGTGGGGCTGGGGCTCAGCACCACGCCGGGAGCGGGGCAGCTTGCCCAAGCACCTTGCTGGAGGTGGGACAGCAGAGGAAAGGCTCTCTGCAAGAGTGAGGCCGGGCCGCACTCACAGCTGGTTCAGCATCCTCTGCATTTCCTCATTGATACTCATGGCCGTGGTCTCATCCTCCTCCTCCTCTTCAGGCTTCCTGGAGGCATCGCTCTCTGACAGCGACGTGTCTTCATCGCTCACCTGCTTGCGCTCCCGCTTCCGCCCCACCGAGGCTGGGACCTTAACGGGAGACAAGTGCAGAGACTACAGAAACGAGGCCGGGTCCGAGGTCGGGAGTAGGTAGTTGAGAGGAGATGGAGGGAGAAGGAATGGTGGAGGGACAGAAAGACAGGGAATGAGAGAGAGAGAGAGAGAAAGGAAGAAAGGAAAGAAGGAGAGAGAGAGAGAGAGAGACGGGCTTATTATGATCAGGTTGAAGATGGTGCAATGAATAAAATATGGCTTTAGCATTTTCCAAAATTAAAACTAAGCAACCAAAGATGAATTCTATGAATTTGATGAGACAAACAATGAGGTTTTATTGCAGAAGAACTCAAAAACACCCACCACCCTAGACCAGAAACAGAGGGCAACACAGCGACAGAAACGGGAAAAAAGAGACAGTCTAAAAAAAGTGAAACATGTCCGTATTTACAGTCCAACCTTATAGAAAGCTTATAATTTGTACAATTTCTCAACTGAATGAAACTAACCAGTTGCTTCTGTAGGAAAAAAAGAGACAGAAATGCAGCAACATCCAGAAAGAGGAAAGAGACAGAGACAGAGAAGAGTGACAGAGAAGATGACGGAGAGGGGAAGGGGAAGGAGAGAGATGGAGTTAGAGACAGACACTCAAGAAATTTGTCTCCCTCCTGCAGCTGCTCCCCTATCGCTGTGGTGTCTCAGGGCCCAACACAACAGATTGGCAAGAGGTCGAGGGGCCTGTTGACGCTTGAAGCAATGTTTGGAGCTCTCAGACTCCTCTCCGTGCCCTTTTGTCTGATGCTCCCAAAGCACAGCATCCAGGAGAGACCGAGAGCAAGGGACCACGAGGAGTAAGGGGCAGGGTGACCAAGCGTCTCCCCTAGCGGGGTCCTGTTGCTGTCTCTTCTACCTCCTTTGGGAACTCCGCTCCCCAGAGCTGGCTGCCGAGCCTGGGACAGGCGCATCTCACCTGAAACATCTTGATCATGTCCTCGCAGTTCCGCTGCTGCGCCACGTCGCACAGCTTGGCAGTGATGTCGATGCGCCGGCAGATGTCCATGTCCACCTTCATGGCCTTCTCCTGGATCTTCGTGTCCAGCTCTGTGATGTTCTGAACCCGCAGCGACCGTCACAGCACCGCGAGGGAGGGACAGAGGAGGAGGGTTAGGCAAGGCAAACGGCAGCCAGACCCCCACGTTCCCCTGGCAAGATATTTCCCCGTGTTATAGGGCTGGGCCTGCATTCCCACGGTGCTCACTGCACCCATGACCACCTCTATCTGTCTGGTGGTGATGTGCCCCAGCACGGGGCTCTGAGCCAGCACAGGTGCCTTTCCATACAGGTCTGCTGTTTGAGGAAGCACACCACAGCCTAGACCCCACCACTCAAGCAGGACACCCACTGCTGCCTGCAGACTCACATTGCTCATCAGTCCCTTGAAGACAACAAGCTCTGCCTTGAGCTGCTCCACCTTCATGGCCAGTTCTTCTTGGCACGCTTCAGCCTCTTGGGCTTCCTGCACCCAGGGCAGAAGGAGAGAGACGTGCACATCAGCGAGGGGCAGCCGGGGAGCAGGGGAAAAGGGGCGGCGATGCTCACCTCCTGCAGCTCAGTGACTCGGTCCTGAAGCTGGACACGCACTGTGTACTCCTCTTCCCATCTAGGGAGAGAAACGTGCGGGTCAGATCCCACCCGCCTCGCATCACGGGCTGCTGGAGAGGACGGGGTGGCAGCTGCTCACCCCAAAGCTATCCCGGAGGGGGCGAGGGTGGCAGCAGGGTGGGAGGGAGGACGTGCCCAGGAATGCATTGCCGTTTGTTTCCAGGCAGCCACAGCTGCCAAACGCCCGTCAGCCCTCCTGGCCACAAAGCCAGCTCCGCAATGCTCTTCGCTGACCTCACGCTGGGCTGGCCAGCAGCTCCCGTGGTGGGGGGAGCTGGGGACACCAACCGCAGGCTCCACGCAGCAGCTGCAACACGTGGGAAGGGGCTTGGAGCTTCTGCGGTTACTGCAGAGCTGCACCCACCTGCACCACATTCGTGGCTGCATTTGTGGGGCTGCATTTGTGGGGCTGCCCTTCGGAAACACAAAACTCGATCTAACATCAGGCCACGTTACGCGGCTGTGCTGTGCTTCGATGTGAAGGTTAGAATAAAATACTATTTTTGTCCTGCAAGGAGGAGTGACGGATTGGCCCGGTTTTGTGCCAGGTTGCACCACGTTAGCCCACGGATTGATCGGGTCGGGTGGTGGGAACTGCATTAGGCTTTGCAAAAAGCTCTGCAGAAGACCACAGAAGGCTGAGCTGCAAGGTGCCCAGGACCACGTCACCCAGCAGCAGACTCCACCGTGTTTTGCAGCCATGAGATCATCGTCTTGGGCCGTGTTGCGGCGCTGGCCTGGCCCGTGTTCATCTGGGAGGCTGCACTACTGTTTGCTAAATGACAATCAGGGAGAGCAAATGGGTTGGCACGTGCCCTGTGCCCACTGCTGCCCCGTGCGATGCAGCGTGCTGCATGTCCTACCCCTGGCTCTCCTGGGACAGTAGGATTTCTCTGGGAAAGCAACCAGAGCTGGGAGCTCTGCTTTCTGCTTAATGCCTGCAAGCAGTGATGGCCCCAGCTTTCAAATGGCATGAGGACACGAAAAACCTCTTCTCCCACTTGCTTACACTAAGCATGGAAAATAAGTCCAGAGGACCAGGAAACCAGAGAGCTCATGAAAAGTCCTCGCTCCTGTTAGGGTAAGAAGACAATCTGATGATTTGGGCGAGTCCTGACTTACGAATTTCCAAGCTCTTTAAGCTCGCAGTGCTTCTCCTTATTCAAACAGGGACAAAGGGTGCGCTCCTAGTGTTGGTTGTACCCCACAGCTCCAGAAGGGGAGGCAAAGGGGTTTTGCATCCCTTTGCGGGAAGAAAAAGACAAAGAGGGAGGGGAAGAGAAAGCCCAAAGGTATGATTTTCCTTATATGGGAACTGCTCAAACAAGGCCTCTGTCCCAGGGGAGAAAACGCATTCCATCATTTAAAAAAAAATTGTCAGCATCTTCCTCAGCATGGAGCTCACTCGCTGTTTGGGTCTCCACCTCCCTCTGGGTCTCTGTACAGCCCGGACTTCCAAAACCTTGGAAGAATTCGTTTCACATGGATGCCACGGAAGACGAGCACAGATCAGATAAATGCTGATCTAATGGCAGAGAGCAAGAACGGTTCGCCCCAAGAGCGAGGAATCTGCATGCCCATCCTTTTACGAACCCCTCTCCCGCGCGCTTGCCTCCTGCCTGGCTCCGTTTCCCTCTTCTGTTCTGCAATGCACCACTCCTAATAATAACCCGACTGCATCACTGCACCCACAGCCCGGAGCAGCCAGGAGCCTCTGCCAGGTTGCTGCTGGTCGGATCCAGGCTTGGCCACACAGCCCCAGCTCACAGCCTCCTTGCTCCACCATCACCATGCCAGGGGGACAGGCGTCCTTCCTGTGCCACCACGGCACAGCGACGTGCCCAAAGGGAGAGGGCAGACAGCAAGGTCCTGGCAGCAGCAAACCCAAGAACCTTTAAAAATGCTGTTCACTGCAGGTGCTAGGTGCCTGGCTGCACGTTTATGGCAGGCTGGTGCTGCTGGATGCCCCTCTGACTACTCGGTGCTGGAAGCTGCGCGTTTCCCTCTCTCCTGCTATTTTTGAGCTACGTGGCACACCTTGCTGGAGGGCAATCGCAGCGTGTGTGTGTGCTCCAAAGGCCTCTTGACCCACGCAGGATGCAAAGGGCTGCCTGGGGACACCACCATCCACGTTGTCCCCACGGCAGCCCACAGCAGTCCCTGCTCCTGCGCAGGCAAGGGGAGCGTTGGGGTTGGCCCTCAGCAGAGGCAAGAGCACGGAAACGGGATCCTCCTCTCCCGTCCCCTGTTTGGGACCCGGTATAGGAAAGGGTCTGGGGGTGGGGTCTGCTTCCTCCCAGCTCCTGGTAACACCGTCCAAAAATAGACCCCACCACCAACATTGGCCCACGGCAGCTCGTCCCCGCTGCTTCGGTCACTGCCCCAGCGGGCTTTACCAAAACCTGCTTTCCCAGGCGGGACAACCACCAGGAGCTCTCCTTTCTTCCCAGGTTTCATCAGCACCAACCAACAAAACAGAGTCAGGCACTCCCAAGCCCAGCAGCTTACAGGCTCACAAGCCCAGACAGAGGCTTTGGCATCCCAGCTGTACCTAAACGCCGTCTCCCTTCCTGCTTCGGCGCTCTCTCCACTTTCCCTTTCCAAAAAGGTGGCTCCGCGCCCAGCTCAGGTTGCCCTGATGCAGCACTAGCTCCGGGCTATCTGATCCAAAAAACGCAGCGCAAGGCGAGCAGACCACCCCCGGGGAAGGAACCCGACCCGTGCTTAATAAAAAGGCCTTAGGTGCACAGAAAAGCGGAGGCGATCAGCAGGACAGATGGGGCGCCACCCTTCTTCCTGCAATCCTCTCTCGGTGCCGTTGGAGCACTGGCCATGCAATAGTCACGTCTACTCAGCCTTATAAAGCCAAAAACATAAGGTGTCATCTCAGATCCTAAGCCCCAATTTTGGCACCAGACCCCACAGCCCCAAGGCACCGGCCAGCAGTATGGTTCCCTTGGGTAACACGCTGTGCTTGGCTCCTTTGGGTGAGCACTTAAGCACTAAGTGCTTCTACAGCATCATGAAGCGATTTATCCTCTTCAGGAGTCAGACACGGGGGCAGCAAGCAGCCAGTGACTGCCCTGCCCTGCCCGCTGCTCTCCCCCAGGCCCTGACCCAGCACTGCCGGCTCGCTGCCTGAGCTCACCCTGCGTGCAGGTCCTGGAGCAGCCTCACAAACTGCCCTGAAAACACCTGGTGGGATGGATACTGCTGGGGAAAGTCCCGGCCAGGCTGTGAGAGCACGGGAGGAAGGAAAGGGCCTGGAGGACCCAGCCACCCAAGGGTTTCTCAGCACATCCCCACGTATCCAGAGCCCTCCTTCTCCTCCTCCTCCTCCTCCTCGCAGCCTCTTCCTACCCAAACCTGCTCTGCTCCTGCCCTGCTGCACCTTCACCTTCCTCAACTACTCTCTGGCTGCTCCTCCTTCCTAAGCGTCTCCAGATGCCCTCCCCTTCCAAACCCCAGCTCCTGGCGTCCCGCTATTCCTTCACCACCCGAGTCCCCACTTGGGAAGGCACTTCTCCTCCTGGCACTGGGCTGAGAAGCCAGAAAAAGCATCCCGAGGGCATTCAAACACCAGAAGCAGAGCGAGGACATCCGAACGCCAAGAGCTGATTTTGGGGTCCACCATCCCTTTTGCCTCGCCATGCTCACGTTTCCCAGACCCCAAGGCTCCAGAGGAGGGCTGAGGAGAGCCTGCCAGCCTGTCCCACACCACCCCGGCTGGGTGAAGCCCCCCGGCCACCCCCTGCTCCTCACCTGCGCTTGTACTCGTCGCGCTCCCTCTTCACCTTGGCCAGCACGTTGTAGAGGGCCCGGATCTCGGGCGTGATGGTGTCGATCTGCACGCCCACCCCGTCCGGGTGGACCCAGGACACCCCGGGGCCCTGCACCAAGGTGGTCTCCGGCCCCGGCCCCAACCTCCGAGCCTGCGAGAAGGACCAGATGGTGCCGGGCATGAAGCGGGACGAGGCGGCCAAGGGCGGCGGCGCCTGGGCGGGGGCGCCGGGGTGGCAGCCGGGGGAGCCCAGCGGCCGTGCGGGGCCGCAGAGGGCGGCGGGCCGGGTGCCCCCCAGCCCTAACCCTAAACCCAGCGGCCGGATGGGCCCCACTAAGCCGGTCTGCACCGCCTGGTCGCGGCGAGGGGGGCCGCGGGGGCGGCCGCCTTCATCCAGCGCCTGCTGCAGCTGCTTCTCCAGCTGCCGGTTGCGCCGCTCCAGCTCGTGGACCTTGGCCAGGAAGCAGCGGAACCGCAGGTTGAGGGTCTTCAGCACGCTGATGTTGGAGCCCAGGTCGTTGCGGAGGGCCATGGCGGCGGGCGGCGGGGGGAACGGGGCGGCGGAGGAGGAGGAGGAGGAGGAGGAAGGCGGCAGGAGGGGGGTCGGGGCGCCCCGCTCCGCCGCGAAGGGCTCGGCGGGGCGCGGGGAGGGCAGCGGCGGCGGCTCGGGGCCGGGCAGCCCCTGCTGCTCCTGCGGCAGCAGGAAGAGGTTGGGGCCGAGCAGCGGGTTCATGGCTGCGGCGGGACGGGGCCGGGCTCGGGGGGGAACGCACGGGGGGAGCGGGGGCCGGCCCCGGCGGCGGGGGCGCGGCTTCCGCTGCGGATGGGATGCGGCGGCGGCGGCGGAAGGCAGCGGCGCTGCTCGCAAGCCTCCGGTTTTGTCGGCTCACACTCAGCAGGGGCACTGCTGGCCCCCAAGGTGGTTCCACAGCGCATCTGGCTGCGCTGCGTCTCTTGGGTAGATTGCATGTTAAAATCATGTCCCTTTCCCTGCCCCTTTGAGATGCTCCCAGGTCACAGAGCCTTAAAAGCATCCTCCTGGCACGGGTGCTTCGTAGATGAAACATTGCCTCAGTTACTCAAATTAGCTCCAGTGCTTTCCTTAACACTGTCATTTTGAGACATAGGTGATGCTGGTGAGTATAACATCCCCGTGTAACCCAACTCCCTAATGCTACAATCTCATTCGCACCAGGCTCTGCTGGAACTGCGTGTCCAGCGTGAGCTCTTCAAGTCTTGCAGCTTCCGAGATGCTGCACTTTAACCCGCCCCTAAAATTGCTTCTGTCTACAGCTAGAGGCTGCCACGAGCACACAACTTGTGGACACGTTTCTGCCTAGTAAAGCCAGCAGCCCAGAGGTAGTTACCTAGATTTGGGTGCGGAAGGACTGGCAGCAGAAGCTGGGAAATCACCATACTAACCTATGCACAATGTCGCTATCTACCAGCAAAGGAGGTAAAGGATTTTCTTTAAAGAGAGAGAGAAATGCCTTAAGCACCAGCCCAGCTGTGTAGCCAGCTCTCATACGTGAAGGCAGCTCTAGGTGCCTTACTCTTCTCAGCACTGTGTCTTTGGCTAAGCCAGGCAGGTCGGACACACAGGCATCCTCTGCACAGGCTCTCCACGCTCTGCCTGTTAGGAACATGGATGGACAGCTTAGATGAGCAAAACTCTACTGCTGTAAGCTCTTAGAAGTGTATCCACGTGGTTATGTACAACAAGAGCCAGTGCTCCAGGATCTAAATGTTGTGCCCAAATTCCTGAAACACGCAGTATTTCAGTCCCTTCCTCTGGATGTAGCCTGACAAGACAACACTGCTGCAGGCTGCAAACCCTGTATTGAGCACAACATCAGTGCCATCACTGATAGACCTATATTGCCATTAGATTTTTTTTATGTTTCCATTATGCCTTCAATATTGTCTTCAGCTTCTCCCACAGAAACCTTCAGTTTCAGCTGTTTGCAATCGTGCTTTGCCTCAGTTCTTGCTTTGTTCTGCCCCAAGTCGTGCTTTTGCAAGCTATTTTTGCAGCAGTTTTCAGACATTCAAACAGCCTCAGACCAGAGCACAGAGACCAACAACCAAGAGGAACCATTTTTCACTAGCTTCTTAACCCGTGCAAGTTTCCAGCGTGCACAGGATGTTCTGCAGCCATCTACACCAACCGGGGAACATCCTGTGGGTGCTAGAAGCTGATGGTGAAGTTGATGGGTCCTAGGATCTGTTCTCATTGGAAAACAGCAAGCATTTGTTTGCTGTTCATCTTCTCAGCGTTACCCATACTTTTACATCCCATTTTATCACTTCTTTCCCCGTGGTCCCTTCCCCAAGCTAGGGAGGCCTAGACTCTGGCTGCTCCTCTTGTAGATGTACTTGTCCTCTGACCATTTCCCATCCCTACAATCCTTTTTTCTGACAGAGGACACTCGAAACGCAGACAGAAGTAGTACATGCACTGTTACTTCAGACAGGGAAGTAACCTTCTCCATTTTGCTAATTATTCTTTTCATATCAGTGCCTAGTATTGACTTATTTTTTTTCTGAAAGACCCTGGAAAACCCTAGGGTGTGTATTAGGCAGTCTAGAGACTTCACCACACAAGCTCGAAGTGAGACAGATGCATTCAGAGGCTCCTCCCTGCCCTGATTTTCTGTGAAGCAGGGGGAAAAGCAATTTATAGCTGTAAGGAGATGTTTAATGGCTAGTCAACACTACAAAAAAAAAAAAAAAAAAAAAAAAAAAAGAAAGAAAGAAAAGCAGAGCTGTAATAAATTAAACACACAGATACATAAGCCCTAAGAAGATAAGAAGGGCTGTAACAAACACCAGGACTCCCAAGACTGACAGATGGAAGGAGTACAGCAACCATTCAAGGGTATGCTTGAAAAGGTTCACCCAGAAACCTTGTAACTCAAAAGAAAACAAGATCAGCATGAGGTTTTAGAGGAAAAAGAAAAAAAAAAAATGTTACAGAACCTTTGAGGGGAACTGTTGTACTTCGTAAATTTTATGCAATGCTAAAGAGGATTATGGGGGCCAAACTTACTATGGGATGTTTATGGGAAGGATCAAAAGTGGGGAAAGGGAGGCATCAAGTTAGATGAGGGAGGAATAAGCATGGGAAAATGGAGAGGAGGAATATATACAAGGTCACCTGGAAACGGGCTGGTTAGTAGGTTTGTCCAGCTGTGCTATCTTCATGTTAGGCTATTTATATCAATTTTCTCTGCAAGCACGCACATTTGAGAAATGCTAGCAAACTTCAAGCTGAACTAACCAAACAATAGGATAAGAGATCTGAGAGCCAGACAGCGGACAGACCACAAGTCTGCAGACCAGCAACCAGAGATCCACAAAGCGTGCATTCAGAAGGTCCACTGACACACTCAAAGTTTGGTAGGCCTGCAATTAAGAACAGGACTGGGCCATTTTTTCCATTTCTTCTTTTGAGTGTTGTGTTTCTCAGCACCCTTCATAGCCCATTTCTCCTGTTTCTGCTAATGTATGCGGTTGGTTTTATCTGTCATTTGTGTGTGCACACGTATTTCTGGAGTTCATGCTCAGTCTCACTACTTGCTGAACCTGGAAAAGACTGGGAGCAAAGTAATTCCCCAGATCCTCACTGTACCTCACTGTGTTCAGCTGTCCTTAAAACCAGACACAAAACACTGTAATAGCACGTCAAGTTCTCCCATGAACAGCTCCAAAACACAGGTGGAACACAACTGGAAAGCATTCTTAGCAGAGAGCTTACTTATAAATTGTATCTAGAAAAACATCTATTCACTGGAAAGCAGAACCAAAAGGTGAGAATGCCAATTCACACTGACAAGGAAAGGAACCTAGGCTGCCATGTAAATAGAAACAGCCCAGGCCATTGCTTGTTACATCTTGAGGAAAACCAACTACATCTGGGTGAGCAAAAAGGCAAAAAGAACAGGACTGCACAGCACCAGGACCAGCAGCAATGCCATTTGCAGCCTGGGAGGCCACCCAGGAGATGGCTGGGGACAGACTGACAGAGTTCTGGGATTGCCCAGAGAGGCTGCGGAATCTCCCTCCTTGGGGATCTCCAAAAGCCTCCTGGACATTGTCCTGGGCAACCTGCTCTGGGTGGCCCCACGAGAGCAGCAGGTTGGAGCAGACGGCCTTGGGACGCCCCTTCCAACCCTGACCGTTCTGTGAGGAGCACCAGGAAGAACTGGGGACAAGCACAAGAGAGAAGTGGACCAGCAGACAGTGATGAATGACATGGAGCTGGGGACCAGCACAGGAGCACTGACCTAGGAGCTCCAGTCCTGCCCTAAGCACCCTGCTGACAGGGTGAGGTTTCAACCCACACCTCATTGAGGCAGCTACGATTTCACTGCTGCCCCCAAACATCCATGGCGCAGTGACAACAGCAGTAAGAACAGACACCGAAAATACCAGGGCATCGGATGGAAGCGGAAGGAGATCTCCTTCTGTTGCAAAGGAGAAAGGGGTCATGACAGAGTTCTCTGTTCAATGCTCGAGGGAAAAGGACAAGATTTGAGCAAGAGTATAAAACTTTTAATGGGTCAGTGTGTCAGTCCTTGATGCAGAGGAGAGAAAGGAGTGAAGGGGGTCGTTGTGGCTGTCCTGGGCACTCAGCACTGCGGTGAGTATCTGCACAGAGCAGGAAAAGCAACGTGGTGTACACGCAGCCAGGACAGCCCGCTGACCTCTGCTCCCTACGGAGGGATACAACACCTGAAGAGCAGTTCCTCTCACTGTCCGTTCTGTTTCACCTTGTGCTTCTTCCTTGCAGGGACTTGAGCGTGTGGCTTCTGGAAAGAACGCGGGACAGCCTTCAAGGGTCTCCTCTGCCCCTGCAAAGAACGCCTCTTCTTCAAAGCAGGCTTGTTTTTTTTCTGTTCCTGGGCAATTTGTGTGTCCTCAAGTTTCTTCTTTTTTGGCTGAGGCTCCACGACAGCCTCAGGGCCAGCAGACGGACTTGCTGCTTCCACAGCGGGTTCTTCATCTGCAACAAGAGAGAGAAGTGCTGCAGGAAGAACCCACGTGGTTTCTGCGTGGCAAGCAGCCCGTGAGAGCAGGCCCAGGCAGCTCAGCAGAGCTCCAGTAGTACCAGGTTACCTTTTTGTGCCTTGGGAATGGCGTTAGAGAACTTCTTGAATTTGGCAATGAAGAACCCATCCATGTTGTGTGTGTGGGGATAGAAACGCCGTGTATGCTTGAGGGAGGGGTGGAAACGCCGGTCCTTGAACCTGGAGGAGGAAAAGGGATGAGAAATGACAGAATGCCCCTGGTGAACCCTGGTCAGCTGGTGAACTGGCACGCACCTGGTGAAACCTTCCTTGCCAAAGTCCAGTCCTGTGGCCACCAAACGCACATTGCGTTTCTTCAGGGCATAATCCACCACCCACTCGTTTTCCTCCACCTGCCAGAGATTAAACGTTAGGACCCGAGGCCTGCCAGCCCCCGAGGAGATGACCAGGACAGCGTGGACTTACCGTGATGGAGCAGGTGCAGTACACAACGTAGCCCCCTGTCTCTGAGGCAGCATTGACCGAATCTATAGCGCTGAGAAGCAGCTCCTTCTGCAGGTGAGCGCAGCGCAGGATGTCTTTCTCATCCTGAAAGGGAAAGACAGGTTAGGACGCCGGAGGTACAGGGAAGCACCCCCAGGCTTCTGAAACTACTGTGGATGGAGGGGTGGCAGGAGAACAAGGCACAAGATATAAGAGATTCTGTGGTCTTCTGCAGAACTAATCTAAAACAAAACAAAACAAAAACCCTAGCTCTAGTGCAACATGCAGAATAGAAAAGAGCAGGAAAAATCAGTTTCCCTACTGCAGAGATCTCCCAAGAAAGCAGATGTCCTAAAGTCCTCCCTCTCAGGACGCACACCTGATCCCTCACCTAGCATCCCCACTGGGCACTCACCTTATTGGTTTTGACAGCAGGATCCTTGGAAATGACGCCTGTTCCGCTACAAGGAGCATCAAGCAAGACACGGTCAAACCCTCCAAGTACCTACAGGCAGACATACATTTAGAGTTATGCTCGTTGGTAGGGACTGAGAACAAGACTGAGACTAGAAATGGAACCAGGTGACTGGGAAAGCAGGAAAGAGCTCTTGATCCTTCCCGTCTCCTTTCATGTTTCCACATGAAGCAACAAGCACACTCCCCTGCAGCTCTGCTCATCCTTCTGTGAGAAACGACTTCACAGAACAAAGCACTGCTGAAGGGACAGCACAACTGCACAGGAAGAACACTCTGGAGCAAATAGGAACATACCTTGGGGAACTGCCGTCCGTCGCAGTTGCTCACCACAGCATTGGTGACCCCCAGACGATGCAAGTTCCCCACCACGCTACGCAGCCGCTCAGCATTGCTGTCATTGGCCAAGATCATCCCTGTGTTCTTCATGAGCTGAGCTGCCGGAGGGCAAAACGCATCAGCAAAGGGCTGAAAACCTCCCGAACTTTTGCCCACGCACAGCCACCCCCCTTCTTCCCCTGAATTCAGTCCCATTCTGTTTCCCCTTTCTGCACACACTAGTGGAAATGCATCACTTTGCACAGCATCCCTCCCAGGCCTGCCAAAAAAGGCTCTTGGGTGGTACCTATGTAGCTGGTCTTGCCTCCCGGGGCACAGCACATATCCAGGATGCGTTCGTTCTCCTGCGGAGCCAGAGCCATGACGGGGAGAAGACTGGAAGCTCCCTGCAGCATGTAGTGCCCAGCCAGATACTCAGGGGTGGCACCTGGGCAGGGAAGGCGGAACAAAAGACAGCTTGTGAAATAAGGAGAGCCAAGAGTGGGTCAGCTCAGCCCCGTGACAGGAAGGGTGATCTCACCGATGGGCACGGAGGAGTCATAAATAACAAGTCCGGTTTTTGACCACTTTCCCAAGGGGTCAAGATTCACACCACGGTTGATGAGAGCCTGCAAGACAACGAGACGGGGCTGAGGCACAACCCTGCGCGACAGGCAGCGCAGGCAACAGCCACTGGTTTCTGCTCTCACCTGTGCCAGGTCCCGTCGCCGCGTCTTGAGGGTGTTGGTACGAATGGTGACGGGACGGGGAACCTCGTTGGCTTCCAGGAAGTTTATCAGCTGGACCAAAGAAAGCAAAAGAAATGATGTAAAAATGATGAGCTAGGGAGGCTGCTATGTCCTTCACCTGTCAGCCAAGGTGCAACCTAGGGAGGAATCTACCTCAGGGAGTGGGAAGATGTCCATGAGCTTCTTGAGCAAGAAGTCGCTGTAGGAGTAGTAGGCAGCCATGTCCCGGCGCAGTAAGGCGAGGTACTCCTGCCGCGTGCGCCCTTCCTCCCGCTTCACCCTGAAGTCCTGCAGCACCTCCATGTTGCCCTTGATGCGCTGGTGAATGATGTGCAGGTCCAGTGGCTCGTTAGGTAGAAAGATCATTAAGGGATGACAACCAACCAATAAACTTGCACATTAAGTTTGTTTCAGGCTCAATCACTCATGCGGGAGTCTTGAATCGTCACAACACCAGCGCCAGAAAGGCCTTGTTGGAGCACGCACATCTACTGAACTCAGCATTTAAGCTTCCCACAGAGTTCACCAGGAAGGGGGATTCAAAGGACAGAGCTGGACAGGAAAGTTCACAAGGCAGAAATTGTGAGACACTTGAAAGAATATGGTTTAGTTTAAATAAACAGGGAAAAAAATGGGAAAAAGGTCCTCCAATGCTGAAAACTTTATCTGCATCAGAAAGGAGATCAGATGTTCCCCAAAGACAATTATGGGGAACAAAAGAGAAAGAGAAGAAGCAAGATTAAATTGCACAGGGAAAGACAGGAAATGAAAATCACTGAAGCCCTAGAGCAAGCACTTTGTATGCTGGAATCGCTACTGCCAGGGGCTCTATGACTGGGTTAGACAAACACCTGCTGGGAAATCAGGGTAGAAGGGAATGACGCTATGTGACAGATCCATATGCATTTAGGACTAGAAGGAAGGAAGACTGGGGCAGGCTCTCAGCCCTTTACAGGGCATAACATATTTCCTAGCTATACTATAGTACAGCACTATACAGTAACTGCTAAGGCAGCTCATCTAAAAATGCCTCATCAGGCATCTTGCTAAACAATACACGTGATAAAGCTGAAAGCTCTTCAGCTGTGCCCAGGCTCCGTACTGCTGCGTGCATATGGCTTACAGATGTCACAGATATAAAGGATATTCTCTTTCTCAATCTGCTCGTTAGTTGGCAATTTGAACTCTTCATCTATATCCAGGTTGAGCTGCAGATCTTTGCTCTCTTCTTCCTTCTGTCCTGTCTTGTGCATGCTTGTCTCCTCATCCTCCTCCTCTTCTTCCTCTTCCTCCTCCTCTTCACTGTCATCTTCACTGAGGCCTCCCCTAGGTGTAAAGAAAAGAATGGACATTTTATACAAAACAATTTGTTGCACAGGCTCTTCACAATCATCACCTCTTGGATGTCAGAGAGGACAGAAAAGAATGAGCAACTCAGGCTCCTCATTGAACCACGGAAGACTCTGCTGTCTTGCGACGTTCTCGAATCCTTACCTGTCAGACTTCTGCTTCAGGGCAGCTTTTTCAATAGGCAGCAGCTAAACAGAGAGACAAGAGGTTAACGAAACAGTATTGATGAATACCCCTTAACTCCTTGCCACCTGTGAAATTTATCTGCTGCACTTAAAATTGACAACAAAAAAGACATTGAATGTTGTGCAGGCATCAGCTGCTAAACTTGAAATTGCTCTCGTGAGGCAAAAAAGGACAAAGCTCTCTACCACCTCATTGTCCATCCCTCCCAGTAATGTCAGCCTTTTCCCCTAAGCCTACTGGGCCTTTACAGCCAGAAAAGTCAAGTATTTCTTGCAAAATTAAATTAAATGCAAAAAGTTCTTACCTCTTCCTCCTCAGATGATGAGGCGCCATAATCATCCACCATCTCCTCTCCGCTCTCATCCTCGTCCTCCTCCTCCATCTCCCAGCTGCCCTCTTCCACCTCCCCATCGCTGGATAACTCCACATTGTTTCCTTTAGGCGAGTTCTTTTTGGCTTTGGCTGGAGTCAGCCACTTCGCATTGCCGTCACTGAAGCCAGACTTGCGCTGCGGGGCTTGTCCTGCTGCCCTTTTGGGTTGCGTCTCCTTCTGAGGGGACACCTGCTCTTTAGCTACAGGCAGAACAGGCAGTTAGAAGCTAGGTGTTGTTAACAAAAGCAACTGCCCTGTGTTTTTCACTGGGTGTGCACAACAGACCTGAGCTGCCTGTCAATGAGAGGGGTCTGCTTGCCCCTCCACATCATTTTTAGCAGTCAAAAAACAAAAGAAGTGTTCTTAACCCGCCGCAAAGCAGCTTTATAAAGTGTTATGTAGGCTACCACGTTAAAATATGGTTGTAAAATCCTGATGGTGTTTATGCAGGGAGTTCAGAAGCAGCTTGACAGCACAGAAGAGAGGCCCTTTGCTGTTTTATTCCTTAGTGGATGTGCCCCTACCTGGTGCAGCAGGTCCCAGAAGCCAGCCCAAAGGCATCCCCAGAGCACTCACCTGCCGGCTGCCGCCCTCCTCCCGTTGCCTTCCTCCCCGCCGGGCCGCTGGCCGCTCCCAGTCGCCTCTTGGCAGCCCTGCAGCGGAGGGAACGCGCCGTGAGGCCCAAGGAGAGCAGCACCGGGACGGGGCCCGGACCCCGGGACCCCCCTCACCTCCTCCGCGCGTGGCTGGACAGCTTCCTCCTGCCGCTCTCCTCCTCTGCGGGAAGACAACAGGCGGCGGTCAGGCGGCACCACCCGCACCGCACCGGGAATCTTTCGGCTTTATTTCGACTTACCGTGGGGCAAGAAGCGGGCCAGCTCCACCTCGGCCCCCCGCTGCTTGCGGGCCTTGCGCCCGGGGCCGCGCTTCTCCCTCAGCGGGTCGAGCTTCCGCCCCATGGCGCCGCCGCCGCCACACGTGGAGGCCGTTAACGGCCGCGCGCACGCGCAGCCCCCTGCCCGCCCCCACACAAGATGGCGGCAGCGCCTCCGCCCCCCCTCAGCCCAACCCCTTCCCCTCCCACATCTCCCTCACACACACTGTCCAAATAAAACGAAGTAAAATACAAGGAAATTTTATTTTTTTTTCCACTTTTACCAAGATTTTGCTCTGTTTTTTATGTTTTTTGTTTTTGTTTTCACTGTTTTGTTTTTTTTTTTTTATTATTATTATTAGTGGACAAGTCCGGTCAGTTTCTGTATTAAAAAGGATCTTGATGGAGGTAGCTTTGTCTCTGTCCTGGCTTCGTCTTTTTTTTTTTTTTTTTTGCTTGGTCTCACCTGTGCACTCATCTCAGTAAACAAACGCGAAATAAAATTAGAAAACAAAAAAAATAATAACTGGAATCCCAGGCCAAGGCAGCGAGCAATGTAGCCAGGCTCTCCGTGTAACAGACGTGGCGCCGCGGCCTCCAGTCACTATGTACAGAGTCCATCATACGTCCCCCTCTCTCCTCAGCACACTCCTTGCTCCAACGGGCTGGCTGCAGCGGAAGGAGGCTCTCCTCCTCCCGGGGACCTGCACGGCAGCTTCCATGGAGGGAAACAGCACCCAGTCAGGAATGTCAGGCAGAGGGGTAGAGTGTGAAGGGGTAGGGGAGGGAGGGTCACTTCAGCTCGGCCAAAAGATGAACAGCACTGGGATGGGGGCTCACTGCTGCTGGGCCACCTGTAGGACCAGAGAAGACCATTTAAAATCAACGCCATCATAGTATACTATCAACAGACCCCAAAATGGGGCTGTTTCCACTCCTAGACAGCCCTGCTAGGGGTACGTACTTGTTGGGGAGGGGGTGGTGGAGGGGGCTCACTGCTGCGGTTGGCCAGTCTGCTGAGGATGTTGCGCTCTGACATCTGGAGACGCACAGCCACGGGTGGGATGCGGGCGATGGTGGCTGGCAAACGAGTCACATCTGCCTTCATGTCACTCAGAAGCTCCTCCAGCTGCTTCAGAACTAGAAGATGAAAGGACATGTTCAGGGGAGGAAAACAGGGGCTCTGCCCAAGGAAGAGACAGGAGGGGGCAGCAATGCTAAACACATCTCCAGTCTTGCTTAACACACACAATCACCTTTATGCAGCACAGCATTGGCTGGTTTATTCCCAGCCATCGACTCCTTAGATAGATGCTGGTGGCTCTCAGCCAGGCACTCCACCTCCGCAAAACGTGTGTTCAGAGCCATTGAGGGGTGAGATGGGTCTTCTGACATGTTCAGATAGGCAGCTCGTCGCAGCTGCTCCTCAATCACCAGTGCTTGCTCCAAGAGCTGAAAGATAGGGTAGTAATAAGAAAAAGTCTTCCAGCAATTGCTGGAGAAGCAGCCTGTTTGCACCACCCCTTAGCCTGCTCCTGATCTAGTTCTCTACTGCTTCATAAGGTGAGATTCTGCACCCGAGTCTCCTTTCACCAGCTTCTGTTTATCTTGGAGTAAGGCCTATTTTTTTTTTTATCCACAAAACAATGAAGAGCTCCATTAAGCCAGGCACACAGGAAAACCAGGCTATGTATATCTAGTCTAATAAGAATACTACCACAAACTCGAATTCTTATTTCTCTGCTAAGATGGCTCAAATTTTTAAAGGCTTTTTGAGGACCAGGTTACTTGCTCATTTACTCTTTCTGCAGTGAGTGTTTGGGATAAAGTTTTTCCTTAGAACCTGAGTGAGAAGTATCCTATGCTACTTACAGGAAGCACCTGAAGAACAGTTAAGCATGTCAGGGACATTTGAAGAAACTAATTTTAGTACTGTTATAGCAGAGCTGATCAGCCAGGCTATATGAAATTAATGTTTAGTTCCAAGATTCAGAATTACAAGGCCTAATTTGCATTGGTCTTAACTTCCAGAGCTAAATGGAAGTCACTCCCAAGTAGGTTTAAGACAGAATGAAAGCTACTCTTTCACTATTGTAATGTTATTCAATTTTTCTAAATTCTGCTTAGGCAGATAGAATGGTTTGTAGCACATCAGGCAGAACTTGTGGTGGGAACAGCCATTTGAACCTGCATGTCTCCTGCATGCCAGTTGAAGCATCATTGGGAGGAGGTGGAAGCGGAGAGTGCACTGAACCAAGTTCCTTAACACAACTTCAAAAGAAAAGGACTCCTATCATGACATTACTACATCATTTTGACAAACTTTTTTTTAATAGAAGGCACTGCAGAAGCCTTCCCTTCAGTGAAAAAGTAAAAATCAAAACATCAAGCTCAACAAGGTAATCATCTTGTTCTTAAAGGCCCATCCAGCTGAAAGGCACTTGTCACCCTGAAGAGAGCGCCTTACCTTAAATCTCCTTGCCAAGAACTTGTTCTTTATTTCCAGGAAGTTACCCCTGTTCATCTCACCCTTGAAGGGCTCATTGAGGATGGCGTAACGTGGATCATTCTGAATATCTTGCCAACGGGCATAGCCATGACTGAGATGGGATGAGCTCAGGCAAACAAAGGCAGTGAGAACAAGGGAATATGCAGCTCAGGCAGATACAGTTCTTGAGAGGAGGTGGGGAGGAAAGGGGGTGCAGGGAAGGGAGGAACAGGAGCCAAGGGAAAGGAATGAAAACTATGTCCTATTAAATCTTAACTGTGCTGACAGGAAAACTCTCCTCCCACCACTTTCACTCTGGTGAAAGAAGATAAAGACAGTCTCACTGGATGTACTGCAGTCAGACCCAAGACGGTCACCTTCACAGTAATAGCTTATGTACAAGGGGAGAGAACATGTCTATCAGGGTAAGGATACTTGATAATTCCAGCAAGGAGCCAGTAGTCATGACGCCGATGCCATATCTCATAGGTCTTCTTTGTGACAGTTGCAGCCCGCTCTTCATTCTGCCACAGGGAGTGTAATTCTGGAAAGGCAAGATACACAAAAATAATTGAAAGTTGTTTCATGAAAACAAGTAGTATCTTATACTTCCAGGTATATAAAGATGTCTGGTACCTGTGAAGCCACCATCAGCTATGTTGAACATGAACCGTTGCTTTACTGCCTTCTTGTGCCTTTCATCTACTGACTCTTTCAGCATCTCCCCGTTCTGCAGCATCACCACATCTCTCTTATCATCCTCCTTTTTCTCATCTGTACACACAAGAAGTCATTAGAACACAGCAAGTTGGACCCACAATGAATAGTTACAAAAGATGGACTCAAGAAGAGGATGGAACAACTCACCTTTCTCATCCAAGGTGATTATAGGAGGTTCAGGAGTATTCTCAATAGGTGCTCTGTCTTCCACTTTCTCCACATCAGCTGCAAGAGAAAAGAGGAACATGAGATGGAGCTGGCAAGTACAAGGCTTTATTCCTGAATCTGTGAAACTTGAAACTGTTCCCTGACTCCCTGTTCAAAGTCCTGGAATTGCCCCCACTGAGTATGTCTGTTTCTGTAGGGTGAAGTACTAAGGCAGAGAAGATGCAGCTTTAGGAAGACATTTGTATTTTTGTTTTGGTGCATATTGAAGGTATTGAAACCTCTCTAGAGATACCTTTGCTTTCAACTTCCATCGGCTCATCTGGTCTTTCCTTCACCTCCGGTTCCTCTACTTTTTTCTCTTCTGCTTCTGTGGGATTCGCTGGGGATTTTGCTTCCTGTGGTGGTGTCTCCACAGGCTGGGCACATTGCTGAGGACAAATCATTGAGAAGTGAGACAACACAGCACATGGAAACAGAACACAGTCAAATCAGTGTTGAAAGCAAAGATGCACAAAACTGCTAGGCCAACTCTGAGGACCTAAGAATTACCTTTAAGCATTGTTCCAAGAATTAAGTGTGGGCAGAAGTAGAGACATTTGCAATTGCATGAGGCAAACAAGCAACCCAACACCCACCTCCATAGGGGCCTCTGTTTCCGTAGCAGAGGCACTAAGCTCTTTCTCTGGTTCAGCTGACTCTCCTTGCTCCTTGGTACTGGCTCCTTCTTCCACCTTTACTCCCTCCTCTGTATATTCCCCGTTCCACAGCAGCACAGCAGACAAGAGAAGGAGAAAAGCCATCAGTGAGGTCTTTCCTTCAATTTAACTAAGCACACATCCCCTTCACTCCTGGAGATTATCCCCAAACAAATGGGACCAATGTCACTCAAGATAAAACCACATCCCTCGAACACAAAACTTCTCATTTATATCTGTTCATCCAAGGAAAGCCGGTGTCCTCTCTTGCCTTTAAGGGTTTGCAAATACATTTGGCAGCCCTCCTAACACGAGAGGTAAGTTGATCTGTGTCCACCCCCAAGCCCCACCACCACAGCTCCGGTGAGGGGAAGAGCCAGGATGAGGTCAGGACACAGGATTTCACAAGGGGGAAGCTCTCACCAGGTGGAGGGACAGGGGCAGGTGTATTTGGCTGGGTATCCCCTGGTGTTGAAGGAGTTGGAGTTTTGGGAGAGGGGGAGCTTGGCTGTGAAAGCTTCTTGTTCTCCTCAATCTCTGCCAATTCTGGCATACTCCAGCGACCATTCACATGCTCAAATTCCTGCACCTGCAAGAGAAGGAGAGAAAGACACTCACAGGAAGAGTCATACAAGACTTGTCCTCAAACCAGAAGAGACAGATCACTCAACACCCAAAGAAATAGGTGGGGAAGAAGAGAGAACTCACTAGCTCAGCACCCCAGTGACAAGAAGCTGTATGGAGAGAAAAAGGCTGTGTTGCTCTCAGGCACCTACCTTTTTGCGTATAAGTGACATGACCCCAATGCGAGTAAGCACATGCTGTCGAGAAAGGCCTTCCCGAGGGACCCCATCTGCAAAGGTCTCTGCACCATCAGCTCCAGGTTCACACAAATGGCGCATGAACAGGGAGACATAGGCCCTAGAGCAATTAAAAGACAAGTCATTTAGGCCATAACACAGGTTAGCTGGAGACAGACCCCTTCCACATCAGACCCCTTCCCAGATGATGGAAGTCACCCCAAGCCTTCTAAGCCATCATGACAACTTCTGAGGTTCCAGGCCCCCTTTCACAAAATTTTCCTTACAGAACTGTTACATTCACAGAGGACACAGCTGTCCTCATGTTAAGCCAGAAACAACTGTAAGCCTAGAAAGAACTGGGAAGGTATTATTATGTGCTTTGCCTGGCTATGCAAGCATTTGATTTTGGTGACTGATGAATGGAGTCCAAGGAAGAAAACCAGAAGCAATATCCTGGCCTCTCCCAGGTCCTAGTCTCTCCTCATGGCTCTGCAAAGCGCAAACTATTATTTTACAAAAAGGCCAGAAGAGGGCCATTTTTCATTCTTCCTCAAAGGGGCTAAACATTGCCCGTCCCTGCCTAATGCACTTACTTGAATTCTTTCTCTGACTTGCCCCGGAGGTCCCGAACAAGCCATTGAGTGGTGAATGCATCCTGAGGTGGCATTCCATAGCGCATGATAGCATTAAGGAAGGCCTTCCGCTGGCGGGCATTGAAACCCAACACCTAGAATGAGAGAAAGATAGATATGGAAACAGCCATATAGAAGCAGCTAGAATTTACAGACCTATCCTGCTGCTACTTACCTCAATGTTCCCTCCTACTCGGGCAAGCAAAGGAGGCAGGGGCTTATCCTTATCATTTCTCAGGCCTTTGCGGCTAGGCCGACGAGCTGCTGAAGAGAGAAACGCAGCTAAGGAGGAGAGACAACGCACAGCACATTGTTGCGTGAATACTTCCCTTGCAGAAGGGCACCAGAAAGTGTACCAAGCATCCAAAGTCCCAGCTGTTACTACATGCAGAGAAAGCGACCCAGGAGCTCTGTCTTCACCACAACTTACCTTCAGACCTCTCATCAAAGTCCTCGTCTCCTTCTTCAGAAGCAACTGAATAGTCTGACTGATTATCTGACTGGTCATCCTGCCAGTCTGAAAGAAAAACAGCACGTGAGCCTGAGACGCTACTCCGTTACTCTCCCAGTAACACATACTTACACCCATTTCCCCCAGGTTCCTGTGGATTTTTGTACCTCTATCCTCCTGAGAGCCATCATTGTAGTTAACTTGCTTGCGAATACGTTTGCCCTTGCCCAGATTCCTGGCCAGATCCTCCTGTTGCTGCTCATAATGGTGACGGAGCAGTTTCTCCCAGTAATCGGGATCCACTGATTCCTCCTGCTTTATGATCTCCCGTTCAACCTCTTCTTCCTCCTGCCACACAGAGTTAACATTAAGAGCCCTACATCACATATCCCAACCTGCCTGAGTAGATTTATGCCTACTTGCCCTTAAAAGCATCAGAGCTTGATTTAACTGCTCTTATACCATTCACCAGAAGACCCTAGCTGATATCCACCTCATACTCACCCCCATTTCCTCTTCACGCACTACATACTGGGCCACCTTGAAGGAGCTGAGATACTCATTCATGCCCTGCAGTTCTGTATCTTCTGTTTCATCCTGGTTCCGATCCAACAGGCGCTCAATTGCCTTGTCATCATAGTGGATAACACTGCTGTCCTCACCTTCTTTGTTATCCCCTGCGGAAGGAGCACAGACAGACATCTGCCATGTGGATCTCAAGGGACTAGGAGAGGATATGACACCCTAGACCTCCTTGTAGAGCTCTGATCAGTACTGTGCCTATAGTTACTAGCTAGGTAAGGATTCCTTATTTAGTCCTTCCCCACCTCCTTCACTTCTACTCTCAGGCACTCACCACCCTCAGTTGCCTCATCCTTGAAGAGCTCTTCAGTGCCAAATTTGAGAATGTCATCAAGTTCCTGTTTCGACATGGAGCCTGTCTTGGAGCCCAATCCTGGTCTCACTACCAGATGAGTTAGCATCATTTTCTTCTTGGCCACCTGAGTGATACGCTCCTCCACTGAGGCCCTTGTCACAAAGCGGTATATCATCACTTTCTTGTTCTGTCCAATTCTATGTGCACGGCTGAACGCCTAGAAGAGGGAGACACTCAGAACAGTCTAGAGCAACACAAGCAGTAGCCTGCTACACCCCACCTACCTCCACAAGTTTCACACTTGCCTTCGTGCTTATTCTTAACATTAGTTAAGACATGCCCTCTGCTTGTTCACTTTCCATCTCTACCCAACCTCACTGCTCTAATTTTGCATGTTTCTAGAAAGAAAGTCACCACAAATTCCTTCACTCCCTCTGATGCTTTCACTTCCCTTCTTCCTCACAAAGGCTCCCTGTAGTGAGTGGTTTCATTCAAACTCACCTGGATATCATTGTGGGGGTTCCAGTCTGAGTCATAAATTATCACAGTATCTGCTGTGGCCAAGTTAATGCCAAGACCCCCAGCTCGAGTTGAAAGCAGAAAGCAGAACTGCTGAGCACCAGGAGCTTGGAAAAAAGAAGAACAGAGGTAATCAAGGGAGAGCACATTACTCAAACAAGGATTTTTATCATCTCAGGGGAATCACTACCAGTTTAAGATTCCAGGAGAGCAATGGATGACTCAGGCCACTACCAACAATCCCATACTGAACACTAAGCACATACAAGGCAAGAAATTTAATTTTGTACATAAAATACAGAGGAGAATCCTTACCATTGAAGCGATCGATAGCCTCTTGACGCATATTGCCCGTGATTCCTCCATCAATCCGCTCATACTTGTATCCTTCATGTTCGAGGAAGTCTTCCAAAAGGTCTAACATTTTAGTCATCTGCATATCAAAAATCACCACAAAAAGAAGTGAGGGACAAGGGGATAGCAGAACAACAGGCTCCTTTCCTTAGGAAAGGAATTCCCAGCTTTAAGGTTTTCCCTCACATACCTGAGAGAATATGAGCACCCTGTGACCTCCTTCCTTGAGATTCTTTAACATCTTCTGGAGCAGCAACAGCTTTCCAGATGCTCGAATAAGAGCACTACCATCATACATGCCATTTGGCA
This sequence comes from Netta rufina, assembly GCF_964035555.1. Classification (NCBI taxonomy): domain Eukaryota; kingdom Metazoa; phylum Chordata; class Aves; order Anseriformes; family Anatidae; genus Netta; species Netta rufina. Next base: position 124,667,898 of record NC_140123.1, read on the forward strand.
TCTTTGGAGCTTCCTAAAAAGAAAGAAAAAGCAAGGGGTGAGAGAAGAAAACTGCTTCTGCTTGATATTAGTCCCTAGCTGTGTTCTTCAGATGCTGACTCATATCTAGTCATTTAACTCAGTACAACCACAATGCACAGCATTACTTATACAAAACATCAGTGCCAGCCTGTGCTACTTATTTTGCAGTTTAACTCCTAGATCCCCTCTTTCTGACTCAGTCCCTACTTTTGATTCTCTCAAGATGAGACGGAGATGTTTCTACTTGTCAATAAAGATAATGGAAAAGGAGAGGCCTTCCAGTATGTGATGTCTACATAAAGGCATAAATATACAAGATGGGGAAAAATAGCACAAGAATAAAAAGGGAATCCCTCCATACTTGGCATGGAGCTCACAGTCTCCCTGGTAACAGCCAGCAGGGAATTTGCTTATATAAGAATAAGTCAGCAACTGGACATACCATAGCAGCCACAGGGAAGAGGTAGGGGTGGTTGCAGCACTTCTTCAGATCCATAACAACATTGAGCAAGGAAACTTGGTTACCACCACCACGTGCATTCAGTGCCTCAAAGTTCCTTGTCAAAATGTATTTGTAGTATTTTCTGAAAAGGGAAAAAATATATGTACATAAGACACACACACACACCCCTCAGGCAACCCTCATGAGAGCAACTACCATACTCGTTTGTTAACATCTATACAGCTCCTGCCATTACCTGGTAACTACCTAGGCTCTGCCAGTGGCAGTTACTATCCCTTTAACCCTTACATCAGACCACAGGACTACTCCTCCTCTCAGTTACAGCAGCAGCAGGAAATTTTTCTATCTACTGTGCAGAAAGCTCTACAAGGAGGCTAAGGCTGTTTCAGCATCCTCTTTGGAACTGCAGAACAGAGCAACAGTAGTTCCCCAGCAAGTGTGCCATTCCCACACTCACTTCTGCATGGGGCTCAACTCCACTCTGACAATAAGTTCAGTCTTAGATGGCATGTTCTTGAAAACGTCAGCTTTGAGACGCCTCAGCATATGTGGGCCCAGCATGTCATGCAGCTTCTTAATCTGATCTTCCTTGGCTATATCCGCAAACTCTTCTAAGAAGCCCTCCAGGTTACTGCAGAGAAACAGACATTCAGCAAAATCCACAAAGGAAAAAGAGCAAAAAAAAAAAAAAAAGGGAATAGGAGTTTCAAGACAAGCAGGCTTTGCCTGGACTTGCACTGCAAGACTTACTGGAACCTCTCTGGTGTCAGGAAGTTCAGCAGGTGGAACAGTTCTTCCAGGTTGTTCTGCAGGGGAGTTCCTGTAAGCAGCAGCTTATGCTGGAGTGAATAACCGTTCAGCACACGGAAGAACTGGAAAAGTAGAGAGTAGGGAAGGAAGAGGGAGAGACACAAAGACTTAAGTCACAGTCCTATAAAAAAAAGTCCTAGAAAAAAAGAACAAGCTAGGATTTGAATTAGATTGTATCAGCTGTTTGGATAAGAGCTCCGGGTAGCTCCCATTCCAGTCACAGACACTAGACTGATCTTATTTGGATCACTCTTCTGCATAACAAGTGACTGCAGCAAGTCCTACAAGCCATCAGGTGCTAGAAGATTTCCCTTGCTTTTTTAAGTTACAAGCTTTCAGACCACCAATCTTTTCCAGACTGCTGTACTACGTACTTTCCTCTAAATTAGTGTTCTACATTCTTACTTCTCTGCCTCGAGACTTCTAGAAATAACCAAGTCACTCTTCCTATTCATATCAATCCTGGCAGCATTCCAGAGTTCTGAACAAGCAGAGGAGAAAGAGCTAAGGGTTTGCCAATATGCCTTTGAAGTGATTTGTGCTGGTTTTCACAACAATGAAGTAATTCCAGGCAGAACTAGTGAGCAGGTAAGGTACTGAACTGAAAAGCACAAGTACAGTGTTTGCTAGCACAAATTGACAAAGCAGTAATTTATGAGCTTGGCCATTTGTTTGTTCATTTTAAACTTAACATGATATAACATCAAACAGTATGAGAGTAGCTTGTACTAGGTGGCAAACAAAATCAAAATGAGGGGTGGCATTTCTTTTGGTTATTATATCTAAAGGATTCCTTTCTTGGAAAGAAATATGGAAGTTACTTATATCTGCAAAAGATACTCATTGGTAGGCAAACATCACCTCCTGACAAAAAAGCTGATCTGTCTCACATCCGAACACCTAAAGCTGTCCTTAAGGGATAGGAAACTGATCTAGAAAGAGGTAGACTTAATGGTCTTGGTGGATAATCAATTGCAACTTAGTCATGGTGAAGCCTTGAGATTTAGTATTCTCTTTCAGTTCATATGTATGAATAATAAGTGTTCTTCACCATTTCCAATAATTTCAATTCTAAGCACAGAACAACATTCAGTTTTAGGGCCTACAATCAAGCATGATCTGGAAACTGGATATCAAGCACAGCCGTGATATATTGGAAAGATACCTCACATTTGGATCTGAAAAGCTGAAGCTATTTTTTCTTTAAACAAAGAGGTAACTTTCTCTTACAGCCTGCAAGAACCTATAAAACCAGATTTCCAGTAACAGTTGTTTAGTGTACTAAGCCTTAGAATCCAGCTGAAGACAGACAAAATCAATACCAGAATTAAAACACAAGGGCTTAGGGAGGGGCTGGATTAAGAAAGTACAGTCAATTCAACTGAATTAAAACAAGCTTAGTTAAGGTACAGCCTTGTATGAAAGCAGCTGTATGGCTTTCAGCATTTGTCCAGGCATTGTTGAACACCCCTGCCCACCTCTCCCATTTCTATAACATAGAAGAATTAGCTCTGCTACAAAGCTAGATGAATGCAGAGGCCAAGATTACTCTGGAAGCAGGACAATTGTGCTCATGAAGCTTGTTTTATGCTCAATATGGTAAAAAATCCTTTCATAAGAGAGATGGTGCAGGTATACAATCTGCTTCCAGAGAAGCCTGTTTTTAAGAAAGAACATCCAGGTTTTCTTTTTTTTTTAAAAAAAAAAAAAAACATTTTTTTCTAGTATACACCAATTGCCTACTCAGAGAGGAAACTGAGTTAATGAGTGAGACACACAACAAGTGAAGTTGTTACCAGTTATAATCAAAATGAAGGTTGTTCCCCCCACCCCTCCCCGCCTTTAAGATAATGCATCAAATTTGCTGTCAAACATATGACTAAGAGCTGGCAGACAAACTTACTTGCTTAGGAACAGCAATCTAATCTTCTGAACAATCTCTGCAACACGTGCCGTGCCCATAAACCTTATTACCTATGCTTTTCTGTACCTTAGACTGGTTGTTCTTCAGTCGGTGAGCTTCATCCACAATGAGACAGGCCCAGTCAATAGAGCCCAGTATGGCCATATCAATTGTGATCAGTTCATAGGAGGTGAGAAGCACGTGGAACTTCACAGCAGCCTCCTTCTGCAAAGGAAAAGAAGGGACATGGTAATGAGATAAGGGAACACCTCAAGACAAAGGGGTCTCTCCAAGCTGTTCCAACAAGCCATGGTTGAGCAGCACGTCAAAACCATTTTTCACATGCAGTTTCCTGTCAACAGATTCAGAAATACCACCCAAGCATTCCAGTTCTTCAATCCCCTATTACTTGTTTTACACAAGTAAGTCTCTTCAACCCCCTTGTTACTTACTACTTATGGACAGTAACCAAGTCTTGAAACAAATTTACAAATAAGCTGTGAATAGAGGCACATTATGGAAAGATCTGGAGATATGTAGCTCAAAGAGTTAAGACTTAAACAGCTTATCAGAAAAAGTTTGTTAGTACTCAGTGCAGATAAGTTTCAAGGGAAACCAAAACCAAGGAGTTCTATTTAACTCTGCCACTGGGAACACTTTTCCTAGTAAAAAAATAAGGTGGTAGCTAGACTAAAATTCTTAGACTACAATTCTATTAAAATCAGCCACTTATGTCAGGATCTTCCTTCCTGTCTGGGCACAGAATGCAATTTCTCAGATGTCTAGATGTGGCTTTACTACCAGCCAGTTCCTCATAGAGAGGTAAGAAGGAGGAGTCAAGTTCATGCAGACTGGCAATTCTGACATTAACTTAGATCTGTAGGGAGCATGATATACAACTTCACAGATTAAGCAGAAGAATAAAGAGACTTGCCTATAGCCAGTATTGCTTTAGTCAACACCCTTTTTCTTCAGGGCTGTATGGTTCAGACTGGTAAGTGCTTAAAACTGTCTAGAAAAGGAGTCTAAATACCCAGTAGTCATCAATTTGTAGTTATTTCCCCTGCAAAGCTAAAAGTATAGTCAGTTCCCAGGGATTTCAGAATATCTGAATCTTGGCTGCTGAAAACCAGTCTAGTGCATCTCTTCTTCCAGTTCAGGTTTGCAATACAGCAAAGTTCTGTACCTTCATTCTGGATGCTTTTTTGCCTCCACGTATGGCATTATCCTCGAAAGTGAACTCATTCTCACGGATGATGGCCCGGCTGTCTTTGTCCCCAACATAGGTCACTACATACATATCTGGCGCCCACATCTCAAATTCTCGTTCCCAGTTGATGATAGTGGAGAGTGGGGCACTCACCAAGAAGGGTCCCTTTGAGTGGCCCTATGAACAGAATCATTAAGAGCATTAGATGAATGCATCCACTCACTCAAGTGACATTTTCCTGGGTAGTGTTCTCCCAGCTATGTTTGGCCTCTCACCTCTTTGTACAAGGAATATAGGAACACAGCTGTCTGCACAGTCTTTCCCAGACCCATTTCATCTGCCAAGATTGTATCTGTGCCCTGAGCCCAAGAGAAACGCAGCCAGTTCAGTCCTTCCAGTTGGTATGGGTGCAAGGTACCCCCCGTTACGTCGAGGTACTCAGGTTGCCGGTCATATTTCACTGTTGGCTACAGCAGAAAGAAGAAAGAGTTGAGATTACTAAGAGTTCTTTCCTAGTCAATACATATTCCTTAGCATAGATGATACTCCATTGAAAACCACCAGATTAAGCCCAGTACTAAATCCCTAAAAACCCCTAAAAAGGGTTGTCCATCAGCCCCCCCCCACTTTTTTTTTTTTTATAAGATCTATTTCTACCAATAACCAGCCATTCTGTTTCCAGTGTACAAGCTAGGCCTTTATCTGAAGGTTGTATGTACCCAATTACTTTTTAGGCCTGGAAGGAATTACAAGCCTTGTGTTTGTCACCCTTTGGTTTTCCATTTACCAAGCCCCGGCCCCACTCAAAACCACCAGCTCCATCAGATGGCACCAAAGCAATAAACAGTAACTTACATCTACCGTGGGAGTTTCAGGGGGCCTTTCCAGCTTCCGCATCTTCACTTTCTTTAGCTTCTTGCCAGGCCTTCCTTCTTCACCCCTCATCAGCTCCCTATGCAGAGACAGTCCCAAGAATACACAAGTTTAATGGCTTCTGTAATGCAGCCTGTGCTAGGTAGTGATATACTCAAATATTTTCTGTTGAGATAGAGGAATGTGATCTCTAGATATTTTCTCCTACCTGTGATTCCAGTAGGCTTGCTTGTAAAGGTCATAATCTTGGATATCCACATCCTCACTTTCCCACGATGCCTGGTCATAGGGCAGGTCTCTCCATTTAATCAAATAGTGGACATTCCCCTTCTTATCCACACTGAGGGAGAAATCAGTTAGTCTTAAGCACAGTGAAAAGACACCATTCACCCAATCCACTCAAGTGGGAGAGAAAAGGATCCCTTAATGAAGCAACAAACACAAGAACAATGTTTGTCCTATAAAAAAAAAGAACTCCCACTTTTCCCACTCATTAACGATGCAGCTTAGCTCATCAACTCTTCCTTAACCCTACCTAAGGCATTTGTTAAAAATCCTCCTGCTCTTCCACAGGGAGAGGTATTTAGATGAGAAAAATTTGTCTTTGCTTCCTTTCCTACCTATGATTAAGGATTCTGTGGATCATCATCCACTCTGGCTTGATCCCGTATCGGTAGAAGCGCTCCTCCATTTCAGCATATTTGGGGTCCTTGTTCTTTCTCTTTCGGCTTTTCTCCTCTTCACCTCCGAAGTCCCCTGAGGGTGGCTCATCCATATCATTCTTGCGTTGGTAATTTCGAAACATGACCTGACAGTGCAGCTCCAGCTGGAGTCAGGACAAAGAATTAGAGATCTTAAATATATCTTTTCCCCCCAGCTACCCACAGGAATAACCACATCACAAGAGTTTTAAACTCACCTGCAACTCCGACACCCAAGAGCAGTGCCAGTAGGACATGCCCTGCCATTTGACAAAGAACTGCCTTTCAGGCCGACCCTCCAGAGGCTTCGGAGGAGGCGCATTAGGGTCTGCATCAGGTGGACGTGGTGGCGGGGGACCAACTGGGGGCTGACCCCATTTCCAGATCAAGATCTTTTGCACCTTTCCTTTCAAGGCAGGGCACTAAAAAGTTAAACAGATCATTATACCAGACTGCAATGAAGTATTCTAACTACAAGTGCTGAAGAGTAGAGAGTGTTCAAAGAGTCACAGTTCTCTTCCTTAGAGCTTTACTACGCAAGTGGAGTTTGCTCTTTGGGCTTGGAAGCTTTCATCCTCTTATTTACAGCATTTCCCTGAGCTTTCTCTAATTTGTCTCCCCTCCCAAGACTGGGGAATCCAATTCAGTATCTTAATTTAGTTGTCTCCCCAGGGCACAAAAAATTCAGAAGTTCTACATGAATTACACACATTGCTGGGCTTAATGTCAGTCCATCCAACCAGAACTCCAATGTACCAGAAATGTTTTTCTGTAGAACTATCAGCCCAGTATTGGGATGTACCCTGAAGCAGATTCTATTTTGTTCATTATCTTAGAATTCCTCATCACTGACTGAAAGCATCTAATCCCAGTTATAATACTTCATTTCAGTAACATCTTGCAACAGTGTGAAATTTCTGACCATCTACTATGAAAAGGCTTGGCGTTACAGAGCCTGCAGCACAAGATCTGTTTGGCTCAGCATCAGCTTAAAATATTTAAGTGCTGAATTTGCTTGCACTCACATTGCTGCTTCTGCATACACACAGGGCCCAAGAAAATTGAGCTTTGGCATCCTGGACCCAGGACTGCCCAACTACTTCACACATGGGCAAACCTCACGGAACTCAATTGCTGTAATCCTGTACTTCCTGCTCTCTGGAGTAAAAACAACCAAGCTACATCCAACCACAGAGAGCCAGACCTCAGCGAACTATGACAAAAATGCAATAGCCTCCTCTGAGGACCTAGCATTTCCAGGAAAATGTGATGTTCAAAAGGGAACAGATCCATCTGCTCTTTTAGCCACAGGAGAGTGGTAGAGCAGAAACTTACAGTGCAGCGAGGACACAGCCACTCCCCATTGGGAATCTCTGGCAATGGGGGATTCAGACAGTGGATGTGATAGGACGAAGGACAGGCATCACAGCATAGCAGCTCTCCTCCATCCTTGCAGACTCTGCAGAACTCCATATGGTGGTCGTCTTCCTCCTCAGCATCCCCCACAACATCTTCCAGGATCTCCTCACCTTCGGAGTTATCCTCCTTTGCTTCCCACTGAATGCCCTCTTTTTCCTACAGGAATAGGAAATCAGAAAAAAATCCGATTGACGCATTTGTGATTATCTTCATTAGCGCTGAAGAACAGCATCAAGTCAACTGACCTTCCCCCCTTGACAACAAATTCGGGGGAATCCAGTACTCACACAGTGTGGGCAGCTCCATTTGCCCTCTGGGGCTTTCTCCATGTCTGGGTCCAGGCAAACCATGTGGTAGGCACGAGGGCAGGTATCACACAGTATGATTTCTCCTCCCTGCTGGCACACCTCACAGTAGTCCTGGTGATCAGTCTCATAGCCATCCACAGCCACTGTGGAGTCCTCCTCACCTGCAGAGGATGTGGGGAGTTAGAATAGTACAAGGCACAGCAGATACAAGCTTCTTGCAGCAAGGGCTGGTGCCTCCCTCAGCACCAGACTATATAGTTGCAGAGTGAGTTTTGGATTCTGTATCTCTCTATCCTTGTAATAAATAGGGCAGGGGGCAAAAACTGAAACGGAAGTGAAACAAAGCCCTTTGGGGCTCCTTCCACCCATGAAATTAAAAGTGTACCTTAGGCCAGGAAAACTCAGCACTGTATCTGTTCCTCTACTAAAGAGGGAAAGAATTCCTGGGCACCTTTTCCTTACTGGAAGTAATAATCAGGTCTTTCTTCCATGAAGGATTCTCCTCCCTCAAGTACACTGAGAAGTACCCAAATGCTGCACAGACACTCCTCTCATCTCTACATACACTTAGCTGCAATTCTGTTTCCAGCTGACAGCAAGCAGCAATACCTTTCTTTTTCTTTTTCCCAGCTTTGAGTTTCTTGCGACTGCGACTACTACGGCTGGTAGATCCATCTGAAACAGAATAGCTGTTGATGCTGGCGTCATCGAAGTCTGACTCCACATCCAGATCATCGTCTTCGCTCTGAGGTAGGGAAGAAGAAAGATGTGCTGCTCAGGCATGCATGCTGGGGACAGCGATCAGCCCCAGATCCCAGCATCTCTAGCATGTCATCAGCTCCTCCTCAGAATATCAAGGAAGGAGGGTCACTTACCGATGACCTCTTACGCTTGGAGCCAAATCCTCCCAGCTTGATTTTCAAAGGTGCCACTTTCTTTGTTTTAGGTTTTTTGATATCAGGAATACGAGGACTGGCCTTGGGCTTCCGCCGGGCATTGGGTCCTGGAAACAGAGGAGCCTGTGAGTGGGAAGGACTACTGCCTTGACACCACTCTCTGTCTGCCACCCCATCAGATTTTTCATCTCACCTTTGCCCTCCTTTGTCTTGGCTTTCCTGAGCGGCACATCTACCGGGGGCTGCGGCAGCACAGCATCCACATTTGTCACCATACTCTCCACTACTGCAACAGCTGCAGCGGCAGCAGCAGCCACAGATGCACCTGAACTTCCCTTGAAGGGGTTGTTTGTGCTAAACTCCCTCCACTTGGCTCCCAGTACCATCATCATCTTCGACACAGCTATTTTAGGGTTCTTGGCTGCAATAAGTGGCCTGCATACAGTTAAGGAAGGAAGAGTTACTAACCGGCCTGAAGTCTAGATGATTCTTTCTCCTCCCATTCTCCCCCCCCCAACCCTCCCAGCAGCACTTCTCTCCCAAGCTACATTCCTTTCTAATCTCTGATCTCAACAGGCAATGAATCTCTCCACTCCCTCCCATCCTTCACACAGTGTGGAGGTAAACGCTCCAGGATTTGGAGATCAAAATGGAATTTAGCACATTGGGGGGGGGGGGGGGGGGGGCGGAAAACGGACTAGAAGAACTTGCATCATTTTCAATCACTGAAAACAAAATATGTACATCAATTATTTTAGTGTTGCTTCAATTTTTGCTCTAGGTAGGACGCTAGTGTCTCTAACATGGTTTTGGAACCTCACGACACAAAACCTAGTCTTTTTTTTGTGTGCTTCAGGAGTCCTTCCAAGTGCTACAGGCTTGCAGATCACCTGACAAACTGGCTGAAAGCTTTATAGTTGGTTAGAGTGCGGTAATCCTCCTCTGTGAAGATATGGTCAATATCCTCCATGCCCCAATCCTCTAAGAGCTGAGCAGATGACTTTGGCTCCTGTGCAAAGAGAATCACAGCAACTCTGAGCAAAAGCGCACGCTCTACAGAAGAGCTTCCATACATCTACATCATCTGCCTTTCACCTACAGGTGACCCAGTGGGTCAAGACAGGGGGATTTCCACCTCCTCCCCCCTTTCACTTGTCACTGCCATAGGACAGAGCCTCACTAGAACATCAAAAGTGGGAAAAGTCTTCACATTTAGTATACTTTCTAGGTGGGTTTAAGGTAGGAGAGTGGAAGGCATGCAAGATGGGACAGCATTCAGGTCAGTCAGGTTTAGCAGAGGAAGAAACTGAACTGTCCCCACTTCATGCACAGTCACAAACAGCACCGATCCCCAAAATTGGATACAGGGAAGCAAGGAACAAGCAGGCCATCAGCAGGGTATCCTCTCACCTTGGAGTCATCATCTTCTTCCTCTTCTTCTTCTTCCTCCTTGCGCTTTGCTTTGTTTTTCTTTTCCTTCTTAGGCCCTAATTTCTTCTTTTTCTTCTTCCCAGGAGTATAGTCACTGCCTTCACTGTCCGAGCGCAGAACCTCCTCCTCTTCCTCCACAAACTCATTGCCCTCACCAGAGCTGTCCCCCAGCTGGGGAGGGAGGGAGAGAGAAGATCAGGCAGCTGTGAGAAAATACCCCGGATAAGCACTAAATGCCACATTCTCCCCAAGCTCTAGAGGATTCACACAACGGATTGCTGCTGTAGGTCAACAACAAAGCCATTTCCCCCCCTCATGCCATATATCCATAGAGCGTGATCCAAGACATCCTTTTCCTCACCTCCTTCTTCTGACGCTTGCTGAGCTTGGGCACTTTGGGTTCCTTTAGTTTCTTGGGCTTCTTCTTCTTCTTGATTTTGGGTGTTTCAGCCTCAGACAGAAGCTCTTCTTCCGGCTCTTCTTCAGGCTCTGGAGGGGAAGAGGTGACATGTAATTTCAACCCCTGTTTGTGCACTACGCCATAGCCCACTTTTGACTGACATCACTTGATTTGTCTAGCTGCTACATACTTACAAACACAGAAGCATTTACAACTCCTTACTCTGTTACTGTTTATAACATACACTACTTAATCATACGGTAAGTAACACATTTTCCTCCCTCCCTCCAACAAGGCCCATTTCCACAGTATTCCTTCTCTAAGCAGAGCTGCACTCAGATTTTAAGGCCCAAAAGTTTGCCTTAACCAAACAAGAAGAAAGGGCAGAGAGCAGATGGCCACATCTGAAGGAGATGAAATAGTGAATATATTGGAGAACATGAATAGAGGACTGAAACAGTATCCAGGTCTCCAGAAGAGAAGTTACTTAACCTCTTCACCAGGGCATCAGCATGCAAAATAGAGTCCAGTAAGCCACTACTTGGCCTCCTCCATACGTAAGCTGCTACTCAGCAGCTCGGTTCTGATTTGGATTTGGCACAGCTGTCTCCCCCCGGCCCTCCCTTCCATGCCAACAGCTGGCAAGCTCACCCCATGGGCAGGGACACACAGCCTGTCTCCCCGCAGCCCCGGGGCAGGGGCAGCCCACTGCTCCTTTGTGGCAGCCTGCAGGAGCAGCCCAGCCATTCGCCCTCCCCTGCCGCCCCGCCCATCGCACACAGCCAGAGTCACTCCTTCTGCCTCCAAGGGAAAATGGCCTCCTGACCACAGGGGCTGGGCAGGATGGAGGAAGACACAGGTCAAGAGAGCTGCGGCGGTGGGATGAGGAGAGGCAGGTAGAGCCCTCGGGGTTTGGGGTCCCTGCATCCCTGACATGCTGCCAGCCAGTTAGTAGCTCTTCACTGGCACAGTCCTGCAACACCAGTTCCTTCAGGGATTCCACATCTTCCTCTCCTGCTAGTTCTGATTTAGAGCCTCTAGTGTCCCATCCCTTCCAGTGCATCTCCTAAACCTCTCAAGTTTGCAGTGATTTTAAGTTTTTCTTCACCAAGACTTTCCTTACAAGGCTTACTGACAACCTTCCCCCTACCTAAGATTTTAGCAGGACCAGAAGGCACCTGGAGACAAACCTCATGAGAAAAAGCCAAGAAGCCCTTAACACCACTTTCCCTTTCCAGATGCAACATTTTGTCATACGATGCTACAACACTACAGCATGACCTGATAAGAAAAGTCAAACTTGTCTTACAGTCCAGCACATTAGGATACACGTTCCATTTTACAAGGAAGCAGAGAATCCAGATGTTTAAGGACTTGCTCTGTGGACATGCAGCGATAACACCAGAAACAGAGGAGTACCCAGGGCTCTAACTCCAGTCTGATGCTGACGAGGATGCAAGCAAGAGGGAAAAGGCAAGGTACAAAGACTACAAGAAAAGCAAAGGTGAGCAGACAGCACAGAGCAAGAACCACAAGAAGCCTCAATAATTGGGTGTGGTGAAGAAAAAGTGGGTCACGCAACAGCCCAGGGCAGTTTGCTCTGGACGTCAGCAGGTCTGGGATCCCTGATGAAAAAGCCAGATGTGCTGCCCTTTCACATAGTGCCCCCCATCGCCCTCCCCACTCAGGAGGGATGAGACTGGCAGGCGTTTCCATAGCCTGTAAGGGTTGGACATGCTGCCTCCACCCCTCACACCTCCTCAAAGCATGCTCCCCTGACAACCCGCGATGTCTCGGCACGAAGTCAGCTCCACCTGACGCGAAGCCACGGGCCTGGTGATGTGAAGTAGCCCCAGGACTGTGATACCCAAATGAAAACCGCACGCCTGGCTCCGAGTCAATAGCCATATCCCCCCCCCCCACCCCCCGCAGACCACGCGTTTCACATACCCATGGTGAGAGGAGCATTACCCCACTTCACACCCGGGCCCTGCAGGCCCTCGATACCTTGGTGCTGGGGGATGGCGTTGTTCAGGAGGATCTCCATCTCATCGTCGTCGCTGCCCCCGGAGCACGGTGAGGGCGACCCGATGCCCGACGCCATGTCCTCCAGACTGGGGGAGGCCCGGGCTTACAGACCGCGTCGTCTTCTCGCCAGCCAAGCCGGTGCTTCGCCGAAAGGAACGAAGAAGAAGAAAGTTACAGCGGGTACCAACTCCGGCTTCCCAAGCAATAGTGCTACCAAGAGGCTCCTCGCGAGAAAGCTTCGCTAGCAACTTCCCCGCGCTGGGAGCCTGCGGTGTTACGGGGAAGCCTGGCAGCAGCCACCAGACGGGAGTCGCGACGAGGCACAACCGAGCCAGCACCTGCACGAACACCCCCCCCCCCGTCCCCCTGCAGCCCTGGGTCACGTCTGCCCCCCGGGGACCCCGCACAAAAGGCGGCGGTGCCTGGGCGCTGCCCGCAGCCCCGCTCCCTGCCCGCCGCTCCCGCGCCCCCGCCCGGAGCGGGGCTGCGCGGCGCAGGGCGGGGGTGGCGGAGGGGAGGGTGGGGGGGGGGGCACGGTGCGGGGCGGGGCCGGGGAAGTCCGGCTCGCAGGCAGCGAGGGGCCGCCTCTCCCCGGGGACGGCCGCCGGGGCGGAGGCCGAGCAGCGAGCGGCAGAGCCCGGCGGGGAGGCCGCCCCCCGCCCCGCAGCGTCCCCGCACACCGCACACGCAGCCGGGAGGGGGAAGGGGGGCGCGTCCTGCGGCCGCCCGTGAGGGGACAGCGCGGCCCCCCGGGGAAGGGGGGGAGCCGCGGAGGAGAAGGGGGAGCTGGGGGGGTCCCGGGAGGTGGGGGGAGGCTGCGCCCGCCCGCGTCCCCTCCCGGCTCCTCACCCGGCTGCAGACCCCCAGCTCCGCTCTGCCACCGCCGCCGCTGGTACTGCTGCTGCTGCTGAAGGGAAAATGGCTCCGACCCCGGCACCGCCTCTTAAAGGGGAAAAAACCCGGCCAGGCCCCGCCCCGCTCCCGCCTCCATCCCATAATATGCCCCGGGACCCCGGCAACAGGCTCCGCCCCCATCTCCCCGGCAACACCCCCCCCCCCAACCGAGACATCCCATAATATTCGTCCTCCCCTCAGAACTTCCCACTCACTGCCCGGCCCGGCATCCCATAATAACCCCCCCCTCCCGGTCTAGAAACATCCCATAATATGCCCCCCCCCACACACCCCCCCTCCTCAGCCGAGCAACATCCCATAATACTCCCCACCCTCTCACCCCTTCGCTCCGACATCCCATAATATACACCACACCACCACCAACAACCCCCCCCCCCCCCCGACGGGGACCCTGCGCCCCCCGCGGCGCGGCCCCTCGCCCGCCATCCCATAATAGTCTCGGTGTGTGTGTGTGTGTGTGTGGACAGCAAGCTGTAGTAACCCCCGGAACATCCCATAATAGTCATACCCCAGGCGCACATCCCATAATACTCACCGCCACCTCTCCCTCCCCCCCCCGTTCCCTTGTGCGGGCAGGCATCCCATAATAGTCACCGGGAGCCAGCGTCCAGCCAGCCAGCCCATAATACTCATGGCCGGCCGCCCTCCCTGCCAGCCCCGCGGGGCTCCGCCGTGCCCACAGCCCACCGGGCTCTCCGTGCCACCCCACAGGTCCTGCAGGCACTGGGAGCACTGGGAGCACTGGGACACATGAGCTGGGGGCACCTCTGGTGGCGTGGACCCCAGTGACCATCAGCCCTGCGGGTGCTGCGGTGACTTCTGCTGCTTCCCCGCCACGTACGTGGGCCTGTGACGCACGGCACGGCGCCGTCGCGAGCGCTGGTGCCTATAAGGCTGCCCCTGCCCCGGTGATGCCCCTCTGTACCTGCTGCCCTCCGCCAGGCACCATCACCTCGTGAGGGCCATAGGCAGAAGCACACCTCGCGTGGTGGCGTTGCTGCTATCAGCGCCTGTGCCACGCCACACCTGAAGTACCCCCGTGCACGTGGATATTCCACAAGGCCACCCCTCGGCCTCTGCCGCATGCCAAAGGTGTCTCTTATGGCTGCCCGCACGTGCGGCCCCCAGCTTGCCACCTCCCCGCAGCGAGCACCTGCGTGCTGAAACACCGCCAAGCTCCACCACTGTGTCCGCGTGCCCTTCAACAGCTTCTGCTCCGGGGCAGTCTGTAACGCTATCGCCGCACGCAGCCATGCCGCGGTGCGAGCCGCCCCTCCGAGCTCGCCCTTCCTGCGCCCCGAAACGCGACTGCGTTGTTCACCTTACACCTACCGAAATTCCACCGCTCCTCCAGCCATCCATGTTACACACGCGGGCACTGCCCCTGCCTCTATACCTTCGCTCGAACTATGACGACGCTATTATTTATCTCAGCTCCACAGAGGAAGAGAGGCAGGAATGAGCCGTGCTACTACACCACAGAAACTATCTATCCTTCACGTGGATAAACCCTAACAGAATATTCTGCCTTACAGAGGCGTGTGGGTGATAGCGCTACCACCGAGCTCATGCGGACCCCCGCAGGACTTTTCTTTCCCCTCTTTTGTGCGCTGACAGCCGTAATCCCCTCTAATGGGAGCAGTGCAGACAGCCATGCCAAATTCCTGTGCTAGGCAGGCCAGCCCAGACAGTTACTGCGGCACTCGCAGCGCGCCTCTTGCAGCAGTCCAGTCACCTGGCAGGAGGCACGATACCGGCAGGAACCCTGCAAGGTGGGTTACTGCGCTCTGCATGCACTCGGTAGTGCTTGTGCTGGTAGTGTTACGACCTCGAGTGCTGTTTGCTACCATTTGCCTAACATGTGTCCTACAGCCTTGGATGCTCCAAGTCCCAGGCTTCCCAATGAGCCACCACTTTGCTGAAGTCTCAAACACATTTTTGTCATCAACGCTGAGCTTCCCTGCCTCAGATCCAACTCATTTTTCTTTGTAACTTGGCGTTCCTCAGTCAGCAGAAACCTT
Organism: Netta rufina; assembly: GCF_964035555.1. Lineage (NCBI taxonomy): Eukaryota > Metazoa > Chordata > Aves > Anseriformes > Anatidae > Netta > Netta rufina. The sequence goes on from NC_140123.1 coordinate 124,683,297, forward strand.
ACTTTTCTCTCTAAAATCCCAGGCAGGATATAAGCAAACATGATGAAGATGTTTTCAGTGTTTGTGAGGGCCGAGATTAAATGAATTCAAAAAAAAAAAAAAAGAGAGAGACAAATGACAGTGAGATGTCTTTTGTGACAATACCACAAGATAGATTCTCAGCTGCCCTACCCCTCCACTTACCTGGTTTAACAGCAACTTTGGAGTCTGTAGCACTTGTTTGGATAACAATTACCACAGGGTCTCTACAATGTAACTTCCCATGCCTACTGATTCATGTCAATGCCCTGAAATACACTATGGTGCCCTTCTGTTGGGGAAAATGGCCGTCATATGCCCCCACCCTGGTTAAGGAAACCCAAATTACCCAAAAGGGTCCCCATGGACCTCTGCCCAGCTCTGTTTCTGAGGATGACTGGGTGAAAGGGGCTGCTTATCCCCATGGTAACATGGTGGTGGGGCTTCTACTTAAATTATTTCTGCAGCTCCATGCATGGCCCATATTCCTGGGGTACAGTCCTCACCCGTGAGGTGGACGCATCCAAGGTTTGTGTCTAGGATCCAGGAGACCTGCCCCATCTATCTTTCCCTACACTGCAAGCAGCCTGCAGATAAACCCTGTCGCATTTAGCCACGGACCGCCTGCCCCCAGCCTTTCATCGGGCTCATGGTCCTTTTCAGGTTTCGCTTTCAGCAGAGACGTGTTTCTTCAAGGCAACAACAAGAGCCAAGCATGCTGTTGTTTCCCCGTGGCCCTTGCTCGGTGTTTTCACTCACGCGTGAGTGGAGGCCAGAAACCACCCCCTGAGCATTTCAGTGCTGCCACGTGTGGGAGGCACGCAGGGGGGGCAGGGACACCGGGGCCCTTTGGGAAGAGGAGAGGCTTCCCAGGCTGGCGTTAAGCTCTTGTATGTAGGACAGAGATAACACGCTGTAACCGTGGCTCGCTAGCGGTACGACAGCGTGATCTTAGCGGTCAGTTTGCTGTCTCTCAGGTTGCTTTCTGTTAGCTCCTTTTGTGTCCGGTAACAAATCGGAGGTGTTAATGGTTTCACATGCTGAGTACTGTGATGCTGCCTCTCAGTTACTTCATTAGGGCCCTGGGAGACAGACCTGCTTCTGTTTTAGTCTTCTTCCTCTTAGCTGTTCCTCTGACTGAGGGTTGCTCTAGCCTCTAACTCCGCTTTCTTTGTCAGGTTAAATACCACTAGTAACATTAAACTTATCCATCAGCATCTGTGTAAAACTAGCTTCATCTGATGTATTCATAAATGTGACTGTTCCCCTACGGCTGCAGATACGTTTTGCCTCTTTCTTTAACCTTGTTTTGCCCATTTGTAGTTAATGTGGATTCATTCATCTCTCGAGTTTTCTGTTCAGCAACCCTGTAGGCTCTCCCTGTCACATTGATGCTTGCCATAACTCTGAGTTGAAGCCTTGCACTTTCTGCCAAGTAACCTTGAAGATCTCTGGATTTCTGAGAAGCCTTGCCTTTGTTTTTCTTTGGTAACACAGAGAATTTTGCCACAGACCATCTTGAGAGGGGAGGGGCATCAGACTCCCAGGTTTCAACTTTTACTTTGAAATCAGTAAGAAACTGGTCCAAATTTTCATTCACTGCTATTGTTCCAGAGTCTGTCTCTTCAGTCCCTCATTTCACAGTATTCTACGGATTTGTGAGAATCCTGTGTCCCCAACACTGGCTGTAAGAGTCATCCTGAGTTCTTCAAGTTTTCTCCAACATTACAGACCTCATTCCTCTGCCTAAGACACTCTTCTCCACTTCCAGATTTCTGCAAAGTCCCCATGGCAAGCCAAGGCAATTTAAATGATCCGTTTTCATTGCTGCCCCCTTCAGTGTGCCCCCCTCCCCTCTGTTCTGTTTGTTTGATTTTTTGTTTGTTTAATAAAGAAGTATTAACTTCTTTGGCACAATAGACATATCTTTGCTTTCGTGTCAGAAGTGGAAGCAAACGACACAAGGAACGGTCTCCTCTTCTTACGGAGAAGAGACGACTGCCTCTCCTGTCATGCCCAAGTAGCTGCTCCTGCAGCAAACAAATGCCTCAGGAACAGGAGTCAGAGACAGACTTGCACAGAGAGAATTTACTAGCATGCAACCTGAATAAGATCAAGATCGACTGAACAGACCACTTGTGTTTCTTTTTTTTTTTTTTGACAGCAACGTGCTTGTCAATGGAGGATCCCGTCCCTGTCACTGTTAACAACCACCTAGCCGGGGACTGCTCGCACAGCAGCATGACTCTGCACCCACTCCGTTAGGAGAGCCGCCGCTCAGACATTGTTCTGCACTCCTCCTGAGCCTCGCCTCCTGGCCTGCCAGGAGAAGGAGGGGGCAGGGTGGATGGCACAGCCCTGCAGCCAGAGCTGCACCACGTCAGCCAGGCTGCGCGTGCTGCATGGAGCAGTGCTCAGTGGCAGAGCACTGAGGTGGGGGTAGAGAGAGAGAGGAGAGACAGGAGATTGCTCTGCACCCTGTGAATCTGAAGAGTTGATCTCTATCTTTGTATGCCTTGCTAGTCTGCTCACTCTAAAAAACATCACAGATGCGCTTGGTAGTGACACCTTTAGCTAAGGTTACTTGATATTTTCCATCACAACTCTTTTCAGTTACTCAGAACTTTGCTGAACACCAGGCATTCAGATTTGAATTTTCCATGGTTATCTTCACCTTTTTATTTTCTGAAGCTGGAAGCACTTAGTAAGATGGAAGAAATAAATGTTGTTTTGCAATTGTAAAAAAAATTGACAACTGGTGGCAACACCACCAGTTTTTTTAACATAGAATTTTATATACAATGAATAATGAAAGCTGGAAGTGAGACCGAAAGTTCAGATTGTTTATTAATTAGCATTTTTATGTTTCTTAAAATGCCTTAAATAGATGCCCTGTTACCCTCTTCCCGAGGCAAACAGTTGGATTCAGTCAGAGAAGAGGCAAGTGTGGTCTCAAAGGGACTGCAATACTGCCCTACTGCTTGAGCTGCCTGGATTACAATTCTATGATACCTGTTTTTGTGTCCTGTACAAATGTTTGTGTGCCCTGGCGAAAAAATCAGTGGCACTGAAACACATCTCTAAGCCCAGTTAGCAGAAATATTAAAAACAGCAACAACAACAGGCTGGAGCAGACTCCTCCTTCCTCTCCTACCTCCAGCTGGATCTGGGAGAGGTCTCTCCATCGCTGCACCCAGCAACATCTGTGCTACAAGGAACAGCGTAGATGAGTTTGCATATCTAGAGGTTGCACATCCCATTGGAATTGGGTATGAACCCCACTGCCACTGAACGGAGCTGGTGGACTTGGGTGTGTTTGAGAAAAGTACGTGTATAACTGCATAACTCAGATCCAAATTGGGGAGGGAAGGCGGGGGGGCAGGCAGGAGGAATTACATTTTCCCTTTAATTTTAATAAGTACATTTGCCCCCAAGATGCGGCTGCTCTGGGTGACATCTGCTAAGACACCTTCAGCTCGGAGATGGCCAGGGGTTTGCAAAGCTGGTAGAGTGGAGAGGAAAACCTCTGGGAGAGGTTTTCTCCTCTCACAACTGGCAATAACCAGCCAGGTAGCTTCGAGGGCTGCACCCTCCGTACAGAAAGCAAGAATCACATACCAGGTCCTGCTCTAAGACAAACTGCTCAGGGACGGGTCTCGCCTTGCAGCACGCACATGCACACGTCTTGCTTTTGAAGTTGCCACCTTTGCGACACTCGGACTTACGTTGCAAGTTTTTTACTCGAAAAAAAAAAAAAAAAGGAGGTATTGGGGATCAATGCCTTTATTATTTTGCACGAACGGTCTGGGGTCCTGGCTGGAAGGGCTGGCTATTTTTTTTCTTTCCTTCGTGAGCAGCGGCTCTGACTTGGTGTCCGCGACCCCTGTGGGGTTTTTTTGTCCCGATCCCGTCCCCGCACCCAGGCTGTGCCCCCCACCCCCCGGCCAGGTCCCCCCCCCCCTTGCAGCCCTCCTGGGCAGCCCCACCCTGCGGCGCCGGGCACATCCATCCCATAATAGTCCACAAAGGCGAGTCCATCCCATAATAGCCACCCACGGGAAATGCTCCATGGCAACCGCCCCCCCCCCACCCCCGCACCGTGGAGCAGCCATCCCATAATAACCCTCCCGCCGGCTTTATTGGCTCCGACTTGGTGGGAGGCTGGGGAGGGGGAGCCGGGGCGAGGGGCCCTGTGCGGGACGGGACAGGGACGGGGACATCGGGAGGGAGCCGGGATAAAGGGGGGGGGGTGTCCTGGTGGGCACCCCACGAACCGCAGCTCTGGCTGCAGCCCCCCCGCCCTGGGCTGCACCGACATCCCGTAATAGCATCCCACCCCCCCCTCCTCCTCCTCCTCCTCTTTCCCCCTCCATCCCATAATATTTCCCAGGGAGGCAGTAGGTACGGCGGCATCCCATAATAGCCGCCTGGTCACACGCGCTGGGAATTGTGCCATCCCATAATACTCCGCTCGCTCTGGCTGCAGAGGGCCCTGCCATCCCATAATAAGCCTCCTGCTTCCCCCTCCCTCCCCGCCGCCGCCTCATGGGGCACCCCCATCCCATAATACTTCCCCCCCCCCCCCCCCATCCACCCACCCAGCCGCAGAAGGGCTGCCCATCCCATAATACTCCCTTGCCACCCACCTGCCCCCCTCCGGTGGCGGAAGGCCTCGCCATCCCATAATAGTCGCGGGCTCTCCCTTTCCCTCCCCCCCCCCCCCTTCGCCGCCCGCCCGCCGCACAAGGCCCTCGCCATCCCATAATACCCACCGCCTGCCCTCTCCCTCCCCTTCTCTCTCTTCCCTCTTCCCCATCGCCAACTCAGGGCCCCGCCATCCCATAATAGCAGCAGCCCGACCCCGCTGCCTCGTCCCCAGCCCCATCACGGCACCCTCCCTACAAAGCCACCCGCTCCGTGGCCCCACCGCCCCGCCGGGCACCGCGTCGCCCGCTACCACCGCCCGGCAGACGCCACGCGGTGCCGTGGTGGACGCACCCGGTGCCGTGGTGGACGCACCCGGTCTGGACGGGCCCTACGCTACTGCGTGCGGCCTTAGCGGCTGCGGAGCCCCAACGTGGCTCACGGGGCGCCCCGCGGCCCGTGGGAGGCCTAGCGTCGTGGTGGGCTTTGCGGGCAGCGCTGCCGTGTGCGCCTGCTGTGGCAGATAGCTTTCAGCTCGCCCTCTGTACGCCGCTCCTCGGTGCGGTTATGACCGTCTCTGGGTTTTGCTCACCTCTGCTTCCGCGCCTCTCTTGTGCCTAATGTTCGCTATCGGCTCCTCGCCGTAGCGTCGTTGAGGGCTTGGTGGCCGTGGCGGCTGCGTTGGCTGCCCCCGCCGTGTGAGCACAGCTCAGCGCCCGCAAAATACGTTTATGTCTTGGCAAAGCAAAAGTCTCCGAACATCTAGAGGGGCGGAATAGTAAAATGTAAAAGGTTTGCGTTCAGGGAAACACCAAAAAAATGCCATTTCCCACACCCGGAATGGAGACTCCAAAATAACAGCAGATTACAAACTATCTATCAGGCTCGGAAACAGTAACAGGCGGTGGCAGCGCAGCCAGATGTTTCCTTTGTGGTGAGGACCACAAACACAGCCAAGGTGCCTGCGTTCGTCCCATTAGGTCCTCGCGCAACAAGCACAGGGATTAAGCTCTGGAGCAGCAGCAGCGAGTTCTGAAACCAGAGCAAGGAATCGCAGGAAAGATCCTGCTTTCCCTGCCAAAACCCCACCGCCGCTGCTCCAGGTGAAGCCGGACAGCCAGGAGCGCGCGGACGGCCCTCCGCCTGCCAGCGGCACACGGCAGCACAAGGCATCGAGGTGTGGTCCCTTTGTCTGGTGGCTTTCTGGCGGCGGCCGCGGGAGCCCCCCGGCAAACTCGGTGCTTTACAGAGTCCCCCTGTGGCAGATCGCTTAGCGCAGAAAGCATCTGCAGGGGAGGGAGCGCGGCGTGGCGCAGGGTGCAGCCTGCAAAGCACCGTGCGTTTTCCTCTGGCTGTCACGCGTCGGGCCTGCCTGTTTTACTTCCACGTGATCTTTTGGCACCGGCTAGAAACAAACGGATGAGCAAACACAGCGCTCCGTAGCCTGGAGAAGGAGCTCTGGACTCGGAGCCTGGAAGCACCGAGTCCCTTCGACAACGCCTTCTGCTCACTGCATTTCGTGTTTCTGTGCGCTTTGGTACCCGGTAATAGGTCTCCCCTCGTCAGGAGGACAGCTGTCCTTCACCTCTCTTGTGTAAAAGCTTAGGGGACAAAGGGGTTGGTGCCAGGCTGAGCGAACAAGCCAATGCAGAGCTTCGGTTCGCAAGGTGTGACCTGTACCACCTGCACACGGCGCATTTAGATCAACATCACATCTCTTCGGCGAAATCCTGTGCGCACCTAACGCAGGGGAGGAACCTGCACTGTTTCAAGCCTGGCTTTAATTGCGTGGATTTGTGGTTTGGGCACACACTCACTCAGTAAAAACCTGCTGCTCGTTAGGTGCTCCTGCACCCTGGCCATCCATTTATGACCTGCTGCAGCAGCAGCTGCTCCTCTCGCAGCTCTGGCGGGCAGAGCAAGCGGCAGGCATGCGTGTAATACTCTGCTCCTGCTCCAGTGCAAAGTCCAGCGTGTCACAGCACACGAGCTGCAGGAGGAGGCCTGAGCTAAGCCGGGTGGTCCGACCTCAGTGCCCATTCTGGGACCCCACAGGGCCACCCCCTGCCTGCGTGCCCTGCCAGTAGTTGTTCCCTCCTCCCCTCTGCATGCCTTCCTTCCTCTCCTCTCCTCCTCTTCAGTGCCCATAGCAGCTCTCGGGGAGCCAGGCTGCTCCCCTGGGGAGCAGGAGCAATGTTTCTTTAGGGGCAACAGCTACAGCTCGGCACCGTAAGCAGGCCCAGGAGGGGCACTGGTGTACCAGGCAGCCAGCCGTGCCAGTCTGCGGGCTGTCACTGTGATTATACTTCGCGAGCAGGCGTCTCGTCCTTTAGTGCAAGAACTTGCCACGTTTAATTGCACCGATTCAAAATGTTGTATTTCTGATGAGGCTTACACACAACCACATTTAGCCTACTGCTTTTAAAAATCCACACTTTTAGACGGCTTTTAAATTGATTGATTTATGCCTACGACATTGGTAAAATGGACAAACCATTTTATGAAAAAACTCCAGTTTTCAGCTTTGCCCCCTTCTCTTTTCAAGGAAATATTTCAGCCTTTGCATTTGAAGCAGCTGTTTCTAGCCATCAAGCCTCATTTCTCCATCCCCATCTGCCTCACAGTTCAGACAAAGCTTCTGAGAAGGCATGATCTATGGCAAAGCAAGTGCTGTGTTCCTTCCATGTCAGTCCATAGAGGAGATAAACATTTTTCTTCTGCCAGTTATTCTTAAGCTGCTATGGACAGAACTGTGACAGATCCCAAAGTGCTAAGTTCAAGCTGCAGGCAGACCAAGAAGAAACTTAAAAGCAGAGCTGGAGTTAGACTGTCTGGACAGTCCTGTTGTAAAGTGTTCAGTTGCTCATAACTTTTATGATTGGAACTGAAATTTTCCACTCTGGCTGTCTGCCAGAATCTGACCTTTATTTATTTTTTTTTTTTAATATGGCTTCAGCCTGAACATTTAATCTACTCAAAAAGAAAAGAAAGGGAAAAAAAAAAAAAAAAAAAAAAAAGCAGAGAGAAGCATTTTGTCTAGGACTATGAGGGAAAGCCACACATTTTCTGCAAGCACTGCTTTGCCCAAGCTGCCAGGGCAAGCACACATGCTCTGCTGGCTGGTCTGGGCCCAGGTGGGGTGGAGTTGGAGCAAGGGAGTGCAAGGAGGACAGCAAGTCTGGGGACAGGTGATGCTAGAGCTGGTGTGTGGGTTAAGATAGAAGCAGTTACTAGAAAAAGAAGGGGTGGAAAAGGGAGAAAAGAGCCTTGACTGGCTGAATAACATGTCTAGACTGAAAGTCAGAGTATGTGGGATCAATAAAAAAAGACTGTACATGTACTGAAGCAGAGCTTAGAGAGAGGGAAGACTAGGACAAGAAAACTAGTCTTGGGATCTGCAGAGGAGGCAGGAATAGGGAGAGAGTGAAACAAGGAGAAAATGGGAGCTAAAAGTGTTGGGAAGGGAGTAACAGCACTGGACACAGAGATAGGAAAGAACAAGCTGTGACAGGCGCATGAAGGAGGCAGAGGGCAGGAGGAGCACTCAGATTAACTGGGCAAAGAGTTTTGAGATGGAAGGGCGGGCAAGTAGCTGGACAAGCAATTTCCAGTATCTGTTCTGTTCTGGGGACACAGGCAAACCCCCAGGTTCCTTCAACTCATCACTCTGGAATTCCCATGATTTGGGAGTGCTCAGGCTGGCAGCACTGCTACCACGAAGTGTAGCCAAAGGAGAGAAGGAAAAAGAAGAAAGGGTAAGACGGAGGGGATTCTACAAGAAATTCCGAGCTGCTTTTCTTCACATGAAAGAAAACAAATGAGATAGTCCTGAAAAAAGATCTGCTTCCTTCACGTGCTGATAAATGACATCCTGAGACCACTTTATGAGCAAGAGAGCATCCCTTCTGGTGCCCACATTCTCATCTACTCTCTCCCTGTACTCCTCAGTAATGTCACTGAGGCTGAACAAAATGAATCAAGACTCATCTATTTTAATGTATTCAGTTAAAAAATCCTACAGCCCTCTTATTTTTTTGCAGGGGTGGGGTGGGTGACAGAGGGGAGAGGGTGGTGCCTGCCAGGCTGGAAATTGTCAGCCTGGGAACCTGGCCTGGGAACCGTGAGCATCTTTGGAAAGCACAGCTGGCATCCTTGAAGTGCAACTGTCTACCAAGAAACCAAAATATCCTGAGAAACCCTTGATAAAAGGAGAAAAAAAAAAAAAAAAAAAAAAAAAAAAAAAAGTTTTCTTCCTACAACAACAAACATCATTTGGAAAAGTGGAAAAATAGTCTCAAAAGGTGGAAAACAGCCTGAGAAAATAGGAACAGGCAACATCTTTTGGTGGCTCTATCTGCAAAAACAGAAAAACAGCCTGGGAAAGTAAAGCTTGGTCTGAGAAAATGACAAACAGCATCATCTATTGGCTATTCCAGGTAAGAAACAGAAGTTAGCAACATCTACTAGCTGCTCCAGGTGGTGGTGTCCTGTTCCCTCTTATGTCTCTAATATAAAAAAATCACTCGGTTTCCACCCAAAATGGAGCTTCCCTCAGAGATCTCTCCCTGCATGAACTTCCCTGCTCACAGACTCCTGTTGTACAGACCAGACCCTGGCTGGGGACTGCACCCTCACCTGGCTGTCTGCAGAGTCTGTGCCTGGATCAACTTTGAAGCCAGACTTCATCCACTGGTGATTAGTTTCACTCCTGGGAGAGGTTTGGTGAGAGCTGCACTGGTAATTCTTTGAGTACTATATATATATATATATAGGCACACATGTAACTTATTAATCATAAGTATAATTGCTTTACTGGTGGTAGTTTGTTGTAACTTCTAATATCTACTTGCTTTACTAAAAGTAATTTGCAGTAATAAAGACATTTAACAAACAAAAATCCCTGTGTCATTGTGTGTTACAGATTCCTACAAGCTCATCCTTACACACCTGCAAGCTGGGTAATTCCTCTAGGCCATGATACCAGTTCCCCTTACAATCACCACACCAGCCCTCCATGCTCACTTACTGCCCAGGCTGTAAGGGGTTTCTCCAGATCTGCTGGTGAGGCAGGATGTCAGAGCTGGATGGGATCTATCCAAAATGTGTGTAAGGCTCTGATATCTTCTCCTTTATCCACCTTATTGAAACACTGTGAGGCTGTGGAGGATAAAGTGGGAAAGACTGAGACTGACTGACTGACAGAGCACTACAAGGTGTGCCATTCCCAGGCATGCTTCTCTCTCTCTACAACAACATCTGGCATGTTTGCTGACAGATGCAGTCACCCAGACTTGAAGGAGAAACAAGGATAGCAATAGGAAAACCCTGGAGGTTGTACATAGGAACAACATTGGATGTTAAAATTGGTCTTCAAGTCTTTCTGGTACCATCTTGCTTAAAACAATCCTTCCTTCACCAGCCAAATAAACTCCAGCAGCCAGCCAAAACCAGGACACAGCAATTTACCAACAAAATTTCCCGTTTGCCCTGCAGCAGTTGCATGTAGAGCCGAGTGAAATCTCACTTTCTGTGGTCTTTCACATTTTATGGAATCGCAGGCTCTTTTTATTTTATTTATCTATTTGTTTATTTATTTTTAACAGAGAAGCCATAGGAGCTACATTGTTTGGATAATGCTGTCAGACATATGGTTTGAGTTTTGGCTGGTCCTGTGTGGAGGCAGGGGTTGAACTTGATGATTCTTGTGGGTCCCTTCCCATGAGAGCTCTGTAACTCTGTGATTGTAACAGAGTTACAGAAAGTAATGCTGCCTCTCCTTGATCAGCTCACTCTTCAGAATTGTAGGCTGGAAACCCCCTCCTGTGCTGCATGAGGAAGGAACTTGAGATGGATTTGGTGCAGGATGAGGAGAAGCAACTAGCACTTGTGAGCTATACAGGTTTGGGAAGCTGTAAGCTCCAAGATTCAGACATGAGCAGGTTCAGACATAAGCAAAGCCCCATCTCAGATTCCAAAAGCATCCATTGCTGTGGCATGAATCCAAAGAGACAAAACGAAATGTCTTTCTGGACATTTTCCCTAGCATCAAAGCACAGAGGCAGTGCTATGAAGACACTGTGTTCTAGGTAGGGTCACTCTTCTGGTACCATCTCAAAATGTTCCTCTGGGAAGGAGCACAAACATCTCCAGCAGCTTGCAGAGCTTTTGCCTGTTCCTTTCTGGCTTTGTTGCAGTGAGTGCCCTGAGAATCTGCAGCATTAAAGCAGGACAACTACCCTCCACGACACTCAGCTGCTAGCAGAAACTCTGCAAGGAAAAGAGCTGACAGACTCTGAAATCCCCACCCACCACCCTGCTTAGCCCTGCAGGCAGGGAAAGCAGTACAAAGCTCAGCTGGATCCAACCATCAGCTCTGAGGAGGTTATTTCTCAAGACCACTAAAACCATCTCCATGCTAAATCCGAGCCAGAAGGAGACATTTTTGATTTTAAATTGGTGAAGGCTACCTCCTATAGAGGACTGCAGAAGTCAACCCAAGGACAGGAAGAGAAGTGGTGAAAAAAGGCAGGCACAATCAGCTTCATCCCATGTTTTGGTGTCCCTGGGAAGCTACTCTCCTCGTTGTATTATGTTTTTGGCATAAATTGCCTCACGTTTTTGGAAAATAATTGATTTTCTTAGTGCTTTCAGACTGCATGTTTAGAAAATGACATAAGGAAGAACAGTATGGAGGGAACTGAGTAGCATAGGGTTGGGTTTGAAGAAAACAAAGCAGATGATTTTATGTCTGACAGGGCCCTTCCAAGCTTTAAAAATAACTCAAATTGTGAGTCTGGACATCTTCCTTTGAAGCATCTATGTCAGCCTCCCTGTGGCAGTGATCTACTTATCAGATTGACAATATATTGTTACTGGCAGTTACTCTGAAACAGCTGAAGTTAATAAATACCATTTCTAAATTAAGTATCCAGAGTATTTTCCTATTGCTTCTCATCTGTCTAATTCTTCCTTGTCCAGTAAGTCACGGCAACCTGCCCAATAGCTCGCTGCTCCCTCTTTAGAAGGTACAAAGTGCAGAATGACATAGAGCAACCTATCTTGCCTTTTTGTCTCTCTTATGCTTCTACTTTCAAAATTTTATTTTCACATTACTGCTGAACTATCATTTTCACTTTGATTATAACTGTAGGTGCTTTTGCTAAATAAACCTCACCTGAACAGCTGCCAGATCACACCTGTATTTTTCTGTCACTGCGTTTCTTCCCTCACCATCTCCCTTCTCTGGAGGCAGGTCCTTTTGGACCTTCAGTCGTGCATAGTGGTTGTGCAGGTTACACTCCAGATGCACAGATACGGCAATCGGATCACAAAGTCAACATCTGATTGCCAGTCCAGCAAATTGACGCCTCACTACCCATTGCAAAACCCTTCAAGATCAAACCAGCTTGTGGCATCACCGATCCTTTCTGAGCTTACAAACCCAATAATTTCTACAAGGGTCAATGACACAGCCCTACTATGGCTGCATGAGATTTCCCTCGCATGTCTCCCAAATTCAGTACTCTCATAAGGTTTCCCATGTGCATGCTGCCACCCAGACTCCCCCACATCTCAGCAGTGACCACTACCCCAACACACAGCAGTATGTTTCCCCAACATCTTTTTTTTTAACCTCTCTGTCCCCTCTGAATAGGCTGTAACCAGAGACTTGAGCACTGCAATCATGCAAATTGTCCCACCGTTATTATTATTATTATTATTTTGTAATGCTAATTATATCAAATGGATGCTCATCAATAAGAATGTCTAATTTCCCTTGCTCATTATCCAGATTTCACACACTGACAGAGAAGCGTTTCAAGAATCCACCTCCCCACAACACGGTGTTTGTGACCCCCTTGCCACCACCTCAGCAACCCCTGCCTCTGCCCGGAGCCCCCAGGTGACACCAGGCACCTGGACATACGCCAGGCTGTTCCTGGAAACCTCTGCTCTTTTGACCCTTCTTGTAACAGCCCTCAGCTTGAGACTTTGGAGTTTGAATTGCAGAATTGCTTATGTTGTGTATTTGTGAATGAAATCAGTAGGAGCTGCATGGAAAATGTATACATGCTATGTAGCACTCCAAAAAGTGACATCTGAGGTAATTCAGAACATACGTATTAGCTACAACATTTCCTGCCCATAAATTAGTAGTAATGCCATACTGGCTCACGGGCCTCTTGTGGAGGAAGTTAATTCAAATTTATGAAGGCACTGGATGCAGAAAGGACAAATCCTACAGAAAAGTATGGGAATGAGAAGATCGGTAGCCCTATTTGCAGAGTGGCATTTGGATATGTGCATTAAAGAGCTCATAGTTTTGCATATGAGAGAAAAAAAAATAAATAGCAAATAGCTACTTTTTTTCTTCTTCTTTCTGTGAGCAGTGTTCTTCCTACGCGGGGAACAAAGAAGGGACTTCGTGGAGAAAACAATCTGTCATTGTGTAACCAAGGACAACCGCGACACCTATGCACAAGGAGCCCACAAGGAGGAAACTAATTCTGGCAGTTCTGAACCGAGAGTGCAGGGCTTTGAAACCTTCCCAGCGAGGGTTTTCCTTTCCTGCAGCACTCCCTAAGTGTGCGAATCCAGCGTTTGCCGGTCTGCGGTTAGATAAAGTCCCCACGAAGGAGACGGGCCTGTGTGATGGGCAACATTACTCTGAAAGGCTTTTGGTGGTGCTCGTTTTGTTTTCCTCATCTCACACCGGGGTTTTGCTATGATGACAACAGAATTAACTCCTCTTCTCGCTCTGCTCCCCTTCCATCCCCGCCAAAGAGGCGCTCACACCTTCCCTTACTTCCTTTTACAGCCTCTTCTCCTTATTATCAGTTTTATTATTATTTTTTTAATTGTTTTTTTTTTTTTTCCCCGAGGGCTGAGCGGGAGACCCCCATCAAATAACGCCGCGCCCTGCTGCGCGCTGAGCCCGGGCACTACCGCAGCCCCTGCAGGGCCCCGGGGGGGTTTTTGGGGAACCCCATCCCCGGGTCGAGCCCCTCCAGGGGTCGCGGGGAGGCTCCGGGGAGCCGCCGGGGGTCCCGCGGGACGGCCCCGGCAGCGCCGTCGCCAGGAGACCGCCGGGGGCCGCTGTTGGCCGCGGAGAGCTCGGGCTGGGAGCCGGGAAGGCGGCGGTGGGGCCGGGGGGCTGCGGGGGGCTGCGGGCAAAGCAGGGGCCGGGCCCCCGCAGGTGTGTGTCTGAAGCTGGGACAGGCTGTTCCCAGTGTCACCCGGCTCTCAGGCTTTGGTCCTGTCATCTGCGTCCATTCCTGATGCAGTGACAGGTTGCTTTGTAGCTCAGTGATGCCTTTACCTTTTTTTTTTCTTTCTTTTTTTTTTTTTCTTTTTTTTTTAAACCTCTCAGAAGAGGTCTTTTCATCACCACTTTGTGGTGGAAGGTTTGATCCTTCCCCTCCGCCCCTGCCCCCCGGAGGAAAGCGCTTTCTTGTTCCCTCGCATTTCAGGGACTGAAGTGGAGAATGACTGCCTGCTCTTCAGAGGCAAGCATTTGCAGAGCAGGGAGGTGTTACGGCTCACACAGAAGGCTAGCTCACCATTCCCTTGCCACTGTCACTACCTGAGTTAAATAGGTTAAAGCACGGATAACCATCTTGGGCTTTAGCACATCCATTCCGATTACCCTCTGATAAAACTAGCAGCATAGCACGTTTTTTCCGTGATAATTGTGCTATTTTTTCTCATCTTATCCGGAAGTCCTTAGAGACCACTATCCCATTGGGCAAGATGCTGGGCAAGGCAAACAAATGCTCAAAAATTCACGCTCAAAAATTCACACTCAAAGATCTCTTGCACTGTAAGAGAAGAGGCAGCGGATGACAGGGAAAAGTGGGAAAACACAAGGAAGCCCTGAGATGGTTTCGGTCAGCAGGATGTACAGTGCTATCAGCACAGCAGTGGCCAGGCCTCTGCTGAAATTCTGTCAGCACTGCAGAATACACAAATTTTAAAGAAAGGCTTCAAAAGAAATTAATGAAACATGAGGCTTAGGCTAACTAGTGATTCTCAGCTGCAGAGACAAGGGCTACAGCTGCAGCTGGAAGTCAGTCAGGATGTCAGCAGAGTATGATCCAAGCAAGAAAATCTCTAAGAGTGGGTGATACTAAAGAAGCACCAGACACCACCGAATGTCGCTATACTGTGAAGCCTTTAACCAGGATTTGGCAGGGTTTGGTGCTGGGGTGAGGGTTTCTCTCTTTAACACTTCTCTGTGCAACACTGAAAAATGCTTGGGATACCAAATCAGCATCTAAAACACAGGAGCAGAGAATGATAAAATTATTTAGGTTGGAAGGACCTCTGGAGGACAATTGTTTCAACTCCCAGAGACTGGAGTGCTGGGGGAAAGTACCCAAGCCCAATGCAGGGACGGCTTAACTTGCCAAGGACATTTGTAATATGGCATATGTATTTTGTTGGAGGAATACTCCAAGTGGTGGGAGGCACACACAGCTAGTATGTGGTGGAAAGAATACAAGCAGTAATAAAAACAATTTTAAGATTAAGTCTGGCTTGTTCTCGGGCTTTTTTTTTTTTTTTTTTCCATTTTCCAAGTGGACTTGCAGAACCCAGATTGTCTTTGGATTTCTAGAAAGCATAAAATATATTTAGCATCATTATTAATAGTAATAACAACATGTTTCTAAATTGTCCAAGCAAGGAGCCATTTCCAAAAGTGGATGTCTGTTCTGGAAATCAAGAGACTTGAAATCCTCATGTACTTAAGACTTTTGCAGATAACCTGGCTGATCCACACAGAATAAGCATTCTGTGCTCATTTGCCATCTCTCTGACCTTTCACTTGTTTAGTCTTACTTGATAAGAAGACATTTGTTTTATGTGCACATCTGCAAATGACACAAAGTGCAGGAGAGTAATGAATGGCAGCTTTTTTTCACCTGACATACTTAGCAAGAATACTTATTAAAGAATTATTGCAATAGGACATAGAGGGTCACTTGCATAGGCTGAAAAGTCTCTGGTGAACTTACTTTCCCATTTTTCTTTCTTGAATACTTTTGTTCTGTGGGTTTTGTTTGTTTCTGTTGTTTTAAACACATGCTTTATAGTTGTTCTGTTTCGTGGCAATCAGTATTGTGCCAAAAGCTTTTTCAAAATGGGTGAAATGGGCACCATCATACCCTGGGTCTTTTAGATTTGTTTGTTTTATATGTACTCATTAAGTTATAAAGCAATATAGGGCTAGTGACTCATTTCCCTTGAAGACAGTACATGCATGTTCTCTTGCTTATCACCCCATGATGGAATAAAAACTTCAGGCAAACAAAGGCAAAAATGCAGGGGAAAAAAAAAAAAAAAAGAAACAAAAAAAAAGAAACAAAACTAGTTAACACGCACTCTCTCTGGCAGAGAATAATAACCCAAATCCCCTCCAGAATCCAAAGTGATTAAACTTGACTAGAATTCTCAAAAATGAAACAAAACTCATGCAAGCTAGAAATGGTTTAAAACCCAGAGGACAAAAGCCAGCAACCTACACTGGGCACACCATTGACTATATATAACAATAATGGAAAGCCTTTAAAAACCCAAATTCAGAAACTTTCCCACTGCATGTAGTGTGGCCAGCAACACTCTTCATTGCTAAGTTATTTGATGAGTTCCATTAAGAGATCAGCTTTTCAGTTATTTATAATTTTGTCAAAATATTTGAGCTAAAATTTCCTCTGCTGGAGGTGGTATATTTATAAAATGTTCCAGGTAAAAATAGTTTCGCTATTTTTAAGAATAAAACTACAAGAAAAGATGATGTTTTCTCATGTTCTTTTTGAGAAGCTCTGTGTTTTGGGAGCATGCTTTACCTCTGGCAGGGGAGCAGCTTCTTTCAGAGGAGCGGTGTTTGCCTGACAGATTCATTCATATTTGGCAAACTTGCAGGCCCTTGAACGATCCCTGTTCACCCCAGCTCTGGGGAGTTTGGTGCCTCTGTGAGGATGACAGCTGCAGAAGTATGCCCTGGAGGTACCT
Source organism: Netta rufina (assembly GCF_964035555.1). Lineage (NCBI taxonomy): Eukaryota > Metazoa > Chordata > Aves > Anseriformes > Anatidae > Netta > Netta rufina. The sequence continues at coordinate 124,699,971 of NC_140123.1, forward strand.
GTGCTAGGATGGTGTACGTGCATCCATCCCAGAGGTCTCCTGTGTTACCAGGAATGTGCGCTGGTGTCCAGGGAGCACCACCCTTGGTGCTTTCCCTGATATTTACCAAATCCAGGGTGCTATTAGCAAGAGAGCAAAGTCAGAGACACCTTCCCTCTGCTGATTTTGGGGAGGGCTCCTGAAAAGCTCTGCTGGGAGCCTCAGCCAGGGAAACTGGAGCTCCTGTCCTGAGGTGCTTTTAAACTCGTGCTCTTGCCCAGGGCTCCTGCCTGAGCTGTAATTGCAGCCTTGCTTGTGCCTGGCCACGTACTGTGCTGATCCAGACCCATCGATAGGCTCCCAGGCTTGACCCAAGACCTGCTTTATCACTGTGCACTTTTCTGGCAGTCACCAGCCTGTGTCTGGCCCTGGTGACTGCCTCCAGACCCGGTCCCGAAGCTGACTCACCGCCTCGACTTCCTGGTGTGACCTTGGACTTGCCTCGTCACCGCGGGCAATCTGACAACCTGGCTTCTCAGCTGAGCTCAGCTGCTCTCATCGTACACGCCCTGCACACCTCGCCTGGGTGCTGTGCCACGGGGCCTTTGCCAGTGAGGGCTGGTCCTCTGCCTGAGAGCACACCGGGCTCTCAGCTGCCTTCCTCTGGGAGCAGCCAGCCCTTGATGTTCCCTGCCACCTGCTGAGGGCAGGGAGTTGGGGTAGGGGCCTCCAGAGCTCCCTTCCCACCCAAATCTTTCTGTGAATCTTCAGCAGTGATCTAGCCAAGCTAAAAGGAAAGAAAAAGTCAGCTTTTCCAGGCAGGGTAGGAAATGTAGCAGCAAAGGCATTGTGTTGATGCTTGGGTGCATGGCGATCTGGGGAGGGGAGAAAGAATGAGAAGAGGGACAAGGAAATTTGCTGTAATACCACTCCACTAGCCCATAAATCCCAAAACAAAGGAGTAAAATCAAACCTACCAGATGATAAACACACAGACCTCTACAGCTACACCGTGTCACAAGTGATTCACATTCACATGACAGTCCTCAATTTTGAAAACAGAAGTACCTGCGGCCCCTCTAGCCCTACTCCATCTCTCTCACTGCATCTCTCAGACACCATTAAATGTCCTTCATCTGCAGGGCTAGATTCTGGTGATGCATGTGATGAGAAAGGCAGTGCAGCTGACTTGCCCAGGACATATATCTCCCAGGCCAACCCGTGAGACAAGTGTCTCTGTGGAGAGGCTGAGCATCTAGACTTCTTTCTGGAGGCATCTGTAGTAACAAGGGAGATTGAAAAGAAGGATCTAAATCTCTCTGTCTCCTAAACTGTATTGTAACACGAAATCTTGATGCATCGCAATACCTTTTTCCCCCCAGTACTCACAAGGTAGGGATTTGAAATGTGATTCATTGCTAATGCAGAAGGTAGTCTAAGAACATGGACTTTACCCCAAACAACATTTCTCATCAACTTCCCTTACCATTCCTTCAACTCTTTCAAAAAACAAAACCAACCAAACAAAAACCAACCAACTTCACATATACTGCAATGGACCCACTTTGGGGTGACCTGGGTCCTGCTGGGATCCAAAGAGAGGCTCAGTTGCAGTGCAAATGGGAAGGCAACCCTCGGTCACTAGCAGGAGTGAATAGCAGGTTGGTTGTTTTTTTTTGGCATTACTGGTGCACAGCTGCATCTCTCGCTTCTGGGCAGATTTATAGGGCTTTAGCATACAGTGCAGTCTGGAAAGCTTGTACAAACAGTGCAAGCAAATGTATTTCACTGTGGCCTCATTCCGTGACATCATTTCGCTTTGACAGTGAAAATCACCCAGAGCTGAAATCAATCAGCCTGAGGCCAAGTGACAAGAAAGTGCAAAGCACTAACGTCAGTGAGATCTTCAAAAATGACCACGGTATTGGTATTCCCTCTCTCTCTCTCTCTCTCTCTTTTTTTTTTTTTTTTTTTTTTCCCTGGGGCCATTATGAATGCTGAGTGTATTCTCAAGTGTGCTAGTGTTTCCCAAGCTGTTTCACTTAATGTAATTGTATAGCCATTGTGCTGCATGTGTGTGTGTGCAGCTGCACAAGCACATTTAATGTACCTCCTAAACGTAGTTTTGTTAAGGTCTATGACTTGCTCTACAATTAGTAACCTATTTTCTGTGAGAGTACTAAATATTCAGCTATTCTCTTTGACTCTAACAAGAGTTGCTAAATGCTTCAACTCTTTTGGAAAATTAAGACATTTATTTAGGTGCCCCATGCTGGACTTAAGACTGTATCTGAGGCATCTAAAAAACAAGAAAACAAAACAAAACAAAAACTTTCCCTCAATATTTACTATTAAATTCACCCTGTCAGCAATGAGTACTGTATCTGTGTTCTGATTATTCTCAAAATTGCTTATTGTTACAGTGCATCAAGGAGGTGCTCAGGCAGGATCAGCTTATCACAGGAACCAGACCTATACACAGCAGACTTTTTTCAAGTACTCGTTCCCCACTATGCTTCCTGTACCAACAGAGTCAGGTGGGACCATGTCACCAATGTATCTGTTTATTCAAAAACATCCTTTCATCCTTCAGCTTTGAACCATCACATTCACCCACATACAGCCTGCTGTGCTCCCTCAAACAGTTTGCTAAGTTACCTTGGGCTGCTTTCCACCGTCTTGCTTTAATTATTGAATGGGCCACTCTGCAACTCAGTAATGCTATGACCTTCCTGTGGTTATATTTCTGAGTCCTCAATAGGGTCATTCAAAAATACTGCAGTAGGAAGAGTTGGCAAAGGTTCATTGGGACAGATAACATTTTTAGATGGGAACTGTTTTGTTTTTGTGGCAGCATGGTTTTGGGATGACTTTTGCTCCACAACCTGACTCTTAAGCATCCCTGTATCTGAGTCCCAGGTTTGTCCCTGTCGCAGTTTCTTAAAGGTGTTACGGAAACCTTCAGTGCTAAAGTAGTAGATCAGGGGGTCCAGAGTGCAGTTCATACTGGCCAACAGCATCGTCCTAATTAACACGTCGCGCACAGAGGACTGTGTTTCTGGTCGTACATTAATCACCTTGGCCTTTAGCAACCCGTATACTGCCAAGGTAGTGTTGTAGGGCACAAAGCAGATGATGAAGATGACCAGGTTGACCACGAGGAGACGGACTGTCTTCTGCTGTCGCAGGGTCCTTGTCTGGCTGGCCTGGCAGAGCTCCCGAAAGATCTGAATTGAGCAGTATGTCACAGAGCTCAGAGGCAGGAGAAAACCCAGGATTTCAGCCAGTACAACTAGGGGGAAGAGGTTGTTCTGCCACATGTTGTCACTAAAGCTTTCAAAACACAGATATGTGGTCTGGTTCTCCAACACACAGTGGTTTTGCTTGTGGTATATGGCTGTGGGGATGGAGCCCATGAGAATCACTACCCAGACAATGAGGCACAGGAGCCTGGCCACTTTGGGGCGCCGCAGATGCCGCCAGCGAAGTGGATGTACAATGGCGACATAGCGATCCAGGTTGATGCACATGAGGAAGATGCAGCTACCATACATGTTGATCTGGAAGACAGAGCCAGAGACCTGGCAGAGGATCTCACCAAAGGGCCACTCGTGGTTGGTATAGTAGTAGAGTCGCAGTGGCAGAGGGAGCGTGAAGGTGAGGTCGCTCACAGCCAGGTTGAACATGTAGATCATCACTACAGACTTCAGGCGCAGGCAGCGAACAAGTATCCACAGAGCCACCACATTCAGTACCAAACCTGTAATGAATATCAGGACGTAGCCAGGCAGCAGGAGGTAGTGCTGGTATTTGTAATCCTTGCACATCTGAGATGAGTTGTTGGCTAACATGCCCAGGGATGAGGGGAGGATCTCAATGAGATGGCTGAGGCAGCTGGTGAGTTAAGAAGGTCCAAAGAAAAGCACCAAGCAAAGTCATTCCCCTCGAGGAAGCTCTGGGTAGGGCATTCCCCTCATCTGCAACTGGGAGGTAGATGGGCACATCTCTCTCTCTTGACTGGCACTGCTTTGGATTGTTGGTCAATGGTCATCAGGCAGGGATGGTAATGTAGTCAGCTTCTACCTCTAGTTCACTTATTCTTTCCAGTGGTTACGGGGATGTTGATGTGATGAAAGGTCATTTCCAGTTATTCAATGTCAGCACAATTCCTGGGCAGAGCAGAAAACCAAGAAATGAGAGTTCAAGTTAGAAAGGGAAATCTCTTGAAAGGTCAAAATCCCACCACGGTGGCTTCTATTGCAAGACTTTGTAAAAAAATCGAAAGATGAAGAAAAACGTGCAGTAGAAAAATGAGTGGTTAAACAGCAGAAGAAGCCAGAGAAGGTAACTGTTGCATAGGATATGCACTTCCCAGAAAATACACATTGTTTTGATTGCTGCTGTGAGCACATGCATGCAAGAAAGGGACAACATAAGAGCACACAGAGAAAGTAGTTAAGGCAGCTCAGGGTAGGCGGGGTGGGGGGGAAGGAAGAGAGAAATAGAGAAAGAGAGAAAGAAAAAGAGAGAGAAAGAGAGAAAGAGAGAAAAAGAGAGAGAGAGAGAGAGAGAGAAAGGAAGGAAGGAAGGAAGGAAGGAAGGAAGGAAGGAAGGAAGGAAGGAAGGAAGGAAGGAAGGAAGGAAGGAAGGAAGGAAGGAAGAAAGAAAGAAAGAAAGAAAGAAAGAAAGAAAGAAAGAAAGAAAGAAAGAAAGAAAGAAAGAAAGAAAGAAAGAAAGAAAGAAAGAAAGAAAGAAAGAAAGAAAGAAAAAGAAAGAAAAGAAATAGGGAAAGGTTGGTTGGTTGGAAGGAAGGAAGGAAGAGAGCAAGAATTTTGAAGCAAAAATGCTGGCTGCAAGGAAATTAGAAGAGAATAAAAAATGCATGGTAGTTTTGTATCAGAGAAACAGGACTTTGTACACCATTGCAGATAAAAAGAATGATGCTATAATTAGACTTGACTCCACCCTAGCTCCCTTTTGTAGGTGAAACAACCCATAAAAGTCTGAGTCCCAGCTAAGGGCTGGACCACCATTGATAAACTTCAATGGATTGATGTGTAGGGCCAAGGAAATCTTCTAGAAACCTGACTTGTTTTTCTAGAGATTTGAGTGCAAATGAGACCAGGGCATCCATCTCGGTTCCTTCCTCAGCATTTATAAGACAGAATAACAGGGATGATGAATAACAGGGTAGAAATGACTGGGCCTCGATTTCTCTATGAAATTTCAGCTAAGCATGAGGAAAGAGAGGATTTATGTTACAGTAGCTGAATTTCCTCGAGCAGCTTACATTCACACAGTTCCTGCTCTAGCTCCTTTTTGGGGTGCTCTCTTGTGTGTTATAAGTGGTGCCTATTGCAATTGCATGTCCTCAGATCACTTTCCTGCTTACAACACCATGAAGTATGAAGAAGTCCATGTCCCACAGCCACAAAGAATGCCCAGGTAAAGAAGGAACCCAGTAAAGAAGGAACCCACGGGACTAATGCAGACAAACATGTCACAGAATCACAGAATCACAGAATCACAGAATTTCTAGGTTGGAAGAGACCTCAAGATCATTGAGTCCAACCTCTGACCTAATGCTAGCAGTCCCCACTAAACCATATCCCTAAGCTCTACATCTAAACGTCTTTTGAAGACCTCCAGGGATGGTGACTCCACCACTTCCCTGGGCAGCCTGTTCCAATGCCTCACAACCCTTTCAGTGAAGAAGTTCTTCCTAACATCTAACCTAAAACTCCCCTGGCTCAACTTAAGCCCATTCCCCCTCGTCCTGTCACCAGGCACGTGGGAGAACAGACCAACCCCCACCTCACTACAGTCTCCCTTGAGGTACCTATAGAGAGCAATAAGGTCGCCCCTGAGCCTCCTCTTCTCCAGGCTGAACAAGTCCAGCTCCCTCAGCCGCTCCTCGTAGGACTTGTTCTCCAGGCCCCTCACCAGGAGTCATGTCCATGACTCCTACTTAGTGTGAGGCTGGTAACCACTCTAGGTTCTAGTGGTAGCACTGCCCTGACAAACATTGATCAACTAGACTAAGTCCAGTGGAAGGCCACCAAAAAGATCTGGGGGCTGGAACATTTGCCCAGTGAAGAGATGCTAAGGGAACTGGGCTAATTCAACTGAGAGAAGAGAAGGCTCCAGGTGACATAATAACAGACTCCCCATACCAGCAGGAGAAAAGAGAAAATTTTTGCCTAAGTTGGATATTACTGTAAGAGGAAGCTCCTCAGCAACTTGACAGGCATGTCAGACCTTGTGGTTGGTATTGTAGGGTGATGCACAGGTCCAGAGGGAGTATCTATTAAAAACAGAGGAAGTGCATGCTGGTTTCATAGGTGGGAACTGAGTCAACAGTCTCATTGTGGTAACTATATTAGACAATGAAAGTGGAACTCAACTATGAGAGAATGGGGATAAAGAGCAGAGAGTAATCAATTTGCCCATCCTTTTGTGTCATTGGGAAGGTCCACCGCCAAGCCAGTTTTCTTACAGAAACTTCTGCTGGTTTGTCAGGATACATTTGAATGGCTTTCCTCCTTTAAAATTGAATGACAACTTTGTGTGAAGATTTGCTTAAGTTTAAAACATAGAATGATCCAGCAAAACAAACTGGAGATGTTCAAGGAAAGGTTGGACCTGGTGCTTAAGGGCATGGTTTAGTGGGTGACATTGGTGGTAGGGTGATGGTTGGACCAGATGATTTTGAACGTCTTTTCCAACCTTAATGATTCTATGATTCTAAGAATGTTGTTGGTTTCAAGTGAAATGATTAGATGCCTCAAAAAGAGAAACTACAGGGAGATATGCCAGCTTTTGCTACAGCCAAAACCCTGCAATGACTCCAGATTGAACAGATTGGAGAGTACCTTCATCTTGACTGAGACAAATTGAGTGAGACTCAAGCTCTGTGAGAAAACATGACCTTCTCCAACGCGTGCCCAGACCATCCGGCTGTCAGATGAAGGTGACTTGTCTAGATAGACAGCCTATTTTTGTCAGTTGGTATTTAATAAACACCTCTAGAGAATACAGTCTGTAAGTATGGTCCATACTGTGTGAGAGCAGTGGTTTATCTACAACTAATACTCTAGCTCAGATCATGGCTGACGAAGGAATAATGTAAGAACAGTACAATTATGCAATGATACTCCTTCAAGTTCTCTTTCTGTTTCCAACAAACTGTGGCCCAGGGATTTCCTGAGCCAGAGGTGACATATTTATATTTAATAGTCCTCAGGGATCTTTTATTATTTTTTCCAATTGCTTTTTGAATCCATATAAAATTTACCATCGACAACATCCAGTGACAGCAGTGCCAAGGTTTTCCACAGATTAATTACATCACATGTGAAGAACTATCTCCTTATACCCACTTTAAATCACCACCAGCTAGATTCAGTTCCTAGTTTTAGTACTGGGAGAGACAGTGGAATAAAACATTCCTATTTACTTTCACCTTGATGATTTTACAAGCTTCTACCATACTTCCCCTCAGCGACTTTTTTTTTTTTGAGGCTAAAGGATCTTAGCTTCTCAGTTGCTCCTCTGTTCTGAGGATCTGTTCTGTAACTTTGAATGTCCTTGTTGCCCATTCTCAGAACTTTTCCTCCTCTTCTACAGCCGTTGTAAGCCTTGTGGTGAGGGGCTCAAGCTGTACAGACGGAGTGTTGAAGATATGTATGCACTGAGCTGAGTAGGCATAGAACTCATTCACAAGGAGTAATGGTAGGTTCAGATTGTTTTTTTCTCATCACTTAGCTAGATGAAATTTCAGCTGTTATTTTAAGGCCAGTCACTCACTCTTTTTCTAATCTCTGCGGTTCTTCTCAGCCACTCTCATCTTTTCTAACTTGAATAATTTTATGTCTCCAACAGATTTGTTTTTTCATTATTCATCCTTCATGAATAAATCAAACAGCCCAAGCCCCAGCATGGGTGTCTTATAACTCCATTGCAAAAACTGACCATCTACCCCCATTTTCTGTCCTGTCTTGTACCAACTTTTTATCCAAATAGGAATCTTTTCTCTAAATTTCTTTAAGCACCATTCATGAGAGCCTTTTTGAAAGCCTTTTGGAAACCCACACAGGCCACCGTTCATGTGCTTGTCGACTCCTTCACAGTATTCCAGTAGGATGGTGAGGCACAGCATCTCTTTACAAAAGCCATGTTGACTCTTCCCGAGTAATTAGATGTGACTGCATGCCAATTGATTTTTTTCCCCTTCTTCTATCGCTTCTATTAATTGTGTTCAGCACAGATATCAGGCTCCCTGGTGTAAAATCTCCCAAAAGCCTTTCCTCAAATTGTGCCTGTTAGTGAGCACCACAGATAGTCACTTCTTTCATACTTAAGTTGTTTTAGGACCACTGGGATAAGAGCCAGAGATTTAATAAGTGCTTACTTAATCTTGCTGCTTTATAACCCTTCATAACAGCATTTTCATCAGAGGCAGTCCTTTGATGAATTTCCCCTTAAAGATTGTTTCTGCTGTGGAAATCTTCCAGACTTTCCTGACATGAACACCGGGGCAATAAATCTGTTTAATTTTCTACTCACCTTCACCTTTTCCTTTTTCTGAGTGGTCTTTCCTTATGTATTAGCCCTTAAGCCTCTGAGACACCAGATAGTAGAGTTCTGAACTGATAGCAAAGATCACTGGGAGTGAAAAATAAACTTTTTTTTTTTTTCTTTCAGGTGAATTGGTTTCTTTTTTGTGGGTGGATGGAAACACAGAAGCAAGAATCCTTGAGCTGAGTTTTACTAGAGGCTAATGATGGTGTTATTAAAAATAAGGTGATAGTCTCAAATCTGATGTAATAGATACTGTAATTGAGATGTCAAAGACCCAACTTAAGATGTGTTTGTACACGGTCTTTGGAAAGAGGAAGCTGTGGGGGCAGAGCACTTCTCTGCAGAGCTCTGAAGGTACAGTTTTGACTGCTCATCACTGATGAGGAAATCTCCTGATAAAGCAGGCTGGTAGCAGGGGGGCTGAAACTGGTTCAGTTATCCACGTCAGTTAATGTTCAAAGCCACTGGCACCATTCATTGTGGCTATTTCCAAAAGAACCTCAAGCTCTACAAAAAAGCTGCTGAGAAGTCTCAAGTCGTCAGCTGTGCCTACACAGGGAATGGTACCACAACTTGAACTAGCACTAGAAGAAGAGCAACCAAATAGATATTTTGACTCCAATGTTCTCCTACAGAAATAATATTCCTTGTGATGAGATGCTGTCTTGAAATCCTGAAGGAGATTCCTATTTGGCAACTGACTTTAAGTGGCCCATGAGGAGGAGTAAGCATCTTTTCACCTTTTAGTGTAGATCAGTACGAACCTTGAAGGACCTTTTCCCCAGTGGAGACAGAAAAGAGTAATTCAAACTGCCGATGCCATCAAAGCAGATACCTCTTCCTGTCATGGCTTCAGGCAGGAATTGAATTTGTTGGTGGTGTTCTTGCTCCGGGAAGGGGACAGGAGGAACAACATGGACACGTGCATGTACATACACACTAAGCAAATTCTGCAAAGGGAGAAGGAGATGAAGAAACTAAAACGAAGGGAAGGCAGTGTCAAGGGAGGAAGAGGTGGTGGTAGAGGTGTGAAACGGAGGCAATGTTGACTGCTGATGATGTATGAGGGGAGAGAAGAACACCATGCTGGTAAACAACCTGAAAACCAGTTAAAGAGAACATGTCACACTCCCCTCCCACATACACCCTCTTGTGACCACCCTGCATGGACTACAGCCAGCCACATTGCCTTGTCCAAGTGCTTAGGAAGCTGCCCAAGGGCCATGGCTGGTATGGGGTGCTCCTGATGGCCTCATGGCACCAGCAGGGGACAAGCCACAGGTCAGGCCCAAGGTGAGCACATCAGAGGTAGAAAAACAGCTGCTAGGCAAGCAGATCCCACAGGACATGCCAAGCCTGTGGGACTTTACATGTCGGAGGGTGGGAAACCATAGCTGTACTTCCTTACAGGGGCTGAAACAGGAAGGCCTTGGGATGAGATGAGATGATGAGCTGAGCTGAGCTGAGCTGAGCTGAGCTGATGAGATGAGTTGAGATCTCTCTGCCTAGTCTTAGGCATCTTCTCACAATACCTTACCCGAGCCACTGCTGCCTAGCACCACAAAAATTATGAATGACCACAGCATAGTGGGACAGGTTTTTCATAGAATGATCATCTAGTCTAATGCCCCTGACATGGGCTGGGACACCTTCCACTACACCAGGTTGCTCAAAGCCTCATCCAACCTGGTCTTGAACACTTCCAGGGATGGGGCTTCCACAATCTCCCTGAACAACCTGTTCCAGTGTATTGCCACCCTCATCATGAAAAGTTACATCTTTATATCCAATCTAAATTCACCCTCTTTCAATTTAAAACTCTTGCTCCTTGTCCTATCACTACAAGCCCTGGTAAAAAGTCTTTCTCTGTCTTTCTTATAACCCCCCTTTATGTTTTGAAAGGCTGCAATAAAGTCTCCTTTGAGCCTTGTCTTCTCCAATCTGAACAACCCTGACTGTCTCAGCCTCTCTTCATAGGAGAGGTGCTCCAGCCCTCTGATCACCTTTTGTGGCCCTCCTCTGGACTCGGTCTAACAGATCCATCTATTTCTTATGTTGCAGGCCCCAGAGCAGGATACAGTCCTCCATACTTATGAGAGCAGAGTAGAGTTATGCATGGGGCAGGGAAATGAGGCAAAAAAAAAAAAAAAAAAAAAAAAGAGAGCTAAAAAAGTCTTGCCAAGCATGCCACAGAGTAAGTGTTTCTGAGAATGACTTGTTATTTAATCTCTAGTGCACTCTGGGGTTGCCTGTAGATGCAGGAAGAAAGCACAGCATCAGGTAGCAAATGAGCAGAGCAGTGCCAAAGAGAGCACAAACTGCACAAGCTGGCTTAGTAGATCTGACACCAAGAGGAAATAACAAGGAGTGTGCCAGACCTCAATATAAAAAAAACAACAAAACAGCCAGTTTTGTTTTAGAAATTGAAGGTACTTTTTTTTTTTTTTTTTTTTTTTTTTTGAAATGTGGATAATTTTTACTCAACGTAGGTGATATTTAAACCCCACTTTTCACCTTTATTTCTAAACATGAAATTAGATTATTGTGGTAATTAGAACCATGAAAGCTAAGGCTTGGGACTCGGGATGTCTTGTTTTTAATGAGGTGCATGGCACCAGGGCTCAAACCTCAGTATATAACTCACAAGGACTGATCACACTGGTACTGCCTGCTCCCTAGAGGTTTCACTCACCCTCACCTTGTAAGGACCCCATGGAAGAGGACTTCCACTGCGGGCACCATGTCAAGCAAGCTCTGCAAGCTGCTGACGCTCTTAGTATCAGAGGACTCCAAAGAAAGCCCGTGTTTGAATGCACACTGAGATTTGCCACACAATTCTCAACTCAGTGGATGACCAAAGAGGCGTTAGGGGGTTTCCTGTGCCCTATGATCAGTTTTGGTAGCACCTGCCCAACACTCCCACACCATCCTGCCAGTGAACTACTTCTGTCTCACTTACCTCTCTGCTGGTGAAGAGCTGAGGGTGCATGAGAGCTTGCTGTCTGCTCACTGCAGAGATTTCAGTTCATTCACCAGGGCTGCCAGTGGCTTGAAATACAAGAGAACCAAGCAGGCTCTCTGTCTACTTGCTTATCCAAATCACGTCCGTCCCCACTGCCGTGGCTGGTTCTATATCTGTCAAGCTGCAGTTCATGTTCCCTCCTTCCTCACTTCCTGATGCACTGGCCACAGAGCATGAACTTTGCTATTTGAGGCTGATAAGCTAAAAGACATTCTATGAGAGCGATTGCAATTGTGAAAGACGCAATACTCAGGTGCACTAGAAACAGAGGAGGCATGCCCTCAGTCACCGTGCCAAATATTTCTTCATCTTTGCCCCCACGATAACGCAGCCACCCCCACGGCTGAATTCTCCACGGGGAAAATTACCCCCCCCCCTTCCCCACAACATTGCCAGACAGAAGTTAGAAGTGAAATATGGGAAGTGAGAGCTAGTGCATGCACACAAAGGCTTTAATCACCAGACAGCACAGTGGCTGGGCATCCTGATGGCCCCATGGGGGGCACTTTGGGGCAGATGCCCTGCCCAGGGACGCAGCTTCACACGGCTGGCAAGCATCAGGGACCCCAAATAACCGAGCTCTTGAAGGGCTGTCAGTGCCTGCAGTAGGCAAAGACACGTTTGCCACGGGTGTCATCCCTGTTGGTAGAAGCATGGTGCCACAAGACCCAGCATTGCCAGGCAGGGCTGGGAGGGGGTCTGCCCTTCTTCAGAGCCCATCTGGCACTCTGCTGCTTCCTGAGGTCCTGTCTCTGCTTGGTGGTCCCAGCATACCTGGAAGAAGGCAGGGACCATGGGAACGCTCCTATCCTGACTGTCGTCCTTCCCCGGGAGAGCTGCTGCCTTCTGCCCCAGATGAAGCTCACGGGCTCCCAGCACCTCCGCCTGCTGGCTGTCACGGCTGATGTTTGACTTTCTCACTCCCTGTGCCCCTTGTTCTGCCTCATTCAGGGAGTGACACGATGAGGGATATATCTTCCTGCTGCTCGTAAATCCTCGGAGGGTACAATAGCACCCGAACTGCTGATTTCACTCTGCTTTGCTTCACTGTCTCTCTCTTTTAACCAGTCCCCCTTTCTCACTTCCTAGTTGCTGGGATCTTTGTTCTCACAGCTCTTTGTGATTTTTCTTTCTTTCTTTCTTTTTTTTTTTTTTTTTTTTTTCTCCCCAATTCCTGCCAAGTCTCTTGTACCACGAAAGACTTGCAAATATATTGAGGAGCGGGGGCTTCACCCTTTGCAAAAAGAATCCCTAAAACCTTCTGTGGGGCCTCTCCCCTCCCCTGAGCCTCTCGCTGCCTTCCCCCCACCTCCCTGCCGCAGCCTGGCAGCCCTGCCTGCACCTCGTGTGTCAGAAGAGCTGCCCTGCGTGTCCGTGCCACCCCACTGCATCCGTCACACCCCGCTCCCCAGGTTCACTCACCTCGCTGGGTCTCAGAAGCCCACAAACGATGCCCTCCCAGGTGGGCTCGTGCCCAAGCCCCTCAGCTGCTGCCCCTCGGAGGTTCAGCTTGCAGGGCCGAGCAGCGCAGCCCCCAGCGCTCCTCGCTGCTGCCTGAGCCTCCAGCAGGTAAGACCAGATTGCTGGGGTGTGTGTCGGAGGCTACACCCTGGTGCTGCTGCAGATCCCAACATGCCCACCGCCGCCGAGCACTGGCTCCAGAAAGCAGGAGCAAGGACCAAAGCGGAGCTGGGAGCTGGGAAGATGAGCAGAGAAACAGAAAGCCTGCTGCTGCAGAGCAATTGCTGGGGTTTGGGAGGATGCCTGATAAACCCCAATGCTTTTCAGACCTCGTTGTGCAGGCAGATGCAGACAAGCACAGCAAAGGTGTTAACCTGCATGCAGGCACACAGAGGAGATGGAAGAACCATAACAAGGCCAGAGCCACAGCGTTTTGCTCTTTGAACGGTTCAGAGAAGGAAAGCAGAAACCTCAGGGCTGGGTGAGGATTATCACCTTGCAGAGACAGCAGACGGTACTTCCCCGGCCCAGAGAGGGAAGAGCAGCCTTTGCTCTTGGGGTGGTTCATGCAGCTCACATCTCCCTCCGAGAAGAGGAGTAGCCACCATGTTACACCCTCCTGGGAGAAGGGCAGAGACAGTCCCTCCTGCCGTGGGGGACGGCAGGGCTGAAAGGGGTCCTGACACGGGGGATACGGGGTATACAAGGGAAACCTGCCAGGGAAAGAGTTAAGAGAGCCGGGAAGCTGCCGGGCTCTGTCTGTTTGCTGTAGCTATGTGGGCTGCAGGGTAGGGAAGAAGAATGTCCAGCCTGGAGGAGGCAGATTTGGGAGCCTCACCAAGGACAGTGGCTGGGGAAAAGGCAAGCAGCAGGTCTTCCCCTCTCTGCCCCCATGGACTGCCACGGCAGGGAAAGCCTCTGGTTCCCCAGGGCTTGATGACAATGCGGTTACGAGCTCATGTGTCTAGCAACAGCTGCCTGCACCCGTAGAGTTCCTAGACCCTCTGGGTTGAACATCTGCGAGGCTCTTCTTGCATGGAAAGATCTGTGTGCTGCCAACGGGATCTCGGGCTGCTTCCTGCTGATGAAGTGAATTGCCTACGAAGGAAGACGACCAGATCACCCGCTTACAGGACATCAAAGACCAGGGCTCAGGCACTGATGCCATCCCCATCCCCGTGAGCTACCTGTGATGGGTGCCCACCTCAGAGCCCTGGTTCAAAGCTCTTCCATAGCACTGGCAGAGCTGTAGGGGACAACACTGCATGAACGTGCTCCATCCAGCTGGTTCTGTGGGCCACCAGGTCTCTCAGGTCGCTGGCAGGGATTTGGGTGGCTGCTGCTTTGTGGCTGAAGGTGGAGTTTGGCCAAGGAAAGGATGGAGATGGTGTGGCTGTGCATGGTGCTGATCCTGATGCAGCACGTCCTTGCCGTGACCTGGCTGTAAGTATACTTTGCACTTACACTATATAGGTTGACAAGTCACCTGGGGAGGTGCTGTTTGTGAAGAAAACGTGCAGATCTGTGAGAAAGGGGTGGGAGAAGGAACCTTGGCAACACAAATGAAGTATTTGAGCAGGAGCATCTTGGTGAGCACAAAGGGAGAGGGGCAGTGACATGGAAGAGATGCAAGCAGGGGAGCAAAAATGTCCAATTTGCCACAGAGAAGAGGGTGCACATCCCCTTCCCTGCCCATTTTTCCTCTAAAATAGAGCTACAGAGGGGTAATCCTCTGCAGGCATGACCCTGTCTCCAGCCCACCTGTGACTGAGACTCTCTTCTGCCTTACAGGCACCTGGCCAAGCAGACGTCCCTGCGGGGGGCCCTCAGGGACCCCGGTGTCTGCGCAGGTCTGACGGGGCTGGTGGAAGAGCAGGTACGGGTTTGCCGTCGGCAGGTGGAAGCCATGGAGGCGGTGAAGCGAGGAGCGGAGCTGGCTGTGGAGGAGTGCCAGTACCAGTTTCACTCTCGCCGGTGGAACTGCTCCACCCTGCAGGGGCTGCAAGTCTTCGGCAAAGTCGCCATCCAAGGTCAGCAGGGGCAGGCTGAGCCAGAGGGGTTGGCATGGGGTCCCTTCAGTATGCAGGGTGGCTTGGTGTGGCTTCCTTCACATGCTAACATAGCTGCTAACACAGCAATTTTGGAATGGCATACATGTGCTACTGCAAATATTAATATTCTACCTAAATTTTGTCATTTGGCCAGGCCTGGCTTTTAGGTCCCATCTGGACCGTGCTGGGTATCAGCTCTGCAGGCTGGCAGATCTTGCCCCTAACCCCTGCCATCATCCCCCATGAATACCAGATCAAATCGAGCTTTTTGCTTTAAGGTCACAGTCCTTTTTTGTTTCATGCCTGGCAAAAAGGATCTGCCTATGTCTCCAAAACCAGTCTGCACAGGTTTTGCACATGCTTCACATACAGGGAGCAATAAACAGGGTTTCTGTGGCTTCCCACCCCCAGGCTCCCCTTTTAGCTGCCTCTGGGCAGCAGGGCTGCTGACTTCTCTTCATCAATGGGACACGAGGCTGAGGAGCTGGGGGTGCTGCAGGCTGGCTTCAGGTCTTAGGAACCACAGTGCTGGGTGAACATCCTGATTGTGATTTCTCCTAAGCAGTCTTCAGCTGAATGTATTGATCCTGCCTGCACTTACAGCCTCCCTCCCCTGCTGCATCCCACCAATTCCTTCCCCCTCTCCGCAAGGGAGAGAGCACTGAGCTCAGCAGAGCTCTGCCTTTTCTCACCCCACTGCAGGCACACGGGAATCCGCCTTCATCCATGCCATCTCCTCCGCGGGTATTGCCTTTGCCGTGACTCGTGCCTGCAGCCGTGGGGAGCTGGAGAAGTGTGGCTGTGACCGCAAAATCCGAGGAGTCAGCCCTGAAGGTAATGGAGGAGGCCAGGAGCAGAGTTGAGGTGGCAGAGGATAAGATCCATTGGGGAGGCCCTCACCAGGGGAAGCGAGACCTCATTTTGCTTCACAGCCCCCTTCTGGAACTCCTCCCAGAGCCTCTCACTTTTCATCTCACGGCTGCTTTCCCTCTGCAGGTTTCCAGTGGTCAGGCTGCTCTGATAACCTGTCATATGGGAT
Source organism: Netta rufina (assembly GCF_964035555.1). NCBI lineage: Eukaryota > Metazoa > Chordata > Aves > Anseriformes > Anatidae > Netta > Netta rufina. The sequence goes on from NC_140123.1 coordinate 124,716,103, forward strand.
TGCCTTTTCTCAAGCCTTTGTAGACAATCCCGAGAGGAGCCGCGGCATCTCTTCCAGCCGAGCTCTCATGAACCTGCACAATAACGAGGCGGGGAGGAAGGTAAGGGCAGGAACAAGAGCTGGGACTCAAGCCCAGTTTCTGGGGCTTTCTCCTTGGCTGGGCAGAGCTTGCTCCAGCCCCTTATCCAGAGTAGCAGTTTGGGGCAGTCACAAGCTCACAGAGCAGGTCTGTGTCCTGCTGCCTTGCCTTGCCTTGCCTTTCCTCCCCCTTTCTCCTCTTCCCATCCCTCTGGTTGATGCTGCCCTCCAGCTGAACACCCCTTCCCGAAGCCCCCAGCCAGGCCCCATATGGGAAGGCTGGGAGGGAATGGAGGCTGCCTGGGGCTCACAGGCACGGGGCAGGTGCCCCACATCGTGTCCCAAATCTGGCTGGCAGACACCTTCTGCTCCCCAGGCGCTCCTGGCCCACATGAAGGTGGAGTGCAAGTGCCACGGCGTGTCAGGCTCCTGCGAGGTGCGTACCTGCTGGAGGGTCATGCCCCCCTTCCGCAAGGTGGGCAACGTCCTGAAGGAGAAGTTCGAGGGGGCGACTGAGGTTCACCCACAGCGGGTGGGTTCCCGCAAGCTGCTGGTGCCCAAGAGCTCTCGCTTCAAGCCCTACACAGCTCATGACCTGGTCTACCTCTTGGCCAGCCCAGACTTCTGTGACCGGGACCCCCGGCGCGGGGTCTTCGGTACCTCTGGCCGCCAGTGCAACCGGACATCCCCGGCCATGGATGGCTGTGAGCTCCTGTGCTGCGGCAGGGGCTTCCACACCACGCAGGCCGAGGTGGTGGAGCGCTGCAGCTGCAAGTTTCGCTGGTGCTGCTCCGTCAAGTGCAAGCAGTGCCGGCACCGGGTGGAGGTGCACAGCTGCCGCTGAGGGGGGACGGGGGGTGGCCGGGGACCGAGCAGAAGACAGCCCAGGGAGAGGGCCACGGGGTGGGGGGAGGCAGGGTGGGTGTGGGGGAAACCTGTCTGGGTCTCTCTCCCCAGTCTCATCAGGAGTTTTGCAGTTTAAACTTGTTTTCCAGATGGAGGGTTGGAGGACATAGGCCCCAGAAACCCTTAAACGTTAGAAATAAAGCAGCTGCAATAGAAAGCTGAGTGTCTACGTTAACTCCTTCCTCACGTGCCGTGTTTAGACCTTGAGGAAACCTTGCCCTCGGAGCCTTATCACGAGGGCCACGTGGGCAGTGGTGAGCAAGCAACACCAGCGAGCCATGCAGAGGGAAGTGGGGAGCCTGCTCAGATGTGAGAGGGGTCTCCAGGGGGTCTGACAGAGCGGCAGCAGCAGAGAGAAGGGCACAAGTTAGGTTTGTGGTCTCATTTTTATAAAATAAGACTCAGTCTTGAGAGCGTTACTGATTCGTATGGGCCTGCAGGGGCAGGAAAGCCAGAGGTTGCTGGGGACTTCAGGCACTTGGGCTGGTGGGTCTAAATCCACGTCCTGGGACCAACGCCTTCTCCAGTGCTCAGCCACTCCTTCGGCTGGAGAAAACTCTTGCAGGAAGGAGTTTGAGTAGACAGCACAGTGAAATGCTGTTGAATGTTGCTCCCATCCTGGTGTGCTGCTGTCATGAACGCAGAGCAGGTTCTCAGGTGGCAAGACCTGGCCACGAGGAGTCTCTGGAGAGCCATCCGAATCTGTCCAGGTTCTCCACATTGCCACGGCTCTGGAGAGCCTGCTCTGGAGCCCTGTGCCTCACGTACGTCTCCCACCACCATGCCTCACCCTTCGATGAGGCTGAGGAACCTCTGGTGCCACCGCCTGACTTCCTCCTCTCCCTCCTCCTTACTCAGCACATGGTAAGTCTGGTTTCTGAGGCAGCCATGGCGAACCACCTGAAAGGAGAGCCTGAGTTCATAAGGTTGGTACCGCTGCCTGTCCTTCCCCTGGCAAAGGGGACTCCATGAGGGGTGGCATCTTTCAGCAGCCGTGTAGGTGGGACAGCCCTCCCCATCTCACAGACACAAGAGAGGAGCCCACCAGAGGGGAGAGCCTGCTTGGGAGTGCTAGGGAGGGGATGATAGCTGAACTGTGTTTCCCTGCAGGATACAGGATAATCAGTCCTCTGTCCTGCTCTGGGGTTTCTGGGTTTTGTTACTGGCTAGAAAGCACACAGTATATGGGGGAGATGCTCCTCTGTGAGAGGAAATACAAGAACACCCTGATGGCTGGGAGGCTCCCCATGGCTTCCTCTGTGAAGGCATCTCTTACTACCTCCGCACAAATCCCACTGCTTCAATTACATATCAGCAGACCCTCTGTGCTCGGGTCAGTACTTTTGATCCCCCTTCCCAGACACAACCACCTGTGTGCTGTTGGCAGGAAAAGCACTGGGCCAGTGAGCTCTGCAGGGACTTGGAGATGGCTGGAGCATGCGGGGCCTTGGAGGAGAAGGCAAGGTCACAGGCTGCTTCTCACCCTCTGGTTGTGGAGGCTGTGCTGCAGACACTGGTGGCTCTTGAAGGCGCAGTAACTGGGGTGCTGAACTCCACCCGAGTCGCAGATCTGGGGAGATGGGAATGAAAGCCAGGGGTGTGGAGAGGAGAAGGAGAGATGGGAGCACCCACCCGGCACCCACCTGGCTTGGGGTGTCCCCGGCTCGGAAGGCGGCGTACTCTGCCTGCAGCCAGAGCATCACACGAGGGTCGTCGCAGCCCTGGGTGGCTATCTGGCTGCACCAGTACTCTGCTCGCAGCCCTCGGGAGAACTGCATGCCGTAGGGCTCTGGGAAGCCGGTCTGCAAAGGGGTGGGATGAAGAAAGCTCTGCTTCTTCCTCCCCATCCCCACCACCCATCGCACAGACCGACTGTAGAGGCGGCGTGCTTAGTACCTTGTTGCCCATAGCCTGGTGCTGGGCTGAGATCTGGGGGTTGATGTAGGTGATGAAGTTGCCTTTCCCACAGTGAACGCGCCTCAGGTTGTTGGAGTTCTGGCATTGCTCCCTCTTCAGTGAGCAGAAGGCACAGTCAGAGCACAGGTCCATGTGCCGCCGCCCAAGGCTGTCGCACACCTAGGGTGGGTGCAACAGGGAGGTCAGGAAGAAAAGAGGCAGGGGAGCTCCCGTAGCCCTGCTTGGGTCTTGCCTACCCAGTCACCTAGCTCAGCTACTCCCAAGAGCTGGTACCTGTAATGGCAGTGCTGGTGAGCACTGTCAGTACTACAGGGAGCTCTGCACACAGCGGGGGGCAAAGATGGGCTTCAGCATCCTTACCGAATCTCCAAAGCCAAGGATTTTTCCTTCCATCTCCTTCCAGGCCTGGGTGACAACTGATGAAACACAGATTCCCTCCAGCACTGCATAGCACAGGATCATCACTGCTTCCTTCTTCTTCAGGGCTAAAAGGCTGGCAAAGAAAGGGATGGAGGAAGTCAGTTCTCTTCCCTTGTCGTGAGCTGAAGAGATAGACCCTTAGATAAAAACAGAAGAGGTGTGGGGAGGAGGAGGTGCAATGGCAGAGTTCAACCCCAATGCAAAATGAAAAACAAACAAACAAACAAACAAACCACAAAGCCCTTCATGAGGAAGCCTTGGAGTCCTGGCCAAACTGCACAGAGGAGTGGGGATGTCAGCAGGGTCTGCATGCGCCTGTGTAACATGTAGGATGGGGATGCATTCAGGAACATGTAAGAGGCACTGGACAGGCACAGGTTTGGGAACTTTTCCAGGACCACCGAAGCAGCTGCTGTGTAGTTCTGTCCGTCCAGCTGCACAGCAAAGGGATCTTTGTTAGAGCCTGCTGAGTGTTGGTCACAGGGCAGCCCACTGGGGTCTGAAATGGACAAATTATTAAGCCTCTCTCCAGCTTGAGACAATATTTTTGATGGAAAGGGGAATAAACTGGTAATGATGGTGAATTAAATTTTCGTTCAGACTGATGTTGGAAGCCAAAGGTAGAAAAATTAAGGACAGTATAAGGACAGGTAATGACAATAAGAATGTTTTCCATCTTAGGAACAGCAGAAATCATAGACTGGTATTAGACAGGGATAATGTGAGTTATCAGCAATGAAGCAGAAGAGGTAAAAACACTCATTAAATATTTCTCTTCTCTGTCTGGAAACAAATCCAGTGATAAATAGATAAATAAATTTTTTATCTGGCAGAAAGTAAGAAGAAAAAAGCAGCAATTACTTATATTAAAATGTTCTTAAAATCCATGCATGAGCTAACCTGTATGGAGGATTTGTCCTAAGATTGACTGAGACTTTTTGGAGGCCTTCAGATTAGCCTTAAAGAGAAAAGAAATAGGTGGAGAACCTGGAGGGAGATCATTAAGATGAGATTTCCTGCAGCCTGGAAAACTTTCAAAGTGAGAAGCTGAAGAAGCTGAACTTAGTTGAGCAAAGGCACTACTGAGTGGCCAGTCAGTCAGTCTGTCCTTTTACCAAGGTGAAGGTCAGATGGAAGAGTCTGTTCATCAGATGAAGAGCATTGACTTACAGCAACTGGAATTCAGGGTGAGATGAATTCAAATCAGAAATTAGCTGCATGAAATGAAGGGTGTTTACCATGGGAGCAGCTTATGAGATAGTTTCTCCATGGCTCGGAGACTCGATAAAGAAATCCCAAATTTCAGTTAGGAGAGGGGCTGTAGCTCAGCCATGGGATACTGCTTTTTCTTCAGGGATCCCCAGGCATGGCTTCATGTCCTCTGCTGGGCATCAGAAAAATTTGCCAGGTCTGAAGGCCAAAAGAGATCAATCTCCCTGCCATTAAACGATTACATTCTGTGAGTAGAAATAATGCTGTAAGGAGCAACTGGTGTTCACAGATCCATGCACAGCGGTGCAGTTTATACCGTATGTGCTGAAACCTGTGAACGTCAGGCATTTGCACTGGGTTTGAGTGTGCTCTTGCACATATGTGTGAGTGTTAGGACTTGGGAAGAAGTTTTGTGCACCTGTGTAAGAGGACACATGCACTGGATATGTATGCAGATGAACATGAGCATTTGCCTTGTTTGCTCTGTACGTACATAACAGGATCTGTATGCAGTCCATCACACATGCATACAAGAGCAAGGGCTCTGCAGGCAGCATGAGGTCAAGCCCTAAGAGATCCCTAGGCCCTGCTACACACTGCAGGTGAAGGAGCTCATGGCACATACTCTGCACTTGCAGCAGGTCAGGAGCAAGTGATCCTGTGTCCAAACAGCTCACACTAAGCAGAAGCAAACGAGCACGTCAGGGTCTCTGAAGGCATCACTCTCATTTAGGTACAAGAGAACCTGGAAAATCTTGTTTGCAGAAAATATCATGAATGTCTCCATACCATTTTTTTAAAAAGACATAATGGTCAAACCAGTCTTATCACAGCGCTGCAGATGCTGCTTGAGCCTGCATTGAGACAAGAGAAGATGTTGTTTCAACTCACATTGCTGTGCTGCGCTCTGGACAGGCTGCAAATGGTATTCCGAGGGTACAGACACATGAACAAATTGCAGTGGCGCCAACCCACTGCACATCAACAACATCCACTGGAAAAATGAGGGCAGTTCAAAACCTAGAAATCTATGCATTGCAAGCTTGTGCATATATTACTGCAATGCACCACACTGTGAACAACCTGGTCATATGTTTGTGGAGGGAAGATCTGAGCTCAGAAAAGACAAAAGAATGCAAATTGAGGACAGCACTAACAGACACAGCTGGAAAGAATGAAAATGTGCCAGTGAAAAAAAGGGAAACAAAGCCTGCTCATCCTGGAGAGAGCACTTCCAGCACCTGCAAGACCCTTATGCCTACTCCTGTATCCCCTATAATCTTTCTTTTCTCCATATAATCTTTTTTTTCCTTGGTTCTTCTGCAAACACTCACAGGAAAGCTTTTGAAATTTTAGCAAAAAGTACCTCTGGTCTGTACTGATCCCACATGAAAAACCTGTCTGTGGTTGTTTAATAAAACCCTCTCAGTGTTTTACTGTGACTGGATGCTGGCCTTCACTAGAAGAGGAAGCAGGGACAGCCCGCGGGCACACCTAGCACTTCTCCTCCATAGAGGATTGCTCTTTGAGTGGGAATTACCTAACACTTACAGTTTCTCTCTCTCAAGCAGCTGCTTCAGAGCAGCCCATGAGATCCAGATTTCTTTGTCCGCTGTGCTGATAAACCCGTGACAGCTGAAGGGAGTCCCTGCCAGCACTCAGAAGCCTGACTGCTCATTCACAGTTGGTTCTTGGCCTTTAAAAACTGGTAAATTAGCTGGGTCATCTTGGTGGGACTCAAAAATTTGATTAATTTGATTAATGACCTGACATCATTCTCCAAAAATTACATGAAACAATTTACCCACAAATATATCATCATTGCCTCTTGTTCCACTACCCACTTTTTATGCCAGTGGCACGTTTTGATTTTATTACTTCTTCATCAAGCCAGGATGATCAAGCCATTAAAGTGAGAGGCATATTAACAGTCATTAAACATGGTATGAATAGCTCTGATGTTTTCCTCAACAACGTAGAAAAACTGTCCAGCTTGTTATACTTTTTTTTTAAGATACTAGTAAATAATTAAGAACCTAAAGCTTAAAATGTGGCTTCTACTAAATGGGCTTAACAGCCTTTGCTTGCTCCTGCACATGCACCAGTCCAACGAGTGCTGCCCAAACAAGATGCAAATAGAGGACTGCAAGGAAAAGGGGCAGTAAAAGGGAACTCAGCCCCAGCCTCTTCTAGGAAGAGTGCTTCCATAAGTAGCTCATAAGCAGCAATAAAACATCTGCTGAATGCTGATGACCTACTTGGTTCAGAACAGACTCTGTTCTGAGTCTGATCTCTTCACCCAGGTCAGAAAGCCCCGCACTCTTAAGCACTGCCCGCTGACGCTTTGCTGCTGGCCATGTTTGCAGAAGCACACAAATTGAGTCCATAGCATCCGCTCACCCATCCAGGAAATCGAGCCGTGCCATCCGCCTGAGGTTACCAAGAAATTCTGCTGCTCTCTATTTCACATCCATTTCCTGCTCTATCTCTGTTCTACATCTCCGCTGCAAGGCTTTCTGGCCGCAACGGCTGCACATTTATGTGTTGGTTTACTATCACCAGGTGGGTGAGGTAACTCTACATCATCCCCAAGTGACAGCTAGCCCCTGAAAGCAGCTTAGAGGTAACAGGGGAAAGGTTCCCATCCCGCATCACCAGGCCCAGGGACAGGTCCTGGGCTCCTCCCTTGCCTGCCAGCACCCGCAGCCCATGATGCCAAGGCTCTGGGTGCACCCATTGCCACCACTGGTTTCCTGGCACCACAGCTGGCAACGTAATGCTCAGAGAAGCCCTCTGCTGCTACCTCTCTCTCTAAAAAAATAGAGTTGAGAAGACTCTGTCACCCGAGATCAGTAATTCCTCAATGGCTCAAAGAGAAAACTTTGGACGAAAGCCCATGCTGTTTTAGCAACTCAAGGCATGGCGTGACGCATACTCTGCCTACTTTACTTCAGTGGTGTCTCTGAAGAGGGCTGGCTGACAACATCCACTTCTCCCTCAACATAATGACAAGGATTTGGGCCATTAACTTTCAGCTGCTGAACCTCCCTGATATTAGCAGGCTGCGTGAGGCAAGCAGAAAAGACGATAAGGAGCAAACAACAGCTTTCCAGCACTTTATGACTTCTGACTTGTGTGGGTTGCTGTAGGAAACTAAAACCACTAAGGGAAAAGCCGAAGTTAACAGCCTCAGATAGAAAAGTAGATTATTTTTTTTAAAGCATACCCATACAGTACATTGTATGGTTATAATGTTATAATGTTATGAAGCCAAACAGTCTTTGTTGATGTGTTGTGTCACCTGGAGCAATATCTTCCAGCCCATTCACAACAGAGAAGGGTGCTTAACAATACATATTAAGAATAAATCTTTTTGAATCGGTGAGTATAGGAAACATCTCTAATTCTTAGTGAGCCGACCAAGGGGATATCTGGCCGCCTGACATCACCTGTGACAATTAAAGTCCCAGCGATGCCTTGGCAGCCTGCAGGTGGCCCAGATGCCACGAAGAAAAGATCAGCAGGTAATTGGGTGCAGGAGTCATTGGAAGAATGGGACATAACACCTGGCCAAGAGCTAGCGGATGCAGACTCTGGGAAAAATTGTATTCTTTAAGCAATTACACTTTGGGGTAAACTTTTGACATTACATCACCTGAAGTTCCTGTTGCAAATGCTAGCCAGTGCAAAAAAGCCCAGCCAGGTCCTTGTTAAATAGGAGGCTCTGGTTTGCAGGACCTGAGGTTTCCAAGCGCTGGTGGGGCAGCCAGTTTCATCATTTGCCTGGATCCTTTGTACCATGAGACCTAACTCCTCTTCAAAGTAAGCCACACACAGTGATGACATGGAAACAATAAACGGGCCCTGGCCTTACCAAACAGCCAAATTTTCAACAACAAAGGAAAGAAAATAATTAAATAAATTTAATAAGAGACATATTTTTCCCCACAATGAATCACTGCTAGCAGGACTACCACAAAAGTGTGCTGTGAGTTTTTCACTTTGCTGTTTTGATATAATTGGCATCTCTCTCTTTCTAAAGGTCACAGCTAGCTTCACCAAGCACCACAGAGCAGCTGCCACAAGCAGGGCCGAGAAAGGTGGGGTGGATATCCTGTGAGACATATGACTGCAGAAGACGTGCAGCCCTGGCTCCACTGCCCCTTGTCACAACTGTGTGCACCTGATGTTAAACCAGACGCTGAACAGCACCCGTGTGTGCTGACCAGTCCCACCCGTCACTATCACTCTGGCTGGAGTGGAAATGCCCCAGAGCATTTCGCCCCTGTTTTAGGTCATGTGCTGAAGTCCCCTTGCGAGCAGGCAGGATGTGGTGAGCAGCAAAGCCGACAGGCATAGCCCAGCTCGCTTTTCTATCTCACTCGAATTTAAGCTTTGCTTAGCATGATTGATGGGGCCCGGCTGTCAGGCTGCAGACACAGTCAGCATTAGTGCCTTTGAGGAACTCTGCAGCAGAACAACGAGTGTCATCTGTAATCACAGCAGTCCCCCGGTAATCCCGATATAACTAAATCAGAGCAAAGCTCAATTTCGGAGGCAGGGAAGATGAACATATCTTCAATGAAACATAACTTTGCCTTAGCGTACATACGCCAGGAAAATATTTGCTGGGCAGTAAAAGCCTCCTAAAGTATTAGGAAGGAGGATGGCACAAGTTGCAACCTTGTAAGGGAACAATTATAGTTTCAAGGATATGATGCAATTTATTTTTACATGTAGAAGCGGGATCTGAGGCTCAACTGCAGTAGCATGCAGTGTTTTCAGTAGAAACCACGTGTGCAATCACGCACAGACTGATGTGCTTACAGGAATATCACTGGCCCACAACGAAGTGAAATCAAAATTACTTATCTATGAAAATCACATTCAGATAGCACATTTATGACTTTGGTAAGCAAAGTAATCTTTGCATTACAGTCAGAGGAAGTGGTCCTCTGCCACAAAGTATGAAAGGCTCAAAATAGGAGTCGCACTGGTCCTGCCAAGCCAGCCTGCTCTGTGCTCCCAGCCCTGTTTCCTGGTTTTTAGTTCTTCCTTGGGCTGCTTTAGTTCTGTCTGGGTGAGGACAGAACACGGCTCAGGGCTCTCCTCAAGCCAGGCTGTTTCAGGAAACACCTGCTCGCTGTTGCGTGGAGGCGAGTACAGGCAGACAGTGGTGTAGCCCAGCATCCCAAAGACCCGTGACTGCAAGAAGGCTTTCTGCAGGTCGCTCAGACTGCCAGCAGACATGAGCTGGGAGGCGGATGGGCGCAGGGGTGATCACGCAGCACAACTGGCTGCAGGATGGGGATGTGTCATGGGACATGTGCAGAAGAACCCTGACTGAAAGCCCTGACTGAATCTCGGGCACAGTCAGGAGGCAATTTACTCACATCACCAGGCCAGAAACATTTCCATTTGAGGACTGCACGCATGGCATACAGCAACCAGCACCCCACCAGGTGGGGAGCTGCATCTCCCCCTCACCTGCCACGGGAGGCCTCCTCCTGCATCCCCTCCTCGGCACCGCTGGGCACTCTCCCCGGCTTTGACACAGTGTCGGGGTCTGGCGTAGAGTCCTCCGTGCCCGCCGAGGTCTCCAAGGTGAGGGCCAAGCCGATGAGCTGCTGGACACTGTGCTGCAGGCGGCGCTGCCAGGCTCGCTCTGCTTGGCTGTCGGGTGGCGAGGGGGCCAGGGGGGCTGGGACCAGCAGGGTTGGTGTGGGCTCAGGCAGCCCCCTGTCCCCCGAGGGTCTCGGCACCGCTGGCAGGGCAGGGGGGAGCTTCCTTGCCAAGGGTTTCTGGCTTGACAGCGCGTAGGAGTACTTCAGGAGCATGTCCACGTTGGAGTGCAGGTGGATGTCGGTGGGCGAAAGAGAGGCCTGCTTGGGTGCTGGGGAGAGAAGAGGACAGGAGGGCTGGGGAGCAGAGCTGGCCTCCGTGTCTGCCCTTCGGGAGGTGGAGGGCAGCTTTCTGGGGCCAGACAGAAAGCTGCCTCCCCAGAGCTGCGGCCAGTCAGCACACGTGCTTACTGTTGCTGCACTTATGCATACACATGTGGGACTGGGAAGGTTTCTGCCAGTCTTCAGACCCTTCACAGAATCACAGAAGGGCTGAGGCTGGCAGGGACCTCTGGAGGCCATCTGGTCCAACAGCCATACCTCCATCTGTAGGAGAGCTTTCCTCCTTCGCCTGGAAGCCCACAGCATGAAGCCTCTCTGCTGGACGAAGAAGACCTTTTGGAGGAGAGCCACTCGGACATGGGATTCGCTGAGTGGAGAGAAAAACAAGAGTACTACCGTGCCCTCTTCCTTCCCTTCTCACCCCAACCTGGGACCCTGTCTCCTAAAGCTGGCACCTTCCTTCTCCCAGGAGATGCTTGTACTTCCTAACCCCAGCCCCACACCTCACCTTGATGTAGAATTTGCGCTTGGAGCAGCGGTACTGGGCGAACTGGCAGAAGCTCTGGAACCACCGTGCCTCCGGGATGGCAGAGCAGACGGGTCCTAGGGATGGGTGAGAGACAGGGCAGGTGGGGACAGGGTTAGAGATACGTCCCTTGGCCTGAGCCTGAAGACTGGCACCTCTCAGATGCTTATTTTCAGAGCATGCTTGTGGTTGAATGGGGAGTCAGAGGTGTCTGCCCCCATGTGGAGATCACGGCGTTGTGCTGTTAAAACCACCAACATTTCATGTCACTTGTTTCCCTACACACCACCTAGGGGTTCAGTACACCCCCAGCCCAGCTACATGCAAGCAGGTGGAGAAAACTTTAGAGAGAAGAGTATCTCTTCAGCATCCTTCAGAAAACAATGTGGTGACCACAGGACAGTCCCCTGAAGGCCTGCCAGTGAGGGTCAAGTGCAGGTGGAGATGGAGGAGTTCAGCAGTGAAATTACACCACTCTTGCTACTCTCCCAGTGTGCATTTTGTACATAATATGCACACTTGTACATCTTTTGTTCATAATGTGAATGCCTGTTTTTCAGTCCATCGCTATTCAGCTCTAGAGGCAGCTGGAATCAGATCAGACAAAGGCACTCTAACAAGGGCCCATGCACTCGTAGGCTCATGGCAGCCAAGCAGTGCAGGTGCAGCGGTGTCTCCTGTACTTCTGGATGCAGGAGCAGCACGTGGCAGCACCTCACCTTGTGCTCAAAGCCAGCCACAGCACGCTGCACAGGCAGGTGCTCTCCCTCGTCCCCCCATTTATTGCCAAGCATGGAGTAATTGGCGTATCACACTGCCCTTGAAACCAAATTTTTAGGCATTAATTGTGCAGAGACCAGAGCATCCTGTGCTGCTTTGTTTTTAGCTTAGAGTTGAATTTGGTTATTAATTTTGGCAAAAGCAATGGACAGGACGAGAGCTACAAACATGAAAACAGTCTGGAATCAGGGAATGCAGACATTTTGCACCAAATAAGGGCAGATACGGACAACACGATGAACAAGACAGCAGTCTGCAAAGGGTGTGAGAAACACATAATACATGAAAGGCAGAAAACACCAGCGTTAAGTGCTCTTTGGGCTGATTGCTTGAGAAGTGGCCCTATGCCATGCAATAAGCAGGAGGCCGTAACCCTGCCTAAATCATACCTCTCCCCTTGTGCCAAGCATACAAATTCACTAGCAAGAGCAGAATTTCAGCCATCTACCAGAAAAATGCCCAGTGTGATGGGAACAAGCCTGATGGTCTCCCTGCACTTTGCCCTTTCTTTGAATCCTCTGACCTTCCTGCCAAGAGGAGCCCTTCCAGTATTATCTGTTTAATTTAATCCATAAGATTTTTTGCTTCTTTCCTGTTCTCTTCCTGCCCATTTGCTTGCTGCAAATGGCTACAACTCTTGGAAGTCAGGAGGCCACCTCTCTGGGCTTTGTGGCAAAGTCCGCATGCAGGAGCTCCCAGCACTGGGGGCTTCCACGGAACAAGAACAACTAATTAACAATTTCACCTTCACTGAAAGGTGGAGCCAGCCAAGATGTTTTCATACACTCATCAGGGACACATCATCCTGACTGGGTTCTTCCATGGCAAAGAACATCGAAAGGTTTTGTGTGCACTTATAGTGCTCCAAGTATCTCCAAGCACTGCCATGCCAACCGTGGTGTCCCAGAGGTCCCTGGTTACAGACATTGCCTGGAGAAGAACCAGCAGCAGCCCTGCAGCACCCAGAGCCCTGGTATCACTGACTGCAGGTGCCAGCAAGTGAGGGAGCAGCCCAGGACCTGTCCCTGGGTCTGGCGATGCAGGATGGGAACCATTCCCCTGACACAGCTGCAGAGGCAGGCAAGAAATAGTTGCCCTCAAGCTGCAGTCCAAATAAGCACAGACAGTTGGCTGATCATTCAGTTCATTGACGTTCATAGCTAAATATAAAGACATATTTTTAATGAGAAAATTGTTCCTATTTTTTTTTCTCTCTGAAGAAAAATACAACAGAAGTAGTCCCAAGTTTTTCAGCTGCACAGATATAATTATGCCACTTAAATTCACTGATGCAGGGGTTCAGGGAAAGGATGATTGCAGAGATTTAAAGGGTGCTGTTGCTATGGCACTTTCTGAACTGGGATGTTTCTCCTCTACTGAAACGTTAAACACTTAAAAAAAAGCAGATTATCAGCTCGTGGTTTCTTAAGGGCCTATGAGAACCTATGAATCAGGCTTCTGCACTAAACCCTAGATCTAGCTGGAAAGAAACGTTCAATTCATAAGATGAACTGTTAGGAAGAGCCAACGAGCTCCAGTGTGCTTCAGAAAGATGTGGCGGCTGTTATTTTATTTTTTTCCCCGCCTCCCCACCACACACAGTTCAATAGGGGTGTGGAGGAACTGAAGGGCTGGGTGAAGGGCCAGCGGTGTGGCCAGGGCCTCAGCCTGTTACCTGTGGACAGATGCTGGGGGAGATGCACTTGTTCAGTCAGGTGGAAGGCCCTAGTCTACAGACAGGTAAGAGCAGCCTCATATTCATAGGCCCTAGTCCTCTTGGTAGGCTTCAACCACCCCAAAAACTACTGGAGGGACAGCACGGCAGGGCATAAGTATTTCAGGAGGTTCCTGGGCTGCACCGATAGCTTCCTCCTCCAAGTCACAGAGGACTCAATGAGGAGGGGTGATCTGCTGGACCTCATACCCAGCAATAACAAGGGGCCTCTTAAAAGATCTGCCTGGAAGAGCCCCATAGGATCAGGCTGCAGGAGAGGGGCCCAAGAAAGCTAAGTTAATATTAAAGTTAATATTTAGGGATCACCTCCTCCAAGAGTGGTGCATTCCGATGAACAGAAGCACCAAGAGGCCTGTGTGGATGAGCAGAGAGCTCCTTGCCAAACCCAAACCCAAAAAGAAAGCATACAGAGGGTGGAATTAAAGGTGGGTAACCTAGGAGAAGCACTGGAAGTTGTGACCAGAGAGGCAACAAAACCACCCTTGGAGGTTTCCAAAATTTATCTGCACAGAGCAACAGTGATCTAGTGCTGGGACTGTCCTGCTCTGAGCTTGAATTTGGACCACACACCCACCAAAGTGCCCATTCCACCACCATTCCCACAACTTGGTGGCATTTTGGCAGCTGGTGACAGCTGGGGTGGCATCCGCCACTGCCCCTGGAGGTGGGGTGAGCCCGCACCGCCCTACCTTTGGGGACGTGGCCGTGGTTCTCCTGCTGGTCCAGCCGCAGGACGGCGGGGTTGAGGCAGCCGTGTACCTGCCGCAGGTGGCAGGACGCCTGGGCCTTCCAGGGTGGGCGCAGGCTGGAGAAGAAGAGCTGGTATTCGCTGTCAGACAGGGGGCTGCCTGCGGGAGGCACGGGTGGCGCGGCGGCAGACGTCAGCCAGATCAGCAGCCCTGGGGAGACAGCAGGGACCTGTCTGCCTGATGCCCCTGGAGGTGCCCACGGTGCAGCTTCTGCTGCCCACCCCTCCCACATGCCCCCTTCACCACCAGCAGCCCTGTCCAGCACACCAAGGACTGTGCTCCTCCATGAGGATGTCCCTTCCTTCCCTCCTCTCCTTTGCCCCCAGCCGTGTCCCAAGGCCCTGCTGATGGCCCTGGGAGGCAGGGCAGCAGCTGGGGGGGTCACTCACCCACCAGGGAGGGCAGCCTCAGCATTTCTGCCCCTCTCCTCAGCACCCCTGTCCTGCTGACCCCTCTGCTTGGTGTCCCTGGCAGCAGCGGAATGAGAAGGGGGTGGTGTCACAGCTGGAACACGGGGGGACAAGGGGACACGAGCCCCCCTGGAACCAGGGGGTGGGAAGGGCTGGTGGGCACTGGGATGAGCAGTGCAGGGGACCTGAAGCATAGGCTGGTGATGTGGGGGTGTGAAGGGGCTTTGGCACGGCCACGCCACAAGAGATGAGGGAGCTGGGGCAGAGAGTAGCTCTTTGGGGACAAGGCAACCACAAGGAGCAATCCAGGAGCCTGGGCTGAGAGCTGCTGGCACAGCAGACGGTGTCGGACAGCGCAAAGGAGGTGTAAGCACAGCAGGGTGCTCCTGAAGAAGCCGATCCTAGCACAAACCCCAGGAGATTCAAGCCGCTCTGCTCTGCGCAGCAGCTGCAGGGAGCACGGCGGGTGAACCAGCTGCAGTGGCTGGGCATCATCTGCCAGTAACCCGAGCAGCCACGCAGGCCAAAAGGCGAAAGCTCAGATCTCTGCAGCCATGCATTGCAAAGGCATCTGCCGACAGCACGTAGCTCTGCGCTTCCTTACAGGAGGCAAGACAGCGTTTGCTCCAGGAGCAGGAAGGCAGCGTTTCCAAAAAGCTAACCATTTAACAACAGCATTGAATTTTAGGATGTTTTCACAGCTTCTTACAAACACAGAGACCATTTGTCAGCGCTCTCTTGCCACTCATTAAAACAGGTGACACTGCTGCAGCTCACAAGCTTTATCTGATTCCTCATCTCCTGTTGCTGAGCTTGAGCCGCATTGCTTATTAGCTGATTTTAGGCAACCCTAACACCTTCAGCTCCCCAGTTTGTTAATCACCTCTGCTCCCTGGTGACAAAGGAGCCCAGGCTGAGTTCTGCCATCACTGGGCAGCTTCACAGGGGAAGGTAGTGCTGACCTCAGTGGCTGATAGAAATTGATGACCCAGGGAAGCACATGACATGCAGTGTTATCACAAGGGCTCCTATTCAGATTTTATGGCATATAGGAACAGAAAACATGAATGAATGGGCTGGAGTCTCTGAACATACTCTGAGAGCTGAAATACAAGGCAGAAGATAAAGGAGCTGACAAGGAGATCATCCGTGGTTGATGTTCCAGTAGCTCTGCCTGTGAAGAGCTACTGCATATTTCAAAAGATGGTGTTCAGTGATGTGAGGATAGGTTGGCTGCTTTGTACTTCCCACATACTTAAAGAGGCTTGCTCAGGCCCAGAGCCCAGCTTACCTCTGTTGGTTCAGGTTGTCAAAAATCCTTCAGGAAGCTCTTATGGCCCACAGGTGCACGGAGAAGCCAGACTGCAGTGTGTACCTGGCAGGGTTGAGAGATGGTGAGTAGCTACGGGACACTTGTAAGTTTCTGCAAAGAATAATTTATGCTTGGGGCAAGGATGAGGATAGGAGAGACAGGAGTTTGAGCAGGAGTCATCAGTGCAGCACGCAGGGTGGTGGTGGTGTCTACTCCTTAGGGAAAGGTCTGTGAGGTGAAGCACAAGAGTGACATTAATTCCAGCATTTCCTGAGATTTGAGTTGGCACCTATAAGGCTGCACCACTACAAGCCGCATTGTTCATGCACTGAAGCAGATCTGTGACCTGATTTTCAGGGCCACCACAAGACCCAGCTCCCAGCAGACCATGTCCCTGCGCTAGTCGGAGCTCAGCGAGCTTGTGTATACTGATGTAAGCCCCGGGCCTACAGCACACCTTACTGCTGCAGTAGGTAAATATGGCAGCAGGATAGCAGCACACGGCTGCTACAAGGAAAGGAGATGCATTTTCCTTGTAGCTACCTGATTGCCGTGCCCACAAACACCACTAACAGCAGCAATGGCTGAAAACCTCTTGACAACCCCAGGGCTGTAGCTCACAAGTCCTCCTTCCTCTGCTGCAAGGGGAATATTGCCCCTTCCTTCATCGGGCTGATGGCCACGTTTGTTAGACTGTGCCAGCTACATGAGTTGAACTGGGGGGTGGATTAGGGGAGAGGATGTCCCGTCAGCTCAGGAAACTCAAAACGATGGAGGATACAAAGATCAGGCAGGGATTACAGAATCAGTGCCTTGCCCAGTAGCCCTCTGCTGAACACATCCTCCTGATGGCTACAGCCCTGTGGGAAGAGACGCGGGCACCATCTCGCTCAGAGCAGGGCTGGCATCTCCATTTCCAAAGACAAAAGCATGAGGCAGTGCGATGAATTAAACCGAAATGATATGAATTGATGGCTTTAATAACAGGTTACCTAATCTTCCTTCTGAGTTGCACTTCATTTTTGTAGGTTTACTGTCACTGACTGAGAGCTATTCGAATGAGCTGATAAATATAGCCTTTACATTAAGATTAGCGCTCATTTTAACTTGGTGGATATGTTAATCTATTCACATTTATACAGGCACTGTACAGTTATAATGTGCATTAATCCAGAAAGCTAATTTACATTTAATTTTGTTAGGAAATAATGAATGAAGCATTTTTTTCCCTTGTCGTTTAGAAAATGGAAGATTTAATTGATTGCAAAAAACGGTATTTAAAAACGGTTTCGTGAATTAATAATACAACCTAAAATGGAGTGGGCTCATACGAGAATGCTTGAATGAACTGCCCTGGTCTTTTTAGGCAGGCTTGTTTAGGGCAAGAACAACCTGACCACAGTTAGCCCTAGCGCAAGCAGGGGGTTGTGCTACAGAGCTCCAGAGGCCCCTTCCCACCTGAATCTCTCTGTGGCAAATAATTAGAGCCCTTCAGGCTTTCAGAACAAGGAAATCTCGTTGTCTCACACTTTTTTTTTTTTTTTTTCCTGAATGCTTGTCATTGACGTGTGAAAAATAATTCCAACCTTTTTTTCCTCCCAGCTTGGTTTTCAGCTTTGAATGAGTTATCCCTTCAGCGGCAATGACCCAATCCACTGAAATTAAATTGTACAAAACCTAAATTGTGCAAAAATTAAGTCTTCAAAAAACAGCCCAAAGTAAGCAATTTACAGAACATTTTTGCAAACTAGGCTTTAGCTTAGTGTTTATCCCAGGTTTGCCTGCCCTTAAGATGTGGGCAAAAAAAAAAATGCTTTTTTTAAATGAATGCTTTAATTTCTTTTATGCATTCGGAAGAATAAATATAAATTACCATAAATTAATCAAGATGTTGGACTATTTTTGTAAATGAAATGCATTTTGTTTGATAAAAACAGCTATGTGTCTCCTGATACTGTAACCACTAGGCAACAGAGTTGGAGAAACTTCCTTCAGTTGTTTTTGAAAGACAGATAGCACACTTTGTTTTCTTCTGCTAGTGTTTAACTCCATGAATGTGTTACCCAAGAAAAGTTAAACACTTGAGGTCAGCTTGTAAGTAGGTGTCACCTCCTTTGGAAGCCCACCACGGGAGAATGAAGAAACCCAAATCACTGAGCCAAACAGAGGACGTATGCTCACTGCCTAGCAAGAGACGTGAAAGGCAGCACTTAGCGTTAGCATCCTGCCCCCTCCAGTTTTATGAAGTGAGAGCACATCCATTATTTTTTTGATTTTAAACACTAACCAGGGAGACAGAATCATACAAAAGGACCCATGGGACCTCAGGTCTACAAGAAGAACCAGGTGCAGTAAAGAGCTTCGTATCTCTTCTAGGCAATCCGGACAAACAAACAGATGGCATGAAATTATTCTGCCAGTAACACCTTGTGTCCCAATAGTAAAAAGCTGACATGACCACAGTGAGGGAGGACTGGCCAGGCCCTAGAGGTCCCTTCCCACCAGCATCTCTTGGACTCTGTCCTTCTTTACATAGCAGGTCCTCATGTAGTCACAGAGCTGCTTGTAATTTTGCCTTGTGGAGGTAAGGGAGTCCTTTGATTTCTCAGCAGTAGAAGTGATATGGGAGATTTGGGGCCTGGACTTGTTGAGGGATTCATGATCTTTCATGTCATTGTTTTATTAATCTTTGAAACACAAGATCCTCTTTCTGTTCAGGCACAGAAGTAAAACCCAGACCTTTGCACATGGTCTGTTCAAGCAAAGCCTTCTGCAAGCTCCTTAGTCAGAGGTATAAACTATTACTGACAAGATTAATGCCTCATTGAAAGCCTTGCAGAGATGATATTGATGCACTGGTAGTTAACAAGGAAGCAATCTGGATCAGATAGCCATGGGTAATCACAGCCAGCTCTGGTACACTGGAATATCAGGACAGGACAGGACAAAACAAGTGTATCTCACACCAAGTTTGCACCAAGGCATCCTTTTACTTCCTATCAGAATGTTAACCTT
This sequence comes from Netta rufina, assembly GCF_964035555.1. Taxonomy (NCBI): domain Eukaryota; kingdom Metazoa; phylum Chordata; class Aves; order Anseriformes; family Anatidae; genus Netta; species Netta rufina. Next base: position 124,735,066 of record NC_140123.1, read on the forward strand.
GGGTGTTTGCTGTTCCCTTGTGCCCTTCACCAGCACTGCTGAAAGCATTAAGTTCAACACCAGATGATCTGGGACCCTCTTTTCTGTGCTGCCCAATGTCAGGAGAAGAGCAATGGGCACACACTGGAACACAGGAGGTTCCCTCTGAACATTATTAAGCACTTATAAAATTTAAGCACTTATAAAATCTCATAAAATTTAATCCCCAAAAATCTAAGTGAACACATAATTAAGTGCGCTTAATTAAAGCTATTGCTGAGCAGTGGTGACTGTTTTAATCACTTTTAGATGTGTAACTGGTGACGAAAGCCGTGCTGGTCCAGGGTGACAGCTATGGCTGGCACAGTTTCTACACACCCTGCGCGTGGCAAAACGCACACAAGAAGAGAGTCCCAGGGATGAGAGATTACTGAAAATGTGCTCACCACAAATGAGCGTACTTTGCTAGACAGTCTTATCAATCACACTTGCCCAGCTAACCTAGGAGTGATGCCCACCATTAAGACAATTAGAGCTGGAGAAGATAAACCAGTCATTCGTGTGCATTATCAATTTTTTACTAATAAATTTGCTTAAAGACACTGGCAAAAGTCTTACCTCTTGCAGCGCCGCGTGACTCCAGCTTCTTGAAACTGAGCCTTGCCTTTACTTATTATTACCAATCAGTCTGAGAGGCAATTTCACCAGTTCCACTTTCGAGGGTGGTTATGTTTCGTTGACAATTACTCCAACAAAGCTGCAAGTTACCCAGTTCTTTAAAGGAGTTTGTGATTACTTTAAGAGAAGCATTACAATCACAAACTTGTAGGTGAGATGAACTTTTGGATGCTTGTTCCAGTGATTATAACAGTGCTACAGGCAACTATTTAAAGCAGCCTTTTCAAAAAACTGTATCAGGTCATTTTGACAGACTTTTCTGGTTGTTGGTTGTTTTTTGTTTTGCTACTTCTAGCCAGAACAATTTAATTTTATTGACCTGGAATTCTTGCTTGTTTTACAGAGAAGCCATTTGCTTATTTGATGTGTCAGTATTTCGCATCTAGACTGGTATCGGCTGCTGTTAGCTGACCTGCAGCAGTCCTCCTGACGTCCTTAAAGCCCACCACAGCGCTGTCTCTTCTCTGTCATTGCAGGCTTTCCCCAGCACTCCAGAACCTGACAGAGAGCAGAGCACAGGTGCCTTCAGGCGGTTTTCACAGGGCTACAAATGCCATTTGCTGAAGATCACTGATCAAAATTGTTCACCCCAGTGGATGCTATTTAAAATCCCCCTCACTGTTTGCCTGGGAAGTACATCATCCTAATATGACACCAGCACCAACACAGAGCAAATATTTACAGAACACTTCCCCCTCCTCTCATTACAAACAATTCTGCTATCTGCAGTTGGCAATGGACACGTGCCATGTTCAATTACACCAGAAACAAAAGACGTTCTAAAAAAAAAAAGCTGCTTATGTTTCTAGCCTCTTCACTTACAGGCTTTGTCTCCAATGGCTTCATTTTTGTGCTTTGTAATTTCTAGCTTCTCTTGATTCCATTATTTCCCCCCTTTGGTTATTAAATATTGCACAGTTGCTGTCTTCATTCCTTCTCTTCCAACACTTTATGTCCTTTCATTTTTATCCATCACTGTAAACTTTTTTAAAAGTCTTGGTTTTCACTCACATTTGTGTCTAAATTCCCTCTTCCTGCAAGTTTGCTTTAGGGCATCCCCCCACCTGCAGCAAACGATCCCCGAATGCTGCACACCACTGGACAGGATTTCCTTTCACCCAGCAGCAGCAGGTCACACTGGCAGGACCGATGGGTCCCGTTTCCCCCCCCAGCACTCCTCTCGGTTTTCTCCACCTGGCCTAGGTGTTTCTCACGTGTTTTGTGTTAAATAAAAGTAAAGGGGATGTTCCACCTATTTGCATCCCTGCAAACAACCAAAAAGCCTACCAGGAGCTACAAACTGTACAATAATGGGGTGGGGAAGCATCCCTTGTGTCTCGAAGAACACAATGATAACTTTCGGCCCAGGCTTTAGCCTAAAAACGGGCATATTCTGGTCTGCCTCCCCCCTCAGCGCCCTGTGCTGGCTGCAGAGGACCTGAGTTGTGTTTCACAAACCAGAGCTACCCTGAAGAGAACTGACTGCAGGGTAAGCAGTGCCTAAGCAACAGGTCACCGTGTTTCCTGGGTTGGCACGCAGTAACCCCCTGCCCACTCACTGCATTCACTTCACACCGTGTGCCTTTACACAGCACTTACCATCCCGTATCAGTGGTGGCTTTGTTACGAAGCCACCACCTCAAACACCTCTCTAACCCCGGCTTCCTAGAGGTCTTGCTGCTCATGTTGTCCACCACAATCCAGTGATTACTGATCCCATGATGGCCAACATCCCCTCAAAATCATACCATTTAAAATAGTTTCTGCATCTTTTGTCTCCCCTGCACTTTGCCAAAAGCCAGTTTTCAATTTCAAACCATGCCCTTCTTTTGTACTTTTATCACTCATTTGGTATCCGGATGAACCCCAGCTCAATAAATTAATTCTCCTTCTCACACAGACGCACGGTGGCATAGCATCTCCTCTTGACTGTGTCAGATTCACAGCCAACATCTTCCAGCATTTTCCTCTTCCATATTTAAGGAGGGAAGCTCCAGGACGCAGACTGTGGCAGCAGCACACCAACCACATGAGCCAGTCTGGGTAAGAACTTACCACAGCGTTTTTCTGTGCAAGATGGGAACCCAAGCAGCCCTTCCCAAAGCAAAAGGAAAGAACAACCCAGTGCTAACTCACCTGAACTTGGCACCAGCTCCTGAGCTGATGGCTCTGGCAGGATCCCCATACAATTACATAACTACATGGTGATGGTGTCACTCTCCAGCTACACGGATCTCTGAGTTGTTTTAATGACGAACCCCTAAAAGAGCTCCTGCTTTGTGACCACAGGAACAAAATTGCTCCACCAATCCTCATAAAAGTTATTTATTTGAGGAAAGCATTTATTGTTTCCTGTGAAAAGCTTAAATCCTCCTGAATAGCAGAGGAAAGGCAGGAAGAAAAACTCATCAATCTCCAGGCCAAGCCACTGGAATAGACAAAGGTCAGCTTCAGTATGGATCATCTCCTCACAGCTACCTGCAGACACTAGAGAGAGACACGCCTCCAGTAACTGTTTTGGAGCCTAATGCATTTTAGTAACAGCATCTGGAGTTTCTGGCAACGAGGTGATCTGAAGTGTAGGTGATTCACTGGGGAGCAAGTTAAAAGGTACCTCAAAAAGCTGCCCAAGCTGCCCACCTTCTTGTATGCACGTGTTTTGCCTTGATGGCTTACTCTCTCAGCTGTGCTGCCCTACAGTCATAGCGAGGGTTGGTCTTTTATAACCTCCGTCGCTCTTGTTTGAGAGAGGATAACTGATGCAAAAATGATCCAACAAAAATGTGAATAAACATCCCGTTGCACAGGGGGACGTGACTAAACGGGCAGGTGCTTTTCACAGACACTAGAAAGCTGTGTAATTCTTTGCTAAGTGTACTGGGTGCATTTTCAAGCCTGACTTACACGGTGTGTCCAACTGTTCAGGATTATCACCTGAAGAAAGCTGTGCCACTGAGAAAAAGCAGAGCTGAGAGAGAAAAAAATAACTGAAGAGACCTGTTGTTTACTGTGGAGGTGACAGCAAGGCAAACAGAGTATTTGTTCCAATGAACTTTATTTAATTCTGTATTATACAAGTGGGATTTGGATCCCAGAACTTCTCATCATGAACACAATGGAGAAGCTCCACTGCACAAAACGGAGGCAGAATTTTGGAGCCAGAGGACAGGCTAGATCAAATTGTTTCTTGCCATGCAGCCAGCAATTCTTCCTCCTTCATACAGTGTGCTTCAAAGGCCAGCAGGTTTACCCCAGGAGTAAAGGAGACAGCCAGCTCTAAACACTCCTCCTTCCTCCTCACCCCAACAAAAGAGGCAGCTCAATGCCAGACAGAGTAGTGGAATGATTAAAGATAAGGAGTACATTAGGTTTTCAGTCTCTCAACCAGCCCACTAGATTAAGCAGTGGCCTGGTTACTCCCTCTCTCCTGAAAAAGATCCAGGCAAATCAAAGACCTAAAATACTGCGGACTTACCTCCTTTCCTTCCCCCATCCCATAGCCTTGCTCTCTAAGCAGAGAGCGGGCAATGAACTCTGAGGAGGCTGAAGGAAAGCCAAGGGAAATCAGGGGCTACCTGAATCCCTGGGAATCTGGTGGCTACCCTGGTGCCCTCATTCATTCCCTGTGAGGTTCAGGCACCTGTTTGGAATAGTACACAGAGAGGGCCTCCCTTAGGGACTTGGAAGCAACCAGGGACCCAGAACACAGAGGAAGTGCCGTGAGGGTACACACCATTCCAGGGATGGCCGAAACCACAAACAGGGCAAGGCTCCCCCCAGCCAAGGCCCCAAGGGCTGGGGGAGTTGGGACGAGGCCCTGGCAGGGGGAAGAGAGCTCCTGCAGCAGTGCTAAGGGCTCATGGGGTTTTATTTCTTCTTCCTCTCCTGGGAACAGCGAGGGCAGAACCTGGTAGGAAGGGAAGTAAAAAGCCAGCATTTATGGCCTGATATATAAACATATACAAAGATACAGTCTCAAAAGCTCTTTTCCAAGGTTCCAACCAAAGCCTTAATTCAAATTTTCCTTCTGAAAAGGACATCTAAGCGTGTACATACAATATCCTCCCTCTTGCCACCCCGGGCCTCCCCTTTCCAGAGACCAACGGGCCCTCCAGGGTGTTTGCTTTTAGCCCTCACTCACCATTTTCCTCTTGGTTTTGTTGTCAGACCCACACAGGCAAAATGAAACCATTCGATGGAACACTGTTGGGGTGGAGAGCAGGCAGTTAAAGAGCAGTTTTCTTTGGAAATCTTTGTTTCTGGACTACTGAAGTTTCCCAACATCTGATCAAACTCCTGCTAGCAGCGATGTTAACGGGATCAGTCAGGAAATGGGGACTCACACCCACCCCATACAATGTTAGTGAGCAAAATTCCCCTCCGTGCTTGCTGAGGGTGGGGCCAAAAAAGCAGCCTGTCATTTCAGGAGCAAACCTGGAGGGAGTTGCACGTAACAGGCCACATTGCTGCTCTGCCAAACTACCCGAGATAAGACCTCCTCCTGCCACTGCTTGCTACATCAGCCCCCCGGGCAGGACAAGACATCCTGTAGGAGATTCTCCTCCCCCACCTCCACCATGCACGGGCTCTTACGTCTGGGTTGTCGCAGCCAATCATCTCCCCGTAGGAGACCTGGTGGCAGAGGCAGTACGTAGGCTCGTTGGGGTCCACAGGCATATCCAACACATCCGAAGGGTGCACGTTCCCAAAAGTGACCGAAGGCATCCCGTATTCCGTGCTACTGCAGGAGAAAGGAATAACCTAGGTGAGCAAATGAACCAGCATCGGTTCCCTTCATGTCCCCCACGACGATGCCCTTAATTTGCCAGACAGCCACACCTCTTTTTTAAGCACACACACCCACCTCCCCCGATGTGACCTGCGTTCCCCTTCATGCCACACTCCCCTGAAACAAATAAAAGGCCTCTTTCTTGTTTTTTCCCCAAACAGGGGCACACAGCCTGGTCTGGGGGAGGACCAGATCCTTCAGAGGGAAGTCTGGCTAGGTCTCCCTTGGTCTGATTTGCACTGCTGCTCCTCACTTCCCCAAATTTCTTAAATGCTTACGTGCGGACAAGCTTCAGCTTCTTTTGGGCAGTCTTTGGTGCCTCCTCATCAGAATTCTTCCCTTTAGAGCGAGCACGGGCAGCTTTCTTCTCTTTCTGGGCTCGGCCCTCTGGTAACAAGAGAAGAAGTTGTTGCACCTGCCACCCCGTCAGAACAGACCCCTGACAGGAACACCCTCTTCAGCACTAAGACGCGCTCCTGCTGTGGAGCGTGTGTTGGCTTTGGGCCACGCACCCCATCTTAGTTTTATCTAGCGGCCTTGCACACGCTCACAGAAAAGAGCCCAGGACACCATCTTTTTACCTGTCCTTCAGATTCCAGCGTAACAGTCTTTGATCTGTACCACTCCAGTGCCTGCCTTCATCCCCACCACTTCCACAGGCACTCGGCTGCCTCCTGTCTCAATCTGCAGCCCAGTGGTGGTACTCACTCTTCTTGCCCTTGCTGGAAGAGCTGTCATAGTCACTCGACTCTATCTGCTTCTCCTTCAGGTCTGCTTCAAAGCGAGCAAGGTCTGTGTCCAGCCGCCGGATGTGCTTATCGACCTGCAGAGATGACATTGAGCAGGAATTACCACGGAAAAGAGCCCGAGGGAGCAAGGAGCAGAGAAGCAAGAGCGTGCAGGGCCCGAAAAAGAGATCAGGGCCTTCCAGGAGTGGGGGTGTCAGTACAGCCTGTCATGTCATACAATAACCACTAGACACTTCCCTTCATACCATCTCGTAGGTCTGCATTGCCAGCTGAACCTTGTCATCCCCAAACTCCTTGCACTTCCCATAGGCCTCCTGGATTTGCTTGAGGAGCCCCAGTTTTTCCTCTGACGACAAAGTCCGCGCGTTGCTGATGTACTCCGTGGCCAACTTATCGATCTCCGACTTGAGGTCTGAAACAAGTTTAGCATTAGTACACAAATACACAAACACACACTGGCGGGACGGGTTGCCCAGGGAGGTGGTGGAGTCACCGTCCCTGGGGTTGTTTAAGGAAAGGTTGGGCCTGGTGCTTAGGGACGTGGTTTAGGGGGTGACATTGGGGGTAGTGGGGTGGTTGGACCAGATCTTGGAGGGCTTTTCCAAGCTTGATGATTTTATGGAATGATTCTGTTAGGAAAGACCATAAAGTATAAGGATAGGAAAGAATAGGTTGGGATAAGGTTGGGAAAGGATGAGAGCAGCTGCAGGTTTCCTTCCCTGCCCTGAGAACCCTGTGATGAAGGCACAGCACAGAAGAGCTGGCCAGGCCGCACGCTTTCCGTCTCATCACAGAAACCATCTCCGATGCTCACCTTCCGTCCTCTGATCCAGATCTCGCATGAGCTGGAAGTTTCTCTGCAGCTCAAAAGGCAGGTTCTCGATGCCTGCAGGGGAAGGAGGACACATGGAGCAGTCAGGTTCAAGGCAGGAACCAAGCTAGCAGCTGATCACAGCACCTACACCAGCCCTGCCACTCCCAGCACGCCTTCCTGCTGCACACGAGCACGCCTCTGCTCTCAGCTGTCCCTTCTTCTGCCTCCTATCCCACAACCTCAGCGTAGCCTGTCCAGCACCTGCAAGGTGCTGTGCATCACGAATAACAGATGTTTCTACAACTCGGCACGAGCGACGTGAAGCTGAGAGTCAATTAATTCTCAACGCGCAGCGCTACTCGCCCCCTAGCCATCAGCAGATGCTGCACTGACAAAGCTGATAAAAACAATTCTCGTTTTCCGCGGCTGTCTGATCAAACGGAGGGCTCCCATCACTGCGCTAACATCAAGTCCAAGCCTGATCGCTGCCACCTCTATACCTGACAGAAAAAAAACAATCTCTTGCAGGTATAAATAAAGGGGGGGAGGTGGGGAGGAAGAGCTCTTCAGAAACACAACATAAGCACGCCTGCCTCCTGGACCCTCCCTGCAGCACAGGCAGAATGTAAATGAAGGCGTCTCTGCCCGTAATCAAAGCTGTCTAACACAATGGCCCCAGCAGTGCTCTCTGCTTTCACTGCCATATGCTTCTACACCAGAGACACTTCCTGAAAAACAAGAGATTTTTTTTATTATTTTTTCTTAAAGTACAGCACACAGGCCGTGAAATTTATTCGTACAAGAGGTAAAAGCAATTGTAGGCTTCACCGAGCTTAGAAGATATTTAAACTTCTTTTTTCACACACACAGAACACTGTGAGTTACATACAAAGGCCCTGTAGGTAATTAAGCTATTGCTGCAACAGGTTTTGTTGCCATTTCTACTTTGAATATCTGAGGGATTTGCAGGTAGCAGGTGTCCTGAAGAATACAGGAACATGATCATGCAGCAGACATGCATTGCTGCCCTGTGTCCAAGGTTAACAGTGCAAAACCACCTTCTGAAAAAAATAAATAAATGAGGAAGCAGCAACATTAAGGTTGTGTGAATGCTCCCAGATTTGATGCTTCCTGTTGGCCTACTCTGACAGACTTTGCACCAGGCTCGAGCAGCCCGCAGCTGATGTTACATCCCTACAGCTCAAAAAACATCTCAAAAAAAATCAAATCAGTGACACAACGCTGAGAAACATCGCTGCTTACAAAGGGAACTTAATGGCAGGGATGAAATTCAGCTCAGGTACCTTAACATCGTTCCCTTTTCTTGTAATCCCCATCCTCGTTGACTCCAAGCCTTCCAATTTGTGCAGAAATGAACCGTGTTTCATGCAGCAGCACACTACTTTTTACTCCTCTCCTCTAGGAGAAATCAGCATTTGTTCTTACGTTGCACGCCGTGTGCCAGATATGCACCAGTTGATTAATCCTGGACCATCGCGACCTCTGAATTCTTGACTTGGCAGATTTCAGAAAAATATCTATGTAATTTCCTTTTTCTCCTCTAAAGCAAAGGCAGCTGCTGCAAGCAGACATTCCACCACATACCTAGCTTTCTCTCGGCAGGGCTGCGAACCGTTCGGTTCAGAGCACACCTGGGCTAGCACAAAAACCAGCAGGACGCTATTTTTCGGGCAGAACAACCCGAAATGAGGTTACGGTTGGGTTTCACAGCGACGTGCTACCAGCAGGAGGAATTCGGACAGGAATTTGCTTCCATTACAGCTCCTGAAAGGGGCTGTGCTCTGTTTTTTTTTTGTTGTTTTTTTTTTACAGATGTCGCTGTGAAAATCCGCCACCAGCTGCCACTGCCACCATCACGTGCCCTCGCCTGGGAAGCTTCTGTTCTACCTGCGCCTCTCCCTCCTACACAGAAAGCACAGCGCGATCCAACTGCAGCAACACGAGCCTGGATGAACTATTTCTGTGGCAGTCGGCTTGCCTCAGCACGGGGGAGCTTTCTGACCTCTGCAGCTTAACCCAGAAGCTCCTCCCGACCCTTCTGAAGCAGAGCCCTTCATCACACACCGTTTATTGCCGTGGTCCAAACACTTGCTGAAACTGTTTGGCCTGTGTTGTGCAGTCCATTAAGAATAAATAAATCTAAGATTTAAAATTTCCATTGTCTCTTTCTTACTACACCAACACCTTTCCCCCTCTGTCTTTCCAAAAAGATTCGATATTTCTGTAACTGCTTCCTCCTGTGTTTCTCCTTTCCCCTTTACAATCCATTCATGCTTTCTTCTCACAGTGGGACGCACCCAAGCTCTTCTGGACTAAATGCTGTATTTGCCAGTACCCAAACAGTTCTCAGATTCTGAAAGAGATCACAGGAAAAAGAAATTGTCTGTCTGAGCAAGCGCAGTCAGGACACCCTAACAGACACATTCGACTGCTAGGGCACAGGCGAGTGCGGTCACTCTGCCACAGGCAACAATTGGACAGAAAAATAAGGAGAGGCAAAGGCCTCTCAGCACAGACGCGGCAGAGCAGTGAGAGAGGAAGCCAAGGATGGGGAAGATGACAGGCTTGCACAAGGGCAGGATAACCCCTGTAAGGAGTACCACACCAGGGAACTGTATGGCTACGTTAGAGATCAGCCTTGATGTCAGAAGTTCGGAGGACACGGAGGACTGAGATGTCAAATGAGATGCACAACACTCCGGGCACTTCCAACAACGCTCAACATGGAAGGAATGGATGAAGAGATGGCAAACCTGAAGTATGATGCAGGAAGCTCGATAGGCAGGAACAGAAAGCTCCCCCAATGAGTACAGTTAACTCAGTGTTAACTGCGGACTCCTCAGCTCATGGTGCAGTGAGATAGCTAAATGTTGGCCGAATCTAGATGCGCAGAGGTATGGGGTGGGGAAAGCTGGGAACATTTCTGTTGCTTTGTTACCATTCCTCACCCAGGCTTTACACTGACATTCATTCAATATCTGACCAGCTTTGAATGGAAATGTGAATTTCCTCCCAGTCCGGTGCACACTTCCCAACCGGGATGATGAAAGTTGCACATCCAGCAGGACAAATAAAGCAACAGCCTCATCAGTCCAGGCAGAAAATGTGGTGGGCAGGGTTGGCTGGAACAAACAGGGAAGGTGACATTTGATCTTCTCATTTCTCTAAGGACGAAGCACACCCACAGACACGACCCTTGCACCTGGTCAGCCATCCTCAGCAGCAGAGCAGGGAAGGTGAGCAGCTCGCAGTAAACTGGCCAGCCGAGGAGAGGTGCACTCCTCGGTTCTGTTGCTATAAAAGATAGATTTGTGGGGTGTCCCTGTGCTTACTTTATTTCCATACCCTCTGACCAGATAAACAGGGATGCACCAGCATTAGGAAGTGTTGTTGAACAACCCTACAAGCCTCTTGAAACATCTAACCGTGAAGAAAACACGGTGTTTGCATCCCATCTTCTGGAGGATCTGTATTAGTCACCCTCCCTTGCTCCCACTCAAAGCCTCCACTACGGTATTTCTAAGCCTGTGAGCGTGCAAATGCTGAGCCAAACACGGCAACTCCAGGCTGAGCAACCCCAAACTCCTCTGGAGAGCTCCCATGCACACGCAACCATGAAATACCACGGTTTTCTTTCATCTCGTTCTTCCTCCACCCCTTTCTACACCTCTAATTCATTTGCAGCCACGGTTTCCCCCTGCTGAAGTTGCGCTGCTTTCTTGGCGTGAAGGCAAGCGCTTCCCCACCTTGCTCTCTCCCCTCAGAAGCAGGCATAACATCGATTTGAGACCAGGAGGACAACATTTGAAGAGATTGAATGCTTTTTGTACTTAACTTCAGTTACCAAGGAGAACTGAGGAAAGAGTCATAGAACGAAACAACGAAGAACAGACGTGGAGCAAGAACCACTCCTCCTCTTCCCCTTCCCCGAATTCTTTGGCTCAGTATTGTCGTTGAAGGGCCAGCCTCAGCATGATGAAGGCGGGCAGGGGATCAGGGCAGTCAGCAGAGGGAGTTTCTCCACGGGGAGGTTCAGCACTGAAGGAACACGCACATTTTTTTGCTGCAGGAACACCTGCTAGGGGCATAACACGCTTCAGACAGCCACACTTTGCCATGAAGGGCTTAGAGCAAAGGCACGTCTAATCCTAGGTCTAAAATCAATTTTAAATTACAGCAAGGACCTGAAAGAAGAATGCTTTTTCCCAGCACAGTGGAATAGCCCGCTTCCCTCACCAGGAAAATGAATAACTGAGGTGAAGAGACTAAGGGCAGCTCGTTGCAAACACACCTCTTGACATGTCAATGCTGCAAATCCTCACTACTTAGGATTGTTTGTTCAAGGCATGCTTTAGTTGCAGCTATGAGCGTTCTGCACATCTGCTATAGAGGAAACAAACATCAGTCACATTTTGTCCGGGTGGCATTCAACAGGACACCACCTTTTTTCTCCCTACAATCCTCACTTACTCCATTACACACCTTCCTTTCTTCAAGCATCTGAAGAGGTCCGACAAGCAAACTGCCCTCTTTCATCACACACTCCTCATTCACCCCCTGAACAGACCCAGAGAGTAAAGGATATGAAAGAGAAATGCTGCAGGAGGGAAAAAAAATCAACTGAAAGCCACATCTACGTTAGATGCGAAAAGAACACTAAGAAGAATCTCAGTGCAACAAGCAGAAGCAGATATTAGACATTTTGAAAAGAGCTGACCAAAAGGTCTGGACTATTTATTTGTAGCAGTTTACAGGATATTTTGGAATGTTACCCAACTTTTAAAAAAGTGAACTTAAAAAAAAATTACATTGAAATAATCATCAAAGAAAAAAAAAAATGAAGGAAGGAGTGAGGGGAGAACAATCGGGAGGCATGAAACCAGTAAAAGAAATGGAACAGCTGACCTGGGATCACCTCAGAGAATTCAACAAGGGTGACAACGCAGGTTAAGTTGTGACACCCTCCCTTCCCCGACTTTCCTGATAAACTTTTTTTTTTTAATATTATTATTTTTAAATAATGTACACATCGTTAGCAAAAATATCATTTTTCAATGATTGAACTACAACTTGGATCAAAAACTTGACGTGTTATCAGAAAGGCTTTTCAGTAAGGGTATATTCAACAGGAAAATACTAACCCAACCCGACTTCTTTAGTTAGCACCGTAACAAAGACTGGTAATAAAGGACCGTGTGCATTCAGAGAGTCAGAACCTCAAGTAGGATGTCAAAAGATGAGAGCAGGCTTGGAGGAGAACAATATGGCTAATTGAAAAATACATTATCATAAGAAATTCATTTTTTCCCTAAGGTACCAGAAAGAAAGTTCAGATTTAATTAATTAGAATCTACACAAGGAAGAAGATTTTAATAAGGGGACACTTCAACACACCCGGTAAAAGGCACAGGTGCGATGACTAAGTGGCGGAATTGTGAAAATTAGCTACAGACAAGTCAAACTGTGACAGGAAAGCTATTGGCAAACTAACCCACTGAAGACTGAGACGGATTCTCAACTCTATGTATTAATACCCATGTAAACTGCCTTTCTTAAAGAAACTCTAATTAGAGCACAGCAACTGTCCTACAGCTAGCTAACGAAGGGAAGTCACATTGTATATGAGATACGCGATACCGGATTAAAAAAGGCAAAGCCACCGTAGCGAATGCTTTTTTGCTCTTCCCAACAGTCTTGTAGCCAGATATTTTACGTACTTTTAGGCTGTGAACATAAAAAAGTAAAGTGACACACCTTAAAAAAATGACACCACCACCGTATTAATATCCACCTTCAGCAGGATGACAACCTCTAACTCAATTGCAGGAGCACACACCTCAGCTGAGACAAAATAGAAGACCTTATACTTTTTCTCCGCAAGTATGTGTACTAGAGGGGAACAGAGGCATTCCCACGGAGTTCATAGATTTTAGCTAACAGTAACGGTGACATCCAGAAGCTGGACATCCAGAACCAGAGCAGTCTCTAGCCACCAAGATAACCTACAGGTTCCTCTCTCTCTTGTCTTAACACCTACCCTACCTCTACTGGTTTCAAATCCCAGCCTTTCACCCCTGTATCTCTGCAGCCCTTCTCACATACACTTCTGCTCTACCCAGTAAGGAAACACCGCGTTCCCCCCCCGGACCAGCTCCTTGCCCACCCCGCACATCCACCTCTCGCCTCGCCCCCACCCCTCAGGCATCTTCCCATCCTCACCCACCCTTCCCACTGCCCTCTGCGCCCTCCTCACAGACCCCAGAGCAACATTACAGCCTGTGCGCTCCCAGTATCTGTTCAGCCTCGGTGGCAGAGCATTACTTACTACAATTCTTGAACTTTTTTAAATTCTTTTAACCTTCCTCAAGAGCCCCCCTTCCCTAAGGGCAGAGGCCAGGCCGAGAGCCGCCGGCCGCGGGGCTCGCAGCAGGCCCGTGCGCCCCGGGCTCGGCCAGCACCCGGGCAGGGCCCGTCCCCTGTCCCTCTTCTTCCTCTTCCTCTTCTTCTTCTTCTTCTTCTTCCTCTCCCTCCTCTTTTTCCTCCCTTTTTCCCCCTCGCCCCCGCCCCGCCGCTTACTGTCCAGGTAGTGCTCCAGGTACATCCCCGCCGCCATCTTGCGCCCCCCACACACCGCCACTTCCGGCAGCCGGCGCGCCCCCACCGGAAGCGGCCCTTGCCCGGCTGGTGAAGCCGCTTCCGCCCTGGCTCCGGGACGCTTGGCGCCCGCCGCCATTTTGGGCCCTGAGGGTCGGTGTGTGTGGGGGGGTGGGGACCTGCGTCCTTCACCGCCGGGCTTCGGCCTCGGCAGGGCTACGGGGGTGCCCCCTGGCCACCGATAATTTGCAGGAGGCTGGCTGGGCACTTCTGCTGGATAATGTGCGTGGGGAGGTGCTCTTAGTCCCTTACAGCACTGTATGCGTCCATTTACTGCGTTGCCAGCTGCGACAAACTGCTGGGACGTTATAACCAGAGGTGGTCTTTGCGCTGAGGTGGTTGGGGTACAGGCTCGACATGCCTAACAAAGCAATAAACCCATGAAGTGAAGCTCAACGTCTACTGTCTCTCTCTTTTTTTTTTTTTTTTTCCTCCATCTAAACAAAACCACTTCCATGGCCATACAGAATCACAGAATTTCTAGGTTGGAAGAGACCTCAAGATCATCGAGTCCAACCTCTGACCTAACGCTAACAGTCCCCACTAAACCATATCCCTAAGCTCTACATCTAAACGTCTTTTGAAGACTTCCAGGGATGGTGACTCCACCACTTCCCTGGGCAGCCTGTTCCAGTGTCCAACAACCCTTTCAGTGAAGAAGTTCTTCCTAAGATCCAACCTAAAACTCCCCTGGCGCAACTTAAGCCCATTCCCCCTCGTCCTGTCACCAGGCACGTGGAAGAATAGACCAACCCCCACCTCACTACAGCCTCCTTTAAGGTACCTGTAGAGAGCAATAAGGTCGCCCCTGAGCCTCCTTTTCTCCAGGCTGAACAAGCCCAGCTCCTTCAGCTGCTCCTCGTAGGACTTGTTCTCCAGGCCCTTCACCAGCTTGGTTGCCCTTCTCTGGACCCACTCAAGCACCCCCATGTCCTTGTAGCGAGGGGCCCAAAACTGAACACAGTACTCAAGGTGCGGCCTCACCAGAGCTGAGTACAGGGGAACGATCACCTCCCTAGCCCCGCTGGTCACACTGTTTCTTATACACCACATATGGCTTCTAGATTAGAGATACACGTGCTATGGACTTCAGGAGCCCATCCCTAAGCGGTCCTTTGCTAGTGATGGTACACACAAGGTGTTCTAGGTCACAAATTTAATTATAAATAAATTGAGACCATTATCATCTTCTGGTCCTTAGGACCTAAATTCAGGATTGCTGTTCAGGAGGTCAGGGTTAACTTTGTGTGCCATAATTGAGTTTGTATTTGGTAAACATTAAACTTCATCTGCATTTCTCCTGCCCACTTGCTCACCTGTGTTGCTTTCTTTCCCCCAGGCTTCTTGTTCCTCCTAAAAGTTTCCAAGGCACCATACCAATATTTATTTATAGGGACATTCTAGGACTAAGCCTTTTAGCAACCTGCAACCCGACTCTGAGAACCTGTGATGAGAAATGAACTGCAACTGTTTGACTTACTGGCCATTTTGCTGATGCACTGTTTGGTTAATTCACAGAACCTCTCTGTTCTGAAGATGCAAATAGTTCTGCTAGAATCACACAATCATTAAGGTTGGAAAAGACCTCCCATACCTCACCTAGGTCCAACCATCCCCCTACCACCAATGTCAGCCACTAAACCATGTCCCTAAGCACCACATCCAACCTTTCCTTAAACACTCCCAGGGATGATGACTCCACCACTTCCCCAGGCAACCTGTTCCACTGCCTGACTGCTCTTTCCAAGATGAAATGTCTCCTCATTTCCAACCTGAACCTCCCCCTGGTGCAACATGAGGCCATTCCCTCTAGTCCTATCACTAGTTACCTGTAAGAGGCTGACCCCCAGCTCCCCACACCTTCCTTTCAGGTAGATGTAGAGAGCCATAAGGTCTCCCCTGAGCCTCCTCTTCCCCAGACTAAACAAACCCAGTTTCCTCAGTCACTCCTCACAGGACTTGCGTTCCAGGCCCCTTACCACCTTCATAGCCCTTCTCTGGAGACGCTCCAGGGCCTCGATGTCCCTGTAGTGAGGGGCCCAAAACTGAACACAGTACCCAAGGTGCAGCCTCACCAGAGAGAGCACATGGGGACGTTCACCTCCCTGGTCCTGCTGGCCACACTACTCCTGTTATAAGCCAGAATGCTGTTGGCCTTCTTGGCCACCTGGGCACACTGCCAGCTCATGTTTGGGTGAGCATTAACCAGCATGTCCAGATCTTTTTCCTGTGCACAGCTTTCCAGACACTTGCCCCAAGCCTGTAGTGTTGCATGGGGTAATTAAAGTCATTAAAGTTACTCAATGTTTTTAATTATTCAAAAAAAAATCTTGCTCTTTAGTTGTGTTGCAAAGGAGCTGGTTTCAGTTAAGCTAAACATTATTGTTAAACCTCGCTTTGTTTTTAAAGTACTTAAAAATTGTATAAATTGCCTTACACTCCTTAATTACGGAGAAGGATGTGGCTGTTACTTAGAAAGTCTACATCCTCTGCCCTGTCACAACACTAAACCAGGCACCCCCAAATGCATTGTGTTCGGAGCTACTGTGCTGAATGGAGCTGATGTTAAGAAACAGGCATTCTTAGACATCACTGATTTGGTTAATAAGAGACTACCCAGGAATCTCAGTTTATCCTCCAAGTTAAGGCAGTAGAAACGGTTTCAGGAAAAGCTAGTTCCTGAACTCTGAATCTAGAAGTTTTATTTTTTCTTGCTTTAAAAAGCTGAGGCACTGAGGTTCATGTGGAAGTACGTCTCCCAGGGTTCCAGGAGCAACCTGATTGGCAGATGAGGTGTTACCACTGCAGGTATTTGGTGAGAAGTGTGATATTTTTAAATGTTTCTACAGGTGAAAGCTGTAGCACTGATGCAGAAAGATGCTTTCTCCACTGGAATATGCTCTGGAGAAATCTGACTCCATCTAGCCCCACCCAGCCTCATGTATTGATCCTTATGTAACAACTGTAGGTAACAAAGCCACATCTGCTTAACTGCAAGGGATATTTCCACCCACACAGGAGTTTGCTACTTCAATTAAATCATATTGCTAGGTGATAAATACCTCCCAGTTTGGTGCAGGACCTGGCTGATCAGTGAGCGGAGACCTGTGCATCTCGCAGAGGGAAACTAAACAGCCTACTGAAGTAGTCTAGACTAGGTTCTCAGCCTTTATTGATCTACAGATGCCTGTGTATTTTCCCTTGGAAATGTGAACATCTGCATAAAATTTAAGCCTCCGGCTTTTCAGTTACCTTACAGACCTCTTTAAGTGTTCTCCAAGGGCCACAAGGTAGTCCGTGCTTGAGAGGGATTGTTACGCAGACCGCAGCAGTAGGCCTACAACTCCAAAGTTTCGTGTTTAGTTCCCTTTTTGCTGTAGAGGCACACATTTGACTCTTCTCTCTTTTACATTTTCAGTTCAGAGGTCCCTGCTCTGCATTTCCTTCTCTTCAGAAAGGAGTAGACGTACCCACACTTCGTTCTCACAGACATCAGTTGAACTGGAGCACCTGCCCCCGAGGTGGTAAATCAGCTTTACATATGGAAGAGGATGCCAAATGCCCCATGGTATAGCTGTGTGCGCGTTCCAAAAACGTATCCTAATTGAGCAGCAAAACTAGGCATAGACTCTAGTTCTTTGGCGTCATGATTTCTTTTCTTGCAGTTGTTTTTTTTTTCTTTTTTTTTTTTTTTTTCCATTCATTACACAGACACTACATGAAATCGAAATGTTTGTTGGACCAAGTCACTACATCTCTCTAGAACTTCGGTGTCCTATACAGAAACAAGAAACCATGCACACAAATTTAATCTGTTGTACCTGGAATGACGATTGAACAGGTACCTATCATGTAGTTAATGAAATGTACAGAGCGATTTCAGTCTATGTTCTGAAACTGTACTAGTAAACTTGGGCATCTTTCAGGTACATCACCTGCAAAATATTAGAAGAAAAATCCTAGACATGATATATAACCTTTAGTTGATACAAAGATGATAAAATAATAAAAATATAGAAGACAGGCAGGATCTCAATTATATTCTATATTATGAAGAAAGATGGAAGATGTAGACAAATTTGTGAAGTAATGAAAGATTACCAATTGTCCATGATATTTAGGAAGATGTTTAGTTCTACCCATCTACCCATAAAATATCCTAGAAGTTGCATAGCTAGAAGCTCACAATCAAGATTTAAAAGAATTATCTGGCAAGCAGATGGAAACAATGGGCTTTCCTTTCAGAAGAACTTTGGAGTTTGAATGCATCCCAGAAGACAAGTAAATACTTTCATTTAAAAATATTTGAAAAAGTAAGGGGGGCTATCCAGGTTGCTATAAGCCAGTTAACCTAACACTGATTTGGCAAAATCAGAGCGTAATCAATTTGGGTTACACTCAGCTAAAAAAGGAAACATAATGTTATTTGATCTAATTTAATGGAAAAGATCTCATTAAAAGAATTACGTATTCTTTTATGGCCATATAAATTTGGTGGTTCAAAATAGCTGTCTAGGACTAACATATCAAGACTTGCATCTGCATACCGCACAGCCTGGCTGTTCATAAGGGAAAATGAAAGGCAATAGGTAAGTGCTGGAGGATGGAGCTAAGCCTTACCATGAAATACCTAAACCAGCTTGACTTAATTTAGCTGTTTGGAAAGATGAATACAGTGGCTTGATCGTGGTCTGTAACTCATTACAAAAGAAAAAGATTTCTGATAGCAGAAGACTTTAATGTTCTGAACACAGGCATAACAAGACCCTATGAAGTTGAAAAAAAAAAAAAAAAAGAAAAGAAAAGAAAAGAAAAAAAAGTAAAATAGAATGCTATTTTTAATGGCAGTGATAACCAACAAAAAAATTTAATAATGGTTGATTAAACATAAGTCTTTAAATTATGAAAAGTCTTAAATCCTTCTTGAAGATTTAACTGAATGGTAGAGCAGCAATACTATCATTAGTCACAGCTGAGGTTCAGTTACTGTTTTGTGGGTGATTTTTCTAAATGATTTCCAGCCTACGTGATGTTTCCTTTTAAAGCAGTGATAATTTGCAAAATCCAGCTTAGAACTGACAATGGATTCAGTAAAGACAAGAAGAAAAAGTGCTACCGCCTTCCAGCAGAGACTCAAGATGCAGCCGAACGCAGAACTCCAGAGTCAACGTAAGGTCTCGGGCACCGACACACGGGAACAAATGGATTGGCATCACAAAGAAAATGCATAGTTAAAGAATTCAGGGAGCTGAAGAGAAAGTAAAGAGAATATTCCATTCTTGTGAGTGGAAGTTAAATAATTGAACTGTTGTCACCTTGAGCGTACAAAGCTGAAAAGCTGCAGACTGTGGAACCCGCAGCTTCATCTCAGCAGGGGATAATTTTGTGCGGATGTTATATTCTGCATCCTGCAGGTAGAAACCATACTTTTAAAATCAGCTGAAGTACTTTGTATGTGTTAAATAGCCTCAGAAATTTGAAGAGGAAGACCTGATACAAACAAGACAATGAGAACAAGGTATTTTCAATTATTTCTACACCACCAACAGGAGCCTGGGTAAACAGAGAAATAAGAATTTTTCATTGATGAGGGGAAAAAAAATAAATCCTGGAATAAAGTGGCACTTTTGAAACTTGATGGGAAAGTCCCTTAATAAAAATCATTGGTTTCTTTCTGGGCAATAGTAAAAGTTACAGGAACAGCGGCAAACTGCACAAACACAAGCAATATCTTTGAAATAACTGGTAACAAAAGAATCATACAGCCTTAAATACATACAGATCCCCATGCTTGGTAACAGATTCCAAGAAGGGGAAGGATAGAAGACATTGAAAACAACACATCAAACAAGGTAAGGTGATTTCAAGCACCTTTAACACGTTTAAAAAAGAAAAAAAAAAAAAACCAAACACTGCAAGGAATTGTAACTTGCAAGACACTCCCCAAGGAATCCAGCCAGTCAGCAAAATATACTTCCAATTTTTAAAACTAGTTTTCTCAATACAAGACACTGCACCCAAAACAGGTCGATTTTTCAGACTTTGAGGTGATGCATACAAGACAAGATAAAAACATGAGCGGAAACTGGCAGCTTTGTCCTGTTCCTACTGAATACGGGCATGCGGAGGAGAGCCACAAGCAGTAATAAACCTATCCTGTCTGTGCTTCTCAAAGCCAATTTCCAAAGTGAGCAAAACTGTAAACTGAGTTGCCCATGAGAAAAAAAAATGTAAAACGGAAAAGTGTGAATGAAAACTATTATGAAAAATTTATTACATGGCCAAAAAAGCTCCAATTCCACAATCAAGAGGGGGAAACTGGGTAAAAGCTTGTCCTGGGTTCAGTGAGAAAGTCTGTGAGCAAGAAGAAACAACTTAAAAAGAGAGAGAAAAGGCCGAAATATAACACATTGAAAAGGGGAAGGCCAGACAGCAACTGACATAAATTAGGTATTATTAAATAGAGAAAACTGGTAAGGAAAGCTCTGCAGCTAGCAAAACTACAGATAATAGGGATTTGGGAACTCTCATTCATTTTTTAAAATAAAAAGTAAACAAATATTACTAATAGTACTGATCCATGCTAAATAAAAATGATTAAATTGCTAGTGACACAGAACAAGGACAATCAGTCAACAAAATATTTCTAATCCCATACTCAGAAAGAAACAGAGTGTGGCAGTAGTACGAAAATAGCAACTTCTCTCCAGTACCTTAGTATCAAAGTAGGAAGTTAGACAACATCTGCCGGGGACATATATTTTCAAGTCAGCAAACAAGCAGGAGTCTTTCCAGTTGACTAACAAGCTCTCCAGCCCATTGATTCTGATTTTCATTCAACTTGGGATATTAGAGAAATACCGTAAGACATTCAGTGACAGTATTCCCAAAAGGCAACTGAAATGATTCAACGTCAAAATTAGTCTGAGGCAAAAGAATGGAAGAGCTGTTGAGATGAAGAATGAACGAATGAAGAATAAAACCTATAATCCGAAGGTTTATGGAATATAGATTTCGTAGAGGATAAAAAGAAAAAAAAAAAAAAAGCCTAATTTCATTCTTTGAAGACATCATTATACATTTGGTTTAACAAAGGGGACTGCATAGGTGCAACATACTTAAATTTTTGTAAGGCATTGACCTAGCACCGTAAGTCAAAAAGATTTACTGTACATAATCACATACTAAGAAGATTAAGAAACGACTACTAGCCTGCAAGTCTCAAAAAGAAGCTAATAAAAAGTTGCACTGAACGATGCTTTTCAAGTTAGTGTAGGTCAGATGCAACATAGCACTTTCAACCCGGATCCGAGAAGTAAAAAGTAACAACTGATGCAGTTTGTGGTGGACAAAACGGACAGGGTGGTGCACAACCTGGACCATCGGCAAGCTGGGTCTGTTCACACACAACAGACTGATAGAGACTCGCGTTCAGTAACTGGGAAGAACTCGGACCATGCCTGCAGAAAGGGGGGAAAACGCTATCGTGGGGAGCTGAGACTTTGATCTGGGAGTCACACCAGGTAAGCAGCTAACGTGAGCTCCAGTAAAACGCTGCAAGAAACGGGCAAACGCAGTCCTCTGCAGACTTAAGGCAAAGGGCAGGGCAACCTTGTCCACGGCCACGGGGCTTCAACACTTAATTCTGACAAGAACGCGTCTACAAGATATTGAAGGATCTGCCAAGATGTAGAAATAAAAGACGAGAGTGATTCACAGGCTGGAGGAAATCCCTTACAGTGGAAGACTGAAGGACTTCCATCCGTTGAGTCTTATCTCAAAGAGAAGATGAGGAGGTGCTATTACAGTGTTTAAACACCAGACCAGGGGAGAAAGCCCCACTGTGCTCTGTGGGTCTCTGAATTGGTGGGATGGACAGACCTGAACTAGTAACTAGAAGCCAAAGCCAAACAAATCCAGAAGTGAAATCGGGCTTGGATATTTTCAAGCCAGAACACAAAGCCCTTGCAGCAGGCCACCAACGGAAGGGGTTCGCTGTGTCCCCGTGCCTCAAAATCAAGCCAATCCATTTCGGGAACACGTACTTCAAACGCACGTTAGTCACCGAGGCTCAGAACAGGACAGATGGGTTGAAACATCGCCTGGAAAACGCGGGAGGAAGAGGGCTTCTCCCAGCCTGATCTGTGAACCTAAAAAAACCAATTCAACCCCTCGCAACCAACCCTGCCGAGTAAGCGCAGAGCACCAGCTCTCCCCGCGGGCTGTGCAGGTGCAGAGCTCCCCTTCCACCCTGCAAACCACCAGGCTGCCCGAGGGCAGGGCTGCGCCGCGCCGCTCGCGCTCCCGCAGCCCGTCCAGGACGCTCCTGCCGCGTTTCGGTGTGCGTGGGGAAGGAAGACACGGCACAGGGGCAGGGTGCCCGCAGCAGCACCTCCAGGGAGCCTTTTACACCAATTTATTTCTACACAGGGTGGTTAAAAAAAAAAATAATAATAATAAAAGCCCCTACCGGTTGTTCATACATAAGTCTGGGATTCTATAGGGTTTGAGTGCAACACATGCTTTTTTTCCCTTGCCTTCTCGTTCTCTTCCCAGTCAGCCTCCATGATCCAAAGAAACTAAGAAGTGACACACAAGACTAGTAGTCATGTGGACCAAAAAAAAAAAGAAAAAAAAAAAAAAAAAAAGAGGGGGAGGGAATCTGAAGACGAAGAGAGAGGGAAAAACAAACAAAGATTGAAAATAAAAATTCGCCAGGATAATGCGTTTTATAAACACAGAGATAGAAACAGTTACAGCAAGGACAGAGCGGGCCAGGGGCGGGGAATAGATATTTATATATATATATATATATAAATTCAAGGGGCCTTCAGTTTATTCTTTTTGGCTCCCCCTTCTCATTAGATTGGTCTCTCTGTGGGGATCTTCGCCCCTTTCTCTCCACTGTCCGCCTTTTGGGGATTCTCTCCCACGCTCGGGGTCCAGAAGAGGCCACCACTGCCACGTGAGTCCAGCCCGTCTTGGCAAGAGGGAGCCCGGGAGAGCGCTCGGATGGGAGGTGAGCAGAGAAGCTAGCCTTGCCCTGACACCTGCCGGCTCCTCGAAAAGCCTGGGCTATTCCTCCTCCTCCTTCCCTTTGGGAAACTGGGGGCGGGACAGGTGTGGAAGAGTCAGAACTGCTGCTGTTCCGCCTTTCGGGGAAGGAAGTAGAGAGAAGGGTGATGGTTATTTTGGCAGTCTCTTCCCCTCCCCTCCATTGCTTTTTTGGTTTGTTCTCGATGCCTGCAGGCTTTTCTGAGGAGGTGTGTGGGGGGGGGGGGGGGGGCGAGCAGGAGGGAGAGGAGGAGAAGTACGAGCTGCTAGGACATCATCCACAATGGGCAGGAAGAGCAATGAGCAGGAACCCACATTCCTACGGGGCCTTGGCCGTCACGCTGCTCAGACAGCCGGGAGAGGCGGCAGCCCCTTCAGCCAGACTCCTCTCTCTATTGCTCTCCGCCAGGGGAGAAGAAAGAGTGCAACGCTCCAGAGCCCTCGGGCAGCGCAGGCACCTGTCCAGCCCAGAGAACACGCCTCACCTCTCCCCCACACCGGTTTCACCCTCCGCTGGGGAGAAGGCTTCTCCCATCCGGTCCTCGGGGCAGGACAAGCGACCCCTCCTCCCTTTCGCAAAGCAGGAGGGACAGGAATGGATATTTCTCTCTCAGACAACTCAAGGAAATCCTCAAAAATACCCATCCGGCTGTGACCCCCTGCCACGTTCTTCTGCGGCCCGCTGAAAACGTGTCCGAGCCCCCGCCTGTACAAGGCCCAGCTCTCCGTCCCGTCACACCACGCACCTCTCAACGCCTCCCCACCCCCTTCCCGCGCAGCCTACAGCGAGAGAGAGAAGGCAGAGCAGGGGCCTTTCTTTGGGATTGAAAGGAGGGGCTCTTGCGTGAGGAAGCGATCCCGGCACAGGAAGGGGGGCTCTTGCACAAGGAAGCATCCTCCTACCAGGCAGGCTGCTGCACGGAAGGAGCACCCCCTTGAGACAAGGCTGTCGTTCAAGGGGCTGCCACGAACGGGGTTTACACGGCCAGAAGAGGCTGCTGCAGGAGGAGAGGCCGGAGGCTGTTGCACGAGGAGGGCCGCTGCACAAGCGGTGCCCCGGGCGCAGGCTATGCACAAGAGGCTTTTCTGCTCCCTGGGTTGAGGTCTCTCTAGGAGCTGGAGAGGTGCTCCACTTGGATGGCGCTGGTGCTGACAGTGAGGCAGATGTCCTTGTGATGCTCTGAAGTCTTGTAAGGAGTCAGGTCAAAGGAGCACTGAGGGGGAGGGTTGGGTGGGTTAGTGTCTCCAGAAGGGCCCCCTGCTGCCCCACCCCCCTGCGGCTGGAAGTGCTGCTGCTGCTGAGAGGCCTGGGCTTGTTGGGCCTGAACCACCTGCTGCTGGGGGTCCGGGATGTTGTGTTTCCGCATGTGCTTCATCAGGTACGTCTCCTGCAACGGGAAGGCGGCGTGAGAGGAGGGGACGGCTTTCACCGAAGCCAAAGCCCGTGGGGACCCCAAGGACGGACTCCCCGAGGAGCACTTCCACCTCTGCCACCCCCTCCGGGGGAGGAAATACTCACCGAGGTGTAGGCCCGGCTGCAGATGGAGCAGGTGTAGACCTTGGCGTGTTTCACCGTGTGCGTAGCCAGGTGCACCTCCAACGAGGCGGCATCCGTGTACGCGCGGTGGCAGTTGTGGCACTTGAAAGGTTTGTCTTTGTTGTGCTGCCGTCTGTGGGACTGGGGGCGGCAGCGGGGTGGGAAAAGAGAGAAGGCAAAAGGGTTAGGAAGCGAATATTGACGCTGGAGGCTGCCTTACCCCTAACACTCCCTTCCCGCCAGCCTCCAAGTTCCCTAAGCCCCAGGATGCCGAGCAAGGGACGCCTGGCTCCTAGAGCAGGACGGTGATTTCCCCCCCCCAGTCCCCAGAGCTTTCTGGTGGGCGCCGTATTTTCTCAGCCCTATTAGGCATTTGAAGAGCAGAGTCTCTCAACTCTCCGCAATCCCCATCTTCTCAGTCTCCATGCAACTCTTCCAGTCTCCCCCCATGCCCTTTCTACCTCTCTTCACATTTACTCTCCACACCTGTCAACTCTCAAGGCAGGATCTTTCACTGCTCACAGGCATTTACAGCTTTTTGCCAGTTGGCATTGCCTACAGTTCCCCTCCTCCAGGATACTGCAACAGGAGGCACCACCTCTGCTTCCCTAAATCCCTACTCTTACGCCCCCCATTTCATTATAAAACAAGAACACCTATTCCTGAGATTTTATCCCACGTGTGAGATTTAGGAAAAGCCTTACCCCAGCTATGTTAGAAAACGTCTGCAGAACAGATCAGAGGAACTCCAACAAGCTATCACCGCTTGCAAGTCAATCTTACAATTTTACAGGATGTAACCACTTATGTGACTTATTTGGGTCACTGTTGCCACCAATCTCTCCCCTGTCCAGCCCTTCAACACCTTTTCTGCATTCCTTCACTCCTCCTCCCAGCTGCCCCAGTTTTTCCATCTCCTCCCACTCGCCATCCATATTTGCCACCCCCACTGTCGAGCAGGGCCTGCCCAGCCCCTTACCTGCAGGTTGGAAAGCTGGGTGAAAGCCTTTTCACACCCAGGGTGAGCACATTTGTAGGGTCGGTCCCCGGTGTGGATGCTGTCGGGGGGGAAGAGCACAAACAGGAGGCAGTGAGCAAACAGGCAGTGCAGACTGCCGGGGCCTGATGCTGTGATGCAATCTCACAGCCGCTCAGCAGCGCGGGGAAGGGGATGACAGTGCCGCCAGATGCTGTTCTACCTGGACAAAGAGAGCTCTGCCCAGCTCCTGTGTCCAGCTAGAAGTTAGAAAGGATGTGCCATCAAGCAGAGTTCAGAACGTGACTAGGACTGAGGAGCAAGAGCTTATGAATGCTCGGCACGAGGGTCACCTAAGAATGGCAGGGGGTCTGCTGGCCCCGACTCCCTGCTCCAAGCTCAGGAGGCCCACGCTGTGACCCAGAGGAATTCATTCTCTTGCTTGCACAGCACCGAGAAAACAGCTCTGTTCCTTCTCAGGATACGCGTGACAACAGCCTTCCTCCCTTCACGCTAGCGGGGAAACGTGCTCACGTGTCCCTGTCCCCCTGCAATGCCAGGACAAGCTTCCACACGCTCAGTCCAACCCCCGTGGTGGTGCCAGGATCCCTCACGGCCAATGCCTCTCTCTCCATCGCTCTCTCTCTCTCTCTGTGCCCCCCGCGGTGCCAGACCAAGGCTCCCCCGGGACAGCACGTGCCCACCTCTGCCCTGCCGTGTGCTCAGTGCCTCCTGCGCAGCCGCCACTCCGTCCACTCTGCTGGGCCGCCTCCTCCTGGGGGTGCAGCCGGCCGCGCTCTCCCCGCCCGCCCCCCGCATGCTTGGCGCGCGTGCTCCACAGGGTGCATGCCGGCAGCGCGGGGGGGCCAGGGCCAGGCCCCCGGCCTCCTCTGGCCCTTACCGTGTGTGCTGCTGCAGGTGGGAGAGCTGGCGGAAGGCCTTCTGGCAGTAGCGGCAGGTGTAGGGCTTGGCCCCCGAGTGGATGCGGAGGTGCTGGGCCAGGTAGGAGGTGTTGGCGAAGCTCTTGGAGCAGTGAGGACACTTGTGGGGCTTGACAATCGCCGTGTGGAGCTTGGAGTGGATCCTGCCGAAGAGGAGGAGGAGCAGCAGCAGTTGGACACGACCGCCATCTGGCTAGTGCTGATGGAATGAGGGCACAAAGGGGGTGGGACAGCACCACGCTATCTGCTACACAGAGGAGCTCCACACACGGCCCGAGCTCGGAGCTGGCTCGGCCTCAAACCGTGCTCCCCGTGGATTCAAGAGACCATGGTCTGTCCGCACCGGGGGAGGATCCAGAGAGAGGAACTACAGAGTTTGGACTGAGGGGCATTGGCAGAGCTGTGTGGGAAGCCTATGGCTGAAATAGCAGGGGGCTGCAAGCCCGGACTGAGACGTTTGGCAGGACTAGGCTGGGGTGACAGGGAACAGTCCTCCTACGCCCAACTCTACGCTCGTGCTGACAAAGCCAGTGCTACCTTCTGTCCGAAAACACCGCTCCGCTGCAGACGCCCCTTAGAGTCGGCAGCGCGAACCTCTGCGCACACCCAGCCCCGCACGGGAAATGACAAGCACTACGTGTCAGACACCACGACCGCCGCTTTGTTTTCTGTCTGAGGCGTGACCAGCCCGCGGAAAACAGCAGGGTCTCCCCAGGCGGTCACCCACTCGAGGTGCTGATGGCATGCTGGGACGACGGCAACATGCAGTGCGGAGGGCCCCCAGCCTCCTCTGGCCCTTACCGTGTGTGCTGCTGCAGGTGGGAGAGCTGGCGGAAGGCCTTCTGGCAGTAGCTGCACGTGTAGGGCTTGGCCCCTGAGTGGATGCGAATGTGCTGGGCCAGGTAGGAGCTGTTGGCGAAGCTCTTGGAGCAGTGAGGACACTTGTGTGGCTTTGTCTCCGTATGGGACTTGGAGTGGATCTGCATCTCCGACTTGGAGTAGAAGGTCAGCGAACACATCCGGCACCTGGGACCGGGGCGAGGGGAAGAGACAGCGTCACACGGGGCGAGCCCCAATATCTAGCAGCTCTAAGTGGAAGGGGTCTTCCACACTGAGTGAGTAAAGGAGAGTTTCTGACCATGCGGACCAGGGGAAGTTTCGCCTCGGCCACTATGCTCAGCTGCAAGTACTCCAGTCCCAGAGGGACAAACCTAAGCTAGGAATGGGCAGGAAAGACCAGACTTATACCTTGCAGCCACACAAGGAAAGGTCTTGGAAGAATCAAAGAGGTTAATTTATCAGGCTTACAAGGGAGACAGGGTAGCACTTGGGAAATTTTCCAAGGGCAATCTGAAGGGGACAGGAATAAGAATTCCCAGACAAAAAACACTTTGTTCATCTATGATTTATTTCAGTCAAAAAAAAGTTGGAAAACCTGAAAATCCAGGTTAAGGTGTGTCTCCATAATAAAAGTTAATTCCACGTACTGCAAAGTCTGCAAAAGCAGTTATGACCAAAACACTTAACTCTGCTCCCGTTTTTGGGGAAGACATTCACGTATTTGAAGGCAATGCTGGACATAACAGGGCTACTTTCCTAGTGGGTCTCACAAAGATACTCTGGGAACATAATCAGCTATTTCACTGGTTTAATTGGCTTTCACCAATTCTATCTTACTGATGTTTTACAATGTTTTGTCTAGGAGTTTGGACCCATCTGTTCCCATAAAGATCAGAAACATATTTGGTAACACAGATTCTTCGAACAGGAAGAAGCAGTTGGCATTATCTGCTATGGATGTTGCTGTTAAAAACCGTTCCTCCGTCATGACACCGGGTTGTTGGGAGAAGCCTGCACTGCTACACAATTCAAGATGGTAAAAGACTTTGTCTCTCTGTCATTTTAACCACAGAGGTTGCACCCATTGCTGGCCTTTTTTTTTTTTTTTTTTTTGTCTTCAAAAAATGTGTGGCAACAAGGAGCAGAGTTAAAGTTTCTCTGAATTTAAGTCCTTCCATGTGCAGGCTTTTCCATTAAACAAGACAAAATGGAAGCTGCACTTGGAACTTCCAGGGTCACATCTGAGGGAACAATGCCACCTAGGAGACCTCTGTTCTGCCTGCTGTGGTGCGTTGATTATGTTTTTGTCTGGGAATTTCCTTAAGTTTTATCAGTGTCTAAAAAAGATACCCAGTGACAGAAGTCTCTGCAAGTACTACACACCACAGAGAGCTTATCCTGTTTGTGCCCACATTCAGCTACTTCTTTTTCCTCCTCGGAGGATGCATCATTACATCTACTGTTGCGGCTATTGATGTTGGAGCCAGAAGCTTTTAGGAAGTGTGCGGTCTAATTGGTGTATGTAATGTAGGCAACATTTATCCAGCACCTACCTTAACTTCCACAGGCCCTTCAAAGCCACAGCTTGATTTTGAGCCATGTAACTGGAAGCCGTGCCTCCCTACCAAGCATCCTACCACACACCTGCCACAACATTGTTCCTCCTCCTTTACATTCATGATCACCTCTAACAGTTGCTTCTGCATTTCCTACCTTCATCTTTC
This sequence comes from Netta rufina, assembly GCF_964035555.1. Classification (NCBI taxonomy): domain Eukaryota; kingdom Metazoa; phylum Chordata; class Aves; order Anseriformes; family Anatidae; genus Netta; species Netta rufina. The sequence goes on from NC_140123.1 coordinate 124,763,822, forward strand.
TCTTATTCCCTTTTAATCGCACACCTGAACACAACGCACAAGCTAAACACGTCCTTACGTAGCTCCCCACTCACACATACACAGCTCCTGCCTGGAATCAAGGAGCAGAAGCAATTTGGCTGTTTGTCCCTAGGTCTGCTAGAGATACAGGGAGTAGGAAGGCACATCGGGATCACCTTTTAGAAAAAGCAGCTTTTGGTTTATAAACCCAATTATCTCCAAACACTTGTCCAGTTTGCTCCAGACTTTCTGAAACAGGACAGCTGGACTTGAAGACAACATACGTATTTTGCAGTTATCAAGTCATGCTTAGAGGCTGAGGACTGTATCCTTGAACAAAGCAATGCTAGAAAGAACTTAAGTGAACGCTGAGCTGGAAGTACCACTGAGTTACCAAGTCCAGTTCTCTGCTAACGCAAGGAATTAATTCATAACCCCATGCGTGACTCTATCAAGCTCCCTCTCAGTGGATGTTTATTGCCAGTATTCTCAGCTGAAGCCTGTTCCACTGTGTCACTCCTCTGATGATGAATCATTCAATTGAGAACAAGCTCCCAGTGCGATGTTGTGCTAATACGGCTAAATGAATCAAAGGGGAATAGCAGGTATCAGCTCTCTCTAAGTGGGAATGGGGCAACTACTCCTGCAGCAGCATGCCTGACGCTGAAGACTGTACAGTCAACAAGTACTGAGAGATCCAGGCAAGTTCAGAGAGCTCGGGAATGATGGCGTGTGGAAAATCTACTTCACAGAAGAGACTCACTGAGCCCGGTCTATCTAGGTTTGGTTTGGGGGAAAGGTTAAAAGATAGCTTGGTCAATAACCGTATAAATCTACGTAGAGGGAAAAAAATCAATGACTGTGGGCTTGGTTTATGCAGCAAAGGTACCATGAGATACAGTAGCTGACAGTATGAGCTCAAGAAATCCAAGAAACAAAATCATTCCAACCATGAGAAGAATGCATCTTTGGCACAACTCCGAGGCTGCGTTACAATCTCAACCACTTGGCACCTACAATTAATATTTTTAGACTTCAGCTACCCGTCAGTGAGTAATACCTTTCTAGAAGTTTTGCTTGAGCTCCAACGCAACGTTGGGCACTAATCTCCTCTGTGCTGTACGCATGACCATAGATTTTAGAAGTCTATTCCTTTTTGAAAAATTCATGATCTTTACTATGTCATCAAGTCTAAGTAGTCCAGCCCCTTAAGTCTGTAATGACATAAAGCCATCTACTTTATTTTCCGTAATAGCTGTGCACCAATTCCTTTACTTATTTACTTTGTTAGGTATCTGCCTTCAGGGCAGAATTTCCCTAGAATAAACTTTAATGAAAAGAGAGAGACTGAACGTCCTTCTCCGTTTTCAAAGTAAACATATAAAAAAAGGTATTTCAAAACCTCTCTGGCACCTGCACGAGAATGGGAGATAAATCTGAGTGTTAGAAACAAAACAAACAAACAAACCAGAAAATAAGAAGAAAACAAAACCCATCAAACAAGAAACCAACCCTAGTTGTCTGAATTTAGCAGCTGCAGACATTTCAGCAGTGTTTTTCAAGCAACATTTTAAAAAAATAATCTTGCAGGGACTCGTTTTCCAATAATCTACCGAGCATTAGCCCTGAGAGGGCACGAATGTTATGTAGCATTAACAAAGTCATAAGTCTTGTAAGTTAAAAGAGCCCTGGAATACAGCAGAAAGCTGCACTTCAGAGAGTTCTGTATGATGTGGTAGCAGGCATTTTCAATGGAACAAATGATCCATTTAATTAAGGGTTTTGCATTTTGCCTCAGACATCATCAAATATTAAAGGGGAAGATGCAATCAGCCCTCTAGTGGGTAAACATGGATTCAAAAAAAATGTTAAAATCTATACGGATAATGAGAACATTGCATCTGACACTCACAAGGCTTCAGTGCTTCATTTCAGTGAATTTTTCCTTGCTGGGGATAGGAAAAGTTGGCAGCGCCGCCTGCTAAACATGAACATAGTGTTATGTGAAATAGTCTGCTGTTGTTGTTTGTTGTTAATAAACATTTTTGATCTTTTTTTTCCCCATCGTGCTTCTAAACTACTACTACTGCCATTGTATTCGGAGAGCACGTACCAGCAATGGCTGCAGCATTCCCATTGAGAGCATTATACAACATCCCTACAACCGTTTGTTATGGCTCTGCAAATTTAGCTTAGAGCATATTCTTAACAACGCAGAGGTGTATTTCTCCATATAAATAGTTAACTCCATACGCAGCAACGTGCTAGAGATCAAAAGCAACCCCTTCCAGTGTTTGTAATCCTTTCTTTTTATAAGGAATCTACAGAAATAAAGCGAGACGTTAAAAGAATGTGCATGTTAAGACAAACACCCTCAAAAATCATGAAATGCCAGTAAAAGGTGGATGCACAATTCTAATTCTGCACCCATATGAAAGTCATCACGATGAGTCATAAACAAAATTATGCTTATAGCAACCAGACTACAACTCGGAGGCGCACGGGGCCTTTTTTTTTCTTTCCACTTTTCATGGAATGTTCCGCCTCATTCATCAGATGCTGTTATGAGATAAAATGCCATCTGAAATACCATCTCATAGTAAAATTTGCCTAACGTGGATTAACAGCATTTTTTCAATCAAGTGCTTAATTAATTGGTATCACAGTTGTGAAAACTATGCAAGCTTTTATACACAGCCTTGAGGATTCAATTTCCTAGTATCCGCTGAGATTGGTCTTGAATTTAATTGAACCCTTGCTCCTTCTATTAGGCTACAAACACCAGACCAACAAGGTTTTTTGTTTGCTTGTTTATAAAAAACCAACTAGTTTAACTTCCCGCCTTCCTGATCTAAGTTTAGGCTCTCCGAGTTAACAGATATTTAGCAGGGAAAGAAATGTACTGCCTTTGCAATGCAGAGTTAATGAAGTAACTAATGCAATCATAGCATAATAATGGATGCACAGTGCATGATAAATGCTGATTTAACCTTCAAACTCCCCAATTTTTTAAAGCTGGAGCTAAACATTTTCTTACTAATATTTTGTAAGTGGCAGAGGGAAGGAGGCCAAACATTTAAGAGACACGGCTACAAAACTCGGGTAAGACCTAAATAAAGCCTGAGTACAGAAATGCCAAAAGGAAAACATGTGACAATTGTACCTCTGCTTCTCCAATTCTACACCAAATCACATTAAAAATTTAACGTGCTTCCATTTGCCAATTTACACTATTGACACATACACTACCAAATCTATCAGCTACACTGAGGTCTGAAGCTACTTATTTCCACACTCCTTCATACACTCGTGTGGTTGATAAGGCTACAGAAAACAAGCGTGCATCACGCTCTTGGCAAGGCGCTGAATATTTTTAACACCCTGTAGCATTTTTCCAGTTCTACTTTTCTGAGGGGATTCCAATGTTTTGTCCATTTTTCAAAGATCATTTGGAAAAACATCGGAACCAGAATTTTGTGGCATTTCAGCACGCTTCACAAGTTGCCTGCCTTCTTTTAATCACTTCAGCACTTGTGCTTTCAGCAATTGCATTTACCCTCTTTCATCACAGCCTCGCACTGGGAGCTCACATGATGTCATTTAGTTCCTAAAAGTCCTTTTCATAGCCATTGCTTTCCAGGATACTGTTTCCTCATGACTATTATTCCGTATCTTTAGATCAAAGGTGTTCAACAGCAGCCAACAGGCCACTTTAGAGAATTACAGAATATCCCACATTGGAAGAGACCCACGAGGATCGTCAAGTCCAACTCCTGCTCCAATTCTATCCAGGCCTAATTGGATGGTTGTTTATATCGTGTCTGAGTATCTAGATTTCAATCCCTGACTCTACTGGAGAAGTCACACGGGTTAATAAACCAAGAAACTAAGCCTTCCATTCAGCTGTAATAAAAACACATTTTGCTTGAACGGTTCTGGCTTAACCAGCACACACAACTTCCCATTTTTTCCCTTGCCTATCCACCAGCACTGCCTCTACCTGTAAATTGTCAGCCACCATTTCCTGTTGATCTCCAAAATCACTGAACAACATCAAGCTTAAGACCTTCTCTACCAATTTCTGAAATCAGTCCCCATTAGCAAGAGAGCAGCGAAACAACGAAACACAGCGAGGTGTTTCCTCGTGCAGTGATAATACCTTGTGTTAAAATTGAAAGAGCACAAAAGAGAAAACACTAACAAATTTGGGAGTGCCAGAAGTTACGGTCATCTATGTCACCATAATTTGGCTCCGCAATGCAGGGACGTCCTGATACATCCTTATTGACTGTTCCCACACAACTGCATCCTTATCATGTTGCACAGATAGTTAACAAGCAAGCCTTCAGTACTCTTCATCACCACTGTGATGTGAACAGCCTTGAGCCTCATCAACCGCACGCAATTCTGACCTCAGCTGGCAGAATTACTCCTCTGTTGGACCCCCACAGAAGTATCGGTGCTCCTCAGACACTCATTTATTTCCACAACACCCCTGTTTATTTTTAAGGGAAGGGTGCAGCAGAAGACAGAGGAGTGAAAAACAATTAGGAGGACGTAATTCTGATGCCCGCAAACACTATTTTTCTTTTAAAAGAACTTCATGCTATTTACATTTAAATCACAGCTCCTGAAGGACTTCTGTGCTGCATATAAGATCCAGTGCTTCTGCAAAGCAAAACAGGATCCAACAGGTAACAGAGGACTACTCTATGACACTTGAAGGGATTATGGTTTTAGGAATACCAAATGTTAATTACTTCAGGATAACTGTCTATGGTCATTCCTAGCCTGCAGCAAATGCAAATCCACAGAAAGCTCAACCTAACTCATATATGCACAGGCTTCAAGGCATGATCATCTGTAGGCCTGAACCACGTGGCTGCAGAATACTGTAGGAAATCTGTAGCAGAAGCAAACAGAGCCTACAGTTCCTCAGACCAGCAGTCAAATGCCTTCCCCAAATCATCCTTCTCTAGGCCACAACCCCAAGTCATTTTTACTTTATTTTTGACAAAATTATTCCTTTCTCTAAGTAGTTGTGCAGGACGCTGCCAGGCCATCACATATACAGCAATTGTAGTCACATAATCAAGGATGTATCAAAGTGCATTGACTCAACAGGGCCAAATTAAGGTGTGACCAGATAGATGAGTGACAGAAGAGTTTTGGTGTTCTCTCTCTCCAGCTGAAACTGTAACTGGCCCTTCACTCCCTTGCACATCAGTAGAATGGTTGTATGCAAGTAAAAAGCACTAAAATTAAAATTCATTTTAATTTAAAATTAAAATTCATTTTAATTTTAGAGAGAGAACTTGCACCAAGCTTCCACCTTACTCTATCCTGAGGCATACGGTCAGTCTCATTTCTAACTTTCAAGCACAGCACTCACATCCAAAGCAAAGCTCATGTGTACGGTGTGTGTAGATATGGAAGTTCATGCACACCTGTCCTCCTTCGTTTTGAAATCATAAGCCAATTTCAACCAAAGCTAAAAAAAAAAAGGGGGAAGGGTTTTAAAGTCACTACAAGTTTCACAAGAATACGCAGCTGGGAAAGATGAGAGACCCTCGTGGAGCCCCCTGCTGAGGGAAAGGCTAGGAAGCTCACCCTTGATTAGACATCAGAGAATCCACACAGGAGAGAGCCGCTGGAAACCAGGCTTCATTAGTTCCGCTGCTCACGGAACTACTTGTTAAAAAAAGCAAACAGAAATTCCAACATGTGGCATCGTCCCGACACCCACGTTGGTCATCAGCAATCTTAAGATCCGCTGCACAGACCTCTGCCAGCAGAGCAAGGACAATCAGTGACAGCAGTGCTAGTCTGACACCTTTCGCTAGCATTAGAGGGGGGCGAGGCTCTGTGCCAGAGGAGGGCACGTTCTCGTGCTGACAGCAGACACGCGGCCAAATTTAGGAACATTGGATTTAGTATTTCTAGGCTTTGGAGGGAATGTGGTCAAACTTTCTGCCTGATACTTCAAACTTTATTCTCCCCTTGCCCCTAGCCTTCCAGCCCGTTGCAATCCCCTCTCTCCTGCACCAAGACCCAGTCCCACGCTCCCCACTTCATCCTCCACTGCAGTGCATATTCAAAGTTTCCTTCTCACAGTTCACATTTGTGTCCTCTCCCTCATATTTCTCTTTGTCTGTCCACATCCCATGCCCCTGTCCCCATCTGTTCCGCTAATTCTAGATACCCATTCACTTTCCAGCCCCTAGTAGATCTGCTCTTTCTCTGTCTTCTCAAGTCTTGGCCCCTCCTAGCCTCTCTCAGTCCCTCTCCCTTGCAAGAAGGCTCTCCGCCATCCCCTCTGGTTTGCAGGCTCCAGTCTTTTCTTCTCCCTCCTTTCTGTTCCCATCTCTGCTCTGCCAGCTTTCTAGACCTCCTAGACACAATCAGCTCTAGGTGCTAGCCATACCCTCACTCTCGTCCCTACTGCCCTTGAATCAAGCCTTCTTTCACCTTGCTGCTGTGCCCAGGGGAGGGGGAAGGTTCCTGTAAACACGGGCAGCAGGACTCCCTTCTGAAGCAGAACGAGGAGTTGTGGCTGAAGGAAAAGCGTGCTTGGCCCTTCAGCATTAGGAGATGCCTGGAGGTCAGAGTGCTTTTGGTTCCTCCGTGGAGATGGACAGGCTGGTCAGTGCCCGGAGCCATGCAGGCCTCAAGTAACACCAAAGAGGATCTAACAGCCTTGCCTATTTCAGCTACTGAAGTATAAAGCGTCTCAAAGCGTGCTTAACAGATTTTTTTTTCAAAGCTTACGACTTGGCCAAATTTGGCCACATTTTAACAGATATTTGTGGCTTAGAAAAAGCCATAATCACCTGACTTCAAATCCAGGAAAAAAAAAAAAAATCAGAAAGTCACTGAAGAGCAACATTAAATCCAGCATAGAGCAAGAAAAAAAAAAAAAAGGCTGACAATGAGCTAAGAACATGCCCACGTGCTGTATTCAAGCCACTGGCTCCTCTTGTGTCCCTAATTTCCTCCTTAACAGGTCCTCTGCCTGGCTTTTCCCCCCTCCACAGCTCATTGATCTTTGTTTCTTGCTAAGCCTTCCATGGCTTCTGCACGCTTTTTCTCCCTGGGCACACCACAGAAGCGTACGTCCCTTAGCTGCTTGCTGTTTTCCAAACCAGAACACCCTGATGTGCCCACACCCTGCTGAAGGGAACTCACAACTGAAAGTGGAAATGGAGCTCTTTGGTTACAGTATCACAGCAGGGCTCTTCTCAAGGCAACAACTTTTCTCTGGGTGTACTAGGTTCAGAGGCATAGCTTGCAAAGCCATTCCAGATTAAGAACCAGAGCCTTTACAAACTCAGTGTTACCACCAAGCAACACGTATGAAGAGCTCTCTTCCTCTCGCAAATGCAAGATCAAACTATCTGGAGAATTGTTTTCTGAGACAGAACGGATGATCTGGAACAGATAAGCTGAACCATTTAATCAGCCTCGTCTAACACACCACACCACAAGCTTCAAGAAGCGCGTACGTACAAGCACTACAACAGTCCTAAGAAATGACCCTACTGCCTCCAGGATTCACGCTCTCTCTCTCTCCCTCAGCACGTTTTAAAGTTCTGATGAGCAACCATGTGCTTCACACACTGCCTCTTTCTAGAAATGTGTTGTCTCGATGATCTCGTTTTCCACAGAAAAAGTTCTGCAAGGGTGTCAGGGAAGATTAATAAAGTTGCACTGAATCCAGACAAGACTGAAGCGACATAACTCACAAAGGAAAAGGCTTCATGGAACTGGCTCAGATGCTGTCCCCTTCAGCTACGAGCATTTTTCTAATGCCGCAAAGCAAAGCGCCAAGGACTGTGCCAGACTGATCCTAAGGCTGGATGTCTGAGATCTGCAAGCAACACCATTAGCAAAAGCTTCACGCCTTTCCTTACAAAGAGAAACCTGGTCATAAAAGATTCTTGCACCAATTTCACTAATTCACTTCTGGAGATGTTAGAGCAGCAAAACATGTGCCCTTTGCTGGAGCAGGAACCGCTCCATTCAGTGGGCTGATCTGCACTGGGGGCATCATCTTTGTGCTCCAACGCCTTCAAAACCTGCCTGCACTGCTACCTGCTGAAGGCCTCGCTCTGCCTGCATCACTACGAGTCTGGAGCTCACAACATCAGACACCTGCTCTGACACCCACAACAAGACAGCTCACACAACTTAAAAAGAAGAAAAAAAAGATCAATTTGACAAAAGCTTTCCAGGCTTTAGGAATGAACTATTAAAAAAATAAACAGATTGATCAATATGGCAAACTCCTTCCAGGCATCTGACTAGCTTGTCCTTAGTGCATCACCACGAGGATCGATGAAATCATACAAACACATCCCCACGTACACCGCAAGCAACTCCTCCTTCAGCCTGAGAAGGGAGCAGTAGACAAACCTCACACGGCCTTCATTTGGCTAGTGTATGTCTGCGTATGGTAGTAATGGGAACTCCCCAAATTATCGTAATCTGGAATACAGATGGAACCCAGGAGTCCTCAAAGTTTTCACTCGCAAGCCCATTCATATGCATATTATGCACAAACTGCACTGCAAAGATTTTCCCTTCCACAGCTGCGAAAGACGACAGCCTTTTCTTTTATTTTGGAACAATTATTTTTAGTTCCAAACTTGCGCACGGAAAGCAGCGGACAAGGAGAAGACCCCAAGGAAGGCAGAAATTCTCTTTGATGGTCTTCAGTAAATACCAACGTAGCTGTCTTGCACCTTAACAATGCCCAGAGGAAGCCCAGGTTGGGATGGGGGCTGGATGAAGAGGCAGAGGTACCACACTTGGACTAAGCATGAAGACAAAGTCTTCCTGCTGACATGCTCCCACATACAAACTCATTTTTTCCCCATGACCAGTTACACAGACTCTGCATGTTCATAAAGTTTCTGCTGAGTCACTCCACCTGGTCATTGGCTTTTTTTTTTTTTTTATTTCCAAACTTACAAATAAACAAGGAGCTATAATTAAAGCTTTGGTTCAGCTTTAATGCTAGCATTCACTGCCAATTGTGTCCCCTGTAAATACATATTTAACAGCCTAATTAGCAACCCAGACTGTAAGCAGCTTGAGTGTGGAATTGTGGCTAGGGCCCAAAATAAATGGTGGGATTACAAATAGCAGGCTACCTAACACTCCTACCCTTCTTCACCATACGCTGATTATATTTTCAAAGTGGAAAAACTGGGACATTGGGCAAGAGAATAAAAAGGCTGATCCAAGCGCTGGTTTTGAAGCTATTTCACTGCATTGATTTAAAAATACAAACATTCCTTAAATGCTGTAGTTAAAAATGAAACAGGGCCTGCGGTGGATGCACTGATTCTGTGTAGGTGCCTTCACATTGTTATTCTTATGCCAGAAACGTAGCTAAATCTACCGAAAAGGAAAAAAGGTCTGGGATGGTTACAGGGAAATGGTCTGCCTCAGAAGGATTCATGGGCACGTAGCAGGGAAGAGAGGAGAATGAGGAACCACCTCCTACTTGTTTTCACCTAGCTACTGATTTGTCTCTTATTGATCTTGATCATCCCTGAGAAATGCCCATCACTAGATCACCCGTGTTTGCTCCCCAACCAACAGACTACCACGTCGCTTCCCTTTCTTTCCTAGCACTCCCCTGCTCTGCCCAGTTCCCACCTTCTCAGGAACACTCTCACCACCCTCTGCTTGAAGCACTCCCTCCTAGCTAACCTCTCCCCCGTTCCCAGGGCTCACAGGTTCCTAAAGCCACATCCCTCCAAGCTCAGAAACCCAACTTTGGGGCTCAGAGCACTCTCCCCTCTCATCCGATCCCTTTAGGGCTTAGGCACGCCCTTACACCTCGTTCAGAAATGCACTTTTTCCTGTTTTGTTGGGAACGCTGAAACAGGAGGAGAGCACGCTGGGCAACGAACACAGGAGCAGGCACTGTCACCAGGGTTCGCTTCCAGCTCCGTGCATCCAGTCTAGGGTATTTACACTGGGCAGACTGGAGTCCTGCTTCGGGGGCACCCCGGCACAGCAGGGCTTTCAGCTGCACCACGCAGCACTGCGTTCTGCAGCGTGCCAGCCACGCTACCCGGCTGTGGCATCAAGGATATGGCTCAGCCTCCGTCAGATCCCGGTCGTTAATCAACCTAGTGATGTTAGCATCTGCACATTTAGGAAATGGAGGTTGTCCTGCTAAGGAGGATCCTTAGTTTTGGGTCAACCCACTCGTTTGCAAACATCCCCGATTAGAAAGACAACTCAACTCTCCCTGCATCTGCAAGTTTCTCTGCTCAGGGACTCCGCAGGGAAGAGGCCAAGATCTCTTCTTCCCTGCGCGAGCCTCTGAAGGGCCGAACACCCCCCCCGACCCCATGCAACGTTACGGGCACGGTTTAACCCTGCTCCCCACCTGTATGTCTTGCCATCCTTGTGCTGGTCCTCATCGTCCTCGTTTGACAGCACAAAGGGGTCGCTCATCTCTGGCAGCCCCGACTCCTGCAATCGTTTCTTCTTCCGGCCCCGAGGCGGTTTGGGGGCAACTCCCCCACCCCCGCCACCCCCAGCACCTTCGGAGAGGGTGGTCGTCCCCTTCTTGGCCAGGTCGGGCACCACCTGCAGGGCTGCCTGGGAGCCGGGGGGGAGCGCGGAGACAATCATGGGAGCCGAGATGGGAAAGGTTTGTGCAGAGGTGGCTGTGGTCACCAGGGAACCCGAGGGGGAAGTTATCACCAGCCCAGGACCTGCAAACAGACCGAGGCGGAAGGCAGGTGTTACATCCCCGATGTAACACCCAAAAAGGACCCTCCAGGACTCCCCGCCGCCCCTATACCCTGCTGCAGACGTCCCCCCGGAGTCCCCTACCTGCTGTCATCAGCCCAGCAGACTGCACGGGCACCACGGTGATGTTCTGAGTCACGGGGGCCTGGCTGTGTGGTGTCAGCTGCTCCGGCTTGGTGTCCGAGTCCATGGCGATGCCGGCGGGCAGGGCCACGGAGGTGGGCACCGTCAGCAAGGCGGGGTAGTGGGGGGGAGCCAGGCTGCAGCCCTTCTCCGTGGGCAGTAGCTGCTCCTTCATCTTGTTAATGAACATGGTGTTCTCGATCTGAAAAGGGGGAGAAGGGCCTTTAGGACGCCGTGCCGCAGCTTCTCCCAGCGCTCGGCTGAGCACAAAAGGCAACCGAAGGGTGTATGGTGCTCGGGTTTCTCACGGGACGCAAGGGTTGGAAGGCAAAGCTCTTACCTGTCCCGAGACGGTGGGCACTGCTGGCCAGAAGTACGGGGAGGAGTTGAAATGAGATTCTTCCATCCTAGCTGGGCACAGGGGGGAAGAGGAAGGGGGAAGGGAAGAGGAATATGGGGGAGAAGGAAGACAGACAGACAGACGCACACACACACACACACATACACAAAAGGAACATTAAACCCAAAAAGACTCCAACAGGGAACTGACTCAGCCTGATGCTGCGACAGTTCCTTAATCTCCCCGTCCTTCCTTAAGCAACTGCTCCCCGCTTTTGATCTATCTGCCCAAACCGGGTTATTTGCAGAGAAAAAAAAGATGTCTGCTATTCCCACAGGCTTGGGTCCACCTCAAATGCCTCTTGCCCACCAGTCCTCCATGCAAAAAAATAAAAAATAAAGACTACATCTGACCCCAAGCACCTCTAAAACTCCCCAGTTATCCTCTACCCAAGTACATGCCATAGATGATGAAGTCTGTGCATCTGCGTCCAGGCAAACACAGCTGAAAAACGTTTTTTGCTGCCGCAGACAGCCTGAGCCCACAAGCAGTGCAAGTTTTGGACCCTGCCTGCCCCTCCACCCCAGCTCCCTGAGAACCCAGATGCAGCAAGGGCGCGTTAGCATCGTGTTACACAGGAAGAAGGACAGGCAGAGAGAGGGAAACAGACTTGCCTGAGGTAACAGACAGGCACAGCAGACCGAGAAGTAAAACCTAGGGCTCCTGACTGCCCGTTGCCCACTGCCCTGACCACTCCTGGAAGAAGCCTGGAGGTGTCTCTCGGTATTCCTGGCAGACCACAGCCTCCTCTATCACCCAGCCAGACACCAGGAGACAGCCTAGCAAGCAAAGTTTGCACCACTCTGAAAACCCCAAGAAATCCACACAACGGTGTTCTCTGAGGTAGAAGAGGTGCCGATTCCTTAACAAAGACGGCAAAACTGATGGGTAAAACAAAGGCCATAAAACCTCTGCTCAACGAACACCGTGCCTGGCAGAGCGAGCTGCTCAGAGAAACCAAACACCGCAGCCTTCTCGTGCAGCTCTCTGCAAACAGCACCGGCCCGTTCCTGTTGTGATGTGGCAGCAGTCTAATTAGCGAGTAAATATTGCTTCTGAAGGGCCTATCCCCAGCATCAGATAAGCTGAGGAGCGTGCCCCGAGTAGCACGAAGCCCTTACTTTCCAGGAGTGTCTTAGGAGAGAATAAACACACGTGGAATTGCTGCGTGTGAGCCAAAATGCAAAGGCACTTCTCCTCTGTGCGGAGCAGCAGTATTTAAATGACCCAAATTACCCGTTAATTTGCTTTTTATGAATTGCTCGCACAACAGCAAAGCCCTGTCCTCCTGCCTCACCTGCTCACTGCACACCAACCAATAAACCCACTTAAGGATGAATTATTTACCTTGCAGCAGCGGCATGCGGTCCGGCTGCCAGCTGCCTGACCGAGTTACTCTGGATTTACACTGCCGTGATTCGAGCAGGATCCGATGGGGCAGGCAGCTTGGCTTCCTTTAATTTCTTTTCTGAGCCAGATTAATTAAGTGCTCTGCCCACAACGAGGCCCTGCGTATCTAACACTTCAGTACGGGATTGTTTCCTTCCACGGGATGGGCACACACAGAGATAAGGCCTCCCCTAGCAACTCAGCACCTGTATCAAGAGGGATTTTTTTTGTGTTTGGGATGTCACGGGGGGTGTCGTGGTTGTTTTAAATGAGTAAGCCTCTGTTTGCTCAGCTTCCACATCAAAAAATAAATAAAGAAAAAAGACAAACCTAAGTAAACCTGACTTTGCAATCACAAAGTCTCATAAATAATCACACTTGTCTGTCAAATAAACTTTGCAATCGCCCAGTCTCGGATTCCTTGGATTCAGCTGCAAAGTTCAGGAGTAAAACAGAAAGATGACAATTTAAACAAAAATCTCCTAACAGCTTTCCTATTCAAAGAGCACCAAGTATGAAAGGCAACTCCATCTTCAAACTGTAAAATCCAAACCAGCACAGGCTGGGGCACTCAGTGGCCTCCTGATTCTACCCTGCCCCCTGTCAGAACGTGACAAAGCACCCAACTTTTGTTCGCTTTGTTCTGCAAAGTGTTTAAAAATAATAATAAATCAAAACACCACCACCAAAACAGTTTGTATTAATTCTCTGAAGATGACTACCCTGTTTTCACTAAACTTTCTCAGAATCCGTCCCCCCACCCAGCAGTCTTCATGCTTGAATAGATGTCAGGCCTCAAAAAAAAATCAGCTTGAAAGACTGAAGTGTAACAAAGTTATAAGAACGTGGAGAAAAAGGAGGAACGGTGTGAGAGTCAAAGCTGTCATGCAATCTCACTGGCAAGCCAATCTTCCAGAGGGAGAAAACAAAGGCGAAGATCCTCGCACCAACCTCCTGTCCTAATGCCCACGGACGTCCCTCCCCTGTCCCGCTGTTAGGCTGAAGGATATTTCGGAAAACATGCACCCCTATCCACAGCCCCCACTTTCCCAGCGCTCACACTTACTTTACCAGCACTCTGCTCGTAACCCTTCCAATTGCTCTACAACTATCACACATGGGCTGGAGCTTCAACCCTGTACCGCAGCATGTTCCCACTGCGGTGCCTTCAGCATCCCAGCTTCCACAAACAGGCCAGAGATGGGACCTTCTTCCTACGCACCAGTCTAGTATCAGACAGATGTCAACGTACCCTCCTGATACAAACCAAAAACACCTTCTATGTACAGACCACAAATTGACATGCACCAAACAAACACCCGAGTGCACCAGGGAACTCGCAAGGGGCAAGGAACCTGAAGCGTGGCTCTCAGAGTATTTCCCAGAGCCGCGTACTTAACGTGCTGGGCTTACACTTCTTTGCAGGGTCATCGCTTTAATCGTAAACACAGAGACCAAAGCACGTGTGAGTACACGGCCGGGCACAGGCTGCGTTTCTGGAAGGCACAATCAAGGTTGGACACGCGGGTATTTAGAGACTGAGTTGTAAGGTGGCTTTCTTTATTCTCCATGCGCCTCGTGGTTATTTTCTAGGCAGCTTTCAGCTGATAAAAGGCCCTGAGTGATTTCAGCTGTCATTTTACGTCTGTATGCAAGCAACGAGGAGTAACTGATCGCTAACAAGGAGCTTTTAGGCTTAACCGCTGCAAAATACTGAGGATGCCCCCAGGGGACGTGGGAACAAACGCAGAAACGCCTCCCTAAGTCCCTAAGCACCACGAAGTCCAAGCCCTGCTGCGCCTGGATGCACACCAGGACCCCCCAGCGCAACACCCGGAGCCCTGAGCCCCAAACCCGGAGCTCGGAGCCGCCTCATGCACCGCCCCCCCACCCCCCATGGCCCCCCCCGTGAGCCCCCCGGGGGCTGGGGGCCCCGCAGCCCGCCCCGTCCCGTCCCGTCCCGTGCCCCCCCCCCCGGGGCGAGGCTGACTCAGGGCGCGGCGGGAGCTGCTTACCCCTCTCACTCTCCCTCCTCTCGCATCTCTCCTCCTTCCAGGCCCGGCTCTGCGAACAAACCGCCAGCGTTACGGGGAGGGAGGCGGAGGGGGGGGGGGGGGAGGGGGGCGGACAGACGGCCGGCCGGGCAGACAGACGGACAGGCAGGCAGGCAGGCAGGCAGGCAGGCAGCCCGCCGCTTCCGCTTCCGGATCGCCTCACGGCCGGAAGCGCGGCCCCGCCGTGCCGCCCCCCCCCCCTCTGCCCTCCCCCACCCGGGCCCTCACCCCCCGCCTCCCCCCCCTCCTCCTCCGCCCGCCCCCGCGGCGCCCACCCCGACCCCGGCTCCTCCGGCGGCCTCCTCACCGGAAAGAGGGCAGCGGCCGGGCCGCTTCCGGGGCAGCGCCGAGAGCACTTCCGGGGGCGCGCTGGCGTCACGGCCGCTCCCCTCCCCCTCTCGCCCGCTCCGCTCCCCCCCCCCTCCTCCTTCCGCCTCCCCCCCCCCCCCCCCGCCGCGGCGGGGCTGCGGGCGGCCGGGCCGGAAGCGCGCGGGGCTCCACCGGAAGCGCCGTGTGGCGGCGGCGCGCGCGGGGGGCGGCGGTTGGCGGCGGGGCGGAAGTGGCGGCGGCGGCGGCGGGCGGCGCGCGCGCGCGGCGCTTCCCCCCCCCAGTACTCCCCCCCCCCCCCGCCTCCCGCCGGCCGTGAGGGGGCCGCTTCCGGCCCGGCCCGGCCTCATGAATATTCATGAGGAGTTCATGAATAATGCATGAGGGGGGGCCCGCCGGTGTGCGTTGGAATAAAAAGGGTTTTTTTTGGCTGAGTGGTCAGTCTGGGGAGTGGGTTGCGCAGAGTCACGCAGTCACCGGAGTTAATTGCACAATCGCCCGAGTTAATGGCACAATCACCAGATTACATTAATTACAGGCACCGCAGCTAATTACACACAGTCACACGGGACGCCCCCCAGTTCTCCCAGTCCACCCCTGACTGGGGGGCCCTACCCAGCCCCCCGTATCACTGAGTCCTTCACCTAACCCCCTTCCACAGCCCCCCGTGATGGTGGCTCCACCACCCCCTGGGCAGCCCGCCCCACTGCCCCTCAACGCTTTGGGGTAAAAAAGTTCCATTTCCTTCCTAATTTGGGGGATTTGACTCCTTGGTGGGTACCCACGCTCATCCCTTTTCTGTTTTTCCCTGTGTAATTTGTTTCTGGGGTTGTCAGCTCAGCCCTGAGGGTGGCACGCCTCGTCCCACATCACCACAAACTATGTCAGTCCTACATCCAGCAAGAGGAGCCTCTTCTTCGCCCCAAAGCCTCCCTCGGCTTCCCTCCTTCCCCTCCCTGTGCTGCCCAAAAGAAATTCAGCCGAGCGTCTCCTCCTCAGCTCGGCTGCTGGGAGAGCTCGTCAAAACGCCCTACACCAGACAAGGAGAAGTCATGATTTCCAGCAGAGGAGTGGGACAGGGTGGTTAATTTTCCCAAACTGTGCCCAGAGCGTCACGCTCCCCTCCCCCAGGCACCTTTCAGCAGCACGTGAGGTAGCGTGACTAACATCTGTCACAGGCACTTGATTTCTCTTATCTTCTTCCCTTAGGAGGAGACGAAATAGGAGGAACGGGTCTATCTCTGCAGAGGGCACCTGGTCTCCTCACCTTCCTTCCTAGCTCAGGTTCACCCGCTCGCAGTGCCCAGGCCAGGCTGCTGGGGAGGGGACAGCTGAGAGGGGCTCAGTTTGTTGTGTGGCAGGACGAGAAGCCAGCAGCGATGTAAAAGAGATTGTGAGAGGTAAATGAGCCCCAGAGGGGTGGTGGATGGAGGCCAAGGGGCCTCCCCCCTGGGAGAAGGAGCCGGCGTGCAGCACAGCTAAGCATCGCCTGCCTCTGAGGGACTAGCTCATGACAAGCTCAGAAAAGAAACTGTGTGGAGAAAGCACACCAGCTGAGAAAAAAAAAAAAAAAAAAAAAAGAAAAGCTACCACAGCGGTTGCTCTCTCACAACTTCTGCAGAGAGCTTTTCAAGACAGCTTTGACCCAGGAGGGTAGCAAACACAGCGCTACACGAGCTGCAGGCTCCATCTCCCACCCGTGTTCCCTCCTCCGCAGACACATCTGACTGTCATGTTCCCAACTCAGCTCTTCCCGTCTCCTTCTGCTTGCCTGATTTCTTCATCTCTATCCTGTCTCACCACCCTGACACCAGACCTAGCCCCGGACCTTCCGTAATGACTACGTGCTTGTGGCACCACTCCATACTCTGTGCCTGAACACCTTTTGTCCCCTGTCCGCATATAAACTGCACCAGTCACGGTGGCCACCCCATTGATATGGGTGGTGCGTGGCGCTGTGGGATCCTGCTTGGCTGGCTTGTAGGGCAGGCCCAACATGTTCTCTGATTTGCTGGTGTTGGTGCTTGAGTTTGTGGAGGGTACCTGAACACTAGGCAGAGACGGGCAGATGGGCTTGGGAGGGTGTGATGGTGTAGTGACACCCGTTGTAAGGATGGAGGCTGTTCATTCTTGCCCATATTTTCTTCTGCTTGTGGGACAATATTAAGTTTATCCTGAAGCTGGTATTTTAATCTTGCGAGTACATTTCTCAGCAAGGCACGTTGTCCTTACTCTTTCAAGGAACTGACATCTCTTTGGCAATCGGCTGATTAAATCCCCTGGTAGCGTGCAGCAGAGAGCATTTCAGCATGTCATTTCTGCCTTTCTTTCCATGGCGTGGAAATAGATTGCATCTCTCCCTCCTTGGTAACTTCTCTATTTAGTGTTGTACGGTCTGAGAAGTACACAGTAACTGAGTTATAACAGGTGCATTATCGCATTATCCTGCACACGCTTGCTTGTCTGAATCATGTGTTACACTGGCATCTACTCTCTTAAGGTCAAGGAGCAGAAACCATGCGCCTGGGATGCACTTTGGAACTTGAGGCACACTCAACAGCGATCCACTGCTTTTTTACTGAGAAGTGGCTCTGGAGCTGGGAACAGCAGGGTTCCTGTTGGGCAGACTCTGCTGGGACTGATCAGCCTTAGCCACAGACTGAGTTTGTTTGGCCACTGTAGTAAGAACAATTAGCTACCAAACTTTCTGGCCAACGTGTCATGAATATGCGTCCCATAATTTGGAAGGAGGAAAAGGAATTGCTGGGCATGCCAAGAAAGCCAGAGGGACTGTGCCCAAGTACCTTCAGCACAGGAGAAAAACCACAATCGCATCAGCAGTGCCTGAGGGGGACCTCAATTGCATGGTCACGGTCAAAACATACCAGGCGTGCTCAGGCAAAACCTGTTCCAGTGGGGTGATAGCTTCTCCGTGGCAATAGCCCCAACAGGCTTAAATCAAAACTGACATTATTAGATCACCTCAAAAAGTCTTAACAAGTATTTTGAACGTGATCCAGCAGTGAGCCCTTCAAGCAATGACAGATCCCTGCAACCTAGGTTGCATTAGCAAGAGCGCAGCCAGCAGAGGAAGGGAAATTATTATTCCCATCCACCTGAAAGGTGAGGCCACATCTGGAAGATTACATCGAGGGCTGGGCTGGGGTGCAAGAGGCATGTTGACAAACTGCAGCACGCCCAGCGCAAAGGCCCTGAATTGGAAGGTTGGAGCACACAATGTGCAAGGAGAAAGCTGAGGCAGCTGGGTTTGTTCAGAAGAAAAGGCCAAAGGGGCATCCACTTGCTGTCTGCCCCTACCTAAAGGAAATTTGTAGAGAAGATGGAGCCAGACTCTGAGGATACACAGTGGAAGGACAAGAAACAACAAACACAAATAGCAACAGGAGAAATTTTGAACATATGTAACAGAAAATTTCTTCCCCTTGAGAGCTGTTCAGCAGTGAAACGTGCCTACATAGTCTGGGGAATCTCCACCCTTGGAAATGTTCAAAATGTGTGGGGACAAAGCCCTGAGCAACCCGATCTGTCTTTGTAGTTACCCCACTGTGAGCATGGGATTGGACTAGAGACTTACAGAGGTCCTTTCCCACCTGATTTTTTCTGTGAGTCAGTGATTTTGATCTGTGCTGCTGGTACGCTGCAAGCAAATGCTCAGTGTCTTCATCATGCTAAAAGCCAGAAGGGTAGCATGCTTGTTGGACCCTGTGGAAATGCATCTATGTTGACAGCAGCGTTAGCATCGGTAAAGCCCTGGTGCACAAACATCTCTTTTCCCAGCTGGCTTTGTAGCGCTTCTCATTCCACCCCACTTCTGTTCCAAGCACAGGTGAACGTCGTAGCAGCAGGACCTGTTTGGTTTGGGGATTACTTCGTAGGCTGTGACATCCATATTCTGAACAGTAACACTGCAGAAGTGTCATTTAAAACTACACTGCATGAGAGCATGGTCATGCAAGCTTGTCTGATGTGCTCCTCACACCACCTTCAGCGCTCACCAAAGTGCTGCTAAAGCATGTCTAGGTCTCTACGGTTGCCTCATGTCATTTTTCAGTAGGAAGGATTATGCTGAAAAAGACAGGAGAAGGGGATATCAGAGACAGGGGAGAACAGTATGCTTTTGTACCAGGGCAGAAGTAGAACTCCAGAAGCTCTATTGCGTGAAGGCTGGAGCTCACAGGTTCACCTCCATATCTGTATTTTGTTCAAACCTGGCAAGGAAACTGCAGTTTGGGGAGCATAGACTTGCAGTATATCCATCAAATTCAGGGTAAGCATGCCAGGACTGGAAAAAGGGAGCTATATTTCAGGAAGAGAGAAAACAAAGTACTCTCGGCTGCTGCAAGCCCATTAGTCTAGTCTCAATAGAGCATAAGGTTAAGAACAAATTACAGAAGGAAAACAAAATTAAAGCTACAGCAGTAAGTGGAAAACGGCACCAAATACAGAATGGGTTTATCAACACAAGCACTGCGTGCCCTTAACTTGATCTTTTTCTTTACCTCCTTTTTCTTTACCTCCTTTTCATCCTCACCTGGGTGGGAAAAATAAAAAATAAAAAAATTTTAAAAAGGTGGATCCAATCTAGCTGAATTTCAGTAAGACATTTGCTAGAGTAAAGGATGGAAGGCAGCTAGATGAGCTGAAATGAAAGGAATTGTTAGGGTCATTTTAGTTGGGTGAAACACTGGGGAAAAGGAGATGATGTGTTGAGTCAAATGGGAACTGCTGAACTGCCACCATGGAGGAATGTTACTGGCCTTGGGAATAATTCTGTTTGCAGTAATGGCTCTGGCTCAGCAAAAAAAAAAGCAGAGTGAAAAGGAAGTTTGCTGATTAAATGCATTTGGAAGAATTACTCACAGACCGGAACGGAGAAGTGTGAGGTCCTGTTCTTTGCTCCTGCTAACAGGGATTTATTTTATACATGGAGATTCAGTGGTTAGAAATGACAGAGGGTAAAAAACAGATCTGTGTGCATTCATCACTCACGAGGTGATTATGAAGCAATGGTGTGACGTGGTCACAAAGACAACAGCCTTAAAGAGATCATTACGTTAATCTTATTGAAGATGGTATATACAATTTGTCACCCGTGCTCAGGAGCAGGCTGAGGGCTGGCAGCAGCATGGAGGAGCTGTAATAACGGAGTCTGTCTCTGTGCCTCCCCTCTGGCCATCCTGTGAAACGATGTAGGGAGGGGTTGGCTTCTTCTGCTTAGCAGAAGGCTGGCATGGGTGGATTCCTCTCTAGAAATCCATTTTATATGTGAGGCTGTTCCCAGTGAAAAGGGCTATGATCGAGGAAAAGGAGCTCGGCTGTGATTGAGTCATGCAGTCCCTTTCCCTTCAGTCTGGCTCTTTTACAGACTGTACAGATTTACTATTCCCTGGGCTTTGCTGTGCTTCCAGAGCAGGTCAGCATGACAAAAAAAAAATTATGATAATAAAATAAAAAAGGTGTTGAACACAGGTCCACAAGCCCATGTTTTCTTTCTCCATCCCCTAAAGAGTTTTTCCTTCAAGGGTAAGTCCCAAGCCTGGTATTCTCAATGTAGACAATTGCTTGGTGCCTCTCCCGCATGACAGCTGCTCCCAGAACCCTCTGAAGAAGGAAGTTTAAAACCCAGGTTCTCAGAAAATGCTCAGATCTCTGCAGAGGTGCACAAAAACCTTCCTGAACTCAGCGTGTGACATGCCTGCACAGACAGCAGAGCTGGAAGGGTTTCACCGTGTGGGTTTTCAGCATTAGGGGGACAGATTCTGAGCCTGGCTTACACCTGGGCAAGGTTGGTGCTGGTCTAATGCCCAGCTTGCAGGAAGGCAGTGAGCAGAGCCCACTGCAGCTTGCTTTTGCCAATGGTTTCTGAGGTTTGCTTAATTTAGTTAGGGGAAATGAAACTGGGACGAGACCTCAGGCAATCATCTAATTCATCGTCCTGACCCAGAGACAAGATTAAGGAAGCGCGGCTCATCCCTGACAGATATCTGCTGAACCTGTTCTCAGCAGCCTCCAGTGACAAGACTCCCTCGGCCAGTCTAGTCCAGCATTTTATTGCTCGATAGCTAAAAAGCTTTTCCCTACAACACAGCTTAAACCTTCATTGATGAAAATGAACCTGCTGATTTCTGTGGCCATGTCGGAAATGCCTTTTGGCTCTGATGATGTAATCTTCTCAAACCAGCTGTATACGTATTTTTTATTTTTATTTTTATTTTGGCAATTGCATTCACCTTTTGGCAATTCTGGCTGCAGTCATTTCCCCAGTTTCTTTGTGAGAACTTCAGGCCTTTTGCTGCATCAGAAGCCTCAAAGTCAAGACCTATCACATCTACTGCATCCCCCGGTCTGCCAGCCCAGCTACCCTGTCAGAGAGTCAAGTTAGAAGGGCTGATGTGATTTTCCTGACAAATTGACGTCAGAGGGATTTTTTTTCAGGTTTGAAATATACATTGGATGGGAAGCTAATTGACAGGTGAAATTGCTGCCTGAAAGGGATGAGAAAGGGGATTAGGGGAGAGACGTTTGGGGCTGTGGCAATCTGCAGGGAAAGGAGGCAGAAGGACTCAGGTTAAAATGCAGAAGAAAACGAGATGCAGGAGTGAACAAGCAGTCTGCTATCAGGATTCTGGGGCCGCCACTGGCTGCCAGGAGCCCCTTGAGTAAGCACCGAAAGCTTGGAGGGACAGCCTGCTGCAAATGTTTTTGCAGTCTGCAGCATCAGGGAGGCAGGATGTCTGTACAAGGGGTACCTCTGGAATTCATTACGGACTCCAGCACACTGAGAGGTTTTCAGAGTAATGCTTCAGCTGCAAGACTCGGAGTGGTTTTTCAGGTTTCAGCAGCTCTCACACCTTTATTGTACCCCAAAGCTTTCCTAATATCTATAGCAGATCCCTCTGGGCAGGGCTCCCAAGCTTCAGGTAAGCATCACATTCTGGGAACTAACTTTTCAGATGTGTTTGCAGTGTCATCAGGGAAAACTCATCAGCTGCCTTGCTTCCTCTCAGCGTACCACGGCTGGGTTATCTCCCAGGATTATTTCATCCTCCTCCTCATGGTGTATTTACTGCAGTGCTAAGCCCAGCAGCAGCAGTGCTACCTAGTCACAGAACTTCTTGCAAGCTTTCCACTCTCTCCCAATGCATATCAGATACCCAGACACAAAACCACTGATCCTGGACTATTTGCTGTCTCTGTTTTGCCACCTGGAAGCACCTCTGACTTTATAAGCATATTTAGGGAACCCACAAGTTGTCAGCTTTTTGCCCAGCGGGGCCCATGACTCGGGGGCACACATTTTCTGCCCAAACCATCATCATCAGCGAGTCCCAGGGCCAGGCCAAGTGAGGCCAGCTCTGCAGCAGGTGGAGTGCCTCCTGCCCAGAAGGCTGCCCAAGCTCCTCCTCACAGGTGGGCTGGGATTACCGCCTCCAGCTCCTCAGGGCAGTTGCTGTTTCACCTAGATGTTCCTCGAAAATCTTGTGCATCATCTCTGCCGCTCCTTTTAGCAAGGATTCTCACGTTTTCCAGGGACTCCTTCAGCACCAGTGTCACCTGAGGCTTTGTTTCCCAGCCTCACAGGCTGGGCGAGCACCTGCCACAGGAGCCTTTTTGGCTCTGCCTGGGGAGCAGCTGCTGCCTAGGGAATTGCTCTGCGCTCATTCCCTCTCTCCTTCTTCTGGAGTGGAGCCTCCCAGCACCTGCCAGATGACAGCCTCAGCTTTTCCCAGACGAGCTCCCTTCATCTGCAGCATGCTGCATGGATAACTGGGGGGGGGAAGCAGAGGGGGAGTCACTCTGGACGTCCTTTGCTTCTGTGCTTGAAGTTTCTGTGACCACTGTGTTTTAGAGCTGCCATAATTTTCTGTCCTGACCTTCGTGCATCACTGTGACCCTGGTGGAAATCTTGGCCCGAATTCCCTGCATGGAGGAGCCCAGGATGGGGCCGAAGCTTGCGGCAGCCTCCCAGCATCCCTTCACTTTAGACAGAGCAGCTTCCATGGCAAAGCAGCACGCCTGCAGCTGCAGGAAGGGCAAGCAGCTTGCTGCTGCCAGGAAGCACGCGGGGCCTCCCCAGCTGTGGTAGGACTGAGTCTGCTGGGCTGCTGCACTGGCTGCTGGAAATGGCTCCTGCCCACCTCGGTGACTGCAGTGCAGGAGGCAGGGCACGCTCCTGGTGAACACTGGCGTTGCTCCTCCCGGGGAAACGATGCCTCAGGGTTCTGTTTTTATGAGCTGACTCCTACCAGAAAGTTTTTCCCTTCAGTGTTATGGCAGAGTAGAGTGCCTGGTGGAATTTTTACCTCAGGATGTCCTAGTTGTATTTCATCTTCCTCTGTCCTTGAAAGTGCTGCATGGTGAGTGCCTGGATATCCCATGGACAGAAGCACCTTGCCTTCCAGCCCAGAGCCCCCTGCGTGCCCCAGAGGACTCATTTCCCTGCTCACCTCCCCCATTACTCGTGGTCCTGCTCCCTCCCGACATAGCAGAAGGCTTTACACCTGACACAGTGGGCGCAGCTGGAGGGCTGGCAGTCCCCCTGGCAGCTGCCAGCTCAGGATGAGCTGAAGTAAGGTTGCTCAGGCATGCATCTTAACTCTAAATGCCCTGTTTTTCCACAAGTTTGCATTTTCATGAACTCAATGTTCTGGGAAAGAATGAGCTATCACCAAGCAACATTAACTCTGTGTTAACAAAGGGCTTTGTCATTGAATTTAAGCTTAAGGACAATGCTGGCACAAGAATGAATTATAACAGGCTAAGCCATGAATATACTGAGGCTGGAAATTAGAAGGAGCTTCCCACCTGCCAGTGCAAGGACCTAGCACAGCCTCTGAAGAGCAGTCCCAAAGCCAGGAGGCTGAGCTTGTTTTGAGACCGGGGGTCTCTGAGCAAGAGGATGTGGTGGGACTCCCTGTCAGAGGTCAGGCAGTCTCCTCCAGTCCTCTCTTCTTACGTGAGTGCAGGACATTTTCATAATGTCTTTGGTCTTCACGCAGTGCAAGCCAAGCAGGATGCCTGGGGCTTGACTGGAATTGGTGCCAGCTGCTGGTGGTGGTGGGGTTGGTGCCCATGGGATGCTGCAGGGAGAGCTGTGGGGTTAAAGTTGCCCAGGGAGCTCAGGATGTGTATCCCACGGGTGGCACAGCCTCCTCCAGGGTGTGTAGAGCTAGGATGGGAACTGGAGAGAACAGCAAGTGAGAGGCAGGCCCACGGCCAAATGCCTTGGGTGACGGGTGCGTGTCTTGCAGATCCGACGGGATTTCTAATGAGCAGAGAGAGCTCCTCCGTGCTGCAGCACCTCTGTGATCTTCCAGGCTTTGAGGCCATCTCCTCCACTGCCTTCGTTTGTCTTTATTAACCCAGGCTTTGCACGCAGGCTGGGACAGGGCTCACACCTCACAGGACCATCTGCACAGTGGCTGAGACCAGACCCATTTGTTGGCAGGGGGCACAGGGCTACAAACGGGGACAAGGGAAAGGAATGCCTCGGGAGCAGCTGCCTGGGGAAGGATGAGAGCAGCTCTCCCCGGGCAGCCTGAGGAGCTGCTGGGTGCTGCAGTCAACCAGCAGCATCTGCCCCTGAGCACCTCCTGCCTTGCCTGAACACCAGCAGCCCTGGACACGGTGCAGAGCTCTCATCCACCCCTGTCTCCAGGCACCCATCCGCTCTCAGTTGCCCAGAGCAAAAAGCCTTGCATGAAATATTTCACTGCCAGGTCACAGCGGGTTATGTGAGCCTGGGATGAGATGGGAGTTATAGCAAAGTCTGTGTTTGACTGTTTTTTTTTTTTTTTTTTTTTTTTTTTTTTTTTTTTTTTAACGGAAGATTAAGGCATTGCTGGAGTGACGTCTACATCTTCCTCGGTGATGAAGGCTAGGGGTTTCAAGCCTAGCTGCTGACTCATAACCAGGCGGAAGAAAAAAGGGAAAATTAGCATGAAGAATGTTGCTGAAATGGCTTGTATATGTTCAGAGATTAGTGTAGATATTGTGTTGCTGCCTGTGTTATGGCTCTTGTTTTCAGTGGATGTTTTCTGATGGAATCTGATCTTTCTAAGAACATGGGGCACCTGTATCGACAGCATTTTGCTTGTATCTGCAGATTCACTGCCATAAAGGAGCGGTCATTAAGAAACAAGCTCTTCCAGAAAGCGGGTTTAATTCCTGACACTGTAACACCAGCGTTTTCTTCTGAGCCCAGATGCCTTATGACACTTTACTGAGCTGTCGAGCTGCTGGATGGCTGATCACAGGCCAGTGTCTAGCCTGGCTCTGTGGGTTTAAAAGAAATCTCTCCCTGTGAGTGCACATCTGTGGACTCTTGTGAGACGTGAGCTTGGAGTCCCAGCTTCCCCATTAAATCCTCACCCTTCCTGCTGCACTGACTGGCAACCTCAGCAGAGGACTGGAGCACGACCTTGCTCTGAGCCGCACCACCCGCAGCCAGGGTCACCTCCGGATCAAGGCTGAGGCAGGCAGGGGAGGATCGTGCTGCTGCCCCTGAGATAGCTGCAAGGAGCGGGGCAGCAGGGTGAGCGCTCAGCCTAAACAACGGCTTCAGATTCAGGGTTGTGATCATACTCAAATTAATTTCAAATAAGCACAGTAACACGAGAAGTAATTTGCATATGACGTCACATGGAGTTGCATGCCATTTTGCATATTTAAACAAAACACAACACAGCACATCTCGGGCGGGTACATGAAATCATTTGTGAAGTAAATTGTACAGAGAAATGACGTACAGTTATCACAGAAGAAGAAAACCAATGGCAGCAACCACCCAGGATGCAAAGTCAGCTCAGACACTGGGAAACACCAGCCCCTTCCTTCACTCACCATCCCGACAGATGCTTGGGTTCCTGTTACCGTCACGTTAGCAGGCTCTGCTTCAGCAGGCAGTCGCACCTCTGGTGCAGAGGACATGCTCACTGTATCACAACACTACTCGCCCTTTCACATTCATATCCCTGGCTTCTTCTTTGCAAATTTTATTTTATTTATTTTGTTTGTTTGTTTGTTTTTCATGTGTCATTCTGTTTGGGCTTCCTCATGCATCCATCGCTGAGTCTGAGAGGCTCTCCTCCCAGCATATGCCACTCCAGGTGGTGCTGTTCCTGCCCTTCAGCTCTAAAGGCCAGAGGCCCGTATACCAGCACTGTGAGCCCAAGGGCAGGTGCTGACAGCCTCATCTTTGGTGGTCTCCGTGCTGAGCGTACTCAGAGCTCCATCCTCACAGTTTATTTCTTGGTGTCCCTGTAAGTCCGATGACACGGCCTCCACCTCAGCTCCTGGAAAACAATAACCAAGCAATTAACATCAAGAAAGGAAGAGGACAAGAAAAGGAAACAACATGGGAATGCATCATCTTTTTGAGAGCTGGGTTGGTCCTAAACAAGGGCTTCAGCGTCAGCAGCACCCTCATACCTGTGAGCTCCCAGACCCCTGCTTCATCCACCTGTTCTTGTTTACCCAGCCCTTTTAAAGCTCCCCTAGCTCCAAATTCCCATCCTGATCCCTTCCTCTGACCCTACTTCCTCTTCCTGCTCCATCTTTTAATCCTACTCAAAATTCATGGTTCTGCCCACTCTCTCCTCAACCTGTCCTCCCTCATATTCCTTCTACCTCATAACTCTCTTCCTTTAGGCCTTTTCTCAACAGCTTCAGCTCCTTGTGTTTTGGTTAGGCCGTGCATTTCTCTCCAAGGTACTGCCTGAGCAAACTACTTTCACCAGAGCCTGCCAGAAGTGCTGTTATTATCCTCAGTGACCACTTCATCCCAGCCCTCCTGTAAGTAGCAGGTACCATGGGAGAATCTGTCTCTTCCTCATCAGCTGCACTCAGATTTACTGCAGCATGTTTTTCAGAGAGCCAAAAGTAAGTTAGCCAACATG
Source organism: Netta rufina (assembly GCF_964035555.1). Taxonomy (NCBI): domain Eukaryota; kingdom Metazoa; phylum Chordata; class Aves; order Anseriformes; family Anatidae; genus Netta; species Netta rufina. The sequence continues at coordinate 124,790,806 of NC_140123.1, forward strand.
AGTAGCTACAAGAAACCAGCATTTGGCTATAGGTCAGTCTTCTGGTCCTCTTTTTTGCCACGCATGTCCTGATGCTTGGTGTAGGAGCAGTCTCATTATGAAGGAGGGAATAACGCCTCTCTGACAGTTCCTGCTGTGTATCCACAAACACAGGGTAATGCTAAGCAGAGCCTCGGACCTCATCTGCATGATGTTCACTCACATGCAGTGTGTCACACGTGAATGAAATCCGTAAGGCAGGAAAAGGCATCAGAAGGAAACCATTTCAGGCTTAAATAACTCACCCCGGTGTTGTCAAATGGCTCTGAGTCAATCTAATGGCACTGGTGCAAGCCTCCTCTGTAGGTGTGAACACATTCAGACAAACTGCACGTGTTAGCAGTGCAATAACCTGTCTAGACTGATTTCCCTGATGCTAGCAGAGGACACCCACCACAGGCTGTCCCTTGATTTGGGAGGAGCTCACAAAGATCCTGCTGTCTTGGTCACTTTACCAAGGCTCAGATGGTACCTGAGAGAATCATGATGCTTGTCCGGGCACTTTTGTTGGGCAAACTAACAGGGAAACCAACCAGCTCTTCAGCCAGGCTGTAATGCAGATTTGACCAGTGCGTGCCGTAGACATCAAGCTATGTTCTCCTGACATTCAGAAAATGAGTCACCCCAGGCTTGCTTGCTTGTTGAACCTTCATGGTACGTCCAGCCCTTGACAGAGCCTGGACTTCGAGCTAGACTGGCTGCCCTAGAGTGACTGCCCTCCAGCCACTGGAGCTCTAACTAGGAGCCACGGAGATGCAAGACAGGTCCCTGGAGCAGGGACTGGCATTTGTTTCCCTGCCAGATCCCTCGTAGGGATTGATCTGAAGTTGAAGATGGTTTTGCTTGTATTCTGGTCACTCCCAGAGAAAGATGGGCTTTGGATCAATGGCGAATGCGTCACTGAATGGCCTATTATTCACCACGTGAAATGTGCACTCGGAGACACAGCAGCCCTTGATAAAGATTCAGCTCTGAGGTTCAAAGCAGGAGCGAACTAAGGCAAGCACTCAGCTCCTTTACATGGCACTAAAATGAGCTTGTTTCAGGGTCATTCTTCAAGGCAGCCTTAAGCTGTGCATTGCTGCTAATTCCTAATTAAATCACCATCTGCACAACCACATCCCTTTAGGAGACACCTCTAACTAAAGCTGATCGACCCCTCTGCTGCCATGCCCAGTTTGTACGGTAAGCCTGAGGAGGACAGCAATGCCCAACACCTCCACAGGTGCTTTCCCATGATAGCCCCATGGGGAAGAGCAGCACAGAGCATGTAGAGGCCTCACTCCCAGCCCCAGGTCTGGAGAAGTTCCCTGAGCAGGGGAGGCAAGGGAGTACTGTAGCTCACCACCAGCTCCTTACGTTGACAGGCGCTGCCAGCAGGCCATTACCTTAGTTTTTCACGTTTGTTTGTTTTTAAATAGAATGGGACAATTTATTGCGGGTTACAGAAAGTGCTCAGCTGGAGGGAGTCCCAGCTTTGGGAGCTGTTTTCTTAATGTGTTTCCGAGGTACTCCCTTTCTCAGGAAATCACAGTGCTCAGCAATACCTCCTGCTTGGTTTCTGACCCCTTGCTGGGGGGCTTTCACGTGTCTTGATGTGGCTGTGCAGTTCTTGGGTGTTCTTCTTTGATTTATTTGATCTCATCCATTTCTCCTGTCTCCACTGCCCCGTGTTCAGCATGCAGCTCCCCATCAGTGAGCAAGGTGCTGGGGAAGGAGGCAGGGCTGGGAGCAGGCTGGAAGGGTGGGAAGCCCAAGGGAAGTCGTGGGCAAGAGCCACATAGTGGGAAGTGTTGTTGAGAAGGGACTAGACCAAGGAGTCAGTGCTTCAGGAGACCAGAAGAAAAAGGAGCTTGTCCAGGTGAAGGAAAGGAAGGTTTCGCTGAGTGCCCATAGCCTCAGCCTCCGTGGAGGGGGCACTGAAGGAAACGCATCTGCTGATGAGAAGCCAGCAGGAAGGGCTGAAGCAGTGGCTGGAAGCAGCTGAGGTTTACGCAAGGCATTTCACTGCGCTGACAAGCCTGTGAGCCTGTAATGTCAGCACGCTGAGGATCTCTCACCCCTTCAGCCGCGTCTCCCCAGCCTGCCCAGCCCCACAGCCTCCTTTTGCAGAGGATGGGAGAGGCTCAGCCCGCTAACGCAGCAGGGCTGAGGGACCCCCTCCTCCCACCCTCGGCATGCGGGCAGCAGGGGTGCTGCTCACACGAGCTGCCCCACGGGGAGGGAGCCCTTCGGAGGTGCCACCAGCGCTGCTGTGGTCTCCAGCACCCCCCTCCTTGCCCACCCCAGCAGCGATCACTGACGGAGCTGGTGAAGTGGGGGAGTCGTAGGAGACAGAGGATGCTTAATTACAGAGCAGCCCTGGAAACCAGCAACAGCAGCGGCACTGTGGCCAGGAGGGGAGGCAGCAGGGCTGTAAATAGAAATTGCGGAGGCAGCCGCGGGGAACAGAGTGAGGGAGGCTTCTGCTCCAGCATCTCTCCGTCTCTCTCCAGCTTCTCTCACCTCTCACAGCCACCCTGGCTCCCGGCACAGATCAGCATGTGACGAGCAGCCCCAGAGCATGGCTGGGAGGCAGCAGCTCCGGCGCAAAAACAGACACTCGGGGCTGAGAAGTGGGTGTGCGAGGCCCCTGCGGCTTCCTTGAGTGAAGGAGAGCGGTGGAAATCTGTGAGGAGGGCTGAAAGGCCTCTCTGGCCACCAAGGAAACCAGGGTGAGATGGACACCTGGCCAAATTGCCCTGTCCACCCCCCTGGAGAAGGCTGTAGGATGGCAGATGCGTGAGTCCCCGTCCCACCGGGGTCTGCACGGGGCAAAGCCCCTCTCTTCCCACCCCTGACACCTCCGTTATGGCCTCTTCCACAGCAGCGAGAGCTCTGCTTTCAGTATTTTGCAAAGGTTTATTTAAAAATGTTGAAACTAACATCCCACAAGAATTGAATATTTCACCACAAGGAGAAGAGAAATCCTACAAAAATATATATCACAGCGCACGAGGGCAGGGGAGGAGGGGGGGGAGCGAGACCAAGCGGGAAGCAGGAGGGAGGATGGAGAGAAGGATGGGAGCTGCAGCAGAACAAGACCGAATGGCAGGGAGAGGACAAGAGAGGAGAGAGGAGAGCGAAACAGCAGGAGGGGAGAGAGAGCCAGGAGGGAGACCATGGTACGAGATGGGAGCAGGAAGAGGGAAAACAACGGGAAAGAAGGGGTGGAGAGCTGTCAGACAGTGAAAGAAGGGGGGCCCCCTCTGTTGTCTTGACAAGGTAGGGCCAGGACCACAGTGAGACATCAGCTGGGGCATGGTCAGGGAGCTGGAGTTTGGCCCAGGGCTTTTGTGCTGCAGGACTCGTCTCTAAGGCTGTGCCATAGGCGTGTTTTTCAGAGTGAAAACCAAAACCGCAGTTTAAGTCAGACCAATCCGAAGGTGATCATGTTTTCATTTGAGAATGTGTGGGAAGTGAACAAAAAGCTCCTTTCCAAGCGTTTTTCCTTAGCAGGAAAGGGAGGAGGGGGGCTGAAAGGGCCAGATTTACAAGGGCACTTAGGTGCCACAGAGGAAGAGGTAGATAGCCCTCTCTGAAGCCCTGGGACTCTTGGCTGGATGTGTCGCTGTAAACTGGACTGGAGGAGAGGTGTGGAAGCACACGTCTGAGCTCTGCTCCCTTGCCTACCCGTCATGGCCAACCAGATCGGGAAGCCCAAACAGGATTTCTCCTCGTGGTCATGTCACTGTTGGGTAAACAGGGAGAGGGAGAGACTCAGGTTCCTGCTCCAACACAATGCAGGGCGGAGGGGAGGGACTGTCCCCCAGGCCTTCCCTCCTTCCCACTGCACCCACAGGGAGACCGGCCTTTTGTTAACAAAACCACGTCCCTTGAGGAGTTTGCACAGACATGGTTGCTCAGCCCACACAGATGTTTTCTGCTAACTGGCCAGCAATGTTGGACAGGCTCAGCCCAAGCCTACAGACATTTGCGGTAGTTTTCCCTGCACACCTTTCTCTCTGTAAAATTTCCACTGGAAAGAAAAAAATAACCCAGATCTTTCTCCTCCAGTCAGCTGGAAGATGGAGAACCCTGCAGGTTGTGACTGAGAAGGTGCCGGCCTCTGCCCTGGCTCTGTACCTGGTGCTGTCAACCAGTCCACGTGTGCATCTCACAGAACACGGTCTTGGACCAGGCAGGCTCCGTTCTGCATGGGGAAAGGTGATTTATAAGGCTCCCGCCATGGAGAAAGCAGATCCAGTGAGACTATTTATAGACTGGAAGAAGCTTGTGTGGCCAAACATGCTTTGAATGTTTCGCTCAAGGGACAGAACGTAGCAATGAAATTTCGGGCAGAACAATGAAGCTGTTTCCCATATCTAACCTGTTTCATGTGAGAGTGAATGACCATCATAAAAATGTTTGACTAGAAAAATTGGTGTTGGAAAAGATGTTCAGCGTATCAAAGCTTCTGTCATTGTAAGAGTTTTCTCTACTGCATTTCCCATCTTCCCTCTTACCACAACATCCATGAAAGGTTTTCACTGCTTGGAGGTGCTTTCATTACTTGGAGGTAACAAGAGCAGAGACACGTTAAAGGAAAACAAACAAACAAGCAAACAGAAACAACACTTGAATCTGATGTGTTTGCAGAGTTTACAAAGGCCTGGCCAGCAGAGCGCAGGGCTTCCCTGTAGCAAGTATTGGAAAATGCTTTCACTACACCCCCTGCAGTGCCCTGCCACTTCCTTGCAGACCTTCTCTCCACACAGCCTGTGCAAAGGGAAAGCCCAAGGACAGCCCTTGAAGTGGTAGCATCTAAACTCTGGCCTTGTTTCAACAGGCGCTATTGATCAAAGAGCAATCTAATTAATCCAGTCTGGAAGGTTACCTAGACCAGTTTGAAGCATTGTGCTGCCAACTGCCCGCCGTAACCAATTCAGCCCTGTGCAGACTGTGTGCAGATGTCCTTCTCCATCCCTGGTTGTGCCAAAGTGGGGGAGAGCAGCCCCTGACCTGCCCTCAGCTGGCAGGGGTGGTGGTGAGGGGCCTGTGGGCAGGAGCAGCCACCTGTCCCCTGCTTTGTCCATCCACAGCTTGAACGTCCACCAAAGCCTTGAGAGGGGCCTCAGTAAGGAAAAGGCTCAGTAACGGATTGATTTACAGTAAAGCAATAATATCGCCTGCTGTGAGCAGAGACTGAACCTGTGCTTAGGCTGGAGACCTCCAGAGTCCTTTTCCACCTACATCTTTCAGCCGTTCTGTGCTTCTAATAAGCTGATAATTTTATTTGACCTGTCATTTTCTCCAAATCTCTGCTGTTTTCTGCGAGGCTTATTGTAACTTACACTCTCATTTAAATGTCCTTCCCGGTGAGCCAGGTGGGACCTGAGATCACCATCAGATCAGCTGGGTAAATGGGCAGAACCAGGCCTCGTAGGAAACTCCATGTGCTTTGTTCTATAAAGAATACGCTTTTACTACAGGGATAAAGGGTGAAAGGTGATTTCCTATCCTCTGAGATGACAGATAACTTTTTGTCTAGGACCTTGTATGGTGCACTAGAGCCTTCAAATTGTGGGTGAGTTTCCCGTCTCTGGACACAATCAGCCCAGCAGCTGAAGGTGTTTGTATACCGTAGGGGTGACCTTACCCAGATCAGCATCATTTCAGTTCAGTGGCTGTCAGTGTGGGTTTGTGAATTTCTCTGAAGGTGTCCACAAAAACCACGAGAGGGCAACTACTGTCATTGCCAACGGACTGTCATGGAAATTGGCCTCCCATGCCTGGCTGCAGCATAGATGCTCCCTCTCTCATGCCCTTGGTGTTGTCTCAGGAGGCATTTCAGGAGAAACCTACCAGCAGTACATGGCAACCCTCCGAGCACTCCCGAGGTCATCCATAAATTGCTCTTTGCCATCCAAGGCAAACAGAGTCATCTCCGCTGCTTGCTGCCTGTGACAGGAGTGTCCAAAAGCAATTCCCTACCCCAGCCCAGCCAAACTCATGCTCCTTGTGCCCAGCTATATCTGCTTGTGACACTTTTAGCTGCTTCAGCTGTATCTCAATGGACAGGACACTTGCTAAATGACGTTATGGGCAGAAGGCTTCACCTATGATTTTCTAAAGAACACCTCCATAGAGCAGAGATAAAACCTTGATGAAGTAGACACGGGATGGAAAGGGACAGCGAGGAGGCTTCCAAGAGATCAAAACATTTGGCAAGCTAAAGGAACTTCTTCCAACCTTAACTGGCAAGAAAGGAGGGGAGGAGGAATGGAGAGAAAAAAACAGAAACATTGGGGACTGGGAGATGAAAGATACAAGCTGAAGACAGAAAACAGGAGTGTTAGGCAGAAAGGAGATGGGAAGATGTGAATATTAAAGGCAGGGCAATGTTTCCTTCAAGGAAATGTGTTGCTGAGGGGGGTCAGGTGCTATATAAGCCTCTTCTTCCCAAGATTCACCCACCCCCGGGACCCTCAGGAGGGCCAAGACCTTGGGAACAGAAGGACCTGCCTTCACCTGAGCCCTGGCTCGGGGCGACCGAACCCCAGCAGGCATCGCTGCAGCCACTGAACTCCAGACGTTCACGTCAAAGCACACAACATGGAAAGGGACACACAGAGGGGCTCGGGCCCACGGGGACAGGGGTACGTCTTTCCACCTCGCCTACCCCCGACGTCAGGCATGCACTGGTGGGAGAGTCACGGAGGTCGAAGAGTGCGTGTGAGTGTGCGAGGAGAGGGGCAGGGCAGGCTACGACTTCACACCACCGACAGCCGCCTTCCCTCCCACCTTCCTGCTCGCTCATCCTCCTGTCCTGCTCGGGGGGGTCCCCAACCTTCCCCCCAGAGGACGCTAGTGAGGCCCGGCTCCTCCGTTTGCCCAGGCACGTCCCGGTGGAGTTAGTTAACAACGGTGGCAGCGGGCCGTGGCACAAGGAGATTGGTTTTTGTTTTGTTTTGTTTTGTTTTGTTTTGTTTTCCTGGGGTAGCAGAGGCGGCAGAAGCGTGGGCTCCCCGGTTGTGACAGGAGGGTGGGGGAGCCAGCTCTGCTTCTCCCGTGTGCATCACAGGTTCACCAGTGGGATTCTGGGGGGAAAAGGGAATCGGAAAAGAATTAGAGATGGGCGCTCACGCTGCCCCGGCGTCCCCGCTAGCCAGCCAGCCTCGCGTGGGCTCTCCTCAGAAGGTTGAGCTGCCTTGCCCACCCCTAGCCTGCTGTCCCTCTGCCCCCTGCCACCCCACGGCTCCCTGGCACCCCGGAGGACTCACCGGTTGAGCTGGAAGGCAGTGCTTTTCCCGTGGCCCCCCAGCTTCTCCGCACCCTCCTGCCCATGCCTGGGTTCTTCCGCCTCAGGCGTGGGGGTCAGGGAGTCGCCGTAGGGCCCCAGGATGCTGACGGTGGTGGGGGACAGGTCCGTGAGGGGCTGCTGGCTCTCCTGCTGCCTCCCACCGCTCTGCTGCCCGGAGTGGCGCCGGCGCTTCTGGTTGCGATCCCAGCTTTGGGGAGAAGAGCAGCAAGGCAATGAGTGCCCCTTGCACCCGCGGGTCAAACGCCTTCTCCGGCACCCAAGCCCGCAGTCCTTGTGCCCTCCGACATGGCTTCAGAGCACCGTAATGAACCAACCCCAACTGGCCCCAAGCCCCACTCACCAGAACTTGAATATGATCCCGGTGGCAACCAGGACAATGATGATAGAGATGGTGATCGTGACGTAGAGCTGGGGGTCCACACCTGTGAGGCAGGGGGGAGAGGGGCAGTGGGACCGCCGCCCCCATCAGCCCCCCTCAAGAGCAGCAGCACAAGCGCTGGGGCAATAAGTTTTGCAGGAGGAGCTCCTCCTGCAGGAACAGGGCCAGGGGAAGCACAGTGCAGACCTACCTTCCCCCCGGGGCCCAAACAGGAACGGCCGTAGGGTGGCCGGGGTCTCGCGGAGGTTGAGCCCCGCGTTGTGCAGCAGCGAGTGGGAGTTGGGCTGCGCCGTCGCCATCCCCCGCGGGGAAACGAAGGTGTAGCCCAGCGGTGGGAAGCCCGGGTTGGCGGAGTTGGCGTCCCCTCCGTCCTCATCCGACACCGTGGGGCCCCAGACGATGGCCCAGGGGTACTGGGAGGAGGGCATGCCATCCTCAAAGCCAGAGGGGGTGGCGGGCCGGGCCCCTGCTGCCTGGCGTCTCAGCCGCACGGCGTGGCGCAGGTCCCCGCCGCGGGGGGACAGGGCGCGCTGGCGCGGCGCTGTGAGGCGCAAATCCCGCTCGGGCAGCGAGGTCCTGTCCCAGATGCAAATGGGCCGGTGGGCAGAGGGGCTCCGACGGGCGCAGAGGGGCCGGGTGGCTACGGGGCTGCGAGGGCGCAGGGACCAGGCGGCGGGCGGAGGGACGGCCGAGACCAGGAGGAGGAAGTGCCATAGCTGCAGCGAGTGGATGGAGGAGGCCAGGAGAGGCATCCTGCTGCAGGAGGAGGAGGGAGAGCGTGTTATCTGGACGTCCCTCCTGCTGGGAAGGCTCCTCGAGGAGCAGCCGGCAGCAGCATGCTGCCCACATGCCTTCCTCCCTCCTGCATCGCCAGCAGGCGCCGGGGGGGCTGTGAACCTACCAGGCACCAGGCTCCATCGCAGATGCAGCAGCGCCTCGTCACTCGGCGAGGTCTCGCCTCATGCTCCTCACTGGGAGGCAAGAGAGAGAGCTTGAGCTGCGCCTGGGCCTCGCGGCCATCGCTCCCTCCCCGCTGCTGGTGCCAGCCCCGGCGGGCAGAGCATGCACATGCACCCACTCCCCTGCCCGGGGCTGCTCCCCCCAGCCCACAGAAACACACTTGTTATCCTATACACCGGGGAGAAGCGATCTGCCTCTGGAGTACACGTGCGGAGACGCGTGCAGACTCCCGGGGGACTCTCCTGTCTGAAGGCCGAGGGGGGGGATTCGGCGTCTTTGTTTGCTTATCGCCAGAACAAGTTGGAATCTTAATTCCTGTGTTTATTTATAGTGCGGAGCGTGTAATCCATTTATTAAAAAGGAGCCTCTTCATTGTCTGCCGGGGTGAGGGAGTGAGAGGGGACGCTCGTGAGTGATAAACCGAGAAGATTGGGAAGGAGAGAGTGAATCAGCCAGAAAAGTCCAGCCTTACTGAGGAACTTAAGAGCAAAAACATAGCTATCAAATATTTAGCATTTACTTCCCTCTTAGCTAACATGGAATTACCTTTCCGTGCTCCTTACCCGCGTACCCTCAGCAAGGTCCCATCCCTCCCCTCCTCCCCCGCCTCTCCCACCAGCAATCCCCCAAACCCAGCAGCGCTAGGCGGCAGCTGTAGTACGGAGCAAGGGCCAGCACCCCGGCAGGATTTCAGCTCCGGCCGCACGCCTCCCTCCGGCATCATCCTCATGGCAGCACGGCTGCCCTTCATGCTGCCTGCCCCTTCCCTTGGCAGCACGCGGCGCAGCGCCAGCCCTTCCCCAGTGAGCTGCTGTGTACCTGACCCGGGATTTGCTCCACAACAAAGACCTCACGCACACACGGGGAAAAAAAAAAAAAAAAAAATCATTGAAGACATCCAGCCCGTTCCTTCATTGTGAAGGAGAGGCGTGAGCTGACAACCCACATTCATGCCCTCATGTGGCTGTGGGGCGTGGAAAAGGGGGCGCTTGGCCAAGGGGGCTCAGGAGGCAGTCAACACAGAGACCAAACACCCTGCACCTCCAGCCCTGAGCCACCACACTGTGTCTTGATGCTCCCAAGGGGTAATATCTGTCCCCTTGCTGGGTCTGTGTCATTAGGTGACGCTGCAGCCCCTCCTGAGGAGCAGGCCTTCCTCTTGCAGCTCACAGCTTGCTGTGGGCTGGGGGGCTCGCACCCCATGTCATGCACCTGAGGAGAGGGGCCGGGAGGAAGGACACCCAGGAGCAAGCCGCTGTCTGGCTCCTGCTGCATTAACTGGGGATATTTTTAGTTTCCTTCTGTTAAATATTTAAACAAAGTTCACAGGAAAAAAGGAATTGTTGGCTAATGTGCCCTGCCCTTCCCTCCGGGGCAAGATCAGTCTCTGGAGAGATCCTGAGATGAAGATGAGGAGAAAAGAGCAGCTATTCTCAGCATTTCTTTGTACTTTGCTCCTGAACCTCTAAGCCTTAGAGGGGACTCGGCATTAAAATGCAGCTCTGCAGAGAGCTAGCCGAATGGAGCAAGTTTCTTCCAAAGCCAGAGGCTCCCTTGCGCTGGCAAGATCTTGGCCATCTGGATTATGATCACGACGCTGTGGAAGATCATGTCTGGCAAGACAAAAATCTGTGACAGGATTTCTTTTGGCCCTTGGAAAGGGAGGGAATCCCAAGTGTTGTGGATCCCTCTCCCTGTGAGTCCCCAGGCTAGGGTGCAAGGGTGCACGCAAACCCTCTGGATGATTTCAAGGCGGCCTGGAGTGCCTGGGGCCATGGCTGGGACTGGGGAGTGATGAAGAGCCCGGTGATGAAGAGCCATGCTCTGCAACCACATTACCTGCTAACAGCGCTGGTCTTTGGGGGGTGTCTATGTGCTTTTTTTGCATTAGGCTATAGGAGATGTGAATCTGGGCAGTACCACCGCAGAAGCAGAAATTGCTGTACTGCTTGGCTGTATTTGGGCACTCCAGAAGAGCACCTTGCACCAAGCATTCCCTAAAGCCTGGGAATAAGGATCCCTCCGGACCCAAATTCTGTTTCTTTAACACCAGGAAGCCTGAATTTCGGCCCTAGGGAGCAGGTTATGGCTGTTACTGGACCAGAGGGGTAAGAGTAAGCCCAGCACTGGCCCCCTCCTGTGCCCGTACCACTGTGATGGTGACAGGCTGGAAGCTGGGTGCAAGCCTCAGACCTCAGCTACTCTTGAGCACAGATCCTGGCAGTAAAGAGGAGGTGAATCCTGGAGGCTCTACCCCAAAGGCATCTCCAGATGAGTGCGGGACATGATATCAATCACTGCCAGTCCACACATTCTGGTTTGTTAATGATACTGGGGTCAGAGACTGAGAGTGTGACCTGGCACAAGCACAGCCAGGTGTCTTTTGTGGAGGGGCACAGAGGTGTCTCCCGTAGCATGAATTTGAGAGCAAAGGAAAAGGAACTCCAGCTGATTGACCAGCCAGCAAGGGCTAGACTCCACTGCACATGGAGTACCAATGCTCAGAGCAGACATAGATCCCTGTGGCTTACCAGCACAGCAGCAGATAAAACATGTCTGGGGCACTCTTCAGTTAGCTGCTGGCAGTAGGAATTGTGTCCTGGGCACAAACACTGTTGTGCTTGAGGGCAAGCTCAGCAAATGTCCTTGATTCATCTCTGTATCCCATTGTGGGTGTTGAATAAAACAGTAGATCTTCAGAGAGGAGGAGCGGGCTCAAATAGTCTCACTGCCTGGAGGTATGAGTCCCGGTATCGTTGCACCTTACACCATTCAGGAGGCTGTTGTGTGCCAGAGCAGAGACTGGGTTTCTGCATCAGTACCGCCTGGCACGGCTTTTGCTTTCAGGTCCGTCTCCCAGGTCTAACCATGATAAAAAATGGACAGAGCTGGTCCCAGGGTCCAAAGATGGACCTGTGTGCTCTCACTCTAGGTACAGGGCCTTCACTGCAGTGTTCCAGTGTCCTGTTATGCACAGATGACAGAGAGTGAATGACAAAGCTATTTCCCCAGGGCACTTCACCGAGCGCCGTTTGTGAATCTTGGTGCTTGGAAGCAGCGAGGAGGAATTGCATTGCTCGTTGCTATTGCGTACGGACCCCACTGCAGGGCCAGGCTACAGATCCGGGGCTAGTCTGTTAGGAGCTGCTCTCACTGAATTTGCAGGATGAAAGCACAAATCCTTCTTCTCTTCCCCAAAGTCAGTGACCCAGCCGTGCTTTCTCCCTCCTTGGTAAGTCTCCTGCAGCCCAGACCCACTGCTGCTGGGATGGGAGAGAGCAGATCCCGGCAGCCGTGCCTCAAAGCATGCATGCCACTTCGCCAAGGGGAATGGGAACCTACATCCTAACTATTGCCTAGGAGCAGAGCCTGCTGCACGCCTGCTCTGAGCAGGAAGCGCAGGCTAAACCGCAGAAGTGACGTCCTGAACTCTGGAGTTCAGGTGCTGCTCTGCCTGCTGAAGCCCTGGGATTCACAGATAACTCCTGCATGGCCAGGACTCTAGTAGTATGCAGTGGTCCCCAAGAGAAATCTTACTGAAATACAAAAGTTATTGCTGGAATAAAAGAGCCGAGGTGCCAGCCGCGTGCAGGCAATACCCAGGCTGTAGCTCGCTCACATCAAATGCAATCTGTAACCTTCTGTTACAAAATGCTGAAGTTTGACAAATTCAAATGAGGAACAACACTATTAATAAAGAGGGTCACACACTCGTACAATTTACCTAGGGAGGCGGTGTATTGCCTCCTGCCTGAAGCCTTTACGCGGCTGTATTTCTCAAAGAGCCGCTGTAGTTCAATCAGAGGTTATGGGTTTGACGCAGGAAATGAAATTGGTGAGATTTTCTGGCCTGTGCTGTGCTGTAGGTCAGACTAGATGATCAAAACGGTCCCCCTGGCCTTAAAATCTGAGAATCTCACAGCTTTCTTGGTGCTTAGCAGAGATCAGCTCTGACCGGAGAGCAATTGGGCGAAGCCGAGCGCAGGCAGGACGTGCCGGCGAGAAGCGGCTCGCCTCCTTCCATCTGGGGATGGGGAGAGGGCTGCACCCGGTTCTGCCTGGCTCGGCTGGCAGTCGATGATCTATCTGTATTTCTGTAGCATCTCGGGCTTGACTGCTGTGATACTCTGCCTCTAGGAATGGAGCCGTCTGCTCTCCGAGCGCTCCAGCTAGTTCAGAATGCAGCAGTCTGTTTGCTCAGCCACTCGATCTGCCGGGAACGCATCACCGTGCCCCTCCGCACCCCACAGCGGCCCTCCTGCGAGCACGGAGTCCAGCTCAAGGTCTCCAGCCCAGTATTCAAAGCCCAGCATGGGACAGGCCCCAGTGACCTCAGCAATCAATCACCTCTCCTTATGCAGCGATGACCTCACATGACGGATATATTCCACTGGAACAATGAGATTGCCAACCAGTTTGGGTAGAGGGGGAAGGGGTGGAAGAAGGGGAAAGAGGCTGATGACCCTGGGGAACAGAACATTCACAGGAGCTGGGCCAAGATTATGAAACTTACTGCCGGCTGAAATAGCGTTCGCCATTAGCAACCCCGCAGCACCGAGAGCTTCATGCAAATCCTTCCTTTGCCCGGCTCCCCCACAGCAACGATCCCACTCAAAACAGTGATAAAAAATCAAAACAAACCTGAGGGGGACCCAGCCCTCCTCGCGGAGACAGAAAGCCAGGTTGCCTGTCATTTTTTACTCCCGGCCAGCATCAAGGTGCTATGATGACAGCTACTGATAGGAGACAGCGATCCGGGACTGTGGAGCCTAGCAGCTATCTCCAGGCATCGAGCAGAGCGAGTTCAGATGCCGGCAGTGAGACCCCCCGACACCCCTGGGTGCCCCGAGCACCCCACACCTGTGTTTTTCTCAGTGGCTGTGAGCATCCTGGGGTTCACAGCCCAAGCTGCAGAGATGCAGTCATCGCTGGTGTGGCAGCAGGAAGCGTGAACCCCAGTGCTGATGAGAAGGAATTGTGAGTCCTGCTGTATTCGGCTGGGTGGGGACAGGGAAAGGGAGGAATCCTGGAGCAGCTGCCCCAGGGAGGCAGTTCTGCTGCGCTCAGGGGAGCTCAGAGAGCCGGGAGCACGAAGCCAGATGCTGGTACCCTGTGGTGGGAGATGCCAAGTCCATCTGGGCAAGGAGCTCCTGCTGTGCATGGGGCTGGGGGCGACAGCTTGCAGAGCGTGCTGGATTTGGGGGCCGGCAGGCTGAATGCAGTGCCTCGCGTCGGGTGCTCTACCTGCTGCCTGCCTGAGGCTGTCGGGGTTGGGGGCAGTGCCCTGAAGGACTGGCCAGGACCACGGAGGGGCTGTTAGTGCAGGTCCTGCAGCGCGCGGTGACCGCTGGCAGAAATCCCAGTGCCAGGGCACTGGGGCAAGCACCCATGGGCTGGGCATGGAAATCCTGGGCTGGGGCACAATGCGGGGCTGGAGGGGTGGCAGTGCCTGCGCATTTGGACACCTCGGTACCTAGGGACCGGGCGTGTGAAGCCCAGCAGCGGTCCTCCGAGCTCGGGTCTCCCTGCATTTGGGAACTGTGAGCATGGCCCCATTCCAGCCAGCACTCTAGGATGCCGGTCCCCTGCCATCTAGTGCCTGCCTGCAATACATGTCATGAGTCTGCCAATCTTCTGCCTCCCGGTTCCCTACTGCTCCCGGGCATCCGAGTGCTTCAGGTGCCGGGTTTGCACACCCGAAATGCTCTCCCTGGCGGGGTGCACCCTCGGCCGGGCGGGAGGAGGGCCTGACCCCTCCTTTTCCTTTCTCCAGCTGCGCCAATTTGGCTGAAGTCGCCTTGCTCAGCAGAGGCTCCAGCACAACAGGTCTGTGATGGAGCCCGGAGCTGGAGGGCAAGAGGCAGCGATGCCTCGGACCTGCCCCCTCCCTGCCAGCCCCTCGGGCACCCCCTGCCCCACAGCCAGAGAGGGGAGGGGGCGGCAGAGGGGGGGGGGGGGGAGAGCCGGCTACGGAGGAGACGGAGCACCCAGATGGGGAGAGGGAGAAGGAAACCGGGGGAGAAAGGACACGGGGAAGGAGACGGGGAGGGATGACTCGTAGACGGGCACGCGTCCCCCCCCCTCGCCCCTCAGCCCCGCGGCCCCCTGCCCACCCCGGGAGCTGAGGCTGAACTTACCTTGCGGGGAGAGCGCTGGGGCGCAGCCGGGGCGGCGGAGCGGGGGGCCGGGGGAGCTCGGCTGCCGCTGCCGGTGCCTCTCATGGCCAGGACGAAGGAAGGAGAGGAGGAGGAGGAGGAGGAGGAGGAGAGGAGAGGAGGAGGGAGAGGAGGAGGAGGAGGAGGAGGAAGGCTCGGCGAGGCTCAGCCCTGGCTGAGGGAGAGGGAGCGAGAGATGCCTTGAAATAAACAGCTGCCGAGGACTGGTCCAGCCCCTCTTTCTCTCTCTCCGTCTCCGTCTCCCTCGCTCGCAGCCTCCCGTTAACCCCATGCCTGCTGGCACGGCCGCGGGCCGCCGCCCCCGAGCCCCTCTGCGGCCCGAGGGGCGCCCACGGAGGGCAGGGGTGGGGGCAGCCCCGACGGGGGCAGCAGCACCCCGGGGTGGGGGGGGGGGGGCCGCCCCCTGCCCTCCTGTCCTCCCCCGGCCCCGCAGCCCTCCCCCGGCGGCGGGGAGGGGATGGATGGGGAGGGGGCGAGGGCTCCCCGCTGCCTCCCCCCCGCCCCCGGCTCCCCTTCCCCATCCATCCCCCGGACCTGCTCCCCGCCGCCGCTGCCCGCTCGGCGCCTCTCCCGTCGTGCCGGTTATTTCGGGCTCCCCGCAGGAAGCGATTAGGTTGCCATGGAGAGAGAGGTGTCTCCAAGGGACCCGCCGCTCCCCCCCGCTCCCCCCCGCTCCCCGCTGCACGCCTACCCCCGGACGGCTCCGTCCCCCGGCATCCCCCCGCCCCGCGACGCCCCCAAACCCCTCCGGGCTCGCCCCCGCCGCCGGGCACCCCTCGAGGGGGACGCCCCGCGGCCGTCCCGGGGGTCCGGGGGGGGCTCTGCCCGGCCTGGGGGTCCTCCCCGCCCGGCTGAGCGCATCCCCGGGCGCGTCGCTCCGCCGCGGATCGATGCGGTGCGTCTGGGAGCGGCGGGGATGTGGCAGCGGGAGCAGAGCCCCCGAGGGGACGGGGGCTTCGCCGGGAGAATCGAGAATCTGCCCCCCCCCCACCCTCTCCCAGCCGCCAAGGAGCAGGCAGGAGGCGCAGCCCAAACGGGGAGGTGGCTGCCGAGCAGCCCGCGGGTGAGAGAAGAAAGTCAGAGGGAGAAGAAGGACGGCTGCCACTGCCGGGGCCGAGCGATGAGGAAGTAATTTCCTCAGCTCCTCAGAAACGATCAAACTTTTCATCATGCGGTGATGAGGGAAGACCGTGTCTGACCCTGGCAAAACAGAGGGGAATAGCAGAGACAGCGCCGATCCATAAAGCCACCACCACTCCATCAGGGACGGACGCTGGTCACAGCCACAGCGGGCGCCTGGAACAGAGCGTGCCAACGCGTGGCAGCTCCTGAGGGTGCTCGGTCGCTCTTCAGGCCTTCCACGAGCTCCCCTGACAGCGAACCAGGCTGAACTCACCTTGTCCTTGTTTGGAGGGAGCTTTTGCAAGTATTTTGGGGAGTCAATGGGATTTGCACGTCTGTGTGCGGCTGGAGGTATCGGCACAGTGCTCAGGGCATGGGAGGACGGTGCTGCCCAGGGAGCTCTCACAGCCCGTGGCTGGGTGAGACAAATGCCGTTGTGTGTCCCCAGGCATATACGTGTCTGAGCGCCTCGGCTTTTGTCGCCCTCACGCACACAGGGCTTTATGTCAGAGATTATCTGGGCTTCCGTCGCATTCGCCAGCCTTTTCATCTTTCACCCTCCTGGGACTTGTACAAGGGATCCGTACAAGGCTCGCCCAGCTAATCCTTGCACGCTTGTCCACAACCACCTGTAGAGACGTGGCCGGGGAAGCCCCTGGCACAAGCGAGGCAGGCGTGCCTCCGTCTGCGCCCTCGTGCTCTGCGAGCTCTGTCCAGCCCCCTGCCCGCTGCACCCTCCTGCCGCTCCTCGGGGGGTAGCTGAGGGTGGAAAGCTCTGGAAGGGGCTACCTCAGCCACGCGGGCTCTTTCTGACCTTTTCAAATTATGACGAATGTGTTTAGTATAATTGGGAGGCACAAAACAGACGAGAAAATTCAGGCGGGGAAAGGTCAGTTAAAGGGCGAAAATCCAAATGACGCAAACACTGAAAATCCCCCTGAAGAGCAGAACTGCAGGAGGAAGCAAAAGGAGACGGAGACAGGGGAGAGAATGAGGAGGAGGAAGGTGCTATAGGGACCAAGGAGACCCTGGGAGGCATGAGGGAAGTCAGGAAAGCCATCGAGGTGACAGGAACGGCGAGCACAAGGGCTGATGTGGCACTTACATCAGGACATGAAGGGAAAGGCGTGCTTGTTTCAGAGCACAGGTTTGGACAAGCAGAGCGGTGAAAGGAGGTACTCTGGAGGGGGTGGGCTCAAAGGAAAGCTAGCGAGAAACTACAGGGAAATCCAAGTGAAGAGATGGAGTCAAGTGGGCTGGTGGAGGTGCAGGTGGATAGCTGTGGGAAGAGGATAACGAGAGCGATGTTAAGCATGAAGTACTACTCTCAGGGTGTTCATGCTAAGGTGGTGTAGTGATGGAAAAAAGATGGAGATGTAAAA
The DNA here is from genome assembly GCF_964035555.1 of Netta rufina. Classification (NCBI taxonomy): domain Eukaryota; kingdom Metazoa; phylum Chordata; class Aves; order Anseriformes; family Anatidae; genus Netta; species Netta rufina. Next base: position 124,808,167 of record NC_140123.1, read on the forward strand.
ATTCTCTCTGCTGTGTATTTGGCCAGGAGTTGTACAAGGATCGGTGAGGACCGTGAAGCACCTTCCTGCCCCGTTGTAACTGGGAAGGGCACAAGGCTGTTATTTCTGCCTGGCACAGTCATTGTGTACAGATCATTTCCACCAGAGTCCTGAGGCCAAGAGGACCACTGCTGTTCTTATTTAGCATTGTGTCCTGAGGGCAGTGAGGCCCCTACGGCTGCCCTGCTATCTGTCTGTCCATCTGCTTGTCTGTCAGTCGCCACCGGCCGTGTTCAGCCAGGTTTGACAAAAGAAGCAGGGTCTGAAAGGTAAATAAGCTCCAGTAAGTTGTATGGAAGCTGGCAGCCTGACAGAGGAGAGATGCTGTCAGTGACTGTGCTGGAGGAGAGCCCGTAGCCACGCCGCTGGGCAAAGCCCCACCGGTCAGAGAAGTCCAGCCAGCAGGCCAAAATAAATTAAGCAGAAAATATGGAGAAAGCTGTGTGTGTTAGAGAGCACTGGACGAGTAGCCCAGTGACACAGACTGCAGGCAAGGGGAAAGGACACGCAGCTGTGGCAGACTGAAAGGGCATCATCACGATACCCTGGTCGAAGGCAGGGCAGTGGGAAGTATAGAAAATATAGGCAACACATCCAAACAGAAGCCAGGCTCCTCGGTCCTGTTGCTCACAAAACCACCGGTTCTAATAAGCTCTGGAACACCAGAGACTTCCCAGAAGGCTGGAGAAGAGCAGCGCTGCGCCGGTGTTTGTAAAGAGCAAACAGAAGACCTGAACATTTCTAGGCAAGAGGGGAGCTGATATGAGATTCTCAGCTAATGCCAATCAGTCTGATTTGGAGGAAACTGATCTTGCTGCATAAACTTGTTTTGTTCGTGTCAGTCTTTGATGTGACTATGGGTTTTTTTTGGAAAAGGTGATGGCTTAGATCTATCTAGGTTCCTGGAGGCATTAATATCCCAAAGCGTTCTGGTGAGAAAAAAAATAGCATTACGCAATATTAACAGAGCAGGAGATTAAGTGAACTGATTAACCACGTTTTACCACATGCAAAGGGAAGTCCACCACTGAATGGAGGTGTTTATTCTGTGGATGCCCAGGAATGAGCCCTGGGTCAGGTATGAGTCAACACTTTATTCAGCGCTTGGTGAATGGATACAGTTTATTCTGACACAGTTTTCTGAGGACACAAATATTGTTAGGGTGTTAAAAATAATGAGGTTAGGACCAGCACAGCATGATCTGCTGCGTTCAGTAAGGTGGTCATTCTCAGAAAACTTCTTGTAAGACAACTGAAAGCAAATTGTACGGGAACAGGGAAAGATGTCCACAAGGCAGATATGCCCATGTCAGCAGGGAGCATCTTTCAATCCCCAAAAGAGGTGATCTGAAAAGGATTTAGGGGTCATATCAGGCAGAAAATCCCAGTGGGACAGGCCACAGCAATGGATCTGACCTGGTGCCTGACCATGCAATGACAGGACTAAGCAGCAGAAGTGAGGAGACCTCTCTTTGTGACTTGGGTGGACCCCATGCTGGGAAACTATTCACTGCTTTGTGGTCTGTGTTTTAAAAATAACTTTGAATCAGACACGATTTGAAGGCTGGGGATCTCAGTAATTTAAAGAGGTCAACCTGTTTAATTTATCAAAAGGCAAAAAGAGACACGACCTGACTGCAGTATGATTTCTTCCCCGAGGAAAAGTATACCAGGTATTCTGGAAGAGAATGACAAGAGACAGCCACCAAAGAGTGACTAATAATCACAGAAACAGCCTACCACGTGAAGCGAGAGGTCCTCTCGCTTCTGGAGTCTTTGAGTCATGACTGGAAGCCTGTCTGGAAGGGAGTTCCTGCTCTGCAAAGCCCTGCAGGCTGTGAGAGCAAACAGACAGCAGAGCTACCATGCAGTTTTCCTCCTCTTATATTCCTCTGTAGGCACCTGGTGTTGCGCTGCCCTGTGTGTAACCAGGTATAGGTCTTACGACCCTGTGTGCACTAACCTAGTACAAGTTATGGGGTTAAAACCCTCCCGAGTCATGTCGCTGCCCAAAGAGATTCACTCCCTCGTCCTTACAAGGCTTTTGCCTAGGAGCTTGTGGAGTCTGCACAGAGGTGTGAAAAATCCTCTCAGAAGACACGACCCTGGATATGTTTGGAGAAGGGCTGGAGAAAAAATACCATCAGCGTGTCGGCAAGTTATTTGGATTCTGCAGTGGTGAAGAGAGAAACAACCCAAAATGACACAGTACGGCGCTGCGGGCCTTAAAGTGGGGCAGAGGGGAGAGGGGAGAAGGTGGGTCTGCAGCAAGGAGAGAGCGGGGCTTTCTTTCCGGGGGGAAGAGAAGGGTGATGCTAGAGGAGCAGAAATCCCAAACACTCATAAATAATAACGCACAACCTCATGGTATTATGAGATTTTTTTTTTATTTGAAAAGTTTGAAACGCAGTGAAGGCTGACATCCACCCGCACCCTTGGCTTCCAGTCGTTTTTCAGTGAGGGGCACTAGCAGCTCCCTCCTCAGCCCGCTCACCTCGTGGGCAAGCTTTGTGAGGCTACACCAAGACCTCAAATTTCAAAACTTCCCTGTAACCACAAAGACGGGCACTCGCGGGCTGTTTTTAGCAAGGCGAGATGGAAACTTGGGACATAATGACTCCGGGAGCCCGGAGTTTAACCCCAAAACCCATTCCTTTGACCGAGGGACGAGGCAGAGCCCCGTCGCTATGCCTCAGGTGCGGAGAGGACCCGCAGGGGGCGCAGGACGAGGAGGAGGAGGAGGAGGAGGAGGAGGAGAAGGAGGAGGAGGAGGCGCCACACCCGGAAGGGGCCGCTGGTGAGGGCGGCGGGGCCGGGGCCTGCGTTGTGGGGAGCGATCGCGGCGGGGCCGTGCCCAGCGCCGCGGCTGCCGGTGGCGGTGGCGGTGGCGGTGCCATGGCGGCCGAGGGGAAGGTGACGGGGCAGAGCCAGGAGCAGTTCCTGCTGCTCGCCAAGGCCGCCCGCGGCGCCGCCCTGGCCAGCCTGATCCACCAGGTGCTGGAGGCGCCGGGCATCTACGTCTTCGGGGAGCTGCTGGACATGCCGGCCGTGCGGGAGGTGAGCCCGGACCCGGCACCGGCACCGGCACCGACCCCACCACGCAGCGCCCGCAGCCCGGCGCCGTGCCCTGACCCGAGCCCTCTGTCCCGCAGCTGGCCGACAGCGAGTTCTCGCCCGTCTTTCGCCTCCTGACCATCTTCGCCTACGGCACCTACGCCGATTACCTGGGTGAGCCCTGCCTCTGCCTGTGCTGGAGGGAGGGGGGAGGCTGGGGAGCACGCTGCGGTGGGGAGGATGCCGTAATATAAGGTTTTGGGGCTGTGAGGTGGTTTTGGGGGTCCCCGAGGCAAGGTGCTGCGCTGGGGGTTGCGCAGAGGCTGTGAGAAACACACATGGTGCATATACTTCAGTCACACCACTGGGGAATGGAGATTGGGGCATAAATTCTAATATCTGCTCTTCCCTTTGTGACAGCTGAAGCAGCAAACCTCCCTCCCTTGACAGAGGCCCAGAAGAATAAACTGAGGCACCTGTCAGTCGTCACCCTGGCCGCCAAGATCAAGGTAATGCCCCTCTGTTACCCCGAGCCCTCCTCCCTCTGGGGTTGGCCTCGTGCTAGGCGCTGCCGTCTTCCCGCAGTGCATCCCCTACTCGGTGCTGCTGGAGCAGCTGCAGCTGAAGAACGTGCGGCAGCTGGAGGACCTTGTGATTGAGGCTGTGTACGCAGATGTGCTGCGAGGGAGCTTGGATCAGCGGAACCAGCGCCTGGAGGTGGATTACAGCATTGGGAGGGACATCCGGAGGGAGGAGCTAAGCACCATCACCCGCACATTGCAGGAGTGGTGAGGAGGAAGCCCCCCGTACTAACACCTAAAAAAAAAAAAAGTCGCAGGAGTGGTCAGGGGCTTCACCAGGTCCCCGGTGTGTTGTTGGGGGGTAGTGTAGTGAGGTGGCCTCCTCTACCCCCTTTCCCTTTGCACAGTGGAAAACAATTTTCCAAATTCCTCCATGCTGGAGGAGTGAGATAACTGCAGCAACCTTTGCAACCAGTCCTGGCTGGCAGCAGGAGGCTTTCTGAGTATCCATCTGTAGCGTTCAACTTAGTGTGACTTTGTTATTTGCCCCCCCCTCCCTCCCAGATAATAATGGCACTAAATTATTACATTGGACTGCTGCTCCTGTGCCTTTCCTGCCTGGTGTAGCCCTCACCTTCAAGGCTGTTTGGTATCTGTAGAGTTAAATTTGTCATCCTTCATGTTTTTTTTTTTCTTGTTTTTTTTTTTTCTGTGCAATATAAATTACCCGTCCTGTTCAGCTTTACCTCTTCTCTGCAGGTGCCAGGGCTGTGAAGTTGTCTTGTCTGGCATCGAAGAACAGGTTAGCCGAGCCAACCAACACAAAGAGCAACAGCTGGCACTCAAGCAGCAGATAGAGAGCGAGGTGAGTGGGCTGAGGAGGGAGCTGCTAGTACCCCTCACTTAAAAACAACTGGAACCAGTATTTGGTCATTGTCACAGTCTTTGCTTAAGTAAGGTTGCAACCCCCTGCGTGGTTGTGCCTGAAGAACCCTAAATCAGCTAAACACTCCTCTGCAGTGCCAAGGTCTGGGCAGCTGTTAGCACTTGGACCTGTGTTTGCAGCTCTTAAAACATAAAAATGGGGAAATTCCTCGGTTCTTGCTTTATTGTTGTTTCAGGTAGCAAATCTGAAGAAGACAATTAAAGTGACAACAGCAGCTGCCGCAGCAGCTACGTCCCAAGACCCGGAACAGCACCTAACAGAGCTCAGGGAGCCAGCCCCTGGCACCAACCAGCGCCAGGCCAGCAAGAAAACTTCCAAAGCCAAAGGGTGAGGAGTGGTGGCAAACAAATACTGCCACTGTCTGTGCGCATTCAGGGGAGTGCTGTTACAAAGCAGTAAGGTCAGGGGCTGCAGGGGTCTGTGTTCCCTGGAGGTGGGATGGTCCCAGCAGACTTCTGCCTCCTGCTGATTTGGAGGGGAGTCTCTGCAGCTCCTTAACTGAAGCCGAGTTCACAAGCCTTCCTTGTGTTCTCTTCTCTCACAAAGAATGTCAGCTGCTCTTCTCTGCACATTTCGCAGAGGAAGTCAAGCACGAAATTTAGTGTTCAGTTTGATTTCTTTTTTTCCCTCTCTCCACAGGCTCCGGGGCAGCGCGAAGATTTGGTCTAAGTCAAACTAGTTGGATCGCCCTTCACAGCTGGGAGGGTAGGAGGAAGAGACTTGGGGGATGGAGGGGTAGCGAGGGTCCCAAGTGTGATGCTTCTGAGCTCATCTCTGAGATCCATCTTGCCAACTAATTCTTCTGCATGTTTGTTCTCTTTCCTATCTCCTTCACTTCTTTTCCAGGCAGTGCTTCCCTCTTCTTCATCATAGCATTTCACACACTAAGCTTCCAGTTGAATGCGTTGCTGTTTCCCCTGCCCCTCAGGCTCCCATCATCACGATCATGTGTTTCTTTCTCTCTCCCTGTCTTCTGACAGGTAAATTTAAAGAGCCATAAAAGTCCGTCAGTCACCTTTGCATCCGTAGGGCATCACAGAAGCTTGGAACGAGTGCACTGGTGCTCAGCAATCATTTTGGCTCTATGAGACCCCTGGGACACTTTGTTCCAGGATGAAGCTGCCATCTTTGGTTGTTTAAACTTTGTTTTGCTAGGTGGGAGGGTAGTTTTTGAAGGGATTCTTTTAAAAATATATAAATATATTATAAATATATATAAAACAATAAAAATATAGATCTATGGACATATCTATACCGACTTGTGTTCCTGTGATGGTGTCTCTTTGCCTCATATACTGATTTTGGATATTCCTGTATAAACCATGACAGCCCTGGCAGTGCTCAAGGCCAGGCTGGATGGGGCTTTGGGCAACCTGGGCTGGTGGGAGGTGTCCCTGCCCATGGCAGGGGGCTGGAACTGGATGGGCTTCAAGGTCCCTTCCAACACAAACCATTCTGTGATTCTATGAACACATCTGTAATGCAGGGATGAAACGTAATTCTTATTTAAAGAGTTTCTTGTGTAACTGCTTTGCATCCAGAGCATTTGAAGGAGGTGCTTTTCGGGGATCCTTAGAGGTTAAAAAAAAAAAAAAAAAAAAAAAAAAAAAAAAGGAGGTGAAATTGGCTGCTGTGAGGTGCCCTGAAGAAGCCGTCGGGTTCTTTGGAGGATGCATCCTTGAAACTGCCTTGGAGCAGTCAGGCAGCTGCGGGCGCCACGCTGCGTGGTGGCTCTGTGGCAGCTGATGTACGCTGACACTGTGACTGCTGCCCCCACTCAGCTCTGCCTCTCGCTGTGTGCCAACACTAACGTTGCATTCCCTGACCCGGCGTTTCTGTGCGTGAGCAAACCACCAAAAAAAATATATTAATGGGACAACAGAAGGCCCTGAACTTTGCCCAGGCAGGAAGCGTGAATCTGCCTGCAGGAGCGCAGAGCTTGGTCCCGGCTCTCCGATTTGGGCTGACTAATTGGCAGAAGTAGTGAGTTCACTTGATGAGTCCTGCTTTCCATAAAGCGCAGCGAGGGGTTGCGACTACACCTTCGGCTTTTGTTGGAATTATTTTGAGCCTTCCTCCCTCTGCATCGCGTCACCTTCAGCTGTTTTTCTCGGTGGGGAAGGTCACCGTGCTCTCCGCATTTCCACACGTCGGCGAAAGGCAGTGATGTCTGTGGGCATCCAAATCTCCTGCTCCCTGGGAAGGGCTGGTCATGGACCGAGGGGCTAACGGGGGAGATTAAGAAAAAGGAAGCAGGCAGTGACAGATAAAATTACTTTAGACCTTTTGTACGTCTGAAAAATAACTGAGAGGAAAACGTCGCTGCAAATTGCCTTGCCTGATGGCAAAAATCAGGCAGGAGCAGGGGTTTCGCTTTGCCCTTCACCTGAAAACCACGCTGCTTGCTTTCCTGTTCGCTTCAGCCTTGACTTTGAATTTCAGTCAGGGAGGCTGCGGAGATTAATTAATTAGTTAACATTTGTAAATCACTTTGAAGATGGCAAGAGTGAGATAAGTACCGAGCATTATTATTGCAAGTTTTCATTTTAATTTTAAATGTTCTCTTTGTGTTTTTAACCCTGCTTTCTCCCAAAGCAGAGCGAGGCCCCGAGCAGAGCAGAAGTATCTGGAGACACGGCAGCCAAAGCAGGGGCGAAAGAATGAGAGGTTCAGTGGGCTGTAGAGGGGAGGGCGTGACGAGATGTGCTAGTCCCAGCTCTGGGAGCAGGAGCCCTGCCAGCCCTGGCACGGCTGAGCAGTCATTCACTGCGGCCCTCTTTGTGCATTATACGCAGGACTCACACATCTGGGTTCAGGCAAGGGGAGAGGGCAGCGACTCGGCCAGGGGCTGAGTTGCTCCGTCCCTCCTCCTCCCAGTTTACACCTGAGCGTGGGGAGCGATGTCAGGATTTTGCCAGACACCTCCACCTCCTAGGGCGAGCAGCAACCATGGGTTTTTATTAGGAGCACAGCTGCAGGGAAGTCTCTGCAGCAGCTCTGGGACACACAGCAGCCTCTGCCCTTTGTCTGCCCTGAGCTCCAGGAGCTCCAGCAGCAGGGGTGGGCTCTTTGTTCAGCAGCTCCCAGAAGGGCTCCGGGCTGTTTGCTGGGGTTGCTGAGGCTGTCCTTGTCCCTGTTCCCCAGATGAGACATAGGAAAGGTTACTCGTGTTTGTCTTTTGGAGAAGGGATGGGCCGGTGCGTCTCAAAGTAGCTGCCAGAAATCGCTGGTTAGCAATTCACTTAGCACCAAAATGCCAGCTGGATCCTCGAGCTGTGAACCTCACATGGATAACATGAATGTCCAGAATTATTGTAGTGTTTATGTGTGTGTTAAATGCTGCTCCAAAGCAGAAGCGAAGCCCCTTCCCCTTCATATCAAGACAATATAATTATGGGAAGCCCTTGCCCTGTCTCCTTGCGGGATTCCTTGCCCTGACCTCTGAGGCATTTAGCAATGGCTTCAAGGGTGCAGGCAGAAAGATGAACCATCCCTTTGGAAGGGGCAGGATGGGGATGGAGACTCCCAGTGACCGGGTGTGATCTCTTCCTGCTGCTGGTACTGCATCGTAGCCCCTTGTGTGAGCTTCTCCAGCGCCAACCAAAAGCTGGTTAATTTTATTGTCCCCGGTAGTCCTCTTGGAAGGCTGCCCCAGAACCTGCCTGCCGCCGTGGTTAGGAAGTTTGTCTAATTTCCAGCTTAAATGTATTCACAGCTAGTTTATATTCTCTTGTTCCCGTGCCAATGTGGCTTTAGATTAAACTGTTTTTCCTCCCTGGTATCTCTCTCCCTTGTGTATAGACTCCACTTTGCCTAACCTGTCTCCTCATATATTAGGAGCTCTTCATAGGTCGTATCCTACAAGCTCTTACCTGCACTTCAAATTAAGCTTTCTTGGCTAGAAACAAGCACAGTTCTCATCCACTGATCAAGTCTTATCAACATCTTGCACAGCAGCAGCAATACATACCTGTAGCTACTATAAATGCCTTCAGGATTGCATTCGTCTTTTTCCTGATGCTGCAGTAAGTGCTCACAGTTGTTATATGATTTACTGGTGATCCCAAGTCTTTCTTTTTTCGCTGCTTACAATCAAAGAGGCTCCAATTTAAAGCTAAGAGTTTACAGCTAAGTCAGTCTTGACTTCAGTTTGTATGTGCCTTTTCCTTTGCTCTACTAACTTTAGTCCCTTTTGCTGTTATTGACACCTTTAAGACCACCTACTTCTTCCTGTGTGACACTGACGCAGTCTGGCAATGTGTCTGCTGGTTTTTGTTTTTTTGTTTTTTCCTTTCCACTGCCAATAACAGGGGATGGATATCATGAGGCTGGTATCTCTGCTTCCAGCTTACGGCAGCAGCAGGTGGAGATAGGCAGTGTTGATCCCATGATTGTCCCTGTGTATCTCCCTTCACCCCCGTCGGCTTGTATTAAGTGCCCTCAGGATTTATAAACCCAGCCAGCCAAAACTGCCAGATGCAAGGAAACAGTGGAAGTAATAATCATCTGAGCAGAGTTTCCTCATGGGGATATCGTGTGAAATGATGTCTTTAAAAAAAAAAATCGCCAGGAGGAAAAAAAAAAAAAAAAGTTACATTTAAATCAGGGGTGAAAAATAAGTTATTTTTTCAGAATGTTTTGGAAAATAGATAAACATGGCAAAATCACACCAGTGCTTTTAAGCTAGACTGCATACTGAGCTCTGTTTTAAATCTTGTTGTTCTCCCATACTCCAGCCTGTGCTGTGGGACAGCTATTTGTTTGGGGGATTTCGCACTCCAGGCTCACAATGTGCATTTATTTCCCAAAACAGAGCATCATGCCTACAGACAGCTCTGTTTCCTGCAACTCTCTTTTGTCCTCTCTGCTTTGAAGAGAGGACACCAGTTTGTCAGGTCACCAGTTTTCTTCCTCCCTTTCCCACCCTTCCCTGCAGTCTAGTACTGCGCCGGCCTGCTTTTCTTCTCTGATTCATGGATTTTTAAAGCCTGATGGGAACAATATAATCACGTTGTTTGGCTTCCCATGAGGCTTCCCGAAAACTACCTACCCCAGTTCCTGCGTCTGCTCCCCAACTTCTGTCTGAGGCATCCCCATCCAGGTTTTGGTGTAGCAAGATCTGGACAGTCCAGGTGTCTTCTAATGATCGCTCTCCCCAGTGAAAGCCTGCACCTCATTTCCAGCCTCCTCATCAGGGAGCTGCAGGTTTTCTGCTGGGTTAAAGAGCCCTCTACTGTCAGAAACTTCCTTCCCATAAAGTAATGCCAGCCCAGGCTCAAGCTGGACTTCCAGTTCGTTTAATTCTGTGGTGTCTCTCATCGCTTCCAGGCTTCGAGTCATCCTTGCTCCTCCCTTCTGGACTCCTTCGAATCTTTGGTGTCTTTCTCAGAGCAGGAATCTCAGACAAAACACTTCAAGCAATGGTTTCACTGCTGTGGTATAGGGAAGAAATTTCTCCTCTGTTCTTGATGATGCCAGACTAATGCGTCCAAGTCCACCCCGTTTGTACAACTGAATAATTATGCATTTAAAATTAATTTACAGGGTTGTCTCCCAGCCCTCTAATTCTTTTTAGAGTCCCTTCAGAGTTTCCAAAAAGTCTTCCATCTCGAACACTTTTATGCTCCGAGATGAATGCCTTTCTGCTGTCAGTGCAGCCACAACCACTCACCAGTGACAAACAAACCCTGTGCCAGTGGGTACGGGCTGCACTGCGTATCTCATCGCTTCCCAGAATTTATTACCTCCCTCTTTCCTTGTGTCCCGCAAAAGCTTCATCAGCAGTGGTTTAATTTCTTCTTTCAGATCATTAATCAAACTGCTAATGAGCATTCGTTTCAGAACAGCATCCTGTTAGAAATGCTTCAGTATTCTGGGGACTCCTAGTTACTTGAAATCTCCCAGTAAGCTAGAATTTATATTATAGACCCTTTTGTTGTTAAAAATAAAAATAAAAACAAAAATCAGAGAATAGGCCTGCATGGCCAAGTTAGATGTCATGTGCTGGTGTGACTTTAGGTTCCTGTAGTGCCTTTGTTAGCCCAGCCCACGACTGCATCAGAAAAGATGACAGCTGTTAGGAGCAACTGAGGGGAAGCCAGCATGGGAACATCGATACATCCTTCTTAATTTTTAAACCAATTGCGTTTTCACTCTCTTAACTTAATGCCAGTTTAACTGATTTACAGCTAGGATATCACCTCGTTTACTGTTTATAAATATGGGCACAAGGTTAATTTTCCCGTGTTCATCTTACTTCCCCAATACTTTATGGCTTTAAAAAGTGCAGTGAAAGGTGCAGAGCCTCAGGGCTACCGACAGAACTATTCAAGGAGAAGCTTCCCAGCAGCTCTAATAGCTCCCATTTTCATGATAGATGTTTATATATGGAAAACTTCAAAACTTATGTTTTATTTTAGTAGTCCTGGCAGGCTCCTCTATCTCAGCTCCAGGTGCTCTACTTGCTCCTTAGCCAGAACCAGAAGCATCGCCAAATTGCCTGGCTTTGGTGCTCCAACAAGCCTCATCTGAAGGTGATAGATACCAGATAAAGACTGAGAACTGATTTTGTCTCCTTCGGACGGATAAAAATGGCTTGGAAGTATGCCCCTTGCAACTTAAACGTTTGACTTTCATATAGGGAACATCCATTCTCACCTTTCTTATGCTGAACGTAGTGGAAGAAAACAGGCTGAGGGAGTCGGAGTTGTTCAGCCTGGAGAAGAGGAGGCTGAGGAGAGATTTTAGAGAAGCCTTCCAGTACCTAAAGGGGGCCTGCAGGAAAGCTGGGGAGGGACTCTTTGTCAGGGGGTGTAGTGATGGGACAAGGGGGAATGGTTTTAAACTCAAAGAGGTGAGATTTAGATGAGATACTAGGAAGAAATTCTTTACTATGGGGGTGGTGAGGCACTGGTTGCCCAGAGCAGCCGTGGATGCCCCATCCCTGGAGGTGCTCAAGGCCAGGCTGGATGGGGCTTTGGGCAACCTGATTCAATGGGAGGTGATCTTCTCCATACTTTTTCCAGGGACTGAGGTTAAACTGATAGGGCTGTCATTTCCTCTCATGTATGTCTTGTACAGTGATATCACGCTGGCTCACCCCCAGCCACCCTGTGCTTTCCCAGACTCCCAAGACCTTAGGTAAACTGTTGGGGGGGGGTCCAGTTATAACACACACAGTTCAGTACTCTGGGGCGAATCTCATCAGGCCACATGGACTTATGAACATTCAGCTGATAACACTGACCTTTTACAATTTCAGGAGCCACAAAAGGACATCCCAGGCCTTCAGCATGCCCTGATACAACCATCGATTACTTTGAAACAGGAAACTCTTTTCACTTGAAACTGTAGTTAATGTGTTTAAAAAAAAAAAAAAAAACAAAAAACACTTAGGTGCAGTCTAAATGCCAAAGTTGTAGTGGTTTAATCAGAAGGGGGCTTTCTGATCGTGTGTTTGCGTTCTTGTTTTCAGGCACTCCAATTACAGCAGCGCACCTTCTCTGCACGCAGACTTCACCTGCTTTCTTAAAACAACTTCAGGCTTCTCACATCTTGTCTAAAGGCAGGAACAGGAGTAAATGAAAGGTTGTGCACACACACACACCTTTTTCTTTTTTTGCCTCCATGCAATTCTCTGCACTCTCTTCCTTTTGATTAATAGCCTACATCTGTAATCGGTAAGTGAATTTTCATCAAGCCAGGGTTCTGGTGAAAGCACAAGCCCCAAGCACAACTCGCACTCACTCAGCAGAAGCCGGTGAAGGCAGTAAATCTATTCCCACTGAGGTACAGATCTGCCCTTTCTCCTTTCCTTCGCATTCTTTCCTCTTTTCTGCAGTCCCTCAAGCCACCGATCGAAAGGCGCTGCCAGGCCCGGATCAATGTCAGCCCAGAGCAGGTGAAAACATTTCAGCAGACCCCAAAGCCTGAGGTGAAAAACTGCCTCCTGGGACTGAGAGTCAGAGGTGTACTGTTCCCCCTTTGAAAGCAATCTGCCTGAAGCCAGGGTTTAACACCCTGTTAAGTGATTCTTCCCCTCTGTACTCACGAGGCCTTCTCCAAACGCACCCCAGAGGTGGAGGCCTTGCTGAGCCACCACCTGAAGTGCAGGACTCCTGCTGGGGTTTACTATGGGGGATAGAAGTGGGGACAGAGCCTGCCATCAGATAAGGCTCTTCCCTGTGCTTCTTTGGAGGGCGGAACATGCATAAACTCTGCCCCAACCTTTAACACACCAGATTCTGCATCCAATTTTTTGGGCAAAGCAATCAGTACTCCACGAGGTGTCTGTCCCTCTGTTAGGGTACAACACGGTAAGACATGGTAAAACCCCAGCACACCATTCTCAAGCACAAGTCAAGCATTAATTTGCTCTGTTCTGTTCCAAATTAATTTATGAAATAGTTTACATAACAGGACACGCCAGAGCAAGAAATTGGCCCAGAAGCCCAGGAGATCTTTTCTTGGTCCTGTATTCCCAATGCTTTTCAAGCTTCACCTAATACCGAAGTTAAGAGATCACTGGTAGAAATGTCAAACGTTGTCAGCCTGGGTTGCAGAGAAATAATGAGCAAATCATGGAAATACTCCCCAGCTATCCAGGAACCCTAGAGGCCTCGTTTAGGGCTGCACAGATGACCAGGCAGCAAGAAAAAGCAGCCACAGTTCCCCCTGAACATGCAGTGAAGCTACAGCAATTAGAGTGTCTTTTTGCAAGTGGCGGGTGGTTGGGTCCCTTACAATTTCCATGTTGTCACTGAGCATTATCTCACTTTAACGATGCGAGAAGGTTTTATAGGAAAAAAAGCCTTAGACACTGAATTTCTACTCAGCTGCTTCCTAAGGATATGAAAGAGGTTACCTAATTCCACATCAGGAACAATTAGATTAGCAGGAAGTAAAAAAACCATCCGAGAATTCTTTAGTTTGTTTCTTTATTCAGTAAACATCTAGTTACAAGTTCCACAAATTAAAAAAGTGGGGGAGCCAATCGAAGAAAGGTCGGGGGGCCCACAGGTAATCCAGCTTTTGTTCTGCTCCTCACCTCTCTAAAACACACATCCTTCTGCTTCTCCAGAGCCGCACCAAGGACCAGGAGGGGAAGAGAAGCCTTTGTCCCAGTGAGGGGACTAACACAGGGGTCTAGCAGGATTCCCTCATCTTTCTTTCACAGGGGACTAAACACAAACTCCAGAACCAGCCCAACCCAGCAGAGGAAGAGTGGAAAGGACGGAAGAGGCAAGGTGGCAGCTCCTCGTGCCCACCACTACTGGCAGAAAAGAACCAAGGGAGAGCAGAAAGGGAATGGGCAATTAACACGTTCCTTGCACATCAGTGAGATTCTCCGTGACCCACGGCAGCACCCAAATGGGGCAAAAAAGAGCAACGCAGAAGATTAGTTGCTTTGTTTCAATTCTTAAGTGGGAAGGAGGTTAATACTAAATTTGAGGAGGGTCCAAGTGGAGCTTTGAAGGGGCTTCAGAGTTTCACTGTCTGTACCTGGGAGGAAGGGAAACAAAGAGAGAACATAAAAAGAGTAAGTGGTGATTAGAAAGCAGCACAGAAGACAGATAAAGGCAATCTTAAGGGTGATGGTTAAAGATCAAAAAAAAAAAGAACAAAAAACAATTCACTGATTTTCAAGCACTAGATCACGTGCTAGCGAACCCTCAAGACACAGGACAACAGAGTTTAGCACTTATTTGTATTTCAACCTGTTTTGACAGTAAACATTCTCGGAGTTCTACACAATGACAATATAAACACTCTGTGGATTGTGGTCCTGCATGATCTCATACCACTTCAACCACCACTTATGGCTGACAGCATCTTCATTTCTTGATGACAAAACTAACTTCGACAGTTTCCACTTTTCCGCTCAGAACATGATTTTCTCAAAACTCCCACCTTCCCCTGCTCTTCACAGTATCTGGGAAAACACACCTGATTCCAACGCTTCGAAATACTACAGGACTGGGGCAACGAAAAGAAAGCCCATATGGCTAAGAAGCAACCGTGCAGTGGAAGATGGAAAAGAGAAGTCAAGCCTTGTTAAGACTTACAATAGTGTGTGGATAGATTTGGGGGTGAGCACGCTGCACCCCCCACAAGGTCTGCTCTGGGTTCACCAGTCATACCGACGGGACTGTCTGGAGGGAGAATCCTCAGGGCCCTGGATGGCGAGGCGAGTCCCTTCGGCCCGGCGGCCAGCGGTGCCCTCGTGGCGTCGGTACTCCAGGCCCCGCTGTGGCCGAAAACGGGAGGTCTCTCGCCGCCACTCGTCGTCAAACGCAGCCGCATCACCTAGGGAAGGAAAGGAGAACAGGCTCAGCTGGGGAAAAAGGGAGGAAGTGGTTTCTGGGTTTGCTGGGGAGGAGGACGTGGCCAGCGCTCACTCTCGTCCATGTTGATGTAGTCCTGCCTTTCTTCCTGGTCGCCTGTGCGGTGGTTCCGGGACCGCTGCATGATGTGGGCTCTCTCCCTGATGTGGTGCCCGATAGACATTTGTTCCAAGCCACTGTCTGAGTCCCTTACAGTCCGCCTCGTCTCACGGATCTGAGGGCAGATGTGCGTGCAGGATCAACGTTTTAATTCACTCTCCCAGCCCCAGAAGGCGCTCCGATTCTTGCCTACAGAACTTCAGGCACGTTGCACTGCCACCATTCCCCGTATGTCAGATGCAACATAATAATGAGGAAAAAAAAACACAAAAGGATTCCCTCCCCACCATCCCTTCCCAGTGGCCCTCAGCATGGTTCAGTGACTCACAATGCGTTCCTCCAACCACAGCCGCCTGCAAAACAGAACTGCTGTGGGTGGCCAACACCGAGGCACCAAACGAGATCTATTCGCTGTCAGCAAAGCCAGCAGCCTCGTGCTGGGAAGACACACTGCAGCCTCTCTCTTACCCCGCCAGGTGCCGAACGCATCTCTGAGGTCTCCTGATAGACTTTGGGCCCGTCACCCAGGTTGGAATAGGAGATGACAGTTGAGGAGGTAAACGTCTGGCAGTTAGCACCGTTTGTCATATGTTCCTGCAAGGGGAAATGAGCAGTGGCGTAAAGCAGAAAAGGGAGGGAGGAAGAGATTGCGGTTACGTCTCTCTCTGTACAATTAAGCAAGAGGGAATTACAAAAGGAAGACTGTCCAGCTCTTCCAGCGATGCAACGAAGATGGAGCCAGGCTCTTCTCAGTGGTGCCCAGCGCCAGGACAAGAGGCAGTGGGCACGCACTGGAACACGGGAGGTTCTGTTTAAACATCAGGAAGCACTTCTGTACTGTGTGGGTGACTGAGCGCTCCAACGGAGAGGCTGCCCACAGAGGTTGCGTGGTCTCCCTCCTTGGAAATGTTCAAAAACCACCTGGAGATGGTCCTGGACAACCTGCTCCAGGTGTCCCTGCTTGAACTGGGGGGCGGCCCAGATGACCTGCAGAGGTCCCTTCCAACCCCAACCATTCTGGGATTCTGTGAGCGTAGTTCTCGTGGGTCCGTCTTTCTGGAGAGCAGCTCTTCTTGTTTCTTTCTGAACAAGCCTACCCACACACTTCCTTCCTCCCCTATTTCTCCTTGCTGCACTCACAGCAGGTATGCCCCAAGAAAAAGCTCTGTCATTTCACCCTGGCCAGCACACAAGAGAGAAAGCCTCTGCCACCCTAGCAGCTTGAGAGCAGCCAACACAAAAGCAGCACAATAAGGTGGGAGACAAGAGAGGACGGTAGGAGCACCTCCAGTACTCCCCCCTTCATACAGAGGGATTCATTGAGGGTTCTTACCATGTTCCCAATCATGTCATTCATCATGCCAAACATATCCATAAAGCCACCTGCCTGAGAAAAAAGAAGAGAGCACAGGAACAGTTAGCTTGGACGGATACAGGAGAAAAGAACTACAATAAGCTGTCTGCAAAGGCCATAAAACTGATGTCCAAGAAGATAAATAAGTAAATTTGTAATTTTCCCTTTCTATCAGTAGTTCAGAAAAAAAAAGAGGATTTATAGTTGCTGTTCTCTCCGGTCTCTCAGGGTGCATTGCCCAGATGTTCTAGTTCTCCAGATCCCCAGAGAGGACAAAGGGTGTTCTTTTAGTGGGAGTCTGACTCCTCGTTGTGGTTTCACCCAGCCGGCGGCTAAACACCACACAGCCGTTCGCTCACCCTCCCCCCTCCCTCTCTGGGATGGGGGAGAGAAACGGGAAAGTGAAGCCTGTGAGTTGAGATAAAGACAGTTTATTAAAACAGAAAAAAAATAAAATAATAACAACATTAATGATGATAATAGTACTACTACTAATAACGTGTACAAAACAAGTGATGCACAATGCAATTGCTCACCACCCACTGACCGATGCCCAGCCTAACCCCGAGCAGTCCAACCCTCCTTGCCCCGGCTAGCCACCCCTATATATTGTTTAGCGTGACCCCCTTTGGCCAGTTTGGGTCAGCTGCCCTGGGTCTGTCCCCTCCCAGCTCCTGCTGCACCCCCAGCCTGCCTGTTGGCAGGACAGAGCGAGAAGCTGAAACGTCCTTGGCTTGGTGTAAGCACTGCTCTGCAACAATTAAAACATCGGGGTGTTATCAGCACTCTTCTCATCCTAAGCCAAAACACAGCATTCCACCAGCTACTAGGAAGAAAATTAATTCTGTCCTAACTGAGACCATCCTGACTCCTGAAGAACTGGGGTTTGTGAATCCAGGCACTCAACAAAGTTAAGAGACGAAATCTCAGGATGTGCACTAACAGTGGACTTAGCCATGAGACAGTCATCCTCAGGGATGTTTTTGCCTCATCACTATCAGCAATTAATTTAAACCACATGGGAGTTTCCAGAGATTATATTCTTCCTAACATAATAGCTTTTCTTATTTTCCCCAATAAACACCTCGTTTTTTAATCTCGTAAACCTACAGGCTGCAGTAACGTACCGGGCCAGCAGGTCTCACAGGTTAATTGTGCAATACGTAAACAGAATTACTGTGTCAGTTTAAATGTGCTGATTTTTTGTTTTTATTTTTTGCTTCCTCGAGTACATTCTTGTTCTCGCTTTCAGCAGACCAGCACTCACATGCAACGTTATAATCCTTTGAAGTCTATCTATTTGTATTATTAATCCTTCTCCGAGCTAGAACAACTTTGGGACGCTAGCCTCTCTCGCTGAGGCAATCCCACAAGGCAGCTGAAGTTGCTGGATCTGTAATAACCTATTTCCACCGTATTATTTCAGCAGATGACAGATCAGCATGCTGTACGTACGTGAGAACACCCTTCTCACTCCAGTCCTGTTCCCCTCAATGACTCTGTTGGCTCTTCCGTCCGACACCATTGGCAAAGGAGGTTTAATAATCACCTCAGCCTAACGAAGGCCAAGTCTTTTCCTTACATTGTCATAGCTCCTCCGTGACCTCTAAATGTGTCTGTTGCTTCTTTTTAGACGTATGAGGTTATTAAGAGACTTTCTGCTCTTCCTGGGTATTAACTCTCCCAATTCCTACTAACTGTTGTGCTATAACAGCTTTAGAGCTCTTCCCCGCTCAAGGTTCAGATCCAGCCCATCCATATAAACAGATTCTCCCCTCTAAAACAGCTCACAGGCTGGGTTAAAACATTAGAGGGGAACAACCAAAAGGCCTAAAGTCACACAGCAATTCATTGCAAGCGGTCCAAGAAAAGCCAGCTACATTCAGTTTCACTTCAATACCCTCTTCTGTATTCCATTTACTACAAATCTGAAGACAAACAGAGCTCATCCTGGTCTCCTCAAACCATCCCACCCTCACTGTTCGTCCTCACCATCTACTACATACGAGATACACACAGTCTTGGTCACATTTTAGCTACTAGCTGAACAGAGTGCTAATGTATCTCTGCATGAAGCCACTATTCGTGAAGCTTCAAACTTGACACAGAAAAAACGAGTACTTACCATGCCCAGCATCCCAAAGGGTGAGATAGCTCCTGCCTGTCAGGACAACAGAAAAACAGAATAGAGGATGACCTCGCAACACACAAATACTACACCCTCCTCAGATCACCCACACCCAGACCCAACAAGTAAGTTAAGGAAGTGTCCCACAGACTCACAATGGTTCAAATCGTATCACTGCTAACAAATCAGATGGAAGTAATGCTTCTAAATTACTCCCAGTTTTATTGATTTATGGCCTTTAGAAGTAACACGTATGCCTTCCCATCCTTCCATCTAACACAAGAAGGCAAGGGGCATGCCCAACCCAAGACACTGCCTTGTCAGTGTCTGAGCCCCCGCACTCAGCCCCTCTTTTACCTGCATCCTGCGGCCGGCCTGGCGCGCCCCAGGAGTGGTCCCATCGGTGATGCCGAGCAGCGGGCCGAACCCAAAACTTCCAGAAAACATGCGGTTCATGTGCTGCCGGTGGATAGCAAAAGGGTCCCTTTTGAGAAGGTTGGGAGAACAGCGGTGAGGAAGGGATGACAGAAGACAAAGCCCTGCATAATAGACCTGTTCTGACAGAGTTTCTCTTATGTAACTGTGACTGTACTTTTTAAAATGAAAATTACGAGTGGTAATCCCTGTGGCTGGAAAAAAACAATTCTGGATCTCATTCTTTTCTTGTTTCTCATGTGCTAACTGATGTCTGTTCAGCAGCAGGTTAGTGTTCTGCTCCTTTTGGGCTAAGCATGGCTAAAGCCATTCCAATTGTATTTTTTTTTTTATCCTTTCACATACCTGTGCACAAACACATTCAAATACAAGGACCGAAACCTGTATGGCCTGACACTGATATTCCCCTGCCCCAAACCATCTCCACCTGCTATTTTCCTGTGATGGCAAGGCCGAGATCACAAAGCTTTTGCAGGTCAAAGTCTCAGAGTCAGAATGAAAGAAAACAATAATTAGGGTCCCTAAATGCTTTTCCTTTCTTTCTTCTGTAGCCTCCACTTTGATGGCTGTATACACTGACACATGCTGGAGAAGCAAGGAGAGAGAAAGAGCAGGCACAAACTGTCACAAAAGACAGCAGCCACAGCAAAGAGGCTGAGAAATACCATAGCATTTCCCTGCCCATTTTACAGTCTGCATTTATCCTTCCTCAGCATGAATAACCTGAGCGGCACAGAGCTTCCTGAGATCACAAAAGCACCCAGCACAAACCAATACTTTTCTGTCTCTACTGGAAATGCTTTGCATAATAAAAGCCAGACTCATCCCCGCCACATCAATAAGCACACACACTCATTCTGTGACTAACTGAGACATCAAGGTCTCCCCTCCTGCTAATTTGTTTACAGCTGATAAAGTTGGTGATTATCATCACTTTTGTAAAGAAAAAACTGACTTTTTTCCTCCTGCACAAATTCCTCCATATTTGATGAAAACAAACTCTTACTGCGGTACAGTCTTATCCTTATCTCTGCTTCGGTAAGAACTAGCGAGTTTTATCAAGAGCAACCAGTCTGCGGACAGACAAAAATACTGAAGTGAGAGGGAACACACGAACAGCGCTTGGCACTTTTGGCGGATTTCAAGATTTATATTTCAGAGCCACTAATTTCCTGCTTATTTAGTTTCGTGCAGCGTGACAACTCCTTTACGAGCCTTCTTCACCTTCCGCAGAGCAGCGCCTAACAAGCAGGAGAGCCGACGTCCCCCGTTTGAACTGGAACCTTCCTAGGAAGGAGCCCTGAAGCCAGGAGATGTGTTAAGCACCCTACCCCTCTCCTCCCCAGCCAGCTACGAGGCACGCTGGCCTACTTTCCCTCACGACGCCTCCTGCGCTGCCCCCCGGAGCCCCCGCAGTGCCGCAGCAGACCCCCCCAAGCCTGCCCGAGCCCCCCAGCACGACTCACATGGCGAAGAGGGGGTCCTCGGGCTCCCCATCCCTCATCAGCCGGAACATGCTGCCCGAGCCCGCCGCCGGGCGCTGAGCTGAGGTGAGCTGAGGGGAACTGAGGGGAGGGGAGGGGGGGGGGGGGGGGCAGCAGCAGCAGGCCGGCGCTCCTCACAGGCGGCTTCACCCCGCCGCGGCCGCCCCCCGGAGCCCGGAGCAGACCGGGGCCGGCCCCGTGCCCCTTCCCCTGCCCGTGAGGAGGAGGAGGAGGAGGAGGAGGAGGCGGAGGGGAGGAGGGGGCGGCTCACGGCCCGGCTGCCATGTCCACCCGCAGCCCCGCCCGCGGCCGCCGGCTCGCCCCGCGCGCATGCGCAGGGCCGTGAGGGGGGGGGGGGGACGGGGGGAGGGCGGGAAGCGGCGGCCCCCAGCGGCGGCAGCGCCCCCTAGCGGCGGGCAGCGGAATGGCAGGGCAGGGGGGGAAGGGGGGGTGCTGAGGGCTGCGCCTCCCGGTTTGGGGTCAGATCCCAAAATTGGGGGCTGAGGCTGAGCCCTACGGGGCACTCCTCTAGCTGTCCTTGCGATTAATGGTGTCAGGGTAACCCGTGTTGGCAAAGAGCGCGTTACCAGCGGTATTGCCCCTCCAGCACACCCTGAGGGAGCTTGCAAACGTGTATGGGTAGCACTGAGCAAAACCCTGCACAGATGAACTGGAAATGCAAACCCCCCCCCTTTTTTTTTTCTTTTTTTGTTTTCATTTCTGAGAAATGCAGAATCTGCATTTTTTTGCACGCAATGTTTCTGCACAGCACACACCGCACCACATCTAACGCGCTCCAAGCGCTGGGGTATAACCGCCACGCACCGAGGGGAGAGGAGGGGCACGAAAAGCAGGCCTCCCGTCTCGCTTCTGTCACGCTCCCCGTTTCCGTCCTCGGCCGTGAATAACAGCGGCCAGCCCCGTCCCTCTGTTTCCGTCCTTTTTTTTGAGCCGCCCAGGTCCTGCTGGAGGGAGGAGGAGGAGGATGGGGGGCAAGGGGAGGAGGAAGGAGCTCGGGCAGCAGGCAGGAGGTGAGCCAAGGGCAAACTGGCAGTGCTGAGCCACGCCGCTGCCCCCGACCCCACGTCCTCCCTGCCTTGCCTGGCTGCCTTGCTTCCCCCCCCCCGAACACCCCAGCCAAAGGGGCAGCCACCCGGCAAAGCGCTCCGAAAGCAAACCGAGCGTCACGCGGCGCAGGTAAATAAAGCCTGCCTTTTTACCCGCTTCTTACAGGTCGTTCGGGCCAAGAAGACAGCTTCTCAATAAATCCCAGAGCCCCTATAAGACAGAGAAATCCTCGTTGTACAAACGCAGAGCCACGCACGGCCATCTCCTCCTTGGTTCCCCTCGTCCATGCCCTTTAGGAAACCCTCACCCAACCCCTAATTCTGATGGAGGGTGTCCCGAGTGAAGGACGGCTCTGAACTGATCCCCAAGTGTGACAGCTCAGATTTGGGATGCTTTCGGAATATTGTGCTCGTATTGAGAGTGCGTCTGTCACCCTGAGTGAGCACCACGACCTCCATCTGTGCTACGTTAGGTTCACAAAAACAGCGATTCGAAACCTCCCTCCCCTTGCCAGTCTTCTCGCAGGCTGGGTCGCATCCTTAATCACTCCCCTTTACTCCTCGGGTTTCCTCTCGCTGTGTTACACGCGCTGCTTCCCAGCCCGCAGCAGCGCCCATTGACATCGCCTCTCAGGAAGCCATTTCCCAATGCAAAGCTCGTCCAGGGGTTGAATTCTTGGAAGTGTCCTCCTGGCTTCTGGATACAGCATCGTGGAAGATGAACAGAAGTATTAATCTCCCTGATTTTTAATGGGAACAGGACAGAAAGATGAGCAGTGCGTATAAAACACATAAAAGTGCACATCCCCTCCTCACACTGAGATTTTGCTGGTTTCACTTTACGTGAAAGGGTACAAGCCCTGCGTCTGAATTTATGTAAATATAAGGAAAGCAAATGCAAATACATGGCCTTCTGCTCTGTTGTTCAGCACACAGTTTGGAGGGGGTTTATGAGTTATGTTCGTATATGACACTTATGAGTTAGTTCACAGAATAAAACTCTTAAAATATCTGGTGTGTTTTGGGCTTGCTCGGAGTTCCTTCAGCCTTCAGCATAAACGCTAAACTCCCCTCCCCCAGTGAAACGATACAGTGACAGGACTAGGAAGAACTATTAAAACAAAATGTATAAATATTTACTTTAGGAGCATGCACCCTGCATAAGCTAGAAGCAGAAAAATACTTATTGCAGATGAAAGCCCACAGAAATAAACAGCCACGTGGCCACGTATGAAGACATACATGCGAGCCTAGAACACATCTGTAGAAAAATACCATATTTTTATTACATACATACTATACATATATACATACTATAAACTCACAAAAGTAAGTGCATGTGAAGACAGAGAAAACACCACCACTGCACACAAATGTGTGTGTGTAGAGATGCACACACCTATGTAAACACAAAGCACAAACAGCACACACCATAAAAATTTTAATTTATTGTACAGAGAAAATTACATTCATATTGTTCTCCGGGCTGCAGACATGCATACTGTCGATATTCCCAAACAACTATGTATCGTGTAACTTCTGTACCTCCTTCATCTTGTCTAAGGGTGTAAGACTCCAAAAAGGGTGGAATGAATATACTCTGCTGAGGTTGCAGAGCAACTTGAAGCACAGATTGGGTCGTGCATCTGCACGCCGCATGCTGAGTATCGCTGCGTACGCAACAACGAAAAATTCAGGCGGGAGAGAGGAGCAGAGAAAAGCTGTGAAACGATCCAGCAGATGAGATGTGGAGCAGTATAAATGTGATGGGAGAAGAGAAGGCACAGGTAGGTGAGGCTGTGAGGGGATGCCCTCAGGAGCTGAGTGAAGCAACCACATGCCAGCAGCCTGGAGAGCCCCACCAGCAGGAGCTGAAGCAGAAGCAGGCGTGTTGCAAGGCATGAGGAGGGGTTTACACGGGATGTGAGTGCGCAAATGTAATTGATACAGGGAAAAACTGGACGGGTGAAAAACGTGAGCGGGTGTCTGAGCTGAATTTGGTACACGGCACAGCACGGGAACGTCCCGCTAAGGGCCGTGCGGTGGTGCAGCTCTGCAAAGATAAGGGCAGAAAATCCGGGCTGGCGCAAAGAGCAGCGGAGCCACGGGTCACGCTGCTCCTCACACCCGGCAGCCCAGCACCTCCAGCCACCTCGTCGATTTTGGGGTGTAGCTCCAGAAATTGTTAATTTTTGTTGTTGTGGCGGGAAGGAGGGATGAGAGAGGGTGCTTGAACTGAACATCAGGGCTTGGATGCGGATAGCTAGACCCAAGAAGCTGGCTAGGTGGGTTTATGAAGTAGGAGAGAAAGTAATTAACGTGTTTTTGTTGTTTTTGCTGTTTGTTCTGTGTTAATGTGTGCGTCTGGGTTATGTTACGGGTTCTTTGGGGGCAGTACGCGCTGTGTGTGGCTCGGAGGGGTGGCTGCGGAGGAGACAACGAGGCGGGGACCTCTTCAGCCTCTCCCCACACCTCCTCAGCCTCCTCTTCCTCACACCTCTTCCCCCTCACCCTCCTCACACCGCCCCTCGGGGGCCGGGCGGCTGCGAGCTGGCAGCCGGCGGGGCGCGGTACCGGGGCCGGGCAGCAGGGGGCAGCCCCGGCCGGCCGAGCGGCTCCCAGCGGGCGGCTCCGCCACACGGCCCCGGGGCCGGCCTCCCTCCCAGCGCCGCCGCCCCGCAACCCCCTCAGCTCGCTGCGCCAACCGCCCCCCCACCACCACAGGGCCGCCCGTCAGCCAATGGGAGCCCTGTTGCCAGGCAGACGGCTCATTTGAATAGCCCAATGGGGGCTCCCGCCCCGCCGCCCCTCCTTATATGGGCAAGCGGGAAAAACAGCCCGCCCCCCCCCCCACCACCCCGGCCGTTCCCGCGCGGGGCCCCGGCCGTTGGGAGGGACCATGAGGGGAGGGGGGGGCGCGAGTGGAAAATTCCAGGCGGGAGCGCGGCACGCGCGCGTAGAGGGAGGGGGCGGGGCCAGGCGGCAGCGCGCGCGCGGCCTCGCGGCTCCCCCCGGGCACGGCGCCAGCGCCGCTCCCGCCCCGCCCTGGCACCTCCGGGGCACCTGCGGGCGGGGAGGGGCCGGGCGGCGAGGGCTCCGCGGGAGGGAGGGGGAGCGGAGGGGAAGGGGAAGGGGAAGGGGGGTGCCCGGGGAGGGGGCCCGCCGCGCATTGTTCTGGCGGCCCCGCTCCGCCGGGCCTCCGCCCTCCGTCCCTCCTCCGCCTCCCGGCCGTCCCCTCTCCCCTCCCTTCGCCAGGTCCCTCCTTTCCCCGTCAGCCGGCGCTGTATAAATCCCCTCCGCCGCCGGGCTCCCCCCCGCTCGCGGCAGACCCTTTGAGTACTTTGGCCGGCGGGGCGGGGAGGCGCAGCCGGGACGCGACTCGGAGCCGGGAGCCGCCGGGACTCGCCGCTCCTTACCGCGCACCCCCACCCCTTAGCCCCCTTCCTTCCTTCCCTCCCTCCCTCCCCGCCTCAGCGCCAGCATGTCGGAGAAACGCGTCGAGGAGGCGCCGGCGGAGCTGAGCGCCAAGGTGAGGCCGCGCCGAGCGCGCACCCCCCCTGCCCCGCGTCCTCCCCCGGCCCGCGCCGGGCGAGGACTGCGGCTCGCCCGCCCCGCGCTCCGGAACCCCCCCCCCAACCCCCCCCCACTGCGCGCGCGCGGGCGGCCGGCAGGGGGGCGCGCGAGGGCCTCCGCCAATGGGGGGGCTGGGGCGGGGCGGGGCGGGGGGCGCGAGGGCCCGCGCGCGCGGGAGGCTGCGCGCGCTGCTTGGCGCGGGCGGGAATCGGGGGGGGGGGGGGGGAGGTGGCGGGAATCTGGGTGAAAGAGCGCCCGCAGCACCCCCCCCCCCGTGCACACACACACACACACGGGGTGCTGCCACGCGTGTCCCGCGTCCCACGAGCACGCCACAAAGCCCAAACCCGCCCAAAATGCAACACCACCACCCCCCCTCCCGGCTTTGTGGGTCGGTGCTGAGCGCGCCAGGATGGTTTTGTCTCGGTTGGTGTGCAGGAGATGAAGGAGAAGAAGGAGAAGGTGGAGGAGAAGGCGGTGCACAAGGAGAAGAAGAAGGAGGTGGTGGAGGTGAGGGCACGGCGCCGGGAGCCCCGGGTCGCTGCGGGCTTGGAACGCGCAGGGAGCGTGGGCGATGCAGGAGGAACGCGTGAAGGAAGGGGGGGTGAATGAAGAGCCAGCTGGTGGGTAATTGTGGAGAATGAGCCTTGAAGGACTTAGCGTCGTCAGCACGGCCCCGTGAGCTGGAAAAGGATCAAAGGGGAGAGCAGAGACAAGCAGGAGTCGGGAGGAGGTGACAGGGGACGTGGTGCTGCGCCCACTCGGGCATCCTGAGGTCTGTAAGGAACATACGGCTGGAGGGAGGACCAGCAAGGAAAAGCACAGACTGGTGAAGGTCCAAATCAGTGTGATAACGGATGTATTACAAGCACGCCAGGGGGATGCTTGGGTTGCTGGTTTGGGACAGCAGCAGCCTGTCAGGATGCGAGCTGGTGGGCGTCACAGCTTCATACTGGTGGGGAGGGACTGGGGGGACTGGTTTTGTAAAGGAGGTAGGGTGGGAGGAGAGTTCTGGCTGCATGGGGCAACTGGGACGGTGGGAAGGATGTTGTCTGAATAACAGTGCAGAGGTCACCTACTTGATGCATGCCTGAGACCGGAGCCTGAAGTGGCTGGAGGTGTGGAGATGACGCTTGCAGCAAGGAGCTCGTGGAAATGTTGTCCTGATGCCAATTCCTGCTCTGACCAATTTGCTTAATTCAGGATGAGGAAAACGGAGCTGAAGAGGATGAGGAAGAGAATCCTGAGGATGTGGATGAAGAGGAAGGTGGCGATGAGGATGACGGTACGTATAAATAATACAGGGAGAATATGTGGGCGGGTAATCAGGCTGTGGGGAGTGAAAGATCGCAAAGGGAAATTCCTCCTCTGCGCCCTCTGACTGAGATTACATTGCCTTAAATGCTACTTCAGCTAACCCGTGATTCCTCTCTTCTTTGTGCTTAGAAGGAGACGAGAATGGGCAAGAGCAGGATGGGCATGCAGAAAAACGATCTGCAGAGGAGGAAGAGGTGAGTGATCGCGTGAGAGTAATGGCATTGAGAAGTTCGAGGTTGCCAGCTGTGTGCTGACGAAATCCACGTGGATGCTGTTGCTGAGCGTCTCGAATCAGCCTCGGGTCTCATTGCTGCTTCAGCAGCAGATGGGTCAACAAATCTGATGTGGGGGGACAACAGAACTTGGTGGGCTTGTTGTAGGGTCAAGGTCCAGTTAAGGTACTGGATGAAGACCCCTCAAAGACCTGTGATTCTTGGGCTTCCGGCCAGAAGATGGTTTTGTAGGGGTGGATCTCGGGGTCTGTAAGAAGGAATGTGCAGGTATTCCTGCAAATGGAGCTGTCCACGTCTTAACTGTGGCCACCAACAGAACAGTTGTTAGGCACTCAAAGATGTTTTAAAGAGGAGCGGGTTTAGTGTGGGCCAGGCAGAGATTTCCATACAGAGAAAAGAACAGCAGTAAGAGTTCTGTGGAGAAATTATGTGTCTTGGTATAACTGGCAGTAACTCCTTCTTTTTTCCTTCTCTTTGTGATGCACAGGATGAAGTGGATCCAAAGAGACAGAAGACAGAGAACGGGTCTTCAGCTTGAGTCCTCCTCCCCTTCCATCTCCTCTGTTCCGTCCATCTCTCCTCCTCCATTCCAGCCTGTGCTTGCACTGTCCATTAGCCTCTGGCTTCACACAATCTCAGATGAGGAAAGGTTACAAATGCTCTCAAACAGGGAAGACAGCAGTTTCCTTCCCACCCGAAGATCCCAGCCCGTCCACAACATTCCCCACCTGGAGTTACTCTAATCCCCCACGTCCTTCCAGCTGTGCCCCACTCAGAAACAAACCTCTTCCCTCAAGAATCTCATTGTTTCCCATTGTGACCCAGTGCATAACCTTACCAGGCCCATATGCCAGGCTTTTCACGTGGCAAGCACCTATCATTCCTGTTCACTCGCCCTCCCTTTTTTTCACTAGTATGAGTGAGATTCTTGGCAGCTTCTGCTCCCGGGACCTGCTGTCAGATACTCTCCCTGAGTCCAGGAGGCTGCAGGCACAGATCTCATGGTGCATTTTCCAGTCCTAGGCCTCCTCTCATCTGCTTTCCCACTGAACCCTGAGAGACAAAGTATTACAAGCAAATAACGGTTCTATTAAACCATACGCAGAGATGGGATTTATCTTAGGTTTTCTTTTTTTCAAGTTTACATGACAGACAGCAAGCTGGCCCTCGTGAATTTTTCAGAAGATAAGGGTTGTTTTTATATATGAATTTCATCATAACTGCATATTTTTTTAATTTGGAGGCTTTTTTAAAACAGATCAAGAGATACGTAAATTGGGGACCAAACTTTGATTTCCATTTTTTCCCTTTAGATTCTCTTGTGACCATTTTTTGTAAATTAAAGGCAATATAGCCACAGCATTTTCTATGGCACAGACATCACGAGGATGATAGATATAAATATATATATTGTTTTCAACTAGCACTGTAAATAAAAGCGTTTAAAAATATTTCAAACAGCTCGTGTGGGTGGTTGTGTCTGTATGTCTTGGGTTGTGTTCTGATCCAATCCCTGGAAGTTGGTTGGCAGAAAAATGATGGTTTGGACAGGAGCTGGTGGTGAGGAGAGCCCTATGCCAGTTGAAAGACCTGTGATAATTCTTCGAATGGCCCCCGCATGCTGGAGACCAGCGTGCATGGGTTCTGCTTCCTCCCTCTTATGCTGCTCCATCTGCCAGGTGCTTGAGCGAGGACATGCCACACATGTAAAGCTCCAGGGCTATTGTGAAGCTCTTGAAACCGAAATCAGGCTTCCTCACCAGACAACGGAGTTTCTGAAAGGGAACCTAAGCTGTGGCTGCTGCACACAGGCAAGTGCTCCTCTTCAGCATCCCTGCCCTGGCTGGCATCAAGCATGACCCATGCAGCATCAGTCACAGAATGAAAGGAAAGTGTTTAGAGAGGCAAGAGCTTCGCTGCTTTGTCCCACCAGCTGCCTGGGAGAGATCTGTCAAATATTTGTCTTTTATCTTGGGAGACCTTTAGAGTTGCCGTTAGTGCTTCTTCCTTTTTAAACTGTTTTGGCAATCACACAATGAGCAGCCGGGACTGGGAGCTGTAAATAATACCAACTTTTGTCTGAGCATCCGCGGCTTTGTGCATGTCCAACAGCGGCAACAGATGAGATGTTGGCAGCACAAACAGTTGCTAGTCTCCGGAGATGCAAAGCCTCGATCGTTGTTTTATCCAAACGGCCGTGTTTGGCTGCAGGATGGCTCAGGGTGCAGAGGGACACAAGCATGGTGCAAATGGCACAGCTACTGCCAAGCCCCTTCACACGTGTGAAAGTCTCAGGGAGGTGCGTGCCTGCCTGGTGGGATCTGGCAGCACCCCGGGGTGGAGGAGCACTGCTCCCACTGCCCCCACTTGCTGCTCTACTGCGTCTGGATCTGTCTCAGCCCTGGTGCTCCTGTCCAAAGGCCGTGCTCACCACAGCTCCGTCCTGCTTCCACAAAGCTCCCCTGGCAGCTGCAGCCACAGCCATTTGGGCCATCTCCCCGGTGAGCAGCATTTCAAAAGCAGGTAGCTCTTGCATCAGACTGACCTGCAACGCCTCTCCCTGCTCCCGCTCGCCTTGGGCATGATGATGAATGTGCTGATTCAACCTGCACGTATCGTCTAACTGCACTTGTGCAATTTTATATTCCTACTATTGCTCCATTTTAAAAATTGATGGATTCCAGTCCCTGATCATTTCAAAATATTTTTGGAATACTTTAATACATTGGAGTAAGTCCTCAGGATTCCCCCCAAATTTTTGCTGACCGATCACCTTTTAATGTTTGGTACCAAAGATAAATTACTAGAGGATAATCCGGTTTCTGCAGAGGCCTATTCCAGTTTTCATTTATCTTCCCCACCACTGCAGCAGTGCCATACTATGAGTAGTGAAGAATGCACTTGCAGATGAGAAAGCGTGGAGAGTTCTCAGCTTTCCGTGTAGGTACACCACCAGTACTCCTGGCTCTATCCGTCTGATCGTCCAGAAGGGAGTGAGGCAGCAGCTGCAAGTCAGGGCAGCACTAGCTGTGTGAGCACTAGCCCTGTGAGCAGCCGTTCCCCATTTCCTCCGAGGGAAATGCTGCAGGACAGAGGGCTGCCGGCATGAAGGGCTGCCAGCCGGTTTCTGCACGTCTCTATGGAGTCCTCAACTCCACAGCTTCTACTGGTTCTTCCACTTTATTCGGTTTTAATAAACACCTTTGTCACTGCCTATGGATAGTTATTAGATAGAGCTACAGATATGGAAGTAGTTAGGAGAATATCTGCTTTCACATTTGGTCACCTCCGTGTCCCGTGGGACATCATTGCTGACCTGAGCTGAGGGCTACAGATAGCAGATAACAATGGGATATTACAGTTTCTTCCCTTTCCTTAGACCCGCAAAGAAGTCTTCTACTGTTGAGCCTAATTTTATTTCCAAGGGGGAAATCAATGAAGTCAACAAGGCAAGAACAAAGTCCGCCTTCACCGGTGCCTGCTCAGAAGCGGCGGCACTATGCAGGAGCCTTGCTCACCTCTCTCAGCCCT
This sequence comes from Netta rufina, assembly GCF_964035555.1. Classification (NCBI taxonomy): domain Eukaryota; kingdom Metazoa; phylum Chordata; class Aves; order Anseriformes; family Anatidae; genus Netta; species Netta rufina. Next base: position 124,838,291 of record NC_140123.1, read on the forward strand.
GTGCTAATCCTCCACTCATTTCATGTAATTCCTGCGACCATCTGCCAGCCTCATCAGCTGGGGACAGGGCTCCCTCGGCGCTGTCCAAAGGTCACACCAGAAGTCGGCGCATGCCGGGATGAAACGCAGGAGGCTGTCTGCACAGGAATGTGCACGGGCTGGACTTGCCGTTTGGTCAGGCCTCACCAGCTGTAGTCCGGACCTCAGCTTTCAGTCAAAGCCCTCAGTGGTTTTGTCTGAGAGAGGTTTTGCTGCCAGGAGGCAAATTTCTCAGCTTTCTTGCCCTGATCACGGTGTCGTCACAGCTCTCAAGGAGATGTGTGGTGTTCACGGTCCCTTCCAGTGGGAGCTGCCCCCGGCTTCCAGCAGCTCTACTCCCACCAGGACAGCAGAAACCAGAGACCTCCTTCTCCATAGCTCTCCTTCAGGACTGCTTGCTTCGAGGGAGCTGTGGAGGAGTCAATAAATGAAACGAGACCGGCGTAATCAAAACCATCACACAGACAGAATGGTGAACTCTGCTTCAGACATGAAGTCCTCCAGCCACTGCTGGTCTGGGAGGAAAAAAAAAACCTTCCTTGCTTTAGGAAAGCCCGTAACCACACCGTTGTATTAGCTTTAAAAATAAATAAGTAAATAAAATTACTTCTCTTCCCACCACTTCTCTGGGCTAAGGGCATTTTTAGGCCCTCTGCTTAGGAGTCTCATCACTCAGCCCATTCCCATACGCCATATGGGAAACTAAAAGAACTTGCCTTCCCAGATCCTTAAGAAGCCCATGTACTTTTCCCTCCCACCTCTCTCCCTTATTTCTAGAATGGAGTCAAAGACAGACATGCTCATGGCTGTGTGTTTCCTCAGGGAAGGAGTCTGTGTTTACGTGTGTGGGCTCAGACTGGGGACATGTCACAGATGGACAGGGCTGGAGCGCTGCCTACCAGTGAATGAGTCCGGGGTTTGTTTCCTGGTGAGCTTTCACTGTCATAGCAAAACAGGGACAATCGCAGGGGTGAGGGAAGACCCAGGGTGTCAGTATGCAAAGGTCCTAGCCACACGGTATGGATTATAGGCCAAGCTTGGTGTCACCAAGTATAGTTTTGCTCTTGTGGGAGGCATTTGCAATCATGCAGGGAAGAGGATGCATTCCCATCTCAGGCTGTTCAGGAAGAACAGGCCCTGCATCCCAGCTGGAAGTCTCTATGCACAACAGTCGTTCCTTAGCTGAGCCTCGGTGAGCTGCGATATCAGAGCAGATAAGCTTCGCCTTGTCGGCCTCGTCAGGTGTACCGCTGCAGGCAGGCTACAGCAGATGCTTAGGTGACTTGCTGCACATCACCCATTAAAGATGACAGACGAGCACGCAAACCACATATGAGCTGTAGGTGATACTTCAGGGTCTGTTGTGGATCCCTTTACATAGCTGCAGAAATAAGCATGGGGCTGATCTTTTTTGTCACGGGGAGGCCGTAGGAGCTGCACAATCTACAGACCTCCAAACTTCTTTGTAATGACATTTATGGTTCACATTATCTACCGTGCACCTTAGTTTTTTTCCTCAAAAAGTCCAGTCCAACATTTCCAATGTCCTAATGAGGTTTGGGAGGCTTTCTTCTCTATTTAGTTGCTTAATCCATGAAGTGGTGTCATAATGTCAGAAGGGTGTTAGGTCACACGTCCTGCAATGAAGAATCTTGTTGCCAAACGTTGCTGAGGCTTCATATATCCCAGATTGGAGATCCTAAAACCAGAAAAGGCTATAACATGTATCAAGAAATAGTCAGTTTCCAGAGCTCTGTGATTGTCTCCTAATAACTCTTTGTCAGCTCAGGTAGAGTCATGGCTTAGACTTCCAAGGTCTTCCAGCAACTTCCAGCAATTCATCCATTTTTTCAGGTACCAAAAGTGTAGGAAAATATCAGAAACTTTTTTTTTTTTTTTTTTTTTTTCTGGAAGCTTAGGCACTGCCTCAGTACAAAGGCAAACACAATGATCAGACTTTGAAACTAAACACAACGACGGTATATGATTTGTTATGAAAATCTTCAAAGACCCTTACCTGAAACATCTTTCAGCAGCTTTTCTGTTACTGCACATCCAAATGATTTCACAAAAGGGTGTCTGCTGGTCAGCACCCCAGATCATGAATTTAGGCAGCACTCTGTTAGGCTCATCCATAAGCACACCAGAAAACATATACAGCAACTTACAGCTATTTGCTGTTTTCCTTTGTGAAGGACAGTTTCTAAAATGTCATTTCATTTTTTTTTCCTATGTCATACCCAAAGTCTCAAAACCATCTGAGGCTGTAGGATGTGGCTCCAACAAACCTCCCAATCTGCTGAGATACCAGCTTGGTAGATACGGACTAAAATTTGAGCTGGAATTTGCCGGTTCTCCATAAGGCAAATTTCACAGAAGATTCACTGGAGAAATTTGTGAGATCTAGCCTTGTAATTCAAATGACCCCTGAGGTTTTGCTCATAAGAAATAGTTCAGGGTCTTCTGCAGATCCCCTTTCATAGCTGCAGAAATAAGTGTTGTTGTACGGCACTGCTAACGGTGTTGACTGCAGTTTCTTGCTGGGAGAGGATCCCACTCCATCTCGGTTTTTCTGTTTTAAAGGGTTTCCAGAACAAACCCTGACCTACCGTCTCCCATTTGTGGCAGGGGAGTCTTCAGTGCTCAGCTCTTCCTGCTTTATCTGGCACACAAAGGCTACGCCTCCAACTCTTCTTTCAGGATCCATGCTCCTTGTAACAGAGCGCCATTCCAAGACAACAGGCAGCTCAGCCACATGGAGCTTAAACTGAGACGTACTCAGCTTGGAGGGTACACCTTACGCTGTTTTTCTTAAGCCTCTCAAAGGGATTCATTAGTGGGAGGCGAATTGGAGTCCTGTAAGCACGCGGCTACATCTTTCCTGCCTAAGGTGCCCCCTGGTGGCAACGAATTTGGGATGTTTAGTACAAAAAATTATGAACGGCCAGCTAAGTTTCACTTGCTGGAGGAACCAAGAACGACTCTGATCATGCCTAAGTCAAACTTGAGTAACTGAGAAGTTCCCGTGTGGTCAATTAACATCAGATTTGTCTTGGCCAGTTGTCCACAGAGTGATTTGGATGCACAGAGGCTGCTCTCGGGCTTCCAGGAGGAACAGTCCTTTGCCTAGAGAGCCCAAGGAAGGTCTAGGGAATCTGGAAGGAGACTCATCCTCACTCGGATCTACTTCTATTAAATGAGACAGTGTGTTACTTTCCTAACATCTGCTCCAAGAGCTTTCTCCTGGCCCAGCACAGCTCTTACTAAGCTTTTTGTTTGGAATGAGAACAATTCTGGGTCAGAAAAGGGACGTTTCATTCAGTGTGTCCTGTCTCAAAAAACAATCTCTTTGGGGTTGTACCATACTATCAGGTGCATCAGGCGCAGTGTAACTATACCCTTCTTTCATCTGTTTCGTTTTTTGCTGTCAGAGGAAGGTTGTCTGGAAGATAAGGCTGAACAGAACAGCTCCTGTGAGCCTCTTGCACAAGTTCAGGAGCCTTAAAAGACTTGTGGGAAGGCTCTACTAATCCCAGGACTCACACCTCTTCTTCTGCAGCCAGGGAGGGACCCACGCAAGTCCAAAAGTCCCTCCACCCGAAAGACATGTATACATTCAAGTCACTTGCAGTCTCCTCATCTGTAACTGGTATTAGACTCTTACCCAGGAGCATTCCCTCCCACATTGGATCCCCTGTGTAGAGTCTTAGAGTCTTAGAGTACACTCACTGCATGCTTGGGTGAGTATGTAAAGCAGGGGCAGTCATTCCCAGTGGTGTTGGGATGGGAAGGCAAACTTGGAAGAGAGTGTCTTAGATTGGATTCCCACCTTCAAGCACATGGGGAGGTTTCTAGGTCATATTTGTACACCCACCCAAACATTTGTTTTTCACAAACCAGGGCAGGAAATGCTGTTAGTCTTGGTGCGCTATTTTTTTTTTCACTTTTTTTTTTTTTTTTCCCCTCCCTAATTCTTGTGCCAGTGTAAATAAAAGAACTTCAGACTTCACAGCTATTTTGACTGTAGCACCCTTTCCTGTTAAAGATACTGAGCTTTCCCTTGCCTCTTGACTGGACAATGTTGTCCATATTTCCCCCTCTGCACAAATTGATCTGCTCTTACAGTGGGCACAGAGAACCCTTGGGTATACCAGTCTTTCAGAGTGCATTTATCTTAAATTAGTAAGGAACAGACAGAAGAAAACTGCAGTAATAGCAATTAAAAAAGAAAGAAAGAAAGAAAGAAAGAAAGAAAGAAAGAAAGAAAGAAAGAAAGAAAGAAAGAAAGAAAGAAAGAAAGAAAGAAAGAAACTCCTAAAGCTTCTTCAGGTCTGGAACAAGTGAGCCCTGTGACTACCTGTAGCTAGGGAAAAAACAGCATCTCCCTTCTAAACTCGGGGGGAAAGTCCCCACACCCACATACCACTACCTCAGTTCATTTGAGTCCATGATCCCTCACCCTTCCTTCTCCCCCTGGGTTATGTGCCTCAGCTCAGCAATCACGCTCCTCTGCAGATTCCAAGCCCAGTGCTTGGTGTTTTCTTGTGGAGCAAGACCAGCTGGCTTTTTTTTTTTAGGCTTAAAAAGGGCCTGCATGCACCACCAGAGAGGACCTCCAGTCAGGGCTGTGAATAAGGGAGAAGCCTGGAGAAATATGAATAGATAGTGTTTTATGCTCATGATGGTGATCACCTTGCTTGGCTTCCGTGTTTCAGCAGGGAGTCCCATATCCTAGGGCTGAGCAAGAGGATGCTTCAATCATTTTTCATGTTATCAGTCTGCAGGTGGTGAAGAGGCCACCACAAGAGTTATTCCCATGTCAGAGCCTTGCTGTGAAAAACATGAACCTCATTTCCAGCCAGATTTTGTTTTTAACTTCAAGCCACTGGTTGTCCTAGTGTTCATCTACCAGAGCAGAGAACCTGCCGGTATTTTACATCTTCTCATTCATGGGGAGAAAATATGGATGGTAGATCGCAAATGTAAGAGCATGAAGATGGTTGTATTGGATCAGACCCGTGGTCTCTCTGGTCTGGTGCTCTGCTATAATGTACAATCCTGATGTACAGTCCTGAAGAAGAGGCAATGAGAGACAAGACACATATAGGAGCTTCCTGTAAACCAGAGTTAAAGATATCCTGAGCTGGCAGTCATACCCAGGCCATTATATTCAAAAGCCAGTGAAGAATTGATCCTCCGCAAATTACCTAGTCTCTGTTTGAACTCATTTATACTCCTGGCCTTTATGGCACCTCTGGAAATATTTCTACCATCTATATGATTTGTAAAATGGATTTCTGCTTGTTTGCACTAAACTTGCCTGAGCTCACCAGTAGTTCTTTTGGATTAGGCAAAATCCATCAAACTCCTCAAGCCTTGTACATCTGAAAGCAAGATTTCTAGTCCCCAAGTCAGGTTTTATTTTCGTATCACTCTGCTAAATCCTTTTCCATTTTTCCACATCCTTTTTGAATTATGGACACATTCCAGTAGCTTGTGCTGTAAACAGAGGTAACACAATCTGTTCGTTCTTGGAGATCCCATTTTATACACCATGTCGTCAAGTGCCTTCCTCCCTGGAGTCTTTGCTTCCCAGGATTCAGCATCTTGTTCTGGAAGTGTGATCCCCATACTTTGTTCCCCAACATGTAACCTTACGTTTTAATGCCAAGTGCGATTTTACCAGGGGTCCTACGAGGTAGTTGCTTCCCATTAACCTTGCCAAACATGAAGTGTACACCATTCCAGGAGAGACAGTCACACCTGCAGAGCTGTGAAGCCCTCCTAACCACATTTTGGCAGCATGGACATCAGAAATCATTTGGATGTTGATCAAACCATGTGGCAGCCTAGCACTGGAAGCACAGAGAGTCTGAACTTCAGGGCCACTTTCATTTCATCAGCAACGGCTCTAAAGTATCTACACAGGACACAAAAACATTAGCCACTTTGTCTTATACTCTCACACACACTGTACAGCCAGGGAGGGTCCTTTGGTCTCTTGTGGCTTTCTGAGAAAAGCTGGACAGAGAAGCCAGCAGAGTGAATGGTGCTCAGCATGGGTCATTCACATCCTGGAGAACAGGAACTGACATCCACAAAGAAAAAATTCCTAGAATGAGGAAAAATGATAAGCTACACCACCCCCCAAAAAATGAGCTTAAAAACATGTTTTTCCCATGTTACCTTAATTGGTAAATTGCTAAATGCCATTGACTAACTCCTGATAGAAAATCCTTTATTTTTATGAATTTAGTTTGTTGGAGCTACATCTGGAGAACTTAGATCTCTCCCAGACCTCATTGTGACATGGGAAGTCCCACCCCTTGTTGTGAATTTTGAAGCCCCTTTACATAGATATTTAACTACAGCCCTTTTTTTGTCGCAGCCTCCTTTGAAGATAACTAAGAGCCAGTTCTATCTCCAACAAAAAAAGAACTTCAGACTTCACAAGGAAAAGCCTCTCTTGTAAGTGTGTTTCAGCAATGGAACAGGCTTTCAGAGATGCTGGAGAATCTCTGTGCTTGGAGATGTTCAGGATTTGCCTGGGCAATGCCCCGAGCAACCTGATCTTGTTTTGGAGTTAGCCTGCTGGGAGCAGAAGGTTGGAGTGGAGACCCATTGAGGTCCCTTCCGTATGAATCCTTCTGTGATTCTGTGACTAACAGGTGGGCTTATTTGATTTTGCATTTTTATTTAGTGGGGCAGTTGAGGCAATCTTATCAAATGATGCAGGCTGCTACCAGCCATGAGGTGTCAAATGGAGAAGAAATTGAAAAACCAGCTCAGCTGCCACCACACTCCGAATTTCAGTCTATCACACAACCATGTTAATCCAGTGTAAATGCAGCGTCGCAGAAAGGGGTGAACCCATCTTTCCTTTCATCTCTTTCCTGCTGCCTCCATTTTGTCAACACTGATAAACATCAGAGAATTGAAAACTAAAACATTAAAAAAAAAATCCATTTTGATTTACAATTAACCCTCTCAGTTTAAAAATGCACCATCTCCCTCCCTCGCATTGTTCAAAGCAAAGTGGTTGGAGATCATCAAAGCAGAAAAACTTTATTCTCTTTATCAGTATTCTGAAGCACTGCTCTGCTCCCCTTCTCTGCTGAGCCATCATCCACGTGAACCTTCCCAGGGGCTGCATTCTTCTGCAAATAATTTTTCATAGCATCGCATGTTCCTTTAGTTACCCATCTTTTTCTATCTCATTCCTAGCTTTCCTACTAATGAAAAAAAAAAAAAAAAAAAAAAAAAAAAGCTTGTTTTTTATTAATAAGTGGAATTTGCCTGTAGCTTTCAGAGCTCCAGTGTACCATAAACTACAAACTCATGTTCTCCTGGCATGATGCTCTGTCGAAACACAGCACATGGACCAAATCTGCTTTTTCACAGTTCCTCGGGACACGTGTGACTAAGTCTATAGCCAGATGCCCCCTGTGACCCATGCAATGTCCATCCCTCAGCATCTGAAACATTTTCAAGGTGCCTCTTCTGTGTCAGAGAGACCCACACTACTGCCTGGAGTAAGACAGAGAGAGGATTTGAGCCCCGTGAGCAGAAGGCACATCCTTCTGTAGCAGCGTTGCTTTGAGGAGCACAGTCACTGCATGGTCAGTTGAAAGCAACAGCAACTTTGGGGATCTGTGCCTGGCATATCTGGATCAGCCTCTCTCTCTTTTGGCACCCATGGCACCATCGCTGCTATTCCATCACCCAGCTCCACTGTCAGCATTACCCTCTGGGTTACAAAACCACATCCTGTGGCATTATAGATATCCTTTAACTAGGCATTGGCCAAGGTGCCGATACCCATCACCATCTCTATAGGTAGCTGTGAATGTCCAAAGGGGATCCAGCAGCATCCCATCTCTCTTCTAGGAGGGATCTGGAGTGCTTTTGAAAAACCACAGATTTCCACATTTCTCCACAATTAATGCTGACCAGATACAAGGTGCTAGCTGCTAGCTGTTGCTGTTAGCTCTGGGTAAACAGCAATCAGGACACGTTAAATGAGCTCCTTTTTGGTGAACACTCAGACCAGCTGATCTCAAGTCGTGCAGCTGATATCGCAATCTTCAAGTCACAGCACAGCTTCTTAGGTCAATTAAAGTCTGCAGGTAAACCATAAACCACCTTAAAAAGTCAACGCAAAGCAGAAAATTGCAACCAGCCTTAGAGTTGGCGCTACAAGGACCAAAACATGAAAGTGGAATCACTCAGAGAAAAACATGATATCACAGAAATCTGGAAATGCAACGGAAAATTCCTTCAGCAAGATTAACTCAATGATACTGCAGAATAGTGTTTTCTATTTCTCTTCTTCTTCACATGGGGAGTTTGCAACCATGCAGCATGCCAAGCAAGACGAGAAAAGAGATATGTAAAGGCTCTGAGTGAGGTCACTGCCGGTAAATCTGGAACCTGGCTGAAGTCATTTAACGTCTAAGATAGAAGAAGGAGGATTTAGTGAGCTGGGCTTCTGTGCCCCAGCTTTGGGTTACGCCAGTCGTAGCCTGCCCCTTGCCTCCCACAGCTCTGCCCGAGTCTCACACCCTTTCTATCAGCCACTTTGCCAGTCAGGCTGGAGGACACCCGTGAGAAGGTGTCCCCGTGCTGATCTTGCTCTCTCCACTGTTGTTTCTGCAGCGGGGTCCTGTTCTGGGAGATGACGAAAATGCCAGTCAAGGCAGTCAGCATTTAAAGTGTGTCGTTAGGCGAAGACGTCACAGGTGTCTGCTAAAGATAGCCTGCTGCTGAGTAAAAAAGTGCCTCCAAAACCTTCATTTCACAACATGCTCGCTCAGCATAACAATCCCTCAGCCCCAAACACCCCTTGGTGCCAGACGGATTCGGACAATGCCTGGGGCTCCCCACCAGCCCCCCGTGACCGCCTCTCTTGGGAAGCGACAGCAGCAAGAGCATGTTGTCTCTCTCCTTTGCTGGTTCCTACGAGAAAGAAGCCTTTCCTCGAGCACAGGCATGGCTTCAGCTAAGGATGGTTTGGGGAACTGGTGGGAATTGTAGCAGGAAGCTGCTTCTAGGAGCAGCTTGCAGGGAGCTGTGTGTCCCCAGGGCAGCGGCAGGGGAAGGGCAGCAAGTGGCAGCGTGCTGCGGAGCCGTACGTGTCGCCCCACCATGCTTCCATCTCCCTGCTCTCTTTCGTCTTCACCCACACACTCACACCATCCTCACACTGCTGATTCAGAGGAAAGAGAAGTTGATGTTTTCTGCTTGGACTGGGCACCACAAACTGTTTTTTCATAAGCAGGAGGAAAAAACACCCCTCCCGCCAACCGCCTCAATTTCTCCCCCATCTTCTCTCCTCCCTTCCTCTCTTGTGCGACCCCATGGGCTGTGTGACACAGAGGGCACGAAAGGGTGCTGAGAAGTTTCCCCCCCCCCAGGGAACATCACGAATGGTGTGGTTGTGCCAGGTTGCCATACACTGACCCCATTCCTCAGAAGACCAAAGAGCCGCGTGTGATAACAAAGAGCCGTCACCACAACAGGGAGCTGCTGAAGTGAGGCACATGGTTTGGTCTCTTTTATCCTCCACCCAGCTGAGGGAAGCTAGAGAGTGAGCAAGGATCCTTCAGCAGCAAAGCGGCCACACTGAGTCACCTCCCTTCCCTCACCCCCTGGAAAAGCCCCAGCCCAGCCCTCGGGGATGAGCAGCTGAGGGGCTTGGGTGTCTGACACCTGTCACAAAAGGTTGATTAAGCCTGAAAGAGTCAGAGCCAGTGGGTTGCTGGAAAGTGTGAGCCACAACAATGGGGGTTCTCAGGCAAAAGGGGCCCCGAGATGAGGCATAGGAGTGGAAACATACTAGCCTGTGCAAAGCCCGGTTGTGAGCTAGGTGGGAGCTAGAACAAGCCCCCTCACTGCACAGGTTCAGGTGGGTTTTCCCCAAATCCACTGGAGGAGAAGGATCTCCTCCTCCCACCCCTCGCAGTGTCACAGCATGCAGCCCCTCCTTGGTGGTGTTGACTTCTCCTGCATGCTCCCACCATGGTCACTTACATGTGGATGACCCTACCCTGTCTTCTCAGACCACCTCAGCTCCATCAGCCCCCTAGGCTCTGGGCTGATGAGTGGCATGTAAATCACCATAGACCCTTCCCTGATGCTGCCTGCAAACTGACCAACAAGAAAAAGCCAAGAAATCAGCACATCTGTGGGATGAAAGAGAGCAGAGAAGGGAGGAAACCACTAAAAAAAAAAAAAAAAAAAGACAAAAAAAAAAAGAAAAGACCAACATGTTCTGAAAAGCCCTGAAACAATTAGAGAGAAGCTGTGAGAGGCGGAAAGATCAAACCAAAAAAGGTAAGAGATAAAAGAAAAACATGAAGGGCACTTGCTGGGAAGTGCCTTCTACACTTTTTCCACTGTCTGTGTAGAAGCAAAACTTGTAAGAAAAACAACAGCGACCAAAAGAATTTCCACTAAAAGATGCTTAGAGCAGTGTCTCTGGTCCCTCCCTCCCCTTTCTCACTGGCTTTATCTCTGCCTTCACGTGCCTCAGACTTGCACTGGTTTCTTAGTCGTGACGCATCTTCTTAGTGATACGAGGAAGTTAGCTGCCCACTCGCAATATAAGGGCATTTAGGGAAATACCTTGATCAGAAAGAGACGGAGATCACAAGAGCAAGCAAGCCCAGCTGCCCCCCACTCGGTTCATCCGCCCACGCCAGCACCTCGCCATTTGTCCATGCCTCGTTTTTTGCTGACCCCTTAAAGCTTCGGACCCCATCGAGCACGGATCCGAGGGGGAAGACGTTGCCTCTCGCCTCTCCTGGGGGCCATCATGAGGCTGGTGTCCCTGGTGCTGCTCCTCACCTTCACCCTGCTGGTTTTCAGTGGTAAGAGGGGCTGAAGGTAGAAGGGAGGGCAGAGTAGCTGGGTGAGCTCAGTCTGGATGTTTGTCCCTGACACACCTGTATTATTTATATTTTATATTTATATATTTATTTATTTATTTCTACGCCCACCGTCGATGGTTGGATATCACCCCCTGCTCCGTGCCTGCCACCCTTTGCTCAGACCTCCTGTCTCGTTACAGCTGGCAACATCCTCCCAGGAGCAGCGGCCGGGGAGCAGAAGGTGTGGGCCAGAGAGGGGAGCTCGGCCGTGCTGCCTTGCTACCTGAGCCCCAGGAAGCAGGGGAGGATCTGGAAACAGCCGTCTGACTGGACATCGGTGCTGTGGAAGCGCCACGGGGGAAGGTAAAAACTCATCGTGGGGACTGGGGAGGGTGGGAGCCCCTCTGAGCCCCCTTGCGCTGCCTCCACATCCCCTCAGCTGGCCTTCGACCCTCTGGTCCCTCTTGCAGCGCCCACCAGGAGCCACACGTGGTGCTGGAGGTGGAGTACACTGGCCTCAGGAAGACGGCGCTGCCCATGAGGCCCCGGGTTTCGGTCCAGGACTCTGCCTTACGCAGCGGCAACTTCTCGCTGCGGATCGACCCCGTCAGGAGTGGGGACGCCGGCCTCTACGAGGCACAGGTGGCGTACAGCACGGAGGTCCAGAGCTGCCAGGTGGAGCTGGGGATCGTTACAGGTAGGAGAAGATGGAAACCACGGAGAACCTTGGTTTTAGTACCAGGGAGGCTGTAAGGGAGGGGGTTAAAATACGGGCAGCAGCCCCCCTAAAGCACACAGCGTCCTGCTGTCTGCTCTTGGCTCTGGAGAGAGGGACAAAGCTAGGACAGGAGGGGCACCAAAGAAGGCTTGGTGGCCCTCTTCTGATCAGTTTCCACCTCCTCCTTTCTCTTTGCTGAAGTAACCCTCAGTCCACCCGGCCCTGTGGTGGAAGGTGAGCCTCTCCTGATGAGCTGCAACTCCAGCCACTGGGCCCGCCTGGTGGAGACACGCTGGTTCCACAACGGGCGCCCAGTCCCCACCACCAAGAATTTCTACTCCTTGCATGGGGCCCTCTCCATCCTCCAGCCCTCCATGAGTGACTCAGGGTCCTGGCACTGCCAGCTCAGATACTCCGATAATGTGGTCGTCTCTGCCACACACGACCTGCAAATTCTAGGTAAGCTTAGCCTCGACGTTGCAACTCCAGCATCCCCAGGTTGCTTCCTCTGGTGTGGCCACTGGCCAACACCAGCAGCTTCAGCTTGCCAGCTCTCATCCTGCCCTCGTTTCATAGGTGGAGCTCTTTCCAACCACCACTGGAAAGAGCATTTCAGCATTGTGTTCTTTCTCACTCAGGTTTCGATGGCCCTGCCAACCCTGTGGTTTATGCTGCAGCTGGCTCTGCAGCCGATCTGCCATGCACCCTGAGCTACCTGCCCAGTGCTTTTGGGATCAATGTGATGGCAGCTCACTGGAGCCACCTCGCAGGAGGACACTTACAAGACTGGGTCATCTCCCAGAACCAGAGCAGCAGAAGCTTCCCCCTTCATCTCCCTGCAGTGGGGCCAGACGATGCAGGGCGGTACAGTTGTGCAGTCCCTGTTGGCAGCAAGACAATGAGGAGGGATGTGACCTTGGCAGTGGTTAGAGGTGAGAAGAGAGACAGGGGTGTGCATCATCTCTCTGGGGTCCTTCTCTGATAAGTCTTCCTGTGCATCAGTGCTCTGAGTGTGGGTTGTTCCTGCTCGTGGGTTCCAGCCCCAGGGTGGCTAAGAAGGGCATTGCATTGCACTGCACTCTGCTGAAAGCAGGTGTGGTTTTTTTGTTGTTGTTGTTTTGTTTGTTTGTTTTTTGTTTGTTTGTTTGTTTTGTTTTGTTTTGTTTTTTTCCTGGGTAACTCCATTATTCTTCTCGAAGACTGAGGAAGAAAAAGAAAATAAATTAGAAGAGGTAATGAAGGAGGGTTGTAATAGGAGGAATGAGGAAGAGAAGTGGACCTGCCTGCTGCCTTTCCTGACAGTAGCTTTTTCCTTTTCTGCAGTTACCCCAAGTATCCCTGGACCAATTTCTGAGGGGTCTCACTTGCTGGTCATGTGCGGTGTCACACACCTCCAGGGGCATGAACGTTTCCAGTGGGAGCTCCTCAGCTCAGCCCCTACTAACAAGAAGGGGGTTACGTTCACCTCCCACAACCTGAAGGAACACAGATCCCAAACTGGCCCCACCTTGGACATACCCCAGGTGTCACAAAAAGATGTGGGCATCTGGGAATGCAGTGTGTATGGCCCAGAAGGCAGACTGGGAGCAGTGGAATATGGGCTGCAGATCACAGGTACCACCTCCTGCACATCTGTAACCAATCCCTTCTTCTCACCCTGTTCAACTGCCTTGTCATTTCTTCTCTCTGTCTCACCCCATCCTTCTCCCCTTTGGCTGCTTATATCCCATCTTAGTGTCATCCTATCTATCTCTCAGTTCCTCCTGCTGCTCCTTCCATTTCCTTGCATCCTTTTCCATTTTGCCTCTCTTTGTGCAGTCCTAGTCTTGCTCCGGTGAAAAATCAACCTTTCCCTCCTTCCTAACTGTGCTTCCTCCTCATAGGTGCCCAGGTCTCCAGCCCTCCCACCATCTTCAGTGGGCAAGTTACTTTTGGGCTCACAGTCACCCTCTTCTTCCTGCTTATGGTCTGTATTCTGGCTCTGGCCCTACAGAAAAGGGTAAGTGTTCATCATCCCATTTCTGTTACTTTTTCTGTATATCACCCCTTGGTTGACCTTCCCCTGGGTACTCTAGAGCCAGCGATGGAGCGTCTTAAGGACAAGACAGCAGGAGGATCAATTGGGAAATGTAGAAGGAATGGGACTCGGGCAGCCTGCTGAGCATGCATGGATGTGTGGTTGTATCCTGAGCATCACCAGATCTGGCTAATCCCAGGGTTCGTGTGGTGCGGGTTAGGTACCTCTGAGGAGTGGTAGGAGCCCAGCCTCAAAAAGCTCCTTGTTTACTCTTGCAGAGATGAAGCCACACTGTAACAAAGAAGGGCTAATTTCCAGGCTTTTGTAGGTGTCCTCTATCTTGTTCTTTGTCTGGATGCTTTGATGCAGCAGTCTCCTGTCCCATACAAATGCCTGCTGGTACCCAGACGCTGATTCGACGCAGGTCTGTTGTTGCTGGCTCAGCACTTCGTCTCAGCTGTGCGCTTCCGGCAACTTACTGCCCTTCATTTGTTCAGCTTGTTCCAGTTCTCCTCTTCAGAAAACTGCCCTGCCTTTATTGACCAGTCCAGAACTGATACCTTCCCTGCACATGACTGAAAAAAAAAAAATGTGCAAACAAATCATGCAGTTTCTCTGCATTTTTCATACCGTTTCTCTGCAAATGAATTACATGGCAAATTCTCACATCTGTGTTTCCCTTTGCTGATGAGGAACACCTCTCGTGAGCAGCTGTGGTGTAGCTGCCTTTCACCTAGCTTCTTGGAAAGGGCCCACTGTGAAAATCCCCTTCCAGTGCTGAGGGAAGCCCAGGGCTCGGAGCGATCTCAAGTGGGGGCGCTCGCCCCAGTGAGGAGGCTGGGTGACTCGAGCCTGCCCTGAGCTAGAGGAGGGACATAACAGCAGTGACGCAGATTTCCAGCAAATCCCTGTGGCTGGAAGCTGAAGCATGCGGCATCAGAACAGAAGCAAGATGGGCTTTGAAAAAACACCACGAGCAGTGCCAGCGCGACTCGTGACTGGTTCTTTGTCACCCATTCTTAATCAGCACTGATGTTAAAGGGGAGTCTGAGGGAGAAATCCAGTTTCTGCAGGTCCCTGGGTGACTCTTTAGACTGTGCAAGGTGGGACAAGATGATCAAAACCCCTCTTTCTGGCCTAAAACCTTGGACAGGAACCTTTTTACAGTGTAAATTTAAATCCTCAGCCAGCAGAAAATAGGATACCTGGGTGTCCAGCTCAGTTAGCTTTAACAGCTCTAATCCAGCCAGGGTATTCACTGCCTCAGAGCATTGGTACATGCCCTGATGGCCTTTCTTTGACAAGTAAGCAAGCCTTCTCTGTTGCAGCACAGGTCCTCCATCCACTGATAGCCCTCAGGCACTTCTCTGCACATACTCCCTACTTGGCTCATCCTTTGTGAGAATGCAGATAAGGTTGAGGAAAAAAAACCAAAAAGCTCTTCTCTCTTTTTCTCCCTGTCTTTGCTGGCATCCTCTAAGGCTACATTTGCTCTTCTTGCACTGGTTGTACGGCGGTGGCTTGCAGATATGCCTTCATCAGCTTTTGCCAACACAGCAGGCATTCCTGTTCTGAGCTCCTGAGCCTACCAACACGCAGTTGGTACTGTTTCATTTCATTCACCATCATTCATCTCACTGTTGCATTCTCCTAGAATATCTGGGTTTCAGTAAAATTTTCATCTTCCTTCTTCCAAATGAGGCTCCTCATCTTTGTATCATCTACAGAATTCATTATCAGTGCTTTCACACTCTCTGTGCCATTAATGATTGCTGCCACAACCAAGCTTTGAAGACCCATACTTACCATTTCTATAAAGCCTGGTAGAAACTTACCAGCAAAATCCCAGTTCCTTCCTCTTAGATGAGATAGCACCTACAATGCCATTCTTCTAATCTCATTTTCCAGTTGTATTAATTGTCTGTGTGGCACCATATACTTTATCACCACCAGGAACAAGTGGGTCTTGTAGATCCACTTGCTTTCCCATGTCTAAAAAGTCTCTTGTTAAAGCAAGATGTGAAAGAGGGTCTGTCTTAAATTGGTTCTTACCTCATTTTGCACAGACCTTCATGCCTCTAATTATTCTCTCGGAAAAGGTACTGTAAAATCAGGCTTAATGTTGAACCTGACAACAGCCAGACCATTGCCCAGATCATTCTTAGATGTCCTGCCTTTGCTATTCCGTATGCCTATGACACCACAGAGATGATAGGATTGAGCCAGTCTTCCCCAGAAGAAGCTGCATATTTTCAGAGCAGGAATGGGGCTCTTCCCTGACTCAAGGTGTGAATGGGAGCCTCGTGGGTGACAGCAGTAGGACTGTGTTTTCCATGGCAGGGGGAAGCCCAGCCTTGTGCCAATCTGTGTCCCTCCAACACCTAATATTGTCCCTTTCTTCTCTTCCAGTCACGCCTTCCCGCTTCCTACCCAGCGCTGGAAGGGATAGTTGCAGTCACTGTGCCAAATAAGAAGGATGTGGAGGAGAGCCAGAAAGAGACAATCCAGCAAACTGAGTGCTGATGGGAGCAGGGACACCAGGTCTGGTCTGCATGGGAAGATGAAACTCTGTGTGCCACGCTGCAGAGAGATGAGCACCACGCAGACCTCTGAGGAGGGTCTAGGGATGGCATGAACATTGCAGGAGGCCACGGGAGCTTTGCACCTTCAGAGGGGCTGGAAGCTGCATACCAAGGCAAGATGAGAGTCACTGCTGCAGTAACGGGGCCGGCAGCACAGACGCTTTGGAGCTGTGGGAAGTATTCGAGCCAGTAGCTATCATCTGCTTCAGTTTCACTTCTCTCTCCCAGCCTTTGCTCCTCCTTCATGCCCTCTCCCACAGCATTTCACAGCTGGGACGCTCACACACAGGAGGTGGCCGGAGCCCAGATCCCTGGCAGCCAGCTGGTGTTTTCTCCCCATGCCCACTTCCTTCTCCCTCTCCCCTGCCTGCCCTGCTCCAGCATTCATTCAGCGGTAGAGGGGACCCCACAGAGGACTGTACTCGTTGCACATTTTGAGCATTTTATTTTATTAGAAACTCATTCGGGAACATAAAATAAACGTCGGTCAAAAAACTCTCTGGGCCCTGTGTGTGCTTGTGGAGGATGCGTACTGACGGTGTGGGGCGAACCTCCGTCTGTGTGAAGCAGCTTCTAAGGACTTTGCTGCCTTCTCTTTCTCTTTCAGTTTGGCTTAACTGAAGTTGACTGTTAATTTCTGACATTTTAATGGTGGGGAAGGGGAAATTATATGCTACCGGAGAAGAAAGGATCGAAGACTCAGCCTCTCCTTTTTGCTGTGCTTCAGTGCTTTGTTTTGTTCTGGTTTTCCTGTCTGACTCTCCCTGTTCATTCATTCATTTATTCCTTCTCTCAGTACTCACTTTTTCCTCATTGATGTTAGGGCTCTCTGTCATTCTCCTCAGGCTCAGGATGCACTTACTAACATGAGTCCACCAGATCCCATCTCCCATGTCCCTCAATATGTTTAGGTTTCATCTGATTAGAGGATTTTCCTCGCCTCTAGTCTGAACGGCCACGGAAGACTGGAATATTGCTCTCGAACAGCCATTGGATGAATGCTAACCTAGAGGAAAGGCTCACTAGCAAAAAGTTACACAAATATCTTCTCCCATATGGGTTACCCGTATGTGGTTGCTCAAGCAAGGAGGCATTGGTACAGAAATTAAGCTCTCTGTTTAGGAAAGGATTATTTTCTTGATTTGAATAGAGGACTTCACTACCAGGCCATCTTTTTGGTATTTAAGCAGGCAACTGAGGAGGCCTTCTTGCTGTGTGCCTCGCCTTCCACAGGAAGGTAAAAGTAAGCCAAAACATAGTTTATATTTTCCCTCCAGCTACATGACTTTGGGAGCAGTGATGCTGAATTTCATTTGCCTTCATGTTACTGATGAGAACAGTTTTCTGAAGTGTCTCCAAAGCTTTTGTCATTCTCTTGCCTTCTGATGAATTTAAATAGCTTCACGTCATCTATACACTTAGCCCTTTCCTGCTTACCTCCTTAACACTAGTAAATCACACCTTAAGTCAGGAACTGCTGGCCCCCTTGCTGCCTTTGACAGCTGGGTTTGGTTACTCCTTGCTTCCCACCGCTGAGCTGGCATCAGGAGCAGAGCAGGGCTTTCTTACCTGCACCCCTGCAAGGTCAGTCCATGGCCCTGGTTAGCCCTGTGGCTCCACAGGTGAGAACTCTTCAAAGATGCAAAACTCAAGCCAAGCACTGGATTATCTACAACAACTCAGTTACTCTTGCCTCATGAATCTTCGCCGAGAACTGATGCCTGGAGCCAGTGTGACCAGATACACAATTACGTACAGTTATGTGTAATTATGTGTACATACACAGTCATACGTGGTTACACTCCAAGACCTGAGCATGCAGTAGTCATAATAATCGTTATAATCACTATAATGATTATAATACCCATCTTGCAAAGACTTTATAGTAGAGAGCAGGACTATGGTGGCTGAGATGTATAGTCTGTGTGGGTTAAGGTAACACCATCTGCAAAAGCTACAAGGCCTCAGACATGGTTGTATTTATGCCAAATATAAATTCCACCAGCTCTGGGGTGCCAACAATGACACCTGAAGCTTCACAGATGTTGCAACCTTAAGCATTACTGACAAAATACAGGTACCAACAGAAGTGACAAGTGTGGCCATTGAGCTGCTGTGTTTGACAGACCAAGGAAAAATACCCAAAAGCCAGCTGACACCAAGGCAGAAATAACTCTGTGGCCACTGGAAACTCTCCCTGCCAAATGCTGCAGTAAAAAAGATCAGTGAAACACTAGGAAGTAGGAAAATATGTCTGAATGCTGAGGGAATCAAGATGGCACAAGGCAAATTGGTACAAATGAAGCAGAAGGATCAAGTCTATAGAGGAAAGCAAACACATCTAGAAATCTGCCCCAAGCGGAGTCAAAATGCATGAGCAGCAAATAAAGCAAATGTAATATGGAAAGAAAAATGATGGCTTTCCACAAGAATATAGCTACAGGTGTACAGAAAAGTATTTTCACAGTACCAGAGGTAGAAATCTTCAGAAAAACACAGGAAATCCACTGGATTTCCTTGTGGCAGAGCGGAAAAACTAAGGAAGGCAAATAAAGTAGTATGCTTACAAATAACAGAATCACATAATCTGAAATTCGAAGGGGCTTCTGGAGATCATCAAATCCAAGCCCTCTGCTAAAAGTACTACAGTAAGTAGGTTGAGCAGGAAAGCATCCAGGCAGGTCTTGAATATCTCCAGAGAAGGAGACTCCACAATCTCTCTGGGCAGCCTGTTCCAGTGCTCTGATTAATTTGCATCTGACTCCTCCAAAAAGAATGGGTCATTAATCCCAAAATAATCTTCTCTGAGCTTTTCTGAAAAGAAAGACCAGCACTGTTAGAAACAACAACAACAACAAAACAGACAAACCAAACCAAACCAAACAAAAACAAAACAACCAAGCAAACAACAACAACAAAAAAATAGGTCCAGATGTTCTACATCCATTGTTTTTGAGATATTTCAAGTAGCAGGCTAAAAAATTGCTGGCAAATAGTACAATCTGACAAAGAAATAACTAGAAATTACAAGCAGAGCAAAAATAACTGGAAACAACAAGTCCACCTTGAGAGAGGTGGTCCTGCACAAACTTCATGAAGTTCAGCAAGGCCAAGTGAAAAGTCCTGCACCTGGGCTGAGGTGATCCCAAGCACAAACACAGGCTGAGTGGAGAATGGATTAAAGCAGCCCTGAGGAGAAGGACCTGGGATTGTTGGTTGATGAGAAGCTTAACATGAGCTGGCAATGTGCTCTTGAAGCCCAGAAAGCCAACTGTATCCTGGGCTGCATGAAAAGGAGCATGGCCAGCAGGGTGAGGGAGGTGATACTCCCTGTTCTGTGCTCGTGAGACCACACCAGGAGTACTGTGTTCAGCTCTGGGGCCCCCACACAAGAAGGATATGGATGTATTAAAATGAGTCCAAAGGAGGGCCACAAGGATGATCAAAGGGCTGGAGCACCTCTCCTAGGAAGACAGGCTGAGGGAGTTGGGGTTGTTCAGCCTGGAGAAGAGAAGGCTCCAGGGAGACCTTAAAGTGGCCTTCCAGTACCTATGGAGGGCCTACAGGAAAGGAGAGGAACTCTTTGTCAGGGAGTGTAATTATATGACAAGGAGTAATGGTTTTAAACAAGAAGAGATGAGATTTAAATGAGATATTAGGAAGGAATTTAATATGGGGGTGGTGAGGACAGGTTGCCCAGAGAAGCTGTGGATGCCCCATCCCTGGAGGTGGGCAAGGCCAGGCTGGATGGGGCTTTGAGCAACCTAGTATAGTGGGAGATGTCCCTGCCCATGGCAGGGGGGCTGGAACTAGATGGTCTTTAAGGTCCCTTCCAACCCAAACCGTTCAACAATTCTATGAACAAGTCCATTTTCATCTTGCTATATTCTGCATAGACTTTTAAAAACAATAAAACATTAGAATCAGATCTCAAATGGTCCATGACACTAAAGTACACCGAGTTTTATATCTGCCTGGCAAATGGGTAGAAGCAATATCAGCAGCAATTCTGCAAAAGAAAACCACGTATTGCTGCTTTGCTTGAATTTCATCAGCACTTCAGTGAAGTGGTGAATAAAGCCAAGACATCTGGGGTCATTCATGCTACCCTCCAAGGTTCCTTCAAACCAATCTACCTACAGGAGTGCTGTTGTAACTACCTCAGCTTGTTTCTTGTGCCACACACTGATATCCAAGGCATCTGGGATGGTTGTCACATGGTTGTTAATGCTATTTCGTTGCAGAATTTCTACCCCTAGATTTCTGTTTTGATGACATGTAAGTTTGGTGCAAGTCATTCTTCAGTTTTCAAAAGCTGCTGTACAATGTGCTCTGAAATGGTCATCACTCCCACCTAAAGGGATGGGTTTTCATGGGTCTTGGTAGGAGAACATAGGACACAGGGGTGTCTATGAAAAACGACAGGGGATGCACAAGGGTTGCTTTTGGAAGCCCTTGTTATTTCTCATTATAATTGATTTTTTTTTTTTTTTCATGCTCCTCTTCTTTTATGAACACTGCGTGTCTTCCTCTCTTGTCACAAGATAGCACCTACCTTTTTTCCACAGAAGACAGCCCAGGTTTCCTGACCAACACAGAGACCCCTCCATCCCTCGTGCATCCCTGGGGTGTGCATCCCACGGGAGCGCCGCGCCGAGGCGGGCTGCGCTGCTCCGTGCCCAGCCCGCACCTTCTCTCCTCGGCCGAGTTTATGCTGACATCTAGTGTCCAAAGACGGTGGGGATTTCTTCCCCTGCCTCCCACCTCTTCCCTCCCCTCTGTACGGGACTTGCACTGTACGGCTCCTTTTGTGCCGTGACCGTCGGTGGCCCAGCTGCCCAGTGACCGGTTCATTCACCCAGGTCCCTCCATCCATCTGGTTTCGGCTAAGAAAGTTAAAGCAAAAATTCTCGCAGTTACTCCTCAAAAGCATGAGCGTATTGCTTACGCTGTTGAATTCAGGGTGCTCTCAGTGCAGGGTTCCAGATCCCCCCAAACTGATGAGATGCCTCCAGCTGTGCATCCATCCGATCAGCTGCTGTCACCAGCTGCTCTCCTCTTCCTCTTCCCAAATTCATTCATGAACACAGTAAGCAAGAGCAGCCCCATGCACGTCCTTAAAATCTCCCACCCTCACCTCCTTCTTGCTGGTGGTGTTTCTGGCATGTCTTTAACACCAGCTTGTTTTTGTCTAGGCTCGCTTTAGTCCCCCTCATTTTTGGTGACACACACATTTGATAATTCTCTCACTAAAATACTGGCGACCTCTTGCTTGTGAAGAATACCTCTGGAGATCTCCTGATTTTCCACTGCAATCAGCAAATTAACTTCCATACTACCTGTTTAGAGAATCCTCTCTTCCAAGCTTAAGCTTCCTCGGAGAGTCCCCAAGTGCCTGCAGACAGGGATCTCCCCACAACACAGCCCAGGAGCCTTCCTCCATTCCTATAGCTGTGTTGGGGCAAACTACCAGGCCTTCTTGCCAGATGGCTGGGGTGTTTTAGCTCCCCATGTCTGGTGGCAGAAAAGCCCCTCAAGGAGCTTTTCAACTCAACAAGGAGCTTTTCAACTCAACAGGTGTCAGCTATTCTGTTGCAAAGAGAAGGATGCCGGTCTTTGAAGACTGTGACATTCAGGTGTTTGAAGGTACGATTTTCACACTGTGTCCTTCCCTCTCTCCACTCACTGAGAGATCATCAATTTTCTGGTATATCTGGGTATCTGATATACTACCTGACAGAGTTACTAGGCACACTCCCAGCCCTCACTAACATGCAGGTAATTTGGCTTGTATCAATGACCACCTCTGGAGGTTTCTTGTCTTTCCTATTTCCCCTTTTCCTATTTTTGCACCTTCTTGGAGAGATTTCACATGCCTACAGACAGGGACCTCCACCTAGCATAACCTGGAGGCCTTCTCTCTCCACTGAGGTCAACGAGGATCTGTTACTCACCAACCCCAGCCTGGAAAAAATACTGCTAGAGTTGGGATTAGAACAAAGGGAGACAGCATGGGGTGGGTGGGGGGTGTCTCTGCAAAGGAGAAAATGTGGAAAATGAGAGTCACAGATCTGTCTGTGGGGGAGCAGTGTGTGGTGCTGGGTGTCTACATCCTGCTCAACCACTGGGTCCATGTGTGATGCTGGATAGGCCCCAGTTCCCCCGTGGGTGCAGTACAGCAACTGTCCCAGTGAGGTGAGAACCAGGCTAACATGGATTAAAAAAAAAAAAAAAAAAAAAAAAAAAAAAAAAAAGTTAAATATTTATGAGAAATATTATATTCAGAAGAAAGGCTGACTAATATTATTCATCCCTCCTGGATTCTGATGTTTAATTAATGCTTGCAAAGTGCTTTGAGATGCTTGGATGAAAGCGATACAAACACGTTGGCGCATGCTGTGACCCCCAGTCCCAGAGGCACCTGCAGCGCAGAGGAGGGCTGCTCACCGTACTGCTGCATCAGCTCTGAACTCCCCTTGCATCGAGAACAGGTCCATGTGGGGCCAGGCCTGCGGCTCTGTCACCTCATAACCACAGCCCCACTTCTCCTTGCCACCCTGCAGCGAGTTCAAGTGTGCTTTGGAAGCCTGACCCCCTCTGGGTATGCTATTACTGGCTGGTATTTGCAGTGACATAAACCAACTGCTTAAAAACAAGCTGGTGTTTCTGCATGATAGCATGCTGGAGAAACAAAATGCAAACCAGAATACGTGCGAGCTGCAGCAGCACCTCAGTGCCCTGGGATGCCCTATCCAAGCCCTGAGGTGCCACAGTCACAGCCTGGCTTTGCTGAGCTCCATTTTCCCCAGGACAGCCTTGCTCTGGCAGGTAGGCCCAGAAGGGACACATCTGGGTATCTGAGAGCATTTGGGAGATACTGAAGTGATGTGGCAGGGTCTCGCAGGAAAGCCATGTCTCCAAATGAGGCTCTCAGATGCTCTGGGCACTGCCCAGGCTGTCACCCACCCCATCCCAGCCTGTCCCATAGTTTCGATCCAGCCTCTGGGAAGTTTCTGCCTCTTGCAGGTGGGCCTTTTCCTGAGATGGGCCAACTTCGTATTTCTCCAAAGATACGATGAATGGACCAGCTGTTGCACTTGAGGCCTGATCGGTGGTGTTCCCTTTACACCTGGTGTTACTTTGAGAACCTCAGCACTGCCCCTGCTCCTCCAGAGCCTTGGTTCTGCCTCTCAACCCCATCCTCTAGACAAAGGGGCAAGTGACGGCTTGGAGGAGAAGAGTGGGTGGCACAGAGATGAAATCTCAGCTGTGTCTGGGGCTCAGTGGGTTTCCGTCGTCTTGGCTGAGGCTGGGATTCAGAGAGATAGACACCAAATGTGGGTGGGAAACCACAAAAGCCCCCCTCCTCCACCCTACAGGGAAGGGAAACAGCTGAGATTCAGTAGTGGTATAGATTACCTAAGACAACAAAGATAAAGAAATAAAAACTCACCCCAAATCTCAGCTGTACTCCAGACGGATGACCCACACACACCCTCAAGGGGTCCCCCTTATCTCTGCCCTAACCAACCCTGGCCATTTCTAAACCGCTAGGCCTGGTGGCCAAGCCCCAGCTGGGCTGGTGGCATGGCTTTGTTATCTTTCTGAGTATCCCCTGGGGATGTGGGCCCCTGGACCACTCCTCAGACATGGTTCCTCTTAGCAGCAATGCAAGCGACAGGCCTGGAAACAGGGGTCAGCTTTCTTTCATAGGTCATTAGAGGCCTGGGTGAGGTCTGGATCCACTCAGCTAACATGTTAATCTGCAAGCTTTCTATGACAATAGAGCCGGACAGGTTTCTAACTGCTCACTTTTCAGTCTCAGCCCTGTCATGGCCTCTCACCAGTTGCCCTATGACCAATAGGCTCTCTCTGTTTTACACACTCATTCTCCCCAGGCATCGCAGTACATAGCCTTCCGTTATGGTCTGCATTTCTGCTCACACCCAGCAGCAAGATCACATGCGTTTGGAAAGTCACCATCCACCTAGAGAAGCTCACAGATGCCAGCAGAACCGGGGCTGGCGATGAGACCTTGCTGATGCTCTGGCTGAAGAGGAGGAGACAAAGGCCAACATCTGCTGAGCAGCTTGCTGAACATCAGCTCCACTCTTCTCTTCTTTCAGTTGTAGCTGCGTCAGATCACTTACGGCAGGTGACAACCAGAAGGAGACAGAAACACGCAGGCAGAGAGGGAGAAAAAGAGGTAAGGAAACTTTCTTTCTTTCTTTTTTTCTCTGAAAAGAGAGGTTGATCTGTTTTCGTTTTTTTTTATGTTGTAACAAACTTTACTATTTCACACGAGTTGCTGTTTCGGCCAGGACGAGGAAGGGATAGGTCTTGCCCCACTTAAAGTTCTGATGCAAAATCTTCTTGAACCTTTGGCTTGATAATGCTTCTGTCTGTGCAATTCTTCAAGGCCTTTTATTTTTAACTAAGAAGTGTTTTTCTGCCTGGATTTTTCCATGAAGGAGGGGGATAAAAAAAAAAAAAAGGAGCTACGAAAAGATCAACATGCTTTGTAGACTGGGTATCTCAGAGATCTCTTACACACATGTATAGGGACAGTTCTGGGAAATGCCCTACAGAAGGGCTCATCACTGATGACCACATTGACCACATATCCCCAAGGGTTGGAAATGCACCAGGGAGCAGCCTTCCACCACCAGCTGCCACTTGCTATCACCTTCTCCATATGCCCTTCAGGAAGGTGAACTTTTTTCTAAAACAAACAAACAAACAAACAAAAACAAACAAACAAACAAAAAAACCTGAAAAATAAAAGGATGCCAATATCTAGCTTACTAGGGAAGCCTGTTTAAATGTGTACGTACCAAGACGATGGAGGTCTGTTCTGATAATCTCATCTGCCTGGCTCACTGCGTAACACAGACTGCAGATGCAGCCTAATCCACTAGCTCAGGGCTGGGTGAGCAGTATCTCATGCAGAAAGAGGAGTCCTTTCAATTTAAGGACACCAGAAAAGCTTTACCCCTTCATGGGCTGCCGCACTGTTAAAAACCGGAGTTTCATTTCTGGGTAAATTTTTCATCTTTCAGATGGTGAATTCTGCTCAAGCTTTGTCAGCCACCCCAAAATATTCCGCTACTTGGTACATTGAAGTTGAGCTCAGGTTATTGCTTAATGTTCTCCACTATAAAATAAGCAGTCCTTTTAAGTCGTTATCCTCAATTCAGCTCACGAACTTTTTCCTTATCCTCCCCAGCGTTTCACAAACATGGCTGCCCAAACTGCCTGCGATGCAGCAGCACTTTTCTCACCTGAACAGGGCAAAATCACCATCCCGTTCCTGCTCACAGTTCTTAGACATGCCCTTTCTGCCACAGCCTCACACGGGGACTGTGTATTAATAGGGGAACCACGTCTCCTAGCCACCCCATGTATAAGGTGGCACATTTTTGCTCTGAAGGGGCTGGTATACGCAGACTTGCTGCGCTGCTATTATCAGTTTGTATATAGACCCTTTTCCAGTCCAGGCTGCACATCGAGTAGCCTGCCTGTAAGATCTCCATGTTGCTATTTCGGCAGCTGCATCAGTGCTACCTGGCCACATGCTGTGTGTGCACGTGGCTTGGGAGGGCAACGGAGGGCCTGTCTTTGGGGGACGTCTTTGTGCCGTTTGCTAGTCACGGCCTCCTTGAAAGTCACCCCTGGGCTTTAGTTGCGAACTTGTGGACAAAAAACTGCATGCAAAGCCAAAAGGAGGAGGGCTAGAAGGAAAGAAAGGGGGCTAGGCAGAAGGGAAAAGCTCAGAAATTGCACGCTGAAATGTCTGTGATGTAGAGGGAGGTCTTGTTTTCCTTTCTTCTGGGCTGCAGATATGGAGCCATTTCTGGTGGTCTCCGTGTGGGCCCAGACACACAGCCAGAGCATGAGGACTTTGTGGCCAAATGAAATTTAGGTGGTTCCCACGTGGTGGCCTCGACACCCTGTCCCATCCTGGTGGTGGGACCTCTCCCTTGGGGGGTTTGGGAGGGGAGGCAGCTGATCCTGCTCGATCAAATTCTCCTAGGAGCAGCTATGAAAGGTCGCTGCTTGTCTGACATGGCAGTGCACTTGAGCAGAAATCAAGGCAGGGTCACAGCTGGTCTCATCTGTGCTGTGTGACAGCTGGGCTGGTTCATGCTCCAGGGCTTAGTGGGACCACGAATCCCATGAAATGACCTCCAATTCTGTTGTCTCTTTGCTTTCACTGGCTGTTTTTGTAGCATTTGGTCTGTTACCCTCTCTGCTGCTCACACATGCCTTAATGTTAATGAGCATTTTCAAGGGAACCACTGATTAGCAAAAGAGCCAGATCAGCTTTGCTTTAGATGTTCAAACTGAGAAGAAGTGACACGCTCCCTACTGAGCAGCTGCACCCCACAGCCCCAAATTCACACCCAACTGAGGCACGGTCATGAGAGGCAGCTGCATCCCTCAGCCCTTGTCTGGCAGCAGCCCCAGGGGAAACGGGTTGCAGCAGCCGGGGCTGAGGTGTGGGAGCCTGGGTGCAGGCCCCTGCCCTGCTGTGGAGCTGCTGCTGCTGCTGCAAGATCAAAAGCACAGCCACAAGCAAGAGCGAGGGGAGAAAACAAGGAAACCACAAGGCTTGAAAGCAGCTCACAAACGTACCGAGGAAGAGACGGCCTACTCTGCAGGAGGAGTGGTTTCTGTTTTTTTTTTCTTTCTTTCTTTTTTTTTCTTTCTTTCTTCTTCTTTTTTTTTTTTTTTTTTTTTTTTTTCTTTTTTTCTTTAATTTCAGTTTCCTACAGTGTCATGCTGGTGTCAGCCTGGGGACAGCTCTCTGCAGCCACCACCCCGTGAGGCCCTCTGGAGCAGATGTTCTTCAGGCCAGGCTTGGTCCAGCAGGCATCACTCCCTCACTGAATCCACTTGCTTCCACAGCTCTCTTTTTCCCCATCCCCTGGGGAGGCAGGGATCATTAAAAGAAGTCAAGAAGGAAATTAAAGCAGTTTAGTAAGAGGGGGAAGTTAAAATGAAATGGAAATCAATGTTCACTTGGGAGGGAGCCCTGCTCCTCCTTTCCTAGACGTGCTAATAAATCAGGTGTGTGCAGGCTGTTTCTGGCACAGAGTCTGACTAGCATGAGATGGTTTGGGCTATTAAACTCACTTAACCTCCAAAACGAACTGGCTGCGTGCCAGCTGCCTAATGGGAGTGGTGCTGGCCCATCTCAATACTTAAATGGATCCTGGGATTTGCTCGGGAGGGATAGAGCTGTCCTGGACCAAAAATGCATCAGGAAATGTTCTAGTGATTTAACAGGGCTGGTGGGTACGTTCCAGGGCCTGGAGACGTTCCCTGACACCACTTAATTTATGACTGCCACCAGGAGATACAGCTGGGCTGCCTGTAAGGAGGCTGCAGGTCTGCTACGGGCATCAGCTAATGAGACCTGCTTGCTAAGTTGGCATAGCGGGTGTACTCGCTGAGATCTGCGAACCCCTGAGTGCCACTGCCCACACTCAGACATGGAGGGATACAGAAGGAGGCGGAAAGACAGAAAAAAAAAAAAAAAAAGAGAAGTGGTGTGAATGAGAAGCCGAAGTAAACAGGGAGAGAGAAGGCATATTAAAGAAACGCTAGCTGGAGGCAACCCATTTTCCCCACTGACTCATCACATGTAGGTGGTCATCACCGTGTTGTAGATACCTGCCACAGATGAGATTAGTGTGAATGGAAAAGGAATGGAGATATATATATATATGTGAAATCATGGGAAGAAACAGCAGAACGATGTATGAAAGGTGCCTCAACCTGCATCTACTGAGCTGCGCAAGGTCAGCAGTTCAGTGGTACCATGGCACGTGCTTCGGTTGTGGGGTTTTGTTCAGCAACCAGAGAGAAAGAAGGTGAAGAACAAACTGAAGCCATAAGATGACAGGAAAATGGAGATTCCCATACAACATAATATTATGATAATTTATGATACAACATAAAATGATGGCACTTAACTCAGCAATTTTGCTATTTTTTACCTGATCACCTCCAGGCTTTATATAAAGATTAATGCCTCAAAATATTTGAAACCCAGCACTGAGGCGTGTTTTCATCTGTAGATATCACTGCAGGGTGGGTTCTTGCTTCTCCTACTGGTGCCTCCCTGAGTCCAGGGTACGGGACGTTGCCAGGAAGCTTCCCAACCTGGTTCACCCCTCTGACTATTATCCTCTTTTGATAGTCCAGGCTGGCAGTGGCGACGTTGAAAAGAGAAGCCTGAAGGCTATCAAACAGGACTTTAGGGGGCTGGGACGGTTAGTGGAGGGAGTGGGCGTACAGGTGGTGTTTTCGTCCATCCCTACGGTGGCAGGGAGGGGTACAGA
This sequence comes from Netta rufina, assembly GCF_964035555.1. Classification (NCBI taxonomy): domain Eukaryota; kingdom Metazoa; phylum Chordata; class Aves; order Anseriformes; family Anatidae; genus Netta; species Netta rufina. The sequence continues at coordinate 124,866,862 of NC_140123.1, forward strand.
GAGGACGTGGAAAGCCCACCTGATAAACACATGGCTCAGAGGCTGGTGCAAACACAGAATTTTATTTTTTTTTGACCATGGGGAGCTTTACTCGGCACCCGGCCTGATGGCCGCAGATGGGTCCCTATCTCTAAGGGGAAAACAGATCCTAGGCCAGGAGCTGGCGGGGCTCATTGAGAGGGCTTTAAACTAGGTAAGAAGGGGGACGGGGCTGAAACAAGGCTTGTTAGAGCTGCTGCAATGACTGGCTATAGGCTCTTCAGAAGGGACAGGCAGCACAGAAGGGGTGGTGGTGTGGCTCTCTATATTAGAGAATCTTTTGATGTCGTGGAACTTGAGGCTGGGAATGACAAGGTTGAGTCCCTTTGGGTTAGGATCAGTGGGAAGGCCAACAAGGCCCCGACGTCCTGGTCGGGGTCTGTTATAGACCGCCGAACCAGGATGAGGAGACGGATGAGGAGTTCAACAGGCAGCTGACAAAAGTTGCGAAATCATCAGCGCTTGTTCTCGTGGCAGACTTCAACTTCCCAGACATATCCTGGAAGCACAACACAGGCCAGAGAAAGCAGTCTAGGAGGTTTCTGGAGAGCGTGGAAGATAGCTTCCTGACGCAGCTGGTTAGTGAACCTACCAGGGGTGGTGCCCCGCTAGACCTTCTCTTCACAAACAGAGAAGGACTGGTGGAGGATGTGGTGGTTGGAAGCTGTCTTGGGCAGAGTGACCACGAAATGGTGGAGTTCTCTGTTCTTGGCGAGGCCAGGAAGGGGACCAGTAAAACCGCTGGGCTGGTCCGGAGGGCTGACTTTGTGCTGCTGAGGACACTGGTTGGTAGAGTCCCTTGGGAGGCGGTTCTGAAGGGCGGAGGAGTCCAGGAAGTCTGGGCGCTCTTCAAGAAGGAAATCTTAATGGCGCAGGAGCGGTCTGTCCCCACGTGCCCAAAGACGAGCCGGCGTGGAAGAAGGTGATGTGACTATTTGCAGCAAGGACTAGGTTTCCTCTATGGTCTCAGGATGATATAGCTCACGCAAATATTCCCCGGGGATGGATTATTTTTTTTTATGTTTATTTTATTTTACTTTGTACAAGGGAAGCTGCAAATTTTCTCTGTCTGTGCCTTTGCCCTCTATTTCTCTTCTGATGGTGTACATGGCTGCTGTCTTACTCTTGCACCTGTATTTTTTGTGTTCATCCATGTAGCTGTCAGATTGCCAGTCACCTGATCTCTGTGTAAACATTACATTGATGTTTTCATCTTCTCTTTGATAGTTTGATGTGTTCTGGTCATTCAAATTAATTTCAATATTAAATTATCCTCTACTGAAATATATTATACTTAATATTGCACATAGTACACATAAACGTAGTATTAAAAAATTATCGTTTTCTTTTCGTTCTTTCTTTCTTTCTGTCTTTCTGTCTTTTCAGCACACTTTCTTCTTCCTCTCTTCTTCTAAGGAGGGGGAGTGAGAAAATGGTTGTGGTGGAGTTTAGCTGCCCAGCAAGGTAAAACCACCACACTGCTACCAGCTATAGCTGAGTGACCTTCCCATCAGCTGTTCTGCTGACTTCTGTGAAAACTGCTGTGATTTATTTTTTTTTTCATTATGGGTCTAGATCTCTCCTCATGTCCCCACTACATACCAGTCCTGCTTCTGGTATCTGAATTTCTCCTTTGGTAGCAGCCAGAGTGTTCTCCCATACTCCATTAAAACAGGATCTGGTTTGTTCAGGTCGCTCCCCACTGTGTGTCCTCTGAGCTTTGTCAGCTTCTGTCCAGCCCTTCATTTGAGGACACAAAGTTTTCATGTTTTGGATGCTGTAGCTCACGTAATTTGCTCATCTATATTTGTTGGATTTTCCCCAGTCTTTGTTTAAAATGTGCTTCCTTTTAATGTCAGCATACGGGTTCTGTTTTAGTATTAAGCCTCTCTTGCTTTAGATGGAGCCTGTGCTTCCTGTACAACCCCCTGGTGCTCTCTGAGTTGCCCAGTTCCTGATTTACACTACTTCTGTACACCACTTTCTCCGTTACACTCTGCAACTCTTGCACTCTATCTGGTCCTGTCTGAGGGACCATGGATGCCAGGGACAAGTTGTTCCAGGATTTTCCACTTAAGGTTTTGTTACCGTCGATACAATTTCTTCTTCCTGACCTCATTCCTTCCTTTGCCTCAGACCTCTTGTTGAATAGACCTGAGAATTCAAGCACGTCGTTCCAAGAACATCAGACTGGGTGGCTATCAAGATTTTTAAGGTAAGAAATAAGTAGACAAAAACAATTAAAAAACATACAAATAAGAGCCTAAAGATGGCGTTAATCATACAGCCATAAAATCACACACAAAGAGATAGATGGAAGGAGACCTCTGCATGTCTCCAGCCCAACCTCCTGCTTACATTTGGACTGACTCTAAAACTATATCACAAGGCCTGAAAATTAACCACTATTAACAGAGCATTTGGGTCTTCCAGGATAGCATTCCTTGGTACCGACAACATCTCCAGCCCTTTGGCTTGCAGCAGGGAGCAGCATTCCCTCGAGGATGGAGCTGTGTGGTACAGCAGCGAGCAGCATGCGCGTTGTCTTCGTGCTTCTGCAGCTGGGTAAGTCCCCATCTGCTCTGGGAAAACACCCTGCTGATGCTTACAGACTTCCCACAGCCCAGGTCCCACATGCTGAGCACAGGGTGCAAAACACTGCCTGGGCAAAAACTTGTGCATTTCTGATCATAGATTTGATGTTACCAGCTTGCTCAGTTTGACTGCTAATGTTACTGCAATTGATGAACTTTTTAGTGCTCTTTTCCCCGTAATGGAAGGTGACTGAACAAGGCCAAATCTGCATTTCTAAAATACTCAGCTTTGATTCTTCTGGTAGCAGTGAAAAGTCTGAAACTCTTTTATGCACCCTAAAGCCAAAAGTATGGCAAAAGACATCAAGATACTCGTATTAATAAAGTTTATAATTTCTCCATTTTAGACCAACTAATCATTTTCCATTACCCAATGTGTGGTTACTGAAACAACTGCTATTGGCAATGCTGCAAACTATCCACGTTCTTGGGGGAACGTGTAACTTGTGGAAACCCCTCACTTAAACTCATGTAAACTTTTCCTTTTACACTTTTGGGTGCTCCAGCACTAGAACAACTGAGAGACTTGCAGCCCCATGCAGGCGAGGCAGTTCTGAGAGCTCACCAGCAGTCGGGCAGGAGACCACAACCCCCTCATTTCCAGTCATAACTCTAGCAACCCCATCTCCTTCTGTCAGTCTCCTGCCAAATTTTCTTTCCAGTGAAGGAAAGGAATTGGTTCTTCCACAAAATCATTCCTAACATTTCTTCAGCCTTAGGCATCTTACTTCTTTTACTCTCACATGTCCCTCAACCCTAGAACAGGAACCTGATGTTAGACAAATCATTTTCTCTTCCTTCCTTCCTTCCTTCCTTCCTTCCTTCCTTCCTTCCTTCCTTCCTTCCTTCCTTCCTTCCTTCCTTCCTTCCTTCCTTCCTTCCTTCCTTCCTTCCTTCCTTCCTTCCTTCCTTCCTTCCTTTCTCTCTCTCTCTCTCTCTTTTTTCCTTCCTTTCATTTTCCTGGGCTTCCAATCTTACTCCATGTAAAAACTGGAAGAAGGGGTGACCAACTTTTCCAGCACTGCCTCATCTTGACTAGGGAGTGAAGGAGAGGTGGTACATGCAGCCCTGCTTTCGCTGCCAGCATGACAACTTAATCTTGTCCAGAGGGAAACAATTGTTTCAGTAAAACTGTTGACGTCTCAGAATTGTGAGTGTTGGTGAATCTACCATAACCACTGGCATTTTCCCTGTTTCTAACATATGTAAAACAGAATAGCAATTAGTCAGATAAAAACCTTGAAGTGGAGCGGAGGGAAGCTATGGAGCTGAAAAGGAAAGGGGTTGGTTGATGAGATAAAGAAAGGAAAAAGTCAGAAACTGAGGGTAATCTTCTCAGTAGCTGGAAAAGGGAGGAGAGAAATCTGCATCTTCCTGGAGCAATGGGAAGTATTCACTGAACCATCCTTCAGAAAGCTAATGTATGCTAATTTCTAGGGCATATTGGCTTTCAGGTCTGACCCACATTATGGCTCATCAACAACTGATTGGGGTTGAGGGAAAGGAGGTGATCCTGAACTGTAAAAAGCATGACAAAGATGTGACCTGGAAGTACAAGAATGATGCAGGATCTTCTACTACTATTATAAAGCTTTCAGCAAGGAAGGTATTTAAAGGTAAGTCTTCCAATTCAAGACCCATTCTCCCCAGTACGTGGCTAAGAAATCTCTTCCCTCCTAAACAAGCTTATTTTTCCAAAAGGCAGAGCTCCAATGTCAGATCGATCTGAAATAAACCAGAATAGCAAGTATCTGAAGGTGTCAAACTTGAGGATCTCTGATGCTGGCACCTACATCTGTGAATATGGCTCCGACAGTGACAGCATCTCACTGCATGTCGTTAAATGTGAGTGACTGCAGGGACGGTATCCGCAAGGAGGTGAGGGGGGAGGAGACCACAAAGCCCTGAGAAACATCTCTGCTGGCATTCTTTATCCAGATGCACGTCTTCAGGTCTGGGCTATCAGAGCTCACTTCCCCTCCATTGCCAGGTCACGAAGTCTCAGTGCTCTCTTTGCTGTGACGCCTGTCCTTCACCTGCATGAGGAGGAGTTGATTCACTGCCTGGGCCTTTTCTCTTTACAGTGACCATCTCTTCAAACGGGCACTTCCTGCCAGGTGATGACCTCGAGCTGACTTTAATGCACAACTCACACAATTCTCAGCCCCGTTTTAGCATCACACTGTTTAACAGTCACAATAGCATAGTGACACCTGACGTCTTGCAAAATGAGGTCCCTCAAAAATATGTCCTGAAGGTAAATCAACTGCAGCCTACGGACAGCGGGACCTGGATATGTAACATGCGCTCAGACTCTCCATCGATTAGTGAGAACATCTCCTTTAACGTGAAAGTACTAGGTATGTGACAACAAAAATGTAACCTACATGCAGGCTCTGGAAATGGTGTTCCTTCCAGTTCCTGCGCCAAGACATCATTTTCCAGCTCTGTCCTACATCTCCTTCCATTTCCCTCTCCAGGCTTGGCCTAAAAGACCTTCCTCTGCTTGGGATCTGTTCTCAGCTTTGGCTCTTTAAACCTATTCTCAGACACTAACTGCTTACCCTCCCTGAGATATCCTGTGGCTTTCCTCTGAGTCCTCTTTCAGCTGAGCACAGGGTGCATCTCTCCAGGCCAAGGGTGCGAATGGGGAAGGACAGCTGTGTCTTTCCTTGCCTCTGTATTCCTGTCTCTTCTGCATTCAGGATTTGAGAAGACACTCTTGGAAAGAATGTATGCAGCTGTTGACAGCACCGTGACCTTGTCATGGCATCTGAACTTCCAGAAGATCGGGTGGAAAGAATTTTTCACAGGACAACTGAATTGGAAAGAGGAAAATGCAATCACTCGTGAGCTACTTGATTTCAACGCCACAGCAGATGGAGAGCTGCGTGAAACTAAAAAACATAGCCAGGCTTTGGTTGAGATACCTGAAATGAAACGTGACAGCGCTGTAAAAGTGAAAATCCTCAAAATCCAGCTGAGGCACTCTGGGGAGTACACGTGCCAGCTGCTGTACAACAGAAGATACATACAAAGCAAGACAGAGCTGGTGGTGATGCAAGGTGAGAGAAACAGAAGTGGATTAGGAGATGAGGAGATGAAGAAACCTGGAAGCCACAAGAGTATGCATGGACCAATCTTCCCATCCTCTCACTCACCATTTTCTTATCTTTCCAGTGTCTGCTAACCCTCCTGGGCCACTCCCTAAAGGGGCTGAGATGACACTGGTCTGCCAGGTGTCCAGTCCCATCCCACCTAATGTCCACTTGCTCTGGGAACGTGTTAATGGGACTAAGATGGACAGCAAGAAGTCAAAACAGAGTGAAACAAAGGTGGCGGTGAAGGTCACTGCTGCAGGGATGTGGAACTGTCACCTGATGGAAGACAATAACATGAAACTCAGCCTTAATTACACCGTGGGTATGGAAATGAGCATCGTATCCCCACCTCCACCCAAAAGCCTTAAAGTTCTCTTTCTATCTGTCTCTGATGACTTTTCTCCCTTCACAGAAGAAGCTCCTGCTTGGATGAGCTATACAGTAATTGGAGTGATTATTGGAGCTGGTGTGTTGATGTTTGTCCTTGCATGCCTGGGCATAGTGGCTGGGATGAGCTGGCAGCGGAGAAGGGTGAGTGCCCTGGTTCCCGTGAAGGATAAAGAGAGAAAAATCTCCCCAGACCATAGGAGGAATCTGATTTTCTCCCTGGAGATAGGGCAGAATAGATAAAGGGTCAATCCTTACACTGAAAGAGAATGGTTAGAGATGGGCAGTCTGCAGATAGTGGCAATGTCAGAAAGTACCTTTTCAGTGGAAAATAATTTAAGCATGAAAACATCCAATCGTTATTTATCCCTTCTCTCCTGGCAGCAACGGGCAAAAAGGATGGCACGAGCAAGACAGTACTTGCTGGAAAAGAAGACGTGTCAATGTCAGCAGTAAGTGAGGGCACCTGGAATGGGCGGACTGGTTTCAAGAGAGGGGAGACGGGAAGTCAAGTGGGGAGCAATGGAGCATAAGCTTGCTTGGTGCCTACACTACAGCTGCATTTCAGTACTCTCAGCTCTTTCTCATGTTATGTGTATGAGTTATGAGCTACATTTAATGAATTTCCTGTTATATCCCAAACCCATGGTGGTATTGTGCTGGCAAGCTTTTGAGCAGAAATTTCACTTGAATGAGTTTGATGTTGAGACATGTTGGCCAAACCCAAGCAGGAGCTCTAGAATCCCAGTAAATCTGGGACCTGGATATCAAGGTTGTAAAGATCAAGGTGAAAGACACACAACCAACCACATGGACAAAACAAAACAAACCAAAACAAACAAACAAACAAACAAAAAGAAAAACAGAAAAAAAAAAAAAACTAATTTAAAAATCCATTATGCCCATAATATGGCTCCAGTTGTGCTATCACAGTGCTGAACTGCAATCTGTGAAAATCACCAATAACCTCCTGGGAACAAGGAAAGAGAAGTTCACAGAACACTGTGAGCCATTCCCTCTCCCTAATACACTGGGTGATACGAAATACGTCACCATGTCCTAGCCCTTTTCACGGGGGCAAGGACTTCTCAGCAGAGGTTTGCCCTTTTCAGGTCTTTAAACTTGTGTGATATCAGGTCTCAGAAGCAGCTGTGGAGAAACATTGGCAGCTACCTTACCACTGCAAGTGGAGAACTAAGGACAGTATAAATAATTGCATGAACCAGTTCAAGAGGTGGAAACACACAGACCTTGACTTCTGCTCGACTTTAACTGGTGACAGTGGATAACTGTGATAGTTTCACCTATGTTTTTTTTCCCCGTCACTGAGAATTCAGTGAGAATGAATAACTGGCAAATACTACTTCATAGTTAGGATGTGCATGTGATGAAAAGCTGGTTACCATAACATGTGGAAGAATTCACCTCTCTACACTGGGCAAAGGCATGGGGGCTGGCTGGCTTCAGGGTATCACCTCTGCGACATTGGTACTAATGCAATGCCTTTCTCTTGCAGCCGGATGAATAAGTAGTACTGCAGACTGACGAAGCCTCTGACTGTCCCTAAATACCTGCCAGCCCATAGTGCTCTGTGGATCCACCTCCCCTTCTCTTATTTTGATACCATTCCTTATGCCTTCATTATTCTCCCCATATGTATATTCTTCCCCCATGGGGGGAAGTCGTCTGATGAGGAGCCAATGCACGAGACAAGAAACCCTTAAGGGTTATGACTGAGCTCTACAAGGAGGGACACTGAATAGAAGGGTATATATATAGAGATACGCTTGTATTTTGCTCATGCACTTAATTTGTCCATCTTGTGGAACTGATTGTATATGCTTCTTTTATCCACCTGAATTACAATAAATTACTTCGGGATCGTGGTGTTGTTTGCTTGTGTTTTTTTTTTCAAGCTGGACTAATTTTTTATTTTTATTTTTTTTCCTGAGGGACAGTCTTATGGCTCAAACCTGCATTTCTCCCTTTGGTCTAGGAAGTAAGTTTGGGGAAAGGGGTGACAAAGAATTTTGTGGAACAAAGGATATTTGGACTGCGTAAGCCAGCAGATGCCTTTGGGAAAGCCCTCCCTGAAATGTCTCTCTGTTGTCTCAAAGAAATGAGAAGAGGGACTGGAAAGCCCAGGAAATTGACAATGGAAGCAGAAGAAAGAAAAATGCTGTTAAAATAGGTAGACAGAAGTCTTGTCTTTGTATAAGGTAATTCTCCTTTCTGCTAGAGATGGGTCATAGAGGCCTTAAGGTCCTACAGCTGTCACTGACTGTACTCCAGGTTTGCTAATTTGCTCTGGGCTTGCTGGGGAGAGGCAGAAAGAGACACAGTGCTGCAGAATGGCTGGTGCTAGAGGAGGGGGTTTCGCTGTCACCATCATCTCAGCAGGGTAGAGTTGAAAAAAAGCACAGGTGGCTACAACGGCAGAGCCACCACCTGTGAGCTGGGGGAAGTCTACCAGTCACCCTCCCTGTCTGAAAGCTGCCACAGCCACTGCTGCCCCTGCAGAGGGGACGCAGCTGTGGCAGCAGGTGTGAGCCAGCCCCTGGGCAGCCACCACCAGTGCCCTGCTGGCTCCTCCACCACCGTCTTCACACGACACGGTGCGAGGAAGGCACACCGATGTCTTTTTCCTTCCCATAGTCTGTGCTTGTGCACACAAAACTACACTGATTTTAGAAAAGAATAGTTCAGTTGGAAGGGACCTACAAAGGTCATCGAGTCCAACTGCTTGACCACGTCAGGGCTAAAGAAAAGCTGAAGCATCTTGTTAAGGGCATTATCCAAATGCCTCCTGAACGCTGACAGGCGTGGGGCCACCACCTCACCAGGAAGCCTGTTACGGTGTCCAGTTTTGGAAAAACCCCAGTCCACACCCTGCACACGCTCTTGCTCTTGTCCTGTCCCTGAACTGCCAGCTTGCCTCGGGTGCCAGCTGATGCCCATCAGTCTGCTCAGCAAGACAGGATGGGGGTTTAAGGAGAGGTCAGCTCTCAGAGCTGTAAGAAGGGAAATGAGCACAGTGTCAGGGGTGCTCAGTGTAACGATTATGCCAAAGTGCTTGGAATATTCCCCTCAGCCAAAACCAACAACCTCTGTTGTCCAGACCCTTTTTCTTCTCTAACTGTCTCCCCTGCCTCCCCAATTTATTATGCCTCCCCCTTGACTGCAGTGTGAGGCCCCACTGCCTCGTGCTCCCTGCAGCAAAGCGCTCCCATCCCTCAGCATTCAGAGCCAAATGGCCCCATGTGTTTCTTTCCATGTCCCCAAGGTCTAGAAGGGAGGACGCTGTGTGCTTAACCCTCTCCTCATTTCACTTTATCTCACTGCTGAAATCCCAACCTATTTTTGAACTTTTTTTTTTTTTAAGTGATTTCTTGATGTTCAGATAACTCAGACATACTTAGACAAGCTAGGAGAATTGGTAGTAAAATTAATATTGCAATTCTGTGTTACAAATACGAAGCAAAGAAATCATTTTGGCTCCCTCCTGACATTATAGGTTCCCAGATTAACAGGTCAGGAACTTCTAGTTATTCTCTCCATGTAGTGTTTGGGGATTTTAAAAAGTAGCACAATTACATTCTAAAATGACATCTTTACATCCCTTACGGACAGGAACTCACTGCCTCAGGCCAAAAGCACAGAAGGGATGAAAAAGGGGTCAGTAAAATAGAGAAGACAAGAACATAGAAAGCATGACATCAGGCAGGTTGGGCGTAGGGGAAACGGGAGGATATATACACCTCTGCCAAAGATCATGCGGCTTTATAACCACCACATGTCTGACAAGCCTATGCTGGTACTTCCTTTTCTCAAGGAAAATATTAAGTACAAATATTTATGAATGACAGAGGAAAGACTCTTTTAGAATGTGCCCACCTGAGGCAAAGCATCCAGCTGAAAACAAACATTCACAAGTTTGAATCCTCTTTTTTTTTTTTTTTTTTTTTAATATGGCAAGCCCTTAATATTTCTGTGTTGCTCATGTCCAGCATTAGACAATGTCTTCTGTCTCCCGAGCTGAGCTATTAGCACTTGCCCATTTTGCAGATGAATTAACTGAGAAATCTCGCTAAATCTTTTCATACAGCGCTAGAAATAGAACCTAAGGTTTGGATATGATAAATCTACATTGCAGTTGCTGTCTTTTCTGGTCAAATATGCTAATGTATCTGCTTGGCTGGCTTACTGTTAGCCATTAACCACACCCTGCTCAAAGAGCCAGAAAGGATGCCAGGAAACCTGCGAGCAAGCATACCAGTATCGCCTCACAAGTGGCTGTGTAAACCTTAGAGTTCACTTTGGGGCTCTGCGCCTGGATTTAACTGAATACATGATCTGTAAGAAACATGGGAAGCTTCCCATGGTCACTAGCAAAGACACAAGGAAGAGCTGCAGACCATCAAAGCCCTGCCATTAGAAGTGGATTTGGTTATTCCATTAATGCTTCTGTTAATGCTTTTGCTTTTATGATGTTGGTGCTTGTCTCTTGTTAATGAGATCTGTTCCTTTAGGCATAAAAGGCAACCACTGTGTACAGCATTTTCCTTGCTTTTCAGAGCTGCTGTCCGGAAAGAACTGATCTATATGCAGTGAACTTTTCCAGAAAACAATTTTACAATTTGGCATGGTAACAGCAGTGTTTCTTTGGGCCTGGACGCATTAGGATATTCTGGTAGGGTACTGAGCCTTTGGACAGCAGATCACTGGTTGGAGTCCAGCCTGACTTTGTAGGCATTAGAAATCACTCCAGTCTCTGTAAGTCCTTCTAGGAGATGAGTCCGGGGGGATTCACTTCTAGCATTTCTATCTTTTATTCAGAGGTGGTCAAAGCACCAAATAAAACCTATTTTCATCACAACTTGTGTATTTACACAGATTAAACCATAGAGAAATCCATTCAGATGAGATGGACAAATGGACTAGCATCTGCTTCAGAGTATGACAGCCCTAGGCTAAATGCTCTCCTTACCAGAGGGTTCATACCACTTCACAGTAAATCTTCAATTTTGTGTTTCCATGCAAGCTAAGAACCCAGGCACATTTTCAATCACCAGAAGCCCCCTTGAGAAAGCAGGACCTGTCCCCATCCAGCTTTGCTCACATCTCTCTGGGCAGGTGTAGCCCAAGCCACGAAAAGGGCTACAGGATGCTATCACCTGCAGGGAGCTGAGGCAGGAAGGCAGCGCAGAAAGTGCCAGGAGCTTGGCTTGCAGTTCCCCTGAGATAACAAGCGGATTTATTCACCCACATAGGCGGGCTTACAATTCACACTACGGAGACTCAACTTCTGAATCACGACGGTAACGTGGAAGCTATCACATTAAAGAATTCATACAAATGACATTATTGGAGCTGCACGAGTGTTTACATTTAGGGATATAGACCTTCTCCCTTCAAGGCATAAACCTGCTGCAAATGATAGGAGTTGAGAAGTGATTGAAGAGGTTGAAATGATCGTGGCTGTCCCTTCCTACACGTCTCTGGCTCCTGGTAGACCAGCTGCTGAGATGAACAACCACGGGGCTGTTCCACCGGGCTGCTCCTGCATGCCAAGGAGCAGTCACAGCAGCTAACGCAGGTCGTAGGGAGAGCACCTCTGGAACTGCCTCTCCACTGAGAGCTGGGCCTGAGCTGTCTTGCCCAAGGGTCTCTTCTCCTGCTGATGAGATTCTCTGGTACCCAAGGCTCTTGGGATGGATGCAGCCAACACTGACAGCGGTGCGTGCAATCTGACAGGGTGATCGCGCTGGGCAGGCCCTGAATCCGCTCCCTCCCTCCTTCCCTTCCCTCTTGCCGCTGCCTGCCCGCCCCCCCGGCTGCTCGGCCCCCGCCGTCGCCCCGCCCGGCGGGCGGATGGCCGGAGCCAGGGGCCGGGGCTGCTGCTTGCGGCGGCCGCTGCGGCGGCCGGGGGCGGCGGAGCTGGGCGTCGCCATGGCAGCTCCGGCAGAGGTAGGATGGGGCCCCCACCGCCACCGCGATCGGCCCCCGGCCTCGCCTCCACCGGGATGGGCCGGGCTGGGCTGGGCTGGGCTGGGCTGGGCTGGGCTGGGCTCGGCCGCCCCCGGCACCCCGCGAGGTGCGGGGCAGCGCCGAGCATCGCACGCCCTGCTCCGGGGGCGCTGCGGCTGGGGAGGGCGGCGGGGGGGGGGGGGGGCTGCGAGGAAATGCGGCCCCCCGGGGTTAGCGGGGAGGCCTAGCTGCAAACGTGTGATGGTGTCGTGGGGGGGGAATAGGGCTGAGAGGAGCGGGGACAGCTCCGACAAGCCACCGTGGGGTGCTCTGCTGCAAGCGGGGGAAAGCCGCAGGTGGTTAGCGAGAAATCAGGGAGAGCCAAAAGGATGGGGAGGGTGGGAGATGGGAGCAGCTCGCACGGCCTCGGGGTCTCAGGGGGACTGAGTTTGGGTCAGTTTGGGGTGAGGCCGCTGTCCCCGCAGGGCACAAGTGCGAGGTGTGTTGTGCTGCAGGGCCGTGGGGTTTCGGTGCGGTGCTGGGGTCGGGTGGGATGGGCAGGTTGGAGTCCGGAGTGCTGACAGCGAGAAGCAGGGGTGCAAAGGCTGGCGTGGCGGTGGGAGCTGCACATCGGGAGCAGGGGGTGTTGGCACGGGTGTTTGGGAATGGCAGGGAGCAATGCAGATGAGGGCATCGGTTTAAAAGACGGCATTATTAATATGCTGGGTGGGGAGCCTAGGACTGGAACAGCAGGGAGAACAGGGTGTCTGAGGAGCTCGGGAAGGGCCAGAGGTATGCAGGTACCGGCACAAATCTGGGTCTTCTGTTCCCTGAAAGACACAGGAAGAGCTCTGCAAAGCCTAAGTCATGACAATGTGTTTGTGTGGGCAAGGAGAGAGATCTAGGAAGATGGTACGATCTTAAATTACTTTTTTTTTTCTTTTCTCTCTTCTACAGTGAACCTCCTGCCCTGAATCTCCAAGGGAACCTTTGTAAAGGATCTTCCCCTCCCCGCCATCTCCTTATTGTTTGCTAGCTCTGCCCTGCGCTGTGCAGGGAAGCTTGAAAGAGCAGGCTGAGCCCTGGAGGACAGCAAAAAGGACAATGCAGTGAGGGTGCTGCGGGGTCTGGGCTAGGAAACTCCCTGAATCTTCTTCCTCACCCTTCACTCTCCGTCGATGGCTCTCTGACACTCTTGCCAGCACCTCTACCTAGCCACGAGTGTGGCATTTGGTCAGACAGAGGTTACACACTGTGTATACACCACCCTCACCTTTTCTGTGGGACCTTCATCTTCTCTGAAACTCTTTGCTAGTTCCTCGTTCACTAGGACACTGGGCAACAGGCACCCACTGCTGTCAAACTGTCCGAAGTGCCAGCAGAAGGTGTCCGGGCAGCACGTGAAGTAAGGGGAGCTTTTTCTTTGGGGGAAGAGTAGAGAAAGGTAATGAAATAGATGGAGAGGAAAAGCAAAAGTGAGCATGAGAGACTGAGGGAAGAAGCACCGACAAGTGTTCATGAGAAGGAACGAAGGTGGCAGAAAGAAAGAGAACGGAAAAAACAGGTGAAAGAGTTAGAGCGAGTGAAAGAAATATAAGCAAGCAAAAGGGAAGGGGGGCACTGAAAGTGAGACAGAGCTGAAGGCTGTTACGCCTCGCAGCTGGTGACAATGCCTTGAGGAACCCCCCAGCGTGCGTGCAGCGCAGATGAGGAGGGACGTGGTTCCCCCCGTGCAGAGTCCCTTTGGCCCTCTTACAGTAACCCCGTGGCAGGGACAGGGCGCAGCCTAGCAGGGGCGGCAGCATGGGGGACTCTGAATCAGAGTCCACCTTGCACAACAACTCACTGTGGTGGCTGGCATGCGGGATGCTAGCCTTGTTGGCCAACTCTTGGATTATCCTCAGCATCACAGCCAAACAGCAGAAACACAAGCCCCTGGAGCTGCTGCTCTGCTTCCTTGCTGGGACTCACATCCTTATGGCAGCGGTACCCCTCACCACCTACGCTGTGGTGCAGCTGCGGCGCGAGTCCTCCGACTATGACTGGAACGAGAGCATCTGCAAGGTCTTTGTCTCCACCTACTACACCCTGGCCCTGGCCACCTGCTTCACGGTGGCCTCCCTCTCCTACCACCGCATGTGGATGGTGAGGTGGCCAGTCAACTACCGGCTGAGCAATGCCAAGAAGCAGGCTCTGCACGCCGTCATGGGCATCTGGATGGTGTCGTTCATCCTCTCCACCCTGCCCTCCATCGGCTGGCACAACAACGGCGAGCGGTACTATGCCCGCGGCTGCCAGTTCATTGTCAGCAAGATCGGGCTGGGCTTTGGCGTCTGCTTTAGCCTCCTGCTCCTCGGAGGAATCGTCATGGGCTTGGTGTGTGTGGGGATCACCTTCTACCAGACCCTGTGGGCGCACAGAAGGCGCCAGCAGTGCCGCCATCAGAGGGCAGAGGAAGCATCGTCCTGCTCATCAGCACACAACACTTTCAACGTGCCAGCCATCGTGGTGGAGGACGTGCGGGGCAAAAGGAGGTCCTCGCTGGACGGCTCTGAGTCAGCCAAGACCTCCCTGCAGATGACCAACCTCATCAGCGCCATCGTCTTCCTGTACGACACGCTCACCGGGGTGCCGATCTTGGTAAGCAGCGAGCTCTCCCTGCCCCTTCGCAAAGCCTGCAGCTAAACTAGATTTCTGTCTGTCTCAGGTTTTAGAGAAGAAGCTCTGCCTCCCGTCCACCAGCCACACAGCTGCCACATCTGAATCTTGTGTTACTCTGAGGGGGGATTTTAAAAAAGGTTGAGGTAGTTCTCTCGCCCTTCCACAGGAACATTTTCCTAAGACAGGTCCAACCCTGGGAAATACACACCACAGCCGAAAGCACTGTGAAAGTTTTAAGTGGCCAAGAGGAGACTGGAGAGGAGATTATTCTGCAAATGTACAGGAATGCACAGGGGCATCTACCCTTGTAAAAAGGATGAGATTTCTGTCTCTTCAGTTTGCTTCTGGAGAACAGATACACCAGCTTTAACAGCTGTTGTAGAGAGTTGTCTTTTTTCCTTCTGCTAGTGTGTTTGTAGTCAGCATTCAGGTTTTGGCTGGCTGGTCGGTTCTCTGCAAAACTGGAGAGCTGAGGAAGTTCTTAAAATGAACTATTAAGAGAACAGAGGCTTTAATCATATATTTTTTTTTCCAGTCTCTGTGTCTTTTCTTTGTACCTATTTAGCTTCAGCTCATAATGAGCACAGGGAAGAAGGGATGGTAACACCAAGTCTCATATTAGAGAGATCACAGCGCACAATACGCTCCAGCAAACCATGAACAATTTTTCAAAGGGGCATGGGGTATTAACTTGATGAACCCTTTACTGACAGATGATATTCTACTACAGAAGTGACTCTTGTTATCCTTCTCCTTTGATCCCCATTTCTGTCTCCTTTATTGGCCTTGTCTCTCTCTCCTACCGACAAGGTTGTGAGCTTTTTTAGCCTGCGCTATGACACGGCCCCCACCTGGATGGTCCTCGCCGTGCTCTGGTGCTCCATGGTGCAGACCCTGCTGCTCCCCTCCTTCATCTGGTCCTGCGAGCGCTACCGAGCGGATCTCCGCACCGTGTGGGAGCAGTGCGTGGCTATCATGTCTGAGGAGGACGGAGATGACGGTAAGCCCCTCACTGTCCAACATTCACCTTTCTTCAATAACCCCCTTCCCAAAATACTACAGTGGCCTGCCTTGGGAAAGGGACATAATGGCACTGGGAGAGATGTTGTGGGCGGCTGTATGGGATTCCTGTTAGAGTTTGGATTCAGTAAGCAGGTATTATTTAAAAAATTATTTTGAAAATTTATTCTGGAGCAGGCTCTGCCATTCGCTTGCTGCCTTAGGACTCGCTAGCATCCCAGCAAAATCAATGCAACAACCTACAGATTAGATAAAAGAGTAGAGACAATGTGTAGCTGTCAAACCACACTGAAAGAGACACACCCCCAGGCCTCAGCCCAACTTGCTGATACAAAGGTCCAAGTTCTGGCAGGGAGAGATTGCAAAGTGAGACAGAAGAAACAAGGTGGTCTTTGTATCCTTTAGCCCTGCTGGCAGCAGAAAGAAAAGGTCCTTGTTCAGCGATGAGTCTCGATGGCTGCAAGTAGTGCAGCAGAAGTCAGACAAGCGTTAGGATGGCATCAAGGTGTCCTGATAATGCTCATCTTCTGTCTGAGAAGTGTTGCCTGTCATTCTCTTTGCCAACAGATGGCGTGTGTGACGATTATGGTGATGGCAGGATCTGCAAAGTGAGATTTGATGCCAACGGTGCTGCAGCTGTGAAGCGGGACTCTCGGGATATCAAACTGCTACCCATGCACCACATGTTGTTGCCCCAGGACAAGGTGCATTATCTGCAGGTGAGCTGCCGGCTGTCGGGGCAGCCCCACGACCCACCTCCTTCCCTGTCGGTCTCCCGTATGTTTGTGTTCTGTGGACTCTCCTCTCTCGGAAGGCCTCAGATACTCCCCTTCCGTTCTGCCTCTTCTCCAAGTCTTCCATCAATCACCTGCCTCCTTCTCCATTTCCCAGGTCCCTATCTCCCGGAGAATGTCACATGATGAGACTAACATCTTCTCCACCCACCGCTCCACTCCATCCTTCCTACACAAGTGGTCTTCATCTGACGACATCCGCATTTCCACCCCCCGCAAGCCTGGAGTCCCCAGCTTCTTGCCTCCTCAGCTGCATGACTACCAGCACCGCCGGCGGCCCCCGGAAGACGAGCTGACAACCCTACGGCAGTTTTTGGAGGGGGGGCTGGTGCCGCGGGTGTCCAGCTCCAGCGCCTGCTTCTTCCGAGATGAGATCACCACCTTCATCGACGAGACGCCGCAGCCCACCCCAGCCTGCAGCCCACGGCACTCCCGTCTCTCGCTGGCATCGCGCCGCGAGCGCCGCCTCTCCCTCGGCAGCAGGGAGGAGGAGAGCGCCGACCGGCCGCGGCGCTGCTCGCTGGCCGGCAACGAGGCCTGGCATCGGCAGGACGGGGAGCAGGCGCCACGGGAAAGGACGCCTGAGGCCTGCGAGGCACAGACCTTCCAGGAGCCCAAACTCTGAGAGACAGCATCGGAAATGTGCAGTGCCATCACGATTTTTAAATGAAACTCCAGACGTCCCCCTAGTCCCGGGACCCCGAGTACTAATTCGCATTCTCATCTTTCTCGCCAGCAGGCAGGAAACGCGGCACCCCGTGGTGGTGGTGGGGTAAAAGAAGTGTGACAGACCTGCAGAACGGAGCTCTACAGACACGGACACGGACCTGTGCCTGCTCGCAGGTTACAGAGGCACCTGCCGCCGCCACAGCCACTTGGCACCCTTGCCGGTCCCGTCCCCTTGTGAACTCCACCCTCGCATTCGCTCTGCCCTGAGAGACGAGGCAGGCACGGAATGGTATTAAAATTCTATATTTGGAGTGTCGATCGTGTCTGTTTTTAAAATAATATATTAGCAATAATCTTGTTTCCACGGAAACAGAATGATTGGCCCAACGCTTAACGAAGCTTTGCTGGCTTCTGGAAGGGAAAGACGCCAAACGTGCAAGGCTCCCTCCCGCAGCAGTGCGTCCGGAGGGCAGAGGATTGCCAACAGCACGGGGAAAGGGAAGGAGGCTTGTGTTGAGGAGTTGTGATGGGGTGAAGAGATTCCATGTCAGGAGAGACTTAGGCTGCCTGTAGCTAAACGGGAGCTTGCCTCTGTGATCTTTGAGGCAACCTCTGGCTTGAAAACATGTTATCTCCGGAAAGACCCCGAGCGGTGATGTTGTGTTTTACTATCCCCCCCCCCACATCCCCGGTGGCAGACAGCGGGTCGGGGCGCACCGCGCGGTGGCGTGCCGCCCCCACCGACCACCACCTCCAGCCTCGCCGCCCGCCCCGCTGGGCGTGCCCGGAGCCTCCTCCTCCTCCTCCTCCTCCTCTTCCTCCTCGTCCTCCTGGGCGGCTCGGCCATGGCCCCGCTGCCCTGCTTCCTCCTCCTCCTCCTCCTCCTCCTCGGCGCTGCCTCCGCCACGTCCCCGCCGTCTCGCCTGGCCCCCTACGACCTGCTGTACGCCGACGGGGTGCGGGCGTACTTCGCCCGCGACTGGGGGCGGGCGGCCGAGCTGCTGCAGCGCTCCCTGCACAGCTACGCGGGGCTGCGGGCCGCCCGCCGCTCCTGCCGGGCCTCCTGCCGTCGGGAGGCCGCTTTCCTCGGCGATCCGCCGGCCGCCGGGCCCTGGGAAGCGGCGCTCTTCGAGCGGGTGCTGCAGCGAGCCGACTGCCTGCAGCACTGCCTGGGCGGCCGCCTGGGCGCTGCGCCCTCCGCGCACCGCGCCAGCCTGGCCGTCCGCAGGGACTTCGAGCAGAGGGAGCCCTACAACTACCTGCAGGTCGCCTTCTTCCAGGTGGGGCGGCGAGGCCAGCCCCCTGCTCAAGGGGCTGGGGAGGGTGCGAGCGAGGCGGTGGGGAAGGGGGGTTAAGGCGCGCTGGCTTTTCCCCGCAGCTGAAGAAGCTGGATCAGGCCGTGTCGGCTGCACACACGTTCTTCGTCGCCAACCCGCAGCACCTGCAGATGCGGGAGGACATGGAGAAGTACCGGCGGATGTCGGGGGTGAAGGCGGACAACTTCCGAGACCTGGAGGCGGCTCCGCACTGGGTAAGGCTTCGGCGCAGAAGTGGGCATCAGCAGCTCGTACTACATCCTAGGGGTGCATGGAGACGAGGTACCACACATCAGCGAAGCCACGCTATAACAATTCTGACACAGAGGTTTTACACTGACAATTACAGCAGGCTGCAGGGTCTTGGAGAAGTACATTTAACCCCAGAGGAATCGCACTGTGCGGTGGGCAGGCCCCTAGGTATTAGAGCACCTATCCAGAGTCTCAGACTCAAAGTCTCAGGGAGTCCTCTCGTGTCACCCACGCTAACGAGGAGCCCGGGTCTGTCCTTTGTAGGAAGCGTATGAGGCTGGCGTGCAGCACTACAATGCAGATGAGTACCTGCAGGCTGTGGACAGACTGGAGGAGTCGCTCAGAGAGGCACTGTCAGCACTAGAAGAGTGCCGTGCCCTGTGTGAAGGGCCTTTGGAGGAAGAGGAGGAAGAGGAGGAGGAGGAGATGCAGCCTGGCCTCTATGAAGCCATTGCAGGTAGTGTTAGAGGCACAGAGGGATGGGTAGGAAGGCCGTATCTTCCTGTGGTGGGCATGCCCCATGCTCCAGTGCTCATATCTGGCAGAGCTGCTGGCTTTCATTGCTTCTCTTTCTTGCAGCCCATTATATTCAGGTTTTGAAGTGCAGACAGCAGTGCGTCCTTGATATTGCCACAAAGCCAGGGCGGATTTCTGCCACAGAAGATTTCATACCCTCTCATCTTGATTTACTACAGTTTGCCTACGACCAAGGTGAGCGCAGCTACAAACCAGTGGGTGATGCTGTGGCACCCCTAAGCTTGCCACTTGTCTCTGGACCTGGAGGGCAGAATGTCACAGGGAGAAGCAACCCACTTACCTGAGCTCTACCTCTTCCCTTCTGCTCCCATCTCCCCTGCTCTGCCCAGAGCCTCTCTTCTCTTGCTCAAGCCCAAGCCTGAGTCTGTAGCTACCTTGGGAGAGGTCTCTTGTTCTCTGCTTCAGTCTAGTTGTGCAGCTTCCATAACATAAGGCTGTTTCCACTGTGTGTGTGGAAAAATCTTTCCTACAGCACTCTTTAATTCAAGTCCTCACCCCATGTCAGGCCCCCGTGTCTTATCTAGAGCATATGCATGCATCTCCTGTCAACAGTGGTGTTCCTTCCAAGTCAGCCCTGCCTGCCCTAGGTGAAATGATGGCTTCTCCTGACACTGGTCATTCTGTCACTTTTACTTGCGCCTCATCTCTTCTCTTGGACACTTCCACTCCCTTTTATACTCACCCAACTGCCTGTCATCTCCTCTGTCAGACCACTGGAAAAATTTGTATCTCAAAGAAGCCTTCAGGCTTCTTTGCGTCATCATGTCTGTTTGGTGAGGGATGTGGGATTGTCCTTCCTCATATATCTTATACATGCATGTATGTATATTATATTTAAGGCATGCATTTAATGAATATATCAAATATCTATAGAAAAAAATATTTATTTAAAAAATATATTTATTTCTCTGTCTCCTCTAAATGAGCTCTCACTAAATACTGAAAGTGGGCCCATTCTTTGCCTGGCTTATTCCCTGTATTCTCTGCCCATTGCTCAGCAGAGGCGCAGCAAGGCAGGGATTGGTGTGTATTCAGTGCTAGGCCTCCTACTGCCAGATCCTGACCAGGACTTTGGCTGCAGCTGGCCTATACATATTTGCTGCTAACGCCAAGTCTTTCAGAGACGTACCTGTTTGTTCTATTTTGTCCCTGCCCTAGTTGGGAACCAGGCGCTGGCTGCTGAATGTGCTGCTTCCTATTTGCTCTTCTATCCCACGGATGAGCCAGTATCGGAGAAAATGAAGCAGTACCAAACAGAGCTCGGAGAGGACACAACTGTCACGGCAAGAGAGGTAGTAACAACCCCAGGTCTGTACTTTCTGGCCCTCCCCTGTCCCATGCAACAGGATCCCAGGTCCAGGAGACAAAAAGGGAAACGTCTTAATGCAGATGTATGCCAAGCCCAAGAGTGAAGACATTGGAACCTGAGTTTGCTTTTACTCTGTACCAAGCAGAGTCTTTCTGGGACAGAAGTGGGCCCTCATAGCAAACAGCAGTGTGTGGCAGAAGGTTTCTGCCCTGGATGGGGTTCCCTTTTGTGGAGTGGTTGTTTGACAGCCTCTTTGCTTCCATAGAATATTCACCATTATGTGCAGAGATCTCTGATGGAGAAGAAGTTGATTTACTATGCAGTGGAGCATCTAGGAGGAACTTTTAATGACCCTGTAAGTAATGATACCATCTTAATCCTACTGCCCTGATTTCACCAAGACAGTAGCTTGATCTTGTTTCGGTAGCACCTGATCCAGAAGGGATCAGATGCTGTTGAGCAGGATCCCCAAGTACTTGTGAGGTGGATTTTTTAAGGCTTTTCTGCTGCTTCACAACTGAAGCTGGTTGGAAACTGCTGTAGTAAGCATATACATTAGCCCAATCTGATGGTCCTCAGCTTCAGACCAGAACCATTGGTCTGATCCCCCATGGAGAAGGGGGACAAGGAACTATCTGTTTGTCCTGATCTGCTCTGGGAGAAGTTTGCTTTGTGGTGAGCCGTCTGTATTTGTTCCTACAGGATCTTTGGACTCCAGATGAGCTGATTCCTGAAAGCCTAAAGCAGAAATACAGGTAAGGTTGGATGAGTTGACTAGGACTGAAAATGAAGTTTGGAAGTAGGGGATGGGGGCAGACTGGCAGGGGTGATATAAGGAAGAGTAATACAGAGGAATTGGCAAAGCAGGAATAGCAAGTGAAATGCTGACTGCAGAGGAGGGTTTGACATAGCTCTGTGCTGACAGCCCTGGTCTGTGTTTTTTCCCTTGCTCCCGAGAGAGGATCAAGAGAAGCAAAAGCAGGAAACTCTGGATGTAGAAGAGAGGGAGAAGAGGGGTGAGTAAAAGCATGAAGAAGGATTTGGATGCAGTCAGCTGAGCTAAATGCTGTCTTTGCTTCCATCCTCAGACATTTGAATGCTAGCGTACATGCAGACTGACTCGAATGGCTCGGCACATCTTCTCACTGTTTCTTTTCTCTATCTGTGATGCATGTGTAATCTTGAAAAATCTCGCTGCATTACCTCTCTGGGATGGGAACTTAAAGAGCACTGTGGTTGGAGAAGCTGCCTGGATATTTGACGAGCCTGTGGACGTGCAGATCCCTGTTCAGTGCAGCTGGTGTGGACAGGCAGGAGCGAAACCTGCACGAAACCTGGTTCAACTCCGCCACCCCATTTCAAACAGCATTTTTCTGAAGGGGACAAAGAGAAGGCAGGGGGGAATGGAAACTGGAACCAGACTATTCAGCTTGGGCAAGTCTTTCCCTGAAAAACACCATTCCAAATGTTTTGTGGCTGAATGCTAAAGGCTGCAATGCAGAGTCCTGTATTTTTGCTGGTCCTGTACTCTTGCAGGACTCTTGTCATCTTTGGTTGAAGTAGCCCCAAGCGATTCTCTTGCTGTGTCATGTGAAAGCAGGTCATTCTGAGAGCCTGAGTGCATTGGCACTTCTTACCATTCAGAGGTGAGAGGAGGGGAGGGGGGAAGAAGACCAAAGATCAAAAGGTTAAGTTATTACCTAATACCCATCACTTCTCTTTGTGACTGGAGAAATTAGGAAGATGCACTGGAGGTACTTCTGGGGTAAGATGGATGATAGACAGGAGGGTTGATGGAGGTGTTTACCTGCTTCTTTTCTCCAGAGCCTCACCCCAGGAGGCTGGACCTGTTCTGCTGCTGCGATCCACAGTGCATTCAGCTGTCCCCAGCTCCCTGCTGCTCTCCCAGCAAGCCCCACGTTTCTGCTGGCTCCTGAAGCACTTGCTGTAGGCCAGCTCCCCCAGCTGATGCTCTGGTTCCCCTGAAGCATGTGAGGGGTGCAGGTGGCCCAGATCTGCGAGGAATTAGCACTTCTGGGGAAGTGTCCTGTCTTCCCAGAGAATGTATAGTGTCTCTCTACTTCCTGGTCCAGGCTGGGGGTTGGTGTCTGAGGGCTTCTTATCCAAAGTGTGCTCATCTCTGTCTGTGCTTCCTTCTCCTACAGGTCCGTTGCCTTTTGAGGGTATCACTGTCACCATGGATTCCCAACAGATGAATGGAACCCACAGGGTTGTGTTTGACAGAGTCCTGACGGAGTCTGAGTGCAAAGACCTTCTCCGGCTGACGAAGGTGAGGCCTGGATGTTGTAGGAGCTGCTGTGTATGTCCTTCCCTCCTCAGCAGGCAAGATTGTAATGTTGCTGTGAGGAGAAAAGGCAACCTAATGTGTGTCCTCTGCATTGTTCTGCTCCAGGCAGCGGCAGGAACAGGAGATGGCTACCGAGCGAGGCGGTCCCCTCATACGCCACATGAGAGATTTGAAGGGTTAACTGTGCTGAAGGCCACGCAGGTAAGTGGCTCTGTGAGTCTTCTTGGTTGTCCATAAAGCATGTTTACCACCCGAGCATTTTTCTCCATGAAGTGCTCTCTGGACAGGGTCACGGGTGTGTTATCTTCCTTACAAGAACACGTGCAGCTTCTCCTGACCCTCCACATTCACATTAAGGCACATTGTACGCGGAGGGCTTGACAAGCACCTTCTCTCTTGTGGGGTAGGATTTTGGGATTGTTATTTGTCCCCATGCAATAGTCTTAAAGACACGCATAGCTTAGAATTGTGGAATAATTTAAGGTGGAAGATTCTCGACTCCAGGCTGAAGAAATGCAGCCCTTTCAGCGTTTCTTCTAAGTCATGCGCTCCAAGCCTCCAGCCGTCTTAAGACCCTCCACTGAAGACTCACACCAGTTTTCCTGTGTCCCTCCTGTATTGGGGGACACAAAATGATGCATTCCAGATGTTTCATGTGCTGAGTAGAGGGCAAGAATCACTGCACCGTATAGGTGCACTACTGACATGTTTTCGTGAGGAAAACAAGTTCTTTTCTTTTCTGTGTGACCACAGGACTTCATGCAGATCTGTTCTTCTGTGCTCTGTACATGTGTCATTTCTTAGAGTGTCTCTAAGTATTCTAACAGGCTTATTTTTCACTTGTAGCTGGCCCAGAATGGGGACGTGGACTGGAGAGATGCCAAATTGCTTCTGCAGGCCAGTGAGAAATCACGGAAAATCATAGAATCCTATTTCACTCCTGGAAAGAAACTGCATTTCTCATTCACACACCTTGTGTGCCGCACAGCTGTAGAAGGTAAAGAATGCTTCACCCTGATAGTCCCTTTCTCCTGGAGAGTCTCCTTCCCAGCCCCAGCCACATACTCTCAGGAGACTCTCATTCCTTTACTCTCAACGCACCCCTCACTCTATTCCTTATTCTTTCTTGAGATTTAAAATGCCCTTATTCCTTTTTGCAACTTCCCTTTTCAGAGGAGCAGGAAGGTCGCATGGATCTCAGTCATCCTGTCCATGCTGATAATTGTCTGTTGGATCCTGAGGGGAAAGAGTGCTGGAAAGAACCACCTGCCTATGTCTACAGGGATTACAGGTAAGAGAAGGGGATCATGTGGAGATCAAAATGTCTTCCTGGCTCCAAAGAGGATGAGCTCAGCCTGTAGAAACTAGGCCATTGGTTTGGGTTGTTGGGTCAAAGCCAGCCAGGGCTGTAGCATCAGACAGAAGGCTCCATCAGTGGCTTCAGAATGAGCTGTAAAACTCCTCCTCTAGGCTGGGAAGATCTACCCTTTACACCTCCTCCCTCTCCACATCCAGCATCGGCAGAGAGCGGGTTGAGACTTGGAGGCTTCTTGGACCTAGAATCGTGATATTAAATTGTCTTGTCTACTTGTCTATCACAATACTACCATCCACTTCTAACCCTTAAGACAAGATATTTCTTTCAAACTTGTTCTGTCTTTCACAGCCTAGTTGCTCCATTGTCCACACGTTACAGGAGAGGGAGAACCAGGCTCCTTGGATTTCCTTTGTTTGAGCTGTCATTGTATTTTGGTGGCTGTTCTCCCATTGATCTCTGAGGATTCACTGTCAGTACTTTGTGTTGGGATTCTTCATTACATGCGAGAGGCTGTTCCAGCTTGTAGCAGGTTTTGTTACACTTCTGTGAAACAAACAAACACATTTTCAAGATAATAAGTGTTGCACGCCGCAACCAGATGAGGCCAGGTCACTACAGTTCATTCTCGCTATTCAACATCTCAGGCAACCAAATATTCACCAGGCAACCAAAAATCTTACATGCCTTTTCTTTGAGTGGCATCTGAACCCAGAGCAGAATTTTTCTCTGTGCAGTCTATAGTAGGAATGTGGGACTTAGAGGTAATTCTGTTTGGTATCATTAATTCCATTTCCCTTCTTCCATGGATGTTGACTTGGTATAGTCAGATCATAAAGTTACAAGGCTCCATCTCATGACTGGTTAGCTCTCTATTTATCTTGTGATAAGGTTATCCTGTCACCTTACTCCTCACTGGACAGTACGATTCTCTGACTTGTACCACAATGCATATTAAAGTGTCTTTCTTGGAACTGTGCCACCGAGCTGTTTCTAGGAATATTCCTGCTCTCTTGCAGAGTGAAGTGTGATAGACCAACCAGCTCAACAAGTGCTTGAGCTCTTCTGCTGTCTTTTTAAAAGAGGCCTCTATGCACAAGACGATCTAAGAAACACTATTTAAAAATTTCCTCGATCCGTTCTGTGTATTTGTGCTATGGTCATGATGATGAAAATATTAAACAAAGTTGGGCCCAGCAGTCCAAGAGTTCCCGTAATCCTCCTCCCAGTGAACAGTACTGCTGTCAGTGCCACTTGTGCAATATTCAGTGTGTGCTGTTCACATGCTGTTCTTCACCTTCTCTGTGTTCATTAATCATTTCTTTAGTGGCAGTGCTCTGAATACTTTGTTTTAACAGAGTCCAAAACTCCTGAAACAGAGCACGTTGTCGTTCTCTGGGAAATGAACTGTTTTGTCAAAGACTGTGTAACTACCCCAGTCTGCTTTTAGTACACCCATGTTACATTTTAAACCCATTTTCCATTTACCTCTTGTCCTTCAATTACCTGTCTCCTGAGAAATGGATTTGAAAGCCCTGCAGACTGCTGAGGTCAGGCTGATGGGCCTATTTATGCTTCAGCCAATATTGCTATCCTCCTGCCCTTTTGTACAGGTGAGAGCTCTCCTTGCTTTTCTCAAGTCGTGTCACCATCCTGACTTCAGTCTTTTTAAAAACACTGTGGGGAGAAGAGCTGTAACTTTCTGGACTTCAGGGTTGGTAATCCTGTCATTGTCCTTATATCTTTAACATTTTGCTTCACCAGCCATAGTGTTGATATCTGTTTCATACACGAAGTCCATTAATGAGCCTCTTTTGTTCCTTTGGTGTTTTTTTGTCAGCTTAATTGAATACCAAGAGGAACTCAGGCATTTTTTTCTCATTTAGTTGATTGTGGTCTCACCTGCATCTCACACTCACCTCACTGCTTCTCTTTTTGTCTGGTATGAGTAAAGAAATTTCTTGTTTTAATTTTCTTTTCCGCATGGATCAAGCCTTTTTTTGACCATTGTTATATCACCCTTTATTCCTTGATTCTTAAGACATAACTTTCTTTGTTAATTAATCTCCTCTTCCAGGCCTTGCATTATTCCCAATATTAAAACATAAAGTCAGAACCAAGGTCCATTTAGCACAGGGCATTGTCACAACAGTGCCACAGATGCATGCAGAAGAGTATTTAAAAATAAATAAGTAAATCAGGATGAGTGTGTAGAGTTAACTCCATGGAGTACGCTTCCAGCCTCTTGTGGATTGCAGTTCAGGGACTCCCCTGAGCTAGGCACTGCTGTGTTTAAATCCCCAAAGGGATTCTCCTGGTAACTGGTCTAGGCACTTCTTGAACCTCTGGCATCAATCAGGTGCCATGCTTTCCTGTGGCAAGCAGAGTGGGGAAACAGCTCAGATAAATGTGTTTCACTGTCCATATGTCCTTTTTCTTTTTGTCCACAGTGGCATTCTCTACCTCAATGATGACTTCCAAGGTGGGGGGCTTTTCTTCACTGAAATGGATGCTGTGACTGTCACGGTAAGTCTGGGACTGGCCAAAGGAAGGAAAAAGGACTGAGGGTGATTTCTAGGCTGGGTGGGGAGGAAAACAGTTGGTTATTGGATCCCACTACTCCAAAAATAAAACAGTGCTTGTGCTGTGAGAGATTCAAATAGAGGCAGCTAAAGGCAAATTGAGGCAAATCTCAGACAGGGGAGAGATTAACTCCTTTCTAGCAGAGATATTCCAGGCTCTTCCAGTCTGTGGGAGTCTGTGACCTCTGTTTTCCTGTTGGTTTTCTCTGTCCCCCTCCTGGGCCTACTCTGCTCATATACTCTGGCAGTGGATATCTGGAGGCTCTTTGCTGTTCCACACTCCCAGAGGCAAGATAATCTTTGTAGAAGGACAATGTACCCCAGAGCAAGGGCTTCTGGCTTCATTGTCTCTTCTCTCTCGTGGCAGGCCAAGGTGCGTCCGAAGTGTGGGAGGCTGGTAGCCTTCAGCTCTGGCAAGGAGAACCCCCATGGCGTGCGGGCAGTGAGCCGTGGCAGGCGCTGCGCCATCGCTCTCTGGTACACACACTCCCAGGAGCATGCTGAGCAGGTAAAGGACCATGCTGGAGAAACATGTACAAGCTCCTCCAGGCTAGATCAGATCCCCTGGGGAATGGGTTTTGAGTCTTCCCATGGGGCAGCAGTTGTTCTCTGACAAGGTACTTGGTGGAGGGATCAGACAGTGGTGGGTCCTACAAGAGGGAAGGGCTCCAGTGGGGCTGGATGGATGTGGCAAAGACAAGGTCTGTCGTGTCAGCCCCTGTGAGCAGGTCTGAAATCCTAGCAGAGAGGGGTTCATATTGTTTCTCTCCATGGCTGCAGGAGCGGGTGAAGGCAGAGGAGCTGATGGAGCAGAGAGACACGGAGCAGAACCAGCCTGAAGGAGAAGAATATCAGGGTGCTGACCACAGCAGCAGGTCCTCCTCAGAGCCCCTCGCTCCTGATGGCAGAGCCGGGCCCGTGAGCCGGCGGCACAAGCCTGGCTCGGACAGGAGGCAGCACCCCAAGCAGACAAGGGCCAGAGATGAGTTCTGAGTACTCAGGGCCCCAGGGCAGGACTTGTACACACAGAGGGCTGGCAGGTGTTGGTAGTACGAGGACCACGAAGGCCTAAAGCAGTTTATTAGCATGCTAGAGCCGTAGCGATGGGGAGGGTTGCAGCTTTCTTCTCTGTGACATCCCAGCAGCTGAAAAGCAGGAGCGGGGACGGTGTATTAAGGTTAGCAACTCCTGGATCTTTCTTTAATGCCCTGCCAACGTGTTTGTGTCACTCAGAAGTAAGAGCACAGGCTCCCCTCACCCTGCTCCTCTCAGAGCCAGCTTGGTCATACAGGGACAAAGACAAGAGCTGGAGGAGGAGCCTGGGGACACTCAGGAGCAAGGGCGGTCTCACATTCAGGAATTCAAAAAGGAGAAGCCTCTGAATTTCCTCGGTGCCTGCAAACTCCAGAACCTCGAGATTGGCATGTGACAGAGTAGATGAGGGACTGTGAATATATATGGAATAAAAGCAAAATGCCAGATACGTGTGGTGGGAGCTTGAGTCTGTACACCATGAGGGGACACATGTAGACGGGATCCTGGTGAAAATTAAACAACAGAAGGAGATTGAGCCCTCAGTGAGAGAAAACAAAGTATTTGCCCAGATGCCAGATACTTCCAATAAGGGAGGGCGAGAAAGTCAGCTCTAACTGCTGCCACAACTAACCCACTGGAAAGGGGGTGAAGTACCCTTAAGAAAAAGTATTGTACACTCACATTTCAATGTAGCAAGGCCTCTCTTCCTTCTTTTTTTTTTTCTTCTCCATTCACCAAATTGTCCCTGAAAGCAGAAGAGATATTTTGTTTACCATTTTCTATGCTGATATAAAGACAATCTGCTGTCACTGCCCAGGGGATTAGTGTCCAGAGATGGGATTATATTGTAGCCAAACAGGAATTGAATGAGGTGGATATGGGGCATCAAAATGAGCAGTGACCCTTTTCCTGGGAAGCACCAGAGCTGTGAAACAGGCCTCGATGAGAGCGATGCATGGAGACTGCAATCATGATTTGAAAGGGAAGAACTGGAGAGTCAGGGCAGGTGGTTTAAAGTGTGCATGCAGGTGTTCCCCTCATTGCTGTCGGCTCAAGGCCCCTGCCCAGTGGAAGCTGTTGTGCTCAGCCCCATCCCCGCAATGCTGGAGGAGCAGAACTGGAGCAGGGAAGCCTTTCCCCATTCTGCATCCTGGCACTTCCTTACCATGCAAGCTGGGGAAACCTGCACCAGCACCTGGTTTTGCCTTACATCCTTCACAAGACCCCAAGAGAAGGAAAATGTGATATATGCTTTTCAAATTCCCCATTCCTAGCAGAAGGTCCTAGCCCTCACAGTCCCTCACAATGATTTATCTGGGGGTGCTGGATGGCACCCGCTTGACAAGCCCCTGTTGGAGGGGTGTGGGACCAGCATCCGCAGCTCTAGGTTTGCTCTGTCCAAAGGTGGCTCGGGTGATTAGAGTGATGGCCTCCTGACGTCAGATGAGATCCGTTAAAAGGTATTTATCTCAGGCTTGGGCCAAAGCCGCGGGAGAGATTAAAAGAGATTGAGGCCAAGATAATCCCCTCGCAGCATCCCACTAAAGTGGCTGCCAAAAGGCATGCCACCAAATCTTTCGCCGCCCCTGGCCCCTGCGCCCAGTTCTGTTTTCCCCATGCAGAGTTCAGCTTGCTGCCCAGAGAGGCTGCTTTCCCACGGGGAAAATGTTGTGGGTTTTCCTTTGGCAGGGCCACCACGGGTGACACTGTCCCCTCTTCTCATCTCGCCCAGGGCATAAGTGGCACAGTGTCTCTGGGAAAAAGGGAATTCCTGTGGACCACGAGGTGCAGCAAGCCCTGCCCCAGTCGTTTATAATCCTAGATGGTTCTGGCTAATCTTCGCTTTATTAGTTTGCTGCTAATCTAAACAAAGGAAGTCAAACCTGCCCGTGATGATTTCTTCCCCTCCAGGAGCAGTGTGTGACTCTCTCTTTTCACCCCTCCCCATCCACCTGCTTTGCATTATGTCCCAATCCGATTTCCCCAAGTCTCTGGTGTCTGATTTAATTTGCCTGACGCTGCTCCTGGAATCAGCCCTCCCCCAGCCCCTCCCGTCCAGAGCCTTCCAGCTCCCCATGGGGAGATAAGTCCTGGGAGAGGCTGAGGAGCGGAGAGGGAGCCAGAGGCTCGCTGGCTGGGCGGGCAGCGCTGACCGGGGACTGCAAGGGGACGAGGAGCTTCTGGCCGGCAGGGAGCTGTTCTCAGCGAGGGACGCAGGCCGTGAGTCCCGTCCAGGTGGGACTGAAACCCATCTCGTGCTGCAGAGCCCGGTAAGGATGCCACCTTGTTATCTGTGAGGTCGCTTTGGTGGATCTGGTAGTTGGGATCCTAGGTTTCCTGGTCTGATGCAGTGGAGACTTTGTACAAGGACTGGCTCCATGTGCAAGTGTCTGAAGATGAGGGAGGAAGAGTGTGGTGTAGAAGAAGCTGGGGCTAATGCTGATGTGTCTTTACAGTGATGGTAGGCTTTGCACTGGGATGGGGTTGCTCGTTCTCCCCTTGGCAGGTGAATTGCACCAGCGTCCAGATTGGAAGAGGGGGTCAACGCTTCCCCTGAGCAACCTGGCACTTGCCACCCACACGCAGTCCTGCGCTCCTGGTGGGCTCCTGCACATCTCCTTGCAGCCAGATGCTTTTCTGGAGGGAGAAGCAGCCTGCAGAAAGAGAGGAACAGAGCAGGGTAATTTTACCCTGGCCTTTGATCTCCATGACAGGAGAAGGGGATCATCTCTGCATCCGGCTCTGCAAGGAGCCTAGGGTCACCAGGGCGAGCATGCAAGGCCAGCCAGGGGATTACACAGAGACCCAGGGATGCTGTCTGCTAATATTCAGTCCTCCCTTCTGCACCTTTCCCTTTTCTATTTACAGCCCTCTCCCAGCATCCCACAGAGAGACCGCTCCCTCCTTAGTGTGGGCAAAATAAAAAAATTTTATACCCAGGTGCTATAAAATTAGGGGGTTCAATTCCCCTTTCTTCCCACCCACTGCTTGCACCCCCCTTCCCACGAGGAAGCGATGCAGGTGCCTTGGCAGGACAGTTCCCCAGGGTGCAGCATGGGCCCCTGCTCTGACTTTGTTCAAGGGATATAGCTGCTGCCCTGCAAAGTCACGGTGAGGCAGAAAAAGGCAGGAGGAGGAAGAAGGTGGGGGCATTTGGTCTGCTGTGAGCAGGCACCCAAAGGGCTCCGGATGGGTCTGGCTGCCCACAGAAGTGCTACAGCGGGTGCCTCCAGCAAGTTTGTCAGAAAAGGCAGGAGGGAAAAGAGCTCAGTGTCATCATTGCGTTGGAGAGCAAAAGAAAGGAAACTGCTTCTTCAAAGGTACCTAACAACTTGGTTTCCACTGCTGTCTGAAGAGCTGTTACTTCCAGAAAGCAGGGAGAGTGCACCATTTGGTAGTCTGTACCCATAAAAACAGCCTGGGCATCTGCCTGAGCCAAGCTGCAGGTCCACAAGTAACGTGCATCCCCATCAGGGCAGTAACATGCCTTGGCCAGGCTCCAACCTCCATTCCACTTTCCCTGTTCCTGCTGGACTCCATTCCCCCATTTCCTGCCCTACATTTACATGGCAAGCTGCTCTCCTGCACACCTGCTGTGGTCCTCCGGGGAGGCAGCTGCACTCGACGGGGGGCTAGGTAACTCACTGCAAACAAATTTCACTGGGACGTGATGGGTGGAAATGACAGGTAACGCTGGAGCTATTATTATCGTTTGTCTGTGGCTCCTTGTCCTTCCGAGGCTGAGAACAATTCCCAACTTCATTTAGATTGTTCCCTCCAGGGGATTTAAAGGTTCGGACGGAGTCCTGACCCCGAGCTGCACCTTCTCTATATTTAGCCCTTTTTATCCGTCCTTCACATCACGCCCCTGCCCTTTGATCTTCCTGTCAGCAACGAAAGCCCCTCATCCGGTTATAAAAAAAAAAAAAAAAAAAAAAAAAGGACGGAAACAGAAGTCCACAAGAAGTCCAGAAGACTGGAAGGAGGGTGTGAGCAGGAAGAGGTGGCCCAGCAAGAAAAGGCATCCAACACTGAGGGCTGTAGAGACATGGTGCTGGGGAAGTAGGATCAGTCCTGGGGAAAACAGACAGGGAAAGGTTTGGACCGTAATGATAGAGCTGGTCTCCAAAGAGTGGCTGAAAATCCAGGTTTGCCACTTGGTGTGCTGGAAGGCAGTGACCAAAGGTGGACACAGCTTCTGGAGTTTGACCGTACTCCAAAGCTGAGGGACAAACACCAAGTTATCTTGCGGAGCCTCCTACTGAAAGCTGCAAGGCCTTCTCCAGTATCCCCCCAGTCTGCCAGTTATCTGAGAGATGGAGGGAGGTGTCCAAACACTTCCCAAAAAAACACATTCAGGTGGGCTTTGGGGAGCAGTGTTATTCAACCAGGTCCAGCTTTGTCCCCTTTGAGAGCAACCCCATCATTGCTGTTCTGTCAAAACAAAAAATAGGAAAAAACAGTGGAAAGGGGACAGCCCAGGTGCTGATCTCTCCCTTCAGAGTAGCTGCTAGCCTCAGGCCGTCTCTGTGTTATGTGCCTCCAGGCTCTGTCAGTGCAGCCCTGGGCCTTTCTCCTGCCCCATCACCACATGCTGGAGCCAGCTGGCCACATCCAGTGTGGGGCAGGAAGGAGGCAACAGGGCTGTAACTCCAGCCAGGCCTGCAGGCAGCCTTTCTCTGTGAGTTATAATCTCAAATAGCCTCTCTCTGGGACAAATGTATGCTTTTAGGGGAGCTGGGCGAGACAGCAAAGGGAGCAGCCTCACATAGAAGAAGCAAGGCCTTCAGGCAACAGGCCAGAGGGGCTAGAGACAACGTGCCTCACGGGGAGTAGAAGGAGAAATTCTGCAGGTGCTGCTGGAGTCTTCTTGGCCCTAGGGCAAAGTGCCAGTTTTAATGGTGAAGAACACCTGGAGCACATCTGGACACACACGCCTACCCAGGAGAAAGACTGAAGTAATAAAGAGCATATTTGTCTATAAGAGTGAAGATGCTGGGATCACTGGTGAAGTTTTAAGTACACCTAACAGAAAAGAACGAGAGAACAAAACCGAAATGCTGTGTAATCATGTAGTGTTCCTGTATCTTGAATATGAATTGCAGTTCTGGTTCATTGCCTTCACTATGCAAGCACATCATCTGTGCTCTGCAAACAACTGAAAAGGGCTTAGAGAACAACGGAGGTGATGAGATGCAACAGCTCACATGGAAGGAATGACTAAGTGTGCTCCGCAGTCTGCAAAACAGATGTATGAAGATGACTATGACAAAGATCTGTAAAATACTGTGTGACACTGGGGTGAATAGAGACCAGTTATTTGCTAGTTCTTCCAACTCAAAAACTGGAAAATGCCAAGTGGAACCAGTGTCATTTGGGAGTATTAGAACCAGGAACTTCTTCACAGAGCTTGCCACTAAGCTGTGGAAGTCCTCACCATTGTCAAAGTTCGGTATCACTGAGGATATGAAACTTTGGCAAGGGCACAAAAAGTCACTGGACAAAAATGTAGAAGAAAAAAAATCCATCAAGGACTTGCATACAGTAATGCTGCCTCTAGCTTTGGAAAGCAGTGAAAATCTGGGGCTAGGAAAGTAGGAGAAATACCACTTTCTGCCTATGTTATTCTTAGATCTTTCCCTAGGCATCCACTTTTTTCCTTTTCCTTTTCCTTTTCCTTTTCCTTTTCCTTTTCCTTTTCCTTTTCACTTCCTTTTCCTTTTTTAATTGTAAGCTAGAAGGGAACACTGACAGAGCACTTCAACATTCCCCAGATTTCCATGATGGATAAAAGAACTGGTGATCTCTGCCTGTTAATGCTTTACCTACAACAAAGAATAGGAAATCGGTCCCAGAGTCACCGGGCTCCTCTCAAGTTTCCTCCTCCTTTAACTGAGATAGACAACTTGGACATGGACAGGTAGAGGATTCAGGGCTTTGTAAGCCCTTACACGGAGATGTCATAAACAAAGAAACGAGGGGGTAAGTGCAGCAGAACCTCAGAAAGAGGTTCTGGAGTTCTTCAGTTTCCCAGTGTTCATGTAAGCAGGACACAGTATCAAATGGACCTTTGATCAGGTCCATATGACCATCCCAAATGCAAAGGGCTTTGACCAGATACAGCACGACATTTCCAATCATTCGACCAAGAAATGGTTGCTCAGGCCTTATCAGAGGCACCTACATTTCCATGACTGAGCAGTCATATTAATGCCCTTTTCTACCTCACACCTCTCTCCTTTGATTTGTCTTCCCAGATTCAAGGTTGTCCCACGCGGAAAAGCCACCTCTAGCTCCGAAAGATGGGGGAAATGGAACAGATGAAGCAGGAGGCTGAGCAGCTGAAGAAGCAGATTGCGGTAATGCTGGCAGCAGTCGTGAAACTGCTGACAGTGTCTACTCCTTGCATCCAAGCCTCCAAGGTCCCCTCCTCAGCCTCAATTTGGAGCTGAGCTTTCTCCATGTACATCCGTGGGGCCCTCTGCAGTTCTCCACAGACCTTTAAGTGCTAAAGGAGATCTTCACAGTACAGGGGGAAGAAGGGGAGGGGAAGGGAGAGACAAGGAGACACTGTAAGGGCGAGAAGGAAGTGGACATGGGCATCATGTCTGCAGGGGCGCAGACTGTAATTCATCCCCAGGCCTCCTCTGTCTGGGAGACAGTGGGTGTTCTGCCAGGCTGAATGATCCATGAAATAATGTTGCACAGGGAACTGGGTGCTGAGCAGCTTGTGACTCACCTCTCTGTTGCTTGTTTGGTGCTGAGGAGCCCTGCTCACAGGCCAGGAGCCCAATGTGCTGGGCAGAGTTTAAACCCTGCAAAACCACAGTTCCTGCCTCTTGCAGCCCCCACTCTAAATGAGCCTTTTGCGAATGTCCCTGAACTTCACTTGCTGTTGCCTTCGTCTCAAAGCTTTTTCCTCTTTCATGCTCTGTTGTCTCTTCTCCAGGATGCCCGGAAAGCTTGTGCAGACACAACACTTGCTCAGGTAAGGTTTGGGGCCGTTTGGCAGGTGAGTCTGCATGTGGGGAAATAGCATCACTCCAAGGGGGACTCTCTCCAGCCAGCAAGAAATCAGGAGGCAGGGATGTGGGGAGCAATCCAGCCCCTGTCAGTCCAAGATTAATCCTTTCCCTCCCCCTACTCTCTCCTCAGATCGTGGCCGGTGTGGAGGTTGTTGGTCGCATTCAGATGCGGACCCGAAGGACCCTGCGTGGGCACCTGGCCAAGATCTATGCCATGCACTGGTCGACGGACTCCAAGTGAGAGATGCTGCTGAGCTGCTGGGTGCCCAGAAGCATGTGGGAAAGAAGGCTCTGACGAGAAGAGAGCTACTAACATGCTCTTGTTCCTCTCTCACAGACTCCTGGTCAGTGCCTCACAAGATGGGAAGCTGATTGTGTGGGACACATACACAACTAACAAGGTAAGAGGCGGGTGGATGCAGCAAACTGCAGTGGGTCCCTCAGAGCTAGTGCCCTCGCCCTGCTCCCCCAAATTCTCTGCTGCCAGAGACCAGACACAGCTTCTTGTCCTCCCAGGTCCACGCCATCCCTTTGCGTTCTTCCTGGGTTATGACCTGTGCCTATGCCCCCTCGGGCAATTTTGTGGCCTGCGGGGGCCTCGACAACATGTGCTCCATCTACAACCTCAAGACTCGTGAAGGCAATGTCAAAGTGAGCAGAGAGCTCTCAGCCCATACAGGTGGGTGTGCCTCCTCCTGCAGCCTGGCTGCCCTCTGCTTCCAAACCCCACTCTTTTAGCCCCGTCCTGTTTCTCACACTTGTTTGCCCCCACTTCCCAGGTTACCTCTCCTGCTGCCGATTTCTCGATGACAACAACATTGTGACTAGCTCTGGAGATACCACGTGGTGAGTGTTATCTTCTGTATCTTATAGACACAAACATTCACACTAAAAACTCACATGGATCCCCCAGCATACTGCATTTTGGGAAAACTCCACCTCAGGCGTGACCTTAGGAGCGGACACTGTGCAGCCTCTCTGGCTCCAAGAGCTCAGCACATGATGCTGTTTTCCTCTGCAGCACCCTCCTTCCCATGAGGTGTAAGGACGAATTGTTTTACCTGAAGGCCACACAAAGCAAATTAGGAAGCCGGATACCTTCTTCCTCCCTTGGCAGAGCAGGTGCTACTTTTCCCTGCTGAGGTCAGGTCATGATGCAGATCTACTGGTGAAGCAGCAGGGCCCATGTCCCCAGCTCTCACAAAGCACAGTGTTGTTTATCCCAGGACAAAAAGCATTTTAAATTTGCATGGAGCCTACATTATGTGGTCCTGTTCTCAGATCCTATCCCTTTCAAAAGTAAATAGCAAAAAGCCAGTGCCTAAATCCTTTGTTTCCTGGTTCTCCAGTATCTCTGTGTTGTGACTGAGCGGTTTTGAGCCTTTACTCACCCCCACCCCATCCCAACACCCGCTTTGAAGGAACCTCTTGAAGGAGGGTGAGTTGGAACGTGGCATTTCCATCAGAAAGGGACTCATTTGCCTGCCTGTGGCGTGATCCCAGTGACCGTGTCCCATGCATCCAACAAGCGTGGCAGACTTTTTTGGCTGTTTTTCTTTGGGTATCTCTTACCTCCTCTCAGCATCCCCCTTCAGCTGTTGCAGTTATGGGAACCCTGTCAGACCACACGCACCCCCTCAGCCTTAGTCTAACCCTGCTCGGGTTAAGGTATGAACAGCAACAGCTGTGAACATATTTCCTTCTGTATATTTTCGTCCATCTTCCCACGTGGCAGCCAGGTCCGTGACTTCCCTCCTCCTGTTTGTGAGTAGGACAATTCCTCATCCCAGCTAATAGAGTTGTCCTGGCTCTGAGAAGTTCTCTCCTCTGCCACAGTGCGCTCTGGGACATTGAGACGGGGCAGCAGAAGACGGTGTTCCTGGGCCACACCGGAGACTGTATGAGCTTGGCGGTCTCCCCGGACTTCAAGCTGTTCATCTCTGGGGCCTGCGATGCTACTGCCAAACTGTGGGACGTGCGGGAGGGTACCTGCCGTCAGACCTTCTCAGGGCACGAGTCTGATATCAACGCCATCTGTGTACGTATGCCATCTGTGTGGTGGGGGGGGGACGAAGAAAAGGGAGGGTGGGCCAGCATGAAATAGTGTCAAAGCTGAAAGAGGCTGTCACAGCGACGTGGGGAAGACCATGAGGTTCAGACAGCCCAGTGAGCAGAATTCTGCTCTCATAGCCCTGAACCTTGCCAGACCCCATCTGAGGGATAATGGGAGGATGCCTGCCAAACCCAAGTCTAGGAGATGGAGTTAAAAAGACAATAATCCTTCCTCAAGCACTGGGACATTTTGTAATAGCTCTAGCCCCTTGATCATTGGCTTTCTTAATGTGGAAAGGGTCTACTTGCTCTGAGAAGCATCAGTTTCCAGCTTCAGGAGCCTAACCTTTTGAGATCCATTGCCTTGTCTTACTGCCCAGCCAGTCTGGCTTTCTGGTGCTTAGCAGAGGGACGAAGGTGTTGAGGAAACCTGTAAGACGCGGAGGGGTTAAAACGCGGTGTGCTCTCCTCAGTTCTTCCCTAACGGTGAAGCCATCTGCACCGGCTCAGACGATGCCACCTGCCGCCTCTTCGACCTGCGGGCCGACCAGGAGCTCATAGTGTACTCTCACGAGAGCATCATCTGCGGAATCACCTCGGTCGCCTTCTCCCGCAGCGGGCGCCTCTTGCTTGCCGGGTACGACGACTTCAACTGCAACATCTGGGACTCCCTGAAAGCAGAACGCGTGGGTGAGTGGCTCCTGGAGGCCCTGCTTTCGTTCTCTGCAAGGTCTCCTATCCCTTCCAAAGCAAGGAAAAGGCCCCAAAAGGCCCTCATTTTTCTAAAAGGGACACATCCTATAATCAAAGATCTGCAGTACTTCCTTGTGCTTAAAGAACACACCATAAATACTACAACTATCTTAAGAATTGTTGGCCTTAAGATTAAGCAGGTTAAGCCTTTAAAAAA
The DNA here is from genome assembly GCF_964035555.1 of Netta rufina. Classification (NCBI taxonomy): domain Eukaryota; kingdom Metazoa; phylum Chordata; class Aves; order Anseriformes; family Anatidae; genus Netta; species Netta rufina. The sequence continues at coordinate 124,904,735 of NC_140123.1, forward strand.
CATGGCTTCAAAAAGGAAATGAGTATCAATATTCCTATTAGCTAAACTACTCTCAAGCATCATTGTTTCACACTTTCTCCTATCCTCTGCTGTTTGCCTGTTCCAGCTGCTCACAGTGCCACTTGGTGGCCGGGCACCAAACTGAGCGTGGATATTTTGTCGTGCTCCTGCAAAGGATACACCCAAATACCATTTTTCTTCCACACGTGGCTCCTAGCCTCTGCAAAATAATACCCTAGCCCACCTTTTGATCTGCAACAGCATTGCTATTTCTCAGTTTTGTAGGCCTATTTGACAGTAGCTCTAGGGTGAAGTATGTAGCAGCAATCTCTCTTGTGCTGAGGATTCAGCTAGCTGGCCCCAAAACATTGTTTTTTGGTGAGATCCCAAAGCTGTACACCTTGCACAAATGTTCTTCTGCATGTTTGTTTTATTAGCCATGTTATGCAGGGACAGACAGCCTGACACACAGAGCAGTAGGTACACAGCCTGTGGTGAGCTCGGTCAAGCCCTTCACCTCTCCCAGCCCCATTTCTTCTGCTAATCTTTCTTTTTCCCCTCCTGTCAGGAATCCTCTCTGGCCATGACAACAGAGTGAGCTGCCTGGGGGTGACAGCGGATGGCATGGCTGTTGCCACTGGCTCCTGGGACAGCTTCCTCAAGATTTGGAACTGAGGATGACAGGAGAGAGGGAAAGAGCAGCGGAAGCACAGCCCATTGCAGAGAGCATCATCAGCTGAGCACAACAGAAACACCTACTTGTCACTCCCGCTCGTCTCTACGCAACTTGTAGGGGTCTCCTAGAGTGAAAGGAAGAGAGGTCAGGGGGTGGGGAAGCAGGAGCACACACACTGCCTCTTCTCTCCACTTCCAAACAAGCCCAGCAGTTCCTAACCTCTTGGGGGCTTGAAGGCTGCAAAACACAACTGTTTGTTACATCTCAGGACTTCACAATGCAGTTCAGATCCAACGTCTTCCCTCAGAGACCTCTACCCATACTTGACACCCATCCCTCTGAAGACCCCTTATCCAACACCCCCGTCCTTGACTTCACCTAGCTTCTCCATGTGGTTGTCAGCTCCCCACAGACAGCCCCAGAGACGCATGGGGTTTGAAATTTATGTCATGCAGCCTCTACCAAACAGGTAGTATAAATTGGGCTCATTTCCCATTGGGAAAACTTAGCTCAAGCCCTATCTATGCATAAATGGGGGAAAGGGTAGCCCTCAGACCTGCCAGAACCAGGGAATGTTATTTATTCTTATTTATTGTTTGCTTCTTGCTGTTCCTTCTCTTTTTGCCTCATCCCTGTGTTGTGTGGTGACCCTGTCAAACCAGTAGCCATCAGCCACTATTTCCAGGTCTGTTCTAGATCTTTGTAACCCAGGCTAATAAAGAAAGCTGACATAAGCACCACTGACTTTGTTATTCCCAGGATAGCAATGAGCTACTGCAAACAAAGCTCTCCTCCTGTGAATACTGCCTACTGGTCCTCTGAGAGCATCTCATACCTCAGGGCATTCTTCTGCCTCTAAGTCCACGGGGAAGGCGTTCACCTATGCTCTGGGTGAGAGCAGTCCATTAGTCCTGATGCCTTGTCACTACTTTCAGCCCTACCACGGGTGTTACAAACAGGCAAAGCTGAGTATTAGAGCTAATGGAAGGCTGAACCATCAGTTTCTTGACTGTTGGTCCACAGATGACATGGTGCACTGGGAAAGCAGGGTGCTCCAACTGTTCTATCAAGACAGATACAGTCACAGCAAGGGTATATAGATTTATTTGCTACAGGTAAGAACTGTACAGTCAATACAGCCAACATACAGAGAGCCAAAGCCTGTACTGTACACAACACATGCAAAACTATGACAGAATGCTCTTTCCCTTTTCCCCCAACACAGAAAGGTAAAAAGTGACAAGTCTGGAGTTCCAGTCTGTTGCAGGATTCCTCTCCCAGGAAGATACTCAAAGCACAGAAGCAAATTACAGCGAGACCCTGGGAAAGGAAGTCTCTAGTTCTCCACAAAAGGACACTGCTGGTTCTCTTTGTTCAAGTCGCTCCAAGGACAGTTCCCAGCTTTGAGGCTCCTGCTCAGATCCGCTGCCACTATTTCCTTCTCTCCGAGGTTCTCTCCCAACACGTGCCTCTTGACCTAGAGAAGGGAGAAAGAAAACAATGTGAAACAATTGAAAGTTAACAAATCCTCAGTAAAACATATAATCCCTTTTCAGGCCATCCAGCTAGTCTGACAATGCCTGTCACTCCATTATTTGAGAGTGATGGACTCTTTTCCAGAGCATAATAAAGGATGCACTGAAAGGGGTTATACTGTGGTAAGGCAGAAGATACAGACATTGAACAAGTGTTGAAGGGATCTAGGGACAAGATTGTCCCACAGAAAAATACTTGGAAAGTCACCAGGTTCCACAGGAGACCACAGCTCCAGTATAGAGCCATACAAAACACAGAAAATTAAAAAGTTTCAGGCCATTCTCCCTCCCACAGTACGAGGCATTAAGCTTTACCTGGCGAGGGGCAGAAGGACTGGGGGAATTATCATCTTGTAGGACGCTGAAGGGAGAGCGGCCGTTTCCTCCAGATGTTACCAGGATTTTGTTACCAGCCTTACGTCTTGCATACTTGCTCCCTAATGAGAGAAGGAAACAAGTCAGTGTGGTACAAAAAAAGCTATTGGATCCTGAATTTCAAGTGCCTCCTGACAGATGCAAACTAGTCTGCTTGCTTCCACAAATAATGTTATCCAAAATGTAGAAGGATTAATATAAGAAAAGGGCTGAGGTTGGAAGAGACCTCTGGAGGTCATCTGGAGATGACATTAGAATACATTTTTTCTCAGAAAGAGCAGTCAGGCACTGGAACAGGTTGCCGAGGGAGGTGGTGGAGTCACCGTCCCTGGGGGTGTTCAAGGAAAGGCTGGACCTGATGTTTAGGGACACGGTTTAGGGAGTGACATTGGAGGTAGGGTGATGGCTGGACCAGATGATCTGAAGGTACTTTCCAGCCTTAGGGGCAATCTGGTCCAGCCCTCCTGCTCAAGCGTGACCACCTAGAACACTTCTGGTTGCCCAGGGCCACATCCAGGCAGCTTTTGGAGATCTCAAAGGAGGGAGACTCCACAACCCCTCTGGGTAACCTATTCCAGTGACAGAACCTCTCATGCTTCAGTCTGTGCCTATTGCCTCTTATCCTTGCACTGAGCACCAGTGAGAAGAGCTTTGTCTTCTTTATACCTTCCCTTCACATATCAAAGAAAATCCCTGAGCATTGTCTGCTCCACACAGAAGAGTCCCAGCACTTTCAGACTCTGCTCATATGAGATGCTCAGCAGTTTTCTGAAGCAAGATCTATGCGAAAGACTCACAACACTTGGATGTGCTTCCTGCCTTCTATCCCCAGCAATTCCCCATGGAAAATCTGTAAGGGCCCGCTGGATAAATCACCAGAACTGCAAACCTGTCTCAGACAGGTGAAGAACACTTCTATACATTTAGATTTTAGTTCTGACTGCAGATTACAGATGCAACTTCTCAATTCCTGATGGAAATCAGTTCTGTAGGAGCACAATCCCCCAGGGAGCCTCCAGCCTAATGGTTACAGAGCAGCAAGGACAGGCTGCTGAGCTGGAAGGAAGGGACAAAGGCCAGGTGCCTGTGAGGCAGCCAGCCTTGTGCGTGCTGCAGGAGACCCCCAGGGCCCTGACTGGCAGCAGCCGGTCCCCCCCGCAGCCCGGTGCCCCCCACACCCCATCCCCGCACTCACCCGCGGCCGGGGCCGTCCCGGCGGGGCGCGCAGCTTTCGGGGTGCCCTCGTAGCACCCTGCGGGCGACGGGGGCCGCTCTGCCTCTCCCCGGGGGGCCGCGGCCGGCTCCTGGCGGGGCCGTGCAGCCACCGGCGACTCGCTCTGGGCGCCGAAGGCCTCGCTGAGCTGCTCCACCAGGCGCTGCAGGCTGTCTGCGGGGGGGAGCCGGCGGTCAGAGCCCCTCCAGGGCCCCCCCCGGCTGCTGGGGGTGGTGGGGAGGGGCGGGGGGGCGCTGCCCCGCGGCCGCACTCACCGCTCAGCGCCTCCTTCATGGGCGTGCGGGAGATGCCGGGCGTCGGAGATCGGGGGTCGGCGGCGGGGCCGGGCTGCGGGCTGGGGGCGGCGGGGGAGCTCAGCACCTGCAAGGGGAGGGGGGGAGCAGCGTGCGGTGAAGTGAGGTGGGGCGGGGCGGGAGGGCAGGAGAGGAGGGGAGCGGGGCCGTACCTCGATGGGGGTGCGCAGGATGCCGGCGCTGGGCGAGCGCGGGTCGCGGAGGTGCTCCGGGCGCCGGCCGCGGGGCGGCGCGGGGGTGGCGGGGGCGCTGCCGGCGGCGCCCATGGCGGCCCCGCGGTCGCCGCGGCCGCGATTCAAATCTCCCGCGCGCCGCCCGCCGCGCGCTCCCATTGGCTAGCGCCGGGAGCCGGGCCGCGCCCCTCCGCGCCAGGCCACGCCCCCGCGCCCCGCCGGGATTGGCCGGCGCCGCGGCGGGCGCTGATTGGTCGGGGTGTGTCCGCGGGCGGGGCCGCAGAGAGCCGCTGTCATGGCGGAGCTGAGCGAGGCGCTGCTCTCCGTGCTGCCGTCCATCCGCGTGCCCAAGGCCGGCGACCGGGTCCACAAGGACGAGTGCGCCTTCTCCTTCGACACGCCGGTAAGCGCCCCCCGCCGCCGGCCCCCGCCGCTCGCCGGGCTCCCCTCCGCTCCCTCCCGCTCCCGGCCCACCCGGCCGGCGGGGGGGGGCGCCGCCCGCGCGGGGCAGCACGGGACTCGTAGTCCCGCGGCGGGCGGGGCGGCGCGCGGCCGGGCGCTGAGCGGGGCGGGGCGGGACTACGACTCCCAGCGCGCCCCGCGGCCGGCCCCTCCCGGCCGAGGCATGCCGGGAGCTGTAGTCCCGGGGCGGCGGCGGCTGTGTCATTAAGATGGCAGCGCCCGGGGGTCCGCGCCCTCACCGGGGGTGGCCCCGCGGCCGCCGCCCTTCCCCTCCCTCCCCCCCAGGAGTCGGCGGGCGGGCTGTACATCTGCATGAACACCTTCCTGGGCTTCGGCAAGCACTACGTGGAGAGGCACTTCCAGAAGACGGGCCAGCGGGTCTACCTGCACCTCAAGCGGACGCGCAAGCCGGTAAGGGGATAAAACGAGCAAAATAAAAGAAACACAAGAAATAAAACCAGAGCCAGGCAGGTGCAACCCCTGCACGCAGCCCTAATCCCCCCTGGGGGGCTGGGGTGCCCCCGGTCTGCAGCCCCGCTCCTGTTGGGTCCTCGCTGGGGTTGCCCCGAAAGCCTCAGCCTGGCCTCGTCCCGTCCTCACGCCACTTTAACGTCAATCCCTAAGTCCTGCAGCGTGCCCGCCCCCATAACCCTGTCCCCCCGTTTCTTCTCCATGAGACAGAAGGAAGAAGATGCTAACTCCAGTGCTGGGGACCCCCCGAGGAAAAAACCGACTCGCTTGGCCATTGGTAAGGAAGCACCCGTGTGCCACACATTGCTTCTCCTTTCGGACCAGGCCTCTGGAGCTGCCTGGCCGCGTAGCAAGCCTCTTTTCCCTCTCCTCTGCTAGGCTGCTCGAAGCTAGCATCCCCAGCTGAATTCAGACTTTAAGTCTTCTAGTACATCTCAAGAGGGTAGTGACTGCAGAACGGGTGTTGAGATTTTGTTCTGCATTCAAAATTGCATCGTGTTTTCTGTAGATAAAAGCATTTTGGCTTCTCTCCTAACTCTGTGTGCCTGACTCAGCTGGGTGTACACATTAGCCTTGGGGGGCTGTTGGTTAATAGGGATGTATCCAGCGTGGGTCAGAAGGGAATTGGAACATAATGTGTAAGTGTGAAAAAAATTGGTTTGAAGTTTCTGATAGAAAAAAAATATTTTTTAAACTTCTCAAAATTTGAACTGGTGTTATTGGTATAGAAAGGGAAGAAACGACTGGCAAATGCTGTGTGAAGGTTTTTGGCTAGATAGCTCTCTGAAACACGAGGCTGATGCTGGAGGACGTACACGAGGACTTTAAATATTAAAAGCAAGTCCCTTTTGGGAAGGGCAGTGCTGATGTTCCATTACTCTTCTGCACCAACTGAAGAAGCTGTCACGGGAATCAGTGAAGATGCTTCTTATTTGGGGCAGTCTCGGCTGGTGATTTCTGAACCATTACGGAGATCTGTAAAGCAGAGAGGACAGGAACATTCTCAGCAGTAACAGGTCCTTGGCCTGGTGGAGACTGACCACTAGAGGGAAATCCAGAACCTGTACCACGTCAGTCCTGCTTCTTGCTCACTTTTTCCCTAGCTCTGCCTTGCGTAGCAGTCCTGGTGGATTTCAGCAGTCTGTTTCCCTTTGCTTAGAGTTCAGGAGCTGTGTGATGTCCTGAAGGGTTGTGTATTGCTTTACTTTGTGAAGTGATGACAGGAGATCTCTCTGGGATGTGCTGGAGAGGCGCAGAAATGGGTTATTTGCATGTGTTGTTGTGTCATGCGTGTGATTTTTCAGGTATTTCTAAAGTCGTTCAGGCTTGCAGCATCTGCATTGATGTGTGGCAGTTTGTGCGTAGTCTAAACACTATAGGTGTCTGAGGGAGAGTTGCAAGAGAAATTGTGTTTTGATATTTGTTTATTGTTTTGCAAGAGTGATTTTTTTTTTGTTTGTTTGTTTTGGGAGTACCTACAGAAATCAGAGACTGTTTCCTCCATTGCAAATGTAACTTTTGTTGATTCTTTGCAACTGGCAAATAAGCTTTTTCTGCTTGTAGGCAGGGTCTGGAGTTTCCTTCTAAGCATCTATAAAAACAGCTGGTCAAAGCAAGCCCATTCTAGGCTTTTATTTGCTTCTGCGAAGTCCACACCTATGACAGCAATTTTAGGATCCAGACAGCTTGTGGATCACTAAATCAGAGTTTTGCCTTAGTCATGCTGCCTTACTTCATGTCAGCTGTGGGCAAAGAAGCCTTGCAAGCTGTTTGGTTCTGCCCATTACCACAATGCTTTTTTTTTTCTTCCTGTAGGTGTGGAAGGTGGATTTGACATCACAGAGGAAAAGTTTGAATACGATGAAGATGTGAAAATAGTTATTTTACCAGAGCATTTGGATATTCCCCGTGACGGGCTGGAGGGGCTCCCTGACATGGTCAGAGACAGGGTGCGTTGGGGTGAAGGGCGGTGATTTCTCGTGGCGGGGAGGAGGTGAACCATTACGGTGAAAGAACTGCTGCCCTGTAAAAGTGATCCTGCCGAGCTGCTGCGAAGCCTCAGCCTGGAGTAAGCAGGATTACTCAACACTTTTATTATTCAACACTTTTATAAAGCACTTAGGCAGTGCTTTGTCGTACAGAGTCCTGCTCTGTGGCTGAGGCTCCCAAGCACTGCCTTTCTGCAGCCGACTTGTAGTTCTGAGCCTAAATGCGGAGTGCTGTGGCACTGGAAGCTGCTTTTCTTCTGAAGAAAATGCTTTTCTTCATATTTTTTTCCCCCCCCACTACTCTAATTGTAGATTGCCAGTGCGGTGGAGGCCATCCTGACGGCAGACTCAGCCTCGCGGAAGCAGGAGGTGCAGGCTTGGGATGGGGAGGTTCGGCGCGTTTCCAAACATGCTTTTTCCCTGCACCAGCTTCAGAACGACGTCCGCATCCCACCATGGTGAGCGCAGCGCTGAGAGCAGCTGTACTGCTCTGCGTCCCTGATCGCCTTCTTCTCCTGTCCTGGAACTGTGGAAGATGGGATTTCTTTTGTGAGGCCTTGCTCTGTGCCTTGTCGTAGTAGATTCAGGGGAAGGGGCAAACTAAGGCATGTCAGGATGTCCAATGTTTTGAAGTAAGAGAACTGAGAGCACAGAAACCTTTGCTCGTGCTATGGCCACTGGGTAGTGACGGAGAGGGCGTGGGCAGTGGAACCCAAAGGTTTTCACCCTAACAGCTCTTCCCCTCCGTTTCTTCTCAACAGCGGCTGGAAGTGCAGCAAGTGTGACATGAGGGAGAACCTGTGGCTCAACATGACCGATGGAGCCATCCTCTGCGGCCGGCGCTACTTCGATGGCAGTGGGGGCAACAACCACGCGGTGGAGCATTACCGGGAGACTGGCTACCCGCTGGCTGTGAAGCTGGGAACCATTACTCCTGACGGGGCTGGTGAGAAGAAGGGGGCTGCAGGGAGGGGTAGGGATGCCCACGCAGGCTGGCTGTGGGCTCTGACCAGGCGCGTAAGGGAGGATTTCCAGGTACCAGGCTGGTGTTGCCTGTGTTATGACCTGGGAAGTCCAACATGCCATGAACCATTCCCACTCTGACAGCTTCTTGTGGCGGGCAAAACACCAGCAGATAAAACCCTGCCTCCCTCCTTCCCTCCCTTGTACTTTAAATGATTCTAGAAATCATCCAGATTGCTCAGTGTGGTTGCATTTACCTAAATTTATCAAAGGATTTTGTGTCGAAAACCTGAGTGGAGTAGCACAGTAACCCACTTTCCTTACTCCAGGCATACGGGTAACTCTATATCTTGATCAATGAGAAAGTTGTTTGTCTTGTCACATGTTCTGGAGGAATTTCAATATTCTCTCTGTTGGCTACTCCCCTGAAAAAAAAAAAAAAAGAGAGGAAAATCCAACTGCTCACTCTGTCAAAACTCCCAGTTCTCTCCATCCAGAGTGAATTTTAGATCACAGGCCATAAGTCTTTCCTTTTCCTTTGTGTCCCTGCGTAGATGTCTACTCCTACGATGAGGATGACATGGTGTTGGATCCCAACCTGGCAGAACACCTTGCTCACTTTGGGATTGACATGCTCAAGATGCAGAAGGTGAGGGGGAGTTCCTGCGTAGGCCCAGAGTGGGAGAGAAGCAAGTCTAAGATTTCTTAGCTGGATCCCAGCTTTCTGCAGCTATGCAGAACCATTCCATAGTGCTGGTGCATGATTTCCATGCCCCTTTGTAGAGGATAGTTCAAATTTCTCTCGTGTTTCTTAGCATTCCTCCTTCTCTCCCAGATAATCAAATATTTGAAAAGAATTATTATATCTTCCTCTTCTTCTAATTTAATCAAACAGGATTAATTCAACCTGTTAAGTTTCTCTGCTGTTGCCCTTTTCATGCCTCAGATGTTCACTTGGGTCTTCACTGAGAGTTTTTTTTTTCCTGTGACCCCCTCCACAGACAGACAAGACGATGACAGAACTGGAAATAGACATGAATCAACGCATTGGGGAGTGGGAGCTCATCCAGGAGTCTGGTGTGCAGCTCAAGCCCCTCTTTGGGCCTGGGTACACTGGCATCCGTAACCTGGGCAACAGTTGCTACCTCAATTCTGTGATGCAGGTGCTGTTCAGTATCCCAGACTTCCAGAGAAAGTAAGTGAGCTTAACCTCTCGTTTCCACTGGCCTGGGATCCCCTGGGATCAGTACAGAAGTCTCCTAGAGCTGTGAGCTTCTGGTGCAGGACTCAGACTCAGAGCTGTGTCTTTACTGGACGAGTCCGTGCGTCCTTCAGATGGCTCCGTCCTGTTTTGCAGGTACGTGGACAAGCTGGAGAAGATATTCCAAAGCGCACCTTCGGACCCCACGCAGGACTTCAGCACACAAGTGTACGTAGACTTTTGGTGGGAGAAGGAAGGCCGAGGCTGCCTGGGTGCGTCTCCTCTGCTTTGCTGCAGGTTTCTCCCTCAAGCCTTGCCTCTTGGGTTCCTTTCCATCACCAGACACGCTGATCCTCAGCGATCGATAAGGATCTGAGCCAGGAACCCTCCGCTGATAGCCCTAGATGGAGAGGACAGGGGTTACCCCAGTGCTCATGAGAGGCTCTTCGATATAGTGTGTGGGGAATGCAGTACCGTCTGCTACCACGGGGGGATTTCTCCTAGGCATGTTCTGTCAGCCTAACAGCAAAAAAAATGCTGGCATTCTGCAATGGGGGGCTAAGAGCAAAGAAATACATAGATTTAGAAAAAGTCTCTCTCTGTGGATAACTTACATATGCTTAAGGAGGCTTCATGCAAGAGATCTTGTGCAGACACCAGCAGGAGAATATACAGCAGAAGGAGCACAGGATTTCAGAGGGTGTTTGATTTTAAATACGTGGATGCTCTGCTGCATCTGCTCTAAAACAGCCAAGCAGTGTGTGGGGGTTTGGGATGGAGGAATGGAAGGGGGCATTTGTGGAAGAGAGTCCAGAGGTAAGGGGAGGTTCTACATTTGGACAGTCGGGGGTGAGGTGCTCAGTTAGGAGGGAATTGAGAAAGACTTGCCTGGGCAAAGGGATGGATTGGTTGGGTTTGGATCCAGACAAATGGCAACAGTGATGGGGGAGAACTGGAGTGAGGTGGAGTAAAAGGAGGGTCTGGGCGCAGGAGGAAATGACTTGAACGTTGCTGCTGTCCATGCAGTGCCTCAGGCAGTTATTCTTAACCTTCCCCTTGGGAAAATGTGATCAGTCTGCTCGCAGCAATGCTATTTCTGGCTCAGGCAGTTTCAGCGTGCCCTGCTGTCTCCTGCGCAGCCTGTAAGATACACTGCTGCTGTACCCATGTCAGGCTGCGGAATCCTTTGGCTGTTGCACGGCTGCTGTAGGGCTCGGCGCTGGCTGCCCTTCTGCGGGGAAAAGGAAGCTGTTCCTTTATCCCCACGCTGCAAACAATGGCTGAGTTTCATGCCCAGAAGTCCTAGTAACTTCCCAGTGGGGGATGTCTCGTGCAACCAGAGAGCAGACCAAGACAAGACAATCTGGGCTGGTGCAGCTGAGGAAGCTGGTTCCTGTGGCATCGGCAGTCGTGTCGGTGTTACAGCTGGAGGGGTCGTCGTGGCTCCTGGAGCGTGAGGGGTCGAAGAAGATAGGTGGGTGCTAACGGTGACTTCGTCATTCCAGAGCCAAGCTGGGCCACGGGCTGCTGTCTGGGGAGTATTCAAAGCCGGTTTCTGCAGAAGGGGAGCAGCAGCCTGATCAGAAGGTGAGCCCTGGGTGCAGTACCCGTGTGATGGGGGGAGAGAGGACCGTTTCTAAAGGTGTGTCGTGGGGCTCTGTCACCTGAAGAGCGTGGCTAGGAGTAGAGTGTTGCGTGCCACGACACAAACGCTTGGCAAACCGTGACCGCCTTCCTCTTCCACCTTGTTCTGTGCAGGGTGTGCAAAACGGCATTGCTCCCCGCATGTTTAAGTCCCTGATCGGAAAGGGACACCCAGAGTTTTCCACTAACCGACAGCAGGACGCCCAGGAATTCTTTCTGCACTTCATCAACATGGTGGAGGTAACGGCTGAGTGTGTATCGCTAATTTTGGAAAAGCCTGGCTTTGTTTTCCTGCTGTAAGAAAGGGGTGAGGTATGGAGGTGAGATGCTGGCATCTGGAGCAGAGAGAGGGAGAGAACAGAGGGAAAAGGGGCAGGTAGCACCCGTGGGAGAAGAAAGAGAGATGTTCAGCTGTGTTACATCTACCCTTCTAACCTCTCCCTTGTCCAGAGGAACTGCCGCAGCTCGGAGAACCCCAATGAGGTCTTTCGTTTTCTGGTGGAGGAAAAGCTGAAGTGCCTGGCCACAGAGAAGGTGAAATACACCCAGCGTGTGGACTATATCATGCAGCTGCCTGTGCCCATGGACGCTGCACTCAACAAAGGTCAGTAATGTGCCGAGGCCGGAATAGCAGCAAACGTTATGGTTGGGTACTGTACATTTCTTACAGAGCTTCTTAAATGGGAAAGGGGCTTCCTCAGGGTAGTGCTTTGCCACTTCCGAAGTCAGATCCTTCACCTGCCATTGTGGGATTGGGCTGATTTCTGCAGGGGTGGTACGACACAGTGATACCTCTTCAGAGCCTTTCCCTCCTACGCTTCAAGCTGGGCTGTGATTTAACAGCAAAGTGTGGCAAAACAGTGCTAGCTAGAAACAGCCAACTTTGTGCTGCGTTCTTTAGGACATGTGTTTGCAGGCCTCTGCTGCCTCTGGGTGTAGCTTACACCAGTTATTTTGTTAGCACCTAGAGGTGGTCCTTGACTCCCGTGCCTTATTCTCTAGATGAACTGCTGGAATACGAGGAGAAGAAGCGGCAGGCAGAGGAGGAGAAGCAGCCACTGCCTGAGCTGGTGCGAGCCAAGGTGCCTTTCAGCTCCTGCCTAGAGGCCTATGGAGCTCCAGAACAGGTGGATGATTTCTGGAGCACAGCCTTGCAGGCCAAGTCTGTGGCTCTCAAGTGAGTGTGTGTGTATGTGTGTGTACAGCTAGCTAGGCTATGACATCCTCGGGATCTCCCTTGTATTGTTTGGGGAAGGAGCATTACCAAAACACTGCAGTCCTCTAAGCCTTGTATCTGTAGAGCACTGAAACAGAAGTGAACCAGTTGGTCAGTGCTGGAGTGTTTGCCCTGGAAGGATTACAGCGGGCACAACAGCCGTGCTAGCGAAATGCTGACCAGCAGATTTCAGCTCCTGAGAGGCTACAAAAACACACTGATATTCCAGAAAACTGGCAGCTTTTATTCGAAATTCAGCATTTAGCTTTAAAATCAGTACAGGGGGTGTCAGCACCAGCCCTGCATGGTCTCCAGCTCTCTGTAAGGGAAGTTTTTAGCTGGTAAAGTTTGAGCAAAACACTGGGCATAATGGACACCACCTGAGTTATTTTAAAGGATGCTAGCTTAAATGCTAATAGCAGGGCTTGAAACATAGCTTTGATTTGTCTTGCTGTCAGCAGCACGTGCAGCAGTGCAAAAGTCTAACTTCACAGACTTCAGCAGCTTCCTTCTGCGATGCTACTGACTGCTCTTCTGCAATGAAAGAGCAGTCCTCAAAGAATCCAGTAAATCCATACGGTGGAATGTGTTTTTACAACAAACATAATGCTATTAAGCAATAGCTACTGAAAATGAACAGTCAGTAAAACGACCACTTTGAAAAATACCATTGTTTTGCTTTTAAATAGAGAATTGTGTTCACGCACTTTGTAAGAATTACATTCTTACAGCTACCATGGCTTGAGTTAATTTTACAATGTTACAATGATTCCCTGATAATAAGTATCTGTTTCTCTTACTATTGTTTCTCCCTTCACAAACATTCCCGTCTGTTTCAGAGATGCCAAACGCCCTTTCCCTCAAATTGTCTAACTAAGCATTCAATCAAATTCAGTCATTGTTAGCTTGAAATTTGCTGCTTCCACTTCGTATCTGAAGAAGTGCTCTTGCACTTGAAAGGTTGTCCCTTTTTGCAGCGTTACCTGTCGGTCTAATAAAAGATGTTATTTCCACTGCGTTCCTTAAGGATTAGACTTCAATTATTTTAATTAATACTGAAATCTGAGGAAGCTTGTAAAATGCAGGACTGAGAGACAGAGAACATGCTATTTTTTCCTTATCCCCCAAGATTTTGTAAATGCTGCATTCCATCTCATTTGGTTGGAGCATCTGCTTTAGAAGTTGCTTTGTGCTTGAGGAGCTGTAAGCTCAGCATAGGAGAGCTGCGCGGTTTTGTTTCTCTCTGCCTTAGGGCATCCCTCCACCCCACTGACTGATTTCTTGAACCAACTAGATGTCCTCAATCAGTGCTGACAAAGCATAAAAACTAGCTGTGATGTTAATCTCTTTCAGAACAACGCGGTTCGCCTCTTTCCCAGATTATTTGGTGATCCAGATCAAGAAATTCACTTTTGGTCTGGACTGGGTGCCCAAAAAGCTTGGTAAGAAGGACAAGAAGTACAGAGCATGTAAGGTATCGGGTGTCACGTGTGGGTATTGTGGTTGTGACTGCAGAAAGGAAAGAAACTACCCCAAAAGGAGCTGCAGGCTGGCATGCTGTATCCCCAGTAGGGCAGGCTTATCCTTCTAGATCTCCCAACGGGGTCTTATCTTTGTGGCCTTACGGCAGGCTGAGCAGCACCATGTCTTGCAGATGTCTCCATTGAAATGCCCGAGGAGCTGGATATCTCTGCGCTGCAGGGAACGGGGCTGCAAGATGGAGAAGAAGAAATGCCAGACATCGCGCCCCCGCTGGTGACACCAGACGAGCCCAAAGGTAGCCTGGGGTTCTATGGCAACGAGGACGACGACTCCTTCTGCTCCCCTCACTTCTCCTCTCCGACATGTTAGTGATTCTCCTCCTCTTTTCCTGATGCCTGACTCGTTTCCTTGCTCTCCCTGTCTTGTCTCCAATCCTAGCGGTTTCCACTTGCTCAGACTTTCCCTGTCCCTCTGTCAGCGAATGCCGGCTGCCTCCCCTGCGTGCCTGTTATGCAAGGGAGTCTGTCGATTCCTGTACCGTGGAAGACGGGGATGTGGCACGTCTGGTGCATTTAGAGGGGGCAGAGCTGAGGTTTATATGAGGTTTAATTGGCAGAGGCACTCTGTTTCCACAAAACACAGCAGAGGGTAGGGCTTGAAGGTTAGGGAAGAGCCAGTGCTGCTGAGTTCATGCAGTAAATCCCCTTGCGAGTGAGACTGCACTTTTGAAGAAGAAAGTTTGTAAAGGATGAGGAGAGCAGAGCCAGAACTTGGGTGAAACAAAGTCAGGAAATGATGGCTTGGGGGACAGTGTGGGACTGCACAAAACGGAGCAGGCAGGACTTGGGTAGGAGAGGGTGTCTCTAACCTGTGTCTTCCCACAGCCCCCATGCTGGATGAGTCGGTGATCATCCAGCTAGTGGAGATGGGCTTTCCCATGGACGCCTGCCGCAAGGCCGTGTACTACACGGGGAACAGCGGGGTCGAGGCTGCCATGAACTGGGTCATGTCCCACATGGATGATCCAGGTATGAGACCACGCGGCCACGACACAGCTTACGGCATCTGGGTCCTTGCACTTCCTGACCCACTTCAGCAGTGGAAATCTAAAGCGGTCTGAACCTCAGGCTGCCTCCCTTCTGGAGGCGTCTAACCGCTCTGTCTTCTGCTTTCCGCTGCAGACTTTGCCAACCCATTAGTTCTCCCGGGATCCAGTGGACCAGGGTCAACTATTGCTTGCCCAGACCCTCCTTCAGAAGACAGCGTGGCCACCATTGTCTCCATGGGCTTCTCCCGGGACCAGGCCATGAAAGCGCTTAGGGCAACGGTGAGAGTCAGGGCTGGCATCAGAGCGAAATGGTGCTCTCAGGATCTGCAAGCTCACAGTCTTTGCCTTTGCCTTCCAGAACAACAGCCTGGAGCGTGCTGTGGATTGGATCTTCAGTCACATTGATGACCTCGACGCGGAAGCTGCTATGGATATCTCAGAGGGGCGCTCGGCAGCAGACTCCATCTCCGAGTCTGTCCCTGTTGGTCCTAAAGTGCGCGATGGGCCTGGAAGTGAGTTCCAAGCAGTGGGAACGTCGATTTCGGGATGCAAACTCAGCATGGCCTTATCCTCCCTAATTAATGCAGTAAACCCATAGGTTTTAGCAGCAGCAGCTCCCATGGACTGAGCTGGTGGTGGGAGCTGGGAGGAATAGAAGGATGGCAAATGTAGGGCCTAACCCTTCCAGCCGGGCATTACTGGAAGCTGTGAGAGAGAGGCAAAGGAAGAGACATCTAGTGAAAGATTGTGCTTCTTTCTCCCCATCTTGCCTGGAGGCCTTTCTGATCCTCAGGCTTCTATTTTAAAAGCAAGTTCCAGTCCATTTGCAGAACTGATCCCAGTGTTGCATGGCAGCTGGACACCGCAGGGAGGTGGAATCCTCACTGTTACCCATCCCACAGACCTGAGCCAAGTGAACACTAGGAAGGGAGAAGGCTGAATGGAAGTTGCCATCTCCTGTTTCCTGTCACGTTTGGCCTTGAGACCAAGCTCTCACAGTCACACTTGACAGGGTCCCATTTTTAAGACCCTTCAGGTCTCACACATCAGGAATTCCCTAGAGGGAGGGTTGTTGGGGGTGCGAAGCCTTTCCTCTTTCTCTGATAACTCCTCTTTTCCCTCTTCCTGTCAAGAATATCAGCTGTTTGCCTTCATCAGCCACATGGGCACTTCGACTATGTGCGGCCACTACGTTTGTCACATCAAGAAAGATGGCAGGTAAGGGGGATTTTGACAGCGTAAGGGAAAAGCTTTATTTAAATCATTGTCTCCGCCGTTTCCTCAGACATTTTGGGGGGAAGCGAGCAGGGACTTGCAGGGATTGCAGCAGCATCCTTGAGCTCCCCCCTTCTGCCTGTTACAGGTGGGTGATCTACAACGACCAGAAAGTCTGTGCTTCTGAGAAGCCCCCCAAGGACCTGGGCTACATCTACTTCTACCAGCGGATCCCCAGCTAGGACGGCCTCCTGCTGCCTGCGGAGAGGGGGAAAGCGGGCTGAAGGCAGAGGGGGGCAGCGGCGGGGGCGGTGAGGATCAGAGCAGGGTCCATCTCCTCTTACCCCGCTCCTCCCTTCACGCTCTCCCCGTGGAGACCAAGGTGGAAGGAAACTGGGGGGGCCGGAGCCCCCTGGGTTGGGGACGTGAGTGAGGGGGGTTGGGAGGGAGGGGGGAGGGAGAAAATAATCAGTTTCTGTAGGAGATGCCCTCGGTGCCCCCGCCCTGTGCCACACGCCGCCATGGCGCCTCGCTGCCTGAAGGGGGGAAAAAAGGGGGGGGGGGGCTGCGTGTGCGGGCGGCTTGTACCCCGAGCGGCGCGGGAGGCAACGGGGGGGCCCCGCGGATTGCCAAAATACACGAGGGACGAAATAAAAAAAAAGCCGAAATCAGCCCCCGCTGCTCGCCGCCTCGCTCTGTGGGGGCTGCGGGGACGGGAGCCGCCGGCCTGAGGGGGCGCTGAGGGGCTCCCCGCCCCTCCCCCTCCACCACCGCCACTAACGGCCGTTGCGCGCGCCGCCCGCCTCGCCTCAGCGGTGGGGGCGTGGCTTCGGGGAGGGGGCGTGGCCTCGGCCGCCGCCGGGCTATAAAAGGGGCGGCCGCGGGCTGGGCGCCGCCACTGACCTTCGGCTGCGCCCGGGACCTGCTGCTCGCTGCCACCTCCTCCTCCTCCTCATCGCCCCCGCCATGGCGCCCAGGAAGTTCTTCGTGGGGGGCAACTGGAAGATGAACGGCGACAAGAAGAGCCTGGGCGAGCTGATCCACACGCTGAACGGCGCCAAGCTCTCGGCCGACACCGGTGAGGGCGCGGCCGCGGCCGCACGTCGCGCACGTCCCGCGCGGCAGCCCCGGGAAATGTCAGAGGGCGGCCGCGGGGGGTGGGGGGCCCTAAATATAAGTATAAATAAATGCGACCGCGCTAAAAATACCCCGACACCGGATCCCGGCCGCCTCCGGTAGCGTGGGCAGCGGGGGGGAGCCGGGCCCCGTGGGGTTGGGGTTGGGGCTGGGGCCTCCTGCCCCGGGGCTCCCTCAGGGCGCTGAGGAGGCCCCGCCAGGCCCTGCCCCGCGGGCCCGTGGCCATCCGCAGCCCTTTTGCCCTCCTTTATCGCTCCAGGAGGCCCCCTGCAGCCCCCCTGCCCCGCTGAGGGGCGCAGAGTGCAGCACTGCAGCTGGGGTCGCTCAGGCTGTGCCCCCAGAGCGTGCTGTTATAATCCCAGATGTAACCCGATGCTGCCCTTTTCCCCCCCGGTTCAGCATAGCCTCTGCAGCAGGGCAGGATTCCTGCCCGGTTTCTTGGTTGGGCCGTTTCCAAGAGACCCTGCGTGAACCAGCTGAGGGGCCTGCCTCTCTGCCTGGTCTCACCTATCTGGCTGCTGGAAAGGGTTTCCTCCTTGCTGTCGAGGCATCAGATAGCAGGGATATTCCTGCTTTCTGATGCTGCAGCAGGTCCCCCAAATGTCATGCACGCTGAGCCTTCCCAGCAGAGGGTAGGGAAGGAAATGATGACCTCTTAGGTCATCAGGCTCAGGGTTGGGTGCAGTTTCTGCCCTTGGCTCTTCCTGAAAGTGGCATTTTTCTCTGCCTTCCAGAGGTGGTTTGTGGAGCTCCTTCAATCTACCTTGACTTTGCCCGTCAGAAGCTTGATGCAAAGATTGGAGTTGCAGCACAGAACTGTTACAAGGTGCCAAAGGGTGCTTTCACAGGAGAGATTAGGTGAGCCCAAAGAGAAGTGCAAGGCCAGCGTGGCTCTGCAAAGTTTGGTGCCTCCAGATGTGAATTAATACTCTCACCTCCTTTCTCCTCAGCCCAGCAATGATCAAAGATATTGGAGCTGCATGGGTGATTCTGGGCCACTCAGAGCGAAGGCATGTTTTTGGAGAGTCCGATGAGGTGAGAGGCCGTGGGATGGAGAGATGGTACAGATCAGATAGGTCTGTGAAGGCTGGAGGGATGAGCAGTTTGTGGGAAAGACAGGAGCAGGAATAGGTGTGACTGTCACTTCCCCTTTTCTCTTCAATTCCCAGCTGATTGGGCAGAAGGTGGCTCATGCTCTAGCTGAGGGCCTTGGTGTCATTGCCTGCATTGGAGAGAAGCTGGATGAGAGAGAAGCTGGCATAACAGAGAAAGTGGTTTTTGAACAGACCAAGGCTATTGCTGGTAAGGGAAGAAAATGGGCTTTTTCCTCTTCATACACATGGGAAATGGCCGTTATGGCCTTTCTGCCTGTTCCTGGCCGTTCTGGAAGGCCTGCAGATATGTTGGTGGGAGTGCTGCCACAGTAATGATCATGTTAATAAAAGGTCTGCATGTTCCAGAAAGCTTTCCAGGTCTACCCTTCCCAACGTGAAGGACTGTGCTTACTTCTTGCACCTTCTCCTTTCTCCACAGATAACGTGAAGGACTGGAGTAAAGTGGTTCTTGCCTACGAGCCAGTTTGGGCTATTGGAACTGGTAAAACTGCAACCCCCCAGCAGGTATGAGCAAGGGAAGGGTGGCTGAGTGACCCTGTTCCAGAGGTCCTGCCAGATGATGGAACAAGACAGTTCCTTCTTTGGAAGGGAGCTGTACACAGGATGGTCCAGTCCTCAGTGGGACTCTTTGTGTTCCATTGCAGGCCCAGGAAGTTCATGAGAAGCTGAGGGGATGGCTCAAAAGCCACGTATCTGATGCTGTTGCTCAATCAACTAGGATCATCTATGGAGGTAAAGGAGTCTGAAGTCCCCTTCTCAGTGCAGGAAGCACTTAGATCTCTGCTTATTGCTGCAGCTGTACCTCACTGCTCTGCTAATGAGGAAATAGGAGGTTGGCAGAGCGTGAGGCCCTAACTGTTGGCGCTTCAGGCTGTCTACATCTGTTAAAAATACCACTCTCTGCTCATCTCCTAAAATCCTGTTCCCTCCTTAGGTTCAGTCACTGGCAGCAACTGTAAGGAGCTGGCCTCTCAGCATGACGTGGACGGCTTTCTTGTTGGCGGAGCTTCCCTCAAGCCAGAGTTTGTGGATATTATCAACGCCAAACACTGAAGCTCCAACGAGGAGCAGTCCCTTAACGGTTCAAAGCAAGAAACAGAAGCACGAAGGGACCTTTCATTGCACATGTCTAAGTACAGAGGCCTCTTCTGAGGCTTCCCCCCCAACCACGGTCATTGTTCTAGCTGTGCTGCTAACCCCCACCACCCTGTTGGAGTCCTGTTAGTGTCAGCCTGTCTCAGCAGTCTCTGAATTGGCAAAATCCTCGGTTTTCTGTTGAGCTGTTTGAGCCCACAGTCAACTTGGCCGTTGCCTCCCCCTTTGTCCGCAGTGCTACGGGTAGAGATGGCCGCTAGTACGGGGGGAGGAAGAAGGAACCACCATGTGCTGCATCCTTCAGGCCCATCAGCAAGGGGCCTGGTAGCTTAGACCTTTGTGAGACACCTTACCTCACCGATGTCCCGTACTGAACAATAAATGAAAGGGAAATTAAAAAAGGTGTGTCTTGGATCTTATTCAGGAGTGATTAAGGACGAGGTGTGTCCAGAATTGGCATACTTGCTCCTGGTGAGCTCTCGCTCCTGGCTGCAAGAGAGTAACAGGGTTTGGGTTTTTGGTCTCGTTTGTGGCTGGTGGTTTGGGGTTTCTTTTGTTTGCTAAATTGCTCCAATAGGCATTGCACAGCTTCAACCTGTACTTTGCCATTGCGGCTCTTCGGGCATGCCCCAAAGCACCTTTCATCCTTCCCCTTGCAGCTCTCTGGGTCCGTGATGCTCTCTCTGTGTGCACCTATTCCTCTTCGCATAGGAAATTTTCAGGCTGTGTGCTGAGACTTTGCTCACAGCCACGTGGTGCGGGATAGGAAAGGAAAGCCAGACCAGAGCTGGGAGCTTTTGGGTAGCGCAAAGGGCAATGAAAATGGAAGTGCCTGGCGAGGAGGAGCTTAACCGAGGCGGCGCATCACTGGGTGTGTGGGCAGCGCGCTGCTGCACAGCAGGCGTGCGGAAGGGGGACGCGGTTAATGCGTGCCTGAGGGATCCTCTCCCACCTCACGCTGTCCGCTCTGCGGTACTTGTGGGAGGAGGAGGATCCGAGGAGCTCTGCCATGCTGCAGGTCCTCTGGAGCCGCTGCAGCCACAGCAGCGGCTCCGGGGAGGGATGGGGCCGGTCCCGGAGCGCCCCCCGGTGCCCGGCCTCTGTCCGAGACACCCCCTGCAGTGATGGGAGCGGCAGGCTGAGCACGAAGGCAGTGACAGCAGCACGGAGACGGCTGCTACGTGCTCTAGGTGCCCGGAGGGGCGTGCAGAAAAGGACGTTTCAAAGGGAACAACAAAAAAAAAAAAAAAAAAATCTTGAAATCTTGCTTCTGCAAACAAAGCGCTTCTGAGCGGCAGTTGGGGCACGGCCTCAATCTGGCCCTGCCACAATTAGAGCATTTGGGGACTTGCAGGGACAGGGACTGTGCTTGCAGGCTGCCAGCAGCCGGCGTGCCGGGGCACTCGCAGGACGAGCCTCAGGCTGCGGCTCCGCTGTCAGCTCTGCTGCTGCCCAGCCCTGCCTGAAGAGCAGCTCGGCAAGAGCCCAGGAAAGTGACCTACATAGACAAAACAGATGGGAGCGGAGCAGCGCTCTCGCTGTTTTCAGGGGAACACAGGCACACAAAAACATTTAATGAGGAATAGAGCCGTGGACAATAATCTCTGCATCAGCAGCAACCTCGGCTTTCTTCTTTTTACATGCTTTCTGGCAGGAAGGACCACAGCTCTGTCGAGTGGAAATGCTGCCAGATCCTCACCCTGACTGAGAATCGTAGTAGCTGGATCTTAAATGTGATGCTGCTAGGGGGAGAGCGTACTGTGCCAGATGAGACAGCCCCAGCTCCAACCAGGGGCCAGGCTGAGCTTTCGTTCCCAGTAGGCACAAGCATGAACACACCTGTACATCACATATGTGTATATGCACATGGATGGTCACACAGGTAAAACAGAGCACTCGCATGAACCCAGGCAGTGCTGGCGGCCTTGTCCCATGCCCCTCTGGCTGAACAGGACAGGGGTCCACTAGCGAACACATCCATAGGTAGGCACCCACACGCGGACCCTGGGGCTTTCCCTGGGACAACACCTACAAATAGCCAGGTACCGTTCTGCCTCCCCCTCCTGCTGTTGTCTCTCTTTGCTCCTTTCTGAGTGTGCAGAGGAGTTTTTACCACTTAACCTAACAGTTGCCTCCTTACTGACCAGTATAGTTTGGGATTTTGCTTTATTTATTTATTTTGTATACCCTGAATAAAAATTCTCTTTTAAAGATTTCAATTTCCCTGTATAAATTTGTCCTGTCTAAAAAAGGTCTTTGGTCATCTGGAAACAAGACAACTAAACCATATGTTGCTATTGTAAGACTCACGTAAAATGTGCCTACAGACACACATTACTTCTTCCAGTCCATTCTTCAACATAAAGGAGAGAGGAATGGGAAGAAAAGCATGTTGTTGCTTTTCTTCCTGCACTGACTCTAAGGATTCACTGAAGAGCTCCCTAAAGCTCCTGGAAAACAAAAGCAACAGCCAGAAAGCTTTCAGTATGGTGGGTTGTTTTTGCAGGAGATATAATGGTAAAAAATAATAATAATAATGTGTGGGTTAATGCAGGTGGAGTAAGAGATCGGCACTGGGGTGTCAAGGGATGAGACAGGGGACACTGGTGGTGGTTTGCTCATGGTCCTGAGCACGGAAGAGTGCTCTGCAGCAGGAACAGCAGCTGATGCATGAGCGGCAGGAGCCTGAGACTCTCATGCCTGGCAGTCATGTGTTGACCACACGAGCAGCACACGCTGAGCAGCAGAGCCAGCGTGGCACTGACCCTGCAGGGACTTTACCCAGGGTCTGTGAGGGAACAAAGTGCAGGAAGGGGGTAGGGCCATGGACTTTGGCACTCGCTGCAAAACACGGGCAGCCATCAGCTGCGAGCAGAGCTCCTGGCTCTGGGGGTGCTGTGCACCATCGGCCGGTGCTCACTCCCTGACCCATGGGGTGAGCATCACACACCACAACTCCGGGGCTGGATGAGTGGCCTCCAAAATTACCCTTCGACTCTCTGAATGCGCTCCTATGAGCTGTGGATGTCACTGAGCTAGGAACGGCTGGGAGCACTGGGGAGTGTAGAGGGGGCTCTCAAAGTGATTCCGGAGAAGCCTGAGGCGTGCCCTGAGCTTTCCAGACAGGATTTATTACTAAAAGTGACAGGGCGCTGCAGTTAGGGCGGCGAGCCACGGGAATCAGGCGGGAGGGCTGTTAGCAGAAGGGCGGTGAGGAAAGAAGCCACAGGCAGCTCACATCGCCCAGCAGGGCACAGCAGCGCTCCGCGGGAAGCAGGGCACTGATTCCAGCATGCACTCGCTGGGATTGTGTGGAAAATACGGGAAAATACAGGAAAATGTGGGAAAATCAGGGCCGAGGCCCAGCGCTGTCGGTCAGCACGGTTGCTATGGCGGAGGCGCGGGGCCCGCCCTGGCTCCCATGGCAGCGCAGCAGCCGCAGCTCAAGGCCAGGGGTCCGTGAAGAAAACGGGGCGTAAAGATGGAGGAGGAGGAGCTGGGCGAGGAGGAGCACCTCCGCCAGGAGGAGGAGGAGGAGGAGGACCAGGAGGAGAAGGAGGAGGAGGAGGAGGCGCTGTCGGAGCAGGAGGAGGAAAAGCAGGTGAGGCAGGCCCCGTGACGGAGCTGGCGGGGGCAGCCGGCCTCGCCTCGCCTCGCCTCCGCCATTTACTGGTGCTCTGTCCCCCAGGAGCTGGTCCCGTGCCCCCTGACCGAGGAGATGCTGCAGGAGGGCCTCTCCCTCCTCTGCAAAACTGGCAACGGCCTGGCGCACGCCTACGTCAAGTTTGAGGCCAAGTACAAGTGAGTGCCCGACGCGCCGCAGGAGGAGGAGGCCTCCTCCCCGCAGCCACTGGCCATCGGTGGCTGGCCTCGAGCAGCGGGAGCATCCAGGACATGTTTGCCACGCTGTCTGTGCTTGTTCCACCTTCTGCCTCAAACCTCCACCACAGCCAGACACACTGGTGTCTGTGTCCCCACAGTGTGAGAGGAGCCCATCCCGTGCCCTACACTGTGGTCTCTATGGGCACCTGAGCAGGGCACCCTCTCACAGACACTTTAAGAAATACCCGCTCCAGTTAACTGCTAAACTTTAAAATATGCACTTGTAAGTACGGTGCCATGGTGGCTTTGGGGCAGTTTGGAGCCTCCGCCCCATCCAAATAATCCTAGAGCTAACAGACCTCAGAAAGACTGGCCCTATAGGTGACTAGACTGGCTTTTTCCCACTAGGAAAGTCCTTACTCGCAGTCCTCGGTGTTGCCACTGCTGTCTAACAGACCCACCCCCCAGGTTTATCCTCTTTTCTGTTCTGGTTCTTCCCTCTCCTGACAGCTACATTTCAATGGGAAGAAGTAATCCCTATGCAGGAACGCAGGCCCACTCCCTGGCATTCAGCCTTGTTTACAGCATATCTGGCCTGTCCCTATTGCCTGCCTTTTTCCTCCTTCACGCAAGGCTTCCTAGGATAGCAGGGAAGTGGGAGAGGAGGAAGCCCTCCTTCCCAGCGTGGTGAGGAGCTGGCAGCGGGGGGGGGGGGGGAATATGAGAGGTGTTTTATTCACATCCTCTCTCCCACAGGGACTTGACAGACATCAGCCTCCTCGAATGCTTCATTCACCTGCGGTATGTGGACTTGTCAGAGAACAAGCTGCAAGATTTGTCTCCACTGAGCAGCCTAACCCACCTGCTTTGGCTGAAGGTGGATGGGAATCTGCTTACCAGTGCCCGCATGCAGGAGCTGCCTTACCTCCAGATCATCAGCTTTGCTCACAACCACATCAAGGATATGGAAGGCATTACTCACCCCTGCTTAGCCAACCTCAGCCTTAAAGGTGATACAGACCACCTCTCTTTGCTCTTGTGCACATAGGAAGCTCATTTTGAGTGGGATTAACTCTCTCTCATTGTTTCTTCCTCCTCTGCACTCAGGAAATAAAATCCGGACAGCGCTGGGCCTGAGTCAAGCACTGTTCAGCCTGCATAACCTGGAGCTGCGAGGAAACAAGCTAGAGAGCACTGCAGGGCTCAATCTGCCCAAGCTCAAGAGCCTCTATCTGGTAAGGGAGCAGCCAGCTTGGGGAACGGGAGTGAGATGCCGCAAAGCCTGGCATCTTCAGGCAGTGGGAGGAGGGGAAACACTGTCCCCTTCAAAGCAGCATCATTTACATGCTAGCCCATTCGGTTCAGTCTTCACAGCATGAGAGGAACGGATTTCAGAGAGCTGCAGAAACAAATCTCTCTCCTTTTGGGTAGATCCTTCTATTATGTCTGCTCAAACAGTGCAAAAGAAGTAGCAGCTGACCACTAATTGCTCTGCAGAGAGCAGGGAAGTTGGCAATGTTTGGTGCATTGCGTTCTTCCTTCCCAGCCGCCTAAGGGACAGCAGTTTTCTCTTCTTGGCAGTGTTAGGCAAGGTCACACTCCGTGTGCTGCAGGACCTCAGAGGTTAGTGGTGTGCTCCAGGTGGCACAGGGGGAGGTGATGCCTCTTTCTTCTCTCTGATGGGCCTAATCAAATATGAGTTTAACAACAGCACAGTGATATGATTCATCTATCTCTTCAGCTGCCAGAAAAGAAACAGATTAAACATCACAGTGAAACTAAGATAGAAGAAGCAATTTCCTTATATCATAAACAATTGCCTCAGGGAACATTCACTCCTAGAGACACAAGTGAAGCAAGTATGTTAGCTTACTCCCATATATCACACAGCACTACAACTTGCAAAGACTAGATTGGTGTCCTGAGTCATTACCTCTGAAAAAGCAATTAAAGATGATAAAGGTTTTCAAAAACTACAGGGTTTCATTTCGTCAATACTCCCTGACAGACAGCACTGAGGAGATTGCTTGCTGAGATTGCCTTCCATTTTCCGGTGAAAAACTAGATCTTAGGGCTACAGATGCTGGAAGAAGGGAGGAAGTGGTTAAGTCACTAGATACAATATGCAATTTCTAAGTAAAAACGGTCACTTTAGTGGGTGATTGGAGGGAAAGAAAAGCAGCATCTATATTTAAAGAAATTTCCTGAGATGGCTGAGGAATTCCTGAGCTACACATCTGGGGCAGGCAAACTGTAAGACATGAGTATTAAAACTAGAACAACTGATTAATGTCTCGGGAGTCCTGTGGGCCTGAATTTGTCTCCCATGTCCACCTGCTTACCAAACTGTTTTGGAGGGGGATCTCTTCCAGTACTGCTTTGCTTCCTGTGTAAAGATTTTGGTATTACCAGAGCCACAGGTAGCTGAAGCTGATGCCGCAAGGACAGGGTTCAAGGCATCCATCCGTTAGGAATTCAAAGGTCAATTTAAAGGAACTAAATCAAATTTGGTTAATGTATGACGCAGTTACCAATGAAACTTGGAATTCACAAAGTCACAGCACTAGCTGGAAAACCAGGAGCCGAAGTGTGGTGCTTCAAACTGCATCAGCTTCCAGATCACTGCTGTCAGCAGGGCTGTGTTGCTTCCTCTTCATTGTCCAGCAGCGGTGACAAAGACTAGCTACAGCAAGGTCGGGGTACGCAAGAAGTGGAGAGGGAGCCATGGGCAACATTTTATAATAGCTTTCCCTATGAAATGGTGGCATCACATCCATGTGAGGAACTGGTATATTAGGCGAGGTGATGACATGATCATTTAATTAAAGGTGTCATTTGAAATGTTCTTTGATTTAAGGAAAAAAAAAAGGGGGGAAATCCCTTCTTCATTGTCCTGTTAGTGCTTGCAGGGCCAGAGCCTTTGAAACTATTCACACTGGTGTAACGGAGGAAGCGAGAGTGATAGCAGGTTGCCATTCATTTCACAGCCCAGTGGTCTGTGAGCTCCCCACACCAATTCCCACGCACACTCCTGATTTCCTCTGAAGT
Organism: Netta rufina; assembly: GCF_964035555.1. Taxonomy (NCBI): domain Eukaryota; kingdom Metazoa; phylum Chordata; class Aves; order Anseriformes; family Anatidae; genus Netta; species Netta rufina. Next base: position 124,930,928 of record NC_140123.1, read on the forward strand.
GAAATTTACAAATCCATCCTGGCTTTTTTTAATTTGTTCACACTACATTCACTAAATTTCAGTCTTTCCTTCTTCTCGCATCAAATTATCCTCTTTACTTGGCCCAGCAGGTCCAGAGTCTCCCTTGTCCAATTTCCACTGAAGTCCTCCTTTTGTACAAGATGTCGTTTCCCAAAGTGACCCTGTCCCGCACTGTTCTCCCATCCCACCAGTTCAGACTGTGCCGCTTTGATTAAACGTGGGCATGGACCGTATCACTGCCTGGGTATGAGAAAGGCACAGAGCACAGTGGCACTGTTGTGGTTTAGCCCAGCAGGCAGATAAGCACCACACAGCTGTTCACTCACTCCCCCTCTCAGTAGGACCGGGGGAGAAAATTGTGAGAAAAAGATTTAAAATTGTGGGCTGAGATAAAGAGGGAAGGGAAGGGAAGGGAAGGGAAGGGAAGGGAAGGGAAGGGAAGGGAAGGGAAGGGAAGGGAAGGGAAGGGAAGGGAAGGGAAGGGAAGGGAAGGGAAGGGAAGGGAAGGGAAGGGAAGGGAAGGGAAGGGAAGGGAAGGGAAGGGAAGGGAAGGGAAGGGAAGGGAAGGGAAGGGAAGGGAAGGGAAGGGAAGGGAAGGGAAGGGAAGGGAAGGGAAGGGAAGGGAAGGGAAGGGAAGGGAAGGGAAGGGAAGGGAAGGGATCACGTGGTATGGAATACCCCCTTGGCCAGTTTGGGTCAACTATTCTGGTTGTGTCCCTGCTTCTTGTGCACCCCCAGCTCCTCATTAGCAGGGCAGTAGGAGACGTTAAAAAGTCCTTGACTCTGCAAGCACTGCTCAGCAACAACTAAAACATCAGTGTGTTATCAACATTATTTTCCTCCTAAATCCTAAACACGGCACCATTCCAGCCACTATGGAGAAAATGAACTCTCCCAAGACAGGTGGTACCTCTCTCCCTGTCTCCTGTTCCCGTATCTGCATCCTTAGAGACTGCAGCCCTAAGCCACAGTTGCAAGTGAAGTCTGCTCAGCTCTGGGCTGGAGTATGTGGCGGGGATGATGTAATTGCCAAGGATTTCCCAAATTTGGCTGCCCAACACCATGAGCATCCTGATCCAGCTTTGATGCTAGCACTGCTGCTGGCCCGGGGCTGGGCAGGAGGCCTCTAGTGGTCTTTTCCAGCCAAAAATGTGCTGTGAAACTATTGCTGAAATTAAGAACTTTGTGTTTCCCTATCTCATAACGCAGAGCACAGTGAAGTGAATGAAGTCAATGGTGGGGAATTTTAAACTGGGAAGACAAATACTTCCTGCCATAAAATTGTCAGATTTGTTGCAAGAAGCTGTTCTTTTGGACAGCTAATAAATATTATAGTAAGAAACACTTAAATCAACCAACAGCCCCTAGATCTTCTGCCAGGATCGTGCAGCCTGCCTCTCGTTCTAGAGGATTAGAAGGGGAGACTTCTTGGCAGAAGATTTCTCCCACAAGAGAAGCAGCCGGCACTGGAAGATCCCTAGACTCCATGGACTATGGGACTGAGAGGGGCTGCTGATTCACACCTTAAATACACTTGTGCTGTGCTCAGGTCCTTGCTTTCCACGCAGTTGCTCCCTGAGGCCGTAGGGGCTCAGATTAGGCACTGCCATGGACGGGGGTGCTGTGCTGGCAGTAGAGCAGGTGACTCAGTGCTACATGCCCTGGTAAATCTGAATCATGGCATGTCTCTACCAGCATAAACAGAAGCTGTGTTGGGAAAAAAAGGTCTCATCTGGGGTGTTTTTTGTCTTAATCACCAAGAGATGGTATGGGAAACTCTTTTTCAGCAAACTTGGTCCCTGAACCTGAATACTTAGACCTCATTTGAGCAAGGCCCTGAGCAACCTCACACAGCCTTGGAGTTAGCCTGATTCTAAGCAGGGTGTTGGACAGAGACCTCCAGAGGTCCCTTCCCATCTCACTTTCTGTGAGTCTAACAGGCAGCAAAGATCCTAAACAGAGGTGCAAGCCTAGAGCTGCAGTCAAATTCTCAAGGTATTTCATCCTCTATCCCTAAAATTTCCAATGCATTTTTTTTTCTTCCCTCCTTTGTTATGTATGTGTGATGCCCAGCTTCAGAGAAGGCTGCTCAGGAGTGGTAGGGAGCCTGAAGGCTAGGAAGAGCTTGACAGGCCAGAAATAACTGCTGTTCCCTCTCCTGTGTGGCCCTCTTTTTTGTGCTCTCTTCCTGTCTCCCTGCTGAGGCCCAGAACGCCCTGAGGAGCCTTGAGGGCCTGGAGGCGCTGGAGCAGCTGACAACCCTGCACCTGCGGGACAACCAGCTCGAAGCCCTGGATGGATTCTGTAGCAGCATGAAGTGCCTGCAGTACCTCAACCTACGGTGGGTCCTCCTTGCTTCGTGTCGGGGCTGGAGCCCCCTTCACCAGGCCGTTCTCCCGTTTAGGTCCTTAGGGTTTTCTGTTTTCTCTGGAAGCTGAATGGGTTGATCTTCACAGCCTTTAGCTAGCGTTCAGGGCTCAGCTGTCTAGCACTGTAACAGCCAGGTCTTTTTCAGGCTTCTCAGAAAAGCTCTACCTCTTCAGTCACTCTCCGATCCCACATCATACTTTTCCTTCGTGTACTGGCCCTCAGCACAAGTGCCCTTTACTTCCAGGCATTTGCTATAAAGGGAAATGGCAATACCAGACAATTCTGTTTGGGCACAGAGAAATCCAGAGATGCTGGATTTGTCCCCCGCTTTGGGGAGCTCCAGACACATCTAGATCTTAGATCAGAGTATCACACTGCTAAGTTTTGCTTTGTCTTGTCAGCTTACTGCTCTGAAGAGACCTTTCTACTTACATATATCTCTACCGCACACTGTGCTGCCTTTTCTTCAGGAACAATGGGATCAGCGCCTTCGAGGAAGTGGCAAAACTGCAGGTGCTCCCCATGCTGAAGGCGCTGGTGCTGCTGGACAATCCATGCTCCGACGAACCCAATTACCGGCTGGAGGTCCTGGTCCTGCTGCCGCGCCTGGAACGCCTCGACAAGGAATCGTTCGAGCAAGACGAGCGTGCAGAGGCAAACGAAATCCGCCAGAAAAGGCAGGAAGAGGAGAAGGTAAGAACAGCACGGGGCAGGGGGTGGGGAGTAAGAAGTGTGTAAAGACAGAGGATCAGACATGCTGGTAAGCCACTCCTCTAGATTACGTGATGAAAGGGCTGAGGGAGGTCAGTCCCAAGGGCAGAGGAGCCTGCAACAGAGTGGGCTTCATAACCTGCTTGGCATTCCTGGCCCCAATAGCACCAAGGGAGAGGTGAAAGGGAAAAAGAAGTCAGGCATTTAACATCTCTTCTCCTTCTTCAGGAAACGGAGGGATCTCTCCAGGGTGATATGACTGAGTGACCCCAGGTTTTAATACCCATCTCCTGTGAAGATTTGGAGATGCCTTCTCCCACGTGTGTGGCTGGCAAAGCAAGAGCTGCAGGTGTCAGCGCTACCTTCACCTCGTTTTGCCCCTGGCGAAGGGAGCAGGGTTACCCGCCCTGGTCCTGGGCGCTGCCCTGAGTTACTGCAGTGTTTTTGCAGTCACTGCATGCATGTATGCTAAGCGGGCCCAAGAGGGAAAAGGGGAGAGTTACAAGTTGTCTGTTTTCATTTATGGCTCCAAAAATCCCACAGGATCTCCTGATTTGAATAAAAATAATTAATGAGACCGGAGCGCCTGGCACTGTTTATCCTGCCCACCCACTCCTCTTCCCCGGCTCCCTCACCCTCGTCTGTCTGTGTCTGCGCCCTGCCTGCCTCCCTCCCTTTCCCTCTCCATCCCCTACGTGCTGTTTGCAAAGCTGTGCCGAATCCTGACTCATCGCAGCTCCGGGTCACATGCTGCCGTCCCGGCCCTATTAGGGGCGGCTCCATCCTGCTGCTGCCGCCGCTGTTGGCTCAGAGGACACAGCATCTCCCCTTGAGGTCCCGCAGCCCTCCTCGGCTCCATCCTCCCTGCCAGCACCGTCTCAGTTTCTCGTTCACCCCTGCCCTCGGGAGGTAAGTGTCTCCCCGTGGCCAGCTGCATGCACCCCGTGCCCCCCAAACCCCACAGGGACCCGGGTCCCTGCAGGGGAGGACCACGGCTGAGCAAAACTCCCCTCGCTTCCTCCCCCCTGCTCCTCCCACCGATTTCTCCTCACCCCCCACCCTTCTCACTTTGCTCTCGTATTTTAATTTCAGGTGCTCCCTCCTTCCCTATCGTTTCAGGACCGTTTCAGATGCGAATCTGGGCAAATTCGAGGGGAAAGGGGGTTGGGGGGGGGACACACCACAACCAGCAAACACAGGTGGTGCTCCCAAGGGCACTGCAGGGAGATGCTGTGGGATGGAGCTTTCCCCGGGGGGGAAGGGGCTGGCAGTGGGGAGAGGCAGAGCTCAGTTTGGGTACCGCTGGGGGAAAGGACCCCGGCTGAGAGCAGACCCCCCCCCCAGCCTCCCGAGGTGCTGATACCAACACAAGAGCACAGCCCTTGGTCTTTCTGGGAGAAGGAGGGAGGAGGGGAAACGTTTTCCTCTCATCCCAACCCCACACCGCACGGAGGGAGGGGGGGCAGCCGGGAGAGGAGGTGACAGGCGAGCAGGAGGGAGCTGCATCAGCCACGACACTGCAGCAGTGCGGGCTTCCTGGCAGCAGTGCCCAGCCTGGGGGAACCGCAGCAGCAGCACCAGGGGCCCCAGCAGGCAGGGCTGGTGGTGCTGGTGGCTTGGGGCAGAGGTGCAGTGCTGGCCTGCTTGGTGGGGAAGGGGGCTTCCACAAAGCAGCGCCCACGGTGCAGCAGAGCAATGCCAGGGTGCCCTCTGCTCGAGGGAGGCTGCCCTCTCCTCCTCACTGTGTCAACGGGTTCCCGGCTATGGCTCTGTCCCAATCCCTTATCCCAGCTTATCCGCCTCTGACCTCCTTTCAGGGCGGTGCAGCTGATGCCAGGGATTTTCGGGTGGCTCTGTGCACTGTTCCACAGAGGGCAAACAGCAGGGGGGACAAGGGGAGGCAGCAGAAGTGGAGAAAAGGGTATAGAGAATGGAGGGGGAAGAAGAGATGCAGCGGGTGATGGAGTGGGGCTAGCAAGGCTGTCATTTGGCTTCCTTGGAGCTGCCCCAAAATAGAGCAGGGGGATGCAGGCAGAGGGATGTGACAGGGGAAACATCATCACACAAACAGGGGCACAGCATCTGACAGAGGTCTTGTCATCAGGCCCCCGCTGTGCCAAAACTCACTTTAGCAGGGTGCTGGTCCTCCCTCCCCTGCGGAGGCTGCTGGGGCACAGCCAGGGCACTGCTGCGAAGGCAGCTCGCAGCTGCGCAGGCACGGCTCCGGAGGAAGCTCCTGCGGTGCGTGCCAGATGGCGTGAGGAGCGCTGCCAGCACGGCTGAGGGGATCCCAGCCCAGATGGACACCGTGAAGGGCCCCCGCGCAGGCTTCAGAGAGTCCTGGTTTCCCCCAACAAAACTCCCCAGCACTGCAAGCTTTGGGTGAAACTTCAAAGCAGGGTGATTTCCTCACAGCCCTCTGATTTCTGTGTACCAGAGGCAAAGGGATCAGGAGCTGCCCCTGCATTCCCCATCCTGTTTCTTAGCCCCTCTCCCTGCCACGATGCCCTTTTGCAGCAGCCCCAACACACGTGCATGGGCTAAGCTCCCGTGCTGGCTGTACCCCACGCACACAGACCGAGGCATGATTCTGGCTGAGATATAAAAAAAAAAAAAAAAAAAAAAAAAACACCTGATGCCCCAGGCTTGCCCCCCCTGCACCGAGTTCATGTGGTTCCAGCTCCACTTGGTTTTAAATGAATTGTCTGGGTGTGCCAGGGGGAGAAAACCTGGTGAAGGCAGGGGGTGGCAGTGGCAGACATTTGGCAGGATCCTGCTCCCTGACATTGCACAGCCCTGCAGCTAGCTGGGGGACGTGGGGAGACGTGCAAGGCCGGTCTGGGGGGAATAGGAAGGTGGGATGGGGTGGACAGAGCTATTCTGGAGACCCTAGAGGGCAAATTCCAGCAAAAGAAGCTCTCCCAAGTGGCCATCCTCACCCACGAGCATGTTTTCCTCCTTGGGCTTCAACGAGTGCATCCAAAATGTCAGATTCCCTCACCCCCCCACCCCTGTCAAACGGAGACCCCTCCTCCATCCTGTCAGGCACGGTGGGGCCATGAGCTTTGGGCAGCCCCAGCACCTGAGCCAGCCATGTTTCCCTCCCTCTGCCCTCAGAGCTGTTCCTCCTCTGTGTCAGCACGCAAAATGGCTGCCCAGGCTGCCAGGGGATGGCGCCTTTCTGGGGCAGCTCCCCTCGCTCTGCGGAGGGGTGAGGAGAGGCAGAGGCACAGCACGGGCTCCCCTGGGCCCACTGGGGATGCTCCTCACCCCCCGTGGGGAAAAGTGAGGTGCTGGGAGCCCTGGCACCAGGCTGGGGCTGTGCCAGCTCAGCCCTCCCTCTCTGCTGCCCGGGCTTCTGTGGTATTTTGTGCCTGCTGCCCTGACTCCCAGTGTAAGCCCTGGGAAGGGCGGCACATACCTGCTGCACAGGGCAGGTGTGGGGTGCTCCCTGTTTGCTGTCTGGGTGGACTGAAACGGAGCATCAGCTCCTGGACAAAATACGGGCAGTTTCCCATATTCTGGGCTCTGGACTGCATTTTTCACATCTCCCCTCCAGCCTAAATTTGCTTGGAGTTTGAGCTCCAGCCCCTAAGAGAGCTCTTCACAGAGCATCCTTCTTGCTGCCCAGACATTAGGAGGGTGAGCACCAGGTCCTGAGTGCAGTCTGAGGCCTCTCAGAGCTCAGCATGTCTTCTCTCCTGCTCACAGAGTCACCATGGCGGTCGAGAGGATCCATGCCCGAGAGATCCTGGATTCCCGTGGGAACCCCACTGTTGAGGTGGACTTGTACACACACAAAGGTACGTAGGTGAGGACGAGAGGTGCAGGTAAGTCCTGCCCATGCCAGAGGGGCTGGGTCTGCACAGCAGCCTTGGCCAAGAGGAGGTGGGATCAGTGAGCTCCCAGCAGACAGCATCCCAGGAAAGAGGCAAATCTGGTGCCTGCTTGTGACCCTGTGAGACACATGCAGTTGAATGCCGTGCGGATGGCTTGGCCCAGGTGTCTGATAGTAGCAGGGGTGGTTAGTTTCATTAGCATAGACATAGTTATGTATATATTTATGTTCTATCCATGCAATGCCCTCCTGCAGCTGTGCTTTTGCTCCTGGGACACATTACAAGTTTGGAAGTACATCCATGGCCACGCTCATGGAGTTGTGGCAAGGTTTGTCCCTGAGATCTCTGTGCAGGCATATATGTGTCTCAAATGGAAGAGCTGCAACTGCCCTGGGCCAAAAGCTAAGGTGGGCTGAGAGGTGTGAGGAGGCTGTGTGGCATCCAACTAGTCTCTTCTTTCTTCACTGAGGTAAAAATCCAGCCCCAGTCTGGCAGCTGTGTGTCAGTCTGCCTCTGGAAGGGGGCAGGTAGGGGTACCAGGACGAGGGCTGAAAAGCCAGATTTCTGCGTGTTATTTGTAGTTCTGGGAACAGCACAGACCTCTTAGTGGCTGAGATCCAGGTTTCCCAGTCTGGAAACTCGGGGTGGATTTCTTTCTGTTATGTTGGTGTTCCACCTCTGACAAGACCAGCCATATGCAGCCAGTGGGGCTGTTGGCATACATGGTTGCTGTGTCTTTTTGCCAGAAGCAGAATGCATGAGAGCTTTCTCTCTTCATCCTCTGCTCTGCTCACACAAATGTTTTGCCCTCCCTCAGGCATGTTTCGAGCAGCGGTCCCCAGCGGTGCCTCCACTGGTATCTACGAAGCGCTGGAGCTACGAGACAATGACAAGTCCCGTTTCCTTGGAAAAGGTGGGGAGGTGCCTGCTCTGCACCCTGTGTCCGGGGCTGCCTGCTCGTGGGGCTCCACCAGAGGGTACTGCTCATCCGCTAACGTAATGTGCCCTCCGTGGGACCTTGGAGGCACAGGCTTAGTGTCACTGAAAGATTAGGCCTTGATCCTCCCCTCGCTGTCTCCCTCTCTCAGACTCTCTACTGGTCCTCTCCCTCCCTCTCTCCATTCTCTTCTTTGCCTCACCCTCTCTCTCTCTCTTTCTTTCTCTGTCTATTCCTTTCTTTAGGGGTCCTGCAGGCCGTGGATCATATCAACAGCACTGTCGCCCCAGCTCTCGTGGGCTCTGTAAGGATTTCTCTTTGTTCTCCCTTGTTGAACGCTTACTCTGTTCCGTCTCTTTCCACCTGATCTCTGTTTCTGCCTCTCTTCATCTCACGGGGTTGACAGACACAGTGATGCTCTCTGTGAACCCGGGCACACCCCTCCTGCCCTCCATGCTTGTATGTGTCCGCAGGGATCTTTTCTCTGAGCAGAAAGGATTTAACCCTACCTGGTCCACTGCAGCATCTGTACGGCCTAACTAACGCCCTTGGCGCTCCCCGTAGAGCTCTCTCCCTCTTCCAGATGTGCTCCTCCTCAAGCACCTACTACCACCCACACGTCTGCAGCCTCACACCCTTTCTGTCCCACCTTCTTCTCCTGCAGCACTCACGGTGTGGTGGGCGATCTGGCAGCACCCCCTGCACGGCCCGCGGCCCTGCAGGGCGCTGGGTGGTGTCACATCCGTAAACCCTTCACAAGCAAAGACCTGCAGCCTGCTCTGAAGAGAGCTGAGCTAATGCCACACATCGCACCCTGTGCAGCCTGCGAGGGGTCTGGCTGAGAGCCCAGCTCCCCTCAGCCCTGAGAAATGTGTGGCCTGGTGGAGGGCTCCCCACGTCGGGCCTCACCCTGCTCTCCACCTCCTTCCCGGGCACGGCTCCCTCCAGTTTACATTCGCTTGCTTGGGGTTGAGCATGTACTGTTTTGCCAAGCTTCTGTGTAGCCATAGCACCACAAAGCTCCCTGGAAGCTGCCAAAAGGCTGGGTAAATCCTCAAGTGAGTCCTGTGTGCTGAGCTCTGTGTGGCCTCGCCTGGGCTGCTGCCGATCCTTCATCCAACGCAGGTGCACCTACAGCGCACTGCAGTAACATCATCCTGGTTACCTAATCCGACTACGTGCCAAGGCACTGTTATCCAGAGCTTTGTGTGTATATATTCCCCCACAAGCCAAAAAAAAAAAAGTCCATGTCCCCCCCAGCTTCTGCATCAACATCTCCTTCCTCACAGAGGAGAGTCAACAACTCTTCCCAACCTCCCCTTCTCAGGAGCTCCTTCTTTCTTGCAGGGCCTCTCTGTTGTAGATCAAGAGAAGATTGACAATCTGATGCTTGAGATGGATGGCACAGAGAACAAATGTAATTTTTATATTTGTTTTGGTCTGGGAATCAAAGAGCACAGGCGGGCGGAGGGAGGGTTGGAGTGGGCGAGACCAAGGCTGGTCTGGCAAGGGGACCTGTGGGTTAGGAGGGAGGCACTAGAGAAGCTTAACTCCTAATTTTTGCCCACAGCCAAGTTTGGTGCCAATGCTATCCTGGGAGTTTCGCTGGCTGTGTGCAAGGCAGGAGCTGCAGAGAAGGATGTCCCCCTGTACCGGCATATTGCTGACCTGGCTGGCAACTCTGATCTCATCCTTCCTGTGCCAGTAAGACTCTGTCCTTGGCATCCCCATTCAGAAACTTCTAAAGAAACTTCTAAGAATGTGTTGGGAGGTAGAGAAGGAAGGGATACAGGACTGAAACATCAGCTGAATGTGTTGTCAGGAAAGCAAGCTAAAGCCTGAGATTTGTCAGGGAAGGACTCAAGAACAAAATGCCTGTTCCTGGAGTGGTGCATAAAGTTCTGCCCTCCCCATCACCCCAAGGGGAGAGGGGAACTGAAAAAGGCTCAGGAAAGGATAAGAGAGAGATCAAAGATGTGGACCAGCTTTCGTAAAGGGAAGAACTATGTAAACTAGGAGGTTTCAATATGGAAAGAGGGGCTGAGGAGGACACAGACGTTGTGGTGGAGGTTGATTGAGGATCAACCACTCCCTCTTAGCGCAAGAACCAGAGGGGCATCATGTGAACCCTCTGGGGCGCAGTTCAAGACAAGGGTAGCTGCCCTGTGAAGCTCCTTCACAAAGGGTATTATAGATGCTAAATTTTTTGTTGGGCTCAAGGAGAAAGAGAGACTGATGTAGCATTGCCGAATGCACAGACAGACACATACAGCTTGGGAGAGCTCCTAGAGGGAAACTGGTGGGCAAGTCCTCTCTGGTCGTTTGCTTTGAGCCACTGTTAGAAAGAGGATCCTGGGCTGTATGTGGCTGTGGTCTGATGCTCTGCAGCTGATGTGTTGTGTTATTCTGTGGGGTATGGTATGCTATGAATGGACATAGTTACCCATCTAAGAACCTTGCCCAGGTGGTACAAAGATGGGTTGCTTCAGCTCTGATTCTCTTCTGGGCTCTTCCAGGCTTTCAATGTGATCAATGGAGGCTCCCATGCAGGCAACAAGTTGGCCATGCAGGAGTTCATGATCCTGCCTGTGGGAGCTGAAAGTTTCCGTGATGCCATGCGCATTGGGGCTGAAGTCTATCACAACCTCAAGAGTGTCATCAAGGAGAAATACGGCAAGGATGCTACCAATGTGGGTGACGAGGGAGGCTTTGCCCCCAACATCCTGGAAAACAGTGAAGGTGAGAGCCACACAGTGGTGGGGTACCCCTGCCTGCAGTGCTGTGGCCAAGGCCTTTCTACACCCAGCTCACAGCATTCCCCAAACATTGGTTCAAAGTATGATGCCTTGAGGAAATGGACCTCCTCCTGTGTTAGGGGATGGCTTCTAAGCTCCTCCTCCTTGGGGTGACCTTGATCTGTTCACAGACTCTCCATACAAATCTTTCATACATGTGCAGACCTTCCCAAGGCTTCTCCGTGACTTGTCACTGAGCTGTGGTATTGTATTTTAATTCTTGCTCATCCCTTTGGATGCAGCATCCACAGCCCCGTGGCATGTTCATGCTGTGCTCTGGGCTCCTTTCTCCCTCTCCCATCACACCATCAGACCGTCATTGTCATCTGGCTCTCAGGATCTTCCTAGGGGAGGTTCCTACTGGAAGTCAGAGCTCTCTGCATGAGCTGACTCTCCTGAATGCAACTCTCCTCCTTCCAGCTCTGGAGCTCCTCAAGGAAGCTATCGACAAGGCTGGTTACACAGACAAAATTGTCATCGGTATGGATGTGGCAGCCTCTGAGTTCTACCGGGATGGCAAATATGACCTGGACTTCAAGTCCCCAGATGACCCAAGCCGCTACATTTCTGCAGATGAGCTCGGTGACCTTTACCAAAGCTTTGTACGTGATTATCCAGGTGAGCTGCTCTGCTTGGCAGTAGGGAATCAGCACTGGTGTTGCATACGTAACAGGTGCATCCCTTTCATGTTCTGGGGATGGGAAGAAAAGTGAGTTTTGACTCGTCTCTTCTGTTGTCCCTTCAGTGGTGTCCATTGAGGATCCCTTTGACCAGGATGACTGGGAGGCCTGGTCCAAGTTCACAGCCAATGTTGGGATTCAGATAGTGGGAGACGACCTGACGGTGACAAACCCCAAGCGCATTGAGCGAGCTGTTGAAGAGAAGGCCTGCAACTGCCTCCTGCTCAAAGTCAACCAGATTGGATCCGTCACGGAGGCCATCCAAGCGTGAGTCCACCCTGCTGCCACTGCTGTTCTGTCAAAGGGCTGGTGGAGAACCGCAGCAGGGTGTCATGCTATTTGTTGGATGAATAGACCTGTGTCTCTAGCAGCGAGGATGCTGAGGGTGGGAGGAGAGGGTGCCTGGATCTCCCCCTACGCAGGTGGTGGGTAGAGGAGTGGGAGCTACTGATTGCCTTTCTTGTTCCTTGCAGCTGCAAGTTGGCCCAGGAGAATGGCTGGGGTGTGATGGTGAGTCACCGGTCTGGGGAGACCGAAGACACTTTCATTGCTGACCTGGTTGTAGGACTGTGCACTGGGCAGGTAGGTGAAACCCAGGCTGTGCGCAGGCTTGGAGGAAAATGAGGTGTGAAGACAGCATCCCCTGCTGCCCCCATGGGGAAACTGTTGCAAGTCCTAGGTGTGGCTTACGGTGTTTTGTTTTGGGAAATGCTTTACAGATAAAGACGGGTGCTCCCTGCAGGTCCGAACGCCTGGCTAAATACAACCAGCTCATGAGGTAAGGGGCTGCAGGGACAGAAACACAGAAGAGAGAATGGGGAATAACTAATTGGTGTGGGAGAAGCTGGAAGCTCAAGGGCAGGAGGGGGAGCTTGTGGGGGAAATGGTAAGAAGACAAGGTACAGAGGTGAAAGTAGGAACCTGGGGAGATCTCTGGAGCAGACTCCTTCCCTCTGCCTTAGCATGGTGGTGTGCTTCCCCCCTCCCCAGCAGCTGGTGGGAACAGAGCTCCTCTGCCCCATTTCAGCTTCCTGGCTGATGCACTCCACCCCTCAGACACTCTGGTGACTCTGATGCTCCGTCACAGCAAGGGCCTGATGTTTGCTGTCTCTCTCTCCTGCAGGATTGAGGAAGAGCTTGGCGATGAAGCACGTTTTGCTGGACACAATTTTCGCAACCCAAGTGTTCTTTGAACATTGTCCCCAGGGCACAGCCACCCTGCTGCTCTTTCCCACATCACAGACTCTGAATCCCCCTTCCCTCCACCGCTTCCTTTTTTGCTCTTTCTTCCCCCTCTGTCACCTGGTTTCCTCTCACCTCAGAGCCGCATGAGTTCAGGTATCCCTGGCTAGATGTACCCAGGTGAAGGTTGAAAGAGAGGTCTGCACCTTGTCCCTTGCTTTGGGGTCATAAGCATTTCTGGATCTAGGCATTTTGTGTCCTTTATTTTCGTGCGGGGCCATGTCCGAGTCACTCTGTTCACATATTAGACTATGGGAGCGTGCTGCCCAGTGCGCTTACGTTGTACACCAAAGTATGTGCCGTGAACATACGTGCGTCGGCTGGTGTCTTTGGACAAGTGTCGCACCTGTAGCTGTGTTTGGACGAGTGTCGCCAGTGGCTCGCTCTCATCGTGCATGTGTGTAGGTGTGCGTGTACTGGCCTACAGCGTCATCGTGCCCCAGGCGTGTTTGTGCTGAGCCGTGGTGGGACCCAAGCGTCTCTCCCTTCCACTCCGAGTGCTGTGCTGTGTTGAGCTGTGCTTGCCAGCAGCTTGGTGTTGAAGTGCACCACTGTCCGTCTCTGGCTGTCTGTGTGTGTGCTGTCAGTCTCCGGGCTCTGTGAGGTCTTGTGGGTCAGCGCATAGTACCGTGGGGCGATATATTAAAACACAGTCATAAAAAAAAAAAAAATAACATGCTCTCATTCGCTTCTCTTGACCTTCTGTGTTTCCATCCCTCTTGCACTCCTTCACCCTCTCCTCCACCTCTGTCTGCTTTACCTTCTGGACAGCCCCTGCTCAGCAGAGCAACAGACTACAGAACCCTAAACTCAATTAAAATGTATTTCACACCTCAGATGCCTGGCTTGGCCTGATGTTTCTCTCTCTTATGTCACTATCTGGGGAATGGGAACATTTTGCCATTAGAGCAGAAGAGGATCGTGCAGAAAGGTAACTGAAGCAAGCAGAAGGGATTGGCAAGAGAAAGGCGAGGCCCAGGCACCCCTCCCCTGCTCCTTTCACAGGGGAATATCGAGGGAAGGGCAGGTGGGAGGGTGCCAAACCCCCCCCAAACCACACTGCACGAAGAACAGCTGGGCAGGGGTTTTAACCGTGTCCTGCACTGATGCACCAGACCGCCGGGCAGGCCAGCTGCCCACTTGACACCTAGTGCTGGTAAGCTGCAACTGCAGGTTTTTGGGAGAGAAAAAGCAGTCAGCAGCCCCTCTGCGTGCTCAGCTCCTGCAAACCTCCTCAGCGCACACCCCGAGCCCTCTGCATCGCCTTCTGGGAGCTGTAGTTCGGGCACGGCCGCTGGAAAGCTCCATTTTCGCTGGGAAGTGAAGTCCCCCAGGTAGCCTGCACTGCCCGTTTAAACAGCCAGCACATCATGAGATATATATCGCATTCCCTTTGCCTCGGAGATTTGGTTATGGTCCCTTTGTAACAGAAATGTATAGGGGTGTGTGTGTATATATATATATATACACCCATGTAAAGGGAAACATTTCTGGGGTGGGTTTTCCTTTAACTCCCAAACCATATTCTGTTTACATGTCGCTTTTGGAGCAGTGTCTAGCTGTTAAAGGGATAATTTAACACTACCCCCCCCCAAGCCTGCAGAATCGCTCTTTCAGGGGTAAATAGGTGTGCGTGCCCATCAAGGAGCTGGAAGGGGAAATGTCAGTGAATGAGGGTTGTTGTGGGGTACACAGGGAAGCCTTAATGATGTGCAGCAACTGAATTTCTCTGTTTTTTTTTTTTTTTTTTTTTTTTTTTTTTTTTTGTCTCTCTCCAGAACGATGGAGTGGTATTAAACCTTCGTAAACCAATGTCTTTAACACAGGAGGCTGTCAGCGACATTTTTCTGTTAAACATTTGACAAGAGCTCTAAAAAGCTGGGTGCTGGGTAGCTCCTATAATGAGCTCAGCACCTTACAGGTGAAGAAGAGTGGTCGGTTCTGTGGCTGGAAGACTAAATGCAGGCAGGTCGCACAGGAGGATATCCTGAAGCTTGCTTTGCTGGGGAAAGAAGAGCTCACCAGAGCATTTTATGCCTCAGTGAGACAGCTGAACTGGGGCGATGGGTGAGGCTGCCACCCTTGCCATTCTGCACCTCCTCACTTCTAGAGGTTGCCAGAACCCCAGATGAATGAAATGAACCTCCACAGCTAACAACTCCCTGAGCTGCAGCCCAGGGCCAATTAGCTTGATGAAATGGGAAGCTGAGGCAGGTCATTGCGCCGTTTGGTGTCACCACGCCATTTCCACCGTGGGACAGCCATAGCTGGGAGGTTGTTTAGACGAGGCAATGAAGTTTATTACCTTTTTGGTGTTCCATTTACCAATAAACAGCAGCTCACAAGTATCATTTGTATGAGCCGTGGAGAACACGCCAAGAGACGCCATCTGGTGTGGCCCTAGGTGGGGTCTGCGTGACAGAAAGCCTTTCCCCAGGCCTAGCACAGGCGAGAGGGCTTGCTTGATTATTCTTCTCATGAAGGATATTACTACGTGCTGTGTGTCTGTACTGTCAAAGGGGAATTGGGGCTCTGCGTATTTTTAGAACCACAGTTTCACAGAAGGATTGAGATGGCAAGGGCTGTCTGGGCATCTCCACGCCAAGCTCCTCCGTGAAGCAGGGCTGACCCCAGGGGTATATCAGGGGTATATCTCCAAGGGGAGATTCCCCAGCCCCTCTGGGCACCTGTGCCTATGCTGAAACACTCTCAGGGAGGAGGTTTGTCCTTTATCTAGTTAGAATTTTCCTTCTTGCAAATTTTGAAACCATTTCGCTGTCCATCTTGGCAGAAGATCTTGGCTCTGACTTTGCTATAACCTCCTCAGTCCCACTTCCCCCCAATAAAACAACCAAACAAAAAGCTGAAGAGAGCAATTAGTTCCCCCTTAACCTTTCTCTTCTCCAGACAGACAGAATCAGTTCCTTCAGCCTCCCCTTTCATGCCACGGGCTGCAGCACCTTAACCACCTCATTGGACTCCCTTTCACTGAAAAGCTCGACCTCATTACTGGAGATGCTGCTTCTTGTCCACAGTGAAGACCTCAGAAGTCAGGATTACACAAAATGCAAATTGTTACCCTGCTTCCAGTCCTGTTTCTCTTTTGAATCACGTCTCTGATGTCATTTCATAAACTAAGATTGCAGGCGTCACAGGAGACAGGCCACCACCTTTCAGCAACTTCTGGAAACAGCGCTAAACCTACTAAAATTTTCATGAGGTCTTGGGGTGTCTGCCTGTCCCCCAAAGTAAATAGGGACGCTAACATCTTGATAATGAAATTTGTTTAAACTAAAATTTTGATCTCAGGCACTGACTTAGTTATGGAAGATGATGACGTGAATACTTCCTGGGACTTGGCTTTGTGTTTAAATAAACTTGGGGTCACCAGGCTGCCTGCTGCTACTGATACAAGAAGATTATTTAGATGGAATATGGAGATGTTGAAGCAATAACAACCATTGTTCATCTCATTTTGTAGCTTTCACAGCAGCTTTTCCCAGGTGACAACAGGCTACCTTAGTGATTTGGATATTTGTGTTTAGTGTCCACAAAGCAGGGATTTTGACAAGATCTTCCTCCCTTCTTGAATTATCACTTTGGCCTCTAAGGATCACACTCATTATCGGCTTGGGATGCAAGGCTGTCGAGCTCCTAAGGTGACAGTTTGAAACAGCAGTGACAATTGCAGACACGACTACCTCAACAGGAATAATAATATTACTTCTTGTCTTCCAGAGCTCTCCTTGGTGAGACACTTCTTAGAGTAGTTAATGCTTACACCTGTGCTTGGGATCAAAAGTGTATTCTTGTCAGTGTAACACCTCTGTGAAATACTCAATATGCTGAAATGTTTCAGACTGGTGACCCAAAATATATATATAAATATATATATTTTTTTGCAAATGTTAGCCATAGCTTTTTCAATCCTCTGTTCCACTAAGGGAAAACAGAAAGTAGCGGGGAAGAAAAGCATCCAAGGATCACTGCTGGCAGGGTGGAGGCTCTGAGCGAGGGTCAAGACAAAGAGGTAGGATGAGGAGAAGCACGGATGAAAAAATGAACGACAACTGGAGACAGGAGGCATGCTTATATTGTGCAACGGAGTGCTGTGTGCCAGTGGAGCTGGCGCTGGAGCAAGAGGCACCAAGAGCAGTGCTGTGTCCAGGATAAGTAAGAATGCCCTGCAGTGGTACAGTACCGCTGGGAAGAGGGTGTGGAACAAAAGCATAGGGAGCCATTAGCTTGTAAAGATGTTGCAGGGACATTGTTATGGATGTTTTTAAAATGCTTGGGTGCAGCGGCGATTAGCAATACAGAGAAACCCACGGGGGAGATTATTACATCTGTATTCAGTGCCGGGTTTGGATGCTGTACAGTAAATAATGCTTGGAGGCATATAATGGACAATAAGAAGTATTAAATAAATGCCTGTCAAGAGAGCACCATCCAGCCTGTTTGCCGAGAGAGGCCCTGCTGAGGAAGTATTTTGTGACTGCATATTTGAAGGCTACCAGAATGCAGTAAGAGGGCTTGCCCGCGTGCATGCAAAGCCCCTCTCGTTCCAGCTGTGCGGATGCACATGCCTGCATCTTGGTTTTTGCTTATACAACCAGCCCTAGCTTTGAAACCGAAGGCAGTCGGTAAGGGCGGCGTTTGGTTGCTCCTAGCTTCTCCCCCCTGGTTTGTGCTCACCCAAAGTCTGTGCTTGGGTTGGCTCCTCTGCTAACTGGTGAACCGAACCAGCTCCCTGCTCCCTAATTCCCATCCCCAAATGACCACAACTTTTCCAAAATGGCCATTCGCATCTGGAGCCAGCCTGAACTTTGCGAACAACGGAGAGCAGTGGCGGCGGCAGCAGCCAGCCCATTTTCCTGACACAGCGAGGAGCCCACGCACGGTGGGAGGTGTGGGGGGCGAGGGGGGGGGAGAGAGAAGCGAGAATTTCTCAGATTGTTAGCATTCTGGGCGAATTTAAGCCCTTTGTGGCAGCAGCTATGGCAGGGCTCCTTCGGGTCCTAAAGGCACATTTCTGCAGCAGCACCACCCGCCGGCGAAGCCCCTCCGGGAGCTCCCGCGGGGCCCACGCGTGCCCGCTCCCTCGGCACCACGCTTTATTAAAAGATATAAAAAAAAAAAAAAATAAAAAAATAAAAAAAAATGAGGTGCGGGGCCGTGAGGCGGCGGCCTCCCCCTGTGGCGGGGCTGCCGGTGCCTCTCGCGGCCTCCACACGAGGCTCTCCCTTTGTGCCGTTGCCTGGTAACCGGCGGGGGATGGGAGGCCGCCGGGCGGGGGGCCGCATGCTGATGGCGGCCGCCCCGCCTCGCCTCGCCCCGCCCGGGGCTGCCCGTGCTGCTGCTGCTGCTGTGTCCTCCCCCCCGCTCCCCTCCACCCTTCTCGTTAATGCAGCCCCCCCCCCAAAAAAAAAAAAAAAATAAAAAAAACAACCCCGGTGCCCGGTCCGCGCTGTTGGGCGGCGGGGAGGCGGGGACGGGCTGGTTCTGGGCTGTTCGGAAATGGGAGGTGGCCGGGGGACGGAGCGGAGCGGGGCGGTGGGAGGCAGCGCCTGAGAGCGGGACGGGGGGCTCGGTGCTGCTGCTGCTGCTGCTGCTGGTGGAGGGGGCACCCCCTCGGAGCCGCTGCCCCAGCGCCCCAGCCGTTGTTCCGGAGGCAGGACAGAGAGAGCGCGGAGAAGGAGGAGGAGGGAGGATATACAAAAAAAAAAAAAAAAAAAAAAAAAAAAAAAAAAAGGGAAAAAAAAAAAAAGGAGGTGGTGTGTGTGTGTGTGTGTGTGTAGGGAAGGGGCGGGGGGGGGGGGGGGGAAGCAGCGTTTAAATCCCTGCCCCCCGCTCCTCTCCTCCTCCATTCCTCCCTTCATTCGACCTCCCCTCCGGAGCCGCCGGTGAGTCCCTCGCCCGCTCACGGCCACTCCCGCGCCGCTTGTCATCGCCCCCCCGCTCGCCGCGTCCCTCCGCGGGTGTCCCCGTTCCCCCCCGTACCCCCCGGTCCCCCCCTTTCCTCCCCTCCCCTCCCTATGCACGGCGATTCGGGGGGCGCCCGGCACCGTCGGGGGGCGGCGGTTCCGGGGCGCCCCGGGGCGCGGTGGCTCCTTGGGGAGGGAGGGAGGGGGGGTGGCGGCCGCAGCCCGCTCCCCACCGGGGCTCGCCCCTCGGACGGCGCCGGGAGCGATCGTAAATCACCGGGGGGCGCTGCCCGGCCCCGGCCCCAGCCCCAGCCCCAGCCCGGGGCTTGTTTGCCTTGGCCGGCCTCGCCTCCGGAGCGGCGCCGGGAGGGGAGGTGGGGGGGGGGGTGCTCCGTGCCCACCGCGGGGGTCCCGGGGCGGGGACGCCTCCCGCAGAGCCCCCCCTGCCCCCCGGTGCTGCCGCAGAAAGTTCGGCGGGGGCCGGGGCCGCCGCTGCCCCCCGGGGCGATGGGTGCGGGCGGGCAGCGGGAGGAGACGGCGGAGTTTGGGGGGGGGTTTGCGGCCCGGCACGGTGCGGGAATGAAAATGAAACAATGCTGGAAGGGAGTCAGCCCGCTCGCTGCCTCCCGGGCAGGCTCCGCTGCTGCCAGCTCCGGAGAGCCTCGGCGAAATCCCCTCCGCCCGGAGAACCGCGTATTGTCTGTGCCCCTGCGCCCAGGTGCAGCGGGGAGCAGGCAGCGAGACCGCCTGGGCACAGTGCATTGGGGTCTGAGTGGGGAACGTGCTGTGGAGTGTGGCTGCTCCCTCCCTGATCCTTAGGATCCCCCCCAGTCACGCCATCCTCCGCCTAGGGACCCGCTGCCCTCTCCTCTGGACCTCGCACGGGGACCAGGGAGCAGGCGAGGCCCGTCCGAGCGGGTGGCATTGCAGTGGCATTTGGGATCCCTCCAGTGCGTTGAGTTGGCCCTTCAGTGGCAATTCGGGGCTCTGTGAGAAGCGTGCTGTGTTTCCCGTGCTGTCCTTCTGGCTGTGCCATTGAGCCGTTGCGCTCTGCTGGCGTCGGGAGGTTGCTGGTTTGTGGAGCTCTGGTGGCTGTTGCCCAGCTGTATTTTGCCAAGTGGCCGCTGTGCTGTTAAGAGGCAGCCATTTGGTCACTGTGGCATCACTTTGTGTGTTGCTTTTGCTTGCAGTTGAGATCTGTCAATAGCTGTGCTACGTTCCCGAAGTTGCTTTTGAAAGAGGCAGTGTCTTCATTTGCATGTCTCTCAGTGCTGCGCTGTGGCTGCCATGACTTCTGCAATGAGTTGGTTGCCAGTATGGCTACTGGCATGCGTGGCTTTTGTTTGTACAGTCTGTTTTGCAGTGCTGTGGCTCTTGGTGAACAGCATCTCCCTATCCAGCTAGCCATTCAAATCTATTTTATTACCTTTCCTGGGCTGGATTGTATGGGAAGCTCGGTGCTTTCTAGCACTGGAGAGTCGTAGGCCATTACCTTAAGGTGTATAGCAAGAGAGCAGAGGAGGAGTTAGATATGTCATTCATTTCATGTCCACCTGAATGGTGGAACATGGTTATACATCCTTCATCCTATATGCAGGTCAGTTCAGAGTTCAGTCCCGACTTCCCCCAAGGAACGTGTCCATGTCAGCGCATCAGCCAAATGCCTGCATGGTTACCTCAGTTTCATGAGCACAAATCCCACAGTTGTTTTAGTTGAAAGCTAGACCCTCCTTTCTTCTAAGCTCAAGGCTGTAGTGCATCACTACCATGCCACACGTGCACCCTTGAGGGAGTGGAGGGGCTGAAGCTCCAAGATCATTGCCCATGGATGGGACACCTGTCAATGTGAATGGTCAGATTGTTTGTTGGAATGAATTTAATCCATCTTTCCCTGCTCTTGGCCAGGTTGTTGTTATGTTTGTTATTGGTGACTGCATAACCAATTGTTTTTGCATTTTCCCAATTTCTTGGGAGTAGTATGGTCTTTCAAAACAGACTTTTCTCATTGTGATTCATGGTGGAGCTTTTCAAGTATGGCTGTGAAGAAGTGAATTTATGGTACCGTGTTTCTTGCTGGAAACAATAAAACCCCTTCAAACATTTGAAAATTAAATGTGCACTGAATTCTAATGAAGGAGAGCAACAGGTATAACCTGCTGCAGTGGCCTACCTTTATGTCTTTCCATATGAATTTACCTCCTGCCCCAGATCTTGTACCCCTTGGATACTTCCGAAAGGTTTTTGTATTCTCACCTTTGCATTTGTCTAAAGAAGGAATCACAGTCAAGTTTTCATGTGGGCACACTTGTATTCCAAAATAAAACCGGGCGTGCAAGGAACTGTAGCATAGCAGAATCTGTATGCTAAAGAGCAACCTGATCAGTACATTTCTTTAAGATGGTGAGCCTTTATTTGCAGCTGGAATGGATGAGGCAGGTTTTGTTCTTCCCAGAGTTCATCCTCTGTCATTCCATATATATGCCTTCCTGGTTCCTACTTGATCTTTCTCACGTTCTTCAGCATTTTTCTGGTGGATGGAGGTGGAATCTAGGGGAGCACCCACCGTGGAATTTGTAGCTGTGTAGGGAAGGATTATTTATTTGCTGGATCTGGGTTGTAATACCTTTACAAATGCAGTCTCTGCAATCTGTCTGAGCATTTATTCAACACTGCCCCTCCTTAAATATCTACCTGCACGTTTACCCAATCTTTTTTTTTTTCCTCTTTGGGTATCTGCCTTTTCATATGAGAGTCTGTTTCCCTCCTTTGTCAGTTTGTATCTTCCCCAGTTCTGTTTTTTTTTTTTTTTTTTTCCTCCCAACAGTGTTCTCTTTTGGACAAATGAACCATTTTCTTGCCTCTGGTGGATTTTCTTGACTTCTTTCTTCCTCCGTTAGGAGTTGCTATGGAAGTGCCAACTATATTTCCTGCATTTATCAGTTCATCTCTTCCATCTTTACTTCCTGAGTATTGTTGCTATTGAAGTATTGAAGTACAGTAATGCTTTATACATTTCTTAAGGGCTGGTAATCCTAAAGAGAAGGTAACACAAGTTCAGAGTATGTTTAAAAGTGAAAAAGTCATTGTCTTAATGACTCTGAAAAAGTCACTGTCTTAACTACTGTGCTACACCTTGGGTAAGTATTTTCTGCGGAATTAGTTCATGAGATCACAGCCCGAGTCTGCTCACAGTGAATATTTTAACTTACCATAGAATCATAGAATGGTTTGGGTTGGAACAGACCTTAGAGATCACCTAATTACAACCCCCCTGCCAAGGGCAGGGCCACCATCCACTTCAACAGGTTGCTCAAAGCCCCATCCAGCCTGGCCTTGGACACTTCCAGGGATGGGGCATCTACAGCTTCTCTGGGCAGCCTGTGCCAGGGCCTCACCACCCTCATAGAAAATAATTTCCCCCTTATATCTAATCTAAACCTACCCTATTGTAGCTTAAAGCCATTACTTCTTGTCCTATGGCTACACTTCCTGACCAAGAGTCCCTCCTCAGATTTCTTATAGGCCCCCTTTAGGTATTGGAAGGTCTCCCCGGAGCCTTCTCACCTTCAGGCTGAACAACCCCAGCTCCCTCAGCCTGTCTTCGCAGGAGAGGTGCTCCACCCCTGTGATCATCTTCATGGCCCTGCTCTGGACTCGTTCTAATACTTCCATGTCCTTCTTGTGCTGGGGGCCCCAGAGCTGAACACAGCACTCCATGTGGGGTCAACTTGAACACGAGGTGCTCCATTTCAAAGCCTTGCCTGAGTTACTGAAGCTGTGGTGGCCCCCAGTCGTGTACCTGTTGCCAGGTTGCTCAGGTACATGTCCTATTGTTCTTTGTGTCACGGTGAACACCAAAGGGTCTTTTTGTCCTTCCAGTCATGTGGCGGGCAATTGTGGGCCTGCAGCCCATACCCTCCATGTGAAGTGCATGGAGGATGATGCAGTGGAAGGGGATGTTTCCAGCTCAAGTGGTTTGAGCTTCACCTTTGCTTTAGTCTGGGTGGGTAATTTGTGCTTAGAGCTCTTGGGGGAGAGGATTTTTGTATATACTAAAAGTTTCCCACAAGTCAGTATCGTGAGGAAATGACCCCTTCAGAAGCATTGCTGTCCTTCCAGTTCTGATGATGCTCCTGCAGAAATTTCTTACAGTCTGTTTTTGGTGTTTGTTGTGGCAGCAAACACAGACTTGTTATTGTCTCCCGTAAAAATATCAATGTTTGATTGATTGTTGTGGCAGTATTTTCACCTACAAACCAAAGGGTAACAGCAATATCTTCTCTGAGCAATTTTAGCCAATGATGTTCTGGCTGGGTTTTGCTGAGGAAGAGTAACTGGTTGCTTTCAATCTTCATGTCTCTTGCCCTGGCGACATTGTTCATCATAGATCAGTTTAGCTGGAAAATTTTAGTCATGTACTTGCCTGCCTTACAAGGCACTTGGCGATACCCTGTTTCTTCCACAAGGTTTCTCTGTGTTATAGATCATTTAAGTGAAGGTTATGTTTGAACAACCTTCATCTCTCTCTTTGTGCAGTTGGTCATATATACTGATGCACACACACACTATATGTATATATTTGTGTGTGTGTATATATCGCAGTATACATAAAATAGTATATATAATATATCACATAAGATACTCATTGTAATGTATTGTATATTAAATTTTAACTCGAATATATATAGTGTAGTGTATTGGATATAAAGTACATCTATAGGATATTATACTGGATACATTTCTGTTTTTCTTTCAGGCAGTGCATCCGATGAAGTGATTTTCCTCAGAATTATTCAGAGTTTGCCAACCTCATTAAGACAGTCCACTCTCTATGAACAGTGGTTTATCCACTCATGATTATCTTGTCAAGCTTTCCTTATGTGTCGTTCAACTGTTGCTTTCAAAGTACAGTTTCACCCAGGACCAGCCCCTGCTCAACCTCTGTATGGCTTCTAACGATTTTAACATTAAAGAACCTGTTCTGGTTAGTTGGCTGGTCCTCTCCCCTACTCAGCACAAGGAAGGGAATGTCACCTGGAGTTTTTTTCAAAAAAAATGTTGGAACATTTTTTTAGAGGAAAAAAAAAAAAAACACACAAAAACCTTCTTGAAAGACTTCCAGTGTTATGATAGATCCCTATGCAAGTTTTTCAAGTGATTAATCTATCCCACTTTTCATATTTTACGCTATTTCTGTGTGGAATTTGTCTAGCTTCGGCTCCTATCCATTGGATCTGTAGTCTTTGGCTTGTAGATTAAAGAGCCCTCTGCTATCAGAAATCTTCTTCCTTTATAATACTCCTAGGCCATGGTTATCACCTTTTAACCTTTTCTCTGATAAGCTAAATATATAGAGCTTCTTAAAGCTCTTATTGTAAAGGGGAAGGTGAGTTATCAGACCTCATATCTTCTTTATTGTTCTTTTTAGGAAGCTTTCAATTTGTCAGCATCCTTTCTGAAGTATGCAGGTTAGAACTGCGCATACTACTCCATAATGGTCCCGCCAATCCTATATATATTCAGGTTAAAATCATCTCTGTATTCCTGTTCTTGAAGAATATTCCTGTCTTTATGCTCTGGTGGATATCATTCATTCAGGAGCACCCCCTTAGAAGTCTTGTGCTGGGAACTCGTGTTCATTTTGCTATCAGTTGTTAATTACAAGGCCTTTTCAGTGTTTCTGTTTATCCTTGAATCTTCATCCTTGAAAGCATTCTACATTCTTCTGTTCTTCATGTAAAAATCTTCCACAATCAATGTGCTTGTCTTCCATGCAACCTCATTGCCACAGTAATGCCGACTGGTTGGTGCCAGAGCTTCCCATCCATCATTTACTGTATAACCTGCCTCAGCACCACCTGTAAACTTTATCCATGTTTCTGCAAACTTTGTTCAGCCAATGCCTTCACCAGCTACCACGTTCTGTGTTGTCTGTCAGCGATGAGCTTTGGGGTACTTACTTTTTGGTAGTGGATCCACCACAAGGTCTTTTTGACACGACAGGTCATGCAATGCCATAGCTGTGCACCAAGTTTCAGCTCACAGGTTGTCAAGCGCTGCTTTACAGAGATTACCCAAGGCATTAAAAGTATCTCGGGCACCGGTTTCACTTGCCATTATGCCTTTTCCACTGGCTGTCCAGTTTGGGCTTAATTCTGTAAAAACCATGCCTACAGGTTCAGCTGGCCACGTGAAAGGTGGAGGCCTAGATCTGTGATTCTGTAAGGCAGATTCTGTGTCTGTAGATGGCAGCATTTTGGCACGAATTGGTTGCTTTAAATTCTTTGTGGATCAGAGAGAGTTCTAGATGTTTGTGATTTCAAGTATTTTGTTGTATCATGACCTTGACTCAGCCATAATCATCATGTTTTGTGTGTTTATAAAATCATAAGAACTAAAGCCAGTTGTTCACCATGAACTTGTTGATGTATGTAAGACAAAAACCTCTGCTTCCCTCCCAAGGGTGGTTCAGTGCAAGCACAGGGGGGCAGTGGAAGCTGTTCTCTGAGATGTTCATGACAACCTCACATAGCTTTGCATTTTGCTATGAACAGGGGGATTGGGTGGAGACCTCCGAAGATCTCTTCCCTTGTAAACGTTCCTGTGACACACTGTTGGGTTTCCCTTCTCTCAGCCCTACAGTGAGGGCAGGACCATCTCACTTGGCTAGGTCTGTAGACCAAGGGCAAGCTGTGGGATCCCAAGCAAGGGAGTGACTCAAAGCTTATCATTGTCTCCGGCCTGCTGTACAACTCTTCACGTGCCCATCTCCTTGGCCCTATTTCTCTCCCTCCCTTCTGCATCATCTGTCCGACTTCCTGTTCGGTGCCTTGGCCTTCGCACAAATGGCTGTCACGTTGGCTTCGTTGTTGGTCACAAACTCGTAGAAACAGGGAATCAAAAATGTGTATTTGTTAAATATAAAGATTTTATTTTACCTTTGTTATGCTCTAGGGAAAGCTGTTTCAGAGCTTCACCAAATGTCTGAGAGTCCTCTAACTTCCATCTTAAAATTGTCGGTGGCTTCTTTCATACCCATTTGTTCTTATACCAACCTCCTCCCTTAGCTTACATACCCCTTCTAACTACCTTGTGTTTAATTTTTGTTGTTTTGCAGACAATAATTGCATCACCTCAGCTTTTATATTGTTCTGTTAACAAATTATTGTCTTTATAGGTCTTGTACATATCAGAGAGACTCTGAGAGAAGTTCTTATGGCAGGAGTGTTTGTTGCTTCTCCTCGGTGTATCACTTAGCTCCTCATGCTGCTGAACTTTTTTTTTTTTTTTTTTTTTTTTTAAAAATACCAGTGACCACCTCATCCAGAACCCGCTGCCCCAGCAGTGGTCACTGTCAAATACCTAGGAAAAAGTGTAAGTTAAGGCAAGTTCATATGCTATTTTCCCCTGATACTCCTACAGCTTCCAACCATTTTCAGTTATTCCCTCTTGCATGAAACTCTCCAGTCTCCCCTGGACTCTATGCAAATGTATGGCACTCACAATGTCCTTTGAGAAATTATGTAGTCAACCATTCATTTCAAGAAGAACAATCTCTTTCTCTTAGCTTTGAACTTTGTAGCATCGTTTGATGGTCCTCAGTTCTTGTAATGGAAAAGACAGTAAATATTTCATAACCAACCTCTACTTTTCATATGTGGCTTTACAGACCCTGATCACATTCTCGGTAACCTTTTTTTTTCTGGACAGAGATGTCTAGCTCACTCAGTCATGCCTCTTCAATGCCCTTTCTAGTTTCCGTGGAAAGAGCAAAACTGCGTGCACGTTTCAAGATGTGAGCAAACCATGGGTTTATGCAAGTGCACAATGGCATTCTCTGTTTTGTTTTTCAGTTCATTTCCCAGGAATTTCTACCATGTAGTTTGCTCTCTTGATGGCTGCTGAATGCCAAGGTGACATTTTCATGGGTCTGCCTCTCATACCCCAAGGGTATCACTCTTGAATGGCACTGGTCAGTTCAGAGTCAGTCATTTTATATGTGGAGATGGCGTTGTTTTTTTCTCCATGTACATTGCTTTATATTTGCCCAGATGGAAGTTCACATGCCATTTATTTGCCCAGTCACTCCTCTTGGAAAATCCTTCTGCAGTTCTCCACAGTCAGCTCTCATCCTTTCTTCCGTCTATGCTGATACTTTCAGCACTTCATTCATTCAAATCCATTTACAGAGTTTGATCCTTTTAGCTCCTGAGCTCTTCTCCACACTGACTAGTTTGCCTGGGACTGAGGGTCTGAGCAGAGAGTCATATCCTGGCCTGGGCCTCCCTCTGCCAGCTTCAGAACAACGTTTGTCTTTGCAGAAAGGAGTGACCATGCTTGACATCCATTGGCCTGTTACGGAAGGGTTGGATGGATGGTATGACTGTGTTCGTATGTATGTCCTGCAGCTGCTAAGTTATCAGCAATCTCCAAGAAGCTGCAACAAGGAATTTATAGCTGGAGATAATGAACCCCTTCTCCTGCCTCCAAGGGTAATTCAGCACTGGAATGGGTGTCCCAGGCCAGCTGGGGAAGCTTCACGCTTTGCGTTATTTGGGACTTGCCTGGAGAGGGTCCTGAGCAACCCCGTCTAGATTTGGTGCCAGCCCATCCCATCTGTGAGCAGGGGTTTGGAGTAGAGGCCTCCAGAGGTCCCTTCCAGCTGAAATCTTCTCTGTCCCTGGGCAGCTGGCCTCCGATGTCTTTGAGTGATTTACTTTGCATTCCTTCGTAAAGGGAAATTTATATATAGAGAGAGCGGGAGGTTGTATGTTACAGTAGACCCTTAAACAGTTCCAGAGGTAAGGTTTACTCAGGCATTGCAAATACAGAAGGTGCTACGCTTCCTAAAATAATGAACATGGAGAGTGTGGTGTGTCCTTTCTCTGAATCATGTGTTGGCCTCCATCCCACTTCCAGTGTTGCATTTTGTGGTCCTCCGCTGGCCTCTGCCAGCCCGTATCTCCCAGTGATCCAGAGTCCCTCCTCTGGGGAGGCTGTATAATTCTACTGAGATTTTAAAGTAAATCTGTTGCATACTTACAGTCATTTTAGTGTGCCCTCAGGAATCATTTTACGATTAATGTAACCTTCTTTAGTACATCCAACCTTCATTTAGTGAAT
This sequence comes from Netta rufina, assembly GCF_964035555.1. Lineage (NCBI taxonomy): Eukaryota > Metazoa > Chordata > Aves > Anseriformes > Anatidae > Netta > Netta rufina. The sequence continues at coordinate 124,958,570 of NC_140123.1, forward strand.
CAAATTTTATTTTCAGTTGCTTTTGCAAAAATTAATATCCTCTTCTATACTGTAAATTAAGCTATTGTTAAATGCATGAATGTTTTTATTATTTATTACCTTGCTCTAGCTCTAATTGTTTCCATCTATTACACTCTGCTCATCAGAAAATATTTTGTTATTCTCAGATATGTTTTTCATTGAATAGAAGTTCCAGAATTACAGCTTTCATACCCAAACTAACATTTTAACACCTCATGGTTGCGCAGGATTAAGAAAAGAAAATATTAACGTAGACTTAATAAAAAGTAGACTGGCTTTATCTCCTTAGGCTGGAAGCACTATGAAAGTTTCTTTTAGCACTCTTATCTGGCATCACTGCATGAAACGGGAGCGTTTTAATTTTCATTTACTATTTTACAGTCGCATGACAAGTGAATTTGTCAGCAAGCACTGTTGTTATGAAACACAAGGGCCAAACCTGTTGGCTGAGGTTGAGCTCCAGCTTCATATGGGAGGTATTATTTTAGACATACGTAGGTAGATCTAAACCCTAGAGTGTTCAATCACAATTTGTATTAAAATTTGTGTAATTTAACCTTCGGAACAGAAGGAAGTTTATGAAAATTCACATTTATATGTACTGGCTAAGTTTATTTTAAAACATTTCATAGTGACCTATTTTATAGTGATGTTTTGGTGAATTTAGTTTACCTAGAAGAATGCAATGAAATTCCAGTACATTGCTAACATAAAACTGATTTATTTACAGAAGATGACAAAAATTGAAAACCATCTCAGTTTTTATACAGAATTCACCTACCCTGATCTCTGAGCACTAACAGCAGTTTCCACGTCCGTCGCAGGCAGTGGTTGCGTGGCATTTCAGTCTACATTTTCCATGCAACACGGTGCTGCCAAGTCTCCCTGCAGAGGTGCTGTGATGCCCTGGCAGTTTGGGTGGGGAGGGCTGTAAACTAGGCTTCAGCCTGGGCTCAAGACGGATCCCCCAGTTTCACAGTAATGTTGGAGAGGGGGATGAAGTTAAACTTCTCCCACTGGACAAGAATTTTAACTGGAGTATGATCATTTGACCAGGTCTGCCATGTTAGTCCTTCACTAATCTGCTCTCCAGCCTGAGTTCACAGCCCCTGCAACCAAGTGTTGTAATTAATTACTCTATAGGAGACAGAAATATGTCTGCATCGATAGCTACCTTTCATTCAGTGTCACGTAAACATATTTCTTCATAACAAAAGTTACTACATTAAAAGAAAATAAAATTGCAAGTCATGGGAATATTCACAACCAAGATAGCCACAGGCATTTGCCCACTGCCATCTTGGTATTCTACCATTTTGGCATCCTAATGTGTTAATTCAAACAAACGTTTTCACTTTTGCGGTAGAGTCACACTTAGTCTACGTATCAAAGGATTGACAACAAGGCTGTGACATGCAGCCTGAACCCTGACCTACTCATTTATTGCTATCTAACACTGAACACAGCACCTTTTCCCTTCCCTCTCTCCTGCATGCCCTATGCTGAAACACCAGGGTTTGAGCATGAAGTCAGGTAATTAGCCATTCAGAAATGTCATACGTCAGGATGTTTAACAGCAGTACTGTAGATAAAACTTTATATTTTCAAGGTACCACTCAGTTGTTAACACCAATTAAATCTGAGAATCCTCTCCCCGTTTTATAGATATGGGAAATGGGGACAGGAATTAAAAATGTGTTGCCTGGGATCACTACTCACTGGGCAGTGTAAGATGGGTCAGCTACTGACTTCTCACCCTCAGGTTCATGTCCCCTGGCTATTCTGCTCCAGTGGACACTCACTTCTGAGTGGTCTTTACCTGCCGTGAGGGATCCATTGGACATCATTCCATCTTGCTTTCAGGACAGTTGCCAGCATCTGCAATGTGTTACAAGGCAGCTGTGTTCATTTTGCCACCCTGATTGCTCCCTCCAGTGCTGACCTGTCCCTTTGCAGAAGGAGGGAGAGAAAAACAGGGATGTGAACATGGGAGCTAATGAATTGCAGAGGAGAATGTTTAATTCTGCTAAAAGATCAGATTGATTTTGTTAAGCTGATAAAGTAACAATTGTGGTAGCTCTTTTTCCTAAGTGGTGTGGATACTGGGAGGCTTCAGCCCTCCCTTCTCCTGCCATTACACCCAGGCAGGACTAGCTGGACCCCATCTGGCATTTAACCTCCTCAAGCAGACTGGGGCCCCGCAGTTGGGCTGCCTGTGCTGGAGCTGACCCTCCTGTTGGGCACAAGCCAAAGTGACAAAGCCTTTCAGCCCTGGGTGTATCCTGGGGGCATCTCCCAGGCTTCCCTGTCTCACTTGAAGTTGCCTCCCTGCTTGGCTGGGGTTGTAAATGACAAATAGGCAATACCCATGTGCCCCCATCCTAGACAAACTGGTACTGTTTCCCTTTCCTCTGCTTCTGCTGCCATCTATAAACATTTATTTTCTCAGAACCGCAATCTGATGTGCAAATGCTATACTGAAACACGGACAGACATTCAGGCAACTTTCTAAGAAAGAGGCACTCTGCACTGTGAGGGGCAGAGTCTGTCGGGTCCCACAAGAGCAGAGCAGCCCCTCATCTGGACAGTCCTGGGGTGAGCCCCGTCTGGAGCTGGGCAGGGAGGAGGAGAGGGATCCATTTTGGGTGACACATGGGGGATGCCTGTTGAGCGTGCAGGAGGCCGCACCAGGGCTTGCAGGAGAATATGGAGGGGCCTTGGCAGGGTGCCAGGCCGAGCTGGGCTATGTGAAACACAAACAGAAAACAGCAATTCGCAGTGCCTCGTAACTCAATCAAGCCTATAAAGGGCTTCACGGGGCCAGGAAAAGGTTATCCATTTGGGCAGCACCACTGCCAAGTATTTCCTTTCCAAAACCACAGAGCGGTAAGAACTCGTGAGGCGTTTAGAGGTATCTTCTGTAATGGGAAGTTAGGTGTAACCCAGGTTTTGCCAGTTTATTAATTGTCAGGGCTCATACTGCTTTTATTTCACACACATTCAGATTAGAAGCAGCGCTGTGATCCTCTGCTCTGACCTCTGACACAGCTGATGCTACGCTGCGCCAAATAGCGCATGGGTCAATTCTGCTTTAGAAAAGCCTTAACCCTCTAAGTAGCAGAAACTTCTGCCCCGGTGATTAATTATTGTCTACTGAAATATACCTGTTTGCCTCTGGCTTTGTTGGTACTCTGTATGCAGCAGCAGAGAAAAATACTGGGTTGGTATTTCCTTTAAAAAGGGAAGTTCCAGTAAGTGGCTGCCTGCATATTATTTCTCCAATTTACTTCTCTGGACAGAAGACCATCGTTGTTGTTATGGAGCTACTGGAGAGCCGAAGTGAGACCTCTGCACCCCATGACAATGCCCAGAGTGGGAGCTGCGAGTGGCATTGCTGCTGAATGTGAAATAAGGCACAGCAAGGTGTCAGTAATGCGCTGTTGCTAGTGCTGTGCCTTCGGTCGGAGCCGAGCCGATACCAGCAGGCTGCCAACATGGCGTGTGCCGAGGTTGTCTGCAGCTTGGGTCACCTTATCGTGCTCGTTTCACGTCAGAAATGTTAAATCTAGGTGCTTATCTAGAATAGGGTATAGCAGTGGTGTAACGGGCTGAATTAGCAACCAAAGACCAAATTATGTCAGAAAAGCAAGGCGTTGAAAGATGGCAGTTCACAGGGATCAGGAGAGTGCTCTGTCTCCGCTAGGTCAGTTTTCAACCGATGTGAACTATTTTGCTATTAAAGAAGAGATCTAAGCTAATGAATTGTTGTGTGGGGGAATTAATGCTGGATGAGTCCCCTGAGGCCTTCGTGGTGAGGGTCAGATAAAATATTAATGAAATTAAAACAAACAGTCCCCCATTCTTCCCAAGTACCTTCTGTATGAGTGTGTCTTGGTGTTGGCCAGGGAAGATGAGGAACCCCATAGGAGGCAGGTCAGGGTAATTACTTTACAGCAGCATCAGGAGCTTTCCCATCCATCCCATACCTTTCCTTTGATCCCTGGGTTCAGCTCCCTTTTGAGAAATGCATCCAGACTCCAGCACTGGCTGGCTAGAAGCCGATCTTTTCAGATCTGGCATGGCCTCTAGGAGTCCCAACCTTCAGGTGGTCTTGCACTTACTCCAAATGCTTCCAGGGCAGAGCATATAACACAAAAGATGTAAGTGGATATGTTCTCCTGTTGCCTCATCTGTGGGACACATTTCATCATCTTGCAGATTGTCCATCCCAGATGCTGGGTAGGGGAGCTCACACAACAGGCTGGGGGAGGACAGTGTTTTTGGTTCCACCTCTGCTGTGTGGGGCAATGCAAAGGGTCCTGAACTGGAGCCATGCAAACTGGTTTCAGTAGCAGCAGTACTGAAACACCCCGGCCCAATTCCTGGGCTAACACCATCATGGTGCTTGCATACTCTGAACTAGGAGCTGTGTGGCATCATGAGGTGTTAAATATCTAAATACCTGCACTTTCAGGACACAGCACAAATCTGCAGGCTTATTCAGAGGGAGCTTGGAAATCTTCCTCCTGTTGCAAAGTGCAAGGATGTGCTGTGCATTTCTGGTACACAGAGAAACAGCCCAGTGTACGGGGAGGAAGGAGGCCCAAGGAGATGCTCCAACCTAGTGTTGATTATTTTCACATCATGCAAAGTCAAAGCTAAATGTATAATTCTTGCACCTATTTGTGTACTTTGCACTCTGAACAGCATGAGCAGGACTCGTCACATTTTCTGCATAAGATGCTGGTACATGTGTGCATGTGCGTGTGCTCTAGGGAGGCCAGGGCTGTACAATATTCTTTGCAGCAAAGACTTTGGGGGGCTCATTACAGAGTTAGCTAATGACAGCACATGGTGAGTTAGGGATAGTGTAACTTACTGCACTAACGATGAGTGCAAAAAGGGGCTTCTGAAGTTAGAAAAATAGCCATTAGGATCTTTTTAAAGCATTCTCCTTTTTTATTTTATTTTTTACCATCTCTCTTTTAAGATCAAATAAACAAGGAAATGGAAATGCTAAAATGTTTTCAGGGAAAAATCAACATACTGATAACCATTCCTCCCTGCTTCCTCCAAAACATTCTTGCATCATGACTGCCTTGCATTTTGTGTCTCAGTCCTAGAAATTGGAAATCAGAGATGACAGCAGCCAAATCTTTTCCCCTACTGATGGGAAGGTTTATTGCATTCTTGGTAAAGATCCTTGCATCTGTGAATAATAACAAAAGAAGCAGTAATAATTTTGTCACGTTTCTACTATAACAAACCACAAAAGGATGTCCCACAGCATACTCACTCTTTCTCCCCTCCTATCTCCTTGTCTGCCTTTCAGTACACACCAGGATCTCGTTGCCCTGCTGGTGTAAGCCCTCTGTTCCAGAAGACTTGCACTTTCCCATCTCAGTCTCCCCAGAAAGAGCAGAAGGGAGCTGCAGAGCGATAAAAATTTATGTTTTCATCAAACCGGGCCAAGGAGAATGGGGGTCCCGCACCCAAAAGAATGAAGACCCGACAGAACAAGGACTCGGTACATGGGGTGGGAGAGGGAGCTGGGACCCCAGCAGGAGCAGTGGGGTGGGACTGAGGCTCACAGCAAAGACAGTGACCCTGAGTTTGGTGTGGTGGAGTCCCAAGGCCAAGGGTCCGGGGCTTTGGGAGGCTAGGAGACGGGGCGGGAGTGGAGCAAGGTGCAAAGCGGGACTGATCTGATCATCCCTCCCTAGATGTCAATGCGGAGTGGACGGAAGAAAGAGACTCCAGGGCCCCGAGAGGAGCTCAGGACACGGGGTCGAGCTTCCCCCGGTGGCGTCAGCACCTCCAGCAGTGATGGCAAAGCTGAGAAGTCCCGACAAGCGACAAAGGTAGTATAAGCTGGGAGGCGAGCCTGGGGGGGATCCAGCCATATGGACCATATGGGATCTACTATACAGCCCATGCTGGGTTAGCTACCTGCAATGGGTGGAGCCTTTTTGTCCTCAGCACCCTGCACTTCCCGATATTTCCTACGAACCAGTTTTCAGTCTCACCTGCTCTTTTTAGTACTGATTTCTGCCTTTCTCTGGCTCACTGCTGCATCCTACTATGCCCCTCTGTCTGCTAAGCTCTGCAGTACAGGCGTGGTGGTGGCTGTGTCTCTCCTGCTGTGGGCTGGGAAGCCCTGGCAGGGTGGGAAGTCTTCCTGTGGCCCTCCCACCTCCCTGTTCTCCTGCTCTCCCTTACAGAAAGGCCGGGTGGAGGAATCCTGCACCCCCAAAGGCAGCAAGCAGGGGCGAACGGAAGAGATCTCGGAGAGCGAGGGGGAGGACAGCAATGCTCCCAAAAAGACCAAAACCGAGGTGAGTTCTGACTGCAGTGGTTACTGGCACATCCTGGGCCCTACCTGTGCTGCTCACGCCCGCCTAGCTTGAGATTCTGGCTGCTGGGGAGCCCTGGCACCTCGGGTTTTGCTCTACAGGCAGAGCCTAAGCGACATGTGGCTGCAGAAAAGCCACCAAAAGTGATAACCAAGCAGATGGAAATTCTCTTTCTTTATTTAGCCTTGTCTGAGGGGAACTGCTGTGTGCCCTGCCTCTGTGGCAGGAGCTGGGTCACCCACTGGCTCTGCATGCAGCTTTCTGTCAGGTTGGACTCTACCTCTATTGCTCCTGCAGAACAATGCAAACCACAGATGCTCCAGGGGGTGTTGTACCAGCCCCAAAATGTGCAAAATCTGCCCAGCCCTGCGCTATGTGTAGTTAAAGCAGGGCTTTCCTGAAAGGCCAGCGCTGGGCTGAGTCAGTGATCGGGCAGCTGGAGGAAGCCTCAGCTCATGTAGGGAACTGGAGCGGGGAACTGGAAGCACAGAAGAGCTGGTAAGGAGTGAGGCAGAGAGAGGACATGCTCAGGGGGGAAACGGGAACAGGTCTCCTTGCCGAGGAAGGGAGGTGATGAGGAAAGCCGTGCATGAAGGGGAAGAGCCACTGTGGGTCTAGGGGCTGCGTGTGTGCTGCTTTGTGCCACCTGCTGGTAGCACCAGGCTGTGCCTTGGCCAATGGCCCATTCCCAGTGGTGCTGGGACCTTTTATATGTGTTAATTCTCAGCCTCATCTCTAACACTTACCTGCACCTCCGAATATAAGTCACGCATCAACTCCTCCTCAGGTGTGTGGTCTGGGAGACCGCCTAACTTCTGCTTCCTCCTTCTGCTTCAGGAGCTACCCTGTCCTCCATCCCCGTCCGATGTTGACAGCCTCGATGGCCACAGCTTCAACGACGAGATGAGCAGCGACCCGCGGGACATCGACCAGGATAACAGGAGCACCTCGCCCAGCGTCTACAGCCCCGGCAGCGTGGAGAATGACTCCGACTCCTCCTCCGTGCTGTCCCAGGGGCCGTCGCACTCCTACCACCACCCTCCGCTCTTCCCCCAGAGCCCTCCGGTTGCACCCCCTCCCGACAACCTGGCCCGGCCACCTGAGCCTGGCTTTGGTCTCCCAGGCGAGGTCCACCCCCAGGGCCCCCCTGTGGGCCCCTACCACCCCCAGCTGGAGGGCCAGGCCTCCCGAATTTTCCAGGCTCAAGCCCCACAGACACCCACCTCCTCCTCCTCTGCGGTTGCAGCCTCTTCTGCCCCCTCTTCTTCCTCTTCCTCCTCCTCTTCTTCCTCCTCCTCTTCCTCCTCCTCCACCCACGCTCCTCTCTACCCCACGGCCAACGTGGTTCAGGTTGGGGCCAAAATAGCCAGCGGCGCAGGTGGGCTCTCAGCACCAGGGGGTCGCGAGCAGACCCTTGGCACCAAGCACAACCCGCCGCCCACCACCCCCATCTCGCTGGCCTCGGTGGCTGGGGGGCTGCCCCCTCAGAAGACATCCCCGGTCAACCCCCCGGCTGCCCCCCCGGCCTCGGCGCCTTCCTTCCCCCACGTCTCTGCCAACCTGCCACCCCCGCCGGCCCTGCGCCCCCTCAACAACGTGGGGGCCGCCTCCAGCTCCCCGGGGATGGCGGGGCAGGCTCTGAGCGGGCACCTCCCGTCGCCCCACGGCATGGGGCAGGACAAGGCGCAGCCCCTGGCCCCCTCGCGCTACCCCTACGCCCCTCCACCTCTGCCAACCTCCAGCTCCTCCGCCCAGTACCCTCAGCCCTCCCCAGCCCAGCCCCTGCCCAGTTACACAGCCTCCTACGGGCACTCCTTCCCCCCGCCCAGTGGTCTCTCGGTGTCCAGCCAGCCCCCCAAATACACGCAGCCCTCCCTGCCCTCCCAGCCTGTCTGGAGCCAGGGGCCGCCCCCCTACAGCCGCCCCCTGGGCAATGCCAGCTCCCACCCCGCTGCCTCCTTCCCCAGTCAGTCTCCCCATCACCAGCAGCCGCCCCAGCAGCACCACCACGGCCACGGGAGCGGCGGGGGGGTCTCCCCAGCAGCAGCGGCGGCCCCCCCGCCATCCTCGGGGGGCTATCCCCACGCCCTGGAGTCCAGCAGCCATCACCCTTCTCATGCCACCTACGGGCTGCGCCTCTACCCTCCCCATAGCCAGGCCACTTATAGCCAGGCTCCCTCTGCCACCGCTCCTTCCTCCTCCTCCTCCTCTTCCTCCTCTTCTTCCTCCTCCTCCTCTTCCTCCTCCTCTTCCTCCACCTCTTCCCAGGGCAGCTACCCCGCCATGTGCACTCACCCCCAGGGGCAGAGCCCTGCCACCTACACCTTCCCCCCGCCGCCGCCCCCCTCCCCAGCCCACGGGGCTGGCCCTCCGGTCACCTCCGCGGCCACCACCCTCTCCACCGTCATCGCCACCATGGCCTCCCCCTCCACGGCCCCCTACAAGACCATCTCACCCCCAGTGCCCCCCTCAGCCGTGGCCCCATACGGGAAGCGGGCGGCTTCCCCCGTCCCCACCTTCCAACCCCCTGCACCCTACAAGCCAGGCTCTCCCCCAGCCTCCTCGGCTGCCCCTTTCCGGGCAGCGACCCCTCCGGGCTACCGTGTGGCCTCCTCCCCCGTGGCTGGCGGCTACAAAGCCCCCTCGCCAGCCCCTCCTGGCCCACCGCTGGCGGGGACCATGGCTGCCCCAGCCCCCCCGCCACCCCCGCTGCCGCTCAGTGCTGCCCAGATCAAGCAGGAGCCGTCGGAGGAGTACGAGCCCCCGGAGAGCCCCGTGCCACCCGCTCGCAGCCCATCGCCGCCCCCCAAGGTGGTGGACGTGCCGAGTCACGCCAGCCAGTCGGCCAGGTGGGGACAGCGGGGTCCCCATCCCTGTCCCCATGCCCTGTCCCCCTGCCATAGCCACACGCTTCCCTTCTGGTTCCCAGGTTCAACAAGCACCTGGACCGCGGCTTCAACTCCTGCTCCCGCACGGACCTGTACTTCGTGCCCCTGGACGGCTCCAAGCTGGCCAAGAAGAGGGCGGACTTGGTGGAGAAAGTGCGGAGAGAGGCCGAGCAGAAGGCGCGGGAGGAGAAGGAGCGGGAGCGCGAGCGGGAGCGAGAGAAGGAACGGGAGCGGGAGAAGGAGCGGGAGCTGGAGAGGAGCGTGGTAGGTGTGGGGGCAAAACCCACGCTCGAGGACGCCCTTGCTGGCTCCCTGCTGGGACCCTGACGTTGTTTCTCTGCTGTCTTGCAGAAGATGGCCCAGGAGGGCCGGCCGGTGGAGTGCTCGTCCCTCGGTCCCGTCCCGCACCGCCCCTCCTTTGAGCAGGGCAGCGCCGTCGCCACCGTGCCGCCCTACTTGGGCCCCGACACCCCGGCGCTCCGCACGCTCAGCGAGTACGCCCGGCCCCACGTCATGTCCCCCAGCAACCGCAACCACCCCTTCTACGTGCCGCTGGGCGCCGTCGACCCGGGCCTGCTGGGCTACAACGTGCCGGCCATCTACAGCAGCGACCCGGCCACGCGGGAGCGAGAGCTGAGGGAGAGGGAAGCCCGCGAGCGGGACCTGCGGGACCGCGACCTGCGCGAGCGCCTCAAGCCTGGGTTTGAGGTCAAGCCGGCCGAGCTGGAGCAGCTCCACGCCGTGCCGGCTGCCGCCATGGATCCCTTCCCACGCCACGGCGGGCTGAGTCTGCAGACGGCCCCCGGCCTTCATCCCGCTTTTCCCTTCCACCCAGGGCTGGGCCACTTGGAGCGGGAGAGGCTGGCGCTGGCAGCCGGCCCGACCCTGCGCCCCGACATGTCCTACGCCGAGCGGCTGGCGGCCGAGCGGCAGCATGCCGAGCGGGTGGCCGCCCTCAGCAACGACCCGCTGGCCCGGCTGCAGATGCTCAACGTGACGCCCCATCACCATCAGCATTCCCACATCCACTCCCACCTCCACCTCCACCAGCAGGATGCCATACACGCAGGTAAGGGCCACCTCTTCAGCCAGGAAGGGTCAACTTCATGGTCATTTGGCCTCCTCCACACTCCCATCCCGCCAAAGACACCGACCTCAGAAGTGAGGTGTAGTCCCATTTCCTCGTCCTACGGGGCAGTGGGGCAAAAGCAGTTTAGTGATGCAAATCTCACGGAAACAAAGTCCAGACTATAATATAAAAGAGTGCTGTGCCTGCTGAGGTACTGGGAGATGGCAGTGGGGTCTGGTAGCTGAGTCACAGGCACCCATGCTCATCGTCCACAACTACGCGGAGGTGGCAACAGGTACAAATTAATGGCCTGGCAGCGAGTCCAAAACACTAGAAAGAGTAGGGTTTTTTTTATATAATAGGATTTTGCTTTTGGGTGCAGACTTGCAGGTCACTGCAGCACTGGCTCTAGGGATCGGTGTTTCTCCCTGAGGAGTACGGGGACAGAGCTATGCCAGACTGCTTCGTGTGAAATTCAGTGCAGGCAAAAGGAGATGTTACTGCATTGCCTGGCGCTGAAGTCATTCATTCCACCCCTAACACAAAACGACCATCTCCACGTCTGTTTCATTGTTGCGCCTTCCCTGTGTGGCTTACAAAGCATGGGACAATTGATTTCTGATGTCTTTCCTTCCCAGCCTCAGCCTCTGTTCACCCTCTTATTGACCCACTTGCCTCGGGATCGCATCTCACTCGGATACCGTACCCAGCTGGAACCATCCCCAACCCTCTCCTCCCTCACCCCCTACATGAGAACGAAGTGCTGCGCCACCAGCTTTTCGGTAAGAGTGCTGGTGGGGTCTGCTGGTCTCCTTGGAAGAGCATCAGCAGAGCTCCAAGGGGCAGGGTGGTCTCGAGGGGGTTGTGAGACCCAGCGAAGGTTTATTATAGAGAGACAGAGCTCTGGGATGGCGTAGGACAGGCGTGCAGTATCAGGGGATGAGTGAGTCCTGTACATTGGCAGGGCTGGAAGATTAAGAGCTTGGACTGAGCTGTGGGACCATGGGCAAGGACGGGGCTGTTCCATTAACTTGTTCGTTCTCTCCTTTGTGGTTGCAGCTGCACCCTACAGGGACCTGCCGGGGTCTCTCTCTGCGCCCATGTCAGCAGCACACCAGCTCCAGGCCATGCACGCGCAGTCAGCCGAGCTGCAGCGCCTGGCCCTGGAGCAGCAGCAGTGGCTGCACGCCCACCACCCTCTGCACGGAGTGCCGCTCCCCACGCAGGAGGATTACTACAGGTGCGTGACCCGCTCACACAACGCTCTTTGCTCACATCCTAATGCTGGCCAGCCTTGGCCTGAGGAGGGCAGAAGAGGGGAACGTGGCCCTGACCCTCCCTGGTGGGTGGGTGGCTCCAGCATGGCCCCACGCTGGGTGCAGGGGTTGCTTGCTATGGGGCACAGCCCCCTAAGGGAGGTCGCTGTTGGATAGAGGTTGTTGTGGGGTTGCAGCTCCCATCCTCAGCAGGGGGGAAACCAGCACGTTTCACACGTGATAATACAATTGTGAATTATACCTGTGCCAAAATACCAAATGTTCATTTTGGCATGCTTTTACCAAGATGAGACATTCACGAGTGCACAGGGAAGCATGTTGGGAGAGAAATGCAGTGTTTTATGTTTTGGGTAGCACCTCTTACGTTAAAGATTTGCAGGGTTTTCCAAATCTGCACTGTCATGCAGGACTAGGCTAGCAAAAGGCAGTGCACAATACTACGTCTTTTCTCCCCGTGTCTTGTCTCTCATAATCACTTTGTTCGTCTTTCTCCTAGTCACCTGAAGAAAGAAAGTGACAAACCCCTTTAAATGGACTCCTAGTGTCAACACGACATCCTCATGTCTTTCTCTGAAGAGGAGCAATCAATCAGCCAAATCCCGGGGGAGGGGAAGCTGCGGAGTTACACATCTTGATCCTACCAGGCAGCAGACTGCAAGAGAGGATGGGACCAAAGTGGAGGATGGCATCCTGGGAGCAGAGAGTGGAGAAAAGGAAACAGGGAGGGATCGAAACGCCAGCAACCAACACAAAGTGACTGGCACGTGATTTCGGCACGGCTCTGAAGTGACTGAAACCAGCGTCGTGAAGAGCCCCAAAAGGCAAGGACTGGTGTGAATTCGAGATTGCAGCAGCTCCATCCTGTGTTTCGAGGGAAGTTACGTTAAGCAAAAAGCGCAGCGCATTGCAGGACCTCACGTTCACGATACAAAACCCAGCAGAGCCTTTTTTCAAGACGCCTCCTCCCCCCCCAAACACACACTTTACATGTAAGATACTGCTTCGTGAGACAGAGAAACAAAGCGGAACTTTCCCAGCCTGGCTTCCACATCTCCCACATCCCTTCAGATGCAACCACGGCGTTACCGGACCCTCTCCAAAACCGGCTTCTCTTGCCTGGTGCCAAGGCGCTGGTCCCGGCCAGCTGGGTGCAAAGCACCCCCAGACTTGCCTGCGAGGTGGCGGCGCCTCGAGGGGACGCGTGGGGCCACGAGGTGCGAAGCACCGCCGGCCTCCCCGAGCAGCCACCCCCCCATGGACCTTCCAGCCCCACCGGGAGCGCCGATGGGGGGCCGCCAGCTCGCACCCCAGGGCCACGGCGACCCCCTTGCCCCTCGCCCCCTTTCTCCTCGGTGTACTTTAAGTCATGCACATCCTGTTATAGACGTGGCAGTTTTATGTAGCAACTTGTGACCCCCCCCTCCTCCCCAATCCCTGTTATCCCCCCCCGCCCCGCGTGCGTGTCCCACCTCACGGTTGTATAACCCGAGCGGCCCCCTATATATATATATATATATATATTTACTTATCCATTAAACGGAAGGAGAAAACCACCCGGCAGCAGCACAGCTCTGCAAACGCGCCCGCACCACCACCACCACCACCACCACCACCACCACCACCACCCCACCCTGCACACTCCTGATACCCCCCCCTCCCCAATAACCACATTCTAATAATTTATATATAAAAAATATATATATGAAGCTCTTAAAAAAGCAAACAGATGAGCAAAAAAAACCAAAAAAGCAAAAAAAAACCCTTCGGGAAGCAGCCTGCGTTGTGTTCATTTATCGCTGCCGGGGGCCAGCAGCGCCCCCCCCCTCCCCCATCCCCTCGCCCCCTCCCCTCCCCACTCGCCCCCCCCCCCCCCCCCCCGGGACCGCGCCGCCGTCAGGCCCCGCCCACCGCCGCCGGGGGGCGGGTCTGCGCGAAGCCACGCCCCGCGCCCCGCTCCAGCCAATCGCGGCGCTCGCCTCGACACACCCGCCGCCGCTGCGCCAATCGGGAGAGCGCAATTTGCATACGGCCGGTGCGGCGCTGCGGGGCCCCGTTTCGCCGAGCTGCGGCCGCTGCGGCGGGGACCGAGCGGTGCCAGGCACGGGGGGGAGCACGGGGAGCCTCCTGAGGGACACCCCACGGGAATCTTTTTCCTCACCGTGACGTGGCGGCGGGTGGGCCCGGTATGGGCGCGGCGCAGGCGGAGGGCTCCACAGTGATTTCAGCTCTTTTAGTATTTGTCCAGCAGGTTTCCCGCGCGCGGGAAGCCGCCCCTGGCGGTGCAATGACAGGGCGGGGCTGCGCATGCGCAGCAGCGTGCGATAGAGGGGGTAGGGAAGGGGCAAGATGGCGGCGTCCGCGCAGGGCCCGGCCGCGCCGCTGAGCGCTGAGCAGGCGAAGGGTGAGGGGGAGCGGGGGGGGGCCGCGGGCCATGCGGCGCGGCTGGTGCCGGTGCTGAGCCCGCCCCGTGTGCCCGCAGTGGTGCTGGGCGAGGTGCTGAAGGCCTTCGGGGCGCCCGAGAACGCGCAGCGCATGGAGGAGGCGCGGGACAACGCCTGCAACGACATGGGCAAGATGCTGCAGTTCCTGCTGCCCGTGGCCACGCAGATCCAGCAGGACGTGATCAAAGCCTACGGCTTCAGCAGCGACGGCGAAGGTGGGTGCGGTGCGGGGCTCCCCGCCCGGGCTCAGCCCTGCCCTGTGCCCGCTGCCCAGCCCGCTCCCTTTGCAGGGGTCCTCAAGTTCGCCCGGCTGATCAAGTCCTACGAGTCGCAGGACCCGGAGATCGCCAGCATGTCCGGCAAGCTCAAGGCCATGTTCCTGCCGCCCATGACCCTGCCGCCGCACGGCGCCGGCACCGGCGGAGTGGCCGCCTCGTGAAACCTGGAGCTCCGCCGGCCCCGGTGGTCTGCGGTGCTCCGAGCGGGGATGTCTTCACGTGGCCGGGGGCTGCTGGCCCGCCAGCCCCGCGGCACGGAGAGGTTGGACGAGGGAGGTGTTGATCTGAACGGAATCGGCTTTGTTGTGCATGGTTGTTTGTCTGTTTGTGAATAAAAAACGTCTTGAAAATGCCCTTAGTGGTTTATGAATGGACATGAGCTGATCCTCGGGTACAGATCCCGCTCCCTGACGCAGGGGCAGGTAGAGTGATGCTCGCTCCTTCTGGAGTTTCATCTGATGAAACCTGAGCTACTGTTACAAGGGGCTGCTGTGCACCAAGTTATGCAGGAATGCAGCTGCTACTGCAAACCTTAGTATGAAAGCACAAGGCTCGGTATCTCAGTGACTGAATTTTTTAAACGTCATTTGAGAGATGCTGAGCCTCATCTGGAATCAGAACGTCCTGAGTTCAAAGGGACCCACAAGGGTCATTGAGCGCAACTCCTGGCTCCACAGAGGGCCACACAAAACTCAAACCATGTGCCTAGGGGTGTTGTCCAAACACTTGTTGAAGATCAACCAGCTTGCTGCTATCACCGCTGCCCTGGGCAGCCTGTCCCAGTGCCCAAGCACCCTCTGGGTGCAGACCCTTTCCCTAACCCCCAGCCTGACCCTCCCCTGTCCCAGCTCCATGCCGTCCCCTCAGGTCCTGTCGCTGTCCCCAGAGAGCAGAGCTCAGCGCCTGCCCCTCCGCTCCCCTCGTGAGGGAGCTGCTGGCCACCAGGAGGCCTCCCCTCAGCCTGCTCCAGGCAGAATAAGCCAAGTGACCTTAGCCCTAACTCGTACTGCCTCCCCTCCAGACACGTTCCTGTCTCCACAGCCCTCCTTTGGACACTCTGATAGTTTCACGTCCTTCCTCTCTTGTGGCACCCAAAGCTGAGCACAGCACTCACGGTGAGGCTGCACCAGCACAGAGCAGAGCCGCACAATCCCTTTCCTCAGCCAGCCAGCAAAGCCATGCCTGATGTACCCCGGGGTGCTGTTGGCCCTTTTGGCTGCCGGGGCACACTTGATTCATGCTCAACTTGTTGCCAAAACCCCAGATCCCTTTCCATGGGGCTGATCTCCGGGCTCTCCTCCCCCACTCTGTGTGTATAGCCACTGTTGCCTCATCCCAGGTGCAGTATCCAGCACTTGCTGTTGCTAAATTTCATAGGGTTGTTGATAGCCTAGCCCTCTGATTTGCCAAAATCTCCCTGCAAGAGCAAGCGTTTATAAAAGTGCTCCTTGAAACGTGCCAGGTAACGCGGTCCCGAGCACAACGTGGTGCTGCTCAGCGCGCGGTTGCAGCCAGACCGCTGTCACCAACAGGTCAGTACCGCTAACTCTCACGTGCTCCTACCAGAAGCTTCTGTGGCTGTATTGCTCTTTTCCGCCTGATTGTGTGATCAAAGGTGTTAGACCTAAAGATAAAAATAGCAGCAGGATGTTGCAAGGACTGGCAGCAGGGAGGGATCAGAACAACGCGAATACTGTACATGTATAACCGTGTGCTGCACTTTCTGGGACTGAAGAGAGGGAAAGGCAGAGGGGCAGGTTCTCTCCCCTGTGAAGTTTTCTGCCTTTCCACCTCCCAGATGAAGGGGCACCGGATGCATCTGAGCATTTGTAGCCACCTGGCTTGTGTGCCTGTTTCCCCTGGGCGTGCTGCAGCCTTTGGGAAGGGCTGGTGGTGAAGAAGCCCGGGAGCCAGGTGTGAGAGCGGCGTTGGGTTTTGCACTCTGTGCCTTTTGGTTACAAACCATGTAGGAATGTAGCCAGCGAGGGCGTGAACCTAGCGGATAGGAGGCAGGAAGAGCAGTCAGGCCCTTCCGTCACTACCTACCTCCCCCCCCCAAGTTTGGTTTTGGCCTTCCCCCACCCCTCTAATTATTTATTAACTACAGCCCAGGAAGCGTTTTGCAAATGGTGAAAATTAAGCCCTCCGCCCAAGGCCTGCGTTTCACCTAGCCTGGAGCTACCACCTCCCTCAGCCTGCCCAGAAACAGGCAGGGCTCAGGGCTGAGCCTGTGCGGGCCAGACACAGGTGAGTCACAGGATGCACCGCACACCCAGGGCACTGCCAGCTGCTCCTGCCCCAGCCCTGGAATGAGCTGCTCTGAGCATCCAGCCATGTTGTGAGGGTGTGAGGTCACCCCCTGCTACTTCCAGTCTTGCTTTTTTTCTTCTTCTTTTTTTTTTTTTTTTTTTTTTTTTTTTTTCAGTAGGACGCCCTGGCTAAGGGCTGTGGTTCTTCCTCCACCAGCTGCTGTTAATTCCCCGTCAGCGGGGACCTGCGAGTCACGGGCCTGATGCCATCCTGTGGGTGAGTGCTGCGTGTGCTACTTAGAGCAAGGAAACAGAGCTGGTAGGAAAAACTAAACTGCTGGCAGCAGGAATCAAGCACAGAAGGGAAAAAATACTGTAAAAAAAGAGCTGGAGGACTGGAATTGTAGCATTTTAGATTGCTGTTACTGTTGCTCATCCTTGCTTTGATAAAGAAAGAGCAGTCTGTGATGCCCAGTTCACTGCAGTTATTCTGTGAGCCCTGAAGCTGCAGCACCTCAGGATGGTTTTGTACAGAGGGAGGTGAGGTGGCTGGCTTTTTTAATCCTGGTGACTTTTGTTTTGCTACAGTCTTTATGGAACAGCAGGACAGGAAAAACTTTGCCATCAGTATAAATGGGTGCTCTGCCCTGGGGGCTGTAGTGGCGTGGTGTAAGGAAATGGGATTCTCATTAGTCCATGGGTAGAATCTGTTAGTCCTGTGGCCCCATGGCCTGGCAGAGCACAGGGCTTGGGCAGGTTACAGGGCGATGGTCCGTATGCCCACTGACCAGCACCAGCTGGCCTTTACTTGGCACTAACACTAACAACTGTCACAGATGCCATTCCCCCAAACGTGAGAGTGGAGCAGACCAATTAAGTCAATATCTGGGCAAGAGGTAACAGAGAAAGCAATGAGTAAGATATCAAAGAAGGAATCAACATCTGCTTTCGTGAAGGCAAATCCTGTCTTGCAGAACTAGATGTTTTGAGGAACTTAGCAAGCTTGCGGACAAGGGAGGAAGGTCTTTCCAAAACAGAATTTGACAAGATTTTCTCATGTCAGTCTAAACAGAGCTGAAGCTATGGTATAAAAGAGAAGCTGATGCTTTTCTTGAGTGAATAATTTATAGAAAATAGGAAATGGAAGGTGGGAATAAATGTTTGGTTTTTACAGCAAAGGGAAGTTATCAATGGTGACATGTAAGGGTCTGAGCTGAACCATGTGCTGTTCAGCATATTTCCAAATGACCAAATAGAGCTTGAATAGTGAGGTGAAAAAAATAACCCTCCAGCATGTTGACTGCCACCACTCAGCATGGTGTCATTGGCAAATTTGTTGAGGGTGCACTCAATCCCACTTTTTTTTTTGTCCATGTTGCCAATATGGACAAAGACATTAAGCAGCACTGGTCTCAATACCAGCCCCTGGGAAATGCCACTCATCACTGGTCTCCACGCGGTCATTGAGCCATTGACCACAACTCTTTGATCGCGACTATCCTTGCTCTCTACAACTTTCAACACCAGTTGCTCTTCCTTTATCCACCAATGCCATAACCCCATTGTAGAAGGCCACCAAATTTCTCAGGCATGGTTTGCTCTCGTGGAGAAAAATAGCTCAAAAGTTATATGTAAAACATCTGTGAACTACTTGTAACCTCCCTGGAGCAAGACTGTCACCGTCGAGTCCATGCAAATGTTTGCTTTATGCGTGGTTGTGGTGAATGATGGCAGAAATCATCGTTGTGTCTTTGTATGCTTATGTCTCAGCAGTATTTTGAACACTGTGCAGTTTTGGGTCACCTTTTGCCCTCATCTCCAAAACAATACAACAGAGTTGGAAACATCTCAAAGAGGGACGACAGAAATGATCAGAAGCGCAGGATAGCTCTGTATGGAGGCCATCTAAACAGGGTTGGATTGTTCAGCTTGGGGAACAGCTGAGCAAGGATACAGAAGTTAGAGGTCTATAAAATAATGAGCAGCTTGGGTGGGGTGAGTATGAATTAGGAGTTGGTCATTGATTTATTATTCTTTACAACAACCGTGTGTTAATAAAAATGGGCAGGAAACAGGTTATAAGCAAGCCAAAGGAGATGTTGGTCCTGAGGCTTAGCAGTGGAACTCATTGCTCAGTTTCTTATGGACTTGACAGTTGACTACGGTAGCTGCACATAGAGGCTTAGGGAGCATGCGAGGGTGGGATGACGATGACAATGATGATGGTGCTGACCTCTGTGCGTAACCTCTCCTTCTACTCTTCTTTTGACAGCCATTTTGACCTCTAGATGGCCTAGTCCAAGCCCTTGCTCACAGCAGAGCTGTCTCAAATGTTAGTTATATCAGGTTGTTCTGAGCCTTTTTCAGGTTAGTCTTGCACATCTTAGGGAGTGGAGATTCTTCAGCCTCTCTGGACACGCGTGGCAATTGCTGAACCACCCCTTGTGTATGTGCTTTTTTTCCTGATACCTGATCAGAACTTCCCTTTATGCAAGTTAAGCCTCTTGCCTCTTTTCCTCTTGCTGTGTCCCACAGAGCAGAATTTGGCTCCATCATCTCTAAAACCTCCACTCTCCTTTTAGATATTCTTAGACTGCTATTTAAATCCCTTTATTAGCCATCTTTTCTCTAGGTTGAACAAACCTTGCTCTCAGCCACTGAGCTCCTCACTGCCTTAATGGCCCCGTGCTGGATTGTGCCTGTTTTTGGTGTCCTTTTTACAGCAGTCCAGATGTATGTACCTCTTAGTTAGCCCCTTTGTTTATCCTTCCTTCTAAACTTGTGCGTTTACTAGCTGTGGCTTTGCTCCACAAAGAATTTACATGATGAGGTTCTACCATCTGTGTTGGACTAAAAGCCAAGCAACATCACAAGAGAAGCCTCTTTGCTCAAACCTCTTGACCTGTTAATTACATTATGGAGTCTGTTGCATGCTCTGACCATTCCAGAGGGCAACCTGGAAGATACCAAGCAATTGTTTCTCTGCTGTGATATTTCCCTACCTTACCAGCTGGAGCTTCTCCTTGGTAGTTTTTAATTAGTTACCTTGGTGTCTTTGGTCTGGTTGGCCAAGGGAAGCCAGTAGGTGTAATCTTTTTGGATTTCAGCAAACGCCTTTGATACCATCCCTCACAGTATCCTTCTGGACAAAATGTCCAGAATACAGATAGAAAAATACGTAATACAGTTATATATTAATAGGGTTATAATTAATAGGGTTTCATTAGGTGGGTAGCCAGTTGGTAGTGGGGTTCCCCAGGGCTCCATTTTGGAACCAGTTCTCTTCAATGGTCTTATAAAAGATCTGGACGGAAGGTTTGAATGAATACAAAGCAGGTTTTCAGGTGACACTAAATTAGGAGGAGCTGTCAGCTCCCTTGAGGGTAGAGAGGCAGAGAGATCTGGACAAGTTAGAGGGCTGGGCTATCAACAACAATATGAGATTAAACAACATCAGGTGTTGGATTCTGCACCTGGGACAGGACAACCCTGGTGTATGTACAGACTGGGGTATATATTATCCAATATATAATAATAATAATATCCAATCAGATTATATCTAATATAGCAGGAATTCCCTTTGGGGACTTTTGCCCAGAAGTTTCTGTCTAATCACTAAACAATATTTGTTTTCTGGGCCAGTTTTCTATGTCAGCGGTTCCGATTTAGGTGTAGTCCGTTTTTTGCGTAAAATTGGTTTCTTTGAGTTGCAGGTTTCTGTGCCTTTAAAGTCTTTCTCTTTTCTTTTTTTTTTTTTTTTTTTTTTTTTTTTTAGTATCGGTTTTAAGTCAATACAGCTGGATTCCTGCAGCTCACCACATCCCAGCTTGTCATCTGTGCGAAACTGGAAGCATTTTGAAGGAAGGCGTTGTAGCTGCCTGGGCAGTCTTTCTAGCAACGAAGTTAGTTTCTCAGATCGAGTCCCCTGCACTTCCCTGTGCTGCTGGTTTCTGTATGTCTTGGCCACTACTAGCAGACAGTTCAGCTGTTTGCAGGGTTTCCCAGTCTGGTGGCGTGTAGGGAAGTCTGCAGCTGCAAAGAGTTGAAATGAGCGAGTCTCTTGCTGCTCTTGCTGCCCACCCCACGTGTCTTAGCCACCACACAGGGCAGCTGAGATGGTTCCAAGGAAGAGTCAGGCTCCTTTGCCGCCTGGATCATCCTCTGTGGTCACTGCATTGCTCCCATTTGTTCATAAGAACTGCAGGCTTTAAAATCAGTGCTATGGAAAAGTGTAGTCACAGGCTGTAGCTGGAAGCAGCTAGTTAACTGGAAATGGTTAGTTTTCTTTCTTTCTCTCCGGGTGTACAGATTTACAGCTTTGGCCTTGGTACGCTGTACTGGGATCTCGAAGCTCCTAGGCTAAGCTCTCTTGATGCTGTGTGGGCCCACCACAGGCCAGAGCTGATCATCCTGCTCTCTGCCTGCTTTCCTGGGCAGCTTCAACACCTGCCCCCAAGCCTTTTGGAGCTACCCATGCTTCTCTCACGGTTGCATCCTCCAGGCAGGCTGTTTTCAGGATGCTCGTGCTGTGCTTAGGGTGCTAGCCTGGGCCTCTCACAGTCTGCAGGCCCAGGTTTGCACAGCTTCCCTCCATGGCTGTGCAGAGCACATGGGATATTTATCTGCCAAGGGGGTTCATCAGTGAACAGGGTCACAGAGGTTTTGGCTACGTAGCTGAGGGCGGCCCAGCAGAACCAAGCTGCGTGTCTGTGCGGTCATAACTTGTAGGGTGCTTCGCTGCTGCGTGCGTGTGCTGCCTGCTTCAGCCTTGCAGATGCGTGGCTGACCTTAGGCAGCCGTGGTCCCCCTGGCACCACCGTGAGGATTCGGGGGTAAGAAACACTCATGTTCCTTACTAACCTCTTGGAAAAGATGGGGAAGAGAGAGAGGGCTTGCAGAACTGAGTTTTGTGGCCATGGCTGGAACCTTAGAAACACTGGTAGAGTCAAAACCGATGTGGAAAAAAAAAAAAAAAAAAAAAAAGCAAAAAAAAAAAAAAAAAGCAAAAAGCAAAAAAAAGCAAGGACCCAAGAATAACAGGGGGGCTGGGGAGGAAAGACGCAAAAGGAGAAGCAGAAGTGTGTGCAAAGCAGTTTGGGGCTGGGGAGCTGATGGCTCAGAGCGCTTCCTGTTCCTGGAGCTGCGCGTGCCCAGCTGTGCTGGGCTGCTCCTGCCCGTGCCCTGCAGCGGTGCGCAGAGGGCCACGGGATCCAGGCACGCAGTGAGGAGCAGGTTGATGGAGAGGGGCCGAATGGACTAGGAGTGGACAGCAGGAGTGATGCATGGCCAGCTCCCGAGGGGCGCAGACAGAGCTTGGTGTCGGGCGCTCCGTCGCGGACCTCCAACTTCCCTTTTCTCACCAGGGCAAAGAGATTTGTCCTCTGTGTTTTCTGAGTCGCTTTGGTGGTAGCTGCTTGGCCTCCTCCTCTTCTTCTTCCCTCCACAATGGTGAGGTAAGAGGGTCTGAGAAACGTGTGCGTGGGGAGGGGAACCAGCGAAGTAGGGCAGCTCGGAGGGGATCACCTTGGTAGCTGGATCTCGGTGGAAACCTTTCACAGGCTGTGGGGGGTAACGGGCACGAAGGAACCCTTTGTGCTGCTGCTGGTTGTCACCTGCAGAGGTATCTCTAGGGATGCTGACTGGGGACCATTCTTCACTGTATGTCTCCACAAGAGTGCCTGCGATTTCTCGTTTACTTGGTTCTGTTTTCATCTCCCTTGCTAGGTGGTTTCACCGTGACCTGAGTGGGCTGGAAGCCGAAGCCTTACTGAAGGGACGAGGTGTCCATGGGAGCTTCCTAGCCAGACCCAGCCGGAAAAATCAGGGGGATTTTTCCCTTTCAGTTCGGTAGGTAACTTGGAGCCCAACTTCTGTCTTTCCAGGTTTGCATACGTAGAATATATAGAGGTCCTCATGAGCCCTGGGGTCTCTCCTTCATCATCTCCTTACTCCTTTGACTTCTCTCCATGCTGTAAAAGGATCTGAGCTTCCCCAGTACCTTCTGGACCCTCGCTTAAGTTGCCTCAGGAGCTTCTTTTCCCAACCATCTCCTTCCACTGGGACGGTTTGCTATGGTTCCATGGCAGGAGGTGATGCAAGCAGAGCCTTCAAATTTCATGCCTCTTATCCAGCTGCCTCACTGGACTTCTCTGTGCATCATTCCACAGGGTTGGTGACCAGGTAACCCACATCCGCATCCAGAATACTGGGGATTTCTACGACCTGTATGGAGGGGAGAAGTTTGCCACCTTGTCAGAGCTGGTGGAGTACTACACACAGCAACAGGGCTCGCTGCAGGACAAGGATGGAACCATCATTGACCTGCGATACCCGCTCAACTGCTCTGACCCCACTACAGAGAGGTATGGAGAAAGCAAAGCTGCTGGTATGGCTGTGATGAGACCTCCTCCATGCTCCATGGCCTTCTCTCTGCCCTGCCCACGTCCCCACAGGGCAGCCTGCAAAAAGTGTCTCCTGGCTCCCTGTGCTTCCCCAGGGACCGCATCCCCACCAGCAGCTGGACATGCCTTATCCCACTACAGCCGACCTCGCAGGGCTCTATTTACACTTTTGTTTTTTTGGTGCCTTTGCTATTTAGGCAGCGTTCATCAAAAGCAACGCTTGTGGTGTAAGTTGCATCCACAGCGGTAGGCAGGGTGGCATGGCGTGGGGCAGCCCCAAACCTCCTTGCTCATCCCAGGCCTGGCTGGCTCGTGCGGCTGAGCGGGGCCACGCTCACCTGCTATTCCTGGCCCGCTCAGCCTCCTTCCTGCCCCGCTTTGCATACGTCTCTGACACCAAGTTAAATCAAATCAGGTGGTTTTTGCCCTCAGCGCTGTGCTTTCAGCCTGCCTGACGCAGCTCCGGGGAGCAGTCGTGCTGTGCCCTGGGGCGGGGGCAGGCTCAGGGGTGGGGGCAGGCAGGTCCCCCCGGTGCACCTGGGGAGCAGGGCACAGCCACGCTGCTCGGGACGTGCCTGGGGACACCCAGGTGTGCTCAGGGGCAGTGGTGCAGAGCGGGCAGTGTCTGTGTCCTGGCTGTCCTCTCCACTCGAGGCCGTTGCGCCGTGGCCCTGCAGTTTCCTCTCTTCCTCCCCTGCGGTTGGAAACTTCTCCCCCCCCTCAAGGCTCTTACGAAAGCTCCTCTCACTCTCTCCCCAAGTGATTTTCCATCACGTGGCTCTGAAGAGCTGGGCTCTGCTGGGGGGGAGGAAGGGGGGACAGGACCCACTGACTCCTTCCTACATGGGGAGGGGGGTCCCAGAGACCTCTTTCCTGGGCAGGAGGGGAACCAAACGTTCCCCAGGGGACATCTCAGCACTGGCAGATGGTGGCTGCTCGCTTCTTTGGGAAGAGGGTGAGAAACGAGGGGTTGCCATGCTGTGGAAGTCAGCAGCTATTGCTTGCAGTGCACGAGGTGAAGATGAAGAGAAACTGAAGCTGGCCAGCACTAGCTGAGACACAGTAATTGCCTGCCACATCTTGCTCTCAAAATGATTCCTAGAGGTTGCGTAGAGGAGTGGGTTGCTCTGGCTGGAGTACAGAGGATGGGTGAGTGAACGCCCAGCTGTTTCTGTGACCGTGGCATGGCCTCCTGAGCTAGATTTTACTTCTTGGGAATAGGCAGCAGAGGAGCTGTAACAATTCCAAATTCATCATACCACAGCAGCAAACCTGCTACCATGGTGCATCTAAGCACCTGCCTGGCCTTGGCTGCAGCGTGTGCAGCGATGTAAGGAGTGTGCCTGGTGCTTGCTGCAGTACCTGAAGTGAGCAGCGGCAGGAAGAAGCGTTGCAAGTCGGTCTGATGCAAGAGCTACCTGCTTTTGAAATGCTGCTCACCGGGGAGATGGCCCAAACGGCTGTGGCTGCAGCCACCAGGGGAGCTTTGTGGAAGCAGGACAGAGCTGCGGTGAGCACGGCCTTCAGACAGGAGCACCAGGGCTGAGACGGGTCCATACCCAGCAGAGCAGCAAGTGGGGGCAGTGGGAGCAGTGCTCCTCCACCCCGGGGTGCTGCCAGATCCCACCAGGCAGGCACATGCCTCCCTGAGACCTTCACACGTGCGAAGGGGCTTGGCAGTAGCTGTGCCCTTTGCACCATGCTTGTGTCCCTCTGCACCCTGAGCCATCCTGCAGCAGGGCAGAGAACGCCTCAGTCTGCAGGACTGTGCACGTGGATGAAGAGCAGTGAAGGCACCAGAAGCAGAATGTGGGCTCCAGGTGGCTCCTGGCATTCATCCCCATGGCTAGGCTGGTTGCTGCGGTGTGATGTGTTCAGGGAATGGGAATTATCCTCTGACTGAAGAGGTTCAGAAAGGGGGGATGCTGCTAGAGGTCCAAGGAAAGTATCCTTCCCTAGGTTGGTTCTTTAATGGGTCTGATCTCACCGCAGCCCTCTGTGTGCTGCTAATCCCATGGGAGAGTCTCTGACTGACCGAGTCAGTTTTGTTCCCTCAGTGCTTGAGTTTCCAAAGCACTCAGCAGCAGTAAGGTTGGAGTCCCAATAATACTGAGAGGTGCTAAAACCCACAAGTGCCCCCCCCGAGCTTATCTCAAAGCCAGTAAGCATTACTTTTTGTAAGGCTCTTCCCTTGGTTTCCCTCCCTTAATCCTTCCTCCATTTCTCCCCCTCTCCTCTCTTGCTTCAAACCTTCTCTTCCCCCCACAGCTTCTCCTTCCACAGCTTTCTGCCCTGTACTCTTCAGCGAGTGGATGCTCGAGGGCATCCACTTGCATCTCCACCTCTCTCCTGACCTTTTCCTGTTTTTATTTTTCTAGATGGTACCATGGGCATCTGTCAGGCGCGGCCGCTGAGTCACTTCTCCAGGTCAAAGCCACACCTTGGACCTTCCTGGTGCGGGAGAGCCTCAGCAAACCCGGGGACTTTGTCTTGTCCGTCCTGACTGACCAACTGAAACCTGGCTCTGATGTTCCTTCAGCTGGGGCAAGCAGCGCCTCCGGGGCCCGTCTCAAAGTCACCCACGTCAAAATCATGTGTGAGGTGAGCGGGTGGGAGTGCCACAAAGTGGTGCCTGTGACTCTGCACCTCAGCCTTCCCTTTCCCCTGAGCATTGCCAGCTCTGCCTGTAGGGATGCTGTGGGATGTAACATGTCCTTCCTCCGTTTAGAATGGGCGTTACACAGTTGGAGGTGCTGAGAAGTTTGACAGCCTGGCCGATCTGGTGGAGCACTTCAAGAGGACTGGAATTGAGGAAGTGTCTGGCACCTTTGTGTACCTGAAGCAGGTAAATCCCATCTCCTCTGTTTCTCAGGGATCCTTTGGAGGGACCCCCTTGCTGTTTGTTTCTGCTCTGTGTCCCTCTCCCCCATAGCACACAAAGGAGACTCTGAACTCCAGCAGCATCTCTCTCATGCCAACCCGTTGTGTTTTCCTGTCCCCAGCCCTACTATGCTACAAGGGTGAACGCTGCTGACATCGAGAACAGAGTGCACGAACTGAACAAGAAGAGTGTATCTGAAGAAACATCCAAGGCTGGATTCTGGGAGGAATTTGATGTAAGAAACTGCTGGGGAAATTACTTTGTGGAAATTTGGGGGGAAGTTCCTGTGCACCACCTCATTCTCCATCCCTGATTTCTTTCTGGACACAGACTTCTCAGGAAGTCTTGCAAATCCATGTTGATTTATCTCTGAGAGAAGTCTATTTCCTCGGGGGTGGGGTGTGGGTGGGGTATAAGCGTCATCTTTAAGTGATTTAACCCAGTGAGATAGAAATGTAGTTGTTCATGGATAGAACTAGTCACCAAGATAGTAAGGACACGAACCTTGGACTTCTCGAGTCTAGGTTTCCTTTTCACTTCTCTGCTCCCCCACAAGCATACCCATGTGTCCTAAGAATTGCCACCCTTCCTTTGAGTGTCCACCTTCCCTGTCATATGTTGTGGCTTTACCATAACTTTCTCCTGTTTTTCAGAGCCTGCAAAAACAGGAAGCCAAGCAGCTGTTTGACCGTCATGAGGGACAGAGACCTGAAAACAAGAGCAAGAACCGATACAAGAACATCTTGCCCTGTGAGTCCTGCTCCTTTGCTGTTTTAAAAAATAAAATAAAATAAAAAAGGCAAGTAGACAGAGATTGGAGAGGTGTCCAAATCACTTCTGGCCCTGTCTCGGCCTGCCCTGTCTTCCAGAGTGGATTATGAGGCCCTTAATTTGAGGATTTAAGAGCTGATAAGAGGTCACAGCATTTTCATGACCTTGAAGGAAGGAAGAAAGGAAGTTTACAGCAGACTGGATTATAGATTATGGTCTGTCATGGGGGGAGAGAAACGGGAACACAGGTTAAAACTGGTCTGACCTCAGAGAAGGAGTTGAAAATATGTAAATATATGAAATGGGTATGAAAATAGACCCATACTGTGTGCATTGGGTAATGTGGGTGAGGTGGCATGGGGCAGCGAAGGAGCTTCATGTCACCGGGCACCAAATACCTCATAACTCTGTTTATTCCTTTGCTGCACCCCTAGTTGATCATTCTAGAGTCATCCTCCAAGGAAGAGACCCAAACATCCCCGGATCTGACTATATCAATGCCAACTACATCAAGGTGAGGCTTTTGAAAGCTGGCAGTACGCCCAAGGTGGGGGGGGGAGGCCTGCCAACTCCTGCAGCCCTCCTGACCTTCCCCTGTCCACACCCAGAACAATCTGATCAGCCCAGACGAGTGCACCAAGACCTACATTGCGAGCCAGGGCTGCCTGGATGCCACAGTCAATGACTTCTGGCAGATGGTGTGGCAGGAGAACACTCGCATTATTGTGATGACCACGCGGGAAGTAGAAAAAGGGCGGGTAAGTCGCTGTTTGCAGGTGTTGGAGCTGCCCCCTTTTCCCCTTCAACCATGGCTGTTTTTTTTCTCTTTCCTGCCTTTTGCCTGCCTTCACCCTCCTGTCTCTCTGCGCAGAATAAATGCGTGCCCTACTGGCCGGAGATGGGCAGCACAAAAGAATACGGTCCCTACCTCGTGGAGAACATCGGGGAGCACGACGCACTGGAATACAAACTCCGCCACCTCTGCGTGTGCCCGAAGAACAACGTGAGTGTGCCTGGCTGGGGGCTGCCGTAGAGCCTGCTGGGTGCTGTGGTGGTGCTGCTCTTGCATCAGTCCAGGGTTGTTGTTCCCCCCTGTTTTGGGTAGGGCACTGGTGGAATCACCAAGGGGTGCACAAAACTTTGGCTTAAAATATAGCTCTCTTTGGGACAGAGGTCAGGGTTGGGTCTGGGTTGCAGTTTTACCAGTGGGGTATTTCTGTTATCAGGGTGATGCTGTGCGTGAGATCTGGCACTACCAGTACCTGAGCTGGCCTGACCACGGTGTCCCCAGTGAGCCAGGAGGAGTGCTGAGCTTCCTCGACCAAATAAACCAGAAGCAGGAGAGCATCCCAGCTGCTGGGCCCATTCTGGTGCACTGCAGGTTGGTACAGACCCTAGGGTCTGAGGGGTAAAGTCTCTGTCCTGCTGCACCAGCTGTTCCCTAGGACATGTGAGCGAAGCACATGCCAACCCTTCCTCCTCTTCCATGTCCCCAAACCAAACCCTGCTGCCTGTTGAATCCTTGACTCTTTCATGGCACCAACAAACAGCTGCTATGAGTGCTGCGTGAAACAGCTGCCTCAGAAACAGCTGCGTTTTGTTTCAGCCTGTGCTCAACTTGGGGTGATGTAGGTATTGATGTACAGGCAGCTCTGATCTCTGCTTGTTCTCTCCTTACAGCGCTGGGATTGGCCGCACGGGGACGATCATCGTCATTGATATGATAGTGGAAGCAATCTCCACCAAGGGTAAGAGGACCTCAGAGTGCCTTGGAAGATACTGAAAGTATCTTGAAAAAGTGCCTTGAAAAGTGCCTTGAAAGATACTTGGAAGGAGGGGTGGGAGGTCCATAGAGAGGGGTAAGGGAGTTGAAAGCTTCTTGACTGAGCTCCACTGTGACTGCTGCTGGTGCAGAACTGGGAGAGGGGGGTGTCAGCAAACATGTGCAAAGCTTTTCTGGTGCCTCTTGCTAGGGCTGGACTGTGACATTGACATCCAGAAGACCATCCAGATGGTGAGGTCCCAGCGCTCAGGGATGGTGCAGACAGAGGCCCAGTACAAGTTCATCTACATGGCCATCTGCCAGTTCATAGAGACAACCAAGAAAAAGCTGGAGGTTATGCAGGTAAGAAAGCAGACCCTCCTATCCTGTGAGCCAAAACATATCACAATGAGGCATGTCAGTGTCTCCAGAAATTCATTGCCCCACAGTTCACTCCTATAAGAGAACACAGGTGCGTTCACCTCTGGGCTAGGGGTGGGCAGAAAACACTGAGCCTGAGGACTTCAGTCAACACCAAAATCCACTGAGAGCCTAGCATGACGCATGGTTTAACAGCCAGAATTCTCCTATGGTACCTCGCACACTTTTCCCAGCCTGTACTCTTCTCAGCTTGCATTTTCTCTCCTGTAGTCTCAGAAAAGCAAGCAAGCTGAGTCTGAGTATGGGAACATTGCCTACCCGCCTGCAATGAAGAACGCGCATGCCAAGGCCTCAAGAAAAGCCTCCAAGTAAGTGCTGACCCTCTGGCAGTGCTCTCCCTGCTGGTTCAGTGGCTTTTCCCTTCTGCTCACTTTTTCCCTTTTTTTCCTGGTCTAGCAGGCAGAAAGAGGAGTCAACAGTTTATGAGAACTTGGGCAAAAAGGAGGAGAAAGTACGGAAACAGCTCTCCTCAGACAAGAAGCTGAAAGGCTCACTGAAGAAAAAATAAGCATCAATCAGCAGGTTTTGAACACGGAGTGCAGAACCGGAGCTTGGATCCAGGCTGGCCTGTCTCACATTCCCACCTCACGGACTGGAACTAGGCCTTCCCCATTTCTTCCATGCCATCTTCCAGTGCTCTGAACCAGGCTGCTTCACAGCTCAGCTGACCTCACCGTCCCTCGCCCACACAGGCCTGTGAACTCGCTCATTGTGCTTCATCATTCATTAACAGGAAAAAAAAAAATCACGCCCTTCTTTCCCTTCGTGTGTGCACACCGGCACCTAAACTCACCCCCTGCTTCAGCAGCTCTTCTTCTTGAGGAGTTACAGAAGAGCTTTACAGAAGCTACATCTCTACCTGCCCGTGAGTTAAAGAGTTTAGCCTGTTTAGCGTTCCCCAAGGGCTCCTGTTTTAAAATACATCATTTTGGGCCTCTTTCAGCTTAGCCTGCCTGTAATTCAACAGGTAACTGCCTATTCTTTTTATCCTGACCCTCTACCCCCTAGCCCCTTTTCTATTTGATCCTGTAAATATGCCAGAATTTGATGTGATGGCCATGTTTTCACTTGTGTTTGTAAATAAAAATGTATTTGTTTGAATGCTGACCTGGAAATTTTCTCTAGAATTGGGGTATAGCTATTCTCCTGCTTTCATTTACAGTCCTGCAGCCTTACAACAGCTCTAGCTTAGTTTTTCATCAGTTCTGGCAACCTTATGGTGGCGTCTTACTGCGAGACTTGAGTGTTTATAGCCGTCAAGTCTCATCACTGGAAGTCAGGTGCAAAAGTCTGTGCCTGACTTCGTCACAGCTATGTTTTGGTATTTGGAAAAGTTGTGTAGTTGCAAGAATCTTTGCAGAGAAGGCAGACCAGAGCATGGCCACACCGTGTTTTCACAGATGACAGCCAGTTACCTACAAGGGGTTAAGGGAGCTGGCTTGTTTAGTCTGGTAAAGAGGAGGCTGAGGAGCAAGCTGCTCTCATTTTCAACTAAACAGAGGAGCCTCACGAAGATGAAGATAGTTGCACACAGTGGAGCCAGAGGCAGTGGTTCCAAATTGCAGCTTGGGAGGCTCGGGTTGAACACCCATCTCCTCGTCAGGCACCATTCCAACAGAAGCTCAGCGCGGGAACGCTGTTCTTGCTGCTTTTCAGTACTGCCTGGACAAAGTCACAGCCCACGCGATCTACTGCTGGCATGTTTCCAGCAGGAACCTGGACTAAAGTCCTCCTGAGGCCCCTTCCCTCCACCATTTCGTACGAATCTGAACGCTGGTGAGTGTTCCCAAGTACCATAGCCTGCCTGTGGTGGTGGCAATGAGCCTCAGCACGGCTTTTAGTCATGCCAGTTAGAACTAGGCCCCAGTCCATGAGCTGTACCTAGAAAATGTGGGAGAATGCTGAGTTTGGATAAAGCTATGGTGTTATCTGCAAAAAGTCAGACCCGAACTTTTTTGTGGCAGCTGGACTAGGTAACAGACATGCTGGGGAACCTTTAATTTACAGGCACTGCTTGATCTGTGAGCATTTGATACTCAAAGACTGTTGAGGTGGCCTGGACTAGAATCTGGTTAGAGCTGATAAGTGGAAGAGCTCAGTCCCTACTTAGTGGAAAGTCTGAGATGAAATTCACGGAGTGACCTAGGACTCAGAATGCCTGGAAATGTGGGAGAATTTCTTCTGGTCTGAGACACATCTAGGCCCTGTGTATGAAGTCAATGGCATTTAGGGAACTGAATAATCCATCACTCTCACCTGACACCAGACCACAGTGAGCACTTGAGAAACCTAGCTGTAATTTTCCCCTGCTTTGGTGCAGGGATCCTAGGACCACATTCTCTCCTCTCAGTGTAGAGCACAAACCCAGACGGGTGAATGAGGAGAAAAGAGAAGAAATGAGACATACCTGGAGCTCTGGCCCACGTAGCTTGTAATTCAGTGGAAACACCCCGTGAGCCTGCAAGGTGATGTACCTGCCTAAGAGCTGGTAAGGTGCCTGCAACCAAAGAAGAGCTCTACTCCATTTTCCCCTAATGGAAAATAACCTCTTTTTCGGGAACTAAGCACACTTGCACACAGTATAAATTTTGAGGCTTTTAATTTTTATAAATGTTTGAGAAAATCACTGAGCACACAGTGACAGATATTCCAGCAGTGACAGGCACCCAATGAATGACATTATCCTGAATTCAGTCTTGGGACTGACAGTGAAATAGAAACCAATATTACTAGAAGAAGGTCTCACGCTGATGGCAGAACACCCTCACTTGGCCAAAAAAAAGTAAAAAACTGGTCTAATTTTACCCTACAGAAATCCGCAGATTAATGACAATTAGAGGTGAATTACTATATCTGCATGGGTTAGTACCAGTAAACCCCCTCTGCCCCCTCCCCAGATTTAACTAGCGAGGTGAAGAAGGGATTACAGGTACCTTGTGGTAGAGCCCAGTCCCACAACTGGATCACCACAGATGGAGCTGGGGCATGGGAACTAAATCTAGTTACTGGTTTAACAATTTCAAAGTGAGGGCAAACAATGCCAGTGCAGGAAGTTCAAAGCTCCTCACTCGTATCTTATCTTCTCCTGGTCAGCACCGACGGTTCTAGGAGGCTTCAGTTCTTTCATTTCTTCCCTTGTTTGAGTAGGAGACTGTCACTGAAAGGAAGACAGAAGTGAGTCAGTCCAGGAAGTGCAAAGTCAGACTCTTACTACAGATTTGGGGCTATGGGGTGCCTCACCCAAACAAGTTGTCCAAAAGGACAACTTTAAAGTCCTTTTTTTTCCAAAATCCCTTAGGTCTGCTGGAACACATAAGACAGAATCTGATCAAACAGGGGCAAGGAAGATCAGAGATGCCCCAGGGAAGTAAAAAAGAAGACAGCTCTGATTTCCGTTCTTCATTCTAAGCTTTTAGCTACATCCTATAAACTCAGCTGGCACTCCACTACCCAGTAAACACAGACAGATTAGACCAAAGCCACCAAACCCTGTCCAGCTCTGAAAGCAGGGAATGAGTTTTTCTAGCATGCACTGGAAAGCTTTTAGAGAACAAGAGCATTTTCCAAGAGACCATTGCCCCAGATCAACACAAATTCCTACAAACATCTAACTACTTTCGTTGAGTCTTCTCAGACTCAACACAGACTGCCCTGTACGTGGAAGATAGACCAGAGGACACTCCTCAGGATATTACTTCTGCCTTCCCCACACAAACAGCTCCAATTACTGAGCATCTCCTACTTGATGTAGATGTTTGTGTGGCCCCTGCAAGGAAAGGCTTCAAGCTTCACATCACAAATGGGAACTGAGACAGAGATAGAATAAACTCCTGACAGATGGAAAGGCCCAAGCAACACCCAGGCAAACATCAACACCCTTGTTCCAAGTACTAGCAAAAGGATTAAGAAAAAGTTCAGTGTCTTACCTTCCTCTGTGCCAGGAGATGCAGTAAGGGTCAAGGGGGCAAGGAAAGAAAAAAGAAAAGAAGAGTAAATCAATTAGAGTGGAAAAAAAATAACTTCTGCAGTAAGCAGGACTGCAGCCTACTTGTCTGTCCTCTAGCATCAGGCTCCTCTCAGAGGAAAGATCCTGAGAGAGCTCCAGATGGAAGAGCAGCTTCACAGGTAAGGTGCAGGTAAATCCACCCACAACAACTGTCCCCTTTACCTGGTAAAGCCCTCATCCTGCAGGTTCAGTACCAAGTTATCTGCTGTGAGATACACGCGGTTTTGTGAACCAGCAATCTGAAAAACAGAGGTGGTATAAAGGAGTATAAATACGTAAGGAAAAATAGCATTAAAAAAGAATCTCTCACTCCCTCTACACACAGCAGTCTTGTTTGTATGCACTTAAGATCTTAGTTCCCAAAAACAACAATATAATGTTATAGAATGGCTTGGGTTGGGAGGGACCCCAAATATCATCTGGTTCCAACCCCCCTGCCATGGGCAGGGATGCCACCCACTAGATCAGGTTGCTCAGGGCCTCGTCCAACCTGGTCTTGAACATCTCCAGGGATGGGGCATCCACAGCCTCTCCGGGCAACTTGTTCCAGTGCCTCACCACCCCTTGAGAGAAGAATTTCCTCCTAACCTCTAATCTAAACCTTCCCTCTTTTGGTTTAGAACCATTCCCCCTTGTCCTATCATTATCTGACTGAGCAAAGAGTTGCTCTCCATCTTTTCTGTAAGTCCTCTTTAAGTACTGAAAGCTCTCAGTGAGGTCCCCCCGGAGCTTTCTCTTCCGCAGAGAAGAGGTTCTCATTAGGTTCACATGGGCCCAATGCTCAAAATGTCCAGGTCCCTTTGATGGCATCCCTGCCTTCTGTTGTATTAACTGCATCTCCTGACTTCCTTTCCTTATACTGTCAGACATTTTAACTGAAGTGCTCATATTCTGTCTCCTTATCAGACAGACTTTTGATTCCATGCTTATCTGTCCCCTTTTCTCAGCGTGCAGGAAACCAGGAGCATTTGGTGGCTGCAGCTGGGTGCATGTGATGGGATCTGATTTGTATTTGGCCTTGTCATATGGAAAACACAAACTCCTATCACCATGTGTAAGTGCTGATCACTGCTAACTAAGTCTTTAGCTCTATCTGAACAGAAGAGAGCTTGGCAGGAATAAAGATCAGTACAGGGCAGGTCACATTCACCTTAACTTTGCCCATGTGGCCACTGCACAGGGAGCACAGCAGAATGACTGCAAAAGGAAGATGGATATTCTGTGCCCCACCACTTACCGTCTTTGAAATGTTTTGAGCAGCTCGTATCTTACGTAGCTTGATGTAGCCGGGATTCCTGCTCAGAGCTTCACCGAGGTACAGGAGAGCAAAAGTTAAGGAAAAACCCGCTAAGAGAAGCCCCCTGCATTCAGTAAATTCCTCCTATGCTGTATCAACAAGTATCTTAGAGGAAAAAACTGCAGTTGCTATTCCAGTAACTTGAGCCTCTTGGGTAGGGACTTTGTTGCATTCCTAAATCAAGAACAATAGGGTTATGGCCACATGCAGCCAAAAGAAGTTAAACCTTAACAACAGGGAGTGAAGGCTCAGGGTCTACTCTGCTCTGAGCTGTAACCTCAGACAAATACCATTCCAACCAACTGCAAGGAGAAAAACAAACAACAGAAAACAAATAGCAACCTATTTGAGGCTATCATCTCACCAGTCTGCTAAACATGAACCCAATGCAACAGATTCTCAGGATTGCCAAGCTCACAAGACATCCCACAAAATACCCCAGAGCAGGATATCATCTTAGCAGCTGTAGCTTCCCCTTCAGCCTGAACAATCTTCTGCTTCTGCTCCTGCTTGGCCTTCTCCACCAGGAACTGTGCGCGCTGTGCCTCCTGCTGGGCTACAGAGGGAACAGACAAAAGCATTCAAAGCAGATCCCATCTCCTGAACTCTCCACGAGGGTTCTGTATCTGAGGCCTGGGGAGCTCATGCTTCCAAAAGAACTGATCCCATTCTAGGGATATATATATGCACACACCCTTTTTTTTTTAAAAAAAAAAAGTAAAACCAACAGCAACCAGGCCCTCTAAACATAATCCCCATAGAGTAAAGGGTAGTCACACCCTGAAAAGGAATCCTACAGCTCTGGGAACACAGTCCCACCAATGATCTATTCCACGAGCTACAGCCCAAGGTTTTTTTGATAATACTCGTGAAATAACCTAGTTGGCTCCATTACTAAGCAAGCTGAGATTTGCAATGCTGTAGCTGTATCGATGCAAGAGCAGTGACATACTAACTCAACTTCGCTACCTTGTTTAAAAACTCAATACAAAGGCAAAAGCAACCCAATCTTTCCAGGCCTAAATTGAACTCACCCACTTGCTTAGCTTCCACAGCCGCTGTGTATTCACGACTGAAACTCAGCTCTGTGATAGCCACATCATCAAGGATGAGGCTGAAATCCTTGGCTCTCTCCGTCAGTTCTCGCCTAATGAGCAGAGACACCTGAAACACAAGTATAGCAAAAAGAGTACCACACGCAGGCTGCTTCTCCCTTCCTGTGCACTATAAAACTGAAGCACAACTGCTCTTCGCAGTTCATTCACACTGCACCTGAGAGACATTCCCTAAAACAAAGCTTGAAACATGGACATTAATGCCTGTTCTGTGAATCTGTCACCTCTAAATAACTCTGCACATTCACAGCTATAACGCTTTCAAAGCCAAATCACAGCTTATTTGTAATTATCATTTAACCACACTATACAATTAATATTGGGAAAAAAAACCTTGAAAGTGTTTTTTTTTTCTTTTGTTTTCACATCCTATGCTGTGTAGTTCCATGTTCTCATCCATGATCTGGCAATAAGTATTTCCTTCTCCATCTTGAATTTGTTTGGAATTTGACTATCTCCTTAGATTTTCAGATAGGCTGATAAATCCTGCACGAAATAATGATTTAAATAAAAGTTACTGCTATGGTATCACACCTTTGACCCGTCTAGTATTTGCTTTTATTTTTATTGCAGCTATTTCTAAGCAGAATTCTAAAATGATGACAGAACCCTTTACTGAGTGAACTGCAAGCACGTAACCATGTAAAGTCACTTCATTTTCTTCTGATCGTCAACTACTTCCGTACATATCACTTTACAGTAATGCTGGAAATATGATAAGAATGAAATTCGATTTAGTTTGTTCTGAACTTTCAGAGATACCTATTCTCTGCTTTACTTCACAATATCTAAATCATTTGCAACCAGTTTTTTTTTCTTATTATATTGTCCCTTTCCACTAATTCTCCTTATACAAGACATAAAAAATTAAATAATTTCCTCAATGCAGACCACATGGCAGAGGACAAACCCCTGAAATTAAGGATGAATTCTCACAAGAAAATCCAGACACTCATCTATTCTTTGCTTTTTTTTTTGTTGTGGATCTGAAACAAGTTAAGAGGTGCTTTGTTTCATCTTTCTGCCAACTCATCCTCTTCAGCAGTCTCAAGTAGGATCTCTTCTAAAGCCTTTTAAAAGAAGATCAGCAATTTCTCTCTCCCTCATCTGGAATAGGTGACAGATATTCTCAGAATCCCTGGCAATCAAATTATCAGAACATAAACTTTCAGGTATGGGCTTTTAGAAATTAATTATTCCTATAGTTTTGAACACCCTCTCCTCCAGATAGCCCTCCATGTTTTTCTAAACAGAAATATTTTTTGCTTTTCTGTAGCATTTATCACTTAATGTTTACAACTCTTTTAACTGTTCATCCATTTCTCTCTTCAGATCCTTTCAAAGTGTTTGATTTGCTCTGTAGCTCTTCTGATACCCGTGAAGGACCAGGTAATTTTTTTTAAAGCCAATTTTACTGTCACGCACGTACCACAATGTAAGTCAGCTCTGCCTCCCCCAGTGTTGTGTTATATAGTGCTATATATCATGAATATTTCTATATAGACGCTATATATCATGAATGTGATTTTCTTTGCTGAGGCTGGTGGTACAGCCTTAGTGTTTGTACCAGAGTTGAACTGTAATCAGTAAGTGTTTTTGTGTTCTTTCCGTTTTGGATGCATTTACTACAAAACTTATGTATTTATCCTTATCCTGCTATAACATTGCCAGCATGCAGGGCTTAAATACCCCTTTGCAAGGCGGTCAGAAGCCTGCTCGGGGAGAGTCACCTGAGCTCTCTGTGTGATGAGCTGCGAGGCGTTGAACTTGGCGACCACGCTCTTGAGCACCTCGTTGACGATGGAGGGCAGGACTCGCTCCTCGTAGTCCAGGCCCAGGCGCTGGTACATGCTGGGCAGCTCCGCGGCGTTGGGGCGGGTGAGGACGCGCAGGGAGATGTTCACCATCTGCAGGTCTGGAGAGGAGACGGATGAAGAAGGGAGAGGAGCTGGCGTGCCAGCCTGCAGCACATGGGTGCCACCAGGGCCTCGTGGTGCGCCCTGTGGGGCCATTCTCACCTTTGGAGCCGGTGGGGGAGGAAATCTTGCGCGGCCGGGCTCGGATGTCGTAGATGATGGGGTACTGGAACCAGGGGATCCTGAGGGGGCGAGGGGCGCCCCGTCAGGCGGAGCCGTGCCCGGCGCGGTGCGGTGCGGGGCGTCCCGGGGGGACGGGGGGGGGGGGAGGGAGAAGGGAGCCGTGCCCTACCTGAAGTGCAGCCCCTCGGCCAGGATGGTGTCCTGCTGCACGCCGCCGATGCGGTTGAAGAAGATGGCCCGCTGCCCGCCTTCCACTGCGGGGAGAAGGAGTCACTCGGTCAGTCAGTCAGTGAGGCAGGCGGGCAGCGCGGGGCCGAGGAGCGGGCGGGCACTCACTCACCGATGAAGACGGACTCGCGGACGCCATACGCCAGGGCGCCCGCGCCCAGCAGCAGCTTGAGGGCGGTGCCGACACCGCGCGGCCCGGCCGGCAGCCGCCCCGCCAGGTCCTTCAGGTTCTGCGCCATGGCCGCGCCGGGAAGGACAGCGGAAGGGGCCGCCCCGCTCCCCTCCTCCCCGCCCGGGGCCGCCTCCGGAACCGGCCGCCATCTTGGCGGCGGCAGCCCCGGGGCGGGGACTGCGGGCGAGCGGGGCGGGGACGCAAAATGGCGGCGGCCGGCGGGCCACGAGGGGAGGCGGCCGAGGAGGCTCCGCCGGCGGCCAAGCGGGCGGCGGGGCAGCGGCGGCTGCTGGTGGTGCTGGAGGGGGCGAGCCTGGAGACCGTGAAGGTGAGGGCGGGCGCCGTGCCTCGTCCCGCCGCGCCGGCGGTGCCCGGTGCGTGTCCCTGTGAGCTTTGCCCCCCTCCCCGCAGGTGGGGAAGACGTTCGAGCTGCTCAACTGCGACAAGCACAAGGCCATGCTGCTGAGGAGCGGCCGGGACCCCGCGGGGGTGCGGCCCGACATCACCCACCAGGTACCGAGGGGGAGAGGGGCTGGGGTCTGCTGTGTGCAGCGGGTGGTCTGGGGAGACGGCCCCTGGAGGCTGGGGGGCGGTCTGGGGGCTTGTGGGGGTGAATTTGGCCTTGCTCACTGTGCTAATGTCTAATAACTCCTCTAAGTTTGTGTCTAGAATTATCTTTTTACAGTAGCAATTCCTATAGTTAGATATGGTATTCCTTGCCTCAGCATTACTTCTACGTTCACGTGTTCTAAACCTTAGCTTTTCCAATCTTCCTTTCTTCCCCTTTCTCTAATTCAACTACTACCCTTTATATATGTACATATATATTTTTTTTCAGAGTCTCCTGATGCTCATGGATAGCCCCCTGAATCGGGCCGGTCTCCTGCAGGTTTACATCCATACCCAGAAGAACGTCTTAATCGAGGTCAACCCTCAGACCAGGATCCCAAGAACTTTTGATCGGTTCTGTGGTCTAATGGGTAAGTGATTCAGGCTTTCTAGCCATCATGAAATAATACAGGAAGGTGGTTAGGAATGGAAAAAACATTATGAAGAGTCAAAAAAAAAAAAAAAAAAGCAACAACATGAAAAATGGAAAAGTGAGAGAAGAGGAAGAAAAACACTTTTTTGTGTGAATTTATAGATGCGTATTTCAAATATGCGTTCTTTAACACAGTTGGGAGTTGTCTGCATGGCACTTACTGGCAAAATAACTCCCTGATCAGTGTTTTTGGATCTTATAAAAATAAAATTTGGATCGGGCTACTTCAGAAGACGCGGGGAACTACTTCTCTAGCTGTCATCACTAGGTAGAGTATAGGATTGTTCCAGCCAGAGAACAGGTTGCTTAACTAACGTTCTTCTCTCGTCAGTTCAGTTGCTGCATAAGCTCAGTGTCCGAGCAGCTGATGGGCCTCAGAAGCTGTTGAAGGTAAACACTCCTTGACTGGTTATAGGTAATGGTGCAGTGTTCCTTCTTTGCAGCTAGTAATGCACGTGCTGTAAGTGCATTGTTTATACAGTGAACTTAGAGTCCCTATCACGTAACTTACCCTGCACTCACGAACTTTTCTGTCTTCTCGAGGTGATTAAAAATCCCATCAATGACCATCTCCCTGTGGGCTGTATGAAGATAGGCACCTCTTTTTCAGTTCCAAAGGTGACAGACCTGCGTGAACTGGTTCCTGCAGCGGAGCCAGTAACTATTGTTGTGGGGGCTTTTGCCCATGGTTCGGTACGTACATGTATTCTTTACCTGGGGTTGGAAAAATCTTTGCTACAATAGATTTCAGTGTTACTCTGAGCGTTTTTCCTACTCTATCTTCTGTTTGGGCATTTTTTCCTCGCCCAGTCCTTCTTCTAAGGTAAGCCTGGCAAGAAATTGTCCAACAAAGAAATTGTCTTTTAACACTTGTGACCTTGCTACCTCTGGAGAGAAGGGAAATAGTGAGGGCAAGCAGTTGTCCTGCTGTGCTTTGCTGTGGCTATGTCAAGTCTTGGATGAAGCACAGGCATGCAGGAGTAATGGTGTGCCTCTCTGAGCAATGGAAGTAGATGGGACTAAGTGATAAGATATGGTTTGATATGCAGATAAATATGTACTTTCCTGTTTTCTCCCAGGTCAATGTTGACTATACAGAAAAGATGATTTCTATCAGCAACTATCCTCTCTCTGCTGCCTTGACATGTGCTAAAATTACTACTGCCTTTGAGGAAGTCTGGGGAGTGGTATGAGCTTCTGCCTCGTCTGCTGTCATGGTGGACTACTCTACAGTGACTCCAGATTTTGGAGAGGCTTTTTTACTTCTGTGTGGGCCTGGTGCAACTTCGGACTCCGGGAAGGGAAAAGGCTTCAATTTTGTCCTTGCAGCTTCTGGAACAACGTGACTTTAAATCGACTGCCCTAGCAACCCTTTTTCCTCCCTATTAAAGGTAACTTTTGATAAGAGTGTTTGTGTACTGTACTTCATGTTTCATAAATAGGCTGGATTTGCCTACAGCAGGGGCCCAGCCCAAATTCCTGATGGACCTGCAGCTCTTGCTCTGCAGCACATGACAGTTTTTAACTCCCGCACTGATGTACCCAAGAGGAAAGGAGCTGAAGCGGATTTGAAAAAAAAAAAGAACAGGAGCAACTTTTATCTTGGATGACAAACGTAGAAAAGTCAGAAGGTGGCTCCATTCCAATATAGTGCCTGCGCTGAGTGTCTTACAATCATCTGATATCAGCAGGGAGACAAGAGTGTCCACTGGAGGGCGGCAGAGAGATAAGGCAACATACAGAAGGTGGAGGTTCTGGAACGAGACCGACTCCAATCCCCTCCTTTTGGGTCTCTGACCCTGTGCTTTCTCTTTCCCCCTCCTCGCGTTGAAAAAAGTTATACTTCAACACAGCAAACTTGGCAGGTGATGCTTTGCTTCTGGAGTGTTAAATTAACTCCTACAAATGCACAGGTGGTACAATCTGAAAGAGAAAAAGCTATTAGAGTTGTTTCATTCGTTCTTACATTCCCCTTTCACCTGGGGCTGCAACACTGCTGCACCACTTCACCTCCTAGTCTAAGTGTGGGATTCCTACCACATGTCCCTAAACATAGGATAGCCTTACCTTTTGGCTGTTACTCTGCTTTTTTTAGCTTTTCTTTTCGTGGCACAATTAACTTGCGAATATAAGGCAACACCAATAATAAGGTGAAGAACAACACGTGGCCAAGGAAATAAATAGACCTGTACACCTGTAAAGAGAGAGGCACGGTTGAGAATCAGCAAGCAGAGCTGAACTAAGAATAAGAACAGCAAGGAAAACGGGTTGGTTGCGTGGATTGTCTGTTTATAGCTAGTAAATACCTTCATCCATTTGTCCCATGTAAAAAGGCAAAATGGCACCAGAGAGTAACCCATGAACATCCAGTGGTTAGCCTGTTGTAGCACGTAGAAAATAGGCTGCAAGGCAGTGATGGAGGCCAAAGTGCTTAAGGGAGGGCTGTCCCGAACGAGGTTGATGACCTAATTTAAAAGGAGAAAAAAAGAAAGCTTTTTCTCAGTTGGATGTCCTATGGGTGTATGTGTGCTCTGCAGCCAAAGCATCCACCTAGCTGTGTTAAATTAATCTTAGTGAACAGTCAGTCTAAAAAAGTAATTAAGTAGTAACCTGCTTCAAGCTTTAATCAGAAAAAAGCCTGGATATCAAGAAAAGGTTCTTCAGAGAGGGTGACTGGGCACTGGAACAGGCTCCCTGGGGAAGCAGTCACGGTACTGAGCCTGACGGAGCTCAAGGAGCATTTGCACAGTGCTCTCGGACCCATGATTTTATTGGGTGGTCGTTTGGGGACCCCGGAGTTGGACTCCATGATCCTTGCGGGTCCCTTCCAACTCGGATATTCTATGAAAAGGATTTAAATATAGAATATCATTCTCTCACTAGCGGGAGATCTAGTGGAGGTATTTGGCTCGTGTGCTTGTCTTCCAACCTTCCCAGCTGCCAAGCACTGCCGTTGCCCTCTACTCATATGCCAAGTTCTCCACTTTTACCGTAGAAGCTGACAGGAGACTTACAACTTGCCCATACAGAAGCCAGCGACCTACTGATCCCTCAAGAACAGAACAGTACTGCTCGTGAACACCGATTTCAGAGTGAGCAGACATTAAAGCCTTCAGTGGGGTAGTTTCCAGACTCGAGGGAAAAGGCTAACGCAGGTGACCCCCTTCTGGTAGGTCCGACAAAGCGCACCTGTCTTTCGACGATGACTATGAGCAGCTCCATTTGGAAGCACACCAGGTAGCCAGAGTGCAGCCCATGCCAAATGGCCAGGAAGAACAGGGCCAGTGCCTGTGACAGCAGTTTGTTCCCCAGGAACTTCAGACGCTTGAAGATGTAGCTAGAGCAGAGAAGAAACAAACAAGAGAGTGCTGCTGGTTTATTGTCTGCCCTTCCCTCACCGTGTCAGAGATGCAAGGCCCAGGGGCCCATACACCTTTGCATATATCCCTGTGGTCTCACTGTAGTTCCATTCTACACTCTGCCCTCCTGCTTCTACCATCTTCAACTTCCTGCCTATGTTAAGGAACTGCCCTTTTAGATTGGATCAAAAAAATCGATCCAACACAGTAGCCTGTTTCAAACAGGACAGCAGCCAGTAGCAAAATGTGGAAGGCATAGTGTAAGAACTGAAAAACAGCACCTACTACTCCCTTCTCAGCCTAGGACCTTGGTTCTCTGGACACAGACGTGACTGACACAAGTTTCTCCTGCTCACCGGGCCACCCAAGCGTTGGTGTTGATGTTGAAAGAAGCAATGGTCCCCGTGAACAAAGGTGTTGTCTCATACAGCCAGACCTTCATGTTGGCACAGGCATCCCACATAGGCTTTCCGTTCTGGTCCTTGCCATTGTACCCCAGGCCCACAAGGATGCAGACACCCTCCTACAAAAAAAGACACAGAAGAAAGATGAGGAAAAAATATATTTTTTTTTGGGGGGGGGAAGTTCTGACTCTGTGCTCAGTGGAGAGTGCCACTGCAGATGGAGAAAATGAATTAAAAGCCTGATGCCTGCTGTAAGTTGCTAACTTACAGCAACTACACTGATGTGAGCAACTTGATCTAGTGAAAGATGTCCCCGTGCATTGCAGGGGCTTTGCAACTAGATATTTAAATGTCCCTTCCAACCAAAACCATTCTGTGATCTGCACTCATCTCTAGATATTTGGACTACTTCCATTCCAAGACCACACCATGTAGGCTGCAAAGACACTGCATCTGTTTGTTTGTCTTATTTCTGGAAAGACTTGACTCACCGTAACAAGCCAGCAGGTTACATATTTGTAGAGTATAATTTTTCCCCAGATCAATATGTAGCCACAACGGAACCAGAAAGGCTTCTCCTGCAGGAATAAGAGTGAAACAAAGTAAGTGAGTTTACCGGCTATAATGAGACAGGGTAGATGAGATCTCAACACTGTTTTTCATTTTAATCTGATCTATATGTTGAGACTACTATAATGACTGGACTGCCAGGCTACTGGATTGTGTGGATTCATATATGATTTTATTTTCTTTGATAGTATTTGGCTGTACTGAAATAAATACTTCAGGAATACTCCGGGATTAGCATAATTATTGCTGGCATTGATACCCTCATTTATTCACACTGACATAGAAAACAGATAATCTGCAGGCAGGAATTGCTTGTTAGTTTTTAAAGAACCTCAAAGATTTTGGTAAGTTTCTAATTCAAATATGTCAATCTGCAGAATGTGCTGCTGCAAAATAACACTGTTGAGAAAAACAAATCTAGTTGTTCGTTTAAAGCTGATCTGTGCTCAAGGGTAGTTCGCATTACCAAGTCTACAAGATGAATCTCCACCTTCAATTTTTAAAATGCCTTGCAAGTTACTCTGCCAGAGTTCTTTGCATGTAATTGTTAAACAGATGGTTATTAAAAAGTGACAAAATATGTATGTTATGATTCCAAAAACAACTGTAACATCTAAGATGAATTTTCTATTTGTAAAAGTTTTCATTTGGTTCAGTTCATCATGACACACTCCTGTTCTGCATCAAATTGAATTTATAGGACAGGCAGCAAAGCCAAATCAGTTGTGGGAAGGCATAGCACTAGCTGCTGGCTTATCTCCTTTTTAAATT
Source organism: Netta rufina (assembly GCF_964035555.1). Taxonomy (NCBI): domain Eukaryota; kingdom Metazoa; phylum Chordata; class Aves; order Anseriformes; family Anatidae; genus Netta; species Netta rufina. The sequence continues at coordinate 125,002,405 of NC_140123.1, forward strand.
GAAGCAAACCTAAAAAAATAATTCCTTCCTCTACTTTTGTAGATCTAGTGCCCTCGCAAGAAGTAGAAACTTCCACATGCCAGAACTGTCAAATATATACATACCATGTAATCATCTGAGATGAGGTATTCATCAGAGATGTACGGGCTTGACAAAGTATAGGTCACTAGAAAGAAGAGACCCAAACTGAGGCGCTTGAGAGCAGGTACAAAACTGAGAAAGAAAAATATGAAGGTCAAAGAAAAGCCCTGGAAAGAGACCTTCAAACTCATAATTTGAATAACAGAAGTGGAGATGAGGAGTTTGGGGAGATAGTGATAGGGAGTCACCATTTTCCACTGCAGCAGGTGCCTCCATCTGAAAGATGGGATGCTAATATTGCCAGGTCAGGACTGAGTCTGTACTAAACATGTCAAATGGTTGTTGACATACGCGCTGGAACAACGCTAGGACATTATGCAGAGTTTATGAGCAACTTTTGAATGACTGCATTCTCTCATAAATCAGTTTTGGTCACAGTACTTCAGTCCAGATAAGAAGGCACTCTGCTGCAGGGAGCGCATGGGGGATTCAGCGTTCTGGGATCTTAGGAAAGCGAGGGACTAAGTGGCTCTCATTACCTATTGGGTCTCTGGCCTTGAACGTCAGTCATCTCACCCCTTGCCAGTTTCTGATAGTCTGTCATGGAGAACTGAGGTCCCACCATGAAGGCACCATAGAAATAGGAGAATCCTGAGACTTCCAACAAGGTAGGAACTCCCCGGACAGCAAATCGCCGCTGCTCAGGGGTCAGGAACTCCTGCACCAAAGTGAGTGGCATTAACATCATCCTAGGGGATCTCATACTAGCTCTGGATGTTACGTTCTCAGCCTAAATTCTTATTTCCCATGTATATGGCTTTGTACTTCATTGTTCATTCCCCTCCCCACCCCTCTCTACTCTCAGCCCCCTCTAATTACCAAGATCCAATAGTTGAGACCAGTTGCACACATCTTTATTCCCCTAAAAGCTCAAAACAAGGGAAAGATCTATTAACATGCATCCCCACCTGCACAGCAGACATAGTAAAAACACTGTAAAACCCCTTTTCTAGTCCCTTACTGAAATGTCACGTACCAAGACCTTACTGTCCTACAGTTCCTACCTCTTGATGCAAGAATTCATTGCCATTAACTATTTGAAACTTCAGCTTAGGAGATTTTCAGATGCAGTGACTGCATGGATGCTGAACACTGGGTCAGGCTCCAAACAGAAGGTGGGCAGCACAAATACTTGAAGTAGCACTGAGAAACTGTAGCAAGTGTTCTGTCCTTTCGCACACCTTGTGCTGTGTGACTTCTCTCACCGTTTCATCTGCCCTAGTAATAGGGTCCTAACACATGGTAAAGAGTAACCATCCACAAGGATGTGATATGACTAGACGAAAGGAAGATGGAAACTGAAATCTACTGCTGATGCTCTGCAAGTTAAAGGAATACTACCCACAAGACAGAGCACTAGGGATCAGGGATCTAAAGCAAGGGATATGGAAGGAGGCGATGGTGGGGAATTTGGAAGGGGGCAGAATAATATTCTGACACAATTCAGTGCTGAAGCAATTTTTGTCCATCTGTAATCACTACTCCCTCTGTTCCAAATTGTCTCTTTCCACTCTGGAATTCAGTGCCCTCAGATACTCACAGATGCTCTCCCTCTCAGCTATGGCTTTTACCAAACAATGGATACAGCTTAATAACTAATAACCTTTAAACCTGATTTTCTGACCTCTACACCATTGGAACAGCAAAGAAGAAGGAAGGAGTGAAGGAGAAATGGTGTTTTACTCACCAGGTCTTTTCCTCCATCATAGTAATCGATGGCCAGACCTGGAGGCAAGAAACAACCATTTGAAGACCTATGATGGGCTGAGCAAGCAGCCCTCTTTTACCTGAGCCATGGCTTGCACAGTCTAAAAGATAGGACGGAGGTACCAACTCACCGATCAATTTGAGAGTCAAGACACAGTGTGGCATTGTCCACTTGATGTCGTAATGCTCTGTGGCTGTGAAGTAATATCCAGCCATAAGGTATGTCTGAAAGAAACCATTGTTTGTGTTACTTAAACTAATTCCTCCAGCTGTTTTTGATCTGTCCCCACTTTTCCGCCCACATTCACTACTGGGAAGCCCAAAACTGAACAGCAGGCTCTTCTCTACAAACTGATACAGCAAGAAAGGGAATTTTACCATCTGAAAGAGGAACGTGGTGAAGACAGCAGTGATTGTGCGGCCCATAAGCCTCAGGATGAGGAACTGGATTAGAACACACAGCAGGGAATGAAAGAACTGCATCCCTGTGAAGAGAGAGAGAAAGCGAGTGAGAGGGATGAGGCAGGAATGACGTTTCCCCATTACAAGTCCTCCCAAACTGCAGCCAGCCCTGGGACAGGTCGCTCTCTCTTCCCAAGCTCATCTTACCAAAATTGAAGTACGCAATTGAGAGTCCTGTCAACGCATTGTAGAGATGAATGAGGTAGGTCTCCTTCTGGAAGAGGAAATAGCGCTGGAACAAGGCAAAAGGATACCCTGAGGAGAAGGGGGAAAAAGAAGGAAGAGTTATAAGTTAGTGTAGACAAGCAGTGGTGTTTGTAATGGTCCAGATTATAATTTTGCTGAACATGCTATTAAGAACATGTACTTTACATAGATACATCATCAATAAAGGTCACGGTATACATTCCTGATACTTTATTTCCCTCTCAGGGGATAAATGCCAGATGACTTACTCTTACAGAATACTTCAACAGGAACATTATTATATCACAGTTGATGTTGAAGTGTACGAAATTCCAGGATTAGTGAATACATGAGGATGGGTAATGCTGAAACACATGAATCAGACTTCAGTGGACTACTCTGACTCATTTCCAAATTCACAGTGACTATGGTAAAGAGACAGATTGAAAAAAAAAAAAAGAAAAAGGAAGAAGAAGGAAGGAAATGTTATAGTTTAGAACATCACACTGTCCTGCAAAATTCAACCCCTGCTTCCCCTCAATGAGCTGAGTAACTTTAATCCCAGTGTTCCCCAACTGACTTCCAGTACTATATTCTATTTTTTTTTCTGACTCTCCAACTTCAGATTTGCATCTGATTTGTTAAGTACTAGGCACACGAAGCTGTAACTAAAATCCACTTGGACTGTGCATGTAGCACTTTGAAAAAATCAGAAGCATTTCATAGCAAGCAGCAAAGTGGAAGGAGGTTTTTTTCCTTGCATTTTCTGCACGTTAGATCCTGACCCAGTTTAGGAATGCCTACGGATTATTCATCTGTGGCTCCAGAGAGAAGTAAACATTTGTGAAGCACTCTGGTAGGATGGCGACAAGGGCCCCACAGAATCCCATAAGTAAATTAAATTCTGTTGTCTTAAGGGTTTAGGTGAGGTTCACAAAGCATGCAATAAACATTGCCACATATTAGACAATAAGTACATTATGTTTTCATACGTATTGATGCAGCAAGTGTTGTCCATCTCCTGAGTATCTGAAGTCTAATCATGCAATTGCTGTTTTTAAAGGCGTATGCATAAGGGAGCTGGATTGGAATAGCAGAAGCAACCTTAATTCTGGCATTTCATGGCTCAGGATTGCTTTATTTTGCAAGCTTGTGTTCAACAAAATAAAATCCATCCTACCAAAAAAAATAAAAGGAGTGACCTTGCACAACAGTGGCACCCACACTGCTTATTAGCCCAGCTGAAGTGTGTAACCATGGGCAGCTGTCTGCTACCTGAACTAATGGGGTAATAGTAGCAGTAGGTAGTCCTGCTTTATATGCAGCAATAATAAAAGGTGATGAAATGCAGGCTTTGCTGAGCAGCGTTTGATGGATGGAAGCTTTCCAATAGGCAAGGCCACAACTAGTCATTACTATAAGAGGAAAAGAGAAACTCTGTCATGCTATGTCAAGTGTATGTATTGCAGCCTGTCAGTGCTAATGGGCTGGCAGGTGGGAACTAGAGACGTTTTATGGTCCTTCCCTTCTGTCCCAAATCCACTGGGAGGGAATTACAGCGTTTGGGACTTTTGGGCTCCCTTCTAGATCCTAGAGGGCAGCGTGCCCTACCAAGCCCAAATGTATACCTGTTTCTTCCTGAAATGAAACTGCTTTTCCCCATTTCCTCAGCCTCTTGCCGTCTCTCTTTCGGTCCTCCTTTCCTCCTTGTTTCTGTTCCTTCCTCCTTTTGTGTCCTGCACCAGTTTCCACTCCGCAGACTCTTTATCGGGCTGAATGACTGTCCAGCCTCCACATTCCACAACTCTTTGCCCACAGACCCTGGCAACCTTGCTCCTGGATGCTCATTCAGTCTTGCTCTTCCCTTCTGCACAAACAGCTCCAATTTCCCATGCCTTACCCAGAGCTTCCTTTTCCCTTCTTGTATTTTTTTCCCCATTTCCCCGCCTCTCTAGACTCCTGCTCTTAGTACGTGTTTCTTTTCTCACCTCTTTCACCCCTTATTGCCATGTCCCAGGGTGACCAGCTATTTTTGTCCCGCTCCAGCCCTGACTCCCCTCCACCACGGCATTCACCCTTCAGCACTAGTCGGAGGCACGCTCCTCCACGATCCCTGAATGCCAGCTGAGGAGGACAGAGGTAATCATCAAAGAGTTGATCACGTAGGCTCTCTGGGATGCAAGAGTAATTCAAGCAACTACAACAATTCGCATGATTAAAAAAGGATAAGGTATTGCCTATCAGCCTCATACTCAGAAGCACATAGGTAGAGAGTCTTCTTCCTCATTTCAATCTTCCTGGGACAGATACTGGTTGAAATCTAATAAATATATTAAAAACTGCCCACAGCTTTGTACAATGGAAAGTGGTAAAAAAAATAAATTAAGCAGCATTACCATTGCTTTAGATTGAAAGTTAAAATACTGAAGTTTACAGTGGAAAAATGTTTTCCCCTTTTGAGCAAAGAGGGAGAAAAATCACAGCAGAAATACAGACAAAGTACAATTTATGGCTGTTCGCTGACACATGGTTTTAAAGTGTTTTCTCTCTCAAAAATCAGTGCAACCTGGCTAAATGTTCAATTTTCATTAGAAAAAGTGTTTTTGTGGGGCTCCACCCATTTCTATAGACAGAATTAAACACTGTAACATACCTCCAGTTTCTAAAAGCCAGAAATGTTATCCATTTTTCCTCATCCTCAACTAGTGTTCCTACTATTTAGAACAAGCAAGCAAACAAAGCACAGACTATCTCACTTGTCACGCCTACCTCTCTTTAACTCCACATAGGAAATCATATCATGGTTTGAGTAATGTTGTTCCAAAGAAAAAAAAAAAACAAAATTACAGGCCCTTGGAAATGGAGAGCTCCTGATATGCACAGGAGATAGGTTTTAAGAAAGCTACACACTTAAAGCTCAGTCTTGGGCTACATGGGTGCTGTTCCAGGTCAAAAGTCACCAGGTCAGCCCACATTCTTCTGATAACCAGCAGCCTGCTGGTACTCTGGACTTTGCAGCTTTGCTGCACGTGGATCATTTTCTCAGTTTTACAGCAGCACCAGTTCCACGCTGCAGCTACAAACTTTAACTCACACGTGGCAGTGGGTACTGAGCATCAATGGACACTCCACTGCGGTCCGTGTATTTCGGAGCACTCCCAAACCAGCCACTAAATAATTAGCTATTCTCACTGATACAATGGCATATTCCCTCCCCACCACAGCATCCTTCAAAGAGCATGAATTAGCACAGGAAAAGCCAGAAAGCTGTTTTTGAAGCTGCCGCTGCCATGTGGAAAGCTTGCTGTCAGATATGTCAGAGTCAGGACGCCACGCAGCTTTTCTTTCACCCTTCAGAAACAACAGGAACAGAATCCCTGCTCCTTGCTCTCGAGAGATCCCGCGTACCAGCTCCCAGTCTGCCAAATTCATTGTTCACAGCTTTTTTTGGGCAGAGATGACTGAGGCAGGAAACCAGCTGGAACACACTCCTGGAGAAAACAGAAGGTGACCTTCTGGTCCAAGGTAGTTCTCCTTTTCTGTGCAACATGAGGTTGAAAAGCTGCCTGCACAGAGCCGATTTTTGCCTCCAGATAGACTTTTTATAGCAGAGAATTAGCAATTGATGCAAGTGTGACAAGTTAGCCAAGACATGCCTTTGATGATAAACTCCTCTTTTCTTTCTTGCTTTCTTTTTATTAAAAATAAAAGGAACAAGAGGACAATCTATGGTTAAGAGAACCCTGGAGCTGGCAGCTTCTTTGCCACAGGCATTTGGGAAAATAATGGATTGCTGCACAACGTCCAGGTTATCTACAAATACAATTGAGCAAACAAAGTAAACCATCAAGAGGGAGGACTAATTGTAAGCAAGAACAGCATCGTTAAGTTTGTTGTGTTGTAGAATATGTGATTAAGATGCCTGTCTTTTTTTTTTCCAGAAATAAAGCTGCCAATGAGAAAACCAGAAACATTTTTTTTCCTGTTCCTTTTATTTCCCTTTTTCTATATGGTCAGTCCTAACTCCATTTCATCTTCAAGACTTTAGATGATACTTTTTTTTTTTTTCTCCACTTTTTCCCCTTTGCTGATCAGTTAACTCCACTTAATTAAAATCTACCAGATGAATTGTCTTCCTTCTAGTTTTAGTACTCTTATAATAAAATGAAGGGGACAACGTGGAAAAAAGGCATGTTCAAATGTAAGCCTTCCCTAGTATTTTGACTTCAGAGGTGTTCTCTTTTTTCTGTCTATAATACTGCAAAAATCACACATCTTGCTCAACAACGAGTGCATTTTCATGAGTAGTTTAATTCAGCACTGGAGCATACTTTTGACATCCACTCGTGGCGCTTTAGTGTGTACACAGCAGAACCACCACTAATTATGTGAATGGGATTCCTTTATAGTGAAACCGAACTGAAAAGGCAGCACAAGGGTACAGTCTCACAGAGTACCTTTTAGCACCCATGGTGGGACGGTGCTGGCTTGTACATGTTGAAACTAGCTGTTTGCTTCCCCTTCAATAAGGTTCTTGTTTGGTTGACCAGCTGGGGACTTGATTTGGGATACGTTATATCAATTACGAATGACCCACAGAAATTTCAGCACGCCTAAAAATCTTCAAAATGCAGAGAGCAGGTGGAAGCAGAGGATGTCAAAAATTGGTGAGGTGGAAGATGAGGAGATCAGACCCAGTTGCAAGCAAAGCTGCTAATTTCTGGCACCTGTAGAAAAAAAAAATCTTCATTTCTGCAGGTCACTGCTACGTGTGTAGATTAGGAAACCTTTCCCCAGCGCTGTTCTTGGCAGGTCTGGGTTGATCAGCAGGTCAGTTCTGGTTCGGGATTGCAAACAGTGTGTTGGCCCCCCTCCATAGGAGGCAGCAGAACGTGCCAGGTAGCTTGCAAGATGCTGTGTGGTTGTACGGCCAGACCTGCACCTTTAATTCTTTGGGACTGTACTTTTATTTTTTTTTAATACAGTTTTTATACTCTAAATCTGAAATTTGTTTTTAATCCTGTACAGCCTAAATAACAGACCCCATTTTAGTTTTAGTCTTTGTTTCAAAGGTGTATGATGTAAAAAAGGTGCCTCTGATTTAAATACGGTGCTTTGACTAAAATCCCCATAGTTTACTCAGCACTATGCTGTTACAATCTCTATTTCCCTACTGAGAAAGCGTCCTGCCCTGTAGGGCTACCCAAATTTTTGTTCTCTTTTGCTCTTCCTTCCCCCTTCTCATTCTGTCCTGTCTTTATTATTTATTTTTTTAATTTTTTCCTCAATAGGTATAGATTTTTAACAGTTTTAAATGACATCTTTTGGCTATTTCAGATCACACCTAACTGAACACTCTTACTGTGAATCAAGAGAGTCCATGCAGAATATTTTTTCAATGATAATTCAGCATTCTCTGAAAATTAACGTAAGAAGTTGCAAAGTCCTTTGCAAATCTGCAAAGTATTAGTTGCAGGCAATAAAAATAACTTTCTTCCCGAATCCGTGAACACACCTGAAATGGAGGAAGTCCAGAAAAAGCAGAGCTTTGCCTGTTCTAACACAATTTCCAGCTTCTTGAAATGCATTTCAAATGCATGACCCCTCCTATGAAGTGGTCATCAGTGCCAGTTTCATTACCGAGAGGCTTAAAACCATAAGTCACAATAAAAGGGCTGTAAGCTAAGCTGCAATGAAATTGGCATTAAAAGAAAGGCTCGTGACAGGTTCAGGAACTCTTCTCACTCTCACGTTGCTCTAGAGTGGTGCTTGGCACTCTGAGTATAATAGTGTAATGCTTTACTACCTACCCATTAAGTGGGAAAGCTGGAGCCGGTCCTCTCTGCCTGGCTGCCTACCTGAATTGCATGAGTACAAAACCATGGGCTAGGCTGTTTTGCATGCCCGTAAGCCTTCTGTCTGAAGTTATGTCTTCTCCTGAATGCAATTATGAGACACTGAGGCAGGGAGAAAGGAGAGGGAAACATGCAACTCTAGCCCCTTGCTTGGTAAACGCCTTGGGTACGCAGGGAAAAAGAGATGCGAGTGTGCTCCCAGCTCCCGATCCCAAGACTTAATGCAAATGATAAGGACTCACTGAGACTTGATGCAACTGTGCATGGAACGCTTCCAGGGATGCCCACAAATCTTGGGCTCAATCTACTGACTGCAGTGGGCATCTCTTCTTACCATTAAGATGGTAATTACTGCTGTTCGTTTCAAAGCAGTGAGAGATTTTGTTTACCCACAGGACACCAAGCAGAAAACAGAGCCCCCTGATGTCACATTCCAGCTAACTGCTTCCAAAAGGGAGAAGAAACTGAGAACACGTTCAGGGCACCTGCTACAAATGTGTGTCTACAGCGTGTGTCTGAATATACACACACACACTTCCCAACACCTTTTCTGCATCTGTTCTCGTTAGACTAGTCCCTTGTTTGGTTGGCTAGCCTGGTAGTAACCCATCTGCTTTTTCTGGTTTAGGTTTCTGCCAGGCAAGTAAACTGAATCAGCTCGTAATTAAAGTGCCAGAGACAGATGTGGAGAGCTGCTACATTAACTCACGCTGACCTAGATGCATGTCCTATATGCGTTTCCTTTACTTTATTTAAAAAAAAAAAAAAAAGATGTTTGGTTTAACTAAAGCCTGAGTTGAGTTCAGTCTGTTGTACCTACCGTCGATGTGAAGAATGTTACAGCTCATTTACACAGTTAATTAAATTAAAGCCTAGACGAGCGTGCTCCAGACCACGGCTATGAAGCGGAATGACTTTTCCTTCAGAACGTGCACTTTTCGTTAGCCCAAAACACTTCATTTAGACAGCCCATAGGCTCACGGACAGCCTTTAGGCTCGGAGCAGAGCCCTCCCTGCCCTCCCCCTGGCTGCCTACCCCATTTATCACCCTTTTCCTGCAGCCCTTCCCGCGGCACCCCCAGAGAGGCACCCACCCCCCCCCGAGGGGCCGTTCCAGCAGCCCTAACGCCCTCCCCACCAGCCCCAACGCCCCCCCAGGACCCCCCCAGGACCCCCCCAGGACCCCCAGCCCCCCGCTGCCGGCCCCGCCGCCCCCCGCAGGCCGCCCTCACCCATGAGGATGGAGAGGATGAGGCGCAGCGCCTGCTCCGACGAGCCCAGGGCCTCCGCCAGCTGGGCCAGGCCGCAGCCCGAGCCCGAGCCCGAGCCCGACCCCGCGGCCGCCATGTTGCCGCCCCGCCGGCCGCCCCGCCGGCCGCTCGCGCCTGGAACCCGGCAGCCGCGGCCCCGCGGCCCCCGCACACCGCTCCCGGCTGCCGCTCGCCGCCCATTGGCTGAGCCCCGCGCGGCCACGCCCCCGCGGCGCGCGGCGATTGGCCGGCCCCTGGAGGAGGGGCGGGGCGCCGCGCTCACTAAGGCAAAGGTTACCCCGCGGGGGGGAGGCGCCGCGGGGATGTCCCCGCGCCGGGCGGGGATTGGGCGGTGAGGGTGAGGGGGCGGGGCCCGGCCCGCGGAGGGCGGGGCAGGAGGGGCGGGGAGCGGCTCCCCATTGGCTGCGACGGGACAGGAGAGAGCAGGGCGGGGGAGGGGGCGGGGCGAGGGGGCCGCGGGGTTACTGGCGGGCACGCGGCGCGAGACAAACGGTCCTGAAAGGGGGGGGGGAGCGGGCACCATGACAGGGGTCGTGACAGGGACCGTGACAGGGACCGTGACAGGGACAGGCGCGTTGTCGCCTGTCAGGGGATAAGCCTGGCTCCTCGCCAGGCCCGGCTGGGAAAGGGAGCAACAGGCGACGTGCTCCTGTGCTTTGTGGGGCAGGCTGAACGCCTCCTCACCCATCGTATGTCGTGTGCTCCCGTCATATCACGTCATATCTTATCACATCACGTCATATCACGTCATATCACATCATATCACGTCATATCATATCACGTCATATCATATCATGTGCTCCAGCCCCCCAACTGCTTCACCAGTCCTCCGCTGGGCGGTGGCCAGTTTGCTCCCAGCAGAGCCCATAATAGGCACAGCCACCCAGATACCGCTTTATCAGCGCCACATGGAAGGGAATAATCATTTGGCTCCACCTGTTTCACCAGGGTATCGCTTTAAACAATATATATTCCCCCCCTCCTCGTGTCTTCCTTTCTCTGCACCATAGCGGCAAAGGCAGAGACGCAGAAGAGGAAGAAGAAATGGTATTGAAAGGAAGCAATTTGCCCCAAACAACGGGCGGTACAGCAGAAGTTAGTGGGAGTGCGGAAACTAGCCTAGATAAGGAGAGCAAAGGGTGAAGTAATGGTTTAACAGAAACCTCACACAGCTCAAGAAAAAATAATGCTGTGGGCCTGAGATGAAAGACATGATATCTTACAAACAAGGAACTTAAAAGCATAAGGAACTTAGAGCCAGACTCCCTTCAGACGTCCACAGTGAAACTGAGAGATGCAATGCCTTCAAACTACCACAAGGGAAATTTTGTTTGGACTGAAGAGTGGTTCACCAGGGGAACAGGTGCTTAGAGAGATTGGGAAATTTTCAGCCTTGGAGAAGTACAGAAGACACCTCAACAAGTCCCAGAGGCAGACAGAAGGTGAGAAAAATGGAATTGAAAAGTAGTCGCTGCAGTAAGAAAGCGTGTGAAGAAGGGAAGATCTTGGCCACGACTTCCATAAGTCCCTGGAAGGCAACGTAAGGTGTGGAGCAGCAGGTCAGGAGGGTCAGCAGGTGTTTAGAAGCAATCCTGGGTAGCCTATTTGAGTTTACAAATGGGCTACTGTATTTGTTCACCCTAACCGGTCACTGTTAGCCAAACTTTTTGCAAAGTCCACGCACTGACTGTTTAATTGGACATTTATGTTTTTTGGACCGGTTTCTCAAGTCAACGAGGTCTACGTGTGCATACTGACTCTGTCCCACCCCTGGTTATATTTGACAAGGAATGAGCATCTCAAACTGCTCTGTTTGCAGAAGTTTCATGAAAATGGAGAGCCAGGTTGGAGAGAGGGGCCTGCTGGCATCACTGCTGAATGAGTCCACTCCATAAGCAAAGTTCCTCCAATGTTTGATAAAATTAAATTATCCTACAGATTTAACCCTTCCGGGGTTATAACCTCTTAAAATTTCCATCCTGCTTGAGTGTACTGGTGACCAATAAGGGATTGTTATTGTCATGTCATTAAAAGTACATGTTAAAAAGTGATGAGAACATTCATGTAAGAAGGACCCACTGAGGACATGTAAACAGTAAGATGCAAATATGACTTCTGGCTCAGAGAGTCTTTCAGCTTTATATAGCTGAAAATGGGAGAATATCCCAGGGCAAGATAACCAGATGTTAGCATTTTACACACCATCCTTAAATCCCCATCTCTCTCTTCTCCTCCCTTCTCCTCCCCTCATCCTACCCTTTTCCTCATTCCTTCCTTTTCCTTGCTCCTTTTCACCCCTTTCCGTAAAACCTGAGACCGTACATGGAGGATTATTGCAGATTCTGTCGCAATGGCCTCACTATGGAGGTCAGGCTGTAACTTGGCACCAACGATGCCACTCTTTCTGTGGCATGCCTTACCTTTCCTTGGGCCACTTCTACTCTGTTGGGCTTGCCAGTAGGGCTTACAACGGTGAGTTTAGCTTTCTGCCCACAAGACTGCATCTCCCAACCAGACAGAACTCTTGTTCCCAGCAGATGCAAACCCCTGCTTTCAGAAGGACAAGATGCTCCTCCTGGTTTTGGAGGCCACATCTGCAGCCAGCAAAAATGGCTCTGGACTGCGGTCTCTCTCCACTGGTGTTCTCCTGAAGTTTTCCGTCAGTCCATCCACAACTGTGACATGCAATTGCAGACAAAAGGAGCATTAAGGCATTGTATGCTGGGCTGGAGAAACTTCTGGTCTAGGTCCTTTATGTTCTTGAAATAGCTCAGGAAACAAACCTATGAAACACGCCTTTAGTGCACAGAGTGACTTATTTGAGATGTCCACTCTTTGTAAAATAAATAGAAAGCACTCTAGTGTTTAAATAGACCTATATTCAGTTAGCTATATGTATAGTGATATTTAGACTTGTTTCTGCAATTTGCTGTTGTCACAGAAGGGTTTCAGAAGCAGCATCTGCTGCTGAGATTGCCTAACAGTTTCCGCTGGAAAGTTCTGTTTTTAGTTGCTTGAAACTAACTACATTTGACCTGTTTAGATTAAGTGCTAGATAACCACTCCGGGGAAGAGCATAGGAGCAGATTTCGAGACTCGGATCACGAAGAGTGCCATTACTTTTCATTGTTATTATTACTTTTAATGGTCAAGACACTGCTGTGCTTGGGTAAGTATAACCAAAAAAAAAAAAAAAAAAAAAAGAAAAGAAAATAAAATATATAGCGATTTCATGACGCTCTGTTGGCATCGGCGTCAAACCTCAAGTCCACATAAGCTCAGCTGTTGATAGAGCCATGTAGCTGCTGAAGCTTCCGCAAATTCGTTTCCATTGACGGCGCTCGGGTCTTTCCCGCAGCTTTGCCCAGGCGGGGATGCACCCGGCGGTCTCTGCTGCCCTCTCGCGGGGCTGGCTCGTCTCGGGGACTTGCATATCCTCGGCTCCCTGCTGATGGATTTCACCTAATTAATGTTAGGTGTTCACTTTTCATATTTACTCCCTCTGTTTTATGTACTGTCTCGGTGATTCCAAATGGAAAAAATGTGGCTTTTCTTAAGAAATCAGGGGCTTTTTTTTTTTTTTTTTTTTTTTTTTTTTTTCTCTAGTCTTCCTGGAAAGACGGTGGTGGTGGTGGTGTACAAGCCAGTCAAGCCTGTTCAAGATGGTAATTTTATGAAAACATGAACATTACTACTCTTCAGAGCATCTGGCAGGAAAGTTTTAGCTACGCAGCTCTGAGTCATCTTAAGAAAAGGTTTGTCTTACACAATAAAGGAAGCAGCGGCACTTTGGGAAAAGTAGTATGTGGTCACATAACCTAGGAATTTAAAAGAGCAGAATTACAGTGCATTGGCAACCTTAATAGTATCATTTATTGACCTCAATTTTATGATTTTACTTCTTTTAAACTATTATTTAATGTAGTTTCTGACATAGTTTCAGTGAATTGTAAAATATATTACCTAACTGTTTCATCTTATGAATCATTACAGCAACACAGACCAAGGCAAACGCAAACAAATACTTTATGTTTATTCAGTTTAAATATACACATCAATATCACTGCTCTTCTGCATAAATAGTTGGCATTATAAAGACATGTACCCATACAGAGTGCAGCTGCCACTTTATTTAACTAACTTTAGCAATTTTTTTCTTCTTAATAGGCGTTTGGCTTTCTAAGAATTATTAATATTCACACACGTATCAATTTACCACTGCTACAGACCAGCTGAGTCAGGTTCTTATGAACATATACAATTCCCTTGTGGTTAAATGACATGCAAAATATATCAGCACTCATTTGTTTTACTTCTGCTATGCCATTTTAGAATGACATTGTGACTCGGAGAGTCACTGGCAGTGTCTTTGCCCAGTTCAGAGGAGAAAATGTCTCCCTGATATTTGTTGTGTGTCTTTCATTACTGTTTTCCCCGTTCTCAAAACTCCAGTTAGAAACATCATGATATGATCCCAAGAGACATCAGAGGTGAGATGACAAATTATTTTCTTTCTCTACCTATTCTCAGTTTGACAAAGAAAACAGATTAGGCACGTTATTCAAGTAAAACCTTTTCGCTGACTACAATGAAGTCAGTTATGATTCATCTGTAGGTGTTTCTCTCCCTTGACAATATAAAGGAGCCTTTCACATGGGCTTTGCTAGAACACTTTACCCATGGCCTGTTGAAACTTGATTTTTTTTTTCTCTTGGCCAAAACAAGCTCTGGAGTGGATGTGCAGCCTGTAAAGGGTAGCATGTGTAATGGAGTTTTACACGGCCGTTTATAGTCCTGTCCCAGTGTAGCTGGTTTGTGAGGAGGAGGGGGTTTTTAGAGTATTACTGACAGGTCTTTTAGCTTGTGCTTGTATTTTGTTCTTGGCTTAGTTTGTGGTCATTGGCTGATTTAAGGGCCCTACCTGGCACAAATTGTGAATCTCCTTTCCTTAAAGGTCGTAGATCTAACTTTCTCCAGGGCTAAACCTGATGAACAGTTGTTTCTACATCAAGTTCACTCGGTAAATCGTTATAAAGAGATGGGTAGGTGTTCTTAGTAAAGTTCTTATACGAGTGAGGCCATAATAAAGAAATAGCCAAGCAATGCATCCTAACTCCTGGTGGTAGCCTCAGAGAGGCACGATATTGAAGGGCCACTGTCTTTATTTATGTATTTATTTATTTTATTCCCCCTAAATGGGTCTCAAGCATAAGATGAGGAACAATGGCAGCAGCCCTGTGACCACCAGGTTGCAGTCCCAGAGTGGATTACCTCAAAGTGGTCTCTGGGATGGATGATTAAACTTTTTTTGTGCTCATGTGGTCTTTCCTTTTGCTACACCCTTTGAATTTTGTTCATGACTTTCAAAGGGGAGGAGGGAGAGGGAGAGAGGGGACGCTGACCAAAACTCCGTTCAACTCCTTTTTTCCCCAAAGTCATCTGATTTCCCGAAAATCCGTAACACAGACCAAATCGGTGCACGCCCCCACGTAGCCTGAGCCAACGAGGTTGTGCAACTTGTTTTGGCAATTCCCCTTTCTGCCGAAAGCCGGCAGCTTTTTTCCCCCGCATCGCATCTGGCACAGAAAACTGGAAGCTACATCGTGCTGCTAGGGGGTGCTGCGCTATTGCAGATTACAGCTCTTTTACCCAGACCACGGGCTTGGATCCTTTTGGAGGGTGTGAACAGGAAGAAAAAAAGAAAACGAGAAAAGAGAAGGCAAGAGAGAAGAAGAGCAGACACGAACTAGGGAGAGAAGGTAAATATTGCAAGCATTAGAAACGGCAAAGGAAAATATTCCTGAGTGTCGCTGACAGCTAGAAGGGTCAGTGCATGCTTTCCCCATGCCCAGGGTCTTAGCATAATTTTTGGGGTGCTGGGGAGAACGAATTGGGTACTTCGGGGGCGGGGGAGGTGCTGTCTGTCAATTTGCTATACACCTACATGATCTTTGGAAGCGCTGATGAACATAAGGGGAGAAGGTGAGGATCAGTGACTAACAAGCTGGAGATACCTGCCCCATGTTGTCAGCACTGAGCCTAGCATCCCTTGTTGAAGCTTGGGGTTGCTGTATGCATGAAAGAGCGGTGATATAAATTTGCTTTTGAGGCAAATCATTGGTGAATTCTCCACAAGCTGGGGTGTTAGGGCCTTTGACCTGCCTAGCAGACACACAGAAACACAGGCAACGTTAATCAATCACACTGTTGTGTTGTGTTTTTTTTTGTCCCAGACCATAACTCCAAAGTCCAATTCCTGAAAGTTTTCAGAAAGGAAGATCAGCTTTTTCCAGATGTGGTGAGTTACTGAATCTCCACGGGGAACTCCGTTTTATTAATAATTTAATTTTATGAATTAGGTGTTTTTCCTGTAGTATTGTACTGATTCTCAAATCTGAATGTATCTGTAGCCCAAGCAGCTTCCAGAACAAGGTAGTGAAGTATGGTATAGCATTTAAGACCCTTCTGTTCAATTGCTGCAGCATTACTAGTTCCTCTTCAGCTGGAGAGGAGCAGAGAGCAGGATGGAGAATGTAGTCCTGTTTGAAAGGCTACAGGAGAAGGATAAACCCCACACAGTCACAGCACTGGTCATTAAAACTCCAAAGCCAGGAGCCGTGCTGCATGCTACACACAGCCAAAGACATGCCTTTTCATTAGGGACTGTGTTCATATGCAGACAGACTTCTGCAATATCATCTTCCTCTTTTCTCAGGTACCTTATCTTCTTCTGTCTCCCTGTCTGGGCTGATGCAGCCTCCATGTATGGTGAGATCTTGTCACCCAATTATCCTCAGGTGTATCCAAATGATCTGCAGGAATCTTGGGAAATCGAGGTCCCTCCAGGATATGGCATTCACCTTTATTTCACACATATGGATCTTGAGCCATCGCACAACTGCGAGTACGACTCTGTGAAGGTACTGTCCCTATTCTCATCAAGTGAGAAAAAGACAAGAAGGTGAGGTATAGCATAGATCAGCAAAGCTGTGTACAAAGCCCAGGGCTGGAAGAAGAGATGCATCCTTCCTGATGTGAGCCCAAAGAAGCCTGAAAATTACTGCATATCTGTGCACTAGCCATCCCTAAATTGACTTGAGTTTGCTTCCTAACTACACAAGCACTGTCTGCCAACTTAGTGTCCCGTCTATACCACCATCCTCATGTTTCTCCTATATCCTTAGGAAGATTACATCGCTATTGCAAGGCACATATCGCAAGGTCAGTGATCCATAGGTTTGAAAGCCAATTTTCGTAGAAAGGGCATTGATTTTCTGTCCATGAAATTATTCAGAATAAATCAGTGAGTGGACTTAGGCAATTTAATGCAAGAGGATAATTATTGGGAATGACTGAAGTTAAAAACAATCAAGAGATCTGGGTATGGATAGTGGGTACTCAGACAAAGTGCAGCGGCCTGTTGTCACAATCTATGCACCACAGTTTTCCTAAAACTCAGAGCTCCACTGTGCCTGCTCCATGTTGTTCTACAGGGCACAAAACATAAAGCATTTCCACACAAAAAGACCATCCCAGCTGCAATAGCTAAGTGTGAAAAGGGGCAATAAGATCAGGCGCAGCATCAGAAGGAGGCGTTGGAGAAAGACCAAGGTGGGACTGCAGGATGAATGGGCTCTGCTGAGAGATGCAATAACATGTCCTTTGCAACAAACCAATGTACCTGTTAGGATGCTCTGCAGCCTGCCAGTGATGGGTTTTGAAACAAAGCATTGTTGTTGTTGTTGTTGTTGTTGTTGTTATTATTATTATTATTATTATTATTATTATTATTATACAAGTGGGCCTGAGGAAAGGCTGTTAACAGAGAACTCTCACTTAATTTGTATCTGGAAAATGAAGACAGGTATTTCAGAGCTGGAAAGTTAGCAATAGGGAACACACCCCAAGCATCTTACAAATGACACA
Source organism: Netta rufina (assembly GCF_964035555.1). Lineage (NCBI taxonomy): Eukaryota > Metazoa > Chordata > Aves > Anseriformes > Anatidae > Netta > Netta rufina. The sequence continues at coordinate 125,019,953 of NC_140123.1, forward strand.
AAACTTGTTCTCTAGGGACTCTGTTCAGTTGAATTCTGTCTGCCTGTCTTCCAACCTTGGCCAGATCTGTGGATTACAAAGTAGTCTTGGGCCCTTCTGCTATCTGTGTGACATTGCTGTGTCCTGGGATATCTACATGGATATTGTGACAAATGCATGCAATTTAGAAGCCTTTAGTTAGCTGCTTGTAAGCTGAAAGACTCAAGCACTGGTAATTACATATATTCCAGTAACAAGATAAGACCTCTCTGCATTCTTTCACAGATCCTGTCTAGTGGCCACGTTGAAGGCGTGCTTTGTGGGCGAAAGAAACCTCGTGTCCCTGGCTCCTTGATTGTGGAGGAATTCCGTGTCCCTTATAACACCCTGACTATGACCTTCCAATCAGACTTTTCCAATGAGGAGCATTTCACTGGTTTTGCAGCCTACTATGTTGCAGTAGGTAAGGTTAAAACAGAATCTTTCCCATTTCACTTTCCCATTTTCCCCCTGCCCTTAGCTCCCATTTTACTAACATTGGCTGACATCTTTTCTTTTCACACTTGCAGACTTGGATGAGTGCACAGATTTTGTGGAGGAACCTTGCAGTCATTACTGTAATAATTATATTGGAGGTTACTTCTGTACCTGCCCACCAGAGTATTTCCTCTATGAGGATATGAAAACATGTGGAGGTGAGAAATCTACATGAACGGTGGCCAACAGCAAGAGTTAGCTTAGGCCAAGTGAGATATTGTACTTGGAAGACGTTCTCTATCAGCCTTTTCAACCAGTCATGACAGATATATTTTAAAGAAAAGTACATCCCAATGCAAATCTGAACTGGAGGTAGACTTTGTGAATTTCTATTAACATATTCTTAACATTTCCATTTATTTATTTATTTATTGTATCAAGAGAATCAAGAAACTATTAAATGACCTTCTCTAAAGTCTGTGATGGAAACCCTTCTTAGCATACTGCTATCTGTGAATCTTTTAATTCCTGACAAAGCAGGGTAGTCCAAAGAAGATACAACAATGGCCAAGGTGCTCGTTGGCTCAAATCAAAAAATTGCAAAGTCACAAACGTGATATGTTGAAAGGGGTATAAAATGAGAACCTGCACAAGAGAGAAGAGAGCCTAAATCACAGATGGAAGGTTAAAAAACAAACAAAAACAACAACAAAAAGTGGAGGGAGAAATAGAGGATACTAAAAGAAATTATGCAAGTCTGAGCAAGATTAATGATATGCTGAAGCTGTTTGCTAGTACTGAGAACACCAAGAAGTTGTCTTCCAAATGATTGACAGGAAGTCAAGGTACCTCAGTCCACTAGAAGTTAAGGTCCCTAGCTAACTGGATAAGGAGTTGCCCTGGTGTTCAATTTCTTGGAAAGATGCAGTGTTGAGATGTGGTTAATGCAGGTGACTGGGTAGACTGGAGAAGCAGTGAAAGAAGGAAAACTTGTCTGCTTCATAGGTGAACCATTTCCTTTCTGAGTCCTCACTGTGTTCCTCCCTTAATCCTAGTGAACTGCAGTGGAAATGTCTTCACTGAGTTATCAGGGGAGATTGCTAGCCCAAACTATCCCAATCAGTACCCAGAGAACTCACGGTGCGACTACCGAGTGGCTCTGAGGCCAGGCTACTTTGTGGCATTGACCATACGCAGCGAGGACTTCGACGTGGAACCAGCTGACTCAGAAGGGAGTTGCCGTGACAGCTTAATGGTAGGTGTAGGGTGGAAGACAGGATGCTCTGGGTCTCCCCTCGATGTCCTCATATTCAGAAGACTCTCTGACTTCTTAACTTTAATTTCATCTACTCTGTCTTTTGAAGTTCTTGAGAATACTTTTGGTATTTTTTCATTTATTCTTGTTTGTTATTTTCACAGCTTGTCTCTGGAGAGAAGCGTTTTGGTCCCTATTGTGGCAGCAAATTCCCAGGTCCTTCTGAAATCAAGACTAGGAACAACATTCTTGACATAATCTTCCAGACAGACCAGGCAGTACAGCATAAAGGCTGGAAAATTCGCTACTATGCAGATCGTGAGTAAACACTTGGGAAAGTATTCCTTCTGCTGCTGAGTTAGGGAGACCTTGCTCCAGATCAGATTCATGGTACAACATCATGTTAACATGCTCACATGTGCTGGGTTTGCTAGTCAGAGCTAAGGAGCTATTAACTAAACTGAGGATGCCTGTTAACTAGGGGGAATAATCACTGGTAGGAAAGAAGTTGGGAACTGGAAGGAGAGTAAATCTCAAACCAGTGAATCATTGTTTTCTTCTTGTCTTTTCAAAGCCATAACCTGTCCCCCGAGTGTCATCTCCAATTCTGTTGTTGACCCGAAGAAGGACAGGTATACCTTCGAGGACAGTGTGAAGGTGACCTGTGTGGAAGGCTATGAAATTGTAGTGGTAAGTTACACACAAAAGCATATACCCTCTTTGCCCCTCTCAGCAGCTTCCTGCTGCCATTTTCCATCAGGTGTCCTGAGCACCTTTGGGACTCAAAGGTTTTGCCACACCTGTAGAAAGTGGAAACTTCTTCCAGACACTGCAGCATTCTGAGAACCCTTCACTGAAGTGCCCATGCCCATTTCAGGTATATTTCATGGCCAGTTACTTACATAGGTCATATTCTTTTCCCTAGAAACAAGACAGCATCAGGACATTTTACTCCAGCTGTCAGGACAATGGTGAATGGAGCAACTCCCATTTCAGCTGTATTCGTAAGTGAACTCTCTCTGTATTGTGGGAAGCAGACTGAAATGGAGTGTTTAGGCTCTAGACATGTCTTCACACTAGTAGGACAGTGAAGGACTGGGATGTAAGAATGCTGAAAGAATAGAGGAAGTAAGCATGGATGACCATACAGGGACCAGAGGAGCTGAGTAGTTTCCCATACTACAGAATAATACAGCTTGTTGGGTGGAGTGCCCCTTCAATTGTCTTTGATCATTTGTTTTTCTTCTCTACAGCTGTGAACTGTGGTGAACCACTTCCTATTGAGAATGGACAAGTTGAATATGTCTCTGAAATTCATGAGCCTCTGTACAAAGCTGCTGTCCGGTATCACTGTAATGCACCTTACTATACCCTAAAAAATGAAGGGGAAGGTAAGTATTGTGTCTGCTACATAAACAAATTTATTTGGTGAAAGGCCTAAGAAATGGTACTGGCATTGCCACGGGACTAGGATTATATCCCATCAGGTCAAGACTGGACAAAGATTCTTATTGGTGTAGGGTTGCAGGCAGTAGTTTTGTGTTGCCTTTATGTTCAATACACTGTCATAATGTCTATGGTTGGGCTGTTGACCTTAGACCTACTAGCAAGTTCTATCTCCATTTGCCTGCTGTATGAACCATGGAGATTTTTGCCACACATTTCTGGTGGAGAAATAAATGACTCAAGAAGCATATTAGAGGAGGTCTCTCCAAAACAGGGGCAGAAGCACCGTGGTGGGGTTGTCAACTTCTAGAGAGATCTCAGCAATGTTTACCAAGCTGTGCTTACTTTGGAGTTGAGAAGGTTAATACATCATCTTATACAGTAACACTGTCTACCCTCTCTTCATCTCAATTGTATTCTTCTTGCACTCTTTTTTCTTGTGTTTTCCAAGTGGTGTATGAATGCTCAGCCAGTGGACAATGGATCAACGAAGAAATGGGAACCAAGCTACCAAAATGTGTTGCAGGTACTATCAAAATCTGTGCATATATACATGTAGTATGTGAAGACTACTACTTCATTAATTTTTTTGTTCCTGCACCTGTTTTCCCTCCTTCAAGTGTGCACATTCTCAAGTTGTTCGGTGCTTTAGATCTCTGACAGTTTTGAAGGTATCAAAAAGGTTTAGGGATCAGAAGAGATGTCCAACAATGTCAGACCTTTCTTTCTTCAGTCATTCCTAAGCTACACTGAGAGCTGTAGCTTCTCTTCAAACCCTCCTTGCGTTCAGCTGTCCATTGAGCACTAATGATGCAGCACTACAAGGAAAAGACTTACAATGCTTTCACTTGAGGCCTAAATGCTTAAAAGAGCACATGTCCTTCAGTATTTAGCAGCACTCAGTGAGTCTGAATACTTAAGCAATATCCCTGTCCAGGACTTTCTCACCCTCTCTTTGTACATATGAGGGAAATTGAGGAGGAAAGTGCTTGTGTACTACTGCTCCTGACTGCTGGTAGTTATAGCTGGGGCTTAACTTCCAGCTCATAAAGAGGATTTAAAATCTTATATATTCTGGACACTGTTTATCAGTTTATCAACCACTCTTAGAGGAGGCGGCATCCCTACTGCTAGTTATATGTGATGCGTTTTTGCTACTCCAAACCCCCAAAACCTCATGGGCATTTTAAAGTACAAGACTCAGCTGAATATGACTTGGACTATGACAGCGCATAGTGCAAAAGACAAATTGAAAAATGAAACTCAGGGAGTTTGCAACCTAAAAGGGGGTTACAAAGGGTGTGAGGACAGACTTTTCTTAGAAGGACACGGTGATATAAGTGGCAATGAGCACAAGTTGCAATGAAGTAAATTTTGACCGTATTTAAGGTAAAATGTTCCCCCAAAGCACAAGAACTGTTGGCCAGAGTGGCTTGGTAATAACCATCGTTGGAGATACTCACAAGCCACTTTGGCAAACCCCCTGAGCAACCTGGTTTACAGATAGGATGGTGGGGGAAGGGCAGTTAGGGATGAGCAGGGGGTTAAACTAGAGACATTGAGAGGTCCCTTCTTCTTCTTCATTTAAGTTGGAAGCTACCTACCAGCTACAATTCTTTGATCTCTGTTAATATGACACAGAGTTCAATGTAAATCAGCAGATGTGTAAAGCAATCAGTTTCCTAGCTATGTAAGAATAATCAGCCTTATTCTTGCCCTTATGCTCACCTTCTGCAAGACCTTATAGAACATTTTACTCAAAAAGCACAGAGCACCTCTGCACCAACAAGACTCACAGATAGGACCTCCTTTGAACCCTTGCTTAAGATTTGACACACTAAAAGAATATAGAGAGAAAATGGTAAAACTTCAATAACAAATTTGAGCACTTAAACTGAGACTATCTGTAGTTCCCCCTCCCTCCCCAAAAAATCATTTTAAATAGTAGTGTCATAGCTCTGAGAACTTAAACAAATATTTTTTTCTAATATTTTAAAATTATTTACCTATACCTATGGAATGTAACTCAGCAAAATAAAAATGCTAAGTAGAGTGCAATGAAATTGTGAGCTTTGGCATACCCAACCCTTGCTGTTTGACAACAGTGTGAATATTTGACTTTCCAGACCAAGAATTTGAGAACAACCATTTTCAGCCTCAATTGAATGTTCATAGGATTTTTGCTTGTATTTTCTTGAATTTCTCTGTAAATGTTTGTTGCAAATTCTATGACAGAATATAAACAAAGACTACACAGCATCAGAATAATTTAGAAGACAGAGGAAGGAGGAGACTGGGCTTTTTAGTAGTGCCAAAGAAAACCTATTTGTAACTGCTAATTCTCTCGTCTGGTTCCTCTCTTTTCCTTTTCCTTCTAGTCTGTGGGGTGCCCAGTAATCCCGTCCGAGAGACAGCAAAGATTTTTGGAGGCACTCGTGCAGAAAAGGGCAACTTTCCCTGGCAGGTGTATTTTGATCACCCAAGAGGAGCTGGTGTGCTCATTTCTGAAAGATGGGTGATGACTGCAGCTCATGTGCTGGAGGGATTTGACAAGCCTGACATGTTTATTGGTGTAATCAATGTCGGTAGAGAATCTTTGTACCGGGATGCCCAGCAGCTGGTTGCAGAGGCTTCGTTCATCCATCCGGGCTGGAAGAAGCTGTCCAAAGACACCTACAGGACCGATTTTGATAATGATATTGCACTACTGAAGCTGAAGGATCCCGTGAAGATGGGCCCAAACATCTCGCCCCTCTGTCTTCCTGGTAAATCACCTGAATATGAGCTACAAAAAGGGACTCTAGGCTATATAGCTGGCTGGGGACAGAAAGAGAGAGGAAGACTACCTATTTATCTTTGGAAGGCTCAGATTCCTGTGGTGGACATGGACAAGTGCCGTTCTGTGAAGCCAGAGGGCCCTGCTGATTCCAGTGCTTACCGATTCACTGACAACATGATCTGTGCTGGTGGTGACAAGGACAGCTGTAAGGGGGATAGTGGTGGAGCCTACTCCATCCAAGATCCTCTGGATAATAGCCGGTACTATGTGGCTGGGCTGATCTCCTGGGGACCAAGATGTGGCACCTTTGGTCTTTACACCAAGGTAGTACGTTACCTGGACTGGATTACAGAGACCATGAGTAAGCATGAGAATACAGAAGCTTTACAGGATTAGCTCTTTCTCCCTTTAGCGCAGTCACGCTTCCTAAATGTGATCGTCACCTGTTCTGGTAGGAAGGCTGGCTACAATCCTGTTCAATTTTGTGTATAACAGGACAACTCATTGTGTCTGTGCTGAGTGGGGAGTCAGGAATATGTATTGGTTTTCCCCACTGTCATCGTGACTGGGAAAGGAATTTCTCTTACTTCTTCCACTCATAATAACATAACATGAAGATGCTATTCTGCATAAGGAGCCTCCTTCTTCTGCTTCCTCTCATTTCTTCTATCCCATTTTTTCCCGCTTGGAGAAGAACTACTCATGCCCTACCTGACAGGGAGATTACGATGAAGATGAGAGAGAATAATTGTTGGTTTCCAGGATAGGTTCAAAGCCTGGTTTCTGATTCCTTTATTTCCTGTATTGTTCAGAATATCTAACAGCATTAAAGAATGTCCAAATTTGCTTCCCATGTGTGTATTGTCTTATTCTCAGTCTAGACCTATTTCTCATTGAAACTCACTTAATTAAGAGTCCAGTCACATGTTGAACCAACATGTTGACAGCTTTTGGCAAGCTGTAACTTCTGCTACCTTACTCCTCTACCTGAGTCTTTAAGAAGTTTTTCTGAGCTGGTTGCAGCTCATTAACCAACCATTACCAGCATCAAGGGCTTCAGGTTTCTGAATCAAGCTAAGCATAAGATATTCAAAGTTCATTCAACTGGAACAAGTGCTACAAAAGACTGGGGAATCTCTGTCCCTGGATATCTTCAGAACTTGCCCAGGCAAGGCCCTGAAGCTCTGAAGTTGTTCTTACTGTCAGCACAGGATTGGATTGGAGACCTCCTCTTCCAGCCTAAATTTTTATGAGTCTAGGAAATAGTGAGGAGGATGTGTGCAACTCTTGGGATACTTGATATAGAATCTTGCATTCAACTCAGACACCTTAAATTTCTTAATACGTGTAACAAGCAAAATGTTAGGTAGGTGGGCTCATCTCAGCTTTCATCTTTTGGAGCACAAAAGGGAATTGTCCATCCTGGACAATTCAGGCTGTAGTCTTAGCCCATGTTGGGGATTCTGGTTGATCGCAAGTTGAACACGAATCAACAGTGTCCTCTGGCAGCCAAAAAGATCAAGATTATCCTGGGGTTCATCAAGCACATTGTTGTTGCTAGCTGGTTGAGACAAGTGATTGTTCCATTCTGCTCTGCACTGGTGCGGCCTCACCTCAAGTACTGTATGCAGTTTGGGACACCACAACATAAGAAAGACATAAAACTATTAGAGAGTGCCCAAAGGAGGGCAACAAAGATGGTGAAGAGTCTAGAGGGGAAGACATATGAATAGTGGCTGAGGTCCCTGGGTTTGCTCAGCCCCGAGCAGAGCAGGCTGAGGGGAGGCCTCATGGCGGCCTGCAGCTCCCTCACGAGGAAAGCGGAGGGGCAGGCGCTGAGCTCTGCTCTCTGGGGACAGCGACAGGACCCGAGGGGACGGCACGGAGCTGGGACAGGGGAGGGTCAGGCTGGGGGTTAGGGAAAGGTTCTGCACCTAATAATAGCCTAAGAAATAGCCCAATAATGTACAATACTGGAAAATTTAATCCAGTAGAAGCTCTGAAAAAATGACCTTCAGTCTAAGGTATGACATTTTCTTAGCTTCTATGACTACAAAACCACTCAGGCAAGCAACACTGCATGATTACTCCCTAGCCCACTGATTAACTCCAATCTTTTTGGAAAAGGACAAGAAGACAAAGTGCTGAAATCAATTCAGGAGAGCAGAGGAGAAGAGAAAAAGAAGTGTGGTTGAATGATCCAGGAGCAGGAAACAGGAAAGAAACCTATTTAGCTGGGATTGCTATTCCTATGAGAGTCACAGTTTCTATAGAGACTTGGGGAAGTTGTATATTTTCCATGCCTCAGATCCCAAATTTTCTTAGCCTATTGCAAAGCAGGAGATTCTTAAGATGTCTTCTCATATTTTTTCCCAATTTTTACATGGACTGAAGAGTTGAATATTTTGATGGTTTTGTCACTTGAACTCACAGAGCATCCCATAAATTCTGTTCCTGGAATATGGAATACCCACAACTGTATATGCCTCAGTCTCCCTTCTTACCCCAATGACTGGGGTTTATCCTTTGCTCCTGTGCAACTGGACACCTTATGTTTACATGCTCTTGTTCCCTTTTGCCCATACAAATCGCAAAATCAACAGAGTACGGACTCCTGGAGATCACAGGTGAATTTATATAAGGTGTGAATATCATAGATCACTCCCCACAGTATATTATCTTAAAATCAAATGAGACATCCTGACGCTGGAGAAGATCTGGAGGTGGATCTCACAGAAAACAGAGTGAGAAGGCAATTATAACCTCACAGGGTTCCTCTGTCAGAATAAAAAGGTAGGTTATTCTGCAGTAGCAAAACTAGTTAAGACACAACTGCAAAGAATACCCACAACAGTAGACACATCCCTCTGAGTCAGTCGGTTTAGAGCTACTGTCCTGCAGTCAGAGCTTTATTCCATATAGCATAAAAAACCCATTGGCAAATTCTGATCAGGAAATGTTCCTTGGATCTTTTCTCCACAAGACTGATTGTTGTATTCCTTGCCTTTTGAATGTGGCATTACACAGATGACTTTTTCCTCCCTTGGGGCCATTTAGCGTTTCAGACCGGGTAAGATAATGGTAGCTTTGTGAGAGATGAGTAACTGCCACTTGCCTTTGCACAGCTGGAAACACAATAGCGGTAGATAGAGCAATCCCTATATAGATAAAGTTCATAAGTTGCTCTCAGTTATGGGGAATATTTAGTAGCTGTAAAAACCAAAGACAGAAAAGCATAACACACCTGGTTTCTCCAGCAATTATTTTAATATTCATAGAATCTTACTGTTGCCAATGGGCATATACACACTGTACTCAGCACAAAGCACCACAGCCTTCAAGAAGGTTTGCTGCACTACAGACTTCCCACACAATGGGGACTACAGATGTAGACTGCAGTAGTCTGATGATATTGCCAGCACTTCACGCAATAGCATGTTTGCTGTCATGAGATTTCTGATATTAAAGCTTCATCCAACAATAAGATTGCTTTTGGAAGAACTGGAACACCCACAAACTGCTAATGGGACACACCCTTTGGTAACAGTGTTACCAAGAATTTGCCAAACAATATGTTGGCTTTCAGAAGTGCTCATGATGAAGGTTACATGGTCTCTGTGTTTGAAAAGCCTTTAGGACATCATTGAAAGCTTTGGATATGATTTGCTGTGTCTGGAAATCTATACAGTATCAGTGATTCTTCAGCTACACAGGAATATTTAGATTGTATCATCCCTTATTATCCCTTTGATCCAGTCCACATAGTTGAGGATCTTGGTGTAGAAGCCATACCCTTGGGCACAGCCAATACCCCAAGAAACGACCCCCGTAGCCACCCAGCGTCCACTTCCTGAGTCTAGCACTGTGAAGACACTCCCACTGTCCCCCTGGCAGGTATCCCGCTTGACTGTGAGGAAGCCAGCACAGAACATATTCTCAGAGAAAACCATAGGCATCCGTCCACTCTTACTATCCAGCCAGCTCTGGCACTTCTCCCGGGAAACAGCTGGTAGGTTCACGTACTTCAAGTGATTTGAAAGAAAGTTTTTCTCCACACCAAAGCCGCTCACGTAGCCCATATGCCCATCCATGTAGAAAGTGGTGTTGGTAGTATCTGGGAGACAGATGGGCAGTACGTCAGGGCCCAGGGTTACCGGGTGCTTCAGCTCTAGCAGTGCTATGTCCCCGTTGAAGTTGTGCTCATCTTTAGGGTTGTAATCTGGATGGATAAAGATCCTGCGCACAGGGTGGTTACCCATCTTGTGGAGCTCATCTACGTCCGTGTGGCCGAGGAAAACATTAGCCTCCTCTGCTAGCTGGTCTAGGCTTATGTCGTTTCCTCCTGACGCTTTGGGCAAGATGGTGTGGGCAGCAGTCAAGATCCAGCGATCGCCCAGGAGTGCTCCACCTCCACGTCCATGGATGCCAGTCAGAGCCTGCCAAGGGAAACTGCCTCTCTTTGCTTGCTTGCCGCCCAAGATCCGCTGGATTTCAGCAACAGGATGGTTTGGCTTCCCACACACTGTAGAGAGAGACAAGGAGATCATGACATCCTTCGTTGTCCTGGCTTGTCTCTCTCCTTCCTATACCACCACTGTTCCACATCACCTTATTTTTGCCTCCCTGGATGAATTTCCCTGTCCTTCCTCACTGACAACATTATCCTCACTCTCCTTCCTGCATGTTGTCCCTGCTTGGTATTGATGATAAGTATGGATTAGTAAAAACCAGTCAAAAATCATAGTTTTTTACTAACCTGGCAAGCAGGCAGGAATCCTCCCCTGGCCGGCTTGATCCACCCAGGTTCCCTCAGGAGAGCAGGTGAACCTGCCTGTAGGATGAGACAGGAGTGAATGAGGCCCAGCCCTGTCACCACAGGGTGGGAAGAATGAAGGGGTTCCTCTCTTCAAGGTGTCCCACTCAGCCCTAAGATCCCAGAGGCACCCTTTCCCAGGAAAAGCTGCCTGTGGTGTAGTCTGAAACGTGTCCATATGGAAGAGCCTGTGTATCTCAAAGCACTTCATTTCCAAGTGAAGAACAGGAAAGTTCAGGCACCGCTTCTAGAGACGTAATGCCTAAAAAGCCAGCTGAGTGAACTTCATGTGCTTACAGAGCACTGTTTGACCTTATCTAGCCCAAAGAAGGGAGAGAAGTAGAGACGTGGATTTCAGATTCAAGTCTCTGGTTGCTGCTGTTTGCAAGAATAGGATAGAGTGTTTTGTTCCAGAACCAGGAAAAAGATTAATCTGTTAGGGTACACAATCAGTAGCTACTTCTGAGGCAGTATTGCAGGTCAGCTAACTTGCAGGTCATCTCTCAATGCAAATTCCACAACCTCCAAAATTATTGCTTTTCTTAGAAAGTTTGTGTCAGTGACTAAAAATAATTTATATGCCATTTATACAATGTTTACTGTATTAAATGTTTCCAAGAAACTCTTTGCTGCTCTCTTTGAAAATTGACTAAACCACAATCACTTTTTATCAGAATTTTACACGTGCTAGTGCTGATATTTACTTGCTCCTGTTCAGATTGAGCTCTGACTCTATAGTAAGGAGTTAAACTCGGGTGCAAAACTAATCAAATTCAACATTAGTGCCAAATTAAAGCACCCCTCAGCTGCTTGATCCTGACCCCAATGCCAGTGTGCAGCTCCCTGAGGCATGCTGCACAACTGTTTGTGAGTCTGTGCTGGCAACCATATCCAGGAACTGAATCAGGTTAAAAATTTACTTCTTTTGTGTGTGTGTGTGTGGAGGCTACATGAGCAGTCAGGGTGAGGAAATCATGAACTTTTTATACTTTTCCTGTAACCTAAACTCTTGTGTCATCAAATCATGTCTCAGGTGCAAAAAGAAGGTAAGTGAATGGTTTTGAATATTGCCTTAACTTTCCTGACATTCTACATAAAAATAGATTTTTCTGCATGTATGTTATTAAGTCCCTAGATGTCTCTACTGTTGGACAATTTTCCAGAGAGAGTAAACAGCATTACAGTGGAGTGGAGTTTGAGTTTATTTATTTGTATCTGTAGCAATTTGGACTTCTGTGATCAAGTTTCAGCATATTATTGATTACCTCAAGCTTCAGTGAAAGAATGAAATCCACCAGAGAAAAATAAATCATGACTATAGATGGCTAATATGAGAATCATGACTAGGACCTTCCACAAAAGTTAACAAGAGCCTGGAGGAGAGATGTAAAGGTCTCTAGGAATGAAGCAGGGTAGGAATGGGCTGAGACAGCAAGCCTCAGAACCTATGCTGCAGAGCCAAGGAAAGGTTGGGAGAGTCTTTTCAGGAGGAAAGCAAGAGCCCTAAGCCTGGGGAGCAGAGATTAGGACAATTCTAACTGGATATCTGAGCAGGCTTTTCATTAACATATTTCATTATCTGTGTGGGATTGGGACTCACCACCTCCTCCTCTGGTGACAATGTGGTAATATGGCTCATTGCACTGGTACTCGATCACTGACTGGTAGTTGTTGTTTGCAGGTTTGTTAACATAGTTGAATACCCCATTGGTCAATTCTGCAGGATTGTCACATTTCACAACTACAAAAAAAAAAAAAAAAAAAAAAAAAGAGATGAAACAAAGACAGACTTGATACCTGCAGGTTTAGGCTTGACTTGGATTGTGGCCATGATATGAAGGATGGAGAAGACCAGTTAGTACAGGGGGCAGTGAGTGGCTTTTCCAAAATGGATCCCAAACTGGGATCTTTTGCTTTTAAATGTTATGCGTTGACTTTTTTTTGTGTGTGTGTTATGTTATGCATTTTTGAAAGGGAGGGAAAACACAAGTTTTTGCAAGCAGGAGGTGTAACAAAAGTTAATAGTGGACTAGATAACCTTCACAGATCCTTCCAATCAGAATGAATCTCTGTCTGAAGACAAATTGTGTCTCTGAGGCTGAACATGTACTTGGGAGAACAATGCACAGCAAGGGGGACCACCCCAGTTCCCAGCTCACTCACTTTCGCAGCGGGGCATGGATTGATGCCATGTTCCATCAGCCTGGCAGACAGCAGTGAAGGACAGCAGTTTCTGGCTGCCCTGCATGGAAGAGAAACAAACAAACAAAATATTGCTGGCTGTGCAGAGCCTTATATTCCCTTCTCCACGTAGATATATCATCCTATCTGTCCATCTTCCCATTGCTGTCCAAGAGTTTCCCTGCAGCAAACTGTTCCAGTTGCTGGCCTCTCCCTTTGCTGCCTTTCCTCCATCCTGTGTTTGCCACAGGCTACAAATTATTCATAGTAACCCAAGGTATAAGCAGCCAGCAACCCTAAAAACGTGACAGGTCTGGGGTGCTACCCAGTCCTGGCATTGGGACGAGTAGGGAGGCAGGTAGCATTTTCTGCTTCCAGTCTGATTTCATATCCTTCCAAAGAGAGACTCTTGCTTACAAATATTTCTTGGGATCTTTGTTCTTTCATCTACCAGGGCTTGCCTCTTTGTGGGAAAGTAAATGCATAAAGAAGGGGGCTAGGAAAAGAGAAAACACTGGGGAAAAAAAAAAAAAAAAAAAAAAAAAAAAAAAAAAAAAAGCCTGAATAGGCAAGGGGAAACAGAAACCGAAAGATTGCCAGGAGTGAAATCTCCAAAGAAAATTTTACTGGAAGTTAAGGACTTGCACAGACTGAAGAGATGCCAGGAAATGGCTGAAGGGAGTGGAGAAGGGGTCTTACCTTCATCAGGTTATAGCCAGTCTTGCAGGTGACGATGAAATAGTCCTGATATCGATACACAGGCTGCAGGTCTCTGATGACAGTAAACTGATCCAGTGGGACAGGCTGCGGGCACCGTATTTCTGTTAGAAAACGGGGTGAGGTGAGTGGGTGTTAACAAATGCTGTACATAGGCTGTAGTAGTCTCTGGAGAAGAACATCTTACTCTCTGAGGTGTAGTGGATCTTCCAGCCACGGCTGAACCCTGACTCGTCGGTGAGGAAGAGTATGTCCACCTCATTGCTTTTGGTTTCAATGCTGCCGGGCGACTCCTTGCCACAGAATTCACCGATCTCTCTCCCTTGTGCTTGGATCTGGTGATGAAGACATGTATCACGGGGACAGAAAAATACACACCTTTGCTCTGGTTCCCCTCTCTCAATCCAGACTAAGTTTGCCAAAGCGCCCGTGGTGGTGGACAGGGCTGTCTGTCTGACTCATCTTTGTTGATGTCTGCACTGTCAGATCAGAACAAAGGACTGAACTACCACAAGCTCTGCTTCTCCTCTGTCATGGCAATCAGAGCCCTTTGAATCCTGAGACTAAAGCAAAGGAAGATAAAACTGGAAGAAGGGTGATATTTTTGGCTCCCAGGAGCCTGTGACCTAGGGCCTCTTGATCTCAGGACAATGGCAATTAAGTGAGCTGAGGGAGGGACAAGGGAACAGATTAGTTTCTCATTCTGGGGCATTCTTCTTGTATTGATCCTAAATTTCTTGTGCCAGTAGTGGTGGTCTCACAGTTCCTGCCCAGGCCTGGCAGCAGGGCTGGAAGGTGGGTTTGCTAATGACCAGTACCTTGAGCTGATCGTAAGGACAATGAACTTGCTGGTGGTCATCAATCTCAAAGGGTTTCAGGAACTTCAGGATGATAGACAGGCCTTTTTCCAGGCGGATGCTGTAGTTACATCGGAGGTCTTCAGGATAGGGCTGGGGATACTCAGGGCTGCTCAGGTACCCAGATGGCTCTGTGTACAACTCACTGCTGCACTCCACTGGGGTAGGGGAAGAAAACAGATTTAACAATGTGGGGCTGTACCACCTGCTGCCCTGTTAATTGCATCCCCACCCTTCCTGGCTGTAGGGGTCCTGCCCTGGAACCCTCCTTAGTCCATCTGATCTTTCAAGCTTTCAGTTTACCTTTGCAAGAGTGGCGGTCACTTTGGAGCTGGTAGCCAGGCCGGCAAGAACAGAAGTAGCCGCCCACATAGTTGTGGCAAATGTGCTGACACCGAGGCCCCTCACTGTCCTCAGCAGCATTGTTAGGGTCACATTCATCCAGATCTGAAAAGATAAGAGATGCTGGGATAAGGGGGGTGAAGTGTCAAAGCTATCTGCTGGACACTGAAAAGACACAGAGATCCATATCCTTGCTCAAGGCTTCTCTTGATTTGCCTGTCAAGGAGGGAAATTAGTAGGACCCACATAGGCATGATAAGGTATCTCCTACTCACCCACAGCTTGGTAATAGGCAAGGAAGCCTCTGTAGCGAATGACTGTGCCATTGTCTTCATTGGAGAAATCAGAGTGAAACTCCACATGCATTCTGTTTCCCTGAGATACAAACTTCTTTCTTCCCGGGTGATTGCCTGTGGTTGACCCAAGCTGTCCACAGTATCGGCCCAAGTTCTTCTTGTCTGCTTTGATCTGTCAGGGTTAAGGGGAAATCTCTGTAGCCTCAGAAGAATCTTATCTATGCATCGATATTACCCAGCCACAACTGCCTCCTTCCCCGGTTACCACCTTTAGCTCCCTCCTTCTGTGGGAAGCACGAGAGGAGGCCTTGTGAATGAGCAGATGAGCAGTGGTTTCGTGCAGGTGTCACTAGACTCCCACTTCTATCTCCCCACTGGCCCAGGGATCTATCCACATACCTTAACATAGTCATAGAAGCAGGACTCAGACGGCTCCAGGTCAAAGTATCTGAAGGTCAGCTTCACCACATAGCCTTTTGGGACGATGATATCCCAGCTGCTGATGTTATTGTTGGGGTATGGCTTGGGATAATTTGGGGATCGGATTTCCCCAAAAAGTTTTCTTGGCACTGGACTGGAACTGGTCACTCCAAAAAAGAGGATGGCCCACAGGAGAAAAGGACTGTGCCTGTAAACATGGCAACTACATCATGACATAGCACAAAACTCAGTCATGTGAAATCAGGGGAGACTTCGCAAGTGACTTGCACACTGTCTAGCAGAATGCAAAAACACGGGAGGCCTAGCTGCAGGTCCAGATTTTGGCTTGGATCGCTCAGGATCACTGAAATGAAGACAACAGCACGTAATTCCAGTAAGGCTCTGCGATCTAAGCCAAAGAGATTCATCAGCCCAAGAAGCAGTTTGAAGAAACGTAGCTGATTTCCTTGAGCAATTGCTGTTTCTTGCCACCAGTCATGGGGCTCAGTTTCTTGGAACCAGCAAAAGTGTGGTTCCCCTTGGCTCTGGGCCAGTGGGTCATTTCTGATTACTAATAGATAGCTTAGGGTCTTTGCCCAGTTAACTTGGTCAGGGTCTGAAGGTCTCAAGCTCAGTTTGCTAAGGAGCAATACTACCCGGTCATGCCTGAGCCCCCCTTCTTCAAAAATTGGCTTTCATCTTTTTTTCTCAGCCTGCAGACCTTCCCTCTCCCTCTCTGGGGAGCAGGACTACGTGCTCCTCCAAAACACGCTCATTGCTCAGACCTCATGAAAAGACTGGCCAGGAAGATCCTAAACCCTACTTGCTAGCAAAGTTTTAATGGAGGGCTAGTGAGCATGTGTTTAGCCTTTCTGACCTCCTTCCTGGAACAGCCTAATCGTCCAGCTCCCTCCCGGGAAGATGTCACCGTGTGTCCCCCTTCCCCAGCTGGCCACACTCACATCTCCATGCGCTCCTCCGGGGTGCCCACAGCTCTCCCGTCCTGCCTGCTGTCCGGGCCGGAGCTCCGAGCGGCTGCAAGCCCTTCGCCCCGACAGATGTGGGAAGAGGCAGAGGGTGGGAAGAGAAAAGTCGGAATGCACACAGCCTGGACGGGACGAGGCTCTCTTATCCCGGAGCCTGCTGCCCTCTGCTGCTGAATTGCTGTAGCTCGGGTGCGGGCACCGACCTGGGAAACATTCAGATGGCTTTTGGGGGCTGTTAAATCCCAGCCAGGCAGATGCCATCCTTCCCTTCTACAGAAAAGGGTGGAAAAATGATTACCGGAGACCTTCGGCGATGACTTTATCTGCATCCTAGCAGCTGCTGAGAGTTTGTTTGCTCCTAAAGATGCCGTCCTATAGCCTCTCCCACTCCTTCTTGGAAGTCTTCTGGCATAAGAAGTCTAGAAATTATAGTACTAACAAATTGTTTAATTTAAACAATTTCTGGTTTGCTGAAGAGTGCTTCATTTATTTTCATTTATTTATTTATTTTAACTTTTTGTGATGGGAACTGGTAGCTTCTTCAGGGAAAGCAAGAAACTTCAGACTTCTGAGCTGAATAGGTATGAATAGAAATGAACAGACCTGGAGAATTATAAACCTTCTGATAACAAGTCCTTTTTCAAGGCCTCTTCGCTGCATGTTCTGCAAAAGCCTGAAGCATTTTTAGGAGAAACAAGACAGATAAGGCCTTCATTATTTAATGAGGGAATGAGAAAAGATAGTGATTTACAAACACATTTCAGGCTTTTATCAGGACAGTGCCCAAGCCCTGTACTGTGTGCCACCAACTTCATGGAGTTTAAAATTTTATGGCTCTCAGATTTTGGAGTAACAGGTAAAACAGCATTCTAGTGTTTTTCCTTAGAATTACAGATACAGAGAAGTTAATGACATTTTTGAATTGAAATTATAGAAAATAATCCACAGCTACAAAAACATATTGAATATGGGTATGAAAATAGTGTTAAAAAGAATGAAGATTTTTTTTCCCCAGGATATTTATGGAAGTGTATTGAAGACTCGAAAAACTGTTCATCAAAATGTCTTTGAGTTATTATCTGGAAAAGAGCACATAAACATGTAATTAGTGCTCCTGCAATAGTGCATGGCCTCACACATCAGAATTAAGATTAAGCAGGGGATGTTACATTGATACTTCCTAGTTTCTGAATATATCCCTTGCCTGATGAACAACTCTTGGGCAGCCTCACTTCTGTGCTGCACTAGAGCAGGTTCTTGTGGCTTACTGTCCCACCAGAAGGGAAGCTTTTACTCAGAGACCACCATTTCTGAAAAGAAGCTGAGAGGCACTAGAAACTACTGAGAGATGTGTTACCAACAGGTTGCTGGTGGGAAGAGGGTGTTCACGTGCAAAGAATAGATGGGCAGAAGTGTTTTAGGATCATTTTTAAGGAAGCTGATCATTTCAGTGTGTTCTTGACAGGAATCTTATATCCAAGGGGCACTACTAGGAGTTCCTGGTGGCACTTTCATGGCAAATATCCCATGTGTTTGCTGCCCTCCACCCTGGTGACACCATCTGGAGTACTGGGAGAGTAGTTCAGCTGACAAAGCAAGGGTGGATAGCTTGAGATGCATCCATCTGGAGCAGCCAGACACATTGCCCATAGGCCTGCCTGGTTTGGCCAGCTTTTGGTGCAGAGCCTGAAATTAGCTGTTGATTGCACAGCCTAGAGGATATCAGTTTGGATGTGGTGAAGTGAGCTTGGTGTTGAGGATCAGAATCAGCTCAGAAGGACTCCTTGTATGTAGGAGCTTGAAAAAGGGTCTGTATTTTCAAGGGCTATGCTTTAGGAGCTTGAAAAAGGGCCTGTATTATTTCTCATCTTGAAAAGGGCCTGTATTTTCAAAACCTGCCTACTTCATGGCTCTTTGAGTGCCAGTAGCTATGTATTTCTGAGTAGTGAACATTTCAATCTTTTGTTTGGGGGAAACCCCAAGTTTCTTTCAGAAAGAACTCCCCGAGGGCTTTTGGGTGACATTGGTAGCAGGGTGATGGTTGGATCAGATGATCTTGAAGCTCTTTTCCAACCTTAATGATTCTATAGGTGCAGGTATGTGATTTTTTTTCCTGTCTTTGCACATCCCATCAGTTGTCCTCACTAAAGGACACCTCTGTCTCTGGCACTGGTCCCTCTTTTCAGGGGACCTCACCTCCTTTGATTCTCTCCCTTGGTATCTGAATGCAGAGAGGAGCTGTGGAGCGATGAGAGCCAAGGGGGGCAGTGCATGGGGTACTGGGACTAGAGGCAGTGGCTTCTTACACCTGGAGGTCAGCCTGAGCCTCCCTCCCCCTATGATCTTTCTCAAGAGTCCCTCGAACATGGTGAACGCGGGACTAGTCCCCTTGCCCCAGCCCTTGGAATTCACACCCAAATCCTCGCGGTCGATGGCCCATTTCTCTTTCATAGCTTGAGGACCCTGGTACCCTGAGAATAAACGTGACCCCTGCAAGCAACAGGAGCCAAGGATCCCCATCGGCGGCCGCAGCAGGGGCAGCCTCAGCCATCCTCACTGCCCCGGGGCACCACAGCCGCTTTCCGCAGGGGGCTGCCTGGGCGCTGCTTCGGCCGGGGGAAGCAGGAGGGGAACAAGGGAGGGCTGCGAGGGGCCGGAACGGGATCAGCAGCACCGAGTGCCCGCAGCCGCACTCCGGGGACCCGCGGTGCTGGGCGGTGGGGCGGCCCCCGTCCCGCTCCCTCCCTCCCTCCCTCCCTCCTTCCATCCCTGCCTCCTTCCAGCCCTCCCTGCCTCCCTCCCGGCTCTTATTCTGAAAGGAGCCTCCGTGCCCATCTCCCCCCACCCTCGCCGCCTCCCCCTCCCCTCCCGCGGGCCTGGCCCCGCCGTGACCGCCGGCCCCGGGGGCCCCCCCCCAGTCCCGTCCCGTCCCGTCCCGTCCCTCCCCGCAGAAGGAAGGAGGTCGCCACGCATGGCTCGGCTGGCTCCGGCCGTGTTTTGCTGCTTTAATCCGCGGCGGTTCGCACTCAAGAGCCAAGGGCATCCATCCTCTTCACTTCACTTTCTGGAAGACCTGGACGCAGACTTCGTCCTCGGCCGTCATGCGCTGCAGGGGGGGAAGGAGGAGACGGAGCTCAGGCTGCGGCCCTGCCTGCTCCCCCCATCCCATCCCCCCCCCGTCGGGGCACCCCGCGGGCTGCGAAGGGGCACGGCCGTCAACTTTTGAACCCTGCAGGCGGATGTTTATGGGAGGTGGTCATTGCTCCCGAGGAGCAGCTGCTGGAGCCCGAGAGGAGCTGGAAGGAGGCCGCGCAGGCTCGCTCGGGGCCCCCAGCACCTGCACCGTGTGCGCCCACCGCCGCTCGCTGCCTCCTCACCAGGTGCAGCCGGTCCCCCTCCAGCCAGTGCCTCCAGCCTCGGTTCCTCTTCTCTCCCAGCTGCTCGCACACCAGCTGATCACCCTCCCAGGACACGGTTGTCTGAAAAAAAACAAAATAAATAAACCCAAATGGAGGAAGGCACGGTCCCAACAAAAGCAGGTCCTGACAGTACAGATTCCCAGCGATGACTTCAACTGTTCCCATCAGACATGTTTTCAAACGCAGTCCCGGATCTGCTGTCTTTTTGGTAGCTCCTTAGGACTGATGGTAGGAGTTTGGCACTCTGGTAGTCCTCAGGACTGACTCTTTGTGGGGAATGGATGTCCCTCTGCCTCCCATGTGCAACTGAGCACTGACAAATGGGCTATTTCTATCTTTTTAAGGGCTTTATCCCAAAAGACTAGTACCCTCTGGATCCCGAAGTACTGGGCCTTTGGCTGTGTGGTGCTCATCCCCTTTGCTGTGATGTACTCATAGAATCAGTAACTCCTGGACGTGACGGGGCAGGCCAGCTCTGACCCGGGCTCTCACCTTGTTTGTGAACCAAAACCTAGACAAGTCCCTGAGGTCCTAGCACACCCCGGTCTGCCTTCCTCCAGCCCCGCGTGGGCTTCTCACCTGGCACTTGCGTCCATCCACGGGCCCCAGGTCCTCCTCAAACTGGACTCCCAGGTCGAAATCCATAACGTAGTCCCGAAGGGAGGTGATCGTGCGGATGACCATGTGATCTCCCGTGTGGATGATCTCCTTATCGGGCTTCAGGAGGCAAACCACTTTGCGCAGGACCACATTGATATCTGGAGGACGAGACGGCAGGGAGATCTGAGGGCTGCCTGGGCCCCCCCGCAGAGCTGTTTCACTCTTTAGCCAGGGAGCCCCAGCTCTGGGGGTACCTCCTCTCCCCCTCCCAGGGATGGGGGCAGACGGAAAAACCAAAGATTTGGGGTTGCCCAGATCCCTTCCTCCCCTTCCCAGATCCCGCGGGCTGACGCTTTTGGGGACCGAGGGGAGTAAAAGCGATGAAGGAGGACGGGGTTACCTAGAGCCCGGAGGTAATTGTCCATATTCTCCTGGGAGACGAAGCGGTAATACCCGGTGAGGTTGGGCGGCATCCCGGGGCAGAGCGGCGGGACCGACGGCTAGGAGCAGCGGAGAGCGGAGCGGGGAGCGGGGACCGGCACGGAGCGGGGCTGGGGCGAGCCGCCGGGCCCCTCGCTGCGCTAAAAGTCCCAGCTCGGGGAGGCGCGGAAAAAAACGGGACTGCCCCCGCTTCCCGCACCTCCGCCCGGCCCCGGGGGGGCGGGGGACAGCAGCGGGGCATCTCCTCCCCGCCGCTCCCGGGGACACGCAGCCCGTCGGGGCGGCTCCGTGTCCGTGTCCGTGTCCGTGTCCGGCTCCGGTGCCGGTGCGGGCGTCGGGCGCGCCCCGTCGAGCCGCGCGCCCCCGAGGTAGAGGCGCGCCCCCGCCGCACCTGGCCCCGCGCCCCCCCCCCCCTCCGTGCTCGCCGCCGCGCCCGTGACGTCACGCTGCAGTGCCGGGGCGGGGCCGAGCGGCACCGGGCGAGCGGAGCGGAGCGGAGCGGAGCGGGGCCGGGTGCCGGCAGCTCAGGGCGTGCCCAGCCCGCGCCGGGCCCCCGCCGTCCAGCACCGCGGCCGGGCAGCGACCCCCGCCGCCGCCGCCCCCACCGCCGCCGCCGCCGCCGCCTCCGCCATGGGCGAGCCGCGGCCCCGCGCCGCCGTCCTCCTGCCGCTCCTCTGCCTCTGCGCCGCGCTGCCCGGCGGCGCCGCCAACAAAGGTGAGCGGAGCGCCGCGGGCACGGACGGCGGCGGCGGGGCAGGGGCTGCCGAGCTCCGAGAGGAGACCCCCCCTCACCCCTCCCCGGCCGCCCCCCGCGGCGGGCAGAGCGGCAGCTGGCAGCGCCATCCGGCCGTGCATCCGTCTGTCCGTCCATCCATCCGTTCATCCATCCGTTCATCCACTCGTCCGTCCATCCATCCATCCGTCCACCCACCCACCCAACCACCCACCCATCCATCCACTCATCCACCCACCCACCCACCCATCCGTCCGTCCGTCCGTCCGTCCATCCATCCATCCATCCATCCGTCCATCCGTCCATCTGTCCGTCCATCCATCTGTGGTTGCAGTGCGGCTCCCCACTGTCATCTCTCACGTTTTGCCAGGGGGGCTCCGAGGGTCCCCAGCCTCTCGGGCTTTCTTTGCCCTTCCAAGCGCCCTCATCCCATTCCCCTCCCTCTACTTTCTCCGCCCGGCTCTTACCACCTGTTTTTTTTTTTTTTTTTTTTCCCTATATTCTCTCTCCTTTCAGCATTCCCTCCTCGTTTTCCCCATGTCCACCCGCTTGCCTTGCTTTTGTTTCAGTTCTTGCCGTGTGGGTTTAGCTTTCCTTCCTTAACATGCGGAGAGGGGATGTGTTGCATCTCCACAGATCCCTCTTGTCTCAGAAACACATCCTCTTATCTCCATTTTCCGATTCTAGTTCATGCATCTAGAATCTGTCAATAGGAATTATTCCACGGTTACGTGTTAATTGTGCAGGTTGCTTATATAAGGCAGTATCTTATGTGCTAAATAAAATAATAATAATAATAAAAAAGACCAAAACCAAATGCTACAGCTCTAGCGTTCTGCATGCAGATGTTCTTTGAACACGTAGGGTGATGGAGAAGGATGTAGGTTACTAGATCTGTGGCCATAGACACAGGCACGAGAAATTCATTCTAGGGGAGTCAGCGAGACAATAATCGGATGGGGTGGGGGAATCTGAAACACGCAAGGGTCATCAGGGAATGTGACATTTTAGTGTGCTTTTGGTGCTCTGGACAGAGCTACAGACAGTGTGCAGCACAGGGCTCTGTGTACACTGATACTGGCAGGGGCATTTTTTTGCACTGCTCGGGCTCCAAGGGACCCAGCTGCAAGGCAAGGCCCCTTGTGCTCTGTATTTTCCCTCACCTTTGTGAGTTGACACGCTGAAATATGTACCCACCTTTGGCAAATGATTTCGGTTTTGTAGGAGCTTTCTTGAAACTGGTGGGAGTCTGTATCCTAAAAATATCCCCTGAATGCACTTCTAATCCCCAAGAACTCGCATACCAAGAAATCAGATTGGTGATTCCCAAGTTGCAGGTGGATGCAGCAAAGGGTTTCTGTCTCTACCACCAGCTTGTTACCCCAGCAACAGGGCACATTCGGCATTTGTGGCTCTGGACTCCCACCTCGGTGCCGTGGTGCACGGGCTGGGACTGGCACAGAGCGGAATCTGGTGGGGGCAGCGGAGGGGTGGCGTGAGACGTGGGCACTCGCACACAGGAAGGATTCCTCCTGCATACTGAGCAGGGTGGATGTTGCTCTGGGTTTCCTACGCAATGCTCTATAATCTTAATCAATATGGGGAGAGAGAAATGCCAGCCCACACTCTTCGCTTCCACGCCGAGCTGTGGCCACCCGCTCTGAGCTGCAGTCCTGCCTGCTGGCCCATCACCCAGCTCCAGCAGCACGTCCTGGGCCTAATGGGCAGGAGCGATCGATGGGAGGGGATGCTGTCCCTTCTGAGCCAACACAGACGCCGTGGCAGTACGTGTGCTGCAGAGACTGAATCCACATATTGGCAGTAGTGCCCTTGAGGGGAAGGGCTCGGTCTCCTGCTCCCCACCAGCCATGCTGTGCTCAGAGTATGGCTTGGCTGTAATAAATCTCGGTCTCCAGGGGGGTGGGAGAGTGGGGGATTATCTGGGAATGGGGGTTGTAACTAGGACATGTAATATAATCTCTGAGGCCCATTTGGCAGGGAGTGGGCATGGGGGAGGGGTTTTTAATTTATAACGATTTTTTCTCCTCTCTCTCCCCCCCCCCCCCCGCCCCATCCCCCTTTATTTCTCCCTTTCCCTGCCCTGGAGCCGATGTGATAAAGATTAATTTGCTATTTCTGGGCCTGTGACATTTTTCAGAGCCTCCTGCTGGCGGCTGCCTCCATGCCAAGCCTGGCTGGGCTCCAGCCAACGGGATCAGCAAGGAGGGGCCAAAGGAATATGGTGCTCACCATGGAGTGGGGAAGGAAGGAGCAAGGGACTCAGCAGATTATATTATACATGTAGGGTGACTGTCTGAAAGTGTACCTGGACATATGTGTCAAGATCCTTGGCCTTAGTCCAGAGGGTGGAAGGCATAGGTGGTAATGGCTGCGTGCAAGACTTATCCCCTGGGGACACCCCAAGGGAAGGTGTCTCCTGGATCCTTTAATTATGGCTTCAGTGAGCCAAAGGCTTTAGCATTTGGAATCTTGCTCCAGAGTCAGACTACTCGTGTCTATTGCTCTCATTTTTGTAATTGCTCCAGCTTTCCTGGGCACCCAAATGCCTCTCCACGTGCTTCTAACAAGAGAGTAATGACAAGGCCAGAAGGAACACATCGTTTCGGGGGAGGTCTCCCAGGAGTGAGGTAGAACAGAACTGAAGAAAAATAGCTGTTTCTTCTCAGCCTACTTCAGCTTTCTTTATTTCCAGAGAAGGAGGTGGGGAGGGGTGGTTGCTACCTGCCACTGGATGATATGCTGCACTTTTTCTACTGAACCTGTCATTTTTGGCTAATACTATCCTGTGCTCCATCCCTTACCCCAAATTTTGTCTCAGCAAATAAGCACAAACCCTGGATTGAAGCTGAATATCAGGGCATCATCATGGAGAATGACAACACAGTCCTGCTCAACCCACCGCTGTTTGCACTGGACAAAGATGCTCCACTGCGCTATGCAGGTAGGTGGGCAGCAGCTTTGGGAAGGGTGGGAGGCAGGGAGAGACCTCCAAAGAGGCAGGGTCACATTCATCCCTGTGCTGGATTCTGTTCAGGAAACGATCACCTCCAAACCTCATTTCGGAGGAGGTCCCCAGTGAAGTCTGGAGCCAATTTGGGCACAGCTTGATTTAGGATCCTGTGAGCTGTTTCCCTTAGGGAGGGGAACTGAGGGTGGAGCCAGCTACTTTTTGACGCAGTTCTGCTATTTCCAAAGATCACATGCACAGCTCTGTGTCTGTGAGGGCTGGAGGAAGCTGGTAGGGCACAATTTGCTGGCAGTTCCACATCCCTCACAGGAAGCACGAATCCCTGAAAGTACAGCTAATGCTTTGATGCTTTTACAAGGTTTTTTATTCCTAGTGTTTGCTCCATGGCTGGAGCTTCTTCATGCAAGCCCCCTCAGCTTTGGAAGAGGAAAAGGGGTCCCTGTGAGCTGAGGTCTCAGATTTAGGTGACCTTATCTGTAATTCCCTGAGATACTGTGCACATCCTGTATTAGAAGGATGGGGCATCATGGATCTTCATGCTTTGGATGTCTGTCTGAAATATATGGCCTGTTTTGCCTCCTTGAGGGGTGGAGAGATGGACTAAGGTGCTCTCTCAGTACTTTGACAGTATAGCCGTCATACCCCCAGCTTAAGCCTTGTAGCCTCCAGCTTTCCTTGATGCTGGGCAAGAGATCTTGCTGTGGGAGTAGTCTCCAGTAGAGGGCAATCTACATCATGGATGTCTGTCTGTAAGAGCTGGTAGGAGGAACTCCTAGGAAACCAGCACCTGCACCACAATAAGATGATAATGAAGGAGAAAGGAGAGTGTAAGTTAGAAAGGAAGAAAATCAGGGAGTGGGAAGCAAAGGGTCATGTTGTGCTCTCCTCAGTGCTCTTTATTCTCCCCTTCCTCTCCACCTGTGGGTGCCAGGTGAAATCTGTGGCTTCAGGATCCATGGGGCAGGGGTGCCTTTTGAAGCTGTGATCCTCGACAAAGCTACAGGTGAGGGACTGATCCGGGCCAAGGAACCAGTGGATTGTGAAGCCCATAAAGAGCACACATTCACCATCCAGGCCTATGACTGTGGAGAGGGACCTGATGGAGCCAATACCAAGAAATCACACAAGTAAGTCCATGCAGTCGTTACTGCATGTTACAAAATGTCATCTGTCACATAAGTGCAAGTGAAAAATGCTGTGGGGCCCTTCCTTTAGCCCGGGTTAATTTTTTTTCTAGCCGTGATGCTGTAACTCGACATGTGAATATGACCAAACAAAAATGTGATGGCCCTGTGCACTGGCTGAGTCACACGAGTAAATACACCAGAAACCAGGACTGCTTGACAGTTGTGTCTGAGTGGTGCCTTACATTACTGAATACAGGCAGAAGGTCCAGATGACATTATCAGTCCTTTTTCTCTTCCTCTGCGATGGGAAACCATAGTACAAGCTCATATGTACCAACATTGCTGGGCTGAAATCCAGGTCTTTTTCCTTGTCCTTGCCTTTGACATCTGGAAGTCAGACTGGTACATTTTATGGGAGTGATGTAATCTGAAATTTGGGTGGTGTATGGTTCCTAATCAGGCAATAACTTCTTACTGATGTTTCTCTGCATCAGGGCCACAGTGCACGTTCGAGTAAATGATGTGAATGAGTTTGCTCCTGTCTTTGTGGAAAAGTTGTATCGTGTCGCAGTGACTGAGGGAAAGCTGTATGACCGCATCTTGCGCGTGGAAGCCATTGATGGAGACTGCTCACCACAGTACAGCCAGATCTGCTACTACGAGATCCTGACCCCCAATATTCCCTTTCTGATTGACAATGATGGTAAGTATCTGAACCTGCCACGAGCACATCACTCTCCCTTTTCTTCTCTGCTCTCCCTCTTCCAGTCCCATTTGCTGGCAGAACTGTGATACATGAACCACACTTCCTCTAGTACCACTCATCTCTCTCATGAAGAGACTCAGCAGCCATTTTGTGGGATGCTATAGCATATAGCAGAGTGTCACTGTGGGGGAACTCTGCCTTCATTTGGTTGTTTCTGTAGTTGATCAAAAATAGAGTGATTTCTAGAAGCAACGTGTTTGAAGAGACTTTCTTCTTCCTTGATTTCTTTGTGTTGCTAACCAGGGAACATTGAGAACACAGAGAAGCTACAGTACAGTGGAGATCGTCTCTACAGATTCACAGTAACCGCCTATGACTGTGGAAAGAAGCGGGCTTCTGATGATGCTGAAGTGGAAATCCAAGTGAAACCCACCTGCAAACCCAGCTGGCAGGGTATGAAACCTCCAGACATACTTTTGTCTTGCCTTTATGCTGAACTACTCAATCCTACTGATTGAAAATGTTTGTGTATACACATATAAATTTGTATATATATACATGGTTAAATTCTGGCACCAAACCACAAATCCTGCCTAAGGTACTGCAAAGCTACTGGAAGGCAATTGAACATGGGAAAAGCATTTCTTAGATTACTGTGAACTACTATGTATTTGATAAGCCTCATAGAATTCAATGTAGATTGCATTTGAGGCTGCTCATCTTGAAGATCTTTGGCTTTTTCAGAGGTGATGTCTGTCTACAGGGTCAGCTAAGTCAATGGAATTAAGGGGAAATCAACACAGCTAAATGTCAACTCTGCCTGATGAGAGACTGAAAATCCAGGGATTGATGCTACACTGGCACCAGCTGTAGAAGATGAGAATTTGGACTTTCTGTGCTTCCAGGAAATCTTCCCTTGCACTGATGCCAGCTGCATAAAGTTGATTTTCAGTGCAGAAGGGGCCAAAAATCTCTCTGTTCATGGGCTGGTGCATAGATGCCATTTGTGTGTGCCAAGCGTTCTGGCCCTGGGTCCTTGGCAGGACCTAACCCTTCTCTTCTCTGTCACTCTTCTTCATTAGGCTGGAACAAGAGGATTGAGTACACACCGGGTGCAGGCAGCCTCGCGCTCTTCCCCAGCATTCACCTGGAGACCTGCGATGAGCCCCTGTGGAACATCCAGGCCACGGTGGAGCTGCAGACTAACCACGTGGCTAAGGGCTGTGACCGGGATAACTACTCCGAGAAGTCACTGCGCAAACTCTGTGGTGAATCGAGTCTTTCCTGAGTGAAGGGCAATGGCAGCAAAGCACCCTGCCTGTTTCCCTGAAGGGATTCACGATGATACCTTTGTGCCTCATGCAGCAGAGCTGCTGGGACACACTCCTCATATCTGCTGTAGTCAGCAGGGCTGTGAGGACACCTAGCTCACGTGCTGTATCGAGCACAGGCATCCTGTGGGCACCCTACCTGTATTTGTAAGGGGCTCCCTGTACTTTCTGGGAAGCCGGAGGTTTATGTGCATTGTCTCATTATGAAGACATTATGCATTATGCAGAGTCTATGGGATATATCCTTTGGCACAGATGGAAAAGTCACCTTCCTCCTCCAGACAGGAGAAGGCCTATAGGCCACTCTCCCTCTCCCTGTGCCCTAGGACGTTACAATGAGCACTCTGCCACCCTCTTCTTCTGTGCCCTAGATCCCAGGCTTCTCAGACTCTTGTCCTCCTGACTCCTGACTCCTTCTCTTCTTGGTAGGTGCCGCCTCAGGAGAGATTGACTTGCTGCCTGTGCCTAGCCCCACGGCAAACTGGACTGCACGGCTCTCAGTGCACTACAGCCAGGACAGCAGCCTCATCTACTGGTTCAATGGCAGCCAGGCTGCCCAGGTGCCTGTGATGAATGGGCTGCATGCCCATGAGGGGCTGAGCGACCACTTCACCCTGTCCGTCTGGATGAAACATGCTGTAGTGCCCAGCAAAGGCAGGCGGGAAGAGGAGACAGTAATCTGCAGCACAGTGCAGAGCGGTGAGACACTTTTCCTGGGGAGGTGATGCTGAGCTGTTAGAAGGCATTGTCCATGCAGGTGGAAATCCCTGTGTTCCAGAGCAGGGCCTGGGAAGGGGTCCCTCCTTAGGAACATAGCTTCCTCAGCCTCCACATTTCCTAGGAGCAGTCAAGCCCACTGTGAACACACAGTGCTGAGTGCCAATCATGCAGTCTAGTGTGTTTCTGGGTTCTGGCTTTGAAGTATTGTATGTAATGCCCTTTGCTTGTCCCCTGGCAGAGGATGGCTACTCACATTACTCTCTGGCTGTGCATGGCTGCCGAATTGCATTCCTCTACTGGCCATTGCTGGAGAGTGCAAGGCCTGTGAAGTTCCTCTGGAAGCTTGAGCAGGTGAGGAAATGTTAACCTCTTCTCTGTGCTCTTTCTCCTCCTTCCCCTTGCTGATTCCTTCTTCTGCTGTATGCCATAGGTCTGTGATGATGAATGGCACCATTATGCCCTCAATCTTGAGTTCCCTACTGTCACACTCTACGTGGATGGCGTCTCCTATGACCCTGCCCTCATCCATGACAATGGCCTCATCCATCCTCCACGGCAGGAGCCTTCACTCATGATCGGAGCCTGCTGGACTGGTGAGTGCCCACTCCCTGAGCTGTGCTGTTTCCTTGTGGGAAACAAGGGAGTGGAGGGAAAGCCAGAAAAGATGAAAAATGGTGTCCAATACTAAATGATGCAAACCACATTGCAGCCATCTTTTCTCCTTGTTACCAAAGCCAGTGTGGTTCCTTCCCTCCTTATGGACCAAGCCAGCAGGCCGTGTTGATAATAACTCAGGTGTCAATGGCAGCTTTGTGGACAGCAGCAGTAGAACATGTGATGACAGTTAACTAGCTTTCATGCGGGGGAGAGTTGAAAATCTGTACCTCATTCAGGTGTTGGCCTTTCTATCAAAGTTTTTCACCAGAGAGCAGAGGTCATTATTTATGCTGCTGGTTGTATCGATGGTGATTTGTGTGTCTTGAGTTTCTTTATGGAGAAGTCACAAAACAGTCTGTGCAAGAGCTGGGTTGGAGAAGAAAGATCAGGATAGGAACATAGTTAAGCCACTACCAGATTAAAACCAGTTCTGTGGAGATATAAGTCTGAGGTCTTTCAGTTTTCCTGTAAGACTGGAGCAGAACAAAACTTAGGGACATGGTTTTGTGGGTAATATTGGTGGTAGGAGACAGTTGAACTAGGTGATGTTGAAGGTCTTTCCAACCTTAATGATTCTGTGATTCTGTTCTATGAAAACTAAAGGAATATGCCTGCTCCTTGACTTCATTCCAGCAGAATTTGCTAGTAAGGTCAAACATTTAATGTAGTCTTGCTTCTCCCTGCACAGGGATCTTCCCACAGCTCTGTGCTTTCTACTGGCCTTTTGCATCCAACAAATATTAATCAGCTTGGGATACCCTTCTGAAACCATCTGAATTTCAAAGGAGTGCTGAGAACATGGCTTGTTGAGAACACAGCAAGGACCACGTTACATAAATGGGAATCACTTAATTCCTAGAATAGATATTGCTGGGAAAGGAGGAAAAAAGCCCTATATTTTCCTCTTGTATTAGTTTCAGTTTCAACATCCCTTTATGAGGGGGGACACTGCCCTCTTTCATCTGTGTTGTGCTGTCTCTAGGGTTGAAGGGTGCACTGCTTGGTACGTGAGTCCAGAGCTGTTCTTTCGCACTGGCTGATATGGGTAATTGTATAGAAACATGCCTGACCCTGTAACTACCCTCTTCCAATGTATAATTGCTTGTCTGAATGTTCTCCTTTTACAGAGGAGAAAAACAAAGAGAAAATCAAGGGAAATGAGAATTCCACTGATACTGTACAAGGTAGGGAAAAGAAAGAAGATGATTCTCTTCCCCGCTTCACCATGCATGACTATATCACTTCTTGCATGGTGCCTTCCTTATACAGCTCCTTGATCCTGTCCTGCCACCTCCTGCCATTTTGGGAAGAAAACCCTTATTATTTGGCAGATTGGTCCTTGATACCTGTAGAGCATGAAAATGCTGGTAGGACTACAGCCTGCTTTGAGAAATGGAGTACGCTTTTGATGTGAAGAAAGTGTCCTCATGCCTGGTCATTAAAGTTGGTCTCTGAAGAACACAATAGCCATTGGAGACATCAGGAGATGTCACCTCATCCCTAACTATCTGTGGAACATACAGTTTCTTTTGAAAGCCCTCACAGGAAGCAGAGTTAGAAGGGGACAAGAAATTGTTTCCATCTGGCATTCAGTGGTTTAGCAGAAACTTCTCTATGCTACCTACCTGTCACTGCCCTGGTCTTTCTGTTCATCTTTTCCCTACCTGGGATTCCAAAAATTGTCATCTACTCGCTTCAGTATTGTCTGTCTTTTTACTGCCTTTTTCATTTCTATGTTCTGTGCACCCCTCTGTTCTCTCCTACCTCCCTTAACATCTTTGTGTCCCTCACACTGTGGCTTTTGTTGTCTTTGCTCTTCCGTGTCCCATGCAGTCATCTGTCTCTCTATCTCTCTCGTAAGGGAGACAACTGTGTGTCCCTCACTTTTCTGTTGTCTTTGTTCTCT
Organism: Netta rufina; assembly: GCF_964035555.1. Taxonomy (NCBI): domain Eukaryota; kingdom Metazoa; phylum Chordata; class Aves; order Anseriformes; family Anatidae; genus Netta; species Netta rufina. The sequence continues at coordinate 125,051,130 of NC_140123.1, forward strand.
TCCTCACCATGTCTCTCACACCCTCCACGTCCCATGTTTCCCTCAGGAGATCCTCTGTTGATACACCACTACTTCCATGGTTACTTGGCTGGCTTCACTGTGCGCCCTGGTAGCTTGGAGAGCCGGGAGGTTATTGAATGCCTGTATGCCTGCCGTGAGGGGCTTGATTACAGTGACTTCGACAGTCTGGGCAAAGGGATGAAGGTATGCCCATCTGCCCAACTTGCATGGGTCTCCTCCACTCTCCTCCCTGGCCTTGCTTCCCAGGACTTTGCCTGCTCCCCCACCTCGGACAGCTCCCCACCTTTCTCCTTGGTGTCTCTCATAGCCTGGGTTCTTGGCATTTGCCAGGGAATACTAAGTATTTTCTTCTTGTCCGCTTCTAGGTTCATGTGAACCCCTCTCAGTCCTTGCTCACCTTGGAGGGTGACGATGTGGAAACCTTCAACCATGCAATCCAGCATGTGGCTTACATGAATTCACTGCGCTTTGCTACCCCTGGAGTCCGGCCACTCAGGCTCACCACTGCTGTCAAGTGAGTGAATAAAGCAATACCCCTGGCTAGGTTCAGCAAGAGGATTACATCTCTTCTGACTAAAATTAAACCTCACCTTGTATTTAAATTCTAAGTGATGGTCTTGAAATGGGTAAGAGTCTTTCTGGAAATAATTATTAAAGTATCCATTTGGGTACTTTAATACTGGGGTAATAGAGTCCATGGAGGTAGCAGAACTTCTGCCTTTGCTGATGGTGTTTCAGGCATGTGGGCTGGTTTTAATTTTCTCTGTGGTGTGCCGATATGACCAAGTCACCTGAAAGCCAGTGATTCCTACCATACCTCTCTGTCTGGCACAGCAGGCCACAGGGAAGACTACCAGAAAAAAAAAAAAAAAAAAAAAAAAAAAAAGATATTGCCTTCGCTGCCAGTAATGGGCATGCTCTTTCACAATGCTCTTTCACAATGTTGGTGGAAAGCTGGGCCAGCTGATGCTTTCTGCTTCTCTCCTTCAGGTGTTTCAGTGAAGAGTCCTGTGTCTCCATCCCTGATGTGGAAGGTTATGTCGTGGTGCTACAGCCTGATGCCCCCCAGATCCTACTGAGTGGCACTGCCCACTTTGCTCATACTGCATCAGACTTTGAGGCTCCTGATGGGGTCCCCCTTTTCCCCAACCTCCAGATCACCTGCTCTATTTCTCACCAGGTGGAGGCCAAGAAAGATGAGAACTGGCATGGTACTGGTGAGTGGAGTATGGAGAGAGTCAGAGGAAAAATGGAAAAACCTGCAAGTGTTGCAGAGGAAGTAGAACCCCTGGTTGCACCCAAAACAGGAGGGAGTTTATAAATACAGAAGCAAGGCACACTGTGTGTTAATATGTAGGCTAATTGGTTCTTATCCCTTTCTGCTCCTCCCTGTACATTTTCCATCCAAACAGTTCCTTGCCTCACTCTCTGCTCCATCTTTCCCATGCTCATTCCTAATCCGTTTTACATTTTACCTACATTTCTCTTTACTGAATCCAGCTCTGGATATCTTGCCTGTTACTTTCTCCACTCCTGCACTTACTCAGTCTCCTCCTGTTTCCCTTATTTCTTGCCCCCTCCCACAGCTATATCAGGGGAAGTTCAGATTAGGTATTAGGAAAACGCTCTTCACTGAGAGGGTGGTCAGGCACTGTAACAGGCTCCCCAAGGAAGTGCTCAAGGCCCCAAGTCTGTCAGCATTAAAGAAACATTTGGCGAATGCTTGCAGATACATGGTTTAACTCTTAGGTTGCCCTCTGTGGAGTTAGGAGTTGCACATGATGATCCTTGTGGGTCCCTTCCAACACAGAATATTCTGCGATTTTGTGATTCCTGTATCATTTGTTCCTTTGAATTCCCCTGTCAGTTTCCTTACACCCTAAATTATCTTTTCCCTCAATTCCCTCCATCATCCTCGGATTACTTCTCTACACTCTATGCTCCACATATCCTTTCACTCCAGTTGCATCCCTTTTGCTAATAGGATTTTTTTTGCTCATAGCTTTCTGTTCAGCAGCTTGAGCTTCTTAGAGAAGGTTGGTCTTGCCCCTGCTGAAAGCGATTAGTCTTTGAAAGTGGTTGCCATTTTAAATAAGATAAGATCTCAAACTTGGTTACCAGCAGTTGTGAGAATGGAAAGCTTTCAAGAGCACTCAGGGTCTGTCAATGTGTGAAAATTCGTAATTTTCAGTTTGCCAGTGCCAACAGTCATTACAGCCAAGATATGTTACCATGAACTAGTCCCACAATAGTATGTTGTTCCAAAATATAAGTGACTTAGTCATGTACACAAATAATGTCGTTAGAACCAGGGGGACTCTTCCAGCAAGTAATTAGACTGTCAGTGATTTTACTCAAGAAAAGTGCTAGCCAGAGAAAGAGAAGTCATTACTTAGGATATGAGTATGTCTAAGTGGGTACCATTCCTGCTTTCATTTCTGGCTGACTGGCTTCTGGCCGTTTTCTTTCCCTTTGCATCTCAGTGACAGACACACGAATGTCAGATGAGATTGTGCACAACTTGGATGGCTGTGAGATCTCCTTGGTAGGAGATGACCTGGACCCAGAGAGGGAGTATCTGCTTCTGGATGGGGCAGCGCTGCAGCAGCGGGGCCTGGAGCTTGTTAACACCTCTGCCTACCTGACTATCACAGGTATGTCCTCCTTGGCCACCAATGTCTATTTATGCCTCTTTCACTGCCTGTTAGGCATCACAGGGAGAAGTACTTAGGGCAATGTGTTGGTGTACTTTGTGAGACTGAGATATAACCATGTGCTGAACTCCTGGCTTTTGAAGTCTATTTCCCTTAGGAGGTGACTCCTCCAGCACACAGTGCTAGGATATGGTATCTGAGCTCTGATTCAGGCTTGTATCACTCCTCCTGACTTAGTCCCATTGCCCTTAGGGTCTGGTTTTCTTAGATACCAGTAGTATTCTGTGTGAAATGATTGGGGGACAGCACATCCCAGAGGTTGTGGACTGCTGCAATGCTTACGTACTGTGCAGAATTTAACAGGGTGGTTGTCCTTGATCCTTTCTTCCCTTAAGTGTGTTCTAGCAGTGCAAGCTGGGATTTCATCAGATCATTTGCAGACAGCTCCAGTTCTAGTCCCTTCCCATTAACCTAACCTTGGATTTCTCTATAGCTCCTAGTTGCTACAGGGTTATGAGACCAGATGACTTTCAAGCAGGAGCTTCCTGACCCTACAACAATTATTTCGTCTTGGTTTTAGGGGTAGAGAGCATTGCAGTTTACGAGGAAATACTACGCCAGGTCTCATACCACATCAACCATGGTGCTGCTCTTTATGAAAGGAAGTTTCACCTGTCCTGCACGGAGATGAATGGACGCTACTCCAGCAATGAGTTTACTGTCGAGGTACAAGATCAATACATGCACAAATACATTTGTACATGCATGGGGAGATCACTGTGGATAGGAATGCACCCAGTGTAGACTCTATCACAGTGAACACAGGGCTGAATCTCTCTCACTCTGGTCTTTCTGCAGATGAATGTCCTCCACAACATGAACCGAGTTGCTCATCCTAACCATATTCTGAGTTCTCAGCAGTTCATACATCGAGGCCATCATTTACCCCCAGAGCTATCTGGCCACAGCTTGGCAAGCACCCATAACAACGCTAGTATGTAACACACTTTTGGTTTTACTCCTTTAGGTCAGGATGTTGATTTTGTGATATCCTGTTAGAACTTACAGCAGGGCATTGCTTGCAGACTCCCTTTACCCATCTTACTGTCTTGTCCCACTCTTCATTAGCAAATGGACTGCAGTCTGTGTCAAATTGTGTTTTAGAGCTTGGTGCAATAATTCTCCTCTGGTGCATTGCTTTCCTGACGCAGAAGCAGTCTGAAACCTACTACTTGTCTAAAAAGAGCAACTGTAAGCTTGTACTATTTCATTCATGCATCTTGCAAAAGTGCTCTCTGGGGCTGGGTAATGTAGTCTCAAAAGGAAGTTTCAACAGCGGGAGACAAATGACAGTCAAGACTGCCACTGCTCCAAAGAGAGATGGGACCAGGTGGTGATCAACGAATGCAGAAAATATGATAGTGATAGGACAAGAGGGAATGGCCTGTAGTTGTGCCAGCAGAGGTTTAAGCTGGAAATCAGGAGACATTTCTTCTCAGAAGCAGCAGTCAGGCATTGGAACAGGTTGCCCAGGGAGGTGGTGGAGTCACCGTCCCTGAAGGTGTTTAAGGAAATGTACCTGGTGCTTAGGGACATGGTCTAGTGGGTGATAATGGTGGTAACGGGACGGTTGGACCACACGATTTTGAAGATCTTTTCCAACCTTAATGACTATATGATTCTAATTGGCTCTTCTGAAAAGCTCTAGGAGTGTTTAAGAGGACCCTTTGTTGGTTTTGGCCCCCTGTTGTAGAGAACATGGAAAGCACCTTTGTTTCTAGCATTTACTGCAGTTTCCTGCAGCAGCTCACCCAAAGCTGATCCAGCCCTGCAGCTGGAACTGAACCACTGCTGGGACAGCACGTGCTGGGAGAGTGCTGAAAAATCACCCCTTGCTGTGTCCTTCCCCAGCTCTGCTTGATCTCAGCAGAAGCAGTAGGAAAAGTTGTCCCTGCTATATAGAGTTCCCCAAAACAAATCCATGGAGGGCCTGGGTAAGTTTTCCAGGAAATGGGGTTATCTAGGGAGTGAAGGCTAGACATACAGGCTTAGAACAAAGAGGAGAGAGCTGGTCTAAGGCTCTTAGATGAATTTCAAATTTTCTCTTGTGGAGAAGCCAGGCTTTGACTGTGGTACTAAATTAGAAGGCTATTATAGTATTCTGACCTGCGTGCAAAGCACACTTCTGGGTTCTCTGCTGCTTGCACAGTATCACACTATGAAAACTGTCCTCCTTAGAGACTCTCTCTAGTGAAAACCTCTCCCTCCCAATGAGCAGATACAATGACAGATGACCACTATATGACATATTCTGGTAACTTCTGTAGATGAAGCTACGCAGAGTCTACAGGCAAGCTGACATTAGAAAATGCCTGGACCTAGGCATCCTGGGAAACATCGAGCAAGGATAGAGCAGCCAAAGGCAGGAACTGCCTGCGCCCAGGGGAGCAGAAGAGTCAGGACATGTTCTTGCTTAGACTAAAACCCCACACTCTGTCCAACAGCTCCAGTTCCTGCAGGTTAGGCATTGGTCAGATTGGAAACGTTTATGTGAGAGACGGTAACCACACCTTTTCTTTCTCCAAAGTGGTCCCCAGCGCAGCCACTATCATCATTGTGGTGTGCGTGGGCTTCCTGGCACTCATGGTGATCCTGGGCATCCTGCGCATCCACTCCCTGCACCGAAGGGGAATGGGGCAAGAGGTCCCGGGGGCTGCTGCAGGAGGACACACAAGCACTGGCAGCAAAGATAGCGACATGTTCTGGGACGACTCAGCCCTTACCATCATAGTCAACCCCATGGAGGTAAGGAGCAATCACAGAAACTTGGGCCTCCTGGGTTGCTAGATCCTTCCCCTTACGACATGTCTCATCTCCACAGTCCTACCAGAGCTGCCAGGAGAGGGCAGCAGAAAACAGTGAGGGAAGAGCTAATAAGGACATGGAGGAAGATGATGACAGCACTGACTCGGAGACACCCGACTCCCCAGACAGCAATGACGTGGACGACCGACACATCATTGGCAAAAGTGACAGCTCTCACCGCTATTAGGAGCTTTAAAACACCCGTCCAATGGATCCCCAAAAACATATGGCTGGAAGGAGGAGGTGTCTTACTTTAACTTCCTCCTTCCCCCACCTTGTACATGTTCTCCTCCCTCATGTGTCATTTCTGCCTCCCGTGTTCCTTCATCTTCCGCCATTCTCATTGTGGACATCCCCCACATTACTGACCCCACATTTGGCTCTCCTGAGACACATATTTGGGCACTTGCACATGAGAGTGGCACAGTTCAAACTATGGTGAGGAAGGAGGGGCTTGGAAAGAACGGAAAATTGGAAGGAGGAGCCAGCCACAAGGCTCAGAGTGGGCTCTCTCACAACCCTTCCCCAGATACTATATATATATATTGTATATTTTTCCAATGTTGTCGTTTGAGGTTTATTCTCGTTTCATGCAAAAAAAAAATATCAAAAACTAAAACAAAAAAAAAACAAACACCAGAACACTGCAGCTTGTGTCGCTTTGTAAAATTGTCAATACTCCTAAACTAAATGAATGATGATAAGAAGGATGAGGAAGCAAAGTGGATTTTAAAATAAATGGATTTCAAATAAAAGGTTCAGGGTTTCTGCAGTTTTTCCACTATAAGCCGGGAAATAAGCAGCCTGCGTAGCCGTTAATGTAAGACTGGAGATCATCCAGACCATATATTTACCAAATTATTGCCTTATCTTGGAGATGTGTTGTATTTTTAAGTGTATGTGTTGGAACAATTGAGACATCTCTGCATCCCTCCCCCCCACACCTTTTTGAGTCAAAATACTCTCTCTGTAAAGACAGTGTAGCCTTCCCCAGCATACGGGGCTATGAAACCAGAGGAACAGAAGGCATCCCAGCCTGTCACAAACGTTAACACATGCAGCAAAACCTTGATTACAGAATAAAACCAATAAGGCTCTTTCCATATAGCAATAGAAACAGGCCAAATACTCAGCTTCATCCACCTTTTTACATGATCCACTTTCTCTACCAGCACAGAGTGTATTTCACAACAGGGACTTCAGCTTGTAACAGAACAGCCCCAGAAGTTCTGACGGAAGGTGTGCCTCCTTCTGTTACTTAAGAAAAGAGGGAAAGCAAAAAGAATAGATATGGTCAAGGCATGGCTATGAGGCCAGTAGCATAAGTTATTAGGGTAGTGCTTCATAGCAGGTTGTGTTTCTTCCCCTGATCTACTTGGTCCAACTCTTCAGACCCAGCAGGGAGAAAAGAGGCTGTCAGCTGCCTGACGCTTCTTGGGGTAATGGCAGTAACATGTTCAGGACCCAAAGGAAGGTTCTGCAACAGGATATTTGTGGGTGGTCAAAGTTGAAGGACAGCACAACAGATGAAAGTTGAACGGCCCCTCTAAGGACATGAAAGGTCTCAGCACAAGATCTCTGCTTGCTCCAGCTCTCTCAGATGTCTCAGCTCTAGCCTGTCTTCACAGCCATGTTTGGTTGTTAATGGGTCCAGATGGCATGAAGATGCTGAAGCTAAGATATAAACATGCCTTCTCCTTTATCTCCTTTCCAGTAAGTTTCATGTCCTTGTTTCATAGAGGAAGCTAAGAGCAGGCACTGTCAAATCAGTGCCTTGAAATCTTGAGGCACTGGTAGAATTCGAGTCTCCAAAAAGAACAAAGGTGACATTGTACACATTGGAACCAAAAACTTTGCATAAAACAGTCTTATGTCCTGAGAATGCTATGCCTGACTCAGCCCTGGTCTGTGATGAAAAGCACCACATCTTGGAGCATAGGAAAAGACCATGTCTCAGAACTATGAGGTCCCTCATTCAGGTGCTACAGTGTTCTTACAAGGTGGAAGAGGCCAAACGTACAATGAGCTCATAGGTAGCCATCATGATAGCTGTGTTGGGGATCTGTCGGATCAAGTGAGCCAGGAGCCCTCGGTATAAAGCCAAGGGTCCTTCTTCACGGACTACAAGCTGCAGAGTCTGTATAAAGGAATGATACCGTGACCCTTCTTCTCGCAACCGTGTCCGAATTACCTCTGGAGAGACAAAAAGGAAATTGATATTAGCAGATTGATCCTACAGGCATGGCATCTCCCATCAAGGGGAACAAAAGCAAGGAGTGCAGACACACTCACCATGCGGATATGCAATGCACGAGGCACATGTTTTGGAGACAGCAGCAGCTCCCATTAGTCCGAAGAAGTCACGGCTGTTTGGTGAAAGTGTGAGCGGTGTGGAAAGGGAATGATGACCATTTCTCAGCTGCTGTTTCAGTGCTTCGTATATGACAAAGTGTATGATGGTCTCTGACACGCCAGCATATGAGGCAGTGATTCCGCGGTAAAATCCACGAAGGCCTTCAGTGTGGTACACATGCATGGCACACTGGAGGGCATTACTGCTCAGCTCCCCTTTCATCCTGTACAGGCAAAGGGAGGAGGGAGGGTTAGAATAGCATGTCACTTCACTGACCAAAAACGCTCTTCTGAACATAACTGTAAGACTCTTCTCTGGCATGCCCTTGAAAAAGACTCTTGTTCTGATTACCTGTCACAGACCTCTTCCCAATCCCACCCCCAAAACAATCACGGTTTGACGTGGAATGGCTCTGTGCTGTTTGCCTGCCTTACCTGGCTTCCAGCTGCATCCTGGTTTTCACCAACCAGATAGGGTTGGTGAGTGTGGAAGAGGTAATGCCTAGAGAACAGAAGAGAAACACAGCAGTGAGAGCCAAGATCACACTGGCAGTTTGTGAGGAGTTGCTCATCTATCAGCTCTCTGAATTTTGCTTGGAAAACTGTGGTAGGTTGCAATTTGAGAGTGACCTTGAGCTCCTGTGGGAGAGGAGACATTTAGGGTAGGCCGATTTCCCTCCTCCCTCATTCTAGCCTTTGTTTGGTAGTAATTGCCAACTCTGCCTTCTACATCACCCTGCTACAGGTGACAAGAAACAATAGGCTAAACTTGCAAGAATGGAAGATTTTGTTAGAGAATTGGAAGACATCAAGAGACATGATTCTGAGGGGTTCACATTACACACTGCCTTTCCCACCTGCACTCTTGAATGGAGCTCTTTTCCTGATTGCAGCTGGAGGGGAAAAGACTAGAACCAGATAAGAATGGAGAAACCTTAAGAAATAATCCTAAGAAGAATGAAGAGTGAGAGAACACTTTGCACAAGGAGCTTACTGCTCCAGATGGTGGAAGGACAAAGCTTCAGAATGCAGCAGCAATGGGGAAAGGATGAAACCTGTTTACAGCCACACGCAGAAGGACCCTTTGGCTCTGATTTGAGACAGAAGAGGCTCACCTGCGCAGGCTGCTGATAGCATGTGTACTTTCTTGGACTCTGGCACAAGGACAGTATTGAGCTTCTCCTTAACACCAGAATAGGCAGCAAAATATATAGCCCTGGTTGGAAAGAAATACAAAAGAGATTATAGCTCACCTACAAGGAGCAGGGACAGCACTGCTGTGGGGCATCAGTCCAAATCTTTTTCTCAGCACAAGTTTGTCTAATGTGGCATCAGATACCACCTACACTCAGCGCACAGCAGTCATCCTGCAGCTATCATCAGAAGGTCCCAAAAATGCTTGTACAATGGGGGCACAGTGGGCATAGGGCCCTGACTGCTTTCAGAATGTGGAGCAATAGCTTTCATGAAGGTCCTTTATAAAGTGTTCAGAATAGGCAATCCTCAGGGAGCAGTACTTACCGGGAAGGGGCAACCCCAACAAGGTTTGGGCCCAGACCTCGGAACAGTGATCGTATGCCTTCCTTCTCAAGGATGGTCCTACAGAAGGAAATGAACAGAAGAGTGAGCAGAACAAAGCTGGAGGCTCTCTTGGTTCCTCTTCCTTTCTTCAGTACTTCTTGCAGCATCTGCTCCTCACCTCCAGTGTTATTCTTTTCTGCCCTAGTCTCATTTTCTTTCATGCCACTTTTCTCTCCTTCAGCCATTTATTCCTATTTTTATTGACATCATCACACCGAGTCTGATCAAACTAGCTGTGAAGCTTCACACAGTCCCCAGAGCTGCCTTGCAGAATCAGGGTTCAAATCATGGATCAGCTGTGAGGAGTAGCTGTACCTGTGCTCTGATGAAACATCACTGCACTTGCAGTTTCCGGAGCTTCAACCCAAATGCTACTTTAATCTCTCCACCTGATGGCCAAACCTTCACTTCCCTGTTGCTAACAGGCACCCTGCCCTACCCTACTCACCTGAGCAATTTGAGCACTCCAGGGGATGGTGGTGTGGGGTTCACCAACCTCACACTCATCCCTGGCAGCTGAATCTCAGAGAGGCACAGGGGCCGCAGAGTCAGTTGGGATGACTGCAGACGTGTCTTCACCACTTCCAGAGGACAGGTCAGGATGGCTCCTGCTGTGCCACCACATCTAGGGCATAACAGCATAGGTAAAGATGACCCCTGTGCAGGAACAGGGCAATAATTCTGACCCTACTTTTCCACTGCCTCTCCCCTCTAGGAAAGGAGGAGGGTAGGTCCCCCGGCCTGCGTCACACATGACCTCTTGCTCTGATATTGATTAATGCAATAACGGCGTCTCTTGGGACATCTCCTGGCAGCCTAACTCTGAAACCAGTATTTGAGACAAACAGTCCCAAGTTCATAGGGATTCAGCTCAAAGTTGCTGAACTTTGCATTCAGAATTTCCCAGAGCAAACAGTTCTGCTGCCCAGTCTCCCTGCAGTGCTTTCAGCTGACATCTCCAGGCACCGTGCCTCATACCCTGTAAAAGCAGCATTGGCTCAGACAAGGGTAGCACAAAACTCTCCCACCCCTCCGCCTGCCTGCGTGTTTCAGCACGTAATTCATTCAGCCCCACGTTTTCAAGGCCGTACAAGCAGGACCTGTACTTTCTGCCAACAGCCACGCTCACCCACAGCCCAAGTTGCTTAATGAAAGAAGACCCTGACCTTCACCAGACAGAAGCTATTTTTGGAACTTATGAACCATAAATTAGTAACACTGAAAGGACACGTAGCCCCTTTTCCCCTTTCTGCCACACAGGGACACATCAGAACCAGAGTACTGATATGCTCGATTCTCAGCTTTTACCCATTCAGATCCTTTAACTGAGAGCTACAGGCTGCTCAGTACATGAAAGACTTTTTTTAGATGAATTTGTATGGAACAGCCATGACTCGAATGCTGTAGCCAGACAGAGGCTTGACAGACAGGTGTTCCTATCTGCTATGGCCAAACTCACTCTGTTTCATAAGAGACAAAGGGTAAAAAATCCCTCACTCTGCTCCAAAGAAAGAAAAGCCAACTAAAGAACTACAAAGTGTCAGGGAAGAATCATGTTTGTCAAGAGAACTGCATATGAAGATGTAGGTCAGTGAATGGCTGGAGCTCTGAAGAATTATTCTGAAACAGTCTACGCAGCTAAGACTATATATACATTGCTTTTATAGCCTTTACTCCTGGGGCTTCATTTATTGCTACCTGCAGGTTAGAGGGAAAAAAAAGAGAAAAAAAAAAAAGAGGCCTGGATACCTATTGTAATGAATTCCATGAGTTAAAGATCTAGCTGATGAATTGGTCTAGAGACAAGTTACACATTTCACAATGCCAGCAACTAGTTATGCCACTCCATTACACTCGTGCTGCTTTGCCAAGCCCTCTGCAGACCTTCAACGGTGATAACTTGCAGAGCAGCTGATCAGGAGCAACTTTTCCCAGCAGATGCAAGTGGTGGGAGTTAGGTAGAACATGACCAAAGAACTTAACTTGGAGTCAGAAGACAACATGAAGCTGTAAGCATCATGGCTCATGTTCTCTGGATGATCAAGCAAACCAAGACAGCCTATTTAATGATCCAGGAATCATGATTTATAAAAGCCACATTGATTTTTCCCACGTAAACCATACTCATTCAAGGTTCTGACAGTTCTATTCTTTTCCATGGTTTGTACCAGGCAAATCAGTAGAAACTCCAGACTTACAGGTCTGTTTTTTTCTTGATCAGAAGTGCACTATCCAGCTCAGGAAAGGACTGAATACAGTGGTGGGAGAATAATAAGTTTAAATAAATGCTCTAAATAAAGCAGTTTCAACTTCTCACCTAAATGCTGGACAAACACTGTGACAGGACTACACATAGAGAAGTTGCTTGGTACCCTAAAGATTGTTTAATGATACATAAGGAGGTACAATTTTATGCAATGTTCTTACAACGTTTAATTTCTCCAAGAAGCCCCTACCTGAGCATGGTCAGGATATGAATTTGAACCCGTGTCCCAAATACATAGAAAAGTTTCCTAAGTTCAAGTTCTTCAAGATACTGACATGTATAGCTACAGAGAAGAATCCAAAAAACAACAGTAAGAGCTGAAAAAAAAAGTTATTCCTTTGCATGGTGTTCATTTAATCAGCAGTAAGAGTCTGAGGTAAAATGTTCTTCCTAAGCCAGTATGGGTACATTGTAAGACTAGAGCATTTTTTGAAGAGCCAAGAACTCTGACTAAACAAAGCTAAGGAAATAAGATGTATTAGTTGTTCAAAACTAGAAGAAATCTTAACTATAATGCCTTACTATGCACTTAAAAAAAAAATAAAAAAAATCAGCCTCACTTTCTCCCCCTACCCCTAAACCATTTTGTCAGTAAAAAATCAAAGAGCAGTGGCCCTGCAAGAGTCTAATCACTTCTAGACTAGACCTAATAATTTTCTTTTTTTTCCACCGAATACAGGAGGTGACATTTAACATGACAAAATCCATGGGTGACAAAGACTGTCACAGTGGCAAATAATAAGCAAAGCTGCAATTAATGGCAAGCAATGAAAAAAAACATGGAACTCAGCAGCCACCAAGGGTCATTAGGCCCTGCATAAACAGATTGTTTTAACAAAGACAAAACCCTGAAATCACTATTCCAGAAAAAAGCAACAGAGGCAAATCCTGCAAAATATGATGGAAATAGCAGTGGACAACCAGTACAACACGTACTCCCAGAACAAAGCAGTGCCAAAAAGGGCTAAAGGAAGAAAGCACATAATTTAACTCCAGAAAAGAGTACTTGCTTCTGCATCTTGCTTTCACATTTTAAAGTTTGTGAAGTTCACTGCAAAGCTTGAGGTGACAGAAAAAAAAGGATTAGTACAGAGAAATATATATAAAAAAAACACAACATTAACATTTTCTAATGATCTGAAAAGGTCATGAGAATGTGCACAGGTGTGACAAGGTTAACTGGTAATTCACATCTCAGTCCTTACTTTGGCAAAAATGCTAATGACTTGAAGATCTTCATTTAAGTACTGCAATATTACGTCAGGAAAATTTCCATCTAAACCAGGATTCTGTCTAAGACACAGGGTAATAACGACGGCCACAGAAGAGTACGAGAAGAAATATTCTTCTCCGGAATAGTCTCCCAGCTCTCTGCAATTTTCAGCTCAGAAATTTCCTCAGCCAAAAGTGTTGCATTGCATTTAATAGCCTTCAAGACATTCTTTTTTATTCATCAGTCTAAATGCTTTCTGGACACTTAAAAAGCTTTTGCCTTCTCATATCCTGTGGCCAGGAGTCCCCCATTTTAACTGAACACTGTGTTAAAAGCTATGTTCTTGCACTAGTTTTGAATAAGTGCCTCAAGTTTTATTTAATAGTCCCTAAAAGATAAAATGAACAACTGTCCCTTCATTAATGAGATCTGCTTAATTAGATGAAACAGCATCACTAACTATACACTGCAGCAATAACCTGAACTTCTTTATCTCTTGGGTTTTAACTAATTGAAATCCAAAGATTACTGCTCAATTGGCTGGGACAGGGTACAGCCTGACAAAGTTCCCACCAGCAGATGTTCTGTTGCTAGCTAAAATCTCTTAATTTTTCAAGAACCAAAGTGGAAAATGAGGATTAAAAAAATGTTAAGAAGAAAGCTAAGAAATATGAAGACATGTATAAGAAAAAGGCTTTGCCTTCTAGATGCTGTGACTATCTAATTCAAAGGAGAAAGTAACAAAAGAGAATAGCGTATACAAAATAACACGGGGAACAGACATGGCAAGTACACAGAAGCAGAGACTGACATTGCACAGCTGCATCACCTGCAGAAAATTGGAAATTTACGAATCAAGTGCAACTCAATTACGTGTTTTACTGTACAGGCTGCATTAGGGGCCTTACTGTCATGCAGACTCCAACAGGCTGGTGGAACTGGGAAGTGGATTAGATGCTAGCCTGGACACGGGACTTCCAGCAGTTACTCAAGGAGTCTGGAGGACCCGTTACACCTTCTGTTTTAGGACATCACCAACTTTAAACACTTTACTGTTTTGCAATTGAAATGAAAGACGGTTCTTAAAGTGAGGAGGGCTGAAGTGCAGCGGGAGAAGGGCCTTGCTCAAGGGCACGCTGTGAATCCGGCGGCGCTGCCAGGATGCGCGCTCCAACCCCCTGACTCACCAGCCCCATGCGGAGCTATTTAAAACCAGAGAAGCCACGCAGGAATCTGCCACCAGCCGCCACTAAGGGCTGGCTGCCCTGCTGCACATCCTACCCCTCACCCAGCACCCTACATCCTTCCCTCCCCCTCCACTCCCAGCTGAGGCTCCCGTGACTCCTCCAGGAGGCTCCCCCTCTCCCCGCAGCGCACAGCAGAAGGGGCAGAGCCGCAGGGCACTCACCCTCCGGCGACCAGGTGGAGCAGGGTGCTGTGCTGCTGCTGCATGGCTGCTGATCTGCAGGCACAGCCCCGACCCTTCGCTGCAAGCACCCCGGGGTGGCGGCCCGGCCTGCCCGCCCTCCGCCCAGCATTGGCTGCCCGGCGCCGGAGGAGGTGCCCGGGCGGTGCCGGCAGCTTGGGGACCGGGGGGGTGGTGGCAAAAGCAGAGATAAGGAAGAAATTCTTCACTCAGAGGGTGGTGAGGCGCTGGGGCAGCCTGCCCAGAGAAGCTGTGGGTGCCCCATCCCTGGGGGTGTGCAAGGCCAGGCTGGATGGGGCTTGGAGCAACCTGCTCTGGTGGGTGGCATCCCAGTAGATGCCATCCCAATTAAATGATCTTTAAGGTCCCTTCCAACCCAGACCATCCTATGATTCCATGACTCTATAATATCAGTTTGTATATATATAAATATAACCCGTAGATCGGATAAAATAAAGTACTACTGACTTCAGCACTCAGTACTGAGTGACACAGGACTGATTGTCTAATTTAGGCACCACACTGCTACACAATGGGTAAATGTGGGGAGGGTTCAAAGAAGGGAATAAAGAGTCCAAGCCTCCAAGGAGGAACCTTGGAAAAAAAAAGAAAAAAAAAAAAAGAAAAAAAGAAAAAAAAGCTTAGTCTGGAAGGAATGGAAAGAAACGTGGCAATTTGCTTCAAGTGCATGCAAAAGCACTTCAAATAGAAAAGAAATCATTAGCTTGTCTGTGGTGGAAAAGAAAAGAAGTATCAGCCCATAAATAGCGCCTGTCGATACAAAGGCAGTAAGGGGAAGACCAGTAAAAGGATTGGCCTTCTGTTCAGTGGAAAGGAAAATCTACCAGTGATACTAAGAAATTGCATGCATTTTCCATCTGTTTTCACTGTGGTAGAGACTAGACTAATACCATAAATAGCACCAATGACAAGTGGGTAAAAAGTCATTCTGCAGTAGGGAGATAATAGATTTTTAGGAGCGAAGGTAAATTCAATGCTTTCACACCAGTTATGATTGATGAAATTCATCCTTTGATGGCTGAAGAACTGGATGAAGCAAGATCAAACCAACTGGCAGTTTTCTTTGAGATCTGTAGAGAATAAAGAGGTTCAGAAGATTGGAAAAGGCCAAATATACTGGCTATTAAAAATAAGATAATCTAAGGAATCCAGCCGGGTTTATTTTACTGCCCTTCCCTGTGGTAATAGAACAAATACATATTAAATCTTCAACTTACATTTTCCATTTGTCACCAAAAAAAAAAAAAGTCAAACCAGTCTTTCACAGTACAGTAACAGGCCTAGTGGATAAGTAAGTAACAGTAGTTTGAATTTGTTAAGGATTTTGATTCAATTTCATCCGACAGTCTTATAAGCTAGCTAGGAAACTTGGGAAACCAGATGTATTGAAAATAGTGGTAGGAGAATTTGATGTGGATTAGAAAACTTTAAGATTGGTTTTCACAGAAGATTGGATATCACAGAAACACAGAATGGTTAGGGCTGGAAGGGATCTCTGGAGGTCATCTGGTCCAACCACCCTCCTCAAACAGGGACACTTAGGGCAGGTTGCCCAGGACCATGCAGAGGTGACTTTCGAAAATCTCCAACGAGAGAGACTCCACAACTTCTCCGGGCAACCTGTGCCAGAGTTTTGTCACCTGCATGGTAAAGAAGTACTTCCTGATGTTTAGACAGAATTTGGAAGACAAAATAAGTATTAAAATGATCTTAATCAATGGGAGAAGGAGTCTGAAAACGTAGGGCACCATTTATTACAAGCATGTGCAAAGTTCTGCACTTGGAAAAAAATAATGACTTTCATAAATTTAGGATAGGGAATAGGTATGCAGAGACCTCCATTTTCTCACTGGTTTCCATCAGGCCCGGCACCTTCTGTAGAGTACTGGCTACCATCAAACTGATAGTGACGGAGGGATGCAGAGCACAACATACCCTTTTCTGGAACTTTACAATCTGCTTTTCTCATCTCTCCAAGAATTTTTGAGGTCCCATGATATTTCAGTTCTTACTGCCAAAACATTTACACTTTGCAGGTAAGGGGCCATTGATTGTGCTCCTCTTCCTCTTGACTTTAGATCAAACCCTTTGTTTTCTACCTGCAAACAGAAATGATCTCTGCCTCAGCAGTCATTTCTGATTCCTCTAGTTGCATCACAGTCTTTTGAGACTGTGAGGGGTAAGTGGACCTACCCAACTTCTTGTCTAAGGGCTAGAAAGTCTCACTCTGCAGGTTTTTTTCTGTTTCAGCAGGTGGAGGGACATCCACTCTAGCCTGAGGCAATGACAAACCGTGATTGAGCCATGGAAGATGCTCTCTCAAGGCCTCTTACAGGCTGTATTCAGACTGTTGTAGATGATGCTATGTCATTTGCAGTAGATCAAAAGATTGCTTAAGGTTGGAACCGGTTCAACGGTGTATGCTGCTTTTCCAGAGTCTTTAGTGAGCCTGGTGGCCACCAAGAGCCAAGGAAAAGGCACCACCTTCCCAGAAGAGAAAGAGAGGGAGAGGAAGAGAAAAAAAAAAAAAAAAAAAAAGAGAGGATACATTTTTCTTTAGTGTGTCTTGTCCCTGCATGTAGCAGAAATAAGCCTGGGTGCATTCCCTGTGGGGCCTGTTTTTGCTGTTCAGACTAAGACAGGAATGCTGTGGGGACATTTTTACAGATCAGTCTTTGAGACAGTATCACGGACATACCCCGAGACACTGATGTCAAATGTTTATAAATCAAAATTGCTGAATCTTTACTTCTTCACTTTCCAGTCTCTGATTGCTTTTGGATTTCTGCCCATGCCATATCTCAACACCTACACACCCCTTCTCCTTGTCTTTGGGCAGTCTATTTTTTTTTTTTCCTAGGAGCAGCACCGTATGTCTGTTCTTCTTGAATGTACTTCAGGATTACGTCCAAAAGCCTCCTCCTCCTTTTGCTCTCTTAAAATGCTCTTGCTAACCCTTGACCCCATTGAACGTACACAGGACTAGCATTTTATAATAGAAAGTAAGTCTTGTTTGTCATCCTTCACTCCGGATGAGTCAGCTCGGTGCAGTCATGCTGCTAGGCTGACGGTGACTTACAGGCAAGTAGAGAGTGGTCTCGTAAGGCAGACATCTGAAAGAGTGGGATGTATTGTGCCAGCGTTACATACCATGCGCAGCCTGGGGCTTTGTGTGCAAGAGCCCTTGTGTAAAAGTCCTTTCAAATGTTGCCATCTTCATGCAGCTGCTTGCCAGATGCAGGACGTTTCAACATCAGTGTCTGAGCTGATATCTGAAGCGTACTTTCAGCGTGAATCCTGCAGCCATCCTCACTTGCTGTGCTCTGATTTGTGTCGTAGAACAGTCTCAGCGTGTGAATTAGATTTCTTCCAGGTGGAACTAGGCTGGTACATGAGCGGTACATAGGGGCACACCTAGTGCATTTTAACCACTGACAGACCACAGGGCCAGGGAACATATAACCCCAAATAAAGTTCCTCAAACATATTTGGTGTTGGTGTCGGATTTCTGGCTCTATCACTTTGGAGATTTGCTCCTGTTGAGCCAGACCTGGCTGTGGATGTCACATGCATTTCAAAGCCACGAGGAGAGCAGTCACAAAGACTTAGTGCCAAGGAGCAGTGCCCGAACCAGCACCAGACAGCAGCTTTTGGATGGATGAGCTGCGTTTGGGAAGGCAGGAGGGGACGCTGCAGAAGAAAATATTCATTTTGAAAAGAAGAAGGTGGGATTTTGGGCCTGAAAACGCTTTATTTCTAGCACATTAATTTTATGGGAGACAGCATGCTTGGTGTAAACACACAAAGTTCCGGGTCCCTTTAAGGCGCTGGGCCGGGGACGCTGCGCCTTTAAGCGCTGGCCCCGCCCCCTCCCGCCAGCCTCGCGAGCGCTGCGCGGCAGGTAAGGGCGCCGGCGGGGCGCGCGCGCGCGCGCTGCCGGGGGGGGGGGGGCGCGCGCGCGCGCGCGGCGCGGTGCCGGGGGAGCGCGCGGGGCGGGCGGCGGGGACGCGCGCGCGCGCGCGCGCCTGGACGACGGCAGGAAAGGGGCGGCCGGGCCCGTCCCGTCCCGTCCCGTCCCGTCCGACGCCCGCCCCCGTTGTCGCTGTCGCCCCCCTGGGCCAGGTGCAGCCCGGAGGAGGAGGAGGAGGAGGAAGGGGGGGTCCCCGTCCGGCGCCATGGCCATGAGGGAGCTGGTGGAAGCGGAGTGCGGCGGCTCCAACCCCTTGCTGCAGCTGGCCGGGCACTTCACGCAGGACAAGGCCCTGCGGCAGGAAGGGCTGCAGGGAGCCCTGGCCTGGCCACACGGGGCTCCCGGGGCGGCTGCCGTGAGTGTCGGGGTCTGGGGGGGGCAAAGGGGGGACGGTGCTTTGGGGGGGGGGGGTCGAGGGGATGCGGGGATGGAGCTGGTGGCCTCGCTGTGGCAGGGAGGGGGGAGGTTGGGCAATGTCGGTCGGGATATTCCTGCTCCCCGAGTTGCCACATAAACAGGCAGCCAGCGAGGCTAATCTCAGGGGAAAGGAGGGTGGGAACTGGCCAGCTCACAGAGTGCATGGAGGGGTATGGGATCAAAGGTGTTGGGATAATTGTCCACTGTTCCCTTTAGGTATCCAAACCCCTGGGAGTAGCCTCTGAAGATGAGGTAAGAATGGGCCAACGCATCCATCTCCTTACTACTTTCCTCCTCAACGCTTAGACCTTTTTTCCCCTTACCTGCTTTTATTCTTCCATTAAGTCCCTTCTCATCCTCCATAGCTCTGCCTGTTTCTCTTTAAGCTGTGTTCATTAATCCTGATCACTGTCTTTGGTAGCTGGTTGGAGAGTTCCTGCAAGAGCAGAATGCCCCTTTACTGTCCCGCGCGCCGCAGACCTTTAAGATGGACGATCTGCTGGCTGAGATGCAGGAGATTGAGCAGTCAAGCTTCCGACAGGCCCCTCAGCGAGGTAAGGGCAGCTGGAGTACGTGGTTACTGGAAAAGATCATGGTGTTGCAGTTAAACTCTTAGCAGGGTGGCTCCCTGGAAGAGAAGTCTCTTTTGGGGGGGAGGGATGGATCTAGTTGTTGTCTTCAGCAACAATAGCTGGATCTTTGTGGTGATAGACAGCAAAAGGATGAGAGGCAAAAGGCATGACTTGCAGCAATGATAACTGGCTAGATATGATGAAACATGTCTTCCCTTGGTGGGCAGTTGAGCATTGGAGCAGGTACTTAGGGAAGCTGGGGAATCTCTAACCTTGGAGAAGTTCAGAAGCTACCTGTTCGCTGTCCCGAGCAACTTTGGTGGTAACCCACTCTGCGAACACTTAACAACCTCCAGAGATTCCTTCCAAGTTGAATCTACAAGTCTCTTTATTCTAACAAAGAGAAAAGGACCTGATCAGAGGTGATGCGGGTTATCTGAAGGAGCGTGGGACACTTAAATAACGTCTTCGAGTTCTCCCATCTTCACTTGTGTTTTTCTTCTAGCTCCAGGTGTGGCAGCCTTGGCACTGTCTGAAAACTGGACCCAGGAATTCTTGGCTGCAGCAGATAATGCTGGTGATGTCTCTTCAGATTACAATGAGACTGACTGGTCGCAGGAGTTCATTGCTGAAGTGACAGGTGAAGGGCTGCTCTGGAAATTATCGTTGAGATGTTGTCCAGTCACATGCAGAGTTACTGAATGTGAGACTGGAATAATGCTTTGGGACCAGCAGTCAGTGTTTACGGGAGTGGCTTTAACAGGGAGGCAAAAAAAAAAAAAAAAGCTGCTTTGGAATGGATTAGCTAAATTGTTCATAAAGTGGTGTGGAAGCTTTTCTTCAGGTGTAAGGCTCTTTTATTTCTAGTTCGGGTTACTTGGAGAACTTGAGAGAATCAGGCTATTCAAATTGCTTTTATGAAAATTATTGTGATTCAACTGATGCAACTTGTGGAGATGGTCTGGTACTGCTTCTTGCTTACATATACTCTTAATTCACTTTGTTAAGGCTAGGTTTGCCTTTGGTACTAAGGTAAAAACTGTTTAGAGTGCTTTGGCCAAATATTTTTTCTTAGTTTGGGGGGAAAGGGGAATGTTTTAGAATGAAAGTGGATATTTTGCAAGTTGGAAAAGTGAAACGTGAATGTTTTTGGGACCAGAGGATAAGCTGTCTGTTCTAAGCAAGGTAGTAGTTTATCTGAAAAGCCATCTCGTATTTGTGCATAGAGCTTGGGCTTGGGTATGATCCTGTGACCATCTATGACTTCACCTGGAAATTACGAGCAAGATTTAACTAGATCCTATTCTGTTCCCTATGGGTGACACTGTAGAGAGTCAGACAGTCCCACTCACTGACCGTCCCTCTTTGTATTCCTGGGAATATAAATCAACACATGCCACGGTCTGAGAGAGTTCAGATGAAGAGCTAGTGCTTTGTAAGTTGTAGTTTTGACAGAGACTTGTAATGCGTTGCTGATTTCCTTGACCTACATAATATCCCACATGGAGCAGCTGGTTAAGTTGTGAAATTGAAATAGAAGATTGATGTTGCCACCACAGAAGCGTTTGTATTAATAGATGGTCTGAACCTAAGGCTTGATTATTTTGTATATTTTAGATCAAAACAGTTAGAAACAAACATCAGCAATCTTTCTTCGAGGAGAGCTTTCCTGTATGTGTTAGATAACCTGGTGTAAAGTAGAGAGAGCAAAATCTGACTTTATTCTTAGTGAAGTTCTGCCTGTCTTACTATTCTTTCCTTGTACTGGTGTTTTATGCAGATCCGCTGTCTGTGTCCCCTGCCAAGTGGGCAGAAGAATACCTAGAGCAGTCAGAAGAAAAACTGTGGCTTGGGGAGTCAGAAGACCAGTCATTGGCAGATAAATGGTGCGTCTCTATTTTCAAGACTAGT
Organism: Netta rufina; assembly: GCF_964035555.1. NCBI lineage: Eukaryota > Metazoa > Chordata > Aves > Anseriformes > Anatidae > Netta > Netta rufina. Next base: position 125,072,399 of record NC_140123.1, read on the forward strand.
TACTGCTGTTGGGCACCTGGGTGGTTTAAGTCTGGATAGGTGATAAGAAATCTGCTATGGTTTGAATGCTTTGCAGTCATGTACCTAGACTGATGTTCTCCAACCTTTGGTTTCAGAGAAGGGAGAAAATGATGCTTGGACACTGAATCTTTTAAGAGATGTTTCCCTTTATTCTAGTTCCAGCAAATACTGTGCTTGTGTAGTCTAACTTAATCTCATGTGAAGTGCGGAGCTCCTTAATGTGATTTCAGGAGTGAGTTCAATAACTCCTACTCAAGCAGAACTTGTTTTCTACAGTAGATACTTTCTTAGATTTAGAGATCTGAAGTGCCAGACTCTACTAGCTGTAAACTTCTATCACTTTGTTCTCCCTATTTGGCAAACAGCATTTAGCTTTTCCTTAGCATATTTTTAGATTCAGCCTTCCAGGCATTATTTTCATGCGTTTCTGTGTGGTAGATTAAAGAACAGTCTATTGCTACTAAAAATCTTCTCTGTGTAGATGCTATGGTGGACCACAGTCAAATACTTTCAAGTAAGCTAGCAAAACAAAGGCAAGTGTTTGAGCTGGTTAGATCTTTAGCTAAAACAGACTTTGCATATTTGGATTCTCTTTTTCTCCTGGCTTTTGCCTTTCCTGATATCTTTCTGCAAATATGGATGTAACTGAGTTACTGCCCTCAGTTTCAATGACTTCACCAAGACTTTCTGTAGTGGTAACACCTAGAACCAGTCCTATTCTGCTGTAAACCAGAAAAAAAAAACACATTGAATTGCGTGGTTGCTATGAGTCCTCAATCCTTTTCACAGCCACTGCTTTTCCAAGATGCTGTTTCTCTTCCATGAGAATGACCTGCTTTCTCTTTTCCTGAATGTATGACCTTGTAATTGGTGGTGCTAAAACTTCTAACGTTTGATAGCATGTGAGCTTGCCAAGTAATCCAGACTGTGCTGCGGAATTGTGCTGGCACAGTAGTCATTTTATTCCACTACTGTTTTTCAGACTACTACTGCAGTCATTTCCACTACTGTCATTTGCAGACTTAACCTGATAGTAAATTTGAATTTTTTTCCAGATGAATAAAGGTGCTGAATGACTTCAGCGAACCCTAGAGTCTGTGGAGAGGGTTTGTGTCCCTCAACGCTTTAGTGCCCCATTGTGTGGACTATTGTTAGAGAGAGTTCACTGTTACCCAGTACCAGATTATTCTCTTTCCCTTTTACTGCTACTGCAGGTATGAGGAGTATCAACCGGAGGATGATCTTAAGAAAACTGCTAGTGATTTTCTTTCTAAAGTGGATGATCCCAAGCTCAACAGTTCTGAGGTGAGGAGTTCTGTGACTGGGGCTGACAGATATCTGGTATGCATAAAGGGTGTGGGGAACTATATCTGGTATGCATAAAGGGTGTGGGGAACTGAGAAGGGGGAAGACAGTAAATAAATACAGCATCTTGCTGTCCAGTGCTTCTGTTTCTTCCGTGTTTCCTAAAAGTTGAACCCAGTTCCCTCCAGATATTGTCCCTTTCTACAACATCACTTTGAAGTGCTCTCCTGCCCACCTTTTCTGGCCTTCTGTGCTCAATTTGAGGAGAGAAATCCTCTTGGTGAAGGAGGGGGGCATGGACAGAAGGATTATTGGCAAAGCATCTGCCCAGCTCCACCCTTGTTTCATTTCTCTGCCACAGTTCCTAAAGTTTGTCCGCCAGATCGGAGATGGGAGGGTATCGATCGAAGCTAATAAGGTGACCCACAGAGACCAAGATCAGGCAGAGCAATGGGCAGCTGAGTTTATGCAGCAGCAGGTAGGAGCCCCAGCTATGTGTGCGCTGAAGGAGGAAAGGTCTTTGGCACAGTGCACAATCTGGGAGCAAGGGAGAATGGCAAGTCCAAATTTCAGCAGTGCTTTGCTAATGATTAGGCTGGGGGAGGCCAGGGAGGGGCTCTTGGACTCTTCAGAGCAGAGTCTAGCCAGAAGCTGGGAAGGTATCTGGGCAGAGTGAGCGGTCTCATCTTCAGTAGTGCCTGGGAGGAAGGGTGTGTCCAAAAGAACTCATCTCTACTTTCCAGGCCATCAGTTCTTGCTGATGGGGAGGAGTGGTCATCACAGACCCTCCTGCTGGTTTGGGATGTGCACTGAGTTTGCCAAATCCTAAAAAGAAAGGTGTGTTTCTGTTTCCAAACTCCCAGGGGGCATCCGATGCCTGGGTGGATCAATTTACGCGATCTGGGAACGTGTCAGCTCTTGATACGGAATTTGAGCAGGCAAAGACTGCTGTGGAGGTAAAGCTGGAGGAGGAGGAGGGCTGGGGTACCGTCTGAGAGCCTGTGATAGGGTTACCTCTCTACTTTGCATGTTGTGAGGAGGTCTAGAGACACTTAAGAGGGTGTTCTCTGGGGTGTCTGTAGATCTCAGTTAAAAGCTGTACTCTAGTCACTTCCTGTCCTTCCTTCAGTCAGATGTGGACTTCTGGGACAAACTCCAGGCAGAATGGGAGGAGATGGCCAAGAGAGATGCAGAGGCTCACCCTTGGCTCACTGATTATGAAGACCTCAGCTCCTCTTCATATGACAAGGTAACAGAGAACAGGGTTTCCTAGCACTGTGATGAACTGCTTTGAGGAAACTGGCAGACTGTCTACCTTGTGTTCTTAGGGTTCCTTCTCATACCAATCATTCGCTGTCACTTGCACCCTAATCCCAGGTCAGCTAGGGGCTAAACCTACTGTTTATACTTGTTCTGGTTTGCAAATGCTGTCTAGTTCTTGTCTAACATCAAATATCAGTTGGTGCTGGGATTCCTTGTAATAAGTGCAAGTACCTACTCCCACACAGATCTGATGAGACGAACACCAGATATATCATCACTGCTGCGATTTATTCCATGTCTGCTGTAGTCCAGGTTTGGAGGAATTTTTCAGGACAGAGAGGGCAGGAAGAAGGGTCACTGTTCTGCTCCAAGCTAGCAGAGGGGTTGAGGTGCTGGCTACTCTGTAGTTGGAATGTTTCTGATGCAGCAAGATGTGTGATGTCTTGTAGAAAGCGCTTTTCTCCCTAAGCCTGTCTCCTGGCATTAGCCCTCTGCTTCTCTTCCCTGCTAGGGTTATCAGTTTGAAGAAGATAATCCCATGAGAGATCACCCTGATGCTTTTGAAGAGGGGCGGAAGCGCTTGGCAGAAGGCGACCTCCCCAATGCTGTCTTGCTCTTTGAGGCTGCAGTACAACAGAAGCCAGATCATATGGAGGTGAGTGAGACCAGAGGTAACAGGCCTTGGCTAGGTGTCCTGCTACTTGGAGCCTTCCCCTCTGAGGTGTCAGGGTGTGTGTAAAAAGCTCACTTCCATGTTACGAACTGTGCAGAGTGCATGAAAACATCTTGGTTTTCTCTGTCTCTGGGTATGTAGCTGATAATCTCTTTACAACTACCTGAAAGGAAGGTGTGGGGAGCTGGGGGTCAGCCTCTTCTCACAGGTAACTAGTGATACGACTAGAGGGAATAACCTCAAGGTGCGCCAGGGAAGGTTTAGGTTAGAAATTAGGAGACATTTCAGAAAGAGCAGTCAGGCACTGGGACAGGTTGCCCAGGGAAGTGGTAGAGTCACCGTCCCTAGGGGTGTTCAAGGAAAGGTTGGACGTGGTGCATAGGGACATGGTTTAGTGGGTGACATTGGTGGTAGGGAGATGGTTGGATCAGATGATCTTTGAAGTCTTTTCCAACCTTAATGATTCTATGACATAAGTGAATCCCAAGGAGGGCTGTGGGCTTATAACTAAAGTCAGATGCACAAAGCCTTCTGGCTTGAAGCTGTGTAAAATCACATGAGACTGACACAGAGCCAAGACAAGGAGCTTTCATCTCTTTAAGTTGCTTCTGTGGAAGTCTTGGCATTTCAGGACTGGAGATGCTTGTGGTAGTAATGATGATTGCTTTTAATGTTCGTATTGAAGACTAATTTAGAGCAGCTCATTAAACTACAGATTCTGGTTTGGATCTCCATCTGCCAGGAGAAAATGTTATCTAAAAGGACAGAGATGACAAGAGTGTCTTCACAGAAGCTGTAGACCAGAGAATAATTTTTATACGGAAGAAAATGTTCCAGCAGCTAATTCAGTGAATACTTATTTCCATGAAACACTTCAGCTTCTGCAGGATGGATCAAGAAATCAAAGTCTGTGTACCTTTCCCCAGAAGTAGAGCACATAGATATTCTCAGGAGGATGAGGAGGAATCAAGCACATCCAGTACTACCATTTCTGGAGTGCCTACCTCAAAGATCTAGGCATGCTGAATACTTTGTGTGCCTGATTCAAGTCCTACTATTTGTATATGATGGGATAATAATATATTATAATATAATATGATTGGGCCCCTCGCTACAAGAAGGACATCGAGGTGCTTGAGCGGGTGCAGAGAAGGGCGACGAAGCTGGTGAGGGGCCTGGAGAACAAGTCCTACGAGGAGCGGCTGAGGGAGCTGGGCTTGTTCAGCCTGGAGAAGAGGAGGCTCAGGGGCGACCTTATCGCACTCTATGGGTACCTCAAGGGAGGCTGTAGCGAGGTGGGGGTTGGCCTGTTCTCCCACGTGCCTGGTGACAGGACGAGGGGGAATGGGCTTAAGTTGAGCCAGGGGAGTTTTAGGTTAGATGTTAGGAAGAACTTCTTCACTGAAAGGGTTGTTAGACACTGTAACGGGCTGCCCAGGGAAGTGGTGGAGTCACCATCCCTGGAAGTCTTCAAAAGACGTTTAGATGTAGAGCTTAGGGATATGGTTTAGTGGGGATTGTTAGCATTAGGTAGAGGTTGGACTTGATGATCTTGAGGTCTCTTCCAACCTAGAAATTCTGTGATTCTGTGATTCTGTAATAACAAGTTTGTTAGTCCTCTTGGAATGGATTTCTTCTGGCTGCTGGGAATACAGGCATCTGATCTTCTAGGGTACTGGGAGTAGGTGAAAGGTAAGCAGATGTTTTGAAGATCTGCTTTTGCTTTAAGCTGTTTTGCTTTAAAGGTGTGTTGCTAGTACTCCTTAAGAATCTGATACTCTGAGGCTGCAGGCTGAGTATAATGGAGAAGTAGCTGAGACCTTAGGAGTAGAAATCTTGAACTTTTCCTGGCTAGCTGTATTGAAAATTGCTCTAAATTGTTCTGCCGTGACTCTGGAAAAAAGTACAGCAGAAATCAAGTTCAGGTGGTGCAGTGATCAAATAGACTTGTACAATTGTTCTGTGAAGGAAAATATCCCAGTTCCCTTGGTCCAGATCACAACTTTACTTTCAGTCTCTATTTTCCTCACTTCAGAACCCAATGCAGGCATGAATGGTGAGTTCTGTGTAGGATCTAGTTGTAAATCTAGAGATTTGAGGCAGTAGATTGCCTCTTACTTGTGGTGGCTTGTGCAGGCCATTGCAGTATGTTTTGTGTGACTTAGGTTCAGTGAGCAAGTACTTCATGCTGACAACCTAGCCAACTGTGCAGCCTATTTAAGACCAAGGGGTGTGATTATCAACATAAAGTGAACAGGTACTTTAGGTTTAGTGCCTTAAATATTCCATGTGTCAGCAGCCTGGAAACTGAAGTTTTGTTTTGATGTTCTAGTGTCATGGTTAAAGAAACAACAAAGCAACAGTGGTTCTACTTTCAGGTCTTACGGTTAGTTCCCCGAAGTTATCACTTGCAAGTGGGCCTCTGCACAAGTATATGCAGCTGCATACCTTGAGGGTCTCATTATTAGCACTGCTGCTATGCTATTTTGTTCTTAAGAAACCTGGAAATCTACTTTTCCCTTCTTCCTCTGCAGTTTGACCACAGTTAGCAGCTAAATGTGGAGATTATGGGACTTAAAAGTGCTAAAATCGCAAGCAGTTGCATTATGGTAGCTTTCCAGATAGAGATTCACCTGTTTTCACTACAACACCAGTTTTATTGGCTTTGAGAGCATATGGACCATGAAGTGTGTACATCTTTCTAGGAAATCCATATGCATCTGTAGGTAACGTGTGTAGTTGCATATACTTGGCCTCACTCTGAAAATGTGTGGGATAATGCTGTGAATTTAATCTCTGTGCCTTTGGCTTTTTGTTTTTTCTTTCTGGACCTGAAGAAATCTGTCTTAGTACATCTTTGTCTCCTCCAGGCCTGGCAATATCTGGGAACCACCCAAGCAGAGAATGAACAGGAGCTCTTGGCAATCAGTGCTCTCAGACAGTGAGTGTTATAGCATGTGTTCTGAGCCACACTTCTTGTCTTGTGCATGATGCCTCAAGGACCATGTGGCTAGCGTTGTGTGCTCTGCCTTGATGGTATTATCTCCTGTATCTGAGAATATCCCATTTTGCTTTAATACTGTAGTCCCTTATCTTTCTGTAACCTGCAGGTGCTTGGAACTGCAGCCTGGGAACCTCACAGCACTTATGGCTTTAGCGGTCAGCTTCACCAACGAGTCCTTGCAGAAGCAGGCGTGTGAGACTTTGCGGGAGTGGCTCCGCCACAAACCTGCATATGCTCACCTGCTGGAGAAGGAGCCAGAGGAGAGTGCCTCAGGGCCTAACCTTGGGCATTCCAAGCGTGTGCTTGGTTCTCTGCTGTCTGAGTGAGTTGGGGGTGTACCAATTTCAGCTTTCAGCTGAAAGGCTTCTTGGAGGGTTGGGATTGGGCCGGGCAGGTGTTAGCGGGCAACCCAAGGTCAGCTTGCTCTACCGTGTACAAATGTCCTTGTTCCATGCTTTTGCAGCTCACTTTTTGTGGAGGTGAAAGAGCTGTTCTTAGCAGCTGTGCGCAGCAACCCCTCAACTGTTGATCCTGATGTTCAGTGTGGCCTGGGTGTCCTTTTCAACCTTAGTGGCGAATACGAGAAGGCTGTGGATTGCTTCAGTGCCGCACTTAGTGTGCGCCCCAATGTAAGAAAGGGCAGAGTGGGGGTGCTGGAGGTACCTGGAGGTTTATGGGTGGAGATGCTGTTTATATGAGAGGTACATCTTTCGAAGTGGAGGAGTGAGGCAGATGCGTTGGTTAGGGAGGGCTGGCTCGGAGCTTAAAAAGAACCAGTTTGTCTCAGCCATTTATCTCTGTCCCCTTCTCTAGGACCATCTTCTATGGAACAAGCTTGGTGCCACCCTGGCTAATGGGAATCGGAGCGAGGAAGCTGTGGCTGCATATCGGCGGGCACTGGAGATCCAGCCAGGATATATCCGCTCTCGATACAACTTGGGCATCAGCTGCATCAACTTAGGTGCCCACCGGTGAGCATAGGATGGGCAGATCTGCTGTGCCCTGTGAGTGTGTGTATGTGTGTCAGAGAGAGACCGCAGCAGGTTACTAGGGCGGTGCTGCGCTATCTGCAGCCTTCCCATGGCACAGGCAAACAGAGGTTGTGTGAAATCTGCCCTGAGAACAAAATGTCAGGCAGATCCACTTGGATTAGGGGCTATCTGGACTTCAGTTTCTGTTAAGAGGGACAAGAGGGAACTCGGGGCTGCGGGTGGAGGGGGTTGGAGTGGGGGAAAGATCTGCTGAAGAGGGTGAAACTGTTTTGGAGGGGAAGAAGTAGCAGTTTAGAAGCAAATGGGGAGGGGAGTTTGAGATGTGGCATCTTCTCCAATAAGCGTGTGTATGTTCTCATGTTGACAGTGAAGCTGTGGAGCACTTCTTAGAGGCTTTGCACATGCAGCAGAAGAGCCGAGGTCCGCGGGGGCAGCAAGGCGCTATGTCTGACAACATCTGGAGCACCCTTCGCATGGCCCTCTCCATGCTGGGGCAGAGTGACCTGTACAGGGCAGCTGATGCCCATGATCTTCCCACACTGCTTCAGGCTTTTGGCCTCCAGCAGTGACGCTGGGATGGGCTCCCCTGTGAGTGCAGGTTTGTCCCAGCCCCGCAGTGACCTTCCCTAGAAAGAAAACGTTCACTAGGGTTCACACACACCTGTGCTCTGGTAGGGCAGACCAATGGCAGCCGTTTCTTGAAGGACTTCGTGCTGAAGTGTGGAACTTCCCCTACCTGTCTGTTGTGGCCTGAGCATCTCTGAGCAGTTCACACTACCATATCCGAGGCTGACTGGCGCTCTGCTAGGCAGATGATCAAAGTGGGAAAACACCAAGTCTTGCCAGAGCGCATCTGCAGTAGTAAACCAGCGTGGCTTTGAGACATTACGATAGCCATTCTGCAGAGACTACCTGCTGGACGTGTCTTGAAGGCTGGTTGCTTTGGTGGGGTGGGATTGCCATTTGGTGAAACGCTGAAAAATTCTGGGTTTTCAGTATGCTTCCCCCATGTATGTGCTTGCATGTGTGTATATGTGGGTTGCTAGAGAAAAAGCTGAGGACAGCTGTTCCCTTTTTGGGGTAATAGTAAAGTCATGGTACAACCAGATGCTAATTTCTCACTGTCTTCATGGGCCTTTTGAGAGCAGTGTGTCGTACTTGTGCTAGGGACGTGGCTGGAGGCCCTTAGCCTGTAGGGGTAAGAAGAGATCCTAGCGCTCAGACTTGAGGCAATGCAATAGGAATAAAAGCCTAAATGTAATCTCCCAGAATATAGTGAGGAAAGGGTCAAGTTTTAATTTTTCACTTGATCGTCTGTCATTGTTTTTCCTTTGTGCAGAAGTTCCCCATCTTGTCTGTACTGAATCTTGTTAATTATAAATATCTGTATATGATTCTGCTGGGGAAAATGTTTTTAATTGTAAAATATTTTGTATAATAGAGGGGGGGGGGAGAATTAAAATTGCCAAAATGACATCTTTCTCTGTGCCTCTGTTGAAGCTGCATGAAGTGGGTAGTGTATATCTCTGAGGGTACAAGCCCACTCGATTTCCAAACACAGATCTGCATTTTTGTCTCGCATTTCAACTCAGGTTTTGTTCTACTAATAGCTCATGCAAATGAAGCTTAAAAGGACCTCATTTTCCTGTGGCCAGAGGCTTCAGTTCTGTGAGCCTGCAAAAGGGCTTCACTGTACCAAAAACACTATTTCCCTGCTTAGGCTTAGGGGTCAGTGAAGCACCTTTTTTTCTTTTTAATTGTTATCTGATATGAGGGAAGCTGTTACATTTATCACTTCTTGGAGGAACCTGACCGCTGCAGTAGTTGAGACCAGGAGCACTTATCCTTCCTTCTCCACCAGGCACCTGTTTCTTCATACTTCTACCCTACAAGCTTGTTTCTCGTGCTATATTCTCTGCAATAACATTGAGGAGCAGAGTGTGTGTGGAGGGAGCAGTTCTGGCTGTATGTTTTCAGATCCCCTAGGTTCCCTTGAATCTCATCCAGCACTGTGGCACCGAACATGCATGCACCATATTGAAATTGCTCTAATGCATGTGAAAAAATTTGCTGCTTGTGCCATCTGAAAGAAAGGAAAATGCTGCCTCTGCTTCCAGCTCACATACCCAACTCTTCTCATAGTCAAAGTTGTGCCTTTTGCTTTTTACTGATTTCTAACATTCTCTGGTCAGTGAAAAAGTTTTTATCCTTCTTTGGTCAGTGGAAAAAAAATCAGTGCCTGTGCTGTACAGCACAGTGCCATGTGCAAAGTACATGAACCTGTTGTTCATGTACTTTGCCTTTTTCCCCATGTGATCCTCTCTGTTCGTACTCTCACTGTTTTACCTTTTCTTTTTCTCACCCAAGTGCCATTACTGCTTTTCTCCTCCGTTACTTGTCTGTTTCCCTCTATTTTGCTCTCTTGGCCTTGTGTTTTGTGTTCTTTGCATCCCCTACTGCCTCTGCAACTAGAGTCATTGTCAGCATTTGTTCTTTTCCTGTGTAAATTGTTCTCACTTCCTACCATGTTTCCCACCTTAAATAATCTCTACAGTATCTGTGCTACTTTTGCTATGGTCAGATCTTCACCAAGATACTAGCCTGTCTTTCTCCCAGGGCTGAGTAAAGGTTGAGCTGCCTCTGTCCAGATAATGTCTAACCTTGTCCTGTTAAGAATTCCCTTTGGAAACAGAGTATTTGTGCTGAGAAGAGCAGCCGAATGATATCTACGTTCTGGTTTACACCTTTTGTCTGCTCTCTGCAGCACCACATCTCTGACCACCTAGAAAACAGATTTACAGTGGGGCTCTAAGTGGCTTGATGGGTGGGAGGGAACAAAACCTAGTTTGCGTTTTAATCCATATCCACATCTTCTCTTGCTAAGCCCTGCTGTCCAGTGGAGGTGGGTAGCAGGCACTGAGTATTTTAGGTTAACAGAAAGATAAGGTAGTGAGGAACCTTCAGAGGTCTGTAATCGCCTGCTCACAATAGGCCTAATGTGAATGCTAAATCAGGGTGCCTGAGGGCCTTAAACGACTCTGCTCTACAATTTCCATCTTTAGTTTTTGTATTTTTTTTCTAGCAGATGAAGCACTGGTAGGGCTTACCACCACAAAAAGCACGTCAGGAATCCAAGCAAGGTCCTTGTTCTTTACCAATTACATGGGCATCACAGGGCACAAAGCAGGTCTTTCATAGGGCACTAGGCGTATAGTTGAAAGGCGGTGCGATACATGTCATTTCACCTTCTTGCTGTGCTTCTTCTGTATTTCTTCCCTCAGTATTTTATTTATTTGGTTCCTAAGGCTGCAAGAAGTCCTAGAATCTCCTGTCTCTTGGTGTTGGCCTTCCTGAATACACAACTGAGGAGGTACCAGCAAATGAAAGTTTGTTCTATGAGATCCCTTATACCTCTAGCTGCAGTCAGCTTCCATACTGCTGGGGATTTGTTGCCATTATATACTTTCCCTTGAGCTGCTGATCATTGTTATGATTCTGGGTTTTCTTGAGTTACAGCACTCTGAGCTCTCATTTTGGATCCCAGGCTCCTCCTGCTTTTGTCTGTGAGTGCTGTGTCTTTTCAGTTCTGGAGGGGCCCGGAGCCACCCTTCTCTAGAAGAATGAAGGCTCTAGGATTAGTAGTTTGAGGAAGGAGTCATGGAAAGAGCTTAAGGGCAAGCGTATAGTGGATACTATTGTCCAGGAACGTGTGCTTAAAGGCTACCTGATGTAGAAGTTACATACTTCTGATGTTTGTTTAACAGCCTTTGGTGAATTTATTCTGTCTCTTCAGGTTTTAAACCAGCTGGTGGTTTTGGTCTCTCCAAAGCACTGTGGGTGCACAGAAGAACCGTATTTAGATATGCAAAGTATTTTACTTTGTTTTAAGACTGTTACCTCTTGTGGTCCCCTACTTCTAGTACTGTGTGACGTGGCAAATAATTGGTCTTGGGGTCAACCTCCAGTAGTTTTATCGATCTTTTCACTCCCTTCTTTAGCATCTCTTTTCTAAATAGGATGGTGCTAGTACAGCCTATTTCTCTCCAGGGGGAGCCCTTTCCCTAGCTCTGTGCCCTGTGCTTCTGTATCTTTTCACTTTTACGGTATTATTTCTAATATCCTACATGTCGCAACTTGCTTCAAGGGCTCAGAACACAAACACCGTGCCTCTTTCTTCTCTGAGTCAGACTCAGATCCTCAAAAATCTTTTGGCAGGCAAGGTCGTTGCTGTGGAAGAACAGAAAGCAGAGCAGTGCTCCCCCACCTGCAGCAAAAGAGATGGGCCAGCACGAAAGGACACTTTGTCAGAGCAGACTTTGGCAGCTTCCCCGTATCTCTTGTTTACCTAGGCATGTGTTTCACTGCTCCCACAGCAGATAAGGAGAGAACCTTTTGCCCGTCACCATTTTGCCTAGCGTAGCAAAACTTTGGTATTTTCTGATGCCTTTAGATGCCTGATTTCAGACATTTGGAACCTTAGAACTCAGAACTCTGGCCATGACCTTAGGAAGAGTTGTAGTTAAGTGATCTCCTGAAAATCTGATGCTGAACAGATAGTTTTTTTAATCTTTTTGTTTGTTTGTTTGTTTTCCTGCTGTATTTCTTAAGCAGAAGTGACACCTAGCGTTGACTCGAGGACAGCTCCTTGTCTGTCGTATTTTTTGCTTGGACCAGGGCAATAAACCTTAGGAGCACAACCTGATGATAAAATTTGTGGGAGGAACAAAATGCTGGATGCCTTTTCTGAATGCAAGCCTTTTGTGAACAGGAGAGTCTTTTTTTAGCCAAATGTGCTTTGTGTTTTGTTTCCTGGTATTGAACATCAGATTAGCCTAAGCCTTCATGTTTGTGGATTCCGAGTTAGCAACCATGTTATGGAAACCCAGTTGAATGTTTAATAAATGCAGGGACAGAAAGCGGTCTTGTTCTCTGCCATTTTGAACTGAAGCAATTATTTATTGAATCTATTGTCTTTTCCTTTATCTGTGAAGGGAACATTCTGGGAAGGAAATAACTAGAAAAGCTCTTCCCTTTCCTTGCTGCCTTCTGTATCTTGTCAAGCAGACTCATGAGGCTTTTGTCAGTCTGTATTTGCTTTGCCTCTTTGCAGTGCATCGTTTGTGGAGCTTACTCCACATGCAGTGAGTGGATATATGCAGCATCCGTTCAATAGGGTGCTATTGTCCCTCCTCCAGTCTTTGCTGTAAAAGTAGTGTTTTTCAGTCCACATTAGTGAGCGCTGGCAAAGGGGGAATACAGTGTTATAAATGAAGTCTCAACTCAACCTGATATTTGTAATATTTATTATTACAAATTATTATATTAATATTTATTTATATGTAAAAGGTATAAAAAGTATAAAAGGCAAGTAAACAGTGCTGGTTTTGCAGGGAGTCTACAGTCCACCAACACACACATGAACATCAAACATTCTAAACATATAGAACATTGCTTTTACATACTAAACCCGAGTATGCCTGTACATACGTACACTTAGGAAAGGTAACAAACAATCCTTTAAGTTCCATGACTTAACAGTCTCCGTTTTCCATTCCTTTTCTTGATTACCAACAGGTCTCCATTCTCCATTCCTTTTGAACAATACGTCTTGCTTTAAGTTGTCAAGCAACTCGATCTTCGGCCTTATGTATCCCGTACTTCCCGGATTGAAGAAAATCGTATCCATCTCCTTTCCAAGGCCAATAGGCCTGGGTCAAAAGGCACGTCCAGGTCACCAGGGGGCGTAACAGCAAAAGCCTTGGATGGCTGTAGCAGCAGAGGGGCCCATGGCGTAGCAGTCGGATCAGTAAAGGAGCCCGCAGCTCCCTCACTGTCTGGCAAACCACACGTGTCTGACTGTGGTCCCACATGGCTCTTTAAGGCCTCAGAGACTGCTCGCCGGGTGCTGAGCAATCCTGCTGCAACCTTGTCGTTTTTAGTTGCAGAGTGCCACCCCTTGACCTCAGTTTGGTCCAATGTTTCAGGCTCATAAACTGCCTGAACGTGAAGAAGGAGAATAAGCTGTAAGGTTACCAGGACAGTCGTTGTTTCTAAGGATGTATGATTCCCCATAATGCGCAGCTGCTTACCAGCGAGGGCAGTTGTGTGCACGGGTTTGCTTCTCTCAGCTTGAGCTTCTTCCCAGCTCCGGTGCGCCCATTTCCAGCGACTTTCTGTATGAGCTTCTCTGAGCGGTTTGTTGAGTTTGATTGCCTCATGAAGATAGGTTTGGCCAATGTGCCTGTTCCCGTCCTGGTCCCCGTTCTACTAGCCTGTTCCTTTTCATTCCTTCTTTCTGCTTCGTTATTGATGACATAACTTCATCACATCGTGTTGCCCCTTTTTTTTTTTTTTTTAATCTTGAGGGCAGGCTCCCCTCTTATACCCTTCACCCCACAGCAGTTCTTTTCAAAACAACTTTTCATTGATCAAACAACTTTGCCTATAACAACAACAGCGAACACCCAGAATCTTCCCTGCCTTAATGGCTGGAGAACAAGAAACCCAAGACTGCATGGAGTCTCCAGAATCAGCCTTCTTTGTTCCCTCTAAACTCTTTTACATTCCTGATGGCCTCATCGTTAAGAGTCTGATGTTACCATCAACCACAGGGCTTTCTGGCCCCCATGGCTCGGTCTTGCACCTGGGACGGGGTAACCCTGGCTATATGTACAGACTGGGTGACAAGACACTGGAGAGCAGCCCTGCAGAGAGGGATCTGGGGGTTGTGGTTGACAGCAAGCTGAATGTGAGCCAGCAGTGTGCCCTGGCAGCCAGGAGGGCCAACCGTACCCTGGGGTGCATCAAGCACGGCATCGCTAGTTGGTCGAGGGAGGTGATTGTCCCGCTCTGCTCTGCGCTGGTGCGGCCTCACCCTGAATACTGTGTGCAGTTCTGGGCACCACAGTCCAAGAAGGACATTAAACTGTTGGAGAGTGTCCAGAGGAGGGCGACAAAGATGGTGAAGGGCCTGGAGGGGAAGACGTATGAGGGGTGGCTGAGGGCACTGGGCCTGTTCAGCCTGCAGAAGAGTACATGTAGTAGTAAATCTAGATAATTGGGGCTGCTGGTGATGTCTGGACCACTTTCAAGCTGTATGTGTGGAACTCTCCCATTCTACTCTATTCATCAGCAGAGATGACTGGTCCAGAAACACTTTTGCTGATATTCAAAACCTTTTTAGTCAGGCAGATGTATCTGCTGCTCAAAAATGCAATGATTACACGTTCCACAGCTCATTGGTGAGGACTCCCTCTTCTTGGAAATGGCTTGTATGATGTTGCTCAGTTCGAGTTCAGCAAGGATCAGTCATTGGTCAGTCTTGTGTCTTCTGTTTATTTTTGGTCATTATGTTTTTGCAAGATCTGGCAGGACTGAGAAGGAAGAGCGGGTCTGGAGGTGGATGATGCTTAATTCAGTTTTTCTACCATTTTATCTTTTCCAACACTGTGAAGAGATTACATGAATGTCATCCACAGCTTAGCGTTAAATTATTTTATCACCCCTCAATCCACCAGAAAATAGATTCCAACAGTGCAATGAAGATGAAGCCAAGCACAGAGGAAATAAAAGTAAGGAAATGCATGAGTCTTGATGTATTTGTAAATGACTCTCTGGGAGAAAAAAAAAATGCACTTGTTAAAAATAAACTCTATTTTTGTCACAGTCTCCTGCCAAATTCGATAAATATATTAAGATCAATATTGAGATACTGAGAGTAAAAAAGATAAAACGTTTTACTATTAATCATTACAAAACAACAACAACAACAACAAACCAGCACACAAACACACTGTAAATGTTTAACAATGTTTAACAATATTTAATAATATTTAATAAACAATCTCCAACTCTTAGCTTCCTTTGTGGTATTCTACTATGTTCAGTGACTTTTACTTCCTTGTGCACAAAGCACAGTGTAAACGAGATCACAGAATCACAGAATTTTCTAGGTTGGAAGAGACCTCAAGGTCATCGAGTCCAACCTCCAACCTAACGCTAACAGCCCTCCACTAAACCATATCCCTAAGCTCTACATCTAAACGTCTGAAAATCCGTTTCGTTTGTTTCCTCATAACAGTGGAGAATATGGTCATTGAAACAAAGACCTTCTTTATTTATGGGCTTGTGAGTGTGTACGCAGAAATCCTTTGCTAAGCTTTTCTGTCAGCACATTTCTTATGTAACATGTGTTGATTTTCCTCAGTGCCACAAGAAGCCCCACTGCCAGCTTTGGTGCCCTGCAAAGAGAATGTGGGGGACTTAGGAGCTCCCTGTTGCCTGCATCAAGCAACATAATAAACACCATACAGGCATGCTAACAAGAAAATTTATATTTTTTCTGACAGCATAAATTCATCCTAGTCTGAGCCATTTCAGTCCTTTTTGTTCTGAACTTTCCTCCCTTCTGAGTGCTCATTCTCCCTTCTCTTACCGTATGGTGGGCACCGTGGCTTAGGCCGCAAATCCGCTCTTTTTGCTTGTGACGTTTTCTACCAGATCAGCATCCTGAAACTTGCTCATTGCATAAAGAAATGAGCATTACATTCTGCACAAAAAAAAGTAAAATGCCCTCTAAATAATTAGTAGTGACAGCAATACCTGAAACACAGCTGTTGATATTGATGCTAGTAGCTGGGATGGAGGTTGCCTGCTAAAGGGTGAGTGATCTTTTTTTATAGATAAGTATAAAATATGGCAATGATTTTTCAATGTATGTGAGTCCAGATGATTGAAAATACCTAGTGTTTTAATTTTTCTCTTGTACAAAGGTATTGAAAAATAAGTCAGGAACTTGATTGGCAAGTCACTTCCATTTCAGGTAACCCAATATCATGCGGCCACCCAGTTAGTGGAAATTTTATATTGAATTTGTTGACTAAAATGGAAGTATTGAAGTGCTCTTCTGTAATGTTGGAATGTTTGGGTGGTTTGGCAGGGTTGTTTTGTGCTAGTGATGAAGTAATACTTTGCGTTGTAATAACAGCAATGTGACAGCAGCGTAACAGAGTTATGATGCAAGTTTGACAGCGGTGCTTTTTGGAGCCAAATATAATATTAGTCTATATTCTTCAAAATACTTTAGAAATTACTAGTTATATATGTTTGGTAAAATAAGGTCTAAAAAATGTGGTCTTTAGGTCTTTCTTTGGATTGATGCCTCTGCATGTTGGGGCATCCTGCTTCTCTTGCATGATGTTAACATCAGCAGCTGCTCCACTTTTGTCAATAAAGAGTGCGGGTTCAGCATCTTGCTTTTTGGCTTAAGTAAATTTTTGGCTTATGCTCATTCAGAAATGAACCTATCAGTGATAGTGAATGTATGAATTTGGATATACCTAATCTCAGTCTTGTCTGGCAGTGAGTGGGGCCCTTGGTTCTTCTTCGCTCTCTTAAACTCTCATGGACCCAAGTCTTGGTGCTAACCTGACCAGTGACCAAGTACTGGTGAGGCCTGGAATAGAAGCAGCAGGCAGGATTGAGAACCAGGATGTAGTAGGGCCCTGGCAGGGACTTCTGTCTGTTTTATCCAAACTGAGGAACTGTCAGTGTACATCCCCTTGGTGTCTGACGGTATACATAAGAGCTTGCAGTGGGTTCATTTTATTAGCTGGTGTTGAACTGCTGGGGACAATTACATGCCTGCAGTGCTGAGGCGTGAGGAAGGAGGGGCGCTTCATGGCCTGCAAGGAAGCGGCTTGTGCCTGTTTCCCACTGAGCCTGCCCTGCATTCCTGGTGTAGCTGTTCTGGGCAGTGGGGGAGGTGGTGAGGGAAATCCTCAGGGGCAGAGTGGCCAACCTTGATGCTCTCAAGTAACCAGCACATGATTTCACAGAGGGTCTGTCCAACCTGTACTCGTGTCAGGTGAGGTGGGAGCCCTCATGGTGGCCTTTCATGTCTCCAGGTGAGTCTGGAGGAGCCAGTCCAACCTAGACCCCTGGGAGAACATCTGGGAGCAATCTGTGGCTGTTGTGCTTCAGTTGGCCTTGTCTGAGGGAGAAGTAACAAGGCAGAGTGTTTTGGAAAGGAAAGGGAGGCTGCACATTTCCTGAGAAATGAGGATGAGTGGCTGTGTGTAGAGGAGTGCTGAGGTGCAGTGAAGGTTGACAGCAGGTCAGGTCCCTGGACTTTGTCTAGCAGACTCTGAGCGCGGAAATCATCAAATGAATTAATGTGTGTACTTAGATCAGTATAATCATGCATGGAGAGCAGGATTGGCTTGTACCTTTGTGAAACACCTTGTTTATGACAAGGTATATCTGAGGGAGAGGTGTCAATAAATATTGATAGTGTATATTACTCTGAGGAATTTGCACAATGCTTTCCTTTATATTAATGCCAGAAATGCCAGATACCTTAATCATCTTTTCAGCCCAGGGTGGTGTGTTTTTTTTTTTTAAATTTACCATGGAAGCAATTGCTTGTAGGATAATACAGCAGTCCCTGATAAGCAGTTTCAAATGTAAAATATATCATAGGGTAAATAATAATAATAAAAAGGTTGTCAATGTGTAAAAAACGTTTGCTGCATGTGCTACAGTTTTCTTCCTTCAGCCTCTGCTGGCTAGGCTGCAGGCCCAGCCAGATAGGAAGGAGTTCAGCTGCTGCTAAGAGGACAGACAGCAGGAACTGCTGAACAGGGAGCAGGAAAGAGAGGGATGGGGGCTGGAGATGAGTGCCCTGGGCTATCAGTTCCTCATGTCTCTTCTCAGAGGGATGAAGAGACAGAAAGGGGAGGACTTGAAGAAATAACAGATCATCAACAGAACAAGAAAAGCCATAGGTTCACAATGATATTTGGGAAAACCTTCCTCTTCCTCAGACAGAACTGAGCTTCCAGGATGTTGATTTGAGGCTTGCAGAGCTCCAGGATTAGTTTTTTTACCTGGAGTTTCTAAATAAAGCTGGTTTGCTGCTGGAGGAGCTGACCTTTGTGTTCTCCAGCTGCTGAAGGTCAGATCCCAGTGCAGAGTTTTCATCTTGGAGCGCACCAGTAAGATGTGATGCTGGCGTGCTTTTATGTTCAGACTCACTTAACAAGTGCAAATCAGCAGAAACCAACCCAGCCCCAGGGGCAGGCTGGATTGGTTTCAGCTAATTTCCCTTCTAGCTGAAAACGGAACACGTAATGTTGCTACACAGTAGCATAAAGCATATGACATGAAATTCAGTGGAAAGTGGCATAGGAGGGGAAGGCTGATTTAGTTTTAATATGAAATGACTGTTTTTACGTGGTCCAATTGCTTCAGCTGCAGAATCACCAAGATAAATTTGTCCCAGTTTTTGTGTTTGTGCTACTCGTGATGACATGGAGCATAAAAGATGCTGGTTTCATGTCTCCAGGATTCTCCTTAAGTTAGTGCCCCTTAGTTTTGGATGCATCTTCTGTATGCTTTTGAAGCTGACAGTGATATTGTTTTTTTTCTGTCTACCTCTGCCAGTCACTAGGATTTACCGTTTTTGTCTCCTTTTGTAGCTGTTTTATGGCTCCACCCCTGTTCTTTATCTTCCCACAATGACTTGATGCTGTAGATCATCCTTTTCTTTAGTCTTGGTGGAGGCCATCCCTTTGTTTTAGGTTGTCCCTTGTTTGTTCTGTCTTCTAATCTGAATTTCCTGAGAAGCTTCATGTTGATGTGCTTGATGACATTGATCTAGGTGCTGCCAATACCTGCCACACTTACAGTAAAGCTCCTGCTACGCATTTCTTTTGGTCCTTCTACTCACAGACCGACCCTTTCATTCTCCACTCAGGTCAATCTTAATGTTTCCATGACAAATGGAAATGTGAAAGGAAAACTGAAGAAATGTAGCTTTCTTCAAATCCAATTCCTGGCATTTTGGCTTCTCCTTCCAGTGAGCCCACGTCCTCCTGACAAAGTTAAAAACTCAAGCTTCCTTTCTGCTACTGTGAATTACTGTACCTCAGTAATCTTAAGTACTGTCCCTTGTTACTTAATCCCCCCCAGCATCTAAATTTTGTAAATGTGGACTCCATGAGTGGCCTTGATCACTTTTGGTTCCCACTCAAACTGTAGTTGTATTAAAATTGGGCACTTGAGAGGGTGCTCGGATGATTTTCTTGCTGTCTGAGCCTTTGAGTAGATTCTCAGATCCTCTTCTGAGTATCTTGCTGAAAGCGTTGGCACATCTCAATTTGTATTAGCTGATGGTGGAGATTTTCCTGTTTCTGTGATACTTTCCATATAAAATACTTTTTGATTTCAAAGAGGAATAAGGCTAACCAAATGTTCTTTTCCTGTTTACAAGTAATTTTTGTGCAGTTGCATTCAGAATAGAAAATATATAGAATATATATATAGAAAATATATAGAAGGTGACTTTTGTTTTTTAAATAGAAGATATCCTAGCAGGAAATACCACATCTCAACTGCTCTGAAATCCCCTGAACCATACAGTCATCCTGCCAGGGGTGATAAGGAGCCACAGGTGGAGAGGAGAGGGGGTGAAATCCTCTCATGAGTGTCATGCAGGCTGTGCTGAGCAGGATTGGCGAAAGACTGGCAAGTTGGGTCCTCCATGGGCCTGGTAACTTTCTGGAACAGTAGAAAATTCCTTCCCACCCCTAACCCCTGTTTTTTGATTGTGGATTGTTTTATTTATTTTTTATTTTTTTTAAATGAAGTGCTAGTTAAACTTATGGAGAAGCCCAACAATTACCTCAACCCCCTGCTCTTTGGCATGAAATAAGAGTGGCAGGAGAGGAGTGAGAGGGTGGCTAGAGAGGAGTGGGAACTTCCACTTTCCATCAGGAATGAGTTCAGCAGGGAGAGATCATTGCAGCACAAGAAATGGTGCGATTTGGCAAAATTGCAGTAAAGCACAGTAAAGCTGATTGTGCAACTAGATGCTGTGAGAAGCTGAGGTCTTGCTGCTTTCCTCCAAAGCCCAGAATGTACATTCCTACTGCTCTGCTTCCAACCTCTGCAGAATAGCAAAGTAATGAACCATGTGGAAAACCAAACCAAAGTAAACAAAAAACAAACAAACAAAACAACCAAATCTACCAAGCAAATAAAACCCCACATTTTTGTGCTACTTTAGTTCGGTGAGTTTGGCACACCATTGGCTCAGACAAGCAGTAACAAAAGAGATGCAGCAGGAGGGTTTGGGTGAGGCTAGTGGCCGTCTTCTTTTGGTGGATGTGAACTCTCTCCCTGCCTCAGCTTCCCATTTTCTCCAGCAATATGCTACCTGGTAGTAGGGGTCACTTAAACATCATCCTAAATCTTTCAGTGAAACTAAACACTTACTCATTTTATTTTACCACTATTGCAGTGTGTTTTTTTTTCTCTCTCTCTCTTTTTTTTTTTTTTAATATTTTATATATATATATAAATACATATATTTACACCATCATTGTAATTTATCAGTCTATTACTAGATTTCAAAATTCTCAGATGGATTTTCTGGAAAAACAGTCTTCTGTTTTTCACTGCTGTGGATATTTGCAAGATCTGGATTGCTCTTGAACTAGCAACAATCTCCTTGTTTCCTTCCACAGTAGCATAGCTTGTCAGCATGCTAACCAATTAACATATGTGAAATCATGTCTCAGAGTAAAACTGCAATTCAAAAAATAAGTAAAAATGTTCCTACTGGAGCTCTGCCAGAGCTGCCTCCTTCTGCTTTACTAGCTCTGCATCCCTGTGACTTCTCAAAAGGCTATGCAGAAGGGTAGGGGGAAAGTGAGTTTAAAGCAAGCTATTCAACTGCCACCTCTGTCACCTGAATATTGTCAGAGAATATAGGGACTCCAAGTGAGTAATAATGCAAGTCCAAGGTAGGACAGGTCAGAGAGAAGCTTTTTTTAAACTATGATTGTATTGAAAGCACATTCAGACAGCAACTCCCCCTATACCCCTGTTCTTTGCCAGGTGACTGCAGAGACCTGACTATGCTATTTCAAAGAAAAGGAAGAGGTAAGGAGAAAAAATCATTCTAATGCAAACAAAGCTAGGTCTACATCCTTGGGATGGATGGATTCCAGAAGTTAACTTACATGTTAACAAGGCATGTACCCATGCATGGGGGAGATGGCAGGTAACAAGGTACTTGAGGAGTTCACAATTGTGACAATATGGAGATGGCTCTTGGTGGAGCCTGTAAGAGTGGCATATCCAGTATGAGCTTAGCTGAGAAGTGGGGATTGGAAACAATCACAGACTGCTAGCTTTTAATCAAAAAATACTGTTTTAGTTATTGCAAATTTCTTAGCAAGACCTCTACTATCTTAAATAGTAATATTTTTGCTATCAAAATATGTCACATGGAAACCCTTTGGAAGACTACTGTATATTAGACTCACTTCACAAGTAAGCAAAAATGTAAAATGCAGCAAGAAAGAATTTCTACAGTCTATCCATCACAAAATGTTTGATGTGCTTTTATTATTGTGATCTGGTTGACTTCTAGAGAGTAAAGAAAAACAAGAATCAAGAGACTAAATTTTATCAAGGTGGTTGCTGATCAAAGGACTTTTGAAGCAGAGCAGGAAGTAGAATAGAAAAACAAAATAGGTTCACTAGGTTTAACAAGAATCCTGATCCTTGAGGGTGATATCAAATACTTCTCACTTCTGTTGGGGTGTTTCGCAATACTTCTGTGCGAGCTATAAATCTAGGTGAATTTTCTTTTGCGACTGAAAGTGCCGGACTGGAGGAAGTGCCAACAACTCTCCACATCTGATAAGCTGGCATTGAGGTGAGATGCATACTTTTTTATGTGAAAACTTTAAATGGCTTCTTGGGTGGCTACTATGAAATTAAGTTGAAGATGTTTTAGTTTGGGATGAGAGCTACAACCTGTATGTATGGATCTGATGTCTGTCATTTACAGAAGCTCGATGCACCCCTCAGGTAATGAGAAGAGCACTACAGGATAACCATACCTAGTAAAGGGAGGGCTTGGAAGGAGATGTTGCTACAGAAATTCCAAGGGGTGAAATAAAATATTTAACAAGAGAATGTTGGGACTAGAATCTGTATGTTGTCAGAAATTAACTAGTTTATTTAATAATAATGTTATTATTACTAGCAGTAGTAGTACTGATAGATAAGTTGTTAAATATTATCAAAGTCATTAAAGTCATATAATAGTGTTCTAGCAACCAACAAATTTCACTTTCATTTAGAAATTAATTGAATGCCTCACTACATACATTGTATGTTTTTTACATACAGTATTGTGAGTTGTGAAATGCTGTCAAAACAGCCCACACCTATTTCTAAAGTAATTCTCAAATGCAGTGTCAGTCATGAATTGAAAGACTCGTTGTAAGAGACAAAGAAGCTAAAACAAAAGAATGTCTCAAAAACTCAGCATCAAAGGGTGATATGGTCAGAAAAGAGGATCCTGCTAGGGCTGGATAGTGCTTTTCTGAGGCCAACATCCTTATCCTGGGTAACCTTCTGAGATACCTTCTGGCATCCAAGGTTCTGGCAGCTGTGGTAGGAAAGGTATTAGCAATCTCTCCTCCCACCCCCCGATTTTTTCTTCCAAATTCGAATTTCTACATCTTGCCCTCAGTTTCATCCAACAGCTGTTTTATTCATTCTTTGCTAAAACTGTCCTAATTGTCCCATTCTTCTTGTTTCCTCTCCATTGTGTCTTTTGTGGAAAGGCTTCTTACAAGTGTTGTTTGTTTTCTGTTTTCCTTTTCTGCAGGCTGTCATTGAACTTCTACAGCAAGAAATCTAAATTACAGAAACACTGCTGAGATGGGGAAAATCATCATTTATGAGAACACCAACTTCCAGGGGTACTCCAAAGAACTCACCAGAAACGTTGCCAATCTGAAAGATGTAGATTGGAATGACTGTATCTCCTCAGTGAAAGTAATTGGACAGCCTTGGGTGGCTTATGAACACTTGAACTATACAGGCCGGTTACTGGTATTTGAGGAGGGAGAGCATAGCTTTGTTGGTAAAGAGATGAATGACAAGATCTCTTCCCTGATGTTGATTACTGAAAATTTACACGATCCACAGATCACTATCTATGAACATAACCAATATCAAGGGAAGAGCAGGGTGATAACAGAAGCTACCAATTTGGCTAGGGGTCATGACAATGACATGGCGTCTTCTCATAAAGTGCAGCGAGGTGCCTGGCTGTTGTGTGAACATAGCGATGGAAGTGGTTTTCGCTACATTGCACGAGAGCATGAACACCTTCCAAGTTATAAAGCAATCAATTTCAATGACAAGCTTTCATTTCTGCGTCCCCTTCTTCCAGGAAAGCATTGTCACTGATGGATAGCAAATTCTGAAGTCTTAAGGGTAGGTGTAGCCCTAGGAAGAAGGATGAAACATAGATCTCTCTGCTTTTTTTTTTTTTTTTTTTTTTTATTTCCCCTTGTGGCATAGAAATACTGAATGGGAGAGCTCTCTTTTATGCTATGCTGCTGATGTGTATTTCTCAATCCTGTCTGGCACTGTTCTCCTTCCCCATGATCCCAATTAATGCAAGAACTATCATATTTAGTAATACGAAAAAAACCTCAGTGATAAGAGATGAACTTGTGGTGCCTAACCTATTAAACCTGTAACTAGGACTCCAAAGCACTAGACCATGTAATGTGAAAGTGTTGCATGTTGCTTCTGTTGCTATATGCGTAAGCACATACGTAGTGTATAACCAGAACTGCTGACTTTATATTCTTCTTTACAATGCTCTTGCTTCACAATGACCTCTGCATTTTTTTTTTCTATTCCATTTTGTGTTGTTACCAATAAACAAGATATTGCAGGCAACAATGGCTCTATTTTATGTCTTCTTCGTTGTTTGACAGATAAATATTGCCCATATATGATGAGATTTCTATGTACTAAGAGAATGGTTCACACAGTCAGATCCATGAAAAAGATTTTGAAGTCTTCTGAAAGGTTTTATTTTCTTCCATTTTCATTTGTCAGTAACATTAGTTTCAGGCATGACTCAGTGTGATGTCACTTAACGGTGATCTTTTTAAGTCACTGTCTTATTTATGATAAAGTTAGAGCATTGCATTATATCAATAAATATATTGCTGCTTCTCTTCCATGAGGGAAGTGTATAATTGCATTTGTGACACTCAGCCAGACTTAAACTCTTGGTAAGCATACTGATAATGGTTTTATCATGGCCAAACACAAACTTGGAAACTTTACTGAAGGATCACAGTACTGATTGTGTCTTAAGGCACTGATCATACTTACAATTTATTGTCTTCTAATGCTCTCAAATATATATTCAAATGGAAATTTCTGATAAATTTGATTTGATTGGTTGACTGCAATATGAAATCCCTAGTATTTTTAAACTCTTCATCTCGATACGAGATGATGTATTATTTTGAAATCACAGTGTTTCAATCAGAATGGAAAAACCCTTTCTTCCAAACCTTTATAAAAATCTTGAGAAGGGCCATATGGTACATTCTCCTTCTATCAGAGGGCTGACTGAAATGCTAGATCAGGTAGCTATGTGCCTTCTGAAGTACTGAGTAGTGATGTGGTTTATCACCACCAAAAGCATGCAAGGAATCCCAATAGGTCCTTCTTTGTTCTTTACCAATTCCACGAACATCACTGAACGCAAATGACACCTTTTGTTGGGTAAAGAGGCAAATAGGGCATGAAGATGCAAGCTACCAGAAGCAGAGAGATACAGAAGGAATGATGAAGAATCTGTAGTTCAGTGTTTTGCAAGCCACAGAAGCGCCCGGTGGATGACCCATCTACTGTTCAGAGTTCATTCAAGATTATGATTGTATTTTTACTCTTTACTTCCAAAGTGGCACACTGAAAACTTCATGACAGAATAACTTTCAAGATAATTTGCAATTAATTACGTTTGCACATGAAATATGCAAGGTCTTATTGAAGATGTGGGATCACACATTTCAGAAACTGTTTTGCCATATACAGGTTTACCTGGAGACTGCAGAATTGCAGTTCTGCAATATCATTGTTGAATGTCAGCTGAGTCCTATTGTGGCAGTTGTGCAGCTTTGTATTGCAAAGTTTATCTATCTGAGTGCTGAGCTCCTGTTTGCGATTCTGTTCTTGGATTCTGTTCTTGTACTGTATTCTGTTCTCGTATGTTCTTTGCTAGAACTAAGATCTACAGCATGCAGTGCTATCATCTGCTGGGCTTTGTCCTGTTTTATAACAAACGTCAGTCACTTGTGGTTCTTTTCCAGGCTCATGTGTGTGGATGCAAATATACAATAAACAAATATACACCTCCCTGGAGGTGTTCCACATCAGGTTAGATGAGGCCCTGAGCAACCTGATCTAGTGGATGGCAGGGCAGGGCAGTTGGAGCTAGATGATCTTTAATGCTCATTTCAACTGATGCTGTTCTATGATTCCATGATTCTGTGATCATTTAGGCTTCATGTGTGATGGGACACTTCTTACTACTTTGGAGACAATTTCTGGTTTCCTTGCTTTACTCACCACACATCTTCTTTTATAGGGATTCCAAAACTCAATTCAAAGTACATTGAAAATTGTATCTACTCTAGGCCAAAATAATTTGGACACAGAGAAATTTTCTGAGAAAGCCAACTGTACAGAAAGGAACTAAATAGTTAAATCCCTTAAACACTTCCAGGGATGGGGCATGCACAACTTCCCTGGGCAACTTGTTCCAGTGCCTCACCACCTCTGAGAGAAGAATTTCCTCTTAACCTCTAATTTAAACCTCCCCTCTTTTAGTTTAAAGCCATTACTCCCAGTCCTATCACTACACTCTTTGATGAATAGTCCCTCCCCAGTTCTCCTGTTTCCTTTAGGTGTTGGAAAGCCCCTATAAGGTTTCCCCTAGTCCCTCTTAAACTAGGCTTAGCATAAATATAGAGTAAAAACAGTGATTCCAAAATAAACAATCATTTTAAAACGTTCATAGAAGGGATTCTTACTTATCTGACTTGTGGAAAATGGAGTCCTCAATCAGTAAGATTGTAAAGTAGGTATATTTATTGAGTGCTGGGCAGCATGGGGGGTAGTCTCACCAAAGTCGTGCACACCTGATGCGGCAATTTGCCATGGTTATATGCAGCAAAGAGTTACATATGAATGAAGTTTCACAGTGCACCTATACATATGCATAACCTGTCCCCACTTCATGTTAAAATTAGTTCCAAGGAGTCATTTCCATAAGCTCATCCCATCTGCGCTTCCGCAGTGTCTCCTGGTGGTGGTCACCGGGGGTTGTGGGGATGAAGGTTGGTGACTCTTCCTCGTCACAGCTAGTAGACCTCTTGTCTTTGCGCAGACTCAGTTGCTCCTTGGCTCTTGTCCATCTGCAGGACCAGTTTCTGCCAATTTCTTAAGACAGGTTCACACCCTTATCAAGAGACTAGAGAGGGTTCAAACAGGATATACATCACTAAGAAGTGATACACAAACGGGCTGACCATTTTCCTGCTTAATTAGAAATGTCTGCAGAGCAAGTTCAGACACGTTTGACTGATCAGAATGTGATATATGGAGTAATAATTCATGTAAAGAAGATGGTTGGTATTAATAGAGAAGGGGGTAGATGTGGGAGTGTGGCCATGAGGGTCAACAAGCCCCATGGTTGGTGATAACATCAGACTCTTAACAATGGGGCCATCAGGAATGGAAAGAGTTTAGAGGGAATAAAGAAGGGTGATTAAGATGAAGCCTTGCCGTCTGGGGTTGCTTGTTTTCCTGCTGTTAAGGCATGGAAGTTGCAGGGGGGTTTGCTGGTTCGAACTGTTAAAATTTGTTGTTTAATCATATTTTTAGTGTGGTTTCAAGGGTTAATGAAACGCGGGAAAAGCAATCAGGTTTTGTTGTTTTCGGGAACCTTGTGGAGGGCAGAGCATGTGCAGAAGAAGAGGGAGGCAGTCGAAGCCGTCCCTGCAGTCTGGAAAAGATCCAGGAACAAAAGGTCACTAGTGGTGATGGGGGGAACCATGAGCCTTCATCCCCCACGACCCCCAGCGACCGCCACAAAGAGAATTATAATACGAAGTGGGGATAGGATATACATATGTATAGGCGTACTCGGGTTTCTTGTGAATATGTAAAATAATGTTGTATATATATTTGGAAAGTTCGATGGTTGGGTGTGCATGTTGGTAGAGCGTAGACTCCCTGTGCACCCAGTGCTATTTACTTGCCTTTTATAAATATTACTAAATTCAGATTGAGTTGTATTGTTATTTATAACAAATTGGTGACCCCGACGTGATCTTCTTGGACCGGTAAAGGGAGGCAGCCCACCTAGTGGCCCTTGCTGATAGCGGCGCTAGAGTCCAACAAGATTTTGAACACAAGAGGCAAGTAAAGAACCGAGAGCTCTCCCTTTGTGACCCATAATTCTGCATGCGAAGACCTGAACTAAGAGGATTTGTGAGTATACCGTTCGGTTGGGTGGGATTCAGCTGTGTGACTATGTGTAAGGGTGTGACTGAGATGGAACTTAGTTCTGAAGCGAGCGTGGAGGTCTTCTAACCATTGTTCTGATCTCCCACGAGGGACTCGGCTGGTGAAGGACTGAAGCGATTGGTCTAGGAATTCATGGGTGGGTTAACCACTTGCAAGACACCTCCAGACACAGGCACAGCCAGGGATTCAGAACCTCTTTAAGGGTTCCAGGGATTTGGAACTTGTTTGAAGCTTCCAGGGATTTGGCCAGGGATTCAGAAACTCTTTGAGGGTTCTAGGGATTCAGAACCTCTTTGAGGGTTCCAGGAATTCGGAACTTGTTTGAAGCTTCCATGATGGGTCAGGAGGAAAATAGATTCTCAGACCTGAGAGGCTCAAAGAGCCCAGACATTCCACCAGAAAGCCCATTAGGGATAATGTTAAAATATTGAGACGATTGGGAATCAAGGAAAGGAAAAACTAAAGAGAAAACGGCTCAATTTTGTATGATAAAATGGCCAAAGGAACCTTTAAGGCCACATGTTTTTTGGCCAGTTTTCAGATCCTTTGAGGATTGGGTATGTCAGGCATTGAACCTCTATGTTAACTCTAAGGAGCCTTTTAACCAAGAAGAAAGCGAATACATGGCTCTATGGATAGGAGCCTCAAACTCATTTCCCCCAAACCAAACATTCACTTTAAATACGAGAACTGACAGGGGACAGGAAGAATGGGAGCCTCATATACCCCCTCCCTATTCATGGCAACCAGAACCACCACCTGTTGAAAGTTGATTGCCCACGGCCCCTGTTCCCTCTCCCTCTCCTCCTGCACGAAGGACTAGAAATAAGATAAGAGCCACAGAAAGGGAGGAAAGTGAAACACGAGGGCGGACTGACGATTCAGGAGGTCTTTACCCTTTGAGGGAGGTACCCCTTGGGGGGAGCCAGGGGGAATAGGGTTTGTAGCGGTTCCTTTGAACATGTCAGATGTAAGAAATTTTAAGAAGTAAATGGGAAGCCTTTTAAATGACCCTTTAGGAGTTGCTGAAAGATTGGACCAGTTCTTTGGTCTGAACATGTATACCTGGGAAGAAATGTAGTCCATATTGGGGAACCTCTTCACTACAGAAGATGAGAGGAATTCACTAAGAGGAATGATCAGGCGAGCAGGAATGAGACTGTGGGAAAGACAAAATCAGGGAGGTCCTCCAGGGGATGTGAAATAGCCAAATACCAACCCTAACTGGGATCATCAGGCTGCTCAGGGGTGGCAAAATATGAGGGAACTTAGGACCATAATGATACAAGGGATAAAGGAATCAGTTCCAAGGGGACAAAATATAAAGATAGCTTTTAACGAGTATCAGTGTAGAGACAAATCTCCAACTGAATGGTTAGAAAGGCTGAGAAAAAGCCTTCAGGTGTACTCAGGGATAGATCCTGATTCCCCTGCAGGAGGGGCACTGTTGAGAACCCAGTTTGTAGCAAAATCCTGGGAAGACATCCGAAAGAAATTGGAGAAACTTGATGATTGGCATGAAAAAGGATTATAAGAATTATTGAGGGAAGTGCAAAAAGTCTATGTGAGGAGAGATGGGGAAAAAACAGAAGGCAAAAGCAAAGATTTTTGTGGCAGCAATAAGGGAAAGTCAAAAACCAAGTGGACAGGAAAGCAGGAAAGGATCAGGGAGAAAACAGGGTGAAAGAGAACTGAAGGATAAATGGAAAGGACAACAAGATGAAATCCCTATCTGTTACTATTGTGGCAAAAAGGGGTATCTTCAGAGGAATTGTAGAAGAAAAAACACAACAGGATGAAGAAATGTTTAAGGAAGACTAGGGGTGTCAGGGGCTATATCTTTTGGGGACCTGAACATCAAACGAGCCCTTGATAAAATTATTAATATGTCCTGAGGGAAGAGGTGTAGATTAGATTTGGTAGATTCTGGGGTGGAAAAATCAACTATTTGAAAAGTACCAAAAGGGGTTAAGGAAGGAAAGAGGAATACCATGGTAGTAGGAGCAAAAAGGGACCCTTATAAGAACCCTTTAAGGTTCCTATACTGGAAAATACAGAAATAGAATCAGAAAAGAACCTATGTCTCAGTGACCTATTGCTGGTGCCTGAGGCTGAGCACAATCCTAATAGATTGTGCTCTTCCCTAATGGAAGGGACTTAATAATAAGATTAGGGTTGGAAATCAAGAGCCAGACGGGAGAATTAAAAATTCAGCTTTATACCCTAACCCAAGAAGATGAGGGAGAAATAGATGCTCAGGTATGGTATCAAGAGGGAGATTCAGGAAAATTAGATGTGGACCCCTTGGGAGTAGAAATAGTGGATCCGCAACAGCCAATAAGGATTAGGCAATATCCTATCCCATTGGAGGGGAGAAGAGGACTCAAACCAGTTATAGACAGGTTGCTCCAAAAGGGGATGCCGGAACCGTGTATGTCCCCACATAATACCCGCATTTTGCCAGTAAAAATGCTGATGGATCATGTAGGTTGGTTCAGGATCTTAGGGCTGTGAATCAACGAACCATGACCAAATTCCTAGTGGTGGCAAACCCATATACTTTATTAAACCACCTAACACCTCAGCATAAATGGTATAGTGTACTAGATTTGAAGGATGCTTTCCGGGCCTGCCCATTAATTGAAGGATCTCGAAATTACTTTGACTTTGAATGGGAAGACCCCAAAACAGGAAGGCAACAACAGCTCAGATGGACCGTACTTCCTCAGGGAATTACTGAATCCCCAAATTTATTTGGCTAAACCTTAGAAAAATTATTACAACTTTTTGAGGTAAAGGGGGAAGTGAAATTGTTGCAATATGTAGATGGCCTATTAATAGCTGGGGAGACTGAAAGAGAGACACAGAGAACCACTATTGAATTACTTAATTTCTTAGGGAAAAAAGGGTTGAAGGTCTCAAAATCTAAATTACAATTTGTGGAGAAGAAAGTAAGGTACTTAGGACATTGGCTTAGCCAAGGAAAGAAAAAATTGGATCCTGACAGGGTATCTGGGATTTTAACCCTATCATCACCCAAAACGAAGAAGGAAGTGAGGCAACTGCTCGGCCTCTTGGGATATTGTAGACGCTGGATTGAAGGGTTTAGTGAAAAGGCAAAGTTTTTATATGAAAAATTGACCAGAGAAAAGGTTAAGTGGAACAAGGAAGATGAGGAAAAGTTGAGGTTGATATAGAAAACATTAATAGAAGCTCCAGAGCTGAGCCTCTCAGATTTAGAAAGACCTTTTTATTTATTTATAAATGCTTCTAATCAAACCGCATATGGAGTACTAACTCAGGAATGAGCAGGAATCAAGAAACCTGTGGGATATAGTTCCAAAATATTAGACCCTGTGAGTAGGGGCTGGTCGGTGTGCTTACAGGCAATTGTGGCTACTGCCTTACTGATTGAGGAAGCTAGAGAAGTCACTTTTAGGGCACCTCTGAAGATATATACTCCCCATAATGTTAGGGGAGTACTCCAGCAAAAAGCTGAAAAATGGTTCACTGATAGTAGGATGCTGAAGTATGAGGCCATCCTGATTGACTCCCCTGATTTAGAACTAAAAGTAACTGCTGCACAGAACCCTGCACAATTTCTGTATGGGGAACCCCTAACAGAACTACAACATAACTGTGTAGAAGTGATTGAATTGCAAACCAAAATCTGACCCGATCTCGAGGAGACAGAATTAGAGACAGGGTTAAAATTATTTATTGATGGATCGTCCAGAGTAGTAGATGAAAAAAGATCAGGGTATGCCATTGTAAATGCAGGTATCGTCCTAATAGAATCAGGACCACTCAGTGCTGCTTGGTCCACTCAAGCATGTGAACTTTATGCATTATTATGAGCCCTAGACCTATTGAAAGGGAAAAGTGGCACTATTTATACGGACTCTAAATATGCTTATGGAATAGTCCACACATTTGGGAAAATTTGGGAAGAAAGGGGACTCATAGGGTTTGACTGTGGCCCTGGGCATTAAATGGGAATATCATAAGCCATGGCATCCTCAAAGTTCTGGACGAGTTGAGAGAATGAATCAGACAATTAAACACCAATTGGCCAAATTGATGATTGAGACTCAATTATTATGGGTAAAATGCTTACCATTGGCATTGCTAAACATAAGAACCATGGCACGCGGTGAGACTGGAGTATCACCTTATGAGATGATTTACGGTATGCCGTATTCCTAAGGAATGCCCTTAGATCATTCTTTGATAGAAGACTATGAGACACAGAAATATGTGATAACTCTGGGAAAACAATTGAAAGAACTTCGGGAGAAGAGGGTGTTGGCTCAAAATGTGCCCTTGGGGTTCACAATTCATAAAATACAGCCCGGAGATAAAGTGATGATAAAAACTTGGAAAGAAGAATCGTTGTCTCCACATTGGGAAGGTCCTTATCTTGTCTTGCTTACTACAGAGACGGCTATAAGAACAGCGGAAAAGGGGTGGACACATGCATCGCGAATAAAGGAACCTGTAACAAGAACCTGGAAGGCTGAGTCTACTCCTGGAGATCTGAAAGTTAAGCTTAAAATAACTTGAAGTATATCAGGGCATAGCTACCCTTTGGATGCTAATTGTATGTATATTAAAACTTGTATTGATTAGAATATTAGCGATCATTGGAAATTCATATAAAGGCCCTAATAGAAGGGTTTGGGTACCCCAAAACCCCATAGGGGGAGTGCCACCGCTGGTAGAGATACCCACAACATCTTGAATTACCGTGGTCCTGAACATTTAAAAGAATAGGGGGGAAAATTTACCTAGAGGATTGGTTATCTGCTTTGAATCGAGCCTCCGCTAACTTGTGGAAAAGTTGAACGCAAATAGGAGAACCATCGGGTGTGTAAGCCTGGACCATTTCCTAAGAAGTATCAGGGAGAGGGCAAGACCGGAGAAAGGACAGGTACTCAGGTTCAAGAGGTCTACTAAGGGCTGCAACACCTTAGCGTAATAATCGCCAGATAACATGGCCTTTTCCGGACTTCTCCTGTTATATATGTAGTGGTAATTCGTGTTGAGAAAATAGTTGATATTAATAAAGAAGGGGGAGATATGGGAGTGTGGCCATGGGGGTCGACAAGCCCCATGATTGGTGATAACACCAGACTCTTAAGGATGAGGCCATCAGGAATGTAAAAGAGTTTAGAGGGAACAAAGAAGGGTGATTCTGGAGACTCCATGCACTCTCCAGTTTCTTGTTCTCCAGCCATTAAGGCATGGAAGTTTCTGGGTGTTTGCTGTTGCTGTTATATGCAAAGTTGTTTGACCAATGAAAAGTTGTTTTGAAAAGAACTGCTATGGGGTGAAGGGCATAAGAGGGGAGCCTGTCCTCAAGATAATAAAAAAGGGCAACACGATGATTTTATGTCATCAATAAAGAAGCAGGAAAGAAGAATGAAAAGGAACAGGATAGCAGAATGAAGACCAGGATGGGAAAAGGCACATTGATTGCCTCATGCAGATAGGTTTGGCCAAACTCAGCAAACTGCTCAGAGAAGCTCATACAGAAAGTCGCTGGAAATGGGCGCACTGGAGCTGGGAAGAAGCTCAAGCTGAGAGAAGCAAACCCGTGCACACAACTGCCCCTTGCTGGCAAGCAGCTGCGCATTATGGGGAATCATACGTCCTTAGGAACAAAGACTGTCCTGGTAACCTTACAGCTTATTCTCCTTGTTAACAATTGGACAGTTTATGAGCCTGAAACATGGGACCAAACTGAGGTCAAGGGGTGGCACTCTGCAACTGAAAACGACAAGGTTGCAGCAGGATTGCTCAGCACCTGGTGAGCAATCTCTGAGGCCATAAAGACCCATGTGGGACCACAGTCAGAAACATGTAGTTTGCCAGACAGTGAGGGAGCTGCGGGCTACTTTACTGATCCGACTGCTACGCCATGGGCCCCTCTGCTGCTACAGCCATCAAAGGCTTTTGCTGTTACGCCCCCTGGTGACCTGGATGTGCCTTTTGACCCAGGCCCTATTGGCCTTGAAGAGGAGATGGATATGGTTTTCTTCAATCCGGGAAGAATGGGGTACATAAGGCCTGAAGGCCGAGTTGCTTGACAACTTAAAGCAAGTGCAATGATCTAATCCTAGTGCAATGATCGGGTTGATAACATAAACTGTGGCATTACGTATAGTAAGCACGAAGGCAGTAGCCATGTTAACAATGGGATCATAGGTAAAATTTATCAGAGTCCACCAAGACTGTAACTTCTTCTCAAAATCATTGGCATTGTCCCAAACAGTCTTTCAGACTTCGCCGGAAAAATGCCTTCACTTCCTTCCCTAATGATCAAGGCAGCTGTTGCCTGCAGCCATAACTGTGCTTGCATACAACTAAGAGCTAAAGATACATTATCTTGAACCATACTAAGTGCATCTATTATTAGTTTGTGGTCTTAGTCTTCAGCATTTTCCCATCTCGGTAACACCTTTGAAACTTGCCATTGGCTAATTCCCAATGCCAATAAGGATGATTGTAGGGGTTGTTTTAGTTTTGTCAAATCACTTGTTGCTGTGGCTAGATTATTCATTAATATTTCTGAATCAATACCATTTAAAACTCCTAACCCTGTTCCTAGCATTCTAGTTAAGTCTCTTTGCGTCCTCCCCTGAGGTATGCTTGCTTTTGTGACCATATTGTCCAGTCTTCAAATTATGTCTTTAGGAAAGGAGAGGAGGCTGGTTGAACTGCCGAGACGTTAATTTGTATTAGCAATTCAACATGCTTGAGAGACCATTCTGAATTAAATAACAATTGTTGTTGACCTATGTTCCTTACTACATATGGACCTGTTTCATAAATTTTGGATTCCACTTTGGTTGGGGGTAGGGCATAGGTAATATGAGGCCCTGACCCTCCTTGATTTTGAGCTTTTGGCCCTTATTAGTCCAAAACCAGCTGATTACTACATTCTGTGTTAATATAAAATTATACCAGCAATCTAATTTACCTGGGTGGATACAACCTTCTTGTTGGCCATTTTTGGAAATCAGTTTTACTAAAATCCCCATTACTTTCTTGTGGGTTGTTCCATTAATCATTCAGCATTCTATTTTAATTTCGTCCCCTATGGTTCTTTGGTGTGTCCACTCTTCCCCTAACTTTCGCGATTCTGATGGTGTATATAAATGGTTACCATTTGTTTGCCAGATGACCATAACTGCTAACTTTCCATTAATGCTCTTATCCTCTGTTGTTACGGCTTCGGTC
This sequence comes from Netta rufina, assembly GCF_964035555.1. Lineage (NCBI taxonomy): Eukaryota > Metazoa > Chordata > Aves > Anseriformes > Anatidae > Netta > Netta rufina. The sequence continues at coordinate 125,107,326 of NC_140123.1, forward strand.
CAAGGCCACTCACCATTCTCTGTTATCATAGAGGCACCTTCTTGAATCACAATTATAACTATAAGCCATAGAAACAAAACAATTCTATCAACAAAATTTCTGCCAACTATATTACTAAATACTCCCAACTGTAATGTCCTCATTTTGTTCGACTAAGTTTTAGTTTCAGTTCATTGTCACCTGGCATTACTTCTCAGGGGGCTTCTGGAGCTTTCTTCACTCAGGAATGGTGGATGCAAGCGGCTTGTTCTCTAATCTTGATAGCAGCATGAGTTGTCAGCAATACTTCACAGAATCACAGAATCACAGAATTTCTAGGTTGGAAGAGACCTCAAGATCATCGAGTCCAACCTCTGACCTAACGTTAGCAGTCCCCACTAAACCATATCCCTAAGCTCTACATCTAAACGTCTTTTGAAGACTTCCAGGGATGGTGACTCCACCACTTCCCTGGGCAGCTTGTTCCAATGCCTCACAACCCTTTCAGTGAAGAAGTTCTTCCTAACATCTAACCTAAAACTCCCCTGGCTTAACTTAAGCCCATTCCCCCTCGTCCTGTCACCAGGCACGTGGGAGAACAGGCCAACCCCCACCTTGCTACAGCCTCCCTTGAGGTACCCATAGAGAGCGATAAGGTCGCCCCTGAGCCTCCTCTTCTCCAGGCTGAACAAGCCCAGCTCCCTCAGCTGCTCCTCGTAGGACTTGTTCTCCAGGCCCCTCACCAGCTTCGTCGCCCTTCTCTGCACCCGCTCAAGCACCTCGATGTCCTTCTTGTAGCGAGGGGCCCAAAACTGAACACAGTACTCGAGGTGCGGCCTCACCAGAGCCGAGTACAGGGGGACGATCACCTCCCTAGCCCTGCTGGTCACACTGTTCCTGATACAAGCCAGGATGCCGTTGGCCTTCTTGGCCACCTGAGCACACTGCTGGCTCATATTCAGCTGACTATCCACCATCACTCCCAGGTCCTTCTCTGCCTGGCAGCACTCCAACCATTCCTCTCCCAGCCTGTAGCTCTGCTTGGGGTTATTGCGCCCCAGGTGCAGGACCCGGCACTTGGCCTTGTTGAACTTCATGCAGTTGACCTCAGCCCATCGGTGCAGCCTATCCAGATCCTCCTGCAGAGCTTTCCTACCCTCGAGCAGATCGACACACGCACCTAACTTGGTGTCATCTGCAAACTTACTGAGGGTGCACTCAATGCCCTCGTCCAGATCATCGATGAAGATATTAAAGAGGACCGGCCCCAGCACCGAGCCCTGGGGGACGCCACTAGTGACTGGCCTCCAACTGGACTTGGCTCCATTCACCACGACTCTTTGGGCCCGGCTATCCAGCCAGTTTCTAACCCAACGAAGTGTGCACCAGTCCAAGCCAAGAGCAGCCAGTTTCTTGAGGAGAATGCTGTGGGAGACGGTGTCAAAAGCCTTGCTGAAGTCAAGGTAGACCACATCCACAGCCTTTCCCTCATCCACCCAGCGCGTCACTTTGTTATAGAAGGAGATCAGGTTCGTCAGGCATGACCTGCCTTTCATAAACCCATGCTGACTGGGCCTGATCGCCTGCTTGCCCTGCAAGTGCTGCGTGATGACTCTCAGGAGAATCTGCTCCATGAGCTTCCCTGGCACTGAGGTCAAACTGACAGGCCTGTAGTTTCCCGGGTCTGCCCTCCGGCCCTTCTTGTAGATGGGCATCACATTTGCTAGCCGCCAGTCAACTGGGACCTCCCCCGATTGCCAGGACTGCTGATAAATGATGGATCAAGTATGATACTTGATACGGTCCATTCCATTTTTCCTCTAGAGGTTGTCCTGAAAAAGTCTTTATATATACATAATCCCCTGGCTTAAAGGGGTGGATTGGTTGATCCAACCCTCTAGCCCTGGTCCCTAAAACAAATTTTTGTACTTTATTTAATTGTTTCTGAAGTTCAGTTATATATCCTAACTGCGTTAGGTCCTCTCCACTAAATAGAAATTGATACGGCCTTCCATATAAGATTTAAAAGGGACTCTAATTCTCTTTTGTTGTAGGTTTAACTCTTATTCTAAGTAATGCTAAAAGGAGGGATTGAGGCCATGACAAATTAGCTTCTTGTCCGATTTTAGCTATTTGTTGTTTAATTAAATGGTTCATTTTTTCTACCTGTCCACTTGCCTGCGGTCTGTAAGGAGTATGCAGTTGCCAATCTATCTTTAGAATCTTACTTATCTGTTGTACCATTTGCGCACAAAAATGTGAACCTCTATCAGAAGACATTGCTACTGGAATCCCAAAGCATGGTATAATTTCATTTAACAAGACTTTAACCACTTCTCTTGCTTTGTTTGTTCGACAGGGAAAGGCTTCAGGCCATCCTGAAAAACTGTCAGTCAGAACCAGTAAATAACGATACCCTCCTTTTCTAGGGAGTTCTGAAAAATCAATTTGCCACTGTTGCCCCGGATAATTTCCTTTACTGATTATTCCAAATTTTATTCTATTCTTGGTATTGGGGTTATTGTGTAAACAAATGCTACATTGTTGAATTACTTGTTTTATCGTTGCATATGTATTTAATCCCGCTAATGTCTGACTCAGACTCTTATGCAATGTGTCAGCTCCCCAATGTGTTCTGTTGTGTTCTGTAAGAACTATGGGCCATGTCAAATTAGAGGGTATTATTAAGCAGTTATCTTTTAAATATACCCATCCACCTGGTTTCATTTTACCTTTCAAATCTTCAATTAATTTTAAGTCTTCTTTTGTATAATTTGGCTTTTAGTTCATGTATATAGCAGCTTGGATTTTACCGTCTGATATCAAAGACAATGCCTTCACCTCAGTTATTTAAGCTGCCCGCTTAGCCTCCTGATCTGCCAATCGATTTCCAATTTCAAAATCGGCGTTCCCCCTTTGGTGTCCCCGACAATGCATGATAGCTACCTTTTCTGGTTGTTTTACAGCCTCTAACAATTTTAAAATTTCTTCAGCATGTTTTATCTGTTTTCCCTGAGCGGTCAGCAATCCATGTTCTTTCCAAATTGCTCCATGAGCATGTACCATGCCGAATGCATATTTAGAATCAGTCCAAATATTTATTTTCCTTCCTGCTGCTAGTTCCAGTGCTCATGTAAGAGCAATTATCTCTGCTTTCTGGGTGGACGTTCCAGGGGGTAATGGTTTGGACTCAATTACCTGTTGAGTGGTTGTAACGGCGTACCCTGCCTTACGTTGTCCTTGTTTCACAAAGCTGCTTCCATCAGTATACCAAGATTTGTCATCATCTTCTAAAGGTTCTTCCTTAAGATCGGGTTGACTAGAATACACAGTCTCCATTGTTTCTATACAATCATGGGTTATGGGTTCATCCAGAGTTCCGCTAGGGAAAGAAGCTGGATTTATGATGTTAGTGACCACAATTTCCACATCATCTTGTTCTACTAATATTGCTTGATATTTTAAAAATCTCTGTGGTGAAAGCCAATGGTTTCCTTTTTGTTCCAAAACTGTTGAGACTGTATGGGAGACTAACACTGTCAATTTCTGTCCCATTGTAAACTTCCGAGCCTCTTGTATATTGATAACAGCTGCAACAGCCCAAAGGCATCCAGGCCATCCTTTACTTACTTCATCTAATTGTTTAGAGAAGTAAGCTACTGCTCATTTATAGGGACTCAATCTTTGTGCTAGTACTCCCAAAGCTATCCCTTGTCTCTCATGAGAGAACAACCCAAAGGGTTTTGAGAGATCCGGTAATCCCAAAGCCAGAGCTTGCATCAGTTCTCATTTAAGTTGTTTAAAGGCTTTTCGTGCTTCTCCAGTCCAGACTAACTTTGACTGATTACTCTTTATCAATTCATATAGAGGCTTTACTGCTATTATATACTTTCCCTTTTCTTGAGCTGCTGATCATTGTTATGATTCTGGGTTTTCTTGAGTTACAGCACTCTGAGCTCTCATTTTGGATCCCAGGCTCCTCCTGCTTTTGTCTGTGAGTGCTGTGTCTTTTCAGTTCTGGAGGGGCCCAGAGCCACCCTTCTCTAGAAGAATGAAGGCTCTAGGATTAGTAGTTTGAGGAAGGAGTCATGGAAAGAGCTTAAGGGCAAGCGTATAGTGGATACTATTGTCCAGGAACGTGTGCTTAAAGGCTACCTGATGTAGAAGTTACATACTTCTGATGTTTGTTTAACAGCCTTTGGTGAATTTATTCTGTCTCTTCAGGTTTTAAACCAGCTGGTGGTTTTGGTCTCTCCAAAGTACTGTGGGTGCACAGAAGAACCGTATTTAGATATGCAAAGTATTTTATTTTGTTTTAAGACAGTTACCTCTTGTGGTCCCCTACTTCTAGTACTGTGTGACGTGGCAAATAATTGGTCTTGGGGTCAACCTCCAGTAGTTTTATCGATCTTTTCACTCCCTTCTTTAGTGCCTCCTTTCTAAATAGGATGGCGCTTGTACAGCCATTTCTCTCCAGGGGGAGCCCTTTCCCTAGCTCTGTACCCTGTGCTTCTGTATCTTTTCACTTTTACGGTATTATTTCTAATATCCTACATGTCGCAACTTGCTTCAAGGGCTCAGAACACAAACACCGTGCCTCCTTCTTCTCTGAGTCAGACTCAGACCCTCAAAAATCTTTTGGCAGGCAAGGTCGTTGCTGTGGAAGAACAGAAAGCAGAGCAGTGCTCCACACCTGCAGCAAAAGAGATGGGCCAGCACGTAAGGACACTTTGTCAGAGCAGACTTTGGCAGCTTCCCCATATCTCTTGTTTACCTAGGCATGTGTTTCACTGCTCCCACAGCAGATAAGGAGAGAACCTTTTGCCCATCACCATTTTGCCTAGTGTAGCAAAACTTTGGTATTTTCTGATGCTTTTAGATGCCTGATTTCAGACATTTGGAACCTTAGAACTCAGAACTCTGGCCATGACCTTAGGAAGAGTTGTAGTTAAGTGATCTCCTGAAAATCTGATGCCGAACAGATAGTTTTTTTAATCTTTTTGTTTGTTTGTTTGTTTTCCTGCTGTATTTCTTAAGCAGAAGTGACACCTAGCGTTGACTCGAGGACAGCTCCTTGTCTGTCGTATTTTTTGCTTGGACCAGGGCAATAAACCTTAGGAGCACAACCTGATGATAAAATTTGTGGGAGGAACAAAATGCTGGATGCCTTTTCTGAATGCAAGCCTTTTGTGAACAGGAGAGTCTTTTTTTAGCCAAATGTGCTTTGTGGTTTGTTTCCTGGTATTGAGCATCAGATTAGCCTAAGCCTTCATGTTTGTGGATTCCGAGTTAGCAACCATGTTATGGAAACCCAGTTGAATGTTTAATAAACGCAGGGACAGAAAGCGGTCTTGTTCTCTGCCATTTTGAACTGAAGCAATTATTTATTGAATCTATTGTCTTTTCCTTTATCTGTGAAGGGAACATTCTGGGAAGGAAATAACTAGAAAAGCTCTTCCCTTTCCTTGCTGCCTTCTGTATCTTGTCAAGCAGGACTCATGAGGCTTTTGTCAGTCTGTATTTGCTTTGCCTCTTTGCAGTGCATCGTTTGTGGAGCTTACTCCCCATGCAGTGAGTGGATATATGCAGCATCCGTTCACTAGGGTGCTATTGTCCCTCCTCCAGTCTTTGCTGTAAAAGTAGTGTTTTTCAGTCCACATTAGTGAGCACTGGCAAAGGGTGAATACAGAAAATACAGTAGCAAGCAGGAGGAAAAAGAGGGGTCTGTGTAAGATACAAGGAAAAGAAAAAGAAGGTATCTTTTTCCTCAAGAGCTTAGCAGCAAATGTAGATTTTTCTTCTGATGAGTGGTCTGGAGTTCTGTGTTCCGGTCATATTTTGCATTTTCAGGGATGTTTTTTTTTAATTTTATTTTGAGAAAGGAGTCTGAGGCAAAAGTGTGAAGGAGACTTTTTGGTGAATAATTACCAGATGGCTACTAACAAGTGCGAAAAAAAATAATTCATCGAGGGACCTCTCTCAATTATATTTCAATGATCTTGGGAATCTGGAGAGGTCCCAGTAGACTGGAAGCTGGCAAATGTTGTGCCAATTTTCAAGAAGGGTAGGAAAGAAGACCCTAGCAATTACAGGCCTGTCGTTCTCACATCAGTTCCTGGTAAAATTATGGAGAAGATGATCCTTGAAGTTATTGAAGCACACCTGGGGAACAATGCTGTCATTGGTCCCGGCCAACATGGGTTCATGAGGGGTAAGTCCTGCCTAACAAATTTGATTTCCCTTTATGACAAGATCACCCGTCTAGTCAATCCAGGGAAACCAGCTGATGTGATCTTTTTGGACTTCAGCAAGGCTTTTGACACGGTTTCCCATAGGATCCTACTGGACAAAATGTCCAGCGTACAACATAACAAAAACATAACAAAAATGATTCTTGAGCAATTGGCTGACGGGCAGGGCTCAAAGGGCTGTGGTAAATGGGGCCACAACTGGCTGTCAAATGGTCACTAGTGGGGTCCCTCAAGGCTCCATGTAAGGGCCAGTCCTCTTCAATGTTTTTATAAATGATTTAGATGGAGGACTAGAAGGTGTTTTGAGCAAATTTGCTGACCACATGAAAAATTGGAGGAGCTGTGGACTCTGATGAAGGTGGAAAGGCCTTACAGATTGGAGAGCTGGGCGATCACCAACCACATGAAGTTTAACAAGAGCAAGTCTTGGGTCCTGCATCTAGGATGGGGTAACCCTGGCTATATGTACAGACTGGGTGACAAGACACTGGAGAGCAGCCCCACAGAGAGGGATCTGGGGGTTGTGGTTGAGAGCAAGTTGAATGTGAGCCAGCAGTGTGCCCTGGCAGCCAGGAGGGCCGACCGTATCCTGGGGTGCATCAAGCACGGCATCGCTAGTTGGTCGAGGGAGGTGATTGTCCCGCTCTGCTCTGCGCTGGTGCAGCCTCACCCCGAGTACTGTGTGCAGTTCTGGGCACCACAGTCCAAGAAGGACATTAAACTGTTGGAGAGTGTCCAGAGGAGGGCGACAAAGATGGTGAAGGGCCTGGAGGGGAAGACGTATGAGGGGTGGCTGAGGGCACTGGGCCTGTTCAGGCTGCAGAAGAGGAGGCTGAGGGGGGACCTCATCGCAGTCTACAACTTCCTTGCGAGGGGGAGTGGAGAGGCAGGTGACCTATTCTCTGTAAACACCAGTGATAGGACCCACGGGAATGGTGTTAAGCCGAGTCAGGGGAAGTTTAGGCTGGACATCAGGAAGAGGTTCTTCACTGAGAGGGTGGTTGCACACTGGAACAGGCTCCCCAGGGAAGTAGTCACTGCACCAAGCCTGTCCGCATTTAAAAAGCAATTGGACTGTGCACTTAGTAACATGGTCTAAACTTTTGGATAGACCTGTGCGGTGCCAGGAGTTGGACTTGATGATCCTTAGGAGTCCCTTCCAACTCGGGGTATTCTCTGATTCAATGATTTCTTATGACTTGATGTAGATAATGACTTGATCTAGATAACTGGGGCTGCTGGTGATGTCTGCATCACTTTCAAGCTGTATGTGTGAAATTCTCCCATTCTACTGTATTCATCAGCAGAGATGACTGGCCCAGAAGCATTTTTGCTGATATGCAAAACGTTTTTAGTCAGGCAGATGTATCTGCTACTCAAAAATGCAATGATTACACGTTCCACAGCTAATTGGTGAGGACTCCCTCTTCTTGGAAATGGCTTGTATGATGTTGCTCAGTTCGAGTTCAGCAAGGATCAGTCATTGGTCAGTCTTGTGTCTTCTGTTTATTTTTGGTCACTGTATTTTCTTTTTTTAATTTTAAGTTATTTTATTTTAACCAAGATCTGCCTGATCTGCCTGTGGGCTTTTTTTAGCAGGGTCTAGCAGGACTGAGAAGGAAGAATGGGTTTGAAGGTGGAAGAAGCTTAATTCAATTTTTCTACCATTTAATAAACAATCTCCAACTCATAAAAAAAATGCACATGTAAAAAATAAACTCAGTGTAAGGTCTATTAAAAATCAAATTTTATAAAAAATATAAAAATCCTTTAGTCATTTTGTTCCAAGTCAGAATAAGTCTTTATTTGTTCAAGTGGCTTTTGCATAATATAGTTCTGCACATTTTCAAAAATTTTGCATGTTTGTTTTTCTCTTTCTCATTCTACTCTTTTTTCCATTTGGGGCATAGAGGAAGAGGGTTTTTATCTTTTTTATCTTTTACTTTTCTTTCATTTTTTTTCACTATCTCTTGCCAAATTCAATAAATATATTAAGATCAATATTGAGATACTGAGAGTAAAAAAGATAAAAGGTTTTACTCATTACTATTAATAATTACAAAAAACAAACAAACAAACAAAAAACCCACACAAATACACTGTAAATATTTAACAATATTTAATAATATTTAATAAACAATCTCCAACTCTTAGCTTCCTTCGTGGTATTCTGCTACGTTCAGTGACTTTTACTTCCTTGTGCACAAAGCACAGTGCAAATGAGATGAGAGATTTGAAAATCCATTTCGTTTTTATCCTCATAACAATGGAGAATATGGTCATTGAAACAAAGAACTTCCTTATTTATGAGCTCGTAAGTATGGACACAGAGATCCTTTGCCAAGCTTTTCTGTCAGCACATTTCATATATAACATGTGTTGATTTTCCTCAGTGCCACAAGATGCCCCACTGCCAGCTTTGGTGCCCTGCAAAGAGAATGTGGGGGACCTGGTAGCTCCCTGTTGCCTGCATCACTCAATAAACAACATATGGGCATGCTAACAAGAAAATGTATATTTTCTCTGACAGCATAAATTCATCGTAGTCTGAGCCATGTCAGTCCTTTTTGTTCTGAACTTTCCTCCCTTCTGAGTGCTCATTCTCCCTTCTCTTATCGTATGGTGGGTACTGTGGCTTAGGCCGCAAAACCGCTCTTTTTGCTTGCAACGTTTTCTACCAGATCAGCATCCTGAAACTTGCTCATTGCATAAAGAAATGCTATTAGCTGGGATGGAGTTTGCCTGCTAAAGGATGAGTGATCTTTTTTTTAGATAAGTATAAAATATGGCAATGATTTTTCAATGGACGTAAGCCCAGATGATTGAAAATATCTTGTCTTTTAATTTTTCTCTTGTACAAAGGTGTTGAAAAATAAATCAGGAACTTGGTTGGCAAGTCACTTCCATTTCAGGTAACCCAATATCATGCAGCCACCCACTTAGTGGAAATTTTATATTGCATTTGTTGACTGAAATGGAAGTATTGAAGTGCTCTTCTGTAATGTTGGAATATTTGTGTGGTTTGGCAGGGTTGTTTTGTGCTAGTGATGAAGTAATACTTTGCGTTGTAATAACAGCAATGTGACAGCAGCGTAACAGAGTTACGATGCAAGTTTGACAGCAGTGGTTTTTGGAGCCAAATATAATATCAGTCTATATTCTTCAAAATACTTTAGAAATTGGAAGTAATATATGTTTTTGTTAATTAAGGTCTAAAAAACGTGGTTGTTAGGTCTTTCTTTGGATTGATGCCTCTGGATGCCTGCAGTGCTAAGGGGTGAGGAAAGAGGGGCGCTTCACGGCCTGCAAGGAAGCGGCTTGTGCCTGTTTCCCACTGAGCCTGCCCTGCATTCCTGGTATAGGTGTTCGGGGCTGTGGAGGAGTGGTGAGGGAAGTCCTCAGGGGCAGAGAAGCCAACCTTGATGCTCTCAAGTAACCAACACATGATTTCACAGAGGGTCTGTCCAACCTGTACTCGTGTCAGGTGAGGTGGGAGCCCTCATGGTGGCCTTTTATGTCTCCAGGTGAGTCTGGAGGAGCCAGTCCAACCTAGACCCCTGGGAGAACATCTGGGAGCAATCTGTGGCTGTTGTGCTTCAGTTGGCCTTGTCTGAGGGAGGAGTAACAAAGCAGAGTGTTTTGGAAAGGAAAGGGAGGCTGCACATTTCCTGAGAAATGAGGAGTGGCTGTGTGTAGAGGAGTGCTGAGGTACAGTTAAGGATGACAGCAGGTCGGGTCCTGAAGCAGTGTCTTGCGCAGGTCTAGCAGACTCTTGAGAACCTAGTTCAGGAGAAATGGGGAGATGAGCACAGAAATCATCAAAGGAATTGATGTGTGTACTTAGATCAATGCAATCATGCATGGAGAGCAGGATTGTACCTTTGTTAAACACCTTGTTTATGACAAGGTATATCTGAGGGAGAGGTGTCAATAAATCCCAATTGTGTATATTCTTTTGAGGAATTTTTCACAATGCTTTCCATTATACTAATGCCAGAAATGCCAGATGCCTTAATCATCTCTTCAGCCCAGGATGGTGTTCTTTTGCAGTCCAGGAAGGGATTAAGGGATTCTGCTGGCTAGGCTGCAGGTCCAGCCCGATGGGAAGGAGTTCAGCTGCTGCTAAGAGGACAGACAGCAGGAACTGCTGTACAGGGAGCAGGAAAGAGAGGGATGGGGGCTGGAGATGAGTGCCCTGGACTATCAGTTCCTCATGTCTCTTCTCAGAGAGATGAGGAGACCGAAAGGGGAGGACTTGAAGAAATAACAGATCACCAACAGAACAAGAAAAGCCATAGGTTCACAATGATATTTGGGAAAACCTTCCTCTTCCTCAGACAGAACTGAGCTTCCAGGATGTTGATTTGAGGCTTGCAGAGCTCCAGGATTAGTTTTTTTACCTGGAGTTTCTAAATAAAGCTGGTTTGCTGCTGGAGGAGCTGACCTTCGCTTTCTCCAGCTGCTGAAGGTCAGATCCCAGTGCAGAGGAGTTCTCATCTTGGAGCGCACCAGTAAGATGTGATGCTGGCGTGCTTTTATGTTCAGACTCACTTAACAAGTGCAAATCAGCAGAAACCAACCCAGCCCCAGGGGCAGGCTGGATTGGTTTCAGCTAATTTCCCTTCTAGCTGAAAACGGAACACGTAATGTTGCTACACAGTAGCATAAAGCATATGACATGAAATTCAGTGGAAAGTGGCATAGGAGGGGAAGGCTGATTTAGTTTTAATATGAAATGACTGTTTTTACGTGGTCCAATTGCTTCAGCTGCAGAATCACCAAGATAAATTTGTCCCAGTTTTTGGGTGTGTGCTACTCGTGATGACATGGAGCATAAAAGATGCTGGTATCATGTCTCCAGGATTCTCCTTAAGTTAGTGCCCCTTAGTTTTGGATGCATCTTCTGTATGCTTTTGAAGCTGACAGTGACATTGTTTTTATTCTGTCCACCTCTGTCAGTCACTAGGATTTACCGTTTTTGTCTCCTTTTGTAGCTGTTTTATGGCCCCGCCCCTGTTCTTTATCTTCCCACAATGACTTGGTGCTGTAGATCATCCTTTTATTTAGTCTTGGTGGAGGCCATCCCTTTGTTTTAGGTTGTCCCTTGTTTGTTCTGTCTTCTAATCTGAATTTCCTGAGAAGCTTCATGTTGATGTGCTTGATGACATTGATCTAGGTGCTGCCAATACCTGCCACACTTACAGTAAAGCTCCTGCTATGCATTTCTTTTGGTCCTTCTACTCACAGACCGACCCTTTCATTCTCCACTCAGGTCAATCTTAATGTTTCCATGACAAATGGAAATGTGAAAGGAAAACTGAAGAAATGTAGCTTTCTTCAAATCCAATTCCTGGCATTTTGGCTTCTCCTTCCAGTGAGCCCACGTCCTCCTGACAAAGTTAAAAACTCAAGCTTCCTTTCTGCTACTGTGAACAGCATCTAAATTTTGTAAATGTGGACTCCATGAGTGGCCTTGATCACTTTTGGTTCCCACTCAAACTGTAGTTGTATTAAAATTGGAGACTTGAGAGGGTGCTCGGATTATTTTCTTACTGTCTGAGCCTTTGAGTAGATTCTCAGATCCTCTTCTAAGTATCTTGCTGAAAGCATTGGCACATCTCAATTTGTATTTGCTGATGTTGGAGATTTTCCTGTTTCTGTGATACTTTTCATATAAAATATTTCTTGATTTCAAAGAGGAATAAGGCTGACCAAATGTTCTTTTCCTGTTTACAAGTAATTTTTGTGCAGTTGCATTCAGAATAGAAAATATAGAAGGTGACTTTTGTTTTTTAAATAGAAGATATCCTAGCAAGAAATACCACATCTCAACTGCTCTGAAATCCCCTGAACCATACAGTCATCCTGCCAGGGGTGATAAGGAGCCACAGGTGGAGAGGAGAGGGGGTGAAATCCTCTCATGAGTGTCATGCAGGCTGTGCTGAGCAGGATTGGCGAAAGACTGGCAAGTTGGGTCCTCCATGGGCCTGGTAACTTTCTGGAACAGTAGAAAATTCCTTCCCACCTCTAACCCCTGTTTTTTGATTGGGGATTGTTTTATTTTTATTTTTTTAAATGAAGTGCTAGTGAGTTAAACTTATGGAGAAGCCCAACAAATGCCCCAACCCCCCTGCTCTTTGGCATGAAATAAGAGTGGCAAGAGAGGAGTGAGAGGGTGGCTAGAGTGGAGTGGGAATTTCCACTTTCCATCAGGAATGAGTTCAGTAGGGAGAGATCATTGCAGCACAAGAAATGGTGCGATTTGGCAAAATTACAGTAAAGCTGATTACGCATCTAGCTGCTGTTAGAGTGGAGTGGGTAGGGAGACATAATTGCAGCAGAAGAAATTGTAACTTATTGGTGCAATTTGGCAATACAGTAAAGCAGATTGCGCAACTAGATGCTATTAGAAACTGAGGTTACTGCTTTCCTCCAAAGCCCAGAATGTTTATTCATATTGCTTTCCTCCAAAGCTCAGAATGTACATTTCCTTTTCTCTGCTTCCAAACACTGCAGAATAGCAAAGGAATGAACCATGTAGAAAACCAAACCAAAAAAACAACGACACCAGGAACAACAACAAAACACACAAAAAACCAACAACAACAACAACGAGAACAACAAAACATAACGAAATCTACCAAGCAAATAAAACCCCACATTTTTGTGCTACTTTAGTTCAGTGAGTTTGGCACACCATTGGCTCAGACAAGCAGTAACAAAAGAGATGCAGCAGGAGGGTTTGGGTGAAGCTAGTGGCCGTGTTCTCTTGGTGGAGGTGAACTCTCTCCCTGCCTCAGCTCCCCATTTTCTCCAGCAATATGCTACCTGGTAGTAGGGGTCACTTAAACATTATCCTAAATCTTTCAGTGAAGCTAAACATTCACTCATTTGCTTTTACCACTATTACAGTTTTGTGATTTTTTTTTTTTTTAAATCGTATATATGTATAAATATATATTATCACCATCATTGCAATTTATCAGTCAATTGCTAGATTTCAAAATTCTCAGATGGATTTTCTAGAGAAACAGTCTTTCGCAAAACAGTTTTTCGCTGCTGCAAGATCTGGATTGCTCTTGAACTAGCAACAATCTCCTTGTTTCCTTCCACAATAGAATAGCTTGTCATCACGCTAACCAATTAACATGTGAAAACATGTTTTAGAGTTAAACTGCAATTCAGAAAATACATAAAAATTTTCCTACTGGAGCTCTGCCAGAGCTGCCTCTTTCTTTACTAGCTCTGCGTCCCTGTGACTTCTCAAAAGACTATGCAGAAGGGTAGGGGGAAAGTGAGTTTAAAGCAAGCTATTCAACTGCCACCTCTGTCACCTGAATATTGTCAGAGAATATAGGGACTCCAAGTGAGTAATAATGCAAGTCCAAGGTAGGACAGGTCAGAGAGAAGCTTTTTTTAAACTATGATTGTATTGAAAGCACATTCAGACAGCAACTCCCCCTATACCCCTGTTTTTTGCCAAGTGACTGCAGAGACCTGACTATGCTATTTCAAAGAAAGGGAAGAGGTAAGGAGAAAAAATCATTCTAATGCAAACAAAGCTAGGTCTACATCGTTGGGATGTATGGATTCCAAAAGATAACTTACATGTTAACAAGGCATGTACCCATGCATGGGGGAGATGGCAGGTAACAAGGTACTTGAGGAGTTCACAATTGTGACAATATGGAGATGGCTCTTGGTGGAGCCTGTAAGAGTGGCATATCCAGTATGAGCTTAGCTGAGAAGTGGGGATTGGAAACAATCACAGACTGCTAGCTTTTAATCAAAAAATACTGTTTTAGTTATTGCAAACTTCTTAGCAAGACCTCTACTATCTTAAATAGTAATATTTTTGCTATCAAAATATGTCACATGGAAACCCTTTGGAAGACTACTGTATATTAGACTCACTTCACAAGTAAGCAAAAATGTAAAATGCAGCAAGAAAGAATTTCTACAGTCTATCCATCACAAAATGTTTGATGTGCTTTTATTATTGTGATCTGGTTGACTTCTAGAGAGTAAAGAAAAACAAGAATCAAGAGACTAAATTTTATCAAGGTGGTTGCTGATCAATGGACTTTTGAAGCAGAGCAGGAAGTAGAATAGAAAAACGAAAAAGCTCAAGAATCCTGATCCTTGAGGGTGCTATCAATTACTTCTCACTTCTGATGGGGTGTTTCGCAAGACTTCTGTGCGAGCTATAAATCTGGGTGAGTTGCGTCTTGCGACTGAAAGCAGCAGACTGGAGGAAGTGCCAACAACTCTCCACATCTGAGAAGCTGGCATTGAGGTGAGATGCATACTTTTTATGTGAAAGCTTTAAATGGCTTCCTGGGTAGCTGCTATGAAATGAAGTTGAAGAGGGTTTAGTTTGGGATGAGAACTACAACCTGTATGTGTGGATCTGATGTCTGTCATTTACAGAAGTTTGATGCACCCCTCAGGTAATGAGAAGAGCACTACAGGATAACCATACCTAGTAAAGGGAGGGCTTGGAAGGAGACGTTGCTACAGAAATTCCAAGGAGTGAAATAAAATATTTAACAAGAGAATGTTGGGACTAGAATCTGTATGTTGTCAGAAATTAACTAGTTTAATTAATAATAATGTTATTATTACTAGCAGTAGTAGTACAGATAAGTCAATAAACATCATCAAAGTCATTGAAGTCATAAAATAGTGTTCTAGCAACCAATAAATTGCACTTTCATTTAGAAGTTAACTGAATGTTTTTTACATACAATATTGTGAGTTGTGGAATGCTGTCAAAACAGCCCACACCTATTTCTAAAATAATTCTCAAATGCAGTGTCAGTTAAGAATGAAAGACTCGTTGTAAGAGACAAAGAAGCTAAAACAAAAGAATGTCTCAAAAACTCAGCATCAAAGGGTGATACGGTCAGAAAAGAGGATCCTGCTAGGGCTGGATAGTGCTTTTCTGAGGCCAACGTCCTTATCCTGGGTAAACTTCTGAGATACCTTCTGGCATCCGAGCTTCTGGCAGCTGTGGTTGGAAAGGTATTAGCAGTCTCTCCTCCCCTCCCCCCCCCCCCCAGATATTCCACCTTCCCCTCAAGAAGGCTCTGGGACACAGGATGCACATATTACCATACAAAGCAGGAACTGGAGGTGGGGACTAGCTGTAATTAGGATACAAAGTGAGAACTGGAGCTGGGTCCGCCGTATAAATAGTGCGACTCAGAAGGGCTTTGTGTGCACCCACCACCATCGCAGACAGAACAGGAACTGGACCAGAGACATCGCTGGAACCCAGGGTGGTAATCTGGAGCTTTCCTTTACCATCTTTCTCTATCTCCCTCTCTCTCTCCTATGCTATGGCCCATTCAGCCCTCTGTGAAATAACGAGATATAAATAGCTCCCATTATAGATAGGAAGGTTTGATCAATTTCTGCCAGAAGAGCTTTTGCTATTTTATTAACTTTTGCTAAAAGTTAATAGCACCAAACAATACATTTGAATTGAAAAGTTTTATGTCACTTCAATTTCCTCCAAGGGTAGCATGAATGTTGGCAGTCTCCAAGAGGGTTTTCTAGGACAGCCCTCTCCAGGCCCCCACACAAATCACCAGTCCTATATTTGAATTAATTAATTATTAAATAGAATATTCCAATAAGTTACTATACTTAGAAGTCATTTGAACACATACATAAACCAATCTACACAACTAACCAAGACCTGAGAGATTTGATGCACATCTTGTTTTACTCTTAATTTTTTCTTCCAAATTCAAATTTCTACATCTTGCCCTCAGTTTCGTCCAACAGCTGTTTTATTCATTCCTTGCTAAAACTGTTCTAATTGTCCCATTCTTCTTTTTCCCTCTCCATTGCCTTGTGTCTTTCGTGGAAGTGCTTCTTACAAGTATTGTTAGTTTTCTGTTTTCCTTTTCTGCAGGCTGTCATCTGACTTCTACAGCAAGAAATTGAAATTACAGAAACACTGCTGAGATGGGGAAAATCATCATTTATGAGCACGCCAACTTCCAGGGGCGCTCCAAAGAACTCACCACAGACATTACCAATCTGAAAGATGTAGATTGGAATGACTGTATCTCCTCAGTGAAAGTAATTGGACAGCCTTGGGTGGCTTATGAGCACATTAACTATATAGGCCAGTTACTGGTATTTGAGGAGGGAGAGCATAGCGTTGTTGGTAAAGAGATGAATGACAAGATCTCTTCCCTGATGTTGATTACTGAAAATTTACACAATCCTCAGATCACTATCTATGAACATAACCAATATCAAGGGCAGAGCAGGGTGATAACAGAAGCTACCAATTTGGATAGAGGTCATTATGATAAGATGGTGTCTTCTCATAAAGTGCAGCGAGGTGCCTGGCTGTTGTGTGAACATAGCGATGGAAGTGGTTTTCGCTACATTGCACGAGAGCATGAACAACTTCCAAGTTACCAAGCAATCAATTTCAATGACAAGCTTTCATTTCTGCGTCCCCTTCTCCCTGGAAGGTGTTGTTACTGATGGATAGCAAATTCTGAAGTCCTAAGAGTAGATGTAGCCCTAGCAAGAAAGATGGGACCTAGATCTCTCTGCTTTGTTTTTTTTTCTTTTTTTTTTTTTTTTTTTAATTTCCCCTTGTGGCATAGAAATACTGAAGGGGGGAGCTCTCTTTTATGCTATGCTGCTGATGTGTATTTCTCAATCCTGTCTGGCACTGTTCTCCTTCCCCACGATCCCAATGAATGTAAGAACTATCGTATTTAGTCATATGAAAAAAACCTCAATGATAAGAGATGATTTTGTGGTGTGTAACCTATTAAACCTGTAACTAGCATTCCAAAGTACTAAACCATGTAATGTGAAAATGTTGCATGTTGCTTGTGTTGCTATATGCATAAGCACATACGTAGTGTATAACCAGAACTGCTGACTTTATATTCTTCTTTAAAATGCTCTTGCTTCACAATGACCTCTGCAATTTTTTTTTCTATTCCATTTTGTGTTGTTACCAATAAACAAGATATTGCAGGCATCAATGGCTCTATTTTAAGTCTTCTTTGTGGTTTGACAGATAAATATTACCCTTATATATTATGAGATTTCTGTGCGTTAAGAGAATGGTTCACACAGTCAGATCCATGAAAAAGATTTTGAAGTCTTCTGAAAGGCTTTATTTCCTTCCATTTTCATTTGCCGGTAACATTAGTTTCAGGCATGACTCAGTGTGATGTCACTTAAGGGTGATCTTTTTAAGTCACTTTCCTATTTATGATTAAGTTAGAGCATTGCATTATATAAATAAATATATTGCTGCTTCCCTCCCATGAGGGAAGTGTGTAATTCCATTTGTGACATTCAACCAGACTTAAAGTCTTGGTGAGCGTGCTAATATTGCTATCAACATGGCCAAACACAAACTTGGAAACTTTACTGAATGATCACAATACTGATTGTGTCTTAAGGCACTGATCATACTTACAATTTATTATCTTCTAATGCTCTCAAATATATATTCAGATGGAAATTTCTGATAAATTTGATTTGATTGGTTGACCGCAATAGGAACTCCTGAGGATTTTTAAACCCTTTTTATCTTGATATGAGATGATGTATTTTTTTGAAGTCACAATGTTTTAATCAGAATGGAAAAACCCTTTCTTCCAAAGAAACCCTATCTTCAAAGCCATTATAATAATATTGAGAAATTTTGAAATATTGAAATATGCAAGGTGTAATTAAAGATGTGGGATCACACATTTCAGAAACTGTTTTGTCATATACAGGTTTACGTGGAGAATGCAGAATTGCAGTTCTGAAATATCACTGTTGAATATCAGTTGCACTGTCTCTTTTGGCAGTTGTGCAGCTCTGTATTGCAAAGTTCATCTATCTGAGTGCTGAGCTCCTGTTTGCCACTCTGTTCTTGTATTTATAGTTAGAAGTAAAACTTACAGCATGCTGTGCTACCGTCTGCTGGGCTTTGTCCTGTTTTATAACAAACGTCAGTCACTTGTGGTCCTTTTCTAGGCTTGTGTGTGTGTATGCAAATGTACAATATACAAATATACACCTTCTTGGAGCTGTTCAAGACCAGGTTAGATGATGCTCTGAGCAACCTGATCTAGTCGGTGGTGTCCCTGCCTATGGCAGGGGAATTGGAGCTAGATGATCTTTAAGATCCCTTCCAACTGAAGCCATTCTATGAATCCATGATTCTATGATCGTTCAGGGTTCATGTGTGATGGGACAGTTCTTACTACTTTGGAGACAATTTCTGGTTTCCTTGCTTTACTCACCACACATCTTCTTTTATAGGGATTCCCAAACTCAATTCAAAGAACACTGAGAATTGTATCTACTCTAGGCCAAAATATTTTGGACACAGAGAAATTTTCTGAGAAAGCCAACTGTACAGAAAGGAACTAAATAGTTAATTCCCTTAAACACTTCCAGGGATGGGGCATGCACAACTTCCCTGGGCAACCTGTTCCAGTGCCTCACCACCTCTGAGAGAAGAATTTCCTCTTAACCTCTAATTTAAACTTCCCCTCTTTTAGTTTAAAGCCATTACTCCCAGTCCTATCACTACACTCTTTGATGAATAGGCCCTCCCCAGTTTTCCTGTTTCATTTAGGTATTGGAAAGCCCATATAAGGTTTCCCCTGGTCCCTCTTAAACTAGGCATAATATAGAGTAAAAACAGTGATTCCAATATAAACAATCATTTTAAAACGTTCATAGAGGGCATTCTTACTTATCTGCAGTGAAGTACAATAGACCTTTGAAGAGAATTCTGAATAAGGAAAGCTTATAACCTGAGTTATTCTAGAAAGAGATGTCTAGAGAAGGATCAAAGAGGATGCACATCACTAAGCATTGATACACAAACAGGCTGAACTTCTCTGTGCTTAATTAGAAATGTCTGCAGAGCAAGTTCAGACATGTTTGGCTAATCAGAACATAAAATTTAGGCTTAAGGTCAGGACTTCTCTGAACAGAAACAGCTTGATGATTAAGCATACCCACTTATTTTGTTTCAATGCAGTGTTGTATTGCTGAAGAAATAACTGGATGAGGGTGGAAAGGCCTTGCAGAGAGACCGGGACAGATTGGAGAGCTGGGCGATCACCAACCACGTGAAGTTTAACAAGAGCAAGTGCCGGGTCCTGCACCTGGGATGGGGTAACCCTGGCTATACGTACAGACTGGGCGACAAGACGCTGGAGAGGAGCCCCACAGAGAGGGATCTGGGGGTTGTGGTTGAGAGCAAGTTGAATGTGAGCCAGCAGTGTGCCCTGGCAGCCAGGAGGGCCAACCGTACCCTGGGGTGCATCAAGCACGGCATCGCTAGTTGGTTGAGGGAGAGAGTGTCCCGCTCTGCTCTGCGCTGGTGCAGCCTCACCCCGAATACTGTGTGCAGTTCTGGGCACCACAGTCCAAGAAGGACATTAAACTATTGGAGAGTGTCCAGAGGAGGGCGACTAAGATGGTGAAGGGCTTGGAGGGGAAGACGTATGTTGTGGAGGCCATGGAAGGGGAAGGTGAGTCGTGTCAGTATGCAGAAGTGAAAGCTATACAACTGGCCCTAGAAATTGCTGAAAGAGAAAAGTGGCCGGTACTGTACCTCTACACTGACTCATGGATGGTGGCAAATGTGCTGTGGGGGTGGCTGCAACAATGGAAACAGAACAACTGGCAGCGCAAAGGTAAACCTATCTGGGCTGCTACCCTGTGGCAAGATACTGCTGCCTGGGTAGAAAACCTGGCTGTAAAGGTACGTCATGTAGATGCCCATATGCCTAAGAATCGTGCTACCGAAGAACATCAGAACAACGAAGTAGATCGAGCTTCAAAAATTGAAATAGCTCAGGTGGACCTGGACTGGGGATGTAAGGGTGAGCTGTTTGTAGCTCGATGGGCCCATGAAACATCAGGACATCTAGGGAGGGATGCCACTTACAGATGGGCTCGTGATCGAGGGGTGGACTTGACCATTGAGGCCATCACACAGGTTACCCATCAGTGTGAGACCTGTGCTGCAATCAAACGAGCCATGAGGGTAAAGTCTCCCTGGAATAGGGGGAAATGGCTTGGATTTCGATATGGTGAGGCCTGGCAGATTGACTACATCGGACCACTCCCACAAACCCGCCAAGGCAAACGGTACATACTCACTATGGTAGAAGCAACTACTGGGTGGCTGGAAACATATCCAGTAAACCATGCCACGGCCCGAAACACTATCTTGGGCCTGGAAAGACAAGTGCTGTGGCGACATGGTACACCAGAAAGAATTGAGTCCGACAGTGGGAGTCACTTCCGAAATAATTTGATCACTTTCTGGGCCAAGAGACATGGCATTGAATGGGTGTATCACATCCCTTATCACCCACAAGCCTCTGGGAAGGTTGAGAGGTACAATGGACTGTTAAAAACTATGCTGCGAGCATTGGGTGCTGGGACATGGAAACATTGGGATATAAATCTACCAGAGGCCACTTGGCTAGTTAACAACAGGGGTTCTGAAAGCCATCCTGGTCCTGCTGAAACAAAACCCCTACACACTGTGGGAGAAGCTAAAGTCCCTGTAGTGCATGTGGGAAAGTGGATGGAGAAGGCAGTGTGGGTTGCCCCTGCCATGGGAAAAGGCAAACCCACTCGTTGGATTGTCTTTGCCCAAGGACCAGGGTATACCTGGTGGGTAATGCAGAAAAATGGCGATATCAAGTGTGTGCCTCAAGGAGATTTAACACTGGGAGAAAATTAATCTGTCATCCAAGTTATGTGTTGTAGGAGGACACTGCAGAACCAATGACAGGTCAACTTTGCAAGGAACCGGGCAAGTGCAACACTGATGTGAGCTAAGCTGGTGCTGGTGTCAAGAAAACCAACTTCGCCTGCCCTGAGTGACCACTTTGACAGATGAAGCTGAAACCATCAACAGTTTTTATGAGCATTTTGGGAAAAGACCTATAGAATAAAGAGAAGTACAGACATAAAAATGCTTCAATGGACAGAAATCAATGGTGATGAGAACATCTATATATGTGACACAAATGTTATGGAATAAGGGGTGGAAGTTGTGTTGGGTCTGTCTGGTCTGGAGTCACCTTTTCCCTGCAGCAGCCCGCACAGTGCTGTACTCTGCACTCGTAGCTGGAACAGCACTGATATCACTCCAGTGTTGTGTCTATTGCTGCGTAGTGCTGGCACAGCATCAGGACTCCTTCCAAGCCTCCAGGAGCCAGCAGGCTGGGGGTGGGCAAGTGATGGGGAGGGGACATTGCCGGGGCAGCTGACCTAAACCAACCAAAGGGATATTCCATAACACCTGATGTCACACTCAGCAATAAAAGGGGGGGCTCTCGTGGGGGAGGGGGCTGTTCCTCCTGAACAACCACTACGCGTTTGAGGCCCTGCTTCCCAGGACGTGGCCGAACACCGCTCGCTGATGGGAAGTAGAGAATAATTTTTTCTCTCTCTGTGCTTCCGCGCGGACTGATTGTTTCTCTTGTTTCTGTTTTTCATCCCCATTCCCTTTCCCTTTAATTAAACCTTTCTCATCTCAAACCTCGAGTTCTCTGTGTTGTATTTTCTCCCCCTTCCTTTTTGAGGAGAGGGGGAGTGAGAGAGCGGTTGTGGTGGAGCTCAGCTGCCCACCTGAGTAAAACCACAGAATCACAATCACAGAATTTTCTAGGTTGGAAGAGACCTCAAGATCATCGAGCCCAACCTCTGACCTAATGCTAACAGTCCCCACTAAACCATTTCCCTAAGCTCTACATCTAAACGTCTTTTGAAGACTTCCAGGGATGGTGACTCCACCAGTTCCCTGGGCAGCCTGTTCCAATGCCTCACAACCCTTTCAGTGAAGAAGTTCTTCCTAACATCTAACCTAAAACTCCCCTGGCTCAACTTAAGCCCATTCCCCCTCGTCCTGTCACCAGGCACGTGGGAGAACAGGCCAACCCCCACCTCGCTACAGCCTCCCTTGAGGTACCCATAGAGAGCGATAAGGTCACCCCTGAGCCTCCTTTTCTCCAGGCTGAACAAGCCCAGCTCCCTCAGCCGCTCCTCGTAGGACTTGTTCTCCAGGCCCCTCACCAGCTTTGTTGCCCTTCTCTGTACCCGCTCAAGCACCTCCATGTCCTTCTTGTAGCGAGGGGCCCAAAACTGAACACAGTACTCGAGGTGCGGCCTCACCAGAGCTGAGTACAGGGGGACGATCACCTCCCTAGCCCTGCTGGTCACACTGTTCCTGATACAAGCCAGGATGCCGTTGGCCTTCTTGGCCACCTGAGCACACTGCTGGCTCATATTCAGCCGACTATCCACCATCACTCCCAGGTCCTTCTCTGCCTGGCAGCTCTCCAACCATTCCTCTCCCAGCCTGTAGCTCTGCTTGGGGTTATTGCGCCCCAGGTGCAGGACCCGGCACTTGGCCTTGTTGAACTTCATGCAGTTGACCTCAGCCCATCGGTGCAGCCTATCCAGATCCTCCTGCAGAGCTTTCCTACCCTCAAGTAGATCGACACATGCACCTAACTTGGTGTCATCTGCGAACTTACTGAGGGTGCACTTGATGCCCTCGTCCAGATCATCGATGAAGATATTAAAGAGGACCGGCCCCAGCACCGAGCCCTGGGGGACGCCACTAGTGACTGGCCTCCAACTGGACTTGGCTCCATTCACCACGACTCTTTGGGCCCGGCTATCCAGCCAGTTTCTAACCCAACGAAGCGTGCGCCAGTCCAAGCCAAGAGCAGCCAGTTTCTTGAGGAGAATGCTGTGGGAGACGGTGTCAAAAGCCTTGCTGAAGTCAAGGTAGACCACATCCACAGCCTTTCCCTCGTCCACCCAGCGCGTCACTTTGTTATAGAAGGAGATCAGGTTCGTCAGGCATGACCTGCTTTTCATAAACCCATGCTGACTGGGCCTGATCGCCTGCTTGCCCTGCAAGTGCTGCATGATGACTCTCAGGAGGATCTGCTCCATGAGCTTTCCTGGCTCTGAGGTCAAACTGACAGGCCTGTAGTTTCCCGGGTCTGCCTTCCGGCCCTTCTTGTAGATGGGCGTCACATTTGCTAGCCGCCAGTCGATTGGGACCTCCCCTGATAGCCAGGACTGCTGATAAATGATGGATAGTGTCTTGGCCAGCTCCTCTGCCAGTTCCCTCCGTACCCTTGTGTGGATCCCATCTGGCCCCATCGACTTGTGCACATCTAAGTGCCGTAGCAGGTCACCAACCAGTTCTTCATGGATAATGAGGGCCACATCCTGCTCCCCATCCCCTTCCACCAGCTCAGGGTACTGAGTATCCAGAGAACATCCGGTATTGTCGCTAAAGACTGAGGCAAAGAAGGCATTGAGCACCTCCGCCTTTTCCTCATCTCTTGTAACTAAGTTTCCCCCCGCATCCAGTAAAGGATGGAGATTCTCCTTAGTCCTCCTTTTTGTGTTGATGTATTTATAGAAACGTTTTTTGTTATCTTTAACGACAGTAGCCAGATTGAGCTCCCGATGAGCTTTGGCCTTCCTAATTTTGTCCCTGCACAGCCTCGCTACTTCTTTAAAGTCCTCCTTAGTGGCCTGCCCACTTTTCCAAAGCTTATAAACCCTCTTTTTCCTCCTAAGATCAAGCCACAATTCTCTGTTGAGCCAGGCCGGTCTTCTTCCCCGCCAGCTCGTCTTTGGGCACGTGGGGACAGACCGTTCCTACGCCATTAAGACTTCCCTCTTGAAGAGCGCCCAGCCTTCCTGGACTCCTGGACCACCACAACGTATGAGCCTATTCAGCCTGCAGAAGAGGAGGCTGAAGGGGGACCTCATCACGGTCTACAACTTCCTTGCGAGGGGGAGTGGAGAGGCAGGTGACCTATTCTCTGTAAACACCAGTGATAGGACCCACGGGAATGGTGTTAAGCCGAGTCAGGGGAAGTTTAGGCTGGACATCAGGAAGAGGTTCTTCACTGAGAGGGTGGTTGCACACTGGAACAGGCTCCCCAGGGAAGTAGTCACTGCACCAAGCCTGTCCGCATTTAAAAAGCAATTGGACTGTGCACTTAGTAACATGGTCTAAACTTTTGGATAGACCTGTGCGGTGCCAGGAGTTGGACTTGATGATCCTTAGGAGTCCTTTCCAACTCGGGGTATTCTCTGATTCAATGATTTCTTACGACTTGATGTATACTGCGGTATTAGACAGTCTTTTTGCAGGCTGTGTGACTGAAATGAATTTACAATTAGACTTCTGTAAAAGAAAACCAGACAACCAGTGGACAGGCTGTGGAGACATACTTGAAAATGTGAACCAGCTATGCTCCAATGCTAGCAGGCAAATGGGAAGAATCATGTAATGAATATCTTAAAATCACTTGCTTTTCAGTGCAATACTGAAAGTTAAAAGGGTAGCATCTCAGCTAAGGTTACGTAGTGTTTGGCTGCTTGTTTTTAAAACAGTGTATGTGTTGGATGAAGTGGAAAAATACTGGGGTTGTTAATGGTCATGATTGGTGTTGTCTTTTGTCTATAGTAGTAAATCTAGATAAATGGGGCTGCTGGTGATGTCTGGACCACTTTCAAGCTGTATGTGTGAAATTCTCCCATTCTACTCTATTCATATGCCAAGATGATTGGTCCATAAGCATTTTTGCTGATATACAAAACGTTTTTAGTCAGGCAGATGTATCTGCTACTCAAAAATGCAATGATTACACGTTCCACAGCTAATTGGTGAGGACTCCCTCTTCTTGGAAATGGCTTGTATGATGTTGCTCAGTTCGAGTTCAGCAAGGATCAGTCATTGGTCAGTCTTGTGTCTTCTGTTTATTTTTGGTCATCGTATTTTTGTTTTTACTTTTTTTTTTTTTTTTTTCCTTTTCCTTTAAGTTATTCTATTTTAACCAAGATGTGCCTGTGGGCTTTTTTTTTAGCAGGGTCTAGCAGGACTGAGAAGGAAGAATGGGTTTGAAGGTGGAAGAAGCTAAATTCAATTTTTCTACCATTTTATCTTTTCCAGCACTGTGAAGAGATTACATGAGTGCCATCCACAGTTTAGTGTTGAATTGTTTTACCACCCCTCAATCCAGCAGAAAATAGATTCCAACAGTGCAATGAAGATGAAGCCAAGCACAGAGGAAATAAAAGTAAGGAAATGCATGAGTCTTGATGTATTTGTAAATGACTCTCTGGGAGAAAAAAAATGCACTTGTAAAAAATAAACTCAGTGTGATGTCTATTAAAAATCAAATTTTATAAAAAATGTAAAAATCCTTTAGTCATTTTTGTTCCAAGTCAGAATAAGTCTTTATTTGTTCAAGTGGCTTTTGCATAATATAGTTCTGCACATTTTCAAAAACTTTACATGTTTGTGTTCATCTTGCTCATTCTTCTCTTTTGTCCATTGAAGGCATAGAGGAAGAGGGTTTTTATCTTTTTTCCTTTTATTTTCTTTCTATTTTTGTCACAATCTCTTGCCAAATTTGATAAATATATTGAGATCAATATTGAGATACTGAGAGTAAAAAAGATAAAAGGTTTTACCCATTACTATTAATAATTACAAAAAACAAACAAACAAACAAAAAACCCACACAAATACACTGTAAATGTTTAACAATATTAAATAATATTTAATAAACAATCTCCAACTCTTAGCTTCCTTCGTGGTATTCTGCTACGTTCAGTGACTTTTACTTCCTTGTGCACAAAGCACAGTGCAAATGAGATGAGAGATTTGAAAATCCATTTCGTTTTTATCCTCATAACAATGGAGAATATGGTCATTGAAACAAAGAACTTCTTTATTTATGGGCTTGTGAGTGTGTACGCAGAGATCCTTTGCTGAGCTTTTCTGTCAGCACATTTCTTATGTAACGTGTTGATTTTCCTCAGTGCCACAAGATGCCCCACTGCCAGCTTTGGTGCCCTGCAAAGAGAATGTGGGGGACTTAGGAGCTCCCTGTTGCCTGCATCGCTCAATAAACAACATACTGGCATGCTAACAAGAAAATGTATATTTTCTCTGACAGCATAAATTCATCGTAGTCTGAGCCATGTCAGTCCTTTTTGTTCTGAACTTTCCTCCCTTCTGAGTGCTCATTCTCCCTTCTCTTATCGTATGGTGGGCACTGTGGCTTAGGCCGCAAAACCGCTCTTTTTGCTTGTGACGTTTTCTACCAGATCAGCATCCTGAAACTTGCTCATTGCATACAGAAATGAGCATTACATTCTGCACGAGAAAAAGTAATTGCCCTCTAAATAATTAGTAGTGACAGCAATACCTGAAACACAGCTGTTGATTTTGATGCTAGTAGCTGGGATGGAGGTTGCCTGCTAAAGGGTGAGTGATCTTTTTTTATAGATAAGTATAAAATATGCCAATGATTTTTCAATGTATGAGAGTCCAGATGATTGAAAATACCTAGTGTTTTAATTTTTCTCTTGTACAAAGGTATTGAAAAATAAATCAGGAACTTGGTTGGCAAGTCACTTCCATTTCAGGTAACCCAATATCATGCGGCTACCCAGTTAGTGGAGAGTTTATATTGCATTTGTTGACTAAAATGGAAGTATTGAAGTGCTCTTCTGTGATGTTGGAATATTTGTGTGGTTTGGCAGGGTTGTTTTGTGCTAGTGATGAAGTAATACTTTGCGTTGTAATAAAAGCAATGTGACAGCAGCATAAAAGAGTTACGATGCAAGTTTGACAGCAGTGGTTTTTGGAGCCAAATATAATATCAGTCTATATTCTTCAAAATACTTTAGAAATTAGAAGCAATATATGTTTGTTAATTAAGGTCTAAAAAACGTGGTTGTTAGGTCTTTCTTTGGATTGATGCCTCTGGATGCCTGCAGTGCTGAGGGGTGAGGAAGGAGAGGCACTTCACGGCCTGCAAGCCAGCGGCTTGTGTCTGTTTCCCAATGAGCCTGCCCTGCATTCCTGGTGCAGCTGTTCTGGGCAGTGGGGGAGTGGTGAGGGAAGTCCTCAGGAGCAGAGAAGCCAACCTTGATGCTCTCAAGTAACCAGCACATGATTTCACAGAGGGTCTGTCCAACCTGTACTCGTGTCAGGTGAGGTGGGAGCCCTCATGGTGGCCTTTTATGTCTCCAGGTGAGTCTGGAGGAGCCAGTCCAACCTAGACCCCTGGGAGAACATCTGGGAGCAATCTGTGGCTGTTGTGCTTCAGTTGGCCTTGTCTGAGGGAGGAGTAACAAAGCAGAGTGTTTTGGAAAGGAAAGGGAGGCTGCACATTTCCTGAGAAATGAGGAGTGGCTGTGTGTAGAGGAGTGCTGAGGTACAGTTAAGGATGACAGTAGGTCGGGTCCTGAAGCAGTGTCTTGCGCAGGTCTAGCAGACTCTTGAGAACCGAGTTCAGGAGAAATGGGGAGATGAGCACAGAAATCATCAAAGGAATTGATGTGTGTACTTAGATCAATGCAATCATGCATGGAGAGCAGGATTGTACCTTTGTTAAACATCTTGTTTATGACAAGGTATATCTGAGGGAGAGGTGTCAATAAATCCCGATTGTGTATATTCTTTTGAGGAATTTTCCACAATGCTTTCCATTATACTAATGCCAGAGATGCCAGATGCCTTAATCATCTCTTCAGCCCAGGGTGGTGTTCTTTTGCAGTCCAGGAAGGGATTAAGGGATTCTGCTGGCTAGGCTGCAGGTCCAGCCCGATGGGAAGGAGTTCAGCTGCTGCTAAGAGGACAGACAGCAGGAACTGCTGAACAGGGAGCAGGAAAGAGAGGGATGGGGGCTGGAGATGAGTACCCTGGACTATCAGTCCCTCATGTCTCTTCTCAGAGGGATGAGGAGACCGAAAGGGGAGGACTTGAAGAAATAACAGATCACCAACAGAACAAGAAAAGCCATAGGTTCACAATGATATTTGGGAAAACCTTCCTCTTCCTCAGACAGAACTGAGCTTCCAGGATGTTGATTTGAGGCTTGCAGAGCTCCAGGATTATTTTTTTTACCTGGAGTTTCTAAATAAAGCTGTTTTGCTGCTGGTGGAGCTGACCTTTGTTTTCTCCAGCTGCTGAAGGTCAGATCCCAGTGCAGAGGAGTTCTCATCTTGGAGCGCACCAGTAAGATGTGATGCTGGCGTGCTTTTATGTTCAGACTCACTTAACAAGTGCAAATTAGCAGAAACCAACCCAGCCCCAGGGGCAGGCAGGTTCCCTTCTAGCTGAGAATGGAACAAGTAATGTTGCTACACAGTAGCATAAAGCATATGACATGAAATTCAGTGGAAAGTGGCATAGGAGGGGAAGGTTGATTTAGTTTTAAAATGAAATGACTGTTTTTATGTGGTCCCATTGCTACAGCTGCAGAAGCACCAAGATAAATTTGTCCCGGTTTTTGGGTGTGTGCTACTTGTGATGACATGGAGCATAAAAGATGCTGGTTTCATGTCTCCAGGATTCTCCTTAAGTTAGTGCCCCTTAGTTTTGGATGCATCTTCTGTATGCTTTTGAAGCTGACAGTGACATTGTTTTTATTCTGTCTACCTCTGCCAGTCACTAGGATTTACCGTTTTTGTCTCCTTTTGTAGCTGTTTTATGGCCCCGCCCCTGTTCTTTATCTTCCCACAATGACTTGGTGCTGTAGATCATCCTTTTCTTTAGTCTTGGTGGAGGCCATCCCTTTGTTTTAGGTTGTCCCTTGTTTGTTCTGTCTTCTAATCTGAATTTCCTGAGAAGCTTCATGTTGATGTGCTTGATGACATTGATCTAGGTGCTGCCAATACCTGCCACACTTACAGTAAAGCTCCTGCTACGCATTTCTTTTGGTCCTTCTACTCACAGACCGACCCTTTCATTCTCCACTCAGGTCAATCTTAATGTTTCCATGACAAATGGAAATGTGAAAGGAAAACTGAAGAAGTGTAGCTTTCTTCAAATCCAGTTCCTGGCATTTTGGCTTCTCCTTCCAGTGAGCCCACGTCCTCCTGACAAAGTTAAAAACTCAAGCTTCCTTTCTGCTACTGTGAACAGCATCTAAATTTTGTAAATGTGGACTCCATGAGTGGCCTTGATCACTTTTGGTTCCCACTCAAACTGTAGTTGTATTAAAATTGGGGACTTGAGAGGGTGCTCGGATTATTTTCTTGCTGTCTGAGCCTTTGAGTAGATTCTCAGATCCTCTTCTGAGTATCTTGCTGAAAGCGTTGGCACATCTCAATTTGTATTTGCTGATGTTGGAGATTTTCCTGTTTCTGTGATACTTTTCATATAAAATATTTCTTGATTTCAAAGAGGAATAAGGCTGACCAAATGTTCTTTTCCTGTTTACAAGTAATTTTTGTGCAGTTGCATTCAGAATAGAAAATATAGAAGGTGACTTTTGTTTTTTAAATAGAAGATATCCTAGCAGGAAATACCACATCTCAACTGCTCTGAAATCCCCTGAACCATACAGTCATCCTGCCAGGGGTGATAAGGAGCCACAGGTGGAGAGGAGAGGGGGTGAAATCCTCTCATGAGTGTCATGCAGGCTGTGCTGAGCAGGATTGGCGAAAGACTGGCAAGTTGGGTCCTCCATGGGCCTGGTAACTTTCTGGAACAGTAGAAAATTCCTTCCCACCTCTAACCCCTGTTTTTTGATTGGGGATTGTTTTATTTTTATTTTTTTAAATGAAGTGCTAGTGAGTTAAACTTATGGAGAAGCCCAACAAATGCCCCAACCCCCCTGCTCTTTGGCATGAAATAAGAGTGGCAAGAGAGGAGTGAGAGGGTGGCTAGAGAGGAGTGGGAATTTCCACTTTCCATCAGGAATGAGTTCAGTAGGGAGAGATCATTGCAGCACAAGAAATGGTGCGATTTGGCAAAATTGCAGTAAAGCACGGTAAAGCTGATTGTGCAACTAGATGCTGTGAGAAACTGAGGTCTTGCTGCTTTCTTCCAAAGCCCAGAATGTACATTCCTACTGCTCTGCTTCCAGCCTCTGCAGAATAGCAAAGGAATGAACCATGTAGAAAACCAAACCAAAACAACAACACCAGGAACAACAACAAAACAGACAAAAAGCCAACAACAACAACAACGAGAACAACAAAACATAACGAAATCTACCAAGCAAATAAAACCCCACATTTTTGTGCTACCTTAGTTCAGTGAGTTTGGCACACCATTGGCTCAGACAAGCAGTAACAAAAGAGATGCAGCAGGAGGGTTTGGGTGAAGCTAGTGGCCGTCTTCTTTTGGTGGAGGTGAACTCTCTCCCTGCCTCAGCTCCCCATTTTCTCCAGCAATATGCTACCTGGTAGTAGGGGTCACTTAAACATTATCCTAAATCTTTCAGTGAAGCTAAACATTCACTCATTTGCTTTTACCACTATTACAGTTTTGTGATTTTTTTTTTTTTTAAATCGTATATATGTATAAAGATATATGTTATCACCATCATTGTAATTTATCAGTCAATGCTAGATTTCAAAATTCTCAGATGGATTTTCTAGAGAAACAGTCTTTCGCAAAACAGTTTTTCGCTGCTGTAGATATTTGCAAGATCTGGATTGCTCTTGAACTAGCAACAATCTCCTTGTTTCCTTCCACAATAGAATAGCTTGTCAACACGCTAACCAATTAACATGTGAAAACATGTTTTAGAGTTAAACTGCAATTCAGAAAATACATAAAAATTTTCCTACTGGAGCTCTGCCAGAGCTGCCTCTTTCTTTACTAGCTCTGCGTCCCTGCGACTTCTCAAAAGGCTATGCAGAAGGGTAGGGGGAAAGTGAGTTTAAAGCAAGCTATTCAACTGCCACCTCTGTCACCTGAATATTGTCAGAGAATATAGGGACTCCAAGTGAGTAATAATGCAAGTCCAAGGTAGGACAGGTCAGAGAGAAGCTTTTTTTAAACTATGATTGCATTGAAAGCACATTCAGACAGCAACTCCCCCTATACCCCTGTTCTTTGCCAGGTGACTGCAGAGACCTGACTATGCTATTTCAAAGAAAAGGAAGAGGTAAGGAGAAAAAATCATTCTAATGCAAACAAAGCTAGGTCTACATCCTTGGGATGGATGGATTCCAGAAGTTAACTTACATGTTAACAAGGCATGTACCCATGCATGGGGGAGATGGCAGGTAACAAGGTACTTGAGGAGTTCACAATTGTGACAATATGGAGATGGCTCTTGGTGGAGCCTGTAAGAGTGGCATATCCAGTATGAGCTTAGCTGAGAAGTGGGGATTGGAAACAATCACAGACTGCTAGCTTTTAATCAAAAAATACTGTTTTAGTTATTGCAAACTTCTTAGCAAGACCTCTACTATCTTAAATAGTAATATTTTTGCTATCAAAATATGTCACATGGAAACCCTTTGGAAGACTACTGCATATTAGACTCACTTCACAAGTAAGCAAAAATGTAAAATGCAGCAAGAAAGAATTTCTACAGTCTATCCATCACAAAATGTTTGATGTGCTTTTATTATTGTGATCTGGTTGACTTCTAGAGAGTAAAGAAAAACAAGAATCAAGAGACTAAATTTTATCAAGGTGGTTGCTGATCAAAGGACTTTTGAAGCAGAGCAGGAAGTAGAATAGAAAAACGAAAAAGCTCAAGAATCCTGATCCTTGAGGGTGCTATCAATTACTTCTCACTTCTGATGGGGTGTTTCGCAAGACTTCTGTGCGAGCTATAAATCTGGGTGAGTTGCGTCTTGCGACTGAAAGCAGCAGACTGGAGGAAGTGCCAACAACTCTCCACATCTGAGAAGCTGGCATTGAGGTGAGATGCATACTTTTTATGTGAAAGCTTTAAATGGCTTCCTGGGTAGCTGCTATGAGATGAAGTTGAAGAGGGTTTAGTTTGGGATGAGAACTACAACCTGTATGTATGGATCTGATGTCTGTCATTTACAGAAGCTTGATGCACCCCTCAGGTAATGAGAAGAGCACTACAGGATAACCATACCTAGTAAAGGGAGGGCTTGGAAGGAGACGTTGCTACAGAAATTCCAAGGAGTGAAATAAAATATTTAACAAGAGAATGTTGGGACTAGAATCTGTATGTTGTAAGAAATTAACTAGTTTATTTAATAATAATGTTATTATTACTAGCAGTAGTAGTACAGATAAGTCAATAAACATCATCAAAGTCATTGAAGTCATAAAATAGTGTTCTAGCAACCAATAAATTGCACTTTCATTTAGAAGTTAACTGAATGTTTTTTACATACAATATTGTGAGTTGTGGAATGCTGTCAAAACAGCCCACACCTATTTCTAAAATAATTCTCAAATGCAGTGTCAGTTAAGAATGGAAAGACTCGTTGTAAGAGACAAAGAAGCTAAAACAAAAGAATGTCTCAAAAACTCAGCATCAAAGGGTGATACGGTCAGAAAAGAGGATCCTGCTAGGGCTGGATAGTGCTTTTCTGAGGCCAACGTCCTTATCCTGGGTAAACTTCTGAGATACCTTCTGGCATCCGAGCTTCTGGCAGCTGTGGTTGGAAAGGTATTAGCAGTCTCTCCTCCCACCCCCCCGATACTCCACCTTCCCCTCAAGAAGGCTCTGGGACACAGGATGCACATATTACCATACAAGGCAGGAATTGGAGGTGGGGACTAGCTGTAATTAGTATAGAAAGTGAGAACTGGAGCTGGGTCCGCCGTATAAATAGTGTGACTCAGAATGGCTTTGTGTGCACCCACCACCATCGCAGACAGAACAGGAACTGGACCAGAGACATCGCTGGAACCCAGGGTGGTAATCTGGAGCTTTCCTTTACCGTCTTTCTCTATCTCCCTCTCTCTCTCCTATGCTATGGCCCATTCAGCCCTCTGTGAAATAACGAGATATAAATAGCTCCCATTATAGATAGGAAGGTTTGATCAATTTCTGCCAGAAGAGCTTTTGCTATTTTATTAACTTTTGCTAAAAGTTAATAGCACCAAACAATACATTTGATTTGAAAAGTTTTATGTCACTTCAATTTCCTCCAAGGGTAGCATGAATGTTGGCAGTCTCCAAGAGGGTTTTCTAGGACAGCCCTCTCCAGGCCCCCACACAAATCACCAGTCCTATATTTGAATTAATTAATTATTAAATAGAATATTCCAATAAGTTACTATACTTAGAAGTCATTTGAACACATACATAAACCAATCTACACAACTAACCAAGACCTGAGAGATTTGACGCACATCTTGTTTTACTCTTAATTTTTTCTTCCAAATTCAAATTTCTATATCTTGCCCTCAGTTTCATCCAACAGCTGTTTTATTCATTCCTTGCTAAAACTGTTCTAATTGTGCCATTCTTCTTTTTCCCTCTCCATTGCCTTGTGTCTTTTGTGGAAGTGCTTCTTACAAGTATTGTTAGTTTTCTGTTTTCCTTTTCTGCAGGCTGTCATCTGACTTCTACAGCAAGAAATCGAAATTACAGAAACACTGCTGAGATGGGGAAAATCATCATTTATGAGCACGCCAACTTCCAGGGGCGCTCCAAAGAACTCACCAGAACAGTTGCCAATCTGAAAGATGTAGATTGGAATGACTGTATCTCCTCAGTGAAAGTAATTGGACAGCCTTGGGTGGCTTATGAGCACATTAACTATACAGGCCAGTTACTGGTATTTGAGGAGGGAGAGCATAGCGTTGTTGGTAAAGAGATGAATGACAAGATCTCTTCCCTGATGTTGATTACTGAAAATTTACACAATCCTCAGATCACTATCTATGAACATAACCAATATCAAGGGCAGAGCAGGGTGATAACAGAAGCTACCAATTTGGCTAGGGGTAATGACAATGACATAGCATCTTCTCATAAAGTGCAGCGAGGTGCCTGGCTGTTGTGTGAACATAGCGATGGAAGTGGTTTTCGCTACATTGCACGAGAGCATGAACAACTTCCAAGTTACCAAGCAATCAATTTCAATGACAAGCTTTCATTTCTGCGTCCCCTTCTTCCAGGAAAGCATTGTCACTGATGGATAGCAAATTCTGAAGTCTTAAGGGTAGGTGTAGCCCTAGGAAGAAGGATGAAACATAGATCTCTCTGCTTTTTTTTTTTTTTTTTTTTTTATTTCCCCTTGTGGCATAGAAATACTGAATGGGAGAGCTCTCTTTTATGCTATGCTGCTGATGTGTATTTCTCAATCCTGTCTGGCATTGTTCTCCTTCCCCATGATCCCAATTAATGCAAGAACTATCATATTTAGTAATACGAAAAAAACCTCAGTGATAAGAGATGAACTTGTGGTGCCTAACCTATTAAACCTGTAACTAGGACTCCAAAGCACTAGACCATGTAATGTGAAAGTGTTGCATGTTGCTTCTGTTGCTATATGCGTAAGCACATACGTAGTGTATAACCAGAACTGCTGACTTTATATTCTTCTTTACAATGCTCTTGCTTCACAATGACCTCTGCATTTTTTTTTTCTATTCCATTTTGTGTTGTTACCAATAAACAAGATATTGCAGGCAACAATGGCTCTATTTTATGTCTTCTTCGTTGTTTGACAGATAAATATTGCCCATATATGATGAGATTTCTATGTACTAAGAGAATGGTTCACACAGTCAGATCCATGAAAAAGATTTTGAAGTCTTCTGAAAGGTTTTATTTCCTTCCATTTTCATTTGCCGGTAACATTAGTTTCAGGCATGACTCAGTGTGATGTCACTTAAGGGTGATCTTTTTAAGTCACTGTCTTATTTATGATTAAGTTAGAGCATTGCATTATATCAATAAATATATTGCTGCTTCTCTTCCATGAGGGAAGTGTATAATTGCATTTGTGACACTCAGCCAGACTTAAACTCTTGGTAAGCATACTGATAATGGTTTTATCATGGCCAAACACAAACTTGGAAACTTTACTGAAGGATCACAGTACTGATTGTGTCTTAAGGCACTGATCATACTTACAATTTATTGTCTTCTAATGCTCTCAAATATATATTCAAATGGAAATTTCTGATAAATTTGATTTGATTGGTTGACTGCAATATGAAATCCCTAGTATTTTTAAACTCTTCATCTCGATACGAGATGACGTATTATTTTGAAATCACAGTGTTTCAATCAGAATGGAAAAACCCTTTCTTCCAAACCTTTATAAAAATCTTGAGAAGGGCCATGTGGTACATTCTCCTTCTATCAGAGGGCTGACTGAAATGCTAGATCAGGTAGCTATGTGCCTTCTGAAGTACTGAGTAGTGATGTGGTTTATCACCACCAAAAGCATGCAAGGAATCCCAATAGGTCCTTCTTTGTTCTTTACCAATTCCACGAACATCACTGAACGCAAATGACACCTTTTGTTGGGTAAAGAGGCAAATAGGGCATGAAGATGCAAGCTACCAGAAGCAGAGAGATACAGAAGGAATGATGAAGAATCTGTAGTTCAGTGTTTTGCAAGCCACAGAAGCGCCCGGTGGATGACCCATCTACTGTTCAGAGTTCATTCAAGATTATGATTGTATTTTTACTCTTTACTTCCAAAGTGGCACACTGAAAACTTCATGACAGAATAACTTTCAAGATAATTTGCAATTAATTCCGTTTGCACATGAAATATGCAAGGTCTTATTGAAGATGTGGGATCACACATTTCAGAAACTGTTTTGCCATATACAGGTTTACCTGGAGACTGCAGAATTGCAGTTCTGCAATATCATTGTTGAATGTCAGCTGAGTCCTATTGTGGCAGTTGTGCAGCTTTGTATTGCAAAGTTTATCTATCTGAGTGCTGAGCTCCTGTTTGCGATTCTGTTCTTGGATTCTGTTCTTGTACTGTATTCTGTTCTTGTATGTTCTTTGCTAGAACTAAGATCTACAGCATGCAGTGCTATCATTTGCTGAGCTTTGTCCTGTTTTATAACAAACGTCAGTCACTTGTGGTTCTTTTCCAGGCTCATGTGTGTGGATGCAAATATACAATAAACAAATATACACCTCCCTGGAGGTGTTCCACATCAGGTTAGATGAGGCCCTGAGCAACCTGATCTAGTGGATGGCAGGGCAGGGCAGTTGGAGCTAGATGATCTTTAATGCTCATTTCAACTGATGCTGTTCTATGATTCCATGATTCTGTGATCATTTAGGCTTCATGTGTGATGGGACACTTCTTACTACTTTGGAGACAATTTCTGGTTTCCTTGCTTTACTCACCACACATCTTCTTTTATAGGGATTCCAAAACTCAATTCAAAGTACATTGAAAATTGTATCTACTCTAGGCCAAAATAATTTGGACACAGAGAAATTTTCTGAGAAAGCCAACTGTACAGAAAGGAACTAAATAGTTAAATCCCTTAAACACTTCCAGGGATGGGGCATGCACAACTTCCCTGGGCAACTTGTTCCAGTGCCTCACCACCTCTGAGAGAAGAATTTCCTCTTAACCTCTAATTTAAACCTCCCCTCTTTTAGTTTAAAGCCATTACTCCCAGTCCTATCACTACACTCTTTGATGAATAGTCCCTCCCCAGTTCTCCTGTTTCCTTTAGGTGTTGGAAAGCCCCTATAAGGTTTCCCCTAGTCCCTCTTAAACTAGGCTTAGCATAAATATAGAGTAAAAACAGTGATTCCAAAATAAACAATCATTTTAAAACGTTCATAGAAGGGATTCTTACTTATCTGACTTGTGGAAAATGGAGTCCTCAATCAGTAAGATTGTAAAGTAGGTATATTTATTGAGTGCTGGGCAGCATGGGGGGTAGTCTCACCAAAGTCGTGCACACCTGATGCGGCAATTTGCCATGGTTATATGCAGCAAAGAGTTACATATGAATGAAGTTTCACAGTGCACCTATACATATGCATAACCTGTCCCCACTTCATGTTAAAATTAGTTCCAAGGAGTCATTTCCATAAGCTCATCCCATCTGCGCTTCCGCAGTGTCTCCTGGTGGTGGTCACCGGGGGTTGTGGGGATGAAGGTTGGTGACTCTTCCTCGTCACCGCTAGTAGACCTCTTGTCTTTGCGCAGACTCAGTTGCTCCTTGGCTCTTGTCCATCTGCAGGACCAGTTTCTGCCAATTTCTTAAGATAGGTTCACACCCTTATCAAGAGACTAGAGAGGGTTCAAACAGGATATACATCACTAAGAAGTGATACACAAACGGGCTGACCATTTTCCTGCTTAATTAGAAATGTCTGCAGAGCAAGTTCAGACACGTTTGACTGATCAGAATGTGATATATGGAGTAATAATTCATGTAAAGAAGATGGTTGGTATTAATAGAGAAGGGGGAGATGTGGGAGTGTGGCCATGAGGGTCGACAAGCCCCATGGTTGGTGATAACATCAGACTCTTAACGATGAGGCCATCAGGAATGGAAAGAGTTTAGAGGGAATAAAGAAGGGTGATTAAGATGAAGCCTTGCCGTCTGGGGTTGCTTGTTTTCCTGCTGTTAAGGCATGGAAGTTGCAGGGGGGTTTGCTGGTTCGAACTGTTAAAATTTGTTGTTTAATCATATTTTTAGTGTGGTTTCAAGGGTTAATGAAACGCGGGAAAAGCAATCAGGTTTTGTTGCTTTCGGGAACCTTGTGGAGGGCAGAGCATGTGCAGAAGAAGAGGGAGGCAGTCGAAGCCGTCCCTGCAGTCTGGAAAAGATCCAGGAACAAAAGGTCACTAGTGGTGATGGGGGGAACCATGAGCCTTCATCCCCCACGACCCCCAGCGACCGCCACAAAGAGAATTATAATACGAAGTGGGGATAGGATATACATATGTATAGGCGTACTTGGGTTTCTTGTGAATATGTAAAATAATGTTGTATATATATTTGGAAAGTTCGATGGTTGGGTGTGCATGTTGGTAGAGCGTAGACTCCCTGTGCACCCAGTGCTATTTACTTGCCTTTTATAAATATTACTAAATTCAGATTGAGTTGTATTGTTATTTATAACAAATTGGTGACCCCGACGTGATCTTCTTGGACCGGTAAAGGGAGGCAGCCCACCTAGTGGCCCTTGCTGATAGCGGCGCTAGAGTCCAACAAGATTTTGAACACAAGAGGCAAGTAAAGAACCGAGAGCTCTCCCTTTGTGACCCATAATTCTGCATGCGAAGACCTGAACTAAGAGGATTTGTGAGTATACCGTTCGGTTGGGTGGGATTCAGCTGTGTGACTATGTGTAAGGGTGTGACTGAGATGGAACTTAGTTCTGAAGCGAGCGTGGAGGTCTTCTAACCATTGTTCTGATCTCCCACGAGGGACTCGGCTGGTGAAGGACTGAAGCGATTGGTCTAGGAATTCATGGGTGGGTTAACCACTTGCAAGACACCTCCAGACACAGGCACAGCCAGGGATTCAGAACCTCTTTAAGGGTTCCAGGGATTTGGAACTTGTTTGAAGCTTCCAGGGATTTGGCCAGGGATTCAGAAACTCTTTGAGGGTTCTAGGGATTCAGAACCTCTTTGAGGGTTCCAGGAATTCGGAACTTGTTTGAAGCTTCCATGATGGGTCAGGAGGAAAATAGATTCTCAGACCTGAGAGGCTCAAAGAGCCCAGACATTCCACCAGAAAGCCCATTAGGGATAATGTTAAAATATTGAGACGATTGGGAATCAAGGAAAGGAAAAACTAAAGAGAAAACGGCTCAATTTTGTATGATAAAATGGCCAAAGGAACCTTTAAGGCCACATGTTTTTTGGCCAGTTTTCAGATCCTTTGAGGATTGGGTATGTCAGGCATTGAACCTCTATGTTAACTCTAAGGAGCCTTTTAACCAAGAAGAAAGCGAATACATGGCTCTATGGATAGGAGCCTCAAACTCATTTCCCCCAAACCAAACATTCACTTTAAATACGAGAACTGACAGGGGAAAGAAAGAATGGGAACCTCTGGGTAATATACCCCCTCCCTATTCATGGCAACCAGAACCACCACCTGTTGAAAGTTGATTGCCCACGGCCCCTGTTCCCTCTCCCTCTCCTCCTGCACGAAGGACTAGAAATAAGATAAGAGCCACAGAAAGGGAGGAAAGTGAAACACGAGGGCGGACTGACGATTCAGGAGGTCTTTACCCTTTGAGGGAGGTACCCCTTGGGGGGAGCCAGGGGGAATAGGGTTTGTAGCGGTTCCTTTGAACATGTCAGATGTAAGAAATTTTAAGAAGTAAATGGGAAGCCTTTTAAATGACCCTTTAGGAGTTGCTGAAAGATTGGACCAGTTCTTTGGTCTGAACATGTATACCTGGGAAGAAATGTAGTCCATATTGGGGATCCTCTTCACTACAGAAGAAAGAGGAATGATCAGGCAAGCAGGAATGAGACTGTGGGAAAGACAAAATCAGGGAGGTCCTCCAGGGGATGTGAAATAGCCAAATACCAACCCTAACTGGGATCATCAGGCTGCTCAGGGGTGGCAAAATATGAGGGAACTTAGGACCATAATGATACAAGGGATAAAGGAATCAGTTCCAAGGGGACAAAATATAAAGATAGCTTTTAACGAGTATCAGTGTAGAGACAAATCTCCAACTGAATGGTTAGAAAGGCTGAGAAAAAGCCTTCAGGTGTACTCGGGGATAGATCCTGATTCCCCTGCAGGAGGGGCACTGTTGAGAACCCAGTTTGTAGCAAAATCCTGGGAAGACATCCGAAAGAAATTGGAGAAACTTGATGATTGGCATGAAAAAGGATTATAAGAATTATTGAGGGAAGTGCAAAAAGTCTATGTGAGGAGAGATGGGGAAAAAACAGAAGGCAAAAGCAAAGATTTTTGTGGCAGCAATAAGGGAAAGTCAAAAACCAAGTGGACAGGAAAGCAGGAAAGGATCAGGGAGAAAACAGGGTGAAAGAGAACTGAAGGATAAATGGAAAGGACAACAAGATGAAATCCCTATCTGTTACTATTGTGGCAAAAAGGGGTATCTTCAGAGGAATTGTAGAAGAAAAAACACAACAGGATGAAGAAATGTTTAAGGAAGACTAGGGGTGTCAGGGGCTATATCTTTTGGGGACCTGAACATCAAACGAGCCCTTGATAAAATTATTAATATGTCCTGAGGGAAGAGGTGTAGATTAGATTTGGTAGATTCTGGGGTGGAGAAATCAACTATTCGAAAAGTACCAAAAGGGGTTAAGGAAGGAAAGAGGAATACCATGGTAGTAGGAGCAAAAAGGGACCCTTATAAGAACCCTTTAAGGTTCCTGTATTGGAAAATACAGAAATAGAATCAGAAAAGAACCTATGTCTCAGTGACCTATTGCTGGTGCCTGAGGCTGAGCACAATCCTAATAGATTGTGCTCTTCCCTAATGGAAGGGACTTAATAATAAGATTAGGGTTGGAAATCAAGAG
This sequence comes from Netta rufina, assembly GCF_964035555.1. Lineage (NCBI taxonomy): Eukaryota > Metazoa > Chordata > Aves > Anseriformes > Anatidae > Netta > Netta rufina. Next base: position 125,147,831 of record NC_140123.1, read on the forward strand.
CCAGACGGGAGAATTAAAAATTCAGCTTTGTACCCTAACCCAAGAAGATGAGGGAGAAATAGATGCTCAGGTATGGTATCAAGAGGGAGATTCAGGAAAATTAGATGTGGACCCCTTGGGAGTAGAAATAGTGGATCCGCAACAGCCAATAAGGATTAGGCAATATCCTATCCCATTGGAGGGGAGAAGAGGACTCAAACCAGTTATAGACAGGTTGCTCCAAAAGGGGATGCCGGAACCGTGTATGTCCCCACATAATACCCGCATTTTGCCAGTAAAAATGCTGATGGATCATGTAGGTTGGTTCAGGATCTTAGGGCTGTGAATCAACGAACCATGACCAAATTCCTAGTGGTGGCAAACCCATATACTTTATTAAACCACCTAACACCTCAGCATAAATGGTATAGTGTACTAGATTTGAAGGATGCTTTCCGGGCCTGCCCATTAATTGAAGGATCTCGAAATTACTTTGACTTTGAATGGGAAGACCCCAAAACAGGAAGGCAACAACAGCTCAGATGGACCATACTTCCTCAGGGAATTACTGAATCCCCAAATTTATTTGGCTAAACCTTAGAAAAATTATTACAACTTTTTGAGGTAAAGGGGGAAGTGAAATTGTTGCAATATGTAGATGACCTATTAATAGCTGGGGAGACTGAAAGAGAGACACAGAGAACCACTATTGAATTACTTAATTTCTTAGGGAAAAAAGGGTTGAAGGTCTCAAAATCTAAATTACAATTTGTGGAGAAGAAAGTAAGGTACTTAGGACATTGGCTTAGCCGAGGAAAGAAAAAATTGGATCCTGACAGGGTATCTGGGATTTTAGCCCTATCATCACCCAAAACGAAGAAGGAAGTGAGGCAACTGCTCGGCCTCTTGGGATATTGTAGACTCTGGATTGAAGGGTTTAGTGAAAAGGCAAAGTTTTTATATGAAAAATTGACCAGAGAAAAGGTTAAGTGGAACAAGGAAGATGAGGAAAAGTTGAGGTTGATATAGAAAACATTAATAGAAGCTCCAGAGCTGAGCCTCTCAGATTTAGAAAGACCTTTTTATTTATTTATAAATGCTTCTAATCAAACCGCATATGGAGTACTAACTCAGGAATGAGCAGGAATCAAGAAACCTGTGGGATATAGTTCCAAAATATTAGACCCTGTGAGTAGGGGCTGGTCGGTGTGCTTACAGGCAATTGTGGCTACTGCCTTACTGATTGAGGAAGCTAGAGAAGTCACTTTTAGGGCACCTCTGAAGATATATACTCCCCATAATGTTAGGGGAGTACTCCAGCAAAAAGCTGAAAAATGGTTCACTGATAGTAGGATGCTGAAGTATGAGGCCATCCTGATTGACTCCCCTGATTTAGAACTAAAAGTAACTGCTGCACAGAACCCTGCACAATTTCTGTATGGGGAACCCCTAACAGAACTACAACATAACTGTGTAGAAGTGATTGAATTGCAAACCAAAATCTGACCCAATCTCGAGGAGACAGAATTAGAGACAGGGGTAAAATTATTTATTGATGGATCGTCCAGAGTAGTAGATGAAAAAAGATCAGGGTATGCCATTGTAAATGCAGGTATCGTCCTAATAGAATCAGGACCACTCAGTGCTGCTTGGTCCACTCAAGCATGTGAACTCTATGCATTATTATGAGCCCTAGACCTATTGAAAGGGAAAAGTGGCACTATTTATACGGACTCTAAATATGCTTATGGAATAGTCCACACATTTGGGAAAATTTGGGAAGAAAGGGGACTCATCGGGTTTGACTGTGGCCCTGGGCATTAAATGGGAATATCATACGCCATGGCATCCTCAAAGTTCTGGATGAGTTGAGAGAATGAATCAGACAATTAAACACCAATTGGCCAAATTGATGATTGAGACTCAATTATTATGGGTAAAATGCTTACCATTGGCATTGCTAAACATAAGAACCATGGCACGCGGTGAGACTGGAGTATCACCTTATGAGATGATTTACGGTATGCCGTATTCCCAACGAATGCCCTTAGATCATTCTTTGATAGAAGACTATGAGACACGGAAATATGTGATAACTCTGGGAAAACAATTGAAAGAACTTCGGGAGAAGAGGGTGTTGGCTCAAAATGTGCCCTTGGGGTTCACAATTCATAAAATACAGCCCGGAGATAAAGTGATGATAAAAACTTGGAAAGAAGAATCGTTGTCTCCACATTGGGAAGGTCCTTATCTTGTCTTGCTTACTACAGAGATGGCTCCTGGAGAAGAGGAGGCTCAGGGGCGACCTTATCACTCTCTATGGGTACCTCAAGGGAGGCTGTAGCGAGGTGGGGGTTGGCCTGTTCTCCCACGTGCCTGGTGACAGGACGAGGGGGAATGGGCTCAAGTTGAGCCAGGGGAGTTTTAGGTTAGATGTTAGGAAGAACTTCTTCACTGAATGGGTTGTGAGGCATTGGAACAGGCTGCCCAGGGAAGTGGTGGAGTCACCATCCCTGGAAGTCTTCAAAAGACGTTTAGATGTAGAGCTTAGGGAAATGGTTTAGTGGGGACTGTTAGCGTTAGGTCAGAGGTTGGACTCGATGATCTTGAGGTCATCACGATGATTTTATGTCATCAATAAAGAAGCAGGAAAGAAGAATGAAAAGGAACAGGATAGCAGAATGAAGACCAGGATGGGAAAAGGCACATTGATTGCCTCATGGAGATAGGTTTGGCCAAACTCAGCAAACTGCTCAGAGAAGCTTATACAGAAAGTCGCTGGAAATGGGCGCACTGGAGCTGGGAAGAAGCTCAAGCTCAGAGAAGTAAACCCGTGCACACAACTGCCCCTTGCTGGCAAGCAGCTGCGCATTATGGGGAATCATACATCCTTAGGAACAAAGACTGTCCTGGTAACCTTACAGCTTATTCTCCTTGTTAACAATTGGACAGTTTATGAGCCTGAAACATGGGACCAAACTGAGGTCAAGGGGTGGCACTCTGCAACTGAAAACGACAAGGTTGCAGCAGGATTGCTCAGCACCTGGCGAGCAATCTCTGAGGCCATAAAGACCCATGTGGGACCACAGTCAGAAACATGTAGTTTGCCAGACAGTGAGGGAGCTGCGGGCTACTTTACTGATCCGACTGCTACGCCATGGGCCCCTCTGCTGCTACAGCCATCAAAGGCTTTTGCTGTTACGCCCCCTGGTGACCTGGATGTGCCTTTTGACCCAGGCCCTATTGGCCTTGAAGAGGAGATGGATATGGTTTTCTTCGATCCGGGAAGAATGGGGTACATAAGGCCTGAAGGCCGAGTTGCTTGACAACTTAAAGCGAGTGCAATGATCTAATCCTAGTGCAATGATCGGGTTGATAACATAAACTGTGGCATTACGTATAGTAAGCACGAAGGCAGTAGCCATGTTAACAATGGGATCATAGGTAAAATTTATCAGAGTCCACCAAGACTGTAACTTCTTCTCAAAATCATTGGCATTGTCCCAAACAGTCTTTCAGACTTCGCCGGAAAAATGCCTTCACTTCCTTCCCTAATGATCAAGGCAGCTGTTGCCTGCAGCCATAACTGTGCTTGCATACAACTAAGAGCTAAAGATACATTATCTTGAACCATACTAAGTGCATCTATTATTAGTTTGTGGTCTTAGTCTTCAGCATTTTCCCATCTCGGTAACACCTTTGAAACTTGCCATTGGCTAATTCCCAATGCCAATAAGGATGATTGTAGGGGTTGTTTTAGTTTTGTCAAATCACTAGTTGCTGTGGCTAGATTATTCATTCATATTTCTGAATCAATACCATTTAAAACTCCTAACTCTGTTCCTAGCATTCTAGTTAAGTCTCTTTGCGTCCTGCCCCTGAGGTGTGCTTGCTTTTGTGACCATATTGTCCAGTCTTCAGATTATGTCTTTAGGAAAGGAGAGGAGTCTGGTTGAACTTCCAAGACATTAATTTGTATTAGCAATTCAACATGCTTGAGAGACCATTCTGGATTAAATAACAATTGTTGTTGACCTATGTTCCTTACTACATATGGGCCTGTTTTATAAATTTTGGATTCCAGTTTGGTTGGGGGTAGGGCATAGGTAATATGAGGCCCTGACCCTCCTTGATTTTGAGCTTTTGGCCCTTATTAGTCCAAAACCAGCTGATTACTACATTCTGTGTTAATATAAAATTATACCAGCAATCTAATTTACCTGGGCGGATACAACCTTCTTGTTGGCCATTTTTGGAAATCAGTTTTACTAAAATCCCCATTACTTTCTTGTGGGTTGTTCCATTAATCATTCAGCATTCTATTTTAAGTTCGTCCCCTATGGTTCTTTGGTGTGTCCACTCTTCCCCTAACTTTCGCGATTCTGATGGTGTATATAAATGGTTACCATTTGTTTGCCAGATGACCATAACTGCTAACTTTCCATTAATGCTCCTATCCTCTGTTGTTACGGCTTCGGTCCAAGGCCACTCACCGTTCTCTGTTATCATAGAGGCACCTTCTTGAATCACAATTATAACTATAAGCCATAGAAACAAAACAATTCTATCAACAAAATTTCTGCCAACTATATTACTAAATACTCCCAACTGTAATGTCCTCATTTTGTTCGACTAAGTTTTAGTTTCAGTTCATTGTCACCTGGCATTACTTTCCAGGGGGCTTCTGGAGCTTTCTTCACTCAGGAATGGTGGATGCAAGCGGCTTGTTCTCTAATCTTGATAGCAGCATGAGTTGTCAGCAACACTTGATACGGTCCATTCCATTTTTCCTCTAGAGGTTGTCCTGAAAAAGTCTTTATATATACATAATCCCCTGGCTTAAAGGGGTGGATTGGTTGATCCAACCCTCTAGCCGTGGTCCCTAAAACAAATTTTTGTACTTTATTTAATTGTTTCTGAAGTTCAGTTATATATCATAACTGCGTTAGGTCCTCTCCACTAAATAGAAATTGATACGGTCTTCCATATAAGATTTAAAAAGGACTCTAATTCTCTTTTGTTGTAGGTTTAACTCTTATTCTAAGTAATGCTAAAAGGAGGGATTGAGGCCATGACAAATTAGCTTCTTGTCCGATTTTAGCTATTTGTTGTTTAATTAAATGGTTCATTTTTTCTACCTGTCCACTTGCCTGCGGTCTGTAAGGAGTATGCAGTTGCCAATCTATCTTTAGAATCTTACTTATCTGTTGTACCATTTGCGCACAAAAATGTGCGCAATGTCTTCTCTATCAGAAGACATTGCTACTGGAATCCCAAAGCATGGTATAATTTCATTTAACAAGACTTTAACCACTTCTCTTGCTTTGTTTGTTCGACAGGGAAAGGCTTCAGGCCTTCCTGAAAAACTGTCAGTCAGAACCAGTAAATAACGATACCCCCCTTTTCTAGGGAGTTCTGAAAAATCAATTTGCCACTGTTGCCCCGGATAATTTCCTTTACCGATTATTCCAAATTTTATTCTATTCTTGGTATTGGGGTTATTGTGTAAACAAATGCTACATTGTTGAATTACTTGTTTTATCGTTGCATATGTATTTAATCCCGCTAATGTCTGACTCAGACTCTTATGCAATGTGTCAGCTCCCCAATGTGTTCTGTTGTGTTCTGTAAGAACTATGGGCCATGTCAAATTAGAGGGTATTATTAAGCAGTTATCTTTTAAATATACCCATCCACCTGGTTTCATTTTACCTTTCAAATCTTCAATTAATTTTAAGTCTTCTTTTGTATAATTTGGCTTTTAGTTCATGTATATAGCAGCTTGGATTTTACTGTCTGGTATCAAAGACAATGCCTTCACCTCAGTTATTTAAGCTGCCCGCTTAGCCTCCTGATCTGCCAATCGATTTCCAATTTCAAAATCGGCGTTCCCCCTTTGGTGTCCCCGACAATGCATGATAGCTACCTCTTCTGGTTGTTTTACAGCCTCTAACAATTTTAAAATTTCTTCAGCATGTTTTATCTGTTTTCCCTGAGCGGTCAGCAATCCATGTTCTTTCCAAATTGCTCCATGAGCATGTACCATGCCGAATGCATATTTAGAATCTGTCCAAATATTTATTTTCCTTCCTGCTGCTAGTTCCAGTGCTCATGTAAGAGCAATTATCTCTGCCTTCTGGGCAGACGTTCCAGGGGGTAATGGTTTGGACTCAAGTACCTGCTGAGTGGTTGTAACGGCGTACCCTGCCTTACGTTGTCCTTGTTTCACAAAGCTGCTTCCATCAGTATACCAAGATTTGTCATCATCTTCTAAAGGTTCTTCCTTAAGATCGGGTCGACTAGAATACACAGTCTCCATTGTTTCTATACAATCATGGGTTATGGGTTCATCCAGAGTTCCGCTAGGGAAAGAAGCTGGATTTACGATGTTAGTGACCACAATTTCCACATCATCTTGTTCTACTAATATTGCTTGATATTTTAAAAATCTCTGTGGTGAAAGCCAATGGTTTCCTTTTTGTTCCACAACTGTTGAGACTGTATGGGAGACTAACACTGTCATTTTCTGTCCCATTGTAAACTTCCGAGCCTCTTGTATATTGATAACAGCTGCTGCAACAGCCCAAAGGCATCCAGGCCATCCTTTACTTACTTCATCTAATTGTTTAGAGAAGTAAGCTACTGCTCATTTATAGGGACTCAATCTTTGTGCTAGTACTCCCAAAGCTATCCCTTGTCTCTCATGAGAGAACAGCCAAAAGGGTTTTGAGAGATCCGGTAATCCCAAAGCCAGAGCTTGCATCAGTTCTCATTTAAGTTGTTTAAAGGCTTTTCGTGCTTCTCCAGTCCAGACTAACTTTGACTGATTACTCTTTATCAATTCATATAGAGGCTTTACTGCTATTATATACTTTCCCTTTTCTTGAGCTGCTGATCATTGTTGTGATTCTGAGTTTTCTTGAGTTACAGCACTCTGATCTCTCATTTTGGATTCCAGGCTCCTCCTGCTTTTGTCTGTGAGTGCTGTGTCTTTTCAGTTCTGGAGGGGCCCAGAGCCACCCTTCTCTAGAAGAATGGATGCTCTAGGATTAGTAGTTTGAGGAAGGAGTCATGGAAAGAGTTTAAGGGCAAGCGTATAGCAGATAATATTGTCCAGGAACATGTGCTTAAAGGCTACCTGATGTAGAAGTTACATACTTCTGATGTTTGTTTAACAGCCTTTGGTGAATTTATTCTGTCTCTTCAGGTTTTAAACCAGCTGGTGGTTTTGGTCTCTCCAAAGTACTGTGGGTGCACAGAAGAACCGTATTTAGATATGCAAAGTATTTTACTTTGTTTTAAGACAGTTACCTCTTGTGGTCCCCTACTTCTAGTACTGTGTGACGTGGCAAATAATTGGTCTTGGGGTCAACCTCCAGTAGTTTTATCGATCTTTTCACTCCCTTCTTTAGTGCCTCCTTTCTAAATAGGATGGGGCTAGTACAGCCTATTTCTCTCCAGGGGGAGCCCTTTCCCTAGCTCTGTACGCTGTGCTTCTGTATCTTTTCACTTTTACAGTATTATTTCTAATATCCTATATGTCGCAACTTGCTTCAAGGGCTCAGAACACAAACACCGTGCCTCTTTCTTCTCTGAGTCAGACTCAGACCCTCAAAAATCTTTTGGCAGGCAAGGTCGTTGCTGTGGAAGAACAGAAAACGGAGCAGTGCTCCCCCACCTGCAGCAAAAGAGATGGGCCAGCAAGACAGGACACTTTGTCAGAGCAGACTTTGGCAGCTTCCCCATATCTCTTGTTTACCTAGGCATGTGTTTCACTGCTCCCACAGCAGATAAGGAGAGAACCTTTTGCCCATCACCATTTTGCCTAGTGTAGCAAAACTTTGGTATTTTCTGATGCTTTTAGATGCCTGATTTCAGACATTTGGAACCTTAGAACTCAGAACTCTGGCCATGACCTTAGGAAGAGTTGTAGTTAAGTGATCTCCTGAAAATCTGATGCCGAACAGATAGTTTTTTTAATCTTTTTTTTTGTTTGTTTGTTTTCCTGCTGTATTTCTTAAGCAGAAGTGACACCTAGTGTTGACTCGAGGACAGCTCCTTGTCTGTCGTATTTTTTGCTTGGACTAGGGCAATAAACCTTAGGAGCACAACCTGATGATAAAATTTGTGGGAGGAACAAAATGCTGGATGCCTTTTCTGAATGCAAGCCTTTTGTGAACAGGAGAGTCTTTTTTTAGCCAAATGTGCTTTGTGGTTTGTTTCCTGGTATTGAACATCAGATTAGCCTAAGCCTTCATGTTTGTGGATTCCGAGTTAGCAACCATGTTATGGAAACCCAGTTGAATGTTTAATAAATGCAGGGACAGAAAGCGGTCTTGTTCTCTGCCATTTTGAACTGAAGCAATTATTTATTGAATCTATTGTCTTTTCCTTTATCTGTGAAGGGAACATTCTGGGAAGGAAATAACTAGAAAAGCTCTTCCCTTTCCTTGCTGCCTTCTGTATCTTGTCAAGCAGGACTCATGAGGCTTTTGTCAGTCTGTATTTGCTTTGCCTCTTTGCAGTGCATCGTTTGTGGAGCTTACTCCCCATGCAGTGAGTGGATATATGAAGCACCTGTTCAAAGGGGTGCTATTGTCCCTCCTCCAGTCTTTGCTGTAAAAGTAGTGTTTTTCAGTCCACATTAGTGAGCACTGGCAAAGGGTGAATACAGAAAACACAGTAGCAAGCAGGAGGAAAAAAAAGAGGGGTCTGTGTAAGATACAAGGCAAAGAAAAAAAAGGTATCTTTTTCCTCAAGAGCTTAGCAGCAAATGTAGATTTTTCTTCTGATGAGTGGGCTGGAGTTCTGTGTTCCGGTCATATTTTGCATTTTCAGGGATGTTTTTTTAATTTTATTTTTGAGAAAGGAGTCTGAGGCAAAAGCGTGAAGGAGACTTTTTGGTGAATAATTACCAGATGGCTACTAACAAGTGCGAAAAAAAATAATTCATCGAGGGACCTCTCTCAATTATATTTCAATGATCTTGGGAATCTGGAGAGGTCCCAGTAGACTGGAAGCTGGCAAATGTTGTGCCAATTTTCAAGAAGGGTAAGAAAGAAGACCCTAGCAATTACAGGCCTGTCGTTCTCACATCAGTTCCTGGTAAAATTATGGAGAAGATGATCCTTGAAGTTATTGAAGCACACCTGGGGAACAATGCTGTCATTGGTCCCGGCCAACATGGGTTCATGAGGGGTAAGTCCTGCCTAACAAATTTGATTTCCCTTTATGACAAGATCACCTGTCTAGTCAATCCAAGGAAACCAGCTGATGTGATCTTTTTGGACTTCAGCAAGGCTTTTGACATGGTTTCCCATAGGATCCTACTGGACAAAATGTCCAGTGTACAACATAACAAAAACATAACAAAAATGATTCTTGAGCAATTGGCTGACGGGCAGGGCTCAAAGGGCTGTGGTAAATGGGGCCACAACTGGCTGTCAAATGGTCACTAGCGGGGTCCCTCAAGGCTCCATGTAAGGGCCAATCCTCTTCAATGTTTTTATAAATGATTTAGATGGAGGACTAGAAGGTGTTTTGAGCAAATTTGCTGACCACATGAAAAAATTGGAGGAGCTGTGGACTCTGATGAAGGTGGAAATGCCTTGCAGAGAGACTGGGACAGATTGGAGAGCTGGGCGATCACCAACCACATGAAGCTTAACAAGAGCAAGTCCTGAGTCCTGCATCTAGGATGGGGTAACCCTGGCTATATGTACAGACTGGGTGACAAGACACTGGAGAGCAGCCCCACAGAGAGGGATCTGGGGGTTGTGGTTGAGAGCAAGTTGAATGTGAGCCAGCAGTGTGCCCTGGCAGCCAGGAGGGCCGACCGTATCTTGGGGTGCATCAAGCACGGCATCGCTAGTTGGTCGAGGGAGGTGATTGTCCCGCTCTGCTCTGCGCTGGTGCAGCCTCACCCCGAGTACTGTGTGCAGTTCTGGGCACCACAGTCCAAGAAGGACATTAAACTGTTGGAGAGTGTCCAGAGGAGGGCGACAAAGATGGTGAAGGGCCTGGAGGGGAAGACGTATGAGGGGTGGCTGAGGGCACTGGGCCTGTTCAGCCTGCAGAAGAGGAGGCTGAGGGGGGACCTCATCGCAGTCTACAACTTCCTTGCGAGGGGGAGTGGAGAGGCAGGTGACCTATTCTCTGTAAACACCAGTGATAGGACCCACGGGAATGGTGTTAAGCCGAGTCAGGGGAAGTTTAGGCTGGACATCAGGAAGAGGTTCTTCACTGAGAGGGTGGTTGCACACTGGAACGGACTAGCCAGTGAAGTAGTCACTGCACCAAGCCTGTCCGCATTTAAAAAGCAATTGGACTGTGCACTTAGTAACATGGTCTAAACTTTTGGATAGACCTATGCGGTGCCAGGAGTTGGACTTGATGATCCTTAGGAGTCCCTTCCAACTCGGGGTATTCTCTGATTCAATGATTTCTTATGACTTGATGTAGATAATGACTTGATCTAGATAATTGGGGCTGCTGGTGATGTCTGGACCACTTTCAAGCTGTATGTGTGAAATTCTCCCATTCTACTGTATTCATCAGCAGAGATGACTGGCCCAGAAGCATTTTTGCTGATATGCAAAACGTTTTTAGTCAGGCAGATGTATCTGCTATTCAAAAATGCAATGATTACATGTTCCACAGCTAATTGGTGAGGACTCCCTCTTCTTGGAAATGGCTTGTATGATGTTGCTCAGTTCGAGTTAAGGAAGGATCAGTCATTGGTCAGTCTTGTGTCTTCTGTTTATTTTTGGTCACTGTATTTTTTTATTATTATTATTATTATTATTTTTTAATTTAAGTTATTTTATTTTAACCAAGATCTGCCTGATCTGCCTGTGGGCTTTTTTTAGCAGGGTCTAGCGGGACTGAGAAGGAAGAGCAGGTTTGAAGGTGGAAGAAGCTTAATTCAATTTTTCTACCATTTAATAAACAATCTCCAACTCATTAAAAAAATGCACTTGTTAAAAATAAACTCAGTGTAAGGTCTATTAAAAATCAAATTTTATGAAAAATATAAAAATCCTTTAGTCATTATGTTCCAAGTCAGAATAAGTCTTTATTTGTTCAAGTGGCTTTTGCATAATATAGTTCTGCATCTTTTCAAAAATTTTGCATGTTTGTTTTTCTCTTGCTCATTCTTCTCTTTTGTCCATTTGGGGCATAGAAGAAGAGGAATTTTATCTTTTTTATCTTTTATTTTCTTTCCATTTTTTTCACAGTCTCTTGCCAAATTTGATAAATATATTGAGATCAATATTGAGATACTGAGAGTAAAAAAGATAAAAGGTTTTACCCATTACTATTAATAATTACAAAAAACAAACAAACAAACAAAAAACCCACACAAATACACTGTAAATGTTTAACAATATTAAATAATATTTAATAAACAATCTCCAACTCTTAGCTTCCTTCGTGGTATTCTGCTACGTTCAGTGACTTTTACTTCCTTGTGCACAAAGCACAGTGCAAATGAGATGAGAGATTTGAAAATCCATTTCGTTTTTATCCTCATAACAATGGAGAATATGGTCATTGAAACAAAGACCTTCTTTATTTATGGGCTTGTGAGTGTGTACGCAGAGATCCTTTGCTAAGCTTTTCTGTCAGCACATTTCATATGTAACATGTGTTGATTTTCCTCAGTGCCACAAGATTCCCCACTGCCAGCTTTGGTGCCCTGCAAAGAGAATGTGGGGGACCTAGGAGCTCCCTGTTGCCTGCATCACTCAATAAACAACATACGGGCATGCTAACAAGAAAATGTATATTTTCTCTGACAGCATAAATTCATCGTAGTCTGAGCCATTTCAGTCCTTTTTGTTCTGAACTTTCCTCCCTTCTGAGTGCTCATTCTCCCTTCTCTTATCGTATGGTGCGCACTGTGGCTTAGGCCGCAAAACCACTCTTTTTGCTTGCAACGTTTTCTACCATATCAGCATCCTGAAACTTGCTCATTGCATAAAGAAATGAGCATTACATTCTGCACAAGAAAAAGTAATTGCCCTCTAAATAATTAGTAGTGACAGCAATACCTGAAACACAGCTGTTGATTTTGATGCTAGTAGCTGGGATGGAGGTTGCCTGCTAAAGGGTGAGTGATCTTTTTTTTAGATAAGTATAAAATATGCCAATGATTTTTCAATGGATGTAAGTCCAGATGATTGAAAATATCTTGTCTTTTAATTTTTCTCTTGTACAAAGGTGTTGAAAAATAAGTCAGGAACTTGGTTGGCAAGTCACTTCCATTTCAGGTAACCCAATATCATGCGGCCACCCAGTTAGTGGAAATTTTATATTGAATTTGTTGACTGAAATGGAAGTATTGAAGTGCTCTTCTGTGATGTTGGAATATTTGTGTGGTTTGGCAGGGTTGTTTTGTGCTAGTGATGAAGTAATACTTTGCGTTGTAATAACAGCAATGTGACAGCAGCGTAACAGAGTTACGATGCAAGTTTGACAGCAGTGGTTTTTGGAGCCAAATATAATATCAGTCTATATTCTTCAAAATACTTTAGAAATTGGAAGTAATATATGTTTTTGTTAATTAAGGTCTAAAAAACGTGGTTGTTAGGTCTTTCTTTGGATTGACGCCTCTGGATGTCTGCAGTGCTGAGGGGTGAGGAAGGAGAGGCGCTTCATGGCCTGCAAGGAAGCGGCTTGTGCCTGTTTCCCACTGAGCCTGCCCTGCATTCGTGGTATAGGTGTTCGGGGCTGTGGAGGAGTGGTGAGGGAAGTCCTCAGGGGCAGAGAAGCCAACCTTGATGCTCTCAAGTAACCAGCACATGATTTCACAGAGGGTCTGTCCAACCTGTACTCATGTCAGGTGAGGTGGGAGCCCTCATGGTGGCTTTTTATGTCTCCAGGTGAGTCTGGAGCAGCCAGTCCAACCTAGACCCCTGGGAGAACATCTGGGAGCAATCTGTGGCTGTTGTGCTTCAGTTGGCCTTGTCTGAGGGAGGAGTAACAAAGCAGAGTGTTTTGGAAAGGAAAGGGAGTCTGCACATTTCCTGAGAAATGAGGAGTGGCTGTGTGTAGAGGAGTGCTGAGGTGCAGTTAAGGATGACAGCAGGTCGGGTCCTGAAGCAGTGTCTTGCGCAGGTCTAGCAGACTCTTGAGAACCTAGTTCAGGAGAAATGGGGAGGTGAGCACAGAAATCAGCAAAAGGAATTGATGTGTGTACTTAGATCAATGCAATCATGCATGGAGAGCAGGATTGTACCTTTGTTAAACACCTTGTTTATGACAAGGTATATCTGAGGGAGAGGTGTCAATAAATCCTGATTGTGTATATTCTTTTGAGGAATTTTCACAATGCTTTCTATTATACTAATGCCAGAGATGCCAGATGCCTTAATCATCTCTTCAGCCCAGGATGGTGTTCTTTTGCAGTCCAGGAAAGGATTAAGGGATTCTGCTGGCTAGGCTGCAGGTCCAGCCCGATGGGAAGGAATTCAGCTGCTGCTAAGAGGACAGACAGCAGGAACTGCTGAACAGGGAGCAGGAAAGAGAGGGATGGGGGCTGGAGATGAGTACCCTGGACTATCAGTTCCTCATGTCTCTTCTCAGAGGGATGAGGAGACCGAAAGGGGAGGACTTGAAGAAATAACAGATCACCAACAGAACAAGAAAACCGATAGGTTTACAATGATACATGTATTTGGGAAAACCTTCCTCTTCCTCAGGCAGAACAGAGCTTCCAGGATGTTGATTTGAGGCTTGCAGAGCTCCAGGATTAGTTTTTTTACCTGGAGTTTCTAAATAAAGCTGGTTTGCTGCTGGAGGAGCTGACCTTCGTTTTCTCCAGCTGCTGAAGGTCAGATCCCAGTGCAGAGGAGTTCTCATCTTGGAGCGCACCAGTAAGATGTGATGCTGGCGTGCTTTTGTGTTCAGACTTACTTAACAAGTGCAAATTAGCAGAAACCAACCCAGCCCCAGGGGCAGGCAGGTTCCCTTCTAGCTGAGAATGGAACACGTAATGTTGCTACACAGTAGCATAAAGCATATGACATAAAACTCAGTGCAAAATGGCATAGGAGGGGAACGTTGATTTAGTTTTAAAATGAAATGACTGTTATTATGTGGTCCTATTGCTACAGCTGCAGAATCACCAAGATAAATTTGTCCCGGTTTTTGGGTGTGTGCTACTTGTGATGACATGGAGCATAAAAGATGCTGGTTTCATGTCTCCAGGATTCTCCTTAAGTTAGTGCCCCTTAGTTTTGGATGCATCTTCTGTATGCTTTTGAAGCTGACAGTGATATTGTTTTTATTCTGTCCACCTCTGTCAGTCACTAGGATTTACCGTTTTTGTCTCCTTTTGTAGCTGTTTTATGGCTCCACCCCTGTTCTTTATCTTCCCACAATGACTTGATGCTGTAGATCATCCTTTTATTTAGTCTTGGTGGAGGCCATCCCTTTGTTTTAGGTTGTCCCTTGTTTGTTCTGTCTTCTAATCTGAATTTCCTGAGAAGCTTCATGTTGATGTGCTTGATGACATTGATCTAGGTGCTGCCAATACCTGCCACACTTACAGTAAAGCTCCTGCTACGCATTTCTTTTGGTCCTTCTACTCACAGACCGACCCTTTCATTCTCCACTCAGGTCAATCTTAATGTTTCCATGACAAATGGAAATGTGAAAGGAAAACTGAAGAAGTGTAGCTTTCTTCAAATCCAGTTCCTGGCATTTTGGCTTCTCCTTCCAGTGAGCCCACGTCCTCCTGACAAAGTTAAAAACTCAAGCTTCCTTTCTGCTACTGTGAACAGCATCTAAATTTTGTAAATGTGGACTCCATGAGTGGCCTTGATCACTTTTGGTTCCCACTCAAACTGTAGTTGTATTAAAATTGGGGACTTGAGAGGGTGCTCGGATTATTTTCTTGCTGTCTGAGCCTTTGAGTAGATTCTCAGATCCTCTTCTGAGTATCTTGCTGAAAGCGTTGGCACATCTCAATTTGTATTTGCTGATGTTGGAGATTTTCCTGTTTCTGTGATACTTTTCATATAAAATATTTCTTGATCTCAAAGAAGAATAAGGCTAACCAAATGTTCTTTTCCTGTTTACAAGTAATTTTTGTGCAGTTGCATTCAGAATAGAAAATATAGAAGGTGACTTTTGTTTTTTAAATAGAAGATATCCTAGCAAGAAATACCACATCTCAACTGCTCTGAAATCCCCTGAACCATACAGTCATCCTGCCAGGGGTGATAAGGAGCCACAGGTGGAGAGGAGAGGGGGTGAAATCCTCTCATGAGTGTCATGCAGGCTGTGCTGAGCAGGATTGGCGAAAGACTGGCAAGTTGGGTCCTCCATGGGCCTGGTAACTTTCTGGTACAGTAGAAAATTCCTTCCCACCTCTAACCCCTGTTTTTTGATTGGGGATTGTTTTATTTTTATTTTTTTAAATGAAGTGCTAGTGAGTTAAACTTATGGAGAAGCCCAACAAATGCCCCAACCCCCCTGCTCTTTGGCATGAAATAAGAGTGGCAGGAGAGGAGTGAGAGCGTGGCTAGAGTGGAGTGGGAATTTCCACTTTCCATCAGGAATGAGTTCAGTAGGGAGAGATCATTGCAGCACAAGAAATGGTGCGATGTGGCAAAATTGCAGTATAGCACAGTAAAACTGGTAGCGCAGCTAGATGCTGTTAGAAGCTGAGGTCTTGCTGCTTTCCTCCAAAGCCCAGAATGTACATTCCTACTGCTCTGCTTCCAGCCTCTGCAGAATAGCAAAGGAATGAACCATGTAGAAAACCAAAACAAAACAATGTCACCAGGAACAACAACAAAACACACAAAAAGCCAACAACAACAACAACGAGAACAACAAAACATAACGAAATCTACCAATCAAATAAAACCCCACATTTTTGTGCTACCTTAGTTCTGTGAGTTTGGCACACCAGTGGCTCAGACAAGCAGTAACAAAAGAGATGCAGCAGGAGAGTTTGGGTGAAGCTAGTGGCCATCTTCTTTTGGTGGAGTTGAACTCTCTCCCTGCCTCAGCTCCCCATTTTCTCCAGCAACGTCCGACCTGGTAGTAGGGGTCACTTAAACATCATCCTAAATCTTTCAGTGAAGCTAAACATTCACTCATTTGCTTTTACCACTATTACAGTTTTGTGTTTTTTTTTTTTTTTTTTTAACTTTTGTATATATGTATAAATATATATTATCACCATCATTGCAATTTATCAGTCGATTGCTAGATTTCAAAATTCTCAGATGGATTTTCTGGAGAAACAGTCTTTTGCAAAACAGTTTTTCACTGCTGTAGATATTTGCAAGATCTGGATTGCTCTTGAACTAGCAACAATCTCGTTTCCTTCCATAGTCTGTCAGCACACTAACAAACTAATGTATGTGAAAATATGTTACAGAGTAAAACTGGAATTAAGAAAATAAGTTCCTCCTACAGCTCCGCAGAGCCACCTCCTTCTGCTTTACCATCTCTGCGTCCCTGTGACTTCTCAAAAGTCTAAGTAGAAGGGTGAGGGGAAAATGAGTTTAAAGCAAGCTATTCAACTGCCACCTCTGTCACCTGAATATTGTCAGAGAATATAGGGACTCCAAGTGAGTAATAATGCAAGTCCAAGGTAGGACAGGTCAGAGAGAAGCTTTTTTTAAACTATGATTGTAATGAAAGCACATTCAGACAGCAACTCCCCCTATACCTCTGTTTTTTGCCAAGTGACTGCAGAGACCTGACTATGCTATTTCAAAGTAAAGGAAGAGGTAAGGAGAAAAAATCATTCTAATGCAAACAAAGCTAGGTCTACATCGTTGGGATGTATGGATTCCAGAAGATAACTTACATGTTAACAAGGCATGTACCCATGCATGGGGGAGATGGCAGGTAACAAGGTACTTGAGGAGTTCACAATTGTGACAATATGGAGATGGCTCTTGGTGGAGCCTGTAAAAGTGGCACATCCAGTATGGCCATAGCTGAGAAGTGGGGATTGGAAACAGTCACAGACTGTTAGCTTTTAATCAAAAAATACTGTTTTAGTTATGGCAAACTTCTTAGCAAGACCTCTACTATCTTAAATAGTAATATTTTTGCTATCAAAATATGTCACATGGAAACCCTTTGGAAGACTACTGCATATTAGACTCACTTCACAAGTAAGCAAAAATGTAAAATGCAGCAAGAAAGAATTTCTACAGTCTATCCGTCACAAAATGTTTGATGTGCTTTTATTATTGTGATCTGGTTGACTTCTAGAGAGTAAAGAAAAACAAGAATCAAGAGACTAAATTTTATCAAGGTTGTTGCTGATCAAAGGACTTTTGAAGCAGAGCAGGAAGTAGAAATAGAAAAACGAAAAAGCTCAAGAATCCTGATCCTTGAGGGTGATATCAATTACTTCTCTCTTCTGATGGGTTGTTTCGCAAGACTTCTGTGCGAGCTATAAATCTGGGTGAGTTGCGTCTTGCGACTGAAGGCAGCAGACTGGAGGAAGTGCCAACAACTCTCCACATCTGAGAAGCTGGCATTGAGGTGAGATGCATACTTTTTATGTGAAAGCTTTAAATGGCTTCCTGGGTAGCTGCTATGAAATGAAGTTGAAGAGGGTTTAGTTTGGGATGAGAGCTACAACCTGTATGTATGGATCTGATGTCTGTCATTTACAGAAGCTTGATGCACCCTTCAGGTAATGAGAAGAGCACTACAGGATAACCATACCTAGTAAAGGGAGGGCTTGGAAGGAGACGTTGCTACAGAAATTCCAAGGGGTGAAATAAAATATTTAACAAGAGAATGTTGGGACTAGAATCTGTATGTTTTAAGAAATTAACTAGTTTGTTTAATAATAATGTTATTATTACTAGCAGTAGTAGTACAGATAAGTCAATAAACATCATCAAAGTCATTGAAGTCATAAAATAGTGTTCTAGCATCCAATAAATTGCACTTTCATTTAGAAGTTAACTGAATGTTTTTTACATACAATATTGTGAGTTGTGGAATGCTGTCAAAACAGCCCACGCCTATTTCTAAAGTAATTCTCAAATGCAGTGTCAGTTAAGAATGAAAGACTCGTTGTAAGAGACAAAGAAGCTAAAACAAAAGAATGTCTCAAAAACTCAGCATCAAAGGGTGATACGGTCAGAAAAGAGGATCCTGCTAGGGCTGGATAGTGCTTTTCTGAGGCCAACGTCCTTATCCGGGGTAAACTTCTGAGATACCTTCTGGCATCCAAGGTTCTGGCAGCTGTGGTCGGAAAGGTATTAGAAATCTCTCCTCCCCCCCCCCCCCCCCCCCGATATTCCACCTTCCCCTCAAGAAGGCTCTGGGACACAGGATGCACATATTACCATACAAAACAGGAATTGGAGGTGGGGACTAGCTGTAATTAGGATACAAAGTGAGAACTGGAGTTGGGTCCAGCATATAAATAGTGCGACTCAGAAGGGCTTTGTGTGCACCCACCACCATCGCAGACAGAACAGGAACTGGACCAGAGACATCGTTGGAACCCAGGGTGGTAATCTGGAGCTTTCCTTTACCATCTTTCTCTATCTCCCTCTCTCTCTCCTATGCTATGGCCCATTCAGCCCTATGTGAGATAACGAGATATAAATAGCTCCCATTATAGATAGGAAGGTTTGATCAATTTCTGCCAGAAGAGCTTTTGCTATTTTATTAACTTTTGCTAAAAGTTAATAGCACCAAACAATACATTTGAATTGAAAAGTTTTATGTCACTTCAATTTCCTCCAAGGGTAGCATGAATGTTGGCAGTCTCCAAGAGGGTTTTTTAGGACAGCCCTCTCCAGGCCCCCACACAAATCCCCAGTCCTATATTTGAATTAATTAATTATTAAATAGAATATTCCAATAAGTTACTATACTTAGAAGTCATTTGAACACATACATAAACCAATATACACAACTAACCAAGACCTGAGAGATTTGATGCATATCTCGTTTTACTCTTAATTTTTTCTTCCAAATTCAAATTTCTACATCTTGCCCTCAGTTTCGTCCAACAGCTGTTTTATTCATTCTTTGCTAAAACTGTTCTAATTGTCCCATTCTTCTTTTTCCCTCTCCATTGCCTTGTGTCTTTCGTGGAAGTGCTTCTTACAAGTATTGTTTGTTTTCTGTTTTCCTTTTCTGCAGGCTGTCATCTGACTTCTACAGCAAGAAATCGAAATTACAGAAACACTGCTGAGATGGGGAAAATCATCATTTATGAGCACGCCAACTTCCAGGGGTACTCCAAAGAACTCACCAGAACCGTTGCCAATCTGAAAGATGTAGATTGGAATGACTGTATCTCCTCAGTGAAAGTAATTGGACAACCTTGGGTGGCTTATGAGCACATTAACTATACAGGCCAGTTACTGGTATTTGAGGAGGGAGAGCATAGCGTTGTGGGCAAAGAGATGAATGACAAGATCTCTTCCCTGATGTTGATTACTGAAAGTTTACAAAATCCACAGATCACTGTCTATGAACATGACCAATATCAAGGGAAGAGCAGGGTGATAACAGAAGCTACCAATTTGTCTAGGGGTCATGACAATGACATAGCATCTTCTCATAAAGTGCAGCGAGGTGCCTGGCTGTTGTGTGAACATAGCGATGGAAGTGGTTTTTGCTACATTGCACGAGAGCATGAACACCTTCCAAGTTACAGAGCAATCAATTTCAATGACAAGCTTTCATTTCTGCGTCCCCTTCTCCCTGGAAGGTGTTGTTACTGATGGATAGCAAATTCTGAAGTCTTAAGGGTAGGTGTAGCCCTAGGAAGAAGGATGAAACATAGATCTCTCTGCTTTTTTTTATTTCCCCTTGTGGCATAGAAATACTGAATGGGAGAGCTCTCTTTTATGCTATGCTGCTGATGTGTATTTCTCAATCCTGTCTGGCACTGTTCTCCTTCCCCATGATCCCAATGAATGTAAGAACTATCATATTTAGTCATATGGAAAAAACCTCAATGATAAGAGATGAACTTGTAGTGCGTAAGCTATTAAACCTGTAACTAGCATTCCAAAGCACTAGACCATGTAATGTGAAAATGTTGCATGTTGCTTCTGTTGCTATATGCATAATCACATACGTAGTGTATAACCAGAACTGCTGACTTTATATTCTTCTTTACAGTGCTCTTTCTTCACAATGACCTCTGCATTTTTTTTTTCTATTCCATTTTGCATTGTTACCAATAAATTAGATATTACAGGCAACAATGTCTCTATTTTAGTTATGATGGCTCATCTATTATTCAGAGTTCCTTCAAGATTATAGTTGTATTTTTACTCTTTACTTTAAGGAAAGTTTTTAGCCTGTGTTATTCTAGAAAGGGATGTCTAGAAAAGGATCAAAGAGGATACACATCACTAAGAATTGATACACAAACAGGCTGAACTTCTCTGTGCTTAATTAGAAATGTCTGCAGAGCAAGTTCAGACATGTTTGGCTAATCAGAATATAAAACTTAGGCTTAAGGTCAGGACTTCTCTGAACAGAAACAGCTTGATGATTAAGCATACCCACTTATTTTGTATCAATGCAGTGTTATATTGCTGAAGAAATAATTGATTCTTTGAAAACCAGTTCTTCAAAACTCAGTTCTTCCTGAAGCCAGTTGGTCAGGCTGTCTCGGCTCATGTCTGGGCATGATGCATTGATGGGTTAAAACTCTAGACTGACTGGTAGAACACCACATGACTGTCTTTCAATTCATAGCTTTTAAAGTCAGAATTAACAGTCTTTGGGATGAACCACAGGATATAGATCCCTGTGGTCCTTTCCAACTCTGGATATTCTATGATTATTGATCCAAATTAAATAAAATGCTACATAAAAGCTGAAATCCCTGCATTAAACACACACAGACACACACAAAATCCAAACCCTCCATAAATATATTCCTGCTTTCTTCAAAATTCTGTAACACATACATCACATTACTGTTCCCACTTCGTTGTTTCTTTTTTCTTACTTGCACCAGAAATTGTTGTTAGGCATATAGGAACTGCTTGCACAGCACCCTATACTCAGATGACCCCAGAGAATTAATTAGCTCTCAGAAGTGAACATACAGAGAACCTAAGGCAATATAAACTTTAATTTTCACCACAAGTTCTAAGTCAGCCTGAGGAGAAACTCCATAGAATTTCATCAGCTACATAAAATTTTGTCTACCTGATTATTCACCAAAGAAGGATCCTGCCAGAGGACTTTAAATTCAGGTTAAGAATGACATCCATGGCAATACTGACTGATTTGTTCTAACACTGGCACATTTTTTAGAGGTGAACCTATGAACCAATTTTGAAAATCTGATTGCAAAGACAATACATTAGGATGGTGTAAAATTTTTGATACATATTTACAGGCAGACAGTTATTATTTTCCATTAAAGTATAGAATTATACATTTCAGGGCAGGTAGTAGCTTTTAAAATCCTGTCTAGAAGCTTTAGAGTCACATGAGCTATACACCAGCTACACAAGCAACCAGTACACATACACAGAATAACACCAGCTAGTAATCAGTAACCCATAGCATGTGTCTCACAGTGGAATTAACTATGTGGCCCAAACTTTAGGCAAATGATCTACACCAGCTCTTGTTCAACATCCTGTCCACCAGTAGGACAGAGTGAGAAAGAGACAACCAAGGCACAACCAGAATCCCGTAATTTCTCTATTACACATACACAAAATACTGTTAATCTTGGGTCAAGGTAAAAACTTTACAGTGATAGTAAGAGCAAGAGCCATTGTCCATAATGAGAATAAAAAAGAAACAGGTTGGGTAGAAAAGAGTAAAACAGAAGAATCCTTTGTTCAGAGACTACATGAAAGTTGGAATTTGGTGGTCAGAATGCTTTGCCATGTGCTTGGAGCACACTTTGGGAAGTATAAATGAGGAACTGATTTATGCAAGTGTGAGAGAGAAGTGGTTGAAATCATTATGAAGCAAGGATGGCTGAGTTCAACCTCAGCCATCAATGTTGAATGAAGCACTTAAGATAACATCAAAGGAATAATAGACTCACTCTGCAACTTCATCCTCTAGCAATCAATTTGCAATCTTATATTTTTCTTAGGTTAGCAGGAACCTGTTCTCCTAACTGGTAATCCTATGGTGAAATTTCACTCAAAAGTTGTAATCACTGATGAGAGAAAAATTGATAAAGACAAGCAAGAAACAGCACCCAGCTGTTAAAGCTCACTTGCTTCACAGTTAATTTTTCTATGCAGCCAAATATTAATAAATACACTGTGTGCAAAAGAACTGTGGTAACTTTTCAGGGGAGACAGAGAAATTTGGTATGAGCTGATGCACCTACTCTTTGATCTTTTCACATTTTCTTTCTTTGATAGACAACTTTTCAGGAAATCTGAAAGTAAGTCTTGACCAGGAATTAAATTGTGGACAGTAGCTGTGATGTGTCCCAAGAGTATTTCTTACTCTAAATGGGTTGGAAAAACCCAAAGACATTTGTTTTGCCGGAACATTTGGATGTTTTCATTGAAAAGCTATGAAGAAAGAGGGAAAGAGAGAGAATCCCATAGCGGACTAGCCAATAAGTCTGCTCTAACCATGTGCATCTATAACATGAGATAGATAGCTGAAGCCTTGATTTGCCTGTCATGTACAAATACACGTGTGAATCAAATTTCCAGCTTCTTCCATAGAGGTGTAAGCAATCATGTGTTTACCATCAAGTAAGTGTTTCCCCGATGGAAAGTTTTCCTGGAGGAGATGCCATACAATCAGTTGCTATCCTACTTTCCTCAGTTAAGTCCCAGACATACATTCACATTTGGTAGCATCAAATTAAAGATATCATTTGGAGCAACTGGCATATTCTACATTTATCTCTGACCTAATGCATGCTAGATTTTCCAAGTAGGCATCTACCTTTTAGCAGTACCTCCAGTAACTCTGGATTGAAAATCTGGTTGAGAAGATAAAGTTAAAAAAAAAAAAAAAGTAAAAAAAAAAATAAAAATGTGGAATGTGCTTTAGGTTCTCTGGCTTTAACTGATGCTCTCTTTCTGAAGGAGCAAATACAGACAGCAATCCAGAGAGCTTTCACCTAGGCCAGCAGCATGCCACAAAATTGCCTTGGTTTCTGCATAATCCTCTCAGCACACTCAGCTGAATAAAGTCTCAAGCTTAGAAAGCTTCTGTCATATAAATTTTTGGCCATCTGCTGTCCAGTCCATCAATCAGGTCACCATGGCTGCAACTTGTAGCCAGATGGAAAATCTCTTACAATGTATTGGGCTTCCCTGTCATAAAGCAAGCTTTGTTTTTCTAAAGCTGTGGTTCCCACTCAAGTTTGTTAGCCATTCAATTCCAGAAACAGGCTATTCCACTATTCTGGTGCTGGGATATTTGTGCTGTAATGTCAGACTCGCATGCAAGCTAGTGTGCTTTACAATGTTTTTAAATCAGGAAATGGCAGCAACCTTCAAATGCATCTCATGCAAGAGTTCTAGTTCTCTTGGTGGTCTAGATTTCAGAAGTCCACAAAGGAGGGGCAGCACAGGCAGTGTTCATGTGACATACCACTTGATACCATTATAGCCCTTATACCTCATTCTTAATGAAGTTAACATTGTAGCTATTTGTTGATAACTATATCCATTGAATTTCAATACTTAGAAGTATAACTTAGTTACAAAAAATGTAGGTGATCTCAAGAGAGGCTGGAGAAAATCTAGCATTTCCTAGGTAAAACTGATCGAAAAACTCTTCAAATAAATTAAAAATTTTGTTTAGAGGAAAATCTTGTATTACCATAAGAGCCACTTAAGGCTTTTCTTGTTGGTAGTATCAGTAAAAACAGCTTCTGTAAAACAGGTTTTGGAAAAGAAACATTTAATAACAGAACATGAACGTTCTTTAACCTGGTTTTCTCAGTAACTAGGAGTACTATATAAAACTAGCGGTCTGTAGTCTTATCATACATGAAGTATAAAGTACATAATTCACCAGAATAATCCAACTTTTTAATAATAAAAAGTTAGGATGCACTGATGATTTATCACACATGAAGTGTAGTATGAAGGTTTACAGAATGGTATTTACCTAGCTAGCAGGTAGTGGCCACAGAATTAATTCATGTTCTGTTATTAGATTGTTTTCTTCCATTCTTGTTTTTCATTAGTTTTGCACATATGTTCCATGGGAGTGGTGATCTCTTATCAGAAGAAGCTGTTGAAACATCTTCTTATCGGAGATGTTGAGACATTTTATCAGAGATGTTGAGACATATTCTTATCAGAAGAAGCTGTTGAGATATGTCTGTAAAAATATCTTTTTGAAATTCATAGCTGAAATGTCTTTCCCCTAGTGGTTTATTACTAATGATTCTGACAGTTTGAGGAACTCCTTGCAAGTGCCTAGCAACTGTAGGTAAAAGACAGATGTGAAGAGTATAAAGTGATGCTCTTCTGCCAGGCAAATATATTGTCACCTGGATCTTCATATGTTATTCCATAGATCAGCAGTTCTCACCAGGAGTGAAGGAGTTGTCTTGGTTGATCTTACTAATATTTCTGTTACTAAAATAATTCAGACATTTTAGTGAATGATTTCTTTAGCATAAAAAGCAACCATGGACCAGAAAAATGAAACACTCTCACTCTGTTTCTTGCAGATGCTTCTCCTTCTCTCAGCATCCAGGATAATTACTCCGTGTTGGTTTGTACTTTCCTCACTCCACAGATCTCATTTTTATTTTTATTTTTATTTTTATTATTATTAATAATTTTTTTCTTTCATTCTTTGCTTCTTTCCCTAGGACACTTCTCCTCATGCCTCTCACAAGGAGTCTTGCAGCTCCTACATATTTATGAATGAAAGACATAGCCTGGAACAGGTAATAGAGGGTTTGTTAATCACATTTTCAAATGATAATGAATTGCAGGGACCCATCTATACACTTAGCAACAGGGCTGATATCCAAAGAGATCTAGACAGGCTGGTGGAACTGGCCAGTAGGATCTTTATGAAATTCAATGTGAACAAATACAAAGTCCTGCATCTGGAATGAAAAGACACAGGCTGGGGACTGACTGGCTGGGAGTAACTCTGCTGAAAATACCAGGTACAGTTTCTTTTCTCTTCCTTTGCTGTCTTATGTATCTGTAGGAAACCTTGTTATTCTTCACATCCCTAGTCAAGTTTAGCTCCAGCTGTGCTTTGGCTTTCCTAATCTGAACCCTAATCTTCCCAGGGTGTATGTCCCTGTCTGCACTGTCTATGCATTTCCTTTTAGTGTTTTAGTTTGTTTAAGTTTGTAATTTACTGTGTGATTAATTCAATTCAATTCAAGAATTCATTAGATGATCCTTCTGATACTTGCTCATTCAGATCAGAATGTCTGAAACCAGAGCCCTTTGAAAGACCATGACCAGACAGAGGCTGCTGAATGGATACTAGGCTGAATCCTGAGCAGAAGGAACTCCAGCAGATTTTATTGGATAATGCTTTCTGCAAAGAAGAGTTCCAATGTGACCTAACGGATGGGAACATGCACATTGATTGCCTCATGAAGATAGGTTTGGCCAAACTCAGCAAACTGCTCAAACAAGCTCGTACAGAAATTTGCTGGAAATGGGCGCACTGGAGCTGGGAAGAAGCTCAAGCTGAGAGAAGCGGACCTGTGCACACAACTGCCCCTTGCTGGTAAGCAGCTGCGCATTATGGGGAATCATACGTCCTTAGGAACAAAGACTGTCCTGGTAACCTTACAGTTTTTTCTCCTTATTAACAATCAGACAGTTTATGAGCCTGAAATATGGGACCAAATTGATGTCAAGGTGTGAGACTCCAACTAAAAATGACAAGGTTGCAGCAGGATTGCTCAGCACCTGGTGAGCAATCTCTGGGGCCTTGAAGAGCCATGTGGGACCACAGTCAGGAACGTGTGGTTTGCCAGATAGTGAGGGAGCTGCGGGCTCCTTTACTGATCCGACTGCTACGCCATGGTCCCCTTTGCTGCTACAGCCATCGAAGGCTTTTGCTGTTACGCCCCCTGGTGACCTGGATGTGCCTTTTGACCCAGGCCCTATTGGCCTTGAAAAGGAGATGGATATGTTTTTCTTCGATTCGGGAAGAATGGGATACATAAGGCCTGAAGGCCAAATTGCTTGACAACTTAAAGCAAGACATATTGTTCAAAAGGAATGGAATATAGACCGCCGAACCAGGATGAGGAGACAGATGAGGAGTTCAACAGGCAGCTGACAGAAGTTGTGAAATCGTCGGTGCTTGTTCCTGTGGGGGACTTCAACTTCCCTGACATATCCTGGAAGCACAACACAGCCCAGAGAAAACAGTCTAGGAGGTTTCTGGAGAGCGTGGAAGATAGCTTCCTGACGCAGCTGGTTAGTGAGCCTACCAGGGGTGGTGCCCTGCTAGACCTTCTCTTCACAAACAGAGAAGGACTGGTGGGAGATGTGGTGGTCGGAAGCTGTCTTGGGCAGAGTGACCACGAAATGGTGGAGTTCTCTGTTCTTGGCGAGACCAGGAAGGGGACCAGTAAAACCGCTGTATTGGACTTCCGGAGGGCTGACTTTGAGCTGCTGAGGACACTGGTTGGTAGAGTCCCTTGGGAGGCGGTTCTGAAGGGCAGAGGGGTCCAGGAAGGCTGGGCGCTCTTCAAGAGGGAAATCTTAATGGCGCAGGAACGGTCTGTCCCCATGTGCCCGAAGACAAGCTGGCGGGGAAGAAGACCAGCCTGGCTCAACAGAGAGTTGCAACTTGAGCTTAGGAGAAAAAAGAGGGTTTATAATCTTTGGAAAAAAAGGGCGGGCCACTGAGGAGGACTATAAGGATGTTACAAGGCTGTGCAGGGACAAAATTAGAAAGGCCAATGCTCATCTGGAGCTCAATCTGACTACCGCCGTCAAAGACAACAAAAAATCTTTTTACAAATACATCAATGCAAAATGGAGGACTAAGGAGAATCTCCATCCTTTACTGGATGCAGGGGGAAACCTTGTTACAAAAGATGAGGAAAAGGCTGAGGTGCTTAATGCCTTCTTTGCCTCAGTCTTTAGCGGCAATACTGGTTGTTCTCTGGATACCCAGTACCCTGAGCTGGTGGAAGGGGATGGAGAGCAGAATGTGGCCCTCACTATCCATGAGGAAATGGTTGGCGACCTGCTACAGCACTTGGATGTGTGCAAGTCGATGGGGCCAGATGGAATACACCTGAGGGTACCGAGAGAACTGGTAGAGGAGCTGGCCAAGACACTTTTCATCATTTATCAACAGTCCTGGCTATCGGGGGAGGTCCCAGTTTACTGGCAGCTAGCAAACGTGATGCCCATCTACAAGAAGGGCCGGAGGACTGACCCAGGGAACTATAGGCCTGTCAGTTTGACCTCAGTGCCAGGGAAGCTCATGGAGCAGATTGTCTTGAGAGTCATCATGTGGCACTTGCAGGGCAAGCAGGCGATCAGGCCCAGTCAGCATGGGTTTATGAAAGGCAGGTCCTGCTTGACGAACTTGATCTCCTTCTATGACGAAGTGACGCACTTGGTGGATGAGGGAAAGGCTGTGGATGTGGTCTACCTTGACTTCAGCAAGGCTTTTGACACCGTTTCCCACAGCATTCTACTGAAGAAACCGTCTGCTCTTGGCTTGGACTGGCGTACGCTTCGTTGGGTTAGAAACTGGCTGGATAGCTGGGCCCAAAGAGTCATGGTGAATGGAGTCAAATCCAGTTGGAGGCTGGTCACTAGTGGCATTCCCCAGGGCTCAGTGCTGGGGCCAGTCCTCTTTAATATCTTCATCGATGATCTGGATGAGGGCATTGAGTGCACCCTCAGTAAGTTCGCGGATGACACCAAGTTAGGTGTGTGTGTAGCTCTGCTAGAGGGTAGGAATGCTCTGCAGGAGGATCTGGATAGGCTGGACTGATGGGCTGAGGTCAACTGTGTGAAGTTCAACAAGGCCAAGTGCCGGGTCCTGCACCTGGGGCACAACAACCCCAAGCAGAGCTACAGGCTGGGAGATGAGTGGTTGGAGAGCTGCCAGGCAGAGAAGGACCTGGGAGTATTGGTTGATAGTCAGCTGAGTATGAGCCAGCAGTGTGCTCAGGTGGCCAAGAAGGCCAACAGCATCCTAGCTTGTATAAGAAGCAGTGTGGCCAGCAAGGCTAGGGAAGTGATTGTCCCCCTGTACTTGGCTCTGGTGAGGCCGCATCTTGAGTACCGTGTTCAGTTTTGGGCCCCTACTAGAAGAAGGACATGGAGGTGCTTGAGCGAGTCCAGAGAAGGGCGACGAAGCTGGTGAGGGGCCTGGAGAACAAGTCCTACGAGGAGCGGCTGAGGGAGCTGGGCTTGTTCAGACTGGAGAAAAGGAGGCTCAGGGGTGACCTTATTGCTCTTTACAGATACCTTAAAGGAGGCTGCACAAGGTGGGGGTTGGTCTATTCTCCCACATGCCTGGTGACAGGACGAGGGGGAATGGGCTAAAGTTGCACCAGGGGAGTTTTAGATTGGATCTTAGGAAGAACTTCTTTACTGAAAGGGTTGTGAGGCATTGGAACAGGCTGCCCAGGGAAGTGGTGGAGTCACCATCCCTGGAAGTCTTTAAAAGACGTTTAGATGTAGAGCCTGGGGATATGGTTTAGTGGAGGACTGTTAGTGTTAGGTCAGAGGTTGGACTCGATCTTGAGGTCTCTTCCAACCTAGAAATTCTGTGATTCTGTGATTCTGTGAAAATGGAGACTTGTTTGTAATCAAGAAAAGGAATGGAAAATGGAGACTGTTAAGTCATGGAACTTAAAGGATTATTTGTTACCTTTTCTGATTGTACAGGAATACTCAGGTTTAGTATGTAAAAGCAGTGTTCTGTATATTTAGAATGTCTGATGTTTGTGTGTGCGTGTTGGTGGAGCATAGACTACCCACACACCCAGCACTGTTTACTTGCCTTTTATACCTTTTATAAGTTTAAGTATTACTAAATTCAGATTGAGTTGAGACTTCATTTATAACAAGAGCAATAATTAGTGTACCTGTGTGCAGGAGAAAGACCTTAAAGAACCAATCAATGGTAACTACCTGTCTAGCTGCAGCAGAGAAGAACTAAATAAACATTTTTAAAAAACTTTTTTTTTTTCCTTCTCTGGTTTTCCTTGATTTACATTTCCCATGAGTGATTGCTTAATTAGTCTTAGAATCTGACAGAAATCCCAGATGGCCCTCTCCTGGTGCATCACACTTGTGTGATCCCAGGAGAAAAACTTCTCTTTAAGGTCTCTGTGTCCATACCAATTTGAATCCTATGAGCATGTTATCTTTAAAAAGATTATTAAGTGCTCTGTTAACAACATTTTTTTTTTTTTCTGTTGAGAGAAAATGTAATGTTTGGGAGAAATAGTAACTTTATGTAGAAGGCACATTTTACTCATGTATAGAAGAAAATAGAGGATGGGGAAGTGAAGATAAATAAGATCAGTGGTTCAGGAATCTAAAAAGGTGAAAAAATATGCTAGAGAAAGATAATTTTCGTGGACAGAAATGAAATCTGCTGTTAAAGGAAAAATATTAAAAAGAAATCCTATATAAGGTAATTCCTTCAGAATGAATGGAGAAAATTCTTGGATACATGCTTAGCACAATATTATTATTGTTGTTTATCAGTTGTATGAAGCATTGTTACTAAACAAATTATTTAATTTCTAAAGAGACAGTATAAAGATACATACTGCAAATGATAACGTCTACAAATATGTATGCTTTCCATGTTTCTGCTTTAAAAACATGACTTTTAGTCTTGTTTTTACACCACACTAATTTATATCCTATTTCTGGTTTCTACGCTGGCACTTTCCTTTCTGTTTGCAAGACAGTAACAGAATTTTTTTATTGCTATCTACAGTAGTGCCATTTACTTCTATTACTATACATATAGATATATGTTACTACATATGTAGATATAGCGATCTCTAAACACAAAAAATATTATTTTTTTGTTTGTTGTAGACATATTTCTATATTAAAGAGGTATTTATCAGTATTTATCATTAAGAAAAACAATCTATGGCTAGTTTGAGGTGTATTTACTATTATTCAACACTGGAAGTTATATACCTCACGAATTTGCAGAGTCCCTGGTATATGCTGGCTAAATCACGCATCTCACATGAAATAGCAGGGAGCGCATTGCAGCCTGACCCAGGGAGTGAAGGGTCCTTCAGGGCTGCTTGGCATCTGCTGCCATCCTCTGGAGAGAGCTAGGATGGAGCCCCAGCGAGCTACCCTTGAGAGTGCTTCCTATGCATGTTTTGGGGGAATCACTGCTAGTAACAAAGCTAGGCTTTCATTTAGAGGGTGAACTTTACAGATGGAAATAAATGAGCAATGAAGGTGAACCTACTGTGCCATGAGGAACTGTTTGCCTTCATGTGCAACAGCCTTATGCTACAGCCTGTGGCACTGAGGCCAGGAGTCTGCCTACGTCAAGAGTTTTAGAGAAAGAATGCAAGAAAATCCTTTTTCACTACTCTCTAACAGTCCTTGTTAGAGAAGTTAAAATGTAGAACAAACATTTCTGGAATATCCTTATTTACATAGTTTACATAAGTCATGTCTATTAATTGCAAACTACAGTGGTTGGTATCATATCAGATGATTTTGGTGACTATAGCCTGAATACCTGCTCTTAAAAATGAATAATAGCACTCACTACCCCTATTCATTTTATTTATCTATTTATTTGTGTGTGTGTGTGTGTGTGTGTGTGTGTTGACCATGCTCCTGGACCACCACAAAAAACTGGGTACGAGAAGGGATGGTTGGCTTTTCATTAATATTTTAAATTAATCCATATTTGGGATATTTGAGCAAAACTCTGCAAAACTTGCCCAGAATTTCTCTAGAACTCTCTACTGCATTGTCATTGTGATTAATAAGATATTGAGGATTGTTGCTAAGCAAAAATGACCTTGTCTGAACTTTAATATATGCCGTTGGATAAAGCTATTGGCTGATGGTGAATGAATATGACAGGAACATAAAGGAATGATAGCAGAAACAGCTCCCATTCAACATCAGCAGCTGGGAAGGAAATCAGGTTGATATCCTCTGTGTCAGAAGCTGTAAGCAAAAGAAAGGATTCATTTCTTATTTTTCAGTTGTCTGTGGATTTCCATGTCATCAGTCTTGAAAACATCAATGGGTGAAATATTCATTATCTGGTACTCCTTCTGGTGCTGCACTGACATGTAGTGAAGGAGTTCTTAATGTCCAGCCCAAACCTCACAAACCACAGCCTGTGTCAGGGCAATTATTACTATGAGTGGGTGAAGGCTTTTGCAAACATCAGAATAATACCATTATTGAGTGAAACATACTGAGATAATGGTTAGAGCAGACAGTGAAAGCCCATTTGTTAACAGTGACTTTGTGTAAGGATTGTCTACAACACAACATTGCATTATTTTAGTCAAAATAATTTGTAGCAAAATAGTAGCAAAATAATTTGCTACTACTAATGGCTACTTAGATGTAACTTGTTCATCAGAAATTCTTTCTCTCCTCCAAGAGGTGCAGATTATGATAAGAGGAGTAGTAAAATGTAGCAAAAATATCTCCCCTCAGTGACTCAGGGAGACAGAAGCCCTTCCCTGTAGGGGGTACAACTACTCTAAACAGAGCTGTTTGATTTTTTTTTTTTTCATGTTCCTAATTGATGTAAATATGCCCCACAGCACAAAGTAATAATATCACACCCCATGGTGGCTCAGCACTGCAACAGGTGCCCTAAGCTTCCACACTTGAGATGCTCAGAACACACCTGGGCAAGGCTTTAAGGAACCTTACCTAACTTTGGACTCAGACCTGCTGTCAGCATAAGACTGGAAAAGAGTCCAGTCCTCCCCTATCTTTTCCTCCTTTCCTCCCATACCTTTTCCTGCAAATCTATGATTCTGCCCTTAGGCCTTAATTTGGTGTTTGGGCATTATTTTGCTGATAAGAAATAGCTTTCTCTTTTACTTCTTCTAGTCAAATTGATTTTTTTCAGGATGTTGTTTTATTGTTTTTAACACAGAAGAAGTAGAACATTCTACAATAACTGCAGGAAAAAGGGAACTCACATGGTATCTGCTGATGTGTAGGGTTTCAACATAGAAGATGTTCTTCCGAGAAAGATCAGGATAGTTCCTAAAAACATTTTTTTTCAGCAATAATGAAACAAATCATAAAGATTTATCCAGTTCAACCCTGGTAAGCAGCTATGCATCATGGAGTTTCTTGCTCACTCTCCCCAGATATTATGGGGGAGGGAATCAAAAAGGTAAAAGTGTGAGAATTCATGGGTTGAGATAAGAACAGTATAGGAAGGAAGGAAGGAAGGAAGGAAGGAAGGAAGGAAGGAAGGAAGGAAGGAAGGAAGGAAGGAAAGGAAGGAAGGAAGGAAGGAAGGAAGGAAGGAAGGAAGGAAAGTACAGAAAATAATAAAAAACAAGTGATGCAAAATTAATTTGCTCACCACCAACTGACTGAAACCCAGCCAGTCCCTGAGCAATGGCAGCATTCCTGGCAAAAACCCTCCCATTTTTATTGTTAAGCATGATGTCTTATGATATGGAATATTCCTTTGGTCATTTTGGGTCCTGGCTGTGTCCCTTCTTACCTTCTTGTGCAACCCCAGCCTGCTCCTTGGTGGAGCAGTGTGGGGAAAAAAAAAGACCTTGCTGCTGTGTAAACTGCTGTGTAAACTGCTGTGTAAACAGTGAAATATCTAAGAAAATGTTGTGTTATCAACGTAATAGTTTAAAAAAAAAAAAAAATAAAACTTCATCCTAACTCCAAAACATAAATTTTTGGAAGTATAAAGCTTCATCCTAAATACAAAACACAACAGCATATCAGCTTCTGTGAAGAAAACTAGCTATCCAACAAAAACCGGGACAATATTTCACAGTACAAGGACGTGAGGGAGATAGCCTACTGGAGTCACTCCTTACCTTCCGTGAGACAGAATCAGAAGGCAGAAGGGACACTCAATGGATGCGTTTCCCTATCCTCTCCCCATCTGTCTGAAAGCACTGATAAGGGGCAACAAGTCCCTGCACAGCACAGCAAGCACATCCCCTCAGGAACTTTGCCACCTTCCCACGTGCTGTGCACAATAGGTGTGAAGCTTTGCAGGTTGATCTGAACAATACCATGAGGAACATGGTACGTCTGACTTGGAGGTGATGCTGAGGTCATGTCAACCTGCACCCTGCATTAAAATAGCTCCCTCCAACAAAAGAAGAAGAGTTGTCATGGGAGACTCACTTCTGGAGGGAACAATATGCAGACCAGACCCACTTCATAGGGAGGTCTGATGCCTCTCTGGGGCCTAGATTAGGGACACAATGAGAAAGCTTCCTACCCTATAGCCCTTGGACTATTACCTTTTAGTGATTTTTCAGGTAGGCAGTGATGAAGCTTCAAGACAAAGTCTGAGGGCAATCAAAAGAGTCTTCAGGGCCTTGGGACAACTGGTTAAGGGGTCAGAAGTACCCGTGGTGTTTTCATCTATCCCTCCAGTTGCAGGGATTGATGAGGTGAGGAACAAGAACAGCCACAAAATGAGTATCTGGCTTGGAGCCTGGTGTCCTCAGCAGAACTTTGTTGTTTTTTTTTTTTGATCATGGGTCATTTTACAAGACACTAGGCCTTCTGCCAATGGAAGGTGTTCGCTTGTCTTTAAGGGGGAAAAGTATCTTTGATCAGGAGTTAGCAGGCCTTAAATTAGATTTGAAGGGGGAAAGAGATAAAACTAGGCTTGACAGAGACAAGCCTGGGTGTGGTTCAACAATTGTTACAAGGTGGTGTGCTAGTAAGGTCCTCTGCTGCTTCTGTTGAGGTAGGGGATGTAGGACCATGTGGCAGCAGAGGTACAAGGGACATCGATGGGTTAGAAATCACAAAAGTGTCTGGGAATGGTTGTGCAAGAATTAGGGCTTCTCCACCCAGAAAGGTGGCACGATCTGTAGCCCAACTGAAGTGCATCCACACCAATGTAAGCACTATAGGAAACAAGTCGGAGGAGCTGGAAGCCATTGCAGCAGAAATTCTAACTACGAAATAGTTGGTGCCACAGAAACATGGTGGGATGCCTTGCATGACTGGAGCACTGCAATGGATGGCTACGAACTCTTCAGAAGGGATAGGGTAGGAAGGAGAGGTGGTGGGGTAGCACTGTATGTTAGGGAGTGTTTGGATTGTCTTGAGATTGATAATGGAGATGACAGGGTTGAATGTTTACGGGTAAGAATCACGGGGAAGGCCAATGAGGCAGATGTCCTAGTGGGTGTCTGTTATAGACCACCTAACCAGGCTGAAGAGGCAGACAAAATATTCTACAAACAGCTAGGAGAAGTCTCTCAATTACTAGACCTTGTTCTTAGGGGGAACTTCAACTTGCCAGATGTCTGCTGGAAATATAGCACAGTGGAGATGAAACAGTCTACGAGATTTCTAGAGTGTGGGGATGACAACTTCCCTACACAGCTGGTGAGTGAGCCAACTAGAGACGGTGCCCCTCTGGACCTTTTGCTTGTAAATACAGAAGGACTTATGGGTGATGTGAAGGCTGGACGTCATCTCAGGCACAGAGACCATGAATTAATTGAATTCCCAGTTCTTGGAAAAGTAAGGAAGGGGGTTAGCAGAACTATCATCCTGGACTTCCAGAGGGCAGACTTTGATCTCTTTAGGAGACTGGCTGGTGAAGTCACTTGGGAGGCAGTCCTGAAAGGCAAAGGAGTCCAGGAAGGCTGGTAACTCTTCAAGAAATAAATCCTAATGGCACAGGAGCAGGCCATCCCCACACGCCAAAAGATGAGCCAGTGTGGAAACCAGCCTGGCTGAACAGAGAGCTGCAGCTAGATATCATGAAGAAAAAGAGGTTTTATGACTTGAGAAAGAAGGAGAGGGCCACTCAGGAGGACAAAACGGCATGGTGATGTTGTGCAGGGACAAAATTAGAAGGACCAAAGCCCAATTTGAAGTCAGTCTGGCTATTGCTGTTACAGACAATTAAAAAAAATAAAAAATCATTAATATATAAGCAAGAAAAGGAGGACTAAGGAGAATCTCCATCCTTTATTGGTTGTGGGGGAAAACATAGTGACAAGAGATGAGGAAAAGACTGAGGCACTTAATTCCTTCTTTGCCTCAGTCTGCAGTAGCAAGACCAGCAGTTCCCCAGGTACCCAGCCCCCTGAGCTGGTAGGTAGGGACGGGGAACAGAGCAAAGCCCTCATAATCCACAAGGAAGTAGTTAGGGACCAGCTTAACCACTTAAATGTATGCAAATCTATGGGACTAGATGGGATCCACCCAAGAAGGGTGCTGGCAGAAGTGTTCACCAAGCCTCTTTCCATCATTTATCATCAGTCCTGACTATCAGGGCAGGTCCCAGTCAACTGGCAGCTAGCAAATGTGACACCCATCTACAAGAAGGGCCAGAAGGAGAAACTAGGAAACTACCAGCCTGTCAGTCTGAACTGCCAGGGAAGGTAATGGAACAGATTATCTTGAGTGCCATCACACAGCACTTACAGGTCAACCAGGTGATCAGGCCCTGTCAGCAAGGGTTTATCAAAGGCAGGTCCTGCTTGATGGACCTGATCTTCTTCTACCACAAGGCGATGCACTCAGTAGATGAGGGAAAAGCTGTAGATATGCTCTAACTAGATTTCTGTAAGGTTTTTGACACCATTTCCCACAGCATTCTCCTGAAGAAACTGGCTGCTCAGGGCTTGGACATGAGTATGCTTAATTGAATTAAAAACTGGCTGCATGGCTGGGCCCAAAGAGTAGTAGAATTGAAGTAGTAATACAGATAAATCATGAAACTAGTTTTATAGCAACAAATAAATTGCACTTTCATTTAGGAGTTAATTGAATATTTTACTAGTTTTTTACATACAATATTGTGAGTTGTGAAATGCTGTCAAAACGGCCCACACCTATTTCTAAAATAATTCTCAAATGCAGTGTCAGTCATGAATTGAAAGACTCACTCTAAGTGCCTGAGAAGCTAAAAGAAAAAAGAATGTCTCAAACATGTAGCACAGAGTGGTGATATGGTCAGAAAAGAGGACCTGCTAGGGCTGGATAGTGCCAACTTCCTTGTTCTGGGTAACCTTCTGAGACAACTTTTAGTGTCCGTGGTTCTGGCAGTTGCAGTAGGAAAGGTGCTAGCAACCCCCTCTTCTGCCCCCCCCCCCCCCAATTCCTCCTTCCCCTTGAGAAGGTTCTGGGTCACAGGATGCACATATTACCATACAAAGCAGGAACTGGAGGTGGGGACTAGCTGTAATTAGGACACAAAGTGAGAACTGGAGTTGGGTCCAGCATATAAATAGTGCGACTCAGAAGGGCTTTGTGTGCACCCACCACCATCGCAGACAGAACAGGAACTGGACCAGAGACATCGCTGGAACCCAGGGTGGTAATCTGGAGCTTTCCTTTACCATCTTTCTCTGTCTCCCTCTCTCTCTCCTATGCTATGGCCCATTCAGCCCTATGTGAGATAACGAGATATAAATAGCTCCCATTATAGATAGGAAGGTTTGATCAATTTCTGCCAGAAGAGCTTTTGCTATTTTATTAACTTTTGCTAAAATTAATAGCACCAAACAATACATTTGAATTGAAAAGTTTTATGTCACTTCAATTTCCTCCAAGGGTAGCATGAATGTTGGCAGTCTCCAAGAGGGTTTTCTAGGACAGCCCTCTCCAGGCCCCCACACAAATCACCAGTCCTATATTTGAATTAATTATTTATTAAATAGAATATTCCATTAAGTTACTAAACTTAGATATCATTTGAACACATACCAATCTACACAACTAACCAAGACCTGAGAGATTTGACGCACATCTTGTTTTACTCTTAATTTTTTCTTCCAAATTCAAATTTCTACATCTTGCCCTCAGTTTCGTCCAACAGCTGTTTTATTCATTCTTTGCTAAAACTGTTTTAATTGTCCCATTCTTCTTTTTTCCTCTCCATTGCCTTGTGTCTTTCGTGGAAACACTTCTTACAATTATTTGTTTTCTGTTTTCCTTTTCTGCAGGCTGTCATCTGACTTCTACAGCAAGAAATCGAAATTACAGAAACACTGCTGAGATGGGGAAAATCATCATTTATGAGCACGCCAACTTCCAGGGGTACTCCAAAGAACTCACCAGAGACGTTGCCAATCTGAAAGATGTAGATTGGAATGACTGTATCTCCTCAGTGAAAGTAATTGGACAGCCTTGGGTGGCTTATGAGCATGCCAACTATAAAGGCCGGTTAACAGTATTTGAAGAGGGAGAGCATAGCTTTGTTGGTAGAGAGTTGAATGACAAGATCTCTTCCCTGATGTTGATTACTGAAAGTTTACAAAATCCACAGATCACTATCTATGAACATGACCAATATCAAGGGAAGAGCAGGGTGATAAGAGAAGCTACCAATTTGGCTAGGGGTCATGACAATGACATGGCATCTTCTCATAAAGTGCAGCGAGGTGTCTGGCTGTTGTGTGAACATAGCGATGGAAGTGGTTTTCGCTACATTGCACGAGAGCATGAACACCTTCCAAGTTACAGAGCAATTAATTTCAATGACAAGCTTTCATTTCTGCGTCCCCTTCTCCCTGGAAAGTATTGTCACTGATGGATTGCAAATTCTGAAGTCCTAAGGGTAGATGTAGCCCTAGCAAGAAAGATGGGACCTAGATCTCTCTACATTTTTTATTTCCCCTTGTGCCATAGAAATACTGAATGGGAGAGCTCTCTTTTATGCTATGCTGCTGATGTGTATTTCTCAATCCTGTCTGGCACTGTTCTCCTTCCCCATGATCCCAATGAATATAAGAACTTTCGTATTTAGTCATATGAAAAAAACCTCAATGATAAGAGATGATCTTGTAGTGCGTAACCTATTAAACCTGTAACTAGCATTCCAAAGTACTAAACCATGTAATGTGAAAATGTTGCATGTTACTTCTGTTGCTATATGCATAATCACATATATAGTGTATAACCAGAACTGCTGACTTTATATTCTTCTTTACAGTGCTCTTTCTTCACAATGACCTCTGCAATATTTTTTCTATTCCATTTTGCATTGTTAACAATAAAGAAGATACTATAGTCAACAATGGCTTTATTTTATATATTGTTTGTGTTTTAACAGTTAATATTGCCCTTATGTGATGAATTATGATGAGATTTCCATGTATTAAGAGAATGGTTCACACAGTCAGATCCATGAAAAAGATTTTGAAGTTTTCTGGAAGGTTTTATTTCCTTCCATTTTCATTTGTCAGTAACATTAGTTTCAGGAGTAACTCAATGTGATGTCACCCAACGAGATCTTGTTAAGTCACCGTCATCTTGGAATGGGTCCAGAGGAGGGCCACTAAGATGATCAGAGGGCTGGAGCACCTCTCCTACGAAGAAAGGTTGAGGGAACTGGGCTTGTTTAGTTTGGAGAAGGGAATGCTCTGGGGAGACCTCATTGTGGCTATCCAGTACTCAAAGGGAGTGTATAAACAGGAGGGAGAAGACCTGTTTACATGTGTTGGTAGTGATAGGACAAGGTGGAATGGTTTTAAATAAGAGGGGGGAGATTTAGGTTGGAAATTAGGAGATAGTTATTCACTAAGAGGGCGGTGAGGCACCGGGAAGGGTTGCCCAGAAAGGCTACAGATGACCCATCCCTGGAGGCATTCAAGGCCAGGCTGGGTGCATCTCTGGGCAGCCTGCTCTAGTGGTTGACAACCCTGCCCAGAGCAGGGAGGTTGAAACTAGATGATTTTTAAGGTCCTTATCAACCCAGGCCATTCTATGATTCTATGATTCTATAATTAAACTTTGTTAGAGCACTGCATTATATCAATAAAGATATTGCTGCTTCTCTTCCATAAGAGAAGTATATAATTCCATTCGTGACACTCAACCAGAGTTTAGGTCTTGGTGAGCATGCTGATATCGCTGTCATCATGGCCAAACACAAAATTGATTGTATCTCAAGGCACTGATCATACAAACAATTTATAGTCTTCTATTGCTCCCAAATTTTTAAGCAAATGGAAATTTCTGATAAATTTGAAGTGATTGGTTAACCACAATAGGAAAACCTGAGGATTTTAAACCTTTTTTGTCTTGATATGAGATGATGTATTATTTTGAAATCACAGTTGAAATCACAAGCCAAATTTCTGCCTCACTTGCTTGACTTCTGACACATGAAAATTGCCTATTCCTAAGAGACGGCTCTTAAAAAGTGACCAGTAACGAAGTTAGGCATGTATCCCAGAGACACACACATACTGTGTCTCTGGGATACTGCACATACAGTGCTAAAGACACTGACATGGCCAACCATTCAGGCTGCCTTAGACAAGGTATTTCAACAATATCCACATGTAACCACTGCCAGGTCTCACATAAAACAAGTATAGACAGCCAAGTCCTCCATCTAAATATAATGCTAATTACAGCACTGCAAAGTTGTGACATCTTACCTATTTTCTACAACGGTAACAGTATTACTTACCAGTTCAATTGCTGTAATTCTGAATTTGGCTTTAGGTTTCACTGGCAAACAAAAGCTTGTATCTACTGTTTCAAGTAACATACTCTTTTGAGACCTTTCCTGGACTAAAGTGAATCACAAAAAAAAATAATTCATCCTATCAGACATTATTGTTTCTGGGTAGAGATGTGAACATCTGCCTAATGCTGGCAACAGCATCAAACCTCACTGACTCAGCTGACTACACAGAAAGGCTCCTACTTCTGAATTTTCAGAATTCAAGTTTTCTTCCTCACTGTAGTACAAAAAATGTTTTTGATTCAGTTATTTGTCTAAATGTCAGTACACTATTCTGCCTATTCACCTTCC
Source organism: Netta rufina (assembly GCF_964035555.1). Lineage (NCBI taxonomy): Eukaryota > Metazoa > Chordata > Aves > Anseriformes > Anatidae > Netta > Netta rufina. The sequence goes on from NC_140123.1 coordinate 125,187,731, forward strand.
TCTGCAATAGTTTTCAAAATTCCTGTTTTTCCCTACATTTTCCCCTTTAAAAAAAAAAAATGCCATAAAACAAGTACCAACACTCAGTCTTGGTCTAGTCCAACTTTTCCCATGCTAGTTTTGATTTGGGCCTGATATAAGACATTTACAAATCTCTGTTCCCAGTGACTTCACCATTTATTTTCAGGGTGACCTTTTGCTGTCCATTCAATATGCATAGCTAATTGAAAAGTAGAGTCATAATTTTTACCTTGTAAAACCACCATACTAACCACCATACAGCGTTTCTATTAATCCATAGCCCTCAATTTCTGCCCCCCTTTTTAAAAATTAATTTATTATTTTTATTATTATTATTTAAGTTTAAGATGAACAAAACCTCATGAAATGAAAATTTGTAGCAAGAATGTTCACCAGGAAAGGAACAGTTCTGGGAATAGTCATTCAGCTTCCAAAATCAGACAGGGCAAGTAGTGAGTTGAGAAAGTGAAAAAAGCGAAGTGAAGTGGAAGTGAAAAAAAGATTGTTGCCCCATCTTGGTAAAACTGAAAGCCTTAACTTGGAGCATGTTGAAATATAGATATATATTTAATTCTTAGATACAATTATGTGCATTATTGATTCCAATGAAGTTGATCTTCTCATTTTAGTATGTGGCAGAATTGTTGAGAAATGCATATCAAGACTCTTATCTTTGTGACCTCTCTCACTTAGATGACATGAACCCTATCCTTTCCAGGCACCTAAAGGTTGTTCTATCTATCAAAATCCAGAATTAATAAAATCAGTGTTTAATAACATGCAAACTTTACACAGTTTAATCTCTGATATTTTCAGCTGGAGTTTAATAGATTTCTGTAATCTCATATTCTTTAAAGCCATAGTTGGCCTGTCCTAATTATAACTACAGTTGTATTCAAGCATGTGAGACTGGTGAGTATAGCTTTATCTGTTATAGTGTAAATAGTAGGATCACCTTCACTGTTGACTACTTGTCCCTTGAGACCGTAAGAGCTGCTGTATGATGATTTTCGTTTGTCCAGATCCTCAGAGAGAAAACACTGTCCATTAGTGCACTTCTGATGATACAGCAAAAAACAAACAAACAAACTAACAAAACAAAACAACAACAAAAAAAACCTGTACACCCAGCTTTCTGTTCATTTGTCTCATTGATGAACTTTCATATCTGTAGCCCCTTTGAGCTGACTGACCTTTTATTCTGAAGGCCTAACCACTGTGACCTTAAAGTAGTGAGTGACAGATATGTTGATGAAAAAAGGCAAAGGAAGAATTATAAACAAAACTTCACTTTGTGTACCTCCCAGGAGTGCTAGATGTTTGTCACACATACTAGGTCCGTCCATCTGTACAGAAACCAAAATGGAAGTGGGAATAAAACTGTACATACCAAGGGCTGAAGTCCGTTTCACTACACAGCTAGCTATGGTCAGCTCAGCTCAAGTCATTGCTATTTATTCAAGAGTCTCTGCCTGTTGAGCCTTTGCCCCATTGTATTGGGTTTATGTGGCACAGCTGGGGGGGGAGCTGCAGGACTGGCCTCTGTGAGGAGTCCAGGAGCTGCCTCAAGTTAGATAAGGGCCATTTTCAGCTGGCTCCAAAGGGACCTGCTGCTTGCTGAAGCTGAGCCATTGAGTGATATTGGTTGCACTTCTGTGACAGCAAATTTAAGAAAGGGAAAAACCTGCTGCACAACAGCAGCTGGGAGAGAGAGGAGAAACAGCCCTGTAGACATCTGAAGAAAGTAGGCTTCAGGCATGAGAACATCATTTCAGTATTAGTTCAAATGCAGTTGTTCAGCACAGAAAGACTAATGGCTAAGGGTCCCAGCAGTTCAAAGGAAGGTACTGCATTTACATGATGCTTTCTGTAAAGAAGATCTAGACTTCTCTGCCTCTGCTCCTTCAGTGCTTTCACCTTGTGACTTAATAATAATAATAAAAAAAAATATTACTCTCCCTTTATGTTGTCCTATCAGGATGTTTTCCAACTTTTCTTAATGTCCTGATCTTGCTTTTGCTCCTTCCAGTCTGGCTACCCTCTTCCCTCCTTCTCCCCTATCCCCCTACAAGTTCTGTATAGAAGAAGTTTATGCCAGCTCCATTAAATCAACAGTAACAGATTGTAAATCACAGGTTCTGGTTGGACTTCAGGGAAAACTTTTTCATCAAGGGACACTGTAGCATTTGAATTGGTATCCAAAGTGGTGAAGGAATCTCCAGCCTTGGAGATTTTGAAGACTCAGTTAGGCAAGACCATGGTGATGTGATGTGGAATTAATGATTCTCCAGCTCTGAGTAGGAGGCTGGATCTTCTGTTATAGATTCTTTGATTTCTGTGATTTTGTGAAGAGCTCTGTAGAGATAGAGAGTGTTTCAGTATCACATCCACGTGATTCATTTCATTTCTTATTCATCAGTCTGAAAGAATATCTGAGTACTTTGCTTTTTTTGTTGCTTATAAGATCTTTGGGCTACATTCCATAATTATGGTAAATTAGGTTTTGCTAATAAACAAAAGCTACTAAAGCTGAATATGTAAAAAGTTCTTCTTAGTGTTTGAATATGAAGCCATAGATATGTTTCTCAGGTAGCTGCTTATTTCAAAATACAAGTCTTTGCACCAAATAGATCCATGAAAATAAGGTCTAGAAAATATTAGGGGCGCCAATAGTAGCACATTTTAGGTTGCCCATCCCAGGCCTAGTTCTGCTATTCTGGTTAGCAAGCATGTAAATATGAACATGGTCTCTTGTTAAATGTAAGTGTGTCCACAGGTCCCCTGCCAGGATGGGATCAGTGACTGTCAGCCTGAATGTTTATCAGTGCTGTAATGCAAAGTGCCACATGAGGTTCCAGAGAGTCTAGCCAAACACAAGTCATCTGTTATTGTCACAGAGCCCTCCAGAAGGTGACAAGGCCTTGATCTTTTTTGTCCCGTGTTTACAGTGAAGGTTCAGTATCATCTCACTTACCAATTATTTGTGCTGGGGGAGATCCAATAGCAAAACTGAATGGAAATGAGCAGTAAAACTGGTCTTGGTTACCTACTCAGCACAAGAAATATGGGGCTACTGTAGCCTTTGTCCTCCACATATCTCATGATTTTGTGGTACCATGTTTTCTCTCCTTTCAGATCAGGACTTTGGTCACCCATGAAGTAAAGTGAAAAAATTAAATACAGTCACATCTCTAGACAAAGTTCCCTGTATTCTGAGGTTTATATCTCCTATCTCTAACAGATTCTCATGCAAAAAAAAACCTGTCATTTGACCGTCAACCATCATTTTTCAGCAAACTGACTATTTACTGAATTCTCACCAAGACATTTTAGTTTTTGCACTTTTAGTAGGTAAGAATAGAGAGATGTTGTAAACACAAGAAACAATAAAAGAAGTAGATAGTGCATTCTTTATGTGAGCGAACAAGCAGAAATGTTGGTAAAGAATGCTGAAGTCAAGAACTACATGGTTCTTTGATTGAGCAATATATGATTTCTAAGATGTAGGTTTTGTCCACCATTAGTAACAGATGTTCTTTCCTTCCACCTTCTCCAGCAAATGTGCTTGAAACACAGCTTGAAACAACCTCAAAGGTTCAGTGCTAGAATGGATTCTGTGGCCCACTGTCTTTCTCTGACTGCACATATATTGACTATTTACCAATTACTCTGTCTAGACGAACTCCAGTTCTACTGGAGTTTTTACATTAAGTTTAAAATACTGGTTAGCAGGGCTTACTTTCTGCAATAAGCTGCTCTGGAAAAACATGTTGGTCTAACAGTTATATGCCTTACTACCTGGAGAATGAGCCCTGAGGTCCTAAGAGACATAGGTGTAAAACAGTAACCTAAGTGGACAAATAAGAGACTGGAGGAGGGAGAAATGGGAGTAGCATGGGTACGCTGGGGATGGAGTGTGTACAGCATCAGCTTGATTTGGCGCCACCTACGGAAAACTTCAGAAAAGAACGAGCTTTTCTTCCATCCCTCCCAGGAGCCACAGTTGCATCAGATCAAATTAAGTAAAAATAAATGATGTCCCCAGATGGAGTGTCTCAGCCACCACCACCCTAAGGAAGAGCACAGGTGAACAAGGCGTCATTTACCATTGCACAGGGAACAAAAAGAGGCAATAAATACACAATTTTTAGATGTCAACATCATTGAGTTTCAGCCCCAGTGAGCTGTGATTCAAATCCCAAGAGCAGCTGAGCACTGCTGAGCTTCTCCAAAGACTGTGGGAGATGTAGATACTCTTTTCCTTTCCAGATGAGCCCCTCAGGCTGCAGGTTATCAGCTGACTGCTAAAACAATAAAAACAACAAACTTTCAATTAAACCATAGAGACTCCCACAAAGTTTCCCAAATGAATCTGAAACTAACTTTCAATAACATTAAGAGTTGTACTCTCAAGATATCTTCTCTAAAAGGTCAACAAGTTTTTCTGAACAATGGGGAAGGGCTTCGCTTCCAGAGTTGAAGTGAAAGTCACTGCATCCCTCTTTAACATTATCTGGTTTTATGCATGTACTCCTTTCAAATATTTGAGATGTGCTTTCACACTTTTTGTTCTCAGAGTGGTCCATCTCTCTTTCCTGTTTCCCAGCCCATTATTTCTGACATTTTTTTTCCAGTTTTGTCTGTATTTGTATGCAACTGTTTTGTACTTATTCTCTTGCCCTACAGCAATATAAAGCCATGCCCTTTTTTAGTGTTGCTGAGTCATCTTAGTCTCATGGAATCATCTTGTCAAGGACTTGGCTGACTTTGTAGGTGAAGTAGAGTGATCACAGTGAGACCTTATGTGGGTAGCTGTCACATCATTAGAGGAAAAGTTGAATAGGACAGCTAACAGGCAGGTTAAGTTTTTCAGAATTAATTAAGTGCTATGGCATCCTCTGAAGCGCTGTGAAAAGCTGAGGTCATTTGTATAGAATCCTTCACAAAAACAATCAGATGACCAGGAAAAATGAAATTCCAGAATAATCATGAAGATAGTTCTCAGTCAGACCAAAGACACACACACACCCACCAAACAAACAAACAAACAAACCAAAAACACACTTAGATAGCTCTTCTGTATGTCAGCCTTCCTTAGTTCCTTCACCTTCTTTCTTATATTAACTGCAGCAGTTTAAGTTAAGTTAATATTTTCCAAAGCCTGTAGGTTAATTTTCAGATTGCCTGCCTTTTTCAAACATTTTCACTTGTCATTTTCTGTTTAAAACTTTTTATCCTCTCTTTCTTTATTTTTCTGTTTTAGATTTGCCCTTTCTTTCTCCAGTTCTAGATCAGTTTTCTTTCAGTGACTTCATGTTTTTCTGACTAGGAAAAGCTTGCATGCTGATGATGATATTAAATGATATACGCAATCATTTTCTTACCAGAGATGCAGGACAGTGCCCTTGGCTGGGTTAGAGTATGAGTAAGTACAAAGAAGTGAAAAAGACACCCCACCTTTAACAAACCAAGAGAAGTCAGCCGCCAGGCTGCCTACCCTTATTTATTTATTTATTTATTTTTATTATTTTTATCAGTTGGTTTATCGTTTAATATTTTTTCCAGAGTGAGTTCCCTGGTAGTGTTTACCAAGCCAAACAATAGAAAATCAAAGGGAGCAAGGTGATGCTTTTTTTCATAAAGGCAAATTACTATCAGTCATCCTACTTTTCAGTTCCCAGTTCCAGGAAAGCTCTGTGTATTACAGAAATGAAGAAACACTGTTTGTCCTAAAGTCTATGTGCAATTGTTTAAGTGCCTTGCCTCTGTGACTTTTATTGACTTCCCTTGATTACAGAATGGGGATCCACTACATGTTAAAAATTTTCTTTCAAGATGCTGCAGTTTCCAGAACCTGGCTCAGCTACACCCTGATCATAATCAGCCTTACTCGGTCACAAATACACTTTCTCAAATTATACTAATATTTATTTTCACATTACGAACATCAGATTACCATTAAAGTGAATCTTATATTTCATTATTCACCAAAACTAATTCAATAAACTCACCTTAAAACTGCCTTAATTTATCTAGTCAGATAGGTCACCATAATTTTTCTGAGTAACAAAAGCTTCTACTTGTGAACACAAGTAATGCTCACCTGGCAACTTTATCATTTTTCTTGTCCTTCTCAGAGCAGGCTGATGATTCATAGAAGTGGGTAGGCAAGCCCAGTGTTGCTTGTTTTTCTGAAGATGGACAGGAACATCCTCTGAAGTATGTTGCAATTGTTGATAGAAACAGATATTATGTGATTCATTAACCATTCCTAGATTCCAAGAAACTCTTTATACAAATTTGGGCTAAGGCAGGCCAGTCCCAAAGCCTTGAAGGTATACTGAAAAAAAATCACAAACATTGCTACAGAGAACAAGGGGGAGGAGAATGGGGCCAAACTCTGCAGTAAGAAGGTGCATAACTTTAACGTGCTCCAGACAAGGCATGCAAATGTGCAGGTTTTATTAATCTATTATGAATTTGGCAAAGCCAATGCAATGAAAATGCTGGGAACCTGAAAGATGTGGGCTAGAGGAGGAAGTATGGAGCCACTCTGTCATGCATATTCTCTTCTTCTCCTGCAAGCTGTTTGTCTTGTTGCAGTGCATTCTGGCACTGGGATACGTACCTAATTCCAGGTAATGCTCCCCTGTTCAGTCAGTGAACCATGCTTTAGAGGTAATGTGTAGGTGTTTGTTGAAACATTGCAGGGAGGGGTAAGTTGCATGTTAATAACTGACAGCTTATCTGCACACACACAAACTGAAACAATAATTTGCCTTACATATTTTAGTGTAAGGCCAAACACTGTATTAAAAAAATAGTGCATATTACCGCTGACTATGTGGTATTGGTTCCTGGGTATGTGCTTACTCACCTAGTTTCTCTTCTAGTCTATCAGCAGAAAAGTGCAAAGTGAATATGAGAAAGATGGAAACAATTTTTCAAAATAGTTCCTTGTAATTATTTTTACATTGTTACTGAGGTAGCAGAATTTCTCCTGCAGTTTCAGTTAGAGAAAAGCATAAATATAAAGAAAGAAATAACATGCAAAACACTGAATTTTATTTTATAACACAAAATGAAACTATACATAAGCTAATCAGCTGATGTTCTGGAATTTTCACAGAACTTGGTAGAGGTAGCAAAGCATTTGACTAAAACAGATGCTATACTGTAAAGATTTACTTCCACTTATTTGCCAAGTAGAATTATAAAATGACCAGCTCCTGGCATTTACTCCAGTTACAGCATCAAAGACTGGCACGCAACAGAGAGAGTTTCCAGCGTTGTGGCTTTATTGGATATTATACAATAGTATCTAGAATTTCCATCCAGATTCAAAATTCAGTTTTGTAAATGCTTTAAGGACATTCTGTGCCCTAAATTGTTTACAACATTTAAACAGAAGAAGTGTAGGGGAAGAATTTGAAATAATAATAATAATAAAATGTTTAAAAGTTGAAGGTAAAGGAAACAAACTGAGAGACACAGGAGGATAGATTCCACTGTCGGGCTTTAGTTTTACAAATTAAATGACAAGTTTTAAAAAGAGTAAAAAATGATGAAATACAAATAGGGAATTTAAGTTCTGTCCTATTTCAAAATTGTAACACTACAGAATCCCAGTTACTTGCCTTTGAGGAACTCCACAGGTATTTCAGCTTGTGACAGTAAAGCTCCCCAGGTACACACAGTTCTTTCTGATCCTGTCCATACTGGAAGTCTGATGAAGGTGGAAAAGAGTCATAGATTCAAAGAAATGTTTAGGTGGAAAGGGACCTCTGGAGGTCTCTAGACTAACCCCCTGCTTCCAGCAGAACTAGCTCCAGAGCTATATCAGGTTGCTCACAGCCTTGTCCAGGTGATTTGTGAACATCTCCAAACGTTAGATATCCGTTTCTTGGGGCATCTGTTCCAGTGTTCAACTATTTCACCATGTCCTTCTGAGAGGGTTCTGGCTCTGTTTTCCGTTTAGTCCTACAACAACTAGCTGAAGTCATCATTTAGATCCCCCTTTGGCCTCTGTTGCGGTTTAACTCCGCAGGCAGCTAAGCACTACACAGCCCTTTGTAACCCCCTGGTTCTGTCCCCTCCCAGCTCCTTGTGCACCCCCAGCCTCCTCACTGTCAGGGTGGTGTGAGAAGCTGAAAAGTCCTTGGCTTAGTGTTTCTGCAACAATTAAAACATCCATTTGTTATCAACATTATTCTCATCCTCAATCCAATACCAGCTACAAGGAGGAAAATTAACTCTACCGTAGCCAAAACCAGGACAGCCTCCTATTCACCAAGCTGAACAAACCTAACTTCTGCAGCATCTCCTTGGACACGATGTGCTCCTCTTGATTTTGTTGTAATATCTCTTGTATGGAGGACTGCAACAGTGGACACTGTTCAAGATGTGATCTCATATGTGCCAGACAAAGGGGAATAATCACTTCACCTCCTGGTCATTGTCTTGTTACTGCAGCCCAGTATGTGGCTAGTCTTCATGCTGTCTTCCTCAGTCATGTTCATCTTGCTCTCTACTGGAAGGTCTTTCTCTACAAAGCTCCCAATAGTCAGTCCCTAGATTATACTGTCTCAATTTTGTCTCAAATTGACCATGCCATATCCATAAAATTCTACAGAAGAATGTTTTTTCATTGTAGATTTTCTCTAAATCATGTCTCCAGAAAAATCTTAAAGTACCATAATTACATGCTATTTATGCCAAGCTATGTTAATGGAGATCTGTTCCATTTTGACAGTCAAAAATGTTGACATTGCCTCTCTTTGCTTACATGAGCCTACAGATTTCTTTAATGATTTCATTGCAAATGACCAGGAATTAATGTAGCAATGGCAATAAATATAAACCGGATCTGAATAATCTCAGTCATTGCTGAACAGTGATTTCATCTGACTCAGTACGAAATAATGGATTGTATGAACTGGTGAAAATCCCACACATAGTTCCAGAGGCTGTTTTGAAGCTTTTGTATTTGTTTTACTTTGCTTTTAAGTGTGAGTTTGGTTTAAACATTCTCTTGATTTTAAAGAGCAGCAGTGGATTCTGTTAGGTAAATTGTTGCTATTTGAGGTACAAATCAGCCCAGTAAATAATCGGATGTTTTCAGCTGCTTTGGTGGAAGCAGCAACAACCCTCAGCAAGGATGCTTTCCTCTAAAGGTTCGCCTACATCTTGTTGATTGGTTTACAGAAAAACTGCAACCCCCCTTTCCTTGGGAGGAATAGAACTGCCTGTCATTCATGTAGGAGGGCAGAGACAGTGGTGAAGAGAAAAGACCTCTGTGTTATAAAGTATATAAGGAAGTCCGTCTTGTGGAAGAGAAGAGATTATGATTATTAAATGCTGAAAGAAAACATTGGCTCTAGGGAACACTCACAACAAAAGGGACTCCAGACTGGGTGAGAAACCCAGTCAGCCCAGACAGAACAGGGCACATCATCAAGAAGAAGAAGTCTATATTTTCTTATCTTCTAACCCTGAGAAGGTATGTTGTCGATGAAGTGATCAGCTCCAAATGAAAATAAGGGAAACACATTTTCTCTCCACTCCTTTGTCTTGTGTTTAGTAGAATACTCTTTAAGTCTTAGCACCTGGAGTGCAGGGGGCCCCAGCTGGTCTGCAGTGATTGAGTCAGCAGCCTTGAGATCTCTTGTTCTCTGTCAAGAGCTCCTATTTACATTCAGTGTCACGAAAGCTTTATAGGCAGGCTGTTTAGAATAGCTATTGTGCATACGTTTTATGCTCCAGAGCAGAGATTTTATTCCTAGCTTTGCACCCTAGGTTATATAACTGTAGAAGTTTTCATTATTTGCCTGAGTTCCCAGATGTTTTGAATTGTGCAAAGGTGTGTAGGCTTATCAGATTCACTTCCTCAACTTTATTGATAATTTCTTTCTGGAGATGTCTTCTTTTCAGGAAAATCCCTCTCTCCATCTAGTATTTTTTTTTCCATCAACTTCATTTTTTTTCTATTTACTCTTAATGGCATTGGAGTATTTCATGTAATTTCTAACTTCTTTCATATTTAAATATTGATATATTTTTGATGTGAGAAGTCTTCAAGGAATCTGGTCTTATTAGTGATTTACAGTAAAGTGTAGAAAGAATCAGAATTATTCCTTGTAATAAATATTGCTTTACATGCTGTGCACATGAGCAATGAACACTACTCACCCGTGACCATTATATGTAATTTATTACTATATTGCTCTCTATGTCCTTATATTTAATAGATATTTTCAACATCAGGAGGTTTGCTACACTCCATATTTCTAGGAACTTTCTATTCTTCTTGTGACAAGCATTCCCTCCAAGTCCAGGATATTAGCTTTGTATGAAAATAAATAAATAAATTGTTATACAAAGTATGCTGCCATGGACATCTTTGGGTTTGTGTTTGGAAGTGTGTTTATGTTACTCTGATGCCACAAGCCTGAGACAGGCAAAAAGATATAAGTAGACAAAATATCATCTCAGATTTTGCAATCCTCGTGTTTAGTCATTGACCTCTTCTATCTGAAACTCCATTTCACTAGGAACTTTGAGACAAATCCACCATGGGGAAGTCAGGAGTCAGTCAGTGAACACCTGAAATCTCCTTTAGTTGGAGTCAGATTGTAGAGCAGAAGCTCCAGCCCACTGTCTGCTTGTCCTTTTATATCCCTAGCACAGATGTAGAGAACTGCAATATTGGTGTGAGCAGAAGACAAATGGGTCTGCCTGGGAGTGGAAGCTCCTGAAGGAGCAGCAGCAGAATGTCTGAAAGAAGGGCACCTAGGTATTGATAGCAGCTAGATTAGTAGGCCATCAAGGTCACGGTCATAAACCTAAGAACAATTTGGAAGAAGTGATGAATACCTAACAGCTGATATTCTTTACCATCAGTTTCATGGCAAAGAATCCTGAGCAGACTATTTGTGCACAAGCACCTTGGTGGTTGTTAGAATAAGCGTGTGAAAGTGTGTGAATATGACCAAGTGAAATGAGTTTTGTTTTAAAACAAGATCACTTTTCTCCCCACAAAGTCTCACAATGAGCTTTACTACACTGGTTCTACACTATTGCAACATTTTTTCCTTCATGGAGTTGATTGCCAGGCATCAGGTCAAATTCAATTATCTCCCTTCTGTTTCTCTCCCTGTAGATGCCATGTGAAGGCTGCATGGAGAGGGACAATGAGAGCACTGATGCAACCATGGAGTTCCTCCTGCTTGGCTTCTCTGAGCTGTTCTGTCTGCGGGTCTTCCTCTTCCTTATCTTTTTAATTGTCCATTTGGTCACACTGGCAGGGAATGTGATGATCTTTGTAGCAGTGGTTATGGAGCCTTCCCGCCCTCCCATGCTTTTCTTCCTCTGTCAGCTCTCTGTCATTGAACTCTGCTATACCTTAGTCATTGTCCCGAAGGCACTCCTCAGCCTGATAGTAGTGGATGGCAGCACCATTTCTTTCATTGGCTGTGCTGCACAGATGCACTTTTTTGTGGCACTTGGTGGGGCTGAATGCTTCCTCCTGGTAGCCATGTCGTATGACCGCTACGTTGCCATCTGCCAGCCACTTCATTACATAGCAGTGATGAATGAGGGGCTCTGCTTCAGGCTGGCTGTGGCATGTTGCCTGGGAAGCTTTGCTGTTGCCCTGGGGTTGACAGTGGCTGTTTTCCGCTTACCTTTCTGTCAGTCGCATCAAATCAACCACTTCTTCTGTGATGTCCCTGCTGTGCTGCACCTGGCCTGCACTCAGAGTTACACCCCTGAGCTGCCTCTGCTTGCTGCCTGTGTGCTTCTCCTACTGCTTCCCTTTCTCCTAATCCTGACTTCTTATGTTTGTATTGCTGCTGCTTTGCTACATGTCACCTCCTCCCTGGGAAGGAGTAAGGCCTTTTCCACCTGCTTTTCTCACTTGGCCATCACCTTGCTGCACTATGGATGTGCCACCTTCATATACATTCGTCCTAAATCCAGTTACTCACCAGCTCAAGACAAGATGGTTTCTCTGGTCTACACCAACATTACTCCATTGCTATATCCCCTTATTTATAGCCTGAGGAACAAGGAAATCAGAGGGGCTCTGAGGAAAATGTTTAGGAGGAAGAGAGGAGCTCAGCTGAACTCGGATACTGTCAGGGCTGTGACAGGTGTGTGGTAAATTTTATTAGAATAAACATGCTTGTTGGAAACACAGCCCCATAACCAGGTTAGGACCAGATTCTCTATAGACGTCACTACAACAAATATCCAGGCAGAATTCAACATGCATTGATACATTTATGACAAAATGACTTCTCTGCTTCTAAAAAAAAGTCTCTACCTACCTACAGGGAAATTCTACCAATTTGTAAGGAAGAAGAACTTTCATCAGTTTTTGGTCTTACTTTTGTGATCACATATATGTGCCCATGCACACATTTACAGTCATATCAGCGCACTCAAAACATCAACACAAAATTATTTACAGCTGCTGTATTCTTTTCATTATTTTTCTTTCAAGATGAAAGTAGAAACTGGAAACTCAATAAATACTTTTAGACTGGTAAGTCTTCCAGCACAAAAACAAAAGAAAACAAAACAAAAACAAACAAAAAACACAAAACAAAACAAAACAAAAAAAACTGAAGGCCATTATTAGAAGGTTACAAAAAGAAAGCCACTGCTTTGAATGAAATAGAAATTAAACTATGGTTTCTCCAAATTTATTGAAAGACTGCACTTCTAACGTTCCATCACATGAAGGAAAGATCATCAGTGTAAACTCATCTTACTTTGAATTATTTTAGATAATGAAAATGAAAGTGCCATGGATTTGATGAGTATGACTTTCCTATGCCCATTTAACAGGAAAGATCTTTCCTTTTACAGGAAGATACTTTAGGTTTGTGTTGTTCCTATGTAAACACAAAGGCTCATATACCAATATTATATGACGTCTATCAGGAAAGGCTGTACCATATAAATAAGGATGCCTGAGGAGTGTCAAAATCTATCAGCATTAAGTCTAATAATACCATTGCTGTAAGTATTGTCATTTATTTAATAAAACTAGTGAGAGTTCCAGCATATGCTGGACTGCAGCAGACATAAGAGTCTGAAATGTGCACAGCAGTGTTATTTTGTGTTTCCTACATGTAGACAGGACAGGATGATTCAGGCAAATTAGGACAAAATCAGTTTCGGACAGGAAGAGGGGTGAAAAATCAGCTTCATTATTTTATTTAATACTTCAATTTGCGTCATGTTTTAAAGCACCAAACAGACTCTATGATTCAGATCTCACCTCTTGCATGTAAGATTGCTGAGGAGAAAAAAAAAAAAAAAAAGAAAGAAAAAAGGCTTGCTTTTGTTTATCTGTCTAATCCAAAGGTAATTCAGCAGCCAATTGCCCTTAAATCTCCCTGTTGTCAAATTGAGGGAGCAGAATGATATTTCCTTTCTCTGAGCTACGGTCATAAAAATTATGATAAGTGGACTTGACTAACATAAAACCTGCACTGTAATGGAATAAATTAACTTGGAGCTATCTAACAAAAGAGAAATGTGAAATTTAAAACTCAAGTTAAAAGCTGTCTTTAAATAGACAGTCTAGTCAGGCTAAAATATTAACAAAATGTTGACTCTCATGTCAATGAATACCTAGTTACTCCTGTGAGCAAAGTTTCAGCAGCATTATTTAAAATGATCAAAGTATTAGTGAAAAATTTATCGCCTTCTAGGTCTTTCAAAAATGAGAAGGGGAGGATCTCAATAAAAGCACAGTATTACTCAATAAAGAAGTACTTTATAAATACATTACAAAAGTGCTTTGAATCAAATGATAGAATCATAAAGTTTGGAAAAGACCTTTCAGATCATCTGGTCCAACCATCCTCCTACTACAACACTATTAAAGGATTTAAAGACAGTAAATAATTGTAATGAGCATGAGACAAAACTGAAGCCTTAAATTCAAATTCTGTCATGTCAAATCAAGCTTTGAAGTTAATTCGGCTGTAAGCAGTGGGGTGGACTAGAGACCTCCAGAGGTCCCTTCCGAGATTAGTAAGATTCTATGGCAGAGGTTTCTACCCTGCTTTTTAGGAGGTATTGATATGCTTGTGTACCTGGCAATAAAACTAAAGAGATGAAACACACTACAGTTAAAATGTTAAGAACATTGGTAGAGGCCCTCACATATTTCTGGCAGTTGTAGGGATGGAATAACAGAGATATAAATGTCGTCTGCTTCTAGTTATGAGAAGATAGCAGGACTGTGTCTTAAGCTAGAATTACTCCTTGTGGACAGTTATTGATCAGGGGCACTTCAGCAGACCTGTCCTTACTGTAAGGATATGGATGGTGCCTTTAGGAGGGATAACATGACTGAAACAGCACCCATGCTAGACTCTCACCTCTGTAATTTTGAGATATATGTCAGAACCACAATAAACAGTAGAGAATTCCTGTGAAGACAATGTCTTTACCTAGTGTCCTTGCAGATGAATAGAATGAGGAGATATTTCAGAACCCAAGACTATGCCCCATCCTACCTCCACCAGTATGCCCACACAGATTCACAGCACACTCAACCCCTCTTCAGTGCTCAGCTGTGTTGAATGCTGGGCTTTCCTGTATGGACCTGTAGAAAGGACTCAAGAATGAGAGTGGTAGGAGGGAAGCTTACGATGTAAGAACAGCAAGAATGTATATGAGACATCAGAATCACTTTCTCTTTAAATGTTGTTTTTCAGATGCCAGGAGCTACCTGATGTCCCTTCCACACCCCTCTCCCTCCACCAATGTTAGAAATGTCTGTTTCAGTCCTGTTGACCCACAACACTGTATGCTGAGAGCTTGAGAGTGCCCAAGTGAAGTAAGACAGCAAAAACCTTGAGCTAGAGCAGAGTACAGAAAGAAAATGAGGATTTTAAAGTCCTTTTCAGAACTTCACAGGGAATAACAGGATCCAATCAGGCAGTGCAGAGTTAGATAAATACATATTTATCTAAGTTTCCCTTCATGGTTTTCATGACCATAAAATCAGTATTCATTCTTGCAGTAAATTTTGTCAAGGCTGCCATGAGCAAAGCATTGGATGAGTACAAAGATCTCAGTAGTAGTTGAGCACCAGAGCTCAGCCTTTAAGCTCTTAACCTTTAAGGCTCGTAAAATTGTCCATGTGCTCAAAACTTAAAAGGGTTTGGATGTGATGGCAGAGATGTTCAGTAACACTTGAAGTATTTGAGGCCCAGTACCTTCAATGGTGCATACAAAAGAGGTACTTTCACTTACATCTAAGAAAGTACTTCAGACATGTTTGTGTTTGTTTTTTTATTTCACTGTCATGCTTTACTGACAACACAAGTAAGACATCCGGGGAGGTCCCAGATGACTAGAGACTTGCTAATGTGATATCCATTTATAAGAAGGGTAGTAAGGAGGACCAAGGGTACTACAGGCCTGTCAGCCTAACCTTGGTGCGAGGAAAGGTGATGGAACAGAATTCATCTTGAATGTAATCATGCAGTGTATGTGGGACAGGCGGGGGATCAGGCCCAATGAACATGGGTTCAGGAAAAGCAAGTCCTACCTGACCAACCTTATCTCCTTCTATGACTGGGTGACCCACATGGTGGATGACAGAAAGGCTGTTGACATATTCTACCTAGACTTCAGCAAGGCCTTTAACATGGTCTCCCACAGTATTTTACTGGAGAAGCTGGCAGCCCATGGTTTGGACAGGTATACTCTTCACTGGGTTAAAAACTGTCTGGATGGCTGGGCCCAGAGAGTAGTGGGAAACTGAATGAAATCCAGCTGGCGACCGGTCACCGGTGGTGTTCCCCAGGAGTTGGGGCTGAGGCCCATCCTCTTTAATATATTCATTGATGATCTGAATGAGGGAATTGAGTGCACTTAAGTTTGCAGATGACACCAAGCTAGGGGGAAGTGATGATCTGCCAGAGGATAGAAAGGCCCTGCAGAGGGACCTGGACAGGATGGGTTGATGGGCAGAGGACAATGGGATGAGGTTCAACATGGCTAAGTGCTGGATCCTGCACTTTGGCCACAGCAACCCCATGCAATGCTACAGGGTTGTGGCAGAGTGGCTGGAAAGCTGTCCAGAGGAAAAGGACCTGGGGGTGCTGGTTGATGCTCACCTGAACATGAGCTGACAGTATGCCCAGGTGGCCAAGAAGGCCATCAGCATCTTGGCTTTTATCAGGAATAGTGTGGACCAGGGAGGTGATCATCCCCTTGTACTCAGCTCTGGTGAGGCCGCACCTTGAATACTGTGTTCAGTTTTGGGCCACTCACTACAAGAAGGACATCGAGGCCCTGGAGCATGTCCAGAGAAGGGCTATAAAGGTGGTGAAGGGCTTGGAACACAAGTCCTGTGAGGAGTGGCTGAGGGAACTGGGGTTGTTTAGTCTGGGGAAGAGGAGGCTCAGGGGAGACCTTATTGCTCTCTACAGCTACCTGAAAGGAAGTTGTGGGGAGTTGGGGATTAGCCTCTTCTCACAGATAACTAGCAATAGGACAAGAGGGAATGGCCTCAAATTGCACCAGGGGAGATTTAGGTTGGAAATTAGGAGAAATTTCTTTTCAGAAAGAGTGGTTAGGCATTGCAATGAGTTGCCCAGGGAGGTGGTGGAGTCACCATCCCTGGGGGTGTTTAAGGAAAGGTTGGACATAGTGCTTAGGGACATGGTTTAGTGGGTGACATTGAGTGTAGGTGATAGGAGGGTGATGGTTGGACCAGATGATCTTGAAGATCTTTTCCAACCTTAATTATTGTGTGATTCTATGATAGATTTGATTTCTTAAAAATTGTTCCTCTAAATATTCAGTCTCCTAGAAATATTAAATGTACTTGGATTAAAAAATATTAATTATTTTACTAGAAGTCTAACTATCAAAAGTTTACTGTAGAAATGTGTTTCTGTTATGGGCTAGGGAAGTTCAAATTTTGCTGGAAGTCCAATTCTAGGAACATGGAATAATTTTCAGCATAATCACCTCCCCTGGACAAGGCATGTTTTCACAGCTTATCCATCTTGGCTTACATGGGAAGTGAGTCCACCAGCCTCCCTTCATTTGTATTCTTTAAAAGCTTAGCAAACTGAAGATAATCCTATGGTTACCCAAACAACTTCCCTTGTCCTTTGACCTGAAGCAGGAGGAAAATATCAAGATGAAATTAATACAGGTATTTGCAACAACAGAGTTGCAGCCAAAGTAAATGAATGTGTGGATAGTATTAAACCCAGAAATGGACTCTAATGCCATGAAGGTGAAGGGCTGTCAAAAATGATGATTTTATGTATTGAGAAATGATCCGTTTTCCTTATGTTTATCATTCAGCATGCCAAGGGTGATAGTCATACTGAATTTACTATGACAAAATATAGAATGCTACAGAAGTATCTCTTGCACATATTTATAGACCTATAAAATAACAGATGAACCCTGCCTGAGATTGCTTTGTTCTATTGTATGAAATTATTTACCCAGCATACAAAATCTGATAGAATCTTATATCAAAAATAAAGTCTACATTCCTATAAACAGGCAAATAAGTAATAAAAATGCATAAGTAATCTGACCTCCTCTGCAAAAAAATATAAATATATATAGAGAGATATACATATTTAGAATCTAAAAGGTTTTTATTTTCCAGCTATGTGATTGTGTAGGCCTTGTGTTCCCTTTTGTGGACTACCTCAGGAAGCAATCAGGAATACAGGACATAATCAGAAGACCAAAGTGAAGTTGAGGAATGAAGTGAAGCTCCATACCAGCATTTTTTTATTTTTTTTTTTTTCAGATCAGTTTCACTTCTACAATCATATAGATCAAAAAGCTGACTGCAGGCACTATTCATGATTACAGCACTGTACCACTAACCCAAAGCTCTTGGTTAGAAATATCCTGTTATGCTCAGTTATCTTCTAGACAAATTCAGGAAAAAGTGAGGACAAGAAGGTCAGCACCCACCTAAACTGTACTGTTGGCTTTACCTGCACAAGCTCAAAAATATAAAACTGTTTTTAAAATTGGTACATAAAGCTGAGGGAAGACCAGATGGCTCAACAGCCTCTAGCCTAGTCACCACTGAAAATCAGGACTTCCCAAACCTATGTCATGTTTTATTGTGGTTTTGATCTAGAGTTGCTTTCAGTATTCATTTTGGTTTCCATGTTTTGCTTTAATTAGAATTTCAAGCTTCAAAATTCAAGTGGGAATTTGAACTGGGAAGAGATTTGACAGTGAGTTGGGAAGATGTTATTGCAATCAAATGCTCTCATTCCACATGCAAGAGAGCAACCGGTCTGTTTCAAGTATCTTCTCTTGTCAACAAAGAAATCACTCATGATCAACACAGGTTGTTAACACAGTGACCAATGGAAACTGTTTCATTCAAAGGACAGCAGGGGTCTGTAGCATTGCAACATCACAATTATGCTACAACAGAAAGAAAGAAGGACAAGTTTATTGAATTGGTATTGTTGAGGCAACTGTAATTTGTCAAGAAGAAGACCATAAAGATAACTGCAAAATTGAAAGAGAAAAAAAGGCTTTAAATTTTCTATTAATAAAGTAGAAATGAAAAACTTGATTAGCTCACATGTTCAGATGTCAGGGTACAAAAGTAATTTAAAAACACACTACCAAAGTGACTAGTGATATGTCTGCTTACTACATGGTTTGAATGGTAATTATTTTTTCCAGTCTTGGTGAGGTATTTTTTCTCATTTAAGCATAATTAATCTGAGAGTGGGAAAGAACATCAAGAAAATATCTACAAACAACAAATAATAGAAAGATATGTACTTGTTGTGCAGAGATTATTCTTGCATAATTTCACCTGTGATTCAGTTACTAAAAAGATTATAATCCTCATTTCCTCATTTCTATAACCTACTTGAAGAAGTCACAAGCATCTCTACAGAAGTGAAAGTTTTCTGGGGTCAGGTTTTATGCTTATACTTAAACATATGCTGTGGCTTTTTTTTTTTTTTTTTTTTTTAATTCCTGTGGGGTCAGTAATAGAAGTAATAAAAAAGTGAAAACTCAACACCACCAACATAAATATCTTCAAATATGCTCAGAAACCAGATGCTCTCAAAGAGGAGTGTTTCATGTAGAACTGCACTTTTTTTGATTTGTAAGTATATAATATGCTAGAATATCTGTTAGAAAGCAACAAACTCTTGTGCCCTGGAATTGTACCTGTTAGGGTAATTTTATGAGTGAGAACATGAATCATACTATATTATGTCCGGGTTTGGATTGCTTTCCACTTATGTATCCAAAAGGTAGCAGCTTAACAAAAGCAGAGGGATGTTTTGCTTAGTTGTTGTTTTATTACTATTATTATACTACTTTTTGCAGCTGGTCCTTCAGTCTCTCACGGCCTCACTGTGAACTAAAAGTGTTAACTTGGAAAAAACAACCAACCAACCAAACAAACAAAAACCACAACAAAATCACAGACATCACCAGACAAAACTGCATCACCCTTGAACTAAGTGTAGTCCTGGTGGGTGAGACGGGCTCCTCTCTGGTCCTGCCACACCACCTTCAGGCTGACAAGATCTCTAGGGCTCTACACCCATTCGACCACCAGAGGGAGCAGAACTAGTATTTGAAAGCAGGCAAATTTTCTCAGGTGTTTTCTGGTGAAAAGAAAGGTCCTTCTCATTTTCAGGTGGTACAGAAATTCAGCTTACTCCGGTTTTGAAAGCCCAGTACTATCGTGGCTTATCAAGAGACAGAAGCCAGAAGTGCTGCAGTTCAGCCGAGTGGAGATACTTTGACTGTACCAAATCAGGTTTCCAGCTATGGCATCAATAGATAGAGAAACACCTATGAGTATGTATCTGATGAACAAGAAAGTGGAGTTTTATGCAAGGATACTGAAATTCCGTTCTCAGTTTAGTCATTCCCCCTAGCTTTCTCTATAAGATGAAGTATTAATATGCTGCTGCTTTCTCATTTTGATTGAAGCCCAGGTAAGGAGTTGTCTACATTCCTGGTGGCATGTACATGTTTGTTTATCTTATAGTGATCAAAGAAGCACAAAAAGGGGGAAGTTACTGCTGGAGGTCTCTAGGTCAAATATCTGCTCACAGCAGGGTTAACACCAAAGTGGTACCAGGTTACTCAGGGCCTTGTTCAGGAAAATCCTATACATCTCTGATAGGGTTTATCTCTAGATATGGGATGAAAAGTGAGGGACCGTCCCCTGCTTCTACTGGGATGAGCAATAAAAATCAAAACCCAGATGTACACACTGCCTCTATCAACTTCATTTGTTCCCTTGCCCTTGTTTTTCTTCTCAAGGGAGAAAGAAAACCAGCTTGACTACTCATGCAATCAAGTCCCCAGGTCCCTAAGTTAGAATCACTTTGTGATCAAGAAGGGTCACTTGTGTTCCTTTGTAGGAGCATAAAATATCTGTTAAAAATGCCTGAGTTTCTGGATGAAAAGTAGTCCACGTGCAAAACTAATTTAATAGTTGAAACCACTAGATGGTAGGAATCTATCTTCTGCAGACTGAAGTCAACTGCTTGAAATATTCTAAGATAATTGCTGATGGAGTAGAGCCAGAAAATTTTCCAAGGCAAAAAAGAAAACACAAGAATATTAAACTGTGGTCATGATGGTGAGAATAAAAGAGAAGGGACGCAAACCCTCTATAGGGAATTAAACATAAAAACTGTCTCCTGAGCTCTACAGAGCTGTCATGGATTTTTCTTAGAGCTGTAGAGTTAGTGGATAAAAGAAATGAATCAAGGCCAAAGAACAAGGGCCTGATTCCATCTACCAAAAGCACCTCCAGAGCAAGTTCTTCCTTTATACTGAAGTGAAGCTTGTTGCAGAATATGACCAGGGCCTCTGGGAGCCCTGGTCATATATAATATACATATATATGTATATTGCCCTATATATATGTATGCTACCATATCTTACTGAAAGACTGTACAAGGTGCACAGATTCAAGATACCAATACTACAGGCTGACTGATGTAGGGATACTTTGTTAGTCTGGGAATCGATACCAACTTGGGAACTCAGAAGATTGTTTATAGGTTCAGTTTTGTTCATGATCTAGTAGGACATTTAATAGCACAGTGGTGAAATTCATAGCTCTTTCTAAAATGTGAGGTACAAAAAACTCAGGAAAAAAAAAAAAAAAAAGAAACGTATGGAAGAGTTGTGTCTGAACTGCATTTCAAAAGAAGCACATCTTAATTCCATCTTGGGAGTGCCTTATTACTGTCCCAACATTACACGAAGACAAGACCTGGTGCATACCATTCCTCCTCACTTCCCTCACCACAAGCCCATATTTCTGTAGGAGGAAAGCCCAGGTGTGTTGTGTATTGCTGTTTTCCACCTAGATAACTAATCTCAGCAATACACAAAACAGGACATGGGAAAACAGAAGGAAAAAAAAAAAGCCCTGCAATCCAGAAATACTTTGAGGGTCTCGAAACAGAGGATGAGAATCAACCCAAAGAAATGCTGAGAGTGAGTGTAAAAGATTCAGTTGTCCTCTTGCCATCAAAAAGCATATCAGAGATGCACAGCTCACTGGTAAGACATGACTATTAAAAAGTTTTGGAGGTGTAAAGATAAAGACATTCTGAAAATAAAGTATTTTATTTTTATTTATTATTTGTTTTTCACTAGACCCTAAGAGAATTAGCTTTGTCCAACAGTTTACAAAAAAAAATAATAATAATAATAAAAAAAAAATCCAACTTTACGATGCGCAAGAAAAAGCATCCCATCAATGAAATACTTTGTGGAGTTGTATGGAAAATCCAGATTGTACTCCACTTTACTGGGTACAGCCTCTGTGTAGATTCCTTCTCTTTCCCTTAGGATGTGCAGTTTGGTGCAGAGGACACTTGGCAAAGCTACACAGCGGAGCTTTCACAGATATCAGTAAAGTTCCAGGCATTTGGGTTTTCTACTTTTTTTGTGTTTACACTCATTTATAGCCTTGTTGTTACTGTGACATATTTTGTTTGACTGTGACAATATTTTGTTACTGTTACAATATTTTGTTTGACTACCACTGTATACCACTGTGACAATATTTCAACAACCCCTGTACACATTCTAAGAGGGAGCTACAGTAGATGAAATCTACAAAATCTAATCTACAAAATAACAAAGCTGTACATAGAATTTCTGACCCCCATCATTTGGAATACTCTATTTTCTGACACCCATCAGCCAACACTAACAAAGGGGAGAAGATGAAAGCAAATCTTTTTTAGGCCATCTTTTCCAATTAGCCCTAGAAAATCTGTTCCTGCACATCCCTTCAGCTTAGATCAAATGTCCTTGAGTATCTGCCAACTAAATAAAAAGACATAGAGAATCCCCACAAGCTTGACACCAGAGATTTGGTACTTTAAAGATTCTACAGATGTAAACCTGGGTATGCCTAAGGAACTGAATAAAATGTGCAACACTTTTTTTTTTTTTTTTTTTCCTCTTTAGAAAACATGCAAGCTCCTGAGCACTCCTAGAGCCTTATTCTTCAGCTGCAAATGTTTTTTCTCATTTCATGCCTATGGGGGCCATCTCGTTTCATGCCTATGCTGTCCCATCACAAAGGAGAAGTTAGTCATAGGCACACCTCCTTCATTGCTATGTCATAGACTAAGAAGGCACAGTATTGTATAAACAAAAACTGAAATGGGTACGTTCTGCTAGTGCAAACTTAAGGTAAGAGATGTAGATAGGGAAACATTATATTTGTGTTGCAATGGGAATCACTTAAATGTTGGGAAAAGATGGGCATAAAAATGTAACACTTAGCACTGTAGACTGAGAAAAAAGAAAACTTTTTAGACAAGATTAAACTGGAATAAATTTAAGATAACTAATTTGAATGACACTAATATTTTAATTGTTTTTATTGATATTTTACTTCTTGCATTATGCTAAATGTAAAGATTAGTATTTTGACTGTTTCTTCTGAAAGGAGCTCACATTTCTTTCATCTGTGTTCAAACTTCTTGGGACAGATTTTGTTTTCCTAAAATGTGTGGTTACAGAATTACAGACTCATTGAAAGATTAAGGTGCAAGGGACCTCAGGAGATCTGTAGCACCAGCCCCTTCTCACAGCAGAGCTGACTCTAGAGCTCTATCAAGTTGCTCACAGCTGTGCCCTGGTAAGTCTGGAACATCTCCAAGGGTGGAGATCCCCTCAGCTTCTCTAGGCAACCCATCAAAGTCCTTTCTTCACTCTTCTTTGGGGAGGAGGAAAAAGAATGCAGGAGGAACACAGTCTTACAGCAAGTGGAGGAACATTGCCATCTCTATTTTATGGGGAAGGGGTTAATAGATGTATTTGAGAGAGAATGCTATTCGTGATAAAAGAACATCTGAATGGTGGAAAAGTTACCACAAAAGGAATTTATTTTGTATTTACATCCCTCAAGTAGGAAACTAATGAAATGAGGTTTTCCTACCCAGAAGAAAGAGGGAGTCCTCCCAGGTCAGTTTCTCTTTCAACATGACTTTTGTACTGAAAAGCAGGAGACTGCCCATGATGAGGAGCTTACTAACAGGAAAATGGTAATTCTGCAAGATGGTGAGAGATCTGGAGGGGAAGACATGTGAAGAGCGGCTGAAGTCACTTGGTTTGTTCAGCCTGGAGAAGAGAGGGCTGAAGGGAGACCTCATCAGAGTCTACTGCTTCCTCGTGGTGGGGGCGTGGAGGGAGGCGCTGAGCTCTGCTCTTTGGTGACTAACGATAGGAGCCGAGGAA
This sequence comes from Netta rufina, assembly GCF_964035555.1. Taxonomy (NCBI): domain Eukaryota; kingdom Metazoa; phylum Chordata; class Aves; order Anseriformes; family Anatidae; genus Netta; species Netta rufina. Next base: position 125,211,536 of record NC_140123.1, read on the forward strand.
ATGGCTTGCAGCTGTGACGAGGTGTTTGAGGCTGAGTATCGGGAAAAGGAGTCTCCGGAGCAGGAGCAAGTACGGTAGCAAGGGCTGCCCGGGAGGTGGCAATCGGGAGCCTCTTACAGGGCTAGAGCAAAAGTGGAGGGAGGCTCCCAGGAAAAAGGTGGCTGCCTTTAAGGTGGGTTTATTTGCCTGCCAGATGGGAAGTCTGTGACCAGCCCCTTTAAAACAGGTAAAGGCAGTAAGGCTTCTCCACCCACTTGCCTTGATCTTTCATCATAACTGTGGGCCAGGCGGGGAGGTTGTGCAATGTGCGCGCTCCAGTCAGGAGGCTGTGGGAGAGGTTCATGCGCTGCGAGCAGGAGCTGAGGCTCGGAGGCCTGAGCCAGGAGAGCAGGTAGGGGCTGGGATCGAGGCCCCCTCTCCAGCCAGCATGGAGCTGAGGACCTCGACTGGCAGGATCGAGCTCTCCCTTGGGCTCCTTCTCTTCTGGGCTCTCCTTCCTTCTGAGGTGCTTGGGAAAGAAGGTAAGTGTGGGGCCTGCTAGTCTTGGGTGGCAGGCGAGCGAGAGGGACTTCTTCCGAAAGGGCAGGGAAAAGGGCCTGGACTACTTGCATGGGGACCCAGGGACAGTGCAGCCTGCCTGGAGAGAGCTGGAGAAGGCCTGCAGGAGACTGCAGTGCATAGGGAAGGCAGATGGGTAGGGGGGTTGAAGGCGAAGAGCAAGCCGCTTCTGACTCTTGGTGGCTCAATGAACTGAGCTCAGGTATGCAGTTCCCCCCTCCCTCTCCACCCCCACCCAGATGAAGCACAAATGCCTTGGCATATCCAGTGATCCAAGAGAATCTGTTTGCATTAAACACAAGTGTTGCAGATAACAAGCTCAAACATAACCTCATAGAGTCATTGCCGCCACCCTCCTCAAAAACATCCCTGAAGTTTCCTGAGGAAGCCCTCTTGAGGGTTAACCCTTGTAAGCAAGAGAACAGTCATTTTTGGAGGTTTGGAAGGCAAGGTGGTTTCTTTCACTTACCTCAGGGCTGGTAGGTAGTGTTGGGCTTTACAATTTCTTCTTCCAGCTCTTCTTTTAAGACTCCCTGCTCCCCTTCCCTGTTCCACTTAGTCCCTTTTACTAGAAGTAGTAATCTTTTTTTTTCTTCCATCTTGGCAGTTGCACAGTGGTTATGAAATGTCTGGGGAATGGAAATTTTAACAGAGAGGTGAGGAAGAGTAAATCTCCATTCAGTTTCCTACCTCTTGCACCTAACTCCTGTTAGAGAATTCTTTCTGAGTCTGTTTTGTGTGGTGAGAAGTGTCAGGGTTTTTCAATCCCAAGGACAGTCCCCTCCTTTACTGCTCCTGGCCCTTGATTGAGAGGATTTAGTCATAACTGGCAGCTCAGCTGTGGGATCATCTCAGACTCACTGCATGATGAATGCTCTTTTAAACTGTTCTTGACAAGCACGTTTGTATTAAGGATTCAGCTAAATGGATGCAGCTAGTAGATGTTGTGGAGAAGGCAAACCTAGGTGAGAAGTAATATAAGGTATTGCCACACAGGTTCTGTTTTCCCTAAGTGTGTGACCAGTAGTTGGCAATTACACTCAGGGACTTCTCTGCCAGCTTCTCACCTATCTCAAGCATCTTATTTTGGCTGTGGCTGTGATCTACTCTTCCTTAATGTGCAGCAGGGAACAGCCCATTTCCCTGTCCTCTCTTATCTGAAGTCTTTCTTCTTTTTGGGGAGATCTTCTATGTGTCTGGACAGCCATGGAGAGATTTCTAGGAGAGAGGCTGTGGACCAAAGAGCTAGTAGCTCCAGAGTACTTTTATTCCCTGTGCTTTTGTAGTCCTGCTTACTCATTCTTCCTTTCTTTGGAGACTCCCTGTTGTGGGTCTTTCAGTTTGAGAGATGCACTTGTTGAGAGGGGACTTTGCCTTCTCCAGTGGGCACAGGGTAGCTGAAGAAGCACCTGCTGGAGGTACCGTGACATGGTACACAGGATGTGGAAGGCTTCTGTCCCGGCCTCTTTTGATTTTTTTTTTTTTTTTTCCTTTGCTCTCTGCTAGAACTTGCTGTGCAGCCCCTCTCACTTCCACATCACTGCTTCAGGCCTGAAGTGCGTGGGATAGATGTTATCTGGGTGATGGTTCTGGAAGGACAGGCTACCTCACCCTGAGAGTTTTTGGAGCCAACAACACAAGAATAGTATCTCAGATAGACTGAGAGCAGAAGGGAAGTGAGTGAGGAGCTTTGTCTGGACAGGGAGTCTGTGGCTAGGAAGGTTTTGCCATATGACCATGCTGTGAATGCAGCAAACTTGCAAAACCTGGATTCCTGCTTTTCCCTTCTCCTGATCCTGAAAGGGTGTTTCAGAGGTGAGAACAGCAGTGCAATCCCTCTTATCTCTGATTCTGGGCCCACAGCCTGCTTCCTCATTCCACAGGACTCCTGCTGATCTGCACTTTACACTCTATTAGTTGTAGTTGGCAGGCAGCATTCGTAAAGCAGTCAGACGAGGGGGAGGAAATCCAGTTATTTAAATGCTGTTTAAAATTTCCCCCCCCTCCTACTTTTCCCCCCTCCCCTTCCCCCCCCCCTTTTTTTTTTTCCTGTTACCATTAGAAATGTCCCCTCTGAATACACCCACAGGAATTCAAAAGGGAATCCAGGGATTTCTTCCAGTTTCCTATGTTCCCAAGTCAGGGCTGCAGTAGGTGCACTGAAACGAGTAGCCTGTGCTGTCAGTACCGGCAGACCCAAAGGCAGGCATGAAGCTGCACATCCAGCAGTACAACTCACTTTAACTTTTCTCCCTTCTCCCTGTTTACCAAAGAAGTGATAAGTTTTTAATTTTCCTTTAGATCAAAACTTCACGGTAAAGTCTGATTGTATTTTTCAAGTTTCTTTGCGGGCTAACAATGAATATACTACTGAATTTCTCCATTGCACGACTCCAGGAGCCAAGGCTTAACGCACAGTCATGCAGTGCAAGCCTTTGAGAGGTCGCAATGTTGTGCCCTGGAGATGCTATTAGCTTTCTCTCTTGGTTAAAACTGTTTTGAGGGGGAGAGAGTAAAACGGTTTCTAGGCCACCATCAGATGGTGAACAGCCTGGGTCAGCGGTGTAGTGCTGGTCAGTTTGAGAAACTGCCTCATGGCTTTTGGGCCCTGTGACAGTGGAAAATCCCTTTTACAACTTCACATTGCTTATGTCTTTCTGCCAGTGTTTGAAGCACTGAATAGTAGTTCCTCTAGGCGACATCGATTGATCTTTTGTGTTGGTAATTTATTTGATCACCTGCCTCTTCATCCACTTTGTCTGCTGGTTTCCTATTCCAAGGAAAGATGTGCTCGGCTGCTAATACTGGCTTCCCATTTCAATAGGCTTCAGACTCCTCCTATTTTGGGACAATTTTAAAAGGCAGAAAGTGTCAGGGTTTAGCATGTCATTATGTATTGTATGTGTTAATTGAGAGGAGGGTGGAGGAGGAGGGGGTCTCATGAGGAAGAACTTTTAACTCGTCCTGACTAATAGCACTGTTTTTTATTTTCCCATCCTTCCTCCAGCCATACTTTCTGAAGGTAAAAAGTCACAAAGAATGCGTGAGCTGAGAGACAAAGTGCAGGCTTTGCCTTCCTTGACAAAACTAGAATGAAGTCATTCCATGGCACATAGGAGTTGAGTTACTGATTTTTCTTTACCCTCTTCTGTTTTTCAGTGGATCTGCTAGACACAAGCACTGCACAGGGTGAACTGGGCTGGCTTCCAGACCCTCCAGAAATAGGGGTGAGTATGCGTGTTCAAGGATGGGGAGCTGCTGGGAATGCTAGGTGATGGAAAAATGTAATCCAAGTTGAAATTTCACCCTGTGTCCCAGAATCAGGCTTTTTTTGCAGCCCCATCCTCTCCTGGGCCTTGCATGGTCTTTGTCTCCTTTGCAGTCCCTTCACCTCTACAGCCTCACCCACTAGCCAGCTGTTAAAGGACTGTAAATCTTCCAGTAGCTTTCAGTAACTAAACGTGTTCTTGAAATATATTGTTTTTATGATGCAATAAAACTTAACAGAAAAAGAGAAAAAATCAAATCATATGTCTCCTTCTCCAGGCAAATAGCCATGGCAGAAGTATTTCTGTCTACAAGCCTCTAAAAATTTAGAAACTTTGCCTGCTTAAGCTTGTTCTCTCTCTCGCTCTTTTTTTTTTTTTTTTTTTCATCCTTCTTGAGCATTAAACTGAACGATTCAATTACAATTTATTTTTTTTAATCATCATCTGACTGAGGAAATAATTGTAAACTCATGGGGCAAGAACCTGGCATATTGGGTGGGCTGTAAGGTTCTAGGACTTTACATCCAGTCTTGTTGCTATTTTTGACCCACACAACTGATAATGAGGGAGGCGTTTCCCTTTATTTCATGGCTGTAAAATTGAGCTGATGGAAGTGCTTCAAATTCTACTCCTGAAAGCACTGCAAAATTGGACTCAAAAAGGCAGCTGAGCTCTCAACTATTTTTGTGTAAGCATGGATATTTTGTATCAAATACAGACAAACAGTCCCTCTTACTGTTACAACTTAAGTTAGGGAAGGTGGTTTTCTAAGAGCGGGAGTGTGGGTGGGGTGGTAGGAAGGACGGAAGAAAAATGAATTCAGGAACCATGTTGCAGTAGTTAGAAGGATGCATGTTAATAAGTAGTTCAAATTCCTCATCCTTATCTTTCTAGCAATGCACAAGCTCTCCTACGGAGTAAGAATCTTTACTCTTGTTGCTTATAAAGTAGACAGACCTAGGCTCAGCCTGTTCCTAACTCATTTTCATAACTTTCCTCTGTAATGTGCTGTGGCTGGTTAAAATTCATCCCAGTCTCCTCCTACTCCTGGTAGTCCTGCTAAGTGAACTAGAGCCAGATAGTGAGGTTTTCCTATACTGACATATCTGCATTTTTTGCTAGTACAGCTGTTTTGCTTATTATTATACCCTACTCAAAACAGGTGCCATACTGAGACATACATGTAGATAGTATTTTTGCTCACTGCTCCCCTTCTTGTCCCTGTCAGCTGTCTGTATGGTGATTTTGACCCAATACTGTGCTCCAGGCATGTTCAGGATGAAATCAGTATATTGAAGAGATGGAAAGAAACATTAAGAAGCGCATTTTAAAAATTGTTGTCTTTCTATCAGATTATTTTTTGTCATAGAACATCTGGTTTTTGCAGAGTAGGTTCATAGCAGTGCTAGGAGCTGGCATACCCTTCTGCTTGTGTTACATCTGCTTTTTAAAATTTATGTATATATATTTAAAATGTAATTGTAACTAGGAATTTTAGAATATTCTGGAAAGAATGGCCTGAGAGCATTTTATACTAGTCGATCAAGATGCTGATGACTGATAAACTAACAGATGATGAAAAATAGATTCATTGGCTACTGAGAGCAACTCTTGCAGGAATTTGTCTAATTACATTGTTTCCTTATCGTTTCCTGTTAGGTGGATCTCTGACAAATGTCCACAAGTAAAAAGAGAACCATGGGCAATTCTCTTGAAATCAGAACTTTGAAATAGTTTCTGAAACCATTCTTTCAAAATGATGAAGTAAATGTGTTTGAAAGAGAACCAAGATTAATTCAGAACATTTTTGATACAAAAGAGCAAAGCTTAATATTGAACGGTCTGACTAGTTTAAGTAATAACAGGCTGGAAATGTCTGATTGTGTTGCTTACGGACTCAAAGGGAAGAGCTGTATTTCATGTAAGAATGCTATTTGTACCTAACCTCAGATGCCAGAGATCTCCTATCTGTGAGGTGGATTTGTGTCAATATGCTTATCACATGCAGGAGGAATGTGCTGTGAGGAATTTTCATGCTTTGTATGGACAAAGTCTCTGAGGCCTTGCGCAGAAGAGTTTGGATAACTCTGTGGAGGCAGAATCAGACCTTTGTTTTCTGCTCTCTTCTAGCCTATGCTAAATGCATGAAGTGGTTTGCTATGTGTGATCGTTTCATGGTCAGACAGGGTCTGCAGCTAGTGTAGACAATGCTTCTGTTAACACATGCTCAGCTTGTGAACACCAAGCTGCACGGCAGTCAGTTTTGGACAGTATGGGTCATTGTTCTGGACTGTGAGTACACTGTCTAGCAGTGAAATCTTGCCTAAGCTTAATGGTGTGATGTAGGACTGAAGTAAAATGTATATAGAAATTGTTTGCTGAAAGGTTTATGCTAGCTTGCTTTGTAATAGCTGTTTAGAAATCTTTAATTCACTTTAAGTTACTGTCAAAAACTAGGCCCTTAGAAAGGCAGATTACTGAAGTCCTGTAATGAATAAATTAAATAACTAGGCACAGTAGCATTGCTTCTTGTCAGGTTGTAAAATAACAGTATCCAATTTATCTGTTTTGCTTTCATGTATAATTGCATCAGCCTTGAAAATACAGTAATGAGGAGTCATGCTATTCTCTTGCATTTGTCTTTCAATAGACAAGGCCCTGAGCGACTCCAACTGTTTTTGAAATTAGCCTTGCTGTGAGCAGGAGATTAGAGACCCGAAGGTCATTTCCCAACTAAATCATGAGTATATGTGACTACGTATGTTCTTAGCAATTCTTACTGTAGGATGCTATGTGCTGGGCCTTTCAAGGTGGCATTCTATGCTGTTGTGTGGATTGTAAATTAAACACATGATTCTTTGGTGGCTGATGTGTTTTCTTTCAATGTGTACTTTCAGCAGCTCTACAACAGTCTTTGCTTGCTAAAGAGTACTTTTTCACAGCTACTTTATTTTTAATTGGGTATCTGTTATTTCCAAAATCACGTGAACTCTGCTGCTGCCACATATTGCTATTTGTGTCAATAGGCACAATTTGGACTATTATATTAGAATTGAAGGATCAGGATCAAATCCAGATGATTTTCTTAGTCTTCTTTCTGGACTGCTGTTGTTCTCAATGTTTTATGAATGGTGAGGTGGGGGACATAATTTTCTCTGCCTATTCTATACTTGTTTGCTTCTACCCATACTTGAAAGTGTTGCTATCAGTTCCAAACTTTAAAATATGTTCCAAACTTTATAATATGCCTACTGTGAATGGCACCTGGCTTGCTCAGCCTTGGTATAGTTTGACACATGTAAATGCATAGCAACATAATGTATTCCAGTGACATAAATAGCCACTAGCTGCAGTTATCATGGCTCCCAAAACACTTGAAAAACTTTGGAAATGATGCAATTCCTGTGCAGCTCTGTAGTCTGTGTTTCACAGGATGTCTGATTGTGAATGTAGCAGCTGCCAAAGCTATATTATTGTAACTTGAGTAAAGCAGTGTTCAGATTTATTTGATGCTTTTTTTTTTTTTTTTTCTGTTAAACCCTAGGCATAGTACAAATTTTCACATTGCTCCATTTTTTTTCTTTAGGTAATAGACTAGATCAAGTACTTGTGACCTGTCAGCAACTTTTATGTCACTGACCACAAAATGATGATTATAGGCCTTCAGGTTCTAACAAAGCAAGGTAGTTTTTCAGTGTAGTAAGAGGTCTCAGAAACCAGTCATCAGCTGGTATCAACATCTGTTTCTGCCGTTTCTGTTCAGACAGATCAGCCTGGCCATGAAAGAAATAATGGTGTGGGCCACACAGCCCTCAACCTGCAAGTGACTCCAGCACAGCTCTCCTATTTCATTAAACCTTAGCAGTTCACTTAATCATCAGTATCTTATTCAGATAGCCTTACCTGGAACAAGTCTCAGCAAGTCTGCACCATCTGAAGATGGTGTCAGAAATAACCACCAGAAATGCTGTTGTGTGCCTCTCTTTCCACAGCTGTTGATAATGCGTGTCCTCTAGGATCTAACTCAGATGTTATCATCTCTGACCCTGAAATAATATACCTCATTATATACCTCAGCCTGCTCTCAGTTTAAGTATCAGGCATAGGTGCTTAACTCCAAGTGAACAAGATCTGCATGGAAGTAAGGGACAAATGCCTGGTAAAGCCACTAAGTAACTGGAAATGTACATTGCTCTGTCTTCAGGGTCATATCCTGATATGTCCTATTGCTGTTGATGTACGGACACGTAGAGATACTTGTTGATGATATTAAGTGAAAAATAGTTACCTCATGTACATGTATATTTGGGAGAAAGTTTAAAAAAAAAAAATATTTTACATGTCCAGATATACCTCACTCAGAGGGGTGAGAGGTGGAATAGGAAAAGTGAGATGAGAGGAAGTCAGCTACGTATTAATAGCCGTACTGTAAATCAGATTGCATGATCCACTAAATAGGTAGGTAGTCTAGGATGAAGTTATGCACATACATCCAAGAAGCAATCTCAGCTTGTGAACTCAATGTTGTGACTTGAAGGGCAGAAAAGAACACATTCTGAGCCAAAGTGACGATGCTGTATGACTTACATTCATCACCATGGCTGCTCAGGCACTACAGTGATGACAGCAGTGTTGCCTAGCAGCTTGAGGAAGCTGACTCATCTTTTTATAGCTGTTGGATGAGAGTGGACAAGGTTCATTGAGCTTCCTCACATGAACACAAAAGCACCACAAGCCATCTGGAGCTTTAAGAGGAGGCTGCCTATAGCAAGGTCCTATGAAAAGACGAGCAGGCTATTTAAAGTTTAAAACCAAACCAAATTTCATTATAATACCAACTAGAATACTGCTGAGTTTGCAGGCAGACAAGTTAGAAAGTAAAGGCTTTATATCTTTTGCTGCCAGCTGTGTCCTTGCTGGGTTGACCCAAGCTTTGAAGTGTGATTCTTACTAATTCAGAGGCTGAGTTACAGAAAAATTTGCTCATTCACTCTGGTTTCTTGGAAGGTTATTTCCATTGTTTCTAAGGCCAGTTCCTGCCTTCTTTGTGGCTGACCTAGAGCCTGCCATCTACTCGCTAGTCTTTCATGCTGCCATCTCCTGCAGCTTCTTTTCTTCAGGCATGCTTACCTTTCCAAAGAAAATGCACAATTACCCTGTCCCTGTTTGGGATTCTACCTGATCTGATGCTCTTTTTTAAAAGGAACCTATACAAACAGCGTAAGTATTGCCCATTGCCATCAGACTCATTTTCCAGCTCTACTATAAATACTGGAAGTGTAGTTGACAGACCATACAAAATCATAACTCACACCAGACTGAGCTCTTTGCCTTGGGAAAAAAAAATAAAAATCACTTTCATTTACAATAGATGCTAGGCAATGTAAAATGTAGTGCACAAATATGTGGGAGAGAACGCTGTATTGGTAATTGGATTTCAGCCATGAATTCTGAACTCCTAAGATGCACCATCTGTTTTTCTGCTCCTGTGTTTTTTGTAATTATTGATGTAGTTGATGGGTGTTACCAAAGAAGACACAAGAAATAAATGTTCCAAAATACCTATGTGAAGTGTTGGACAAGAGTATCATTCTCCCTGACCTGGTAGCACCTTTTGTGACCCAGACTGTTTTCATGCAAGACCTTAATGTGGCCAGGCAGTTCAGAGAACGAGCAGACAGCAGGACCTGGATTTGATAAACAGGTTATATAATCAATGTACTGGAGCTCTGTGGCTCAGATTAGCGCCTTACCTTCCCATAAGGACATGAATACAAGTTAAATTGGAAGGAGGTGGGTGGAATACAGACCTATGCACTAGTGCCCTAAAGGACAAATAATTGCACAACACTTGCTCCTCCCTGAAGATAATCAATGGATCATTGTGGGGAAAAAAAAATGTATCATCCCACCCAGACAGATATGCAGACAAGTAACCATTACTTTTATGTTCAGTTGTATCAAAGGTTCCATGACGATGATGTGATGAAATCAAACTTGCCTGACCATTGCCAAATGTTCAAAGAAATAAAAACAGCCTCTTTGCTGTTCTGCGATCTAAAGTTATAGGACTCATGAAGTTAAGAGTCTAGTTATAACCGTGTTTCTTTCGTTATCATCTAAATTGTCTTCCACACCCACAAGAGAGCTTACAAGAACATTGAGAAACTTTTAACTTTCTGTGACACTGTGCTAATTCTGGAATATTTTCAAAACACCAGTACGGTGCTGCTATTTTTGACGGGTCGGTCAAGCTTTGCCTACTGACAGATTTTTCATCAGATGTATTTTAGCTAAAGAGAAGCCGTTCACAGTATTACAGCAGATATCAGCAAGGTGTCTCCATTGTCACAGTCTTACCTCTGAGGAGCTATGTTAAGAATCTAATGCAGCTGAACCTGTAATGTACAACTGGCCTTTAACTCTAAAACCATGCCAATATATATATATATTTTTTTTTTGTCATGATGGCATGCAAATGCTATACGAATGTCAAAGACTCAGAATTTTGAAATTCTATTTCTCTCCCCTTTCTGTTTACATGGGGAAAGGAGAGAGAGAAATCATTCAGCTTTGTGTATTCTGCTAGGCAGTTTTAGGCTTGGGGCACCAGTGATGTATGGTTGTTGAGAAAGATTGCTCTTTCTGTAGCTCTTCTTCACTGTAGATGGCTGTACTAACCCAGCTTGTCTTTTGATCTTAGCGTAGCTCTCTAACCCAAAGTTAAACAAGTTAATGCTTTTCAGCATGTGAACTCCTAACCTCTCCAGTAGAGACCTGCATCTTAGTTTAGCAACTTCAAGCTTACTGGCAAGATGCTTGCTTTGTTGTTACCTTTTTTAAAGTCTCTTAGAAGTATCCCTGTACCTTTCCCCAAGGGTGTGCAGGCCACAGGCTGGAAGTTACTGTGCTGAGCTAACCTGAAGGCAAATGAAATATGGGTCACAACAGGCAGGCTCTTATCTGAAAGGAGATGGGACAAGTGCCTGGCAGGCTAGAGATAGAGACAGCATTACTGCTGTGAGCCACAAGCTCTTGTGACTCCAGTCTGAGCCTTAGGATTTGCAATACTATCTGCTGCTTCTGTCACTGGTAGCCTACCTCTTCACAGCAAGGGTGAAGTTTTTACTTTTCATGATAAAAGTACTTTTTTTCATTCAAACAAAAAAAGCTGAAACCAAAGATGACCACTTTTCTAATGCCTGAAGAGCCTGCGACAGCAGCTCCAGGAAGACATACATACTGTCTCAGTTCACTTCTTAAGACAGACCTTAGGAAGAGTAACTCAGAGATAGATGGAGGAATCACAGGTTGTCCTGTATCATCTCCTTGAAACAGACCTAATCTAGAGAAGGCTTATTGATAGAAGAAGCAAGGTAAGCCTTCCTGAGGCTTCAGAGCTTCAAACTGTATAAGCAATTCACAGTCAATCAAGACATATTATAACATATGTACCTTAATCTTATCATGTTTACTCACAAGTTAGACCAAACCCACACTGTTTACTGCGAATATCTGTCAGTGAACTCCCAGTTTGTCATTCATGTCATTCTAAACTGGCTTCATAAAGACAGATCTTCTTCGCTGCTTTCTTTAATACTGAATCCAACCCAGCAGTGGGAAGAATGTTGCCTTCCTTTTTCCTAAACTTGCAGTATTCTGAGCTTATTGAGATAGTATTTTTGCTAAGTGATCTCTGAGGTTTTCTTTCACTTACCACTAACTGCTGTGCTGGAATAACTTAAAGAGTTTCAAGAACAAATCTCTGGAGTTAAGTGCTGTGTCAGCGTGTGGGTTCCTGAGAATCACAGAGCACCTTTTTCTCCTCAAATCCAATAGCTACATCCTTAGGCTTCTTAGAAACTCATGCTACTAATTTATGTCTCTCTCTTGAATGCACTGGCTTTTGCCTTCTCAGCAACTTTTTAAGAATTCTAATAAGTTTTAAGAATTTAAACTTAAGAAAGTTTAAACTTAAGACAGTTAAAACTTAAACTTAAGAAATTTAAAAGAATTTAAAAGGAATTAAAAATGTGAAGAGGTTAAGAACTCTTTAGCTTGCTTGGAGATGGGGAGTGGAGTAGATGACCTCCAAAGGTCCCTTCCAGCCTAAGCCTTTCTACAGGTCCAAACCTCATGAGAAAGTTTTCTAGAGCATCATAAAACCACAGTTCACTCCCTTCTGGAATGAGGAAGTCTAACTCTGAGCCTCCTCCACTTCTCCTATAAAAATATTTCCCATCCTCTGGCCAAACCGATGACTGGAGTAAGGATACAGTGTCTGGAATTAAATGGGTAGAGAGTAATATTATCAAAGGAGGTTGATTCAATGTCATTGGCAGATGAGCTGGAGAGTCAAGTAATTCATATTGATTGAATCAGACTCTACCACACATATTCATTAAGAACATTACATTAAAAAACAGAGGCATACATTTTGATTTTGCAGCAGATTCCTTGAGGATGTGAGACAGTTGCCTAGCAACTTCTGGACTCATCACCCTTTCATTAAGTGTTGTATGTAACAGTATTCTTCCACTACTTTGAATTTAAAAGCTTCACTGAATAATGAAAAGAAGTCACAAGTGTCTTTAACGATAGTTCTGCAGTTGCTAGTGTAAATAATATCCTCATTTTACTTCCTTTACCCATCAGCAGCAGAGTCTAGAGAAACCATGTCTGACTCCCTTGTTATTTCTCTGTGCCACACTGCATATGAAACTGTACAATAGAAATCTTTGCTCTGAAGATCTCAGTCTGGAACAAGATGGGCTAAGATAAGATGAGAAATACAGGAGTTAGGAGTTGGATTTTTTTCCAGTAGTAGAATAGGAAAAAGTTCTGCCAGTTGTCACTATACAGGATCAAAACTTAATTTTCAATTAGATAAGTTAGGAAAAGGGTATATTTTCACAATTCATGTCTTTCAGTGAGACATGCAAAAACTGCTTTCTGGTGACGCTTATGTGTGACACTGCCTTGAAATAAAGTGGTAATGGCAACTTTCTTTAACTCTTGGCCTTTGAATGCAATTGTATATTTCCCATCAGCTTGGTGGAGGCAGATACCCATGGAAAAAATGCTTCTAAAAGCTATTAACGTTGGCAGTTTCTTATGAAAATTACTTTTTTGTTGCTCCCTTTCTTACCTCTTCTATTTCAATATACTTCAAGATGCCTTGTAAATTTAGTTCTGTAGCATTGTCCAGAAGTTTTTTTTTTAAATGAAATACTGCAAGGGGCAATTAAGTGACTGACACTTTTGGTTGATCAACAGAGATCGATCAGTCTATTTCTCTCTCTTCATGTTCTTAGTCCTTTGACCTGCAGTAAATGAAATAAATGAAAATCCTGTGTGCTGCACGTATATACCAACTGAATCCGATTAAGAGGGTGGGGTAACACTGGAGATTAATTACATGGAGAAAAAGGAAACAAGAAAGGACAAATTGATTCTATCTGCAGAACTTCCTGGGAGGAAACTGCAGGTATGCATTTAGGTAAATGGCTGAGAACAGACTGATACGAGCCAGTGCTATCAGCAGTGCTTGCTATCTTGGAGAAAGCAGTGATAGTTTACAGAGTGGGGCTGTACAGGAGATTTCCTTTGGCACTCTATCTCTAGTACTCCAGCAGAGTAACCCACAAGGCTGTATCTGGTCTGTGGGATCGGAAGCTGGGAGAGGAGCTGCAGGGCTGTGTCTGAGCACAAGAGGTGGTTGTGCTGAAGAAAAGGAATATGTGAATCTCATGCTCAGCTCATGAAACTTGACAAACTTAGAGTAATATAGACACTGAGGTGTTGTTTAAAATGCACCTTAACCTGCGGTGTGATTTGAAACCAAGATGCTTAAACCTGTGCCAATACCTATGTGGGCACTTGTTTGAATGTAATTTGATTAAACATTTAAAGCATAATGAAAAGACAGCATTAACACGGTGTGAAAAAGGGTATAAGCCATTTTCCCTGTGGACAACACTTTCCTTTCCAAGTTCTCAATTTTCATGTGTAACTTGCTTATCATTGGACATTCTTTGCATTTCATATTTGACCTGTGGTGAGGAAACAAAAGCGCAAAAAAAGTCAGTGAAAATGCTTACAAAGATTAAAAGATTCATACAAATAATATCAGTGAGATATATCCAGTTGGGCATGCGTCCTTCTCCCAGTGATTATTTTGCTGGGGAAGAAGCAGAACCTAGTATGAAGTCAGGAAAACCAACTGAGTTTTAATAGTTAAATTAGGGTTTGCAAATATCACACCCAAATGAAGTGTGAACTCCTAATTAATGAGCACAGTGCTGCTGCAGTTGGCATTCCCATTGTGTCAGGCCCTTTCTTCTCCTGCCCCAAAGTGCTGTGCACTGTTTTCAGGGGCAGTTAATAGTCTTGGCATATCTTATTGTACACTTTGAATTTAAACAGGGGCAGAAAGAAGTAGACAATACACAGGAGTAGGGGGTCTTTATCTAAGACAAGACAGTGCATGAAAGAAAAGAGGTTGGAACCAAGGTAGGATGAGGGGGATGTGCAGCAGTCCGTGCACTGTGGTTCCTTTCAGTTTCGCATGAGTTACACCCTAATTAGAGTATCCTCCGTGTTCCCAGTGTAAAGAGTTCAGGCAGATACAGGGCTGTAGGCCAGTGTAAGAGGCCTTTCAGCTCTGCAGGCTTTGAGCCCTGAATGCTAAATAGGAGTGGATCTTGTAGGCTAGATTTTGTTGTATTTGAGGTGAAATTTGTTTCTCACGTTTGTCTAACATGTTTTCTTCTACCTTGGGAGCAGTGGAGTGAAGTGCAGCAGATGATAAATGGCACCCCGGTCTATATGTACCAGGACTGCAGTGTGCTTTCTGAGGGAGACACCGATCACTGGCTTCGCACCAACTGGATTTATCGGGGTGAGGCAGCCTCTCGCATTTACGTGGAGCTGAAGTTTACTGTGAGGGACTGCAAGAGCTTCAAAGGCGAAGTGGTGACCTGCAAAGAGACTTTCAACCTCTACTACATGGAGTCTGAGCAAGATGTCGGGATCCAGTTCCGCCGCCCGCTGTTCATCAAGGTCTGTAGGGCTGTGGGTGTAAGGCTGTCATGCCTTTCAGCTTAAACTGGGTGTGTCTTGCTGACTGGGGGCGGACAGGAGAACCAGCATCTGGGGAAGGGATGTGGATAAGTGCTGTCCTTTGAATAAGCTTTGCCCCTAAGTGCCCTCTGTGATGCTCAGAGTAGTCACTGCCAGAAGAGGCCATAGTTTTCAGATGAGATCAGACCTCCATTCTTCTTAATCACCTATTTAACTGGATGCAACTTAGGTAAGGATTCTAAAGGATTATAACTGTGCCTGATTGTTACATCAGTTTTTAGAGTAAAGCAGAGACCAAAATAATTTGACTTGCCTTAGGCAATAAAGCAAGATTAGACCAAGTGAGGAACAGAACCCAACTCAAACCTCTGTTGGTGCTCTTCTTCATTTGCTCTGATTGTAATTAGATATAGGGTGTTTGTTTGTTTTTATTTTTTCTAAATCTAGAGGTGTTGGCTTGTTATAACATATTTCTCCCTTGTGTGAAAGTATTTAGCACTGCTATATTTTACCTGCTGTTTTCCCTGATGTACTGCCCTTTTGCCATGAAAATATTTGAATTACAGAACGGGGAACCTCAGCTTTTTTGTAGAGGAACTTCTGTAACTCAGTTGTGTCCTAAAAGAAGCCACGGACCTAAATTACTTGACTGCCCTTTTCCTCTGCAGTTTAAGTGACATGTTATGAAAACAAAGAACTGTAAAAGCTACAGTCCTGCTGCTTCTGCTCCAGGAAGAGTAGAACTATGCTAGCTAACTCTTCCCTCCCCCTTCCCCAGTGCACCTCCCTTGCAACTGGAGGCTGCTGTATGCATCTGTGTGATACCTCCACAACTCTAAAACCCGCTTTATGATCCTACTACCACATGCAACTGCTCTGCAGATTTTTTTGCCATCCACCTACATGGAACAGGTGGTGTTGTGTAATGGGGAGGGGCCTACAGTGGAGAGGATCATTTACCAGTGTCTCTGAGAAGAAAGACCATCCCACGTGCAGTCCAGTTTTTCCATATCATTTGATGTCATGGAGACCTTTCCCATTTGCCCCACTATAGAAAGCATCTCTCTCACTGTCAGTTGGTGAGGCAGTGGGAATGTAAAAGCATGGAAGCATTCTTCACCCAATTGAAGTGAAATTTTCAGTGCTAAAATGCCTTGAATACTGCATGAAAAGCACCTTTCAGTTGAAGGTCTGATCTGCATCAAGTGCAGCCTGGAAATGGGTAGCTGTAATTCACTGGTCAATTTCAAAAACACATCTGTAAGTCCTATTGTGAATTTATTTTAATTTTTATTGCATATGATTCGCAAACAAAAATAGCATGAGAGATTTGCTCCTGATTTGTTAAATTCTCCAAGGGTAGTTTGTAAAGACATCCAAGATCACAGACCCAGAATACAGTGTGCTGTATAAGAAAGTGAATGACTGGAAATGAGTTGAAAGGAGATAGTGAAAAACATGCAGTACACTGAGATCAGAAACAGTCAAACATGCAGCCTTTAAAAGGCCTTAGTGTAAAAAATGTTTGACAGCTGTAGGTAACTCAGAGCTGCTGCTTGCTCAGATGTTGAAACTGTTGTCTTTTTCTCTTTCACCTAGCTCAACACTGTGGCTGCAGATCGAAGCTTCACAAACAGAGACATTGAATCTGGTGCCATGCAGCTGAACACAGAAGTGTGCCCCATTGGGAAGCTGTCTCGCCGGGGCTTCTACTTAGCTTTCCAGAACTCTGGGGCTTGCGTAGCAATGGTGTCTGTCCGAGTGTATTACAAGACTTGCCCGGAGGCAGTGCGAGGCCTTGCCCGTTTTCCAGAGACGCTAGCAGGTTCAGAGGGGCTGACAGAAGTGCTTGGGGCCTGCGTGGAGCATGCAGCTGAAGAAACAGGCTCTCCCCCTAGGATGCACTGCAGCACAGATGGCGAGTGGTTGGTACCGATGGGACGATGCCTTTGTGCTGTGGGGTTTGAGGAAGTCGATGGGAGCTGCGTAGGTGAGTATGCAGACACAGTGGCTGTAGGCCATGGGAGAGGTTCCAGGGAGCTGGAGATCAGAGTATCTGTAAGCACAGAGTGGGAGCAGGGGAGTTAGTGTGGTCTAACTTTTTCTTGCCTGCCCTCTGTGCCTGAGAGCCATTTCTTAAACCTTTTCTCCCCTCTTTAGCTTCTTATTCAATTGGGATTTTCTCCTTGTGTGTCAGGTGTAAGACCTGCACACACCTTTCCACTCCCTCTTGGGCTCCATCCAGGAGCTTTTAGCTCTGGAGCTAGTTTCTGCGAGCTGTAACTGTGTGATTGACACTGACTCACTCAACAACTAGTTCCCAACCCTTAAATGGCAGCCTTGTTCTCTCAGGGCAGACAGGTCAGACACACAGTACAGTGTGCTTGTCCCGTGACTAGAAAGCGAAGAGCTGCAGGGGGGCAAGTTTCTCCTTCATGCCCCCTTCTGCTTGGACTGGGATGGTTCTTCTGCCATGGGAAACTGTGTAAAGCACATTGCACAGTACCATCAGAGCCTGGCTCATTTGTGAGGACGAACAATCAGCAGGCATAGGAGTCTCTGGTACTGGAGCCACAGAGTGAGACCGGGTTCTTGGAGCAAGCAGTGCAGGGCTATCCTTTTGTCAAGGAGGGGAGAGGATTCAGCTTCCTATGGAAACTACATGTATATGCCAAGGAAGAGGATGTGTACGGTGGTTTTAGGGACATGTATTAATGCAGACAAGGAAGTAAGAGCACATTTCCACTCTTGTTTTCAGAGTCATATGGCACAAGGCTGAGGCAGTTGAGAATATAGGGGAAAGAATCCATGCACTGCTCTCAGGGTCAGTGGAGTAACCTCTCTGCTCTGTTCTGCCCTTGTTTCACTGCAAGGATCTGGTGCCCCTTTGAATCCTCACTGCTTGCCTGCTTGCTGCTCATTTTGCTTGGAGAGCTGGCAAAGGTTGAAGCGCAAGATCCTTGCCCTTCTCCAGCAATCCCCTATCCTTGTATAGCCCAGCCAGTTTTTCCACTTAGGTGCTACACAGCTCTCCCCGCCCTCCTGAGAGCACTCCCCTGGGAAGGGGCAGGGAAGCTGTCATGCCTGGACAGGCCCTGGCTGCTATCACAGCACAGGTTCATTCTTCATCTGTGCTTTTATCCCACTCTGCCCAAGTACAGCTGCAGCTAGGAGTGTCTTTTGTATCTGTGGAGAATCAGGAGGTCTCCCAGGAGATGAAGGGAAGAGGGGTAGAACCTAGCAGGGGAAGGGAGAGGTAACTTCAAGCCCCCAGAGCAGTGTGTTATTTTAGCATCAGAAAAGGTGAATGTAGGTTGCCTGTTGGGGAATGTGTTTGGTTCCCCTCCCTCTACAGAAAAGACATGGCATTATGCAAACAACTGGGAACAATCCATGTCAGGATGAAGACTGCGGTCAAGGCTTTTACTTTTGTCCTTGCAAGGTGAAGGACTTCCCTTCAAACACAAAAAGAGAAACAGAATGGAGGAAGAATACCTTCAGGCAGAGTATTCTGGTTCTGGTTTTTGCCTTGAGCAGGAAGAGAAAAAAAAGGAAAGCTGTACTATGATCCTTGCCTCATAACAGGGAGGAGAATCTGAACTCAGGTACAGGACAGGAGGCAACAGAAAGCCAGAATGCCAGGTTCTGAACCAGTTCGCCCAACCCCTCAGTGAATTTCCAGTTGTACAGAGCTCTGGTGGATAAGTGGCTCAGCCATCTCATCATGCCGAGAGGGCTGTGCCTGCCCAGAGCATTACATCTCAGCCTCTCGTAGCATTTTATACCTCTCTGTTATCTGAGCTTGGGACTACACCTCTGCCAATAAGCCTGGACCTCTGTGACTAACTTCCTGAAGTACGTCATTTACTGTGAATACCGGAGGCTGACTATGCCCCTAGTTTGCATTCTGGTTTCTTGGTGGGCTCTGCAGGGCGATGGGTGAGTTAGCTGCTGATGCTGAGCTCCCTGTCAGCGTAGTTCTGGTGTCTGAGTACTGCCCAATGCTTGCTGGCAGTCGTAGGAGAAAATCACCTGCCAGAATAAGCAGTGAAGGGTTAGACCACTGCTGCCCTCTCTGTCCCCTGGTCCTTGGGTGAGCAGTGCTGCACCCACCCTTTTTCCAGACCTGTTTTCCACACCTTGTTGCCTAAAGCCACAGCTTGGAGCAGATGACCAGGGACTGGGGAAACCAAATGCATGGAGTGGGAGAGGGTCTGGACTGTAGCTGAGGGAGAGCAGAGGGGCGGGTGCTGCTGAACAGCAACGGGACCTGAGGGAACAGCACGGAGCTGTGACAGGGGAGGTTACTCCCGCGCAGTAGCTGGGCTCGATGATCCTCCATCTCGAAATATTCTCCAGTTCTCTGCTCCCTGGACCTGAGCACCGCTCAGCCTGCGGGAGCCGAGGGCCGAGCCTGCCCTGCTTCTGCCCAACGAGCCCGTGGCGGCAGCCACGTCACGGGGAACCGCAGGCTGGGAAGGACGCGGGCAGCAGCGGCTCCCCGGCTCCCCAGCCTGACGCCCGCCCCCCCGCTAATGCGGCAGGCCGCCGGCGCCTCGCCGCCCCCACGCCCTGCCCAGCCGGCCGCTCCGGGGGAGGCTTCGCACCGCCTCTCAGGCGGGGCTGCCGGCTCTTGGCCCCGCTCCTCCCCGGTGCTGGGCGGCCCCCTGCCGGCCGCTGCAGGCACGGCGGCGGCTGCGTGGGCAGCGGGAGCCGCGGCGCCTCGCCCGGGGCTGGTCGTGGCGGCCGGGCCCGGGGGCTCAGCCCTGAGGCGCCCGGGCCCCTCCCGCTGCCCCGGGCACCCGTCTGGGCTGGCCTGGGCTTGTTTTGGCTCAGCTGCCCGAAACTGAGTGGTCTTGTTGGTTCTGCCCCCGCTGTCCCGTCCTTCCAAACGTGGCCGGGCCCGAGGATGGCTGCCCTTAGCCTGGACCATACCGTGGGCATGCTGATATCTGGATTTCAAAGCCGTGTGCCATCCCTCTAGCTTGCGCTTCCAGGCTCTGTTTGTCACAGCCTGAGGTGATGTGACCTGGTCCAGCTGACTGGTGTGTTCACTCTTACCTCCCAGGCTTATCCCTTTACCCAGATGTCCCCCCATGCAGTTTCCTCCTTGCACTCACTTGGTACTAGGCTTACTGCCTCCCTCTGAGGCAGTCATCCCACCTGAAGGGTCCTAGGGCCTCAGTGATCAAAGCAAAGCTTTACTCTGAGCAATAGATGTGGACTGTAGGTCCGTGTCCCAAATTTCCTTTCTGTGTTACCCTGACAATAAGTGCGTGTAAGTTGTGCACTTATGGCAAATAGCATTGTCATTGAATATTGGTGTATGTGTTACACAAATCTGTGGCTCTGCTTGTCTTGATTTGTTTTTCATGTTGCTCTCAAAGCCGATCCAATCCAGACTGATCCAGTGACATTAATTTTGAAATCTTATGCTGGAACAAAATGGCAGGAGGTCACAAAGTTTTCATTTTCACTCGAGCAAGTAGAAATGCTCTTGGTGTTAAGCAGACTAGAGATCAAAGAATTTTTCTTATTCTTGACTGTTTCTGAAAGAGATGATTTGATCTTAAATAGAATATATATGGCATCTCTGGGCTGCAACCTCTGATGTTAATAAGACAGTCTGCTTGCCATTTGAGGGCAAGAGAGGTAACCAACCAGACTGGGATGAAACCAGTTCTCTGATGGTAATCTACAGAGAGATCTCAACCTATGGTGATGATAATCACTCTTCCTGAGACTGGGCCTTTGTTAACAGAAAAGTTTTTAGTTCCTTCAGGTGTTCCTCTATGTCATGTAGTAGGAGTGGCTGTAATGTTTTTTGTTTTCTTGATAAAGGATTGATTTCTGTGTTATGTTCTACCACAGTAAGCCACTTCAGTCAGGCTCCAGAGCAGATGGCTTTGGGGTATTCTCCCTTGGGATATCCTGAGGGATTACCCAGGACATAATTTTTCTCGTAGTGCAATATGAAAAGGGTAATATCCTCAATGCTCAAGTTAAATGCAGGGCAGAAGCTTGGTAGAAAATTAGTGTGTCCATTCCTCAACTATGTGATTAGTGATTAGTTTGATTGTATTTCAGGAACATTTGATAAAATGGGGGTTGGACTAGGTGACCTTCAGAGGTCCCTTCCAATCTCGGCCATTCTGTGATTCTGTGAAAATCATTTAGCACAGGCCAGTAAACCATTAAATTCTCAGGCTACTGCAGCTTTTCTCACTCCTTTCCTCCTTGCTACATACCTACAGAGGTAAAGCATTAACCTCGAGATAACTGGTAGACAGACTAGTACTCCTGGAGTACAAGATAGTAATAATGCATCAAGGATGGTGTCAGATGATAACAGCTAGAGAAGGACGTGTCTGCTTAGTTTTATAGGACTGGAAATAGGAAACAAATGGCATGTGTTCTTGCAGTGCATTAGCTTTATAGCCAGTGCTGTTAGGCAAACTGATAATTATCTACATGTACATATTCCTCAGGGCCCTGCTAAATACAACACTTGAAATCAGAAAACATGCTTCTGCTAAATAGCCCACTGGCTATCCTGTAGGAAGTCAGCAAGAAGAGGAGTCTGAGGAATCCAAGGACTTTGAGACAGTATTTACAGCCCTTACTGACAGCAGAAAACTTGACGAGTAAAATAGAAAGCAATATGGATTTATGCTGAAAAAAGTATCTGAGGCTGACCGGGTTGTGTTTTCATTAAGCATTCCTGAGGTTCTTCAGCCTACAAATCCTATCATAACATTGATCCCACCTTGGGTCTGCATCTCCTCTTTGTCTGCTGTTAGAAGATGATTGGTCTAGGTGCCCTCCTGGGATCCCTTCCAACCTAAATATTTCTCTGAACTGAAAGAATAGAAGGAAAGCAAGCATGTAAAAGGAGCTTTCAAGAAATTGAATGAAACTGGCAATTTGTTTCCTGTTGATCTTATGTTGAATTGTCTGTGTCCTCACAGCCTGCCAGCGGGGATTCTACCGTCACTCTCTGGAGACTAACCGCTGCCTCAAGTGCCCCCCAAACAGCTTATCCAACGAGTCAGGGGCTACATCTTGTTCCTGTAACACAGGCTTCTACCGAGCACCTTTGGAGGGCCAGAACATTGCTTGCACCCGTAAGTTGTGGCTGGAGAGAAAGAACAAGGAGAAAAGACGAAAGAGAGTGCTAGGAAATGGGGATGAGAGGTCAGAGAGGGAGAGAGGTTGGGGGGGACAGAGGGCATAATTTGAAATGCATCAGCAGATTGGAAACTGCCACAATACATTGTATGTTATCAGCTGGATCTAATACTTTCTTTCATTCTTCTCATAGGTCCCCCTTCAGCTCCCCGCAATGTCAGCTTCTCCCTTATTGGCACACAGCTCTCTCTGTGGTGGCAGCCACCCAGCGACCATGGTGGGCGAAAGGATCTGACTTACACAGTCTTCTGTCAGCGCTGTCATTTCATGTCTTGTGAGCCATGTGAGGCTGGTGTGGTATTCACCCCCAGTGCTTCTGGTCTCACTAAACCTGCTGTGGATGTGGATGGCCTAGAAGCTTACACCAACTACACATTTGCTGTGGAAGCCCATAATGGTGTCTCAGGAATGGGACCTGCTCCCCAGAGAACTGCTCCAGCTGTCTGGGTCGCAGTTGGACATGCAGGTTAGCAGAAGCAGAGAGAAGTTCTTCCTGCTCATCAGGAAAAGGAAGAGGAATCTCTGTGAATGTTTAACCTTTCTCCATCTCCTTCTGTCTGCCACATGTGTTGGTATGGTATGATAAGGTACCTCTGCCTCTGGCATGTAAAGTCCATCAGTCATATTCCTTGCAAGCTAAATCAGCAGTAAGCATTATCTACCAAGAGCTATGAATCCACCAAGGACTTAACAGAGGTGAGGAGGATAAAGCCCTCCCTGTGATACGCTGTTGTAGTCCAATGAAGATATTGCTATATGTGTGTGACAGGAAGCATGGGGCCTGAAATATTACCAATGACTCAAATATAGTGAAAAAAAACAAACCAAACACAACAGAAATCCTGATGTAACTGAAAATAAAAACTTCAAAAACGTGGAGAAATTTGTATGTTCAAAACATACAAGTTCTCCTTGACACATTTATGCGTAGTTCGGCTTCAAGTTGAGCAGTAGTTTGACTGTCCTATGAATATTTTCTGGAGTGCTGTTAAACAAGATTATAGGAAAGTAACATTGCAGTGCTCAGCAGCCCTTGGTACTTAATCCCAGTTCTGATTTAGTGACTTTTATACGACTCCCTGTCTTTTCTTCCTTTTGCTATGCAGAGGCAGCATAACTCTGAGCTAGGAAAGCAGGGCTACGTTGGGTTTACCTCATCACTTCCTGATGATGATGAAGGACAAGGACAGAACCAGGCTTGACACGTCAGTCCCTGCAATCTGTTAAGAATTATCTTTTTATTCATGAATAACATTCTTCTGCAGTCAACTGAGAGATTTTGAGTACGGAATTTCACAGTACCATATGAAATGGAGTTGTATTCATAAATCACATAGGATAGTTGTGTCATTGTAGCTGAAAGAGCAGAAAATCATAACGTTTTGTTTTCAAATTGAACAGTACAGTGCTGGGTTAAATGTAATTTCTTGGAAGACTGGTTTTGTTTCAGAGACAAAAGATATGCTCTTCCTCTGTTGGGGTAGATACTACTGGGGTAGCATGCTATTCTTAGAAAACAACAAATTACAGCTGGAGACCCCATTTTGCTTTCACCACAGAATAGAAAGTTAAGGGAGTGGCAGTGGCAATGAGAGTCATTTCTAGTTACACGGTATGACATAGAAGGAAAGATAGAGCCTCTGATGGAGAGAGGCATTACTTTGTGTTGTTTGTATTTCATTCTGGTATTCTTTGTTTTCTCCCCTGCAGCTCCAGTGACAGTGTCCCATTTTATCCTGACACAAAGGGATGACAGTAGTCTGTCTGTTTCTTGGCTTGCCCCACGGCAGCGCAGCCAGACCGCAGTGGAGTATGAGGTCATGTTCTTTGAGAAGGTGAGACCTGCCTCGTTTGTTCTTCCCCATACCACTTAAAGGGCTGGAAATGTCCTCTTTGTTCCATTCCATGTGTGTTAGTTATTTAACGTTGTTCAATTTCTGCAGGGAGAGGAGGCGCGATACACAGTGAAGCACCTTCTTGAGCCAAATGTTACTCTGACTGACCTTCAACCAGACACAGCCTACCTGCTTCGTGTGAGATCCATCACACCTCTCGGGCCTGGGCCCTACTCCCAGGAGCAGGAATTCCGCACTCTTCCACCAGGTAAAGTACAACCATTGGTATGTCATTAGTGAGAAACTCCCTTCTCCATCAGATTGTATATGCACGTAGTACACCAATCTTTTTGTGTTCTGCTGGCTGCAAACGCAAAGAAATCACACTCCTGAATTCTTTGTCACCATGGCCAAGACTTTACAAAGCTCTGCTTTGTGAAAATGTTCAACAGGGAATCATTTTATCCTTTGTGCTTGCTGTTATACAGAATCCTATTGTACTTTCCCATTCAGAAATGATTGGTGTCAGTTTTGTGTGTTATATAAATAAATTATTCACCATCTGTTCATTTAGTTCTCCTGAAAGATATTTTGATTCTGAATAGTAACGTTTCTAAGTTCAAGTGTTAACAAAACAATTAGCATATTTATCCTTTTATGTAGGAATTGCTAATGAAAAGGAGCACTCAGAGGACTTCAGCACTATTTTTTTCCAGCTTTATCATTTCTACTGTATGTAGTTCAGCCCCTGGATGTGAGTCTGGCAATGACTCTGTCAGATGATATGTGCTGCTGAAAAAAAATTCTCACCCAAAGCACAAAGTGTAGGCCAGTCTACTGAGGCCTCCGGCATCAAAGAATATTTTATGCAGGCCCCACATCCGACCTTCCCTTTCCCTGGGTTATCCAGAGACTTCCCTATTATCAAAGGTTTTCTATAAAGGAGCTTACTCTCCCTTCATTCCACAAATTCACAGATCCTCCTAGTGACCCTATGGATGTTTCTGATAACCCTAGAAATCAGTTCATTGAAATGATGCCTATGAAAGGCTAGTTTTACTGTAACGAAGCAAGAAAATAGGAAAAAGGAAAGGCATACATTAATTTTAAGAAATGGTTATAGTAATTCAGTAAAAGCTGATAAGGATTTATGATACCATGGTTTAAATATTGTTTAAAGATTTTCTTTTTTTAACACCAAGAACTTTGGGTAAGATTTTCTTGCAGTCTTTGTCAATTGTGATGACATTAGTCTGTTGGTTAAGTCTGCTAATGTATCACAAAGGTTCTGTGGAAAATTTTTAAGTTAACATGTAATAGATTTTTTTTTTATTATAAAATGATGTGCTAGGAGATAACTTTGCAGCTTTCCACAAGTTTATGCTTTTTTTTCTCTTTAAATAAAAGTTGATCATCTCATCATGCCAAGGCAAAGATATTTTGAATATGAAAGGAATAAAAACCTTGCCAGCAAGGTTTCATTCAGTGGGAGTGATTATTTGATAATATAACGATTTTTAGCTGCAATGGTTTAGGGATATTAGTGGAACAAGATTGGTAGGGACAGGCAACTTTTTAAATCTGAATTTGACTTTAGATCCCTTAATTTCTTGCAGAAGAGCTATGTACTTAAGAGCCTGTCCCTTTTTTCTAGTTGGTTTAATAAAATATATTACTTCCCTCTTCCAAATCTTGCCTTTTTGATTTTAGCAAGAAAGAACGTTAGCTTTGCCTCTTGATTTCTGCCTATCTAAGCTAGTGATTTTTAGTAACTTCAGTGGGATGAGTCAGCATCAAATTGAGCAAGAATAACAAGTGTTAATTAGGCTTTACAGATGCTGAGCATTGGACTGGATGTTAGGAAACACTTCCAGACACTGTTGTCATGCAGCTGTTCCTTGCTTAAAGATCCCTCACTTATTGCAACATTATATTTAGGAATTTTCTTTTTTTTTTCTGCATGCTTTCCTAAATGTCTTTAGGAAAAATATTAAAAGATGTAGACACTCGTTAGATATGTATATGAACACTTTTCATTAATGTATTTAAAAATAAATTATTCATTTTTTAATTTACAAGAAATAAAGGCTTAAATGCAACCAACAGAGGGAATTTAGTATTTACTCTGATAAATTAAACTATATTGTGAGGATAACACTGTATTAATATATATATATATATTATATATTATATTATATATTATATATATATATTATACTATGTCAGCTATATTGTGTGGCTTTAGCTTGAAAGTGTAAGTAGAAAAAGACAAGCTGAGTTATCTGAACACTGAGTTCTATCCAGTCACAAAATGAAACCACCTGACACTTTTTTTTCTGAGAGAGCAGAAATATGATGTTAGATTTCAAGTTCATATGTCAGTGCTTGCTTGTTTGCAAAAATGCTAAGCAGCCAGTGGTTTCTGTCAAATTAATTAGGCAAAAAAACAAACCCGGATTTTCAAAAGGAAGGGAAGGCAGAAGGGGGAAATGAACTGCATAAAAAAGAAGAGTCAAACTAGACTGCTGTGCAAATCTGTGTCTTTGCTATGCCATAGTCTAAATCAGCTGCTGAGCAGGAAGAAGAGTCTGATCTGAAAATGTAGTTGGAGAGGAGTGGGAGGGAAGAATAGCTGTTCTTCAGTTACATGTGGGAAGAGACCTTGGAGTTGTCTAGCTCAACTGCAGCAGGGATTATTTGAAAGCTAAATCAGGTACAGGGATAAATTACTCATCTAGACGAGGATCACAGATAAGAGTGAACCAGATACCTACCTGAAGAGACAGTATGTGCATGGATAGCATGTGCATATTTGGACTCAAATATGGTCATTGTGTTGCCAGGAAGATGAAACACCATAGTTCATCTAATACCACTGGCTGGTAGAAGCTGGTTGCTACGTTCCAGACAAATAATTCTTGTTCTTTTAAATGATATGGCCTTTATCTTTTCCTTTGCAGACACAGGAGCTCTGTCTGGTGGAGTCATAGTCTCCATTATCTTTGGAGTTCTACTATTTATTGGGCTGCTTCTGGGACTTCTGTTCTTTCGACGAAAGTAAGTGTTGATTTTTGGAGCTGAAAAAGATATAGATGTAGGAGTATGACACAAAGGTCAGAGGAGTGGCTGATACCCCAGAGTGCTGTGCTAAAATTCAGAGGAACCTTGACAGGCTGGAAGGTTGGGTTGGGAGGAACCTCATGTAGTTCAAGGGCAAGTGCAGGGTCCTGCATCTACGGAGGAATAACCCCAAGCACCAGTACAGGTTGTGGGATGACCTGCTGGAGAGCAACTCTGCAGAGAGGGACCTGGTAGTCCTGGTGGACAGCAGGCTGACCATGAGTCAGCTATATGCCGTGTGGCCAAGAAGGCTGACAGTATCCTGGGCTGTATTTGGAAAAGTGTTGCCAGCAGGTTAAGGGAGGTGATCCTCCCACTCTGCTCAGTCCTGGTGAGGCCGCACCTGGAGTATTGTGTCCAGTTCTGGGCTCCCCAGTACAAGAGGGACATTGAACTACTGGGGTGAGTTCAAAGGCAGGCTGCTAAGATTGTTAGAGGACTGGAGCACCTGTTGTACGAGGACGTGCTGAGAGAACTAGGCCTGTTTAGCCTGGAAAAGGGAAGACTGAGGGGAGATCTCATTAATTTATATAAATATCTGAGGGGAAGGTGTTGAGAGGACGGAGGAAGTCTCTTTTCAGCTGTGCTCAGCAACAGGATGAGAGGCAAGGGGCACAAACTGAAGCACAGGAGGTTCCAGCTGAGTATGAGGGGGCATTTCTTTACTGTGAGGATGACAGAGCACTGGGACAGGTTGCCCAGAGAGGTTGTGGCGTCTCCTTTTCTGGAGATACTCAAAACCCACATGGATGCCATCCGGTGCAACGTGCTCTAGGTGATCCTGCTTGGCAGAAGGTTGGACTAGATGATCTTCAGAGGTTCCTTTCAGCCCTGCCCATTCTGTGAAAAACAGCTGAGCTATAAAAACTTAATAAAGAGTTAAGAAAGGACTTGGTATCTCCGAGGAAGTTGGATGGATTAGTTAGAGGTGAAAGAAGACCAGTGTGCTGCAATAAGAAGGAATGACTCTAAGTGATTTCAATTAGCAGGGTTGGATGGGTTGATATGCCTGTAAGATAATGCTTGCTGCTGAGGACAGAGGAAAGTATGGTGATTTCTCTTTTTTTTTTTTTTTTTTTTTTTTAAACATAATCCAGCGCTATCATACTATTATCATGACAAATGAATAAAAAAAAAAAGTGTTATGGCACAGTCCTTTATATAGCTGCTGATCAATTAAGCAGGCAGTTCATGTATCCAGTTATTTCAAACCATTTTCCATATACTATTACTTTAATGGTCCTCTACCCAGATACAAAGTTCTACTTCCTTTCCAGATGTCTACAAGGCTGTTCTTTTTAAGATGAGATGTTTTACTGAAAGTGTACAGAGAACATAAAAGAAATAGAAATTCATATTTAATTCAGCAACAGAGGAACAAACAAAACTAACTGCATGGAAACAAAATTCCATTTCTAAACGTACATTAAGTACCACGTTCTATTATAGGCTGTACTCTACCAAGTAGATGCAGTGTCTGGTTCCACTTTGTTCTGAGCTACCCAGAACTCTGTGCTTGACCAGTTGGGACAGACTCCCTAGGAGTCTTGCTTTCTTCTTTGCTATTTGTTAACCATTTGAGTTTCATGACTTCTCCTTATGTTCTAGGCATGCTCGTCGCAGACAATCACGGCCAGATTACAATACTTCAGGCTTTGATCGAGGTGAGCTTCAAAGGGATAGTGGAACCAGGGAGAAACCTGGAATGGGTTGCAAAAAATGAAAAGAATCACAGTTTTCAAACAAGGCACCCGTGTGGATTTTCTGATGTAATCTCTCTCCTTCTATAATAGCTGCAGTATTATTCAATGTATGTTTGATGTATTTATTGACTGCTTTTGTTTGAAGGTTGTGGATTTAGTTCTGCTTCTGTATTTTTGCCCTACAAAGCTTGACCAAAGAGTTGACAGGTTAAGTTGCTCTTTTGTTTTCCTTTACCATAGAGAAGGTCTGGTTGAAGCCCTATGTAGACCTGCAACCTTATGATGACCCCAGCAGAGGAGTGCTGGAATTCATTAAGGAACTGGATGTTTCGTGTGTCACTATGGAGAATGTGATTGGGGAGGGTGAGTTTGTTGGCCTTCTTTTCATCTTTCAGTTCCCCCACACTGATATTTGGCTGCATGTTCTTGAGCTCATCTGTGACCTTTTGTCTCTGGTTGTCCTCAGGGGAGTTTGGGGAGGTCTATCGTGGGTCCCTACGGCTCCCAGGCAAAGAACGTATTGTGGTTGCAATCAAGACCCTGAAGTCAACATATTCAGACTCACAGTGGTGGAACTTTCTGCGTGAGGCAACAATTATGGGGCAGTTCGACCACCCAAACATTGTGCATCTGGAAGGAGTTGTCACCAAAAGTAAGAGCGTGGAAGAGCATCTTGTAATGACATAGAAAGTGGCACATTCCTAGGACCTTTCTTAGGAGAGGATTATGCCAAGGAGGCAGTATTGGGAGTAGACACATTGTTATATTAGCCTATGGTGGAGAATGAGGAATGGAGGAGGGGTATGGATTTCCAGTGGAGTCATGAGGCATTGTTAAGAGAAATCTTCTTGGGCTGATGAGTGGAGAAGTTGGAATAGTGTAAGGGATGGTGTAAAGTTAAGTGTGATACTAAAAGGAATACAAAATCATCAGGGGAAATCTAAGGAGGAGGGACAGCTAGCTGTCAGAGTGGAGCAGGGATGGTGGTGGTGGTTGGGCATGATCCCCAGTTTTGGGGGAATGTGGAGAGTGTTGAAACACAAATTGCAAAGATGAACTGCAGAAAGGGTGACACTTTGCTCTTTTCCCCAAGGGAGGCCAATGATGATCATCACTGAGTACATGGAGAATGGAGCACTGGATACCTTCCTGCGGGTGAGAGATCCCAATCTGTAGTAGGCTTGTGTACTGCCAGAACTTGTACTTAAACTGGATTTAGGACCCTAAGAGAAGAGTGGACAAAAGATCTCTACATCCATATAATTTCTGGTCACCTTTCCAGTCTTGGCAACTGAATCTTGATGCTATCCAGTTTGCTCAGTATACAGAGTGTTGTCTTTGACAGATAATTTGCAGGTGCCTGGTGATGACTCTGGAGACCACCTTAGTGTGAACCTGTGGGATCCTTTGGGCTGCAGCATTGCCTTTTTGCTTGTTCACCAATGCCCTCTTTTATAAGTTGATAAGGCCAGTAACTAGAAAACAGCAGACTGATGTCACCTGACCAGGGTCTTCTGTCACTTCTTCCGTGCAGGAAAATGAGGAAAAATTTAGCCCTGTGCAGCTTGTGTCTATGCTGCAAGGGATAGCCTCTGGCATGACCTACCTTTCAGAACACAACTATGTGCACCGGGATCTGGCTGCTCGCAACATCCTAGTCACACGCAGCCTTCAGTGCAAGGTGTCTGACTTTGGTCTCTCCCGAATATTGGAGAATGATGCAGAGGGAACCTATGAAACCAAGGTAATGCAAAAACAATCTCTGCTGAGATAAGGCTCAGTCTTGTAATTTAGCTGTAGTCTTCGGGGTTGGGATCCTGCCAGATAAGAATGGCAGGATTTCTTTGTAGTAGGAAATGTGCCAGGTGAAGGATTTGGACAGAAGTCTGAACAAAAAAGGTTTTGTTCTCTGAAAGAAAACCTATTGTAAAATAGGCTTTATAAAACTGTTATATATTGCATTATAATTATATATATTACATACATTACATATTATATATTATAATATATATATATTTTATTATAAACCTGCAAGTCACGGTGTGGTTGAATGTGGTGCTTTTCTTTCTGGAGTCTGCGCTGATTTTGTTTGCTAAGAGATTCAGTACCACAGAGAATGTGATTTTTGAAATGAAACAGTATAGGATCTTATATTTTGGACTCAGTTAATTATATGTAGCTTTGAAGACAGCCCTGCTGTGAACAGGAGTTTGGACTGGAGACATCTACACATCCCGTCCAAAAAAAGCTCCAATGTTTCTACTATCTTGTGTCACTCAAAGAAAGGCTGTTCTTGGTGTCATTGTCTTATACCCACATATACCCACAGCCATTTTTGTTTGTTTGTTTGTTTGTTTGTTTTTTGTAGCATTTAGCTGAACACATGGCTTAAACAAAATTACTTTCCAAAATCATTTATGTCCTTTTGACAAGATTTCCCCAGAGGTTATCACACATCACTTCAAGTGAAGTGGGCCCAGTCTGTGAAGCATTTTGTAAGCTGCTTGACTGAAAGCACTGGAGAAGCATGACTCAATGAAACAAGCTGGTAACCCAATGTCTTCTCTTTCACAGGGTGGTAAGATTCCCATCCGATGGACAGCCCCAGAGGCCATTGCTCATCGGATATTCACTTCAGCCAGCGATGTCTGGAGCTTTGGAATTGTCATGTGGGAGGTGCTGTCATTTGGTGACAAGCCATATGGAGACATGACCAATCAAAAGGTAACAGACATTGAGCTTGTGCTGGTTTAAGGAAATAAACCAGGAATATAGGCCCAACTTGTGTTGATCTCCCTCTGCCTGCAGCCTTGTCATTTTTCCAAACACAGAACTACTTTGTCTTCTTCCTGGCCAAAAATCAGTGCAGCCAAGTCAAAGACAGAAATGTTTGGGTCCCTGAACCAGGTTCAGATGTCACCAGTAGCAAGTCAAATTAAAGACTGATTAATACAGCCACAGTCTTTGGGTTTAGAGATGTTCTTTGCTGATTTCTTTCTCTCCTTGCTCTGGTTCTGAAGTATTTTTCTAGTCTCATACTTGTGCCAGGCTTAGTGCATCTATGGGGTTGCCACGTGGTGTTCAAATTATTCTTCAGAACCTGGATCTGCTTTTCTCACTGGGCTTGTAACAGAATCACTTGGTCCTCACTTCTCATGAACACATGCCGTGAATGGCAAACGGGAGCTAAACTAGTAAAGGGCTGAAGCCAGCTGTGTATGCCACTTCACTTTTTGACATCTCACGTGTCCTTATCCTTTGTTGTGCTGCCCAAACTCTACTTTATACACATGTAACTGTCTTCAATCCCCACCCTGGCTGCACACTGTGAAAAATGATGAACTGTCTGCTCCCAGCCCCACAGAGGCCTCTGGCTCCTCTCTTTCACTCTCTGCTCTTTCCTGATTTCTATCTGTCATCTGTGCAGGTGATGAAAAGCTTAGAGGATGGGTATCGGCTCCCCCCGCCTGTGGACTGCCCATCTATTCTCTATGAGCTTATGAAAAACTGTTGGTCACACGATCGGATGAGGAGGCCTCAATTTCATGAGATCCAGGCACAGCTGCAACATTTCATCTCAAGTCCTCATCTCCTCCGATCTGTTGCAGACTTTGATCCCAGGTAAGCAGACTGTCTTTGGGAGGGGGAGAAGTTAATTGGGAAATTTTTGCCTCCTGGTTTGAGCAGGAGGAGAGGTGATGCTAGCAGTGCGGGCTGGTGAGAGACATCTTGAATGTGTATATGCAGAAGATAGCGGTAATCTGTCTCTCATGGTGACAGAGGGCATACATAGCCACTGGCCTGTGGAGTCTGATCACACAGTGTAGAGAAAAGATGAGTTGGCTTAGACCTGGCAGAGGGTTCTTGCTCTCTAGCTAGTGAGGCTGTCATCTGAGCCTCTTGCCTGGCTAATGAAAGTTTCATCTGTGTTTAGGGTAACGCTCCGGCTCCCCAGCTGCAGTGGATCTGATGGTATCCCCTATCGATCCATTCCTGAGTGGCTGGAATCCATTCGCATGAAGCGCTATATCTCCAACTTTCGCACTGCTGGCCTGGACACCATGGAGTCAATTCTGGACCTCACAGCTGAGTAAGTACAGGCTAAGCTCTCACAAGGCACCCCGTGCTATTTCACAAATAGCTGTTTCTGTCCTTCTGCTATCTGAACAGGCACTCATGTTTACTTGGAAGTCTTCTCCCCATCCTTCTGTATGCAGTTAAATGGAAGTGGATGGACCTCTTACCCTATAAGAGAACAATCAGCCCAGAAAAATCACGATCACAGCTCAAGCTGTGAAACTAATTCTCCAATTGTCCTTGCTTGTGACTTTCCAGGGGTCTGAGCTGCTCTGAATTCACATTAGGCACACATTAGACTAAGGGTAGGCAACAGATGACAGGCAGTTCTCTAACCTGACCATCTCGCCACCCTCGTAGGACTTGATAAGAGAATTTTCTTGACTTGAACTCAGACAGGCTAGTGACATTTTCCCCACATCAGCCAGGCACTGTTTCATCCTAGAGCAAAGTCCTTCTGGGCTCTTTAGAAGAACTTGGGCCAGATGCTTTACCAGTACACATTTTTCCTAGTGTAGGGTCAGGGATGTACAACCAAGTATAACCAGAGTAGTTACATAAGACAAATGAAAAGGCACAGTGCAGAAGCAGACCCTGCTGAAAGGTTGAGACCATTGTGAGCAGACATGGATGCAGTTCTAATGTAATGGGAGTAAAGGCCAAGTCACAAGGTGAGAGAAAACAGTTGACTGGGTGGGCAGAGGTAGCCAGAGAAGGAAAGGACCATCTAGATGTTTCTTCCCTCTGGAGAAAAAGCACGTGTAGCAAGAGGCACTGAGGGAAAGGAAACTTTCTGAAATAATGCGTGGGAGGAGTTTCTGCCCTTAAACACACCCCAATCCCCAAGGAACAAGAATAGCAATTAATTTTTCCTCTCTCTTCCATTTCTTTCAGGGACTTGAAACAGATGGGAGTGTCACTTCCAGGCCACCAGAAGAGGATCCTGTGTAGCATCCAAGGCTTTAAAGAGTGATCAGTTGTTGCTCCCTTAAGCTTGCCAAATGCTGTTTTACCCACATACCACTTGGAATCATTCCTATGGCAATTGTTTCCAAATGAGTGACTGGGACAAGCAAAGCAAAACAACCAGGACTGAAAAGACTTATGAGGCAACACCACCTGCTCTCATTTCTGTTGCCCCTTGCTTTTGCTCTACAGCAGTCATTGGTACTTTTCAGAGCACTGGTCTTAGAATCTGTTCTCAGCCATGTCTTCTATAGTCTGTTTTGTGCAGTACTAAGTAATCCCTGTAGTCCACATACTGGACTTTCAGCCCTCAGTAAATCACGTGGAGACATAAGATACGTTCAGTTGGGGTGTGGGGCATGGATAATGTTATAAGATTGGAGATGAGGATTCAGATAGAGTGGGACCTTCTAGGAACATGCACAAGGATGCAGATGTAGGGTTGGGCCCATTCACTCCCTGGAGTATGTCCCTTCTCATTTCAGCAGCCTTCTGTCTTCCTTATTTTACAACACGAACAAACTATTCAGTCTTTCACAAGGCTGCTGCTAAGGGATATGTTTTTAAATTCAGCTGTTCTTGCCTTAAACACCACCAAGTCATGGTGTACTTTGTTCTTTGGAGGAGAAGTTGGGAGTAGCAGCACATCCTGCTGTAACTTGTGTGATCATGTAACCTTGTCATGTTGCTTATTTGCACACGTGTACTTCAGCAGAGAGACTTACCTCTCCCCGACCTGCTTAATACCTTTATTGGTGCCATGGACACAAAACCCTCTAGGTATCCATTTTTCTCTGCCCCTTTTTTGAAAGAGGGAATGGTCTTGTTTGACTGGATAGGGTGTTTGTAACAGAAAAATGCGTAGGTGGTCTGTCTTATTCCTCCTCTTTGGAGGAAGTGTTATTATTTATCAAAATTCAAGACAGAGGTGCTATAGACTGTAAATAGTATTTTGTAAATAAACCTGTGGCAGAGCAGGCAGTGTTGAAGTGCTTTGGCTTATCTCAAATACTATTGGGACCTTTGCTCTAGCATATACATTATGTTCCAGCAGTGTGCTTACATTTTAATTTAGTTGTTTCATCAAGGTTTAAGTTCTCTGGCAATCATGTAACTGCAGGTGAGCAAATGCATCTGCATTAGGACAAAAGGATGCATGTGCAGGTGATTACTTCAGACGTTTTTTCTTTAAACCCATTACAGCTGTAATCTGTTAGCCAAGTCCATTTTCATACAGCTCCTGTATTTACCCCTAAACTGTGAGAAGTATTAGAAGCTACTTCTCTAGTTTGAGGAAATAGGTGTGTAGTACTTCCTTCTGCTGCAGAAGACAGTATTCAGGTGAGAAGGGGTGGGGGGAGAATCGTGTTCTGCTCATCCTAAAACTTCCTCAAAAAGCAAACTGGACTCTCATATCCTACCCAGGAAGACTTAGCTGTACTCACCTCATGAACTATGTTTCTGCACCTGTGCTAAGTCTAGCTTGGTGAAGATGGTGAGTGCTAGTCATTCAGCAATGAGTTATTTGTGGGTAGCTATCAGTGTTTCCATAATTGTGTAATCCTCCAAAATCTTAAGGGTTTGAATTAACACTCCTGCTTGTGGGAAGATCTTGCTTACCTATGCCCTGCAGAAGGGTTAGGAAGCCCAGAGCTAAAAGGATGCAACTTGAGGCAAGAAGGATGGTTTCTATTCAAATTGAGAAGCAGCAGGGCATACACACAGAACCATGATATGCATGTATCTCAGCCACTTGAGTTACTGCAACTACAGTAAGACAGAGCTGACAGGATAAGCTTGCACTGTGAGTCTTGTTAGTATACTAAGTTCAATCTTAGTAATATTATCTATGCTTCATGTTAAAGTTGCTGCATAGATGATATCCAGGCTAGACCGGAAGCTTTGATTAGGCTGACATAAGATAAAAGCGCGTGTCACGCATATGTAAACTTCAGCGTAGCCTTGCAGATGATAGAAAACTGGGAGTGGTTGGTTGATACACCAGATGTGCTGCCATGCCATTCAGAGGGACCTCAGCACATGGGAGAAAGGGGAAGAGAGGTGCCTTATACAGTTTACAAGGTGAAATGCAGAGCCCTGCAGCTGGGGAGGAATAACTGCTTGTATCCACGGGGACGGACTGGATGGGAAGCAACTCTGCAGGAAAGGACCTGCAGGTCCTAGCAAGCAGCAAGTTGCACTTGAGCAATGCACCCCTGCATCAAAGGAGGCCAACAGTACCTGGACTGCACTAGGAAATGCAACACCAGTAGCTGGAGGGATGCTATTCTTCCCCTCTCCTCTCCCCTCCAATAAGACACCTGCAGTGTTGTACCCAGTTTTGGGTTCCTCAGTGCAAGGAGGACATGGATTTACCCGGAACAAGACCACTGTAAAGCTACCAAGAATTTAAAGGGATTAGAGCATCTGACATGAGGAGAGGCTGACAGAGATGGAACTGGTTAGATTTGCAATGAGAAGACTGGCTTTGGTTTGTGTGGCTCTTACCATTGTGTATAAATACCTGATGGGAGATAGCCAAGAAGAAGCCAAAGTCTCCTTGGTATCCAGTGAAGGGAAAAGCAGCACTGGGCATAAATGAAAATACAAGAAATTCCATTTGAAGGTAAGAAAATGTACTGGGAGTGTGGACCAACACTGGAACCCAGAAAGTTTGTGGTGTTTTCAGCCCTGGAGTTGCGTAAAAACTGATTGGGCACAGTCCTGAGCACCCTACTCAGACTGACCCTGCCCTGTGGTCTGAGGTTGGACATGGAGGTCCCTTCCACCTTCACCTGTGAGGAGCTGCTGAATCAGCTGATTGGAAAGAGATGAGGCTGCTCAGCTCCAT
The DNA here is from genome assembly GCF_964035555.1 of Netta rufina. Taxonomy (NCBI): domain Eukaryota; kingdom Metazoa; phylum Chordata; class Aves; order Anseriformes; family Anatidae; genus Netta; species Netta rufina. The sequence goes on from NC_140123.1 coordinate 125,248,185, forward strand.
GTCCTCAGGTACAGCCAGTAGCAAGCCTGAGCATGTATTCCCAGTAGGCACTCCTGCAGGCATTCAGGCACAATGCATATACATGCACATCTACATGCTACTTGTGTGCACACACTTGTGCATGACTGACCTCACAGGCAGAAAAAACACAGCAGCCATCAAAGCACAGCACAAACAACCTGATCCTATTCCCTTCTCTGGCTGATCAGGATAAGCCAGTTAGTGAGAAATGTATACATAAATACCATGGTAGAATCTACCCTGGTAGTTTCTACCGGTAGAATTGAATTTCTGAGACCAGCTGTCCAGTAGCTGGGACAACAAGCACAGCTCTTCTCAGCTGCTGGCCCCAGGGCATACGACCCCTCAAGGCCTGTAGCCAGACTGCTGCTGGGTATGATTCCCCTTCACGTGCACACACACAGATGATCTCTCCAGTAATGAGCTACAGACATTGAATCTAGACAGCAAGTGACCCCAGCATTCCCTGGTCTCCTAGTCACCTTACACCAGATGAAAACTGTTCTCTGGTAGCAGGTCCAGGCTTACCAGTAGCTGACTTACCAGTAGACCCCAGGGTAGCTGGCTTGGTCCTCCTGGAAGCTCTAGCAGCTGACTGATATGGGACTTTCTGGCAGCTGGTCCAGACTCAGAGCCACGCCAATTGGTGGCTCTCAGCTCTTGTATTCTACTTTCTCTCCAGCTACTCTGGCTTGATTTTCACTAGTGCTTACACACTGATACATATGCAAACACTATACTTGCACTTTGGTATTTCCTGTTGCTGGTATTTAGACCCTGCATACACATACTGAACAGGGTCTCTTCACACAGGAAAATAACTGTAAAATGAGTTTATTAAGAAAATAGGACAGACTGTGTTGGCGACATAGAGGACATGGCCCGATGAATGCATGTGCTGTTTACATGCAGAAAGTCACTTGTAAGCTCTTTTCCCCACACTGCTTCTTCTCCTTGATCACTTCCTTTTCTTACCCCTAAACACCTTATGAAATATGTTGTACAGTTCCCAGATGTACTTCCCCTGCATACCATACTCCTCAGAGGCAGTAATCCCCCCTTAATCTGTGAGGTGATTCAGAGAGCCCCTTCACTCTACTGTGTTTGTCCTAAATACTTGGGCTTATTCCAGGCCTGTGATAGCTCTGCAAGGGGCTACACTAGGGTGCTTCTCTCTCACCTGTTAATGACAAGGAGCTGTGTGCTCCTTGGTGTTTACAGAAGAGCTTTTAGTCACAAAAGCTAAGAGCAGCCCCTCTGAAACTATGCCTATGAGCCACCACGAAAGCAGGTAAGAAACTAAATAGAAAGCAAATGTACAATTAGTTTATTCTTTGCTTACCTTACAGGAAACTTCCAGGCATTTACTGGATGAATTTTAAAGGAGTTATTAAACATTACCCCCAACTTGGCAAGAGAACAAGAGTTGGTTTCATGTCTTTGAAGTGCAGAAGCATTGATGCTTACCACAAAGTTTCACCTTCAGTGACCAAAACAGTACCGTGCTTAAACCATAAACACCAAACACGAACACTTTTGCTATTTGGAGAAATAGTGAAGACAGAGCAAATTCACAACTTCAGCCCAGTTTGATGCAAGTGAAATGTAACACCTATCAGCAACATACCAAGCAGACTACAGTCTTGCTGTACTGAAATGTGGTTTTCTAGTGCTTTAAATGAGAGCTACTCTCCAGGCACAGGAAGTAGAAAACTAAACAACGTGAAAAGAAGACCAAGATGTGGAGAGAGAAAGGCTATTTTCAGACTCATAACATCTTTGGAGGCTAGGTGGAACAGCAACTATAGATTCTGTAGTGCCTAAGACATCAGTTCTCGTGGGTAGTTGACCAAATACAGCACAGACATCTTAATGGAAAAATTGTCACCATTTTATTGGATGCAAACAGTGGTTAGACAGTTATTCAAAGGATTTGTTTAGTATAACATTTTCTAGTCCAAGACGTGAGACTCAGTGCAGTAACACATAGAGCCAGACAGTATATTGCAATGACACTGTAGCTTCCACTGACAGCAGTGAAAGAACCCCGGCTTGGAACAGGGAGATGCTCCTCAGTCTGCTGAATTCTCATTCACACATTGATGGACCTCCTCACCATACGCTGCCCATCCTTGTCACAGTCTTTATTTGTACACGTGTTCTTTGGACTGCTTTGTTACTCTGGTGCCCCCCTGACTGCCCAGAAACCACGCTGAGAAAAAAATAACTTTGGAGAGAGAAAAAAATTAAGAAGTCTCCAAACTCAGGAGCAGGGTACGATTCCAAACATTGCCAGTTTAATCTGGCTAAAAAAAAAAAAAAAAAAAAAAAAAAAAAAAAAAAGAAAAAAGGGGATAACAGGACAGTTAGCCAATAAAATCCATTAGAATAAAAGCTAGTAGGTTAGTTTTTTCCAGCCACCATAAAGAGATGGCACAGGAAAGAGAAAACCTATGACAGAAGCCATACTAAGATGGAGGCTTCCACCTTCTAATGTCAAATAATCGTTCCTGGCTTCATGGAGCAGAATGCTCAGCCTTTCCCATTGCTGCCACAGGTCATTTTTGCTACTTCCACCAGATGGTGGTGGAGATCTGGTCTTTCTCCTCCAGTGCTGAGCAAACAGATTTTGCACTCACCTCAGTCATAGCCCCCAGCCTGGAATACACTACGGCCAGGAAGTGGTGATAGGAGAAGAGGTCCTTTTTTGGTGGGTGTGCACAGTGAAGTTTATGAGCTGTGAATCGTATGTGAGTAATGAACCGCGCTGGCAGCGTCTCCATTGGTAGCAATCTGACTTGTCAGGCAGAAGGGTAGGACAATGGTGGGGAAGGGAGGAGTATTGAGTGCAGGGGTCTTCAGGGTATGCCTGCTCCAAGCTCCTCAGCGTGCTGTTTTGGCACGAACAGTGTGACACTTCATACACAACACATGCCCATCCAATGGAAAACAGCCATTCTCGTCTGCCTCAATGGATAAGGGCTTCCCACAGTCCTAAATGGGGAAAGAAAAAGAGGGAGATAGCTCAGTGACAGCAAACAGTAGGGTGGATGCAGACAAGGATGTAAGAAATGCCCTTTTGGATCAGGATAATGGCTCACAGCCCACTGCTCTGTCTGCGGTGATAATGGGAAATACCATTTTGAAAGAAGAGCCATAGCCCCTTCTGTTATCTCTACGTTCCCCCAGCATACACAGCTGCTATATTAGAGCTGTGTTAGAGGCTACAACCCTGCACAGTCCTTGTTCATGAACCCGTTGTCTGTGAATGTCTAAACTTGACTCAAAATGCTTCCAAGTCATTCAAAACAAGCTCAGTGTTTGGTCAGGATAGGCAAGTTCAAAGGTGCCACCTAGTTGGTGATGACATGAATGAGATGAGAGGAGTGGGGCCACAAGGATTACCTCACACTTGTAACACTTCATGTGGAAATTCTTCTCCAGTGCCACCACACGCACTGTCTCATCCTTCCCAGGCTCTGGCATGATAGGTTCACTACACACAGAGCAGCGTGGAGCATACTTCCTGTAACACACACAAGTACAGAGGCGACCGTGAGACCACTGCAGGTTTCTCATTGCCACGTATCAGTATTAGCAGCAGAGGAACAAATCACAAAACGTTTAAGTGGGAAAAGACTTTAATTGTACATGGTACTTTGTTGACTCAATTTTAACTTTATGTCCAACTGATCATGTGGGCAACCCAAGTCCATTCTGCAGTAAAATCACACAGGTGTGAGGGAACATCTGCTTTCAGATACCACATGAATGAGCTTTCTCCATACCTATGGTAGTCATCCACACAATGAGGCTGGTTGGCCTGGTCCACAATAAAGGAAGCCCCCTCGAGTGGGGTGTGGCACATCACACAGGTGAAGCACTGGGGATGGTATGAGTTACCAGTGGCCTTCAGCATCCGATCTGTGATGGTCTGTTTGCAGACACTGCACTTTTCCAGGGTCCCCTAAACCCAAAGAAAACAAGATAACATTACTCCAATCCCCCATCCCCAGGGGACTACACCACAGACAGGTGAAATAGAAGGGGGAAGGGAAAGGAAGAGAGGCTAGCCACAGCAAGCTCAGCCCACTCCAGCAGCTTTCATCCCAGTGACTCACAGCATAGCAGTCCTCACAGAAGGGCTTCTCGTCCACATTGTAGAACTGCTGCCCCTGCAGCTGCTTCTCACATTTGAAGCAGGTAAAGCACTCCACATGGAAAAGGCTGTCCAGGGCCCTTACAGCTGGCTGGGTTCGTGACAGAGGCTTCCGGCAGAAGCCACAGAGCTCTGCCAATGGAAGGAGAAAGGTATTAGGAGAGAGGAAAACCCACCACAGTCTCAGTCCCATTGATGTCCACTAAAAGAACGCACCAGAAGTAGTGGCTTCTACTGGGGGTGGGTGCTCCATATCCTTCAGTAGTTTCTGGGTCAACAACTCCAGCTCTTCTACTTCCTTCATGGTCAGGGAAGAGTTTCCCTTAGGCGGGTCCGCGCTGGAACCTGTGGGTCTATGCTGCAGGAAGAGGAAACTGTCAATCCCAAAAGATGCTTATAGACAAAGCCCCTCCCACCTTGTCCCTAATAAACCTGCTTCTCTCACCTTTACACCTCTTCTCTATCCCTCTCTAGGGAACAATCTGCCATCCATTATGCTTGCTTCTTTCTACCTTTACATGAAGTCCTATCCCCCCTCCAGCACTGTTTCTAGTTCCAGCTCTCAGTAAGGTATTAAAGGCTGTTGTCTCTCAGATGAATAACTACTTCCCCCTACCCTGGCACAAACCCTCCCTCCTCATCCTCCAACTACACTCCCAGTGATTCCATGCTTGCCCAGAGACACTGGTTCCACGGCCCTGTCCCTTACCGTGTCTTTTACAGCAGCAGGTTGTTCTGTGCGAACAGGCTTCTCCTGCACTTGGGGCCTTTCCCGCTGCTGAGCATAGGTGAAACTGGGAGGCTGCGGCCGAGAGGAAGGACCTGAAGGTGAAGGGGCTGTGAACTGAGTCTGAAGGGAGGTAGGATATCTTGTAGAGTTTGAAGGAGCCGTGGAAACAGTGGCACCTGGTTTGGATCCAAACTTAGGAGAGCCAGCAACAGAAGGTGGAGTGAATTTAGGGGTAGGCTGAGCAGGAGGGAGAGGAGGGGGTGGAGGGACTGATGCTAGGGGCTCCTTGTGCTGCTGTGGAGGTGCCCACGGGGCTGGAGCAGGGGTCACATCTGCTCCAGGGGGTTTGGAAGAAAAGCTTCCACTTGGCTTTGGAGTGAACTTGGAAGGAAATGAATGAGGAGGATCTCTGGGTGCAGATGAGAATTCCACATGGGTCTTTGGGGCTGATGGTTGCTCCAGAGAACCTGTGGATCCTGTGGACATCTGTAAAGTGAAGAAGCAGAGAGAACAGGCAGTCATCAACAAGGTGGAAGGGACCAACATACCTATACCATCATCCATGAGGAAAGAAGGAACAGAGCCAAAGAACTGAGTGAATCTCCTACAACACCAGATTTTGGCACCTGAGACTGTCGTACAGATCTGCTCCTGCCCTGAACAGATAGCAAGTTGGTGAGGACAAAGAGGGTACAGTTTCCAAAATCTACCAGCAGTGGGAAAATGCCAGGGATCAGAATGCCAGAAATATTTAGGTGGGAAAAGATAACTGGAAGTCTGCAGTCCAATACCCTGCTAATCGCAGAGTTAACTCCCAAGCTAGACCAGGTTGCTCAGGGCTTTGACCAGGTGGTTTCTGAACATCCTCAAAGATGTATATTCCCCAGACTCTCTGGGCACTTGTGCCAGTTTCAAGCCACCAGTGGTGGGGAACAGGTTTTTCTTCTGTCCAACAGGAATTTCCCTTGTTGCAGCTTGTGTCCCATTGTCACTTCTTCTCTTGTTTGCCCCTGTAAGATGAATCTGTTTTCTCTCCAGCCCTCCTTTCAGTACTGCAGACATCAGTTAGATCCCTGCCTTTGGCCTTGCTCCTCCTCTGCCATCTGAAGAGGAGCCATGCTCCAGTCCCCAGTGATTGCCATGACACTTTACTGGACTGCTTCTAGTTCAGTATTCCTCTGTGGTTACTACACTGGTGGGCCCAACTGGAAACAGTCCTCCAAGATGCAGTCTCAGCACTGAAGAGAGAAAAAAACACTGCCCTTGCCCTGATGACTACACTCTCACTAATATATATGGTCCAGCATGTGGTTGGCCTTTATTGCCACAAGGGTGCAATGCTGGCTCACATTTAACTCTGTCCACCAGGATCCCAAGGTCCTTCATTTGCAGAACTGTTCCCTGGTCAATTGACCTAACCTATGCAGGTGCATGGCGTAGTCCCATCCTTTGCCTTTATATCAGCTGAACTTCTACAGCCTACTCCACAGTGTCTTATAGGAAAGGACAGTGCAGACACTGAGGTGCTAAGCAAACATTTTCCCACATCTCCAGGCTTCCTGCTGCTGATTTCAGACAGAACTAAGAAGCTGTTTCAACTCAGAGTTTCACAAGAAATTATACTTCCCTTGACCTCACTCACCTGTGGGGTGGATACCATGCCAATAGGCCCTTCATCAAACATTGGAGGAGGAGGAGGAGGAGGAGAAGGAAAAGTTTCTTCTGGGGCTGGTGGAAAAGGCTCTTCAAAGGGTGGTGGAGGTGGGGGGAAAGCACAATTTGAGGAGAAACTCATATCCTCTCCAGGTGGGGGAGGAGGTGGCAACGGCAGATCTATAGTGAAGAATAAGAATAAAAGCAGGTTTCACTCATTTCTTACTCCTAGCCTGTACAAACCCCACAAGGAGTCTTGAAGGTGTTACAGTAAGTGGTCCCCAGTACTCATCAAGGACAGCTGAACTCCACGGGATCACTTTCACCTTGTCCAAACTATTTGCCACCACTTAAGATTTCCTTAGTAGCTACTGCAATTACTCACTAGAAATAGTTATTGTATAACTGAGAAGCATGTCTTAATGTCCTTTCTCACTCCTCCTCATTCTTTGGTCTCTAGTATGTAGGCATACATACTAGAATAGCTTTTCTCTGTTCTATTATGACACAAATCAAGTGTGAATCCTCTTCCCTTCACTGTACAGAGGCGCAAGATGTTCTCTCATCAACTACATGGCAAAGAATATTAAAAGACAAGCAGGCATAACTTCTACATTTCTTATTCTGGATCAAATGAATACCTACTTCTTTTCCTAGCTAGTCCCAACCAGCAGTAGCATGAAAGACCAAAAGACCAAAGACTCCTGCTGCTCCATGTATGACTTTTAACAGCAGTTATCAAGTTGTCTAATCTTTATATGCAACCGTGTTCCACCGACTTTATTAGGGCTTCTCCTTTGTAACATAAGGGACGTGACACTGCCTGTTTCAGAAAATGAAAGCTGAAATCTTATTAGCCAGTGGAATGCATAAACTGCACTGGTATGTAGCACCTCTTCCAAGCCTTCTTGTTCTGCTTATGGGAAAGAAAGAAATTAAAAAAGGCAAAAAAAAAATAGGAATACAGAGCTGGTATTTTTTTTCCTCAGAAACTACAGTCTGAAATCAAATTTGTATATGCTTGCTTTTTGGTTTATTTAAAAGATAAAGAATATTGCAGAAATGAAACCCTGATCCGCTGTCAAAATGTTTCAAAACGATTCACTAAAAGCCTGCTTTATGAATTATTCACTCAAACAAAAAAGTTTTCTACAAAGTTACTATACTGAATATATAGAATGATCAATATTAAATATAACATTCCTACAGTCATATTAACAGGGCCACCCTGTCATTTAAAACAAATAAGCCAATTGCCATGGTTTTATGTTATACTGGCATTTCTTTAGGAAGTGTAAAAGAAAGGGAGAGAATGATCAATGATATATGCATCAGAGAAGGATCAAAGCAGATGCATTTGTTTCATGACTGAGTCAAAACTGAGTTTCACTTGACTGTCTGCACTTGAGGTACCTTGCTAGTACAGCATTCCTAGTAGCCCTCACTTGATGGTGACATGGCAGCTTAAGCCAATTGGTTCTTCTGCTAATCTCTGTCAAGGTAGTTTCTCTATAATAAGCTTTACAGGGAGAGGAGAAGTGAACCAACTGACACCCAATCCTCTACTTGTACTATATATTGAAAAATGTTTTTAACATTAATTTGTCTACTTTTGTACTTGAACATTTGTGTCAGTGTGACACATCCTACATGCACATTCCTAATCCACACAACTATAGCAGAAAAACAAAATCTAGTATGAGACCTTGGATGACAGACACAAGATTCCAGCCAACAGCATGAAAGCAGAAAGTCACCAAAGTCATGCAGTGCGATTCTAAGAGACAGAGGCATCAACACACCAAGGCCATAGTGACTCATGAAATGGAAAAAATGGCTTAATCATTTGTCCCTGAGAACAAGACTAGACTTCCTATCAGCTGCCCACTAACTTAGTACACTAACCTAGAATAACTATGTTACACAGTCTATGCTAGACAGTTAAAGGAAAAAAAAAAAAACACAAAACAACCAACAAACAGAAGTAAACATTATTTGAACATATCAGTCTTGGCTGAGGTGCAAGTTAATAGGATATTGGGGTAATACGCATCATCAGGCATGAGCAACAGGTCCCTACAGACATTTCCAGTGGTCCCATGCTGATCAATTCCAACTAGGGGAGGTACACAACCAGGAACCTTCTGTTCCTTAAGGCACAAAAACAACCAACCACCACCACCAAAAGAACAAAACCAACCAAACAAAACCACACCACCACAGGAAAAAAAAAAAGAAAAAAGAAAAAAAAAAGAAAACCACACACTAAAGCAAGAAGTCACCCTACACAGGAAATCACACCCAACCCAAGCCACAAGTAAAAATTAAAAAACTCAGCCATAAAAACTAAGTCTCACTTCCTGTTTTTTGTTAGCTTACACCCTTTTTCACGCAATTATTTCTATCTCCCCACCTCTTGCAGCAACGATGGCAACTGCAGAGTCCACAAGAAGGATCTCTATAATCAGAGACAACTTGGGCTGAGATGAACCAGTAAGAAAGAACAGCATGATTCATCACCACCAGGGTCAACTTTCTTGCAACATATTTGCTCTCAGACGTGCTTGCCAGAATATCACTGCAATTACACAATTATGCACACAGGGAATACCACAAAAAATCCAGTGTGTTCCTGCAGCTTGATTAAAATATCAGTGCAACACAAAATTGACTTCTGACTCCTTTTCAATTGAGATGCCTCACACTTTGAGATTACTTTACAATCCTTTTGTCTCATTCTGAAACCTGCAATTGCCTACAGCAAGAGTATCATTCATTGGTAGTGTTTTTTAGCTTATTCCCTATGTTTAGCCCAATTACAGACCTCACACTGAGAATTCAGTATCACATATTCACATCTGCCATGCCAGCCCTCACCTACCTTCTGCCAACATGGACGTGGAAGCTGATGGGATCTCCCCCACCCTCCCTATCTGGGCACGCTGGGTGCCAGCTCCGGGAGGCTGTGGCAGCGACGGCTCTGATGCACCCCCAGCCTTGAAGGGGTTCACCTTGGGTTTAGGGGCAACCACAGGTGCAAACTTCTTCTGTGGGTTGTAGAAGGAAGGAGTAGAAATGTTGATACTGACTGTGGATGTCATGCGGGTCCCTGGGGTACCTGGCGAGGCCATCTTCTCAGTCCCTGTCCGGAGAGAAGAGAGAGGATACTGGTATGAAGTCAGACTTGGACCTGAGTCAAAATTAATAAAAATGAACACATAATGGAGGGATACGGGAATTCACGTATTGGCAGAGGAGCCTGAGCAGAACACAGAGCACTTTCCAGGACCAGCACAGCAAAAAAAGAGGAACAAAAACTACAAACAGCTCGAATGAGACAGCACACTTCACTATCTCAGCTCAGCACAGCACTGACCACAGAGGGGTTCCTGACAGCCATGGGGAAAACCAAGCTCTGCTGCATGAGACAGTGACGATTCAGGAAAGGAAAGCAGCTGGTGAGCGGAACAAGTGTCACTACCCCACACAGTGAACCCCTGCACCCCAGGGAAGGTGCCCCCCCCATCATGCTCTCCCAAGACCAGAATTATCATTTCCTCACCCCACTTACCTGATAATGTCATCTGTTTCCTCCTGACCTCAGCCTGTAGCATCCCCAGTAACGCCCCCCTCAGCCCCGGCACGCCCCTCAATCTTCCACCCCACACACTTTACCTCAGGACCCTCGCATGCAGGTAGCTGTGTCAGCCAGAACAACAGGTCGAGCGAGGGGGTCCCCGGTGTCACACCCCCTGGCGAGGACCCCCTGCTATTTGGCACCTCGTCTCTGCCTTCTCCCTCTCCTTCCTGTCACCGGAGCCGGCGACATGAGCTCCCTCTGCCTGTCACTGGCTGCACCAGCCGCCTGTTCCGCCTCCACCAGGAAGCACTTCCAAGAGGCATCGCCAGCCTTTCAGGAGCCATCCCCTTCAGCTTCTCCTGCACACACAGCACCTTTAAGTCAATCCCTTTTTGCAATCCAAATGGGTTGATATAAGAGTCTGCACTGTAAGCACCACAGCAGAAGAGCAAGCACTGCCGCTGTAGCCCTGCCAGGCACCAGGACCCCAGGTTTCAGGATGAGAGGCAAATTTTTAGGATTCCCTCAGGCCTGCAACGCAGGCCAGAAATCTCATTTTTGCCAGAAATCTCCACGAAGTCAGTTACTTTGTTGTAACCCCTGGCATGCCTATAGTCCTCTTCCTAACACCCCAGCCCAACAGTTCTTCTGCCAGCACAGAGGCTCTGTACCAAGCGTGTCAAATCGGCATGTCCAATTCAGTGCCCCTCCACGCTGCCTGCCTCTCTCACACAGCTCACAGCAACAGCTGCTTGGATGGCCTTGGTGCCATGAACATCTGCCTACCCTTAAATTTACCCATGGCTGCTGGTAAGACCTACCTGCATGCTCAGTCCTAAGTGCTCCCACAGTTCAGTTCAGTATGGCGAGATATAGTTACTTGTAACAGTTTTTCCAGGCCACGAGTGTGTGACAACACAGAAAAATGTCAAGTCCGTGTTGCTGCACATTTTCCCCCTATGTTTGGGGCTGACAAGTTGCACGCACCTTGACAAATTGTTCTAGGCTCTTTAGAAACAAGAGGCAGCAACAGTGAGCAGCAAAGAACTGAGCTAAGCATGCACCATATGATCCTGCATGGGAAAGGGCCAAGAAAGAAGAGTAATAAAGTCTGTTCTTGATCCCTCTGATTGCTGGGAGTCAACTCCATCCAGCCTGCAGCTAGGGCTATCAAATCTATTAAAAAGACTTCTTGCCTTTCTTTAGAGACTTCCACAGATGAAGGCACTTAGATGTCTTGCGCTCCACTGTTTCGCTATGGCATAATGGACCACCCAGTATCATTCTACCAGAATTGGCTGTCTTACGTGCAGAACACCACAGTCGCAGTCATTTCTAATCATGATCCATACTGGGGTTAGCCAACACAGAGATTGTCTTGGGACACTGATTGCTTCATAAAATGTGCTGGCTTCACTACCAGCAGCTGCTGTCTCCCTGAACCCAAAGCAGCCCATTTCCCAGTATGCTATGTCACACTTAAGGCCCCTTGCGCTCAGGGCTGACTACATCCAGCAGCTGCCCCTGCTCATCCTCACTTCAATTTATCTGTCCACCCCCGCACAGATTAGACTGAGAAAGGCTGTCCTTGCTTAGTCCACTGCCCAGCCCTGCACTGCTGTTAATATCAACTAGACCTTACCAGGAACATGAAGCTTATGTGAGTCCTCTGGCACTGTTTGTAAAAGCTATTGGAAGAGGGAGTGTCAGACCAGCAGACCTAATCTTAGATCCTTCTCCTCCTCCTACGTTCCCTGAGGGGAGAGATTTTCTGCCTATTAACAGCAGTTAGATGACTCAAGTGGAACTGTGAAGAAAGATGTCCCCAAAGGATGCAGTGAGGATACTTGGTTGCCTAATACATGGTTTCTCTCTAGCAGACAGCAAAGTGTAAGACTAAGCAACACCTCCCTCAGCAGCAGGGTCTCTTTCCAGAGGGTTGCATGGTGGGTCTGCCACCTGTTACATGCCCAGACAGCTTCCAGTTCTTTGGCCCCAAGACTGAACTTTCTAAAGCTCAGCTCCTTTCTTGGGTTAGTGGAAAAAAAAAGGAACACATGGAGGGAGAAAGCAGAGTGTCATTTACCACCTATGCTGATAGAAAGCAGCTTGGCTTGAGCCACACAGGAGGCCCAGTAAAAGCTATTCCAGCATTGTGGTCTGACACACTGTACTTCCCCTGTTTGCCAACTTCCTTCCAACTGAAGAAGGAGTCAGAAAGAGAACTATAGAAGGAAAAAAAAAAAAAAAAAAAAATAATCTGAACAGATTAAACAAATTTAGGAGTTGTTTTTATTTTCACTTTCTCTACAGGCTAATTCCAGAGAGTTCTCCCAGCCTGTCCCTGAACTACAAATGTTCAATGTGAGCAAAGTCCTATCAGCTATGCAAGCTGCAAGGTAGAGCCTGAAGAAAACCAGGATGGGGGAGGGGAGTATTCAGAGCTACAAGCTTTTTCCACATATGCTGGGCTTGTCTCCTCCCTGTGCAGAGGGAAAAAAAAATCCCCAAAGCTATGCAAACATATTTAAAACGTTAGGAAGTTATGAATTTGCAATCACTTGCATCTTCACTTTCTCAGGGCACTCCCTGAGAGACAGAAGCTCATATATTAAACAAATTTAATGCGCCAAGAGTCCCAGATTCGTCTCTTAAACACATCTGGAAAAAGACTCCATAGGTGTCTCACTCTTCCATATGCACACAAAAGAGGGCTTGTCCCGACTGAAACCAGGCTACACCCCCCTCTCCCTTCCCCACTGCTAGAGTTATACAGGAGTATAGTTAAATGGAGTGTTCAGCTGACTCCATTTCACCAGGAGGGAAGAAAACTCACCAGATTCGCACACACACGAACCTCTTAAAATTGAACTATGCAGAGGAGGCACCCCCCCCCCGCAAAAAAAAAAAAAAAAAAAGGGAAAAGAAAAAAAGGGGGGGACCAAGACCTAAAGGAGCCAATCAGTCCTAAAGACACCACGAGAATTCCCACAAGGCAAGCAACTCTCCCAGTCCAAGAGGGAGTGGGGGAAATCAGCATCCCCCAGACACCCACGAAACCCCCGGGGAGTGCCAGGAAACCAGCATCCCCCAGACACGCACGTCGCACACACGCTTCCTCGACGCCGGTTCACTCCTCCTGAGCGCAGAGCTGCTGGCAAAAGCTTCCCATTAAGCCGAGAGATGAGACTCACCTCTGGGGGAAGCGGGAAGGGGAAATTCCGGCCCAGGGCGAGGAGTCCCCGGGGACCGAGGGTGCGCAGCTGGGCGCTGCTGGAGGAGCCGGGGTCCGGCAGCTCCGTGACCAGCTCCTTGGCCCGCCCGGCAGGAAAGGCAGCAGAAATGAAAGGTGGGGGAGCTGCTGAGCCCAAACACTTCCTACCAACTCGCGAAAAAGGCCTCGCCCAGGCAAAGTTGTTTGACCATAAAAGGAGAGAGGCTGTGCGAACAGCTGAGCTCACTCGCTAGGGAATGTAGCAATGAGGTAACGGGGGAGTGAGCGCACCGAGACGGGGGCGGGTTTGCTCGGCAGCGGCGGGAGCCCCGCACTGACATCTTGTGTGCACGGAGAAGGGGCTTTATGTGCTTGCTTTGTCGGCGATGACGAAGAAGAAATGCTCGCTCGGGTGCCCCTTTCCGCTCCGCTCCCCTCCCGCCCCCTCGGGCGCCCACCCCGCGGCCCCTGCTCGCTTCCCTCCAGCCTGACAAAGGCCCGCTCAGCTCCGGAGCTGCCCCTGCCCGTGACCTCGCTTCCAGTCGCTGGGCTGGGGGTTAGGAAGAAATCCAGCAGCTCTGGTGAGGCAAGGTCCCCGCTGGGCTCTTCCGACCCAGCTGCGCGAGCATCTGACTCGCACTCTCCTTGTTCCTAGAGATTAAAGCAAGATATCGGGTGACTGTACGGTACAGAAAAGGGACTCGTTCTTCTTGTACTGCCTGCAAGCCTGCAAGGCAAATACTAAACTTTTATATCAAAGACTAGCCAGTTGAATTGCTTTGTTGGATTGCCTGTGCTTTATTGCCATTGGCTTTATTTTTATCACAGTGCTGGCTGGGGAGTTCAGTCCTGCTTGATACTTGGGAGAGCCTGGCTTGGCGCAGCAAAGCATGCCCAAATCTTTTTTTAATTCTCCTCGCTTCAAAGCCCATTGGGAAAGAAGGATAGTAATGAAGACAGCATTTCTTTTTTTTTTTTTCCCCCCCCCCCTTTTTTTTTTTTCTTTTCAGTCATTATAATTTGTCTTTGGAATTCAGCCTTAATACTGGGGTTAATTCCTGTACTGTTGCAAATTCCTTGGAGAATTACAGTATTTTGTAATGCTCAGAAGATCTGAAGTTTGTCTGTTCCTAAGTGACCTACTAATAAAGATACCTTCCAGCATGGGTAATTCACTCACAGGTGGCTGAATAAGCCACAAGCCACACCAGCTGCACTCTGCCTGTGCATTACTGCAATATGCTCACATTAGAGAACTGTACAAAGAGATTCGACACGGCTTAAGAAATCCAGTGTAAACAAATCTTTAATTTTATAAGCAGGGTTTGCACAAAGAGGTAACATATTTTATTCAACTAGCTGATACTTTTGGAAAAAAATTGGCACTCTGTGAGCTTTTTCATTTTTACACACCATTTTAAAATCACCTATAGCAATGTATAGCACTGAGCATCTCACTGTTTCCATAGCTGCAACTTTTCACTATTGACTTATGACTGTTAAAAGCTTAGGGATATATAATTCTTACATGGGTGCAAAATACTGTTAGAATGCTACTTCAGTAGGCATGTCATCAGCCCTGTAACCTACCATGGTTAATACATGAAGTAATTGTGTAGTTTGAGGAAGGTTTCTCTGTGCTGTGCTGGATCTTCTAAGACTGTTACTTTTTTATTGCAGACAATCATTTCTCCTTTTGTTCAGGGAAAGATGTCAGTGCAGAACTAAAAAGATTTTGTTGTGGAATTGGTAACCAAATTCTGGAACATCACAGTACACCTAACAAGCAGCCTGACCTCAGAGAACTCTACCACTGTTCCCTGGGCTAGCCCCAACTCCAAAGAAAACAAAGAATGTCTCAGACTGAGATTAAAAAAGTGCTGAGGGAATATGAAAAAATTCTACCCTGTCATCGTTTCTGGTTACATCCCCATAAATCCAGATGCTTGTGTTTGATTGTCTCACCAATGCGGTGATGTTAAAAGCTCATGTAGGCAGATAAAGTGAAATGGGAATAAGAAAAAGAAAAGCAAGATGGCTTATTCATGTTGTGTTAACTCCTCACTATGAGGAAACAGATCTGAAACAGAGAAGTGTTTAGCAGGTTGGAGATGTGAAAGACAGAATTCTCAAATCTGAGTACATCAGAATACATAGACAGAAACTTCAATCTGATTTCATGCTTGCCATATAGCTGATTTAAAGTTTGTGCTTCTGTAATCAGAAATGAAGCTTTCTCCAAAAATAAATAATTAAATAAATAAATCTTCTTATGCTAATAACATTCCTTCATGCAATTCTTTGCTTGGAAGAGTAGACATTTTTTCTGCTGCATATTCAAATTAGTGCCTTGAGATGTACACAGCTGCAGTAAATCTCATTACCTGAAGCAAAATATTAGTCCTGAACAGGAGTTTAGCTGCCTGGGTATAGACATGGATCAGCAGGTATACTCAGCTTGCTGTGCCAGAGGATATGTTTGACTTTCTCATTTTTGGAATTAGCATCAGTCCTCTGCATGTCCTTTGGCTGTCCTGTGCCATGAAAAATGCAATCTGGTGTTTTGGAATATATTGTGGTGTGAAAGCTAGTCCGCTCTGTAGATGTAGGGTGAAATGACAGCTGACTACAAAGCAGCTGTTGGAGGGATTTAGAGTATGCAGTTCTGGCAGGATGCTTCTTTGAGATCAGTGACAAGAAGCAAGGCCCAGTGTTGGCTGTCAAACCAAAGCTTAGAAATTCTCAGAGTTCAAGAAACCTACCTCAGAGAGACTAAGTTTTCATGGAAACAGACACAAAGAATCCTTACTGGCAATTTAGTTGTGCAATGCAGTGAGTAAGTAAAGATTAATGCAATACAGAACTGATGTGGCAAATTCATATACTGCACTGAAAAATGAGTATGCTGTCAGTGATTAGGTGGCTATAAAATGAAAACAATGTAAGAGAATAAAAAATAAGTTCCCGAATGCAAAAAGAAGGATTATTTTCAAGAACACTATTAGAGAATTAAACTCTCTTGGCAAACAATCTTACCAAGATTCAAGAGGGTTCCAGGTAGCTGCATATCTTAGTATTAACAGCAGCTTAAAGGTCAGAGGAAAGCAATCTGGATGCTGGACAGGATGTATTAACTATGATAATAGTATTAAATATCTGAAGCTGTATTATTTTCATGCATATTTAAAGATCCAGTACTGCCGTTTTATTTTATCTCAGCATGAATTAGCCAACAATTACTAGTGCTACTTAAAAGTCCATGTTTTTCTAACCAATGAAAAATCCTGACTCATATTTGTGTTGCATCTCTGATACTTCTTTAATCATATAACTTCTGTTTAGTCTAAACACATTTTATTTATTTATTCTAATCTAGTATTCATCAGCTTAGCCTGTGCTACGTTATCTTATTTAAATGCTGTGTCTGGACACTGAAAAATTGAAAATGTGTAATGGGTCCAATTTTCTCCCCAAGCCAAGAGGTACAGATGAAGTCAGGCCCACACTGTCCAGGACAGGCCACATGCATACAAACTAGTGCACATAATATAGCCTAGTAAGAGCTCTCATAGCACAGGCCCCCCCTAGTGCGTTCCCAACTCGCTCCCTCATGCACAGTGTGTGATAATCCCCCACTTAAAAGGTACATCTGACATCGGCTGACATCTGCTGTGGCATCGGGTTGGGCAAACTGCTACCACCACATAGGTGTAATTGTCCTGGCGGAGCCTGCCTCTATCTGCAGGAAAGGGAACAGGCATTGGCCAGGTCTCACTCTCCAAAAGGTAGTTTCAAGTTGGAACATCTCATTCTCATTGTGGGATGCATGTTGGCAGCTGGGTGCCAAAGGGTCAAATTCAGAGAGGTTCTGCTGCAGAGCCTCCAGACCGTATGAGTCCAGTCATCCTCCTGCATCTGTGAAACTGGCATGCAGTCAGGAATGTTATTTGCAAAGGTCATGAATTCTTCCGGAGAAGTCCCTAAACAACAAACTACCCAGGACAGTTAGTTAGTGTGTCTCTGCTGTTTCTCTTCAAAGCTGAGTGTCTGAGAGGAGGAAGCAATAAAGACATAGCCAGGCTATTTTCAGTGGTGCCCAGTGCCAGGACAAGAGGCAAAAGACACAAACAGGAACACAGGAGGTTCTGTCTAAACATCAGGAAGCACTTCTGTACTGTGTAGGTGATGGAGCACTGGCATGGGTTCCAGAGAGAGGCTGTGGAATCTCCTGCCTTGAAGATATTTAAAAGTTGCCTGGACATGGCAATCTTTTCACTATAAAAGCATTGCAAGATACACACATATATGTACATACTTCAAAAGGACATTCTAACCATTAAGAAAGGTGTGTCACAAGCTGCTTGAGTGATCAGGCAGACAGGGGAGCAGGTGTCTGGGGTGGAGTCTGTACTGGGGAGAATTTCCATTTCCAGCAGAGCTTGCAGATCTTTCCTGGACAGAGTTGTGGTAATGAGATTCAGCTCCCAAATAAGCTATCAGCCTCACTTCTGTTTCCTTGTCTCCTGACCCTAAGCCTTCCTGTTGAACTGCTGCCTCTCTCCCCTTCTTGTGAGGCTACAGGTGGCTGCCTTGACCATAGGGGCCATGAGGTAGTTGTGTTTAAAATCTTTGTTGATAGGAGGAAAAATGCCACTAAAACTTCAACCCTGAATTGAGGGAGAGCAGACTTCAGATTGCTCAGGGAACTAGCCAGTAAGGTCCCCTGGGAAACTGCTTTTGGGGTCTAGCAGTGCTGGAGGGCACCACCTCCTAAGAGCATAGGAAACGGGCAGTTCCAAAATGTCGGAAGTCAGGCAGGAGGGTCAGAAGGCTGGCCTGGCTGAGCAGGGATCTTATTCAAGGGCTTAGGCTGAAAATGAAAGTGTGTGGTCACTGGAAGCAAGGTAGGGAGACATGGGAGGACTACAGGGACACTGCTCGCTTTTATAGGGAGAGAATTCCTATGGCCAAAGCTCAATTAGAGTAGAAGCTGGCCAGCAGTGTGGGGGACAATAAAAAGACTTTTTAAAGTATGTTAACAGGAAAAGGTGGACAAGAGCAAACACTGGTCTGATACTTGATGAGCACAGTCATCTAACAGGCAGGGACATAGACAAAACAGAGATTAATGCATTTTTGCCTCTATCTTCAATGACAGTGATGGGCTCTGGAACCCCAGCTGCCCTGAGTTGGAGGACTGTGACTGCGGGAATAACTTCCCAGTTAGCCCCAAACTCGTGCAGGATTTGCTGCTCCACCTATAAGTCTATGGAGCCTGATGGAATTCATCCCAGGGTACTCAGAGAGCTGACTGATGTCACAGTGAGACCTCTCTCAATGATTTTTCAACAGTCTAGGGAATCTGAAGAGGTCCCAGTTGACTGGAAGCTGGCAAATATGGTCCCAGTTTTCAAGACGGGCAGGAAATAATATCCTGGCAATTACAGGCCTGTCAGTCTCACTTCAGTGCCTGGTAAAATTATGGAGAATATTATTCTGTGAGTTTTTGAAAAACACCTGAAGGACAATGCAATCATTGGTAACAGTGAACATGGGGTTGCAAGGGTATGATCATGTTTAACAAACTTAATTTCCTACTACAACAAGATAACCCATCTAGTTGACCAAAGGAAGCCAGGTGATGTGATCCTTCTGGATTTCAGCAAAGCTTGTGATACTGTCTCTCTCAGTATCCTTCTGGACAAAATGACCAGAATACAGTTAGATAAAAGCATAATAAGGTGGGTGAACAATTGGCTGACAAATTGGGCCCAAAGTGTTCTTGTAAATGGGGTTACATTGGGATGATGACCAGTAACTAGTGAGGTTCCGCAGGACTCCATTTTAAGACCAGTCCTCTTCGATGTTTTCATAAAGAATTTGGATGTAAGACTTGAAGGTGTTTTGAGCAAGTTCATGGAAATATCCAAATTGAGTGGAGCTGTTTACTCCATCGGGAGTCATGAGGCCTTGCAGAAAAATCTAGAAAAGCTAGAGAGCTGGGCGATCACCAACTGCATGAAGTTTAGCAGGAGCAAGTGTTGGATTCTGCATCTGGGAAGGGACAACCCTGGCTGTATGTACAGACTGGGGGATGAGATGCTGGAGAGCATCCCTGCAGAATGTGATCTGGGGGTTTTGGTTGACAGCAAGCTGAATATGAGCCAGCGGTGTGCTGTGGCAGCCAGGAAGGCTGACGTACCCTGGGGTGCATCAAGCACAGCATCGAGCACAGCATTGCTAGCCAGTCAAGGGAAGTGACTGTCCAACTGTACTCTGCACTGCTGCAGCCTCACCTTGAGTACTGTGTGCAGGTTTGGGTGCCACAGTATAAAAAAGATATAAAACTATTTGCGAGTGTCCAAAGGAGGGCTATGAAGATGGTGAAGGGTCTGGAGGGCAAGATGTATAAGCAGTGGCTGAAGTCACTTGGTTTGTTCAGCCTGGAGAAGAGAAGAGTGATGGGAGGCCTCATCACGATCTACAGCTTCCTCAACAGGGAGAGTGGAGGGGTAGGCACTGATCTTCTCTCTGGTGACAGCAATAGGACCCAAGGAAACAGCTTGGAGCTACAACAGGGGAGGTTCAGGCTGGATATGAGGATAAGGTTCTTCACTGAGAGGTGGTAGGGCACTGGAATAGGCTCCCCAGGGAAGTCGTCACAGCACCAAGCCTGACAAAGTCAAGAAGCATTTGGACAATGCTCTCAGATACGTAGTCTGATTTTCTGAGTGGTCCTCTGGGGACCCAGGATTTGGACTCAACAATCCTTGGGGTTCCCTTCCAACTTGGGATACTCTATATTCTATGATACCTGGCAGGACAGCAGACCTCCATGGCTCCAGCAACTCCATGGCTCCTGGGGCTTGCTTGCTGGCTTGCTTCCACACACTGCTCTCCCACACTGTCTCATTAATGCAGAGCTTGGTGCCTTAGAAGCAAACAGGCTGTCCTGGTGGAATATGAGCTGTTCTGTGACTCTGGAAAATCTCATCCAGTTACCTAAGGTCTAGAGAAGACAGTGGGATGCAGCTGAAACACGGATGAGTGACTGGGGCGTGTCCATGTATGTGGTTGTATATGGATGTCTGCCGGAACCTTTCCTGCTTGGAAAGCAACAATACCCTTGCCATTTCCACAACCTTATGCCCCACCCTTTGCCACCAGCAAGAAAAACTCTGACGTGTTTGGTTACTCTGTGCAAATAGTGCTTGTCAGAACTGACTGTCAAAGACTCAGATGTGTCAGTCTGCTAATTAAGGAATCAACTCTTCCTGTGTGTGGTATAAGCCTCTTTCCGTACTGAATGCTGTACTCTAATAGTAGAAGCTTCCTTTCTTCTTTGTTACATAATGTTGTCTTGTAAGTATGGCATAAAAAAGCCATATTACTTCTTGAAAATGAGTGTGATCAAATAGATTTGTATACTCAACATTGTTGGGTCCACACCTTGTTGCACCCTTGACAAAAAACTTCAAGAAAGATTTAAGAATCTATATGTGTGTGTGGGGAGGGTGTCATGTCCTTGGAAGAGAGTTCCTCCCCTACATGTGTGGCATGGAGGGAAGAGTTCCTTCACCTCATCTGATCTCCTTCTCTGTGACAAAGCTAAAAGGCTAAAACAGGTCCTCAGCTCCCCTGGGTCACACTGAGCCTCCTAAGTCATATGATAGGAGAATTTCTGTGGTGACTTCCCCGAGAAGTATATGATGCTGCTCAGTGCTGCAGGGACAGCGATGCTGGTCTACAATCTCAGTCATATTATACTGGGAAAGGATCCTGCTCACTCCAGTTTCTGTTTCTACACCAGTGCCATTATTTTCAAGCATAAGAATTGAGAAGCCAAATCAGCAGGGTTGGCCTTTGGAGACTGATAAATTTGTCTTTTTGTAGCATGACTACAAATATGAGTCATGAATGTGCCAGGGCATGGCAAGAAAGTATATCAGGCTTGTGAGTACATTAGGGAAATAAGAAGATTGTTCTGGTAGGAAAAATGAAGCTTGGTGTAATCCATACCTGTATTACCTTTAGGGTGTGGATCTAGAAGCAAACTACTCTCTCTTTTGTGTCTCACAAAACTAAATAATTGTTTCAATCCAGATTGGAGTCCTGGCAAAAACTAATACATACACAGTGATCTACAGTGATTAAGAAACCAGGGCTCTGGATCAAAGTGATAAACAAACAAAATAGACAATGTAGGCATATGGTCCAACAGTCTGCTTGCAGACAATAATAGGCCAAATGCTATCTACAAACTGCACAGTAAAACCTAATTTGAGCACAGCTTTTATGTGGTGCTGCCCCTCAAGACCTTGCTTTCCCAAAGCAAAAAATATGGAGCTATGTAATTTTTCTGCAGGTCCCAGCTTTAGTACATGTGGCTACTAGCATGTTTGCTAGTTATTTTATTGCCAGTATGAATAAGAGGATGATTACAAACCAGACAAAAATCCTTGACTGTTTCCTGGGGTAGTCAGGATAATTAGCAGGACCTTGCAGTGGAGCCAGTCCTCTCAGTAGCAGCTGGGAATGCGTGGCAAGTGACAATTTACTGGGAAAGAGCTGACTTTCAAGCCCAATATAACTTTCAATAGGTTAAAAATATAAAGGTGTGACAGGTGTTACTGAAGAGGTGTGCTAAGTACATTTTGTATCCAACAAAGTGGTGAAGCACTGTATGAGAGCCAATGACTGGGGGAATAGGACAGCAGTAGTAACAGGCCACCATTGACAGCGCTTTGTAGTTACGTGAAGTGATATTGAGAGATCAGTAGCCACAGCTATTGTTCAAAATGCCAAAAAGGTCCTAAAAAGTCTTTTATCTTGTATTACCAAGTCATCGACAATTTGCATGTCCAGTTCTCCAAAGGTATGCTGGGATGACAGAGGCACAGCCCAATTTCTGGATCAGTTGACTACCACCATTTTACACAGTTAGCTCTATTAACTATGAACCATCCCTGTCTCTCACTAGTTAGTGGTAAATGTGTTGGACAAGGGCTTAAGGGACAGCACTAGTGAACTCAGTGGTGGATGTACGTTTCTGGAGACACAATTGTTTCAACCAAGGCATTCTCGATTTGCCTTGTTGAAGGTGAAGATGATGACTATGTCCTAGGTACTTAGCAAAGCTCCTGACTCTTTACTTCCATGGCTCATAAAACAAATTACTTGCAACCTTTATCCTTAACCAAAACACTTCAGTTTCCATATTGTGGTAGTTTAACCCCAGCATGCAGCTGAGCACCACACAGCCACTTTCTCTCTCCCCAGGTGGATGGGGGAGAGAATTGCAAGGGTAAAGGTGTGAGGACTCCTAAGATGAGGTAAAGAGAGTTTACTAGGTAAATCAAAAGCTGTGTGCCCAAACAAAGCAAAACAAGGAATTAATTTGCTACTTTCCATAGGCAGGCTGATGTTCATCCGTTTCAAGGAAAGCAGGGCTCATCATGTGTACAATTTCTTAGGAACACAAATGCCATCACTACAAAAGTTTCTCCTTCCCTCCTTCTTTACCCCAGCTTTTACTGCTAAGCATGACACCATGTGGTATGGACTATGTCCTTGGTCAGTCTAGATCTAGCTGTGATCCCTCCCAAATTCTTGTGCTTCCCAGCCTCTTCATTGACAGGGCAGCACAAGAAGTGGAAAAGTCCTTGACTCTGTGTAAGTATTGCTCTGCAAAGCATAGGTGTGTTATCACACTGATTTTCAATGACAATCCAAAACATAGCATCATACAAGCCTCTATGTAGAAAATTTACTCTATCTCTGCCAAAACCATGACACATGTAAACAGCTTTAAGTATGTGTTTGGTCATTTGAAATCTACACGGAGATCATTTGTGTTCAGGCTTCGTATCGAAATACACTCTTTCACTGGGATTCTTGTGTCCCAGGTCATGTCTTCAACAGTGCTGGCTAATAGTTGGGACAAGCAGGTAGTGAAAGATGCTTGTGAAATTGAGCCAGCAGAATCTCCTGTCTGCTAATGAAAATAGGGTGGGTCAGGTTCCTAACCCTGAAAGCAATATTGAATCACTTTCTGCAGAGTAACTGATGGTTTCAGAGACATTATTGGACTTACTGCCGCCAAAAGAAGCAAATGTGATATTTAAAAATTTATTTCTCCAGATTGGGATTGTTTTTCCTAGGCCTTCCAACCAGGAAAACATGGGATTTCTTCCTGCCACTTTGGTACATGGTGTTCAACCTCATAAAAATAAATAAACAATAAATAAAATGCTGGGTCATACCAGCAATAATCCTTTTGCTTCTTGTTTGTTTGTCTTTTATGTTCTTAGTCACCAAAGCTGTGTCCTCCCAAAATGGTCATCAAGACTCTCTTTTAATAATATAAAACGAAAATGAGATTTGATAAAAGAAAATATATGTTTGTATCGAAAACAGGTTTTTGAAGTAATACAACAAAGATATGGATTTGTGCAAGGGTATGGTAAATTTAAAACAGTACAAGAGCCACATGTGGTATCCAAATAATGGCAGGCAGTGTATGGTAACATAACCACAGCATCTTCAAATGTAATGCCTTGAAAGGGAAGGAGCCCTCTTAGTTGTCTGCTTGCTTTGGAAAGCTGAACACAGCGATACAGTCTGCATTGCTCCAGTGCAGTCAAATAGCTGCAATTTTGAATGTATAAGTGAAATACAGTATCCATTCCCTCCTGAGTTAAAAAAAAGGAGGCATTTCATTGCAGTGACACTACATACTGCAAATGAATCTACTTGAGGAACAGGACAGAGAAGGTACAGGGCCTTGATTAGTACTGAGATGGAAAATGTTTTGAAGAACATGGACAAAGTTCTGGTCTGGTTTATGATTTTCATTCCATCTGACTCTTGAGACTTAGTATCACTGGAGACAAATATCTGAGCTCAGGTGCCAAAAGCTAAATTTAAATTTGTGAGTTTAGATTGTGGTCAAGATTAAAGGGACACTAAACTGTTGAATCTTTTTGACTCTTTCATGTTCCGTATTTTCAGGCTCCTGGCTTGGTTCTGAGGCTGAACTGATTCCCTCAGACTCAGCATATGCTGCTGAAAGGCCTACAGTATGTTGCTTTGTTCTTTTACTGGTAGTTTGGTAGAGTCCATTTGTGTATGCTATTGACTCAAAAATTGCTCTTCACCAAATGCCTACACTGCCAAGCAAAGAATTCAAGTTATATAGTTGTTGCGCAGTGTCTGGTATTCCACTTTCCTAAACATAGCAATAATTTATCTGAGGGACCATGAGACCATAACTCATCTCATCTACTATTGTTTCAACTCTTTATTCTAGCTGACAGTAAACTGAAAAAGCAGTAGTAAATATGAAAGTATGATAAATATTCTCTTACATACTGCACATTAAAAAAAATAAATAAAAAAATAAAAATAAATAAAAATTTGAGGAGATAGAAAGAACAACATTCTGTGGGAACAGAGAAAAGCTAATGTCCCTCAAAATTCAGAAGACAAGCTTTTGCATTAGCTGCATGTTATGCTTCATGGCCTTATTAGATGAGAATAGGCCTACTACATACAGAAATTTGAGAACTGGGAAGCTTTTTGAAACATCATGGTGGCTGATCACAGTATTACTCTGTGAGTAAAAATATATATATTGAATCAATATGTGTCTTGTTTCCATTTAAAACTGCTTTTCTATCTAAAAACACAGACAGGACAGGATTGGCTGAAGATTAAAGATGCTGAATAAGGACAAACAACCACCAGCAAGTACTTGCAGGCATTAAAAACACTATTGATTCATGGCAGCAGTACCCAATTGCAGTTACTGGCCAGCCACAGACTTAACCAGGTTTAAGAAAAAAAAGCACATTACTGTCTGCCAGCATAAAGACACAGCAGTGTTAAAGAAAGCCCTCCTCAGCACTGGTCAGCAGTGCTGAGGAAGTCACATTGTTCTAAGGCAGCACTCCTTGATAGGTCTGAGAAGTGACAGGGTTATTGGCTAGTTTCTAGACATAACGTTGCCCCACATGGTGGCAATTGACCTTTCTGTACTTTTCTGTATATGGACTTCAGCGCCTTTGCCTTAGTCTGGTACTGATATATACGACTCCATACACTCTAAGGTGTGGTGGTAAACATTATTTGAGGTGTTTCTAGTAGTCTTCTCTTGAACTGCATTGGTGCCACAAAATACAGGAAGTCCAAGGATTTCTTCCAAGGGTCAGTTAGGATCACAATGGGTTGAGGACAGAATGCTCTCCTTTCCTGGTCGGCTTCTGGTTTGGAAGCACCTGAGGCACCAGAAGAACCTGAGCATCAGAAGCACCTGAGGGTATCATCTAAAGGTCTCACCAGTCTCTTCTATACCTGACAAGATCTTGTTCCTCAAATTTCAGTAGAGGACAAAGAAAGAAGAAAGGTCCAAAGGTGATTATTAAGGAGATCATCAACATATGAGTCACTGGACCTCAGAAGACTTGAAACACAGACAGGAATGGAAAGGTCACTTCCAAATCAGCACAGAGGCAAACATTCTGGATCCCATAAGATCTCTTATGGAGTACAGCATAGCAGAGAAGGAAGATTTGTTCAGAATCCACAGAAACAGCCACAGGCCTGACTTGATTCCAAAACCAGTTTGAGTCAATGTTGATGTGCCAGAGCCTACTCACAGCAGATGTGTGCTCAGTGTTATACGGCAGAGTTAAATGGCAGAAACTACTTTCTGGAGTTTGTTTATTTTTTAAAGATGAGGGCCATTCTATCATCATTAGTGAACAGTTTAAATTGGTATTTTGCGTTATACCATCATTAGTCCAGACATAACAATTTGGCAGTGAGGACAGAAACACTAGCTTTTAAAATAAGAATTACTTTCTTTGTTCTGACTCAGTTTTAAACCTTTGTGCATTTTTGTATGTTTTTATTAAGATTTGCATAACCATATTGCAGAAAAGCCCTTCCTTTTCAAGAGTTAAAATCTACAGTTTCTGAGAGCTTCTAGTTCCTCATTTCCAATAAACCAAAGGGACAGAGTGAGAAGATGACAACTGATATTTTGTAAGGCTAAAAATACTGCGCCTTTTTACATAACACTGGGAATTTAAAAAGCACATTTACTGCTCGCAGATTATTTTTAAAAATGCAGTTTGAGCAACACCACTAGTACAGATTCAACTGACATTTATGAGAAGTAGCTGCTGTATGTTTCACTGTTTGGGATGAGATATTCAGTAGAGAATGAAGTAAATGTTTTTAAAAAGGCCAAATAAGACTCAGACTGCATCAAAGATATTTGTATCTGGGTATACACCACATGTTTATGTCATTGGTGGTGTCTCTTCCTAGCACATACTGCATAGCCCTTTTGACCCTCCAGAGCTATTTCCTCTTAACTCCCTGCTTGGTACTAGCTACCTGATGGTGAGTGACGTGAGTTGCTCCATCAGTAACCATCAGTAACTACTACAGATTCACCAAGCTCCCTCTCTCTCACATTTCTGGAATTTTCTCTTTTTCTCTTCCCCTCTCCCCCAGCTCATTTATCCCTCCTGGGACACTCCATCAGTGTTCAGTTTCCAATAAATGATTTGAGGATATCCAAAGTGTGTGTCTTTACTCTGGCAGCATAGACCAATTTGAGAACTCACTGTGCAGAAGAAGGAGAAAAAATAATCTTTTAGCGCCACCATTATGTCTCTTCAACAATGCGGGAGAAAATAGTATTGAGCACCAGGAGGAATTTTTGATAAATACTAATGCTTTCTCATAAAGTTTTTTATGACTTCTAGGTGTAGGCAGAACAAGATGACATTTGCTTGGATGCGGATGTAGGTATGCATGAGCTTATATTGCAATATGTAATGCAAACATTACATGTGTAATGATTACATGATATCCTGTGTCTATACCTCCACCTATTGTTACTTCTAATCTTCAGCTGATTCACACAGCCTCAAATATTTTCCTAGCTTGAAAGGACCCAGCCTTCCATTTATGTCAGATATCATTCACCCCTCTCTGGTTCTGAACTATGCTGGTGCTTCTTTTTTTCATTTTTTTGAACCCCATAAGAAGTCTTTTTGTTTGTTTCCTGCACCGAAGGAGCTCTGAGCGAGAAGGGATGGTATGAGTCATTTTGTTATCTCATTTCCTTTTCAGTCCACATGAAAATCCTATCAGTAGCTAATACAGCTTGATGTAGAATTAACTCTTGTGGTATCTACTCCATTACTTCTGTGAAGCAATTACAGAGATCTCTGCCAGAAGAAGCATTTACTGGGGTATCCATGTTGTCAGTGGCAGAAGGCCAGCAGAGAAGCGTATTGGAGCAACAGTTCCTGAAGGGCAATTCCTGTCTATATAGATCTAATACAGACACTATTTTTGTAAACATTTTCCACTCTAGAAGTTAGTAGGCCTCTGCACATTTTTCACAGCTGAATGCACATCTTGCAAGAAGCATGTATGAAGTTCCTCCATATCTTTCTGTGATCTAAGTTGGTCGTGACACAGGATTTCAAATAAGGATTTGAAAAAGGATCAGAGAAGGAAAGTGAGCAATCATTTTCCAGCCTTTTCATGGGAGGATTAGATGTGATTACCAGTGAGACCTTTGGAGATGGAA
The DNA here is from genome assembly GCF_964035555.1 of Netta rufina. Classification (NCBI taxonomy): domain Eukaryota; kingdom Metazoa; phylum Chordata; class Aves; order Anseriformes; family Anatidae; genus Netta; species Netta rufina. The sequence goes on from NC_140123.1 coordinate 125,276,153, forward strand.
ACTCATGTCAGGTTAAATGATAGAGAGAAGGAAAATATTTTGAATTATTTTGTGGTGTGCAACGTTTAGTTAAAAGTGGAACATTAGATGGCAAGATTTATATATATATATTTTTTTTCATTTGAACTGGTTTAAATGGCAGCTAAGGGAGAAGACAGGGGCACATTATTTATGGTAGTATAATCTGAATCCCTGATAACTAATTAATGAAATTAATACCTTTATTAAGCAGGTATGACAGTGACAATAGCTCTGTATTTTATGAACAGTATTTCTCAGGAAGATGCTGTTCCAGTATTTATAATTTACAAGATCATTATATTTTATTTATACAGAGCCATAGGGAACACATGGAAAAGTAGGTTTAATAGAAACAATTCATCAATGGCTCATAGGATGATAAACAATGCTAAGAGGCGTGTCTTAAAGAGCAAACACAAAATAATTAAGAAACAATTAACTGGAATAAGCTAGACTAGCCCAGAAGCTCTGCTTTGCAAACAGAAGTTCCTCAGGGCAACAACTGACATGGGAGCTAGAATATAGCAATGTTCTTCCTTCTGTGTTGCCTAGTGTGCCTCTTATAGCAGGGTATACGGAGGGGGAGGTCTTCAGCTCTACAAGAAACAGAGGGGCAGTTTCCTTCCAGTTTTGTGTCATCAGCAATCTTGCTGAGGGCATGCTCTACTCCATAAGCCAAATCATTCATGGACACATTAAACAGGACTGGACCCTGGGGTACTCTGCTAGTTACTGGCAACCAACCAGACTTTGCACCACTGACTACTAGCCTCTCGCCCCATGCCTTCAGCCCATCTTCAACCCACCTGTTTTTCTCTCTAGATGCTTAAATGTCCCTATCTACAAACCCTGTGTGAACACTTAACATTTATGAATACCTTTCAGATCAGCATTTAAATCAGCACTACACAAAACATATTTTGCACATGCTTTCCCACAAATTATAGCATTGTGGCATTAAGACATGTGAGACAGCTATGCAGCAGGCTAGTAGTTCTGTGGAGTGAAAGAATATACACACTGGTACAATTTTGTGGGAGCAGTGGACATTCACCACCCTTGGAAGGGAGAGTTCCTCCTCTTTTCCAGTTCTTTTTCTGCTCTGTTTGCCTGACACTTACCTTGTAGCAGTGTAAGTGCTTGCCAGACCCCTGTGTAATCTACTACCACACTAAAGCAGAAGAAAACAAATCCATCAAGAACTAGAAAGCTGATTTTCAGGCAGGGTAAGCGCTAGGACTTGCTCACCTGCATGTGGAATCACAGCCTGAGGCAGAAGTCAGAACAGATTGATGTAGATTTTATTGTAGCTCAATGAAAGGAAAGACAAATGCACACTTATTAGGACCTGGGGTATGACACTGAGCTTCAGACAAAGTGATAGACAAGTTAAAGTGTTAAGGCCAGAGAATAAAATAAGGAGAGTCAATGTGACTCACCTGAAACCTTTACTGAAAAGGAACCAGTGCAGAGATCTCTCTCAGTACTGAAAGGAGGTTTGCGGAATACCAGCTTTATATTGGGGGTGGAGAGAAGGGGATTAAAATTAAAACATGAAACAGAGTAAAGACTTAAGAAATTGCCCACAGCTGTATTAGCAATACATCTCTATGCAAGGGTAGGACTGCAAAAACTGTTTGGTGGGGTTTGTGGTAAACCTCCTCAGGACAGCTATACTGATCAATCATAGAATTAGTAAGGTTGGAAAAGACCTCCATGAGACTGTGGAGGACAGTAGTTGGCTGGACAGTCACTAATTTAGAAAACACTTAGAGAAGCCTTGTTTCTTAATATACCAATTTTTTTCCCATTTCAATTTTCTTTCATTTCCCCTATTCTTGCATTTACACCAGGAAGTCAATATGGATCTCCTCTTCAGGGAGGCCAAAAGACCTCTGGGTAACATGAAGTTTCACAAGATCTATGGTTTCCCAGCATTTGTAAAACTTTTTTTTTTTTTTTTTCCTGATGTGTCCAAACTCTTTTCAAGAGTTTGGACACATCAGGAAAATGTCTTTATGGAGTCATCCAAAACAATTCCAAGAAAGTTGACAGGTTTGGAAATATATGGGGGAGGGAGGAGAAAAATAGGGAAAGAATGCTGACTGTGGAGAAATTTCATCCTCAGCAAAGATATAATGTGCTGTATCCATTGAAGAACATTAAAGCACCAGATTATACTCCCAATGGCCTCAGGCACCCAGACTGGATGGGACTGCAATCTCTTATAATTCATAAGAGTTATAGTTCACCATACTTGGTAAATCTTCAATACCATGGAATAGGGAAAAATAAATAATAGCTGCTTATATTCAAACATTGGCACTTTTTTTTTTCTTCACTTTTTACTTTATTTTATTTTTTTCTGCACGTCCTTTTTATTTAACTTTTACTTTGTAAGTTGACTTTGTGTAGGTAGATTTCCTTCTCTGAAGAGGCCCATGCAAAAACATAATCTTTCTGTATGAAATATGAAGCCTCCCCCTCCCCCCTTTTCTTTCCTCCTCTTTCTTTAGGTTTAGTGTAAGCTGTATGTGGGAGAATGAGCTATTCCCCATTACTGCTGTCAATCGGGGCTGTTCAGCTGCTGTGAGCGACTTCTCAGCGATGTAGACAAAAAACTGAATTTCTCAAAGATGAGAACAAAATAATCCATTTGGGATCAGCAAAATTCAATTTGCTTTTAAGAGAGACCGGTGGAATGAAGCTGGTGAGATCAGAGAGGTTTTGGTGAAGGAAACACAAAGCAGCTGGGAGAAACCATGAGCATTTCGGAGCGTGCAGGTGGAAGGAGCAGAGTAGGGAGGGTCAGTGGTGCTGGGGAGGTGGGCCAGGGGGACACTGCCTGTTGTTATCAGGTGCAGACGAATTTGGGTTGTGAAAGGAGCCGACCTAACATCTTCATCTGGTGAGATGCGTCCCTGCGTCCCCCCCTGCCATGGTAGCAGGGAGCTTGAAGGAAAAGCCTTTTTATTCCACAGGGCTAAGCCTGCTCCTTTCACCGTTTCGCAGAGGGCTGGGAAGCGGGTACCGCTGCTACACATCTGCACCTGCACATCCACAGCCCTCCAGGGAGCCGCCGGCTGCTGGGGGGGGAGGAGAGCATCCTTTAATTGAATCAAACCTGCAAGTGTAGTTACCGGGAAACCGCGGCGAGCCGCCGAGGGCCCGTCCAGCCGCCTCCATCCACCCGCGGCACCTCCGCGCCCCTCGCTTCTCCTTCCGGGGGCGCTGCCGCTCCCCGCTCCCCCCCGCCCGCCGCTCACCTGTACCGGGCGCTGCCCCGGCAGCCAGGAGGGGCCCCCTCCGCCCGCCCCTACTGCGGGCAGGCCCCGGTCCCACCCCGCCCCGCTCCGCTCCGCCCCGGTGCCGCTCTCCGCGGGGTGGACGCGCGGCTGCCCCCCGGCCCGGCGCGGCCCGGCACGGCCCGGCACGGCCCGGCACGGCTCGGTACGGCCCTGCCTCCCCGGTCCTGCAGCCAATCGTTGCGGTGCTGCCGGGCCGGGGCTGTTTACCCAATCCGTCGGGGAGCCGCCGGGGGGAGCGGGCGGAGGGGCGGCACGGCGGAGGCAGGCGCACGGCGGAGGCAGGGGCGCAGCCGCGGCGAGGGCTCGGCACGGGAAGCGGAGCCGGGGCAGATGACAGCCCGGCCGGCGGAGCCCCCTCCCGCCTGCGTCTCCCCGGCGGGGGCAGCCGGCGCTCGCACCTGACCATGACCCCGCGCCGGTCCCGGCTGGGCCGCCCCGGCGTTTGCCGCTGAAGGGACCGGCTCCTCTCCGACCTCCCCCGCCGCCTTCCTCCTCCTCCTCCACCTCCTTCTCCTCCTCCTCCCGGCTGCCGAGGCTGCCGCCTCTTCCCGGAGTGATGGGCTGCATCGGATCCCGCACCGTGGGTGAGGAAGGCGTTGGCGGGGACGGCGCTAGAGGATGCTCGGGCGGTCGCAGTCCCTCCCCGGTTATAACCGAGCGACGGTGGGACGCGGGGCGCCCTGCGCAGCGCCCATCCTGGCCGCCGGGGGCCCGCTCAGCGCCATTAGCTGCGCACGACGACCCCCCCGCTCCCCTCTAGCCCGGTGCCCCGAGGGGCGAGGGGCGCCGCCGGCCTCGGTGCTGGGAGCGGGGCGAGCCCGGGGCTGCGGGGGCGGCGGGGGGCATCTCCCCGGTCACCCCCGGAGGAAGGTCGCGGAGCGTGCGGGGTCGGTGCGGTGCCCCCCAGGGGGTTGGGGGGATGCGGGGCGTGCCTCCCGACGCGGGATCAGGCAGCCGGAGGCTGCTTCCCTTGCACGGTAACGGGTTCTTGTTATCCGAGTGTACGTAACACTGCATGATCTGCACGTCTTCTCTCCCCCCCCCTTCCCCCTACGGAGACTTCAGTGGAGAACAGCAAACAAAACGGAATCCCTCCCTTCCTCCTTGCAGAGCCATGGCGAGGGGACACAGTGGGAGGAATAGCGTATTTCCACCCGGCCACGCTTATTTTTTAGGAGAGAATCCCAAGCCCTTAGGCTATGTAAACCTAGCTCTGTCTTCCTACACATATGTGAATACCAAAAAAATCCATGGATCTCTAAATGCAGGTCTCTGTAGATAAAAGCAGCGTCCAGTGGCACACTTTCCTCCCCATGGAAAAATTTCTTTCTATGCAAACCACATGTAAAGACATCAGACAGATGCATAGAGATATGCCATTTAACTCAACAAAACACTCTCTGAGACAAAAACAGCTCATTTGGTGGAAGACCTCAAGCCCATGAAGCACACAGGCACTGTGACATAAGTAGGAAAATGAAACTTTTGAGAGCAAACAAATTGAGCGAGATCCCCAAAATAAATCTGAGCGACTCTGTCAAAGCCTGATGCTGTGACACTTCTTGGATTGGTAGGAAAGTCCTCTGTGAGCACTTCCAGGGGGCCATATACTCCTCTAGAAGCAAACTTTAAACTAGAGACTACAGTTTCTACCTTGGGATATAATTCCCACATTTAGCCTATGTTTCTTACCGGTTGGATGTCCTCATGACCTGAAGAGATCTTTTATGTTTTCTGTAATGTTCACATGGCAAAGTTCACTGTTAAGATTTTTCAAAATCACCTGGGTCTGTATACTGTAATGTGTCAAAACATGTACTGCTTCCCTTTCCCATATCCTCTACATGTGCACACTGCTGAGGGTATTATTATCCTCTTGGCCAACAAATAATCTACACCACTTTTAACAGTGCATGTTGTACAGGTAGCTTTAATTCTTGGTCCATCTCCCCACAATGCTCTTCAAATAAATAATTAACACACAATCTGGTAGCATCCACTCAACTTCAGAATGATGCATGGCTTTCATACTTAACCATGAAGGTATTTGTTCCTGTGTGTGCCAGCATTTTTATGATTTCTGACCTGGTATCTGTTACACAAAGGCCGTATAACTAACCTATTTCAAGTATCATTCATATATATACATCGTAGATATATATTCATATATATCTTGTTGTAATCCTAGGATATGGTTGGAAAATAATGCCCTAGCATGAGTAGAACTTTGTGTTCTTGTTGTATGGTGTAACTGGTTAGATTTTTGCAGAACTAGTTTAATATACAAGCCCTGTATTGCCTTTCCAAGACCATGGAGATCCCAGAGGTAGGCGAAGCAAGGTACACTTCTGTTGGCTTTACCTTGGAATTTTCATGTAGCAGATTTCTAATTCAGAATTAGTGCTAGAAAGCTCATAATCAGTCACATTTAGTTTATTCACCACATGGGGACCAGTGAAGGATTGTGCCCTGAGCTTGCTCTGGACCTTTTTCCGTTCCAGTTTTAAGCAAACCACATGATTTCTCTGTCTCCTGCAGGGACATATTGTTATGATCTAGCTACATGTCATAGTTTGCACATTTAATGATGTGAAACTTCATATTTTCTTTCCTAAACATGAGTTTTCCTGTTATTTCTCCCTGGGAAAAGTAATTGAGAGGTTCCTAGCAGAGCAGCTCCATACATATAAGACTGAAGTGGAAGTCATATAACATCTTTTAGTGTTATAGGGGACACCAGAAGTCACAAAGGTGATGATCAAATTTGGATTCCCTAAAGTATGAGGAAAGTTGAAAAGTCATCTTAAAGGCTAAGTGGATACCCATTCACCTTCTCCACAGATGCAGCCACTCACACACTGATGTCATACATGTGCTTTCTGTTACATGGCATTATGTCAACTACACAACAATCCAGAGCCCTTTTAAGCATCACAGTTGACTTCTGCCTCCGATATATGCCTCTGATATTCTGCCTCTGATACTGCCTAGAGGTCAGATCTGTATATTGGTGATAATTACTCGCTCCAGTGTAGTTCCCAGAGAGCTGCCTAGTGACTCTCACAATAACTGGGACTTAATTTCAGTGTATGTAAAAAAGGTTTTCACTGAGGTTGCTGGACAGTTAAAGTTGCAAAATCCAGCCAGAAACTTGTAGATATTTGAGTTCCAACTACATGCAAAGATCAGCTTGATTATTTTTAGTAACTGAATTAGATAAATGTAGGATATTTCAGACCTGAATGTCTGAATGTATTCCAATTCAATTCTGAATACATTGCAAGTGTACCTTTGACCATAGTTTAGACATTAAAAAAAATGATTGTTCTGACTAGTGTGACAAGATCTCTCTTATTTCCTTGAAGAGATTTAAATGAATGGAAAGCTCAAACCTATTATGCTCAAGAATACTCTCTGTTTTGCCCAGTGGTGTCTCTAATTTCTTTGACGTCTTTGAGTGAAAGCCTGCAACAAACATGTTTTGTGAAGTGACGTGAAATGGTGGAAAACTATTTAAAGAAATTAAAATCTAATAGTGCTTTTGGAGTGTGTGGGGAGAAAATAGAGATGCTCACACTGGATATCAGAAAACTTCTTGACCATGAAGAGTGTCAAGCATAGGAACAGGTTTCCCAGATAGGTTGTGCAGTGTCCATTCTTTGAGGTTTTCAGACCAGATTGGGTAAAGCTCTGAGTAACCTGGCCTAATCTCATAGCTGACTCTGCTTTAAGCAGGAGTTTGTACCTCAAGAGGTGTCTTCTAATTGGAATTATCCCATGATCCTATGTTTAAGACTTAAAGCGTGGAGGGGTTGACTTTCTGAATCAGATTTGGTCCAGTGCTTCAGTCATGTGCTGTCAGAGGACTGCAAGCTTCTACGTATTGTTAATACATTCCTACTATACTTTTCCCACCTATCACTGCTTTCCTTTAGCTGCTTAGAATACTATGTGACACAGACTCCCTTACCTCACTATAATAACCCCAGCTGTCGGCTGAAGTCCTCCCAATGTTTGCTTAGTATGGCAATTGTGCAAAAAAGCAGCTCAAGTGTTAGCTGGTTTAGGCTTGTGCACAGAGCATCAGTCAATGTATACACCATGCAGATTGGAAAAGGTAGTGCTCTTAATTTGTTGGTCTCTGGGTCAAATCTGACATGCTAAATCTAGCTAGCTAGCTTGCTGCGCTTCCCTCTACACGGAAAGGTCAGTATACTGTCAGAGGGAGAAGCAATGCAGGTACTAGTTGAAGAAGCCTACACTTTTAACATTGCTTTCTCACTGGCTGTGCTGTACAAAGTGTAAATGAGTGGCTCATAGCATCCACGGTAGGAGAAATGTAGCCAAAGACCACACACTTCCAATCTGTCTACTTCAGATTCAGCAGAGTGGGAGCATGTTAAGAGACTGACAAGAGTGGGGGTAAGCTGCTAGGGGAATCAGTGAACCCCCCCTTCATTTTCCTCCTCGTTCATCCCCCAACAGATCTGAAGGTTGTGTGGAGTGAGATCTGGTGTGGCAAGCGTAGTGTATACAGTACATATCAAGGAGAGCCAGTGTCCGGTTCCTTCGTCCTTCCTTCCCCTTCAACATACAAGTAAGCCAGCGAAAAGAAATAAAGAGAGGGAGAGGTCTAGGAGAGCAAAAGGTGATGCAGAAGGAAACTGAGTCATGACATTGGGGCAAAATACATTTGTTTACTTGCATGCAAAGAGGTGGAAGGAGCACAGGGCTCTGTGTAGAAACCTCTATATCAAAGGCAATGTGGTAAAAAGGGTGGGAATACATGAAGAAGGGCATCTGGGTATCTTGTTCCTCTCATAGCCAAGGGAGAGAAAAACAGAAAAGGGGGCAAAGGAACACCTTTCCTACCAGATCAGACTGCTTTGTGCTTGGTTTCACTTCATTAGTTCTGCTTCTTCCCAGTCTAACTTTTCTTCTTTTGAGCATTTCTCAATTTGATCACTGTAAAAAGTCAACCAAAGAGCTCTGGGATTAAGAGCTCATTTCTGCCAATAAGAATCTGAACAGAGACTCTGTCCCTGACCTAGCAGCCAGTTGTCATGATGTGTCTACAAAATGATCGTCTCTGAGACCTCTATCTCTCTTGTCAGGTTTAAGTTAGTGGTTTCAAAGTTGTTGGGAAAGAACTAACAAAGAGGCCAGTTGCATAAGACTAGTTTGAAAGCATTCTAAAGAAAAAGTGTAAATTATATTTATCAGCAACAGTCACTAGTATAGGTAAACTGTATTCAGCATGTTGCTGATTGTCCTAAAACTCTTTTTGTGTGTGTGTGTGTGTATGTGTACGGTTCTACTGATGTGATCTTGAGGAGTAGAACTGAAGGACAACATACTGAGTCTGTTAACTCTTAGAGGCAGTAAGTTGGGAGAATTATGAGAGAAATTGCAAAGGAGCCGATGGGAAAACTGAAGTAATGAATTGTCTTGAGAGAGCTGGGAGTCAGTGACTTCTATAGACTGATGTGTATTGAAGCAGAAAAATTGACCCGCTCAATGCATATTTTTTGCCTGTTTTCTTGGGGGGAAGTAGGAGAAAAATAGTTTTCAGCTTATTTAATAAGTATGTTTTTCAACAACAAACAGTGATGATGTCAGACTGATACTTAAAACAGCTAGTTCTAGATAACTAGCACTTAAGAGTTTTTAAAGAGTCAAATAAAAAGGCAGAACTGTAGTATTTTTTTTTTTCCTTCAATAAGTCTTGAAAGAGCGAGATAACCTAGGTACTTATTTTGTCAATCTGATATAATTCCCAATAAAATATTAGAAGGACAACATGACAGACAAGAATGGCTTTATTCAAAACAGATCCCATTAAGCTGACTTTATATCATGACTTGTATGAGACTGCAGTCAAATACTCCAATGATAGAAGTAACTTCACCTATGATCATAGTAATAAATCTAAAATACTAGATTGGTAAAAGATAAAACAACGATCAGTTAGTAACCAACTTAGTACCGCATGATTCTTTTACTAATATTATATAAATGTGGTACATATGGTGCATCAAAATAGCAACAAATAATCATTTTTGAAAAAGTTGTGTTTCTTATGTGATTTTACATTTCTCAATATAGTTGTCAGTACCCTGTGATTTAACACAGAAATCTAAAATATTGATAAGCTTAACAGAATCTAAGAAGATTGGATGAATTGCCAAAAATACAAATACAAATGAAAAGGATAAATCACTGATATACATGTGGAACAGTTTAATTCATTTGTAATATCTTGACTAACAGTGTGCATTTGTCTGACTAAATATGAGTTCATACATCTATTGACAGAGTGTGAATAATATGTCCCGAACCAGAGCTCTATGTTAGAAAGCAGTCACACTGAAAAAAGATTAGAGATGTCTGAACAGATAATCAGTAGATCAACAGCTTCTATTGTGATGCTGCAGCCAAAGAAGCTAATGTGGTTCTTTGATCTATGAAGAGCTGAATATTGAACAGAAGAGAGAAAGTTATATTTTTTCTGTATTTGGCATTTGTGAAAAAAAAATCTAATTTTATTATTCTCACTTTGAGAAGTGCTGCAAAAATAATCATCAGAAAATAAATATGTGAGCCGTGAATAAAAACTTACAGGGGTAACTTGATGACAGTTTTTAAGTGTTTGAATGAAGAATAAGCATCAGAACAATGTGAGTCTTCAGCCTAGCAGAGAACAGTTAAGATGCAATGGAAAGACAGTGGACACATACAGACTGGAACTAAAGCAAAAAATCAAATAGTAAAAATACTTAACTATTGGAATAATTTACCAAGAATTGTGCTGAGTTCTCAGTCACCTAAACACATAAAAATAAAGACTTTTCTATTTTTTTTTTACTGTATTTAAGTGCAGAAATGGAAAATATAATTAACAAAGGGAATACCTTTAGCCTCATTTACTTTAAAGAGGTCAGATTAGATACAGGGATGTTTCTTTGTGAGTTTAAGCTACAAGTTCTCAAGTCCAGGAGTGTACTAGATTTATGAAAGGACACATAGTTTCTATATCCTGGGAAGATGAGTTTGTAACTACAGATGCTGATCAGACAGTTTATGGGGAAAGTTGCAGTGCAAAAACTATTAGCTGAAGTAGAGAAAGTAATTTGGTGATCCAAATAGCTAGCATATGGATTAATGTTCCAGACCTAAATAGGGAAAAATAGTTTTAGGGATTGTACTACTAGCCACTTAATGTCACTGGTCAGGTTGGTGACAGGAAACAGTGACAGCTACAGGAAGATCAAAGAGGCTTTCAAGGCAGTAAACTTAGTAGTAACATGGACTTCAGTTAACCATACATGTAGCCTGGTAAGAAATCTGAATGCGATGCAAAAATTAAATATTTGCTCTAGAAGCCAGTCAAAGAGCCTGTAAAAGTTAAGTAATTTGCCTTGTGCAATGATCAGTATTTAGTGCATAATGTTGTTACTAACGAGGCTTTAGGTGACTCAGAGAGATTAAGACCATAACAAAAAACAAGCATACAAATTAAAAAAAAAAAAAAATCAAATAATACATATTTGCATCTGGTTGTTGTGGTGGAATTTATGGAGGCTTATCCTCTGGACTCTTTCCATGCTGCGGATACATCAGGAGATCAAATTGAAGCCTTGGTGAATATGGTTGTAAAGTAGGTAGACAAAAGAATAACAAGTCTTGGAGGAATTTGACTCCGAAAAAAGTGAACTACTGATTGTGATATGTAAAGTCTTGCAATTACTTTAGTACAAGAAGATTGGAAGTTAGGTGATGTGATGCCTGTTTGTAAACAGATTTTGAGATGTAGGAAACTATAAGCTAGTCAACAAGATATGCATGCCAGGCAAGCTAATAAATGTTGCTCTAAAGAACAGCACTAGTGCATGCATGGACAAGTAAGATATACTAAGGAAAAGCTAATGCTACTGTTGAGGCAAAACATGCCTTGTATGTCTTAGAAAGCCTCAACAAGCAATATATGTCTTAGAAAGCGTAAACAAAGGAGATCCAGTGGCTATAGTCTACTTGGATTTCCAAAGCACATTTGTAAGGGCTGCTAAAGACAGCCTTTCTGCTGTCGGATCAAAGGAAAGTTCCTAAACTTATTAATTACATGGGTAAAGATAGTATTAAAAAAAAAAAAAAAAAAAGATTAGCAAGAAATGGCCAGTTTTCACAGGGATCTTTTTCAGATGTGCGTATCCATGAATGGTGTGAAACAGGGGGCAACTAATGAGATAAAATACCATAATGAGGGTAAATTATTTGGGGGAGCAATTGAAGCTGAGTGCAGAGATTTACAAAAGGATGTCACAATACTGAATAATTAGGGGTTAAAATTATGGGTGAAATTTGTTGTAGATGAATGTAAACTGATGCACAATAAAACAATTATAGTGTTACATTGGCAATGATGAAGGTTCTGAGTTGACTATTTCCATTCCAAAAAGAAATCTTGAAGTTATAATAGAAAACTTAATTCTTAGTAGCAGCGATAATGTCAATCAAATGTTAATAACTAGGAAAAAAGTAGAAAATAAAATGACAAACGGCATTATTCTACTATGTGTAAATCCATGCTGTGCCCATATTTTGAATACTATGTGTTGTTTTTGATTGTTCAATCCTGTTTCAGAAAGGATGTAACTGAACTGGAAAAGATTCAGAAAAGGCAGCAAAGACAATCAAGGTATGGTGTGGCTTATGTTTTGGGAGCCATATAGATAAGGATTTCTCAAGTCTGGAAAACAGATGATGAGGGCAAGTTATGACAGATATCTTTAAGGTCATGAATTTTCTCTACAATATGAATAACATGAAGAAAACAAACAGAGAAGAATATTTTATTATTCTTTTTAAAGATAGATACTACACATCAAATGAAACCAAAATGGCAAGTTTCAAACAAGTAAGAGCTAGCATTTTTCACATAATGTATACTTAAAATGAAGAACTATTGTTATAGGGTGCTATGGGTACAAAAAAGATTTCTTTGGTTTAGAAAATGAATAGATTAATAGAAGAAAACTCCCTTAAAGGTGACTAAATACAGAGACAAAATCTGTTTCAGGAACTACTGGAGGTATAAATTACTTGGAAGTTAAGAGAAGTATTGTAGGAAAAAATCACTACTGTTTCTCCTTTTCTTTTATTATTTCTTATATATCCACTCTCATCTGAGGGACGAACTAATACTGATACCAAACAATTACTAAATGCTTACTTTCCCCCCCTGATTCTCCTCCCCCCCCAAAAAAAATAAAATAAAATAAAGACAGTGAAGGAAAGAAACCAGGAGGAATAAAAAGAGAATTGTTGGTGGCAAAAAAGAAGGAATAAAATTAGAACAGAGTAAAGACTAACAGACTAAAAATAGAAAAATATAGAACCAGAGCAGAGCAATGAGTAGAGCTCTTCTGTACTTCCATGGTATACAGGGACTAGTGGATACTTCCTAGTGATGTCCTACCTAGAACAAGGGAATAGAAGTAGGACTCCTAGTTGCTCTAGTTGCTGGGATCCTGGGTTTTCCTCCTCCTGCAGCTGCAGATAGCCAGCTTGGTGAGAAACAGAGGAAAGTTGATTAAGAAGGATCAGAATTCAGTATGGCTTGAGATGGGAGCTGTACAACAAATTTGTTAAGAAGAGCATCCAGAATCTAAGTAACAAGTTCTGGAGGGGTCCAAAGACTTACATGCCTGGTATACACTGGTGCCAGTCTGTCTCTCATTGCAGAAGAAACAGGAGGTGGGGGATCCTGTGAATAAACTTAGGTGCTTGATGCAGGGTGTTCCCTCCGATGTTCCAAGTGGGCCATAGAATTAGACAGACTAGAAACTAGCTACTGGGGTTTCTCATCCTCTCCTGACAAGGAGTTGTTCTACAACCATATATCTGTATGGGATGTGACAGTAAGAAAGTGAAGCAGTTGAAGCATGAATGCATAGAAGTGTTCTCAAGGGAGGTCATCTGGTTTTCAAAGCTTACTAGAGTGATGTGTAGGCTGGACAGGGAGTCAAGGGCCAAGGCTTCAGAAGGAGCTCGATGGAAGTAGGAGTTGGAGGGGGCTACCCTCCTGTGGGACTTGCCTGAGGTTGGAGTTGTTGATATAATCCGGGTGTTTGATGCCGCATACCAGGCAAACAATGTGGGGTTGACCCAGTCTCACTGACCATAGACCCAGTGCTCCTCAGTTTTGCTGATGCTGCAGGAGCCATGCTTCTATGCAGTGAGGAGGTTTCTGCCTACATGTGGAGGTGGGTTTTATGAAGCAGGGGCTCAACAAAGACATTCCTCCTTGTTGGTGATCATGAGGGACCTGATTGCACCAGAGAGCTTCTGGGTTCTGAGGAGGGCCTTGTAAAAGTCAAGAAGGCTTTGCAAGAGGCCTCTTGTATCAGTGGTGTAGAATGACAGACATCTCAGTTGTATGCCAGCAAGTTCTGTAGAGAGAACTATGGTCCCTAGGTTACAGGGAAGCACTCTGCTGCCTGGCTCCCCTTCCCTCCTTGAACACGGTCCTCATTGATGAAGATGAGGTTGTTGTCTGCCATGGCAAGGGTCAGCTGCATCTTCTTCCTAGAGCAGTTAGTCTTCAGCAGTTAGCAAAGGTAGTGGCTTGTTCCCCCACTGGCTAAGGATGCTAGATTCAGTGCTAACTGGAGTGACTGAAGATGCAAAGAGGGGGAACCATTCTGAGATCCTGTAGAAGGGCTGTCACAGAGGAATGACAGCAATGGCCTTGTTCACCTCAGCCAGCTGTGGCCAGCTCTGCCCTCTTGGCTGTCTTTGAGGGTCCAACTGTGACCTGAAGTGGCCTCCTCTGGAAGAGATCTGTCTCCTCTTAAGGGATGGGAGATATCAGGCCCACAGAGATACTATCTATATGCTTTTCCAGGCATTAAAGCACAGAGGTAGGCGGCATGAAAGGAAATGATTTTTCCTTGTAAACAACTCTCTGCCTCCCTGTGTGGGATTCCCCACAGCTAGAGTGGGTATCTGCTTATGTTGTGACCACTTCCATTTCTCACTGGCCAGTGATCCATTTCTGGGCCAGAAAGCAGCCAATGCATAAGTGTCCCAGGCTCTGCAGGGAAAGCCCTAAATGTCCCTGGAGGAGCTGTGGATGTACAAGAAGATTCCTGATGATAAATGATAAAAGATTCTGCAGCTCTCCATCATGCCATGTACAGCCACCAGCATCTGGATGGATCACTGGCAGAGGGAGATATCCTTTGCAGGAAGGGGCTGATGAGAAACACCAGCTTCTTCAGGGCAAAGAATAGGAGCGTGAGGAGAGCAGCATTGGGAGGAGGGGAGAGACAAAGTTAGGATCACCTCTACACCCAGGATTTACAGAAGCTTGAGGAGGAAGAATAGCCTGAAAGGACTGAAGTCCTTTGCCTGTTGCTTCCCACAGAGTGGCTTCTGTTGGCAGGAAGAAAATCTGCTATGCTTTGGTGGCCATTGTCATGGCATGACTGCCTCTAGCAACTCCCACACTTTGTTTTGGCAGGAGAGAGTGATAAGAGGGAGGCAGCAGTCTTCATGCCTCCTGTCTGTAGAAGGAAGTGGTTCTGACCAATACAGCTGTTCCAAAATGAGGTGGTTGATGAGGACTGTGGCTAAGTGTGTGGTGGCTGTGGTGGAGAAGAATGTAGCCACCTGGCTGTATACTTTGGAGTTTCCAAAGTGATACCCCCAAACTGAGCAGGGACAGGTAGGGAGAAAGGAGCCTGAAACTGTTAGGTGGCAGCTGCCCCTGTGTGCTGGTGTTTTAAGCAAACTCTTGTTCTGCTTCTTCATCTAACTTGTCTTGCTGACTGGAGAATGATAGTGGGCCTGAAGATTCAGCAGTGGAGTCTTGTCTTGGGCATGTTGACATCATATTGGCAGTGGTGCTGCCTACCCCACCGGCTGAGGGGAAAAAGAAGGTCTGGGAGAAGTCCCTGGGGTCAACAACCACCCTTTCTCAGTCTGTCCTATCTTCTCCACACAGGCAGGGCAATGGGGTTGGGTATCTGGGTGTTTGTAATAATATTTGGGAGAGGGTCCAGAAGGGTGCAGAAAGGCTGGAAGTTGGGAAGAGAGGAGTGGACTGTGCAAGGGGAAAAGGCCTGGGCTCCACAGGTAGTGCTGGAGGGCAGAGCATGGATCAGGGCTGTCCTGGAGACAGGTAGGGGCAGAAAAACAGAACACAAAGAATGCACAGAGGTGCTAAGGAGGAAAAGAGAGCCTGAGGAAGGGTATGGTGTGAATGGGAGAGCCTATAGGAAAAGAAAGGGTAGGGGGGCTCACATGTGTTTTTCATATGTAAAATGGTAACATCAGGGTGAGGGGAGAAAAGGGTAAAGGGGACAGTTGGGTAGCGGAAAGGTTCTGTGCTGTCCCTTCTCCAAGTCCTTCTGTGTGTTGCAGAACCTGAGAAGGTAGTGAAACCTTTCTTTCTCTTCCTGCTCCAGAGTGCAGGGAGAAAGGTGCATTGCGATTTGCCAGTTGACTCCTGGTGAGTAGCTGGGATGGTCCGTCTTTCTCACTGGTAGAGATGAAGCTACAGAACATAGATGTCACAACTAATGATATTCTTATTCTCTAAGACAGTGCTCAGTGTCATGTGACAATCACAGAGATTAAAATTTAAATACATAGGGAGAGCAAGATATGAAATTGCTTGCTGCATATTACTTCTGCAACGTTGGCTACAGGCCCACCAAAAAAAAGAAAAAAATAAAAAAGGCTGTTACCTTTGTTCATATTGACGTTTTCATACTTACTGTGCTGAATGAGGCCCCTGGGGACACATTCTCTGCACTTCAGAGAAGCACTGAAGAATGAGGATAAATCCATCGCTGCTGTTCATGCTGGCTGATACTTGTTCTGCAAATGAGACAGGTCTTTGAGATTTTTTGTTGTTGTTGTGTTAATTGGATGTGTTCCATTTTGCAGTATCTCCTTAGCTTAAACGACATGACTGCTTCTCAGAACAGAGCTATCTGTGTGTAACATTAGGCTCAGTGTTCAGCTCTTTTTAGTTGCAAGGACATGGTGTACAGTAACCTTTAGAATTGGTTTGAAAATGCTTCCAGTCAAGACGGAAAATGTTGGTCTTGGAGCTTTGTTCCTTAATTCTATTTCCTAAACAGCTCTGAAAAGGGACCTACCTGCAGAAGGAATCAGAATGGTCTGGGAAATAATTCAGGTTACCCAAATTCAAAGCAAAGATCCTGAAGAAGAACTGCCTGTCTGATGCCTAATCCTACAGACATCTCAGAACTGTAGGTGTTTTCATTTTTGATCAAAAATTTCTGAGACATCTGTTTTGTGGAGACCAAGATGCTTTGAAGAGCACTACACTGCTCAACCCTCTCTCATCCATGAAAACAGACATTTTAATATTCACCTTCCACAAGTGGTTCAGTTGCTATCTACATTCTGAAAAAGCCAACAACAGCTAACCACTTTCTGTGTTTCCTTATCCATGCTCATAGAGTTGTGCAAATAACTCAGTTTGATTTCTGAGCTTTATCTGGGAGAATCTGAATGCTTTCATCTGAGGTTCAGCTCAGGAACACTTCACTTGGCACAGAGGCTTATTCCTTTCCTCTATGTTGCCCTTTAGGCTAGCTTTCAACAGCTTTCTGTAAAGCACACAGGGAAGAAAAAGGGTCCTGTGATACACTATCTGTCCATCTGTCAGTACTTTCCAGTAGCTTCCACTTATTTCATTTCAACCACGTTTGACAGGACATGAAGGTGTTCTATTAGACAAAGATATTACACTTCCACGAGTATCATGAAAATTCAGAGAATCATAGAATATACTGAGTTGGAAGGGACCCACAGGGATCATGGAGTCTAGCTCCTGGCTCCACACAGGACCACCCAAAAATCAAACCATATGTCTGAGAGCATTGTCCAAATGATTCTTGAACTCCGACAGGCTTGCTGCTGTGACCACTTCCCAGGGGAGCCTGTTCCAGCATCCAACCACCCTCTCGGTGAAGAAACTTTTCCTGATATCCAGCCTGTTGCAGCTTGTTGTCATTCCCTCTGATCCTGTTGCTGGTCACCACAGAAAAGAGATTGCTGCCTGCCCCTCTGCTCCCCTCATGAGGAAAGCTGTAGGCCACCATGAGGTTGCCCCTCAGTCTCCTCTTCTGTAGGCTGAACAAACCAAGTGACTTCTGCCACTCCTCATATGACTTGCCCTCCAGACCCTTCTCCAACTTCATAGCCTTCCTTTGGACACTCTCTAAGAGTTTTATGTATTATATTGTGGCACCCAAAACTACACATGGTATTTGAGGTGAGGCTGCACCAGTGCAGAGTACAGCATGACAGTGACTTCCCTGAACCAGCTAGCAATGTCGTGCTTGATGGACCCCAGCATACACTGTTGACTCATATTCAACTTGCCATTGATCAAAACCCTCTGGTGGGGCTGCTCCGCAGCCTCTCATCTCCCAGTCTGTACTTATATCCAGGGTTGCTGAGTCCCATGTGAAGAATCTGTCACTTGCTTTTGTTAAACTCCATATTGTTGGTGATTGCCCATCCCTCTAATTTGTCAAGATCTCTCTGCAAGGCCTCTGTACCCTCAAGGGAGTTAACAGCTCCTCCAAAATTGATATTGGGGAAAGTACAATTTAAATACTGATCATAATTACTGCAATTACATTTGTTGCTTTCTTAGTCATTCAGGGTAAAGAAAGGAGTGGAAAGAAATAATTGAACCATTTACTCTAAATATTGGTGTTTACCAACATTAAAGTTGCCTACCAATATCGAATGATAATGTTTCTGCTCTCTGCGGAAAGTAAAACTTGAAAAACAGAAGATGGTTTGCTAACAGTGGATAATAACAGCGCTGGAAACTCATTGTATAATTAATGTGTTTCTTATGTTAATTGACAACACATCTGAAAGCGATCGACACAAATATATGTTTAGTATATAGTGTGTATCTTCACCAGCATTGCATTGGAAAAAAAAGAAGAAAATTTAGGACTCTAAAGCTATATTGTTCTATTCAGTGCAAAACAAAACATAGAAGACAAATTAGAGATTTTGAGCATTCAACACAGAAGTTGCAACAAAATAGGTTATTAAAGGCTTCTGCATAGATGCAGGTGTGCAATTCAAGCAAGTACCTTGTTAAATGAACAAAATACAGGCATACGTATCAAATACACTGTCAATGAATGCACAGTAGTAATAGGATTGAGAAATTGCAAAAGGAAACCCAAATATAATAGACTTTTTAACATTACAATAGATAAGTAATTCAAAACCAGATGAATTTCCTATGATCACAGAAATAAAAAGAAACTGAAAATATGTCCAACTAAGATATTTTATGTCTCCATGAGAAGTCAAAGTATTCATCAAAATGGGCTCCAAATAAGAAAAAAAAAAAAGTAATAATTAATATTACATCAGCAACGTGGGATACAGT
Organism: Netta rufina; assembly: GCF_964035555.1. Lineage (NCBI taxonomy): Eukaryota > Metazoa > Chordata > Aves > Anseriformes > Anatidae > Netta > Netta rufina. The sequence continues at coordinate 125,294,942 of NC_140123.1, forward strand.
CATCCAGATGGATTCTTGGAGTTTTCCAGTGCATTCTTAAAAATTGTTGCTATTTCATATTACTTGTGAATTTTAGAAAATACATTTTCTAATTTGTGCATCCATAGTTACCATGCTTAAAAAAGCAGGGGGAGGCATCTTGGTATTTTGTTTCCCTCATCTATTTTTTTCCTTTTAAAATGTTTTTCATATTTATTATTTAGAAATGTCTGACTTAAAATTAAATCTTTATTTTTACTTAAGCAGTACTGTAAAGAGCAGAGGGATTGTCTTTCCCCCAAAGGCTTAGAGGGCTAGAGTAGAAACATTTCTTCAGTTGTGATGGATACAGCTTTCTAGATATGCGTCTGTCAGATTTTTTTTAAATTAAATTTGTGTTAAAAATACAAAGCAACTTTGATCTGTAAACACTGTCACTTAGTATATTTATGTATTTCAACTGTGTTGGTTTCATTTTACTGCTTCTTATATTTAGCTTCCTAGTTATTCTTCAGTCATCTACTGAGTCTTTCAGGGAAAAGATGGAATTTATGATGTTAAAAACAAAACAAAACAAAAAAAGCAACAACTTTTAAAAGTGCAAGGAAAAACAAAATTCCTCTGTGCTTTTTCTATACACACTGTACAAAAATGGAAACTATCAGTGTGCTACCAGTATTGAGATCAAAAATTGAATGTCTTTTGCCAAACTTTGCGGCTGTCGAGTTGCCTGTATTGAGCACCTGTCTGCCTGAGGTTAGTCTCTCTCTATCTCTGTGTCTGAGGGGTCCTTGCAGAGTATTTTCAGAACAGTGCTGCAGCCTGTTTTACTCTGGGTGCCAGGATGTGTAGACTTACAGTAGTGTCACAGCACTATGCTCAGAAACAACTGAGAGTACAGGAATGAAACAGGATAAATGGAAATAAAACAGCTATGGCACTGCTGTTGAAGTCTGTAATGAAGGCTTCTGTACTTTTGCCTTCTGCTTTGGAGTGGTAGCACCTCTTCTGCCTCTCCAGCATCATTGTCTATATCAGCTCTGCAGCAGGAACGCCTCAGCTCTCCCCTTCTGGTGTGACAGAGAGTTACTGATGGAGTGAAGGAGCAGGAGCTGCCTCTACAACAAGAGGCAACCGAATCCCAATAAGCAGAAGTAGGCACCCACTCCTACACCTAACTCCAATTTCAACCTTCCACTGACCTCTGTTGAATTCATTGGCTCACTTTGATGACATTCAGCCCCCGCACTCCTTCCTTTATGTGCACTCTCCAGATTTGCACTTCCTTGTGGTTCCCCTTTCTTGCCCTCCACCAGCTTCTACCCTCTACCCTTTCCCAGCTCAAGGAAGATCAAATACATTTATTTTAAGCCAACAGCAAAACTTATAGCTGATGCACCTGGGACTCGCAGCTGGGCTTCTCAAGGCTCTATCAGAGACTTTCCTTTGCTAGAGATGTTTCTAGCTTTGATTTTAATGCCAAACCTAATAGCTCTTCAGCCACATTAGGAATGAGCAGCCCATGAGTGGGCCCACTATGGCCTTGTCCCTCTCACTTGAATCCAAGCACACGCCAGAGCACCCTCTCTTGCTTTGACAAATTCAAGATTGCTCAGTCTTGCAGGGAGTAGTGCTGTCTGCCACAAAACAAAACAGAAAAATGAAACTGCTGCCAAATAGGAAGGACAAAGCATAATAAAAGCTTGTGTAGAAGGTAGCAATGATGTATCAAAGCTTTATGTAATGATACAAGAACTGACTGCTTGGGGTGAGCTAGTTGCAGCTGTACTCCACAGCCAGAGAAAAGTGAGGTAACTGTCCCATACAGGCATTGCACACCAGGATTTAGAGGAAGTTTTGGCAGCCTGGCCTTGGGGACCTGCCAAGGCCTGAGTGGAGATACCTCCAGATCCGCTGGAAAGCTCGTGCACAACCTCAAGTGCCCTTATAAATGGGCACTTGAAGCCCATGAGCAGAGATGAATCCAGTAGCGGCAAGGTTGCTGTAGCTCCATGTCACCAGCTGCAGTGAGTAGCAAGGCTGAGTAGCATACACACAAGCATGCATACGCAACATATATACATACATTCCTCCCCAAGCCACCTCGATCCCACGCTTTCCCTGCCATTGGTTCTACCCCTAAACATCTCATAAATCTACTGCAATCCTTAAATGCTCTTCTCCTACATCCAATAGTAGGTCCCATATTCCATGGCATATGAACACCTCCCTCAGTTTCAAAGTTGCTTTAGAGAACCTTTTCCCCTGCCTTATCTTCATGGGCACTGTTTCTGAATCATGGGGCTGAGGCTGTCTATGCAACAACCCTTGTGAGGGGTCCAGACAGGGTGTCCCTTCCTGTGAGTGCACAACTTGGGTTTCCACCTGCTGTTGTCACACTATGAGCCTCTGGGTGTATTGAGACATGACTTTGATAGGATGATGGTTCCTGTTCTGTGCCTGGGAGCAGCCTGCCAGGGTACTATTTGGATCCCACCTTCTGCCATTGTCTCTCTGTGCTTCTTTGTGGGTGTGCAGATAAGCTTGTATCAAATGATGTGACATACCCTGCAAAGGAGGGAGGGTGACTGTGGATAGATGCTGAATGATCCAATCAGAATTGAAAACAATTTCAGCTGTATACTTCTAGCTCATGAATTGATCATGGTTAATGGTAATCACAATTAGAAGTAAATAATGGAGCTCAGTAAGGACAAATACATGCATGTACTTGATAGGAAAATCAGTCAAGATGATCACAACCTTGAAAGGTAGTCTTTGTCATGTTCATTAATGCCAAATCCTGCTACCTCCTGAAATCAGGCTATGTTTGACTTCTAATGCTTGGCTTTGTAGCAGACACTATGGATTTTTTTTTTCTTTTAAGTTCCCTGAATAGTTTCTGTTTTACTTAGCCAATCAGAAGCACATTGGGGATGCTATTAAAGCACTCAGTTACAATTATCCCAATGAACAGAAACATATTTAATGTGTGGAGGAGAAAGTATGACTTGATCCTTTGAGAAGGAGATTTTCTTACACAGCAGAAAGTGATGAGGTGTGAAGATGTGGTGGACACTAAATCAAATAATACTTGCTTTCTGCTGTTTTCTGACTTACCAAGCTTAGCCTTTTTTAAAAGACCAAATTAACTTATTTGCATTTTGAATTCTAGCTGATGAATGCCTCAGGCTTCCAACCCATAAATGCCTACATGCCTCCTACAGGCCTGTGTAGGGCAGAGGATTGCACAATACCTCTTGCCTGTCAGAAAATCTCTACCCAGGTAGTGACAAACCAGTGTAAATGTGCCAGATGCTAGAAAAAGCAACAGGGTTTTCATGTGTCTGTGGCAAAGAAATTTGCGACAAAGAGCAAATAAAAAGCAAAATGCTAATGAAAATAGCACCATTCACATTTAGTAATATATATTTTAAATAGACTAGAGATTACACAATTGATCCAGGAATCAATGATCATTATTGGAGCTCTGTTTCTTGCTAGATTGCAAAAGGCTGTTTTAAGCACAGTATAACCTTCTCCTCCATGACATGGATGCAGAAATAAAATGTTTTTTAGTTTGAGATGGAACAAGGATTGAAGGCACAGTAAATAGCTATATGGACAGAGAGGTCATACAGAACAGTCTTGATACTTGGCTATATGAAGTTTGCATTTAGTTTCACTTATATTAAAATTTAGTATTAATCATTTTGTTTTTTATATTTATTCTTTCAATTTTATCATTCCTATTTTACGTTATTAACATTTATTTTTATTTAATCCTTTAAGTTGTATTAAAATGCATCTAAAATCAAACAGCACAGATTCTGCTTTTGAATGGGTGCCAATCCCAGAAAACTGTGCTGAATGCATAGGGATCTCAGTGAACAAACAGCTGAACATGAGAGTCTACTGCAAGGTTATGGCACAATGGGTTAATATGATGAGGAGCAGCCAGTCGTTTTTACCTTTATTAGCAGAATGGGTTATGGGAGTCCTGTATTACTATGCATGGTTTCATGTCTGCATTTTGAAGAACTAAAAAAATTTAGATGTCAAATTTAGATGTCTTTAAAAATAATAAACAATTTATTAAGGGGGATGGAAAAATGCTATACAATAAGAAACCTAAGGATCTCAGTCTATTTGATACGTCAAGAAGAAAGTCAAATGTATGAATAACTTTTCTGAAACGTAACAGCAGGTATTAAAAAACTCTTTAATCTTTCTGAGAAAGGCAAAGCAAGGACCAGCACCTCTAAGCTAAAGCCAAACCATTTCAAATTAAAAAGAAGAAATGCCTTTTTAAGTAATGATGGCTTAATATTGAACAGGATATCAAAAGAATTGGTTATTTCTGTCACACATCATGACTAGATTCTTTTCTTCTGGGAAGCTATGCTTTAGCCAAGCATACATTCTGCTTTAGAGCAACACAAATGACTGGTCTTCATATGGAGATATCCTTGTGAAATGTAACAGTTAATGATGTACAGATGGTTTGATAAAAATCAGGTTTGGTTTAAGGCCATTATGGCCTTAAAGTCAGTGATTCTTCTGTATGCTAAGCTGACTTGGCTTTTAAGACTCTTAAAACACATTTAAGTCAGTGGCATTTGGAAGCCTGACTAGATATGTTCCTGCAGGAAATGAGGTGATTGCAGTAGACTGGAAAGGACTGAAAGATGTGGACCAAATCAATATGGACAGCACCAGTTCACTGCATGGCAGCAGCTTCCACCGTCCTTCCACTGAGGTGAGTGCTTGTCCCAGACACACTTATCCAGGGGAATCAGAAATATATGATTCTTTCTGAGTTTAGAAATGCATGTTGTTTATCACTGGGGCATCATGTGGGAGGGGACTAGGATGTCAGTGTGCACCCAAGGATCAGACCTCCGTATCTGTGCAGTTTGGCTTGTGTTGAGTAGAGTTGAGTCACTCTTTTGAATATCCAGAGTGAGTAAGAGTTTGCACGTAAAGATGTTTTTAACCACTCACAACAGAGGCAGAACAGAACACGAATAAGACTGTGGCAGTTCTGACAAGCCTGTAGGTCTGCATTCCTTGAATAATGGATTCACTGAAATATCCAGCACTATGTCCCAGCTTCTGCAGTATAGCCATAGAATCTTCTGAAGAAACATTTGTCTCCATTTTGATTTTTAGGAATGCATTCACTAGTAACTCACTGCCAATTGATTTAGTGTTTAGTCAAGGGCTGATTCATTTCCTGCTCTGAATTATTGCAGTTTAGATACCTGAATTTTCAGCTCTGTAAGGTTCAGAATATGCAGTCCTGGTTAATAAAAATATCAACAAATAACATTTGGGAAATCACAAAGAATGTTCACAAATAACATACAATTTGGCTAATCTTACAAAGTACTAATGTATCGGTATTTTATTTCCTTTTTATACTTTATTTCCTTATTACACTTTGCTGGCTTGGCATGTAACTCTAAGAATCTTGGAGTTTCACAAAATCATGACAGAAATAGTGGAGCCTAACCTTGTATGGAAAACTCAGTTAAAATCAAATACAGATTTTAAAGCCAATGAGTATAAACCATATCTCATGAAACATTTTGATTTATGTAAATTACCATAGCTGTAATCAATTCATCTAAATTTTCCTGAGCGTTCACATCCCCAAGCCAAGATGTTGAGATGCGAGTCCTCCCAGCTGAAGGAAATGCACTATGAATTGTTGCTGTAATGACTGGTATGGGCAAGGGATCTGTTTTGCAAAGGGAAAGTGGGTCAGAGTGGACAAACTGAAAGACTACAAGCAAAAATAATTTTGGAAGAAAATCATTCTGTAACTTGCTATCATACAGTAAAAATAGATAGGTAGTGTAGCTCCTCCTTGTGTTAGCCTGAGGGATGCACCTCCCATACAGAGATTCCAGCTGCAGTATTTAGCAACGAAAAGTTGTAAGAAGGGGAGTCTTAAAGGTGTTTGTATTTCTCCCTCTCGTACTTTTTTATCTTCATATTTACTTGCATACTTCCAAATACCATTGTACCTACAGTCACCACATCCAGCAACAGGGAATAAGCCAGCTTGAAAGACACAAGTTTTTTTAATCTATCAGCTAGAGTACCGGCTGTTGATTATGGCAAACTACTTGGAGAGATGCATAGCTGTTTGCAATTTGTTCATTACACTAACATCATGTCCATTTTTGGTTTCTTTAGCAAACACGGACAGATTTCTCCTGGGATGGTATCAATGTGAGTATGCACCACACTACTGTTCATATTCTAGTCATAGAAAGCCCAGGATTTGTCTTTTATTAGATATAGTGGCAATCAGAATGGAAACATGAATGAAAGTCTTCACTGCCACTGAAATTCTGAGCATTGTCTAAGATTCAGAGGATGCTGATGAATTTTGATGTGCTTCTGTCTCACAAGATATTTAGATCTGCAGGTGGCTTTTAAGTTGCCTTTATCCCTCTGGGATAAATGTGTGTAATTTCTGATATTTTCTTTGTGATATTTCTTGGCACTGTTAGATAAAGAAGTATATCCAACAAGTTTAAAAAATCAGTAGTCTTTGATCTTTTCCAGGACTTTGGAAGAAATGTATCTTATAATTTTCAGCTACATACAGAAGTAAAGACATTTTTTACAGTCCCCTGAGGAAGATGGTCAGCACAACTTAACTTTAGCTAATAAGTGGAAGAAGAAACAAACAAATATTTTAATAACATATGTTCCTTGTTGCTCTTAACACCTATGCCATGATTTATTTTTTTTTTCCACTAGCGCAAAAAGAGTATCCTGAAAAGGGAATAATTTCTATTAGTGCTACCAAACTATTCTTTCTGGCCGAGATACTTAAGATACTTAAAAAAGATACTTAAAAGTATCTTCCCATAAATTAGCGTTGATAGTTTTATACATTTTGAAAGGTAGGATTAGAAGCCAAGTTTTTGGCAGTTGTAAGCAATTTCAAGTTTCAGATACTTTTTAAATGTGTGTCATTTTCTGGTTCTCTGTGATTTGAGAGCACTTGGGTCACTGAATGCCGAGGGGATTTGCCTTTTTAACCAACTGTGGTGTTTTTACCCTGCTGAGCAGCTAAACTCCACCACAACTGCTCTCTCACTCCCCCTCCTTAAAAGAAGAGGGGGAGAAAATACAATAGAAAAGGGTTCAAGGATTGAGATTTTAGATTGCTCACTAATTTAGATTGCTCACTAATTACTGTCACTGGCAAAACAGACTCAACACAGGGAGATTAATATAACTTATTGCATATCACTAGCAGACTAGAACAGTGAGAAACTGAAAGCAAACTAAAAACAGCTTCCCACCCACTCCCATCAGCGCTCTTCTACCTCCTCCCCCTGAGTGGTGTAGGGGAAGAGGGAATGGGGCCTGTGGTCAGTCCATGACACTTCATTTCTGCCACTCCACTCCTTCAGGTCACTCTCTTCCCCTGCTGCAGTGTGGGGTCCCTCCCATGAGATACAGTCCTCTATGTGGGCATTCCACAGGCTTCAGCTCTTCAAGAACTGCTCCCATATGGGTCTGTACCATGGGGAGAAGTCCTTCAGGAGCAGAGTGCTCCAACACGGGTCCCCCATGGGTGGCAGCTCCCCCCAGACCCCCTGCTCCTGTGTGGGCTCCTCTCCACAGGTTGCCGCTCTGGCCCGGAGCCTGCTCCTGCGGAGGCTCTCCATGGGCCACAGCTTCCTCCAGGCCACATCCACCTGCTCCACCAGGGGCTCCTCCATGGGCTGCAGAGGAACTTCTGCTACGACACCTGGAGCACCTCCTCCCCCTCCTTCACTGACCTTGGTGTCTGCAGGGCTGTTTCTCATTTCTCTCTCTCCCAGCTGCTGTTGTGCAGCAGTTTTTTTCCCCTTTCTTAAATATGCTCTCCCAGAGGCACAACTAGCATTGCTTGTGGGGTCAGCTCTGCCAGCAGCAGGTCCTTTTCAGAGCTGACTGCAACTGTCTTTTATCTAACACGGGGCAGCTTTTGGGCTCTTCTTACAGATGTCACCCCTGTAACACCTCTGCTACCAAACCCTTGCCACATAAACCCAATACACCAACCCTTACTACTGACATCTCATCCATTGTGGCACTTATGGCTTGGGATGTTTTGCTTAGTCTCTTTTGCTTAGAGAAACACATTGAGCAGGAAAATTACACAGCATACAGCAGTTTACTAGAAGAACTTTACCACTTTTTTTTTTTTTTCCTCATTGCATTTCTGTCTACCTGAAAGCAAGGTACACAAGGTCATGTTTCCTTAAAGACAGTAGAAGATAGTTTTCTTACTTGCAATTTCCAATTTTCTAGCCCATTCTGAATCCGTCAAGTCCTTTCTCAATGTGTCTCTTTCTCTTTCTCAGTGTAATTCTGTATATATTTGGCATCAATGCTGGCTCATGAATTTCCTTCTCTTCCTATTCATTCCTGCCTTTCTGCCATAGCTGTTCAGCCTTGGAGTGGCAGAGACCTCCTGGAGATGCTTTCTGTTCTAGGTCATTTTCATTAGGTTTATCATAGCAGAGTCCTCAGGCTGTTTTGAAACAAATGGACAGATACTGAACAGCAGTGCCCAGGCAAGAATGACCAGTGGGGGCATAGACTGGCATTCTTTAACCAGCTTCATCATCAAAGGAAGTGCACAATGGAACAAGCTGTGTTCTAAGCTACACCTTACCTTTTTCATTGTTCTTCCCTGCTTTCTGATAGCTTCAGGTTATGTGTCACACACACTCATTCCTGGCTGCTAAGTTACAGAATGCCTCACTCACTACATTTACACTCAGTTTTCAGAGAAACTCATCTCTCTTAGATTGGCAATTGACTGGGATTATATGCAGTTTGATATCAATGCTTGTCTTTGCCTCCAATTATTTGACTGCCTGAGATTATTTGACTTCCTGCTCCTCTCAGCTTTCATGAGGTCTATACCTATGGCCAAATGGTTGCTTCAGATCAGGTTTTAAAATTTCCACTGTCATGGTCACTACTTTTGAGTATCTTTGTGTTTGGATGCTGAGTATGAACATGGTGGACTTGAGTTTTAGAGGCTGAAATGAAGAGCAAAAGCAATGCTTCTTTAGCCCTTATGAAAATTTAGCCTCAAATGCAATGCCTGGCATCTTTGAAGAAGCCTGATGAATTCGTCTTGAGAAACTGTGTTTTATTGTGTTTATGACTGCTGCCTGTCCTTGTTATTCAGGGATTTAGGATGAAGAAAGAGAATAGAGTGAAATTTACTGGAATTGACCTCATTTCTTTACTAGTAGTTGTAGGTGCTTGAATGAAACAAGATGCACCACTGATATAGTCATGTTCATTTTAAGACCATGTAAAATATGAGAGGAAATTAACACCAAAAGCAACATATAAAATAATATCTGTAGTGCAATGCATATTGGTGTGTCTTGCCTATCACATTGTCAGCTCCTCACTGTAAGCTCCCTGGTTGTCCATCAGCCATGCTTTGCCTCTCTGACGAAGAGCAAGAACAGTGCAGCATGTCCATAGAGGACTGGCAGCAGCCAAAGGGAGGCCTCTCACAGCCTGCTTCTGTCTCTGCCACTGACCTTGCCTCACTCAGTCCCACAGCTATGCACTATCAAATATTGGTTAAATAGCTTCTAATTTTTTCATCTCCTCTTTTGCCCTTTCTTGTTGCTTGCTTCTGCTCTTCATCTTCCCTCTATCTTCTGGAATTCTTAAACTGATATCTTACTTCCATTCACTTTCTTTTCATCTTCCTCTATATATTTCTTCATATTCTCTCTCTTTTCAGCTCTCCATGGAAGATACGACCTCCATCCTCCCCAAGCTGAAACGCAACTCCAATGCTTATGGGATTGGGGCTTTGGCTAAATCGTCTTTCTCTGGTGAGGTCCTTAAAACCTGGGTTTATCCTTGGCAGCTTCTTTCCACAAGCCTTCAAGGCCTCTTCTTATAGCTCCCTGTTGCTTTCCCAACTGCTCCCTTCTTACTCATGCCTTTTCTAGGCCTTAGAGCAGCCTCTACCACCATGGTTAGAGATATAGAAATCTCTTAGCTTTTGCACTTTCCAAGAAACAGATTTTGCTTCTCACCACGCACCCCAGCTCAGACATCCTCAATTGTTTCCCCTCAAACTGTCTTGGGTTTAACCCCATTTTCTATTTCTTAGTTTGTTCACTTCCAGGTTTCATCACTCATGCCCAACTCTGTCCCAAATGGATTCTAGGCAAGGAAGGAAATGGTCTTTCATATTTGGGGTTTCCTCTTTTTCCCCCTCCTGAGAACCAGTCCAAGGACAGATGGAGAAACTCTCCTGGAGAGGGATACAGTGAAAGGTGGGAGACGCCCAACCCAAGGCCTGAACCCTGTCAGGAAAGGAGGGGAGAAACCCCACTTCCAAGAGAGGTAAACAGAGAGGCAAACAACCTTGGAGCTGTGTAATAGCCCCTCCTTGTTTTCTAATGTCTGGCCCCTTAGGGATATCCCGCAGCATGAAGGACCATGTCACAAAGCCAACGGCTATGGGCCAAGGCCGTGTGGCTCACATGATTGAATGGCAAGGCTGGGGTAAAGGTAACAGCCAGCAGCAGCAGCACACGCATGAGACAGCACGCAAAGATGCTGATGCCTACTCAGACCTGAGTGACGGTGAAAAGGAGGCCCGATTCCTTGCAGGTAGTTCTGACTTTTTTGCATGTGAATTGGGTTGGTTGGGATGGCCCAGAGCAGAATCACTGGGATACCAATGTGCAGGATCCTCAAAAAACACACTTAGGAATGTCTCTGGGTGGTTCAGGTGGCAGAAGGAGATGAGAGACTGTGGTTGGAGTATTGTCAATGGCATGCAAAGTGTAGGCAGCAAGGGCCAACTATGTGTGATGGGCATTGCTGATATTGGACCATAGTGGGACAGAGGGACCAAGAGGTAAGATTTAAGAGGGTGGTGAAAGGTGGAGGCATTCATGCATCACTGCTCCCCCTCCACGTCTCTTTTGGTACAGGAGTGATGGAGCAATTTGCTATATCAGAGGCGACTCTCATGGCCTGGTCCTCTATGGATGGTGAGGATGTGAGTGTAAACTCAAATCAGGAGAATCCAGCAGGCAACTACTCTGAGAACTATCAGGAGCTAATGGAGAGCCAAGGTGAGCTCCAGCACCTCTTGCTAATCTTGAAAGACCCCTTTTCTGCTCTTGGTGTCATGTCACTGTACTTCCATCTGCCCTGTTTTATTATGCAGTGTCAAATTCCAGGGTTGGAATCTAGCAGAGGCATCACCTATTTGCACCCCAAGGAATCTGACATTAGCAGAGAGGCTCCAAAGCCCAGTTCCTTTGGCTTTTTGGGCACAACTGTGGAGAGCCACTAGCTCTTGCAGTTGCTTGTGGGTATAGTCATGTTCATATGCCTACTGCCTAGTACTGCCTCTCCTCTTCACCCTCCTCTCCTCAAAACGATTTATCAACCCTGTCCAATACAGTACCATTTACAGACATCCAAGCTATCTGAATGAACCAGCTTGGATTACCGTGTCTAACTGTCTGTTGTTTCCTTCCTTTTCCTGCAGAGCATATGGCCCAGACACAGTATGATAGCTGGCCTCATTCCTATGTCTCACAGGGCATGTATTGCTTAGGTTCATCTGATGCCTGGGAGACCAGTGACCAGTCCCTCATTGCTTCTCCAGCAACTGGCTCCTACCTAGGCCAGAATTTCGATGAGTCTCAGACAAACCTTCAGGAAAGTATTTTGATCCAGAGCGGTCTTCTCCAGCAGCAACAGCTGCAGCCACAGCAGCAGGAGCAAAACTTCATCCAGAGCACAGGGCTGGTCCATGTGTGGCCCCTGCAGACTGCTCAGGGTGGGGATGGGGCTGAGTCCAGCACCTACATGGAGGACCATGTTGAGGACGAAGGGCACCCACAGCTGGAGAAGGCTCCTCTCATAAACAAGAAGCCCTCTCCAGAGGAGGATGATGTAGTATGCCGGGACCTGGAATCTCTGTCTCCTCGAGAGGAGCTGGAACATGCTGCTCTGAGCCGCAAAGTCTCAGATGTCACCTCCTCTGGGGTTCAATCCTTTGATGAGGAAGAGGGAGAAACAAACAACTGATGCTTTTTGTGAAATTTTCATTAATGCTGAACAAAGAGATGGGTGACGAGGAATGAAACGACAGAAATTCTTCTCTCCAGCTCCCTGTACTTCCGAGCAGACACACCTTACATTCCTACATTTAATTATTTTTTTAAACAAAAGGAAAATCTCAGAGTGATTGACACAAGAAGACCTTTCCCTCTGGTGTGGACATACATGTATATTTTCTATTTTCATTGCTCTGGGCAATGCACGTGAGGTGCTTGGAGAGATCTGGATTGGTAAATCATGTTTAAATGTTATAAATACAAAGTCTTGGCTCTGGATACAAACTTCTGGTACTGGGGCTATGGCTGATAAGACAGGCTTGATGTAGGGAGTGGCTATGGGGCTAGAATCCAGCCTGGCCAAATGGATGTTGCTTTGTGGACTTGATGCCCTTTGATAGAATATATGAATATAGACTGTTTTAAATGAAGATATGGCTTTACAAATATAGATTGCACTAGTATAGTGATTATGGCTGACGCAGAGAATAAGGCTGTATTCAATATAGACTGTACTGAGATGAAGGATTTGCTGTGTAACCAGATCCTCAATAGCACCTTGATATGAAATCGTAGGCTCAATGGATACAGACTGCGCTCCGTGGGCACGCACTGTGTTGCAGTACAGATGGTGTGGATCTGTGGGCATGGCTCTACTGTGGCATGAAAGAATGGATGCAGATACGAATCTAACCCTGCTCTGAGATACTCACGCTTTGGTTTCTTTCTTTCTAGTCTTTCATTTATTTGTTTCTGTCTTTGACATTCCTACCTTCCTAGGAGCTGGCAAGAGTGGTGTGTCCTTTTGGCACTGAGCACTGGATGCCAGTGGAAAGAACATTTTCAGCTACGGAGACAGTCATAAAAAGCTGACTCTTGCAGAGGGCTTGAGAACATGTCCATCTTGGTGCTGCTGCTGCATCCTTCTGTCTTTTCCTTTGCCAGAAGCATGGGGAGGCAGCAGATCCAGGAATAGTGTGTACAACTATGAGATCACAGATATCCAGTTTACAGTGGAATTTTCAGTTGTTGCTTTTTTAAAAAACTTTTTATATTGCTGGTTAAGTGTTCCTAAAAAAGCAGTTAATAGTGGTAAAAGCCTGTACTCCAGTATCAGAAATACTGCACCTCTCCCATTTCTGCCACTCCTTCTGCAGTGCCAAATGTAGATGGAGGAAAGAGGCTAGAGAGGATGTTTCTTCCTCTTTCTTCTTCCTGACTATATTCCTGACTTCTTTTGTTTTCCTGCCCCCAAGAAATGTAAATAGTGCTCAACACTTGATCTGTTTCTTTTCACATTCCATCTCTTTTTCAGGAGTGGAAAAAGCTGATTTTAGGAGTTTTTTCCTATTTGTATGGGTTACTTTTTTTTGTTTGTTTGTTTTTGTTTTGTTCATTTGTTTTGTTAAAAAAAATGGTTCATTGACTTGTGGGAATTCAGTCTCTTGCAATTGCTCACCATGTTTCTACAGACCTCTTTTTGCAGGGGAGGGACTTTGAAAGGAAATTGAAAACCTGTCTCAAGGTAGAAATTTACCCTACCCTGAAACTGTCTCCTCTCAGGTGGAACTTTACCCTACTCAGCTTTCTCCCACTTACACAGGCAGCTGCATGAAGAGGGAACTCCTCTATGAACTCCCAAGTCTTTCTAGCCAAGACCATGTCAAGAAGATCTGTCTTCCCTCTCCATTGCTCCTCTAAAGGAAAAGACCTTTGGATATTAAAGTAAGATTGATAATTTGGTATAGGTAAGAGATAAAATCTTTTGTGACCTTTTTTTTTTTTTTTTTTTTTTTACCCATTTCCTTGGGCTTGCTTACATCTGTCTTAGGAGGTAGCTCTTCTCCTGAATGATGAACTTTCGGTATCTTTGTACAAATGTTTACACATTCAGGTGCTAACCTCTCCTGGGCAGCAGCGCTTCATAAAGATGAATCTACAGGTTTTGCAGGATCAATGCTAGTTCATTTTCCTGAACTATCTTGAGCCTAGTCAGGGATCAGGGCCTATGAAACGACATGAACCAGAACAGGTGACAAGGCAAGTGCCAAGGACACTTAATCAGGTGTCAAATGAGCAAGTGTTAATTATTTCTGTTTCTAAAAACCTTCAGGGATACAGAATGGTCTAGTATGTTTCTTTGTGGGAGAAAATTTGGGTTTATTGCTTTTTTCTCACAGTTTTGTTCCCATGTGCCTCTCCAGGACCAATCTGGATGTTTATGGTAGCTTTCAGAATAGCTTCAAATGATCTCTCTGTGTTATTTATAGGACTAAGTTGAGAGGGCCAACTTGTCCAGGACTTTTTTCTTTTAATGTGGACATGTGATACACTTACTAAGGTGTTTGATCAATGTCTAAAAGATGTACATTTTCTCCATGCAAGGGAGTGAGAGGGAAAGATCTACACAGTAAAAAATGCAAAAAAAAAAATAAAAATATATATATATAAAATATTGAATTTGTAGAAAAATTCTGTGGAGTTCAATACCAGGGGAAAACTTGTTGAGTTTTCCAGTTTTCTATGGAATGGGATAGAGAATCATACCCTGCTTTATAATTTCATAACCTTATGTCTAGCAACCTGTAGATACACTTATTCTCTGTGAAGTCTGACAGGTTTCAAGACTACTCTCTGTAAAAACTTTAAAGTTTTCTAAATTCTATAAAGCTTTTTCATAAAGACCATGACTTTCTGTGAATAAAATTTCATGACCTCTTCCACAATCCAAAAGAGAAATGTATCTTCCTCTCCAGTTGCAAGGAGCTTGACTAGAGATAGCAGGCCTACCCATAATCAGTTGCAACCTGAGTGAGCATCCAGAGCTGGACTGGAAAGGCAGTTTGAATATAATTTGAAAATGGTTTGTATAACCTGGCCTTTTCTTAGGTAACAAGCCTGCTGCTTCTGTGTATCCAGTATCAGAGAGAGGGACCTGGAACTTACTGTACATTTTCCAGAAAAGCCACTATTATATAGCTATACCTATTGAAGCATATGGAGGGCACAGGTGCTCTGTGAGAAAAATTTGGCCTGCAGTTCTTTATGCTGGTAAGGGTAAATGAGTTGGAGGGGGTCCAGCCAAATACTCAGAGTGCAAATTGAACCCATGAGGCTGAAAATAAGAAGGAGAGGTAAGCTGAGTATGCTTGATCTGGGGTTACTAAGAAACTGAGCTCTACTGTTTGTTTATACAGGTCCTTTTCAGACCAGAGCTGCACTACATAGTTTTTGGATATTTCTTGAAGCAGTAAAGATAGATTTTTTTTTTTCTCCTTACCAGCACCTCAAAGCCTTTGACTTCAACAGGAGCTACTGCTGTTATTATAGTGAATATGAATGAAGGGTTAAACATGTGACCCTATCTGAAAGAAAACTCAGATTCCACTGTAAGAGAATTCTATCTTCCTTTTCCCTTGATTGCCTATTTTTGGCCAGCTATACTACTTCATTTAAACCCAGAGACTGGATTGGAGGAAGGAATAGGAAAATTAGATTGGCAAAATCTTGGCAGAAAATATGTTAAGATTTGGAGCAAGCACTGGGCCAGCACCTTTGGGCCAGCAGTTTGAGTATGCCCTAATAATGTATGGGTAATGATTGCCTCATAGCAGACTAAACATAGGGCAGGAACATATTTCATCTCTAAGGCATAGTGTCTAGCTTACCCAAATGTAGAGCAGCTGGGTGAGTTAGGGAATTGCTGAATGGCACATGAACATTGTATCCCACAGACCTTGATAAAAAAAAAATAAAAGAAAAAAGGGGCTAGGGAACTGTGGCATGTTAGGACCACCAAGACATTGGTTTGAGCCTCTGCTTATCTACCAGTAGCTGTAACTCTTTCCTGTATGACCATTTATGTAATTTGATGAATATCAAATGATTGTTTAATTGTCCCCCTTGCTCTTTTTCCAGTGCTGGTGTTAGGAATGTCACAGTGCTAGTGCTTCTGTTGCTGTGGTTGTATGACTTAGGGGGAGGGCAGATCTTATTTTCTCCACTTAAAATCCAGTAGAGTCCACCATGTTTGGGCACACTGGGTTGCACCCTTCCTATTCATCAGTCACATGAGGTCTACGGGCCCTGCTGGGTTTTACAGTGTGGGATCCTTCCCTTCAGGGCCCTAGGATTACAATGACTCAGAGAATCATTTTGCTTGTGCAATCCAAACCTCAAAGTCAAGGACCATACAAGAGAAGCTTACGTAAGTTATTCTTTATATAAGTTTTAGGCTTTCTTGACAAGCCTTGTGAATTTTTTCAACCCCATTACCTTAGGCTTTGGGGTTGAGAAGTCAATCTGCTGCTTTAGTTTCTGTGTCTCTAAATCAGCAGCTTCTGTGAAGCCACTGACAAGTCACCACTTCCACTTTCCCTCTTCTGCCCCCACCCCCCTTACCTCTCTAAGACTTTAACATCACCTTTCATGATAAACTTGCAGCAGAGAACAAAATTTAACCATACCTCTGAGATGATCAAAATGGGATGCTGTTGTGAAGGAGGTAGCCCTCTACCCTAACTGTACCCATCTCCCACAGTTCTTGTACAGACGCTAGCATGCTGCTGACCTCATAACAAGTCAGGTCGCTTATACCTTTCTAAAATAAGCAAGAGGGAACAGCTGTGAGCAGAGGGAGAGTGAGCATTATTCTCAGTAGCTGGCCTTTATATTAGGCTAGGAAAACTGTGAAAGTGCACTTTGAAATGGCATTGCTGTGATAAGTCGAAGCTGACAAAAGAAGCTGTCATGCTTCCTCCCTTCTCTCATCACCAGCTGTATACTTCTGCTGCCTAAAAAGCACAAGTACTAACTCTCATTTGGCTGCTCAGGAACTGGCACCATTGAAAACTAACCACATCTCCTACCAAAATAAGAGTTTCAGTGGGATCAGCAACCTGTATTTTTTACATGGTGAGGCATGCATCACTGAGGTCCTGTGAAATGTGCAGATGGTCATGTTGAATGATGTTTCTCTGGCTGCAGATGAAACTTAAATTGTTTTAAGCTGAACGTGAAATTTCTGTCAAAGAAAAAGAAACCCACCTGGGAAACCTGAGAGGATATACTCCCCCTATTCTCCTTCCCTAGCATTTTCCTTAGAATTTTTAGTGCTGTAATCTGATTTTGGGTTCCCTCCTCTTCCACAGGATCCTTTGAAATAATCCCTTGCAATCAGGCAGGAGGCCTTGAGTAACTTGACATACCCTTGAAATTCATAAAACTGATACGCACAAATCACTGATGTACCCAGTGATTACACTCCACAGCAGCTAAAGACACTGAGGTGTCTTTTCCTGTAATTATAAGAGGAAGAGCCTTGTGCAGGACTGAAACACAGATATTGGAGGTGAGGTTTGTCCCTGTCTTTAAGCCAGTTCCAATATAGTGTGAGATTCAGAATGGCTTTTCATACCTAGGCAGAGTCTGTGCATGATGTACTGTGTCCAGCAAAAACAGTTAGTTGAAGGCCTGAAGACGATTGAAGAGAAGGAAACTGTTCTCTTTGTTTGACAGGTGTGAGGTATGGTGGTGGGGAAAGGCAGGGTGCAACAGGCCAAACTTGTAGACGACTATGTGTGCTTGGTGCAATGGCAAGAAGTGTAGCCAGTGAGGGGAAGAAGTTGAGAGAGAGGCTTGGGAAAAAGATCAAGAAAAACTTGAAGTTTATTTTTACAAAACAGAAGTAGGAAGTTCTGTGCCAGACTACAGGCAGAAGGGAACCAGGTAGAGAACTGCTACACAAGCCGTAGCTCCAGGACTGGCACAACTCATGGCAGTCCTTATTATAGGCCACACTTTTTGTCAGAGAGAAAGGAAAGACACCTTTCTGAACTAGGCCAGCTGCTGGCTTCTTTTTCATTGTCTTTGAAAAATGGTTCACCACATGCTTAATTCTTCAGGGGAACCATTAAGAAATACTCCAGATAAGAACTTACTTATTGTCCAAATAAAGTCAATGTGAATTTTGTCTCTAGCAGAAAAGCAAAATACCTAAATTTGGCTCAGTTTACCTTTACTGTTGCATTGGTAATTGCCTAGAAAGAGAAACAAACTGAAATAAATCCACCTCTAACAATTGTGGAGAGCAGGGGGGGCAAGGTTATTAATTGTAACTCTGATCTGTGCAACATCAATCTATTCAGTTTGCCTAAGTCCCTACTATCTTGCAGTCTAAACCTCTTCCTTCTAATTCCTTCTGGATAGAAGTTCCTTGTTCCGATAACTCTAAACAATCTAGTATTTCCCTTAAACTAGCTTTGAATTTTTTCAAAGGGAAAGAAAAGGAATGGAAAGAAAAAATAAATCCATTCCTATACAGAGCTTTGATTCCTCTCCCCTATAGCAATTTTATGGGGAAAGATTGCTATGCCATGGCTCAGGGAAAGAAAAAAATAGGAAAAATGTTAGTAAAGTGGTGTCTGTTAGAACTAAACGTATATGTAGCACAGCCTATAGTCATTAAAGTACAGTCTCAAATATGAATGCAAGCGGAAAAGTCAATGTCAGGTGCCTCTTCTATATCACAGGTTTTTCCCACACTAAATAGTAGTAAATCTGCACAGGAACGGAAGAGAGCAGCTGGACATCTGTGACAGAGGGATGTCTCACCTCATCTCAGAAAGAGTCTTGGAGCCTCCAAGAGTTGACTGGGGTAGGGATGAAGACAAATGGTTATTATGTTATCAAATGGACATAGAATACTTGTGTTAGAACATTAGGGCCTGTTTGCATACTTGTACTTACTTTTTTCCCCTGCATAGGGAACAAAGTAGTAATCTTTTCCTTGGCAATCAAAAGAGGCTCCATGAATGTCAGTGTAGGTCTACTCATATATAATATAGACCAACAGAAAAAGGAATTATGATTTTTGCCAGTACAGATACACATTGCTGGAAGAGGAAAAATTTAGTCAGGCCAGGACTCCCTGTGAAAGACTATTTTTACTAAAACTGTAGAGACTTGTTTTGTGAAATTATGAAAACTTGTTCAAGTGAGAATGTTCTCTGCAGACATCAAGGGAGTTACCTACTGATACCTGTCTTCTCAGAAGAAAGGGGTTGCAGTGTTCTGTGGAAAGAATGTTAGTGAGCATTTGCCTCATCTCTTTTGATTGGGGACATTCTGAATGTATTAGCCTTGTTTCTGCTTTCCTCTAAGGGAACAAATGTCCATCCTGGTCAGACAAACAATCTAAAAAGGATTTTTTCCATTACTGAAACAAGATTGTGCACCAAGATTTACTTTTAATGAGATTAAAGCATCTAGTATAGATTCATTAGCTTTCTGGATTCATTTTCATTGGACATGGAAATCCAATCCTGTTGGAGGTCAGAAGGTTAAGAACCCTTTCCTAGAGCTCTGCTGAGCTTCCATGGAGCAAGTACAGGTGGACTTCCCTTCTTTTCAGATATTGCATGTTTGAGCAATGTAGCAAGCCAAAAGCTCTTTTGCAGATATATATTCTTGTTTGACTTCAATTTCTCTTCTCTGATTTGTGGATGTTGTGCATGATTGGAGGCCTCTGGGAATCCCTATGCTATAAAGTTGGGACTCAAAAGTAATTTCACAGAGAATAGGGTTTATCTTGTTTCAGCTTTTTTTCACGTATGGGAGGGTCCAGACTGAGGATTTGAGACATACAGGGGTGGTGGATGGGAATCTCAGTAGTGGTGTGGGGAATGGATTCCTGAAGCACGTTTAAAAGTAACTAAGGTTTGGGGTTTCAAATGTTGTATTCTCAGTGTCTGAAACTGCTTTATCATAAGTGTATGGGACAGTGGAGGTTGCAGCAAAGCAATTTTAAGACTTTTGCTCCAATCCATACACATTTTCTGTAGGGGGAGGCTGCATGGTGATTATCTGTATTCTTTCAAGCTAGTGTTTACAGAAGTGCATTAATGTCTGGGGTGAAAGTACTGAATGGAAGTAAAACAAAAAAGAGAAAGGGGTCCACTATTGTAAGCTTTCATCCCTACCTTGTCCCACACTAGCCCTTAATAACTAAAATGAGTCTGATTTGCCTTTGGTCTTCCAGCTCCAAAACATGTTTGCCTGAAAATTTTTGTTGAATATACTTCGCATGTTTTGATAATGTGACTTCTAAGATAACACTTCTACAAAGTTATATATAAATACATGCAAGTACAAACACATACATACATGTACACACACTACATATAGACTTAGGAAACTATATGGCACTCTACACCTCCATGCCTGTATGTGGCAGCAACCACATTAAATAGGGGGAGGTAGCTCAAAATAGCATGTACAGTCCTTTATGGAGTTGTTATTAAACAGAATGTGGTCTTGCCATCCTGGCTGGTGGAAGTGTTTTATTTCTGTGGGACTGGTTCCATGGGAGTTGCGTCTGAGAAAAGAGAATCATAGGAACAGGGGTGGGTCTCAATGAGGTTGTCTGATTAAGGGCCTTGAAAAGAATCCATGGTGGCTTGGAGAAACATCCCACAATAAGAAATATACTATTTCTCATCGTGAAGATAAGAACATCATCTGTTCCACTATGCAGGGTTAAAATCTCGCTTGGCTACCATGAAACAAATCCCAGGCCATTGTGACAGATTTGATGATAGACAGCATCACATTGACAGGATCCTCTTGTTTAGCACAAAGTGAGTTTTCCTGTTGCACTGGAAAAGCATTTACCAGATGATGCGTGTAAGTTTTATCCTGGTACTGATGATGTGCAGACACAACTGGTACAGTTGGTACAGTTTCACAACAGCAGGTTAGAATGAGACACAAAGAGAAATCTGATGGTGGGGTGGCATATGCATTTACCATGAGTAGCAAGACTCTGGTTTCATGGTTTATTTTTAAATCAGCACTTCTCAGCCTGGTGTCCTCATAACAGTTCAGGGAATTGGTTGGAAAAGGAAATACCTTTTTCCTGGAAAGGAGCAACTCTGCAATTCCAATATTATTGTGTCATCTGCCTCTTCCTAGAGGGATTTAGGATGTTAGGCCAGATCCAGTAGCACTTTGTTAATCATATGAGAATTCTAAGTTCTAGACATGAAAGATGTTTATTTCCTTGTGAAGATATTTATTTGCACTTTTCCACTGGTTCTTTCAGGGACTAAACAGTGTCACTCGACCTGCGTAAGGCATACTGTATTTCACAATCAGGACTTAGCAGATCTTTGCTTTTTGTGTTCTATTTGAAATTAATCTTCTCCCAGTTTACCTGCTGAATAGATTCTCATCCATCCTTTGTTATGTATATCTGCATAATTCTGTTAATTACGTTCATATATTTAATTGTGTTTTAACTCCTTTAATTCCCCCCCCCTCCACTCCTGAAAGTCCCCTTGTATTCACTCTCATTGTTTTTTGTTGTTGTTTTCCCTCCCCCACCTCCAAATGGCATCTAAATTGTCACTGTATTTTTTTTTTTGAAATGTAATGTCTTGAATTAAATCAGTTATTCCACATACATTTAAGACTTGAGTCCTTGGGAAAAAAAAAAAAACAAAAAACAAACAACTCTGAGCTTGGAAGTGGTACTTTCAGTATAGGAATATTTTTTTTTCTTCTTAATTTCACATTATGCTACAAAGATAGTGTGAAACTGCTGAATGTTTTACCTAACAGAACTCTTTTATCATCATTCTAGTCTAGATTTATCCCTCAGTTAAATGCTTCTCTGGATTTAGCTGCTTAGCACCAGCATGAATCTCACTCTGTGGTATCTGTCCCAGACTTTCATTTCCACTTCCCTCTCATTTTTCTGCTTAGACTAGATGGCAAATCTACTATATGCTTCTCTCATCTTACAGTCTTACAAGCTCTCTTAAGTTACTTTTTCAAGTAATTAATGAAAAGAGTAAATAAAAAGGGCACAATTCTTACTGTACACCTCACTGGCTCTGCACTTTGCCAGCTGCAAGGTTATTTTATGTATAGTCCTTCAGACAGTTCATAGTTTCTGTGCCATATTATTATCAGCAAAAGGAGGTCCAGAGACAGCACTGGTCTGCTACACTATGAGGATACTCGCCTCACAAATAGCAACATAAACTAAGCAGAGATGCTTAATGCCTTGTTCACCTCTGTCTTCAGCACCTGGGATGGGCCCTGGGACCCCTGGAGCCTGAGTTGGAGGACTGTGACTGTGGTAATTAAAAAGTCCAATCCGAGTCTGAACTTGTGTGGGATCTGCTGATCCAGCTGGATGCATATAAGTCTATGAGGCCCAATGGGAGTCAATATCATCACAAGACCTTTCTCAATTATTTTTCTGTGCTTTGGGAAATCTGGAGAGCTCCCAGTTGACTGACAACTGGCAAATACTATCCTAGCTTTCAAGATGGGCAAGGAAGAAGACCCTGACAGGCCTGTCAGTCTCACTTCAGTGCTTGGTAAAATTATGGAGAAGATTATTCTGGGAGTTATTGAAAAACACCTGAAAGACAATGCAGTCACTGGTTATAGTCAACACAGGTTCATGAAGGGAAAGTCCTGTTTAATGAACTTAGTATCCTTTTATGAAAAGGTTACCTGACTACTTGACCAAGGGAAGGCAGCTGAGGTAATCTTTTTGGATTTCAGCAATATTTTTGATACAGTTTCTTACAGTATCCTTCTGTACAGAAAGTTCAGCACGTTGACTAGACAAAAACATAATCTGATGGGTGAATAATTGGCTGATGGGTCAGACTCAAAGGGCTATAGTAAATGGGGTTACCTGAGGCTGGCAACAAGTTACTAGTGGGGTTCCCCAGGGCTCCATTTTAGGGCCATCTGTTTTTCATTGTTTTCATAAATTATTTGGATGCAGGACTTGAAGTAACACTAAGCGGGTTTGTAAATCATAGATGTTACTAAATTGGGAGGATCTGTTGAATCCCTTGAGGGTAGATCTTGCAGGGATCTGTTGAATCCCTTGCAGAGAGATCTTGACAAATTAGAGGGATGGCAATCACCAACAATATGGAGTTTAACAAAAGCAAGTGACAGATTCTTCACATGGGACTCAGCAACCCTGGATATAAGTACAGACTGGGAGATGAGAGGCTGCGGAGCAGCCCCACAGAAAGGGACCAGGGGATTTTGATCAATGGCAAGTTGAATATGAGTCAACAGTGTATGCTGGGGTCCATCAAGCACGACATTGCTAGCTGGTTGAGGGAAGTCACTGTCATGCTGTACTCTGCACTGGTGCAGTCTCACCTCAAGTACCACGTGTAGTTTTGGGTGCCACAATATAATACATAAAACTCTTAGAGAGTGTCCAAAGGAAGGCTATGAAGTTGGAGAAGGGTCTGGAGGGCAAGTCATATGAGGAGTGGCAGAAGTCACTTGGTTTGTTCAGCCTACAGAAGAGGAGACTGAGGGGCAACCTCATGGTGGCCTACAGCTTTCCTCATGAGGGGAGCAGAGGGGCAGGCAGCAATCTCTTTTATGTGGTGATCAACAACAGGACCAGAGGGAATGCCAACAAGCTGCAACAAGCATGATTCAGGCTGGGTATCAGGAAAAGTTTCTTCACCGAGAGGGTGGTTGGAGGCTGGAACAGGCTCCCCTGGGAAGTGGTCACAGCAGCAAGCCTGTCGGAGTTCAAGAATCATTTGGACAATGCTCTCAGACATATGGTTTGATTTTTGGGTGGTCCTGTGTGGAGCTAGGAGTTGGACTCCATGATCCCTGTGGGTCCTTTCCAACTCAGGATATTCTATGATTCTAACTGCAAAATTGATTTAAGCATAAGATTCAGTGGTAAAGTTGGTCATAATCCAGCCATCTCACAACTCCCATTTCTTTTCACAGCCCATTTTTTTAAATGCACTGTAGAAGTTTGAGAAGGGCAAAAAAAAAGCAGATTTTTTATTTTTATTTTTGGCAGTTGTATTTTCTCATAATCCTCCCATTACTGTCTTTTGAATTTGTTTCTGTGAGGAATAACTGAGAACTTTCTAACTTAAGCTTGTGTGACTTTAATCCAGATGCCATTTTAGTAAGTCTTGTATTTTATCATTTGTCCTTCAAGTCCAATAAGTAGCTATTCAGTAAACAGCCAGATATTATCAGCTTTTAGATTTTTGTTCATATAAAGCAAACAGTACTGTACATCACGTAGGTACTCTACAAGCATTTCCTCTACACTGTTTCCTTATCGATTTGCTACTGGATTTCTCAGCATTCTTTGTCCTCCATATCAGGTCCAGTCCTTCAAGTTGGCTAGATATGGAGCATACAGTGTTTGCACAAGCAGAAGTGCTGGAATGTGAGCAAATGTTCATCTGAAAGATCAGTGCTTGAACTCGTAGTAAATTTGTCTGAGACTGGCTTCATTATCCAGCAACCTAATCACAGTGGGTGTCCACTGCGTTGGCTTTAGCACTATGAGTTTGCATCAGGACTTCCTGACTTCTAGCAAGCTGAGGGAGGAAGAGATGTGGCTCAAAGCACAGGCAACCCAGTTGCAGAGCTGCCTAGTATTTCACACCCTTGATTTGAAAAAGGTGATGTTTGTGCGTCTGTGTATATTTGTTGGCTGGTTGACTGTCCTGTACGGGAAGGGGACAGAGTGAGAACTTGCAGTTATGGTCAAGACTAGCTTAAGCTTGTCTCCCATGAATAAAGCCTTAAAATATTGCATCATGTGGCTTAAAATTAAAATATAAACCAAAATGTTTTTATCTGTTTCAGAATGCTAATGCTCTGTCATGGCTTTTACGCAGACATATTAATTACTGGTCTCTAGCATTGACTAAGTTGTAGAGTTGTGCCCAAATCCTCTTTTATGTGGCCAGGAACAACTTAGTGCTTATTGTGACAGTATATTTAATAGTGTATTTTTAATTGTACCACTACCAGGATTGAACTAATTTGGCAGAGTGATCTTTATTTACTTAGCTAGTTATTGCCCTGGCTTGTATTGTCAGGCTACAAAACATGCACTTCTATACAGTGTTTGCATATCTGGTGTGTTTGTGTGTGTGTGTAGTTATTTTTTATGAACGCTTTGTTCTGTTTGTCTCTTTTTTTGTGTGTATATTAAGTGGTTTTGTCCATAGGGTTAGCAAACTAGATTTATTTTTTTATAGACTGAAATAATATGCCAACCAAAAACAGTTACATGTTTTTTTTTTTTTCAAGCACTTTTTTTTTTTTTTTGGTTGTCTGATAGTTCATCACCTTGTGTTTTCTCCTTTATTGAAGTCATGACAAAGTCTCTTAGCCTTGTCATAACCACCCAAAGCCCAATCTGTTTTCTTGTTAATCCTGCTTTCCTTATTTTTAATGTATTCATATTTATGACTTTAAAAACAGGACTTCTGCTTTCAAATGTAAATGCCATGTAAAAGGAAGAGTTCAAATTCTTGCTAGATTAGAATTTCATAGATAACTTCTTGCACTTGTTAACTGAAAATCGGTAATCTGGCAATTAGTTGATATTAGGACTACATTTTTTGTTGAAGATAGAAGGCAGAAGGGTGGTGGGTTTTTGTGTGTGTGTAGTGGTGGTGGTGATTTCCCAAAAATTTCTGCTCTGATAGGGATTTTTAACTATCGTGTTCTTCACAGAGTATTTCCTTATAAGTTAGATACCAAATGTAGTTCAGCAGGTGGTTGGAGCAGAAAATGCTGAACAAGATCAGCTCTATTTTAGTGCTTTGAGTGTTAGTGACTAGCTTAGTGTTACACGAATCTTTGCCCAATAGGAGTGATTCTAAGCAACTGCATAGGTTATTTAAGACAAAAGCAAGTTTTTGTGATTCAAAACAGTCTCAGAGCTTCTTGTTTCTCAAAGCTTGTGCTTGGATTTTTTTTTTTTTGTGTAGAGCTGAGGTTTGATTTTCTAAATAAGTAGGAAGGTCTTAGTGATGACACAAAATGTGGGGAGGAGTTTGGTTGGGGAGAAGAATGATTTTTTGAAGGTAGGTAGCCAAGCCTCGTACTTTGATAGGATGAGGGATGCAGGTTTTATAGTGACTGATCAATGTCACTTTGTATTTAGGACAAAGGTTTCAAGTTAAAACTTGGGGTGGGAGGCAGAGGATAGGAGTACTGGGTTGCCTGAGGGGGTGCAGGCTTAGAGAGTTCTCGACAAAAGTCAGCTAACTGCACATTTCACACTTACTAAACTACTTGGCATCAACTCAGTGAAGATTTTATTAGTAAAAATGGAGGCGGAAACATCTCCACACATCACAAGCTATCTTTGCAGTACTTTTTTTTTTTTTTTTTTTTTTTTTTTTTGTCTCCTTCTGGCTCCCTGTAGACATTCATGTATGCATACTTTTTCTCTGGTGAGAAAGTGGCACAGATGAATACTGCTTCTGCTTGAAGGGTGGGGACAGGGCATACCTGTAATGGATCTTGAATGATGTCTTAAAAAAGCAGCAGTAACAACAACCATCTTTCTTCTTCCCCACAAAAAGAAGTCCAATTCATAATATTTCCTCTGGGACAGCTAAGGACAATAGGAGCAGAGGAGATATGTGTGTGTGCATGTGCTTTCATGCATGTTTGTATCCTTATACCTTCAGGTGACAAAACATGAAATTTTCCAGGTTAGCTTGTGGCTTCCTGTGAGCTTCCCAAGCCCTTCCATGTGAATCATTTTTGTTCGAGCTTCATTTCTCCCAGCCCACAATCTGTCTGTCATGACTCACACACTCTCTGGCTTTGATTTAGACTCCATCTGCTTTCTCATCCAGTCAAATCTCTGTTCTTCTGTAACACACCATAAGAGAAGTGAGGAACTTGAGCAGAACATATATCTTTATTCAGGCTGGGGGACGTGTATTGATTCTAGCCTCTAAGTTTCTTCCCATCTTATCTGTTTCATTCCAATTGTTTGGCTAAGCTGCAAAATGTGGCAGAACCAAGTCTGTACTTGCTGGTAATAAGGTAGGGGCAGACTTGGAGAAACTTATCCAGGGTGTGTGGACCCTCAGGTCAGATTTGGTCTTGGAGTGTTGTCACTCACTGTGCATTTATGGGTATATAAAAGAAATGTTGTTTCTCTGCTTATACATAGGAATATCACAGTTACCTGGGAAAAATAGTTGTGTTGTCTCTTCTTTGCAGGCAGGGGTAAGTGACACAAAGGTAACAGGAAGGCTGTGTTCTAATGCCTGGCAATCACATACGTGCCCCAAACCACTGGGGGGGAGGGGGGGGGCAGGCAGCTGCTGTGAATGAGAGATTTGCCCTCAGATTGCCACTGTCTTCTCACAAGGACAGGGTGAGCCTCAGAGAAGTGAAGATCACTTTGGCAGGGAAAGGCTGTCCCTAGATAGCTTAAACAAAGGAACCGTGTGTAAAAGAATACACGGTAGGCTGGTGGGCTCTGAATTTCAGAGAACAAAAGCAAATCTCCCTCCTCTCGAAGAGACCAGCTATGTAGATTTCCCTCTACCATCACTTGGTTACAGATTTCCCCATCCATGACTACCACAAAAATGAATTTGGTAAAAGGTCAGTCCTTGGAATTAAAGCCAAAAGAGAATTTTCCTAGGGAGACTGGGCTAGATGTAACTATTTTTGACTTTCTTCTGAGACAGCCTTTGGAAAACCATCTGTTAAGGTAAACTGGTCACTCTGAATAAGATAAACTTTTATAAATATCAGGGAAGAGGATGTGACTCACTGTCCAAGGCAATACTCCCAAGAACATAGTCTCAGACCCTAATTTTCTCCCCTGATCCTGATAAATGGAAACATATCCAAGGGACTGCTTGGGACTGTGTCTAAGTGTCTAGACCAAAAACATAATTGAAAGAGAAGTAGAATGCTAGAGGAAAGCTGCAGAATAGACAAAATCAAATTCTGTATACTTACTGAGAAAACCCCACAAGGACATTGAGTTAAAGCAGCATCTTATCTTTGAATGCAAAGGTTTTGCATCTATGAAATGAAGTGACGAGACATCTCTTTGCAGGAAACAGATCAAAATCTCCTCCAGATCTAAATGTGGAATAGAGAGGGATGCTGCAGACAAGAGTTGAAGTCCCTACTTTTAGTACTTGTGGAGACATTGACAAAAGCGAGAGCTGGAATTCTCAGATCTGAGCTATGCAGAAATATGTGGAAAGTAGGTAGGGTTGAATTACCAGCAAAAAGAGCATACTTGAGAGATAACTTGTTTTCAAAGTGTAGAAAATGTGGCTTGCCTCTGCTGTATTTCTTGTCAGCCTGCTAACACTCCATAGTTCTTTATTTTTTATTTTATTTTAAGTTCTTGTATTTTAAGACTATAACTCTGTAAAAATTTCGAACAGTGCTTTAGAGAGACAAACACAGATATTGAAATACAGGCACATACATGCTGTTTTACTCCTCTTCTTCCAAGACAGAGGATGCTCCCACGTACAATTTAAAAATTACAGAGATAGGAAAGCAAAGAGTCTTTTTTCCCTTCCAGTGCTTTTCTCAAAGCTGTGGCTGAATTCAAGACATGAGATGTAGACCAAATATATTTCCTCCCACCTGTTTTTAGGGCTTGGTTCAGCTAAAGGACAGAGGAGAAGCTCCTAACTGCACTTCCACCCAGGAAAATCCCAGAGTAAAAATTAAGAAAGAGGAAGAATGTTCTTGATGGGAATGTTTTGGGGAGTGCAAGGTAAGAGCTATCCAAAAGGATCTGTGGCAACATGGACAGAATTGCAGACCGAAGCAGCAATATGCTTTTTGGCTGGAGGTCTGGTTTGCACTGGTGTATGCAGGCCAGGTGTGACTGGAAGGATAACACCAATGGAGAATGAGAAGAGCTGCTACTCCTCCACTTTTTACATAGCAGATTGACCCAGAAGATGCTGATTGTGTCCAGCAATATTCATGTCCTCTTATGATTCTTTGTGGCACATTGTGTAGACACCTCACCTCAACTGAAAGCAGAGGCCTTAAACATTATGAGTCTGCCCCTTAACCACCTTGCAGTCCACATCTGACTCCTGTGCACACCCATACAGTCCAATAATCCAACTGGTATTTACACATAAAATAGCAAAAAAGGGCCAGTGCTGTGTTTCTTCCCCCAGCTGAATCAATCCTCTGTGGTTACCAAGAGCATCCAAAAGCTTCTGTTTGAGGAGCGTGCACGAGAAGACTGGCTCAACGGAAGATCATGATGGGCTCACAGCAGTTATAAAGGGACATCTTCATCCTCATCTTCATCCTCATACAGATCAGTGGAGCGTAGGCTTATGTCCTTGAGGATGTCTGAGATGTCTTCAGCAACTGGTCTTGTCAGCTCCATCTCTTCCAAATCAGTATCAGTGGCATAATTGGAGCACAGGCCTTCCCCTTCATCATGCAAGTGAGAGGGCTGTGGGGAGTTTGAGTAGGGAGGCAGTGGGCTTTCTGTCCCCAAGTCTGCTGCATTCTGTGCTGCCACCATGCAGCTGTCCTGCTGGTTCCATGCCTGAGTAGCCTGGCTGATCTTCTCACTGCTGATTGAAGTCCGGTTTGTATCACGGAAACTGGCAAGGGGAGGGCGGAGGCGAACTCCAGAGCGTGTAGAGCCCTCTATTGCCTTCTGAAGCTATTAGAAGAGAAAAAATTCAGAGAAAAATGGATGAGAGGGAGACTGACTCAGCCCTACACTGCAGAAGTTCATCAGCTCTCAAGAATAAAGGGCTTTAAAAATGGAGTCACATCTCCACCTCTGGGGCCTTTTACACAGGTATTGTAATTTTTGTTCTGTGGTAAATAACAAATTCTGCACCACTGAGATAGTAATAGCCACTCAGTTAAGAGCTCTAGTTTCAGGAAAAAGACAAAACATTTAACATGCCTGTAGATCCCTGCTGCCTTCTCTGGAAGTCATCCATTCCACTACATGGCTTCCAAAGTGTTGGGGTTGTTTAGCTTGGAGAAAACAAGGCTCAGGGGAGACCTTACCATGCTCTACAATTACCTTAAAGGAGGTTGTAGCAAGGAGGGGATTGGGCTCTTCTCCCAAGCACTAAGTGATAAGACAAGGGGAAATGCCCTTAAGTTGCTCCAGAGGAGGTTTAAGTTGGATATTAGGAAAAATTTCTTCACTGAAAGGGTTGTGAAGTATTAGAACAGGCTGCCCAGGAAAGTGGTTGAATCACTATCCCTGGAGGTCTTCAAAAAACATGTAGAGCTAAGTGACATGGTTTAACAGCAGACTTGGCAGTGCTGGGTTAACGGTTGGACTTGGTGATCTCTGAAGTCTTTTCCAACCTAAATGATTCTATGATTCAGAACTCAGCTGAAAACATAGCAATCACAGTCCTATTCCTAGATCATATTCCTAGCTGGATCCACAACCTGTGTTTCACAATGATTCACAGGATGATTGCAGTTGATTAGGAGATGAGAGAATGCATACTTACCTCTTCCAAAGCCAACACTCCCTTCAGCTTCCCCATACTGGTTATGTAGGCATGGCTGAGTCCCAATAATGAGAACAATGTATGTGTCTAAGGAAAAACACACACACAAAAACGTTTTAGAGACCTTGGAAACAGGTAATGCAATATCTGGTGCTAGACCCGTGATTTAGAAATGGGAATCCCAAAGGTGTACAATACTGAAGTTACCCCAGTGAGAACTACTACTTCCATTCTCCTTTTGTAGATAGCAAATACTACCCTTTGTTCCTTCTGCTAAGCTGTGAGTTGGGAGTGTGTTCATGATGTAGAGCACATTCTGTTCCTATCCTCTGTCTCCTTGTACACTTAGGGACTTGTGGAGATCCTTCTTCATTTTGGTGCTGGAAGTTGAATATCACACGCACTGTCAGAACATACTTAGGTTATTTATTCCAGTACTTTCCTTACCACCAGAAGCCTTTTTTTTTTTCTTCTTTTTCTTTTTGTCCAGAATACTTCCTGTCAAAACTTCAGCTTCTTGCTTTTTACCCAGTGCAGTGGGAACACTGGAAACAAGTTACTCCCTTTCTCTTACAAAGACTTCTGAAAAAGACAGGTATCGCACCACTATCACCCTTCTGTTCTTCAGCCTAAATATACTCCATGCTTTCTGAAACTTTCAGCATTCTCAGTGCTTATCTGTGGAATATTTTTAACCTCTAGTTTCTTTAAACTGAGCTGTACTCTACCTGTGGCCTTACATGAAGTGATTCTTTCAGAGCTGTTATTTGCCTTTTTCTTTAGCATCACATGAGATGCTGAATGTCATGTTCAAGTGTAAATTAAGGAAAATGTCAGTCTTCTGGCAGAAGACATTTTATCCTAGCATGAAAGAAAATCAGGCTGGTTAAATACAATTTGATCACCATAAGCTGTGCTTTTTATTTTCAGCATTGTTACACTTAGCTCTAACTATGCATACCTCGAGTAGCTTTTTTATTTCTTTATCATTTATTTATTCCTGCGTTTTTTTGTGCATCCAAGTCAAATTATGTCTGTTATTTCAGAGTTTATTTGAAAAAGAGCAAATTGCTCTTTTTAAAAAGACGTATGGAACCTTCTTCATTTGCACTCTTCAGGTATCCTTTCTTGTAACCCCTAAACTCTCAAATGCTAGTATTTTTCAGATTGCTTCAATCAGTCCTTTAGAAAACACCAAACTCATCTTAAGTATATGCTAGACTGTTCTTATTTTGCTAAAGACTGGGATAATAGTAATTAATTTAATGCAAGGCACCAGCTGACAGTTCACATTAAATAAATATTAATTAAAAACTTGCAGTGTGCACTTTTGCTTCAGTAGACCAATTTCCTTTTCCATTTAGTGAACCCCCAATCATCTCTTACTCCTGATATACTTATGTAATGATTGTTTTTCCTCCAGTCATTCTGCACTGACTCTAGAAGTCTTATCACAGAATACCCAAAGTTGGAAGGGGCCAGCAAGGATCAGAGTCCAACTCCTGCCTCCACACTCAGGAGTTAAGTCATTCGTCTGAGAGTGTTGTCCAAATACTTATTGAACTCCAGCAAGCTTGGTGCCATGATCACTTCCCTGGGGAGCCTGTTCCAGTGCTCAGCCACCCTCTTGGTGAAAACCTTTTTCCTAATATCCAGGTTGAACCTCCCCTCTTGCAGCTTCATGTCGTTCCCTTGGGTCCTATCATTGGACATCAGTATGACCTAGCTTCCTCTTTCCTTGTGCTTCAGGTTGATGAAGAGCCTATAATATAGGCTGGTTTGAAGAAACTTTTCTCACACGCTGAGGCAGACTCCACACCCTGACAGAAACACTCTGAGAAATTCAGGAGTGTTCATTCCAGTCTTATGCACCAACAAACCAGGGTGTATTTCTCCAGCTAATATTCCTAGCATTATAGTAGCGTATACTGCTTCTGTTGGTGTAATGTCTGGAAAATCCTAAGTTGTGTCCAAAAGCTATTTTAATAAATGTACTCAAATGTCTTAACCTCTAACCTTTCATTTTCCAGGAGACTAGTATCACACAGATACTGTATCACACAGAAAGGTATGGGAACAAAATTACTTCTGTGTCCGGATGTTCAAGTAGCTGGTGGTAATTATAATTGGATGAGGAAAAAGTGAGTCAGTTGGAGGTGAAGAAAAGGAGAAGAAATGTCATAGACTAGTCTTGCAATGATAGATGGGGTGGAGAAAAACAGACGATGCCTCAGAGAGAGTTCTGCACCCACCTTGTGCAGGGAAGTTCTCTCCACCAGTTGGAAAGGGGAAGGGTCTATGCGGCAGCAGTCAAAGCATACATCCTTATTCAGCTCCTCCTGTTCCCAAGCATCTATCTGACACAAGAAAGAAAGAGTGTCACTCTTACAATAATTAGCAGTGTTG
Organism: Netta rufina; assembly: GCF_964035555.1. NCBI lineage: Eukaryota > Metazoa > Chordata > Aves > Anseriformes > Anatidae > Netta > Netta rufina. The sequence goes on from NC_140123.1 coordinate 125,327,808, forward strand.
CTGGTTATGTATCCAAACCAGGTCCATTTACCTGTTAATCATTCCTCCACTCCACGTAGATTGTTTACCTGTTTTGCCCATTATATTACCCCTTTCATGTTTCCCACCCCTTCCTTGGCAGTATCAAGTCCCTATGTGAATAGACCAATTCCAGTCCCTCTGAGGTTTTCTTGGAAGGTGAAGTTTTGCTCTTTCCTACTTAGAGAGAGTGAACATCTTAGCTTTCTTTTCTGAGTTGACATTTCCCTCGTCATTACAACATAATACTTCCTTTGTGCAAAGAATAAAGGAACAACAAAGACCCATAGATTTAAGTGAGAAGGGAAATATGGAGGTCTCTAGCCCAACACCCTGCTCACAACAGAGTTGACTTCAAAGCTAGATCAGATTACTTGGAGCCTTACTCAGTACATCTAGCAGAACATAGGATAGGCTGCACCGATGGGCTGAGGTCAACTGCGTGACGTTCAACAAGGCCAAGTGCCGGGTCCTGCACCTGGGGCGCAATAACCCCAAGCAGAGCTACAGGCTGGGAGAGGAATGGTTGGAGAGCTGCCAGGCAGAGAAGGACCTGGGAGTGGTGGTGGATAGTCGGCTGAATATGAGCCAGCAGTGTGCTCAGGTGGCCAAGAAGGCCAACGGCATCCTGGCTTGTATCAGGAAGAGCGTGACCAGCAGGGCTAGGGAGGTGATCGTCCCCCTGTACTCAGCTCTGGTGAGGCCGCACCTCGAGTACTGTGTTCAGTTTTGGGCCCCTCGCTACAAGGACATCGAGGTGCTTGAGCGGGTGCAGAGAAGGGCGACGAAGCTGGTGAGGGGCCTGGAGAACAAGTCCTACGAGGAGCGGCTGAGGGAGCTGGGCTTGTTCAGCCTGGAGAAGAGGAGGCTCAGGGGTGACCTTATCGCTCTTTTTAGGTACCTCAAGGGAGGCTGTAGCGAGGTGGGGGTTGGCCTGTTCTCCCACGTGCCTGGTGACAGGACGAGGGGGAATGGGCTTAAGTTGAGCCAGGGGAGTTTTAGGTTAGATGTTAGGAAGAACTTCTTCACTGAAAGGGTTGTTAGACATTGGAACAGGCTGCCCAGGGAAGTGGTGGAGTCACCATCCCTGGAAGTCTTCAAAAGACGTTTAGATGTAGAGCTTAGGGATATGGTTTAGTGGAGGGCTGTTAGCGTTAGGTTGGAGGTTGGACTCGATGACCTTGAGGTCTCTTCCAACCTAGAAATTCTGTGATTCTGTGATTCTGTAACAATCTCTTATTGTGTGAGACTTGCCCAGTGTACAAGTCTCAGAAGAAGAAAATGGCTTTATCTTTGGCTTTATGTGGTAATTGCTGATGTTGTAAGAAAGAATTGCAAATGATAAGGAATGGGCAAAAGGAGCACTCACTTGACATCAATCCCACTCAGCATCCAGTCTTACCTCTTCTGGTGTCATTGTATCAATGACTTCCACTGGCTCCTGTAGGAGAAAACGCTGGTCAGGATAGATGAAGTACACAGTTTCACAGGGTACAGAAGGAAAAGATGTACACAGTCTCCTTACCCATTGTGGTCCCCTTTTTATTCCAAATAATGACTTACTAAGTTATTAGGTTTTCTTCATACTGGTATATTAAAAGGTGCACTCTATACTTGCTCTTCTTCCCTTGCCAAAGAACACTGGTGGAGCAATTCAGGTGCCTAAACATGGTCATGTAATACTGTTTTAGATGCTCTCAGACATTCCACATGGGTTCCAACTACTGCCCTAGAGAGGATGGGTCTCCCATAGGCTCTATATGATATCTACCAACCCTGTACAGACATTTCAAATACATAAGGGCATCTAACATGGCACAAGACAAAAGCATCTTTTCATTTTTAAATACCTAAAACTGTTTGCCAAATGGACTAGAATTGCACTTTGTTCCAGGTTAGCCAAATTATGATTACTTGGAAAAAGATGCCCAGTCTCAGTCATGATGGTAGCCTTGACACCTGAGCACAAATGGCTCATTAGCAAGATGCACACTCTTTTACAGTAATTACATCCTTTCTTCTTGGAGGGAGCTCCCCACTGACACTGTTAGAATTCAGGACCATGAGTATGTACGCTCTTTGGCCAGATTCTGAATGGCTCTGTGTAGAGAGTTCTCTTCCTATTACATCCCTTCTCTCTTCAGGGTATTGCTAGGCTTTCTGTATCCCTAACCTGGACATCACTCTCTCTTTCAAGTGGACGGTTGAAAGGGCACAAGAGCTGCTGGATCAGTTGCCTCAAATTCCAGAAATTGCCTGAAGGATAAAAACAAATGTGGATAAGAGACAAGAATGAATGAGAGACAAAAATACAAAGCACCATGCCCATCTCCTTGCCCAAGGCAGGCTGGGAAATAGTATGAAGGACATGTTAACTGTGAATGACAGGGTTCAGCCAGCCACAGTCTAGCATTCAGTTTGTAAAACGGTGGCTAGGACATGCCAGAATAAACATTTCCATGCAATATCTTTTCCTCAAGGAGAGGAAAGAAACCATTTACAAAATAGCCCTTGTGGATAGATCAGTGACCCTGAGGAAGAAACAGAAGCAAGACTACCAGGACAGTAAACAATGTGATACAAGGGAGAAACTGCTGTGAGTAGAGGTTTCTGCAATCTATAAGGAAAATGTGATTCAGAGGATGAGTATGAAAAGGAAATTTGAAAATTATTTCAAAGACAAAACATGTCAAAAGGACAGAACGTGACAGGTACAAAAGGGTGAGAAGTGTGCACTGGGCTAACAGTGTAATGGCTGAAATGAAAATGACTGCAGAACTATTCTCTTAGGAAGGGCAGTCAGGAATTAGAAAAGGGAAGAAGATAGGGTTTGGTGCTATTGTGAAGTGAACAAGGTTGTGGAGGAAAATCAGTCAGAAAAAATAACAGTTCTGAGCCAAACTAAAAATGATGGTAGGGAAAGCCTTTTGAAGTCACCCCTTGCTACGTTTCCTCTCGTCACTCCTTGATCCCTCAGCACTAGCTTCACTTAAAGTGTCTCACACAATGTCCTTGTTTTGATGTGATTATCTTTATGATTTGGTCAGGAGGGTAAATGGCTGTTCCACCACTCTACTGCCATGGTAGCATAATACAGATTTTCCTGTGCCTTAAAAGTTTGGTCATACATGAGTGGTGTTAAGAATCCAGAATGTGCTATATGGTACATTATATGTTAACCTTTAGGTGTCTAAAAGCATGAGCCAGAGCACTGTTCTCTGTATTTGTTCTCAAGATTTGGCTACACCGCTGTGCTTACTCACTGTCTGCATATTTCAAGACACATAAAGGAAAACAAACAAACAAACACAAATTAAAAAAAAAAAAAACAACAACACCATCCTGTATCAAATGTACATGATATAGGAATCATAAATGAGATATGAGTACAGTCTTGGAAACATAGGTCATAAAGGTAGAGCAGCACAAAAAGAACACAATACATCAGTATTTGTCCATCAAATTAATGTAGCTGAAACAAAGAGATGTGCATCCAAGGGAGGAGTTGTTCAGTTTTGGAGATGGGTGAGCAACTCCAAAAATAAGTACATCTGGTTAGCTCTCAGGCTTCTTTTCCCAGGAAGATTAATTCACAGGGTGAAGAGATGGGACCCTTCCATGCAGAACCTTCAGAAAAAGTCAAAGGATATGTTATGGCAAATGATGGAGTTGGGAATACTGACAGGGAGAGAGCAGCCTGAGTGGACCTACTTTTGCCATGCTCTCTGGGGGATCACAAACAGAAGATAATTTCAGGTATGTTACACTGACGGTGAGGTACATTAACAAAGTGCCTTTAATATATGAAAAATAGAGAAAGCTGAAAGACCAATTCCTTCTCTCAGTGTCTGGGGAGCCAGCACCTTGCACAGACACCTACACACAGCAAGCTTTAAAGTTTCCATAATCTAACTGACATACGGCTGGGGCATGCCAGAAGTTACCATACCTGGGGGTTGCTGTGGCTCCAAAATTTCATGTGTTTGTTTAACAGGACTTGTTGGGCCGTTGGGCTCCTCTGGGTAACTACAAGTGGGAGTTGGTGGCGGGGGCAGCTGTTATTGAAAGGAGAGAAAATTAGATCCACCCTGTGTCATTTCTTTCTCCGTCTCTCCAAATGCCTTGCTGCTTCTTAAGCAGTCTTTATCAAGTCTCTTCTCTTTTCCCTCACCTCTGCCTTCTCATCTGTATCCTCATCCTCATCAACATAAGCAAAAGACTCATGCTTCAGCTTTGGCAGGGTTGCCCCTGACCCCTTACTGTGTCCATTGTAAGGTGCCTCAGCTAGCTTCTGCTGCATTTCTCTGTTGAGGCACCGTCGCCGTTCTGGGCTGATATGTCTCTGGAGGAGTGCCTGCAGTTCAGAGCGCTCCACAGACCCCAGTAGGATCATGGTCTCTGCATAACAGAATAGAGAAACAGTTAAACCCCCTCAAGGTTTTGAATGTCTCATGCTACGTGCTGCCCCTTCCTCCTTCCAACCTTTTCAGAGTGCTCTGACTAGCACTATCATGAGCTATAAAGGAGGCATTGACCAGCCCTGTTAATTGCTGCTAGTATGCTGTGAGGCTCTGGGAGGCTAACCATCAAGCTATGCTACTTCTCAGCACCACATCAGGCTCTTTACTTATACAAGATCCCTCCCCATCGTCAAAGTTCCCCTACACCTCTTTGACCTGCTATATCTTCTTCACTCCCCACACTCCAGCCTCCCTTGCTGACAAAGCTGAAACAACCTTCTGTCATACATGATACATAGTGGAAGATATTTAGGATTATTATTATTATTTTTTTTTTTTATGTAGTAGGTCACACTATCTTCTTCAAAGTGTATAATTTGAGAGCTAGTTTCTTTGATTCTGAGTTGAGACAGTGTTCAGGAAGGACTAGGTTCTCCACTTTGCTGACCTGGTGAGTCCACCAAAGGCAAAGTCTTAACAGTGGTGCTTTGGAGCAGAGTTTGCAAGTCTCGGTATTTACAGTTGGAGGAGACAAACTTCACATCTTGGACCATAATATCTTCAACAAAGACATTGTATTTGCTGTGAATTTATGGACAACAAAGTTAAGAGTTAGCGTATTAAAAATGTCTAGCAGATAAATTCCTCAAAGAAACACATAAAATGATGACTTCTTTAAAAAGTGTTCCCTATACAGTTGCTAAATAATCTTCTGTAAGAGTAACCAAGGAGGACTTTGCAACAGGATCAATACAGATTAACTAGATTTTCATTACAGTTGTATTTCACTCCATTACTCCCCATGATAAAATTACATGCCTTTCTATGCACATACATATATGTTTTATATATACATACCTATGTATATTATATATACTATATAGAGAAACATGTATGTGAATAACTGAACTTTGTTTTAAGCTAAACATCTAAATAAAATACTTAAAACATTTTTGGAGAAAAGTATCCCAAACACCAAAACTTCCAAACTGAAGCAATTTGGTAATATCTACAGAAATTCAGTAATATTGCAGATTATTCAAACCTGTGCTTTCTGTGAAAAAAGAACTTTTCTCCATTTCTGTGTATGAACCTTACTTTTACTACACCTTTTTTTTCTTTTTTCTCCTCACCTCAGGTCTATTCTGCTTTTTTATTTTCTTTGTAGCTCAATCCCTCTGTCTCCTTTTCATGACCTTTTCTTCTGCCATGATCTCACTGTTTTGTTTTACTTCTTTACCACTCCCTACATCCACCTCAGTTTTTCTACTATACCTTATATGATTCCAGCCCAGGTCTGGCAGGTAAGGCAACTTCTTCACCTGGATGATGCTGTCATAGAGGCTGGGTTGCAGACTCTGGGCCACCATGTTGGCAAGAATGACAGCTACCATCATGGGCAGGATGTGAGAAATTTGACCTGTCAGTTCAAAGCAGATCACAGCAGTGGAGACAGTGTGGCTGACTGCTCCCGTCAGAGCTGCTGCACCTTTCCCATGTAGGGTAGAAAAGAAATTGGGAGAGAAGAGGAAAGACTGTCATATAGAAACAGAATATCAAGTCAGCCAGAAAAGACACAGAGATGAGACCAGGTGAAGAAAGAGAAAGACATAAAGACTCACCAATGACAGCATACCCTCCAGGTAAGATTTTATAAACAATACCATCAAAGAGGATCCCATCAGGAAAGAGTGATGCCATGATTTCCCCTATAAGACGTCCAAATGCAGCACCTGGAAAATATCACCAACAATTATGGAATTAACATATAAGGAACACCCAGTCTGTGCTATGCAGAGATGCTGGGCAAGCACTGGAGTACTTTCTAACAGAAACAAAATAAAAACTTACATTAAAATGACACCAGGGATTAAAGAGTAGCTTTCTGTTACAAAATATGGAAGTTAAACTCCATAAACTCCTCATAAACTCCAAGGGGAAAAAAAAATACTAAGATAAGTAAATACAGTTGAACCCTCATTTTTCCGTAGACACACCAAGTGTTATGGTATTTGTGATTCCCTGCCAGGAGGAAAGATTTTTTAAAAGGTGGTGTATTTTGTGTCGTGTCAGTTAAGATCACAGTTGGGGATCTTCATATACTCATTCTATGAATGTCTAAACACTAAAATAATAGGCTTACAGAAAGGTTTAAGTGGGAAGGGACCTCTGGAGGTCTTTGATCTGATCCCTGCTCAAAACAGGGCTAATTTAAAAGTGGTAACAGGTCACCCAGGACCTTGGCCAGACCAGCTTTAAAAGCCTCTAAGGATGGTGATTCCCCATCCTCTTTCTGGAAACCTTAACCAGGGAAACATTCTTTTTCCCCCTATGTCTCTCAGAATTTCCCTTATTACTTGTGCCTTTTACCTCCTGTTTACTATGTGCCTCTGAGAAGAGTATTTCTATCCTCTGTATACCTTGCTGCATTAGATGGTGAATTAGATGGTGAAACCTAGAGTCAGACTTCATCTTGGCCTTCTTTTCTACACGTTGATTAAGCACAATTTCTTCACACTGTCCTTCATTTTGTGCTCCAGCTCCTCAGCAATCTCAGTGGCCCTACACTGGACTCACTGCACTTCATCAAAATTTCCTGCATAAGTGGACACAAAATAACATAATATTCCAGAATTGTCCCAAAAATACTGATTGCTGGGAAATAACCATTTTCTTTGTCTTGCTCTCTGGACTTTTCCTAGTAAACTCTTACTTGTTGTTAGCCTTTATTACTGCAAGGGCATGCTACTGACAGGTTCAGTTGTTGCCTTCAGGAACCCAGAGGCTGTTAACATAGTTCATTTCATTTAATAGCTATGAATATTAATGCTGATCATTATGAGTTTGTGTTTCTTAGTCTTTTTTTTTTTTTCTTTCTTTTTTTTTTTTTTTTTTTTTTGTCTTGGAATTAAAAACTGTTAAAAAACAACAAACCCCCATACGTCACCATGTCACCATACTCCAGTCAGAAGAAAGAGAAAAAGGATTATGTGGTATTGCAGGTACTAATTTTGAGGTTGTCTCTTCTCACTGGGCTTCAGGAACAAAAGGAGCAACTATTACTAATTGTAGTATGAAAGTTTCTTCGTAGGTAGAAAGGCAGAGAAATGAGAAGGCCATGATACAGCATGCCTTTCCACAGCTTGGTTTCCCTTATGTAAAAGGACAGGAAAGTCCTTCTCAGCATTTGGATTTGAGGGCATGGGAAAGGACCCCTTCAGCAGAGGCTCAGAGACTGGTATATGAACTACTAACTGAGCTTGTCATAGGCAGTGATAAGTAGACTCCTCATCCCCTAGAAGAAATCTGCCAGGTACCTCTGCAGTATCTCTCTCATCCTTTTCACCTAGCAGACCTATACACAACAACACAAACTCACCCAGAACAAAAACAGGCATGAAGCCTCCACAGGGGATTGGCATTGTAGTAGCAATGACAGACATCCAGAACTAGAAGAGAGGTAGAGAGGATGCAGTTGTTAGTGAGCAGCAATAGCATTTTCAGCAATCCCACTCTACTGCCAAGCTGGTGAATCCATAAGGAGACACATTCTGGGGGATGTGGCAGTTCAGCCAGGAAGTGAAAGGTAAAGGGTCTGTGAGGTGTGAAGGGTAGCTGGAAGAACTCTGAAAACACACCAAAACTGATGTAAAAGACCTCTGGGTACTGCTATGGTGACAGGGAAGGCAAATCACCAGGAGAATGAACATGAGAATTCCTTTGCCATGGACCTTTGAAGGTGAGATTTCCTACTGCTTGGTTTTGTTTGTTTGTTTTTGTTTTGATGTTTTATAATAAATAAATACATTTTATTTTATAGAACAAGGTTGTCAACATTTCACAGACTCAGAAAATTTTCAGCATGAGGGAACTTTAGAGGTCTCTCACTCAACTCCCTGCTTCCAGAAGGGCTAATTCCTAAGTTAGATCAGTTTTCTCAGGACCTTGTCCAATTGAATTCTGACCATTTTGAAGGATGGAGATTCCCCATCTTTTCTGAGCAGTTGTGTCACTCCTGACTCACACTAAAGGGAGATTTTTTTCCTGAAGTCAACCTGCCATATGTTTCCCTTTTTTTAGCTTGTGCTGTTGCCTCTTGTCCTTTCACTATGTTGGGCAAAACAATGAAAATCTGTCTGGATAGAATAGAATAGTTTATTTGGAAGGGTCCTATAAAATTGAGTCCAACTGCCTGAATAGTCTCAGGACTAACCAAAATTTAAAGCATGTTAAAGGCATTATCCAGATGCCTCTTAAACTCTGACAGGCATGGGGTATCAAATACCTCACTAGGAAGCCTGTTCCAGTGTTTGAACAACCTCACGGTAACGAAATTTTTCCTAATATCCAGTCCAAACCTCCTCTGGTGCAGCTTTGTGTGGTTTCCTTATGTTCTATCATCTGTTATCAGGGAGAAGAGACCAACAGCTTCCCCCTCTACTTCCGCTCCTCAGGAAGTTGCACAGAGCAATGAGGTCACCTCTCATCCTCCTTTTCTCCAAACTAGACAAACCAAGAGTCCTCAGCATAGGACATGACATCCAGCCCTTTTACCAGTTGGTTGCCCTCCTCTGCATGTATTTAAGTAACTTAAAATCATTTTTACATTGTGGAGCCCGGTACTGTACACAATATTCAAGGTGAGGCCGCACCAATGCTAAATATCAATCACTTCTTTTGACTGGCTGGCCATGCTGTGTCAAATGCACCCTAAAATGTGGTTTGCTTTCTTGGCTGACAGTTAGTGCTGAGGCTGATCCAAATGCTGTCTTAGACCAGCACATACAGTCTTCTTCTGGAGGCAACAGCCTAAATGGGACTCAGGATAGATATACCACATAGTCCATCCTTCTTTTATTCAAGTAAATGAGACCTTATCTGTTTGGTACACCATAATCAGAATTACAACAGAAGCAGAACCCTCAGTTGCCTGTCAGAAATTTGATACAGTGTTTTACTTTAGATGGAATCAGCTTTGACAAACATTAATGCCCATTTCTGATCTACTGAAATATTCAACTGATACTTCAAGGTGGCATCAGCTCTTTTTGTTCTTAAGAAAAATCAGCATTTCTATGATATTTTTACACACACACACACACACTGGCCTGGAAAACCTCTTTTTTTTTTTTTTTTTCTTTTTTTTTCCAGGATTTGGAATATAATTACTTGGATTTTGGAATATAATGACTACTTTCAAATCTCTTCTCTTGCTCTGTGATGTATCTGTTACACAGTTAATCCTTTCAAAGTCTGAGCAAATGCAATTTCTATGGGCAATGTTAGGTCAGAACATTGAATCTGCTGCTGCTTTCCTAGAATTGAGCAAAGCAGGTCTCAGCTACATTTCTCCACTATGCTACAGTACTATTAACAAATCCTTGAGCCTCATTCACATATAGATAATTTTTGTCTCCTGTCTGGAGTCAGGAATATGAAGTAGACAGTATCACACTTTATTTAGGCCAAATATAAATTATCTGAGAATTTTTTTTACTCAATTACTTGTTTTACCAAATCTTTTGAGACTTGTCCTGATGTAGTCTTTTATGGCCAGCCACTACACAGTGGCTCCTGAAACTCATTCAGCAGGATGCTTGAGGATGATAAACTAGGGAGCAGTCAAGGAGGTAAGTGTAGTAAGGCCAGGAAATTATTCCCTAATGACACTGTTAATTTTGCACTCATGGTGGGCAAACATCATATCAAAAGTGTAAGAAGACCCCATTTCAGTTGCAGTGTTTCATTCAATGCCAAGCAGCTCCCCATTGTCAGATAACATAATTTTACAAAGTACAAGGAACACTCACTCTGACTGGAAAAGGCTTAGTGAGCTAGATTTCCTTACCTTCATGAGAAAGAAAAGCAGGATGATGATGAAGACACTGACTTTGGGGTGGATCCAGGCAGCAGATTTACCTAGGATCTGGGGGTCTCCTGTGTGTTTTGCCCAGGTATAGTTATCAAAGAGAGAGCTGATGGCTTCCCGTGGCATCAACTAGAGAGCAAAAAAAACCACAAAAAAAACAGGGATAAACTGTGAGATTAGACAGAATAAATATTCTACCTCTGTTCCAAGAAAGTGGAGGTTTACTTCATTAATTCATGATTATGAGACTTAATTCACATTTTTAATCTTCAGGAAGAGAAGAGTGACTGGAACTGGTGAAAGGATAACTAATTCTGCACATGGGGTAACATCTTTCTAATTACTCGCTTAGAAGAGTGGACCTTTTGCAAGTTTTATACAAAGGGGATAGCAGAGATCACAAGTCTCAGAGTACAGTCCCTCTTCAGTCCAAAGTTCTCCCAAGTTTTTCTTCCCCTTTCCAGGATGTAAGGTTATTGGGGCATAGGGGAAGGGGACACTGCTCTACAGAATTACACAGAAGTGAAAGTATACTTCCCACTCTCACCTCTCCTGCCATGAACTGTCCAAACCCTGGAGGAAAGGTCACAGTTGCTATAAGGAAGGATATAACCCCAGGGTATATGAGGCGGCTGGAAAGAAAGAAAAGTCTGTTAAAATATAATGTCACATTTTTTTTCTTGTAGCAGTATCACTTCAGGATTATAAATGCTATTCCCATGAAAACTCTCTCTCGCATTTGTATCCATTACTTTGGAATTGTGTAACTGACAATTTAATGCCCTGCTCCACTGATCATCATCATTCATAGAGAGTTCAACTGACAGCAAAGCCATTTTTCCCATCGGGATTATTGTTAAGGGGAATAAGGGAGGGATGTACAAAATGCATAGCGTTGAATGTACAGTGGTGATGTGTTTTTACAATTGTGTGGTGACCCATTATCAAAAGTCAGCCTCTTCTCCAGTTGTGTCCTGATTCAACTTTGCTTATTCATCCCTCATGCAATATATCCTGTCCTAGTGTGTTTAAATATGTTTCCCCTTCCCCCCATACATTTTGGCATGAATCCTTTGTTATATTAATTCTTATGGGAAAATAGTGCTTTACTTTCCTTTGAATTCCTGACCAACACACTTTTTGGGAAGTCTCTGTAAGGCCTTTGCTGCTAAGTGCTTTATTTCATTTTGTATTTATCTTCCATATTGCAATTCACACCTTTCAGTTGCTATCAGTTTCTCCTTCTGTTTATTAAGTATGCAGTGATTGCAATACTGTAGTACATTCTTTACATTGTCTACATTTTGATTTTAAAAGTATTTCAGATTTTAAAGATGCAGTTATATTTCAGTTAAGTTTCTTAAAATATAAATGTTAACTCTTTCTTTTGCAAAAAGAAAAGGATTAAAAACAAACAAACAAACAAACAAACAAACACAGAAAACAGTGCCTCTTAAGAAACACAATTATTGATTTTCTGATTGATTGGACATTTCCTGTCCAATCAGTAGTTTTCTTTGTCATCTTAATAAATATTACAGAATCCCTTTTCAAACAAGATGCTCTTTGAAATTATTGGGGCTGATCTAGAAGAAAATCCAGATCAGAATATCTTCTTTTGATATTTGCAGATATCTTACTGTGATATAAATTCAGTTTCTCTTAGTTTTACTATCTTATATTTGAAATAGTTCCACTAGCTTCCAGAAAGTATTTGTTACTATCCTATATCAGTAGAGTATCCAAATCTGGTCTCTAAAAGACAGCATCTTCAAAGGCACTCACTATTTGGTGAGAAACTGGCTTAGAGCTGTATGACGCCGGATGCACAGGACCACTTGACGATTAAGATAAACAAAAAATGCTCCAAGGAATCCAGAACATATCCTAAAGTGGAAAAAATGAAACAAAATCATACCAAACAACAGAAAACAAATAAACAGCCAACCAAAAACTGAGTTTAAATATTTTTCATCTTCATCTGTTATGACATCTTTTAACTTCATAATCTGCAGTAACTCATTTGAAGACTGACTCCCTGATGAAAGGAGAGAGGTGGTTTTGGATTTCTTTGTCACATGCTGAGATTTTTCTCTCGAATTTCCTCTTAGATGGAGAAATCTCATGTCAGGATATGATGTCCAATTCCAAGACATGGCAAGGTTGCTACTTATTTCTAGCTGTTCCCTTCCTTTTCTATGCCGTGGCCTAGAAAGGCTTCCAAAGATGCCTTGTACAGATGCACATGTACACAGATACACATGAATACATACAAACAGCTGTATCAGTGAAGAACAGTGAATAAACCATGACTCTGTAGGCAATATAGTGTGATAATGTTTTTATCTCAGCTACAATTTGTTGAATAGAGGGTTTCTTAGTAGTTCAAGTGAGAATGAATGTACAAAGAACTGATTAGTACTTGTGTTTCTGTGGCTGTCTCTAATTTTAACTGTTCAAATACTTGGATGACAGGAACAGTATTAGGATCTACAAAGAAAGACTGATAGATTTTAGTGTGGCCTGGAAAAGAACAGCTCATTGAAGACATGTATTGTCAGAACTTAAACATCAGGTTGGAATGGGAAATAGTAAAAAAGAAAAGGAGTTTGACTGATTCAGCAAAATTGTACACCTACATCAAATATAAGAAGTAACACACTAGGAGTGGGGGTGGGAATGGGGGTGAGGTGGTGTCCAAAACCATGACATTTAGATGCAACAGGGCAGATGAGTGCCACTACTAGGGTATTGAGCACACCAATTCTCTCCATAGGCAAGAAACCTAAGCCCAGCCACCTCAAGAGCATGCATACCAATGCACATATTTTGGGCAACAAACAGAGGAACTGGAGTTCTATGTTGAGTCTGAGATTTATGATGTTATAGGAATCACACAAACTTGATGGGAAAACTCACTTGACTGGAAGACCACTATGCATGGCCACTATCCTTTGAAAAGACAGGATGGGAAGAGGAGGCGAAGTTGAACTTTATGTAAAAGATGTTTGAGTGTATGGAGGTAAGCTATGGAGACCATGAAATTGGTCTATTCTTAAATTTTTTGGCCTATTGGTCTATTCTTTAATTTTTTTGAAATTGGTCTATTCTATTATTAGAACTCTATTGAGTTCTTTGGATCAGGATTAGAGGGACTGTTACCAAGGCTGATCTTACTTTAGGTATATTGGCTGTAGATGTGCTCTACCTAGACTTCAGTAAGGCTTTTGACACCATTTCACACAGCATTCTCCTGAAGAAGGTGGGTGCTCAAGGCTTGGACATGTATTTGATTCGTTGGATGAAAAACTGGCAGAGTGACTGGGCCCAGAGAGTCTTGGTGAATGGAGATAAATCCAGTTGGATGCTGGTCACTAGTGGTGACCCCAGGGCTCAGTATTGGGGCCAGTCCTTTCCATACCTTTATCAATGACCTGGATGAGTAATGCACTCTGCACTTTTCCTCATTGAACTTCATGAAATTATTATCAGTCCACCTCTCCAGCCTGTTGAGATCCCTCTGGGTGGCTGCATGGCCCTTAGGTGAATCATTCACTCCCCCCAGTTTTTGTGTCATCCAGGAATTTACTGCTGGTCCGCTCTACCCCATCATTGAGATCATTAATGAAGGTGATTAAAGGGCTGGAGAGCCCGCCTTATGAGAAAAAACTCAAGGAGTTAGGTCTTTACATCCTGGAGAAGAGAAGGCTGTGGTGGAATCTCATCACTATATTTCAGTATTTAAGGGTTGGCTACAAAGAGGACAAAGGTTCTCTCTTCACCAGGAGACACATTGAGAAGACAAGGGACAATGAGTACAAGCTGCAGTGAGATAGACTTCATCTTGATATATGAAAGAAATGTTTTACAGTGAGATCAATCACTGGAACAGGCTCCTCAGGGACATGGTAGAATCCCCGTCAGTGAAGGTTTTCAAGGTGCAAGTGGACAGGGTGTTAAATAATCCCACCTAGGCTCCGTTTTCACACAGAAGGTTGGACCAGATGATCCCTTTGAGGGATTCAAGGTCCCTTCCAAGCTGGGTTATTCTATGATTCAGTGATCGTATGATTCTTGTGCCTATGATCCTAATTCCTTAGGCCTACGTTCCTGATCCTAATAGAGCCAAAAAAGTATAGCATTCTATGATTCCTATACTCTACTTTAATTAGACCTGGGTAAATAGGACATAATACTCAACAGTGAAGTAAAAAAAAAAAAAAAAAGAGTGCATTTAAATTTGGTAAGAGGAAGTGTTATTTTATGTGGCAAATAATTAAGCCACAGAATACTGACACACAAGTAACATATTCATTCTATTCATTTTAAAAATGAATGGAATTTTTCACTGTTTTATGGCCTGCAGTTTTTTACTAAATCTCATTCAAAGATGATTTTAGCTTATATAAAAAATAATAATTGTATTTGGAAGAATTCCTGCTTGGTTACTTGAAATTGCATAGGAACAAGCTAAAACTAAATATAAAACTGCTCACAGGAAAACATTTGTTCAATGAGCTTCTCAAATAGTTCAAGCCTGCACTATCTAGCATTCCTGTTAAAATATGCCTTCTGCAACTGCAGAGTGAATTGAGTTTCTTTATAATACACTATTTTAAAAAGTACATTACTCCATTCCTGGCTATCAATTTGTCAATAAAATAGAGGTGCTCCTTCTGCATGCATTTTGCAACTTATCAACATTTGCTGACACAGAAGAACAAGATCTACCTTGTTATAGTGCTTAGTCTGCCTCTTTTTTTTTTTTTTTTTTTTTTTTTTGTGTGTGTGTGTGTGTGTGTGCTACTTGAAAGTGAAGAAGTATGTTGAATAGAAAGGGAGCTCGACTTTGAGAATGAATGTTAAGAGAATTTGGAACATTCCAAGTTGGCATCAGGACTTCATCCAAGACTGTACAAGTGTCTCTCTTTCTCTCTTTGTTTTTAATAGCACATTGGACACCTAGATATTTGAAAGCATTTCACAATCATCTCATACACCTTTCATAGCCTGTGTGCAGTACTGCAAAAAACAAACAAATACCACCACCACCACCAAAAACAAACAAACAAAGCAAAGCAAAGCAAACCAAACCACCACCACCAAAAACTGAATGGCTGATCTTAACAATTTATCTGTTATCACTGGATCCGATTACAGTTAAGCTATCTTTGTCAGCATATCAAGTGTACCAACTTCTCTTGGAAAGGATACCATTTCTGATCTTGTAGAAAGGAAACTCCCTGGATAAATGTTTTGTCCCATTCCCCCCTATATTCTCTGAGTTTTTTCTTCTCTGTTTTTCCTGTATGCTTTCAGAGCATTCCATTGGCATGTACTAACTGACCAGGTCTTAACAAACTAAATATAACTTTCTAGATATCAAAACTAAAGAAGTCTAGACCTTGGTTTCAAAACTAAGCAAGTTTTGACCTTGTCAGAGCTGTTCCCAAAAGGTAGAAAATAAAGATGCAAATTATTCTTGACATTTCAAGCAATTCCTTTTATTCGCCGACACAGGCTCTCATAGTATTTCTGCTTGGAGATTGCAGAAACCTAAGTTGCTGTTTTGTTTCTTCACAAATAGACTTAGAATCATAGAATCATAGAATATCCTGAGTTGGAAGGGACACATAAGGATCATCAAGTCCAACTCCTGGCTTCATCTCATCAAGGTCTGGACCCATAAGCTCAAGCTGAAGAAGATAACTGTCAAGTGAAAAGGCCATACTTGGATCAGGCCATTTGGCCATGCCCTCAAAATGGCTAGAGGGCCATTCAGTAAATTTATACCCATGATATATATACTCATTTTTATACACATTTATACCGTAGACCAAATTAGACTTCCTCTTTTATTTTAATCTTTAATTTTATTTCCTGTGGAACTTAATTTTTGATAAAGATACATGGGAACAAAATGTAATGTGGGTAATATCCATGTTTCATTCCTTACCTATTGTGCTACATGGCCACCATTGCTGAAGGAAGAATCCCAGCAAGAAGAGGTCTTTTCAGTGAAAATGAAAGAGCAGTTATTCTGTTATGCAAAAGAATTCCTATCAGAGCTTACTTGAAATCCTTTGGGAACTTACCCTATTACGGCAAATGCTGGCAGCTCTTGCAGATCAAAGGGAAAATCCATGCGAAAGTTAGTTCTGAACAGGGCTGTGATGGTAACTGTGTGAGAAGAAAGAGGTAGAAAAGGAAAGGGAACAATGATGTGAAAAGTTAAATACCATGAAAACTGGGAGTAGAGACAGGAGAACTAGTTGTATATGTGCCCTTGTATGGTTTCATGACATTATATACAATATTACAGATATACAGACTGCTCTGATTTTGTTAGTCTCTATTTTTAAACACTTGCAACTGTAGCACTCTGTAGCACTCTTGATGGTATAGATTTGTTTTCAGAGAATGTACATATATTTTTAGCTACAACACCAGATTTGTAAAGGGCTTTCTATTTCTTCTTTTCTTCTGCCAACCATTCTTTAGGCAGTAAAAGCTCTTAGTGCACTCACTGATTTAAAAACTCTTTACACAGGCAGGCAGTGCTCACTTATCTGGAGAAGCTTTGTCACAGACAATTGTGATTGCCTTCTAGAAACAAAACTCGTATCATCTCCAAAGTCTTATATGCACAATTTTTGCCTGGTGCCAAAAGAATAAATGTCTTGGGAGTCCCAGAGAAAAGATCAACTATGCTCCATTTTTTCCATCTCACTTCCACTGGTTGTGTTTCACTCCTAAAATTACTCAGATGTCGAAAGCTGTCCTGCTTTTACCTGGAGGTATGAGTGTGGAAATAATAAATAACTATATGCTAATAGGTAAAGTTCAAATGGCCATCCAGTGCAGAATGGAAATGCAGCTCAATGAGTATTGATATAAATAAAAACATGTCCGGAATCAAGAAATTATTTGCACAATCAGAAAAACAAACAAACAAACAGCAAAATTCTAGCATAATATGGTAATTAAGAGAGACATTCATATATATATATATATTTTTTTTTTTTCCCAAACAAGACCAGGCTTAGAGCAATGATTTAATCAGATCTCTGTGGGTTAGCAAGATTAACAGGAATTGTGTTTATTTATATTATTATTAAGATAAAGATTTTTAATTTAGATTATTAAGAGTCTCTGGAGCCATATGATCAAATGGTGAAAGGGAAAATATTATCATGGATCAGAAACTATCTCAGAGAGAGAAAAAAAAAAAAGGTTTATCTTGTTAGATATGTAATGATACATGTCACAATAGACCTGTAATGGGCTGCAAACTGTTGTGTTAGGGCTCTGTGGTGTTGAATGGATTTCTTTAGAGATCAATATTGGATGTGATTATGTTTAACATCTTCATTAGTCTCCTGGATGATAGGGTGGAACTCACTCACCAGTGAGTTTGCTGACCACATCAAACTGGGAAGGGAGAGAAGGGAATGGTTGATAACCTGGAGGACTGGACAGCTGTTCATTCAGAATGGCCTCAGTCATGGAGGAGCTGACAGGTTGGAAGATCACAAATACAACAAAGACAAATATTTAGTCCTGCATCTGGAATGGCAGGTGGATCAGTACAGTCTGGGAACCTAGTCAACAAAAAGAGCTCTGCACAAAAAGACCAGTAGGTCCTGGTGGGAACTAGTGTTCAATGTGTGTCCTTGTGTCAATGAAGGCTAACAACATATTGGGTCACATCAGCAAAAGCACAACCAGAAAATTGAGGTATTCCCTTTTATATGGCACTGATGAGGCCACATCTAGAAAACCTGGAACAAAAGAAATGTTTCAAAACTGGAGACAGTCCAGTGATGAGCCCCAAGATGGTCCAGGACATGGGGCACATGATGCATAGGAAGAGACTGCAGGAACTAGGTATATTCAGCCTGAAAATGAGAAGGCCAAAGGAAGCTCCAATAGCTAAGTCTTGCTACCTCATGGGGAAGTTGTAAACACACAGTGAAAGGAAAAGAGGCATTGGTCACAACTTATGTATTAGCCTACCTCACACAAAGGCATTCTAACTGAGTCATCATAGTATTCACACAGGAAACTAGTGCCAAGTCATCATGCCAAGTGCATAACTTTTGACAGCAGACAAGACTAGAGATTATGAAAACACATGAGAGGGCCCTAATAAAAACTGTTGCATGAACAATGACTGAAAAGACTGGGCTTGTAACTTTCAGAAGAAAATGAGAAAGAGAAGACATGAAAGATAAATCAGAGCAGGCGTGATGAAAGACCATAAAAATAACAGATTTCTGGTATAGACAAAAGTTTCTAATTCTCTAATATGAGGACAAAGATACTGACCATATAGACAATGAAAATTCAGAACCTTGAAAAGGAATCATTTTCCATACACAATTTGATCATGGAAATTTTTAACCCAGTCAGCTACTGAAGCAGAACATAAGGAGCCATTCATATTGGTGTTAAAGCTGCTTGGATGATTTTGAAGAAGGGACAATAAGTAAGATGCTCCAGGATCAAGTTAATTTCTAATGATTTAAGAGATCAGCAGGGGAGTTAGAGTAGATGAAGTGAAGGATAGGGCATTATCTCCTGTCATCTGGCTTCAAATTTCTTACATCTTTCTCTGAAAAGAACAGAGAGAGGTGTTCTTCTGACAGATCTGATAGTTGAATATGCCTTAATATGAGGCAGTATTTCACAGACAAAGACATAGGCACTTTCTATAATCAAAAGAGTAGAGTATTCAAGCCAAAAAAATGTTTTAGCACAGAAAAAATCCAACTCTGTGAAGTCATTAAGTTTCAAGAAAGGAAAGTGAGCACATAAAGCTCATACCAGAAAAACAGAAGTGTAAGAATAAAGGAGTTATATATGTTATTAAAACGTTTACAAAGTTTACAAAGAGATAGCAGTCTTCTACATCAGCTGGAACTTCATTCAGTTTTCTGAACAAACTTCTTCTATGCTTTCTGTCTGCACAAGTATTGCACTCATCCCTTTCAGCTGAGACACTTATTTTTTTTCTACCAGAGCTACAGTTGAAACAAGTACTGTTTGACCTTTCGGTACTCAGGAACTTCAGTCAGACCCCAACAGTTTTTCAGCCTCCCAATCATTCTATCATCCCAGTGTTTGAGACTACTTTTTGCTTTGTTTGCTTCTAGTCAAGAGATGACTAAGGCAGACCATGGTGTTTCCAGTGGACCACAGCAACATACACTGCAATAGGTATTACCTCCTCTGTGATGAGATACCTCTATGTTTGCAACCTCGATGTTATGCTGACTAGATGCAAAAATCCCACCTCAGACACTCTCTTACTTGATGGGAAATCATATTCAGTCATTTTTTCAGTCATATACCCAACACACTGGAATAGGTTATAGTTATAATCTTGATGATATATCATGCTTCTCTTTCTCTTTCCTTCTATACTGCTAGACATTATATGTCATGGCAGAAGTTTCAAACATCCTAAAAGTTTATGGTTTTCAGAAAGATGGAAAATAATAAATTTATAGAACAGCATTTGTACAAAGAGACTAAGAATGATTTTTAGCTTACCTGCATCCTTGTTCCAAACAGCAAGGACTCGGAAAATGAAGGCACTAAAGGTAGCTGCAAAGAAACCTCTCCAATAGTTACGCACAGCAAAGTAAGTGGAAGTGACCTCAATGCTGAAAAGGACCCCTAGAAAGAGTTGGAAAGGGAGCAAAGTTAAAAAGTTAAAATCAGAAGTGTAATGCCAAAAGCACAAGAGAGGCTTCTAAATAAGTCTTCTAAAGCTGTGGTATCCAAACTTCTTTGATCACGTATCCTATCAGTAAAATATTTTTGAGTATGTACCTCGGTATATGTATATTTATTTATAAATTATAAACATGTCCTACTGTACTAACATATTGGGTACATTATAAAGCATACACAAAAATAATAAAAAAAGGGATAAGATGATGAAATAGAGAATATTTTAAGAAAAATTTATTTCATTCATTAATGGTACAAAAAGCTTTTTGTTCTCACAAAAGCTTTTTGTTCCTGGTTTAACTCTTTGTGATACAGTGATTCAAAGGTCTAGTTCTAAGTTCAGTTTATTTCAGTACTTGGTTTTAATGGTTGTCAGAGCTGAAAAAGATGCTGCTGAAGATTGAAAGGGAAGAAGGGCATCCTTCACTGCACTTACTAAATCATGATATTCATTTTTTTCAATTCCATTTACCACTTAAGCAAAGGTTTGTGCTGAAATCTGGCTAGTATATTTCCATCTTCCCTGATGTCAATCAGTTGTTGCAAACTAATTGGAAGATGTTGCATTTTTATATCTTTAACAAATGAGTTCAAAATCCACTGAAATGTTCCTTTGGAAGACTTTAAAATGTGTTAGAAAATTTTGTTTCCAAGTTTTTTACATATATAGTATAAGAATTTTTATAGGTGACCCAAATAATTTTCAACAAGAAAACCACAAAATCTCCACAACGGTACAATATTCTTTTGAAAAGCACTTCTTTCTCACTCATGGTTAAAATGTCACTTTCACCTTGAAGGGACAGATTAGGTGTGTTTAATTTTCCAAAATTATGTGCTAGGTAGCATAAAACTGACAGCCACTTCTCATCACAGAAAAGGCCAGCAAATTCAGAACACCATTTTTTTTTTTTTTTAATAAAATAAAAATGTGTGACTAGTCTTTAAATTTGACAACTCTTTTAAACCCTTTTCCATGAGATAACCAGTGAACCTTTATGTGGTGTAGAAGATTTTTGTGGTCATTCCCCATCTCACTGCAAACTATTGTAAAGATTCTACTATTTTAAGGTCTTGTTTTTATGATATTAACCACATTTAACCACATCGATGACAGGTCGTGCACTTCTAGCTCCCATTTCTATGCACCCATTTGTGTAGTCTGTCTCTCATTTCTTTGCTGCAATAGCTTGCCTCTGAACCATGTGGTGAATGAATTTTGTGTGGAGTACTGTCTTTGTAAACGCACAGTAGAATCCTTTTCTTATTCCAGTCAAGGCAGCTGCTCCATCAGTGGTTACATAGAGTTCTTCCATAAAATATTGCTTTTATGAAAGAAGTCTTTTACTGTTGAGAATATATCTTCTCTAGTAGATCTTTTCTTCATGTATTTCACTGTTGAAACAGAATCTAGCAAATACCATAAACAGACACATTAGAAACATCTGTACTTTTATCAAGCTGCATAGCAAGCCTCCCACACTTCATAATTTGTTCTGATACTTGTTGTTTCAAATCTTCAGCAATGTTTTCTGTGTCTTTCAACAGTATTTGCTGACAAAGGAATGCATTTTAATTTCTTGTGATATTGCTTTCTGTGCATTATGCCAGCCATTTTTTACTCTGGCAGGAAGAACGTGTTTCCCCAGTGGGATGTGGCTTTTCATCTTTCACTATGAAGTCAGAAACCTCAAAAAAAGACTTCTAAAAATTATCATTAAGTTTAGTGAGATTTTGTGAAGTACTGGAGCGAGTAATGCATAGCCTGAAAAATCGTTGAAAAAACAGTAGAGGTTTGTCTTCACATTCTGGATGCTTAGTTTTTAAATGTCTTGCTAATTCTGATAGCTTCATGCTGTTGATAGCTTACATGTCAATGCACAAAATACATCATTAACAATGGTGGATTTAAAGCCATATTTCAAATAGTTTTCTTGATAATTTAATTTCTTTGTTATTTATTTACTTATTTTGGTCAGCTTCTTGTCAGACCTGACGAGATTGCGACCATTTTTACCTCATAATGTGGCATATGAAGAGGCCACTCTGGGGGTGGAGGTGCCTACTCTGCCATTTTCTCCGAATTTGCCTATAGTCACATTATAGGTATTGTCTTCAATCTGCAATTCTTTTGCAGGAATCTTTTAAAGGCACTTGTCCATTTTGTGAGGGTTATTTTAGTTAACTTAGACAATATAACCCATACATCCATCAACCATGCGCACATAGACTGAAATACATTGCAATACACTGAATGCAAATGAACAAATGAGGGCATTACTGTCAGCCCTCTGCATTAAGCAACAACTTAGGGATATGTTTTAGTGGAGGGCTGTTAGCGTTAGGTTGGAGGTTGGACTCGAT
This sequence comes from Netta rufina, assembly GCF_964035555.1. Lineage (NCBI taxonomy): Eukaryota > Metazoa > Chordata > Aves > Anseriformes > Anatidae > Netta > Netta rufina. Next base: position 125,350,257 of record NC_140123.1, read on the forward strand.
GACCTTGAGGTCTCTTCCAACCTAGAAAATTCTGTGATTCTGTAACTGTTCTTCACCCAGAACACCTCACATGCTGTATGTGATGTGGCCATCTGATATATGGATCAAGTGAGGCCACCAGTGTCAATATGTATACTGAATATTAGCAAAGTTTTTTTTTTTTTAATTTTAATTTTAATTTTAATTCATTTATTTAGATAGAAAATAAATACAAATAGACTTTTCAGTATTATATTTCCATAACCTAATGGACTGTCTATCACACCCCCTGGGGTGTGCACATGTCAATTTGGAAACTACTGTTCTAGAGTATCTTCCCCTCTTGACCTTCAGAAGGCTGAAAACGTGGAGAAAAGACTGTGTCAGAGAAACTGGAGAGATTGGTGACATTAATGGCAAGCCTTTTTGCTCAAAGTAAATGAAAAATCAAAAATAGGGTGCAGGAAAGGAGAAGAGGACTAGGCAGGAGAGGATTTAGGTACCTGAGAAAAAGGAAACAGAACAGCCACTTGCCTCCAAGTGGTGTCCCAAAGCAGCAGCCAACACCCACAGCACAACCCACAGTCAGGACATCCGTGTAATAATATGGCTGCTACTGGTGGAAGAGACAGAGAAACAGAAGAAAAAAAAAAAAAAGAAAAAAAAGAAAAAAGGAAAGAAAGCAATGAGCAACAGAATTAGCAGGTATGGACACATGCTGTCAACCAACTCTGCCACCAATATTACATCTTAATTCTTCATTCTGGACAGCTTCAAAATATTCAAGGACTGATTCTATGTTGCACAAGACAGGCATATACGTTGAGTCACATATTCAAGACACAAGGAGAAGTCAGCATCTCATCTTTCATTGAAACATGCACATATCTTTCACTGTAGAATAAACGTCTCATGAAAAATTCTTCAGAGGGTGGACTACATGTGTGTACTTTATTCCATCTCTTTTACTTTGGAAGGGAATCTCAGGTTGCACATGTGCCAGAGAGTGCCTCAAAAAAACCCTACCCTCTGAGTTTGTACGCACAAGACACATGCATATCCACAACAGAATGTGGACAGCTGAAGGGTCTATCATCCTGGGTAGATGAACAGGTAGCAGCTCATGTAGTAAAGGATTGTGCTTTGCTGGTGAAGACAATCACTAAAATTATAAATTTACAAGCCATCGGTGAAGTTATGAAATATAGGGTCTCTCCTGAGACAATTTTGGAGGACATGGGAAGGAGAAAATCTCCTACTTCCTCCAATATTTGGAAGAGTGGCTGAGAGCCCTGACATGCCTGAGAATGGTGAAGAGCCTTAGGGAGCAGATAGTTTTTTTTCAAGTTGTTGAAATCCTAGTTGGTGTCTAATATAAAGAACAGGAGGGTTAAACAACTGCATATTTGGTACTTTCTGGTATTACATGTCCCTAAAGCAGCCTGTTATATCTTCCATGAGACTGAAGTTTTGAGAGAGGGCAGGCTTGTGTTACATCGGGATTCTGTGTCCAGGCAGAATTCTTAGGGCTAAAGGCCATGAATTCCCACTTACCTGAGCAGGTATTTGAGCCTCAACCAAGAAGTATATCAAGGCTGTGACTGTGCACCCAACAAAGGGGCATGGATCATTCTCTGAGCCTTAAGAATCTTTCCATAATCACAACTTTCCCTCAGGTCACCTCTAAGTCCTTTGTGGCCTTAAGATGTAATCATGTCCAGAATGGGGATGGGTTTCAGTTCAAAGTATCTGAGATAGTATGAGGGTTATATTATAGCCTACCAACATGATGATTAACAGCCTGAAACATACGGTATTTATTACATGGCCTGCATTATGGCAAGAGGTAAGTAGAGCTTAGAGCTGTTTGAAAGTGCAAAGCCTGATGAGAACAGTGTTGAAGAAACGATATGAGATGGAGAGATCCTAGCACAGTATGGTATTATTCATACCGACTGCTGAGAAAAGTCCATAGCATACGGTATCCCCCAAAACCCAGCACCATGTCAGAGTGCTGATGCTGTGCAGCAACACAGAAATAGCTGAAAAGACCAACAGGAACAAACAAAGAGTACCAGAGTGCACTCAGAAAAAGCAGGGCTGAGCACCTTTTGCTTTTAGAGGGCCAGACTGGATTTTCAAATGCATTTTGAAGGTTTCTCTTTAAATACACAGGGTGGTGTTCACCAGTAACAACATCAAAAAGTTATATTCCTTTGGCAATATGATGTATAGTAGCAAATCATATCCTGGACTAAGGTCAGATAAAGATTACATGACTCCCAGGTAATGGAAATCAAATTCTGCAATTTGGTGTGATTCTACTAAAAGGAACCCAACTATGGCTGCAAAAATTCACACACTGAATTGTCACAGACTCACAGCAAATTTTAGCCTGGAAGGTATCTCTAGAAGATTCTCCAACTCCCTGCTCAGTGATGTCCTAACTCCAAGAGTCAGTCAGAATGCTCAGGATCTTGTCTAGGTAAGTCCTGAACATCTCCAAAGGTGTAGATTCTCTAGACCCCATGGGCATCCATGCCATTGGTGAACCACCCTTGGGGGAGGGGAACATCTTCCTTATACATGGTCAGAATTTCCCTTGTTGCAAGTTGTACCCCTTTCCGCTTCCACTGTGCCCCTCTGAAAAGAGCCTGGCTTAATCTTATTTAAAATCCCCCTTTAGGTGGTTGATGACACCAGTGAGACAACCCCCCTCTAGCCTTTTCTCCTTTACACTGAGCAAAAACAGCTTCCTTAGTCTTCCTCATACATCATTACTCCAGCCTCCCAACCATCTTCTTGGCCATCCAAGCTTCTTCTACATGGGGAGCCCCAGATTTTCTACACTGATATTTTTGTTCTCCAGTCCACAGTTGAAGGTAGTTTTCTTTTCATCTTATCACTCCCTGTCACAGTTGTCATCATCTCCTGCTGTTAGATGATGCCACTTATGGGAAGTTTTTTTCATTTCTGTTCTCTACAGCATCTTTATTATTTTCTGGACAGAGTGTGGGGCTCTCCAACTTGAACAACGTCCATGGTAGAAATGACTGAACAAGATGGACAAGGGGATCAGGTGCACTCTTAGTAAGTTTGCAGACAACACCAAGTTGGGCGCAAGTGTTGATCTGCTCGAGGGTAGGAAGGATCTACAGAGGGATCTAGATAGGCTGGACTGATGGGCTGAGGCCAACTGTATGAAGCTCAACAAGGCTAAGTGCCAGGTCCTGCACTTGGGGCACAAGAATCCCATGCAGCGCTACAGGCTGGGGAGGAGAGTGTCTGGAAAGCTGCCTGGCTGAAAGGGACCTGGAGCTACTGGTTGATAGCAAGCTGAATATGAGCCAGCAGTGTGCTCAAGTGGCCAAGAAGGCCAACAGCATCCTGGCTTGTATCAGAAATAGCATGGCTAGCAGGATTAGGGAAGTGACTGTCCCTTTGTACTTGGCTCTGGTGAGGCCACACCTTGAACACAGTGTTCAGTTTTGGGCCTCTCATTACAAGGACATCAAGGTTCTGGAGCTTGTCCAAAGAAGGGCAATGAAGCTGGTGAGAGGTCTAGAGAACAAGTCTTATAAGGAGCAGTTGGGGTTATTTACCCTAGAGAAAAGAATACTCAGGGGAGACCTTATTGCTCTCTACAACTACCTCAGAGGAGGTTGTAGTGGGGTGGGCGTCAATCTCTTCTCCCGAGCACTAAGTGGTAAGACAAGGGGAAACGGCCTCAAATTGCTCCAGGCAAGGTTTAGGTTGGATATTAGGGAAAAATTCTTCACTGAAAGGGTTGTGAAGCAAAAGAATAGACTGCCCACGGAAGTGGTTGAGTCACTATCCCTGGAGTTATTCAAAAAATGTGTTGATGTGTTGCTTACAGACATGGTTTAGTGGTAGACTTGGCAGTGCTATGTTAACGGTTGGACTTGGTGATCTCTGAAGTCTTTTTCAACCTAAATGATTCTATGATTCTGTGATTCAAAGATGTTTTATTAGAAAAGTTAAAGTTATCGCTTTTCTTGTGGCCTTTGCAAGATCATGTTCTTCCTTTCTTTCACTGCCACCAGTTACATGAGAAAAGAAAGAACTTGTGATGCTAGAGAAATGGAGAACCTGCTTGAGAGCAAGAGATCTCACAGCAAGAGACTGAGTTTTACATTAAATGTCACATACAGGAAGTCAACTTGCCTCCAAGAGGAGCCCCGAAGCAACATCCAACTCCAACTGCGCAAGCCGCCACCAGGAGTTCGAGCTGCCTGTGCACATTCTGGAACAGAGAGTGCAGCCAGAGAAAGGCATGCTGGGATTAGAGGTAGCAAAGCCAAAGAGTTAGGATCCAGAACAATGAAACAAAGCAACAGCCAGCAGCAAATTCAGCCGTTACAAATAGCAGGCCCTGTACATTTTAGTCCAGTCTTTAGTGACTCCGTTGGTCTCCAAAAGTGAGATTTGGTCCTTATGCATAGACGAGATCAAGTAAAACAGCACCTGCTATTGTATTACAAAGCCAGTTACTGCTAGGAGTTTGTAGGTAAAGCAATTCCTAAATGTATTATTTTTTTGCAACTAGTCAATACATCATTCAGCCTCCAGAGGCCGTTCTGCAATAGCAAAAGCCTACAGGCAGTGTCAGTGGCTATAATTAGTAATGCTTTACACATTCTATCTTAAAGACAAATTGATCTTTGTCTATAGCTACTTAAGAAGGTTTTTTATTTTATTTTATTTTATTTTATTTTATTTATTTTTATTTTTTTTACACAGATGTTGGTCACAGTGGAAACATATCAGCATTGTGAGACTGAAAACTTGTAAAATGAGTATTCTTTATCAGCCTCTGTGTAATGTGGTAGGTAACACACCTGGTTGGGCCTGCACAGTTGTTTGACTGTATATTTGTCCTCCCACTACCACTTTTTTTTTTTTTTTTTGTCTGTTCTCTTACTGCTCTATAACAGCATGTTGCATTTCATTTCATATGTTCCCTCTGTGGTTTGTCGCCTGCCAACGTGTCTTAGGAGTTCAGCCTGTGGAAGAGCTATATGCAGAAACATGTGCCTTACCTCATACACACCACAGAAGATTGACATAAACTTGCTGAGTACTGCTGCACAGATACTGGCAATATGCACGAAAGGACCCTGCAACAGAAGAGGAAGAGAAAATAAGAGAGGGTTATCCTCTGTCACTGATAACCAGACGCAGATCTCATAATTTTTCTTTGGCCACCACAGACAGTTCTTCAGTATTTTTTTTTTCCTCTTGAAAGCTACCTGACTTGAGTGCTTTGATTTTTTCTATATGAAGTCTTTCAAATGGCCAGAGGAAAGTAGGTGTTGCTTGGAAGAGCAGAGCTTTGTGAAGAGGAAAGGTGCCAAAGAAAAGGAAAGACTCTTCTTGTACAGACAACTCCTCCCACTGCCTAGACCCTACCCTGGCCACTACTGCATATGAAGATAGCAATATTTACCTCTTTCCCCACAGGCAGGCCACTTCCAAGTCCAGCTGTAAGGCCCACAACTTTGGCCACAAAAGCTTTGAGAGTGAGATATTCTTTGAGGACCACTCCCCTCATAATTGTCTTGAGCTCTGGGATCCCAGACCCTGAAAACAGCAACAGAGCAGAGGATGTAGAAAACACACAAGCAAATGGAGTAAGAAAAAGAGACAGACATAAACCAATTATGCCATGCCTTCTGCCCTCACCAACAGCCTGTGGAGAGACGAGGTGGCAGAAAATGGCCGCAAACAGAATGAGAACAAGTGGGTATGTGACCCATGCCAGATACTGCATAGGAATATTCGGGTGTAGCTCTTTGTACATCCACTTGTAGGCTGTAGATAAACAAACAAAAAAGTTGTCATTAACCACAGCTGCTCCAAGCAGGCTGATAAACATTAAAGAATCACAATCAAAAGCACACACCTGCCAAACCTGTCCAATCTATTTTTTTTTTTCTGAGAAATGCTATCTATAAATCCTAATTTTATAGGTTAGGTGGGGTAAAGCCTTATTGCATTTTAAGTACAAGATCCCAAATAATATACGCATTCTGCAGGAATGAATAGAAGTGGTCCTCTGCTCTTAGACACTATTAATACCTGTGCCATGATGTGGCATTAGAAGAGGTGCATTACTTTGCACTTGTGAGGGTGAATTTCCATGCAGGGTCTTCTCATTTTGCAGCTGGAGGACCATAAGTGGTCCACTAACAGCTAGTGTCCTCTCCTCCATCTCAGTCCCAGGAAAATTTGTTCCTTCTTAAAATCTACCTTAGAAGTCGTGCTTATGCTTTGCCTTCTAGAGCATCAGCATGAAGGGAATGGTGCCAACTGTTAAAACAGCAGTGGTACTGCTGCATAGTTGGGTCCAACAGCGTGAACTGCCCAGGGAGAAAACAAAGAATCCAAATAATTCACTTGCAGGAAGTATAAAGGGCAAGGGGCCTCTGAGATCAACAGGGTAAGCCTGGTATGTGGGGAAGACATAAAGGAAGGAACACTGGGCTGAGGAGATGTTGGGAGCTTTGTCGAAGTACAGTGTCTGGTGGACACCAGCAGCAAAGAGCACTGAGAGGAAAGGATTTGGTGTGTGTGTGCAGGTTGGGACTAGGGCACTAAGGCTAAGGACAAAGGAACACTGGAATTAAAAGGATGAGGGCAATGTTGTATGTGTGTGCACAGATATGGGGGGAAGGGACACTGAAAGATCATGTAATTGTTATAGCTGGCAAAGGGGACAGGAACAACAGGACAGTTGCAGAGAAGGAATATTACCCAGTGATTAGGAAATCTTTGTGAAAAAAAATACCTAAGAAAAGAGCACTATGGGACCAGGTAGCAGAAAACTGCAGAACACCATATAAATAAAAATTGGGAACAATAATCAAGTTAAAAACAGGAAAAAAAAATAACAACACAAAAAGACAGTATCAGGTGGGCATCTAAGGACCCCTTTCCCTTCCTACCCACACATGCTCAGCAGACCTGAGGAAGATGGGAGCCAGTATAACAGAAGTAGAGTTGACATCTCCCTGTGCCCCTACACATACAAGAGAGCAGGAAGGAAAGGGAGTAAGAATAATGGGTTGTCTTTTGCTCATACACATATCTTTTGTTCCCTTCCCACTTACACTTCCAAATTTTTGCCTATGATCCCTTTAAAGAAGCTTTTCCTAGCTAACCTTTTCTCTACTGTGTTGCAAGTAACTTCCTAGGCAGCTGGGGGGTGAAGATGGGACACTGATGTTAAAGGAGGAGGAATGTTGGTCACAAGGCTTTGTAAAACATTCATACCATTTATACTTTTGCAACACCTGAATGAGACCCACCCTGTAGGCTCTTTGCACTGGCATAGTCCATTCCCCAGCTCACCAACGCCATGACCAGTCCCAACAGAACCAAGAAAATCCAGTCCTCTCCAAGCTTCCTGGTGATGTATTTCTGGATGCGTCTAGCACAGGCTGTGTAGGGAAGAGTGAACCAGAAAAACATAGGGAACATAGATGAAGCCTGTATCTCCTATGCAAAGAACTCTTTTCTCCTATGCTGAAAAATGTCTATGGTAATGATTTGTTTGGGCTTGGTGTTGAAGGACCATTACAGTCTTACAGTCTTGCAAAATTCTTTGAACTTTCAAATACTAAAAATGAGGGGGGGAGGAGTGCTTAATTTAACATCTTGTACACTAGCAGCTAAAGTCCTTTTCCTCCTGTTATAGAGATCTGTTGTCGGAGAAAAGATTAAATTTGGAACTGGTCTTTTTTCCAAAGAGATCTTGGTTAATCCTAGGGTGAAAGTTGACATGCAAATCTCTTTTAAATCCAATGTGATTCCTTTTCCTTTCTTCTCTACTTCTCTCCTGTCAAAGTTTCCTTGTCTTTTTGCCTTGCTTAAATTCCATCTCTCTGGCTGGTCCTCCCAATATCTGTTCACAGAGTAATCACGGATAAATTGTTCCCACCTTGACATTTGGAATAGTGCTCTTCTTTTATATCTACTTGACTCTGACGTTTCAGGGGTCTTTCCTTGTTCTCTTGGCTTTGCCTCGTATTCAGTAGTTTTGCTGCCTCCTTCTCTGCAAAGTCAGTTATCTGGTCTGTGTATTGGCCATAAAGCTAGAAGAGCAGAAAGCAAGAGAGACGAAAGGGTAAGGCAAATGCTCCTTCACAAATATCATTAAAGATGAAAAGACATACCTACTAACAGTCGTAGGTGCAGACTTAAATGAACCCAGGCAGGGAGACAGAGACACAGAAAGTGTCAGACAGAGCAGACAGAGGCAGCTTCTTTTCTGTATATATACATATTTCTTTATTTTTTTCCTTTTCTCATTGCATCTTTTTTTTTTTTTTTTTTTTTTTTTTTTTCTGGGGGGCGTGGCGAAAAGCTATGATCACAATACTAGTTGCTTTGTAACACCATCAGAAAGAGCAGGCTTGGGTCTGAAGGGAAAGAGATTGATCAGACTTTCTGGAAGCAAAAAAGAAGGTCAAAATAGTTCACATGAGGCTGCCAGCCTTTGAGTTATCTCATATACTTCAGCAGCACTGCAAAACAACTCTGAAGGTTTAGAGAGGTATCACACTACCAAATAGGTTGCAGGAATGGCCTGCATCTGTTCATCCTGCTGCCAAGGAATGCTTAACAGGGCATGCAGCCACTAATGATGCCTGCAGTAGAAAAGCAGCAGCAGTAGCTCAGAAATATCAGACGGTACCACATACATCCCATTATTTACCCAAACCATCCTACCAAATCCCCAGGTATCTCCAACTCATGTGAATTTTATAACTACCTAATCTAGTCTTTGTCATAAAATAGTAATCTTGAAATGCATTTGGTAATATGCAATGCATAAGTAGCTACATGAGCTTACCAATGACATTTCATACATGGATCTGTAGTAAACTTGACAGTTGTGCCAGCTTGTCAAAAAAGAAAACTCAAGGAAATGTGAAAGATACTGGCAATGCCCACTTCTTTGTTTATCAGATTCACCCAGGAGCAGCTATTCTCCCTCATTCTTTCATGGTGTAGATGGGAAAGATGTGCATTTGAAAAGCTGAGAATATTTCTCCTCTTCATATGTCATTCAATGAGCAAACTTTGACTTTTCTAGAGCTCAGGTTCCTACCTGATGCTGGGCCTGTGATCTAGGCACCTCCCACCTGCTAGAACATGACTTTCTGCTTCCTACCCAGCATAACATCTGCTTCTCAAAGATTTTTGGTGGCAGGAGGAAAGTCAGCAAAATTAGACACTTCAGCTGGAGAATGACTGTGCATATGAGAGATATGGAGCACTACCATGTGCTTAGGAGGTACTTCTATTTGACAGCTTTGCTTCTCCTCCTTTCTAAGTAACATAGGAGATATTTCTCCTATTCATTTGGGATTTCCATGAACTGAAATTTCATCTGTAGAATGGGGATAATGCAGCTGACTTATTTGTAAGAGAATTTGAGATCAGATAGACTCAGAGACTCACAGAAAGGTTAAAGCCGTAAGGCACCTCTGGGGGTTTCTCATCCAGTCCTCAACTCATAGCAAGCTAACTCCAAAGACAGATCAGGCTGCTGATGACCTTGTTTGGGCAAGTCCTAAGTATCTCAAAGGATAGAAATTCCCCAGCTTCTCTGAGTTACTGTATTTCTAGATATCAAATATGACTGAAAATCCTGAGTAGTTTATTGCCTACAATCTGAAATAGTGCCAGAGTCCCAGAGAAACAAAGCATATGTATCAAGCATTCTTTAAGTGAGTTGAGACTAATTTGTTTTCCAGGACAAAACCTTCTTCTTTGTGTCTCAATAGACACTTGAATCATGTGCAATAACTCCCTTTAAAATCTGTAGTGGTTTTTTTTTTTTTTTTTCACAGAACACACATCTAGGCTTTCTAAATTATCCTGTAACTGTAACTGGATTGGAAACTGATATATTTTAATGTAATTATTAACCCCATTATTATCAAAGCAGCATAGACAAATAAAGTGATACATACTCTTACCACTGAAGTATGGCCATGCTCTGATCCCCATAATATACACAGGAAAGTGAAACACCAGTTTGAAGGACTTGCCAGCCATCATATACAGGGTAAGCTATCACATATAGAATCCAGTCCTAAATAGCAGACTTCTTGTTTCTCTCACTGTGTCTATTTCAGCCAGCAATGCCAAGCACTAACAGATTTTAGTTAAATGCATCATTATATCACCTTAACTAATGTTTCATTTCCTTTACATGCTCATGAGGGATGAGTTTACACCAAACAGTGCTTAATCCAAACTGTGAATTTAAACCAAACTATGAACTACCCTGCCAAGTATAACGTTCAAATTAGAGTCTTCGACCTGCCCAGATGGAACACATCATAACAATATAGTAGTATGAACGGTAAAAGTCCTCATATCATATCCTAGTTTACTGATCCTTTCTGGCTGGAAAATGACAGACTCAGGATGTGGAAGTAAAGGAACTAGTCTCAGGACACAAAGCTGAAAGTTTTGTCCTGGAGAACAGATTAGTCTCAACTCACTTAAAGAGTGCTTGAAACATATGCTTTGTTTCTCTGGGACTCTGGCACTATTTCAGATTGTAGGCAATTATGGGACAGAGAAAGAATCAAAATAATCAGAGGATGACCTTTTAGAAAAATGACATTAGGCAAGAAATATTCTTTCCATTAGTAGACATATAAAACTAAAACTGCAACATGGTAGTGCTTACACTGTCCTGTTCTTCTGATGCTACCTCTCCGACACAAGGAACATGGGGTTTCTGAGCACCACAAAAACTGGAAAGAATTTTAAAAGATATCAATTATCACCTAGACAGTTGAGCCAGAAAAGGTACTATTATGTCTAGATTGGCTAAATTCTGAGTGAGAACATGAGAATGGTGAAAAAAACAAAAACAAAACAAAACAAACAAACAAACAAAACAACAAACAAAAACAACAGAAGGTGTAAATACTGTTGGGAGAGAGAGAGAGAGAGAGAGAGAGAGAGAGGAACAACAAAAAACAATCCAGGGAGAAAGCACAACACAGGTATCATTCATTTTCAGGGAGGAAGGTTTTACATAAAAACAGCAGGTTTCTCTTCCCCAAAAAGATGGAGAAGTTTCATTGCCTACATAACTGAGGAAAAGATACACAGAATCTCAGAGGAAAAATATGTACAACACCAGTCTCAAAAATTTTCTGTGAGCTATTTTGATGCTCAGCACCCACTTAAAACTGCACTTCCCTCTCGGTCCAAAGCCTAAGTTATTTCTCATGCCATTCAGACTCAACAATATGTTCTCCACAGCATACTCCAGTCCTAGAATCCCATATCTTCCTTCTTGGAGATTTTCAGAACTTGCTTGGACAACCTGCAACCTTGTAGTGAGCCCTGCAGTGAGCAGGGTATGTCCTAGAGACCTCCAGAAGTCCCTTCCCACCCACATCTTTCTGCAGGTCTGTGTCTGAGAAGTCGGGTAGAGGTCTCAGTGGTAGGTTCAGTAAGATCTGTGTTTGGGGAAGGGAAACTGAAATTAGCAACCCACCAAGGACCGCCTCCAGAGATCCTTTCCCACCTACATCTTTATGTGAGTCTGTTACTCTGTAATACTGCATTGCCAAAATAATCATTACACACCCCTCTTACCACACCCGTCTGTGTATTGCTGAGGGCACTCTCTGCCATTAACACCCTTTCTACAGGCACAAATAATGTATCTTCTAAATACTTCACTGGTTTGAACTGCTTGAGGAAAGGCTCTTATTTCTCATGCAGAAAGAAAACAAAACCCTACAATGTACAAGAATGTAATTTTTCATCACTGTGTATTATATCATCTAATATATATCTACTGTTATCTTATTTGCACCAAACTGTGTATATATTATAATTACCAATTATTATTTTATGTTATCTACTATATTATTTTTGACTATCTATTATCAGAAGATCCCAGGCCGAAGACCAAGTTTCCACTGTTCTTTGCCCTGAGAAAGCCCAATCAAATCACAAATCCTGTCTGAAACAGCTTCCATCCTACGTATAAAACAGAAGGCAACAGCTAGCACCAGAAATTGACACAACAGAACCAAAATCTCTCTCTACCATTTTTTCACATCATAGTGAGGAAAAAAGTCTTTGTGGGTATTCTACATGGAAATGGATGGAAGCATGCACAGCTTGTTGCTTGTCATGTTAATAACGTGTGCATGTTTTTACAAGATGTGTACAATAGTATGAATGTTTATACTTTAGTTGCATGTGCATTAATAGCTAGCAAAATACACATATGCACAGGAAGTCTTGTTTTACAGCAATATACCTGCATACAAAGTTTCGTACATAAACCTACATGTGTAAATATGTGTTTATACAACAGGATTTTTAGGGCATATTTTCAGTAAAATGGTGAATGTCTGTCTTCCTGAAGACAGATAGTAACTGATTCCTGTATACAAGGTTTCATACTTAAATCTATATGCGTAAATACGTGATTGTTTATATAACCGTATTTTAGAGCATATTTCAGTAAAACTATAAATATGGCATTCTATTTTCAAGATTGAAAATTCTGTTCACAAATGCATAATTGTTGGGGATGTTACTTCCTGAAGACATGTATGGGAATGCATTTGATGGTCTGCTTGTTTGTGCTGGAGATTGTCTACATGCATTGATTGGCATGTCTCTGGAGATGAATACAAAGAAACCCTAGTGCCAGGCAGCAAGAGCATGGAGGTAGGTTTTACTGCCTCACTATGTCATCTGTGCCAGCTTGTGAGACTGGTGTTAGTCATATGGGAATAGTGTGTGGGGTGGATACATATAAATTGGTATATTTTTGTGTATGCCAACTGAGGAATGAGATACATCTATGGGTCCTGAGGGAACTGGCAGATGTTGTTGCTAAGACACTGTCCATTGTAAGAATTAAAGTTGTGTTTTTGCAGCGGAAAATTCCACTAACACTGCATATTCAAAAGTGACTGTGCAGGCCTAACAGTGGGGGGTATGTTAAGCAGATAAGGGGGCAGTGGAAGGTTCCACTGTCTCAAAATAAGGAGGATGGCTAAAAAAATCAAGACAAGCAGTTGCGGAATCAGCAAAATCAAGAAGCTACAAAATCATGGGCCCCTCCAGTCTCCCCCCTCCCTTTACCTCCCCCAAAGAAAGGAGAAATTAAAGGTTGGACAAATAAAATTGTACATACAGGGCATAGTAACAAGCATCAGGTAGTCTGTGAACCTGTAGTACTCAGCCAATGAGGAAACAGGGGAGGAATCAAGCTTCAGGTAATAGGGGACCTAGGGCTATGAGATGCTTCTGCTGTGTGCTCCTGCTTGCAGGATGCCCACCACTGCAATCGTGAATAAAAATGCTACTTCACTGAGCCTGGATTATTGGCTGCAGATTTTTTCTCACACTATCATATTTGTGAAGTCATGGCAGTCTGGTGAAGTTGCCACTGACTGGAAGAGGGGAAACATAACCCCCATTTTTAAAAAGGGAAAAAAAGAAGACACGTGGAACTACATGCCAGACAGTCTCACACCTGTGCCTGGCAAGATCATGGAGCAGATCCTCACGGAAGCTATGCTAAGGCACATGGAAAATAAGGAGGTGACTGGTGACAGCCAACATAGCTTCACTAAGGGCAGATCATGCCTGACAAATCTGGTGGCCCTCTATGACAGGGTTACAGCATTGGTGCGTAGAGGAAGAGCAAATGACATCATTTACCTGGACTTGTGTAAAGCATTTGACACTGCCCTCCATGATATCCTTGTCTCTAAATTGGATAGACATGATTTGATGAACCACTTGGTGGGTAAGGAGTTGGCTGTATGGTTACATTCAAAGAGTTGTTTGTGGTCAATGGCTCAATGTCCAGGTGGAGATCAGTAACTAGTGGTGCTCCTTAGGGGTCAGTATTGGGTCTGGCGCTATTTAACATCTTTGTTGGTGACATGGACAGTGAAATTAAGTGCACCCTCAGCAAGTTTGACAATGACACCAAGCTGTGTGGTGCAGATGACATGCTGGAGGGAATGGGTACCACCCAGAGGGACCTGGACAGGCATGAGGTTCGCACAGGTGGGCCTGTGCGAACCTCTTGAAGTTCAACAAGGCCAAGTGCAAGGTCCCACATCTCAGTCAGGGCAAACCCAAGCGCAAATACAGGCTGGGTGGGAAATTGATTGAGAGCAGACCTGAGGAGAAGAACGGGGTGGGTAGGGGAGTGGATGTTGGTTGATGAGAATCTTGATATGTGCTGGTGATGTGCACTTGCAGCCCAGAAAGCCAACTGTATCCTGGGCTGCATCAAAAGAAGTGCAGCCAACACATTGAGGGAGGTGATTCTCCCCCTCTACTTTGCTCTCATGAGACCCCACCTGGAGTACTGCATTCAGCTCTGAGGCCTCCAGCACAAGAAGAACATGGGTCTATTAGAACGAGTCCAGAGGAGGGCCACAAAGATGATCAAGGAGCTGGAGTGCCTATCCTATGGAGACAGGCTGAGAGAGTTGGGGTTGTTCAGCCTGGAGAAGGCTCCAGGGAGACTTTATAGGGGCTTTCCAATACCTAAAAGGGGCCTATAGGAAAGCTGCAGAGGGACTCTATCAGGCAGTGTTGTGATAAGACGAGGGGAAATGGCTTTAAACTAAAAAGGGGTACATTTATACTAGATATAAGGAAGAAGGTCTTTACTATGAGGGTGGTGAGCCAGTGGAACAGGCTGCCCAGAAAAACTGTGCATGCCCCATCTGTGGAGGCTTTCACAGCCAGGTTGGATGGGGCTTTGAGCAACCTGGCCTAGTGGAAGGGAGCTGGAACTACATGATCTTTAAGGTCCCTTCCAATTCAAACCGTTCTATGATTCTGATTCTGTAATGGTTCCTGTAACGAAATGGGCATATTTCTTAGACTCGGTGTCCTGGCATAATCCACTCACCAGCGGGAGCTCAGCTCTAGCGGGGCGCATGCACCTCTCTATCACATCATGTCCCCATTCTTACCCTGCTAGGGTGATTACTGCAGCCAAACCATTGCTTTGTGTTAATGTAAATAAAGCATGAATTACTCAAGTCAGGCCTCCGTCTGGACACCTACCAGTTTGGGGTGTTGCATCTGAATCAGACAAGGAATGGTTTTGGAACAGTTTGGTAGAGGAAACATTTGCAAACTTTCAGATGTTTTAGACAGTTTCAGAAGAGAAATTCTTGGGTATGGCCATGGCACTGATTTCCGTCTTTTGCAACATGGCATATGCAATCCTTGTCAGGATGCTAATCTATTGGAAGAGATTTTCTTGGTGACAAATGTGTCTTTTGTCCTATCACTGGCTCACAAAATTATTAGGGATATTAATCATATTAATGATATTAATCAGTTATCTCTACCATCCCTCAGTCACTGACCTAATTATTTGTGTAGGGGTATTTGAGAAACTTCCACTCATATTTTCCCTGTATGAGTTTCACATTCACACATTCTCTCTCCCTCTCGTCACTGGACCAAATCCTACATTGCTCCAAGACCTTTTATGTCAGCTTAGTCTGAGTAGACTGGTAGGAAATAAGACACCAGGACTCTGCTGTAAAACCTCCTCTTTGCAGAAGGCTGTCCCAAATGGAGAGGTAAAGGAGATACAGAGGGCAATGAAACAAGAAGTCTTAACCAGAGTACATCAATGTAATAGATATTTTTCTGAGCCATTATCTGTATGAACCAGAGTGAGAGTCAGATCAAGCTTAAAGGTTAGAAAATCCCTCACAGCTCCTAGAGGAGCTACTGAAACTACCATTATACATGCATGGGTCTGCAAGCTTGATTTACTCTCTGTTCAAAACAGAGCTCTGCATGACTGTCCATACAGCTGTGCAAATGGATACCCATCTATATACATCACTGTTCTCTTTGTTTTTATTTCTTCTCCTGCTCTACTTAATATCACTATGCATCTGAAGGCAGGTGCAGTTTCTCTTTGCATTTACATGTACATTACTGATCTGACTGATTTTCCCCATCCCAGCTTGCCCATTCTAACTTTGTGGTCATAGCAGATGGAAATAATCCGTGACTTGAAATGCTGATTTCATTCAAAATTCTAAGCAAGACCTTGAAAATCAATGCCTTATCTGGGAGTCAACAAGAAAAAGGGAGAGTTGGTAGGATTGGGAATAGAGAGGGACATGATCTCTACAGCACCATTCTAGGAGCCCCAGGAGCCTATGTGATCCCAGTGAGACCTGAGCTGCCACAAATATCCCAGATGTCCAGCCCTACCTGTGGGTGGCTGAGGGAGTTCTCCAGGTAGTGCAGGTCGTCCCCTGTCCCCCCGGCCTCGCGTCCTGCCTCCAAGGGTATCCCGTAATGGGTGCATTTCTCAAAGCAGACATAGTCGTATTGCGGTGTGCCCCCCCACAAAGCTGACTTCAATCTGGATTCCTGCGTCATACTGTCTGAGCTCTCCATGTCTCTACTCTTTCTCATGCTCAGCTGCCTCTCTGGTCCTTACCTAGAACCACCTCATGGTCTAGCCAGAGAATAGCCTCTGTACTTTCTTCTGTTCCTTTCTTCCTTTCTTTATCTCATCAGACCACTCTGACTTGTTCTGTTCCTGCTCTCCCTTTTTCTCTGGCCCTCCTTCTCTTCCTCCTCCTCCTCCTCCTCCTCGAATCTCTCTCACTTTCTCCTCCTCCTGACCAAAGGCAGTGATTGCAGGGTTTAACTATATTTATAGCAACCTTCCTCTGTCACATGATTCCCCAGTGCCAGGTCTGATCTCAGCAAAAGGCACTAACTCTACCAGGATTGAATATCAGGTGTGGGTAAGAGGGGAACTCCTGAAGGAGAAGGAAGGGGAAGGGGGAGGGGAAGAGGAGAAAAGAAGGTTGTAAGAAAGAGATAGAAATACAGATGCAGAAATAGACGGGAGGAAGCCGGAATGATTATCCAGAGGATCTCTTCCTTCATATCTGCCCATCCTGAGCAAGCCATATTTGTAATGAAAACAATATTCAATGGGCTTCTCTTTCTCTCTCAGGGTAATAGTTGTCCAAAAGACTAAGGAACAGTCATAAAGATGACAATGCTATTAACTATGATGAGATAAAAAAAGATGGGTGTACAGTCTGTGTCGCAAGACACTTTTGCTAAGTCAATAGTCCCCAAGAGAACCTGCAAGCCCTAAGGGACAACTCCAGAATCCATTTAAACTACAGAGCATTAGAGCTTAATCTCAGGATGATATGCTCCTGAGCCTTTAAGATTTCCTTCTTGAGGAGTGCCCAGCCTTCCTGGACTCCTCTGCCCTTCAGGACTGCCTCCCAAGAGACTCTGCCAACCAGTGTCCTGAACAGCTCAAAGTCTGCTCTCCAGAAGTCCAAGATAGCAGTTTTACTGATCCCTCTCCTGACTTCACCAAGAATAGAGAACTCTACCTTGCCGTGGTCACTCTGACCAAGAAGACCTCCTGACCACCACATCTCCCACCAGTCCTTCTCTGTTTGTGAACAGCAGGTCTAGTGGGGCACCTCCCCTGGTAGGCTCACTAACCAGCTGTGTCTGGAAGCTATCTTTCACACTCTCCAGGAACCTCCTAGACTACTTCCTCTGAGCTGTACTATATTTCCAGCAGGTATCTGGGAAGTTGAAGGCCCCTACAAGAACAAGTGCTGATGGGGCTGGTCACTACACTTCTCTGGCTGAGCCCTGCACCTAATCACCACAGTTTGTCCTATCATCTTATTTTTCTAATTTAGTCTTATTTTAACGGTGTATTTTATTTTACACTATGTATTAACACTCTCCTGTGTGTGTGTGCACTGCAAGGCAGGCCTAAGTTCTGGGCAGGACTGCTGGATGGACATATGGGCTATTCCAGGTAGTCAGAGGATCTGTGAATGTGTGTTCTTGTGAACCTGGAGAGTGCTCTGTGTGTGTGTGTCTTAACTAATGAACTTGTATCTCTATCAGTCAGAGAGGTGGAAAGGGTCTTGGCTGTTTGTATCTGTTTTACTTGAGTCCTGTGCATAAGTGCTGTTGAAGGAAGCCCTTGACCAGGGCAGTATTTATGACTGATTGTGTCAGTGTCCTGTCTCTGGGATGCATGCTCAGCTTTGCTACCAGCTGAACCTGAAAGACAAAAGTGGCAGCCACATTCCCAAGGTCCCTGGGCACCTGTCTGAGCCACAGTGTCTGGACAGGAATGGTCCTGGGCCAAAGCAGCTATTGGAGGCAACCACTCTCTTGTCACTCTTTACCTCTCATAACACAGGGTAGCTACTCTCAACTTGTTCTGAAATCTTCTTCTGTTTCGGACTCAAAGAAGAACTTGTAGGTCCAATGGCTTGTTTACTTTATCCAGATGGCGCAGTTGATCTAATGTAACATACTGCTCCAGCTCTACCCATTGTCTTGCCCATGTTTTCAGATTACTGGAGTCCCAAAAGAACAGAGTACCGAGCATACCACCAAAAAATCTGCCTTTGCACTGCTGCTGCATAGTAACTGCTGCCAAATCTCGCATCACATCACCTGTAATTTCATGCCACATTTGCTCTTTATATATTTTCTTTATTGCTCATAAATCCTAGTTTCCATTGCCAAGGCCTAGCACTACCTTTCTAGCAGGACACAGCAATGTAGTACTACTATTGTTCAGGAGGTTACCAACAGATTCTGGAGACTTATCACAGAAATGTCAGAAGATGTTAAAGAAAAAAAAAAAAAAAAGAAAAAAAAAGAAAAAAGAAAGAGGAAGATATAATAAGCACCTTGTACTAGTCGCAAATACAGCTAACCTGTAGATGTAGCTTCTCTCAATTCCCTATGTGCATCTAAGCATGCTGAAAGGACTAACAAAGGCTTTGAAGGCCTTAGTAGGACAGTTTCTAGATTGCCCCATAGCATGCAAGGGGACACATTTTCAGCCTGCTCAAATACTACTTTCTTCTTCATGTATAACAGGCCCTACAGGTACTCCAAAGTGTATTTCTGTGGTAATTCCTTCAAGCATGACGCTTGCCTGATGGACAAAACTACAGCTACAGCCCAAAGGATGGTCTAGATGAAGAAAAAGAAAAGAATATGTTAGAAGAACTCTCACCCCAGACAGGTTTCTCCTCCAGTCAGCCATCTATCTCCCTCCTCTTCCCAGTTTTCTCTTAGGTCTCCTTGTCTTTCTCTGCCTTTATTCCTTTCTTCTGCATGCTTTTCATGATGTAGAAATTTAGTCCCCAGCCTTTATAGCTAATGCTCTGACATTATGGGGGAAGGGATGATTGAAGACCCACACTTCTCTAATGGTCCTGTCTCAGGGAGATTTATCACCTGAAATCCCAGTGCTATTAATCAACAGTGACAAGGTTAACATTTTCCCCTGTGCCCTGCCCACAGAGATATTATAATAACTTCTAAGATTTCTCCTTACACTAGAACTTTTTTTGTTTCTCTAGTAGATCTACCCAGATCACAGCCTCACTGTATATGAACCTCATGGCCCACCAACAGACTGCACCTTCACAGAATCACAGAATCACAGAATCACAGAATCACATTCCTCTGGAATGAAAGATCACACCTCTTGTTTGGTTACCATCAATACTATGTATACAGAAATTATAGGAGATGGTGATGTAGAACACTCTAGCAACCCAGACTGAGAGAAGATGACTTTGCGGAAGCAGAGTTATTGTTCCTCAGAACTGTCCATGCAGAATAGAAAAGCAGTCATTTATGAATAAAAGAAAAATAATATTCTGTGCTTCAGTCAACTTAGTCCATGAGGTCCATACGGCTGTGAAGCAGACGATATAAAAGATAGGTTATAAGACAAAATAAACTGTAAAGGTGAAAGGAAAAAAAGTAGTTTTAAAAGAGGAAGAAGAGGAATGTGACAAAAGGATTGCTACTTAACAGTAACAAAATCTACAAGAGATAAACCTGGAGGCAATAGGAGACAAAGAAAGCATGGAAAGACATGAAGGATGAGATGAGGGATAGGAAGTTAGCCACAGCAAATGTACATTGCCTCAAACAGTAGCAACAGATGAAGAAAAAAAAAAAAGAGTGAGAAGGTAGGAAAAAGACTACAGTGGCCTTAAGACTTGTATGTGAGAGCAAGGTGTTTAAATGGGACATTTTATTAGAGAAGACACTTGTGGAGGCTTTAAAACACTATAGATTGCAGTTGGAACTCCGGGAGAGAAAGAATGCTTTGAGTTAGGAAGAGAGAGGGAGATGGAGAAAAGATGCTTTTATAGTGAAAGAAAGAAATATACCATGGACTAGGGCTTGAACAGCAGAAAAAGTGAGACATTTAAGCTGTGCAACAACACATTGTAAACAAGACTGAATATGGAGAAATGATGACAGGGAACTCTCAAAGATAATTGGAAAGACAGGTTCAGTTTATAGTGAAAAGTAAAAAGAAGTTGTCCAGAAAGTTTATGGGCTTTTATCACTGAGAGGTGACAAGCTAATATGAAGATACTTAAGAGGACATGGACTGACTAATACCAGACTGAACAGAACAGAATTGACAGAAACTGGGCAGATCTTGAGAATTATCATGTGATAACTTAAATAGGGGAATGATGGAGTTACCAGAAAAGAGGCAGAATTTAAAAAAAGATCTCATGATTGTAACCAGGTAAACATTTAAAGGAAAACAGGGACATGAAAGTCCCACTAAAGTAAATGTTGAAATAGATGAACCTGGAAGGAAACTTGAACAGATCATGATATGCCATGACTTGGCAAAAATGAAGTGAGATGGGTAGATAACTTGTTAATTTGGGATTGTCTTATCTTACATTGCAGTATGGTCACAGTTTGGACCTGAGTGTGAAAAGAACAAGTAGAGAGAAATTAAACAAACCCAGAAGCAAGAGTGAGACACAGAAAACCAGAAGAAAGAGAAGACAGAAAAATTAGGTTTCATAAACTGACCCGAACTCACCCAGAACTTAAAGACAGATCTGTCTAGATGTCCTGGTGAGCTCTCCAGTTAGGCTCAGCAGGGTTCAAAATTCAAAAAACACACTAGTCTTTACTAGAATAAAAGCAAGATTATTTGATTTTTTTTTTTTTTTTTTTTTTTTAATAGAGAAAATTCCAAGGATATATGTCATGCAGTACAGCAATAAATTTATAGCTTATACAAAACACTTCCCCACCCACTATGACTTTGCAGGGTACATTCTTGCTTCCAGGTCCAGCTTGGTTGCAATTAACATGGTGACTTTCTGAGCTGCTAAAATTTTGTGCTCCCACTCTGTTGCCTAGGAGATTGTTTTCACACTTCTAAGGCTGGGCTCCTTTCTAGGGCTCTTCCCCTACAGCTGCTCCTCTTAAATTGCAACCCTCAGTTCTGTCTGAGACTCTTTACCCTACAGCACCATATAGCTTCTATTAAATCAAAATGGCTCTCCAAAACAAGAGGTACTTTGCTGATGGGGGAAGATCTGATTGCCTTGCCTTAGAATAAACTG
Source organism: Netta rufina (assembly GCF_964035555.1). Lineage (NCBI taxonomy): Eukaryota > Metazoa > Chordata > Aves > Anseriformes > Anatidae > Netta > Netta rufina. The sequence goes on from NC_140123.1 coordinate 125,371,739, forward strand.
AGAACAAGTATGCATAGCATGTATGCAAATATCAAAGAGGTATATCAAAAATAAGAGATTAAAATTAAAAATAGACTACATGGTGGTGAGAAGCACATAACTTTTTACAACTGTATTATGCATTCGACAGTGGCTAGTCAGTTAGAATGCTCAATGCACGGTTTGAAGTGGGTTCAATGGATCTCTGCTTATTTTCTAGAATAATGCTGCATTAACAAACATGATCCGAAGTATCAGCTTGAAGGCATTTTTATGAGAAGAGACTAAGGAATGTCTAGGAAATGCAGGTTCATCTCCAGTGATCAAAACTCATTAGGAATGTTTCCAAGCCTGTGAATTTATTGTTCTAGGATGGAGAGTCTACAAGCTCTGGGCAATCACTCTTTACATCTCCATCTAGATGACAAGCTCTGATTCCAAATAGTGAATATTCCCTAATAAGCCACCTGCATCATGTCCTGTATTTTATTGCCAGAAAAAAAAAAAAAAATCCTTCAGAGGTGAGAGGCAGGCCATGATCCCATAGATAATTTATGCCTTTCTTGCCCTCTTCCCTGCAGATTGCTTATTGCACAAGTAAAATTAATAGACACACATTTAATCTGATAGTCATGCAGTTATACTGGTTGAAAGCAGCATGACTGACATCATAAGGGTGGGAAGAAAATGCAGTGATGAGCTGTATAGAAATGGGCTGGCACAGGCTGTGCTAGGGCTCTTGATTCTGTATAGGACTTGGCTAGTTGCAAGAGAAGACTTCTGCCTCCTCCATCAACCACAAACAACTAGGAAAAAGTGTGATCATAGCTGAAAGGTTTAGGAGGAAGACAGACTCATAAAATAAAATTATTTGGACTTTGTGAAAAGGTCCAAATAAAAATAAATACATGTTAAATATAAAATTAAAAAAATAAAAAAAATACATGTTAGGAGAACATTGAGATGTGTTTGGGCAGGAAGAAGAGGTCTTAAGTATGGACAGACATCTCTGGGAGGCCATGGCTAGGATTAGAGGTATACAAGAAAAGCAAAAATAGATTTAATTTTCCTGATTCTTGTTCAAACTTTAAATGCTTGAAAAGACATTGCCATGAGCTCCAAGAATCTGTTAATGTCTCTGAGAATGTGATCACACTACTGGCATAGGGGACCTAAGGAACAGGCTGGTTGAAAAGGACAGTTTGACTTTGTTAGATACTGGAACTAATGATCAAGAAGCTTATGCAAGAAAAAAAAAAAAAAACAACAAAAAACAACAAAAAAAAAATAATTTTCAGGCAGGCCAGCTCTTTGATCTAGCTGATGCATGGCCACAGGAATGCTAGGAAAGAAAGAGGCAGGAATGCATCTAGAAATGAGGAAAGGGGCTGTCTAAAGCAACTATGAACCTTTTCTTTGTAATACTAGTGTCTTGCCTACATTTCAGAATTTTCCCACTTTTATTGTATTACTAGTGCAAGTGATATAAATTATTCATGAATTCCATGGATGTCAAGTACTATTTGCTTTGACTGTACTAGTGTGTCCTGTCCTGTCTCAGCTGAGATAAATGATGTCAATATAGAAGTCATAGCTGAGATAAATGATGTCAATATAGAACTCATAGCACAGACATATTATGACTACCATTTAACATTTTTAAATACCATTTACTATATAAGCTAGTCTTTTAAATCTTGTACAATTTTGACTATGCTTCCCGTTTCTGTTGTCCTTCTTCCGTCCAAATGCAGCTACTGATAAAAGCACACATAAGCTTCCTGCACACAAGTAGTCTTGTAGCCTCAAAGCAACAAGTCTTCCCTGTTTCCCATACAACAATCCTTGATAATAATATGAGATAAGGATGAAGATAAACAGAAGGAAGAGAGTAGTTCTTTTGATAGCCAAAACAAAACAAAACAAAATAATCCATCACAAACAAGGACAAAGCAATTCCACTGTGGAAATAACCTTTCTTGTTATCACTGGCTGTTGTTACAGGGATGACAGTGAGAGCCAGCATGACAGTCACTGGACTCCCTCCCTCTTTTATCAGCCCTGTACTTTGATTTTTAAGAAATTGTTGATGAAAGGGAAGAACTGCATGTAGCAAGTGCACCCAGGTTGAAGTGCTGAGTCACTGTCATGAAAGCTGCAGAAATTTCTGTGGAACTCATTAGAACAAAGCTGCTGTATGCTTACCAGTAAGAATCAATTTTGACTGTCACAAGTGGGAAGAAACAATATGAAGGGTGCAGAGATCAGAAAGTGTTGTTGCTACTCACAAAGAACCCAGAAGACATGATGATCATATGTTGTCCTTTGTGGCAGGACCACTTGGACGCTTAGGTTTCATATTGAATTTTGCCACAGTGATCATTACAGTCCTATCTCCTCTCTTGACCTATAGTCTTGAGTTTTGGGGAACATGATCATTCTACTAAATCAGCTACTGCACATTCAGATCTGATTGGAAGTGCGCTAAAGCCTTTAGCGCCTGTGTTCTGATCCCAGGTCTGCAATGTTATTTTTATGAAGAGGCCTTCGACGGAAGTATCAATACTAAGGAATGTCTGGCCCTGGCTGTGAATTTTACTTCTGTCCTACACCAAAGAGTTGCATTGGAAATGTGAGGCTGATATCATGATGAAGGCAGGAGGTCAGCCCTCCCTAATAGATACCTGGTACCATCTCCAACCATTCAACAGTATTTCTTTCACCTGACATCCAGAGGAAGGAGATCAGGTTGAGCCATTCCTGACTAGATAGCGTCTGTATCTTACACTGCAACTTCTCATGGACAGCCTCTGACACTGGACTGTTGTCCTTCCCATACAACCATCTACTCTCTGTGAGGGCTGCTGTCACTTCTTGTTGGCCTATTGCCCATTCTAACATGGAAACTGTAGTTCCTGTGGGAAGACTAAAGAGAAACTTTACTCTCAAAAGTAAACAGTCAGCTGTTGTACTGTTATGGAATTGGCTGTGTCAATCCCATAGTCCTCAAGATTCAATACAAAAATGTCATCAGTTAACGATTGCCTATTCTCTTTAAATAATACCCATTACTACAGACCCAAACACACTGATCTGGGAAATTGAGAAGGAGATAGAAGACTACACTCACAGAAAGGGGTTGTGTTAGAAATAAAAACAACTAAAGGTTGTGAAAGAGTCAAAAATCTTTGGGAAATGATTTGAAAATGGTGTGCCAGAGTATCTAAGGGTGTTTTGTTACCACATTATACTAAATTGTACTACATACTTGCTATGATGATGCCATGTTTTGTAAGGTATCAGAAATTAGATGGTTGAATAGAATATAAAACCAACAAGGCTGGAAGAAATATCACATCAGGAAATAATAAGCAGGTTATATTTATTGAATATCTTGCTGCCAACTGAGGAAATATGAATTCCTTCCTTTTCTTTCCTAGGACTAGCTCTTTGGAATGAACGAGGTCAATTCAGTACCTGCCTCACCCCTGGCATTCTGTTCCTTAAGATATTGCTGATAAAAGAGTAGAGCAGGGCTCACAGATGTTGACCCAAGGGGGTACACTGGGCAGTTCTTGTTACTGCCTCACAAATTTAAACTGTTGTGATTGATTGGCTCTTCAAGAGTGGTGTTTCTTTGACACAGTTATGCCTGCGGGTAGCTTTATAGCCTATGTAGTATTGGAACAGTTTCCCACAGTGATAAAGCAGTTTGTAAAGAGTGAGGGTGACACGGATTGGTTCAAGGCTAGTGATGGAGAGTGAAAGATGCCTAATTATTGCAGATATTTTGACTCTTCCTGTGGGCCTGTGTTAAAGGGCTACCAGTTGGGCTTGAATAACCCACACTACCTGAGCCCTAAGCAGTAAAAATGCTGCTTGACACACTGTGCATTTGCCTAATCAAAAGTCAGTAATGTGTAGGATCTTGGACCTAAACTCCCTTATTCTTTCTCCCTTTCTCCTTTCCTGTTTGGAAAGGTCTTCCCTTTCCAGACAATCTGAAGTCTGGTCATTTATCGTTCTGTATAAGGGCAGTATATATAAAGTATATATATAAGCTGTATGTATAACATAAGGTGTAAGTCAAAAGGAAAAAGGAACTCTTTAAGGGTCACAGGGGTAAGAGTAATCCAGACAACTTGTGAAAGATAGAGAAGAGAAAGAACACACAGCAGTTCAAGATTTTTCAGAGTTGACCTGAACCTTCACAGCTGACTCACAGCTGTGAGTGGCATAAAAGGCCAGTCACATTCTCTTCCTTGCACCAGCTCTGATATGTGTGGCCTTAGCATTCTGGAAGGTAAACTGATAGAAAACATTCATGTCTTTATGTGGTTAACTTCTCAAGTGTCATGCTTAGAATGTGTTCACAACAGGTCAGGGAAGCAGCATTAAGAAGCTCCTACATGTGCTAGTCAATAGATCATCTCAGCTATAATACACCCTCAAATGAAGAATTAAAACACATGCTTAGGCAAGAGAAGAACTTCACCTTTAATTAACCCTTGCTTTCTATTCCCAACAGAAAGCTTTTCATGTAACTATGGACTAAACCTCTTTTACTACACTGGCTGTTTTCTTTAGTCACTAGTATGTAGCAGAGCTGAGATCTGTTTAATATTGCATTTGACTTTACCATTCATGCAAAGCTTAGGTGAATCTGCAGTTCTTTTACTCTATGGGCCTGGGGCATTTATGTATTTCTAATTAATAGAAATGAGCTTCCCAACATGCTTTATTTCTGTATGGAATCAGAACTAAAAGCAGAGTACACAAAGTGTACTGTCCTGTACTACTGATTATAAACTTGATGGCAGCAAATTCAGTTTCCCAATAAGTCATTTAGAATTAGAATAGTTCAGTTGGAAGGGATCTGAAAAGAGCTGAACTGCCTGACCACCTAAGGGCTAACCAAAAGTTAAAGCATATTATTAAGGGCATTATCCAAAAGCCTCTTGAACATCATCAGGCATGGGGCATCAACCACCTCACTGGGAAACCTGTTCCAGTCCTTGACCACCCTAACCGTAAAAATTTTTTACCTAATATCTAGTCTGAACCTTCGCTGGTGCACATTTCTGCCATTCCTTCATGTTCTTTCATTGGTTATCAGGGAGGAGAGATCAACACCTCCCTTTCCATTTCTCCTGCTCAGGAAGTTGCAGAGAGCAATGAGGTCACCACTTAGACTCTGTTTTTCCAGATTAGTCAACCTAAGCATCCTCAGCCTAGGACATGCCTTCCAGCCCTTTCCAACCAAAGACTGTAAGTCTTTGCTGCCTTCTTCTGCATGCATTCAAGTACTTTAATATCCTTTTTATATTGTGCAGCCCAGAACTGCACACTATATTCAAGGAGAGGCCACACTAATGTTAAATACAGTGGGAAAATCACTTCTTCTGACCAGCTGGCTATGCTGTGTTTAGGGCAATCCAAAATGTTTGCTCGCTTGGCTGCCTGGGCTCACTTGTGCCTCATGTTAAGCCTACTGTCAGCTATCAGCCCCTTTCTGCTGAGCCAGCCACTTGTCTCCCAGCCTGTGCCTGGGTTTGGTATTACTATGTCCCAGGTGCAGAACCCATCACTTTCCTTTGCTGAACTTCACGCTGCTGATGATTGCCCAATGCTCCAATTTATCTAGATTGGAGGCCTCTTTAAGGTCTCTTGCAAGCCCTCTGTAAGGCCTCTTGTTTCTCCACAGAGTCAACAGCATCTCCCAATTTAATAACATCAGTGAACTTGCTAAGGATGCGTTCAGCTTGCCAGGTGATCAGCTCCAAGGCAGTCCTGTCCTACAGCACAGTGGGGGATTGCAGTGGGCAGGTACTTTTCTGGCATCGAGGCCACTTGAGGCAGCCAAGGGAGCCGCCAGGACCCAGCAGCCCTTGTGAGGGCAGCTGACGAGGCACTGGTGGAGCCAGAAGCCTCCCTCCTTGTGCAAAGGCAGCCCCTGGGGAGCATGGGTGGACAGGGCAGGCAAACAGGGCATGGTGTGGCAGTTTGTGCAAAGAGGGTGCCACACCCCAAAAAGTGATGGATCTACTGCCCTGTCAGGCAAAGGGAGGGGACTTGAGAGGTGCAGAAGAATGGAAACAGGTCCCTGCTTGGTGTCACAGGTGACCCCCTCATTACATGCCTTGCCTTTCCAGCTGCCCTTACACAATAGGTTTGAGGCCCTGGAGCTCAAGGGACAGGGTGGTGAGGATGCAGGGGAAAGTCCACCCAGGATGTTGTCTAGGGCAAGGAAGTCGACTCCACTCCTCAAGACTTCCTCCACCAAGGAAGACAGAAGGGTAATGGTCATAGGTGACTCCCTTCTGAGGGGCACAGAGCACCCCATATGTCAGCCAGACCCTACCCATAGGGAAGTCTGCTGCTTCCCTGGGGCCTGGGTCAGGGACATTAATGGGAAACTTCTTGACCTTGTTCACCCCTCTGATTATTACCCCTTAGTAATAATTCAGGCTGGAGTACTGAGCTTCCTGACCTGGAAGTCTGGGATGGGGAGCAGAAGATACCCCTGCAGTTCATCTGGAAACAGTTAGAGACCTGCTGCTCCACCTGGACTGTCACAAGTCCATGGGGCCAGATGGGATCCAGCTGAGGGTGTTGAGGAAGCTGGCGGATGTGATTGCCAAGCCACTTTCCATCACCTATCAGCGGTCATGGTCATCAGGAGAGGTCCCAGATGACTGGGGACTTGCTAATATGAAGTCCATGTATAAGAAGGGTCGTAAGGAGGACCCAGGGAACTACAGGCCTGTCAGCCTAACCTCGGTGCCAGGAAAGGTAATGGAACAGGTCATCTTGAATGCAATCATGCAACGTACGTGGGACAAGCAGGGGATCAGGCCCAATGAGCATGGGTTCATGAAAAGAAAGTCCTGCCTGGCCAACCTTATCTCCTATGACTGGGTGACCTGCCTGGTGGGTGAGGGAAAGGCTCTTGGTGTAGTCTACCTAGACTTCAGCAAGTCCTTTGATGTGGTCTCCCATAATACTCTCCTGGAGAAGCTGGCAGCCCATGGTTTAGACAGGTACACTCTTTGCTGAGTTAAAAACTGGCTGGACAGCTGGGCCCAGAGAGTAGTGGTGAGTGGAGTGAAATGCAGCTGGTGACCAGTCATGAGTGGTGTTCCTCAGGGGTCAGTGTTCAGGCTCATCCTCTTCAGTATCTTTAATGATGAGTTGGATGAGGGAATTGAGTGCACCCTCAGTAATTTTGCAGATGACAGCAAATTGGGGGGAAGTATTGATCTGCTGGAGGGTAGGAAGGCCCTGCAGAGGGATCTGGACAGGATGGGTCAATGGGCAGAGGCCAATGGGATGGGATTCAACATGGCTAAGTGCTGGTTCCTGCACTTTGGCCACAACAACCCTATACAGTGCTACAGGCTTGGGGCTTTGTGGCTGGAAAGCTATGCAGAGGAAAAAGATCTGGGGGTGCTGGTTGATGCTTGCCTGAACATACATGTAAGTAGGCAGTGTGCCCAGATGGCCAAGAAGGCCAATGGCATCCTGGCTTGTATAAGAAGCAGTGTGGCCAGCAGGGCTAGGGAAGTGATTGTCCCCCTGTACTATGCTCTGGTGACGCCGCACCTTGAGTACTGTCTTGAGCTTTGGGCACCTCAGTACAAGAAGGACATTGGGACCCTGGAGCATGTCCAGAGAAACTGGTGAAGAGCCTGGAACACAGGTCTTATGAGGAGCGCCTGAGGAAACTGGGGTTGTTTAGTCTGGAGAACAGGAGGCTCAGGTGAGACCTTATTGCTCTCTATAGCTACCTGAAAAGCAGTTGTGGGGGGCTGGGTGTCAGCCTCACCAAAAAAGGCTAGTAGGCTGTGGGTGGTCAAGAGGAGGGGAGGGGACATAGCCAGCACAGCTGATCTAAACTGACCAAAAGGATATTCCATACTCTATGATGTCATGCTCACCAATAATGGCTGGGGGAAAATAAGGAGGGAGGGGCACACACTTGTTATGAAACTGTTTGTCTTCCCAAGAAACTGCTAAACATATTGAGGCCTTGCATCCCAAGAAGTTGGTGAACATCATTTGCTGATGGGAAGTAGAGAATATTTTTCTTTCTCCTTTTGCTTCCATGTGGCCTTTGCTTGTTTTTCTTTTCCTTAATTAAACCTCTCCTTATCTCAAACCTGCAAGTTTTTTTTTCTTTCTTTTTTTTCCCATGTTTTCCCCTCCCCCCCTCCCCCCACTCCCAGTCCTACTGAGGATGGGAGGACGGGGAGTGAGAGAGCAGCTGTGTGGTACTTAGCTGCCTACCAGTTTTAAACAAAACAAGAACAAGAAATAAATTGTCAGTCAGACAAAATGCATCTTGTTATATTTAAGTCACAGCTTCTTGGAATTTAGATGCAAACAGTTTTAATTTGTTGTTCTGTAACAGAAGTAAATAGTTTTTTTGTGAGTCCTTTAAAAATAAGGGTAGATAAGACAGTCTGCTACAGATAAGGAATGCAAAAAAAATCTGTGTCATATTTAGAAGACAGTAATGTTGCTGACTATTAGGTAATTTGCACTACCGATCCTCTGAGCACTTTAATTAATCACAAAATATTTGAGCTTGGAGGGGTCATCTGGTGTCTTGTCCAACACAAGGATGATGCCTGGTTAGGCGATCAGGCCCAATCAGCATGGGTTTATGAAAGGCAGGTCCTGATTTATAAGCCTGATCTTCTACGACAAAGTGGTGTGCTTAGTGGATGAGGGAAAGGCTGTGGATGTGATCTAAATGACTTCAGTAAGGCAACCCCAAGCATCACTACAGGCTGGGAGATGAGTGGTTAGAAAGCTGCCAGGCAGAGAAGGACCTGGGAGTATTGATTGATAGTTGGCTGAATATGAGCCAGCAGTGTGCTCAGGTGGCCAAGAAGGCCAACAGCATCCTGGCTTGTATAAGAAGCAGTGTGACCAGCAGGTCTAGGGAAGTGATCGTACCCCTGTACTTGGCTCTGGTGAGGCCACACCTCGAGTACTGTGTTCAGTTTTGGGCCCCTCGCTACAAGAAGGACATGAAGGTGCTTGAAAGAGTCCAGAGAAGGGCAACGAAGCTGGTGAGGGGTCTGGAGAATAAGTCCTACAAGGAGCGGCTGAGGGAGCTGGGTTTGTTCAGCCTGGAGGAAAGGAGACTCAGGGGCGACCTTATTGCTCTCTACAGGTACATTATAGGAGGCTGTAGCGAGGTGGGGGTTGGTCTTTTCTCCCATGTGCCCAGTGATAGGATGAGAGGAAATGGGCTAAAGTTGCACCAGGGGAGGTTTAGGTTGGATATTAGGAAGAACTTCTTTACTGAAAGGGTTGTTAGGCATTGGAATGGGCTGCCCAGGGAAGTGGTTGAGTCACCATCCCTGAAGGTCTTTAAAAGGCGTTTAGATGTAAAGCTTATTGATATGGTTTAGTGGAGGACTTGTTAGTGTTAGGTCAGAGTTTGGACTAAGTCACCTTGGAGGTCTCTTCTAACCTAAATGATTCTGTGATTCTGTGACAATGCTCAAGCACTGTCAGCTGGAACTAGTTGCCCTGGACTATGTTCAGACAGCTTTTGAATATCTGTAAGGATATAGATTCCACAAGCACCCTGGGCTACTTGTTCCAGTGCTCAGTCACCCTCACAGTAAAAAATTCCTTTCTTATATTGAAACAGAATTTCCCATGTTTCAGTTTGCTTCCATTCCCTCTTGTCATGTCACTGGCCACCACTGAGGAGAGTCAGCCTTGGTCTGTTTCAGCCTCCCATCAGACAATAAGAATTCTCTAGGCTAAACAATGCCAGCTCTCATCATTTCCTTATATCAGAAATGCTCCAGTATGTTCATTATCTTTGTGGTCTTTTGTTGGACTCACTCCAGTAAGTCTATAATTTTTTGTACTGGAGAGGACACAGTACTCCAGGTGTGGCCTCACCAGTGCTGAACAGAGGGGAAGGACTACCTCCCTTGATTTGGTGGCATCCTTCCTCCTTAAGTAGCCCAGGTTACCATCAGCTTTCTTGCAGCAAGGGAATATCGATGGCTCATGTTCAACTGGGTGACCAATGGGACCCTTACATCATTTTCTGCTGGGCTGCTTTCCAGATGACCAGTCTCCAGCATGTACTAAGGCATTGGGTCATTCCTACCAAGGTGCAGGAGTCTACATTTCCTTTTTTCAAACATCATGAGGTTCTTCCCTGCCCATTCCTCAAGCCTATTGGGGTCTGAATGGCTGTTCAACCATCTGATGTATCAACTACTTTCTGCAAGTTTATTGAGGATTTACTCAGCCCCATCATCTAGATCATTAATGATGAGGCTGGCATAACTTGAGGGTCCACAAAGTAATTGTCTTAAACACTGGTAATGTTTTTACACATAAGGTAATATTCTTAAACACCATGCTTCCTTGCATCAGCAAATTAGAAAAAAACATACTACCTATAATTTATTGTAGTTTTCAGAGCTGCAGGTGATCACTTTCTTTGAAAAGATCTAGGTGCCACACACACTTGCATTAACCCTGTGCAATAAATACAGTGAAGTTGCTGTGTATTCTTAACCACTTTTAGAATCTACTCTCATGCTCATGACTGAACATGACTCAAACATTCCTGAACCTTTTATAAATAAAAACATTCTATAAATATACATATTCTCTTGAAGTGAATGACTGTCAATCTCAACAGTCATTTGGTTCCTTTAAGGTCACATAAGAATCAATTGCTTCACCAGGCAGCAGAAATTTGTTGTACAGATGAGTGGTTTAGTTGTAACAATGCAAGCAAATCCATTAGTCGAGTTATATCCTTAGTAGTGTCCACAGACTATGTGTTGCTATAACAACCTGTCAAGGATCTCTTTGCTACTCATATGTAGAATGTGGAGATTTGTACCACTTGCATCATCATCAAATCCAAAAGCATAATATGCCATCATGTGCAGAGAACCAGCAATGAAGTTTGGTTCCCCAGGTCACTTAAGAGTAAATCACTTAGTGATTAGTGGGTTACTCAGTGGTAAATTAAAACAGTGTGAGTAAGCAGACTCAGATAACTTAGTCTCCAACATTAATAGTCTGTGCCTGTCCTCCCTCTGCATTAACAAGACAAGAGAGTTATCATTGCATCATGGAGGTATCTGGGAACTGTTCTATCAATACTAACAACAGCAACTTAAGTAGCAACTTCTTGCTGCTTCACTAAATGAAGTATTAACACAATAACTTATTTTTATTCAGTATTTACCTCCAGAACACCCAAGTTGTTTGCTGATTTATATAGATTCACAACAGTAGCCAAGCTTACCTGGAAAATTTTCTATTTACTGTGCATTTCTGTATTGGGGAATTACTTCTCATGTACTGTACCTCTTATGCCATCTGCTGTACAGCTTGGGTAGTAGTATCTGTATTCCAATTTCACCACTTACTATTGTTGACGGTTTTACTAGAAACTGGTCTAACTTTTTGAAATACCGGGAATGCTAATAAAAGTGGCCTTTCACTCGGCCCCATAAACTTGTCTGAAATGCTTTAATCTGCTATACTGCTAAATTTTTATGCAAGTCTCAGCTGTCAAAACAATGATGCATTTTCTTTGACCATGTAAAAGAGCTTATAGAACGTAGCTACCATATAGAGACGTCAAACAAATGTGGGATGCCCTCTTATGTCATTTACACACAAACAGGTTATTTTACTTTTGGTAACAAAAGATCAGTGTAAAGGATTAGATTGATCAGCATCCTGCCAGCCTGTGACATTTATTTTCTTGGGCTGGAGGTCTGTACAGTTCTTGGATAAGCTTAACTTTCATAGCATTATAAGCAAAGAACATGTAGCCTGTGAAAAGAAAATGAAAAAGCTGTTTTTTTGTTTGTTTGTTTGTTTTTGTTTTGTTTTGTTTCTGTTTTTGTTTTTTTTTTTTTTTTTTTTTTTCACCTTGGAGGAGGATGATGGGGCTCTCTTTGCTCTGACTCCACCTAGAGAGAGCGTACAGAGAAGATGGAACCAGACTCTTCTCAGAGGAGCACAGGGAATGCCCAAGAGGTAACAGACATGGATTGCAACAGGGGAGATCTGTGACGGAGCAGGGGTGTGGACTGTATACTGCAAGAGGCCCCTTCCCATCTAAATCTTTCTGTTACTTTTTTTTTTCTTCTTGGATGGAGATAAAAAAATACTGCCAGACTTATTACTAAAACTGTAAAGGTCAGGTCTGCTAGCAATGTAAACTGGAAAAGATAAATTCTTCAAGAAGCACCTGCTTGGTCTCACAGTGGAGCTTATAGCCACAGCGAAGTATATGAGAATTTCCTATCCCTGTATTTTACACAGGTGGGGGCAGATCTAAATATCTCTTCCATGCTGAGATAGACAGAGCACTATTTTGTTGTTTGTGGAAGAGGTTCAAACCGTGTGGATAGGAGAGCTATAAACAGTGTCTCATGATATGTCTCTAGGGTCTGGCACTGTAGAGAAGTAAATCTGCACTCCGACCAAGCTTGAGCCTGCTAATAATCCAGGATCAGTGAATGCCATGTGTATTCTGCCTTATTAAAATCTTAAAAATAAAGTCTGTGTTATTTTAAGAAAAAGCCAGTTGTTTCTGGGCCTGTTCTCATTTCTGTCTTCCTCAGTCTTCCTACTGGGATGTCAGGTCACACTGGAATCATTCTGTTACTTGCAGGGGTTCTGAAAATTAACCCGTCCCTTGAATAGAAGATGTCCAGGCACAATCCTACAGCACAAAAAGAGGAGATCTGTTTTTCCAGCAACTGACTGACAGTTAAGTATAGAGGAACACTAGTATGTCTACATTGCAGGGGAATGTTTTTTAACTCCCCAGGCATTTGTACCATGCAGCCTGGAAAAGATCTTACCATGTATTTCTGTAGCAAATTTCTGATAAGGCAAGATTTGTGATCCCATTAATGGGAAGTAGGGAGAGAAATGAATGCCAACCTTCAAACATACCTATAGAACTGATTCAGTAGATGCTGAAACAATTGGAAGTAGAGGGCAAGATGGATATTGTGGATAAGTGAGTAGGAAGCTCTTAGCTTCAGTAGATATTAAATTCCAGTTTCACGGGAAGATGACAAATGGACCTCTTCTGTTCACCTCTATTAATTTCAGTAGAGGCTGCCCTGTGAGCCAACAAGTATTGCCAACATACAAGAAGTGAGAAGCTAAAAATTGTTTCCTTATAATAGTAGGTGATACTTCTCTAAATGCCTGCATTTTTAATCATGCAGCAAGTACTTGAACACTTTTTTTTTTTTTTCTTTCTTCTTCTTTTCTTTTCTTTTTTACTGTCATTGTCAGGAGCTTATGTCTTGCCTGGTAGAGCATGACCCTATATTCATCTGCCTCATCTGCCATCTCCAGCTTTGGAATTAGCAGTACAAATCTGCACAAGTGATCTTTCTCATGACCTCAGATCTCCAGGTCTCCTCTTCCTTCTAACATTACTTTGTGTATGATTGACAATAACTTCAGAAAGCAAAAGAGGAGGAGGGGCTGTGGAGGATCCCCCCACAGCCTTGGGACAGCACAGGGGAAGAGTCACAGGGGATATTTTTAGAAAAGAATCTAATGGCAGTGACGCGGGGAAGGCACAGAGAAAAACACAGCTGTGAAACCTAACACTTGGCTTCATATATACTGAGAGCAGGAGCATCAGAGAAACAAACTGAGGAGACACAGCAGAAGACAAAAGTGGGAGAAAGGTACGTGAAGATAACAAGAGAATGACAAAAGAGTAAATTACAAAAAAGTAATAAAAACAGAGGAAAGAAATCTCTTAAAGGGAACATGGGAGATAAATGGCTAAAGGACTGAGCCAGTATGTGAGAAATTGAATACAGTGGCCATGTTACATAAATGAACAGAGATGCTTTAGTCACAGATGGACAGGAATTGGTCAGTTGACTTATCAGATCTGTTATTTAGATGATTTGTGACCTGGAATGCTCACCAGCAAGTACCCTGTCTACTGTCTCACCTCTTCCCAAGGTATAACGACTTAAATATTGGACTGTGACACTGCATTAGATTTTATAAATCAGAGGAAAATAGCAGCCATTTCCAGTCTTTAAAGCCAGGTGATGACCTACTCTCTGACTACAGGCCAGTGTGCTCAGAGAGCAGTGTTTTATGTATGAAAACTAATGTCTGTAGTATTAGTTTTGCAGCAATCATACGCCTTCTGCTACTCTCTCTTCACTAAACAAGAAAGAACTAACAGAACTGACTATGTGGAGTCGATAGTGATAATGATGATCCTTCATAAGAGTATGTTGCTAAAGGTAGAATTCTCAAACATAAATTGCTAAGACACTCAAGTCCCCAAAGTGTCTAGGATCCACTTGAAATGACTACATCCAGAAGTATAGTCTCATGTTCACCTGCTACCTAAGCCTTATGACTGTTCTTCATTTCTCTTGTTTTGAGTAATACTTTATCCTTCATCATAGTGATTGAGCATCTACCTTGCACTGATGCCTGAATAGATCCAGTAACTAGCTGCTCCTCTTGATCCTAAAAGAATCAAATATATGATCATTCTCAAAGAATGCCTATATTTATAGCCCACTCTTAAATGAAATAGATTGTAGTATAGTCACCTTCTGATCCTAAAGCTTATCTGAGGTGTGGGTGACTTGAATTCAACTAATATACTAAGTTATTTGAGTTTATCCATGCAGACAATTGAAAGATCAAACAGCTACCATTTACTACACAATCCTATCCTGTTGAGACAATGAAAGCTCTCATTGACAAATGTTTGAGTCACATTTATGAATAAATGCAGACCTATAAATATACTGGCTTGCTTTCTCTCTTGAATAGCTGCTTAGTAACCTACAAATGTTTTGCCAAAGGAGACTTGCCTTTTCTCAAATTATACAGATTATGTTCTTTGAACTCAGGAAGTCTAGTAGCAGTTGTGTCTTTCCACAAGGTTTCAGGAAAACTAGCACAAGTGTGAACACTCTGAATAGTCTCCTTCTAAATTAATGAATATAAAAGTGAGAAGTCCAAAGGTTCATGAGTTTGTTACAGTTACAGAAGAAATATAGCTATTTTCCCCAAGTAGCATGCTCTCTGTTTCTGGATCTTTTGCTATCTCATGCTCCCTTCTTTACTAATGCTTTTGTTCAATTTTGTAGCATTTTCTTACAGTTCAATACCTCGTGCAATTTGATCAGCTCAGAAACCAACGCAGTTTGAATTTTTTATCTCAGAACTCAACTCTTGTTCTCCTTCCACAAATCTTACAAGTTTGTATACTGTGCGGGCAGGCCATGGCAATCCCATTGTGTTGTACATTAGGTCCACAGTCTCAGTGTTCTAGTATTCATGCAATTTAATCATGACACTGAGGAAGCTACTTTCAGTGTTGAGCTACAGAAACACAACGACAGACATGAAATCCATCCCTTCCACTGTAGTAACTGGCTTCTTCAGCAATGTTAGCACTTAAAAAGTGATAAGCAGCATTCTTAGTAAAACATAGTTGAGCTGAAATACCAAGAGACTGGGTGCTTGTGGTGTGCCTATGCAGAGCACTAAGAAACTTAGATCCATTATGTAAGACAGGATTTAAAATCAAGCTTTCAGTCTTAAAGGGCTTTAGGGTCACATTAAAGATCATAACATTCTTCATTCATCTGCAAAGCACTAGGTTATGCACAAAAGCAGGGTCACTTAGCATAAAAAAAAAAGGTACTATCTTGATCTTTGCCTCAGCCTTCTGTTCCCACAAGCAACTGTACAACTCCCTTAATACACCAGGTGTGCTATCTTCTATGAAGAGGGTCTCCGCGTTTCTTTTAGTAGCTCAAAAAAAGTGAGATTTCATGCTTGGTGCAGCCCCAATAGAGTCTAATTGCTCTCCAAACATTGCTACAAAAACTATGGATGCTCAGGTAGGAACAGGTCACCATCATACATTTTTAGAGGCTGGGATTTCCACTCATGCTGTTCATGAGATGATTTGTACTGTTTGATGCTAATTTTCATTTCAAACACCACTTCCTTGAATAGAGGATGTGGTTTCTTAGATGCTGTACAAACTGCTTCCTCAACTTGTCCAGAAAAGTCCGAGAAGACATGAGGGGATGCAGTAATTCTTAGTACCACAGTTGGCAGGTACTTAAACCAGGAAAAGGAGCAACAATCTCCATCTAAATATCCATAAAGCAAAGCAGTGCAAGACCCCACTGGGATGTGCCTAAAAGATGCAAATGAGAGCAATATGGTCTTTGCTCTCACAGCATGCATTAACACTTAGCATGGCAGAATTCTAACCACCTCTTCTGAGAGCCATAACAGAGGACAATGAAAGGTTTCAGTGGTTCTCTGAAAAAAAGGAAACCAATTTGCAATGAACAGATGCATTTCTATGAAGCTCTGCAAATCAGGTATCCCCATGGACTCAGCCCTGAGTCTCTCCAGCACATTTTTCCTCATCTGGTGAATTCAATGATGTACATTTTTCACCCATGGGGATTAGAAGCTATTCCTAATTTCATAATGAGAAAAAGAGAATATATTCCTGTTTTCTCTTGGCACTTCTGGGGCATGTGCTCATGCAGAACTTTCACAAATTTTACCTAATACAAGCAGGGAAGGATATTTGTAAGCAAAGAAAGCATTTAGCCCCTTTAGCAGAGAAGGGAACAGCTATTATGTAGGAAATATTCTGTCCTTCTGCAGGTATTGTACTCACCAGAGTTTGTTGGTATCGGAATGCTTTTGTTGGAGAGGCATCCCTAGTCATGTCCCCAGAGACAACCTTTTGTGGAGCAGGGGTTGTTCAGGGCAATGTCTTCCCTTCTGATCTCCACTGCAAAATCATGGAGCGAAGCAGACACAAGGCTTCAGCTAAAATCCCACAGAGCACCCTGAGAGAGAAGGTTACTGGTGAGGGAAAAGACGGAGAGGGAGAGTGTAACCAGAGACTCCCTGCCCCCTCCTGTTCAATCTGTGCTTGGAAATGGCAGGCATTTCCCTGCTTTAATATCTCTGCTGCCCTGGCACTGGGACAGCTTAGTAAATTAACAGGAGGTAAGGTTTCCCTCTCCTTTCTCAGGCAGTATCACTCTTCACTACATTTAGAAGGGGTCAACAGTGGGACCATTCAAAGAATGGGGGCTGATGACACAGACTTGAGAAGAAGAGAATGGAAATAAAAAATGACCAAAATTAGACAAGAGAACCTTCCTGCAACTTGATCAGAATTATTCCTGTGATTTCCTTTAGAAGCAACTTTGTGAAGTGTTAAGCATCTAAAAGGGCAAGTTCTCTCAGCATTATTTGGAAGACTATTCCTTACATAAATTACATACTGTCCTTACATTTAACATAGTTTACCTTCAAGCATACACATTATTGCTGGTTTCCTGGCCATGATACCTCACCACAGATAAACCATGTTCCTCCTACTGTTTGAACATCCCTTCATGAATATTCATTCACTGATATAACCAGCACTCAGTATCATTTCAACTACTGAAAGTTCTCCTCTCCATTTTTCTTCCTTTTAAAAAATTTTTCCCATCATCCTCTGAAGTGAATTTCAAGTTTTGAAACACTTAGTGATAGATGGATAGACAAAAAGAATGCACATTCTAACATCTAAATATGTCATCTAATTTCAGAGAACTACCTTTAAAAGAGTTCATATTTTTCTTCTCTTAGTGGATTTTCCTCTTAATCTCTGACTAGAAATGGCTTTAGAATATAAAGACAACCAAAAAATTATGCTGACGAAACACAATTCATTATATTCAAAATCAGTCCAAAGCTACTCAGCACAGTCTGGAAGGGTTGATAGGATACTGAGAATGCAAGAACATCAGCAGGGGTGTTAAAAAGGGAGGTCCTCCTTTCTGTGTTTGCTGTGTTTACTGTGCCTTTACACCCCCCACCCCACAAAGGAAAAATAATAATGGAGGGAGGAACTAATAAGGTAGAATCTAGTGTCTCCCATAACCTGAGGCAGCAGCAAGCCCAGAGCTCTGTAGGGAATGGGACAGGTGCGGTGCTTTCACACTGATGGCTAGCTAAACTCTACCACATTGCCTCTCAATCCTCCTCCTCAGAGAAAGAAGGGGAGAAAATGAAAAAGGGCTCAAGATGTGAGATAGGACAGAGAGATCACTCACCAATTACTGTCACAAGCAAAACAAACTCAGCATAGGGAGAGTAATACAGTTTACTGCCTATTACTAGCAGACTAGAGCGGTGAGAAATTAAAAGAAAACTAAAACCACCTTCTCCCCAGCCACCCACTTTTTCATCTTCCCCCCGAGCAGCACAAGGGAACAGGGAATGGGGGATGCTGTCAGTCCCCAGCACTTCATGTCTGCCACTCTCTCACGGTCACTTTCTGCCCCCTGCTCCACATGGGGTCCCTCCCACGGGATGCCATTCTTCCTGAACTGAGCCTGCGGGGGCTGCCCACAGGCAGTAGCTCTCCAAGCACTGCTCCCACACGGCTCTGTACCACAGGATCCATCCCCCAGGAGCGAACTGCTCCAGCACGGGTCCCCCATGGGTGGGCGGCAGCTCCCCCCAGACTCTCTGCTCCTGCGTGGGCTCCTCTCCATGGGCTGCAGCTCCGGCCCAGGGCCTGCTCCTGCGGGGGCTCTCCATGGGCCGCAGCCTCCTCCAGGCCACATCCACCTGCTCCACCGGCGGCTCCTCCATGGGCTGCAGCGTGGAGATCTGCTCCATGTGGGACCCATGGGCTGCAGGGGGACAGCCTGCTCCACCAGGGGCCTCTTCACAGGCCACAGGGGAACCGCTGCCGTGTGCCTGGTGCACCTCCTGCCCTCCTGCTGCACTGGCCTTGGTGTCTGCAGGGCTTTTTCTTACTCCTCTCTCTCCCAGCTGCTGTCACACTGCATTTTATTTTCCCTTTCTTAAATATGCTCTCCCAGGGGTGCAACTAGTGTTGCTCAGTGGTGGGTCCCTTTTGGAGCTGGCTGCAACTGGCTTTTATCTAACCTGGGACAGGTTCTGGATTCTTCTTAGAGGCCACTCCTGCAGACCCCCACAACCAAACCTTGTCATGGAAGCCCAGTGCAACAGGTCACAGCTTTTTTCACAGACACCTGCTGTTTTTTTCCACTGCTATCTGTAAAGTTTTTCAGGGAAATTTATGAATTCTATATAACTAGACAAAGCACAGTTACTTAGGGTAACACCATGACTTTCCAAGCTATTTCTCCTACCAAATAAAGATAGGTTTTGTAAGGCTATGTCAAATGTGAAAACACTTAGTTCATTAAGGTTATTCAGTCGAAGATCTTTCTAGTGAAGAAGGTGAAGCCACAAACAAAACTACATAGACTATCAAACCTGACAGAGAAGGGATAATGGAGATGATGAAACTGTCCAAAAGGGTCTAGTCACTTAATTGATTGGCTATTAAGAAACTACATAGATAGCTTATGGAGAGAGCCAGCCTAGACTTTGTAACTGATAAGAAGGACCATGGGACACAGCCCACGTGTCAGATGCTGGCTGCTGAGGGGGAGCATCAGTACCTTCCTCATACGTGGGCTGCTTGGGGGTGTGTGTATGTAACTTGGTGGTGAACTTTAAATTGGACTAGTCAGTGAGTAGGAGGACCTGTGTCCAGTTAGGGGTACCAGGAGAGCAGAGGGGCTGTGTTGGTGTTCAAGGAGACCCATGAGTGTGAAGTGCCTGTGAAAGTGTCTGAGTGCATCTGTTTGCAAACAAGTATTAAGCTGGACTAGCCAGCAAATAGCAGACTCACGGAATAGTTAAGGCCAGGGATGGGACTGGCTAGTTTGTGTACATTTGTTAACCTGAAAATAACAAACCGTAATCTATATATTTTCTCAATGCAGCACAATATTTACCTTTGTTAAAGCACTGTATCAATGAAAGGTGATTTCTAAGCTGATTTCCACTTATCTTGCTTCTGAAGATCAGAATTTTCAGTAGTGACAAAAAGTCAATAGCCTAAACACAGTAATTCCAGTCATGTTTCATAAATTATGTAAGTCTGAATGTAACTGAGCTCTTCAAAAGATGCACTGAATTACACAGGAGGTTTCTACTTAACAGTTCATGCAAAAATGTGGTCTGGAGACTTCAAGTGATACATAACAGCAACTATAAACAAGGTACGAAATGCAGATGAATGAAAAAAAACAACCCACAACCTAGAGCTTTACAAGAAAGTTCTACAAGTAGAATTGGCAATAGCAGCAGCAGTAGGCCAAACAGCACCATGTAGGGCTTATTACTTGTTGCCAGTGAAGCCCAGCCTCACCAAGACTACTCCTGTGACAGTTTGATTATAACTTCTCTGGAGATTTTTTCATTCTTCTCCTTTAAAAGAAACCATTTTCTGTATACATACTCTGATAATATCATCACTTCATAATGAATATTGTTATTACATAACAATATTATCTTTACTTGCTTTTCCTTCTCCTAAACTTAGTAATTTAGTGATGTAATGTAGTGAAAAACATTCTTAGCTTTTTCTTCAGGGTTATGAGCATACTGCTCCCTGCAACGTGTACAGTGTATGTTAGGAATCTCAGCTTGGTGAAAATTTTATTTTACAAGATGTTTTACGTATTTTCAGCCACATCTTTTGATGTTTTGAAAAGCATGTTTTCTTACAATATCATTCTGTACATCCTAATTTTTAAGGAAAGAACTATGACTTTTTACAAAGTCAGATACTTTGAGCATCTATCACTTTTTATAAAGGCAAATAGGGAAACAAAAACACTTTAGAATTATTATAACTGTAATAATTTAATGAATTGTTCCACAAATTAAAATGTAACTTCAAAATTTTCATGTAACTTAGATTTGTATATATACCTTACCTACATCTCATTCACTGTTTTTACTCCCCTTCCCACATAACAGAACAAAACTTTTGACCTTATTTTTTTGGTTTTAAGCCAAAATATGAACCAGTCAACACTTTCTTGCTAACCCAAATATTAGTCATTCATTAAACTATGCCAGTAGCTTATATTTATTTCTCTAAAAATACAAATATTATATTTAGTTAATCTCTTGTATTACTAGAAACATTTTCTGCACAGATAGATGTTAATAATTCCACTGAATTCCTACTGGATTTTCTGTATCAGAATTAGGTACTATTGAAAAAACAGTATACTCTTTTCATAAAAAGATACCTTAGCCTTCTAGATGTCACAGCTGAGAGAGTGAAACAACAAACTTTAGTGGGTATGGATAGTTTTTTTTTTTTTTTTTTTGAGCTAACAAGAATGGGACTTTAATCTTATTTTACATACACACACACTAGCTCCCCCCAGGTGCATTACCTAGGTCTCAACTCCCAGCAGTAAGAGATCACTGTTTATTTCTAAAGGAGGGCCAGAAAGCTGTGTTAGCTCTGTGCTGCACAGCTACTTGGAGTTACCAGTTTTGGCCACTATGGGTCAAGCTCTCCGGGCATCCCTTCACACTAGTTTCCATGCAGCTCTGAGCCCATGGATCTTCCCCAACACTTTCAGGATTTTTTCTCCAGTTCTTATGTTCACCTCCTTTTTGGGTCCTTCCTCTTTCCAAGACTCTCTCTCTCCTCTCTCCCCCACACCCCTTTTTTTTTTTTTCTGGAAACCTTCTGGCATCAACTCTTCCTTCCGGAACACCAAGCCCCTGGCTTACCCAGTCTAAGTATTCTACGTGCTGAATGACAATATCAGCCTCATAATTGATGGTTCTATCTCATGTATCTTTATCGATTTATTAAGTTCTTAGTTCAGCTGTTGCCAAACGTAACAAGTAGCCCATACTGGATCCAGCTAGCAAGAAGCAGGATTCTGCCTGAGAGTTCAGAAGTACCTCTGGGAGG
Organism: Netta rufina; assembly: GCF_964035555.1. Taxonomy (NCBI): domain Eukaryota; kingdom Metazoa; phylum Chordata; class Aves; order Anseriformes; family Anatidae; genus Netta; species Netta rufina. The sequence continues at coordinate 125,393,604 of NC_140123.1, forward strand.
TATTATCTTATGAAATTATGCAAAATTCTCCTTACACAGAAGTTCCATTTCTGCATAGAGGTACAGCTCTCCAAATGGAAGATACTGCACAGATTAATTAATCAAACAAGAATTCTTTATTTTGACACCTCAAGGCAGTAAAATACAAGTATACAAAAAGTATATAAGAAAGTGGCAGTGATAATGCATGTTGATGCAATCCTACAGAAATCTAAGCTTCCAGAGTGGACTGCTTTGTCAATTTACGTATCTGTAAAATATTGCACCATTTCAAAGAGGGAGCACTGAGGAAGGAAGTGTTTCTACACCGGGGAGGTACAGCTGCAGGGCCCTATAGTGGTATCTTCAGACTAAGGCAACAATTGGCAGGTATGATTCTTCTTCTGTTTATCACGTGTTGTGTGTAAGGTAAGTGCAAGATTCATATTAGTGCTACACCTTTGTTAGCTGGAGAAAACACAGCCTTTGTTTTCCTGTGCAGAACAATAAAAAAGCACATGCCTAATTTTCCCGCCTCCCTTCATATCTATTTGTGCTTTCTATTCATAATTCTATCCTCAAAGAAAGATAAAAAAAAAAAAACACACAACAAAAACAAAACAAGAAAAACAAACAAACAAACAAAAAAACAACACACACATAAAGAATACTCCAGGAACTATGCTAACTTACTGCTGCAGAATGGAGAAGACAGGGACTCAAGTGTACAGATTGTAGCCCATACATAACGCAGTATATCAGATTTTAAGCTACTGCAGAAAATGTTAATGCCCACCTCCCACCATTACATCACATGGGAGTAACTGCACCTGGATATAGGCAAGAGGCAAATTACAGTATGAAGAGAATGAATAGGAAACTTCCAGACAAAGTTTTGGATTATAGCACATTTCTGACTGACCAGTTGAAATGACACTTTGCAAACAATATTAGCTAAACAAACAGCTTTAAAATGATCATAGCTGAAAACTCATTTATCAGGGTATTAATGTGAAACTCTACCCTTTTAAATGAAAGGGAAACAGACTGCAGTGACCAATAATATAAGCAACATGCTTAGACTGTAAAGAGCTGCCTTGAATATTTTCATTAAAAGAGATCCCTTTCCATAAAGCTGTAGGATTTCAGGGATTCAGTTATACAGTGCAATTTATAGACTCCTGAGAAGTTGGTGAAGTGTCTGAATGCTATGCCTGTTGTGGCATATAGGTACTATAGCAAACAAAATCATCAAAAGTAATACTCTATACAGTTGTTTCCACTTGGACTACGATGAGCTAATCTAGAATTTCTGGATTCAAAATTATTTCTGGGGCATTTTAATGAGACTCATCTGTATGAGAAATACTGGATTTCCATTTGTTTTTCTAATAACCCAGGATGTCTTGCATAACTCTTCTAGAGTTCTCTTGATAACCTGACTACAGAAAAAATGCACAAAAATAGACTTACAGTGATCAAGATGGTAGTAGTGGTAAATGTCAAGTACTGAAAACAGTAACACTCCATTTTAGAGAGAAGGACTCTCCTTCGCTACAGAGTTCTTCTCTAATGTACACAGAACCTGACTGTCATGCATGAAGAACCAGGCAGAAAGTACTTAAAAAATAAAAATAAAAGCATAAGTAGCATTTTATGAAACCTTTTCCTTTTAAAAATACTTATCTTTTCCAAAATTGGTATGAATAGTCTGTTTCCCTTTTTGCATTCACATTTCTAACAAATGTCCTTATGTCTCATTCCAAAGGATGTTTCCACATTTTCCTAGTTGCAATGCTGATCTGTTTTCAGCAATGTCCATACATATGGAATAAATCAGAATATTAGAATTTTAAAACCTGAACTGAATCAGATTACAAAGAGTTGCTAAATTATCTTAGAAAAGGACATCAATAATTGGTCTGGCCAAACATAAAGATGCGTTCCTTGCTTGGGCATCTGATGCCACAGCCCGTAAGAATAGAAACATAGACATCCATATTGAGAGTTCAGTTTTGGCAGTATCTCTCTTCAAGTGGAGCTGGCAGGGTTATTTGCCTGGCAGATAACCAGGAAATAGGTAAAGGTCCCGACAGAGTGTACTACAATATTCTGACATTTCCTTGCAGCGGTGGAATTCTGTGCCTGGGGCATAACCTTCTCGTTGCTTGATTTGTCTATTCACCTAAAAATAAGATTAAAACAAAAAAAAAAAAAGTGACTGTAAGGATTAAGAAAATGGAAGTAAGGAAAGTATCATCGCTTTCCTTACTCGCAAATTATTCTGCTTATCTTATTAATTAGTTGCTGGTATACCAGTTTTCTAAACTACAGGAAGGATAAAGAACTGGAGTGCAGTTTCACAGTAGCTCAAGTTACTGTGGTCACACTGCAGTCTTCACTCTGTCCTCCCATTTTCTTAAATCTTTCCCTTATGTAAGTACAAATGTTGGCTGCTACATACCGAGACAGTTCAGGCAATGAAATCCACCTGAAAAAAATACTATTTCTATCTAAGAAAAGTGGTGCTTGGCAAGTCAGATTAATTCTCCTCCTAAATTCATCATGTGGCCACACAAGTGTAATGGGAAGAGTCAAACACTGCATTTTTACTTTGATTAAACTGATGTGGAATTGAATATAAATACATATTTAAATGGGAAAGGAAGTAATAATTTTGCTATGAATGGAGCAACAACACTTACTTAAAGATTATATTAGTCCTAGCAAGCTGAAGCAACAGAAGGTTCTTCAGAAACCAGGTAAGTGTGGGAGTGGAAAGGCATTACATCTCACCTTCACCAACATGTCAGCCACATGAGTGTCGCAGGAGTCCTCTGCAAACACAGAGGTGAGTGCCTCAATATACCAGGATCCACGTCTGGTGTTTCGCATGGCTGCAGTGCCTGAGAACAAAGAGCATATACAATGAAGTTCCTGTGGAAGACAGACACATATAAACTCCTTAATCTCTAAGAATTAGTGCCTCTCCCCAGTACCTTTCAGACATGCATATCCACAGATCATATCTGAGCATGTAGGCAGACGCAGCTTGACATTTTCTTCCTTGTTTGCATCACTTTCCTCACAGCCTGGGGAATCTGACCGTTCTTTACCATCTCTTTGATCCACTCCCCGGTCTGTCTCATCTAGGGGGGGAAGAAGGAGGGGAAGGGTGTGAGGGACAACAAATAAGAAGGAAAAAGATAAATTATAAGAAAAGAAGAAATTATCTGAAGAAATTGCTGGATGTAGTTTTCCTTACTTTTGGGCCCCTGTCAGCAACGCCACAACGAATGTCAAGCTGAAAGCTTCTGTGTGAAAAGTTAGCTTTTTCAGCTGTTTTAAAAACTCATCTGAAAGTTCTCCTGCACAAACTAGCACAGACACCAACAAGTGCTGAACGTGTTCAGTATAATGCAACTGATAGTCTACACAGCAATTGATTTTTTTTCTTCTTTCCCATGCGGATTAATATAGATAATTGGCAAAGTAAAGAAATTTCTGAGAGTTCTTCATGATCGGTGGAAGGATTTGATACCTAGCCCTAAAAGCTTCTATTTTCAACTTTTGCCTAACTTAGAAATTCAAAAAATGACTAGTCTAGTTTGCAGTGCTTAGTACCTACTTATTGCAGTATGCAAACAAGAGCTGTAACGTTAGTTGCTATGGTTTAACTCCAAGAAAACATTGACCAAATATCTCACCTTCAAAATCCTAACTATAATACCATTTGCTTCAATCAAAACCATAATATGTGTAATAGGAAAGTGCAAAAATATTTTGACTCCAAACACTACAGACAGACATCTACAGTACATAGACTTTAAAACCTGGAAAACATTTAATACCCTTTCTAGGATTCACTAATATGTATTGTGACAATTCTAGATAGTCTCAATTGTTTGTTTACATGATACAGATTTTTCATTGTAATCTAGACTAACAATAGTGGCAATAACATTAAGAGTCCAGCTATGTTGCAAGAAAAATAAAACTACATTTTTACAGGCTTTCTATGTAATTTTGCCCTTTTGTTCTTGTATTATAAGACAAAAATCTACTGCTCTACTTACTTCCTAACAGTGTGAATTAGATTCTAGATCTAGGAAGCATAAGCATCCATTTCAGAGGCATTCCTGTTATGATAGTGCTAGGTCTCTGTTGCTATGTTGTACCTAAGAAAAGTGTTTGGATTTCTAACCCTTTTACAGGCAGTGGCACTAGTTGCATCTTGTAAACACACACAGGAGATGGTCAGTTCATAATGCAGCAAGATGGTTCTTCTTTTCCTCCAAAATGAAAACAACAGCAGGAGAAGTGTAATTGTCTACATAGGCAATTACAAAAAAAAGGCTACATATAGTCTATGATTATGGTTCCCTAGCTCAAAATTTAGTGAGTACTCCATTATGTTTCTTCCTCCTCTCTTTCAGATAGCAATGCATTTTTTTTTTCCATTTTTAACCACACTTTTTTTCCCCATGCCTTTTATCACTCTTCTCCAATCCATTTTTGTTCTATGTGATCTTAAAACTTCAGTGTACTGTTTACAGCATGTTACTTCAGATAAGAAGGTAATTTTATAGTCAAGCTGTATTATTCACGCTATCATCATTCCATATTCCAGTGTATCAAATCAAAATTTTTTTCATTAAAAATCTAGAATTAGAGGTCTTCTTTATGCATGTCTTCAAACATCATTCCAATCAACTTACTAATGTAACTAAAAAGTATAAAGCATTAACTATGTCAATATATTACTTTGCATATTCAAGCTCTAATTTATATCACCAATAACTGCTATCCAAACAGATCCAATCTGTTTAAATTTCTCTCAAGCTCCTAGATTTCACTTTTCCCAATTGATTGCAATAATTGCCAACTGCACATTTGTCAATATTTATCACAGTTCTTCACTTTGATGAACCAACTATATTAAACAGAGATACTAAACAGCTTTAAAGCCTCAGTTGATGTAATGGTGAAATCTGACTAGTTATCTTTTCTCACTGATTTTTGTCACCATTGTTTTTTGATCCATGACAGTAACTGGACCACAATTTTTTAGTAGACTCCCTCCAAAGGTCCTTTGGAAATGAAGTAGACCGTATCAACTCTTCTTTATCTGCATTTTTTCATATGTCATTAATAGAAGAAAGATGAGGCTTATTACATATAGTTAGGGGAAAAATATCCTCTGCATTTCTCATTTTACTTCAACTGGTTTCAGCTAACTTGCAAAGCATAGAGGTATTGATTACTAATCTACTACTTGTCCACACTACTTGGACAGCCTTTTAAATACATTTTTTTCCTTTTTTTTTTTTTTAAGCAGCATTGCCTAGTCTAACTTTTAAATGCGAGCATCAAAAGGCATACATTTTGTTGACAGCTCAATTGCTTCATAACTAGTATTCCTCTCTGACTATTAATCAAGCTTTACACACGGGGTTAAAAAATGTATTTAAATAAAATAAAGTTGTTTTTCCCCTTTCATTTGCTCAAGTCTCAGTCCTTTGCCTATTGCAATATCCCAGTTCTGCAGCATTCTGCATAGCAAGCTTCTCACTCTTTCCTAATTTTTTTTTTGGGAAGAGGAAGGCCAAACAATATGTCTTAACATGAACAGATCCATTATAGTAACATTACAGTCAAATAAACCTAATTACCTAATAGGTCAGCACTCAATTCTGGCTTATTACACTTATTTCTATACTGTTAAGAATCTGCATGTTCACATTTGTTCAAGAATATTTAAACATTCAATAACATGAGGAACAGAAATGCATTGAATACATACTGTGAAGATGCACATTAAATATTCCCAAATGCTTAAAGAATCAAATATTTTTGATACTCAAATATACTCAAATATTTTTGATACTTTACCTAGGCTTTATAGTTTTTCCCATATTAGGATGAAATATGGTAATAAGTGAAGGAAACATGCTCTTGCCTAGAGGACAAACTATAAAGCTCAGCTTAAAATGGAAAAAAAAACCCAACAGAGAAAATTAAAAACAAACAAACCAAAAAAACAAGAAGGGGAAAACGCATACTTGTTAGAAAAGAGAACTTTTCTATCATAAGAGAAAAAAACAAAGCTTTTAAGACAGAACTTCTCTTTGGAGCACTTGTGGTTTCACAGCTATCCTTTTAAGTCCACTTTAGGGAAAAATTTGGCCATTATCAGATCTGAAAAGCAGTTTATTATAGACATATGTTTAGTTACAACAGGAAGAAAAATGAATAGCAAAATTAAGAAAAAAGCAATAGGAACATAAAGAGTGATAAAAGAACAAATTAAGAGAACAATTTTATAATCACAACAGTATGTGAAAAAAAGATTGAAAGAAGGACATTTGTAAAAGAAAACAAAACAAAACAAAAAAAAAGTAACAGCTAACTTTGATAGCTCATGAGACAACAAAACAAGAGACAACATATCCAGGATCAAGTGAAAGACAAGTATTCAGACAAGACTCCAGTGCTAGTGTACCACGCCATGCTGTGCTGTAATTTGATGCACGGTAAGCCCCACTCCCCCTATTGCAGATGTAGCAAGAGAAAGTTTCAATATATGAGTGGGCTGTGATAGAGTGTTACATCTGAGGTGCTCTGGGGTCTGCAAGTCAATGCACACACCTCATGCAGAGCAAAAGACACTTACAGAGCAACAGATGCAGTGGCAGCAGCAGGGCAGAGGGAGGTGAATATGGATCCCACTTACACCTGAGAGAAGCAAAGAGGAGAGTTGACAGCAAGTTGAATGTGAGGGTGTGTGTGTGTAAAATGAGCCTTAATGGCATGCCAAATCATGGCTTCCAGTATTTGGGCACTCACCTCCCCGGCAGGCTTGAATAAAGAACATTTTGGGCTTATTCTGGAGATATGGGCAGTTTGCATTATCGAAGAGCCGGAAAGCTTCCTGCAACTGAGAGAAGCAAAAAAGCTAAGTATTCTTTATTGCAGCCTTCTGTGAGCCAAACTCAGTGTCACCTTGTTTCCCTGTATTTTAGTTATTACCTCACTGCTCTCGATATTTTATCCTTTATCTACTAACTCTGTGACAAATATCCACTGCACCCCAAGCTCCTATTAGTATGAGATCATGCGCTCTACCTAGTACATGTAACAGGAAGAGAGAATAGGGTAATAACTTTCTTATCTGGCATATATCTATGTCATTCCTTATCTTACAGACTTCTCATAGCTCTCTCTGCCATTTTCTTCCCACAAGCTCTTATTTTTGCTTTTTTAAAAATGTAAATCCTCAGCTTCCCTACCAATTCACTTTCCTTTTTTTTTTTTTCTCCTTCCATTTTTACTTTCCAAGATGTAACCTACAACACAACAGGACAAAGTAATATACCTGTAGCAGTTTGCCATCAGTTCCATAAACTCCACCCTCTACACCGTGGGAAAGTAAAGCTACTACACAGGAATCCACGTCTCGATGATCTGGCAGCTTAGAGAATCTCTCCAATGCACTCTGCATTTCCTGGAAGAGAGAAAAAATGCTTAATCCTTCCCAGAATTACACAGGGAAAACGGGCTAATGTGAAGGGAAAAATAAAAATGGCCCTCCAGTTACAGAATAAACTACATACATCAGATTTACAGGACAAAAGACATCTGTTTCATAACAAATAGCAAAATGTTCTTTTTCGTTTGTGCATTGTTCTGTCCTAAGTATAACATTGTTTAGTAGGAATAACTTAGGACTTCTGCTTTTCCATACTGTCCAACAGGGGGACAAAGCAAATACCAGAGTTGGTATATGTGGATTTAACACAGGAGAAAGCAACTGATACTTTACACAGGTTTTATACTGACACTGGAGTCTGGCTGGGATATTGGACCATCTTGACAGATACATATTCTGGTACTTTAGACATTCAAATATGATCAAAACACATCAACTATTTAAGGCAGAAAATTTCAGGAAATATGATAATGTGGCAGGTGTGGAAGACTCAGAATGTTGTAAACGCTGCCTTCTTGAATAAAACACTCTTTAACAGGTTCTGTACCACTTAAATATTTGCAAACCATAACTGTTAGGACAGCAGAACACTGGAAAGGGCTACCTAGAGTAAACTGGAGCCTGTTCATTCTCAGTATTAACACACATGGCAGGTGTGGTCTAGATATTCTTGCACCTCACACTACAAAGGCAGTACCTCTTGTGGTCCTTTGTGATCCTATTTGATATATGGTAACTCCTTCGCCTTCCAAGTTTCTTATTTTTGGTATGCTAGCAGATATCATCCCACTTAGCTTCCTTTTCTATTCAAAAGTGACTAATCATGTCTTCCTGATCAAGCTTAGCTAGACCAAAGCAGACTTCTTAAGATGCTCATGTAACAGCTACAAACTCAGCCATACTGTTTGTGAAGTACTAGGATCCCCCTTACCTCTGCACTTTGATCATGAAAGACAGTCACTTGATACCCAAGATTCTTGAAAAGCAGCTCCAGGGAAGTACAGTCCACATCTCCACCTGAGCGATACTCCAAGTCCTTCTCACAATTGAAATTGACATTACTGAGAATAAGTGCTAAGCCTCGGGGCTCCGATATCAGTTTATATGCCTGAGAAGAAGATTTAAAATTGGTGAATTTAGACTATACAAGGAAATAATATAGTCTCAGAGTAGAACACTAAGCCCTATGTCCTAGCTTGATTACTAAGAATATGCAGGATTTCTACTTTGAGAAGGCATGGTAGAGGTCAAAAAAGTGTGGTTTAACATAAAAATGTTTATATTGCAAAGGGTTTCAAAGGCAACTGTTTCTGCAAGACTCCACAACTGATGATCTTACAAAACTATTAATAAAATGTTGTAATACCTTCCCTTATTTCTTATTTTAAAAGGAACACAGCTTACACATTTCATACTGTGAATTAACTCTTGCTAACGTTTTTCTCCTTCTTTCACACACACACCAGTAGGACCACACATATTTTCATCATACCCATTGAAGGCCTAGCACAACGTTAGGAAAGACTGAGCTAACATTTCTTAAATTTGGTTGGGACCAAGTAGAGATACAAAATACCATGTGAACGTAACGGTAGCAGAAAGGGACAATGAATCGCTGGTTCTCAAAGTTATGAAGATGTCAAAAAATGTTAGTAGGGAAAAGAGCTAATTTAGGAAGGGTGTCTTCAAAACAAGCTTGCCTCTCCCACTCTAACAACGAACCAATAGTAAATAGCACTAGCAAATCCCTGTAATCCAGAAGTAAATTTAATACTGAAGGACCTAAATTGGAAGTAAATTTTAATACTGAAGGACCATATCAAATAGGGTGTAAACAGACACAGATATAAAAAGAGGTGAATTAGGCTCACACTGATGTTGCCGAATTGTAACTTTCTGTTGGGGAAACCTAAATAAAGCAAAACAAAACCTGCTTTGCCTTGTTACAACATAGAGCCTTTAACAGAAATGTTAAGCATTAGCATGTAGTGTAACCCTAGTAAAGCGTCTGCCCTATTATATGAAATGCTTAGTTTTCCTTAAGCCTATACCATCACCACAACCTATGCTTTACGAACAGAACAAACAAGAAAATAACTACGACTATCTACATAACTTCTGCAGCTAGAGAAAAGGATTAGAAATTCAGGTTGTTCTACCCAGGGCTGCACAGAACTCTGATCTAATTTTTGTGCCTAAGGAGACATTTCCCAATACAGTTAGCAATTAAAACAGCAAAGATTGTGACAGTGTACTGAAAAACAGTTCTAATATTGTGCAGACATTTGCAGAGTGTGTCAGCACACAGAACACAAGAGAAGGTAGATGGGGATGCAAACAAATAAATATGAGGTAGTAATATAGACAGCTTACAAGCACAGAGCAACAGAACAGAAGGCATTCCATGAAGTTCTTCATAAACAAAACCCACAGACAGAGATTTGTACAGAATAACAGAACTTCTCAGAATTTCTTATCACTTGTAAATGAGAACTACATCAAATCAAATGTGATTGGTAAGAGCTCTCAGTTACAGCAAGAGCGTAACACTAATCTGCATCCCAATGAAGTACGTTTCAACTCAGTTGTAAGTAGTACATGTTCAGTTGATATATTCAAATACCTCACATTTTAAAGAGATTTCCTCTGTCAACTACTTACCAAGCGCTGGTGATCATGATAGAATTCTGGAGTGCAGTGCTTCACAGGAGGAATCGGTGGACCATCTCCATTATCCAAAGAATGCTCCACTGGTTCTATGCAAAACAAAAATGCCAATAACAACAACAAAAATACTAAATAAAAAGGTAGTAATTTGCATATTCATAAGTACATATTTATGAATGTCTACAGGAACATTCCTGTATTATTCTATCCATATGTCTAAAGATTTTGTTTCATCAGGGACTGTACTCACACAATGAAACACACCAGGAAAAAAAAAAACAAACATACTGGTACAGTATACCTATTTATTGTATTTTTAATTGGCAACAAATTTTAATTTTCCGTCTCATTTGTGGGTTAATGTAATGTCTATCAAGTTTAGTTCTAAAGAGTGTGAAAACAGAGTTTATATCTAAAATTAGACCAGTGTGCTTTGCTGTCATTTTGTACAGTATCTCATCCATTTCCCAGTAAGGTTGATGAGCTAGAAGATGATTACTAGAAATATCAAATTAGAAAAGTTTTTTTCTTTCCATAAAAGATGCCCATTCTCACTGGATACAATTCTATTTCACATTTTATGCTGAACAGGTACAACAGTGATCAAACTAGACATTTCTAATTTCCATGAAGTGCAACACTCTTGTTTTTTCTTTTAGTTTATCTGCCTTTGCCTCTGGTCAGCAGCAGATAAAAGGAATGAGAGTTAACTAGTTGCCATTTATAGACATTCTTTCCCCTGTCCTGAAGAAACTGAGCTAATACATTCATGGTCTCTTGAAATCCTTTTTTCAGAATTTTGAGCCATGGTTCTCCCAGCTGGAGGACCATATACTTGTATTGGGTTTATGTGGAAAGATTTTGGTAGCGGGGGGCTTTGGTAGTGGTTTTAGTAGTGGGGGGCTGCACGGGTGGCTTCTGTGAGGAGAGTCCAGAAGTTGTCCCATGTTAGATAAAAGCCAGCTCTAGCTGGCTCCAAAAGGGACCTGCTGCTGGCCACAGCTGAGCCAATTAAGCCACGCTGTTTGCACCTCTGTGAAAGTATATTTAAGAAATGGAAAAGATGCCCAGGATGCTGCTGCCCTTGGAGAGCCCTCGCAGGAGCAGGCCCCAGGCTGGAGCTGCAGCCTGTGGAGAGGAGCCCACGCAGGAGCAGGGGGTTTGGGGGGAGCTGCCGTGGGGGATCCGTGCTGGAGCACTTTGCTCCTGGGGGATGGACCCCATAGTATGGAGCCGTGTGGGAGCAGTGCTTGAGCTGCTGTTTGAGGGAAGCCTGCGCAGGGATCAGTTCAGGAAGGATGGAATCCCATGGGGGGACACATGGGCAGCACCCATTCCCTTGTGCTGCTCAGGCAGAGGACATAGAAGAGGGTGGAAGGGGAGAAGGTGGTTTTTGTTGGCTTTTAGTTTCTCACTGCTCTAGCTTGTTGGTAATAGGCAATAAACGGTATTACTTTCCCTATGCTGGTTCTGTTTTGCCCATGACAGTAATTGTTGAGTGATCTATATCCCTGCCCTTATCTCAACCCCTGAGCCCTTTTCATTGTCTTTTCTGCCCCTTTCCATCTGAGGAGAGGGCGTGAAAGAACAGCCATGGTGGAGTTCAGCTGCCCATCTGGGTAAAATCACCACCACAATGCTCTATAAAAAAAACTATACCCTTTGTAGATTAAAAAAAAAAAAAAAAAAAAGCTTTGAAACCTGTTCTTTAATACCAGAGAAAGCTCCTAATAACCAGCACACTGTTAAAGCTGTGGTTAGGATGCATGAGTACTCTTCAGGTGTTACCAGATATAATATAAAAACTAACAAGGAGATTCATTCCAACAACTAGTTTCCTGACGTAAGTCACAAATTCTTGATAAAGAAAAGTTGATTTCCTGAATTCAATGGGAAGCTACAGTAGTCTGTGTTGGGCCCACCTTACATACCACCTTAAAATAATTTGTTAAGAAAAAAGTCTAAGTTATGGAATACTGTCAATAATCAGTATCTTTCCACAGCTCTAGCTCACTTATACTCTATTGTAAATTTAAATGAAAAAGAAAACCCTTGAAGATCTAAAATTTTACAACTGACACATTCTATTTAAGCAATTAAATTTCCTGTAAGAATAAATGAAGCTGACTAGAATTAATTAGGTTCTCTTTCCACTATGCTATTTAAATATAATTTTCCAGCCTGTTTCTGCCTCTTGCATCTGATCATAATGTAGTCAATTCATTTACAAGTTTGTATTCCGAGGATGAGCAAAGTGGTGGCAAGCTTATTTCTAAAATTGAAATAAGAGAGTATTAATAAATTAGAGTCAACCAACCAGATAGCCAATCAGGTATTCATGATGTAACGTGTGACTCACCAATCCAGCGTGGCTTCTTTGAATTACATGATTCACTTGAAGGGAGTGGTAGATCTGATCCATAAAAGTGTTCAAGCTACAAGACATCCAATAAATCCATGAAAAGACTAGCAAAAGACATCTATTTTTTTCTCTACGGTACAATGCTGTAGGTGTCATTGAAAAAAGATATAGGTATTTACATACACATATATGACTTGCTGTAATATATTCAATATATATTACATACAATTTAACATAAAACACTATACTACGGTTTACATCCAAATAAAACAGATTATGAGAAGATAACAGCAGCACCTTCTGTTATTGCAAAATTCCTTCCTGTCTTTGCTCATCTTTACTTTTACCCAAATGCCATTCTGGGACACCTTACTCTTATTTTTGCCAAAACTGGGTGTGTTCCATGACTCCTCTTTTTGGTTGCTTTCAAAATTTCATCGTTTGCCTAGTCTAATAAATTATAAATTTTGATAAGGCAACATCTCTGCTCAGAAGTATCTAGTCTTTCTTCCTCAGTATAAAGCATGCTTACTGAGAGTTCCCATCCTTCTCAATGCACTGAGAATACTGAATCTTTATTGAATTCTTCCTTCAGTCTGGTGTTAACAACAGCAGATGGTGAAAAGGTGAAAATAAAGATAACAAAATTAGGAAAGGGAAGTCCTTCCCTTCAGCAGAGAAGACTGTCTTTTAGTAGCTTTCTACTTGGAAAATCTTTGAACACTAAATTAAAGTATTCTAGAGAAAAAAAATAATGCAGCTTTTGTGTTCTTGATGACACATCAGTAAGAACATGTTAAACGTAGGAATATGCAGGAACCTCATGGAATTTAATAAGAAGTGCACAATCCTGCACCTGGGGAGGAACAATCCCATATGCCGGGAGCTGACTAGTTGGAAAGCAGCTTTGAATAAAAAGCCTTGGGTTCCCTCATAGAAACCAAGCTGAACATGAGCCAGCAATGGGCCTTTGTGGCAAAGAAGGCTAATAGTATCCTGGGCTGCATTAGGAGTCTTGCCAGCAGGTTGGATAGGAGGTGACCCTTCCCTTCTACTTAGCTCTGGTGAGGCCACGCCTGTAGTATTGTTTCCAGTTCTGGGCTTGCCAGTGCAAGACAGACATGCACATAGTGGAGGGAGTCTAACAAAGGGCCACAAAGATGATTAAGGGACTGGAGCATCTCTCATCAGAGGAAAGGCTTAGGACTGCTTAGCCTGAAAAACAGAAGACTCAGGGAGTCCTTATCAATGTGCAAAAATATCTGAAAGGAAACAGCCTCTTTTCAGTGGTGTCCACACAGGAGAAGAGGCAATGGGCACAAACTGGAACACAGGAGATTCCGTCTGAACATCCCGACACAGCTGGGTGACTGAGCACTGGCACAGGTTACCCAGAGGTGTTGTGAGGTCTCACTCCTTAAAGATATTCAAAACCTGTCTGGACATGGTCCCAGTCAACTTGTTGTAAGGGGGAGGATTGGACCAGATGACTTCCAGAGGTTGCTGCCAACCTCAACCATTCTCTGCTTCTGCGTGAAACTTATCTTCATCTCAAATTCTTTTCACTACCTTTTTATTCTAAGGCTACTGCAAATTTCAGTTTGTAACCAAACCGCATCCTTTCCACTATAAGCATTTTTCCTAAACATTTGAAAAAAATGCCTGTGTGCCCAACCCAACCCCAAATGCAGCCCATCCATTTTATTTTTTAAAACTGACATACCTGTGCAATCCCATTGCTTAGGTTGGATTCTGTCTTCAAGATTATTTCCTCCAGATGCTGCTGTTTGGTTTCTCGTAGAGCTTCACAGAAGGCTGAGAAGGCATAAGGGCCTCTCTTGGGCAACAAATTGAGGAATTCCACGTTTTGGCTGAAGCTCCCAGACTTGGCCTAGATCCAGAGAAGAAACAAATCCAACACTCAAAGTAACATGCCAACACAATTCATTTTCATTTCAGTTAAGCTTCAGAACAACTCAGTCTTTTTCCTTCATGTAAATATCCTGTCACCATGCTTTGCTGTGCTATATCCTTTTTTACAGCTTTTCCTAGCTGATTTCACTCCCACCCCTCTGTTCCCACTATCTCAAGGGGGAGAGCATACGACAATGAAGCAAGCCAACAATTCATACATTTCCACACACAGTAATACACCCTGTTCTCTCTAACCTCTTACTTCCAGTTACTGTCTGAATAGGAGCTGCTTATCCTCTTTCAATACACCAAGTCCAGAACCCGTTTTCACTACCGTTCAATGTGTTTATGGTCTCAGGCACTAATACACAAATCTCTTGGAGAGTGTGAATGAAAATATTTATTTCACACAGTCAATTCCAGAAAGACACTATATATGTATAATGTGTTACATTTATACAAATGAAGCAATATATGGTAGTATACAAGAAAAAGTAACAATCAAAAATTAAATTTACATTTCTGTAAAACATTCACAGGAAGTTCTAATTTTTAGCATGTTAGCAGAACATCTGCTAACAAACTGTCTAATTTATAAGAGCCTTTCCTGTGTAGAAAACTGAAACATCACATACTAAAATACTGGCTACTGAAAGTACGTTTTATGGGTTCCATGGAATTGACCTTCCATTTTTAAAGTTATCACTGTGATCCAAGATCTCTTCATTTTTTTAAATGATACGAAGTGACTGGTGAGTTACACAGAACCAAACACTAACACTGCATGAGCAATCATAGGAAAATCAGACAAATCACTTTAAGGCACATGTGTAAATCCTATGCTGCACTAGACTTTCTCACCATTATGTTTTCTTTCATAAAATATATTCAGCTTGTTCTTCAAAGCAGTTTGGCTTTTGTCCTGCAGCACTGGAATGATAATGCAAAATCTTTCTGATCTAATGCTACTACTAAAATTTCAAGCTATCTTCATTCATGATTGGCTAATAGCTCTTATTTTTGTATCAACATTGTCCCTGGACTTCAGTGTTATGTCCCTTTCATTACTTAACGAACTTCTTACTAAAATCAAGTCTATATTTGCTGGATTGTCACACTCAAAGATTTGTGGTCAATGGCTCAATGACCAAGTGGAGGTCAGTAATGAGTGGTGATCCTCAGGGTCAGTATTGGCACCGGCACTGTTTTAACATCTTTGATGGTGACAGTGGGATCGAGTGCACCGTCAGCAGGTTTGCTGATGACACCAAACTGTGTGATGCAGTTGATACACTGGAGGGAAGGGACAGGCTTCTAGAGGGTACCTGGACATGGTTGAGAGCTCGGCCTGTGCAAACCTCATGAAGTTCAACAAGGCCAAGCGCAAAGTCCGGCAACGGAGCTGGGGCAATCCAAAGCACAAATACAGGCTGGGTGGAGAATGGATCAAGAGCAGCCCTGAGGAGAAGAGCCTGAGGTTGTTGGGTCCTAAGAAGCTCAACGTGAGCTGGCAATGTGTGCATGCAGCCCAAAAAGCTAACCATATCCTGGGCTGCATCAAAAGAAGCATGGCCAACAGGCTGAGAGAGGTGATTCTCCCCCCTCTACTCCACTCAGGGGATCCCATCTGGAGTGCTGCGTTCAGCTCTGGGGCCCCCAGCACAAGAAGGACATGGAGGTATTATAACAAGACCAAAGGAGAGCCATGAAGATCATAAAAGGGCTGGAGCACATCTCCTATGAAAACAGGCTGAGGGAGCTGGGGTTGTTGAACCTGACAAAGAGAAGTCTCTGCAGAGACCTTATAGCAGCCTTTCAGTACGTAAAGGGGGCCTACAAGAAAGCAGGAGAGGGTCTCTTTTCCAGGGAGTGTAGTGATAGGACAACTAGTAATGGCTTTCAACTGAAAAAGGGTAGATTTAGATTAGGTATTAGGAAGAAATACTTTACTGTGAAGGTGGTGAGGCAATGGAACAGGTTGCCCAGAGAAGCTGTGGATGCCCCATCTGTGGAGATGTTCAAGGCCTGGTTGAACGGGGCTTTGAGTAACCTGCTCTAGTGGAAGGTGTCCCTATCCGTGGCAGAGGGGCTGGAATTACATGATCTTAAAGGTCCCTTCCAATCCAAACCATTCTGTAATTCTAAATTCCATGCTTCTTTCACCTCCCTTAGCTCTTTGGTTTATTTCACTTCCCTTAGATAACAAAAGTTTGTTTATTTAAGATATTTCCAGAACCAATTTGTTTGTTCTTCCATTTTATTTTAAATCAAAGAAAGATATCACCAGCATATTCTTTTTTTTAAAGACAAGATAATTTAAAACAATTATTTATCTAGATCTTCATTCTATGACATTTTTTTTTTGAGTGGGGTAAGGTGTGCATAGAAATTAGATACTGACAAATCCAGGAAAACCTATGCTCTATTGTCAATGGCATTCCTCTCCTGCTATTTCCACAAAGGTGCGTGACAGTTAGTGTTATGATGCATTTTCAAGAACAGTCTGCCTAACAGTTCTCCTAAGACCTTAGCACACATTTAAGCCAGAGAGTGTCACACAATTGCAAATTCAAGTACTCCAGAAAAAAAAAAAAAAAAAAAAAAAGACAAAGTGCTTTTTGGCTCAGAAGATCTTTTCTTTAAATGCCTGTTACTTTTTATTCATCTATTGCATTCTAACGAATAGTACTATTCTGCAAACATTCCTGTCTTTTCTATCCTGTAAATGCAATGCATACTTTGCAGCATTACTGTTTCAGTTGTGAATGTTGTCCTCTTGCCCCTGTCAAATTTCTGTTTTTGCTGTAATTTCCAGCTTCATATCCTGCAACAGTAGTTTAAGTCACTCTGTTCTCTTGATCAGGCTGCTATTTCTATTCATGTACATCTAAGCTCTCACTTTCGTGTAGAAAGTGTACTATTTACCTGACTTTTCCATCCTAAAAAACTTTCTCCTATCTGATTATCCATTAGTAAGTATCTCTGCATCTTCTTTTCCTTATTATATCCAGAAGGGAAGATTCCCGTAATCTTCCTCTCTGTCTTAGTTTAAAACAACTTGACTAGAGCAGGATTTTCTAAGAGACTCATTGTCATTATACTGACTTTGAAAGGACTTTTTTTTTTTTCCTCCAGTGACTAACTGCAGGTCAGCAATTGAGCATCTCTAGTAACCACCCATACTTTATAAGTTCCTGAGTCACCCTTTGACTTTCAACACCTTCCTACTGTCTTTGTCCTCTTTCACTAGGAATAGGAGCTACTTCAGGTAAGACTGCTTGCAACTGCCACGACTTGGCACAAGTATCCTTGATGTGTCTCAAAGAATTTCAGATTATCTTTTGGTGTACACCAAGTCAAAATTCATCAAAAAGTTTTTTCCTTATTCCTTGCAAAAACATTGTCAGTCTCAGGTTTGTACCATCTGCAGTAGCACCCAGCAAACAGCTCATCATTCTTGTTTTTCAGAATCTGTTCTTAAGACAGGACCATCAACCTTACTTGACAAAGAGCCTCTCGGTTGCTTACATGACCCTTAGGATGTACTTGACTTGCACCTGCAGTCATTACCATCAGTGTCCTTTCTCTTTGAAGACCTGCATCTCCTTTCTGCAGTCTTCAGTGCATTACTGTACGCCTAGGGCCTATCCCAACCCATTTCTAATGACTTCTTTTCCTAAGTACCCACTGCTCAGCATAAGTAACAAAAGCTTATGAATGATATTTGTCATCTTTAGAGCCTTGGATCATGCAAAATTCTTCATGAAATTTACAAAAAGACATGAAGTACTTGAAGAATGTGAAAGGCGTGCAAGTGCCAGAACATACTTGTTTATAATACGCTTATTTATTTCCTCCTACGGGGTTATTTTGGAAATTGGTAGTATTTCCGCCTTTACAAAAAAAAAAAAAAAAAGAAAAAAAAAAAAAGAAGAGAGAAGCGCAAAATAACAATAAAGGGCTAGAAGATACCAACAGACTCATGAAGAACAGTCTACTGCAACTACATGCCAGCATGCAAACTAGCAGTTTATTAAATTTCAGTCAAAATCAACATCACCCAAAGTAACTTACAGTTCTTGTGCATGTTGCAAACAAGCCCTACCTGTTTGGTGCATGCTCTCCACGCGTAATCACACAACAAAACACAGGCAGCAGAGCACAGGCAGTAGTTTTGCTGTGCTGCCACTGCCCGGAGGGGCACGGGGCTGGGGCAGAAACACAGCTGACAGCGCAGCGAGCCGCCTACCTGGATCATTTCCATCATCTCGGCGGTGATGATGTCCTTCTCTATCATGTGCTCTATCAGCTCCTTCAGGACCAGCTGCTTTGCCAGCATCACCCGGTTCTTCTTCAGCGCTTCCTGGTGACAGCGCTGCATGCCGCACGCCCCCAGCATCCTACCTGGATGCCCCACGAGGGGCCTCCCCGGGCAGGAGCACGCTCCACAAGCGGCGGAAGAGGCCTCCAGCACCCGCCCCGACGGGCCCTGCCGGGGAGCTGCGCGCTCCCCCTCCCACCGCCGGCTTCCGAGGCCGCGCAGCGCGCGCGCGCTCCCGCCTTTCCCGCGCTCCCGCCTTTCCCGCGCTCCTGCCTTCCCGCGCTCCCGTCACCGAGCGCGCCGCGGGCCCAGAGATTCAAACGGCACCGAGTCACGGCGCCTGCGCATTGCGCGCGCCCGCCCGCCGGCCCCTGCGCCTCGCCGTGCGCGTGCGCCGGCTGGCGCGCCCTCACGGGCCGGCGCGTGCGTGCTGCCCGCGGCGCGGGAAGGGCTGTGGGGAAATTGGCCCCCGGGGAACGGGGTCCCAGGGCGCCTGGTGGGGGCAGAGAAACCCGAGTCGGAGCAAGATCGGGTTAACGGAAGGGGTTTCGTCAGCAGATCGGGATTAACGGGTGTGCTTTCTTTGCAAGCATACCAGTTCTGTGATCCTTTTTTTTTTTTTTTTTTTTTTTTTTCTTCCCTTCTATTTTAGCGCTTTTGTTATTAATGTGTTGCAGCAGAAATAAAGGCGAAGGGCTTAATTAGCGTTGAGTAAGAAAAAAAGGAAGAAAAGTAGCACGCAGGCCGTACAGACGATACTTGAAAGAGATAAAGAAAACAAAACCATAGTGTTCATAACTGGTGGCTTTCTTTTTGTCTTTCTTTTGGCTGTTTATCTGTGCCAGTCAACTGAATTTCTTCCTGGCACTGAGAGAAGTCCTGGCTGCCTACCTTAGGCGTAACTCTATTCCCATGTTATATACCTGTATTGTTGTTTATTGTGGTTTGTTCTTTTGCAGATGCAGGAAGCAGAGGACACCTTCTGAAACATGCAGAAAATGATTGATTTTTTAAAAAAATCACCAGCAAACTTGTCTCATATTGCTTTTATGACAGGTTCATCATTAATGGTAATAAAGAGATCCAGATGTAGACTTAGAAATCAACTCATCACTTTTTTTCTAAGCTAAGTTTATCAAAACTGCATAATGTAAACAGGTATAAATCATGGCTTTGTGAAATACATGTTTTGAGAAGAAAAGTGAACAATGCCACTCGGTGGTTTTTATGTAGTCTTGTTTATTAATAAACAACATACAAAATATTTTCATCTATAAAGAATCAAACAATAAGAAATAATTTACTTGCTTTTAGCCTATGATATGAGTTAAAAATGATGTACACATATGAAACAATGCTGTGATGATTGCTGCCTGCAGTCATAAGGAGATCTGGATGACCATGTTTGTTTTTTCTTGTCTTTCTCTTTTAATTTGGACATTCACCGGACTTGAGTGTCTCTTTGCTTACTGCAGACTACTTTAACAGGGTTAATAGGGCATAACAGTTTAACTTGCCCATTTTAAAAGACTGAACAGCATCACTAATTGATGAAAGCTAGAACCTGGCTCCAAACCAGAACTGTCAAGATGAAGACCACCTGTGCTTTGTGACCGTTACTCTCAGGTGCTCTCTGCTACAGTCACAGCCTTGACAGACAGACTGCCCCTCTCCAGGTACCAAAGAGAAATGCCTATGCATGGGGTTATGGTGAACTTGGAGTATTGACCTTTCTACACAAACATTTGTTGTGATGACAAAATATCTCAAGTGATCTCTTTGGGCCTGTACTATAACAAAGTAATAAGCCCTCCTGTACAGCTGTCAAAACTGGTGGTCCACAGAATCACAGAATGGATGAGGTTGGAAGGGACCTCTTAAGATCATCTAGTCCAACCCCTTGGCACATTGCACAGGATGGCATCCAGGTGGGTTTTGAATGTCTCCAGCAGAGAAGAAGGCTCCACAACTTCTCTGGAAAACCTGTTCCAGTGCTCTGTCACCCTCACAATAAAGAATTGCCATCTTATATTGAGCCAGAACCTCCTATGCTTCAGTTTGTGCCCATTGCCTCTTGTCCTGTCACTGGGCACAACTGAAAAGATGCTGGCTCCATCCTCACCCTCCCCTCAGATGCTTATATACATTGCTGAGGTCTCCCCTCAGTCTTCTCTTTTCCAGGCTAAACAGGCCCACTTCTCTCAGAGTGTCCTCGTACAACAGGTGCTCCAGTCCTCTAAGCATCTTCGTAGTCCTCCTCTGGACTCACTCCAGTAGTTCTATGTCCCTCTTGTTCTGGGGAGTGCAAAACTAGACTCAGTACTCCAGGTGTGGCCTCACCAGCACTGAGTAGAGGGGTTAGGATCACCTCCCTTGACCTGCTGGCAACACTCTTCCGAATACAGCCCAGGATCCCATTGACCTTTTCGGCCACCAGGGGACATTGCTGGCTCATGGTCAGCCTGCTGTCCACCAGGACTTCCAGGTCCCTCTCTGCAGAGCTGCACTCCAGCAGGTCACCTGCCAGCCTGTACTGGTGCTTGGGGTGATTCCTTCCTAGGTGCAGGACCCTGTGCTTGCCCTTGCTGAACTCAATGAGGTTCTTCTCAGCCCAACCCTCCAGGCAGAGGGTATGTATATGTGTTCCATTGTTGACCTCTCTCACTGGAATAAAAAATGGTGGTGTCTTCCTTATGTTCATCACCTGCAGGCTGTGTAGGATGAGAACATTATAAATAACACGTCATTTCATAATGCCACAACTGCTGTGAGGTTTTCAACCTCGAGCTGGTTGGCAGCAAAGTGATAGGTATTAGGTAGTGCCAGCTTCCAAATGCATACAGCCACCCTCCTCTCAAGGTTAGCACAACTGAGGATGTGGTGCGAGTGCAGCAGAGGCGTAGCAACAAGCAGCACAGATCAGAAATTTGTGTTGCTGCCAAAACTTTTATAATCAGGGAACTGCAGTCTCAGTCTCTCAATAGGAAAGTTAGGGTGGTTGATTATCACAAAACTCTCAGTGATACTGTTTGCACAGGCAAACAGTAATGCACAGGCAAACAGTAACGCACAGGCAGAAACTACTCAGAGCTGTTTCTGTTCCTCCCCTTTCCAAGGCAGCTTGTCTTTCCTTATGATTCGCTCTTCTCCCCCATAAAGATATATCTCCAGTTTTGGTTGTTGCTGTATGTCACGCAATTTTCTCTTCAGTGACTTTGCTTATTTTGTGCCAAGATGAAGCATCATGGTATTGCACTGTATATATGTAAATTGTGCAAAGTTTGTAGTGGATGTAGATACTATGTCTGTAGTTCAGCTCTGGTTCAAGGAATGATAAGACAAACTTCACCTGTTTGAGGCATGAAAAAAATCAGCTCTTTCACCTTCCCTCCAGGAGAACCATGAGGTTCAGCCTGGTGGGGGTTTGGTCCTGCCTTCATAGAAGGTGGAATTAATCATACTGTGGAGGGCTGGAAGACATCTTCAAAGACCTCATCGTTGATGGCAATCTCATAAGCAGGTGGTGGAGTGAGCGGCTCCAATGGCTCAACTCTGTCTGCAGTACCTTTCACTTCATGGATGTCTGAAGTAAATCGCAATCTTGGGGGCAGCACCAGCTGCAAGTGCATCCTGGAGCCTGTGTCTGTCTCAGAGGTGCTCCTTGTGTCTGGTGCCACTGAGACCCTGAGGGTTTCCATCACAGTCTCTTCCTGGGCAGGTGATTCAATAGCTACATTGTAAGGGGGGGGTTCACTCAGTGGTGAGGGCACTGAGCCTGGATTGGATGCAATTGTCCATATTGCTGGAACTGACATAGTCATCACCTCCTCGTATGTAGGTGCTTCATAGGCAGCATTCACCCTATGCACAAAAGCAGAATGTCAGTTACACTGGTTATTTTACTGATTTTTTATTTTATTTTTCATGTAGAGGCTTGTAGTTTGAATAATGTAGAATAAGAGCCATGCTAGAATCAGTAGATGGAGCTGAGGCAGGATATTTCATGTGGTATTACTGCATGTCATATTCTGTTATTGCATCAGTTCACTTATCCAGCCAGCTTAATACCTTGCTTCCTAGTCTAGAGAGTGTCTTATCTGACCATTTTCCCACACTCACCAGAATAAGTTAAAAAAAAAACAAAACAAAAGCAAAAACAAAAACACACTGTTCAATTCAATGTGTTAGGCTTAGCTTGATATCTACTCGTTTAAAATGTGCCAGCAGTGACAATTTACTACAAGGAGTTACTGATTACTAGTTATTTCTCTGAATAAAATAAGACTTTGCTTTTTATCTCTGTTTTAACACATTAGCTCAACGTTCATCAGTATTTAAGAATGTAAGTGGAGAAAAATAAATCATTTCATTTAAACAAGGATTTGCTATTCTGTCTTAAGAAGAATGTCTGCAGAGAAAATTGTTACTTTAGAAATGTTTTCCCTTTTAGGACATATGTTCAAATAAATAGATACTAGTTTACTTTTAGAATGCCCCAAAACTATCAGTGACAACTACAGAATTTATTTCTCTCTAATCTTTCTAAAAATAAACACAATAACATTTTTGCATTCTTACAACACCGTACATTTCAGAACATCAAGCAAATTATGCAGCTGGATAATGATTGTCTGGATTATAGTGACAAGGAAGCAAACATAAACAAACTCTTCAACTATAGTACACAGATTGTGGGTGAATTAGGTGATAAAGTGCAACCTGCAAACATGCATGAATCCAAAAAGCAATGTGAGTATTCAGAGACTCTCAAAATCAGATCCTGTTAATGTGAAATTGTGTTTTTAAGACTGGAAACACACCCAGTTACAGGTTCTTTTTTAAAAGTTTGCCAAAGAACAGTTGCTTCGGAGGTCAGGTTTATAGAACTAAACCAAGCTAACATTCAGTATTACCTCAGCATTTTTTCTTTTTCCTTGTCTGACTCATTGGCGGCAGGACTTGATTACTCAAGGGGAGATAAAACTAGGCCTGATCTGTTTAACCTTGGTAACCTTGGAAATAGTTAGTGAATCAGTTCCCAGGAGGAAGAAAATATGTATTGGACAGGATAAAGGAGATTCATAGCACAGACATTTGTAAGCTATACCAGAGTAATGAAGGAAAACAACCTAAAAAACCTTTTGTCTTCTGAAATGGTTTCTGTGTTTGATTCCCTAGTGGAAGGGCAGCAAAACAAAATGATTTTAAGGAGAGAGAGAGAGTGAGTCACAGAGGAATAACTGAGTTGGTGCTTACCCTGCTTGGCTTTGTCTGTTTGGAGGTATCTCATTTGTGTCATGTCGGTGTCGATTCTTCAAGTAACACTCAACAAACACGCTCAGCAAATAACCAATCAGGCATACTCCACCTACCCCTAGGAAGAAGTAGCCTATTGGGTTAATGTTAGATGAAATGGCTAGCATGGTGACCCCAATGAGAAGAGCAGCAGTGAAAAGAAGCAACAAGGCTTGGCGGATGTTCTTCCAGTGTGACTCTAACCACATGGTAGTATGGATGGTGGTAGCAGACATTTGAGAACGGATAACCAGTTAAGGGGACACACATCTGTGGAAGATAAAAATATATTTTTTTTTTCAGGTTGAAATGTGGCTATACAAACACATTACCAGTATCATGACCAAAATAACATACATGCACGTTTATTCCATCATGAGAACAGGCAGCTATAGACTGTATGTTCTCATGATGGAATATTACCCATCATGGAATCCAGTAGTAAGCCTGCGAGATCTGTGCATAGATAGATGCCAATGTAAATTTACTAGAATTTCCTGTGTGGGTGCACATTGAATAATGGGAGTGCTTGGACTTGAAGGCATGAAACATAAAATGCGTAAATCGACCATCAGCACTTACTCTCAGGCTTATCTAAAGTGGTAGAGTTACCTATTAGAGAAATCTAGGATGCAAATTTGATTCTGTGCACTTTGCATAAAAGTAATAAATGGAATAGATGCAAAGGTTTATTCTAGGACATTTTAAAATTGCATAATGAACATTCAGGTACTAGTTCAGATCACAGAATAAACGTAGCCAAAGGTGCTCTCTGTCCCAGTAATTGAATGCCCTCTGTGTAGCATTTTAGCAATAACGTTATATTAGGTTCTAGATATAGCTTCAGTATGTCTGTTTTTGTAAAATGTAGACACATTTTAGTACAAGTCTATATCTTCAGTTCTTTTCTTTTGATCTACATTTTTTTTTCACCATTCTATTCTCACCAGTGCCCCTCCTATCCTTAGTTCCAAACCACGTATCTCTGAAAGAGACAGTAGTTGTTGTGTACAGTCAATATGGAATGAATACCAAGGATCTGTGGTATTCAAGAAATACAATCATTAGTCATCTAGTATGTGTTACACTACACTAGCATATATCCCACCGTTTTGATGACGACTGCTTTAAATGAAAAAAGTATGACAAAATAGGCATGTTTTAATTACTATAAATATCCAAACAAATACAGTTTTATATAGTTCCATGTTACATTGTGTGCTTTTGCACACTAAATGTATTCTGTAGTTACAGAGCAAAAACATGTAAATTTTTATATATATATGAATGCCAGATAAAGAAACACATTATTTCTGAACAGGTTATGTTCTTAGTACCTTGTTTACTTTCAGCTTTAAACATAGACTTACCAGAATGAGGCTTTGGTAGGTAGGAACAGTCATGTTTTCACTTCTATCTTCATCACAAGGAGATTCATACAAGCTCTTCTGTCCCTGCTTCTTCCCCTTCTGATCTGAGGGCAGGATACTAGTAAAAACTTTCCCTTCCTCCTTTTGAGTCTTCTTTCAGGGAGACGAGGAAGATTTATTTTGAAAGTAAAAGCTGGAAACTAGTGAATATGGGTAGGCACAAAACCACAGGGAGATCCTGTTGTGCTAGTCTTGCGTGGGAAAGTAGAACCTCAGCTTTCCAGGTTCTGATTCTGAAAAAATTTCTGGACGATCACATACCTTCTGTACTTTCCCAGCTCTTCCAGGTCTGTCCCACAAAAGCAGGAAACTCATTAGAAAAGAGGGCGGAGTAAACAGAGGGGGAGTGCTTACCTGCGTCAGATATGTTCTACTTTCATAAGAGAAACTCTGCTCCGAAAATTACATTCTCTCCATACAGCAGAAGAATCTTGATCTCTGCCTCACAAAGCAGGAAGGACTGCAGATCCAGCCCACATCTCATGGCCCACATATAAATCTGTTTATGAGTTCTGTAAAATGTAAATTAGTACATTTTTCTATCCTGATTGGGTGCTGCAAGTCAGGTATTTTTTTATGACCTCTTTGATTTTACAGACAAAAGGAAAAAAGGTTTCTATTTTATGGAGGGCTGCATTAAAATCCTTTTTACTTCCAGGTGTATCTGGGAATGAGGAATATTGGTAATCAACAGAGCAGGTACAGAATTACTTTTTGAAGTCTGTTACCACCTGTACCTTTATGTCTGAAAATCATTGGAAGTTCTCAAACACTGAACATGAGTTATGTCAAGCGGCTAGCTGCAGCTCATGTTTATTTGTAATAGGAATATGTCCTGCCAACTGTTTTTTAATTAATTTTGAGGTTACAATTCACCATGGCCAACAAGGTATGGTATGGAGTTTAACAAAGATAAACGTAAAGTCGTGGATGGGTGGAATAATGTCAAGCAGGTTGGGGTCTGGAATGGAGCTCTACTGAAATACGCCTGGTGGTCATGATGAACAACAAGCTATGCAAGAGTCAGCAGTTTTTGCTAGAAGCACTGGAAGCAAACTGTCCTGAGCTGCATCAGTAAGAGTATAGTCAAGAGACCAAGGGTGTGATTATTTCACTCTACTCAGCACTTGTTATGGCATACCAAGATTATTGAGTACAGTGTTGGTCCTTCCAACAATTGAACAACTGTATGAGATCCAGTCAACTGCCACCAAGATTTGAGTGTTGGAGAACTTGAGAAGTTAAGAGAGGTTGAAGGAATTGGGTTTGTACAGCCTAGAGAATGGAAGGCTTGAACAGGTGGGGAATGCCTACTCATGGTTTTCCAGTACTTAGTAGGTAGTTACAGAGAGGCTGGTGGTACTCTTTTCACAAGGATGCATGGTGACAGGCAGGATGCAATAGGGAAGAGAGGAGCTTTTTGAATGTGAGAAACAATTTTCAATGTGAAAACAAGTAAATGTTGCAGTTACTTGCCCAGAAAAGTGATGGAATCATCTTGGCTGGAAATAGTTAAGACTCAGCTGAGTTTAAAGCCCTGGTTTCAGACTAGATGGTCACCCCTTCTAGCATAGACTTGTTTATGCTTCTGTGTTTCTATTATTTTTACCTTTAGAGTTGCCTTTTTGGCTGGTGACATATAAAGACGTTCAGCTCTCTGGTTGTTGCCAATTCTTTGCTTTCAAGAGAATTCCATTGAAGATGCAAGACTTAACATCCATGTAAAGAGGAGGAAGTCAGGCTTCTGGTGTGAGCATGTCATTCTGCAGGACTATCATCAAAATAGGAAAAATGATTTGTTTCTTATAGCCTTTTCTGTTTTGGGGTTGCCTAATGTTGAGAACACCTTAACTGATAAGGATGATTTGACAAAACTGTTTTCACAGTTTCTCTGCACAGAAAGTATGACTGAATGGTGGTGGAGTCTGATGCCTGAGTACAAACAGCAACTTCCTTCTAACCAGGTAGATAGTAGGTTGGTAATTGTTAGAACTGTTTCTTAGAAATAAAAGATTTAAATCCTACTTGGTTTAGGAGGGAATAAAAATACACATTAGACCTTGGCTAAGTGTTCTACTTACTGAGCTATTCTAATAAAAGAGCATCACTATCAGAAGAATTATTTCTAAAGAAAATATTTCCAGTTTTTAAAGTAGGAAGTTAAAGTATGATTTGACAAGGCAGCTGAATAAAACTAATAGATAACTGCTGTGGACATTGGTAGCCCTATCTCCTTTTGCCCTCTTCTCCATCTGCCATCTATCAAGACCTGTCCTTGCAGGGATTCTAGCGATCAGCTGATCCCTCTCGGAGCCAGCTCAGCTGTCTAAGCTAGCCAGAAAGTATTTACATTTTTCCAGAGTGGATAATTTGCCAATTTATTGGGCCGAATCTGATCTCCAAAAGATCATCTAACCACTAGATCCCCATTCAAAGGAAGCAATACAAATGCATAACTGGAGTGGTGGAGGGCATGGGAGGAAGAGCAGGAATATCTCTTATATCTGCAGTGTGCACCATTTGATCAACCCAGCCCAAACTATTGGAGTAGAAGGAAGTTCTTTGACTGAGTAAGCAACAAAGCCCTGCAGAAAGGTGTAGAAGCTGATTCACCTTGCCTGTTAATTGTATCAGGAATTTCTAGCACAGACTGATAACTTGAGGCAACTTCCAGCTCTGGTATCTACACTGACTATCAAATCCCATCTTAAAGTACTTATCTTTCTACAAGCTTCCTTCTGCAGAGAGCCATAGCACAGAAGTCATCTGCACGTTTTGCTGTGGGAAGTAGAAACGTAAAAACTGCATAGGGGCTAGGCCTTTTTGCCAAGTCGGGAGAAAGTTATGAAGGTGGAAAAATTTTCATTATTTTATGGAAAACTCCCTATGTGATTGGAAAGGCTTTGTTTGATTTGTGGAAAGCCAAAAAGAAATAGCTTTTGTTGAGATTTTTTGTAGTGGTTTTGAGTGGTGCACAATTTTTAAAAGTATTTATAGACATAGTTATGAAATACCAGGACAAAAAAAAAAAAAAAAAAAAAAAAAAAGGCTAGAAATGGTGGGTATCTCTGTTGCATTTGTTGTTACTTTTATTACTTCAGTTTATTTCAGTTTGTTCTGGGTCTGGCTGGGATGGAGGTAACTTTCCTTGCAGTGGCCCATATATAGTGTTGTGCTCTGCACTTGTAACTAGAAAAGCACTGGTATCACACCAGTGTTTTTTTCCATTGCTGAGCAGTGCTGGCACAGCATCAAGACCCTCTCCAAACCTCTCAAAGCCAGGAGGCTGGTGGTGGGCTGGGTGGGGAGGGGACATCACCAGGGCAGCTGACCCAAACTGACCAAAGATATATTGCGTACCATATGATGTCACACAGCAATAAAAGCTGGGCTAGGGGAAAGAGAAAGGGTGGGGGGTGGGCCCTCATTATGAAGACATCTGTCCTCCTCAAAAAAAAGGTTTTTGTGTTTGTGTGTTGAGGCCCTTGTTCAAAGGACATGTCTGAACATCACATGTTGATGGGAAGTAGAGAATAATTTTATTCTCTTTGCTTTTGCTCAGCCTATGCTCCTTTTTTTTTTTCCTTTTTTCCTTTTTTTTTTTTTTTTTTTTTCCTTTCCACTCTTTCTTTTCCCTTTAATTAAATTATCATTATCTCAACCCATGAACCTTTTTTTTTTCCGTCATCATTTCTTCTCCTCCTTTTCTTTTGAGGATGGGGAGTGGGAGAATGGTTGTGGTGGAACTTAGCTGCCTAGCGGGGTAAAACCACAGTAACTACTGTATATTTAATTCAAGGAATTTTAAGGATTTCTGAGATGAATCTTTAGGAATGATTTTTATGCATTTACAAGAAAAATACTTTGTAATGCATCTGTGAGTGCATTAATTCAGCATTTCTCTCAATATGATACAGACTGCTGTGTGAATCTAAAGATATAATGCTGTATGAACATTTTGCATTTTTGAATGATTTGTGAGATTTCTGTGTCTGCCATTCTGATTATCTCCTTAGTTGGGTTCAGACTGACGTTGCTTACAGTGTGTCACTATCCATAACAATGAAAATTCAATCACATGACCGCATCAGGAAGTTTGTGGTGATACCAAGATTTAGAGAACCCAGAGTTGTTTGGGAAAGGCCTGAATAGATATTACTATGCAGTGGTTACAAAACAAGGGGTGCAAGTCAGGGAGAGTAAACAAGGACATTTATACTATCATCCTAAACTCTCTCCCTTTCATGTGAAGTAGACATGCTTTTTATAAAAAAGAGTTTTCTATTTGCGTTCTCTATTGTTCGGGCATGCTGTGGGGATCAGTCTTCATTTGATAGCAGATCTCCTAAGACCACAGGTCTTGTTTTTCAGTCTTTCTTCCAGTACCTCTTTGTTGATCTTTGTCCTTCATTCAGTCTCTAAGTATCAGTTCACCTTTCCCCTGTTTCTTCTTACTATCTATTTTACCTCCTGCCCAGGCTGCTACTAATTAACTTAGTACCTAGTGTAACCTCATTTATCAGGTGGGTATGCAGAGAACTTGCTTTATTCCCAAGGGCTTGTGACGTAGGTACCATGGCACCATTAATCTCTCTGTAATCACTAAGTCTATAACCTTTTCCTGAAGCAATTTCTGAGAGTCTGCACAAGTATTATGAACAAAGTGGTACAGAACCACCTTTTCCTGTCTTGTCTACTACTTGTTTTGACTCCCAGATTCTGCTTAGTCACCTTTGTAAAGCATGACTTCATTTTTTTCTGTTGAGACTACTCTGTGTCAAAGGCATTATTATGTTGTATCTATGGGGCTGCCATGACCTGTGGTCGATACAGTTGTGGTCAGTCTGATGTCTGGATTATGAGGAAGTAAAACCCCAACAAAGTTACACCTGTGCTTGGATGTTCAAAAATGTGTGTAATTTTGAGAATGAGTGTTATGCTTGAATGTTCATGGTTGAATAAACATTCGTTTCTTGGGAACCAGCAGATTCTTTCCATCTTCCAGCTTATTCCAGTTCTTATTGGATCAAGGTGAAAGTCATTTTATGTGTAGTCACTGTATGGTGTTTTGTTGGCATGTCTATCTTCTACCTGCAGTGACTTTTCTGTATCAGTCATGGTAGAAATTTGTTCATAGAAAGACTCATGTTGCAGGGATAGCTTCTACTGTTGCTAGTAGCTCCTCATCTGTCTCTGGAATACCTGAAAAACATGTAAGAAGTGTTTTCAGGGCTGCCTACACATTTGAAGTACACAAGTATTTAAAATTAGTGAAGCAGTGCCCCCTTTTATGTCATGAGAATGGCAGAAGAGTAATAAGCATTTACCAAGGCTGTGGTATTTGAGGATTTTATCTCTTATTTCAGCCTTTTGTATTCACATTTTTAGTGTTTTCTCTGAAATAAAAAAAAATAAAAAATAAAAAAGTGGAGGTCTAGAAACTTCCTCAGCTTCTTATTTTGCAACTTGCTTATGACAGAAGCTATAAACCTCAGATTTCATTTGCACCGGTAAAATTTTCTGCAGCTGGTTATGTTTTATGACAGAACCTAGTCTGGTCTGTATCGTTTGTCTTTTGTTGGAGGACTTTCCATACTTTGTAGGATCTGTACACATGCAATAGTTGTATTGCTGAAAAATCAGATGTTGCTACATGTAAGATGTAAATTGCCAGTATACGCTCTTTTGAAGGAGAGCACCCCAGTCACTGTAATGCTACTAAATGGAGTATAAGGGTCACTTCTCCTTTCATGCTAATTGACATCTCCTAAAGTAGATCATAAAGAGGAGGAAAGAACCTGACTGTGACCAGAGGCAAGGAAGGAGGGCAGTTTTTCACAATATTCTAGCCAACTGCTAGAATATTGTGAAAGAATCAAGTGGAATATGTATTGTGAAAAGAGGAAGTGAGAAGAAATTGTTTTAAAATGAAATTAAGAAATCAATTGAGAATAGTTAAAAGAACATGGGAAGATCATGTACTCTTATACTAGACTATATTAGGTCATGCTAGAAATAAGAGAGAATAAGACCTGAATATGCAGAGCAACTTTATTGTAGGACAGTGTTTGCATCCCCTTTCTGCAGACATAAAGCCAAAGCAGATGATATGCAGTAAGAAAAGTTAACATGTATTTGCTGCATATTTCTTGTGCCCTTGTCTTCGTCTCTGCTCCTAGCGAAATATTCTTGCTGCTTATGTTGCCAATACATAGGGTTGTCCTCCTGACATGCTCTAAATTGCTAACAAGGCATTAAGCTAACAAAGTAAAAATGAAAAAAAGCACAAGTTTTCACTCTGTTTTGCTTCAGCCATACAATAGAAGCAACTTATCTCCGAGACAAGAAGCTAGAAACTTTTTTTTTTTTTTTTTTTGCCTCTGGAAAAAAATGAGCATTACATTTCAGTTACATCTCTTCAAATAGGCATTTATATGTGTCAGTGAAAGAGCATTTTCTTTGTTACACTACGAAAGCAAGAAGGTATGTGAGCTAAAAAGGGTGCATCTTTTAGCTTGTCATGATTTGCAAGGTGTGAACTGTCAGTTTACTTGGCTCCATTTGGTTGCCAAGGCACAGTGCTGGCTCACGTTCAGCTTTCTGTCAACCAAAACCCCAGATCCCTTTCTGTGGGACTGCCCTTCAGCATCTCATCTCCCAGTCTGTACGTGTAGCCAGGGTTGCCTCTTCCCAGGTGCAGAATCCAGCACTTGCTCTTGTTAAACTTCATATTGTTGGTGATTGCCCAGCTCTAGTTTCCCTAGATCTCTCTGCAAGGCCTCACCACTCCTGACAGAGTCAACAGCTCCACCCAATTTGGTATTGTCCATGAACTTGCTCAAAACACCTTCAAGTCCTACAGCCAAATCATTTAAGAAAACAATAGAAGAAGAAGAGGACTGGTCCTAGAATGGAGCCCTGGGGAACCCCACTAATGACAGGTCATCATCCCAATGTAACCCCATTTACAAGAACCCTTTGAGCCTGACCCATCAGCCGATAGTTCACACATCTTATTATGCTTTTATCTGACTGTATTCTGCTCATTTTGTCCAGAAGGATACTGTGAGAGATAGTATTGCAAGCTTTGCTGAAATCCATAATGATTACATCACCTGGCTTCCTTTGGTCAACTAGACGGGTGATCTTATCATAAAAGGAAATTAAATTTATTAAACATGACTTTCCTCTTGTGAACCCACGTTGGCTTTTACCAATGCATTGTCCTTCAGGTGTTTTTCAAAAACTCACAGAATAATCTCCATAATTTTACCAGGCCTGTAATTGGCAGGATCTTATATCCTGTCCTTCTTGAAAACCGGGACCACATTTGCCAGTTTCCAGTCAAGTGGACCTCTTCAGATTCCGAAGACTGTTGAAAAATCATTGAGAGAGGTCTCACCATGATATCAGCCAGCTCTCTGAGTACCCTGGGATGAATTCCATTAGGCCCAATGGACTTATATGCATCCAGGTGGAGCAGCAAATCCTGCACAAGTAAGTTTGGGGTTGACTGTGAGTTTATTGTTCCCACAGTCATGGTCCTACTCAGAGCAGCTGAGGTTCCAGAGCCTGTGATTGTTGTTGAAGACAGGAATGAAAAATGCATTAAAAGTCTCTCTCTGTTTTGTCTATGTCCCTGTTTGTTAGGTGACCACCCTCATCAAGTATGGGACCAATGTTTGCTCTGGTCCACCTTTTCCTGTTAACATACTTAAAAAAGCATTTTTTTAAAATTGTCCCCTACACTACTGGCAAGCTTCAACTCTAATTGAGCCTTGGCCATTTGAATTCTCTCCCTACAAAGGTGAGCAGCATCCCTGTAGTCCTTCCACGTTGCCTGACCTTGCTTCCACTTCCATACACTTTCATTTTCTGCTTACGCACTGGAAGATCCCTGCTCAGCCATGCTGGCTTTCTGCCCATCCTGTTTGTCTTCTAACATTTTGGAATTGCCTGTTCCTGTGCTCTTAGAAGATAGTGCTTGAAAACTGACAACCAGTGATGGACCCAATGTCTTTAAAAGCAGTTTTCCAGCAGACTGAAGTCTGCTCTCCTCCAATCCAGGGCTGAAGTTTTGGTAGCAGTTTTCCTTCTATCGCCAAAGATTTTAAACTCAACTACCTCATGGTCACTATGGCCAAGGTGGCCACCTATTGCCACTTCACCCACAACATCATCCCTGTTTACAAGTAACAGATCCAGGAGTGCGCCTTTCCTAGTCATCTCTCTTTGTATCTGTACCAAGAAATTATCATCAAGGTGCTTCAGGAATCTCCTGGGCTTGCTTGTCTCAGCTATGTGATGTTCCCAGTTGACATCTGGCAGGTTGAAGCTGCTCATAAGAACAAGGGCAGCTGATCTAGCAGATCTCTAAAGATAAGTTCATCAGTGTGGTCATCATGGCCGGGTGGTCTATAGCAGACTCCCACAATGACATTCTCTTTATTTTCATGTCCCTTGATTCTTATCCAGAGGCTCTCAATCCCATTGCTGCCGACTGCAAGCACTGTACAGTCCAGTGCCTCCATTATATACAGAGCCACCACCCTCCTTGCTTGCCCTGCCTGCCCCTTCTGAAGAGCCCGTAACCATCCATCACAACATACCAGTCACAGGTCTCTTCCTACCAGGTTTCACTTATGCCAATGATGTACTAGCTCTGGGACTGGGCCAAGACTTCTTGCGCCTCTTGACTGTTTCTCATGCTGTGTGCATTTGTGTAGAAATGTTTCAGATGTGCTTCAGTGAACCCACGCCCTTGTGGGATAGACTGAAGGCTCTTACTAGAATGCAGTCCCTCAGTTTTTGGCATGCAGTCTCATAGCTTATCACTGGCAGGCCCATTTTTGTCCCTTTCCCTCTTTGAATCTAGTTTAAAGTCCTATTAATCAGCCCTGGTAACTCTTGGGCAAAAATCATTTTCCTCCTCTGAGAAAGCTTCCCATAAGGACCCAGTAGGCCCGGTATTATGTAGACCTTCCCATGATCAAGAAACCCAAAATCATGTTGGTGGCACCAGCCTCAGAGCCACATATTGATCTGCTGGGTCTGCCTGTTCCTTTTAGTGTTGATCCCCACTACTAGAAGGATAGAGGAAAACCCTACCTGTGCACCTGATCCTTTAACCAATAGCCCCAAAGCCCTAAAGTCCCTTTTCATTGATCCTGGACTTCTCTTTGCTACCTCATTAATGCCAATGTGAAAAACCAATAAAGGGTAATAATCAGAGTGACATTCCAGGCGAATGACTTTCTGAGCAACGTCTCTTACCTGAGCCCCAGGTAGACAGCAGACTTCCTTATCCCTATGGGTTGGGTCTGGATGACAAATTGGGCCCTCTGTTCCCTTCAGAATGGAGTTTCCTATGACTATAACCCTTCTTTTAACCTATAACCCTTCTTAACCCATACACCACTTTTGCTTTCTCTGGAATTCCTTGTGTTTTTAAAGGGAGCTCTCTTTTATTAAGGCTTCTGAGAGATAGCTTTCTTGTTCACTGTAGACTACAAAAAACACGACATGCAACATGTGGAATTAAGTGTATGTCTGGTTGAACAGATAGCTTTGACAAAATTTACTACAGGTGGTAACTGTGCATGGAGTGATGACTGGTTGCAAAGGGTCTTTCTGTGAATATGAGAAGATTGCCAATGAAGGGGGAATTGCAGGGTAGAGTGGACATTGTTCATGGACATCTGTATTGGACTGAAGTCATATTTGATGCCAAAAAGGATCTGCATGATAATTCCACTGTTTATTGAGAAGAGCTGTTGAGCCTGATGGCAACCTCTGATTAGTAAGACTGTTCTGTGACCTTACCTGCAGTTGGAAGACATCAGAGTGATTCAGGAAACATTGTTAACTCTTTGAAAACCTCTCATCTGAGTGCTCTCACTTTGGGTATATGGAAGGTCATAGTTCAGCCTGCAGAGACTTGTTAAAATATATTGGAACTACTGATGAGGTATATATTCTCATCTGCTGTCTCCTCTCTTCCTCCCAGCAACCTCCAAATTTTGTCTTACTTGATAAAAAAGGTTTAATAGCCTCCTTTCAGTCAATAAATATTTGTCAAAGCAAGTATCAAATGCTCTCTGCTGCCACACATAGTTGTACCACTAGACCTACTTTATTTTTATGTGTCCTTATTTCACAAACAAATAAATGACCCTTGGTTTTATTTCCTACATATTCCTATGCTCTACATAAACCATCTTTGCCATTCTCCTGACATCCTGTCATTGTGGGATACTCCTTGATCCAAGGTAGGTGCTTTTTGATAACATTATCTTGAGGAAGTAATTGTAAACACTTTGCATATGGTTTATTTACTGTTCTCATTTAAGTAGCAGTGTCCATCCCTTCCTGTAATTAAAGAAAGGCACTTTTTTTTTTTCTTTTTTTTTTTTTTTTTTTTCTCTCATTATTTTCGTCTATTAAGGAATAACAGCAAGAAAAGGGAAGCAAGGAGATTGTTCTTGTAGCTAAAGAACTGGACTGTGATTCAGGTAAGGAGTTAAATTTCAAGTTCTAACAAACTACCTTTGGTGTGACTTTAAGCACACAAATTCCTTGCAGGTCTCTTGGAGAACAAGTATTTTTAGGATGGGGACTGACTCTTATTTAGTGCTTTGCTAACAAGGTCAAGAGCTTACTAAGCTGTCTTTACAGCCTTCCTCAATACCTCTATCTCTGTCTCTGTCTCTGTCTCTATCTCTATATCTCTATCTCTATCTCTCTCCCTCTCTTTCCCTCTCCCTCCCTCTTCCTCCTCCTCCCCCCTCACCCCCGAAAGAGTAGACATATTTCACTGAAACATGTAATTTCACAACATTTCAAGTGTTGATGATGTAAGAGATTAGCACAATGAACATCCTCCCTGCCCAATGTATTTAGAAGTGAACTTCTATACCTTGGGGTCTATGCCATGTTGGATTTCCCTAATATTTTTAAGGCACAATAATTTGTGGATACTTCTTGTTTCCAGCCAGCTTGTACATTGCAGTGGGTTGTGCTGTCTGCACTAATAAGCAGCTGCTCATGCTTTTAAAGGGCCATCTGCATCTTTCTTATTTCCCAGAAACGTGCCAAAAGGAGGGGATTCCTGCCATGGAAGAGGGCTCTGGACTGGTCGTGTTGTACCCCTAGGGGTTCCCAAACTTGAGGGAGCCTAGCAGAGGTTACTCCCTACCACCGTTTGTACTTCAGACTCTTAAACATGTCCATCCCTATCAGAATATGAAAAATTCCCTCAAAGTTTCAGAGTTTCAGGCTGATAGGAGATGTTTGTGAGAAGTAATCCCAACTGGTTCAGATTATCTGGACAGAGAAAAATTGGAAGCTGCTTTATCTGTAGTTTTGAAAAAAGAACCTTAGCTGTTTGATTGCCTTTCCATCCAGGTATTTTCCCCGAAAGTGCTCCTAACTACACTACATCGTTCTGGGTCTGACTTCCCTCCGCATACGGTGTATGTTTCTAGCAGTCCTACTGACAATTTGGAAAACTGTAGGTACATACAGAGCACAAAAACTTTGCATATGTACCATGTCTTTCTGTTTGGATTTGACTGCTCTAATCCCCCTCCTTTGAATTCCATTTCATTGCTGTAAACTTTTTAACTTGTTGATCCAACTGAGACAAGGCCCATGCTTTCAGTTTTGTGCTCTTCAGTCTATCCTCACTATAATGACTTGCCTCTCTGCTATCAGAGAAATCTGTCATTGCTGTTTTAACGTGATCCTGGCAATCCTTTCCTTTTCTGCTGTCATTCCATGTGTAATTCACTGACATGTACTGGCTTTGCATATTGTGAGAAAAATCTCAATAATTTTATTCAGACAGGATCTTCTGTGAAGCTATTTTATTTGTGATTACAATGGCGGGCATCCTGCAAACAGGAGTGCACAGTAAAAGTTTATCATAACTTTATATGCCCTATTACCCGACACCTGATTTCTCCTGTTTCCTCATTCACTGAGTACTACAGGTTCACAACCTACTTGATGTGTTTCTATACGATATATGTACAATTTTATTTGACCAACTGTTAATTTCTCCTTTTCCTTTTTTTTTTTTTCTTTTTTTTTTTTTTCCTTCTTCTCTTGTAACTATCCTGTTACAAGCTTATCCTGTTTTTCTTAGCTATCCTCCTTATTTTAGGACAGCAGGACTTTCCCCTTATCTGCTTAACATACTCCCTACTGCTGTGCCGCATAATCACTGTTGAATATGCAAGGTTAGTGGAATTCTCCACTGCAAAAACACTTTCTATTCCAAAATCACAGCTTTGTTTCTCACAGTTCTCCCCTCTTCTTTTCTTACTCCTGTTGTTTTTGCACCTCTTCACATACACCACTCTTGAGTTTTTCCAACATTAAGGCGCAACATTCTTCTTCGGATGTCACAGGGGATGGCAGATACACAATGCCATTATTATTGTAATAACAACAAACAGTTGTTTGAGCCAATTCCATTTGGGCAGGCTCTCATCTGGTCCATTCCTTGGTGAGCATATCCCCCCCTTCCCCATCAGCGCCACCCAAATCCCCACACAATGCTGCTCACTGTTGCTCAATCACCACTACATATCAGGTTGAGGTGACATAAAACTCGTACTGTGGCCTAAAGCTTCACTAAATTTACTCTACTAATGTGAAACAACAGCTACCTAAATTCCTTACATACCAGCAGCTTGTTACCCTTTCAGATAGATGACTTTGGAGGTCTACAGAGCAGTAAGGCAGAGCTTTTCTCATCTGATGTTTTTCTCAATGTCTTCATCACCGATATAGTTTTCATCTTGTCTTGTAGAATGCAGTTTTGTGTTTTCCTGCTGGTCAAGGTCATCAATGCTTGATCACCATGATCAAAAAAAAACCCAAACAAATTCTTGCAATGGCACCAGCCTCTCAGCCATGTATTGATCAGCTGGGCCTTCCAGGTGTGCTCAGCACCTGCATCCATAAGGATGGCAGAAAAGAGAGAGACTTAATTTAGGAGGCTTTGCTTGCTGAAGGTTGGAAGGACAAGAAATGACAAGGAGGTGTTTGCACGAGGTTAAAGAACTATCTCGTTCTGCAAGCCTCTGTTTTGTGCTGTGTGTGAGGTCATTGCTGGAGAACTGTTTCAGTGCAGGCTGGGTAAGAAGCACAGGGAACTGACACGGAACAGACCCATAAACCATGGAAGCAGGCCTGTGGGCCATCCCTAGCCTCACTGAAAGAGTGCAACAAATACTGTAGAGCTTCACAGTAAATACAGTTAATCCTGTAACTTCTTCCCCAAATGCTCTTCTGTGGCCAACTGACTCTGGCCTGTTTAGTCTACTTAAGCTCTGCCTTTTTTTTGGTTGCCTGCTCCCTCTCAGTGAACGTTTTCTCATTGAGACACCTCTGACTGCTCAAATCAATGTTCAGTTTTATTCTGTTCTGTTTCTTCCATTGCTGGGTTTCCTTTGCTCAAGTGCCACCTATCTTTCTCTGTGCCTATCCTGTGCTTCCCATGGTTTCATTATTTTACTAAGCCACTTTCTTTTGCTTATTTTCTACCTTCATGCCTATCTCTATCTTTGCTTGCTTGCTTTTAGTGTAGCATTGTTGGCACCTACTCTTCCATGCCAGTTTCACAGATTTACCAGATGTGGGAAGTGAGACTGTATCTCCTTTAGGTCTGTAATAGGGCAGAGGGGAACACAACTCCAGGCTTGTTCCCTAGAATTCCAAGTTAAGTTTTTCCTGCATCTTTCAGAGTCTCTGTTTTGGTTCAAAAGTCCATCTCCTTGCTTGGTATTCTCTGTCTTGACAGCTAAATATCATGCTACCTTGAAAGTGATGTGGATGTAAAGCTCTGAAGAACTAGTAATGTGTATGTAAAGCTCTGAAGAACTAATTTAGTAGAAGAGATATCAACTTTACAGAAAATTCTTCCAGCTATTTCCAAATAGCTGACAGTTCTTACTAGTGCTTAGCACCGACCCCTGTGTCTGGTAGAAGACAGCGGTTTAGGTCCTCAATGTTTTTTAAAGTAATGCTCAATTTTTAGCTGCCCTGCCACCTGGTGGCATTAGAACATTCAGATAAACAGCTGAATTCCCACAGTGGATGTTACCAGGCCATTGGTGTCCCAGTAAGCTAACATATATAGAGAGAAGAGGGCAGGTAAAGAAGCTAGTACTTAGTGCTTAGACTACTTAAATGCCTGCTACCTGAGAGGTATAGTTGCCAGCCAGTGTTTATTGGGGTAGTCACAAGAGTGTGTACCAGCTCTTGGTACCATGCTCATGATCAGGTCTCTGTAACAGAGGAGTAATGTTGCCTTAACAAGAGGCAAAACTTGCTCAAACCTCTACTCCCAAACAGGCAAATTTCGCTCAAGGTAGGTATAGGGACTGGCAGCAATGTGCATGTTCACTGACAAAAATGCAAAAGATATAATCATGTACTAATGGTTATCACAGACAATAAGTCATTTAAGGAAAACAACTCAGTTCAGATTTTGTTAATCTTCTCAGTACTGTTTAAATATTTTAGTACCTAAGTCTTTGAGCATTTAATTTCCACTGATTTCAAAGTCTGAGGGCCTTGAAGATAATTTGGGGAAGTACATAGCAGACTCTAAAATCCATCTCATTTGATTCATCTGCCACATCAACACATTTTTGCCTCAGAGGCTGTTTTTTTTTTTTAGTTAAGCTCTTTCGAAGGATAAAGTTTCATGAGAACCTGGCTTTCACCATGAGATTAATTCAAGATGTTCCTTGCATTCTCCCTTCCCACCAGAGTTCATTACCTCCATTAAAAAAATGCATTTTACCTGTTTCTGAGCAAGTACTGTAAATCAAGTCACTGGAGTGTTCTGAATTAAAGCAACGTCTCATTCACTCCATTTACATCAGAACCTCAGAATCAGTTTTGTAGCACAGATTGGAGAGTAGCAAATTTCAGGGGTGAAATGTTAAAAAACGAATTGGTCCCATATGAATGTAGCTTTTTATATCTCACAAAGATTTCCTTAAGTTCCAGGCTTGATTTGCCCAGACTAAGGGGTGCACTGGTAGAACGGAAGAAGGAGTTCTCAATTTATAGGATATTCCCTGAACAGGTAAAAGAAGTGTAAGAAGGAAAAATAGTGGATGGGGGAACAAATGACACTCCACAACACACAGAGCTAAAAGAACATGAAGGATACTGGTCTTTTTCTGATAATTTGTTCCAGGACTTGCTGATTTGCTGTTCAAGTGACTGAGCATGCCTATGCTTTAAGTTCAGAAAGAGACAAAAGCAGAATTCCAGCTGCTGCTAGTCCTTGTTCCTTCAGTGATGCATCAGAGGCAGCAATGAATCACAGAAAAATCAAGCCTTACACAAATTAATTAAAGAGTTATCCCAATTAATCTATTACAGGGCCAACTTCAAACTATTTCAGTGAAAAATTTCTAACTAACGTAATCAATCAGAGTGAAAAGTTACATGTTTTGGTTTTAATGTTGTTGTTTGCATATCTTCCCCTCTGCAGACCACACAACATGAAGTTCCCTATAGCCATATCCAAGATTACCTTTGGATAGGCAGCAATTTGGTTATCTTTGAGGAAGCATAATAGTCTAGTTCAGTTACCAAATGAGTTTACATCATATTTACCACTGTCCTCCAAGGACCCTACTGTAAAACTGGCATTAATTAAAAACCCCTGCAAGGGCTGGAGCTGGTGCCCAAGAATGCATGTGTGTGGTGTCAGTCTCTTCTCAAATGTCAGTCACTACAATGCAAAGTGTATAAAATACTGTCCAAGTTGGGAAACAGTTCTTTTTGAAGTACTTGATTGATTTCCCAGATTTTGCTTTGGGCTTGAATTGTCCCTCTCTCTTCCACTGGTCTCTCTGGTGTCCTATCCAATTGGCATGCTGCAGGGTAAAGAGAAGCATGAATGTCTTGTTGTGTACTTCTAGTGTCTTTGTTGTAAAAGGAGAATATAACCAACATTTTTTAGGCCATATGTGCGTGTTTCTAAAGGACAAGCAGGAAGATACAAGAAATTTCTGAACCATCAAGACCTCAGTCCCATAATAATTTATTTCTCATACTTTTAGAGTAAGGGAAAAATATAGTCAGGGAAGATGTTTAATCGGTAAGTAGTTAAATCTTTAATGTTTTATCTTTACTGTTAATCATTGATCTTTGAAAGAATAATATTTTTACGAGTTTGTAAAGAACTAACCAGACTGGTAATACTGGCAAACCTCTAACTTCTTAACTAGAAACAAGACTGATCTGTAGAGTTAACAGATAAGGAAGAGAAAGCCATCTCACCATAAAATACATTCATTGGATACATTCAGATAATCACCGAAGATAGACCATATCTGTGTAATTCTTTCATTCTTATGTATTTTCCCAAGACTTTTCACATCTTGGAGCTTGGAACTGAAGGAACTGGCCCCAGCCATTTTTCACCTGCAAGACAAATCAGAACAAAAGAGAAAGTTAAAATTTAATACAGAAAAGTGATTGGCTGGTTGCATTTCTGTAGCAGGGTGACTCTTCCTACTTCTCTTTTGAAGGGTAACTGCTGATGATGGAATACTGATATTTATCTTGTTTGGCATGCTGCAGCCTGCTTCCTACATCCTTTGCTGTCTAGTTACAACTGCAGCTGTACAGAATAATTCTTTTCCTCTGTTACAGATGAGAGGTTCTGCAAGTCTGGAACACTCTGCATGAGGGTGAAATCAAGTGTCTTTAGGAATACTTTTCTGAGGGGCTGGTGGTAAGGAAGAGAAAAAGGGTAGAAGTCTGGGGAGTCAGAGAAACAAAAAGAGAATCTGTTTAAGTCCTTTCCAAGTTTGGAGTGGAGACTAGAAACCAGGCAGAACATTCCAATTAGGATTAGTTACTGTGAAAGCGAATCTTCCTCACTCTCATTTTCATCAAGAACTTTTTTATACAATCAGAAACCTATTCAGAACAAGTAAATAAGTGTTCAAAATTCCCTTCTGTTTATCTTATGACCAAATTTAATTTACATTAATGAAGGTTTGCTGCTGAAAATTTTCCACAAATGCAACACACCTGATCATATACATAAGTCTTTCTAGTTACTGCTCTCCTCTTTTCCAGGTGCTGCTAAATGTGAGACCTGTAGCCAAATTCCATTTTGTATTAGTTATCACAACTTAACCCAGTTCTGTTTAAAAATTTAAAATTTGTCTTCTATTAATACAGAAAATGAAAATAAGGACATTCACATCCAAGAGGATGGTCAATCAATGAATTTCTATTAAAGTTGTGTAATTTGGATTTGGGTGCTCTGATAATGTTATTTATTAAGAAGGAA
Source organism: Netta rufina (assembly GCF_964035555.1). Classification (NCBI taxonomy): domain Eukaryota; kingdom Metazoa; phylum Chordata; class Aves; order Anseriformes; family Anatidae; genus Netta; species Netta rufina. The sequence goes on from NC_140123.1 coordinate 125,436,396, forward strand.
CAGACTTAAAATAAAAATGTTAAAATACAAAAAAAAAAATAAATCAGTATCAGCCATACTCTTAATCTTAACCAAGATCCAATATCCAGTATCAAATAGTTAAATATGAACATTCTAAAAACTAAAGAACTCGGTAGTAATTTGAGAATGGCATGTGGAGTGCAAAGCCTTGAAACAAACCAGTGAGAGAGGATGGAGAACTCACATCTTTGGTCACTCTAACTGTATTGAAATACATTCCAGTCAACATTTTAAGTATACTCAACATTTTTAATATTTGAAAGACATTAAGTATGTTTTGTTTAGCTGTATTATTAGGTACACTCACCGATAACGTTGGCTAGCAGCTCTAAACGATCAGAGCCAAAAAAGAGATGAGGTTTCCCATTAAAATGTGCCACAACAGCAGGCATCCCAAATGCCTATTGACACCATGGAGATTAAACAGAGAATGTTATCAAATTTTTGTAGGTACATGATCAGTCTTCAGGAGTAGAACCCCAGAATGCTGACTTTTTTCCTCCCCTTCATTTCACCTTCTTCATTTTGAAAGATGAATCTAATGGAGCCATCAGAAAGTAGGGGATTCTGGATCCAGACTGCATGCCCCTTTTCAGTGAGCTAAAAAAGCAACCTGACAAACTCAGATTTATCTCAAGTAGTGATAAGCAGTATCACTTGATACTGGTCCCTTAGTTGCCCATCTTTGTCAACCAAGTGGAATGGGCTGAATGAGTTTCCCAGATGACAGTGCAAAAAAATCCTAATAACAGGGAGTTAGCTTCCACATGTTCAAAAAGCAAAAGTGACTAAGAGAGATGATCTATATAGATCATGTTCCTTGCTTCCTATTTTTCTTAATAGAGAAGAAATGCATAGCTGTGATAAAAGAGGCGTTGGAAACATCTCACCCCATATTTTATTGCTTCCTCTGTTGTCTCCTTCAGACGATTCTTCACTTCAGGGGATGAAATCATGTCAAGTAGCTTCTGGGTGAACTCCGATGATAGCCCAGCCTGTCCTGCAACCTGAGAAAAGACAAGTTAATTAAGAGTGCTTTACTAGGAAGCATTCTAATTCTTATTATGGACTAACTAATTTAGGCTTCAGTGTTATCACCCAAAATCTATTACAAAAACATTATAAAATGTCCTTGAAGTACTTCTTGCCCATTGTCTTGCTGTATTCCCAACCCATTCATCATTTATCAACTCTTAGCCCCTAAAGCCCTAAATCTGCAATTTTATTCTATTTTTTTTTTCATGATTTAGAGAGAAATAGAGGGAATGCTGAGTTTAACATCTATTGAAATAATGTAACTTTAAAATTAAATAAAAAAGTTGTTCTGAAAATGAAAATCAAGAATCTTACCATATTAGTACGCCAAGACACAGTTTTTACTACAAAGATGGCCACATAGGAGCTGTAAATGATACTTGTAAATCAGAGAATTTTCACAGTTGCTAGTACTATTGATCTATCTTTTTAGTCTCCTCTGTGCCACTGCTACACAAACAGTAGAGGAATGAAATAAAGGTGCCAAAGGTAAAGGTCAAATGTTTATTGGGTAATGCTGAAGTTACAAATACCTATTTTTAAAAATTATCTCACAAAGAATGTTAACTTCTAGTCTTAACATCTACTGGAATGACATACAGTTTTTTGTTTATTTGTTTTTGCTTTTAAAAAAGAAGAAGTATTCCTGAAAGAAAACTCTCTCAATCACTTTTTTTTTTTTCCTTCTTCATTTAGCATCCACACTTTTTTTGTACCTTCTCCTCTTTCCCCCACATCAGAACAATCAGGAGCTCTTTCTGACGCTACTCAAATGGGAGATAAACAAGTGTAGACTGATAGCAGTACAAAATGCTGTGCAAGCAGGGTAACTAAAGTGTTTAGACTGCCGTCTTTATGCAGAGACATAGTATCTGATCCTCATCATTTTAGGGCAGGAGGATTTAGGAAGATTGAGGCAGGATTCAAAGACTACTTTGCTTCTATAGCAAGTTATGAGAAATTACTGCTGACTGAAAACTGAGTAAAAAAATACCACAGACACAATGGAAATGTATCAAGTAAACAATATTTTTCAATCATTGTGTAAAATACGTTCACCTACAAATACTCAGAAGAAAAGGCTGAGGACACTTTGCAGCTTTGGATGGTATATTTCAACATGAGAGGATGGTCTAATACTTGCTGCAGGAGTGAATGAAAACAGACAAAAGCAAGTGAGAACATACCTACCTGTCTGCCTTGCTGAACATGGATATATTCATAGACTTCCACAGAATGGCTAAATTACTTACAGATCTTTTTGAGTATTAAGTTTGTTTCTCTGAAGTTCTTCGTGTCCTTGCTTTATTTAAATAATGATGGATTCATAGGCTTAGGACTTTTTCACTGGATGTTTAAATATGTCCTTCAAGTCTTGCCTTTTGAAAAGGCAAAATGCAAACTTTTTCTGAAATTCTGGTAAAAATATGCACTAAGATGAAGCTAAAGTACAAGGACTAGACTCTGGGAAAACAGCTGGACAGCAAGTTTCAAGTTTCAGATAGGGAAGTTGGGCAGTAGAGACTGTACCCCTTAGCCATGGACAATTCTTCTTCTCTTCATATTCTAAGAGTTTAAAAATAAAAGAATGTAGAAGAGATATCCCTTAAAAAGGGTCTTACACAGAAACCGAGATGCCACTATAACCTGTAAAAAATCTCGCCAGCAAAAGAAAATACATCGAGCAAGTACAATGTCTAAGCATATAAGGGTGCAATACAGCACTGAATTTAATAGTAAAGCTTGGCTTTATCATCCCACTGGGAGTTAACTTCCACAATGAAGTGTTGCATTTCACCAGAAGATTTCATATGTAGCAAAATCTCAATGCATTCTGGAGACTCTGTTTATACTTTCATTACTGTTAATAAAACAGTAGTAACAAATAATTCATTGTCCATTCTGGGTATCTTGCCACATGAGTTAACAAAAAGGGAGATTCTGGTTCAAAGTATTATTCAAAGCATGACAATAAATAAATAAAAAAAATAAATAAATACAAACAGAGCAGCTAGAGAAATTAAATCTTCATTTTTCCTAACAGAGTTTTTCAAAACTCCAAGTGATCAATTGACAAATTAGTAATTAGTAAGGCCACACTAAGCTGTTTCCATGGTTATTACTGATACAAGCCATCAGTAAGAATCTGTACCAGAAATGCAGAAGCACCAACAGAAAGGAGACACTTACAGCCACTATACTCTCCATCTGACTGATATCTTCATGCTGGTAAAAGAATAAAATAAGTAATTCAGTACATACGAACAAAAGCTCAGTTCTGGACTTGAAAACAAATTTTCTACGAAAACAGGAATAAAAACAATGTTAGTTGATACTACTGGAAAAATTTTCTCAGAAAAAGTTTTAAGACACGTGATCAAGGAACACATTGTGTGTTTTCTGACATGAACTACTGATTTGCTCAGCCCACAGAACTCACTATCCATACTGAAAATAAGAAATGGCAAATTAAGCTGATTAGAAGCTAGTTCTTTTCTTGTAGTGATTCCTGAACCACTATCACTTTATGTTTCCTGCCATGACTTTTAATGAAAAGACTTTTCCTTTCTCTTGTTCACATTCAACGTTTGAATGAAGTAGGACAGGAATGGTGACAGACAGGATCGAGATGTTGGCTTCATAAAATACCGACCTGTGACCAAAAACGCATCCAGAACTCTCTAGATAAGGATTCTAGGTATTTTGGTTGTGTCATATCAATGGCTGTGATAAAACGCATGGCTCCAAGACTACCTGTGTTTAGTGGAGAGACAAAGAAACATGCTGAAACAAGGCACAGGACCAGGAAAAGATATCGACTGCAGAAGTATTACCTAAAACCAGTATGATCGTCTATGTAACAGTTCCCAAATGGTGAAGCTTATGTTGATTCACAGTACCTTCAATGTTAAATCATTGACAGGTATATTTCCCCAGAAGTTCCCTTTTTATGGTTAAGAAAAAACGCACAGACTTCATAGTGCTCCCAGATAAAGGAAAGGGCTGTGGTAAGAGAATTTATCTTAACCTTTACTGTCATAGAAAATTTGAGCCAGAGTTGAAAAATATCATTTAAGTCTCTTACTTACTTTTACCAAAGATACGTTGGAAGTCACTTGCTGAAACTGATACAGGCACCTGGTAATATTTTCCCATCCTTTCTAAATCCTTCAGCATGTATTCTGCACGCTTTGGCAACATTGCTGGGGGCTTGTTACCTTTCAGAAAAAGTTCTACTATAAGCAGGAGATTTCGACTATATTATAAAAGCACTGGACAAAACAAAATTTGATAAATTAGACCTCATCTATACATATGCCTAAGGAAGAGTACAATCTCATATCTCCTTAGTGAAACATATGCAGATTTTCCAAATATAATACTATGGTTTAAACGTTATTTATTTTGGTTTTGCACAGATCAGCCCTTTAAGTTAGTAGAACCAGTTTTAAACAAAGGAGCAAATCTCCTGGCATAGATTTATATTGATTTGGATTGATGACCTTTAAACTAAAAAGCTACACATGGGTAAATAAATGCAGAGACTTGTTAATTTCATGATTTATAAATCTCAGTGATTTATTTCTATGACACACTTTGATCCTTAATGTATATTAAGAAATTGTAGATGTTCCATGGGTTAATTCTAGAAAACCATTCCATATCAAATTATTATTATCCTATTTTAGAATGGAACTTGGACAGTAGGCAGTATTTTCCACAGAGAGTATAAGCATTAGGGGCAATGTCATAACAGTATGAAAGGCCTTGCAGCTGATTTCTCAGTCACTACCGAATTCCACAATCCTATAGTTACTTTGCTGATGGTGCCAAAACTGAGTTTAAAGGTGGCTCTGTGGGTTCAGCACTCATCGAGGTTGCCCACAGGAGCTAGTGAAGAAAGTAATTTCCCACAGAGTTAATTTTCACATATTAGCTACCAGTTGCTTGCATTATGCCACCAAGGAAGGCCGGACGAAAGCGCAAATCAATGTTCCAGATGTGCTGGTACCGGCAGAGTACCTGCAACATAGAGAGGCAATGCCAGATTAACAGTCGGAGAGGTCTGTAGATCTCCATGCAAATAGAAAATAAGCTAAGGCATGAAATAAACGCTGCAGACAAACCCTTTATTATTAGCAATGTCCTAAAATCCTTTTTCTGGATGCTGCCTGAGAAATCTCACCTCAGAAAAACTGAAAAGACCACATCTGGGTTTTGACTACACAAGTCTAAGCAAGGGCAAAATAAACAAGAGATCAGGCTCATGAGCAGGCACTTGTTTAACATCAAAACTTTCACTAAAGTAAAATGTTCAGCAGTAATTCCCAAATCAGCACAGGCCATGCTGCAGTGAGGTTGGGATGTGCTTTTTAAGCGTTCCCTGCTTTTCAAAACACCCGGAAGAAGCTGCGGTATCTCTCACAAGTGAGGCAAAAATAAAATCTGAACACAGCGTGGGTAAAGCAAATCAAAACCAACCAAACCAAACCAAAACACGGATCTCCCGTTAGGTAAACCGGCTCTGTAAGGCCGCTGCCTGGGGCAGGGCGGGCACGGCACGCGTTGCCCTTCAGCCTACTCCTGACCCCGGCCGTGCCAGGCCGGCTCCCGGCGGGGAGCCCCGCGGAGAGGACGGGGCTACGTGGGAACCGCCGGCTGCAAGCAGCCGGCCTCCCTTCATCTCCTCCCCTCCTCTTACCTCAAACCCCAGCCAGGAGTACGGGGACACCACATCGTAGAACAGCTCCACGAGCGTCCGTCCCATCCTCGCCCCGATCCGAGCCGAGCAGAGCCGAGCCGCAGCGCCGTCACCTTTCTCCCAGTGCCCCAGCGGCACCACCCCCAGACCGGCCCGCGGCGAGGCGGCGCCTGGCGCCCTTCCTCTCGCGTGGTGCTGTTTTGCTGGCTTGTGTGTGGAGCCTGGCTTGGGAAGAAGAGGGAGGAGCTGGGGAGGGAGTCTTTGTTTTTCTCTGTGCTGGGGCAGGAGGAGAAGCCTCCCAAGGAGGGAAGCCGGGAGCTGTCTTAGGCAGAGAAGTGCAGGATGTTTTCCCCAAATCCTCCTACTCTCATCTCTTCTGCCTGGTTTCACTTACTTCGTGCATAATTTGTTGCTATAGGAGTAATTATTGTTAAAGGAGTTACATGCCTTTTCCCTTATTTACTGATGCATGCTTTTTACTTTGGTACAGAAACATTTTTCCCCAGCATGAATTTTGCTTCAAGAAGTTAGTTTCATCTCTCCCCTTTGTATTATGCTCACTTCCAAGCTCAGATCTCCATTCTGAGTAGTCATGTTGTTTCTCTGAAATTTTTGTCCTTTCAAGTGCTTGTTCTGTGTAGTTAATTCACATGTCTGGCGATGGTGGGAATATTTGGGGAGTTAATCATACTCCATTTTGTTGCGAAGCATGGCCGAAAGCACGACAGACACCAGTTGAGTCAGATCATGCTGCTCCATTTTATTGCCCGAATAGCCTAACTTTTATAGTGAACTTTACAGGGGCGGACAGTGTTTCACACAAGATTATTGGTCAAGAGCACTCAGACAAACAACTATAAGAAAACAACCCCACCTGCAAGAAAAGAACCCCCCTTTTGATTAGCAGTCAGGAAAACAAGCCCCTTTGTGATTAGCGGTCATGTAGACCTAGTCCTTGAGGCCAGCTGCTGGTAACAATATTTTCTGAGTTCCTTAATTGGGCGATGTGGGAGTCATTGCCGTGGGAGCTTCTCACAGTTACTCTGGCAGCTTGGTTTGCTCAGCTACAGCAGACCCTGAGATTTCTAAGGCCTACCCCTGGTTGCTTAAAGCAAGCTCAAATGAAACAATTGTTCCACGAGTACATGTCCATGTCCTGTATGCTAATTCCCAACAATTCCCCCGTTTTCTTTTTGTACAAGCAGTACTTGGTTTTACATCAGATGTCGAATACACGACATAACACAACTATACAACTTAACCCTAATAATACTATAATTACTGTAAGCACTTAATGGTAACACAATTTAATAGTAAGTAACACAACTTAATAGTAACACACTTAAGCCTAATCACTTGATGGTGATCGAAGACTGTTCTTGACAGTCCTTGAGGTGTCACAGCCCACGTCATTGTCAGAATGATTATCAGGAACCTCTTCATGGTCGTCTTCGGCGTGTGCAGATTCTAAAACTGCTTCAGTCCACTTTGCAGTGATCCACCGGGTACCTGTTCCCGGCACCACTTCAAAATCCCTATAACATTTTTGCAAGTAACCCTTTAACCACATTTATCACAATACTACGTGTAATGATGATTGACACCACAATGAACAGAATCCTTAATCCCCCTTTGACTAATCCCAGTAACCATCTATGCATTGTTTCAAACAAATCAGTGAAACATTGATTGAAAGGATTGATACCATATTGAATCTTTCTCATGTGCTCTTTCAGGAAAGTAATGGATTTATGAATTGACTCATTATGATCAAAAAGGTTTAAACAGTACATTCCCTTAAATTTCTCCAAGTGGCTACTTCAAACAATGACTCTGTACTTGTGAAACATGATTTTGCTTGACCGATCGCAACTTGTTCTGCTAGTTGCTTACAATTGATTCCCCGTTTTTTCTAAAAAGCGCTGTAATAAATCCATTTTTCTATGATTTTTTGCCGGCACCAATTTCCTATGCTTTTGGCTTGCACTATGGCAATATCCCAGAATCCTGCACTATGGCAATAATAACCTGTACTATGGCTATATCCCGGAATCCTGCACTATGGCAATAATAACCTGTACTATGGCTATATCCCGGAATCCTGCACTATGGCAACAATAACCTGTACTATGGCAACCTGCACTATGGCCATATCCCAGGATCCTGCACTATGGCAAAAGCGTGCTCTCACTCACATAGTACACAGTACAATCACACATACAGAGCACAATCGTACACCCAGAGGCCTCTGTCACATCTCACTCTCAATCATACCACAACCTCAATCATACCACAAGAATATAATTTAGAATGATAAGCAAACAAACAAGTATTGTCTCTCATTGTGTTCCTCGTGAAGTGACTTGCAACACTTTGTTTTAAAACCTTACCCTTACACAAATACTTTCAACACAAAATACCTGGACATTTAAGAATAACATATACAATTATTAACACTCCAGTTAGTATCCCTCCAGCAGCTGAAAACATACTGTTTGTCTGCAGCTACAGGAGATCTTTGCCTGCTCCTGCGGTGAGCAGCTGACAGTGGAGTCCCCTCCGAACAAAACGCTCAGGGTGCACCTAGGGGCGTCCACACCGCAGCCGATCCCTGCAGCTGAGCAGTTGTTACGTGCGGCCACAGATGCCACTCCAAGCACTAAAATTGCCAATGCCGCTCTAGCTGCAACCCCGCACAATTCAACATTATCATTGCAATCAGGTGCAAGCAATGCCCATTTATGTCTGGTGATTTCATGCAACTGCAACAAGCTAGAAGCAAATACAATGAGTTTATCTAAGTAACATGGACTTCTGATAGCATTTGCAGCGATACCTTGCCAGGCCCTATCCCCACAAATCAGAAAAACATCAGGAGGTAAGGCCAAAGCTGTACAATTGTTCCAAACACTGTAGTTGTTACCCCTTGTCTCCGTGCCATAAACCCCTAAACCCTGCTTAGCAGTGTCATTGTAATCACAGGTGTTATTTGTATTTCTATACCCATATGGCCCTTTCCAGGTTCCTGTAGCAGGATTCATCTGATAGGCACGGCTACATTCACATTTGTAGCCACCCTTCAGGTTGATACAGATTTGACTACAGATACCAGGGTTTTGGCATTCATTGATATCTCCACAGTTTCTCTTGTTTACAAACTCAAACCCAGCTGGACAGTCGCATTCCTTTATGATGCATTCCTTCAGGGGCTCATCACCCCAGTCCTTGCAGTCTCTCTGCTGGTTACACACTTTATTGATATCTATGCATTCTCCACTTCTGCACTTGAATTTACCAGGTCCAGAGCACTGAATAACATTGTTACAGTTTGCTTCATCAGTGCCATCCAGACAGTCTCTCACACCACTGCACTACCTACTCCTATGGACACAGTTCCCATCTTCACATCTGAACTGGTCTGGCCTGCAGGTCTGAGAAGGGTAGTTAATTTGATCACTTCCATCCTTGTAATCAGGATCTCCGTCACATCGCCGCTTCTTGTGGATACATTCACCTGAGCCACACTGCACCTTACTCGCAGAACACTTCACCGGAGGTGCAGGCTGGCGGCCACACTGCTCCAAAGATTCATCCGAGTGGTCGGAGCAGTCACCTTGACCATTGCAGACAAAGCTTTTGGAAATACATTGCCCACTACTGCATGTAAATTCTGCTGCACTACAAGTCACAATGCCACAATTCTCTTAATCTTCTGCACTGTCACAGTCCTTTTCACCATCACATTTCCAGGACACTGGCGCCCACCGCCGCCCCGCACCTGTGTCACTTATACTACTGCTATTACCCATGCCATCAGTGTCAGTGGCATCCTCCTGGTACCGTTTCTGTCTTTGCCGCCCCTTACTCTCCCCCTTTTCTTTTTGCCACTGACCATTCACCACAAATGGATGAGACACATGATTACTAGTTAGGAAAGAGAGTGTAACGTCTGCTATACGGCTGCAGGCGATCTGCTGGTTTTGGTAATACTCTAGCTACCTCTCCGCCAGGTCCACGCGCTGCAGCAGGTTCTCAATGAAGTGCTGGAGCCTGGCTTTTCCCCGCAATTCTTTTTCTGCCGCTTCTTCGAGGAAGTGTTTGAAAGTAACAACTTCTTCCTCTTTCCTGTGCAGCTCCTCCTTGGGCTCGCTGAGGCGCTGCTTCAAGGCCGCGATCATCTCCACCGCCACGTCCACCTGCCTGCTGAGCGCCCGCTCCCTCCGCTGCACCTCCTGCTTCTTCTGCGAGAGCTGCACGAAGGCTGCCCGCGCCTCCAGCAGCTCCGCCGTCTTCTGGGCCAGCTCCCCGGTCAGCCTGTCGAGCCGTTTCTCCATCGTCTTGTCCACGGCCTCCACCATCCTGCTGAACTTCGCCCTGACATGCGCCTCCAACGAGGCTTTGGGGTCGGCGACGGGCAGGTAGCCGACGAGGCGGGGACCCAGCCCGGCCGCCTCCGGCTCCGGCTCCGGCCGCCCCTCTCCGGAGGCGTCGCAGAAGGCGGCGAGGGGCGCCCCGCGGCTGGAGGGGCTGCCCCGGCCGCAGGGCTCCGGCGGCGAGCCCGGCGCCGCGTCCCGCAGCGGGAGGAGCGGGCGGCCCCCGGCCGGCGCCCGCCGCTCGCCGCGGCCGTGGCCGTGCTGCTGGTGCGCCCGCAGGGCCGCCAGGCTGTCGAACCGGCCGCGCTCCCCGCGGCGCGGGCAGCGGAACGGCAGCGCCGGGCCGGCCACGGGCAGCGGCTCCGGCCACGGGAAGCCGCCCTGCTCCGCGCCGTCCTGCTGCATCCTCCGCCTTGGCGGGGCGGGCTTGGGAAACTTCGGGCACAGGGACCGGGACCGGCCCCAGCCGAGAGGTGGCCGCCCGCGGCCGCGCTGCCCCGGCCAGTGCCGGCGCCGGAGCCGAGAGCGGAGCGGCTGCGGGAGGCGTTTGCGACTCTTCCCGCCGTTCCGGCCGTTTCCCGGCACGTTGCGTCGACATGCCGCTTCATTGTGATTGTTCGACTGACAATTTGAGCACCATACTGCCCCAGCTTTGCAGTATCGTCTCATGTGTCCAAATGCACCACAACGATAACATCGGCAGCGGTGTGGTAATTGGCTTCTAGGGGGTGGTACTTGACCACCAGAGCGTGAACCGGCGGTTTGCAAAGGAGCAAGAGCTGCAAGGACCTGGCTCTGTGTAGACTGAACGTGCTCTTTCACAGCCTGTGCCTGTTCTCGCATGCTGTCACCTAATTGCTTTACTGCCTCTACTAACATAGCCTGTGGGCCTACTGGTACCTGAGCCATTCTTTCCAACCCTTCTTCGATTGTCCATGTCCCGGGTAAGGAAGCTAATATAGTGCGGGTAGAGGGGTTGCTATTCTGAATTGCACACTGTTTTAATATCATGCCCTTGAGGTAATCGGGCACCCCTGCCGCCTGTATGGCGTTTGCTACACGATCAATAAAAAGCCCAAATGGTTCCTCTCTACCCTGTTTGATTCCCATGTAGGAAGGTATTCCCCCTGGCCCCTTTATCCGATCCAATGCTCTTCTGGCCGTTCTCATTGATTCCTTGGCTTTATCAGGTCCCAGCAATGCCTGTGCTTCTGTCCTAAAATACGGTCCTATCCCCATCAACTCTTCCAGCGTGACCCCATGTAAAGGGTCCCCCGGTGCTCTTATCACTGCGACTGCTTCTTGACAGGCAGCGTGCCAATGGGCATTAAATAAGAGCTGCTGGTGTTGGGTCAAAATTAACTTCATTATGCTGCGTATGTCTCCTGGAAGCAAAATATTTGTTCCCCAAATGTAGTCCAGCATCTGTCTCGTAGGTTCACCTTTCAGACCTGAGTCATTTACTGTGGACCGCAGCTGAGTTAACAATTTCCAGTCCAAATTCAGTAGATTAACCGTAACATTACCCTGGGCGTCCGGTGGTGAGTATATTACCGGGAAGGCCTCTGGAACCAATTGTGCAGCTATCTCGTGTTCACCCTCGCGTAGGGCCTCATTTGCTATTTGGTTCCACACCCTCTGCCTCTGTTGAACACCATCTGTAAACGGGCTTGTGTTTTTTCTGTCTGGTTTTTGCTCTCTTATTTCCTCGTCCATCTCCCCACTTTCGGGAGTAGGAGTCGGTAGTGCTGCTGGTGATGGCAGGAGCACCAATGACGACTCTGAGGATGGCAGTGTTATCGTTCTCACTGAAGGCAGCAATGGGCAATCCCCAGCTCCCTCCATCTCTCCCTGTTGAGGGTTAACAGTACCAGCTCTTCCTGGCAATCCCAGTCGCTCTGTAGCGGCAGCAGCGACTCTCTGCTCAGCCTGATGTATAGCTAAGGCATTAGTGACTGCTTTCCAAGGCTTTGATAATTTTTTAGCAGTCTTATTGTCATTAATAACTTCATCAAACAATTTGTCCCCAAATTTGCGCCATTCTGCTTGTTCAAAAACTGTATCCGGATTGATAAAACAACCCTGTGCTACTCCATATGCTAATAATCCTGGTAAATCCTTTTTGCAGTCTATACCCTGCGTGCTCCGCTTTTCTAAAAAGCATTTGAGCAAATCATACGCCGCTTGTCTCTCCATGCCTTTATTTATGCTGTTGCAGCCTTTGCGAGACACGTGACTGGCAGGGACCCTCTATAGGTGCTCCCGGGTGCGGGGATTCCGCGTTTATGTCCCGTTACGTCCCGTTCACCTGTCAGACTGCGGGTACGGGGATTATCGTCCCTTTCACCTCCACTGCGATTACTTCAATTTCTTGCGCGGTTCCGTTTCCCGCGTCTCTCAGCGTGAGTCCCCGCGTCCCCGCGTCCCACCGTTTCCCGCGTCTCTCACCGTGAGTGCCGCGTCCCACCGTGAGTCCTGTGTAGAGCGGTCCCGGGTCGTCCCGGCTGTCCCGGCTGCGTTCCGATGTCCCGGCTGCGCTCCGATGTCCCGGCGGCGCTCCGATGCCCCGCGCCGCTCCGATGTCTCAGTCTCGGCGCTGTGATGTCGCGGCGCCGCTGGTCCCCGGCGCCGCTGGTCCCGACGCCGCTGGTCTCCTGGTCTCCCTGCGTTCCGATGTGCCGGCGCCGCTGGTGTCCCGCTGCGCTGCGATGTGTGTCCCGGCGCCGCTGCGATGTCCGTGCTCGGCTGCGATGTCTGCTCCGGTGCTGCGATGTCCTGCTCCGGTGCGATGTCTGTCCCGCTGCGATGTCCTGTTCAGGTCCTGTTCAGGTCTCAGCCTGTTCGGGCGCCATTTGTTGCGAAGCACGGCCGAAAGCACGACAGACACCAGTTGAGTCAGATCATGCTGCTCCATTTTATTGCCCGAATAGCCTAACTTTTATAGTGAACTTTACAGGGGCGGACAGTGTTTCACACAAGATAATTGGTCAAGAGCACTCAGACAAACAACTATAAGAAAACAACCCCACCTGCAAGAAAAGAACCCCCCTTTTGATTAGCAGTCAGGAAAACAAGCCCCTTTGTGATTAGCGGTCACGTAGACCTAGTCCTTGAGGCCAGCTGCTGGTAACAATATTTTCTGAGTTCCTTAATTGGGCGATGTGGGAGTCATTGCCGTGGGAGCTTCTCACAGTTACTCTGGCAGCTTGGTTTGCTCAGCTACAGCAGGCCCTGAGATTTCTAAGGCCTACCCCTGGTTGCTTAAAGCAAGCTCAAATGGAACAATTGTTCCACGAGTACATGTCCACGTCCTGTATGCTAATTCCCAACACCATTTTAGCCAGGTGGGTTGACAGCTTTGGTTGTATGATCAGTCAGTGGGCAGTGAAACAGACTGATCTGGTGAATAGCTAGATGCAGGTGTCATTACATGAATGTGGCATTGCCATAGAATAGTAGAACCCCAGTAAGGTGGGAAGCATGGGCTAAAAATGCTTTGAGCTGTCCTACACCAGATGAATCAAGAATGAATCAAGATGGCCACAAGGATTTGGGTATAAGAGGTTGAGATGAAACTAAAATTGCAAAGAAGAGTAAGAATGCCAATAACAAACATACTGGTCTAATTTCTGTGGGTGCTGGCACAAACAAGAGTAAGAAGTGCCAGGATATTGCACTAGCAGTGGTTAATCACATTGGGACCACTGAGTGGTATCTGCAAGGTCTGAGCTCTGTGGACATGGCTAGAAGAGATCCTCATATCCAAGATGCTGCTGCCAGCCCTTCACAAATTTTTTGGTTCGTGATAAGGTTGTAAGATAGTGAATGGCATATTTCTATTTAATGATCGTATGCAGTGACTGCCAATTAAACACATTCAATTAGGGCTACGTCTAGAAAGACGCGTGTTTGAGCACTACACACAGCAAAAGAAGTAGCTTTCTTAGGACTCAGGATGTTGATCAACTTTTAGGGGACAGTGCTGGATATGTAGCAGATACCTACAAATGAGAGGTGTCTCAAGAAGTGACTCAGCTTGGCATCATCCACAAACTTGCTGAGGGTGCACTCAATCTTACTGTCTATGTTATTAATAAAGGTATTAAACAGTTCAGGTCCCAGTATGGGCCCCTGAGAGACACTGCTCATCACTGAGCTCCACCTGGACATTGAGCTGTTGACAGCAGCTCTCCAGATGCAACTGTCCAGCCAATTTCTTATCCACTAAATAGTCCGCCTTTCAAATCCATGTCCTTCTCAGGACCATCCAGTGGTGAGGCTGAGGACATATTCCCAGTAGGCATATTCACACAGAGTGCACATATGCACTATGTATGTGCATGAACATTGCTGGCCACACAGATCACAGATCTGCTCAGGGTGCTCACATGAATGCAGACAGCACCAATGGCCTCATTCTGCTACCCTCTTTGGCTGAGCAAAATGGAAGTCCACTAGTGAAGATATATACAAGGTGGATCTCTCCAACAGCTGGGCTCAGACACTCAGACTGCTCGAGATCTGCCCCTGGATCCAGCTGACACCTGGACATAAGAACCCTTGAGGCTACAGCCTCACTCCAGTTGCTGGCACAGACCGTTGTCCATACACACACACAGGTACACAGCTGGCCAAGATATCCCTCATCTCAGTAGCTGATCTCCCCCCACCCATGCTAGTGAAAAAACACACCATCACCCTCTAAGATTCACAAGCACTTGCACATTTGTAGATCCCTTGAATATCAGCATGGAATGTCAGTTCATCTGCTGCTCATGCCCTGAGCCCTTTTGCCAAGTATTTAGGTCTCCTACTTAAGAAGTATTACTTTATCTTATTCAACTCAATACCTGCTAGCAGAGGCATACAGTTAGACACCTATTTCACAAGCACTCATGGATCCCTCTATGCTCAGCAAAGGCTCTTATCTTGGACTTTGAACTGTGCTCCAAGCTCCCTTAGCCACTTACAGCTCAGATTCAGTCTTTCTAGAAGCAGGCTTTCCTCCTACTCACCGTGTAATGCAGCCTGAAGTTGTTGGGTGATCTCATAAAAACCCCAAGTGCATATCCAAAAAGGAGCAGAAGAGAGAAAATGGGGGCATGGGGTGGGTGGTGGGAACGACAAGTAATACCCTGCCCAAGTAAAAGGTCTGCTCCCAGGCTCTTCACAGGAGCCTGTCACAGGTCCATCTCCACAAGTCCAGAGGAGTTGAGGGGCACAGTAGCAGGTGGGAACCCAAACTCCATCTCCCTCCAAGAGCTGGAAAACACTTTCCCAGGCTCCTCACAGGGCTGCCTTAGGACAGCCATCAGCCCCATTATTCAAGGATAAAACCCATCAAGTCAACAGGAGAGGGACTGAGAGGATATTACTGCAAAGGGATCTGGGATACCTTATCAGATGCAGAAGAAGAGCATTTTGGGATTGCACAAAATTCATGGGTTTTTATGGGAGGAACCAAAGAGAGGGAAAGGAATATATCTAAGTGATGTGAGGAGGAACAAGGTTTCAGAAATAGGTATAAGGGGATAAAAAGGGATAGTTGTGTATAAACAGGACTCGGCTACCAGAAGAACCAGGATAATTGGCTACTGGAATGACTTTATGTACTCTTGTGACAGTAGGTATAACCAGGGAGAAAGTAAACAGGTCCTACTTGGAGCTAAATGTCCAGGTGGTTACATTCCCTTAGGAATTTTAACAAAAGGCTTAATCTTTGCCAAATTTGCCTTTCCTTTTTGGTTTCCTCTTCATTCCTTCCAGTCTAGCTCAGAAAGGATAAAGCTATGCAGATAGAAATATCCTAAATATTACTTAATAATAGCAATACAGATTAACAGAACACTGTGCTCTCATGATATTCTATAGTGAAGCTCTACTTGGTGCTGAGAGGCAGACGTCCAGAGAAGCATAGATTTGCCAGGATCCTCAGTGAGTACAAAGAAATATTAAGTCAATTTCAGTGCAACTTCTTCTGCCTCAGTCCTTGGCACAAGGTTATAAGGTGTCCTGATGGTGAGCTAACAAGGTTAGTGAGATTGTTTGGGCAAGGATCTACTTGTCTGTTTGTCTTCCCTGCTGTTTGGGACAAACTCACACTTCGTTATGTACCATGCTAGCTAGAACAACTGTTGTTTTTATATATAAATGAGAGTCTCATCTTCATTATGGTGACTCTTATGGATATATCATCTAGACACATCTTTACAGTGGCATCCTCTATGCAAATACAGCTTTGTTGGGTGGCATGGGAGTGGCTATTGGAAAGGTGGGGCTCAGATTTTCATAGAATCATTAAGGTTGGAAAAGACCTCCAAGATCATCTGGTCCAACCATCACTCTACCACCAGTATCACCGACTAAACCGTGTCCCTAAGCACGGGCAGTAACCGTGTCCCTAAGCATGGGCAGATGTTCAGCCATTTCCAGGAAAGCAAGGTCCATCACACATAATTGTTACTTGGAAAGACAAACACCATACCTCTGAACATTCCCTCTTCTTCCTTCTTTCCCCCCAGTTTTATTGCTGAGCATAACATCATACAGTATAAAAAGTCCCTTTGGTCAGTTTGAATCATTTCTGGTTGTGTCCTCTCTCAGCTTCTTGTGCGTTCCCAGCCTCCTTGCTGGCAGGGCAGCATGAGATGCAAAGACATTAATGCTGTGTAAGCACTGCTCAGCAGCAACTAAAACATCAGTGTGTTAGCAATACTGCTTTTCATGACAAATCCAAAACACCTCACCATGTTTGCTACAATGATGAAAACTAACTCTAGTCCAGCCAAAACCACTACACCAATATAGATAGCAGATTTCAAGGGAAGCTTTTTCTTTCAAAACCTGAAAGAAATTTTATTATTTTTTTATTTTTAATTTAATTTTATTATTTTTATTATTATTTTATTTATTATTAGGAGCCAAGACAACAGTACTTCTACTCCATCAACTTGTGGACTTTTGCAGTCTGCCTTCACATGATGAAAACAAATGACACGATGGAAACCTATAGATATGACCACTATTTGTCCTATGTTGAAAGAAATTGAACTTTCTATTACTGTATAATTGATACGATTTTGGGAGACAATAATTCATCATGGTGTAGAGGGAGAAAAGAGGAGTTTTTCCACCCAGTCCAAATTGTAATTCATTTGCATGTAGTTCAAATGACAGCCCTGCATTTAAAGTGAGGACAAGAATAACCTCTCGTTTAGTTTGTTATCTCATGTAGTGCTACCTAGCATTAATTCTGGCTCTCACATTCTATGTGACAAATAAGAATATCCAAAAGTTTAAACACTGCTTTGATGATCTTCTTGCAGTTCAGTCTAAATTCCTAATAATCAAAATTCTTCATACAGTGAAGTGTATCCACGAGGAGTAACATACATTTGAGAAAAGATCTTTAAACAGTTTTAATAAGAAAATATCATGGTTGAAAAATTACCTCAGTTTAAAAAAAATAAAAATGAAAAAGAAGCAATGAAACTATTTAGAAATAATAATAATAAAAAAAAGCTCGGGTAGTTAGGAGAAGCTTGAAAAACTGTCTAAACAAGATAATGCTTGTATTTCTTCTAAATATGTAATCACTTCTCTGCAAATAAACCAAACTTATGAAAACTAATTCTAAATGCAGGTTGTTCTGGTTCTGATAGTACATGATTAGCATTTTATGAACAGGGGAGAACGTCCAAAAGTATTCAGTACTGCTCAGCGATCTTGATTAGGGTCCCGTCTCTTCAATGTCATCATAAACTGTGTCTTCAAGACCAGGGAATGAATCTCTTTGAGTCTCAGATGTCCTGTTTCTTGACACATTAGAGTCTGAAAACATGAAGGGAAGAACAGTCAAATGTACATTCTGTATGTTTTACCTTTACACAGTTGTGTAGCTGAAAGTGTGGGCTGGCGGTTGTCTCCTTCAGAAAAACTTGAGAACAATTTTTACATTCTGCCTCCTGCTACATGTACACATATCCAAGGATCAAGCATACTTTTCTCAGATCTGATTTAATAATAAACATTTTTAATAAAGGCAATCTGTATTCAATAACACAAAATAACCCAATTCAGTGCTTTACCACCTCAAGGATTAAAAAGCTTTTTTGCTATCTTTATCTGACACATAGCAAATTTTGAAGATTTACTCTTCCCATGAATATGCCCTGATTTGGATCCTCCCAAGGAAAACAAGGTATGGATATAGATTACCTGCAAGGGTTGTGAGAATATTGTTACTGAATGTCTGAAAGACCAGACAAACATCTAATTGGAAGAGTGTAGGAAGGTAGTGTTCCTTCCTTACAGTGGTTAGATAAATCTAGGTGATCTCTTGTGGTATGCTCCACACTGATTTCCCCTGAGTTCAGTACAATAACTATAGCACTGCTCTTCTGGACTCACCTGTCCATGAATACCTGTTTCCGTCACTTTTGTCCAGAACTCCAATGATTTCTTGCTCATTCTTCCCTGGAAGGGAAGCATCTTTAGATCTAGGATCTTCTGTCACATCATCATAACCGTCTTCCAGGGTATTTCCAGGCAGTAGTGGGACCTCTGGAATGATACTGGTATTAACTGTAAAAGGGAGAGAACTTCCACTGGAGAGAACAGTAGCTGACAATCCAAAGATAAGGGTTTGCAATACTGATAGTACCGTGATGAAAAGGAATGATAAGAAATTAAGAATCCTCCTGAGAGCTCTAAAGTATTCCAGATGACAGTGATATAGCTCCAATAATTGTTATACATTGTTGTAACAAGTACAAAACAGAAGCTAATATGGAGGATGAACGTGAAAGGGGGAAAGGTCTGGAAGAATGCAGCTAGTGATAAGGTAAGCTTCCCTATTACATTTAATAATTAAAAAATAATAAGTTTTCCTTGTTTATCTCTATGTATCACTAGTTCTGTGAGTAGTGAGTGCTCTGATTTCTCAGGGGTAGGTAGCTCTGTGATCTGGACATACCTGGAAGTCATCCCTCAAAGAATCTTAGTTTTCACTGTCTTATGGTATATACATACACAAACACACATACATATAAAACATATATGAAATGAAAGCAAACCAAAGTGCTTGCATTTATTTTTTTCTTCTTTTTTTTTTTTTTACAATATTCAACATTCAATGTGAATTAGAAAAAAGAGATCTTATTTGGAATAATTATCTTCTTGGTGAAAACTTCAAAACAAGTAAGAAAAATAAAGGCTTTTAGTTTAAATAATTAAAACCCTAAATATAGCAAACACAATAAAATATAAAAAAACATAGCACAGCAGAGGGTTAGGGATGTGGGCAGCTGAAGTCCACAACTGGTTGGGCCTTTGACAATTGATATCTCTGAGGGCAATACTAAAATGAGGTTTTTGATCTGCACTAGGAAAATGTAGTAGTTCTCCAGATACTTCCTCTCCCTTTCAGGGAGCATTTTCCATTTTCCATTGTCAAATAGAAACAAGCAAACAAAGAAAAATACCACCAGCAAAACCATACCTGGAAGACTGCGTTTTTCATTGGGTCACTGGGCTGAACATTTCCTGTTCAACTCCAGCAGTATGCCACCCACAGCATGTTTTTTCTCTGTCTTAATTCCCCACATTTATCTCAGAAATGAAACAATAGTTTGCAACTTATTACAGTTACCATTCCTGGAAGAAGCAGTTGCCAGATTAGAGGCAGACTGGGCTGCAGTAACCATGCTCTGGTTAAGTTTGTGATTTTGAGGAATACAGGTCTGGCAAAGAGCAAAGTCAGGATCTGAACTTCTGAAGAGTGAACTTCAAGCTATCTAAAGACCTAGTAGATGAGAACACCATTCCCCTGGAACACCATCCTTAGGGACAAAGGAGCTGAGCAGAGCTGGCAACTCTTTAAGGATGTTTTCCTTAGTGTGCAAGAACTCTCCATCCCCCTGCATAAAAAAGTGGGCAGGGAGGGAAGACAGCCCTCAGAAGTAGAAAAAAAAGAGAAGACTGGCACTTTTATACAAGATTGTATGGCACATTTCCACCACAAAAATCAAAGAGAATTTTTTCACTTACTATCTAACATTATTATTGAACATGAAGTTCAGGAAAAAAAAATTGTTTTAATAATCGATAATGCTTTGGAAATTAAAAGCTAGAAGTGTCTCTTTCATTGTAGGATCTCCATTACATTACCTTGAGTTGCTACAGGACCAATGAGAAAGTGTGCTATCAGAGTAAACTCTCCTGAGCTGCTAAACTGCATCATGAGGAAAACAGATCCAGGATCAATAAGGCTGCAGATCTAAGTCAAGTAACTTGAGGTTGAGTATGGCTGATTGTATGGATTATACATACATTCAGTTTATTGCTCTCCAATGTAGCTGTTTACTAAGGCAGCTATGGTAATGTATAGGGATAGCAGGGGAGGTATCTAAATAGTTATGAAGGATAGGCATGAAGTAACAAATTATATTACTTGTGATTGGAGGCTGAATACATGCAGATAAAGTATAGCCAATGACAAAACAAAACAAAACAGCCAAATAACCCCAAATGTGCCAGTTCATAGAATGTATGAATCAGCCAGAAAAAAACAAACAAACAAACAAACAAACAAACAAAAAACAACTAAACAATGCATGATACAATGTACAGGAAAGTAACCAAACGCATATAAGAGGACAGGTAGCCTGGGTCTGTAAATTCAGGAAGCCAGTCAAACCTGACTGCATTCTTTCCAATTGTAGCACATAGTCTATACTGCCATTTGGAAGAGTGCCTGCAGCCTTCAATAAAACCTGTAGCAAACACAACCAAGTGAGCTAAGGTGCTTCTTTGGAGGAGAAGCAGATTCTTGGGCAGTCAGTATTATTAGTCCTTAAGGGCTTACACTGAAATAGATAACAATTCTTCTGGAACTCATAGGGAAGGCAAGCCATAAAAGCAGAAAGCAATCAACAGAAGGAAGCCTATAGACACATGTGGCTACCAGAAGGGGGATACAGATTATTGGTTTATTTGTTCCTACTTTAAACAATTGCAAAAAAAGCTTTTTTTCTTTTTCTTTTCTTTCTTTCTTTCTTTTTTTTTTTTTTTTTTTTTTTTTTGGGGGGGGGTGTGGGTGGGAGGAGGGCGTCGACTGGACAGACAGGAGGTGGAGGCATATTGTTCTGTGCTTTATAGCTGCAGTGGGGACAGCACAAAATGAATTGTCCCTTGAAGAGGAATTATTGCAGTCCACTGGTCAGAAAATACTTCTCTTCAACTCAAGGAACTGTTCAGTTTTCTGGTAGATTTGGGAACTGCAAAGTTTCAGACTGGGATTTGGGCCTCCAGAAGGAATTATCCTCAATTTATTTTCTCTTGATAAGAACAAGACACACAGACCTGAGAGGTGAGTCATCCCCTGCTTTTCTCTCATCAGATTATAGTCAATGTCCTCATAGACAGCCTCAGAGAAGGGGTCATATGATACTCTGGAGCCTGAAAGTAAAACACAAGATCACTCACACAGTCTCTGTTCACACTTGGGCTGGTGTCATGAAAATGAATGACATACATGTAAATGGGTCTACACAGCCTATTTACTACCCAGAAAGTCACAGGAAGGTGCTGTCTGAGAACAAACTTGGAGAAAAAGTTTATCTTGACAAAGGGACAGTAGATACTGGATGGGGAAGCAGGTGTGTTAACAAATCCATTCAATTTATTCTGTCTGTGCAGATCTGAGTTTCTTGGTTTAAATGTATGTTTTGATTTGTGTTCTAACAATTCCTCACTCAGGGTACTGAAAACTCTTCTGATGTTTTTGGCACTTTAGGGAAAGGTCTCAGTCAGAACTGGAGAACATAACTTCAACTTCCTGGAGATAAGCTGGAAATACAATATAGACCTGAGGAAGCATTCTAAGAGGTTTCTGGAATGTGTGGAAGACAGCTTCCTGACTTAGCTGGTTAGTGAGCCTACCAGGGTGGTGCCCTGCTAGACCTGCTGTTTACAAACAGAGAAGGACTGGTGGGAGATGTGGTGGTCAGGAGTTGTCTTGGTCAGAGTTACCGCGACACGGTAGAATTCTCTATTCTTGGTGAAGTCAGGAGAGGGGTCAGTAAAACTGCTACGTTGGACTTTCGGAGGGCAGACTTTGAATTGTTCAGGACACTGGTAGGGAGGGTCCCTTTGGAGTCAGTCCTGAAGGGCAGAGGGGTCCAGGAACGTTAGACACTTTTCAAGAAGGAAGCCTTAAGGGTGCAGGAGCAGGCTGTCCCTGTGTGCCATAAGATGAACTGGTGGGGGAGAAGACCGGTGTGGCTGAAGAGGGAACTTTTGCTGAGTCTCACAGAATCACAGAATGGCCAAGGTTGGAAGGGACCTCTGAAGGTCATCTGGCTCAAGCCTCTGCCAAGTAGGGTCACCTAGACCATGTTGTGCAGGATGGCATCCAGGTGGGTTTTGAATATCTCCAGAGAAGGAGGCTCTGCAGCCTCTCTGGGAAACCTGTTCCAATGCTCTGTCACCCTCACAGTAAAGAAGTGCCCCCTCATATTCAGCTGGAACTTCCCGTGTTTCAGTTTGTGCCCATTGCCTCTCATCCTGTTGCTGGGTACAACTGAAAAGAGACTGCCTCCATCCTCTCAACAACCTCCCCTCAGATATGTATACACATTGATGAGGTCTCCCCTCAGTCTTCTCTTTTCCAGGCTAAACAGGCCCAGTTCTTTCAGTGTCCTCGTATGACAGGTGCTCCAGTTCTCTAAGCATCTTTGTAGCTCTCCTCTGAACTCACTCCAGTAGTTCTATGTCCCTCTTGTTCTGGGGAGTGCAAAACTGGACTCAGTACTCCAGGTGTGGCCTCACCAGCACTGAGTAGAGGGGTTAGGATCACCTCCCTTGACCTGCTGGCAACACTCTTCTGAATGCACCCCAGGATTCTATTGGCCTTTTTGGCCATCAGGGGACATTGCTGGCTCATGGTCAGCCTGCTGTCCACCAGGACTCCCAGGTCCCTCTCTGCAGAGCTGCACTCCAGCAGGTCACCTGCCAGCCTGTACTGGTGCTTGGGGTTATTCCTTCCTAGGTGCAGGACCCTGTGCTTGCCCTTGTTGAATTTCATGAGATTCCCCACTGCCCAACTCTCTAGCCTGTCCATGTCTGTCTGAATGGCAGCACAGCCCTCTGAGGTATCAGCCACTCCTCTGAGCTTTGTGTCATCAGTAAACTTGCTAAGAGTGCACTCTGTTCCATTGTCCAGGTCGTTGATGAATAAGTTGGGCAACACTGGACCCAGCACAGACCCTTGGGGGACACCACTAGCTACAGGCCTTTAACTAGAACCTGCACCACTAAGGACAACCCTCTGAGTTCTGCCATTAATTATCGATTCACCTCACTGTCCACTTACCTAGGCCACACTTCCTGAGCATGTCTATGAGGATGTTATGCAGACAGTGTCAAAAGCCTTGCTGAGGTCAAGGTAGACCACATCCACCGCTCTTCCCTCATCTACCCAGCTAGTCATCTCATCATAGAAGGCTATCTAATTGGTTAAGCATGATTTCCCCTTTGTGAACCTATGCGGACTACTCCTGATCACCTTCTTTTTCTCCGTGTGCTTGGAGATGAGAGATTCCATCACTTTTCCAGGAACAGGTGAGGCTGACTGGTCTGTAGTTGCCTGAGTCCTCCTTCTTGCCCTTTTTGAAGTCTGGGGTGACATGGGCGTTCTTCCAGTCCTCAGGTACCACTCCTTTTCTCCATGACCTTTCAAAGATGATGGAGAGTGGCCTAGAAAACTGGTCTCTGGGAGAAAAAGGGAGTTTAGGTCCAGTGGAAGAAGGAACAGGCAACTTGGGGAGAGTACAGGGAAGTTGCTAGCATATGCAGGGAAAAAATCATAAAGGCTAAAGCCCAACATGAGCTCAACCTGGCCACTGTGGTAAAAGATACAAAAAATGTTTTTAGAAATGTATAAATGGTAAGACCAAGGAGAATCGCCATCCTTTACTGGACACAGTGGGAAACATGACTACTGAGGATAAAGAAAAGGTTGAGATTCTCAATGCCTTCTTTACATCTGTCTTTAATAGTCAGAGCAGTTATCCTTGGGGTACTCAGACTTCTGACCTGGAAGTCAGATGGGGAGCAGAATAACCCCCCCCAAGATTCATGTGGAAACAGTTAGAGACCTGTTACCCTACCTGGACTGTCCCAAGTCCATGGGACCAGATGGGATCCACCTGAGGGTGCTGAGGGAGCTGGAAGATGTGATTGTCGAGCCATTTTGCATCATCTATCAGTGGTCATGGTCAACTGGAAAAGTCCCAGATGACTGGAAACTTGCTAATATGATGCCCATCTATAAGAAGGGTCGTAAGGAAGACCCAGGGAACTACAGACCTGTCAGTCTGATCTTGGTATCAGGGAAGGTTGTGGAACAGATAATCTTGAGTGCAATCACACAACATGTACAAGACAAGTAGAGGGCCAGGCCCAGTGAACATGGGTTCATGAAAGGCAAGTCCTACCTGACCAACCTCATCTCCTCCTATGACCAGGTAACCCACCTGGAGGATGAGGGAAAGGCTGTTGACGTAGCCTTTCAGCAAGGCCTTTGATATGGTCTCCCATAGTATTCTTCTGGAGAACCTGGCAGCACATGCTTTGGACAGATATACCCTTTGCTGGGTTAAAAACCAGCTGGATGGCCAGGCCCAGAGAGTGGTGGTGAATGGAATGAAATCCAGCTGGTGACCAGTAACAACTGGTGTTCCCTAGGGGTCGATGTTGTGGCCCATGCTCTTTAATATCTTCGTTGATGATTTGGATGAGGAAATTTAGTGGTAGGGGGATGCTTGGACCAGATGATCTTGGAGGTCTTTTCCAACCTTAACGATTCTATGATTCTATGATTCTATGATGCTATGGTTCTATGGTTCTATGATTCTATTTGTCTGAGATCTAATGTGTTGGCTGTAAATTTTCCAGTTGCTGCAGTCATCAAAATCTCCTGTCCTCTTGTCTCTATTTCTCTCTGCACAAACAGGTCACTGCAAGACCTGTACAGAACAAGACAGGGTCCAAGTGTCTTAGTGGCTGTCCTGGCTGCTGCCAGTTCCCAGTTGCACTGGTGGACTATTTCACTGCCAGAGGGTAAGTGAAAATTTCAGTGTGGCAGCAGGGATCAGTCACCTCAGCCACCCATCCTCCCAGCTGCCCCAGCCAATTAGCACTTGCCAGCTTCTTCAAGGAGGCATTTCATAACAGTACTGAGGGACACACCTCTCTTCTGTGCCCTGGCACTTCGGATCTGTCCAGCGAGAATGGCAAGGACCAGGCAGAGAAGAGCCCCCAGAATAACACAAACGATGACAGGCGCTGAAATTCTCACATTTTGTGTCTCTGGTTGGCGGGGAAGATCTGAATGGAAACAGAGAAGCAACAGGTGGAGAATCAGCTGATCCAGAAGCTGCTCCTCTGGAGCCTCCTGCTGTGCCCATGATAGCAGGGTGAAGCAGGTCACCTGCTGCCTAGTTGTGGGTCCTGCTCAAGCAAAGAGCATTCAGCAGCTGGGGATGGTGCCATTCAACCATCCTTTACAAAAGACTAAGTGAGATGCTTTCTCATGAGCTGGAATATATTGCGGTTTTACCCACTATGCAGTATCAAGCACATTAAATTCTCATTTGTTGGGAGAAAGAAAGGGGGGAAGAGGAAATATTTTACCTGCTCTAGTGGATGATGTTGTTCCTGTCACACCTATGAAAGGAATACAAGTCTAGGTTAAGGAATAGGTAAGTGTGAAAAATAGGAAGAACATCTTCACATCATTTGTGAGGTTCCTGCAGTCAGAAGTATGAAGGGGCTAGTAACTTGGATGTACATCTACCTCCTCTCCTAGTCTGTGTAATGAACCAAAGGACCATTTACTAACCTGAGCAATCCACAGCAGCGTCCTCCTTATGATCACAGTTTTTGCCAAACAAGGGCTTGGAAGGACAGTCCCAGAGAGACAGTTCTGTTCCTTTACAGTGGATCTTCTCCAACCAGATGGGACCAGTCCCTTCTCCAAAGGCAGCTTCACTCAGAGCGGACACAGCAGACCCACAACCCAGCTGCCTGCATACCACATTAGCATCTGCTATATCCCAGGAATCATCACAGATCGTTCCCCAAGAACCCTGGTTCCAAATCTCTACTCTTCCTGAGCACACATCCTCTCCTCCTACAACACGTAACTTCTCCCTGTCTGCAAAACAAACATACTTATGTGTTGCTTGAACAGCAGGAAGGTCCACAGGGACCAATAAGGAAAAACAAAGTAGAGGTACCTGAGCAACTTGTAGAATTTGGACACTCAGCAGTAGCTGGAGTTGCTGTCCCTTTTCTTCCTGCAGAAATTAAATATTGTAAATAAATCATTAGATTATTCTGAAAAAGTGAAGTTACATAAAATGCCTGATCATTAACTCACCACTGTAAGGCTGGTGAGGCACTGGAGCAGGCTGCCCAGTGAATCTGTGGATGACCCATCCCTGAAGGTGTTCAAGGCCAGGTTGGATGGGACCTTGGCCAACCTGGTGTAATGGGTATCATCCCTGCCTAAGGCAGGGGGCGTTGGAACTAGATGGTCTTTAAGGTCAAACCGTTCTATGTTTCTATGATTAATCATCAAGTTCATTTTTTCCTGTAATGTATGCATGGAGTATTTAATACTTGCTGGGTCACTGTTTGGCTATTGCTTTAAATAAAAAAATGTTCCTGAAACTCTCTGAGGACTTTGCTTTCTTTCCTCTTGAAGTGCCTTTCAAGAGATCTGAATGTTATCTAAAATACGTTTATATTTCAGTGGGAACCCACAGATATGAAATACTATCATAAGAGTATACACCAGAAATGGACCTTTAGAATTGAACTAAAGTACACTTGTACATGTTTCTGTGCATTCACATGTCTACATGCTCTGTTATGCATCCATACATGTATGCATACATGCCTCTAGACTTCTTGAGAAATCTGATCTTATCTCAGACCTCACAGACTAACTGCATATCACAGACTTTTAATTTACAGGTATGCAATGGCACCATGCTATCAGGGTCTTCCCTTGGATTTCAATACTCATATCATTTTAATTAACTAATTTACAACAGGAATTAGACAAAAATGTTTGTGCCATTTTCATGAAACTAAAAATTATATAAACTGGAAAACAATTGAACATGTTTTAAGTACTACAGTGTCCACATATGCATGCACAGGTTTCTGTATGTTTGGGAGGTCCTGTACAGATACATTTGTAGTTACCAGTACAAGAAATATGGGTCTCTTCTGCTCGGTTATCACATGACTGAGGATCCCAGGGGTCTGACTGACAATGCCAGAGAGAGCTGTGTTGCTTATTGCAGTCAATGTGGTCCAACCACGTGGGCCCAGAACCTCTGCCGTATTTGAAATCTTTATCAATTTCCCCGCCATCTCCACAGTTCAGGTGTTTGCATGCAGTTATTGCAGTCAGTTGAGACATATGATTGGAACAAATGCTCCCCCATGTTCCATTGTAGAAAACTTCTAGCCGTCCAGCACAGTCATTGCCATTCACCAACCTCAGATCCAAGAACTCTAAAAATAAAGACATAAAATTTGAATTAGAGGGACATGATTCAGCACACATTTCATTGTTCTGTTTCCAAAGACCAAACAGTAAGTAAACCCTGCTCTTCAAACAATAAGGGCCACTTCCCTAGGGATTTTGACTGTTGTAGGCTTCGCAATCCAAGAATCCCCAGGGCTGGCTGGTACTTCATCATCCAACCGAGCTCAGCATATATGTTTTTCTTCAGTGCTCCTATGAGATAGTCCTGGTTATAAATAAGCTGGTCACACATTTTTCTGGAGGTGAGGAAGGTGAGGATGCCATAAATCCCAACAGACCCTTTTTCTGGTGTTTTTAGGACAGTTTTAAGGAAAAAGTTGAGGCAGCTAGTCAGCTTAGTTACTGTGTTCATCTTAAGTTGCCTTTGAATTTGGGATATGTATATTATTAGCCTGACATTAGGTCTTTCTTAAGTCTTTCTGCTCAAGCATCTGTTGTACTGCTTTCCATACTTCTGCTTGAAATATTTTTCCTAACTGCTCCCAATTACCACAATTTCACTTTTTAAGCCATTTCCATACAACATTACTCACCGTCCAGGATTCTGTATTTACATATACTCTAGCCCATTGATGCTTCTGAGTATATTCTAAGGCTATTTTTAAGGCCTTTCAAAGTTCTTCAAGCCTCCTCCCAGATGGCAGCTTCTCCTGTAGAAGTGTTCCAAGTATTTCCGTCTCCTGTTTCCTGCTATGCTGTTACAGAATCCATCAGTAAACAAACTTTGTTCTTTATTTTCAGTACTTATTTCATCATACACTAGAGTTTCAACAGCCAAAGGTGTTTGGCCTTCCTCACATTATTGATTTGATGGCCATTGACTTAATAAATTCAGCTAACCCTGATCTGGAGCTTGAAACAATATGTAAAGATTGGCTAAGGGCTAGGACACATTTTTGCCGTGTTACGGTGGTTGTTCTTCCCTCAGTTGTTTTGAATCCTTGAACATAAAATTCAGGATAGCTTATGGAGGGCATAATGATAGTGGCTGCTCTGCACTCCAACACTTCTGTGATGCTCACACACCCTCTACATATGCAGCTAGGAACTCTTGTTCCACTAGAGAGAATTTATTTTCTGCTCTTTTGTGGTTCAGATTCCAGGGTTCCAAGTGTCTCTCTCATCTCTTCAGAGGCTGGTTGCCACAAACTCTGTATGATATGCCTCTTTCCTGCAATTGTATTTAATTTTTCTATTTTTACATTACTACCTATGAAAATTAGTCCTAATTTGATGGCATGGGCTATCTCCTGTTGATTAGCTCCAAAGCTCACTGGTGTTCTTCTTCTTACTTTTAATATTTATTTATTTATTTTTTTTTTTTCAGATCACTTAATATGCATGTTTGGTCAATTGGCAGTAATTGGCAGCAACAACAGATGTGCATATTCCAACAGAGTAATGCCCAAGAAGGCTTGTGTTTCTTGTTTATTGTATCTGTGGTGCTTATCCAAGCAATTTGGTCAGCTGGCATGTATCTTTATTCATAGTGTATGTCTAAAACCTGCATTTTTTGAAAGTCCCTTTTTGCTTTGGAGACCCTAATGGTAAATCTAGCACCAAGAAAAGTAATGATTACCTATTGCCCTTTACTTAGTACTTCTAAAGTAGTTTATCCCATTGTCAGCAGAGAAAAAGTTCTTTGGAGATCTCTTGCTTTAAAGTCTGATGGATGATGCCATGGCATATAGTAAGGAATATTTAGACCCTTCAGACAGGTGGTTCCAGCTGTACTGCACACCATTCCAGGTGAAGGCAAACTAAGGTCTTCTTTCTTTGATGACTGGGATTTTTTTTTATTATTTTTTTAAAGCATTTGCAATACCAGTTATAGCATATCAGGTATATTTTAGGGTTTCTAGGTCATACAAGAGCTGCAATATGTCTGGAACTGTAACAGTCAATGATGGTGTGATCTCTTTCAAAGCTCTAAAGTCTACTGTAAACCAACATTTTCTAACAGGCCTCCATACAGGTCAAGCAGGACTGTTGTAATTTTACTGTTGTTTAAGACCATCACTTTTTTTTTTTTTTTTTCCCAGGGAAATAATTAATTTTGGGATTTCATCAGTGGTTCCTTGGTCAGTTTGATGATCCTTTCAGCAAATTACTTGGGTTGCCAAGACACTGACACCTGAGTCTACCTACACAAATTCAGCAATACTGGGGTGAATAGAGAGTCCTGGGGAGTTTGGTAGCTAGTTCTTCCCTCTGCAAGCTACACTGCCTATTTCAAAATACCCTAGGCCTTCCTGCCCCATCCATCTAACTACAGTGGTCAAGAAAGACAATGCCAAATATGGCAGAGGCAGTAGGACCAGCTACTACAAGTAAGGTGTGCCAAATCCATTTATTCAAACTTAAGACTTCCTTCCTCTGGATATGGCCATGTCTCTCCTCCAGTCCCCTCCATGAATGACTGCTTGTTTAGCACCGCTACATCTTGACTCCAGAATGGTGTATATCACAGAATCACAGAATTGTCTAGGTTGGAAGAGACCTCAAGATCATCGAGTCCAACCTCTGACCTAACACTAACAAGTCCTCCACTAAACCATATTGCTAAGTTCAACATCTAAACATCTTTTAAAGACCTCCAGGGATGGTGACTCCACCACTATCCTGGGCAGCCCATTCCAATGCCTCACAACCCTCTCAGTAAAGAAGTCCTTCCTAATATCCAACCTAAACCTCCCGTGGCGCAACTTTAGCCCATTTCCCCTCATCCTATCACTGGGCACATGGAAGAAAAGACCAACCCCCACCTTGCTACAGCCTCATTTAATGTACTTATAAAAAGCAATAAGGTCGCCCCTGAGTCTCCTTTTCTCCAGGCTGAACAAACCAGGCTCCCTCAGCTGCTCCTCGTAGAACTTGTTCTCCAGACCCCTAACCAGCTTCATTGCCCTTCTCTGGACTCTTTTGAGCACCTCGATGTCCTTCTTGTAGCGAGGGGCCCAAAACTGAACACAGTACTCGAGGTGTGGCCTCACCAGAGCTGAGTACAGGGGGACAATCGCTTCCCTAGACCTGCTGGCCACACTGCTTCTTATACAAGCCAGGATGCTGTTGGCCTTCTTGGCCACCTGAGCACACTGCTGGCTCATATTCAGCCAACTATCAATCAATACTCCCAGGTCCTTCTCCGCCTGGCAGCTCTCCAACCATTCCTCTCCCAGCCTGTAGCTCTGCTTGGGGTTATTGTGCCCCAGGTGCAGGACCCGGCACTTGGCCTTGTTGAACTTCATACAGTTGCCCTCAGCCCATCGGTTCAGCCTATCCAGATTCTCCTGCAGAGCCTTCCTACCTCAAGCAGATCAACACATGCACCTAACTTGGTATCATCTGCGAATTTACTGAGGGTACACTTGATCCTCTCATCCAGATCACTGATAAAGATATTAAAGAGGACTGGCCCCAGTACTGAGCCCTGGGGAACACCACTAGTGACTGGCCTCCAACTGGATTTGACTCCATTCACCACAACTCTTTGGGCCCAGCTATCCAGCCAGTTTATAACCCAATGAAGCGTACGCCAGTCCAAGCCACGAGCAGACAGTTTCTTGAGGAGAATTCTGTGGGAAACAGTGTCAGAAGTCTTACTGAAGTCAAGGTAGACCACATCCACAGCCTTTTCCTCATCCACCAAGTGCGTCACTTTGCCATAGAAGGAGATCAGGTTCGTCAAGCAGGACCTGCCTTTCATAAACCCATGCTGGCTGGGCCTGATCGCCTGCTTGCCCTGCAACTGCCACATGATGACTCTCAAGAGGATCTGCTCCATGAGCTTCCCTGGTACTGAGGTCAAACTAACAGGCCTATAGTTTTCCGGGTCTGCCCTCCGGCCCTTCTTGTAGACAGGCGTCACGTTTGCTAGCCACCAGTTGACTGGGACCTCCCCCGATAGCCAGGACTGTTGATAAATGATGGTAAGTGGCTTGGCCAGCTCCTCCGCCAGTTCTCTCAGTATCCTCGGGTGGATCCCATCTGGCCCCATTGACTTGCGTACATCCAAGTGCCGTAGCAGGTCGCCAACCATTTCCTCATGGATAGTGAGGGCCACATTCTACTCCCCGTCCCCTTCCACCAGTTCAGGGTGCTGGGTATCCAGAGAGCAACCAACTGGTTTTGCCGAAAAAGACTGAGGCAAAGAAGGCATTAAGCACCTCCGCCTTTTCCTCATCTTTTGTAACTAAGTTCCCCCCCACATCCAGTAAAGGCTGGAGATTCTACTTAGTCCTCCATTTTGCACTGATGTATTTGTAAAAAAATTTTTGTTGTCTTTGACGGCAGTAGCCAGATTGAGCTCTAGATGAGCTTTGGCCTTTCTAATTTTTTCCCTGCACTGCCTCGCAACATCCTTATAGTCCTCCTCAGTGGCCCACCCTCTTTTCCAAAGATTGTAAACCCTCTCTTTCCTCCTAAGCTCAAGCCACAATTCTCTGTTCAGCCAGGCTGGTCTTCTTCCCCACCAGCTCGTCTTTGGGCACGTGGGGACAGACTGCTCCTGCGCCATTAAGATTTCCTTCTTGAAGAGCACCCAGCCTTCCTGGACTCCTCTGCCCTTCAGAACTGCCTCCCAAGGGACTCTACCAACCAGTGTCCTGAACAGTTCAAAGTCAGCCCTCCAGAAGTCCAATACTGGTCCCCTTCCTGGCTTCTCCAAAAATGGAGAACTCTACCATTTCATGGTCACTCTGCCCAGGACAGTTTCCAAACACTACATCTCCCACCAGTGCTTCTCTGTTTGTGAACAGAAGGTCTAGCGGGGCATCTCCCTGGGTAGGCTCACTAACCGTCTGTGTCAGGAAGCTATCTTCCATGCTCTCCAGAAACCTCCTAGTCTGCTTTCTCTGGGCTGTGTTATGCTTCCAGGATATATCTGGGAAGTTGAAGTCCCCCACGAGAACAAGCGCTGACGATTTCGCAACTTTTGTCAGCTGCCTGTAGAATTCCTCATCTGTCTCCTCTTCCTGGTTTGGCGGTCTATAACAGGCCCCTGCCAGGATGCTTGCCTTGTTGGCCTTCCCGCTGATCCTAACCCATAGGGACTCAACCTTATCATTCCCATCCTCAAGTTCCACGACATCAAAACTCTCTCTGATATAGAGAGCCACACCACCACCCCTTCTGTGCTTCCTGTCCCTTCTGAAGAGCCTATAGCCAGACTTTGCAGCACTCCAGTCATGAGAGTAGTCCCACCACGTTTCCGTGATGGCAACCAAGTTGTAGCCTGCCTGCTGCATGATGGCTTCCAGCTCCTCCTGTTTGTTACCCATGCTGCGTGCATTAGTGTAGATGCACTTCAGTTGGGCCATTGCCTTCTCTCTCAGCCTTGCCATTGTTCCCCCCTGGCACAGCTCTAACAAGCCTTGTTTCATCCCCGTCCCCCTTCTTACCTAGTTTAAAGCCCTCTCAATGAGCCCTTCCAGCTCCTGGCCTAGGATCCGTTTTCCCCTTAGAGATAGGGACCCGTCTACTGCCATCAGGCTGCGTGCTGAGTAAAGCGCCCCATGGTCAAAAAAAAAACAACAAAATTTCTGTGTTGGCACCAGCCTCTGAGCCATGTGTTTATCAGGTGGGCTTTCCATGTCCTCTCTGTACCCCTCCCTGCCACCGCAGGGATGGATGAAAACACCACCTGTACTCCTGCTCCATCCACTAACTGTCCCAGTCCCCTAAAGTCCTGTTTCATGGTCTTCAGGTTTCTCTCTTCAATGTCATCACTGCCAGCCTGGACTATTGAAAGAGGATAATAGTCAGAGGGGCAAACCAGGTTGGGAAAATTTCTGGCAATATCCCTTACCCTGGCCCCAGGGAGGCAGCAGACTTCCCTATGGGTAGGGTCAGGCAGACAAATAGGGCCCTCTGTTCCCCTGAGAAGGGAGTCACCCACAACAATCACCCTTCTTTCTGTCCTGGTGGAGGCAGTCCTGACGCGTGAAGTCGACTTCCTCACCCTAGGCATCCTCCTGGGTAGACTTTCTACCTTTTTCTCAGCTACTGGTCTCTCAAGCTCCAAGGCCTCAAACCTGTTGCGTAAGGGCACCTGGGAAGGTGGGGCTGGTAGGGGGGGGCATCACCTGCGATGTTGAGCAGAGACCTGTCTCCATTCCTCCTCAACTCCTAGGTCCCTTGCCTCTGCCCAACAGCAATGGGGCAGGGGGTCCACCCCCATCTGGGGTGTCTTACCCTGGTACCTGTCCTTCAGGCTGCGCAGGGAGTTACTCCATAAGTCTATCTCCCACTCACACTCCCTGGTATCCCTCAACCTCTTGACCTCCTCGAGTTCTGCCATGAGGCGAACCAGGTCGTCCACCTGCTCGCACCTCATGCACACAGTCTCTCTGCCCCCTGCAGGTGGTAGCAACAGGCTCAGGCACTCCCTGTACCCCGAGACCTGAACTGCCACAGTTTTGAGCTGGCAGTCAGTCTGGGTAGACTTCCTAGAGAGCGCACTGTGCCTGGTGTACACCGTTGCAGCTGAGCTACCGGTAGATCGCTGTTAGAAGAGGTGTTCGTATGGGTCCTGGCGGCTTCCTCGAGTGGGCTCGATGCCGGAAAAATTAGCCCTGCCTGTCCGATCCCCCACTCCCCCGGAGCCAATCGCCTCAGCAAATGGCTGAGGGGGTCACTTTTTGAACAACAGGGCATCCCAGCAGATAATATCAGCAGGGCATTACTGTGCCTTGCCTTTGGACTCTTCAAGCCATAACATCAGTGATCACAATCCTTTCAGTGTCCCTTTCCTCTTCCCTGTAAGCACATTCAAACAGCCCAAGAAACTGCAGTTGATTATCCCCTTCTTCACAGTCCCTTCTACATAATAAACAAAAGCGTGTTGTTTGTAGGACCATCAGAATTAGGCACTGCTCAACATAACTCTCCATAAACTGAGCCTAAAGTCATACTCCACTGTACAGGACAGTGTTGACAAATAGCTTAGGCCCTGAACACCCCAAATCCCTGCTCTCTTAAGCTTTCAGCTGTATCACATCAGATCTGGTTTTCCAGCAATGCTATATCCACTGCAGAGGCCTCTCCCTGGAGCAGTGTCAGTAAGTTTCCTCACATTTCTTTAATTTCACTCAAGAGTAAAGACCCACTGAATGGTCACACTCTGGGGAGCAGCACTCCCTTTTCTGTAGATTTCCTTAGTTACTCTAACAAGAGCTACCTGAAAGGACAACTTGAGTTACTACAAGTTAGTCCAGTCCCAGGGCATGCCATTTTGTTGCTGGAGTGTCTCCTGCACTTACCATCTGCTATCACAGGCAAAACAGTTCCTACTTGGGAAATCTTACTTAATAGTATTTGTTGCCACTTACCACAATCTTAATGATTGTTTTGGGTTTTGAGGGGAAAAAAAAAAAATCAATTAAACAGATACTTGGGCAGAGGCACCATGTACTCCTCTGACTGGTTGATGTTTTGGTGCACAGTGGGTTGTTTCTATCAGTTTCAGATCCAACTGTAACTGACTGTAAATGGCACATGACGTTTGATGACCTCCTTCCAAGAAGGCAGACACACATCCTATTGCTTGGGAACCCTCTCAAATTATCACAATACCCCACCATACACTTTGGTGTGTGTGTCTGTTAATGAAAAATAAGGACTTCAGTACACCCTTTGTATTTTGATGGGATACAAGATGTGCTGTCCAGCCATGCTTGCAGTCAAGA
Organism: Netta rufina; assembly: GCF_964035555.1. Lineage (NCBI taxonomy): Eukaryota > Metazoa > Chordata > Aves > Anseriformes > Anatidae > Netta > Netta rufina. The sequence goes on from NC_140123.1 coordinate 125,471,835, forward strand.
CAGAATAATAGGCTGTCCAAGAAAGACTACCAAGTCTCGGCTTCCCTCTTCATATCCCTTCTCTTCCAACCCACATTTAAAAAAAAAAAAAAAGAGTCTCTGAACACACCTGAGCACAGGACTCCAGCATCCTCCTTGTGTTGGCAGTTGTGCTGACCCCATGCCCTGGAGGGACATGCCCAGAGACCAGATTCAGCCCCAGTGCAGTTCACATCATCCAGCCAGATCTGTCCTGAGCCTTCACCATAATGAGCAGAGACAAATGCCTTGATGGCATATCCACATCCCAGCTGTTTGCAAACAACATTTGCATCTGATAGATCCCAGTTATCATCACAGATTGTGCCCCATATGCCATCATGATAGAGCTCCACTCTCCCAGCACAGCGTTGTGTCCCATTCACCAGCCTGATCTTCTTGCTCTCTGCAGGAAGAAAAACCTGATATAAACATGCAGTATAATAATAATGCACAAGTCAGTGTAATGGCGGTATATTTAAAGCACCTTTAAGGCATCATGTTCTTGTTACATTCCAGTACTTTTATTATGATTTCTTGGGCAGAACTCCTATGAAGCTAAAACCACGTGATAGAAAAGGACTAATCCTGCAAGAGGCAAATGTTTAAATAATTCCCATGGGATGCTGCAAAAGTGTAGGAGTATACCAAAGGGGTTGGAGTGTATCTCTCCAGATGTTTGTAGAGATCACCTTATCTTGTATGAGAAGCTGTTTTCTGCTTCTACACTCCTGAAGAAAGCTCATGGGCTGAGATAAGGACAGGGAGATCACTCACCAGTTACCATCATGGGCACAAGAGGTTTAACTTGGGGAAGATCAATTTAATTTATTGCCAACTAATAACAGATTAGAGCAGAGAGAAATAAAAGCAAACTAAAAATAAGAGAAACTGTTTTCTAACTAAACTCCTTTGTTTCAGGGATACTTTCTGCAACAGATAAGTTACTAAATAAGAAATGTACCAACAGTTCTATTTTAAATGCATGCTTAGAAAGGCTGCATGTGTCTATACATATAAAGAAAAGTCACAAAACCAAACTTATTTAATTCCTGAGTGTCAGTCAGAATGCATGGTAGCCATGGACAAATTAGTATTCTTATGACTTCTGTATTATATTATTTCCTTTCAATTCTGTGCTCTAAGTTACTTAAGAAATTTGGGTGAAGAAAGCATTAGGTAAATTACACTTGGTTCCTTGACCATGTTTTGTCCCTTAGAGTATACAGGCAGGTGGGTCACCAGATCCATGCCTGTTTAAGATCTGGTGAGACCACAGCAAAAGGCTGGTCAGAGGTAACCCTGGAAAGCATTCTGATTCTTTTGTATTGCAGTAACTCACCTGAACAAATCACGCCGACATCTTCAGCAACTCCTGTTGGCAGTGCCTGAGAATGGGAGGTCTTGCAGAGCACCAGTTGAGTCTCATTTCCATCACACTGGACACTTCTTAAGCCCACAAGACCGATGCCTCTCTCAGACCTTGGAAGGTAATAGGCTTTCTTGGCTATTCCACACTGGAGTTGTCTGCACACCACAGTAGCATCCTTAATGTTCCAGTCATCATCCAGGACTCTACCCCACATGCCATGGAGGGAGATCTCAACTCGCCCATCACAGCGGCTCTCACCATCTGAGAGTCTGAGTGAATCAGGAAGACCTGGGCTCAAGAGATTTGGAAAATGTATTGAATAATATATACTGCTCTTACCACAGTAGACATAACATGTGAGAGAGATGGAAGTCAATTTTCTATGTCAGTAAAAAGTATTTCTCACCACTGGTTAAGGATGAAGCCTGTGTTAAGGCTTTACTTGCCTCCATGCACACAAGATTTTGCTACTGCAAGACTTGCCCAGCTCAAAGGCTAGATCCTATGAGGAATCAGGAACATCTAAATAATGTGAATCCCTCCAGAACAGAATTCTACTAAATGAAGTTCTTATGCTGAAACTGTGGGTGAGAGGGTGGTGGTTTGGTGGTGAGGGAAGGGAAAGGACATTAAACATGGTCTGAGATACTTGACTTAGCAGAGTGAGATCAAGACTGCTTTGGTCCAAAGTTACAGAACCTGTAAAAAGCCATTCCTGACTTACCTGAGCAAACAACAGTGGCTGTTTCTCTGGCTGAACAGGTTGGATTGCCCAAAGCCACTCGAGCACAGTCCCACAGACAGGACTCTGACCCTTCACAGTGAAAAACATCTCTCCATACAAACCCATTCCCATCCACAAAAAGGTCTCCTGTCTCGATTGACTTTGCATAGCCACAGTTCAGCTGACGACAGAGAACGCTAGCATCTTGCAAATTCCATTGGGAGCGGCAGATTCTTCCCCATGTATCCCCATGACGGATCTCCACTCTGCCAGAACATGTGGTGCCATTCACTAATCTGCTCCTTGGACACCCTGAATACGAGAGAAAATCTGAATGTGACTGTGAATTGGGACTGAGTTTTTCTTAGCACTGAGGGGTAGCAAAAATATCTCCAATAGGCCACTAGAACTTTTGTACTTACAACTAGAATTCAGTCTCCCCTATGTTGCCAAGAAAAATGACTAGAAATCAGGATCTGGTCCCCTTTGCAATTTTTAGATTCGGGGCACTAGATTTCAAATCTCTAAGTGAACCTTGATTGCTCTGACCATCCTCATTTCTGTCCCCCAGCTATACATCCTCAGGCCATTGTTCCAAGGGCTCACTGAAGCCTGGGGCAGGCCTTCAGTGCTTGCTTTAACTATGTGACTGGTGTAACTGTCTCCAGCCCTGTCTCCTGCTGCTCCTGACTCTACTCTCCAGTTAGACCTTAAAGCTGATTGATGACTTTGCCTTGTCTGGCACAGACCTTGTTTTCAGTACTTCTCTCTGTCCTCTATGTTCAGATGCTTTGGACTGTGCCCTGGTGGAATGTGCCTGTGCTATCCACACCCTCTGCACCCAGCTGAACCACTCCTGTGGAGCACCCCTTCTCTTGCTGTTGCCTGGCACTAGGAGCATTTCACAGAGACCAGGCTCATGGTGCAAGTGAAGTGCAGCCTCAGCTTCTGGAAATGCCTGTGGCAGCAGGCAAAAGATGGAACTTGGCTCTGCAGACTCTCTAGATTTTGGGTCCATATCTGTCTCAAAGAAGGAGTTTTTCATTTATCCTCTTAACCTTTACTAGTGCTCACCTGAACACACCACACGAGCCTCATTTCCAGCAGGGCATTCATTCTGACTTAGCACATTCACATGACATTCTCTCAAGTGTGAGCCTTCCTTATTGCAGCTGAATGTGCCATTCCAGACAGACCCATTTCCTTTTCCAAAGGACTGTCCAGCTGGTATTGATAGGGCAATTCCACAGTCCAGATGCTGGCAGAGGGCATTGGCAGCTGGTAAATTCCACAGGTAGTCACAGAATGTTCCCCACAAGCCTCCATGAAGAAGCTCTACTCTCCCTGAACATGTGGTACTGCCATTTGCCAGCCTGTATCCACCATAGCCTGCAGGAAGAATAAAGGACCTTAGCATTTACATTTTTCTTTTCATGCTATTGCACTGAAAATTGTGAGAGATATCTACCAGAATGGAACTAGTACTTTCTGTGTCCAAGGTGACTGGGGAGAATGTTAGACCAGGATTTGCATAAGCCAGCTCTGAAACAAGTCTTTATCGTCAATGTTATAGCCTGTACTACACGACTAAAAGACATGCAAATTCTTGTAGTTCAGTCTCTCTTCTTCTGATGTGTCCTCCCCCACAATGCTGCTGCTACTTTGTCAAATCTTTTCTTGCAGAGGGAGTCCCAGCATTATCTTGCTTTTGGCACATGTAAGAAACAGAGTACGAGCTACCAGTAGCACTTTCTTAGTAGGGGGTCCTCTCATGTTGCACAGTAAGCAGCAGCCGCTCTGTGAAATTCTCAGCTTTCACCTGTGCCACAGCATAAGCACAAGCAACAGGCCATGCCCATCAGCACATTCACAATAATTTAAGTGTGATATGGGTAGGACTGGGGTGTCCTACTGCCAGCCCTACATTGTACCTTTATCTTCTCACACTGTTATTACTTACTGTTGCCTCCCCCTTGCATCATACACCTTCTAATGAGAAATGGATTTCCTCTCAGAGCTATAAATCTTGTAGGACAGAGACAGGAGTCAAGGTATGGAGATGTTCCTCCTCCAATTTTATAATTAACTGAAGTGCCAGGGTTTAGCACACACATTGAACAGAAAATTATTTTTTCCATGTTCCCAGCTGTCTGCTCTGGCCACCTCTCCTTTTATGCATATAAGAAAGACAAAGAAGGAAATCTTATAGAATGCACAAGCCATTCAGAAAAAGGCCTCTAGTAGTATAAGAGAAATTATAGTTCTTTTGTGAGCCTCCATCCCTGGTGACAAAGTGAAATGGTTCGAAAAGGATATGTTAAAGGCAGACTCTTAGTAGGGTGAAAGAGAGACTGTGGGGATGCTCTCCTTTACTTCTGGGCCTTCCCTAAACAGCTCAGGCATGATAGAGAAGGAATCCTTAGATATGCAGAGACTCTAAAAGTGGGTTGACAAGAAGACATATAGGATACATGTAAACTGCGTACAAAGTCTCACCTGAACATAGAACATAGGCATCATGAGAGCATGTCTTGATACGGTCCGACATTCTGGGACAGTGTGCAAGGTGATTCTCATTCCCCACACAGTGGAACTCTTCTTGCCAGATCAACTCATGACTGTTTCCAAAGTGAAATCCTCTCATGATATCCACAGCGTGGCCACACTTTAGCTCATTACATATAACAGAGGCAGCACTGAAATCAATATGTGAATAACAGACTGTAGACCAGGTTTCTGCTTGCTTTACTTTCAGGTGTCCCGAGCAGGCAGTGTCCCCTCCATCCAGACGCAGCCTAGAGAAACCTGGGGGGGGAGGTGGTGGGGGAGAAACGGGAATAGGAAACAAACAAACAAAAACCCAAAGAAATACATCAGAGAAAACAAACAAACAAACAAACAAAGCAAAGAAATACATCCAGCATTAATTGTTCATTACACTGACCTACTTTAATCACTCTTATACATTCATAGGCAAGGCACATGGTATTCACATCTCAGAAGACCAGTGACACTTTTAAATAGCCATTGTGGCAATTCCTGTATGCTACTGACAAGAGAAAAAGTGTGTCTCAAGATCATCTTTTCCAACCTAGATGATTCTATAAATCTATACTTATGGGGATCTTTAGCCTCCATGGCACCTGACTGAAAGGCAACATGGTGGAATGGAAGCAGTCCAAGAGATTTCTGGAGGGTGTCAAGGGTGACTTCTTGATTAGGCACTGCATGGGCCAACAAAGAACCACATAGCTATTCAGTAACAGGGAAGAAATAATTGGGGTTATAGTGATCTTTGACAGCCTTGGCTATAGGTGAAACTGAAATGTGGATTTCCAGATCCTGAAGGCAGTGAGGAAGAAGAGAAGCACAGTGCAAACAGAGCATATTTCAGCCTATACAGGAAACTGGCTAGTGAAATCCCAAGATAAACAACTCAGAAGGGCAGAAGAGCTCATGAAATCTACAAAGTCTTTAAGGACATCATTTTCCAAGTGTGAGGACAGTCTACTATGGTATGAGGAAAAAAAGTAGATGGCCTAATAGACTGACTTGGCTAAGCTGGGAGCTTAAAACAACACTCAAATGAAAAAAAAAAAAAAAAAAAGAAGGAACCGTGTAAACTGTGTAGGAGGTAGAAGCAGGCAAGACACAAAGCATGAATTCAGAAACACTGACTGGTCATGTAGCTATGACATTCAGAGAGCCAAAGCTCAAACTGAGTTGATACCACAAGAGACATCAAGGAGAAAGAAAAGAGATTCTCTTTCTGCCTTTGTAATAAAAGGCTGAAAAAGGAAAATACAGGCCTGCTACTGGATGGGGTGAGTGATTTATTGATGGAGAACATAGAAAAAAAAAGAGGTACTCTGTGCTTTCACAAGCAAGATTTCTCAGTCTATTCTGGTTAGAGGCTCAGATCAATGAGGAGATGGACTACCATCAGATAACTTGAGATAATTTGACCTTCCAGATCTATGGGATGCAACGGGGTGCATTCAAGCTAGTCAGTGTTCTTGCAAGGATGCTCTCTAACATCTTGGAATGGTTGTGTGAATTATGTCTATAACAAGAGTAAAAAAGGTAAATGTTGCACTTATCTTCAGAAAGATTGAAAAGACAATCTGGAGAACTACAGTCAGTCTCAGTTTGGTACCTTAGAAAAACATGGAGAGAGCCATCCTGGAACATATATCTGGGCACAAGAAGATGAAGCTGAAAGAGGAGAACCAGGGGATTCACCAAGATAAACCATGGATAAAACATGCCTGTATAACCTGATTATTTTGTCTGATAAAAATGATTTTGGATGACAGTGAGAGCAGTGCATGATATTTACCTGAAAGTTAGAACAAGGCCTTTGACACTATCTTGAACAATATTCTTGTGTCCAAACTAGGATGTGACAGTCTTGATGGGTGGACAAATAGATTGGCAAAAAGCTGATTGGATGGTCAGGCTCAGACTGTGTGGGTTGCACTCTACCTGGAGGCTGGCAACAAGTGAAGTACAACAGAGGGTTTTTTGGGGACCTGTTCCATTCAGTATCTTTATCAACAACCTGGAGGTGAAGAAGTACACTATTACTAAGTTGAGATAACCCCAAGAGCAAAGCTGCCATTCAGAGGAACCTAGACAGATAGAGAAATGGGCTGACAAGAACCTTATAAAAATAAGAAAGGCCAAATGTGAAGTCCTGAAGTCAGTAAGGAAGAACCCTTTACAATGGTTCTTTATCCAAGGAGCAAAACCAAACATATCTTGCAGGGAAAGGCAGCCAGGAGACATTGAGTTTCTTTGCCATTGCAGAATTCCCTGACTTAGTTTACAGGAAGATCTGAAGGAGGAGAAGGAGGTTGGATGTATGGCATAACAGCATTTTATTGCTTCTCCATCTCCCTGTTTGTTAGCTTCCTTTTCCAGCCAAAGGCAAATCTAGTCCTGCTCTCAAATTGCCTGGAGGGGTGTTAAAAAGAAATAGTGTTTCTATTTCTATTCTATGTAATTTTCTGTCTATTTCTATTCTGTATCATTGTTGTGCCCAGGCAAAGCAGGCATACACTTGTGGTCAGCACAAGTCTTAATGATAGTGACTTGCTTGGGTTGAGAGACCATGGAGAAAATGTTACTTCTGTTCTGTTCACAATACTTGACTATTCAGCTAGGACTAAGGTTGACATCAGTTCCTTTGCCTCATGGAATTTTTCTGTTATAAAAGGTTGTATAACTTCTTACCTGAGCATATCACTCCAACATCAAAATAATGAGGGCAGGTAAAGGCATCCCATCCTGTATGTGGGCAGTCCCAGAGAGCAGATTCATCACCACGGCAGTCAACTCGATACAACCATGTTTTTCCAGATCCCTCTCCAAAAGGAGCTCGATTAAGGGCCTGAACAGCAGATCCACATCCTACTTGCTTACAAACAACCTCAGCATCTTTTATGTTCCAGTCACCATCACACACAGTTCCCCACTCCTCTTTATGTTTTATTTCCACTCTCCCAGAGCAGGGGCCAGTTCCATTTGTCAGCCTCAACTCATCATCCCCTTCATACACAGAGAAAGAACAAGGTTATAGAAAGGACAGAAACTTATCACTATTATCTCTTGCAGATGGTTAATGAGATTTTTATTACTTTTAAATTACACTTAAATCAGACTTATTAGGATCACATTTCTAAATAGTCCTATTTAATTTTGTTTGTTTGTTTGTTTTTAGTGAGTTTACAAGTCTGAGCCAGCCAAACTGCTAAAATTTAAGTTATTCCTCATGACAGGCAAGATTTCTCTCCTCCTGACCTGTCAGAAATGGGAAATGCTAAGCAATGCCCTGCTGTGTGACTCCCAAAGGCTTCAGTAGCAGCTTCTAATTTCTTTTTGTTGTTCTACCATGATGATATCCAATTGAAAATGCTCACTGGGCACTGTTTTCTTTATTCCCATGTTCAATATGTTGTGAAGAAGCAATTTCTATCATCCGTCTCAACTTCTTCCTCTCAGACAAACTATTATTTGCCAATAGGTTTCACAAAACTCTTTCGTCTTCCCCTCCTCCCCTGCCATAGCCATTGGGTCCCCTACTCAAGGGTATGTGACAAGAGAAGAAGATGTCTCATAATGTCCCATGAGTATATCATCAAGGGCTGATGATCTGTCTTAGGAGATGAAGCGGGATAAGCAGAGATGGATAGGTAGGTCTTCATCTTGTTCCTCATACCCCACCATCTCTTGGGGTGGGACTGATTGCCCCCCAGTCTTCTCTGTTCTGCTGTATTCCCACTGTCTGCTGCTCTATGGACCTCTGCTTCCAGGCCCATTTCTTTCCACTAATATGGTAATTCCACTAATATGCCACTGTCCTTTTAAAAGTGGAACCACAAAATAACACTACCTCTGTGATGATATTGCTGGATTCCCCCAGTTTTCTGCTTATCATTTAGATTCAGAAACACAAAAAGTTTAAGGGAGATTATTCAAGTGACTGACAAATAGTAACATCGAAGAACTATTTTTATGCTGTCATCTTTTCTCAGATTTCCTGAGTAAAATCTCTCAAATACATAACACAAGCACCTAAGAACTACAAAAAACCTTTGTACTTGTGACATATTGTCTCAGAGGTAGTATTTTTTTGTAGGTAAGCTTTAAAGAGCCTCATGAAATATGTTCTGGAGATCAACTTACAATTTATTTAAAGAGTATAGTCCCCCAGATGCTTTGTACACATTTTATAGAGAAGTCATTTCTAAGATAAGTTAAACTCGTAATATATTATTAAAGGAACCAGATAACCTATTTCCTTTAGCCACATATGGGACTAAAACAGACAGCTCCTCACTTGACTGATCTTCTCTTGAATTTTTAAATAATCCAACATTTTGTGTTTTCAACACATGACAGAATGCAAGGCTGTATGCAGAGGAAAAGCTAGGCATAAAGTAGCCAACAGATTTTATTCTTCCCTAATTAAAACTGCCATTTACTGTAATCAATCTCATGTGATTTTCTGATACCTACAGACATACTCTTTTGTGTTTCCTCACACTCCATAGCATATCCCACAAAGATCTTCATTAAATTCAGTGGTACTAGTCACAGGATGGGGTTCTGCTTGGAAAAGAAGGCATCACATTTGTGCTTGCTTCATCTGAATACCTGGGTACCTTCATCAGCCAGGGATGAGGAAGAGGCGTGTGCCCCTGTATTCAGACCCTATGTGGAGGTTGCCTTGATCTCAGGATGCCATCTCACTCCTTGATGTCTGTGCCTCTCGCTCTATATCCTTTCTGGGGACCAGCAGAGGGCTGTGATAGCACGGAGAGTGTAAGTACAGCCAGAGCCAGACCAAATCATGGATCGTAGATGTTGATGGTTATGTCAAGGTAAAGCTACTCTTGTCTGCATTGCTAGTGAGTCACTCTGCTACTGTTCCCTGTTACTAAAAAACAAACTGGCAGAAAACTCACTCTCCTTTGTACAGTACTGCTGAGTTCACACTCAAACACTGCTACAGAGATGACTAAATATGAATATTTAATATTTTTGTTTCTACTCCTTTACACAGAAAGTCTCATGCCTCTTCTTCCCATCCATTTGCATTCATACAACTGGAGGGAACCTAACAGACTAGGGGCCTGCAATGGTAAATGAAGTATCAACTATGAAGTCTTATTTTCATTATACAGGGATGCAACCCTCAATCACAATGCCATAATACCACTTCCATGTGTACAGAAACAAAAATGGGGACCCCAAAATCTGGTTCTCATTGTCAGTTTCAAACATCTGCACATAGCTCTACAACAGCAGAGAGACAAATAGTGGTAAACTTCAGATACACAGGAACAACTGAGAGGATAGTACCTCACCCAGTCAAGCTCTACAGGACCCACAGAGCACAGCAACATCATTTTAAATGGGATTGAATAAAGAATCAGAGTTATTCACTCCATCTACACAGAGCTCAGCAGGGAAGGCAGGACAGTAGTAAAAATACACATCTGGTTTCCATTACAGCTAGACTTTTCACTGAATATGGACTCAAAGTCTGGCGAGAATGTCTGGTCATCGATATCTCAGTAAAATACTGAGACCGGCTTATCCTTCTTTCTCCCAGGATCAGGAAAGAGATTGAATCAAAGAGAACTTCATTTAAACACCTTCTTGACACTTTAGCTTATAGGCAAATGGAGTAACAACCCACTTATACTGAATATACATCCTCTTCTTAGCTCAGTGACTAGTGAAAAATAAAGTACATACTTACCCAGGGAAACCTGAATGGAGAGGAGAAGGAGCCACAACACTGGAGTAGAAAGATGCCCCATTGTCGCCATCCTTATTGCAGCCAGATGAAGCTTCACTCTCTGTTAGGCACTGCAAAGACGAAACCCTCTTCATGGGTTTCTCTGCCTCACAAATGACTGCAAAGGAGGAAATATATAGATTCACATCCTAGCATGCGCTATAAGAAGGAACCAATAGAAATATTGTTCACCTTTTTAGACATTATCAACAGATTAATCTCAAATCTGAAAGAACCAAAACCTCCAATAAAATTTGAAAATTGTACCTGTGACCATATTTGAGGGATGTTTGCGCTTCTGATGTCATCATCGATGCCGTATTTTTTTAACTATGGGTTTGACATTCATGGTACAGGCAGAGCAATAAGTAAAACCGTTATTTCTCACCCAATAAAGCATTGTGAAAATGCAGAACATTGGTCACTTTGTGAATCATTTTGGAAGGTAAAAAGGGAAAGAAAATTCGTAAATTTGCAACTCATCAATCTCATTGGGAGCAATTATACTCTCATGATATAATCCCCAACTGGAGTTTATCACTGGCGGTAGTTTTGTAAGTAACAAATGACATCCACTCTGTCTTTGAGGCAAGGGCCCTTCAAGTGTTGAAAGAACATCTTCCTTAGTATTAAAATTGTAGGACTTCCTGTATTTTCTGCTGAGTTTCTTTTTGTTATGTACGACCATTTCTGGTAGTTCCGCCTACTCTCTCTTTCACTCTATTTATAACACATATATATATATGTATATAAGTAAAAATAAACAATGAATTTAGGGAATAAAAGCTGCTTCTAATTTTAACTCTGGCTACTTGGCATGTTCTTGGAAACTGGAACAAGTTGCAATGTTCTGTCTGTTTGCACCAATGTGAACACACAGTTTATGACACTGATATATCTGTGGTTGTTACCTGATGGAATCTATCTGATGTTCATCCCAAATCTCAGGTTTAGTGAGATTTAGTTTCATTGGCTGCTCTTAGAACTCTTTTCCTTACTGATTAGTGGCCATGAACAGAATTCTTATTAACATTTGAAACCCTCTAAGAGTGAGATCTGTTCTTCGTCATGCAGGTCCTTGATGACCAGAGTATGGCTCCTGGGCATTACAACCAATTAACTAGGTACATGGATGCTATCTACTGACACCAGGATGTTTTTATAGTTAAATGACCAAGAGAAGGCATTTATTTAAGGACAAGATCAATGGCAACATGACAGCATGTCTGCCATCCAGCCTTATGTACCTAGCAGCATTTATGAAGGACCTCAAGGGTATCTTCTCACTTGACCTGGACATGACATATTTCTTTATGGAGAAGTAATCCATAGGTTACCTTTGCACAACTCATCATTACTGTTGGTGTTCTCTGTCTGGATGGAGTGACATTCTGCAATAGCACTGATGGCAGTAGTTACAGGGCCAGCCTGAATATACTGAGAAAATACTGATATAAAATGGCTGCTAAACACTGACAGAAGAAAATAACTGCCAGTTTGGGAACTCAGCCTGGGAACTTGGCCTTTGACTTCAAAACTTGGCCTGGGAACCAGAGACATCTTTGTGGCACTTTAAGAACTGGAGACATTTTGAAGATACCATCGATAAAACAAGAAGTTGAGGAACAACTGAAAAAGTGGGTGGTTCAGAAAAACTTATCATCTGTTTTGTTGCGGATGGGCAGTGAGACAGAGGCTGTATGATGTTTAGGTAACCATTGCTGTTAAACCATCACACTGTCAAGTAGATGCTTCAATATATACTGATGCCCATGCAGCACTCTTGGCTGTGTCATAGTTTAATGACAAAAAGAGCTGCCAGTTCATCATGTATGTTTCCTACACCGGCACAGTATACTTGAAGCTAGGCCAGCTCCATAATTAAAGCCCTCTACTGTATCTCAGCTGTTAAGTTATGCACCAGGAATGCTTGTCATCTACATTCCTTATATCACAGCTTCTGTGGCCAGATGTGCACCTTCATGGTAAATACGGTAAAGTAGGCAAGGAAATAACCAGGAATGAAGTCTGCTTCACAGCATATGGAATTTTTGTTGTTTTCATAATGGCAAAATCAGGTGGCTTATCTCATGTCGAGGAAAGCAACTTCTGGAGGACCTTAAGCCAGGTGAGAGAGATCAGCTCTGCTATTATCCTATTCATGAGACATGTAAAAATAGTAGCACGAATGAGTGTTCTTTCTAAGAGCACAGCACTTACAACACAAACTTCACTACATGGCATCATGGTGCAAGCAGAAGGAAAGAGTGGAATTAGCAATATTGTTGCTAAAGTGCAGTTGGAAAATATCTCCAGGCACAGCAGAAAATCCTTCACTTTAAAGGAAAATCTAGAACTTTGTTAGAAGAAAGACTTTTTGTCTATTCTCTTAAAGAGTACAAACAAACAAACAATCACAATGATTGCTAAGCATCCATTAAAATTTTCTAAGAACACATAAGAACCTCTGAACCTTCATTTGGTGGTCACAAAACATAAAACATCACCGCTAAGAATGTCTAAGAATTTTCTGTCTTCTGTGCATAGCTCACTTCTGTGGACAAACACCTCTTGTCTCTGACAGATGGTTGATATACAACTGAGAGCCAACATCAAGGTAGCAATACAGGAAGTCCTAGGGAGCAGCTCTGAAAGTGTGTGTGTGTTACAAGATATGTGTAAGTCAAACTTGAGACATTTGTATTATTACATTTATTTGATGTGATTATCTCAGAGCTTGTCCCTAAAAATGTTTGCTATAATCAATAGAAAACAAAAGAAATAATGTATACTTTCAGGAAATCAGCAAACACACAAACATGTAGCTCCAGAAAGACTTTTCTCAGGTAGCTACTTAAAACATTATCAGTCCTATACAAGATTTAATCTTCTAAAAGACAGCACTTCACTGTAGAGACACAGTAAATACCTCTTACTCTGACTTGCTTTCTTACTCACAAATACATCCAGCAAGACAGAGAAAGGAAAAAGTGGTTTCCCCTAGCTGCTTTCCTCTGGCCCCAGCTGATCACTGGTTTCCCCTAGCTGCTTTCCTCTGGCCCCAACTGATCACTTCCCCTCAGGAAATGCAATTCTCATTCTCACTACCAACTTTGCAGCTACGTTTGCAACCTCAGTTGAAATTAAACAGGGACTTCAAAAAAGCATTTACAGAGAACTTTGAAAGCTCTGTAATTCTTTTCCTAATCGTTTCTATGGAATATATAGCTGGTTTCACAATTGACATCATATTACCATAGGTAGTGACTGATGACCAATATTCATTAATAGGAAGAGAAAGCATTCATGGCTGGAAGGAAGGGAGACACTGTCAAACCTTCCCTAAAACCCCACTGCAATGCCAGCCTAGGAAGGGAACAGGATCTGTGATGCTATACAAGACATTTTAAAAGCTGTAATGATGTAAATTACTCAGATACCACAGCCTTATTGTTAGATATCCAAACACATGTTGTAAATTCACAGTAGAAATTAGTCAATCAGTTCAAGAGGTCTCTATCATCAATGTAAAAATACATGACCACAGAAATCCGGTCACTTGGCACACTCCTGGCCATCCCCATTAACAGCTTTGCTCAAATTGTTTTCAGTGACTTAGATTACTAAATCATGCTTCTGAGAGATGTGATTTGGGTCACTACCATGCCTAATACAGTCCTCAACATCTTCTGGGAGGTTGTGTGGGACAGCTTCACCCATCACAGTTTTTGTCACAGCCTGCTACATGAAATCCCTGAAAGATGTGATTTCCCTCACAGTTGTCTGCAAAATAGCCTCTTAAATTCTCTTGGAGTTATCTTGGGGTAGCCTGATCAATATGTATTTTTTTGACAACCAGTTCTGAAACAGTATACTTTAGGGTCACCTGTGACAAAAAATAGGGTCACAGAAGATCATTGCCAACAGCCCACATGAATACCTTGCATTTTGTGCCAGTTGTGTTGAAAATCCTTTCAACCAAGGACATGGCTGGTAGCTTCCCCATTGATTCTGCAGGCCCTTTAAGGCTGGCAGGGTTAAAACAGTCTCAGCTACACAGAATTACTATGTTATTGTGTTGAACGTGTTATCCTGGCACTCAGTGATCTGTGAATGTGATAGGAATTTATTTACCTACGTACTATAAACAATGAAGCTCCTACGCCAGCTTGCATAACCAAAACATAACTCAGCAGCACCACTGACCATACTAAGACAAGACAAAAGGTGCATAATGTCCATGGGTCCAAGCAAGACTACGTGGAGGTACTGCAGTAACTCTGACCCTGCAACCGCTCTTCATTAGGAATGATACTGTAAGACACAGGTCACCAGATACGCATAAATCACCAGATACACACAAATCTTAAGAAGATTTATGGTGGTTTTACTTAGGCGGGCATCTGAGCTTCACCACAACTGCTCTCTCACTCCTCATTCTCAAAGGGAAAGAGGGAGAAAATACGATGCAAAGGGCTTAACGGTTGAGATAAGGACAGGCAGCTTGCTGAACAATTATTGTGACTGGCAAAACAGACTCAGATTAGTTTTAGATTTAGGGAGATTAGTAAAATTGATTGCCTATTACTAACAAGATAAAGAAGTGAGAATCAAATGAAAGAAATCAAAAACACCTTCACTCCATCTACCCTCTTCCACCCCCTCCCCCCGAGTGGCGCAGGAGAACAGGGGGATAGGGATTGTGGTCAGTGTATAGCACTTTGCTGCCACTCCTTCACAGTCTCTTCCCCTGCTCCATGTGGTGTCCCTCCCATGGGATGTTGTCCTTTCCGAGCTGATCCTATGTGGACTTCCCACAGGCAGCAGCTCTTCAAGAACTGCTCCAGATATCAGTTCGTACCACAGGGTCCATCCATCAGGGGCAAACTGCTCCAACATAAGTCCCCCATGGGTGGCAACTCCCCCCAGAACCCCTGCTCCTGCGTGGGCTCCTCTCCACGGGCTGCAGCATGAAAGCATGAAACCCTGCTCTACCATGGTACACCACATGCTGCAGGGGGACAGCCTGCTCCACCATGGTCCTCTCCACAGGCTGCAGGAGAGGCTGCACTTCTATTCCGGCAGAAGTCCTGGAGCACCTCTTCTCTTTCCTTCTTCACCGATCTTGGTGTCTGCAGGGCTGGTTCTCACTCCTCACTCTCCCAACTGCTGTTGTTGCAGTAGTTTTTTTTTCTTTTTTTCTTTTTTTTTTTTTTTTCTCTTTCCGTTCTTATGCTCTTGCAGAGGCACAAACAACATCATTTTTTGGCTCGGCTCTGGCCAGTGGTGAGCCTCATATCTATCATGGGGCAGCTTCTGGATTTTTCTCACAGAAGCCACCTTGCCACATAAACCCACTACAAACTCATATGCTCAGATGTCAGCAGCTGGGGGGAATTGGGAATTCAAGGACTAGCAACTGGATAGATTGCACATCTATGTCCAGCTACTGGAGGTACGTATACTGTATGTATACATTTCACAGTCTTCAACCTGGTAAGCCAAAGAGGGGCACAGAATGAGGCCACTGGTGCTGTTCATGCTTGCATAAGTGTTGGATGTTTCTGTCTGTGATATTCTGTGGCCAGCTGTGTGTATGTATGTATGTGTATTGTATACATGTGTTTGTTTTTTTGACTACTGGAACACATGCTCAGCCTCACTACTAGTTGGACCCACAGTACTGTTCTGTCTGTCTTGCTGCTGTTGGGGTCCCAGATTTGGAAACACCTTAATTTCAGGAACAGCACACAACTGTATTTCAAGATATACTCTACTGAGTTTTCCTTTTAGGTCATGATTATATCTTTACTTTTGTTTTTATTCTTAGAATCTTCCTGTCACCTCAGTCTTCTGAGGTCAATTTCTGAAGAAATTTCAGATTTTTTCATTATTTCTAGGTTTTTGCTTGTTTTCCATATATTTCCCCTTCCATCCTTCATTTCTTCTTTCCTGCTCTAATACTGTTGTGTAGCATCATTCAGATCTGATTCAAATGTCCACATTTTTGTGATCCCCAGACCTGGTCTTCTTTACCTAACATTAAATTCTGATCTGTTTTATTTATTTATTTATTTATTGTTATTGTTATTGTTATTGTTATTGTTATTGTTATTGTTATTGTTATTTATTTATTTATTTATTTATTTTTACCTTGTGCTCTTCTACCTTTCCCTGTATATCAGACTTCATCTGTACATCTGTGCTATTTTCCAATACTTCCAGTTTCTCAGTTTCTCAGAATTAGCATGTTTCTTCTCTCTTTCTCTCTCTTTTTTTTTTTCTTTTAAATTTTATAACTTTTTTTTTTTTCTTCCCTTTTTTCTTTTTGATGGTAAAAGTACTTTTGAATGGAAATTTCCACATCTATCTAGATAGTCTACAGAAACAAGTATGCTGTTCCTTTAAGAAAGTGGGAAAACTGTCTTGGGCTGGTGGAGCAAAGTTAGCATGCATTAACTGTGCAAAGGAGGATCCTATTGGAAGTGGCTAATCTGAGGATGACAGTGAATTGGCTGTAGGAAATATATCACAGAACAGGATGGTTTCATTAGTAGAATTATATTTTTTTCCTCATTAATGGTTCAAGCCAGGAGAGAAAAATATAATCAATGTATGTTAGATCACATTTTGCTAGTTAAACTGCTATCCATAGGATTAAGCTGTTATTATAATAGCAGATAACAATTCACACAGTATGTTCAATTATTGCCTCACACACAGACATTCAATAACAGTTAGCTGTTTACAGCAGGATCCAAGAAACTCATCCCAGAAGCAGAGGGATGCTGTACCAGAAGGTTCTGACTGATGCTCAGAAAGGCTTCTGAGGGTATATTTTTCAACAGGATAAACCAATCTTTATCTTTGTACGTAGCAGTCACTGCATCCTAGGACTAAGATACACAACACACTGTTGAGATTATTGTGTGCTGGGTGACTCTGTCTAATCTGTCTGACTCTTGATGTTCTGACTTAGTCTGTTCTTGCAGATCCACAAGACTGTTAGTCTCCACATCTTATATATTCTTGGGAGGACAGGCAAGAATACTCATCTTACGTATTTTGGGAGACCATTACGTGCTGCCTTTCAGCACCTACGTCTCCTTTCTTTGACGTCCTTATTTCTGGTTACTGTTTCTCCCTTCACACGCATAGGCACAGCTCACTCACACAAATTTGCCTAGTGGGATCTTTTATGACATTATGACAGAAATGCAGTATCTAAGCAGAGGCATAAACCAGCATGTGTCCCATAAGGTGCCCCTTATCCCAGGATTTCAGCTTGCAAAAATAATCTTTAGCTTTGACTCCTCTGGACACAATTCTCTTCTATTTACGTGAAATGTATACCAGTGATATGGTACAGTAAAACTTAGAATCGCAACTTACTGCAACATAACTAGGAAGTAAATAGCTCCTGTCTGATTTTTTTGATACCCTCTACTACATGCTGACACAGTCTTCTCCACAAATAACATGAACTGTATCACTCTACAGCTATTTTCCACACTTTGGACTCCAGGCGTGCACAGCTTTCCAATTAAAATTGACAGAGCTTGGCAGATCTTTGTAATTTTTCAGTCTCCATCCAGAAAAGTTAGGCAGCATTCCTGTGACTGTCGTCTTGCAGCTGCTTTTGTTGCCCCTTGGCTGCCTACCCTCACCAGCCTATACAGCATGCTATAAGTAGGCAGGTGAAGGGGCTACTGCCCCAACAATGTGGCAATTTCTGCTCTATAGTGTTCAGAAAAAGCCACTGTACTCTCTGCTTACTAGACAATGGCTTCTGGTAAGATTTCAAATCATCAGGCTTACAGGTGAAAACCAAAACCAAAACCAAAAACTCTTAGGTATTTGTCCTATAGTGCTATTAAATGGATTTAATCAGAATGCAGAACCTTTTTGTACAAATTTATAAAAACCTCCAGGTATTAAGACCTTCAGGCCCATACATCTGTGAAAAGTGAGTGAGGAGGATAAACATATATAAAGTCATATCTTGTGGTTCAAAATTTATACAGGGTGTTACAAATCTTGTTTTGGGGCTATAAAAGTATACACATCTTTGAACTGCTGTTATCTTTAAACTAAAGATATATATATATATATATATATTTTATAAGAGCTAATATATGTAATGATAAGGTAAAGATGGGGAGGGAGTGGGTCTGAAGGAAAATGAGCAGTTAGGAAGGAAACCACCTTCTTCCTTGCTCAGGTTGTGCTGGATGAATTTAGAATTTCAGAGAAATTAAATGTATTCTGTGGTTAAGTTAAACCTGAACTTTGAGAGGATCTCTGTATCTCAAACTGACAATGGTTTAAACAAACATCTAAAATGAGGTTATCTGGAATCACTTGCCTTTGTAAATTCTTATGACTGTATTTTTCAGAAACTTCCAAAAGTTAGTCACACATTTGCTGCTGTCTAGTGGACCCAAATTCTTTTGGAGGAACGACAATTAAATTTTATAATAAAAGTATGTATCTAAAAACAATGATTTAAGGAAAGCATATTTTAAAGAAACACATAGATTTGACACAATTTGTTTTTAGAGACTGCACAAGTACAAGCCAATTTGCTATGTTTTTTAAGCCATGTTATAATGTCATTCAGTTTAAGAATAAACCACATCTTGATTCTATAATATATGAAGCATTTGTCCCCAAGAGTTAAAAAACAAATTGAAATTAAAGTTTTATTTATTTTATTTTATTTTATTTTATTTTATTTTATTTTATTTTATTTTATTTTATTTTATTTTATTTTATTATTCTGTTTTGGATTATGGTCTAAGGCAGACATTTTCTGTGAACTTTCTCTGAGATATTTTATTTTATACATAGAAACTTTGGTAGTTTCTTTTTGTAGCTGTTATTAAATGTCAGGATCTCAGTTCTTAAGACCAAATGATTCCAGTTCCAAAAGGAAGGAGATGATATATGCATGCTTGTGCTTGTCTCTCTTTATAAGTTAAGTTTTTCTTTTATCTGAATATTTAAACCTTTCATTCCTGATTTTGAAGGCACAGATAAAAAACAGTGGATAAGGCATCTCTGGTAGCTGCCTTCCAGACCTTCAGATTCATCCAAAATTTCTTGTGTTACTGACAAGCTAGTCCAGCTTGAATTTTGCTGACAAACCACACACAAGAGGAAATAGAGAACATACTTACATGAAAATAGGTAGAGTTTAATAAGGAAACAAGACAGCCTGCAGTGATCAGGTGCAAGGATTGGCCAGACTAATTCTATACTAATGTACAACTGCTTTTTTATACTCCACTTCCCCCATTTTTCTATTTCCCTCCATGATCCACCCCTATCCCTGTAAGCAACCCATAATTTCTCCTGTGCCCCTCAAAATTGCATTGTTCAATCCCCAAATTCTCTTCTTCCCCCAAGCACCCCATTTTAACTGCTTTACATTTTTATGCAATAGTCTGCCTTAGTTTTTACAGCATTCCAAAGAGAATTGAATCACCAATGAGTATTTTAGAACGGGAGCAATTACTAAATTATTCAGTGGTTTTAGGAGTAGCTGATTCAGAGTGATTAGTTTGTCCGAGTTCCTAATTTGTCACTGTTTTTCCTATTGATTTATGCTTACTTGCATAGCTGTTAGCCAGATTTCCTTAAACAGATTTTTGTTTCGTAATCTGAAGTATATATATCCTATGAACTTATCTCAGGAATCTTGTCTCAGGAATCTTGATGACTGAAAAGTGTTTTTTGTTGTTGTTGTTGTTTGTTTGTTTGTTTGTTTTTAATAGTCCTGAAATTTGCTATTTATAGTATGGGAACTCGGAATATGTATTGAAGCATACACTTCTGAACTTCTAGAATGTTATTAGGAAAAGTATCAACAAATCCTCAAAAGAAACGTTCACTTCTTGGGTAGATCTCAGTTTGACTTATGACCCTCCATAAAGGAGCAAAGAGATCGAGAGGAGAAAGAAACCATGGCCACCTCAATCAGCATCTGTGTGGTGCCACACTAAAAAAAAAAAAAAAAAAAAAAAAAAAAAAAAAAAAAAGGGCTACAAAACACCCCTAAATGTGAGAAACTATCTGTAAAGGCACAACAACTGCTGAAGCCAAAATAGTACAGTGTACCTCCTGGAGATCCAATATAGTTGGTTGTGTCCTAAAATGTCAGGGAAAGGGTGATGCCTCATGTATGCAAATTTCCTTCTGAAGGATCAGTGATACTAGCTGTGGTGGTTTTACCTTGCTAGGCAGCTGAACTCCACCACAATAATAAAAATACACAAGTGACAAACATTAAATAACGGTCATAAACAATGATTTGCCATGTATTCATCATGGATCTTAAGGGAAACTCTAGAAAACACCTTTTAAAAATGAGTCTTGGGATTAAAATTCATTGTTGTTTAAGATTTTTAAAATCTTGGACTTTATGACTTTATGACCCCTTACAAATATACTGATTTTCCACTTCCTGCTAGCCTCTGTCATTTCTACAGAGTCTCTCTGAGCTTTCATATTTGTATCCCAACTACCTCTCTTCTGGTTTCTTCAGAGATACTAACAAATCTTTTCTTTCAAATTATCTAACTGACTGACATAATACGGTTAAAGCAATTATTACTAGCCCTTACTGATGTGATATTTGAGTTTTCATTTCTACCTCTGTAAAGCACTTTATTTATTTACTTCAGTTATATTTTTTGCCATAAGGAATATATGTCATAATCTAGAAGGATATTTTATCTGCTTAATGAGGTAAGTTTCATGAAGCCCACTTCAGGCTAAAAAAAAAAAAAAAAAAAAGAGTGAAAATATAGATAGAAAGATGTCAAGAAGCAGAAGTTGTTGAATTTAGTTGTCTTTGTGGAAGTAATCACTTAAAGAGAGACACTGAAAAATATGAGCTATTTTTATATTATATACCACATATATATACTACATATATTTATATATTTTCTACACACTCTTAAAATTATTTTCCAGTTTTTACATATTTACTATAAGTGTACAGGCATTAAGGGAATTAAAATCAGGATAATATTACCGCTTTTAAGATAAAGTGCCCAGAACTCTGTGAAAGCCTCAGAGATACAAGAGGATTTTCTACTTCTCTTCACTCAATAAATAGTACTTTGATTTTAAAAGTCCAATCAGTAATCACAAAGATGCAAACTACAGTGCATGCCTGTTTGCATATCCTCTTTTCATAATTTAACTCTTTTTATGGTCAATCTGTGTATCACCTTTCTGTAACATGCACCCAGAAAGAACAGGCAATTAAAAAATTTCAAGCTGTGCCAGTTAATTTGTATCTTTTATGTAGCTGGTGGCTAGACAGTCTGAAAAGAATTGAGTATTTTACACCTAGAGTAGAATAGACCTTGCTCATATCAACATCAAGGCTCTTGGCAGTTGTAAGAAATTGATTTGGTAATGCAAAATGATAGGATTCCCACAAGGAAGCAGTAATCCATATACAAACAAGGAATACTTCGGGTTGTTTTGTTGAAAAATATAGGTCAAAATGTATAACTAAAACATGAATATGACATCACATTCCCAGGAAGACATTTAATTGTCTACATGTTGTATTGTCTTTTTTTTTTTTTTTCTTTTTTTTTTTCCCCCAAATACTACTGGATATTACTTCCATAAACGTTTCATGTAAAACTGATATCAATATATCAATAGGAAGGGTCTGGAAACAAGGACTCTTTTCTCCTAGACCCAGACACTTTATGTTAAATGGTAGTCATGTTCTCTGTCCAATTAGTATTACACCATGAAACATCATTAAATGAATGGAAAGAACTTCCTTTGCAGCCAACCCCCTCAATGCATAGCAAGCATCCTGAAGTCAAGAATGCTTGTTTGCCTGTTATCAGGTTGAAAAGAACATTAAATACTGCTCCTCTTCCTTGAAGAAATACTCTAGACAGTAGACTAAGAAAGGGAGGAGAAGCACATTCCTCTCCTACCAACTTCTAATGAAAGTAAGTCAGTTGTGATTCAGTCTTTGGATCTGCTAGCTATGGACAGGACAAACATAATGCATGAAGAAGGTATATGCTGCCTTACCTAGGTTTTATTTTATCTTCTCCAGAATTAAAATGAGAAATAGGATAGACTATTTCTCAGTTCTTACACAACTGAAATTCAAAATTCACAGATTCACAAATAAGCAGACAATATGGAATCTAGCAAATTTTATAAGTTTCTTCCAGTGCTTTTTGTACCTCTCTTTAGTATTTGGCTTTCATACAACATGCTATATCAAGGAAATAATGAGGGTTTTAAGTCCTCTTCTGGCTTGCAGAAACAGTGTGGTTGTTGATTCTAAAAGAGTGACAATGACTTATATGTGACAATACCAATGTTCAAGCTGTGTTATTGCTGGCAAACCTCAAAAACATAAAAAAGTGCAACAATAACTAGAGGAAGAGACCACTATCACACCATTTTTATGCATGAGCAGGTAGCCTGTGGCCCTACAACTTCCTATCAGGAACATGGGCACCTGGGAGTTTTTACAAACTCATGTCAGTGAAAGGAGAAAAATGATTCCTTGAGAATAGCAGACCTGTAAATGTAATGTTGTTCATACATGAGACAAGCACATATCACAGTTCATGAATGTTTTGATTAACCCATTAGTAAAGATAAACTACACTATTTAACAGCAACTACAGTACACCTTTTTGATTTCAAATTCTCAGTCAGTGTTCTCAGGCAAACTTGTACAAATAGTCTGTGAAAAACCCACACAGATACCATATGCCTGTACATTTGTATATGAGATATAGAACACTTTAATCTATAGCACAGTGTTATTTGATGAAAGAAGTTACAGGACTAAAAACAGCTTTAGCATTAGAAAGTTTTCCCTACAAATACAAAACCTAAAATTATTCAAGCTATGAAGTATCTGAAACTGTATGTAAATACAGTATGAAACTACAATGCCAGTTACAGGAAGAACTTATATTCAAAGCAAATAATTATACAATTATATGATACATGTACAAAGGAGTTTCAAAACAGTTTGAAAGATTATCTTGTATTAATTTATTTTAAAAATATTTGGTACATTAAAAAGTGTGTATAGAGTTTCAAGTCACCCATTTAACTGTTAAGACTCATTTGTATTTAACAAGCAGAAGAATGTACAAAATCCCGCCTCATTTATGGCATGACTCTAAGACTAAGCTACTCTCCTAAAAAATGTTAAACAAAGAACCATTGATTTTCTCAGAAGTACATTCCTTCAATCATTTTTCAAATGATCAGGGAAGATCCACGTGTCTGAATTTTTTCTATAATACAATGTCTTTCTTGCTTCCTAAGAGACACTATATTGTTCTTCTAAAATAGGAACATGCGTGAACATGTTACCCTCACTGTTTCTTTTCCAGACAATGACCCAATTTTGCCATAAGAGAACCAATCTATTGAGAAATGACATAGGCCATTCTTATAATGTGTCCTTATTCTCCTGCATTTGGTTAGAAGAAAAGTGCCAGACAGTGAAGACTTTGATGATCCTGACTGTCAAGGAGTTGAAAAATTATTTTACCTCCAACACAAATGGGGAAGAAGTACTCATCCAAATGCTGAGAAAAAAAATAAATTAAAGGTTAATATTAGTCACTCTGACCCTTTTGCTGGCTCTGTCTCCTGCACATGGTATGTGTCTTGCTTGTCTTCTTTTCCAACTGTCTCCAAGTTAGAGTGTGTGAGTTACTTCATGCCTTACTCTTATGCAGTGGGATCTTATTAAGCTTTGTTCAAACCATGTTGAAAAGAATTTGGTACCTAATTCTTCTTGTACTATTAAGTATGATGTCTGTCACTCCATTTTTTCAAAGCTGAGTGCCTGGGCATGAATGGGAAAATTTAAATTTAGAAGTTTTAGAAAAGCGATTTCTGCAGACAATGGATTTGACAAAATATGTACTTTCAGGAACATTTTACACACACACACTGTACAGATGCTGAGTTGTCTTTAAATGAACATTTTTAGTGGGAAAGGACATGTTTTCCAGCATTTCAGTCATGAAAACTCCAGCTGTGTTTATAAACATGCAAATTTAAAGAGGATGCTGCAGTGAGCTGTCAATTTCATTGCATATCTTTGCATTTCTTGTCCTGAGCTACTTAATACAATCAAATTACTGTTTCATTACTTGAAAAAGAGGCCAGACTGTCAGACTGTGATTTAGAAAACAAATGAGTGTTGATGTTCCTTTTTCTCTGAATGGCTCTTTGATTTTATTTATTTATTTTTATTTTTTAATCATTATGAAGGATTTTGTGATTTATCAGGGATCTATAGGTTAGTTTAGTACAATATGTGGATATTGTCACAAAACTGAAGTTCTGACTGTGACTCCTTCCATTAATCATTTTTTTTCAGTGCCTTTACTGCAAATAGTTCATTAGTATCCAAGAGTCCATAGTCCCATGTAGTATAACATACAGTGATTTTCTGTCTTCTACAAAGGAATCTCAAGGCTTCTCATAGACATTGTTAAAATACAGTCATAATGTTGTAGTTGTATAGTACTTTTTCAGGGAACTGAAATCACATCACACAGCAGTTTACAAGGAAGTTGTTCTTTTGGCAAAAACAAAGGTTTTGCTGAGTGTCCAGGAGAAAAAGAGAGTTTATGTCTGGTAGAGGGAGAAAAAGAGTTTATGTCCAGTGGAAGAAGGGGCAGGCAACTTGGGGAGAGCACAAGGAAGTTGTCAGCATATGCAGAGAAAAAAATCAGGAGGGCCGAAACCCAGTACAACCTTAACCTGGCCGCTATGGTTAAGGATAACAAAAAATGTTTTATAAATAAATTAAATTCAAGACAAGGGCGAAGGAGAATCTCCATCCATTACTGGATGCAGGGGAGAACTTGACTATAGAGTATACATGTAAGGAAAAGGCTGAGGTTCTTAATGCCTTTATATTTATAATGCCTTTAATGCCTCTATCTTTACTAGACAGACCACTTATCCTTGGGGTACTCAGCCTCCTGACCTGGAAGTCTGTGACAGAGGAGAAGAAACCCCCATAGTTCAGGTGGAAAGAGAGACCAGCTGCTCCACCTGGGCTGCCACAAGTCCATGGGGCCAGATGGGATCCACCTGAGGGTGCTGAGGGAGCTGGTGGATGGGCTTCTTTCCATCATCTATAAGAGACTGTGGTTGTCTGGAGATGTCCTGGATGACTGGAGACTTGCTAGGGTAAAGCCTGTCTAGGAAGGGTTGTAAGGAAGAAACAGGGAACTACAGGCCTGTCAGTCTGATCTTGGTGTCAGGGAAGGTTGTGGAACAAACCATCTTGAGTGCCATCATAAAGCATGTACAAAACAGCCAGGGGATCAGACCCAGTCAGCATGGTTTCATGAAAGGCAAGTCCTGCCTCACCAACCTCATCTCCTTCTATGACCAGGTAACCCACCTGGAGAATGAAGAAAAGGCTGTTGACATAGTCAACAGATTTCAGCAAAGCCTTTGACACAGTCTTCTCCTGGAGAAGCTGGCAGCCCATGGTTTGGACAGGTATACTCTTTGCTAGGTTAAAAACTGACTGGATGGCTGGGCCCAGAGAGTAGTGGTGAATGGAGTGAAATCCAGCTGGTGACTGGCCACAAGTTGTGTTCCCCAGGGGTCAGTGTTGGGCTCATCCTCTTTAATATCTTCATTGATGATTTGGATGAGGGAATTGAGTGCACCCTCAGTAAGTTTGCAGATGACACCAAATTGGGGGGAAGTGTCAATCTGCTGGAGGATAGGAAGGCCCTGCAGAGGGATCTGGACAGGTTGGGTTGATGGGCAGAGGCCAGTGGGATGAGGTTCAATGTGGCTAAGTGCTGGGTCCTGCATTTGGAGCACAACAGCTCCATGCGATGCTACAGGCCTGGGGCAGAGTGGCTTGAAAGTTGTGCGGAGGAAAAGGATCTGGGGGTGCTGATTGATGCTCGCCTGAACATGAGCCGAGAGTGTGCCCAGGTGGCCAAAGGCATCCTGGCTTGTATCAGGAATAGTGTAGCCAGCCAGGCCAGGGAGGTGATCGTCCCCCTGTACTTGGCTCTGGTGAGGCCACACCTTGAGTACTGTGTTCAGTTTTGGGCTCTTCAGTACAAGAAGGACATAAAGGCCCTGGAGCATGTCCAGAGAAGGGCTATGAAGCTGGTAAAGGGTCTGGAACACAAGTCCTGTGAGGATTGGCTGAGGGAACTGGGGTTGTTTAATATAGAGAAGAGGAGGCTCAGGGGAGACCTTGTTGCTCTCTAAAGCTACTTGAAAAGCAGCTGTGGGGAGCTGGGGGTCAGCTTCTTCTTGCATATAACTAGTGATGGGACTAGAGAGAATGGCATCAAATTGTGCCAGGGGACGTTTGGGTTAGAAATTAGGAGACATTTCTTTTCAAAAAGAGTGGTCAGGCATTGGAAAGGGGTTGCCCAGGGAGGTGGTGAAGTCACCATCCCTGGGGGTGTTTAAGGAAAGGTTGGATGTGGTACTTAGGAACATAGTTTAGAGGCTGACATTGGTAGTAAGGGGATGGTTGGACCAGATGATTTTATAGGTCTTTTCCAACCTTAATGAATTTTCTATGGTTCTAGGATTAAACCAGCAATTTATAGAAACCCAGAAAAATCTACTTAATGGAAAAGGGTTTGGTTCCAAAAGCTGGCATCTGTTTTATGCTCCATCGTAACAATAGCTTAGAAAATATTGTAGTTTTTCTGGAATCCCAATGAAAACAGTTACAGGATTACATGATTTTTATCATCTCTAGATTTCTAGATTACAAAACTTCTATGAAAGAGAAAAATGCCTCCTATGAGATAAGATACTTGACTTGAAAGAATCATAGACTCTGTTAACTATATTTTTTTCCTACTAACAAGAGTGTTATTTTTTTTCCCTAGGAAAAAAAAAAAAAAAAGCTCATCAATCTTATTTAATCTTTTGTCAAAAAGAGCAAAACAGATTTGGTAAACAGTTTAGAAAACATATATTAAATAGATTTTATTAATATGACAATTTAGTTAACTGGGCAATGGAGGAAAAAAAAAATAATAATAATAATAAAAGTTTAGCAGAAGGTAGACCTTAGAAGTTGCCTTCCAGTATTTCTGTCTACTTTCCCTCTTAGATTCCAGAATCCTCCCTCTAAAGAAATTTGTGGAGGAAAGCCTTTAAAACAATATAGCAATCTCTTTCAAATTTCATGTCCACTAAAAAATGTAAGTTGTTTGCAAAGAAAGGATATGAAGTAAAACACGTGATGTGATAGATATTGTTCAGGGTGCCTCTGTTGAGTAGCCACATACCTGATAACACCCTGGAGCAGGACAAAATACCTGTTTAATGGGTTGACCATAAACCCGTATGCCTTGTTTGTTCTTGTGCTCAGGGAGATATGAGATGCTTTTGCTATGGCAGCAAGAAAGGAGAGAGAAGACTAAACCTCCAAAAATGTTTCATTGTGCTAAGCTGGGAACCACTGCTATTCATGGATGCTTCCCTAACAATGGTGTCATTGTTTTCATTCTAAATTTTCATCAGCTATGTTAAATGCCAAAAAAAAAAATTAAAAAAAAAAAAAACAAAACCATCACCCGTGCAACAGTTTATGTTGTAAGGGAAAGAAAGACTCCAAGAGAAATAATTCTCTAATCTGGCATTTTAAAAATTAAAAAACAGATAACAAAAGCACATTCCAGCACAAAACAAGATTAAATACACATAAATTGCTTTTAACAGGTTGGCTGTAACTACATATTATACATGAGAATGGGCTTAGTCCAATGCTAATCACAACAGAAGTCTCAAACCATATATAAAAGTTTTAGTGATGATCACTTTAAGAGAATGTAAACTTTGCATACCACTGCAACTGAAAGGGATCATAAAATTCCACTTCTAGTGTAACAATAATGTGCTGAGTTTCAGATTCACAAATATATGATTTGTACAGGAAGTAGCAGTATATTTCTAAAGGTGAAGGAATCCCTCTGTAGAAGAATTTTACAGGACACACCATTATCAGAAGCAAGACACTTTATGGAGATGGGCCTGTTTCAAGAAACATTTAAAGAGTTTCAAACCATATATTTAATTTTTTTTTGTTTAACACTGAAAATGGTGAATTAATTTCTCAACAATGATGATTAATAGTAAGTATTTTAATACATTTTGACAATATTTATATGGTACACATATGCAGTGATTCTAAATTTGAGGAATTTATTTTCCATAGCAAAATCTGAAATATTAATCTTTATGTTCATTCTTCAGAGAAGTCTGTTATTAAGAAAAAAAATATTTATGTTTTTTATATTAGCCTTAATCATATGTTTTTAGACAATTTTCTGATACATCTTTTTCTTGGGGACACAGACACTGATTATTAATTCAACAATTCCGAAAAGCTCAAAACCTGCTACTTTTTACTGACTCAATTTGAATCTTCCAGTTTCAGAATCAACAAGCAGTCAAAAATGATCTGTAAGAAATTTCCAGATTCTTGGGTCTCAGCATCCTCATTACATGCGTGTACTCACCAAAAACAGCCTTCAAGCCTCAAATTCACATATGATGTTTGAGCATGTCTATGCTTAAGCAGGTCTGTTCTATTAGCATCGTGAGAATCTGATTTGTAACCCAGAATATAAATAATTCTGTAGAATCATAAAATCATAGAATGATTTGGGTTGAAAAGGACCTTAAAGATCACCTAATTCCAACCCCGTGCCATGGGCAGGGACACCTCCCACCACACCAGGTTGCCCAAAGCCCCATCCAACCTGGCCCTGAACACTTCAAGGGATGGGCATTCACAACTCTGGGCAAGAGAGAAGAATTAAGAGAGAATTTCATGAGATTACATTATTGTTTGCATCTTTTTAATTTATTTATTATTATTATTATTATTATTATTATTATCATTATTTTTTTCCCTGCTGTCTTTCAGAAACAATAGAGGTTTCCAAACAAAAATACAGCAGGTACAGTACTTACATGCTGCAGGCAATCATCTTTTAAAACAGGAGAGAGTTTATGAAGTTCTTCATTGCAAGGGTCACATTCAAACAAAGCAAAATCCCATTTCATAATTCCAGATTAGGACTATAGACTACTCTTTTGTGTTTCTATAATTTTACAACTACAGTGACTTCAATTTAATTTATTTGAATCTAAATAGAAAGTCCTACACAGCTCATGGTCTTTTACATGGATCTAGTTCTAACATGACAGTTTATGTGTTGCAAAATCCTAGCTGGCATCTCTCGAAATTTGGGGTTGCTCCAGATTAAGACCATAGAGTGTCCTGCAGGACAGGCAGCCATTACAACTATACATATGGCTTCTCCAATGCTGAAAGGTAAGAAAGCATCGGATAAAATGAGAACCAAAGCAATAAAATTTGTAATGTACAGGATGAGGAAGGAAAAGACTGACTTGATAGCACCAATATGGGCCTCTTGGCTAGGATCCCTGAAACCAGTTGCATTATTTTGCATCTGCCTGGTGTGTCTCCAGAGAGACTTAATCAACAGGATACTTGAAACAACAAACATTATTAAAGGTAAAGCTATACCAGCATTACAGAGAAGGATCAATATTAACAAACTAGTTTTCATTGTGCCTCTCCTTTCTGAAGAGTTTCTCATGGTTAAAGGAGTAGTCAAATTGTTGTGCACATCATAGATATCCCAGGAAAAAGGCAGAGAGATTACAAAGGAGAAAAGAGATGATGTTATCAGCATCCAGGGCATGAAACTGGAAAACCGTTGCTTCAGCCAGATGAAGAATGATTGAGTAAAACTGGCAACCTTGATACAATAGAAGACACTAAGCCAGGCAGCAAACCAGAGGCTGGAGTAGTTCAGAAACACAAAAACTGTCTTGAAAGTTACATACAAGTTTTCTTCATAATAGGAGGCTTCACAAAACAGACTTAGGAAGAAATCCAGCATCATCCAGGACTGCAAAAATAATCTGGATAAACTCAGAAAAATCATAATCATATCATAGGAGGACGATAGTTTGCTCCTGATGCAGCTAGTTGAACTGACAGCCAAAATAGTCGCATTTCCAAGAAGTCCCATCATTGATTCAATTATAGCAATTATTAGGCATATAGCAGAAAATAAATCAGACATATTGGACATATCAAGAACTCAGAATTTTTACTCAGCTTTTCATAGGCTCTTGAAAGATCTAGACATACAGAGCAATGCTACACCCAACTTAGCACTTGTCCATCTATTTATCTCAGAGGAAGAACTCTTATAACAAGTCATTAAATATTTATGCTATTTTACATTTGTTTGATGATAAATAGCTCAGCTGCTATCTCTAAACATGCAAATTGGATAAGTATTCAATTACTGTCTTTTCAGTTTAGAGAAAGGATTTGCATTTAAAGGGCTCAGATGGATTTTTAAGATTGTGTTGTAATCCGGTTGTTACAGAGACCTCTGAAATTATTTATGTAAAGATGGAGAAAAGTTTCAAATGTCTGCGTTCTCCCATATGACCGTGTTGGGGTAGAAAAAAAGATCATTTCAATATTAGAAAGTGCAAGAAATGTAAGACATTTTCAAAAAGTATACAGTGAACTCTGTGTAGGAGAGTATCTATTATCTCTTTCACTTCCTTGAGAGAGATTTGGCCATTTTCTTTCCTTTTCTTCCTTTGTGTCTGTCTTCAGTGACCACTGGGAAACTGTGTGATTTCTCTTGCACTGGCAGAGGAAGAGGAGACACAACAACATATCCCAAGATCCTAACACTATGAAATACAGAAGTTTAGGATTATGCAGTAGCCAAGCTGTTGGTTTTTGTGTTTTTGTTTTTTAACTACAGTTTTGAAATCAGGTAACTGAAGTGCCACTTTATAGACCTATATTCGTATTTTATATCTGATGCCTTAACTTCTCCCTGAATTGCATAATTTCTTGATGTATCACTTCTGAGTTTGTAAGAAATATTTACCATGGGCTCTTTTACATTAAGAAATAAAATGGATGTCCTTATACTATAGCATCAGATCAGCTCTTTATATTTATCAGATACATTAAAATGGTTATTACAAAGTGGATTATCATGTTTTTCTCATGTGCGTAGACATTTTTAAACATTATAATTATCATTACATGCTTGTTCTGAGTGCCACAAATTATAACCATTAATTTGTAGGAAGATATGAACAGGGAAAATAAAAATTATTGGAAGTACTGCACTTGACCATTTTGTTCTACTGTCCTGTGAAAAAATATCAAATTCACCTTTGGAATGTTAAGTCTGGACATGTACAAAATTATGTTTGGGGAAATGGCATGAGTGTTAATAGAGTCAGTGTCTTGCTCCAATATGGAATCACAGAATCACAGAATTTCTAGGTTGGAAGAGACCTCAAGATCATCGAGTCCAACCTCTGACCTAATGCTAACAGTCCTCCACTAAACCATATTGCTAAGTTCAACATCTAAACTTCTTTTAAAGACTTCCAGGGATGGTGACTCCACCACTTCACTGGGCAGCCTGTTCCAATGTCCAACAACCCTTTCGGTAAAGAAGTTCTTCCTAACATCCAGCCTAAAACTCCCCTGGCGCAACTTAAGCCCGTTCCCCCTCATCCTGTCACCAGGCACGTGGGAGAACAGACCAACCCCCACCTTGCTACAGCCTCCTTTAAGGTATCTGTAAAGAGCAATAAGGTCACCCCTGAGCCTCCTTTTCTCCAGGCTGAACAAACCAGGCTCCCTCAGCTGCTCCTCGTAGGACTTGTTCTCCAGGCCCCTCACCAGCTTCGTCGCCCTTCTCTGCACCCGCTCAAGCACCTCGATGTCCTTCTTGTAGTGAGGGGCCCAAAACTGAACACAGTACTCGAGGTGCGGCCTCACCAGAGCTGAGTACAGGGGGACGATCACCTCCCTAGCCCTGCTGGCCACACTGTTTCTTATGCAAGCCAGGATGCTGTTGGCCTTTTTGGCCACCTGAGCACACTGCTGGCCCCTATTCAGCCGACTGTCAACCATCATTCACAGGTCCTTCTCTGCCTGGCAGCTCTCCAACCACTCATCTCCCAGCCTGTAGCTCTGCTTAGGGTTATTGTGCCCCAGGTGCAGGACCTGGCACTTGGCCTTGTTAAACTTCATGCAGTTGACCTCAGCCCATCGGTGCAGCCTATCCAGATCCTCCTGAGAGCCTTTCTACCCTCAAGCAGATCGACACACGCGCATAGCTTTGTGTCATCTGCAAACTTGCTGAGGGTGCACTCAATGCCCTCGTCCAGATCATCGATGAAGATATTAAAGAGGACTGGCCCCAGCACTGAGCCCAGGGGAACGCCACAGGTGACTGGCCTCCAACTGGATTTGACTCCATTTACCACGACTCTTTGGGCCCAGCTATCCAGCCAGTTTCTAACCCAACGACGCGTACGCCAGTCCAAGCCAAGAGCAGCCAGTTTCTTGAGGAGAATGCTGTGGGAGATGGTGTCAAAAGCCTTGCTGAAGTCAAGGTAGACCACATCCACAGCCTTTCCCTCATCCACCCAGTGCGTCACTTTGTCATAGAAGGAGATCAGGTTCATCAAGCAGGACCTGCCTTTCATAAACCCATGCTGACTGGGCCTGATCGCCTGCTTGCTCTGCAAGTGCTGCGTGATGACTCTCAAGAGGATCTGCTCCATGAGCTTCCCTGGTACTGAGGTCAAACTGACAGGCCTGTAGTTCCCCGGGTCTGCCCTCCAGTCCTTCTTGTAGATGGGTGTCACGTTTGCTAGCTGCCAGTCAACTGGGACCCCCCCCGATAGCCAGGACTGCTGAAATTGCATACTTTCAAAAATCTGTTGTGCTTGATAAAAGAAGTGAATTTAAACACTTTCCAGATATAACAAGAAAAATATTAAATGTTCTTCTGAATGGACAGGTTGGGGTTTAGTGAAAAAGCTGGGGAGGGATGTTTTATATGTAGGATAGAACACAGGAAAGAGCACAAAGCCTTTTTAGAAATGAAGTCACAGAAATTTCTGTCAGTAATATGGTAGATATGGACAGTTATGAACGGAAGTTTTTTTGAAATATTTTCTTCAAAACAGTTTCTTTATGTAATGTGAATTTAAAAATATTTTAATGTAATCTATATTTGCCTAGGACAGTGGTCTCCAAACTTTTTTGATTGTGCACCTCTACTGGTAAAAAATTTTTGAGCATGCAATCCTTGACATATGCATATTTATTGTTAAAGAATTTAAATGTACTATTGTGCATGTCTACATGTACGTATTATGTACGTATTATGTACATATTATACCCATTTGCATAATAAAACATACAAAAATAGAAAAAATCAATAAAAATATTTTATTTTTATTTTACTTGACTTCGTAATGGTATAAGACTTTTTTTTTTTTTGTGCTAAAATATTAACAAATTTTATTAGTTAGAATAGTGTGATTGAATATGGTTCATACAGTGACTCAGGGTCTGGCTGTAAGTTTAATTTGTTTCACAACTTGGCTTTAATGGCTGTCAGAGCTGAAAAGATACCTCACAAATATTGAAATGGGAGAAATGCATCTTTGGCTGCAGTTACTAAAAAATGATACTGATTTTTCAGTTCCACTCAATATTTATGTAGCTGTTTTTGCTGTAATTTAGCTAATAGATTTCCATCTTCCCTGAAGTCAGTCGGTTGATCTTGCAAATTAATTGAATTTTTATATCTTTAACAAATGGGTTCAAAATCCACTGAAACTTTCCTCTGGAAGGAAACAGGTTAGAAAATTGTTTTCAAGTTTGTAGAGATATGAGAATTTTTATAGGTAGCCCAAATAATTTTCAACAAGAAAATCTTAAAATCTCCACAGCAAAAGATTCTTTTGAAAAACACTTACTTTCTCACTCATTGTTTAAATGTCACTTTAACCTTGAAGGGACAGATTAGATATGTTTATTTCTCTGAAAATATCTGCTGGGTAGCATACTATTGACAGCCACTTGTCATCACAAAAAGGTCAGTAGATTCAGAACACTTTTTTTGTAAAAGAAATACGTGTAAAAAAATTGTCTTTAAATTTGACATCTCTTTTAAGCCCTTTGCCATGAAATGATGAATGAAACTCTTCGTGGTACAAAACATCTTTATGGTTGTGGTGTAAATGCCTGAAGTAACTAGGAAAATAAAACTAACATTCAAATTTTTAAGGAAAAGGTACAGCATTGAAGAGGCTTTCAGGGTAGGGCATAACTGCATTATCTGAGCGTTCCCTAGGCTCCCAACCTTAGATGCTATCGCGCTGGGGAAACTTGGTGTGTTAGCTCTAAGGAACAGCACAGAGCATAGAGTGGAGTGGAGACACCACGGCTAGGCTCTATAATCAGGTGGGGCCTCGACTGTTCTTGTGCACAAAGCTGCACTTTTTGCCACCCTGAGCCAAAGACCTGTCATGTTTTGACAAATGCTGTACCCTAGTGTACTTTTTGCTCATTATAATATCATTATAATACCAAAACACACCTCCATCCCAAAAGCTACCCGCCTCCAAGGTGCGACCACCCCTCACTGAGCATGCGCTCTGAATTTCTCGGAGCCTATTACTTTAAACGGAGACGGGAAAACTTTACACCAATCATAACTAAGATATGCTTGACTAGAGCCACTCAAGCTCCACCTAAAAGATAGAAAATGATATAAATCGGCCCAAGAGAAAGGGGATGTTAGGGAAGATACCACCGTCAGGGGAGATACCATCCCGAGGAAATACAACATCCTTAGGACCTCCTGACTCCTGGGATCAGTTGACGGGCTGAGCCTCTCTTCCCCCCCCATTGGGACGCCTTTGGGTGAGATCTGAATACTTGTTTATAAATCTCTCTAGAGTCTTTGATCCTTTTAACGTGTTTATTTCTAGGCTGTGCACCTGTGACATCTGTGACACCTGTAAACACCTGTAACATCTGTAACATCTATAACATCTATAACACCTGTAACATCTGTAACACCTATAACACCTGTGTATTTCATGCATACTAGCTTGCTTTTGCAGACAGCCCCTATCACCGGCAATCCAAAAGAACCTGATTATCTGTTGCTGTAATAAACCATACTTGATTGCATTGTGATAACTCTCATTAAGTGCAACGAGGGTGAGGGTGGTTATCCGTGATAGTTCAGTGTTCTGAATCTAACCAGACCCCCAGATGGTTAATGCATTTTTGGTGAATGTCTGAACGGACCCCCAGATGGTTAATGTGTTGATGGTGAATGTCTGACGGGACCCCCAGACGGTTAACGTGTTTTTGGTGAATGTCCAACTGGTTCAGTACTCTGAATCCGACCGGGCCCGTAATGGTTAATCAGCTACACCCCTTAACGCAACAATGGTCATCCCTATCCTGAATACAAAGCATTGTAAAGTTTCTACTGTTTTAAGGTTTGTTTTTATAAAATTAGCCACATTGATGACATCCTGTGTACTTCTGGCTCCCATTTCCTTGCTGCAATAGTTTAGCTCTGAACCATGTAAGGAGCACACCCAAGATCATAAAACCTGAAACCCTGAACATAGCACCAACTATGAAGCCAATCATTCATGTGATGTGCATGCTGCCTCCTCCTTGGGTCCCAGTCTCCAGCTGGGAGGATTGAGGAGAACAGTACTTGTGCTCCTGATCCCTTCACCATCTTTCCAAGGGACATAAAGTCCCTTCTGATGTTTTGGAGTCTCCTTGATGTGGCCTTAGCTGTGCCTACATGAAAGAGTGGGAACAAGTCCAGTTTGACCAAGTTCAGTAGCCTTTTTGTGATGTCACAAATGCAGGCCCCAGGCAGGCAGCAAACCTCGCTCTAGAGATTGCCCGGGTGGCAAATGGGTGCCTCTCAGAGAGGAGTATTCAATTACCAACACACTCCATTTTTTTTTTTTTTTTTTTTTTGTGGCACTGGCTCTTGTACAAGTGGTTTGCTGGTCCACTTTTTTTGAGTTGTCCTTTCCTGGGTCTTGTACATTACCATTGCTGTTATTGACACTATCTCATTTTTTTGAGCCCCAGAGAATCATATCTGTTGTGTAGGGACACTTCAAGGATGTAGGGGATGCTTCTCACTCTGCTCTGAGCAGAGATGAGGATCCAGCCTCTTGTGTCTTGCGAGTCCATGAATTCTGATGGTTTTGGGTCAGAATCCACTTTACCACTCCCTTTTGAGGACTTATGGTAAGGCTATTGCTCAGCGTGTGCCAGTGCATAATACCACATGCTAATCTCCTGCTTGGATTCCTGGATGCATTGCAGCCTGCCAAGCTCGTCTCGCGACCTCGCAACTTGCTCAGAGCTCATCTGCCTGGTCACACTTGCACCCATGACACCCAACTCTGCCTTCAGGCCCTATGGGGACCTTAAGATACTGACATTCCCTGCAACAGATAGTCTGAGCAGCTCTTTTGGTCCTTGGGAGGTCTGTCTGGATATAGATGTCTGCCCGGGTGGGTCATGGCTCCTCCATCTGGGTTTCAGTCTCAACCCAGCAGGTGAGGCAGGTGGACAACATTTATGCCTCACTGGAAAGCCACTTCTTGATACTTCCAGAGGAATAGGGTAGACATCTGCCTGCCTACAGCCCTCCCTGCTTGCCCTGATGTGAAAATTACTGTGTCAAAAAAAGAAATAAAAATAAAAAAGAAACATTTGAACATTTGTGTTAAAGTTAGCACTGGTCATATACTCTGTCTTCTCACTTATCTACTGGAAAATCACTCATCACTCATGGGACTAGTGACAGAATACTAACAGTGGTCCCAGTCATCTAATGAGTTTGTTCCCAGGGGCATTCTCACCTCTTCCATATCCCTTTCTTTTCCAGCAACAGCTGTTCCACAGTGTTATTAAATACACATCTAAACACCGGCTTGCCATGAGGTGGCCTACCCTCCCATAGTTTCTTTTGTTTTATGGAATCATCTTGCATATGACTCTTGAAAGTAACAAAGCCTTTCTAAGCCCCTAAAGCTAAAAACTGGATGGCTAGGTGTGGTGGTTTGACCCAGCTGGGCAGCTGAACTCCATCCCAACCTCTCTCTCACTCCCCCTCTTCAAAAGGGAAGGGGGGAGAAAATATGATGAAAAGGGCTCAAGGGTTGAGATGAGGATAGGGAGGTCGCTCAACAATTGTCATCACAGGCAAAACAAACTCAGCATAGAGAGATTTATATAATGTATTGCCTGTTACTAACAGACTAGAACAGAGAGAAACTAAAAGCAAGCTGAAAACACCTTCCCCCATCCACCCTCTTCTACAACCTCCCCCCAAACAGTGCAGGGGAAGGCATAATGGGGGCTGCAGTCAGTCCATGATGCTTTGTCCCTGCTACTCCTTCATGCTCAATCTCTGCCCCTGCTCCAGCATGGAGTTCCTCCCATGGGATGCAGTCCTTCCTGAACTGATCTTGCATGGGCTTCCTACAAGCAGCAGCTCTTCAAGAACTGCTCCAATATGGGTCTGTACCATGGGGTCCATCCTTCAGGAGCAAACTGCTCCAACATGGGTCCCCCACAGTCAGTAGCTCCTGCCAGACCATCTGCTCATGTGTGGGCTCCTCTCAATGGGCTGCAGCTCGGGCTCAGACTCTGCTCCGGCAGGGGTTCTCCTTAGGCTCTCCTTCACGTCAAATCCATGTACCCCAGAGGAGGGCAACAATTTTGATTTCTCCTTCTTTTGCCAGGAGGCCTGTGTGGATGAACAAGGAGCTCCTATTTGAATTCAAACACAAAAAGGAGGCTTATAGAGTGTGGAAGCAAGGACAGGTAGCTTGGTAGGAATACAGAGACATTGTCCAAGCATGCAGGAATGAAGTTAGGAAAGCCAAAGCCCTACTGGAATTGAATTTCGCCGGGGATTGAAGAGAACAAGAAGGGTTTCTGTAAGTGTATCAGTGACAAAAAAAAAGACTAGGGGTGATGTGAATGTGTTACTAAATGAGATGAGGGACCATCCATACTGTATTTGTCAAGATCAGTTTGTCTGTGTTTTGTTTTGTTTTTTTTTTTGTTCGTATGAGAACTGTGTTTATATGTATGCTGGTAAGATAATTATTTTGTATGTGTGGTGATCTGTGTGACTGTGTGTGTGACTGTGTGTGCTTGTGTGTGTTTCTGTAGATGTGTAAGGAGTATGTGCTCTGCTTTATGACCAGACCAACCTCAGGAAAACAGACACAGTTCCATGCCTCTGCTGGGATAATGGATTCATCAAGCTGTAGCAGTACAGTTATTAAGAAAAATAGTAGGCTTAAATACTGCTTTTATCAAGTATTATAAATACCATCTATGCTGGTGATGTTTCAACATTCAATGAAATTATGTAACAATTTATAATCTGTTAATAGAGTTATTAACATACTACAGTGCCATCTTAATGCTTTAAATTACTCGTACATTTGTAGAACTGGACACAGTTCATGTCACCAAATTGCTGAGAGAAATAGTCTTTGTTTTTTGTTGACTATTAGTATATTATAATTCATCCCCTATGCAACAAGCAAATTAAAGATCTTGTAACTATTTCATCAACTTTCTCTTGCCCTGGTGATCTGCTACAGAACTTTCCATATGCAAATACTCACTACACACCTCAAAAGCCAGACTATGATTACCATGTCTGGCAACTGAGTAACAAGCTGACTGATCCTGCTGCCATTCTCACTGCTGTTTTTGATTCTACTGCTGCTGTATTCTCAATTACATTCATGCTCAGGAAGCATCTAGAAAGAACTGAACCAGTCTTTTCCTCCAGGAAGTGAGATGCTGTAGGGCAGATATTTTCTTCACCCTGCAGAAAATGACCCTCCATTACTTGGGATCATATTGTGTTGAGCATCTGGATGGACCAACAGAAAATATAGAATTTTGACATAAGGAAGGTCACCTTCAAGGTTCTATGCAATGTTCTAGTGCCTACTGTCACGTGTCACCATACCACATTCTGGGTGCTAACACCTGTGGAGAAAGTCCTCCACTGCATTTTTAAGCCTCACTATCTTGGTGCTTATTGGTAGGCAGCCATACTGAAGTCCATAGTGCATAAGGCTGATATATCCCGGAGATCTCCCATGCTTCCCTTCAGTCTATCTACCCATGAGTAAACAACAACACAGAGGTCATATGTACATTAGCCCAACCTGAACTCCCCATCTGTGCGGAGGCAATTAACAAATTAGGTGTCCTCCCACTGTTTATAGAGAAAATACTAGCAGGTCATCTATTTCAAAAGCTACTGAACATTCTTCAAGTCCTGATTAGTCACAGAAGGATAATTATGGATGAAGCATGTATTTGCATCAGGGAACAGCAGGACAGGCTGTTCCATAATGCAAGGTGAGCCAGGAAGTTAGTGTCACCACAAGGTATGCAAGAACAGTAACAGCACTGTAAGGTATACAAGAGTGTAAGGTCCAAGAGTGTATGAGCAAGAATAACAGCTAAGTTCTGTGATAGTACCTAGGGTCAGCCAGCAGTCCAGTGATTGCCAGACAAGTCCATAGAGCACCAGACAGGGCAGAGCCAAGATCAGACCAAAAAGTCAAGTCCACAGGTCAGGATCAAGTACCCGGATCAGCTAAACACATATAAAAGCATAGGCATATCTGTAACATAGCTTAAGTAAAGACCAAGGGTGAGATCCCTGCTTAGAAGCAAAGTAAGGGGACAGGCCCAACTGAGGCTTCTCACAGTGATTTGATTTAAGGTCCAACAGCTGAACTGTGAAAATTGGACCTGAACCTAGGGAGCTAAAACCCAGGCAGCCAAAACCCCAGGAGCAGTGCAAAAGGAATGAAAATCTGCATTACTGGGAACTTCACCAATGAGTCCATACCAGTACTATCTTCCTACATCTGATGGTGAAAAGAATAATAACAGTGCTGTTCTAAAAAAGTATATTCCAAAGGTTGACCAAGAAAACAGTTTGCGTAAACAAATTTAACTACCACAGCAGTTAAACATTAAGGTACTTAAAGAAATTCAGTAAATGTACAGAGACTATATGCATAGTATACAGTATTCTGTGCTGTTTTAACACCAACATAACTAGTACATCTATGGAAGTGATAATCTCCCTCTTTTCAGCACTCTTTTAGACAACATCTTAAATACTGCATTCAATATTCAAGTCCCTGATAGAAGAAAGACATTGAAAAATTGCCATAAGTAAGTAGAGGAGCACCAAGATAGGGGGATGGAGCACTCACCCTAAGAAGAGAGGCTGGGGGAACTGAGCTTGTTCAGCCTTGAGAAGAGAAGATGTAAGGGATACCTAATTAATTGTCTTTCAGTACCTACAAGGAGGTTATCAAGAAAATGGGCCCAGGCTTTCCATAATGGTGTGTGGTGGGAAAATGGATATAAACTGATACTGGAAAGGTTCCAACCAGGTAAGAACAACCTTTTCTACTGTGAGGACCTCCAACACTGGAACAGTTTTCTCAGAGACGTTGTGCAGTCTCCATCCTTGTAGATATTCAAGACCAGGTGTTGTGGTTTAACCTCAGTAGGCAGTTAAGCACCATACATCTACTTGCATACTCCCACCCCAGCAGGATGGAGGAGAAAATCACAATGGTAAAAGTGTGAGAATTCATGGGTTAAGAAAAAGACAGTTGGCTAGATAAAGGAAAAGCAGCATGTGCAACAAAGCAAATTAAGGAGTTCATTGCCATCAGCAGGTGTATGTTCAGCCATTTCCAGGAAAGCAGGGCTCTATCACATGTAATGGTTACTTTGGAAGACAGATGCCATTATTTAAAACACTCCCTCTTCTTCCTTCTTTTCCCCCAGTTTTTGTTGCTGAACATGACATCATTTGATATGGAATATCTCAGTTTGAGTCAGCTGAGTCAGTTTGAGTCAGTTTGAGTCAGCTGTCCTGGCTCTGTTCCCTCACAGCTTCTTTTGCAGTTCCAGGTATCTCACTGACATGGCAGCATGAGAAGCAGAAAAGTTCTTGACTTAGTGTAAGCACCGCTTACACTGCAACAGTCAAACATTGGTGTGTTAACAACTTTATTTTCATCACAAATCCAAAACACCACACCATACAAGCCTTTGAAAAAAATTAACGCTATCCCAGACAAAACCAGGACACTAGGATGCATAAAGCCCTGAGTGACTTGGTCTGACCTAAGACCTTATCCTGTTCTGAGGAAGTCAGACTAGAGACCCCCTGAGGTTCCTGCTGAACTTAATTGTTCTCCATTTCCACTGTTGGTAGTTTTGTCTTTCCTAAACCATAGCAGTTTATGCAGTTGTTTAGAAAAGACATGTATATAGAGAAATTATTCTTCCTCATTTACTCAAATGAATTACTTTTACTATTTGGATGTGCAAAGACAGAAAGGATTCTTATTTACATTAATGTATATATATATTAATGTTGTGTTACTGGGAATCCTCTGAATTTGAATTTTTAC
The DNA here is from genome assembly GCF_964035555.1 of Netta rufina. Lineage (NCBI taxonomy): Eukaryota > Metazoa > Chordata > Aves > Anseriformes > Anatidae > Netta > Netta rufina. The sequence goes on from NC_140123.1 coordinate 125,513,724, forward strand.
TATGAGAAATTTAATCTCATTTCATTATCATTGCAGGATAAGATACACTTTTCAGAATGAAAAAAAGAAAACTGAGGACAATTTTAAAAAAACATTTTTTGATTGCTAATTTTGTAAAGTCTCCTTTTGTTTAGATTCTTTAGAAAAGGCAAGTACCTCGTTACGGAGTCTCATATGGTAATATATATCCTTGTTAGAAATCTAAGAGTCCTATTCTTTTCTCTGTGACTATCTGTAATAGTATAGTCCTTCAAATTCCAAAGACAAAGAACATAGCAAAAAGCTGGAAGAAACTTTTGATTTGTTTCCTTAAGTGGTCAGCTGATATCAGATAGCTAGTATCATTTGCATCAGCAACATAAAAAAAAAAAAAGGTGCTGGGTTGTAATAGGAAAATAATGTGTTACAAAATACTTAGAAGTGTAGATGTTCTTAATTCAGCTGATCCTGATAGAATTTAACCAGGGTATTTTACTAAAGGTTGAAGAGATGTCAGAAGCATTCCAGTAATCCCTGAGACCACCTGAAGAAAAAATCCTTAATAGCATGTAGAAGGAAATGAATCAATGAATAATAGCTGACTATATCAATAAGGAATCATGTTAAACTTCTCTAATTTTTCTCTTGACAAAGTAGGAGGCTGTGGATTAGGGAGTAAATTTGAAAGTGATACAGCTTCACTCCTGTTTTTTTTTTTTTTTTTTTTTTTTTTTTTTTTTTTTTAACATTCAAACGATATTCCCATAGGCAAACTGGGAAACCTGTCTTGTAAACTGAATGAAACACTCATTGAAAAATTCAGACCTAAAGAGTCATATAAATAGTTCACTATCAGAACTGGAGAAGAGAATTGGGAAAATTCCTCAGGGATTGAACAAAGGATTCTGATAGCTTGCTAATTTATTAATAACTTTGAGCAGTATTTTTATTTTTCTGGTCACTGGAGACTATTAATTCTGCAAATAACACCAGGTTGGGACTGGTTGGAAAGTTTTTTGGAAAACATATTCAGAACAAAACTTTGGAAGACATGTTCAGTGGACAAACTGGAGAAGCAGACCGAAAAAATATGAACAAATGAACAGACATCTACAAATGTACCAGATGGGGAAGACGTTGTCATTTAGCAGAAGAATCTGGTGGATACAATGGATCAGAAGAAAAAAAGAAACAGTTGTGAAGACAATTGAAAAAAAAGACAAATGACGTGCTGGAATATAAACAGCACATTTGTTTATTGCACAGATTAAGACATTACCTTTTTCTATATGGCTTTATTAAAACTGTGCAACAGAACTGTAAAAAATGGAAAAAAATGCAAAAATTGAAAGGAATGGCCTTATTTAGTTTAAAGAAATCTACAAAAGAGCTTAAATAATGAAAAGATAACTCTGAAAATACAGGAATAAACTTTTCTCCATGTATATTATGGATAGAGCAAGGAGTGGCAGGCTTCATAATGACAAAGTTGGATCTTTCTTATGACTAGAGGCATAAAACATGGGGAAAAAAATCATATATAGTCTCTTTGCAAGCTTTTTAGAAGAGTTTGAACAAGAATGTCACAGGAGTTTCACAGGGAAAGTTGATCCTGCTTTTGAGAAATTAGTGAAAGTACAACTTACTCATTTAACTATATAAGAGTCTACTGAAAAAGATTCATTTCATCAGTCTGGGACATAATCCATTTTAGAAATGCACTGGTAAGTTAGCAGATCATTCATGATCATACATTATGAATCAATGATAAGAGTGGAACTTGAAATCTCCATAATCCTAAATTTAGACCTTAATCTCTAAAGGACAGTGCAATACCTGGCTATACCAAAGAGGATGAAAAGATGTCCTGGTTTTGGGTGGGAGAGTCAATGTTCCTCATAGCAGCATGCATGGTGCTATGTTTTGAATTTGTGTTTAAAACAATGTTAATACCACACCAGTATTTTAGCTATTTCTAGACAGTGCTTACATAACATCAAAGGCTTTTTTGCTTCTTACACTGCCCTGCAAGTGAGAAGACTGGGAATGCACAAGGAGCTTGGAGGGGACACATCAAGACAACTGATCCCAAATGTGCAAAGGGATATTCTGGATATTCTGTACCATATGATGTAGTATTCAATAAATAAATAAATAAATAAATAAATAAATAAATAAATAAATAAATAAAATAAATAAAACAAAACTGTTTGGAGGGGGGAGGGAGTTGCCTGGTCTGTCATTGCGCATTAATTAGCTGGTGGTGAGTGACTATATCACTTGTTTTGATTTGTGCTGTGTTTTTTTTTTATATATTTTTTTTTATTTTTATTTTTTCCTTTTTGACTTACTAAACTCTTACCCTGACCCCACAAGTTTTCTTTAGCCCTTGTGAGTTTCTCTTGGATCTTGCTGTTAACTTAAAACAAAAGAGTATGAACATAAAATGACAAATTTGTAGAACCAGAGGAAATTGAGGGTTCTGCTCAGGAAAGATAAGGTCATTTTCTTTTCTTTTTCTTTTTTTTCTTTCTTTTCTTTTCTTTTTTTTTTTTTTTTTTTTTTTAATGTCTATCTTCTTTGTATTTCACAAACATTATTTGTGACATTGCAAAGTAATGTTAAATATGATCTAAAATGCAAATGGAGACAGCAGATTTGGGGACTGGATAGAAAGAATAATTTCTATGACTGAAGACCGTTAGATACCCAGTTCACAGCTGTAACTATTGGTAAATAATATGGATATACTTCTGTCCAAAACAATTCTGAAAAACAGTGTTCTTACTGACACCTGCTAAAGCATAGCCAATAGCTATGGAATTTCTATGTTACCTAACTAAACTGTAAATATTGTGGTTTTGCATAATCTATTTTTGTGACAATACAGTTAAAACAAAATGTTGATATGCCTGCTTCTCAGTTGTAATTGTCTATTGCACTGTAACAGCCATATCTCTAGTGAAATTAATTAGTAAATAATGGAATAGCTAAAGATTGCATGTACTCAAGTTCAAACACTTGCAAAAAGTACACATACATGCAATCTGAATGCTTTTATCACTCATTTCCTTTTAACTGCCTTGTCTTCAGACAGTGCTAAATACCTATGTGCTTCTATTCTGCTACTCAGAGTTAGCAGTTTGTTTTAAAAATGGATTAATTTATGCTTAGTACTTACTCTAGGTCAATTACACATTTTTAAGTCATCATTTTTCTTGCAAAATTCTTCTGGGCTTGCTTCTTTTTCCTGGATACTGTCCTGCTCAACTTTCATCCTTTGAGTAGTACAGCCCCCAAAAGATTCCTAAGGATTTGCAGTACTTCCTAAGAAACTAAACTAATTGCTTTATTATTTACATTCACAAACTTTTTCTGGAACACAAGCATACTGTGGCAGTATTTAACAGTGGTTAACATGAGACCATTGCAATTTCTGTTGTTCATTCCTGCACATTCAGTTCTCAAATCCCTTTTTTTCTTCCAATATGACTCTCCTTATGTTCATTTTCATCAGAGTTTAGAATGGATTTTCCAGGGAACAACTGATTTAAGAAAGCCAGCTTGAAGTCTTGTAACTGAAATTGATTCTTCTTAGAGGAATAGCGATTGCAAATTATAGTTTTTTAGTGATTCATCATCAAAATAACATAATCTACACTTGAAATTTAATTGTTTCTGCTTATTAGACCAATAATCTCTGAAATTCAAGGCCCTTTTCACCTCACACATTAGCATCCAGTGTTTAGGTTCTAAGGCTTAGTTTAAATTTACTCTCATGAGCACAGATCTTATCCTGAATTTGCCACAGGTAAAAATTAGTCCGCTTCTCCAGTTCAATGTCCCTTCGGGACAGATAATGAGAAAATACTTTTTTGTAATATTCCTAGATTAACAGCCATCCTGAATGTATTGTAACAATATCTGCTAAATACATACTAATGCACTTAATTCCACATTTTTATGAACCAGAATCAAGGACATATCTGGAAGATAATTGCCATTTTTGTGTGACAGCTGAAAGATATATCCAACACTTTATTCTTGTGCTGATCAGTGATACACTTGGAAAACCTAACACACTGTATAGAGAAGCGAAAGAAGTTGGAGATTCTGTCACAAAGAAAAAAGCTAGAGGTCCTCTCACTAACTTGTGGACTTCGGAGAGCACAGCAGTCATCTGCGCCTTAAAGATAAGAAGGGAATCAATTGATAAGGATTACTCATGACGTCTCCCTCCACACACACTGCCAACCACTCTTTCTACCTCTCAGTAATTAGAAAACAAGGAAACTTTTTGTCTTTACTTTCAGAAGTTGATAAGCGTGTCTTCAAATAAATTTACATGCTAACAGGAAAAAACTTTACTTAAACAATACTGTATTCATGTATATGTGGATAATTCATGTATTCACCTCACAAGTTTTCCAGACCTGTACAGGCTGTATACGCAATAAAGACATTATTGCACACTAACAATATGCAGATTCCTCCATGGTAGACCTTTCTCAAGGCTTAAATGTATATACAGATATTCCACTGACCGGTGGCACCTGACAAGAAAAAGACTTGCATATCCAGTTGGTAGTTTTGGACATATAAGATATGCTTGCTTCCTTGGATTATTGCTGCCAGATGAAAATGAGTTTTGTCCTTACCCTGAGTTAGCCAGATGCAGGAGGGTCTGCTTGAAAAGGCACATAACTACAGTGTCTGAGTTACACAGCTTCAGTTAAATGACCACAGGCAAGCAGATTTTTATGAAGTGTGAGTCACATAATTTTGGATAAAATACTTGGATATCTCAGAACACAGGCACAGAGAGTGCACCTATGTGAAATGAATCCACATTCTCTTCAAAGGAAGACAGGAATTTTGGAGTAAATGAAAGTTTTAGAATCTTGATTCTCTCCATAACATTGTCACTTTCCTGTTTAACTATTCAACAAACTCTGTTGCAGCAGAATGCTACTCAAGAACACGCTCTCCAAAGGAAATCATAAGAGCAGTTATGCAGTGCTATTATGGTCTGTAATGACTGAAGAGAGGAAACCTTACCTCCTGCATCTTTTCTACTAGGATGAAGAAACAGCTGAAGTATTTAATGTCTTTTTTTTTTTTTTTTTTTTTTTTTTTCCCAATTTTTAATATTTATGATAGATCTTGGGCTGCCTGGTCCTTTGAGTTGGACAAACATGACTGGGAAGTAGTGACTTTCCATTTGTGGCAAATAAAATTGTAAGGGAATGGTTTTATCAGCTGAATGTTTGTATCACCTGATGCAACTCACCACAGAGTACTGAAGGAGTTAGCAGATCCTAACTAGACCTCTCTCAACAATCTACCAAAGGACCTGGGAGTATGAGAAGGTCCAATCTGAATGGAAGTAAGCCAATGTTATACAACATTGCTATGATGCATCTTCTCATGCTACAAAAAGGGTGTGTGAGAAGACACAGAAAAATACAGACCTGTTAGTCTAACCTCATTGCCTGGAAACATTATGGGAAAGATTATTCTGTGTGCTACTGAAAGGCATCCAAAGAATAAAGCTGTTATTTGGCATAGTCAAAATGAGTTCATGAAGGGAAAGTCCTGTCTTAGTAATTCAATTTTCTACAACAATATTACTCACTTAGTGGCTGAAGGGAAGGTGGTGCATAAAGTTTTTCTGGATTTTAGTAAGGCCTTTGATACCATCCCTCACAGTGTCCTTCAGGAGAATTCTCCAACTCTGAGATGAATGGGTTCATAATATGATGAATGACTAACTGGCTGAACAGCAGAGCTCACAGTGTGGCAGCCTGTTATCTGGCTGATGGCCAGTCACCTGTGGTGTTCCCCAGGGCCCAATTCTAGGGCCAGTCCTGTTCAACATTTTTGTCAATGATCTGGATGCAGAAGTTGAATGCAGCAAGTTTTCTGATGACATTAGACTGGGAGAGGCTGTTGACTCTCTGGAAGGGTGAGAGGCCTTGCAGAGAGATCTAGACAAATTGGAGCATTGGGCAATTGGCAACGGCATGAAGGTCAACAAAGGAAAATGTTGGGTTCTGCACCTGGGACGGAGTAATATCAGATGCAGGTACAGGCTGGAAGAAGAGTGTCTAGAGAGCAGCTCATCAGGAAGGGATCTGGGAGTGCTGGTTGACAGTAGGCTTAACATGAGGCATCACTGCACACTGGCAGCCAAGAGAACAAACTGCATTTTGGGGTGCCTTAAACACAGCATAGCCCGCCAGTCAAAAGAGATGATTCTTACACTGTGTTTAGTCCACTGGTGTGGACTCAATTTGAACATTTTGTACAGTTCTGGTCTCTGCAATATAAAAATGATAGTAAGATACTTGAATGAGGAGGGCAACAAAACTGGTAAAGGGTCTGGAAGGCACATCCTATGGGGAGAGGCTGAGGACACTTGATTTGTTTAGTCTGGAGAAAAGAAGGCTAACAGGCCACTTCATTGCTCTCTACAGCTTCCTGAGCAGGGGAATCACAGAGGGAGGTGCTGGTCTCTTCTCCCTGTTAACCAACATTAGGTCACAAGGGAACTGAAGTTGTCAGGCAGTTGGAACTCAAGTATATTTCTAGGTGCCTTCCAGCTCCTGTCCTGTCCTGTCCTGTCCTGTCCTGTCCTGTCCTGTCCTCTCCTCTCCTCTCCTCTCCTCTCCTCTCCTCTCTTCTCCTCTCATCTGTCCCTCTTCTTCTTGCAAGATAGCTTTCTCAGCATCTCATGACCAATGAAATTCACCCAGAGATTCAAAGACCAATACTGTTCTCTGAAATAGTAGCACCACTTCCTGAAACATTCTATCTGAACTGAAAATGAGGTTTTAATCTAACTGCTTTTTCAGACGTGTCTTGATTGGTTTACAAGGTGCGGAAAGTTCATACACATATATACATTCAAAGTATTTTTAGATACTATATGTGGGAGGATCCATATGGTGTGGCAATACCAATGTAGAATTTTCTTAATTTATATGTTAAATCACATTTAATCACAAAGAAACAGAGGATCTGTGTAAAAGATACCAGCTTATGAAACCAGGAAACTGCAGTCACATTACATTAGCATATTGACAAAGAGGCTTTTTTGGTCTTCTTACATTATGTTTTAAAACTTAATACTTCAGCCAATATTTTACCTGTTTTAATTGAAGTCATATTGTGTTCTACATGATCATAGCCATTGTATACTAAAAAGGCAATAAATTCCTTGCCTAGAGAGTTTATAAAGCTTAGATAGTTATCATTAGAGAAAGTACAAGTTAAGATACAAAAATATCTCCACTGTAAGATCACTTGTAGTTAAAACTAATCAGGTCCCTACACACATATTCATAACATTTCTTTGTACACAGTTCAACTACTGAAAAACGTTTGTGAAAGACTACTAGAACTATAGCTATTGTGAGAGAAGATTTAAAGTAGAGAAGAGTAAAAAAGGCACAAAGGCAAAAGTGGCAGAAAATACAAAAACATACAAAAGACTTAAAGATGTATTGAAAAAAAGGATTACAATATCATATATATATTTTTAAGACATATTCACATTTTTCAGTTTGTATAAAGATTTGGGATCTGACTAGCTGCAAATTACTTTAGGCCATCATGAACAAAGCACCTTTGCATCTATTGGATGGTTTGAATCACGGTAATGCTCATTCCAGTGATGTAGGAATTGTGACTACAAAAAACGATGTCTTACAGCTTCCCGTAAGACAAATCTCAATCACTTATGCGAGAAGTATTTCAAATTGGAGTCTGAAGTTAAGCTGAAGGGAGGTGACCTATTGCAAGGAAAGAAAGGTCAGTAAGGATCTTTTTTGCTGTATGCAATAATTTTTACAATATTTAGAGATGTTAATTAAATATAGAAATACATAACTACCAGTGACCTCAGAAGTAGAAAAAACTGGGTCTATGTAACTGGTCTCAGACATATAACAAGTGTTTTTGTCACAGTATACCAAAAGTTTCAGCACTACTCGAACACAGATTAAAATTTGATTGGTGGTGGGAAGAAGATTTGGATTTTAGGAAAGCTTCCCAAAATTTTTCCCAGATATTTTTTGGGAAGCTCTGAACAACTGAACTGATATCTGTTTATTTCCAAACTAGTGAACCAAGACACTGTGCTCCTCTGAGATACTCACAAGGTAGGGAGGTAAACTGTCCTGTCCCAGTGTTCTGCTTGCTTCGGTCATTTTGGAAACTGACACCAAACTCGTGTCTACCATCCCTCTCAAATCCCGGCACCCACTTGATCAGGTCTCAGCTCCCAACTTCCATTACTCTGTTTTTAATGTCTCAGGGAAGTGATGCTTGTTCTCATTACTCAAAGTAAATTAACTGTGTGCCTTAATCTCTCCAATATACATTCTTAAGGAAGCAAATACACACAGGCTGCCATCACCTGAGAAGCAACATTCAATTGCAAATAGAGTCAGTAACAATTTATTTATTTATTTATCTATTTATTTATTTATTATGCCTCTTAATCCAAAAGAAAAAAGAACCAGAAATGGATTTCTGTTCATGCCTTTGAATTAATTTAGATGCAGATGAGACAGAGAAAAAAAAAAAAGGCAGCATGTCAACCTTCCTTTTGGGGGGAGGAGGAACAACAGGATCCATATCCTGCAGAATCTTGCAGTAGACAGAGGCCTCTAGGCCACAGAGCATCAGGTTGGAACAGCCTAGTAGCAGTGAAAATATCAGACCAAAACAGGCTTGTTGGGTGGACAGGATAGTAAGGCTGTCGGAGAGAAAAGAAGAAGCAAATAATTGAGAAGAGGCTGGAGGAGACAGAATCACATACTTCTTTTCAAATAGATTTCAGTATAGAGCCAAAAGAGAGAAAGACCTTGAGCTGCAGAGAGATGCAGAAGGGAACAATAAAGCTAGTTTTATGAGAAACAGGGGTGTTAGGAAGAGAAGGTGGGTGGAGAGTTGCAGAAATATATCCATTTCCCTCCCTCCCATTTTCTTTAAGGGTGTTTTTCTCAGAGCTTTTCCTTGCTTTTCCCCTCCCCACAGCAATCAGCCAAGCTGGGAAGAAGAGATTGTCTCTGAACTCAGTAGTGTGCCATGAGCACAGAAGACTGATAGTAAACAAGTAAACAGAGGTGACAACTGCGGTAACTATAGAGGCAAAGCCAGCTCAGTGACAAAAATGAAGACTGTTCCAGAGGTAAGGAAGGTTTGTCTTATTTTCTTTCCCTGTCACAGCAGCTCTTCTTATTATTACTGCCCTAGGGTACTGAAGTAATTGAAATTTGAGACTTTGCATCCAGAAGGACCTTGCCGAGGTCTCAGAATTACTGATGTGGTGGGGTATGTTGTGAGGATTTAGGGATTCTTGCTCTTCCTGTTAGTCATCCTAACAGCCATTCCAAGGCTCTATTCAGACTTGTTTGAAGCCCTGGCAATAAGTAATAATAAGCTTAATAAGCTGATTATTTGCTTCTTATTTTGTATCCTCATTTTTCAACAAACAAATTATTCAAATTATTTTCAGAAAGCACTTATGCAGAAATGTGCTTTTTTTTTTTTTTTTTTTTTTTTCCTCTCAAAAAATTGTGGGTAAATGTGGCATAGCTTTCTGAACATGAAAATGGCTATTTGCTCTCCATGCAGCATGGTGTCCTTTTCCTGGTTTTACATCTCACAGATGATTAGTAGATGATTAGTAGAGTGTTAATTGGATATTTATAGACAAATTACTAACTAAACTGTTAGCTGAAGGTTGCTAAAAGGTACAAAACATTCATATATAATAACAACAGTAATATTTTCAATATAACTAGATTATATTAAAAAGAAACATATTTTGTTATGTTGAAAACTGTTCAGTGTTGCAAGAGCTATGTTTTTATTGCAAATGGTCATTCACTTTATCTCATCTGCATTTTTCTAGCTAAAGAATTTGCAGAAATGTTTGGTTTGTATATCCATTCTCGTATTACTGTGTGATAGAGATCAGCCAACAATCACAATTTCAAATAGTTGTTGCCTTTTGTTATGTTTCTGACTTTTAGTAGTTCAGAATATAATTCAACACACTTTCTGTTTAGTTTCTCATGTTAGGAGGTAGGATACTTTGAACACGGTCTGAAACATTATTTCTGAAATGCCATTCAGTGTGCTCAACTTATGTGCTTAAATGACTTGCTGACAAAAGATAAATTTAAGAAAATGCTAAATTAATTTTAAGGCATTAGTTTGAAAACATCATCCACTTAACTAATGTGATATAGACAATTTGGGCAACTATTCAAGTCAGTAATTCCTGAATAGTCTACTGGCTGATAAACAATACCCTTAAATTGTCTGGTAAACATTTATGAAAAATAGCTCCAATTCTCCCTCCTTTGGGTCTCTTTAATTTAATGAATTTAATTTTCCTCCAAGTTACAGTCATCTTTTTCTGCAGCAGTACTAAACACTGGGGAAATAAGAGATGGGAAAGAATGCGGCAGAGGAACATCAACCTCTGCAGAATTCAGAGATGTCTTGGAAAGAGAAAGAAGGAGATGCTGAAGAAAAATCAAATTCTTTGGCTGATTTAATTGCATCAAACTGTTTTTTCTTTAATGTTACCCAGTACCTGTAAGGATTCTGCTAGCATGCTCTCATTCAAATGGGATAATTTGTGTAGTACATATCTTCAAAGTTGTTCATTTTATAACTAATTCATTTGTTTTATAACTAATGATGATTAGAAGTCTGCTTTTAGTGATTTCATAGGCATTTGATCTCACTTAGCCACAGTGAAGCCATTTAAATTTAAGCACTTGTACATTCTTCAAAGAAAAACATGAAAGAACTGAAACTGTGGTGGAAATTTATCTTCAACTTCATGCAAATACTAATCATACTTCTCACTCACTCAGATGAGGTCCATATGTAAGAGCTCTGTCAGAGATTAAAGGCTCTTTATCCTCTTGCACAGGCTTCTTCAGGCCATTCACTTGTCTCTTTATATGGGGCGTGGTGGGTGATGCAACCAAACCTCAAATATACCACATAAAATGCTTCTGCTTCCTGCAAGCTTTGTAACTGTGTCCTGTGCCCTGGGAGTTTGTATAGACCAGTTCTGGCTCCACCTAGTTAAATCCACAGTTTCTTGCCAAGGATCACTGAATTAGGATGGACTTTATATTTCACTCTAAACTTCACAATGTCAAAGCCAGCCCCAGTAACAGAGGCCAGATTAGAGAGACACTCCTTAGGGAAGGTGAGGTGCTTAAAGAAATTTTTTTATCCTTATGGCTCACATAACACAGACCTTAAAATCCAGTTTCTAATAGAGAAATAAAATAATAGAGTCATATGATTCTACAATTCTATGATAACATAGACCTTAGACTCCAGTTTTTAATCTAGAGGCACACAACCAATTTCAATTTCCCCCGGCAATGTTCAAGAGGCATTTGGATAATGCCGTCAATAATATGCTTTAAATTTTAGTTAGCCTTGAAGTGGTCAAGCAGTTGGACTCAATTATCTTTCAAGGTTCCTTCCTCCTCTGCTCTCCTCTGCTCTCCTCTGCTCTGCTCTGCTCTGCTCTCCTCTCCTCTCCTCTCCTCTCCTCTCCTCTCCTCTCCTCTCCTCTCCTCTCCTCTCCTCTCCTCTCCTCTCCTCTCCTCTCCTCTCCTCTCCTCTCCTCTCCTCTCCTCTCCTCTCCTCTCCTCTCCTCTCCTCTACTTTTTTTTTTTTTTTGTGGTGTGCAATATTCTGCTATTCTCAGTCTGGTAAATGTGCAATTCTTTAGTCATTTCACACTGGAGTTTTGAGGGGGACAGTCTGGTTTTCTTACAGGTTTTAAAGAAAAGTGGTTATTTGTGAAATTTTCAATTTCAAAAGGAATGTAATTTATAGGACTGAGGTAGACCTACTGTTAACAAATACTTTGATCTTGAGCATTGATTTCTCAGATTCATTAGTATCTGCGTGTTAGCAGAGGGTATCTATTTCTCTCTTTTGAGTAGTAAATAGCATAATTAGCACTCAAAAGAGAGAAATAGTTATCCTCTAACAGTGTGAGACTGAAGAACTGCAAAATGCTAATCATTTTGTTATAGGTATAGGACAGATTTTCAGTGTTAAAGACAAGATGTATTCCAGAACTCCAGAAAATTCTGGAGCATAGTGAATATAAATAGTTCACTCTTTCCTAAATGGTGAGAGACAAGGGCTTGGATTTTCTTTTTCTGTTCAGCAAAGCAAATTTTCTTTTGCTCACTTCCCTCACTTTGTCTGTACTTGGAGAGTAAAAGATAAAATGTTTTACTACAGAGGCATTTGAAAGGAATTTAGATTTCTTCTTTTATATTTCCTACACTATACTTTGCCAGTATGTTCATGTTTTGTATTTTGCACCTTTTAATGCCAGGATTCACTTGTATGCACTTGCTCTCTGCTTAGTTATCCTGTATCCTGTCTTAAGAAGTCATCAGAAAAGGATTATAAAGGGATAAAAGTAGTTAGGCATTTAACCCTTGTTCCAGCTGTCAAATAAGCTGCTTTTGAGAAGTCAATGATTGAATAAATGGACATTTGAAATATATCAAATAATAGGGTCTGTTTTGTTGTTTTGTTGTTATTTTGTTTGTTTTCTGTTTCTTTCTATATTTTCTGTTCTGTTAATGTTTTTGAGCAGAAATCACCACCACAGTGTCCAAACATACTCCAGAAGTGTATTTCCGGAAATGATTTACTAAGATGGTTAACAGCAGGCTGTTCATTTTCTTAGCCTTTCCTTAGAGGAAGGGGCCTATGCTGTGAAGTATATGGCTACATCTTGTAGGGTTTTGTTCTTTTTGTAAAGATACATGTTTTCTGATTTTTGTTTGTTTGTTTGTTTGTTTGTTTTTTGCCTAATAAGCATGATGATGAATGCATTTTAACATAATCTGTATCTTCTCCATGTAAGTGAGAAGAAAGGGCAAACAAGGAAAAATTCTGGAAGCTGAGAGCCATGATGAGACAAGTACTGGCCTTAACAGCAAAGGGCGTAAACCCACAGTATGGGAATGAAGGGAGTAAGGCAGGATTGGTGCCAGTAGCCAGGGTCAACCAAGAGTCTAGATTGCAAAGTAAGTCCATTGTGAGGAGGCAAGTCCAAGGTCAAGCCTGCACAATCAAGTCTGTAGGTCAGGGTTCAGATCAATGGGGTACATGGCCAGCCGTAGGTGGGGCTATAACGCTGCTGAAGCATAGCTGAGATGAAGATCATACATGAAATCTGCAAAAAGCAGCTCCCACTTAAGGCACTCAGTGGCATTTGGTGGGCACCTCTACCGAGGTTTCTTCTAGCTTTCTCTGTCAAGATTTCTCAAACAACTTTATTATATTGGAGAGGCAGGCTTGAGCACAGGGAGCTAAGCTGGAATTGTGGTGGAGGAAGTGCAAGCCAGGTTCTAACAGTGACATGTAAGAATTTCAGACTAGCACTACCTTCAGCTTTCAAGGCTATTAGGTTTACTCCTTATTTGCTATACTATTTCCTCATTATCCTCTTAGTCTCAGGTTTTCCTTTATTTTCTGCTTTTTTTTTTCTTTTTTTCTTTTTTTTTTTTTTTTTTCCCCTTCTGCCTTCTTTTTTGCCCTGTATATTCTTTTCAATCATTCTACTTTTCATTTTTTCAGTTCTTTTCCTTTTATTAGACTACCAACATACATTCCCATGTCTGTTCCCTTGTGGTATGCTGTAACCTACTGTTCTTGTCCACGTTCATGCACACCAAAGTAGGTAAAAGCAGTGAATACACACTGCAAAGGTAACTTTATGTAACTTTACCCAGGTGGAATTTAGAAGTGTAAAATGACATAGTCATGTTGCTTCCTTTGCAGTCAATGGAGAAAAGGACTGGTATCTTTGGAGAATGCTTCAGTTTATCTTAAGACATGTTTGAAATAGAAGCAGTACTCATAACATGGCTAACCTTTTCCACTGACTAAATTGCAAATACAACCGAATTTAAGAGCAATGTAAAGTCTGTAAAAAAGATACTCCCTGTGACTTACAGCATACTGCACTTTTTAGAATGGGACAAATCTCTCTCATTTGAACTTGACTACAGGGCTTAGGGTTCAGATGCTCTTTCTTGAGAAGAGATTAGTGCTCATGTTGAAATTAGTGCTCAAGTAGACAAACATTAAAGAACCACTAGTCCTAGTGTACTGGGTTTATGTAGCCAGGTTTTGGTAGCAGGGAAGCTGCAGAGGTGGCCTCTGTGAGAAGAGTCCAGAAGTTGCCCCATTTAGAGAAGGGCCAGTTTTAGCCAGCTCCAAAAGGGACCCACCACTGGCCAGAGCCAAGCTAATAAACAATTGTATTTGCACCTCTGTGAGAGCACTTTTAAGAAAGTGAAAAACCCACTACACAACAGCAGCTGGGAGAGCAAGGAGAGAGAAATAGCCCTATAGACACCAAGGTCAGTGAAGAAGGAGGGAGAGCAGATGCTCCAGGCACCAGAGCAATAGTTCCCTGTGGCCTGTGGAGAAGATCATGATAGAGCAGGATGTTCCCATGCAGCCCATGGTGTAGTGCAACAGAGCAGATCTCCATGCTGCAGCCTGTGGAGAAGCACATGGTGGAGCACATGGATTTAATGTGAAGGAGAGCCTAAGGAGAACCCCTGCCGGAGCAGAGTCTGAGCCCGAGCTGCAGCCCATTGAGAGGAGCCCACACATGAGCAGATGGTCTGGCAGGAGCTACTGACTGTGGGGGACCCATGTTGGAGCAGTTTGCTCCTGAAGGATGGACCCCATGGTACAGACCCATATTGGAGCAGTTCTTGAAGAGCTGCTGCTTGTAGGAAGCCCATGCAAGATCAGTTCAGGAAGGACTGCATCCCATGGGAGGAACTCCATGCTGGAGCAGGGGCAGAGATTGAGCACGAAGGAGTAGCAGGGACAAAGCATTATGGACTGACTGCAGCCCCCATTATGCCTTCCCCTGCACTGTTTGGGGGGAGGTTGTAGAAGAGGGTGGATGGGGGGAAGGTGTTTTCAGCTTGCTTTTAGTTTCTCTCTGTTCTAGTCTGTTAGTAACAGGCAATACATTATATTAATCTCTCTATGCTGAGTTTGTTTTGCCTGTGATGACAATTGTTGAGCGATCTCCCTGTCCTCATCTCAACCCTTGAGCCCTTTACATCATATATTCTCCCCCTTCCCTTTTGAAGAGGGGGAGTGAGAGAGAGGTTGGGATGGAGTTCGGCTGCCCAGCTGGGTCAAACCACCACACCTAGCCATCCAGTTTTTAGCTTTAGGGGCTTAGAAAGGCTTTGTTACTTTCAAGAGTCATATGCAAGATGATTCCATAAAACAAAAGAAACTATGGGAGGGTAGGCCACCTCATGGCAAGCGGTGTTTAGATGTGTATTTAATAACACTGTGGAACAGCTGTTGCTGGAAAAGAAAGGGATATGGAAGAGGTGAGAATGCCCCTGGGAACAAACTCATTAGATGACTGGGACCACTGTTAGTATTCTGTCACTAGTCCCATGAGTGGTGAGTGATTTTCCAGTAGATAAGTGAGAAGACAGAGTATATGACCAGTGCTAACTTTAACACAAATATTTTTTAAATTTTTTTCTGTTTGTCTTATTTTTCTCTCCTCAGACCTGTGACCAGGAGCTGAGAACAGGTGCAAAGAAGGAACGATGTCTTCAACCGAAAAGCCTACTTCTGTGTGCACTTCTTCTCAGTACTCTCCTTGGTTTTACATTACTTATCACCTACATCATGATGACTTGTGGTCTAGGTATAATATGGGATATCCTTTTCCCTGCTTCCTCATACAATCTATTTTTAAGTACCCTTCCTCTCCTATCTGCCTCCAATGCTTATTAGGCTTAGCATTTTTTTAAGAATCAGACTTTCAGGATCTTGAAGAAACATAAGAAGACACCAGTTGTGAAAAGGTACACTCTTCTGCCTTCTGTTTTTCTCATAGCAGGGATATATCCCCACACTCCTCCTCCTCCTCTGCCTGTCATTTAATAAGCCTGGGTTCAGCTTTGTGGGACAGCAGCATTATATTGTCAAGATGTTCTTCTTGAATCTCCTTGTCCTGGCCTCCAGTTTCTATGACCCTGTAGTAACTTCCGGGAAACTGGTGCAGAATTTGAGATTTGTAGCTCCTCCTCTGCTTTTCCATCCCTTACTTAATAGGTCTAGTCTGGACTCCCCAGTAAAATAGGGAAGCAGAACTACTGGAGCAAGTTCAGAGAAGGGCTACGAAGAAAATTGGAGGACTGAAGCATCTGTTGTACATGCTGAAAGTAGGAGGGCAAGTTAGCCTGGAAAAGAGAAGATTGAGGGGAGACCTCATTAATGTATATAAATATCTGAGGGAAGGGTGTCAAGAAGATGGAGCCAGCCTCTTTTCAATTGTGCCCCGTGACAGTACGAGAAGGAACAGGCACAAACCCATTCCAGCCCCTGTTGTACATTGGAAACCATTTATTATAGAGACTAAGGAAAGATATTGGTTAGCTTAGATATTGCTTATTTTCACTTTGCATATTTTCTCCTATGAGAACTGCTGAAACCACAGAATGGAAAGTCTTACCTTGATTTACAAATGGCTTATTTAACAATTGAGCTGATCTGTTGTTGTTACAAGATACCCTGACCCCAAAAGAGAACACATACCCAGGGGTTCACAGCACCTTAGATAAGGAGGGTGGAGGTGGGGAGGGGGGTGTTGATCCCCCTTTATCTAAGGAGGAATACAAGAAACACTAGGAAATTTTTATTCTGTTTTAAGAAATGTCATTTATAAGAAATGTTTGTTTCCTATGCTTGAACATCTCCCTCTATGTATTAAGCTTATCTCTTAATTCTCCGTACTATGTCTTTTCTTTGCTCCATTTGTTGACATCATCAGTAGCTTCTTATCATTTGGCCAAATCACTGTGTGCTGTTTCAGAGAGAGCACACTGAGAAGGCAGAATAATCCAACCTGTTACTGCCTAGATAGAATGGAGGGCACCACCTCTGGACTGACTACCTGTCTTTTATTTAAAGAATCTCCCTTACAAAGTGCAATGGCAGCCTTGTTGTAAAGTTAAAGACAGAATACGTATTGTTCCATCTTCAGCAAAAACTTACAAGGAATTCAACAGTCTGTATGCAAAAGAGTTTGTACCAAAAATAAATCTGGAGGGAGGGGAAAGGCATGTCCCACAGACAACTCCTTTTTATTATTTTTTTTTTTGTGCATGTGTGGAGTTGTTCTCACTGCCACTGCTCAGTTCTCTCTTGTTTACTTCTGTCCAGGATCATGTGATGCTGAGCTGAGGCTTGCACTGCTGTCCAGACTCCTGAATTCTAGGAATGATGCTGTAGACCCCTGTGAGGATTTCTACAAGTATGCTTGCAGCAACTGGGAAAGCAATCATTCAAGCAGAACCACAGAAGAGTCACAAAACGTCTTTGATATATTGTTGGAGGAAAACCAGCTTGTCCTGAAAAGGCTTTTAGGTAGAGAGAGATGGTTGTTGTGTTACTTTCAGCATCTTTCTGAGTCAGAGCTGAGAATATTTATAACTGAGAGCACAATCATTCCTGTCAGGGACTGAGTCCAGTCTCTTCATTTTCTGTTATTACAGGTGCAGGTATATTCTTGAGAGATCATATTAAAATAGTTGCATTTCAAACATTTCAATTCTCCTTGCCAAGTGTGAGAAATGGAAGTCACACTTCAAAATTCAGGAAACTAAACCATTTTCCTACTGCCTTGTAAAAGTAGACCCTTTTTGCTGTGTATGTCTGAGTGTGCACTGTGACCTTGTCCTGACTCCATGTGGGACCAAAACCTAGGTATGATCAACCTTTCTGTTGTGCTCCAGTCTCCATGCAAAGAAAGTCACATATTTGATCTCAGGAAGAGTCATAGCAAACACTAGAAAACGTCTTGCTTTGGGTTACTTGGCAAAGTGTAGATATATTTACTAAACTGCTCTGAAAGTGCAAGGTGATATTTTCTTACAACCTTCCTCTGCTCTAATACTGCCCATCTTTCTTTATTACCACCTTTATCACTCTTGTAGTTTTTCATTTTTATTTTATTTTTTTTTTTCCTCAGAGGCCCCACAGTTTGAGATAAGAGGTTCAGCTAAAGAGAAAGCAATCCAGTTCTATCGTTCCTGCATGGATACACAAAAGATAGAATCCCAAGGAAATCAAACATGGAAGAACCTCCTAAATCAGGTGAATGTTTCTGCTGCATCTTCTACATGCAGAAGACAATTCCTGTAAGAAAAAAAAAAAAAAAAAAAAAAAAGGAAAGAGTGAAATTTAGGCCATATATTCCCGCATGGTGGAATTTTGCTAGCATCTGGTTTTGAAATAAGCTCATGGTTCACAGCCTGACTTCTACAAGATAAATCTCAATTTGAATGCTGTTTAAAGATTTGGCTTTCTGACATCAGGTACATAAATCTGCCCTCATGACCTTACATTTTACAACTGCTCAACAACCAAGACTGCAGAGAGGGATTACTTAATCTCAGAAGCTCAGTTCAATACAATTTGACTTACAGATCAGGAAACATCTTGCAAAATGGGTGAAACGCTTGTCTAAGATCTGACAGCCATCCACTACTCCAGGCTTCAGGAAAACTTGTCTGAAGAGGAAAATGCTTCTATTGCCATTCTGGGAGGTTCCTCCCAGTGCCAGGGAGAATTCCTGTTAGCAGATTGCAGTTATGCCCTGTCTCCAAGGCTGATGTGGAAACTTTCAGCAGAAGGAACAGTGACAGCAAGGCCCCCTGAGTATCTGCCTGTTAGGGAGGAGGAACCCTAAATTCCTGATCTCTGTTTGCCCACCTGGATAACTTTAGAAAAATATATTCTTTTACGCTCCCTCCTTCACTGCCTTTTTATTTATTTTATTATTATATTTTTCCAGTGTACCCTGTTCTGTTGATAATTATCATTTGTTTTCGCTGTCACAGAATCACAGAATGGTTGAGGTTGGAAGAGACCTCTGGAGGTCATTTGATCCAACTCCCCTGCTCAAGCAGGGCCACCTACAGCCAGCATCTAGGACCTCCTCCAGATGACTTTTGAATATCTCCACGGAGGGAGACCCCACAATGTCTCTGGGTAACACGTGCCAGTGCTCAGTCACCCACACAGTAAAAATATTTTCTGATGTTCAGAATCTCTTGTGTTTTAGTGTGTGCTCATTACCTCTCACCATGTCACTGGGCACCACTGAAAAGAGCCTGACTATATTCCTTCCATCTTCGGACATTTATATAGATTGATAAGATTCCCTTTGAGCCTTCATTTCTTCAGGCTAAGCAGTCCCAGCTCTATCAGACTTTCCTCATATATAAAATGCTCCAGTCCCTTAGCCATTTCTGTGGCCCTTGATTGGACTCTCTCCAGTAGCTCCATGTCTCTCCTGAATTGCCGAGCCCACTAGCCCAGCACCTGGACACAATACTTCAGGTGTGACCTCACCAGTGCTGAGTACAGTGCTGATCACCTCCCTCAACCTGGTGATACTTTGCGTAATGCAGCCCAGGATACCATGAACCTTCTTTGTGGTAAGGGCACATTTCTGGCTCATGTTCTAGTTGGTGGCCACCGGAACCCCCTACAGCTTTCCAGCAAGGAGTCCCCTGGCATGTACTGGTGCCTGCAGTTGTTCCTCCCGAAGTGCAGGAATTTGCACTTTCCCTTGTTGAACTTTATAAGGTTCCTGTCAGCCCATTTTACCAGCCTGTCCAGGTCTCTTTGGATGGCAGCATGATGCTTTGGTGAATCAACCCCTTCTCCCAGTGTTATGTCATCTGCATACTTGCTGAGGACACACTTGGACCCATCATCCAGATCATTAATGAAGACGTTGAACAGGGCTGGACACAGAAGGGACCACTGGAGTACACTGCTAGGTGGTGGCCTCCAACTAGACTGATCACCATGCTCTGGGCCTGGCTGTTCAGCCAGTTTTCAATCCATTTCACTCATCTGCCCATACAGCCCATGCAGCTTGTCAATAAGGATTATTTTGGAGACAATGTCAAAAACCTTATTGAAGTGCAGGAAGATAATTCCTAATGACCCTTCCCTCATCCACCATCCACCAGGGCAGTCATTTCATTGCAGAAGCTTATCCTGTTGATCAAGCATGACTTCTCCTTGGTGAAGCCATGCTGACTACTCCAGATGATCTTCTTCTTCATGTGCCTGCAAGTGATTTCCAGGTTTAGCCATTTCATCACCTTCCCAGGGACTGAGGTGAGGCTGACCAACCTGCAGTTCCCTGGGTCTTCCTTTGTGCCCTTCTTGCAGACAGGAATGATGTTTGCTTTCCAGGTATTTTTCCCAGTCTCCGTGATCAATCAGATTATTGAGAGTGGTCTCACAATAATATCTGCCAGCTCCTGCAACATTCATGGGTGCATCCTATCAATGGTCATGGGCTCTGTAAATCCAGTTTGCCAAAATATTTCCTGACGTGATGGTCTTCCACCAAGGGTACGTCTTCCTTACTGCAGCCTTTCCTCTTTGTCTCTGTGACCTGGGTTTCTAGTCTTTCTAGTAAAAACTCTGGCAAAGAAGGCATTCAGAATCTCAGCCATCTTAATTTTCTGTGTAACCAGGTTCCCCATCTTGTTTAGCAACAGACTCACATCTTTCCTGGCCTTTGTTTTTTCATTGATACACTTACAGAAGCCCTTCTTGTTGTCTTCAACATACCTGGCAAAATTCAATTCCATTAGGGCTTTAGCTTTCTTAACTTCATCCCGGCATATTTGGACATCTTGGTATTCCTCCCAGGATACCTGTCTTGCTTCCACTCTTTGTAGGCTTCCTTTTTGTGATTGAGTTTGGCCAGGAGCTCCTTGTTAATCCACTCAGGCCCCCTGGCATTTTTGTCTTACTTCCTATTCATTGGGGTGGACCATTCTTGAACTTGGAGGAGGTGATCCTTGAATATTAACCAGCTTTCTTTTTTTTTTTTTTTCTATCTCTTTCCCCTCCAGTGTCATCTTGAAATTCATTACTTTCCTTAAGTGAAAGTGACAGGTAGTTTTAAAGCAGGGTATGTAGAAACCTTCATGAGTTTCCCTGTTGCTATTTGCTCTATTGTTTCTCTGTTGTCATAATGACTGAGTTCATAGGAGTGAAAAAAATGTTTGTAAATAAGAATCAAAAAAGTGTTTTTCTCACCTGTGGTCATGCTGTCTATCCCTTCTCTAGGTTGTTGGATGGAATATCACAGGCATAGGGAAAGCAAAAGATTTTAATGAAACTCTTCGGATTCTCATGGGCAGATACAACACCTTTCCCTTTTTCAGAGTGCATGTGGGACCTAGTCCTTTTGATCCCAAGACCAATGTAATTCAGGTGAGTGGATTAACGAAAGAGAGTTATCAGGAAGTGCCAGGAACAAAGAGTCAGTAACACAGTTCATGAGATCCAGGCTTGCTCAAGTTCTTCTTTGAAGAAAGTTTTCATAAAATTTTCTGTAATCTTCATAATTTTATTGCAAAAAAGACCCCTTAATTCTGGAGAATGAGGAGATGAGGAGGAATAGATCGCTTGCTTTCACCTCTTCTGGTTGATTGGTGTAAATTTCTGCTTTGTTGTGGAATTGTCACTTGTTCACAGGTGTGGCTAGTAGAGCAGTGTACTCTACAAAAGCACTCTAACTGTTAAGCATCTAATACATTATTATACTATTAATTTTGCATCTCATGAGAAATATTTAACAATGTGGTTTATATTCGAATGTCAGTCACCACAGATTTGTAATGAGATTGTAAATAAGCTGCAGAATGCGATAGATCCACAAAAAGTACCTAGGAAACATTTTTGAATCTTTCAGGCAATTTATTAACATTTCAAATGCTGTGACACAGAGACAAAGAAAGCCTATTTAACATAGTCTTAACACTTCTAGTGTTTCTGGAAATAGCCAGATATTTGTCCTTTACTCCTTTTTGCAGATTGACCATCCTGAGTTTGAGATGCCACCTGAGAGTAAATTCAAAGAGAAAAATTATCCTGAGGTAACATATCAGAGACTGACGAAAGGTAAAAATAGTAATTTGGTGTAGGGATCTCTTTGAATTTCTTCCTGATTCAGAGTGACCTATTTCCATGAGGTATGGTCGATGGCCTCTAAAAATGTCTCCAGATGGAATTTGTTATAAAATAGTCTGCTTTTGTAAAATACTAGCTTCTATAATGCAACCAATTTTAGATGCCATTTTTAAAACTTCTAGTATAGAAAGAGAATGTTACAATTTTGAGATATGATTGAGATATAAAATTGAGATGTGATTTAGTAGCTTAGTGGGTAGTATTGGTGATAGGAGGATGGTTGGACTAGATGACCTTGTAGGTCCTTTCAAATCTTGTGTTTCTATGATTTTTATGAATTTTATTTTGTATTTACTAGGTAATATGAATCTGGGGCTCCCTCTATGTTGAATGAATGTTTCAAAACTTTTTTCTTGTTCAAAATAAAGGCTTTATAATCTATTAACATTGGTGTAGTAGAGGAGTAATTTTAAAATGTTTTAACCTAAGCTAGGGAAATAAGGTCTTTGAACATGGGAGTCATTGCAGCAAAGATAATTTCATCACAACTATCTAATTTTTCTGAACTGCATAAAAACTGAGCTGATTTCAGTTTCTCAGTCTGACTCTTTCAGAAGAGTTCTCAAAAAATAAAGCCTTTTAGCCATCACAAGTATTCCTGTGATAACTCATTAACATATAAGCAAGACTGCCATTTCCTCTCCATCCAAAATACTGAATTATTGTGTCACTGTCTACTACAGCTCTCCTAACTCCAGAGACAACAAGCCTGCAGCCCTAAAGTGATTCTGGTGTTTAAAGCAACTGTTAGCTGGGACAAATTAAAATTATTACCTTTTGAGAATTCACTGTTCTTCACTGAGAAAGGAGCTGTACTTGGCAAAGTGTGTTCCACTTGAAGAATTACATGAGGATGTTGTGGTGAAGATGACAGTTTTCAGGACAAGTGCTACATTGTTTTTGAAAGAGTGAATCTTATGTGGTCAAGATGGGTGGATGGATGGATGGATGGATGGATGGATGGATGGATGGATGGATGGATGGATGGATGGATGGATGGATGAGGTGACTAACTTTCAGTCATGTTTCTCCCCCTGGTCATATGCTCTGTATTGCAGGTTCTCCGTGTCTATCTCTCATACCTGGAAAAAATTGGAGGGCTACTTGGAGGTCCACAGGATGGTTTCCCTCATTCATTTTCCCTTACCTTGTCCTTCATCTCTAAACTCCAGCGTGTTGTTACCCCACTGCAGGAAAGACAGAAGAGGGGGATGCTGTTCTTTCGCACTAACATTAAGGAGCTACAGGTATCTATCTGTGCCTTAGAACTTGAGAAACACAATTACATGTTCACATTCTGAAGATCCAGATCAAAAGAGATGTGAGCTACACTGTTTAGATGCCCTTCTTGCAAATTACCCTTGGAGACTGTTGAATTTTAAATAACCTATTAACTTACTGTCTCTTATTGATAGCAGTTGGAATTTCCAGGTCCCCAAATCCACTCCCTGTCTCCCCCATGCTGTTCTGATAAAAGAAATAAATGTCTATTCTCCTTTTCTAGTATAATCAATACCCACACCATAAAAACAGCTCAACTTGTTGAAAGTATCCATTACCAGTATCAAGGAGACAATCCCAGTTTCCCTATTATTTCTTGACAATCTGTTTAGGCTGACAGCTCAACATGTAATCTTTGTTTTACTTCTAGGAAAAGGCACCTGCTATTGATTGGTTGTCATGTCTCCAGGCCCTCTTCCATCCTATGCCAATAAACCTTTCTCAGCCAATTGCAGTGCATGACATGGATTACTTAAGAGGCATGTCACAGCTCATTGAAGGCTGGAACAATGAAAGGTAGGAGTTGTACAAATCTGTGGTTGAGGTTATTCATGCCTTAAGAAATATTTACTTCTGATAACGTAAGTTAATGAGTTGCAAGCCTGCTGTGTCTCTGTATCCACAGGTCCAGTGCTGAGGATTAGCATATACTCCCAATAGGCTTGCACATGCATACAACGTATATGTACACATATAAGGATATATATTGCCCCCCACCACCACCCATGCAAACATGAATAGCGTAGTCAGCCTGATCCTAGTCCTCCTCTGCACATGATCAGGATTGGACTACACTAGTGAAATATAAAAAAATATATTTACGTACACACACAATATGGATTACTGCAGTATTTGGCCTTTGATACTCAGAATGTTCAGTAGCCTGTCCCAGATGCCCTGATCTCCACAGCTGCTGGCACCTGGATATGCGGGCCACTGAGACTTGCAGCCCGACTCTGGTTGCTGGTATTCAGATATCTTCTAGTTACAAATACACATTAAAAACAGATCTCTCCAGTAGCTGGTCAAACTGTTGTTCTCTCCAATAGCCAACCTTGTCTCCCTGGTATCCAGCCCCATTCCCACAAACAAACTCACCCACAAACAAAGATATTTAAAAATAACTTGATGAGACAGACTCTGGTGACCATGCACAGGACTCAACCAGACAGACATACTGACAAGACACAAGTTTACTCTAGTCCATTCTCTGTTATCACCTTTCCCCTTAACTTTACCATGCATAAACTCCTCTCAGTCCACCATGATCCTTTCCTTTCTCTGCCTTTGGTGCTTCGTACAAGCATCCCACATTAAGTCTCACAGAATCCTACAGTCCCCTCAAAGTATCCCATAAGAAGTATTACCCAGTCCTAAAGTGCTCTTTCCCCTTCTTCCCATAATGAATCCTGTACTCAAGTAGGTAATTATCCCTTGGGTATTCAGGGTGTTCTTGAGTGTGAGTTTCTTTGGTTGACTCATGTCAGCGGCTTTCATAGCAAAATGAATGAGCAAATCATCGTTCTTTTGTTAACCCCAGGAGTAGTCCATTCAGGATACTTTGTTGTCACTGTTCAGGTTACCAGGTTTCCTCTGCCTCAGATTATTCCTCTGACACTTGCCATGCTTCTGTGTTTATGGTGACGTCTTAACGCCATAATCTGACTGTTGCTGAAAAAAATCACTGTATTGACTTTGTTCTCCTCTTAGAGTTATTCATGATTTTTGTCATTTCCATCAAGCTTTTGCATGGTATCCTGTCCACATATTTGCTTTTAATTCATAACGTTGAATATTGTTTGCTGTTCAGTGCTGACTGGTTTCTGCTTATTTTTTTTAGGTCCAGGTTTTTGATGGAATAACTGCTTAAATATTTGACTTCATCCAGCTAGGAGGTGATCCCATCTTAATGTGGGCTAAAGTGGTCCTCTCTATTGGTCTTCCTAAATGTCATGTTCCTACAGGGTCCTTTCCATCTATATGATTCTTTGTCTGGTTGGGAATCTCTCCCCTGCCCTTGACAGTCGATTCCAAGATGCACGCTTGGAGCTATCTAGGACTCTTCATGGGAAAATGGGATCTAGAGTGGTGAGTTAGCTTTTAAACATCTTCACTTCCACAGCGCACACCTTCTGGATATTCTCTTGATCCCTCACCTGGATGGAGCTTCTTAGATCTGGGGTGGAGAACCACTCCTACTAGGCCAATTAAGGCTTCACATTTCTCAAGGATTTGTAAACATGACACAAAAAAGATTTCAAGGGCTAATTGCACTGTATCATGGGGTGAGGAACAATGTATAGATAGCCACCTTCCTTCTATTTATTTGTTACAGTCAGAATATGAGTATTCATCTTGTGTGAATACAAGTAGGGTAAATAATTCTTTGTTTTACTGTATTAAAATTTTCAGTATTTATGGCTGTCATTTTTAAATAACAACATATAAACTACTGACAGCGTGTTTATTTATCTTTTTACCATCTTCATCTTTCTGTCTCTTCACTCTCAGCTGTCTTTATTTTTTTCTCTATTCTTACAGACCCCAGTTGAGCGCTGGAAGAAGTGTTTGACTGATACCAGCTCTTTCTTTGAGCCAGTCCTAGGGCAGATGTTTGTGAAGGAAATTTTCCCTCAGCAAACCAAGAAACTTGTAGGTATTCATCCTCTTAAACCCCAAGCATAGCTCAGCTTTGTTCCTTTTTTTTTTTTTTTTTTTTTTTTGCCTTGTCAGCTTAGAACAGCATCAAGGCAGCAAAAGCTTTTGTACCTTTTTATGTATTCCTGTATGTTACATACTTCTCTTCTGTTTGGGGGAAATGTGTGATATCAACAGAACAAGAGCACTGTCACTGCTAGAATAATCAATGTTAAAATACCACTTAGAATCTTTATCTCATCTGTTAGCAAAGCTATATGGACTGCAGAAATACCTATGAGAACCCTGTGAGTGCATGCCATTTCAGTGTGTTTAACTGAAATGGCAGTTATTATTCATCAGAAATCCTGAAGTATTTAAATAAACTTTTCAGTCATAAAGCCAATAAGGGAATGGTGGGTGAACAAGGACTGCATAATATTTATGACCAGTTTTACAGAAACAAATCAATATCAAAACATTCTGAGAGGATCCACAGTAAACGGAACACCTGTTGGCACTGTGGAAAAGATATCTTTCTTTACTTTGATGATCAGACTATTTTTTTTTTTTTTTTTATTTAATGGAGGGAAATTAGTGTAGGCATCAAGTTTTTTGAGGTTTTCGGTGTATACAAGTAACAAGGATGATAATAATAACTCCAAGAAAGAGACTATGTACTGAAGCAAAAAGCTGAATAAGCAAAGCACAATTTTGTGAAGGAGAGACTCAGACTGCTGTAACTTTGGAAAGGGAGACACCAATAAGAAATTATTGTGGATGTTTTGTGAAATGGGACAATCATTTGATCCATTCCCATCCCGAAAGGGATTTAATGAAAAGGGATTATGTTTCCCCTCTTACTATGATGGTCAAGAGGAAAAGGTGTGTGGGAAAGAATGATGACATCTGTGAGGAACCACTGGATGCCTAAGAAACTTAAGCCTAAATAGATATAGAAGCTGCTATTTCTTCTTTCATCAAGAGAAGAGGAATAATATTCCAACTATTGTATGGTTGAATTGCTGGAACATGGGAAGACAATAACTAGGCCTGAACAATGTTTTTCTGCAGTTCTGAATGTGCCTTCTGTTCTCCATGACAGGCTGAAGAGATGTTCTCTGAGATCCAAGATGCTCTCTACAGCCAACTGGATCAGTTGGAGTGGATGGATGAGCAAACACGCCAACAAGCTAAAGTTTTGGTGCGTGCAGAAAGCAGAAGTTACTGAGGCCAACCTTTCCCTATAGTCTCTGGAGAAAAATGGAAGGGGCCTACATATTTCTACCTGTTCCTACAGGCACACAATTTTAAATAGATTCCTTATACACACTAAAACCTTTATGTGGTTCTATAGGTGTCATCACGCACAAGACACTGATACATAGGCCACAGATACTGTGAATTAATGTAATGTGATGAGTTACATAGTACCTTCAGATTTACACATCTATAGAATTTTAAAAATATAAACTGAATTCCAGAAAACTGTACTAAAAAAAAAAAAAAAAAGTAGAACAGAATAACAAGAGGAGATGTCTTGTTGAAAAAGAGCAGTTGTTTTTGTAAACTGCTGATTAATAGATCCTATTTTTGTTTAGAAATAGAGTTTAAAAGGGACTTCCAGAATGTAAAACTCCCTGTTGGTCACATTTTTTTTTTTTTTTAATTATGATTTTAGATGTCCACGCTACAAGTGGAGATTGGCTATCCAGCTTACATACTTCAGACTGCCAAAGTGAACCTGGAATACCAGAATGTGAGCTATATAATGTAAACCTGTCTGTCTCACTACTGGCAGTTTACTTGTACTAACTGCTATCTTGTCTGCTGATAAAAGAGGCCATAACCTCTGAGCAATGCACATATCACTTTCTGAGAAGAGGTGGATCCAGACAACCCGTATCTATTGCTTCTGCATTGTCCAGTGTTGCCTGTGCTGCCTCCTACTGACTGTGACCTGTTTGTGTGTTCTATTTGAAGATAATGTTCTGGTCACATCTTAAATCAAAAGTCTTTTGAACTGGGAGAGGAAAAAAAAAAACAACACAACAAAAACAACAAGTGTTGCATTAGTTTGTCTTTTGATGAAGCTCTTTTTTACCTGTGGGACTTTTCTCTCTCTCATACTGTCCAATTCATTCCTCTCTCATGCTCTGTGACATTGACATTTCCCAACTCTTCCCTCAGCTGGAGATAAATGAAGACACTTTTTTCCTCAATGTGGTGGCTTGCTTGAAGACAATGAGGGAGAATTCCTACTCAAAACTCCTTCAGCATCATTCACATGTTAAGTAAGTGTCAGATGTTGATATGAAGAAAACAGATTACCTGAGGTTGGAAGGTAATTGTGGTGATCTCCTAGTCCAATCCTCCTGCTCAAAGCAGAATCAGCTGGAAGAGGTCACTCAGGAGTGTATCCAGATGTCTGTCTATATCTCTCTTTTATTAAGGATGGGAAAGGCTCTGGCAGAACTGGACACAGTACTTACAGCTGTGGTTACACTAGTCCTGAACAAAGGTTCATAACCACCTCTTGACCTAGTGGTGACTTTTCTCCTAATGCAGGGCAGGATGCCGTTGTCCTTTTCTGCAAGGACACATTCCTGCCTCATCTTAAAAAAAAACCCTGAACATGGCACTCTATCTTGTGTTCAGCATGAGTTCCTGCTATCAAAACCACCACTGTTGTGGAGGGAATCCCAAACCCTTCAAAATGGAATCTTTTCTGCTTATTGTCATAAACCCCTAATACAGAGGAATATCTGGTGTTCCTGGGCTGAGCTATCTGACAGCAAAGCATTATGTGGAGATGAATATTGGCAGGAACACCTCGAAGTCAGGACATGGATGCTTCTGAAGGCAGGGAGTGGAGATAGGCATACTTGGGACTTGAGGTGTATTCTGTGCAGGACGTTACAGAAGGTTAATAATTCTGACTTATTTGACAGTGAAATTGTGAGGGTGAATCTCTAAATGTGTGTGCAAGCTAAGCTACCAGCTCTGTCTGTAAATGAGTGAAGATTTGTTTCAAGCACCTTTAACTCTAGATAATGTGAATTTCATCATTTTCCTTCATTGTGTGAACAGTTGTATGGAGCAAAGCATTTCTGCGCACCCAATGGAGGAAAGGAGCAAGGTATGAGATACAGATTAATACATTCTCTCATTTCTGCTTCTAGCTGGCAGGTGTTCCCCTGGGCTGTCCATTCATACTACTCACTAAGGCACCACATGGTGGTCTTTCCTGCTGGAATGTTCCGCAGCCCTTTTTTCCACATGGAGTTTCCCAGGTATGAAGGGGCTGCAAAAGTGGAAGCTGAATGTAGTCCTTTTGCTACACCATGTTTCCAGGAAGAATCTCAGTGAATGTGTCCTGAACCTCTATTTCTAACTACATCCCAGAAAGATCAAGTATAAGGGGAAAAATAGCTTTTTTCTAAAGCCACATGGATGTGGCTTGCCAGTTCTGCTCTATGAACTCTGAAAGAGTGTGGTCTTTCTCTGGAAGCAGGGAAAGAGTTTGCTGGAGCAATATTAGAATATAGGTGAAAGTAAGCTGAGACAAGTGTATCATCCCAAAGCAAAGAGGTAGAAGTCTTGCATAGGTTAACTGAAAAAAACAATAAAATAAAAAAAAGCACCTCTGCCTTTCTTTTTCTAGATTCCAAGTATTTCTTCAATCTAATTCATAGAAATACAACCCAGAGCAAATAGGAACAACTTCTTGTAAAAAGTCTTTTCAAATGGATCAAACACAGTTCTGTTCTTCCTTTTCTTCAAGAAACCTCCTCTAATTAGCAGACATATTTTTCATTCTGAGACTTCTCCTGCAACAACGATACCTCTATAGACTATACTTTCATAGTTTGGTTCTTTCATCATACTGAACAGTTCTTTTAAATTTTTTTTTTTTTTTTTTCTGGTATTAAAAAGCACTTAAACATCTGACTGTAAAAATATTATCTGATGTCCTTTTTTTGCATGATAACTGACAGAGACTTGACATAATCCCATCATACTCCAAAGATCAGTTCACACAGTGGGAAGAGACTGAAGTCTGAAAGAAACCCATCTCAGTTAAAGTAATTACTTTTTCCATGGTAATCTTCTGCCACTACTTGTATGACATTTCCTAGTGTTTGCATTGTTTCATGAACTCATTATATTATGGAGAATAGGAAAAGAATAATAGGAAAAAAATCCAGTGGTGTAGGTTTTCACATTATTGTTCCTCTGAAAAAAAAAAAAAAAAAAGAAGAAGAAGAGAGAGAAAGTGTCTGCAGCTTCTTATTCCTTTTGTATTTGGTGTTAGTGAAATATATTTTTCTCACCTTCATTCTGGGTCAGTAGACTCATAAGTCAAACTTGTGTTGGCACATTAACAGTTGGTCAGATGATGCTCCAGAATTTAAATTTTACAGTCAAAAATAATTTGCCAGTTCAGATAACTATGAGTATACTTGTTAAAACTAAAATTTGGCAAGACAGTTCAACCATTATAAGCTCCAGAGTTTCTGCAAGAGCAACTCTAAAATAAGATAAATTATCCTGTCCTTGTCGGTGTCCTAATGAGTTCCTGTTGATATAATAATGATACCCCATCCCTGGAAGTATTCATGTCCAGGTTGCATAGGGCTTTGAGCAACCTGGTCTAGTGGAAGGTGTCCCCATTGGCAGGGGGGTTGGAACTAGATGATTTTCAAGGTCTGTTCCAACCCAAACCTTTCTATGACACTATGATTCTAGACCCATTTCATGCTTTAGTAGTGTTAATCAGTGGCTGTAAAACAAACAAACAAACAAACAAACAAAATCATCATTTTGTATTATGGAAATATATTTTAATTGTACTCATGCTTGTGTGACTGTAAATTCATTGCACAGAATGATAGAAATTCATATTGGAAAGAACCTCCTGCTTGTAGTGAGTGGAAAGATTACCAGTGCTAGGCCTGAGTAATTTTAGTAAAGCCTTCATGATTTTAATTTGCCTTACCAGTTTTATGTATTGTGTTTCACAAGATGACTGCTGCAAGACTGCCTTTCCAACCATCCTGCTCTTGTATTTTGCCATTGCAGTTACTGTTTATGTAGCAGTTCAGCCAATAATGGGTAACTAAGGACGTATCTCAACAGTGTATCACATTACAGTTAATAAGGACAGAATTTAATTCTCTCTTATTAAGATGGCTTATTAGCTAGGAATGCTTTAATGCAAGTCCATTGTGCAATTTCAAGCATTGGTAGAGTAATTTACATTTGTGTTCATGTTTTTACAGAGTATCACATCTGGGAGGCAATAAACAGAAAGTGCTTCTGTGGTCTCTCAGAGTAGAATGCTTCTTTGCGGTACACAATTGTGCTCAGTGGTGATAAAGAATGCTCACCTGTTCTTCTTTTATTTTCAAAATCATTCTTTTTCATGTTTATTTTTCAGTGCTGTGAACTTTGGAGCTATTGGGGTCTTCATGGCACATGAACTTCTTCATGCATTCTATGGTTATGGTGGGTACCAGCTGCAGGGTAAAGCTTATCCTCTTCGTTTACTGTTCTAGGCCCCCAGTGGTAGTTTCCCTTAGGGGTTCTTCAGTCCTGGCCCCTATATCCATATATACATACATTATTAAAGCAGGTGAAGCTAAGGAAATCCACTCCATACCAAATGAACTATGAAGAAAACTCAGTGTCGGGAATACAAGTGAACATCAGAAATAGCTTTACTTTCTAGGATTTTTTTTTTTTTCCCTACAGTGCTGCCTGGTGGCTGTCCTACATGCAACAGCAGTGTGCTACAGAAATCTATAGATTGCTTTGTTGAACAGTATGAAAGCTTTGACTTTAAGGTCAACGGTACTATTACGCTCTTGGAGAATACAGCTGACAATGGAGGGCTTGCCATTGCTTACCAGGTATTGTAGTTTACTTATTTCTCTGATGTCATTTTTATGATCTCAGAGTCTCACCAGACAGCTCAACTGGCATGTCCTAAGACTGCCCTGTAATATCCCTGTCCTACATACTGCTCCAGTCCCAGATTTCTTGCATGTCTGTGCCAGTGCAGCATATGCTTTACATTTCCTCTGGTATTCCAAACATAGGTTCTTCACAGAGCTGTGCTTATAATCTCACTACCACCATATAAGACCGCTTATCCCCTTCACCTGTTCTGGGGTGGTCCTTTTTTTACATCCCTAATTATGTAATGCATACAAAACAAGTTATTATTTTATATTAGGTTATTATATATTTATGTTAAACCTAAGGAATTAAGTTGAGATAAGAACTAGAATTCTGTATTGTGATAAAATTACTCTACTGTCATGTTTTCAGCAATATTTCTGTCTAGAACTCCTGCAGGAATTCAGAGGTTTAGTTAATTAATGAGTGCAGAGTGCTCTGAGTTATCTGGGTGTCAAATGGCACTTGTTGCATTTCTGTGTGAAGAACTTTGAGACTGTTACAGACACAAAGATTTTTTGATGGCATTCATAGCACCAATAAATAAAGTTTTTCAGGTATCTGTAACTTTCTTTGAAAGTAATTTTCATTTTTTTTCATAGTGCAGTCATCACATCTCTTCTGACCAGCTGTGTACAGTAGTGTCAGAAAATGGAAGCAAAGGAATTAACATTGTTATTCTCCCTTCTTACAGCTATTAGGCACATCAGAGTGAGCAGAAAGAGATACAAGCATGCTAAATATATTAAAAATATACCAGACTGATATATTTGACAGAAGACATGTTTCTTGGACACTGTCTGAAGTGGAGTTTACTATTAATTTTCTCTCTCCACAGGCCTATAAGAATTGGATGAATAAGCACAGAGAGGAGGATTTACCCAAGATCGGACTTTCACACGACCAGCTTTTCTACTTCAGCTTTGCTCATGTAATGAATTCTAGGCTAGTCATGTGTCTCTCACTCTCCATTATCTTTTACATTATTACAGTCTGTCCTTCTCAATATTCAGTCTTTTTTTCTTTTTTTTTTTTTTTTTTTTTTTCCCACTCTTCCTAGAACTGGGAATGATAGATGTTGTTGGAAGATTCAGAATCTTATTTAGAAAGCTAAAATTTACATATGGGGCTCTTAATCTGTCATGGATCTCACTGCAAACAAGATGCCTGTCTGTAAATATATCTTTTACAAAGCTCTGAAGTCTACCAAAATTAAGTTGTAGCAGACAAGTTGTGTCAGAGAAAGAAGACTTCTTTGCCATCCTCAGTACTTTTGCTACTCTGAGCAATCTTACTAATAGAAAATGAAATTTTAGTGGAAAACACACATAGGTCTTCATCCCTTGTTCCATCCATCTCTTTGTCAAGTTGTAAGGTCATTCTGAGTGACTGGTAGAGAAAAAAGTTTAGAATATAGATATAGTTTAGAGATAAAGAATGAGAAATACATGCACACATAGTTGGAGATTTTTGTGGGAACATGGTTTAAGGATTTGTGCAAAGTTGTGTGGTTTTGCAGGTGAGTTTTTTTAATTTCATCATCATGCCATTGGATTTCTGTGCTCAGAAAGGTCATACCCATATTAAAGACTGTAAATGTGCAAAAGGAAAATTTTCAAATCACAAGAGTGAAAATTTGGATTTCCAGTTGTAACACCAATAAAGTCACATAATCTTCCCCCCGCTGTCTGTAGTAGTAATGGGATGTTGTAATGAGTGCTCACCTTTCCTAATGAGATATAATTCATTTTTGTTAATAAACTAAGTCTGGACACTTAGGCTACATCTATACTGTCACAGTAGGACAACAGTAGGACACAATAGGAACTTTGGAGTCCAAGGCTGCACGAACCCAAAACCCAATTCATTTTGTTGTGGACTGTGTAGCTTAGAGAAAAAGCAGGTGGCTGGTTGGGTAGGAAAATTGGGAATGAGAAGTTTAGGGAAAGGGAAGGGAAAATAGTCATAAATTGTGGCTGTGAAGGGAAGTATATGAACATTGTTGGCACCCATGAATGTGGTTCTTAGTTTATTTCAGCAGCCTCAGTGATGTGGAATGTGCAGAGGCATAAGAACTTATGATTTATTTACATGAGGACAGTCACCCAAACTGACTTTTCTGTTTTACTTTCCTTCAGGCAATGTGTGGACACCAGGATCCTGAGGAATTACAGTCTTCCTTGAACACAGATCCACACAGTCCCTTGTCACTTCGCATCCGTGGACCTGTTAGCAATAGCAAGGACTTTTCCAAGCACTTCCACTGTCCCAGTAGATCACCAATGAACCCAGACAGCAAGTGCCACATTTGGTAACCTGTACGGAGGAGGAAGAATGATACAACTCCAGGAAGATGAAGGCCTGACCTACGCAAGTATGACCCATGGGGTCATACTCAGGGCCCATGGGGTGACATGGGGCTTTTATTCACTCTTCTGCCTTCCTTTTCTTGATATCCTTTTCTTGTCAGTTTATGGTAGCAAAAGCCTCAAATTGAGCTCATAAGGGGAAAAGGTGTCTTCCCACTGCTCCCAGCACTGTCCCCCAAATGGGACAACTCTGTAGACCAGCAAGTCCCAAGGTAAAAAGATGACTAGCCAGTCTCTAGTAGGTAACGACTTCTGATGAGTTGTAAACAGCAGTACTTTTGCATTATCACGCTATCTGTTCAGTGCATTTCCCTGTCTATTCTAGCAACCTCGGTCATGTAGAATGGGCACGGCAACATGTTAGACTCCTAAGATTTGATCATACAAGTTTGCCTCTTCGGAAAATTCTGTGTTACTATGCAAACTACACATGTAAGTTATCAGAGAAGGAAGAGTCCACTTCTATTCAATCTGCTGATAAGTAGTAGGGAAAACTCAGTGGCTGCATTTTCTAGGCTGGAAGAGAGTTACTAAATAATGAAGGTTACTCATGTAATCTAGGAAAGCATCGTCTTCGAGGAAAGTGAGACTGGGAGCTGAGAACTAATTCTCTTTCTGCTTTGTTTCTTTTCCATCAAGATTCCTTTTTTCTTTCTTAGTCTCTGTTTAAGGTTGAGGATATGGTTAAGGGTGAAGTGTGGAACAGTAACAGGAGTTGCTAGGGGTCTCTGAAGATCATTAACTTGAATATTAAGAATTCCAAGAACTTCTCTGGACCCAAACCAGTTTCTCTCATCCCTCCAAGTTTTCTTATCCCCGCATTTGTAAATATTTACCATCCAAAAAGAGGAGCTTGTCAGAAATAGAATTTCACTATCTACTTGAAACTGAATTTTAGATATTAATTTACTTCAGAAAAAATAAAGAGTAAGAAATAATATATTTTAGGGTAGAGAGAGACATGATTAAAGCACATTCTCAAGAACAACATATTAATTTCATCAATTTCACCTTCTGATAATTTAAATATATATATACATACATCAATCTTCTACACATTTTACCAAAATTAATAAGTATACAAAACTCTCCTTTTTGCATTAACTTCAAACTATTCCATTTATTTTACTTAATATATTGTATGCCTTGGGTTTGTTTGTAGAATAGATGATGGCAAGTGAAAACACCCCTTATCAATATAAGCATAATGATCATTATGGAAATCTTAATAACTGTGTTACTCCTTTTGAGGTACTGACCAATGCAGCAAAGTATTTTCCAAGAGTTGACTGTTCAGAGATTTTTCCATTTATTAAAAACTAAAATTTTAATAATGAATATGCTTCAGGAAAAAAAAAATACTTTGATTAGAAACTCTTTATGGCCAGGTTTTGTTTCTTTGTTCTTTATTTGTACAGTTCCCAGCATAACCAGAGTTTGTAGCTGAACTTCACTAATAATAAATAATTCCTCAGAATAATGGGATTTATTTACTCATCATAAAAAATAACAAAATTCAGATTTTGCTTATCTTTATCTTTTAAACAGTGCATGCTACTCCTCTACTTGCTTAATTAAGTTTGTCCTACCAGCATGTTCAAAATGTTTGGTCTTTCTATCAGGTGCTATAATAATTAGTTATATACATCATTATACCAGAACTTGTGTGTATTATAGCAGTTATTTCACTGGACTGAGAAAGCTTGGCTTCTTTGTTTATAAAGTGTATAAAAAGCAAAGGCTCGTCTTAATGAGATTTTTTTTTTTTTTTTTTTTTTTTTTTTATCAAAATAGAACAGAATAGAACCAAGTAGTTCAATTGGGGAAGAGATCTTCAAAGATCTTGTAGTCCAACTGCGTGACTACTTCAGGGCTAACCAAAAGTTAAAGTATATTAATGAAGGCATTGTCCAAATGCCTCTTAAACACTGACGGGTGTGGGGCATCATTCCCCTCACTAGGAAGTCTGTTGCAGTGTTTGAACACCCTTGCAGTTAAGAAATTTTCTTAATATCTGGTCTGAACATCCCCTGGTGCTGCTTTGGGCTGTTCCCTCGTGACCTAATGTTGGTTAACAGGGAGAAGAGACCAGCACCTCCCTCTGTGATTCCCCTGCTCAGGAAGCTGTAGAGAGCAATGAAGTGGCCTGTTAGCCTTCTTTTCTCCAGACTAGACAAATCAAGTGTCCTCAGCCTCTCCCCATAGGATGTGCCTTCCAGACCCTTTACCAGTTTTGTTGCCCTCCTCATTCAAGTATCTTACTATCATTTTTATATTGCAGAGACCAGAACTGTACAAAATGTTCAAATTGAGTCCACACCAGTGGACTAAACACAGTGTAAGAATCATCTCTTTTGACTGGCGGGCTATGCTGTGTTTAAGGCACCCCAAAATGCAGTTTGTTCTCTTGGCTGCCAGGGTGCAGTGATGCCTCATGTTAAGCCTACTGTCAACCAGCACTCCCAGATCCCTTCCTGATGAGCTGCTCTCTAGACACTCTTCTTCCAGCCTGTACCTGCATCTGATATTACTTTGTCCCAGGTGCAGAACCCAACATTTTCCTTTGTTGACCTTCATGCCGTTGCCAATTGCCCAATGCTCCAATTTGTCTAGATCTCTCTGCAAGGCCTCTCACCCTTCCAGAGAGTCAACAGCCTCTCCCAGTCTAATGTCATCAGCAAACTTGCTGCATTCAACTTCTGCATCCAGATCATTGACAAAAATGTTGAACAGGACTGGCCCTAGAATTGGGCCCTGGGGAACACCACAGGTGACTGGCCATCAAACCAGATAAATGGCCGTCACTATATTCCTATGACCTCTACCATCGAGTCAGTTTATCACACAGTGTAGTGTGAACCTTTTCATGTCACAGTTGAAAAGTATGTGAGAAATGCAAGAAGGGAGGTCTGGGTTAGAAAACAATTGCATGAGCCCTTACTGAATTTATTGGTTAATTTTTTCAAGGGGAGAAGAATGAAGCACTTTCAGTATGTGCACAAGGTCTCTGTCCTTTTTGCTTAGTGTTGTGGATTCAGTGGGATGTGGGTGGTGAAAAGAAGCCTTGCTGCCTAGTAGGTGATCTTGAAACACAAGTAGATGTTCACATTGCCATCATCTGTGACCACAACAATGATTTCACATTTTATGTCATGCATTGAAGAAACAGCACGGTAATGATAATGTTCAAGAAAAGGGCCTGATTCAACAGCAGATCCTTCACAGCTGAATTCCTCAGTCTCTGATAGTCCTCCTGTTGGACCATATTGATCAGCTCCATTCCTTCTCCTGTAGACGAGGCCACAAACGTTTCTTCCATTTGCTCCCAGCCTGCAGCTAGAGATGGGTATGGACAACATAAATTTTCTTCTTTCTCCCATTTTGTATTAAAATATTCTTTTGGACTCTTTTGAGCTTTGAGTCCTTATCTCTTTTCTCTACCTGCT
This sequence comes from Netta rufina, assembly GCF_964035555.1. Classification (NCBI taxonomy): domain Eukaryota; kingdom Metazoa; phylum Chordata; class Aves; order Anseriformes; family Anatidae; genus Netta; species Netta rufina. The sequence continues at coordinate 125,551,540 of NC_140123.1, forward strand.
TTCTAAACTTAAGACTTCACTTTACTCTTACTGCGTGTCCATTTTCTCCTTCATAGTAAGGAGCTTTTCATTCACACCACTCTCTGTCTCTTTCCCTTGGTCTTTCCTTGGATTTATTCTTCTCAATTCTGTATGCATTCCTCAATGTTCGCCCTCCCCACAGTGTTCTCATAATTCGCAAATGTTGTTCCTCGATGTATGTGGGTATGTGTGTAAACCTGGCCTGAATTTCTCTCCCTCTGCCCTCATAAGTTCATGCCATTGCTACAGGGTAGTAAGCTGCCATTGAGGAGGGGGAGACCATCTTTATTGCTATTTTACCAGGGGAACTGAGGTACAGTGAAGCAAGGCATTGGAAGAACTGGGTACTGGCATCTGGATTCCAGTGGTTTGTGACTTGTAGGATTTTTTTTTTTTTGTATCTTTTCTGAACACAATCTTTCCCATTCTCTTGTTACAAGTGTAACAGGAATGATTTTATCTTCCCTCCTTTTCACATTCTTGCATTTGGGCAGTTTCCCCATTTCCTTCTCAACACACCTTCTCCCTGACTCTTGCATGTCTTGCTTTCTCTCTTCCCATGCTGGCCTAACTTCTCAGACTTGTTGTCCCTGAATTACTGCACTTTGATCCTGTTTCCTGGGTATACTGTGTATGGGTATGCTTTGTCTCTTTGTCTCTTTGTCTCTTTGTCTCTTTGTCTCTTTGTCTCTTTCTCTCTTTCTCTCTTTCTTCTTTCTTTCTTTTTAAGAGTGACCTATTGTCACATTGAGAGGAACTGATCACTTCTGAAAAAGATGGGAGAACTTTAGGAGAACCACAATTCCAAAGATAAAAAATCAGATAAAGGTCCAGAGCCATTGCCTTTTCCAGGGCACAGCCAGTCATTTATTTATTTATTTATTTTTTTTCCAGGAATTAAGAACAGTAATTACTGACTTGCCATTGGGTAATTTAAGTTATTTTAGATACTGCTTTTTCAAGCACTGATCTGATTTTGCAGGGAGTTACACATTAGGAGCACTTGTTTCTTATCGCAGGTGGGATCTTCTAAGAATTGTTTTCTCCTTAGAGTTTTAACTCTTGCCTTGGAGATTCTTAAAGAACTTTTGGTTCCCTGCTTCCACCATGCTCTGAGGAAGCTCAGCTCTGATCTCCCCCATATCCCTTACCAGCCTGACCTGGAACCCCATCTTCTGCCCATGGTTCTTGGAGCTTCATTTAAACTCAGGCCTGGGACTCCAGTCCCTTTCTGGGGTATGCTGTAAGCAAACCTATCTCCAGCTCTAGCTTCACCTTATCTGTTCCTGGAGAGGGACCCTATTATTCTGTCTCCCAATTTGCAGACTAACTTCTTGACTTGGCCTTGAATGTGTCATCACTATGGACTTGCCTGGCAGACACTGGACAGTCTGACTCTGGTTAGTTTCATTTGTCCTGATCCTTTCATCTCCAGCTTGACCATTGATCTGCTGCATAATCATGGACTTGTCCAATGATCTATATTCTTGACTGACTCTAACTAGCATTCCAGGCCTGCCTTGCTTGCCTTGGTGAGCAGACACTTGTCTACTGGCTCCTTGTCCCTTAGAAAGCAGCTGGAACTCAATGAAAATTAGCTTGGGTTTTCCTGAGCCCTAAGCTGAACAACATGGAGCTGCACCCACTACTGAGCAGTGCCTGTGATCCCTTCCAAAGGATCAGCCTGTTTCTGGGCACTGATGTCTTCAGTGCCCATCACCTACCCAGCCACTGGGACTTTGAGTGAGGCCCCCTGCACCCCTAGTATGCCCAGTCTCTTGTGCTCCCCTGAGGTGGCCTGGACCCTTCTTTTCAAGCACACTAGGCTTTAAGTCCCCCATATGCCATGTCCACTTCCCAGGTCCTTGTCACTTTTCCTGGCTCTTCACCATTGGAAATTGCCCTGTGGCACCCTGTAGCAATTAAATCATTCTACAGCCTGTCAATTCTAAACCATCACTCCATATTTTGTGAGAGGAACCTACTGAGAATGCAGGCTGCAGTCAGGGCCATGAGTGAACTAAGAGACCTTAATAGTCCTGACTCGCCTAAGCTTGTGCATCCTTCCACATTTTCTGTGTGGTTTAAGTGTAGGGCTAGGCTGTGTCTGACCCTGGTTATTGTCACTGAGTCTGATCCTGGCACTGACTGACTTTCCTGCTTGAACTCAGACCTGCCTCACCATCATGGACATGCCTGCTCATCTCTTCCCTGGGCCTGTCCTTATTGCCCTGTTGCTGCTTCTCAGGGGCTATGGGGACTGGGCCCTGGTGGGTGACGGCTCTGCCCTGCAGGTATTGTTATACTTGGTGGCTTCTTGTTCCTTAGGGAACAACTGGTCCCCATCGTCATTTCACATCACTTTTCACACCTCTTCTGCATTTGTCTCTGCAAAACCAAGTTTCTGTGTCCATTTCTCATCTCATCTTCTACCTTTCTTACTCTCTAAGTCTCCTCTTTCTTATCCTCCCACTTCAACATGTCTTCTCACCTGCTGATGGACTGTTTCCTTCTTGCTGTCCCTCCTTGGCTGTCCTGGTCTGGCTTTCTAGTGGTATGAAGGCATTGGAGAAGACGAGGCAGTAAGTGGCAAGGAGCATAGACACCAGATAGATGGCATATCTCAGGGAAACCATCAGGGTTGTATTACTCCTGATCCAAATCTCTTGTCCACTTGACACACTTTTGTTCCTCACCCCCCTTCAGCTAACAGTCACAATTTCCTTAGCATCACAGTCCTGGGACACATTGTGACATCACTGGGCTCTTCTGATATACAAAGGTTCTATACACTTTCAGGCAGAAACACCATGGACTTTGCCTCATAGTTAGCTAACGACATCCTAAAGCATGAAAAGAGTGTGAAAGATTTTAGGAATCAGTGAGAGTGTATCTTTCTTCAAAGTTAGAAAGAAAGAAATTTGAATGGGTCTACATATGATAGGACCATAATAATAGAAGGTCACCTAATATGAAATATCATGTTTCATTGTCAACATTTCTTTAGCCACTCCTTTCAAGAAGTGCCCAAGGTAATTCTGAAGTTGGAATATATATCTATAAAGATGGATATATAAAAGACTGGTACAATTAAAAGGGAAAAGAAGATATAATGTCTATTACTTTGTGTATTTCATGTTCTTTGGGTCTTTCTGTAGAGAGTAATAAATATTAAAAAATAAATAAATCGGAATTATAAGCATGTGTTCTTAAATGCCCTCTAGATGGTGATCTAACAATATCAAATGCAGGAACATCTGTTCTTACAGAGTACCTATTCTACGGGAAAACAAACAAAACAAAAAAAAAAAACAAAAACCTCATGTCTTATTAACCCTTGCCTTTCACCTTGCCAGACCAAATTGCTATTTATAGTGGAGTCTCAGTCTGGACTATGCTTTGTCTAGGACGTGAATGACAGTTTTTCACCATGTAGTCTCTGGGACAATTCTGTAATTATTTTCAAACTCACATTTAACCCCAACTATCATTTACTGTACCAAATATCTTCCACAGTTCTTGACTTTATGTAGAGTTTTATATTACCAATGGCTTTTACAATTAATTAATTAATTAATTAATTAATTCTTTACTATTAGTAATGATCTTTATATTCAAGACTTTATTTTTATTTTTTTTTTCCTGAGATGTTCAAAGCCTGTCTGGAATTTAGGCATGTCAGGAATTTAGCTTGTCAAATCAAGATAATAATTCTCCCAGACCTATTAAACTCACTACAGAAGTAAAAATACACAAGTATATATATACATATACATATATATATATATACACATATATACTGATTTACAGACAGTGAAATCTCTGTACCAGGTGGTGACCTTTGGTCATCTTCAGCTTCTTGTTCAAAATACTCGGTATTTTTTTTCCTTTTTTTTTTTTTAAAAAAAAATAATCTTCCTTCCTTCCTTCCTTCCTTCCTTCCTTCCTTCCTTCCTTCCTTCCTTCCTTCCTTCCTTCCTTCCTTCCTTCCTTCCTTCCTTCCTTCCTTCCTTCCTTCCTTCCTTCTTTTATTTTATTCCGGTTAATCAAAAATAAATAAATAAATAAATAAATAGATTAATCCCAGAAAGTGTTTATTAGAATACAATTTCAGGAACTTAAATCATCCCCCCCCCCCAATAAAAATATATTTAGTAAATTGAATGATTGAATAATACATAGACGAATAAATTTGTCACATACTGTCTCCTACAGCGGGCAGTGGTTTGTGATAAGGAGTGAGATCAATATACCATATATCAGTAGCAATATACTCAGGCCTTAAGAGATCTCAAGACACAGCTCATAAGACCTAGTAAAAGGGAGTGGGACTGGAATGTGGAATTTTCAGTTCTGCCATGTGACTAGTAAAACAAGGGGCATGCTCCCTGTAGAGATCTCTGGATCTAAAGGAACCTGTACCCAATTCAGTGCTAAGATTGCATATCAAAGATGTGCATTCCTCACAGGGAATGTGGAATACTTTCAAGTCCTCACCAGCACCTTTATTTAACCAAAGTGGATAAGTAAATAATCCCAGATGTGGAAACGTACTCCTGCTGAAGTCATGGTATTCAGGTCATGGTATTCATTTTGTCATAAATCTGGGCTTCTGCCTTACCAGGAGGATTCTGAAATGGGACAATTCTACATCTTCTGTAGTGCTGACACTAGTGTTGAGGTGGCACAGTTAACCAGACAGATTAAGTGACAAAAATGTTTTAAATACAGGCATTTTGCTACATCACTAATGGGTGAGTTTTAGGTCCAGATAACTATGTGTGAAGTGGGGCAAAGAGTGGCCCCGAGTCCTCCAGCAGCTCCAGCACAAGGACCACCCCTGTCCAGCTGCTGCTGCTCACCCCTGCGCTCAGGGGAGCCATGGTCTCTGCGCAGACTGAGTGGGCTGCCACTTTCCTTTTTGCAGGTTTAACCAGCAGCAAAGCTGAGCACGTATCCCCGAGACTCACAGATAGAGACAAGACACTGACACAACCGGTCATACAGGCTGTTGCAGCCAAGGGCTGCCTTCAACATCACCTACACTCAGGACTTATGTAAAACATAGACAGCCCCCTTCCTCCTTTCCAGCTGGTAGAGTTAGAAGTTCACTGCTGCAGGCACACACAGAGTTCTCCAAGTTCATAAGCATACACACATTTGCAGATCCTTTGAGTACTGTCACAGTCCCTCTGTCTGCCCAGCACCCCAGTCCAGATCTTGGGCCTCTTACCCCCTTCATGGGTCACCTACTTGCCAGCTAGTCCAATTTGAAGTTCAGTGCAAATAAACATGCACATATACACTTGTCCCTTATGCACGCCACATTCATAAGTCCCGCTGGGCATATCAGCACAGATCCCCTGTCCACCTGATTCCCCAGCCAAAGACTCACCAGCTAATCCAGCTTGAAGTTTGCTAGCAAATACATGCACACTCTTTCACACCCACCAGGTCTGGGGAAGATAGACACTCAACCCCCAGACCAGCAGCCAGCACCAGGCACACAGGCTGTGATCTGCAGCCCCCCTCCAGCCTCTGGTGCAGAGCTCACACTTGCTTCACTCACACCAATTTGTATAACATAGATTCCTCTACATCACAGATCTAGCTTCATTAGATAATTCAACTGATTAAAAAAAAAAAAAAAAAAAAGCCTTTAAACCAAATACCTAAGTCAACGATCAAACAAAATTAGATCAATACATTATTGTTAGTGGTAAATATATCTAAAAGAAAGGTAGAGTTATAACTAAGAAAGGGATAATATCATTTAAGAAAGGAAGCTGGGGCTTTTAACAGAGAGAATGGGTAAAAAAGATCATCTGAGGTGGGGAAGGAACAGAAAATGTAGCTAATTTGAAGTTGTTGGATATTGCAACTAAATTGGACATATTTTGAATCAATTTTTTTTGTGCTTGGGCCTCGACATTAGGTAGGTTGACATCACTTCCTGCCTCTGAATAGGTTTAGCTTATATGCAAAATCTTGCTCAATATGGTCTTGTCCTTTTCTGGAATCATCATAACCATTTCTGCTTATTGTCACAGGGGCTGGACTGGACAACCAATTCCTGTCTAAAGCTATGCTTCTCTAACTAGTCCAAGAGATACAAGTGCGTCTCTGTAGCTAATGGAATGGACTCAGTGAAGTCCAAATAACTGCCCTTGTATTCGTCTGAAGAGGGGTCCAAGGGAGAAAAGAACAATGGCTATGGATTACCCTGTTCATACTGTAGATCCAGAGGGGTGGGGAATGTGCAGCCTGTGAGAGGGGTGATGAAATTGAAACAATTGGATAAACCAGAGTTATAGCAATGATAACTCACTCTAGAAAAAATGACTCAATATTTCATGTTTCCCTTACTTAGTTAACTCTGCAACGTGACCTGGTATGAGGTGCAAAGACAACCAAAATATCAAGCCAGTATAGTTCATTGGCTACTGCTCTCAGATTGGCCTAAGGGGCATGGATAAGACAAACTAGTTAATGTATGTTTTCTCTCTCACCAAGTTGAAAGAGCTGGTGCGTGAAATCTAGTAAAGCAGCTCTCCGGTCCAGTGAAGCAGAGGACCATAGGCAGCACCAGGAAGGTTATCACTGTCTGCATCAGATGACTCCTCTGTGTGAGGTCAAAGCCCCACTGGAGTTGTAATGGGGGGGTGGAGGAGGCTATAAAGTCATTCCCAAAATGAAGCAGTGAAGGCCTAGAGGCAAGAAGGAGCCAATGAAGGGAAGAAAGGAAATGGGCTGAAAGATCATAATCAGTGAAATTCTGCATCCTACCCTAAGGCTGTATTTCTCACAGGACAGTATAGTGCCAGGCAACTAAAGCCACACCCACTGGCTGATTTTGATGCTATGATCAGAAAATTGATAGAGATGGAGAAATGGGGACACTCCAGACTGTTATGGGGGAGTCCAAGGACATGACTGAAGCATGTCCTTCAGAGAACCCAAAACTACAAAAGCCAGGTAATAGGGTAAAGGTGAATGGTACAAGTAGAAATGCATGAAGAAATCAGTACAGAAATAAGTGGAGAGATGCAGGGCAGAACAGAGAGCAATTGGCAGATTTAGTAGTGGACCATAGGATGGGAATGGTTGGACATCTGTAAAACAGGAATGATGGATGTTGGAAGTTCTGTGTTTAAAAAGAATGAAGATCAGACCATAAACAACTGTGAATGTAGGCAGGCAGGAATTGTGGTGAAGTAACTGCTGACAGTTCTACGTTATGGCAAAAGATCTGCTGTTGCAGGGAATCAACAATTGCACTGCAAATTCTGAGCAACTGTTTCCCCTCTGGCAGACAAGTCCTTTACATTTTTCAGTCATGCTTATTATAAGAATCACAGAATCATCTAGGTTGGAAGAGACCTCCAAGATCACCTAGTCCAACCTCTGACATAATACTGACAAGTCCTCCATTAGACCATATCACTAAGGTCTACATCTAAATGTCTTTTAAATACCTCCAGGGATGATGACTCAACCACTTCCCTGGGAAGCCCATTTCAATGCCTAACAACCCTTTTGGTAAAAAAATTTTCCCTAATATCCAACCTAAACCTCCCCTGGTGAAAGTGGCAAGTGGTCTACTAGAAACGGTTTCTTCATGACTCAGTATGCATTACACAGTGAGAAACACACTCCCTCTCTTTGTTCTTTTCATGAAGAATTCAGTTTCTAAGGTCATCAGCACATAGTATACCTAGAGGGACGAAAAGGAACTGAAACATGGCTGAGGTTTCCAAACGTGTCCCTTTTTAGAGCTTAGGGATATGGTTTAGTGGGGACTGCTAGCGTTAGGTCAGAGGTTGGACTCGATGATCTTGAGGTCTCTTCCAACCTAGAAATTCTGTGATTCTGTGATTCTGTGACGATGGATACTGAAAAATGAAGATACTTTGGTTTTTCTAACACAGCAGATACCAGCAGCCAGGCGGTATCACCCCATGCAAGAGATTAACATAACATTATTATCTTAGAGGTTTCATTTAGTTTACTATGGCACAGTGAAAAAAAAAAAAATAAAAAATTCTGAACTGGGAGTGATGGCAACAATTCAACAATTGATGCTTTTTATTTCAAAAAAACTGTGCAGATTAGATTTCACTGAATCATGGACAATAAATGTCACTTTCTTTTCTCACTCTCTATTTGTAAGTTTTCTGTTTTAGTTTTCTATTTTCTTGTTTGCTATTATTTATTTAAAATATTAACAGTGAAAATATACACGAGCTATCTAGTGTGAATTTTGGAAAAGGAAATGAGACTGTCCACACAGCTTCAGACTCGGGTCTGCCTTTCATAGTGGCAGCAGCCTTGAAAATTATATAATATTTATAATTTGTGCTAAAGAAAAGTAGCTTGGAGGTTATATTAGATGTTAAGCCAAAAGTAACTTGAGGACTTAGAAATATGTTCAAAAGGTTACCAAATGATTCGTCTTTGGATTTTGCATGCCTAAGGCAAATGGTAGGCTGCAGGGCCCTAAGCTGTCTCACCAAAATTTAGATGTTTATTTTTCAGTTGTTCAAACCTGTATTAAACCTAATCCTACTTAATACCAAGTGAAAAGAAAGTATCACCTCTGTGGAATGATGTTTCCCAACCAGCTCAAACACCTGTATCAGTACAAGATAAATTACTTTATAGACTAATTCAGACTTAACTAATTTTTAACTATCTAGATTGTGAGATGAGCACCTCTGCTTCTCATTTTGAAAAAAAAAAAAAAAAAAGAATTCGGATCAAGGAAAAACACCACATCTAGGAGCTCCTAAAGCAGAGTACTCCACTGCTTGTCCCCCTCCTTTAAATGGATGAAGTAGCTGGTGCCTTTTTCAGCAGCAGAGGAATCAGTGTAGCATAGAGAAAAAATATTCTCCCACACAACAACTTTAACTGTTGAAGCATTTTTCTCTGTGTCATCTCAAGCCTCACAATCACTGGGTAACTAGTCAACTGTCTTTCTGACAACCATCTACCAACTCCTTCTGCTATCAACAAATGTTGGAATCTCTTTCAAAGTGATCTAATTAGATTTGTTTTAGACTTCAAACAACCCTAATTAGGCACAAGATAAAACAAAGAGCTTCAGCTTCTTACACTTATTAGTTCTGCCACAATTCTTAGGCAAGTTCTTCAGAAAATTGGTAAATTATTTATAAGGTTGTAAGAAACACAATATGGGAACACAATAAGGTTTGCCTTCTGTTCTCTGAATATGATTGCTTATAATTTTTATGGTTCCTTTATTTTAGTAATGAAATCTAGAAAATCACTTATTAAAAAACTTGCAAAATTCAGGAACTCAGTCCAATATAAACTGTAGGCTTTGAAGGACTTGCTGAAGAAGGCATTTTAGTGTTTGTACAATGCAAGTCATGTTAACTTTCCATAAAATCTGCATATATCCATCCCTTCATTTTTGATTCAGCATCAGTAAATCATAGAGTCATGGAATGGTTTGGATTGGAACGGACCGTGAAAATCCTTGAAGTTTCAATCCCTCTACCATGAGCAGGGACACCTTCCACTAGACCAGGTTGCTCAAAGCCCAATCCAGCCTGGCCTTAAATAATTATAGAAGGCCACCAGATTAGTCAGGTATGATTTATTTTATTGAAGCTATGCTGGCTGCCATCAATTACCTCTTCATTTTCAATGTACCTTAGCATGTTTTCCAGGAGGATGTGCTTCATGATCTTGACAGGCACAGAGGTGAGACTAAGTGGCTCAGTCTCCTACATATACCTTTTTTCCTTTTTTAAAAGTGGGGGTTACTTTTCCCACTTCCAGTTAGTGGGAATTTCACTGGACTGCCACAACTTCTCAAATATGATAGATAGTGTCTTAGCAACTGCATCTGCTTGTTCCCTCAGGACGTGCAGAAGTATCTCAGCAAGTCCCATGGACTTCTGCATGTTCAGGTTCCTTAGTTGGTCTTGAACCTGTTGTTCTCCTACATCACATCATTCATCATTCTCCCAGTCCCTGCCTTTGCCTTCTGGGACTTGGGCTACTCAGCTAGAGCTCTTGCTCATGAAGACTGAGGCCAAAAAGTCATTGAGTACTTCAGCCTTCTCCATATCGTGGGCAAGCAGGTCTCCCATTTCCTTCTGGAGGGGGCCCACAATTTCCCTAGTCTCCCTTCTATCACTGATGTACCTCTAGAAGCCTTTCTCACTGCCCCATGATGTAGATATTAATATTTTCCTTCATTGGTGAAGTGATTGATGGTCTATGAAGAAAAGATAAAAATTCATGTTTATTTAATTAAATACGTAGTAATTATTATTTAATAAATACAGTAACTTAATATATATCATGGCAATGGAATGAAGCCTCCAAATGGATGAAAGCTACGTATACCTAGGGTTCTTGGCAATGAGAATGTGAGGCAACTCTTCATGTCCTTACAGAAAGTGAAGAAAACAGGAATGATATAGCTCCCATGGGAATGCAAAAACATTAGTTTCATTGTCAGGGCATTCCTTTCTCCTCAGGCAAAACATCAGTGACATTCTTCTGACATGTTTTCTTTATGAATGGGCAATTATACTAGATTCTGTCTTAATTTCTCTTGAACATGCTCCAGAGCTGACCTTATGATGTAGCTATTCATTTGATAAGGTACACAAATCACTGATGTAATCTTCCAGGCTGTAATTTAGTTTGGGGTAAACAAGGGTTGTACAATGATAAGACAGAGAGCCAAGGCAGTTAAACTGTTTGGAAGAAAGACTGCGAAGGTTCACTGCTGTCAGAAGTGTTACTGTCCCTGAAGCTGCATGATCTCTACCATGCAATACATATCAGTTGTTCTTAATAGCAAAGAAGAATATTTAGTGTTCAAAGAGCTACATAAGCATGTAATTGTTTAAATAATTAAGATTATTAAGAAAATTATTTTTATTTCATTCTTATTATTCTAATAATGTTTTCTAAATAGCCATGGGACACTATATTTTAACCTCAGCGAATTTCACTTCTGAATTTGCCATGGGATAGATATAATTATATTCCCAGTCTATTCAGAGAAATTCCACTCTTCTCAGTTTCTTCCTAGGGTATTGCAAGCCTGTGTTCGCAATACTGACTTGCTGTAATGGACTAGGCAGATGTAGGGAATTGCATTTTGAATATAACCGTATTCTGATTTTAAAAAGAAGGAAGTTACGAAATATCAAAACCTTCATTTGGAGACAATATTTTGCTTAAATAGTATCTGCATGTGTAGTACCTACATGGGAGTATTACAATGTGTAGCTTTCAAAGTGTCTAACACAGGTAATCAGACAATACACTGCTCTAGAAATTTTAGAGTTTTTTTTTTTTTAATATATATTTTATTTTATTGTTTGCTTTTTTTTTTTTTTCCTTTTTTTTTTTTTCAGTTTGCTAAGACAACAATAATTAACCCCAAATCTAATGTTTCAACATTATTGCTTGGTAGTTTCTTTGAATCATCTAAACAGAGCTGTCTGAGGAGGGAGAGACAAGTATTAGTGTCCCACTGTGAAACATTTTGAATGAGGTGACTGTGTGGCAGGATGGACTAGACCACTAGCAGATGCAACTCCAAAGATATGATTTCAGATGCTTTACCCTATCTATCTTCTGTAGATGTGCTTTACATTCTCTTTATTTACCTCTTTAAAGCTGGGGACATTCCCCTTTACAGCTATTTCGTCAAAAATGACCATAGATTTATGCTGCTGGCAAACTGTATTTACTGTTTATAAGGCAAGAGAAAGTGCTCTTAAAGTGCAGTTGTGGCAGAAATACTCCCTAGTAATAACCCTGTCATGCTTTCTCAGAATTGCAACAAAGGGCAGAATTTGCCAGAATGTACATTATCCTCATAATACCCTTGATAATGTGACACCCAATCTGTAATGCGATCTGTACATTTTGGAACCTGACCCACTACTGTAGCACCTGGTCTGAGCCCTATGTTGAGTTTATTTGTGTGTGTCTCGCTTTGTACTTCGTGTGCGTCTAGCCCTAGGCAACAAATAGCAGAAGTTGTTTTGAAGATTCTTTTTGTTATTCTTCCTTCATTCCAAAGATAGCAGATTCACAAGTGTATTTGAGATGAACCCCAAAGGTGGGGAAGTTCAAATGTCTCATATTTAGTAACTTATGTGACCGTCCTCTGAGCTTCATTTCACAGAATCATAGAATGGGTTGGGTTGGAATGGACCTTAAAGATCATCTCATTCCAAGACCCCTGCCATGGGCAGGGATGCATTTCACTAGACCAGGTTGCTTTAAAGTCCCTTCCAAGCTGTCCCTAAACATTTCCAGGGATGGGACATATGCAGCTTCTCTGGGCAACCTGTCCTGGTGCCTCACCAACCTCATAATAAAGAATTTCTTCCTTATATATAATCTAAATCTACCAGTTTTTAGTTTTAAACCATTACTCCTTGTCCTATCACTGCACTCCCTGACAAAGAGTCCCTCCCTATCTTTCCTGTAGGCCCCCTTTTAGTACTGGAAGTCTACTGAGAAGGTCTTCCCGGAACCTTCTCCTCTCCAGGCTGAAAAACCCCAGCTCTCTCAGCCTGTCTTCATAGGAGAGGTGCTCCAGCCCTGTGATCATTTTTGTTGCCCTCCTCTGGACTCATTCTAATACATCCACGTCTTTCTTGTACTGGGGGCTCCAGAGCTGAATGCAGTACACGAAGTGGCATGTCACTCAGGTGGGATACGCAGAGACAAGTAGAGGGGGAGAATCACCTCCTGCTGACCATGTTTCTTTCAATGCAGTCCAGGATACAATTGGCTTTCTGGGCTGTAAGCACACATTCCTGGTTCACATTGAGCTTCTTCTCCACCAACACCCCCAGGTCCTTCTCCTCAGGGCTGCTTTCAATCTATTCTCCACCCAGCCTGTATTTGTCCTTGAGATTGCCCCAACCCAGATGCAGGACCTTGTACTTGGCCTTGTTGAACTTCATGAGGTTCGCACAGGCCCACCTCTCAAGCCTGTCCAGGTCCCTCCAAATGTTATCCAGTCCCTCCAACATGTCAACCACACCACACAGCTTGGTGTCACTGTAAAACTTGCTGAGATTGCACTCAGTCTCACTGTCCATGTCACTGAAAAGATGGTAAACAGTGCTGTTCACAGTGTACTCCAGCTTTTCACTGACATAGGGGATGATGTCCCCTCCTCATCTCCCCTGCCTGTCCTTCCTAAAGAGCTGGTATCCTTCCATTTCAGCGCTCTAGTCGTGGAAGCCATCCCACCACATCTCCATAATGCCAAGGAGGCCACAGCTCTGCAGGCACGTGTACATCTCTAATTTCTCTTGTTTATTCCCCATGCTACATTTGTTAGCATAGAGACATTTAAATTGTGCCCCTGATGGAGCCGGCTTACAGGCTGGAGTGCCTGGAATTCCTTTGTGCTGGTCTTTTCATGTTAAACTACATAGTTAAGAGGTATATTCTTATGGTTCTCTCTCCATGACCTCCTAGTCATGGTGTGGAAAGTTTGTTGTTTCTACACAATACAATCGATATGCTATTAATATAAAGATATTTCATATAGTTTTATAGGAAAGACTAAAACTACATAGAGCATAGACAATAGTAAAGAACTGATGCAAAAAATGAAAGCTGATTTTAAGATGGTAGAAATTATATTTTCTTAATGGTAGTGAGAAATATTCTTAAAACTGCAAAATGATTTATCTTTCCTTAGCCCTACAATAAGGGTTTTTTTAAAGTTATTTGTTCATTTGGGTAAGGTTTCAAAGTATATCTTTCCCCTAACATAGATAGTTGGGGAAAATTGTCTGGACATTTAGATTTTTTTTGGATTTAAATTATAATTTATTATTTCTCTGTTTATAATAAGGAAATACTTCTCACAGAGGTAAGGCTAAAAAGAAACAGTAGCTGAATAATTGTCCCTGCTTCTTACTTCATACAATCAACACCACAGAATCTTTATGTAATACTCGCTGTTTGGCAGCATGTGAACTAAAATACAGCTAAAAGTTTGTGCTCATTATACCATGGCACAGAAGTCAGTATAGATAGTTGGAGACATAGTTGCAGAAGTTGAAGAAAACTACCAGTTCAGATATATTTAACGATACAGTTTAAATTTGTACTGTTAGAATCATTGCTTCCAGTTACATATATATATATATATATATATATATATATAAAATGAGAAAGTATCAATTCTAAACTTCTGCTTGATCATGATGTACTCCTTCAACACAACTTTAACTGAAAATGGTATGGAGCTAGAAATGTCCATGAAATAGCTGTAGAGCTGCACAGAGCTCACGGCTTTGCAAATCAGCAGTTTTGTGAGCTGTGGGAATGATCTGGCAAAGTGATGCCTACAGGTTTTATAAGAATTAACGTGGTGAGTATATATGCATGCTTCCCACACTCCAAGTTCTGTTTACATTACTTCTGACAAAGAAGCAGGCATAAGATTTCCATTACATGATGGTGGAAATGAAAATGTTTCAAACTGATGAAAAAAAGAAATCTCCAAATGGAAAAGGATTAAAAACACTACATTGCCTAAGGAAGAAAAGAGCAAGAGGTGACAGTATACTTTGTACAGACTGGAACCAAAACACTAAACCAATGAGTGGGTCTGTGATAGAAATAATTGGTTTTCAGATTAAGTTTGCATGTGGCATCAGGTGAGAATAGATCGGGAGTCGATATTTATAGTTGTCTTCAGAAGGGATTTAAGAGGCAGAGAAACTTGGATATTTAACATTTTCCCTGGCATTCCTACCTACAGGAGGAACTAAGTGAAATAGGTTTGTTCAGACAGTATTTCTTTTTCAGTAAACTTCATGACTCCAAATGGCAAATTATGGAAAAATGCCTTGGGTGCACAGAGGATGTTCACATGGAAAAATACTTTGTGGTCTTTTCCTCAGGGTTTGGATGAAGGTCAACCAGATACAGTGTTCTTAAAGTGGTTCTAGAGAAGTGACCTCTCATCTCATCACAGGCTTAAAATCAGAAGATGGGCAAAGCTGTGAGTCCTAATACTCATTACTCTGCTGTGGTAATGCAAAATTGTTTATCTAAGAGCTTTAGCTGATCTGATCCAGAATTTGTGAATGTCCTCCTCTAAGAGGGAGGTTTGACTGGATAGCACCAGAGGTCTCTTCCCAAAACTGTGATAAAGCTACATTTTATTTTCAGGAAAATTATGATCTTGGCTTCCAGCAACTTGACTCTGAAATCATGAGAAGTAGGGGGTAAGACGCTTCTTCCTAGTGAAAACTGCAGAGATCTCACACATTTCAAGAGATAGCAGAGTGAGAAATAGAATGGATCATAGGGAACTCTTGTGTACAGAGGAAGCTAAAAGGGTCTTTTTTGCAGTACATTTACACTTCAGTCTGTAGTGCTGAGATACATGAGCTATCACAAATCTTTTAGCTAATACACAGAGATATTGTGACTACAGTGTTGTTGCACCTTTGGTGTTTATATATTCCAAATAGATAAAGATTAAGATTATTTGGTAGCGAAACTGAGGTTGGATACCTCACTATCTTGTAGAATATATAGTAATATACAAGTTGAACTGTAGTTTTCCAGGTGCTATGGAAGTCAAACTCTTCCTTTTGCAACTCAAGACCTTGCCAGCTTATTTTAGCAAAATTCAGACCTCCCAAACCTCATATATTTCTTTGAAGAAAATAATTAAATAAACAAATGCTACAAATCTATATTTTTCTTGTTTCAGAAGGCCATTTTAAAAAAATTATTTTTCAGCAAAAACAGGAGATGCAGCTTTTGCTGTTTGTTACTCATAAATACAATCTGTTGATTTAGATATAACTTCACTCATGGCTATATCACAAAATGAGTTAGTATTCAGGTCTTAAATGTTGAAAATACTAGCACAAATAAAGCTGGTTCGCAAACACGAAAAACTGAAGGACAAGAGAGTCACATTTCTTGGAAGTTTATTCACTTCCAATAGCTACTTTGATTAATGTTTGAAAAAGATGCTAGTGATGTAATTTTCATGGCTCTACAGCTCTAGCATGCATTAATGTCAGTGAACAGGTAATGGTCAGATGCAGGAATTTCACATATTAATTAGCAAAAGATAATTTTTAAAGAGTAGTCAAACTTTTGGTCCTTAAAAACACTTCAGTAGAATTATAGCCTCTAAAAGGCTGTACTGTCTCCTTGTTCAAAACAGCACTAACAGCAAAATTAGATCAGGCTTATTTGCAGTTTGTTTAACTGAGTTTTGAAAATCTCAAAGAATTAAGATTTTACATCCTCTCTTTGGCAATCCATACAAGAACCACCTTCACTGCAGTGTTTAAACTTTTTGCTTCTTGTCCTTTGTACTTCTGAGAAGAGTCCGTCTCTGTCCTTTCTATATACTCATTTAAGGTAGTTAGAGATTGTGATTAGACATGTGTTCCCCTCCCCCAACTCCCTTAGCTAGCTTCATTGTAAATTAACTCAGCTCCTTCAGCCTCACCACACACAGTGTTGTCTGTCTTAGTGGATCTCTGCTTGACATGCTCCAGATGACCATCCTCTCTTCTGTACTGGGAGCCCCAGCACTGGACATATGATGTGGTATGAAACCTAACCCAACTGAAATGGATGGGAATAACAGTTCTATCGATAGACTGGCTAAGGTCTTGCTAATGCAGCCTAGTATGTGGTTGACCTTCACTGTTGCAAGGGCACACTGCTGGCTTATGTTCAACTTTCTTCCCACATGAACTCTCAGGTTCTTTTCTGCAGAGATACTCTCCAAATAATCTTTCCTGTAGCCTGTACGAACAAGTAGACCTTTTTTTTTTCTTTTTTTTTTTTTTTTTTTCCACCAGGTGTTAGTTGAACTCCATGAGTATCCTGTTGGCTTGTAACTTCATCTTACCAAGGACCCTCTGAGTGTCAGCCCTGTTATTCAGCATTTCAACCACTCTCCGTGATTTTGTAATCTGTAAAATTACTGAAGGTACCCTTTGTACTTTGAATGCATTCATAAGAAAACCATTAAATATTTGAGCAAACTTTCATCAATCCAGTAGAGAGCAGTCAGTCTCTGCATATTAACACATGCAGGACAGAGGAATGTCAAAGCATACATACCATCTCTATGTCAGCTCTCATTATGTTGCAAAGATAAGTATTTTAAATACTAGTGCACCCACTACAGCGACTGTTGGGAATACCTAAAGTAAAACATGCACTTATGTTTGTTATTCAGTTGTTGGATGTTATGTTGAGCCTTGAGCTTGTGTTTAATGATAGTTGATATACAGTAAACATAGCTCTGTACTGGGACAGATGGACAGAACAGGGAGAAATGAGGTGCCTACTGAGTCATCTCCTAATGTCATTTTATGGTATCAAATTTGTACTGCTTTGTTAAATTGCAATGTTTGAGTCATATCACCTATACCCTTCTCAGAGCAGGAGAGATATTTTTGTTGATCATTCAAGAAAAAATGTTATTTTGGATCATCTAAACAAAAAGTAAATCCTTAGTTAAGAGGAGTTTAAGGAAAATGTAAACACATTTAATTGTTTGGTCCATGACCACTGACAATAGGAAGCTTCACATGAGCCTCTGCCTGCAATGTGTCATGAATCATGCTTGTAAAGGGAAAAGTAACTTTTTATTTCAAGTTCTATTCACAGAAACCTTCAGAAAAACAGAATGTTTGTTCGAAATTTTTGTTTGTTTGTTTGTTTGTTTTTCTTTTCTAAAATTCTGTCCTATTCAGAGTTATATAAGTGAATGGAACTTCTTTCCTCTTAAGAGCTCAGTTACTGATCACTACCAAGATATATTTCAAAGTGCTTCAGGACAATCTTCATAATAGAAAAATTCAACTGTTCCTGGTAGAAAAACAAACAAACAAACAAAAAATCCAGAGACAACAATTCAGCCCAGGCAGTGCCTAGAGTATGTGCATGTACCTGAAGATTTAACTTTTGAGAATAACTTCTGTTCTGTACTCATTTTTTAATCAGTGCAGACCTATTTCAGAGAACAGCTTTCTCATATTCTTCATTTTCTGGGGAGGAGAGCATAATGTTAAATTGTGGTGATTCATCTTGGTCTTAATTATGTGTCTGTAGTGACTATTTTTCTGTTATAGAGTAAAATTTTCAACTACATAGGAAAAGAAAAACAAACAAACAACAAAAACAACAACAAAAACAATGCAAATACAAGACTTTACAATACAATACAATACAAACACAAGTTTTTTTGATGTCACGGTATATCAAGTTCAAAACTTGTTAGCTAATGAAGTCTAAATGGATAACATGAACATGAAGAAAACCTCAATATATTACAAAAAGTGCAAAAGAATGACAATGAAATAAAACCTTCTGATCCAGCACAGTGCTAAAGAAGTTAAAAGATCTCAAGCTTTTCACTGTGACAAGGTACACAGAGAAACTGCAGCTAAAGACTCTGAAAGTTCTTGCTGTTATCATGCACTCATAGACCGTTTTCTTCATAAGACAAATTCTGCATTATTAAATAGGGTAAAACTGAGAGAATCCATGGAAAAACAAAATTAGAAACAAACAAACAAAAAATCTCAACCAGCAACTTTTTCAGTGGACGGGGGAAATAACTAGTTAATAGCTAATTTTAAAAATATGTTATCTTAGTTTTAGTAGCTACTTGAATGTATTAAATAGAAAATAACTAGTTCTGTTCTACAGGAGGCCTGTCACTTTTTTTCTCAGTGTTGTCAAAATTTCATTAAAAATTTATCTCATTGCCTTCTTGAATCAATTCTACTTTGTGTACAGCAGCCTTCATTATCTACTTTTTTTTTTTTCTACTCTGACTGCTTGGAATCAAGCTCTGATATATTCACTTAATCAAAGGCCTTCCAATGATTAATGCAATAAACCACTGCTCCTTTGTCATTTCTCTACTATGCAAATTCTGTATTTGCTTAAATTCTATAAGCAGCCTTTCAGGTACTATAAGAGGACGCTACAATTTTTCAATTTCTTTTTTACTCTGTTGTTGAAAGCAACAAGTTCACATAGGCGGATATATTTATTTCTACTCTAAGAATCCTTCTTGAATAGTGAGTTGACCAAGATAATTTTGCAGAACAACCAGTCAGATCTGGCCTCTTCTGGTGGTCTCTTACTACTGCCAAAGTTTTCAGGAGAAGTCAAGACTTCACTGGGACAATGTTCAATACTACAGTTTCAATACTAATAAGTGCAGTGTTTTTTTTATAGGACATCTCTCAAATTGTGAAGGAAATCTAAGGGAGCAGCAAGGGCTGGTCACACAGTAAGGGGCAGGGAGCTAAGCATTATCACACGCCAAGAAGTACAGGGGTCTCATGACTCAGGGTCCAGCCCCACAGTACCTTTGTGAAGTGAGCAGACCTGATGATAGTATCCAGGTTCAAGTCCAGATCATCAAGTAATTTTGTGGTGATGATGCACTTCTTAGATAAAGCTATAAAGTTAGTCCATTGATCAGAATGATGTCTAGTGATGGTAACCAAGGTCCACTTATCATTTGGAAGGCCCATGGTGACAAAGCAAGTTTGAGGTCAAGTTGGAAATCTGACTAATTGGTCCAGATAATTGGAACCCATGGTCAAACATTAACATAACTGTGACGGTGGGAATGATAAACTCCCAACCAATCCTGAATGTGTGCGGGATTTGCAGTGCCACGTGGACCCATACAAGTCCATGGGTCTGGATGGGATTCATCCCAGGGTGCTTAGAGATCTGTCTGACTTAACTGCAGGGTCTCTCTCAATTATTTTTCAAAGTTCTTGGAAATCTGGAGATTCCAGATGACTGGAAGATGGAAAATGTTGCACCAATTTTCAAGTAGGGCAAGAAAGAAGACCCTGGCAATTACAAGCCTGTCAGTCTCATCTCAGTGCCAGGTAAAATTATGGAGAAGATTATCCTTGAAGTTATTGAAGCACACCTGGGGGACAATGCAGTCATTGGTCCCAGACAACATGAGTTCACAAGCGGTAGGTCTTGTTTGACTAACCTGATTTCCTTTTATGATAAGATCTCCCATCTAGTCAATCAAGGGAAATCAGCTGATGTGATCTTTTGGGATTTCAGTAAAGCTTTTGACACCATTTCCCATAGGATCCCCCATAGGATCCTACTGGACAAAATGTCCAGCATATAGCTAAACAAAAACTTAACATGATGGGTGAACAATTGTCTGAGGGGTAGAGCTCAAAGTGTTGTGGTAAATGGTTCAGCATCAGGCTGGTGGCCAGTCACCAGTGGGGTACCCCAAGGCTCCATTTTAGGGCCAGTTATCTTCAATGTTTTTATAAATGTATGGATGTAGGGCTAGACGGTGTTTTGAGCAAATTTGCTGATGATATTAAACTTGGAGGAATTGTTGACTCTGTTGAGGGTGGAAAGGCCTCTCAGAGAGATCTGGACAGATTGGAGAGCTGGGCAATCACCATCCGCATGAAGTTTAACAAGAGGAAGTGCTGGGTCCTGCATATGGGACAGGGCAGCCCTGGCTATATGTACAGACCGGGTGATAAGATGCTGGAGAGCAGCCCTGCAGAGAGAGATCTGGGGGCTGTGGTTGATAGCAAGCTGAATATGAGCCAGCAGTGTGACCAGGCAACCAGGAGGGCCAACTGTATCCTGGGGTGCATCAAGCACAGCATTGCTAGTCGATCGAGGGAAGTGATTGTCCCACTCTACTCTGAGCTGGTGCAGCCTCACCTCGAGTACTGTATGCAGTTCTGGGCACCACAGTACAAAAAGGATGTGAAACTGTTGGAGAGTGTCCAGAAATTGGCTACAAAGATGGTGAAGGGCCTAGAGGGGAAGACGTATGAGGAGCGGCTGAGGTCACTTGATCTGTTCAGCCTGGAAAAGAGAAGGCTGAGGGGAGACCTTACTGTGGTCTACAGCTTCCTCACTAGGGAGAGTGGAGGGGCAGGCACTGATCTATTCTTTTTAGTGACCAGCGATAGGACCTGAGGGAAAGGTGTCAAGCTGTGATAGGGGAGGTTCAGGCTGGATATCAGGAAGAGGTTCTTCACTGAGAAGGTTGTCACACACCGGAACAGGATCCCCAGGGATGTAGTCACTGCACCAAGCCTGTTGGAGCTTTTGCTCTTAAGCATATAGTCTGAATTTTTTGTGCTCTTAAGTCATATCATCTGAATTTTTGGGTAGACCTGTATGGTGTCAGGAGTTGGACTCGACGATCCTTATGGGCCCCTTCCAACTCAGGATATTCTATGATTCTGTGATAACTGTAGATAAACTAAAAATGTATACTTCTATAGCATAGCTTAGGCAGAAACTGAAGGCCTGAGACAGAGCTTAAATAGAGCTCTTCTGCCCATGGGCAGGGCATGTGTGTTCACCTGTGAAGTACCTGGGTAAGACAGGTTAAAGCCATCAAAGCCTATTAGGGCACTCAGGGACCTGACAGTAGCCTTCCATCCTAGCAATGTGTGTACTCTCACCTTATGGGGATCTGAAGTTAGAAAGAAAATTCTGTAGAGTGAAAGTAGAATAAAAATAAGCAAAATATTTTGACTCTGCCCTCAGATTTCACAAATCACAGGATGTTTGTACCATACAGTGTGACCTGTGATGTATAGATGAATGAGTCTACTAAGCCATCAGCAAGCATTGGTTCTTACTGACAAAATTTTAATAGGGCCCAGATTTCCCATGTTAGCTAGGACCAGAGCTGAACCCATGCCATCAAGAGCTACCTTTAAAATTGTCATTTCTCTATCAAAAACTCATACTAGGGAGATTGCTAATGATGCTTTGGACAACAGAGTAACTCAGAGGTGTGTGTGCTCCAAGTATTGTGTCCTCTGCTGTCACCCAAAATAAAACACTCACCATTTCAGTTTAATTCTCTGTCTGCTATCCTGACAGAGTAGAAAAACTATTACAGGCTAATAAACAAAATGTGCAGGATGTATTCACATAGGGGGTTTATGTGACAAGGTTTTGGTAACAGGAACCATAGGGGTGTCTTCTGAGAGAAAAATTCAGAAGCTGCCCCTTGTTAGATAGGGGCCATCTCTGCTGGCCAGTGCTGTATCAATAAGTGAAGTTGTTTGTGTCTCTCTGAGAGCATATTTAAGAAAGAAAAAAAAAAATGCTGTGAAAGAGCATCTGGGAGAGAAAGGAGTGAGAAGCAGCCTTGCAGATGCGAAGACCAGTGAAGAAGGAGGGGGAGGAGGTGCTTCAGGCACTGGAGCCAAAGTTCCCCTGTGGCCTGTGGAGAGGACCATGGTGAAGCGGGTTGTCCCCCTGCAGCCCACAGTGTACCATGGTGGATCAGGTTTCCATGCTGCTGCCTGTGAAGGAGCCCATGTTGGAGCAGGTGGACCTGCACTGATGGAGGTTGCAGCCTGTGGAGGACCCCTGCCAGAGCAGATTCTGGGCTGGAGCTGCAGCCTGTTGAGAGGAGCCCACACATGAGCAGGTGACCTGGCAGGAGCTGCTGCCCGTGGGGGACCCATGTTGGAGCAGTTTGCCCCTGATGGATGGACCCCATGGTACGAACCCAGTTCTTGAAGAGCTGTTTCCTGTGGGAAGCCCATGCAGGATCAGTTCAGGAAGGACTGCATCCTGTGGGAGGGACCCCATGTTGGAGCAGGGGAAGAGAGTGACTGAGAAGGAGCAGTGGAAATAAAGTGCTATTGACTGACCGCAGCCCCCATTACCCATTCTCTTGCACCATTTGGGGGGAGGAGGTGGGGGGGAAGGTGTTTTTTGCTTTCTTTCATTTGTTTCTCACTTCTCTAGCTTGCTAGTAATAAGCAATACATTTTACTGTCTCCCTACTCTGAGTCTATTTTGCCTGTCACCATAATTGTTGAGCAATCTCCCCATCCTTATCTCAATTCTTGAGCTCTTTGTATCATATTTTCTCCCCCTTTCACTTTAAGGAGGGGGAGTGAGAGAGCAGCTGTGGTGGAGCTCAGCTGCCCACCCAAGTAAAACCACCATAATCCATTTATCAGACATCTCTGAGATTTTTCCAAGGCTGATATGAGCAATGAAATAAGGAGTCAGAGTATTTAGGCCATCTTAATTTAACATTGTAGAATTTGAACAGCAAACAGCTATCACGCTAGCTTCTTAGAATCATAGGAAGCCCAAGGTTGAAAGGCATCTTGAAAAATAGTCTTGTCCAAGCTTTTGTAGAAAAAGGGAGCCTAGTTGAGATAATCACATTCTGTACAACAGCATCTTGAAGACCTCCACTGACAGGGATTCTAACACATCCCTGGGGAGGCTGTTCTAGTGATTCATTGTTCTCACTGTAAAAAAATTTCTTTCTTATAACAAGATGAAGCCTATGCTACTGCAGCTTGTACACCCTGCCCCTTGTCTTCTCCATGTTGTGCCTTGTGAGGAGAGAACCTCTTTAAGTACTGGAATATTATAGCCAGGACCCCCGTGAGCCCTCTCCAGGGTGAAAAGACCTTCAGGCTATTCTCATAAAGCAAGTTCCCCAGCCATTTTTTTGTCTTTGAGGCCTTCTCTTGTACCCTTTTGAGTTTCTATGTGTCTTTTTTGAATTGTGGGGACTAGAACTGGACACAGTACTTCATGTGTGGCCTCACAAGCACTCGGTAGAGTGGGATGATCTTGTTTTTATTTCTGCTAGTAATGCCACTGTGGATGCAGTCCAGGATCTGATCTGCCTCGTTGCTGCAGTGGTGCACTGCTGACTCACATTCAGCTTGCTGTCCACCAGGACCTCCAGGTCTCTTTCAGCAAGTCTGCTCCCCATTCACACAGATCCTAACATGTATTGGGCTGTATGGCTGCATCTTCCTCTGTGCATGACCTTGCACTTGTCTTTGTTAAACATCTTACAGTTTTTGATTGCTCACTCCTCCAGCCTATATAGGTCTCTCTGTAAGATGGCTCTCCTTTCTGATGTAACCACCTCACCATTTGGTATTACCAGCAGACTTGCTGAGAGTGTCTTCAATCTCATCATCTAGATCATTCATGAAGATGTTAAACATCATAGGGCCCGGTATGATCCCTGGGGAAGCACACTTGTGAAAGGTTGCCAGCCTGAGTAAAAAACATAGATCACCACCCTTTGAGTGCAGCCTGTCAGCTGATTTCCCACCCATTTCACAGACCACCTATCTAATCTGTACCTTTTCAATTTTTCCAGGAAAAGGTTGTGGGAAACAGTGTTGAATGTTTTGCTATCTGCTGCTCTCTCTGTGTCAATAGAAAATACTGTATTGTCATAGAAGGTGATCAGGTTAGTAAGGTACGATATGACTTCGGTAGATCTGTGTTGGCTTTTTCTAATCTCCTGTTTCATTTGGCTTTTAATACTTTCTAGGAGGACTTGTTCCATTATTTTCCCACCGACTGAAGACCAATGTGCCTGTAGTTTTCTGGGTCTTTTTTTGGGGGCCCTTCTTGTAAATGTGTATGACCTTTGCCCTCCTCCAGTCATCAGAGATATCTGGGCCAATAGATTTATGTGTGTTAAGACCTTGCAAAAGGCTTCTGACCAGCCTTCCCTCTGCAACTGGTAGGTCAAATCATATGTTGTCATTGCCATTAGATCGTGGTCTGGCATCCAGCTACTCTGGTAAAGACAGAGGTAAAGAAGGTAGTGAGACTTCTGCCTTGTCAACATTATTAGTAACAAGTTTCCCTGCCTTGTTCATCAATGGGCCTATATCTTCCCCATTCTCCTGCTTACTGCTCACATACACGAAGAACCCTTTTGTTCTTGATGTTTTTGATCAATTTCAGTGCTAGCTGAGCTTTAGCCTTCCTGACCACATCTCTGCATGCCCTAAGAAGTTTCTTATTTCTTCCAAACTGCAAAAATGTTGCTAGCCACAGAGCTGGGGTTAACATTCCTTTGGATACATCCCAGATACATGCTTTGAAGCTCCTGTGTATCTTTAGGAACAACAAGATCTTCTATTAAAAAATCAGGGTCTACCAATTCCAAAGTTTGCACAGAGAACTTCATAGTTACTGAATTAAAGACAGGTATTCCTGTGGCATGCATGACCACAAGGTAAAACTAATTAGTGAGGTCTTCTTTTAAGATAATGCTTTCTCCCACTCAGTTATGGGCTCCTACTGGCTGCTAATAAATGGTTTAAAGATTCCTAGCAACACCTTTGAGCTGTCTTAAAATCTTTGAGGAAATCCAGGTGAGAATACTTTCATGGCCTGATTTCCATATCTTATAACTTTAAAATCCTACTGTTTCAATTTTTGTTAGTATACAGTTGAGGCCAGATTCCATGTTCTTTCCTACTTTTTCTACATTTATTTTTTTTTAATGTTAGAACCCACTCCCAGTTTCCTACTTGTGGGACTAGGTTGTCTGCTTCATATTCACTAATTTCGTATTTTCCTAAAGAACATACTTCTGCTTTTATTGAGTGCCTGACTCTCTGAGGCACTCCCCCTCTACAAGAGCCATGGGGATTTTTCTCTTACCTAAACTGACAGTAAGCTTCCCAACTCTCCAACAGAAAGTTTTTTATCTTGTTCAAAGCACAACAGTTAGAAAAACTTCCTGACCACTTACCAGAGCTTCCCCAGTGAGGTGGAATCCTACTTACCCACTCATTCAAGGTTACTTTTATCTCAGGTAGGAACTGAAGGCCCAAGACAGAAGTTAAATGGGACTCCTATGTCCATGGGCAGTGTGTGTGTGCTTGATTGTGAAGCAAGTTTCTTTGGTGACCCTATTTCAGCAAGAATTCTCCTATAACTGCCAATATAGCTGCACCAGAGGTCTTCAGTTCTTACTTTTTTCTCGTCTTTTTTTCTGGAAATCACAGAATCATAGAACAGTTTGGGTTGGAAAGGACCTTTAAAGATTATCTAGTCCAACCCTCAAGTACTATGGAGTGGTCTGTAAATGTTGGTGTGGTCAGTCTTACAGAATCTAGTGCCATTTTTGTGGCTGCACCAGGAGTTTCTATAACAGTAGAGAGAACTATTGATGATACTTTGTCCAACTCACCAAGACTTTTGGAATGCATCCTTCAAAGTAGTTTGTACCTCTGCTGCCATTCTCCGCCACAAGTAGTTGGCCTTGCTTCCACTACCCCAAGTCAAGAAGTGCAATTTAAGTCTCTTCTTAACCAGGCTTACTAACCACACATCTACACACAACACACACACACTGTTCATTAAGATAATTCAGCTTACTGTTGAATTAAAAGCAAGCTTGCCTCCAGGATTTTTCAGTCTTTCAGGCCAGGAGAAAGATTACCAGAATTATACATCAAGGCTGGTTGTGTGATATATAGTAGATCCTTAAAGGACACCAATGCCCTGATATGGTTTATAATGCATTGTTAATTATTTCTATTTCTAACTTATCTGCAATTTGATGATGGTAAAGTAATTCATATTTACATAGTAGTTTAGATCTTGTGAAGATAAGAGTTTCTCAAGAAAGGAGATAACAGTACCACTATGTTTCTCCTGCAATATATAGTCATTTTCCTCTGTTGTTTAGCTTTGATTTACATAGATATGGATCAGAATTCAGTTGCGTGATATGAAACTGTACATAATACTGTACATTTGCATACACTCCTCTAAAACTTTGTTTTGCTTTGCTACTCAAGTAAGATGCTGTAACTTGAATGACTGGAAATATCACAGTCCATCAGGATTCCCTAACATATCTGTAATACGCTAAGCAGTTGCTGGCTAGTTGTTATTACAGCCTTTTCAGATAGAAGATTATCCATGGTATACATGGAATACCTGCACTACTACTTACTGCTGGCCTCACGAGTTGCAGGATCACAGAATCACAGAATTGCAGCGGTTGGAAGTGACCTCGAGAG
Source organism: Netta rufina (assembly GCF_964035555.1). Taxonomy (NCBI): domain Eukaryota; kingdom Metazoa; phylum Chordata; class Aves; order Anseriformes; family Anatidae; genus Netta; species Netta rufina. The sequence goes on from NC_140123.1 coordinate 125,578,452, forward strand.
ATCATTGGGTCCAACCCCTCTGCCAAAGCAGGTTCCCCAGAGCAGGTAGGCATCCAGTTGGGTCTTAAGTATCTCAAGAGAAGGAGACTCCACAGCCTCCCTGGACCACCTGTTCCAGTGTTCTCTGCCCCTCACTGTGAAGAAGTTCTTTCGCATGTTGGTGCAGAACATCCTGTGCTCCATTTCATGGCCATTGCCCCTTGTCCTGTCCCCACAGACCACTGAAAAGAGTTTGGCCAAAACCCTCTGTCTCCCACACCTCAGGTATTTATAAACATTTATAAGATCCCCTCTCAGTCTTCTTTTCTCCAGGATGAACAGACCCAGGTCTCTCAGCCTTTCCTCATAGGAGAGATGTTCCAAGCCCTGTATCATCTTTGTGGCCCTCTGCTGGACTCTTTCCAGGAGATCCCTGTCTTTTTTGTACTGGGGAGCCCAAAACTGGACATAGTACTCCAGGTGAGGCCTGACCAGGGCAGAATAGAGGGGGAGGAGGATCGCATTTCTTGACCTGCTGGCCATGTTCCTTTTAATGCACGCCAGAATCCCGTTGTCCTTTTTGGCCAGCAGGGCACACTGCTGGCTCATGGCCAACCTGTCATCCACCAGGACCCCCAGGTCCTTCTCTGCAGAGCTCCTTTTCAGCAGGTCATCCCCCAGCCTGTACTGATACATGCGGTTGTTCCTTCTCAGGTGCAAGACTCTACACTTGCTTTTGTTAAACCTTATCTAGTTTCCTCCTGCCCAGCTCTCCAGTCTGTCCAGGTCTCACTGAATGGCAGCACAGCCTTCTGCCATTTTGGTCACTCCTCCCAGCTTTGTATCATCGGTGTACTTGCTGAGGGCAGACACTATTCCCTCATCAAGGTCATCGATGAAGTTGTGAACAAGACCAGACCCAACACTGGGAAACACCACTAGTCACAGGTCTCCAGACAGACTCTGTGCTACCAATCACCATCCAGTGAACTCAGCCAGTCAGCCAGTTCTCAACCCACCTTGCTGTCCACTCATCTATCCCACACTTTCTCAGCTTTGCTAGTAGGATGTCATGGGAGACAGTATCGAAAGCCTTGCTAAAGTCAAGGTAGATGACATCCACCGCTCTCTCCCATCTACCCAGCTGGTGATGCCATCATAGAAGGCAACGAGATTGGTCAAGTGTGGCTTCCCCTTGGTGAATCCATGCTGACTACTCCTCATAACCTTCTTCTTTTCCAATTGCTTGGAGATGGCATCCAGAACAAGCTGTTCCAACACCTTTTCAGGGACAGGGGTGTGACTGACTGGCCTGTAGTTTCCTGGATCCTCCTTCTTGCCCTTCTTGAAGACCGGAGTGACATTGGCTATACTCCAGTTTTCATGCATCTCTCCTGTTCTCCAAGACCTTTCAAGAAGATAGAGAGCGGTTTGGCGATAACCTCTGCTAGCTCCCTCTGCACACGTGGATGCATCCCTTTGGGGCCCATGGATTTGTGTGTGTTGATACCACTCAGAAGCTCCCAAATCACGCCCTCCTCAAACAAAGGGGCTCTCCATTTCCCAGACTATTTCTCCTCCCTCCAGGGTCCAGAAGTCCAGTGGGAGGGAGGGGGTAGTCTTTGAAGCAAAGACTGAAGCAAAGAAGGCATTCAGTATCTCAACCTTCTCAGCGTCCCCCATTACCAGGATACCCACCTCATTCAGCAGGGGACCCACATTATCCTCAGTCTTCCTTTTTCTGTTTACATACTTAAAAAAAACAAAACAAAACAAAACAAAAAAACTTTTAATTATACTTTATCTCCTTTGCTAGCTTCATCTCCATGTGGGTTTTAGCCTTGTCACATCCCTGCAGGCCCTGACAATACTCCTCCCAAGGGGACAGGCCCTTTTTTCACTTTTCATAGACCTTCCTCTCCCTTTTGATCTTGTTGATGAGCTCCTTGCTTATCCATACAGGTCTCCCGCCCCACTTCCCTGATTTCCTACTCAGGGATGCACCAATCCTGATTTAGTACACCCCCACAACAGTGTCCCCCATGCCAGCCCACCCTTTAATTCTCACCCACAAGCTTTCCACTCGTCCTTCATCCTCCCCTAGGTGGAGCTGGGTATGCTGTAATTGCTCTCTCACATAAAGGGCAACTCCTCCCCCTTGCTTCCCCAGTTTGCCTTTCCTAAAGAGGACATAGACTTCCATGGCAGCATTCCAGTCATGCGAGCTGTCCCACCATGTCTCCATGAGCAATGAGATCGTGGCCCTGTGACTGTACACAGATCTCCAGCTCAATTGTTGGAGTCCAATCCAGTTCTTGGCTTTGTGTCCTGGGTTCTGTGCTGTACACAGGAACTGTTACTTTTCATTGCTTTTTTATATATTCATGCTTCTGTCATTCTTTTCCCTTGCAACACATATCTGAGAGCTTTTCTTAGGTGCTACTGTTTCAGACAAAGAATTACAATACAAGCAGAAATGTACAGAGGGATGTTGAAAGACAATATAGCTGTAGGCTGCACTTCCACTCTTGGTCTTAAGAAGGTAGCCTAGATGTTATTATGCAGATACATGCACTTTGTTTTGCCAGTGTTGAAACAATAAATTTTCTCTTGTGATTTTTGAAGTGGGAATTTTTTTTTAGAACAAACTTTTGTTAGAGGTAAGGTGAAAGATGTTTGTGAATTGGAACAAAAAATAGAACATTTTATTTTTAAGGTTTATGCATACTTATAAGTCAGAAAGAATATATGGAACAAGACAGAAAGAAATGTGCATTGGAAGAATAAGAGCATCTGAAATGACCTTGCACTTGTGGTTCTGAAGGTGTCCCTAAGACAGCAAACCAGACAAATATTTGTGCTGAAATTTGTCCAAGCAGAAAGTCTGGGACAAAGTTTATCTATAGACAACATGGGTTGGCTAGACCAGTCAAGACAACTTGGCTTCTCAATGTCTGTAATGTGCTCTAATCATGCTACTTAAGTTGTTTATCAGATGCTTAACATGGATTTGGGTGGCAAATATGGAAGGAAATTTCAGGTCATCATAAGCAATATAAAAGTTGATTTTTCTTTTCTTTTCTTTTCTTTTCTTTTCTTTTCTTTTCTTTTCTTTTCTTTTCTTCTCTTCTCTTCTCTTCTCTTCTCTTCTCTTCTCTTCTCTTCTCTTCTCTTCTCTTCTCTTCTCTTCTCTTCTCTTCTCTTCTCTTCTCTTCTCTTCTCTTCTCTTCTCTTCTCTTCTCTTCTCTTCCTTTCTCTTCCTTTCTCTTCCTTTCTCTTTTCTGTCACTTTAAGTTTTCCTGATACTATGTATTAATTACATGCATTTCTGTGCTTAACAGAAACATTTAAAATCTTTCCAAAAGATATAAATGAAGGATTTTACCATGTGCAGCTAATATTGTTATTCCCTTAGGATGAACAGTGTTCTTTGTTTTTATGATGCCTTTTATAATCTCTGTTTCCTAATAGTCATGGTTCACATTCTTGTGGATTTTGTGAAAGACTAGGATTAGATATATATTTGTAGTAACTTTAAAATACCACACAACTCTTATAGTTTTCCCACTCTAAGGAAACTGTAAGTGAAAACCAGAGAAAGAGAAAAAAGAACACACACCTATCCTGATTTATCACCAGACAAACACAATGTATTAAATCCTACATATCTTCAGCACTCAAAATTTCCAGGAGGTTTAACAGGAGTTTTGTGAGAACATGGAATATAAGGGTCAAGGCCATTCTGAAGGAAAGGAATCCATGCCATGTACTCTGCAAATCATGCCAGTCTCTACATTAGTGCTGAAATTACTTTTATAATAGGCTAGGTAATAGACACTTTGATTTATATCTTAAACAAACAAGGAACTGAAGAGGTGTGCAGAACAGAGGAAAAAAATGGAGACTATGTAGAAATTATTCCTGTAGTCTTTTCAGGCATGCTGATAGAAAAGGCTAACTTTAGATCTATGGTCACCAGAAATCAGTTCATTCGTATTTGGCTATTCAGATTTATGCTGTCATTGTTGAAAATATAGTATGATCTAAAAACAAAAAAAGCATGAAGCAGTGCTTGTGGCAACATGACAATACCCAGTGGTCAAAGCAAGGTTCTTGTTTTCTTGTATTTGTAGCAAGTATGTTAGAAAATGGGAGTTCCCTGGATGTGGTTAAAGTATTTCCATGTATTGGCTTACTTAAATAGTCTATAGCTCTAGAAAAGATAACACATGCTAACCATGCCATATGTAATTCTGACATATCCCCTAGAACCACAGAGTGTCTGAACTGTACAGAACCAGCATTGTTTCATTGTTGCTACTTTGTTCCTAATTTTGTGTGTTTAGACACTGTGGTGTAAGAAACACATTTATTTAGATTGTGTTTGCATTTGTGTGTGTTTGTGTTTTTTCATGCTTACTTGCTACTCATGGCCTATAGAAAAGCAGAGAAAGTGTATATATGAGATTTTCACATCAACTCGCATATTCTTTTGGTAGGGCTAAGCTGAAATCAGGACATTCCAGTAATCAGAAGTATCAAACAGGAACAGTTCAAGTCAGAATCAAGAGAAGTCAAGACACTAGGAAAAGGCATGACAGACATCCAGGATAAAGACCCATTTTGCAGTTGGAGCTGGAAGCAAGGAACACCTATAGAACAATGTAGAGCTAGAATGATGTCAGGAGCTAAAGGGAGACCTTGAGAATTAGAGTCACAGTATGACTCAGGAGCAATGGAAAGGAATACCAAGAGTTATAACCTAGCTCTTGGTTTGAGAAACCATGTAGACAAAAACTGTATAGGCTTATACAGACCCATACAGTGGTATGGGAAACCACATACACAAAAAATGTACAGACTTGTAATACACCCCTCAAATACTACACCTTATCAGGTCCCTAGTTTTTATTTATTAAAAAATAATAATAAAAAAAAAAATTACAGCTTAGCAGTACTTAAGAGGTATGGCCATGACCTACTAGAAAGTCTTAGGCCCAGTATTCTTCCATATTTCAGCTATCTTCCAGCTCTGCATTCTCCTAACTTTGGAAATGACTTGTATCATGAATTATAAAAAGCACTATTTTGCGGTATTAAGATTTTGTATTCATATTGGTGGGTAAAAGAGAACTGTTGAGTCAGATTTACAACAGCCTGAAGCATGTGAGCTGTAATGAGCTCTGCCTCTCCCCTATCATGACAACTTAGGGAGTCCACCAGAGACACTGGTTTGCAATTGTTTGAATTACATTGACTGCTGCAACTGTTACCTTCATGACTAGTTGAGATCTGTGTTCTCTACTGGCTAGATGAACGTTATTTACATCTTTTATCTTAGAGAAGCTATCTAGGTGACAGCAGTACTGCTGGCCACAAGAGGGAATAATGTGTGACTGCTTGCCTGCCCTGCTTATAGCAGTCTTCCAGGGTTTTTACCCTGCAAGGAGAGACAATAGAAAATGTTCTGTGCTTGGGAGAACAACCCAGGAAAATAGAGATTGTGTTTGTTTTACCACAGCACTTAACTTAGTTATTCAGTATCTAAATATCTTGCTCAACTTTGAGTGGAGTTGCTCCCTGCCCACACCCCCCTCCTGTAGTTTGCTCCCTCCCCCCCCCCAATGCCAAGAATGCTAGAAGGGTTGTATTAGTGATATTGTTTAAAAAACAAAGTAACAAAAAACATTTTGCTTACAACATCTGGCTGGTATTGTGCTTTGACCTCTTGATATAGCAAGGAATTCATTTTTCCCATAATGACAATTTAACCTGACACATTCTCCTAAAACTGGATAATTCAATGAATCTTACATTTTTGGATGAAATTCCTCAAGTTTGCATTGAAGCATTGTTCTTTTTCATTGTGGTGACTTCTGTTTCTACAAACAAGATATATCATGAGCTTGCAAAAGTTTAGATGTGAAATCTGGCATGGTAATAAATAAACCAAGAGTTCTGAAGAGATGACTGTTTCTCCTCGAATAATAGCATGGCGAAACAATGAGAGATTGTAGAAAATCAAAGGAAAATGAAATATGAAACATTTATACATTAATCTATATAAACTGTCCTTCCAACTTGTGAAGTGATGTGATTTTGTTTGACACAGAGAAGGTGGAGTCTGTAATGACTATGTCTTTAATGGGATTTGCAGACAGCTGGGATGAGAGGTGTGTCCTCCTCTATACCGCCTTCCCAGTACACAGTATCTTTTAGGGCAGGTTCCCACATGTTCACTCGGCTAAAAGGTGTTTTGCCTTACACGTTTAGCTGTTTATTTTGAGATTGCTTTCCAGAGGAATTCAGAGGTACATAAGGAGAGTGATTACTTCTGAATTCTTGCCTTTGGAAAAAAAATAATAGTAGAAGCATGGGACTTCAATGCTATACTGATTTCCTCAGTGCTGTGTAGGGTCTTTGTGAGGTGTAGGCTGCTGGTGAGCTATTACTAAATCAGACACACCTTTGGGTTGGGCTATTTTGGAAACTAAATACTTGATCAGGCTTGAGGTCTGGTCTGCTAGGGAGAAGTGATTTTATTTTGTGTTTTTACATGTACTTTGATGAGCCGATGCAGTTGAAGGACAGTGTCCTCTGTGTAACAGATCAAAGGCAGACAAGTGGTGCCCTGTAGGAAGCCTCACCTGACTGTTTTCATAGTGAGGATTGCTGGCTTTCAGACAACTAGGCAAGAAAGAAAAAGTGACATCCAATGGGGGTACCTTTATTTGGTGATAGCAAGCCCTTCTATTACCGGATCTGGAATGGACTAAGTCAGAAGCTGCAAGGCAAAAAATCCTGGGATAAACATCTGGATGAAATCTACTTACTCCAGCAGAAAAGGTACAGTGTATTGTAGCATTCTCACCTTCCCTTTCTTCTGCTGCTCTCTCCCTGTAGCTCATTCTTACTCTCTTCCCTTAGGCATTTCTGCCAGTAAATAAGCTTTAAAAAACCTTGGAGCACTGTTCTTTATCAGACTTCTTCTTTCAAAGTGGAATGTTTCTGGAGTTCCAATCTTATCTGCTTTCACAAGTGGATTTACTAGATCTCCATTGAATTACCCTGAGTGCAGGGCTTCACCCACAAATTAATAACATGTGTTTTTTACTTTCCTTCTTCACTGGTAAAGCTCACATGCAGTGTTTTTTGTTTTGTTTTGCTTTAACTGAGAGTGTGTGTGGCATTTATACTTCAGTCAGCTTTGTTTGAAATTATGGCTTTTTGCAGGGATTCTGCTTTCTGTCTCTCTGAAGGTTGCCCTTACTGTTTGATAGAATGGGTGCAATATTGTTCCACAATCTGATGGTCATTCAGTTCCTCAGTTTGACTGCTATTTCTCATTCCTTCAACCAGGTGTCATTACCTACATCTCACAGAGAGAATTCTCTTAGACTGTACGGTTATCAAGAAGATTGCTTGTGTTTTCACATGTAAATACTGGATCAAGGCTGTTTGTTACTGTTGTGTAAGGTTGCTCCCTCCACAGGCAGGGATGCAGGAGCATTCACAGAAATCCTGCTGTATCTGTTTTTTGTTGTTCCTTGTTATTTCTGCATGCACAAAATCTGCAGTATTCAAACAACAAAAATTGCTTCCAGTCTTTTGTTTTTCTTTCCCCTGAAACTTAGAAAAATGAGCTCAAGAGACAGAGTTCTATCTGTGTGTATGCATGTATGCACATATGTATACACACACACATGCATAGAAATAAGTAGGCTAATTTTATTACAGCAATAGCTGTACCTATCTGTCTTTAGGGAAAGAAATTCCACATCATCATTTAACTTCTGACAAAATAACAAAGGCCTGTGATGTTTTATTTCAAAGCAGTGAGACATAAATACACTTAAAATGGAAGGGAGGGTGGGAACAATATTTTCTCCATAGAACTCTGAAGTGTTTAACTTTGTATACATTTATGAATAACATCATAAGTAACTGAAAAATACATTCTCAGACTCTGTAATCTCCAAGTGAACAGATACGAGATAAAAGTCTAAAGACATTAATATTTTTATATTTATAACATTATCTTCACAATTTTATATCACAGAGATGTGGAAGAGACCTCTGGAGGTTTCTAATCTAACTACCTACTCAAAGCTGGTTTATTGCCAACACTAAATCGCACCACTTTGGCTTTGTGTGTGTCTTGAAAGCCTTCCAGGACAGAGATTTTTTAGGAATCTGTTAAAGTGTTGTAGTATTCTGTCTGCTAAAGGGTTTCTTTGTTTGTTTCTTTGTTTGTTTGGTTTTTGTTTATTTGTTTTTTCTTCCTAGTGTTCAGTCTGAACTTCTGAAATCATCATTTGATGTTGTAGCCAAACCAAATGGTTTACCAATTAGCTATTACCAAGAAGGGTTTGGCCCCTTCCTCTTTGTCACTCCTATTCACGTAGGCTGATATTGGATTGCCATTCAACCTTCTCTTTGCCTAACAAGCCCAGCTCCCTCAACCTTTTCTCATAAGTTGTATGCTGCAGGCCCATGAATATCTTGTGCATTGCTTCTGACGGCGAAAAACAGAAAAATCATAAATTTCTTATCAATTATTATGGTGAAACCCCAGTGGTCCCCAAAACAACATTTATGTGTTTCTTTCTAAAAATCTATGTAAAAACACGTGTACTTCATATGATTTCACTGTCCATGAAATGAGGCTTGCATGGAAACACATTTTTTCCCTCCAATTTTAGGTGTATGTGTTTCCCAAAAGTAACATGGTGCCAATATGTGATTTTTTTTTTTTTTTTTTTTTTTTTCCTTAGGAGGGACAGGACAATTTCTTCCCCCTGTCTTACTCTTTCCTTTCTATATTTCTGTTTCATCCTAGGCAGCCATGTTTTTGTCCCCTGAGATACTCAGATTTTGAGAAAGCAAAAAGGAGCATTTTGCAAAGGACTAGAATCACTTTTATTGCTTTCGTATTCTTAATTATGTACAGGTAGAAAGACACAAAAAGAAAACTTCCTGTAGTGATTTATGTATGGATCTACTCATAGAAAACCTCTGTTTATATGGAAACACTGCTGTAAACAAAGACTGTTTTTACTTCATCTTGTCATTTTCTTCTGGGGAACTGCAGTGTTGTGACATCAGCTTGAATTCATCTAAATGTTAATGGCACTAACACAAGGAATACACACTGGAATAAGCAGCAATTACATTCCACTTTTATCATACTGAAAGCCAGTGGCAAATATGGTACTACTTTTCTACTGTGTTCTGAATTCATAATTCTGCGTGTCATGATTCTGCACTAGAAGAAGAATGCTTTTTACTGTCTCACAACTAATACTGATAAAACCTGGAAGCTAACTGTTTTGGTAGTTCTCACCTTCACTGGTGTTGCTGTTTATTCTCCTTCGTCATGTGTATTAGTTCATTGAATCTTACTGGAATTTGATCTCAGCATTATCCACAGTGAGGTATTTTTTTTTGGCTTAATCCTGCACTGTATAACATTTCCCAAAGTGACATCCAAGTTCAGGAAATGTGATACAAACTCCTTCTAATAGAGAGGACTTTAGAGGTTATTATGCCTTACTCTACTGGTCTTCTCCAATTCAAGAATCTCCTTAACAAGCTTGTAGCTCAGTGAGGCATCCTGAAGATGGAGGTCACAGCTCATATGTGTATTCTAGAATTTGGAATTAAACTATTGGATTTGAATAGCCTGGAGCATATGAACATTATGAATATTAAAACAACAAAAACAATGAAGAACCAACATGGTTCATAATCATGGATTGAATAAAGAGAGAAAAATTTTTGAAAATGCAGGCCTGATAAAGGTGAAGAGGAGTCACGCGCCTGTCACAGCTTAACACATCTCCCAGAAACTATAAGAGTCTTTGGTTGGATGGCTTTTGTTTTGTTTGTTTTTATCTGGCTTTCAGTGTAAAATGTTCTAAGTAAATATGAACAGAATCTTCCTAGCGTGTAATTTTTTAAACTCCACAGTATAAGAATTACACTGTTTATCAAAAATAATCAAGCGATAAATTAAAGCAATTGAATACATGGACCCATACTATTAAGTTTTATTTTTCTTTCTGCTATTGCCTGCCTCTGTAATTTGGATTGATATATCATCTATTTCATGTGTGTTTCCCAGCTGTTTCTCAGGGATTACTGGTATCACCTGACTTTCCTGGGATGCTGTGAGACTTAATTATTCTAATAACAATAAAACATTTAATTTGTGTGATACATTTCAACAGAATTATCAAAGCCCTTTTACACATCAATTAATTATAGAAATCTGTGCTATGAGAAACAATGTATTAAAGGAGCTTGGACCAATTCACATAACTTGCAAGGAGCTAGCTTTGCATAACTGGCAGAAGTCACTCCAACCATGCTGAAATGAAAGCTTTATAATCCCTTTAGTTGCCAAATCTTTTTGTGGTTGTTCAGTCTCACAGGTGCTTTAGTAAAGTGCTTTGACTCCTGTGAAAACAAACATGGCACAAATAAAAGTTAGGTCAGTTTAATGCTGTTGAATTGGTTTGCTTAAGAGTTGTATGGAGACACAGAAAGCCTTCATCTTCTAGACAAATCTTTGCCAGGTGGGTTGTGCATAAGAGATGTTTTTTCTTTTCTTTTTTCTTTAGTCTAAACAACATTACTGAGTTTTCAGCGCACAAATTAACATACAACTCTCCTGTCTTAAAATCCACAATGCCTGTCAATATTAATTGGTTCCTTTGCTTCAAAAGATGTCTTCACAGTGAAAAGAAGATTCCAGTTCTACCTGTAATACTGTTCAGTAACAGTTCTGAGTAGTCAAGATGCAAAGAGCAGACTGTTGAAAAAATTTTGCTTCTACATGTAAAATTAAGTCAAAGGCATGAATTTTTGTTTTTTTCTTATACTATTACACCTTCATCCTGATGGAATTTTTGAGTCTAATAATGGAAAACAAAACACTTCAATTGCGTTGGTGTAAAGGTCCTCCAGAACTCTCAATATACAAACAAGTGCGCATTTGGCATGAGTGCCTAAGATATGGCTTAGAATCATTGATTTTTGGAAGTTATTTACCTATAAAAAGAACGAATTAAAAAATAGAGAAAAGCAGTTAGACACAGGGTGAGGAACACAACTGAAATAAAAGAAAACCATTCCTGAAGAAGGTTGGAAGTTCTGATGCAGGGAGAGGTTGTGTTTCAGATAACTTTTTTTTGTTTTGTTTTGCTTTTAAAATAAATAACTTAGTGATAATAAAAAGTAACCTCTGATGAACTATTAATCCAATTCCAGCAAGAGAGTATTTTTGGGGTGCTCACAGACACAGATTTAAAAAAAAAAAAAAAAAAGAAAAAAAGAAAAAAGAAAGGTAGGAGATAGCCTTGCTGGAACTGACTGAACAAGATTGCTACTCAGTGAAGAAGACAGCTTAAATATCTGGTTTTTTTGTTTGTTTGTTTTGTTTTTTTTTTTTTTTTTTTTTTTTTTTTTTTTCTAGTGACATTACTAGTTAGTAACCCATTTCATTTATTTCTAGAGTTCTCTTTACTGACAGCAGAAAGGGCTTCAACATAGATGCACAAGAGTTTAAAATTTGCTGTCCCTGCTTCTGTATTGCTTATCCAAGCTGCTATCATCTGTCTCTTGTTCACTTTGCACTGTTACTTTATATCTCAGTCTTTAGCATCCAGTTAGATTGATCCTCTTTCTGGCAATCCACTGCTCTTGTAATGACGTGCATATATTCACAAAAACATGCAGCAGAAGGGAGTGTGAAGATGAATTTTCTTTGGCCATGCCATAATGAAGTGTTTAGTGTGGACAATCTGAACATGACAGGGGAAGTTGAAATAATATCCTGCAGATGAATTTATAGCCAAGTTACAAAGAACTGCTTTAGACTCTCTGTAGCTGACATAGGTGTAGGGATAACGCATGAAGCTAGCAGATGTCAATCTTAAAGTGTAGCATACAATAGGAAATCTCCATAATGGGAATGACTTAAGCAGTAGAATCTGAGAAGGGAAGAAAGGAGGAGAAATAAATGCTTCATTACACCTCAAGTGAGCCCAGTTTTGAAAAAGGCAGTTTCAGATTGCGGGTTTTCCAAAGAGTTCACATATTTAGTATAATTCTTTAATTTTTCAAACAATAACCCTATGAATCTAAATTCCTATTTTTACAGTAGAGATAAGATTTATGGAGTTCTTGTATTCCTCTTAAATGCAATTAGCAGGATGTACTCTAAAAGAAGTACTTAGGAAGCCATTAATCCAGAAGGATACATGTTGCCATCAGAAAGTGTTTGTGAAATCTTTAATCTCATTTAAAACTATTTTACATGACTCTCTCAGTCAGCAGATGACCTACATTCTATCTTCCCTTTGTTTCACAATGGATTTTTGGGTGTTCCTGATTTTGGCCTTACCTATATTGAAAAACAACTCACAGCTTCCTGAGCATCTCACTATCTATTAAGAAAATTGACTTATAGTAATCATAGAATACTTAGGGTTGGAAAAGACTTTTAAAGATCATTTAGCTCCATCCCACCTTCCATGGGCAGAGACATCTTCTACTAGATTAGGTTGCTCAAACCCCTATCCAACCAGACCTTGACCACTTCCAGGGATCAGGCATCCACTACTTTTCTGAACAACCTGTTCCACTGTCTCAACACCAACACTCACCAAGTGTCTCAAGACAGCTACAGCTTGGCTCAGTAAGAGGAACCTGTGTGTGCTTCCAGACAGCTACTATTGTAGCGTATAAGGCAACATCAGCACTACTTGGTGTTACATATCTGAAGTAAATGGATAAGTAAGAGCTTAGTGTCCCTTGATTCCATAGTTGATTAAAGGAATGATTTAGAACAGCAGATTCACTTAGATGTGCTGAATTATCTTCTCTCTAAATATGTGTCTAAATATGCCTCTGAATCATCTTTGAAATCTGTCTGGTGGCATAATGGTACTTTATAGAATCTAAGCATGTACTGTCAGAAACTCTGTTAAGAGACCAAGTTATTTATTTATTTATTTATTTATTTATTTCCTGCTGCTTTAACACAGAAACTAGAGTTGTAATATGTAAAATTCATGCTGTTCATAATGGATCAGGAATAAAATTGGCCAAATATGCAGAACTGCAGAACTGTTTTTTTAAGCAGTTCAATATATTCAAATGTTTGAAGGTTCTAGGTTCATTTGTATTTTTATTTTTATTTTTATTTTTTTTTAAATCGGCATCATCTATTTGTCAACATTTATATGCTCAGCACATTGCTGTAATTCATTAAACTTATTAAAAACGAGTTGACAGTTATGATAGTATGTTTTAAATGAGAGTAAAATACTTCTCCAATTAGAGGTCTGAAAACTAAATGATAGTAGAAGCATATGGTATAAACATATGTCATGGACTTTTGAGGCATCACAGGCAGTGTGCTATGACATTTACCAACAATCCTGGGTTCATCACCAGCTTGCTATTTGGCCTGTGATCTCCAATTCTCTGACCCCAGTTGGAGATCCCTACAAGTAGGGAGTTTTGACAATTTTCCCCTAGATTTCTGAAAGCTGAGTACATTGTTTATTAGGTGTCAACCTCTTAGCAGGCTTCTAATTTAACTAGTTGTTTACATGGGCTTTGGAGAGTTTTTTGAGAAAGGTGTTGTGTTTGCGTCCTCCCACATTGTCTCTTGCCCAATCTTTCCTCCTCTCTGAGGTCATTTGAGGGATAAATGCCTACCCAGTAAAGCATCAACAAATTAATTGTAGTGTTGTTTATACTATGGAAAACCCCACCTTCTTCCCACTTCCTGCCTCTGAAAGTTAAGTTCTCCAGGAAAACAGTCTTCCTCAACCAAAATACTGGCAGAGGTGACGAGTTTGCTTTAGTGACATTGAAATTTATAACATTTGCTCAAAGTGCTACTTTATTTTGTCCCTATTTGCCTGATCCTGGATGTCATGTTCTCGTCATATAATTAGCAGCTAACGCAACTAACGCATGAGTAAGCTAAATAAGTAATACTTCTCAGAGCAGCAAGGCCAAGAATTTGAAGGACACCAAAAAAATATGTCAGAATGACTCCATGGTTTGTTCAGTTTGGTTCTTTATATTCTGAAATTCTTAACTTCTATTCTTTAGAAGTTAAGAATTCTTCTATTCTATTTCTTCTTAACTTCTACTGTTTTTCTAGCCTAGTTTCTACTGATTTAGAAAATAGGATGCTATTGGTAATAGGAAATGTTACTTTTATTGTATTTTATTGAATTTGTTCTGACTTTACCTATAGCCTGTACCCATTAGTTCACAGTTATTCATATGATTCCTATTTATCTGTGGATTTCTGATACTTCTTTTTGTTTTGCTTTTGTCTCAGTGTTTCAGTCTCCTTCTGCTGTAAAGCTGTGCTGAATTCAAATATTTCAGGTGGATTAAATTCAGAAAAAACTGCATATCAAAGAATTATTTCTGCTTCAAGAGTCTATAGTATTGCATTTAAAAGAATAATCTAAAGCAAGAAATATATATCCATAAGCCACAGAATTTATGTTGCTTGTTTTTCTATGACTTTGTTATTAAATTATCCTAATAAGCACAAGTTCTGATAAAACATCTTATGCCATAGGCCTCTCTCTCTCTCTCTGATGTGGGCTTTCTTGTGGCTTACAATAGAGTTATATTCATAATGTATTCTAATGTCAGTGTAATCAACTAAAGCAAAACGCATATTGTATTTGCTCTGTAAACTACATGTCCATAAACTACAGCTAAGTAATACCAGAATGCAAAGAAGAAATCAGTGGCATCACAAGGAGAAAGCATTGAATATTTCTTCAAGTTTATGGGTTTATGGTTTGACCAATGTAGTTGTCCCACCTTTTTTTTTATTATTATTTTATTATTATTATTTTTTTTTCACGTGTGTGTCCTAGTATGTAGTCCGCTGTAGGTTGTTATTATACTGTGGTAAAAGAACATAATGTGGCTGGTAGGAAAAAGAGGGCTGAAGTTAGACTTATTCCACTTCACACATTACATCACCTGAGCCATGCTAGGTGATTAAGAATAAATTAAAAATCTGTACTTTGAGATAGCAGAAACAAGATCACAGAATCACAGAATTGTAGGGGTTGGAAGGGATGTCAAGAGATCATTGGGTCCAACCCCCCTGCCAAAGCAGGTTCTTTAGAGCAGGCTGGCCAGGTAGGTGTCCAGACAGGCCTTGAATATCTCCAGAGGAGACTCCACAACCTCCTTGGGCATCCTGTTCCAGTGATCCATCACCCTTACCGTGAAGAAGTTCTTTTGCATGTTGGTGCAGAACATCCTGTGCTCCATCTTGTGGCCATTGCCCCTTGCCCTGTCCCCACAGACCACTGAAAAGAGTTTGGCCAAATCCCTCTGTCTCCCACACCTCAGGTATTTAAAAACATTGATAAGATCCTCCCTCAGTTTTCTTTTCTCCAGGCTGAACAGATCCAGGTCTCTCAGCCTTTCCTCATAGGGGAGATGCTCCAGGCATCCAGGTATCATCTTTGTGGCCCTCTGCTGGACTCTTTCCAGGAGATCTCTGTCTTTCTTGTACTGGGGAGCCCAGAATTGGACACAGTACTCCAGGTGAGACCTGATCAGGGCAGAGTAGAGGGGGAGGATCACCTCCCTTGACCTGCTGGCCACGCTCCTTTTAATGCACGCCAGGATCCCATTAGCCCTCTTGGCCATGAGGGCACAGCGCTGACTCGTGGTCAAGCTGTCGTCCACCAGGACCCCCAGGTCCTTCTCTGCAGAGCTCCTCTCCAGCAGGTCATCCCCCAGCCTGTACTGATACTTCGGGTTGTTCCTTCCCAGGTGCAGGATTCTACACTTGCTCTTATTCAATCTCATTTGGTTTCTTCCTGCTCAAATATACCACGTGTTCAGTGAACAAAGAAAAGTGCAATTCAACTACTGTACTGGGTCTGGCTGGGATGTTAACTTTCCCTGCAGCAGCCCATACAGTTCTGTGCTCTGCACTTATAGCTAGAACGGCAGTGTTATCACACCAGTGTTGTGTCTGTTGCTGAGCAGTGCTGGCACAACATCAGCACTCTCTCTAACCCTCTTAGGGGGTGCACAAAAAAGTGAGAAAGGAAACATCACCAGGGCAAGATAAAAGCACAAAACTTATATCTGAACACAGATCTAAAGCTGGACTTAACCCATTTGGAGAGAGCATTCTCTTGCTATTTCATACTTAAAACTCATGAGACATAGCCTGTTTCTTTTGGATTTGGGGGTCTTTCATTCCCTTAAATCTTTAACTCTTGAACTTCAGCTGCTTAATTTTTTTTTCATTTAAAAGAAACAAAAAGAAAAATATCAAATGAATCTATCCTGGACAGCTCTTATGAATGCTCTTTGTCTTCTACGTCAGCTCTTTGTCTTCTATGACAAAGTGATGCGCTGGGTGGATGAGGGAAAGGCTGTGGATGTGGTCTACCTTGACTTCAGCAAGGCTTTTGACACCGTCTCCCACAGCATTCTCCTCAAGAAACTGGCTGCCCTAGGCTTGGACTGGCACACGCTTCGTTGGGTTAGAAACTGGCTGGATAGCCGGGCCCAAAGAGTCGTGGTGAATGGAGCCAAGTCCAGTTGGAGGCCAGTCACTAGTGGCGTCCCCCAGGGCTCGGTGCTGGGGCTGGTCCTCTTTAATATCTTCATCGATGATCTGGACGAGGGCAT
Source organism: Netta rufina (assembly GCF_964035555.1). Taxonomy (NCBI): domain Eukaryota; kingdom Metazoa; phylum Chordata; class Aves; order Anseriformes; family Anatidae; genus Netta; species Netta rufina. Next base: position 125,595,141 of record NC_140123.1, read on the forward strand.
TGAGTGCACCCTCAGTAAGTTTGCAGATGACACCAAGCTATGCGCATGTGTCGATCTGCTTGAGGGTAGGAAAGCTCTGCAGGAGGATCTGGATAGGCTGCACCGATGGGCTGAGGGCAACTGCATGAAGTTTAACAAGGCCGAGTGCCGGGTCCTGCACCTGGGGCGCAATAACCCCAAGCAGAGCTACAGGCTGGGAGATGAGTGGTTGGAGAGCTGCCAGGCAGAGAAGGACCTGGGAGTGATGGTGGATAGTCGGCTGAATATGAGCCAGCAGTGTGCTCAGGTGGCCAAGAAGGCCAACGGCATCCTGGCTTGTATCAGAAACAGTGTGACCAGCAGGGCTAGGGAGGTTATCATCCCCCTGTACTCAGCTCTGGTGAGGCCGCACCTCGAGTACTGTGTTCAGTTTTGGGCCCCTCGCTACAAGAAGGACATCGAGGTGCTTGAGTGGGTGCAGAGAAGGGCGACGAAGCTGGTGAGGGGCCTGGAGAACAAGTCCTACGAGGAGCGGCTGAGGTAGCTGGGCTTGTTCAGCCTGGAGAAGAGGAGGCTCAGGGGCGACCTTATCACTCTCTATAGGTACCTCAAGGGAGGCTGTACTGAGGTGGGGGTTGGTCTGTTCTCCCACGTGCCTGGTGACAGGACGAGGGGGAATGGGCTTAAGTTGCGCCAGGGGAGTTTTAGGTTAGATGTTAGGAAGAACTTCTTCACTGAAAGGGTTGTGAGGCATTGGAACAGGCTGCCCAGGGAAGTGGTGGAGTCACCATCCCTGGAAGTCTTTAAAAGACGTTTAGATGTAGAGCTTAGGGATACGGTTTAGTGGGGACTGTTAGTGTTAGGTCAGAGGTTGGACTCGATGATCTTGAGGTCTCTTCCAACCTAGAAATTCTGTGATTCTGTGATTCTGTAATGAAAAGATTAATCTGAATATATTGTAGGATAGCAGAGATAATAACCCCAAATTATTAGTTCATTTGTTCTTGTGTGTGTGTGTGTGTGTTTGCGTGTGTGTAATTTTTAGTTGCAACTCATCATTTTGAAAACAGTCAAAGCTTATTTGGTCAATGACTAAGCACACATGGCAAGTAACTAGTGCAGCAACAATTTAATTAAAAACATTTTTTTCCATTCTTCTCGGAAGGCAGTAAATAAGAAAACTGTAAATAAGTTTTTATTTATGAAATATTTTGTATGATAGTTTGGCTAACTTATAGGAAGAGATGGAACCCGTTGTTCAAGTTTTCCATACCATTTTAATTTTCCCCCCTGCAAATGCCTCTCTTATTTATTATCTAGAAAACATTTGGTCTCTTTTGGTTCAGGGTTTTCCTAACTCCTCTGGGAAACTGGATGCTGTTTCTTTTTTTCCTGAAACTGAAGCAGGTCTGTGACCCAGCTCTGTCACAATGTTAACTCCTCCATCCTCCCCAGAAGAAACCAAAACCAAGACATCAGCAATAAAAGTTGTACTCAAGTACACTCAATATTGTGCCAAGGGTCTTTCTTCAAGCATCTCAAGGTTAGACTTTCCTGCTTTTTGTCCTTATACTTTGGGATAACAGGGCACATTAAAATCCTAAGTGGCAGGTTTGAAGGGTGTTCCTCATCACCTATAGAACCGGTTTATTCTTTGTAATTTAAAAGCATAAGTATGGTCTGTGTTAATGAGTGCAATAACCCCATTCAGGATCTGTGAGGCCTGAGGATGAAAGCCAGTTGCTCCATTCATATGTGTCTTAGAAGAGACTTAACAGCTCCTTCAGCTGGAGTTTGCAGATAAGTTATGCTGAATTATTCACCAATCATTCACCGTGATTATTCTTTTACTCTTTTGCTTGTTTTACAGATTTTTTTTGTACTTCATTTGCTAATTAGACATTGCCACAAAATCTGAGGCCGCTGGCCCTTCTCAGCCTGCTACCAAGGGTAGCATGGGCAAACAGGGCAACACAGGTGGTAATACGTAAAAGGAAGTGTAAATATGAGTGGCATATATGGCAGAGGACTGAGTTTGTTCAGTTTCCCAAGCAAGTGTACTCTGCAACAGCTGTATTTTATCTGTGAAGAAGCAGAATTCAGTACATCTAGAATCACGTCATGCATGAGGTTTATCTTGCCTAACTTACTTGTCTAAGCCACTATAGACTACACAGTCAGTCTCACTAACTACAGTGCATTATAGGTACACCTCTATCCACTGATTGTACTGAGTACCCAGATGACCAGCTCAGGTTGATCACCTAAGTTTTAGACAAATTAAGTAGACTGAAAGAATGCCTGTCCAAGGCATTCAAACCTGATGCACTGGACATATTTAAAAACAACAACGACAACAAAAACACATAACGTATTTACATATTTAAAATGTATTTATGATTTGGAGATGTGGTTTTCAAGTTTAAAGATTCCTGTTTTGCCATTTTTACACTAGTAGTTGAGGGCAGGTAGCTTACAGACATCATGTCAGAACAGAAGCTGAAGAAGCATTGAATATTGCAAGGGCTACACTAAATTAAAAGAGTTGATTGTCTACCGCTGTGATTTCTAGAATATTACAGAATGGTTGAGGTTGGAAAGGACCTCTGGAGGTCACCTAGTTCCAATCCCCTTGCTCAGGCAGGATCACTTATAGCAGGTTGACCAGGACCATATCCAGATAGCTTTTGATTACCCCCCAAAATGGAGATTCTACAGCCTGTCTGGGCCATCTGGGCCACCTGTGCCTGTACTCAGTTGCCCTCACAGTAAAGAACTGTTTTCCTGAAGTTCAGACAGAACCTCCTGTGTTTCAGTTTGTGTCTATGGCCTCTTGTCCTGTCACCAGGCTGCACTGAAAAGAGCCTGGCTCCCATCCTCTTTATATCCTAGCTTCAGATATTCATGCACTTTGAGAGTTCTCCTGAGCCTTCTCTTCTAGGCTAAACAGTCCTAGCTCTCTCAGCCTTTCCTCATATGAGAGATACTTCATTCCCTTAATCATGTTCATTGTCCTTTGCTGAACTCTCTCTAGGAGCTGCATATGTCCTTCATACTGAGGAGTGCAAAACTTGACACAGTACTCTAGGTGTTGCCTCACCAATACTGAATAGAGGAGGAGGAGAAGCACCTCCCTCAATCTGCTGTTTGCACCAACAGACCTACTTGAATTTTGGTGACTGTACTTGTAAATTCTTAATCAACACCAAAGGAACTACTAAAATAATCCAGTCTGGTGGAAGTGCCAAAGGCATTCTTCAACTATAAATGAATAATTTGGTCTGGAACATGTCTGATTACATGCTCTTTTCTAGAATTGGCATACATTTTAGTTCCTGTTAATTTCCTTGATTTTCTCAACATCAGAGAAAAAATAGTATAACTAAGCTTTTCAATTTTCCTCATAACTTTGTTTGATGAGTAACTATTTCAGATCTTCTTCCATGAATTATCCCGTAGGAAACCTTGTTAAGACACACAGGGAATGCTTATTTGTACTTCTTCTTTTCTATTAATTATGGGAGAAGTTCAGATGCAGATTTTTTTTAAATCATTTAAAACATTATTATTTTCAAAACTTTTATTTATTTATTTACCTACTTGTTTTTCTTCTGGGTCTTGATATAACTAGCTTACTGGCAGGAAGAGTATCATATGACCTGTCATTCCGTATCTTCTGGGCCTCAAAATGTGGGCTATATAAACCAGAAACATTTCAGACTTAGTTACGCATTTCTCCTAGCTTTCCCTCTGCTGCCACCGTATGGTTGAGCATCAGTAAGATAGGAGATAATGAACTAACTACATGCCTCCTTGCTTGCTTGTTTTACCCCTGCATTTGTTTGCTTTTGTTGGTTCCTTTTTTTTTTTTTTTTTTTTTTTAATTCAAAAATACCTCAAATGGTGCATTACTTGTCTTTTAGGGAAATTTTTGAAAGTTCATACTCTCTCAAGAAATGTTCTGTAGACAGGCACCATGTGTTTCTCTGTGTTCCTTAGCAGCCACTTTTACTTGACTGCAGGATCTGTGAGTCCCCGCTCCTCCAGGCTGCCAAGGAGAACAACATCCCAGCCATTAGGAAACTTCTCATTGATGGAACATGTGATATCTACCAGAGAGGTAATGCAATTATTTGCTCTAAATTGTTTTCTGGGGAAAGCAAGAGACTGCTACAATGAGCATAGTAGTAAGTTAGTTTGTTACAATATTTGCATTGGCAGAATCAATTGGCTTTAAATGTATGTCAGCAGCTTTGCAATAAAGTGAGTTCTCTAACTCCTGTCATCAAATCCTAAATGGTTGGTGAAGTTCAGAGTTTTACAGCTTGAACAGGCCTTTTTTTACATTTTACTTGATGTGCGAGTCTGCTGCTGCTTGCACTTATGTGGCCATTACCATGTATGATGAGGTGGCACCTGGCAGTACTCAAAGGAGAACTTAGCATTCCCGTAACTCTCCACCCCAATATTTCCATATCTTATTTTGTCCCATCTAGCTTATGTCTAAATGTCTATATGACTCATGTGCTTCCCTTACTGTTTCTAGGTGCAACAGGGGAGACTGCCCTTCATGTAGCTGCCTTGTATAATAGCGTGGAGGCTGCAGTGGCTCTAATGGAAGCAGCTCCAGAGCTTGTCAATGAGAAGATGACATCAGAGCTCTATGAAGGTAGTATCTCAAGGAATGAGAATGGGAAAAGGTTCCCTGCATGGGGAGGGAGGAAGTATTAGCTGTTTCCATTTCGGAAACTGGCTTATACCATGCTTTGTTCAATATATTACTGAAGTGTTACATTGCAAAACCAATATACAAATGATTCCTGACACTTTGTGGAAGGTGGGACTATATTAAAACTAGCATGCAAATGCACAACTCACAAACCCTTAAATACAGGTGGGTCTGTTGGCTACAATGGGATGGCAAAAATATGTAGAGTTTTGCTTTCTGCTATAGACACATCTAGTCAAGTTGGAAATTTCAGGTTGGAAATTAAGAGAAATTTCTTCTCAGAAAGAGTGGTTAGGCATTGGAACAGGTTGCCCAAGGAGCTGGTAGAGTCACCGTCCCTGGGGGTGTTTAAGGAAAGGTTGAGGCCTTTTCCCCTTGTCTTAACACTTAGTGTTTAGAAGAAGAGCCTGATCCCCACCTCACTGCAGCCTGCCTTAAGCTACAATAAGGTCTCCCCTGAGCCTTCTTTCCTCCAAGCTAAACAGTCCCACTACTCATAAGACTTCTTCTCTCAAGAGTTTCATTGCCCATCCTCAGACATACTCCAGCAACTCAATGTCCTTCATATGGTGAGAAAAGAACTCTGAAATGACAAAAAACAGTTATTTCACTGACAAATAATGGGGATTAAAAACAAATGTGGTTGCTGTTACTGACTGCATCCTGCATATTTTTGGCAGTTTGTAAAATCATTTTTCATTAATTCATAAAAAAGATTTAAGTAGAACAAGACTACTGGATGTCTCCAGTCTGCAGGACTAACTTCAACAGGGCTAACTTCAAAGCAAAATCATATTCCCCTTATGGATGCAATCCAAATAAACTCGGATTTACTATGTGTTAAATGCTGCTTTCTTAGAAGGCAAGGTTTTATTTCTGTGTTTTACAGGGCAGACAGCTCTCCACATTGCAGCAGTGAACCAGAACATCACTTTGGTGAAAGCTTTACTCAAGAGAGGGGCCAATATCTGCACAGCCCAGGCCACTGGGCACTTCTTCAGACGCAGCTCCCAGAACCTTCTCTATTTTGGTATATCCTTATCTTCTTGTCTTGTTGCTGTGGGAGGCAACCAACAGAGTGATGAGGGAATATGGGAGAGACTTGCCTTGCTCCACATCTAAACTGCATAGGTGGAGGCTTCTGTCTTCAGGGGTCATCATTCATGCACTTTTTAGCTGATAGTAAAGCTCCATCTAAGTATGTAAATACTACTTAAATACAAGTACCTAAATCATATACATTTTACATAATTGCACGTATACAAAAATTATATATCACTTAAAAATATAATGTAATTTCTTTGTAGCAGCATCTACTGTAACACACTTGTCATCCTTTTTATGGACATACTCTTCTGAAAAGAATACTCTCCCCTTTCAATGTTGTGTGAGACAGGTGCTTTCTGAGTAGGATGAGGAGTGATGCAGGAACTACAGATTGCTTTTATACCCTCTGGCTTTGTGACATGAATAGATTTTCCTCAGAATGCTCCAACTTCAGTTGCCTGCTAGGGTCTTAATATTGATCCCCCCTATTCCTTTCTTTGCAGGAGAACATGTTTTGTCTTTTGCTGCCTGTGTGGGAAATGAGGAGATTGTGCAGTTGCTCATTGAAAATGGAGCCGACATTAGAGCTCAGGATTACCTGGGTATGTGCCTAGTGAATTACATACAGTGGATCTGGACACTTTAAATCAGATCCTATCATCTATGTACACACATATTTTTCTCTCATTACAAACAGATTTGGGATGAGGGTTGTGAGGAAAATGAAAGCCATTGTTAATAGCATCAGTCTATTGCCAGTCTTTTCACAGGTTTGGGCTATTTAATGTATTTTATCTGTTCTGCTTCCTTCACAGGTAACACTGTTCTTCACATCTTGGTTCTCCAGCCTAATAAGACATTTGCCTGCCACATGTACAGCCTGATACTTTCCTATGACAGGAACAAGGAAGGACCAGGATCACTTGAATTGATTCCTAACAATGAGGGGCTTACTCCATTCAAACTGGCTGGAGTTGAGGGCAACACTGTGGTGAGTTTGTATGATGCAGTTGCTTCTATTCTAAAGATTTTATTCAGAAATGGAGAACTTAAAATAATATTACACAGAGCACAGGAGCATACTGTTAGTGGGTAGAAGATACAAAACAAGTCCTTTTATTTATTTATTTATTTATTTATTTCCCCTGGAAATCTTATGTAAGACCAGAGAACCTGTATAAGAAATTTCTTCATCCTAATGAAATAAACTAATGGTTATATAATAGATCTTTTGATCTAAGTTTTGAAGCATTTCAGTTAAATAACTATTAACAGAAATATCCACCTCCAACCATATTTTAAAAGTCTGACTGAAGTTGTTTTTGTTGTCAATATTTTGTTACCCTAAATGTAATGCAAAGAGAAGTTCTCCAGATATCTACAGACACTTATTTGGAGATAAGATCTCAATATTAAATATAAACTCTCATCTTTCCCTTTAACAAAAAGATGAAGATGGTCAGTGTTGCTTCTGTAGATCCACAAAAGACAGTATCCCTTTCCATACCTCTTTCCTGACAACCTGTAGAAAAGTATAAAAGGATTTATTTTTTTTTCCTAATCAACACATGAAATCTATACTTTGGAGACATTAATGTGTCAAATAACTTCAGCAGTTTGAACATGAGCTGATAATCAAATGGGAGACTGAAGTTCTTCCCTTTCCTAACCTGCTGGAAGGTATAATTGTCTCAGAGAGCTGTGAGAACCACAATAACAAAGTTCAAGGAAAATATTTTGTAATATATAGCTTTTACACACTTCAGTGTATATGCAATAAGAACAAATACTTACTGGAAATCTTCTGATATCTTCACCCCACTTCTTATCTCCCCAGATGTTTCAATACCTCATGCAAAAGCGGAAGCACAATCTCTGGTCCTTTGGGCCCTTGACCACTGTGTTATATGATCTCACAGAGATTGACTCCTGGGCTGAAGATCAGTCCTTTCTTGAGCTCATTGTCTCAACCAAGAAGAGAGAGGTACTGTGGGCACAGAATGCTTTCTATGTGCATACCATGGTGATTATAAAACGAGAAGAATGAGTTTGAAGACTCATACTCTTCCATATTCTCCCAAGCACCAAGTGATGACACAAGGGGAAAACAAGCCTCAAATTGCTCCAGGGGAGGTGTAGGTTGAAAATTAGAAGAAATTTCTTTACTGAAAGGGTTGTGTGGCATTGGAACAGGCTGCCCAGGGAAGTGGTTGAGTCACCATCCCTGGAGGTCTTCAAGAAACATGTAGATGTAGAACTTAGTAGCATGGTTTATTAGTGGACTTGTCAGTACTATGTCAAAGGCTGGACTAGATGATTTAAAGAGGTCTTTTCCAACCTGAATGATTCTATGATTCTTTGATCCACAGGGCAAGGACTTTGTACTGTATATTTCAGGCAATATATGAAATATAGCAGCTTTTTAATTATGTGCTTATATTTCAAGTTTTAACTTTTTTTTTTTTTCTTTTTTTTTTTTTTTTCTGAGATGTGGAGCTTGCAGATGATTGAAAGAATTTCATATTAGCAAGCTACAGGAAATGTGATTCAGTGAAGGTTCTCTCTCTTTTCCCAGCCTTAAAGATATAAATAACAAGTAGCTCTAGAGTAGCTCTAGCAAGTAGTTTCTGTAGCAGTGATACTGATTAACTCTCACAACATTCCTGTGAGGCAAACTATGTTCAAAAATCCTAAATTGGAACACATTTTAAAAACGCTCATTATTGTTTTCTTCATTTAATGGCATTGCTTATCCAGGTTATGACACAAAACAAAGTGGGCAGTTTATCTCTGCTGAATCAGAGATGAATCAGAAGACACTTGAGCTATTAAATAAATGTTTTAGTGCAATGCTCTCAATCATATATTATCTCACTTTATAAAAAATTAAGTTAAACTTCTGTAACAAAAGTTTCAGCTATTGGAAAGCTTTGTACTATGAGGAGGAAGTTCATGAAATTCTCATTTGTTTATGTTTAAAAATCCTCTGAGCTACTATGTATGGTGATACATATGGAAATTCAGAGGAAAGCAGTCCATGTCATAAAACTAAACAACTTTAGAAGTCATCCAGAAGGCTAAGCCATAACCCTAAAAAAAAAAACAAAGAATATCGTGCATCCGTTTTTTTTTTTTTTTTTTTTTTTTTCCAGAACACATAGTAAATGCAGATCCAACATTCTCAGTTTCAGAGGGTAAGGTGTCCCCAGAAACCATCAGACTTCTTTGTTTTCCAGAATGCTCTTAAACATGAGTAGCTGCAATTTTTGCATGTATAGCTTGGAATTCTTTTCTGTATTTTGTATACCTTTGGCCCAAAATATTTCCCATCTTCTCTGGACTTCTTGACTTATATCTCCTTCTTGCTCATTGCAGCAGTCCACTAAATGGTACAAGAAGAAGTAGGTCTAGAAGAATTTAGTTGTATGGATCAATTTCATTAGCATAAGTCCTACTTATGCTCTAAGTGTCAATCTTTTATCAGAAATTGAAGATTTGATATAGATGATTCGATTAAGTACCACCCAGTTCATAATTCAGAAACCTAAAATGTTATAATTTTATATAAGCTATGAAGCTTTAGACAAGTACTAATCACATTTGAAAAAGAAGTTCTTATTTTTTTACCCTAAATAATCGGAGAAAAAAAAATACCCGTATTACTGTACTAATGGGAATAGTCTGCTTTCCTTAGTTCTTTGTTTGCATACATATCAAAAACATTTTTTAAGTTTATCAGAAACTTTAGTTGTTAGTCTTTTGTTTTATCTTCAAGGATCTGTCAGAAATGGGGTATTTTTCAGTGAATTATATATATGTCTTTGTCTCCTTTCTACAGAAAAGTCCTTGTTGACTATTTGGTTATCAGCTAGCAAACTCAACAAGGATTACTGGAAAAGTAGCTTACTGTTCTTGCAAACCCTACATTCCCTACATACGTTCTATAAGAATAGCCAGTCAAATTCTTCCCTTTTCATAGGCAGACAAACTGCAAATGAAATAACACTGGTTGTCTTGAAGTAGACTGAGCCCCTTGACTTACAAAGCAAAGTTTCATCCTTCATAATGTTCTGATTTTGACTGGGATAAAGTGAATTTTCTTCACTGTAGCTGGTATGGTACTGTGTTTTGAATTTACGGTGAAAATAATGTTGCTAACACACCAATGTTTTAGTTGTTGCTGAGCAATGCTTGCACTAAGTCAAGGACTCTTTGACTTATACTGCCTTGCTGGTGAGGAGGCTGGCGGTGTACAAGAAACTGGAAGGGAAAGCAACCAGAACAGCTGACCCAAATTGACTAAAGGTATATTTCATACCACATGATGTCACACTAAACAATAAAACTGGGAGAGGGGGTTACTCTTGCTCAGGCACTGGCTGGGCATCAGTCAGCTGTTGGTGAGCGAGTGCATTGTTTTACATCACTTGTGTTCTGTATGCTTTACTTTTCTTTTACTTATTTTTCCCCTTTTCTGTTAAGCTGTCTTTATCCCAAACCATGAATTTGTTTGTTTGTTTGTTTGTTTATTTATTTATTTATTTATTTATTTATTTATTTATTTATTCTAAATCTGCTCCCCATTAGTCTCTGGGGAGCAAACAGCTGTGTGGCATTTAGCTGTCTGCCAGACTAAATCGCAACACAAACATACCAGCTGTAGTCCTGTTTCTAGTTCTTGAATATTTCCATCAGTGTTGAGATCAACAGAAAATACACACAACGGGAAGACAGATGAAGGACTGCAGGTTAGCACTTCAGTTGTAGGAAACCAGTATAAATACAACTTCAGCTCAGATATACTAATATCTTGCAGATTGGGAAGGTACCCTAAGCAGCTGTAATGAGGTGACAGAAGAATACATTTTCTGGGGTTGCAGGCTCCAATAGACAAAATGCCTTTCTTTAACTTGAAAATAATACGGCTTAAAATTGAATGAAAAATAATAATTTCTTTTGAAAATATTTAAGGCAACTTATTTTATTATATAAAGTAGAGATCTGGCTCTTCAACTACTGCAGATTTTGGAGGCCATAAAAATGATAACCTGAACCGTCATCATCCATCCACTCTGCAAATAACATTTGCCACTTATACTTATTTCCTTTCAGTGGGACTCTATGTAATTTATGGCTACTAAAGAATCATAGAGCTTTTTTTTTTCTTTTTTTTTTTTTTTTTTTTTTAAATGACCCTAATATTATCTCTTCCATTTTATTCATGTCAGTATAGTGCTCTTGTCAGTACAATGTAGAATGTGTTCCAGTAGCGTATTGCATACAAAAATATAACTTGATTTCCCACTTGGTTCATTCATTCTTCACAGAGTAGTTTTCTAAACAGAACATCTAGTTTTGGATGAGCTTTTGAGTGATTTTTTTTTTTTTTTTTTTTTTTTTTTTTTTTACACAGTATTATGTGTTCACACTGGAAAAATTAAGGTAAAGGAACACAGTTAGCCTAGATTCATCCCATCTTGAATATATGTGTTTATATATATGAATATATATACATGTATATATGCTCAGGTGACATATTTTTCCCATGTAAAATTCTTCAGTCTTAAGTCTTTTTTTAACCTAGAGCATTTGAAGAAAGGTTGACACACCATTCCTGGGAAGAATGATATTTCCTTAACAATGAGGCCACAATTTCATCTTGTCTTAGGGAAACAGTTATAAAGAGCGGAGTAACTTTGATCTTTCCATGTTTAATAATTGCTAGTGTAGCAAATCAATGGATTCATCCAGAGGTGTAAGTTAGCAATGCTTAACAGAGAAAAATGGTGATTTTTTTTTTTTAATAACATCTCCCTGTATTTTCTTTGCCCTTTATATGTATGTGTGTAAAAATACCAGATCAACCATGAGGGCACTTCAGAAAATTTCTGGATTCTTCCTGTTAGTTTTGTAAATTGTATAGTAGGAGATTTTTCACTCCAGTGTTTATAACTCCACTCCTCTAACTTTTTGTAGAAGCTTTTATTTTTCTAAATTTTCTCAGCTGCACAGTATGTACGAAAATATGTAGATCTTTGACAGAAGCACAACTGTAAACTATGTAATAGTGCCATTTTTCCTATCGTGTAAGATGCTCTCTGAAGCTTCTATTTACTCCTGGAAGTACACAGTCTTCTAAATATACCGGAGCTGCACCACTGGTACTTTAAAAAGAAAGGCCAAAACTTTGAATATGATATAAACAGTCTAAAGGAAGTAAGCTGAAAGAGACTGTAGGGTTTGTGTGTTTGTGTGTGTGTTTTGTTGTGTGTTTTTTAACAGTAGTCCCACTGGGGATATACTTCAGTTTTTATCATCGTAGTTGAATGATGAAAACTTGAAAATCCAGGCCATTAATAGTCTGTATTCAGACAAAAATAAATGAACCTTCAAAATCTTTCTGAAGTCCCCTTAGTTGCCTAGGTAATGTCAGAGATTTTTAAAATGTCAGAGTTTTTAAAAGAGCATTAATGATCTATAGGACCTTTTGATGTTTCCTAGAGATACAGAATTTCCACAATTTCAAGTTGATAGATTTAGCTGTTGGAACATAAAATAAAATAAAATAAAAAATAAATCCAATTCAGAGAAAAACATCTAAGTGAATTGTACAAGATGCTTAGAAGCTTCTTTTCCATAGCTGGAAATAGAATTTAAAATATTCTATTTTCAATTCTGTGTTGTAATAATGTTGTACATTTTAAACAGAGGAGAGCCTGGTGTGAAGTGCATTGTGCTGTCTTGCTTAACATAAAATATTTTTCAAAAAGTATTCCAGTTACAGTGAAAGATAATGCATTGAAATATACATGTATATTCAAATACATCTTCACAGGTTTTGTAAACTTTCTGACACTGTAAAGTTAGCCCAACCGTTCTGTATTTGTATCTTATTCTCTATGGATATCCTTGTAAAAGGTAATGGGATCTTTCATAAAGGTCGCTATCAAATTCTATTTTAAATAATACCTTTTAATTTCTATAACACAGATTCATATATCCACATTCATGGACCTAGATCATAGGTCTGTCTCAAGTGTTTATGTGGAACCAGGTCTACAGATATGGAAAATGTATTCAAGTCTAACATAATTTTCTTGTTATTTCCATTGGTGCTCAAAATCTGTTCTCTGAAAGATATACTTTTTTACATTTCCAAAATTCTACTGGTAAACTGAAGAAATACAAACTCACTTGAGCGTTCCCATTTTTTGGGAAATAAAAAAAAAAAAAAAAAAGTAAATGGCTTCCTAAATCTGAATAGCGTAGGTAAGAACAACTTGTTAACATACACCCTGGAAACTGTGAATGTTGCTCATAAACAAATACCCTCACAGTGAATAATTCCTTCTTTGTATCTTTCTCAGGCACGCCAGATCTTAGACCTAACACCTGTGAAGGAGCTGGTGAGCCTGAAGTGGAATATGTATGGACGGCCCTATTTCTGTTTCCTGGCTTTATTCTATGTACTCTACATGGTCTGCTTCACTATGTGCTGTGTCTACCGGCCACTGAAAGCCCGAACAGGCAACAAAACAAGCAGTAGAGACAATACAATCTATGTCCAGAAAATGCTGCAGGTACTGTGTCAGTAGTAGTCAGGGCCCCACAGGCAGCATTGGGCAATTCCAATAATCACCTACTTAACTGGAAAGTCGAAGTATTCCCCAGTCCCCAGCTTTTGCAGCTGTCCTCCTTTTCTCTTGCCATCAGCTGACCTTCATCAATGAGGAACTCTGGGTATGGTCTGTTCTCTGTTGTTTGGCCTGGGATGGTTCCTGTGGTCTTGTAAGGCTTAGTCACATTTCTTACACTAACATTAGGCCTTCTTTTCCTGCCATCTATTTTAATTTCTTCTCACTCCTTTTTTCCTTTCAGGAATCATATATAACATATGAGGATGAGTTGAGGTTGGTGGGGGAGCTGATCACAGTGATTGGAGCTGTAGTAATTTTGATCCTTGAGGTAAGAGAAACAGTGAGCTCTGCAGTTTTGAACTTAATCTAGGCAGATTTTACCTACTGGACAAACAGGAGTTTGTCCTCAAAACTTGGTAAGGATTATTCAATAAGTCTAAATGCTTCGATATACATCTATGGCAGTTGACACTGTCAACAAAATCTATTAGGTGAAACAGATGGTGAGAGATTACTAGTAAAACTCCAGGTACAGAAGGAGTAATTAGATGGACTGGTTGCTATCAGATACTATCTGCAGGGTAATACCAGAGATCCCATTAGCATCATCTGCAGTTCCAGCTGAATCCCAGCTGTTACATGAGATTCTTAGAGACTTTTTGTACTTACGTATTTGGGGATGCTGGGTAAAGTGATTCCTGTGGTTACATAGGAAAGTCTATATTTAACTGGAGATCAGTGACTACTTGAGCCTATAAAAGGAGCCTTACTCAACCAGGGTTCTGCAGAGGCCGTGTCTAGGTAATCTTACCATGATTTTCAGAATTGTGATTTTAAAATTAAAAAAGAGATGAAGTTTTTAAAATGAAGCATATGACAAACACATAATTTTATTAGAATATGAAACTGTTATATAGAGAAAGCTCAAATGATGATCTCAGGGAGAACTGAAATAAAATGGAGTTTACAAACCCCATTGAAAAAGGAAAAGAGAAAGATTTCTCTCTGCTCATATATGTTCCAGAAGGACAGGTACTTATTTCCGTGCTTGGACAGGACTCTATGGCTCCCCTACAAGTAACACAGTGAGTCTGAAAAATACCAAGCTCCTCTGAGTTTATAAGTTTTTTTTTTTGTTGTTGTTGTTTTTTTTTTGGTTTTTTTTGGTCTTTTCTGAGGCTCAGCAGATCTGGTCTCTTCTCAGTAGTTCACAAGAACTTCGAGATCACAGCATGGTGATCTTCATAGCAAAGTCTCTCAATCTGCCCAAGCATTCTCAGGTTTTCCAAGAAAAGAGCAGTATCTGCCTTATTCAGAAGGGCATCTGATTAATTCATTCTGTTTTTAAAGTAAATTTTCAGTCAAACTGTGAAGCAGTAAACAAAGCAGATACCGCTGGCTCCAAGACCCTTTTAAAATTGATGGTTACCATTATGTTTAATAGTATAACAGAATCTAAGTCCTAAAGTCAATAGGATGTCATTCTTAGATCCCAGATATCCTTAGAGTTGGAGCAGCGAAATACTTTGGACAAACCATCCTAGGAGGGCCTTTCCACATAATTGTGTAAGTACACCACCTTTTAAGTTCAATAAACTTACTGTTTCTCATTCCCTCCTGCACCTCCTACCTCCACTCCTCCAGTCTTCTGCCAGATGAGCAACCTTCTCCATTCTCTTAAAGTATTGTTTCTCTTGATTTCTTTCTCTTACTGTGTATAAGAAGCCAGGTGAGTGTACAGGTAGATTTGAGCATGCTGACTGATTTCTGCTTATGAACTTATAGCTGTATGTGCCTGTCTTGGAATTTTTGGCAAGAAAAGATAAGCAAGGGTAAAAATTATTTACTGAAATATTTTCACTCTCCTCTTCCTTTGCAGTATCACATATGCTTGTATGATTCTGGTAACCATGGTAATGCGTCTCACCAGCACTACTGGTGAGGTGGTGCCCATGTCCTTTGCCCTGGTACTAGGATGGTGCAACGTCATGTACTTTGCACGAGGCTTCCAGATGCTTGGACCCTTTACCATCATGATCCAAAAGGTATAAGAAACAAATATGGACTCATTGTGTACATCTTAGCACCTCTCTGCAGACAGGGAGATCTGAAAGAATATTTTTTCTCCCTCTTGACTTGCATTAATGCCAATTGTAAAGTCTGCATGAAGCATTTGGGAGTTTTGCTTCTCTGTAGTGGAGAAGCTTCCTTTAATACACTTATGGTCTTTGGAAATGGTTTACACGGGATTGCATGGTAACTTGGTGAAACAGCTGAGCCTTATGGCGGCTCTATCTTTGCTCTACAGATGATATTTGGAGATCTTATGCGCTTTTGTTGGCTCATGGCTGTGGTGATACTAGGCTTTGCATCAGGTGAGTCTACAAAAGGAAAACAGTGTTATGTTACCCTCACAAATTCTTTGATAAGAATTAAGTGCAGTGGATTTTGGATTATTCTCTGGTCACCCCCTTAGTTATCTGGCAAAGGTGGTGATGATGTATAGTTCCTGTTTCTTTGAGTACGGTCTCTTTCCCAACACTGATTTCTGTTTGGTTTTCAACTCCTGCTCTTTCCAGGATAGTATAAATTAGGACAACCCAGATAAATCCACATATATGTAAGTCAAAGTTTAAAAACACATTGCATTTGTGGTATTTATGTTTGGAAAATGGGATTAACATACATAGCTTTCTTCTATCCATGAAGAAGAAAAGATTGATATTTTTAAGGCATTTTGAGAGCAGATAAATAGAGTAATTCAGAGTAATTTTTAAATGGTGACCAGTGATTCTAGTCAGGGATTTGCCATTGTTATGCTGCATAGTGTGCACTTACATAGAAATATATGTAGCTCTTTCCCAGAACACCTAGTGTTGTCAGTTTTTGTTATAGGACCCTGTTGTTGCTCTTGGAATGTTATTCACATTTTAAAACTATATCCTTATTTATTTATTTTTTTTCTCCTTGGTCTACTTTAGCTTTTTACATCATCTTCCAGACAGAGAACCCTGAAAACCTTGGGCAATTCTATAACTATCCCATGTCCTTGTTCACCACCTTTGAGCTGTTTCTCACTATAATTGATGGCCCTGCAAACTATGATGTGGACCTGCCTTTTATGTACAGTGTCGTATATTTTTCCTTTGCCATCATTGCCACCCTCCTTATGCTCAACTTGCTAATTGCCATGATGGGTGACACCCACTGGAGAGTGGCCCATGAGCGGGATGAACTCTGGAGAGCCCAGGTAATCTAGGTAGGGGGGTTTCTCTGAATAAAAATGGGGAAAATTTGTCCAGAAAAAATGTGCTAGACAGTGCAATTACTTACTTTACTGTCCCTGCAAAGAGAGAGGTAATTTAAAACATTTCCCAGGTCTTCACTTTGTTTGCGGACTTCTCATGTCTCAATAAGCCATGTCCCTTTAATTCTATCTAACAGCTTCTGTACATCAGCCCCCAAATGTCTTCCATCCCTTTTATCAGTATGAACTTTCTGAGTGCAAGATCACTCGTCTGCAGATCTTCCCATGTGAAGCTACCTTCCGGTATATTTCTGTTATAGTAATATTTGTACCTTATTTTACATAACAGATAAAAAACTCATCCAGCCTTTCTTGTCCATCTTGTGTCTCCCTATCTGTTTCTTCACTAAGCATGGAATCAATCTCTTCTTAAATTGAATTGATGTTGCCTCTTTCTTACAAATCACATTCCCATGTAACTGAGAGTTAAATAATATAGAGATTGACTGGGAGAGAAATACAATGAAGGCTAATGGTTACAGGTAGGTAGGTTATGTCTTTAGATCCATTAAGAGAAGTTGGTCTGGCTTGCTGAAGAGGCTAAGGATAATGCTGCCTTTTGATGAATTAAACCAGATCAAGTATATAGCTGCTCAAGAGGAAAACCATTTCCTACTATTTTTCTGAAAGAAAACACAAGTCAAACAGTTAACTGTAGTTGAGTGTTAAGGGTACTAGGTTCTGAAAATGGTTAAGGCTGATATAAACATTTTACTCTTATCTAGGTTGCAAATTAATTATCCTATATGTTGCCACAAAGTGTAAAAGCAAACAAGTTTAACAATGTTTGAAAAGCACCATTGTTTCCTCAAATCATGGCACAGTTAGATCTAAAATTGTGAATTGTCCTATAATAAAGAGTACTGGTTCTCTGTTTTTCCTTCATCTGCTCAGTACTCATAAAGCTGATAATTTAAAAAGAGAGAGTGATTATTTTTTTTCCTTTTTAAGTCATCTTAGTTATTGTTTTGTTTGTTTTGTTATTTTTAAAGGTTGTTGCTACTACTGTCATGCTGGAACGGAAATTGCCACGGTGTCTCTGGCCTCGCTCCGGGATCTGTGGCCGGGAATATGGGCTAGGGGACCGATGGTATCTCAGGTGAGTTTTCTTCTAGTGCACATAAGGATCCCAGAAGAAGCATTCAATGCATGGATACTAAAAAAGAGCCATTCCAAGTGCCTGGAGAGGAGTGTTTATAGTCCTTTTCTTCTAGAATACAGATCCCAGTCCATTTTATGTCTATTGGAGACAAGCAGTGTTCCCCTCAGAAAGTTCTGTTGTGCAATTCCTTGCATGAATTAATGCTATCCAATAATCCCAGGAGACATACTTCAGAAACTGCATGTCATCAGGCCTGATTTTTTTTTCAAACTCTTTATAATGATTACAACAAAACAGTACTGTTATGCTTTGGTTATCTGTCCTTATTCATTGGATGCATGAAACAGCAGAGGCAGAAGCAATCAATTTGGTGTTCAGCAGAAATGAACTGCAATTCAGATGACTGAAAAATAGGACAAGAATAATTAAAGATAAGCTTTCTTTCTGGTGTGAACCTGGTAACTATAATATACTTAGCAAGGACTGCATCTGGTGACAAAGTCTCGGGTCCGGATTTCCTTTTAAGCCCTGAAATAACAGGCAAACTGTCTATAATCTAAATAACAAAAGATTGCTCATCATTTCTGATTTTACTCAACATTTCTACCAGCTTGAGAAAAGAATAAACATTGGTCATGCATCCTTTCCCAGGGCTTCATCTTTTGCTGATAAAGCCAGAAGGGGGAGTGGTGGCTGTATGAAACAGGACTTTCTTCAGGTTTCAGCAGAGTAGTGAGCCTTGTGGATTTTCAGGTTTGCTGGGCAGAACAGAGAAATCTGGTGTTAACAATAAAGGCTTTAATTGCAAGGTGCAGAATATCACTTTGCAAGAGCAATATACCAGCAGCAATTATTCATGGGATGCAAAAAGAAAGGAGTGTTAGTATGATCTACATGTAGTTCTGTCAAATTACATGTATGGTCTTTGTATATGGTATATATATTACATGTAAGTATATTGTATTCACATGTCCCCATGTATATAGGGACAGTATGTCCAAGTTATAAGTAAAGCAGAGAAGGGTTGGTGGAAGTGGAACAGATAAATCAAAGTTCAGTAAAGGATAAATGACATCCTGAGCTTAACAAGTATCAAAGAAGGAAAGACAATGACAAAGGAAATAGATTAATATATTTGTATAAAAAAAGGATCTGGAGATGGAGTCAAGTGGTTAGTTGCTTACAGCTGTCAAAATGGAAAAGGCAAATCATGACTAGGTAACAAAGTAAAGGACAGAAAATAAAAATGGATAAGAGTACTGAATTCAGTGTCACGAATGAAAGCCTAGAAAGGAGATTATTGTGCTGGTAATAAATGAGACGGTGAGGATAATTTTATGAGAGCACATGTTAAAGAGAGAAGAAAACTAAAAGAGCCATGCCTATTAATCATTTTCCTGTTTCTGTGTAGATGTTTTTGGAGTGGTTGGGTCTGTAAGCATATATCTGGAAGAGGCCTGCCTCATCATTTTGTTGGCACAATTGTACTTAACTCTGTTTATGTTTTTTATCCTCTCACAGAGTAGAAGACAGGGTTGATCCCAACAAACACAAGATGATGCGGTACACAGAAGCGTTTAAGGCTCATGATAGGGATAACTGTGACAAAGGTCCAGAAAAACTGGAAATCGACAGTAACGTCTTGTACAAGAAGGAACTGCCTGCTCTGTCATTGTCACGGAGCACATCAAGGATGAATTCTCACAGTGGCTGGGAAATCCTGAGGCGCAACACCTTCCACTCAATTCATGGAGAGGTCAATCATGCCATGGAGGAAGAGGTATATGATGTCTAAACCTCTCTTTTTTTTTGTTCCTTTTTTAAAAATTGTTTTTATTTTTCCATTCCACAATGTAAATCTCATTTGCCACAGCAGTTGTCTCCTCCAGCTGTTCATACACACTCAAGCATGCTACAAATTCAACAGCCATGAAGAACTCTGCTTGTGCATTGTGAATAGTTCATGGTGACTATGCTATGATATACAAATGCAGTCTTTTTTCTTCTACCTTTTAGGTGTCCCTGTTGTTGCACTAATATTTGCACCAAGGTGGTGGGCTTGTTGATCTAGGGCCTGTGGTTGTTTGCAATTCTTTGTAATAACCTAGAGAAATGAGCAATAGAAGCCAGCACTGGGATTTCAACTATTTACAAAGAGACAAACAGTAAGACCTCTCCCAGAGTATAACATTTAGTATAATCTCTCCCTCCAGTCTCACAATATCCCTCACAATATCCCAGAGCTCTCATTGCAAATACACCTGACTGAAGTACTGTTTTATGATTTAGTACAGAAATGGAAAACAAAACAACAAAAAAACATCTGTAACTAATCTCAAGAATGAAGGTAGTTGCTGACACTGTGATGATTAGAAGGCCTGTAACTATTCAATCGGCATTCGGGCCTGCACAGATTTTGCCTTCTGAAGAATGGCAAACTCTTCAGAGAGCTGCATTCTAGCTGCATTTTCAACATTGCTATCGTAGTAGGACTCCTCTGGTTTATGATTTTCATTTTTTATTTTATTATTTTATTTTTTTTTCAACATAGGAATGCACTTTAAGCTGTGTGTTTTTTTTTTGTTGTTTTTTTTTGTTTGTTTGTTTGTTTTTTTTTTTAAGAAAGAAGTGATTTCTGTTCTTGGAAGGATCCTGAAAGATCTGAAGTGGGATTTTTTTTTCCTATTGAGCAGATATAATGAGATGATCTCTGAAGGTCCCTACCAACCGAACTATTCTATTCTATCCTGTTCTAGACCTGGTTAGGTGCCTTTCAGCAGTGTGTTATCAAGCACCAAAGTGAGCTGAAGCTTGCTTTTCCTTTCCTTGGAAGAGTAGGGTTCTGGACCATAGTGCTTTGACTTACTACTGAGCCACTGAATTCAGTCGTAGTAGTGAATTACAATATATCGGTGAATGAAATGAAGAAGAAATTTTGGATAGACAGATAAGAGCTATTGTGAAAGGAGTTCAGAAACTGGTGTTCTCACACACACATGAGAAGCCTCAAACTATCTAATACATATCTAGGTCATCCATACAAGCATGATGATGTTTCAGTCTGTCAGTATGTCATCTGCCTAGGGCCACTTTAAGAAAAATAGAGAAATGCTTGGAGAAGTGGACTATCATCCCTGGGGTTTTAGCTTTTTTAGGAGTGTAGAGTTTCATTCCAATAGCAGAAGTGAGTGAAAAGCAGCAGATGGTCTTAACATTTCCTTTCTGACTGTACCAATGACAGAATGTTTGTTTTTTAAGAAACCCTGGATTGTAATCTAGCACTAGGCTTTGAGTCAAACCACCTTGTGATAAGCAAAGCAGACAACAAAAAAGCTGAATCCAGTAGATTTCTGATTGTTCTGCAATATCACTGCAAACACCTCCCACATCTCCTCTATTGCAGGTGTTGTAATAAGTGTCATGATCTTTGCAATTATGTGTATTTATTTAAATGTTGTCTTTCTATTTCTTGAATGTGTAGTTATATGAGACTGTCTCTCTGTACTTCAGCTGCATACCTTCTGAGCTGATACATTTTGTTGAATTGAAAGTTTTTTTTTTACTTAAGTGTTGTCAGCCCTTCCCTAAATATTTGGGGTTTGCACTGATGGTCTATGGATATGGAAACAATGTGGAGCATTAAGCAAAAATATGAATTGTTGCTCTAATTTTAGATAAATTTTCTTTCCAGTGAATGGGAAATAACAGGAAGGAAAGAACTGATGGCTTCCCCTCTACTCTCACAGTCTTTTCACTAGCTTGAAAAACTACAGAAATACATTTAAGATGGAGCTGACTGGCCATTTCTGCACAAGGACTCCTCTTTGTCATTATTTAACAATATAATAATAATAATAAACTAGTTTGACATATACACTGTGTAAACCCTGGCTCTGAGAATGCATTTGTGTTCTTCTTCATCACTTTAAACAGTAATGAAAATTTTGACCATAGAACTCATAACAATATATTGACTTTGCAGGAGGCAAAACAGAACTCAGTTAACAGTGCTAGGCTTTTATAGACTTCTGTATTTGCCTTCCATAAGGAGAAAAAAAATCCCATATTTTTAAGGTAGTGCCTTTTTAAAAATTGCAGTCTGTAAGCATTAGATTTCAACATTTTTGCATAGAAACCATGCACAAAACAGCATTAAATCCGTGTAATTTATTTACCATATTTGGACTTGCTTTATGTCAATAAGTGTAGAGAAAATATGGTAATTCTTGTTGTGTTTTAGAGATCAATTTAGACCAATTCTATTCAAGCTCAGAGCTGAACAACAGCTATTGGAAAAAAAATTCAGGTGGTAAAGGTCAGCAGAAATAATGAAGATAAATATATTAAATTTAATTTATAAATGTAGAATATCTACCCTTTTCTATTAGGGCATATACACACTTGCTGGGCCTATATGAATGTCAGGAGGCACCAGAAAAACATTGCATTGCTGGCTCAATGCAATCTATCTCAGACAGGGAAACAACAATGACTGTAGTAACACAAAAGGTAAAGCACTTTTGCTTTAATATTCTGCATGAATGCTCCTTCAGGATTTGATCCAGTGTTCTTCATTTTGTGATGTAGATATAAACTAAAACTCCAAAGCAGTATTGCTCCTTCTTGCTGTTGAAAGGTATCTCCCTTCTCCCTCTTGACAACATTGCAATGATTTCAAAACAAACATTCCTACCCTCCTTGAAACTGTTAACCTCAATCTATCTTCCAAACTACTGAAGTAACTTCTGAGTTTATGATAATGTATCAAGAATGAATGTTCTGATCCAGCTGCATGTATTAAAATGACAAGTATTTTGCTGAAAATAAAAAATTTAAATACATGGACTGTCTTGTCTACTACTTTGTGTCTAAAATAAATATCATGGGATATATATATATATATATATATATTTAATAGCAGTCACAGACATCAACTGACATAATATTTGGATCATCATGTTTGGGTCCAAGTTAAATTTTTGGATTAAATCCCTTTTTCCACAGCAATCTGCTTTGGAAATTCCATTATACAAAATCTGTGCAAAAGTTTTCACTGCAGCGAAAACTGCAGTACAAGCTCTCTTTGAAGAAGCCATGTCTTTACATTGGTGTAATGATGTATATCAGAGGGTGAGGCAATAATGACATATAGTGAGGGGGAGGCATAGTCCTTGCTATAGCTGCTTACAGTAAAAAATTGTTAACAAATTGAAACATATTAGATATGAGTAGAATTGTTAACAAATTGAAACCGTAGTTTAATCAGGTTTGTATTTGCACTTTTTTTTTTTCTCATTTGCAATACCTAGCTTTACTTGCAGTAATATGTACTATGTTTCAGATTTTAATAATAAATACAATAACAAAACCATCCTTATCCATGTCTTAATAAACAAGAAAATAAGAAATAAACAAGTTAAAACAAGAAAACAAGAAATAAACAAGTTAAAACTACATGTTACATTTTTTTGGAAACTTTTCCAAATGAGAATAAACTAATTTAGCAAATACCTGGTTCATATAAGATTGTGATAATACTTACAGCCATTTACTATTGATTTTAAGAATTAGGTTATTTTTATTTCTGTAATGCTAGCATTTTAATCAAAGTCTCCGTTGTGCACAAAGAACTCTTTGGCAAGAGTTTTGAGCCTGCCTTGAGAAAGCTTGCAATGAAATTTGAGAGAAGAAACCTGTGATGATGTAAGCAAGAATTTCTGAGATGAGCGTTATGATCAGCCTCTGGTCTTGCTACTCTTTTGTAATGGGTTGAAAATTGCAAACTGTGTAAGTTCTGCTGCTATTTTTCCCCTGCTGCAATAGAAGCATCTGTCTGCATACATGAAAAACTTGTTCTTAAGACTCATTAACAAAATACAATCTCAGTTAATTCTTTGCAAAGAAGAGGGACTTTAACCAACTAACATATCTCAGAAAGATGTGGAACTGGGAAATGAAATATTACCGTGTTTCTCAAGCTCAACCTGTCTATAACATCAGAATGAATGATTTAAAAAAGAAAAACAAAAACACTCTGAGATCTCTAAGCTGATCTATGAGTTTTCATATAATATACTAATAAATTAAAGCTACCAGGTGGACAATATTTGCAACATGTCCTAATTAACTATATTACTGATAAAATAAAGCTGGAGTGACAGCCACCTGGCAAAATCATTCTGTGCATTAATTGTAGCCCCACTTCTATCTGGGAGAAGGAAGGAAAGTTGAAGAAAGTGTAGTAGTTCCTAGACTTTCCAAGGGGGCAGCTGGGAAAATAAAGCATCAACCAGATGAAAAAAGCTACACATTCATTGTCAGAAACATTGATTTCTGTAGCATCTTGAAAAAGAAATTATCAAACTGCCCAGTTACTTAAATGCAGAATATCGAAAGCTTTGCTTGAGATGAATGAAGAATCTGCTGTAGATGTGGATTAAGGCTTTCTATAAACACATCCAGTTACAAATGTATTAGTTACTCTCTCCTCACTGTTTCTGGCTATGTTCATTTAGAAAAATATAAATTTTTATATCATAGGCAAATATGAGATACGATTCTGCATCAAAAACAATTTCATGGCAAAGGCTATGGATTAGAATAAACTATTGTGCCTTTCAGGAAATAATAGTAAATTACAGAGAGTTCTTTCCTAGTGTAATTCTCATTTCTGTTGTAAATTCTTCTCTGGCTTTTCCTACTATGTGTCCGATACATAATAGAAAATTCAACAACTTGCCATGAAAACCACTGAAAACCAGTTAGAGAGTAAACTGTTTTTTTAAATTGGTAAATTATCTCATTTCTGACCTTCAGAAATGATCATGACTACGAATGACAAGCCTATTATAAGATAAGGAGTGGCATGTTTGCTTTGTTTTACCCTACTGCTGTGGAAAATAATCAGTTGTGTCTTCTCACAAATCTAGTCGTTTTAGAATTATGCACAGTGAGGACTACAACAGATGTAGTTTAGTTTGTCTCTTTTTTTTTTTTTTTTTTTGAGTTAGATTCCCTTGCTTATTATTTTAAGCCTATATGTACTATTTTGTATAGCTTTTGTGTAGGGATCGGTGCATAAGTGGAGGTAACCCATAGACAAATACAGTTCTAGACTTCTGAGAACTGTATGTTATTTCAGGAGAAGCCTGTGACTATAGATTAAATTGATGAGTGTAAAGGTATGTGGAAGAAGAATACCTGCTCCTTTAAGGGTAGCTGGTTAAGGGCCTTTTCCAAGGCAGCAAGGGATAGTAAGAGAGGCAGGAAATTATGAGAACCAAGACTGGTCTATCACGCTAATTTACAAGAGCAGGTGAGAATATAGGAATGTTCATACCAACAGGGTTACCTGACTGAGGACTTCCAAGGTGGGAGACAGTCACAAGAAACAAGCCTTCCAGTCACACTAGTTGATGGTCTAACAAGCTACAGGTGCCACTTCCAGGAAGGATGGAACTTGCAAATGTTGAGATTGCTCACAAAGGTGCCCTGGATTTGAAGGGTGCTGAAATTATAGAACTCTGAAAAGCCCTTAGAGGGAAAAGGGGGGAAGGACACGGTGGTGATTCCAGAGGTAAGAGGTAGCAGGAGGAACAAAGAGGGGGTACAGGTAGAAAAGGGTACAAGACAGATGGTGTGTGTAAAAAAAGACTGATCAGTATCCTTCTCTGCCTGAGCCCTGTGCCTTATCACCAGTCTGTCCTACCTTCTTATGTCTCTCATTAAATTGTTTTCCTAACTATCTCTCTGCGTATTTGTACTCTTTCCCATGTGTACATGAGCTGAAAGGATTAAGTGCCAGCTACTGGTAAGACCTGGATGTGAATGACTGAACCTCAGTGCCAGCTACTGGGGCCAGGTCAGGGAACAAACACCCTGCTGGCCTGTGGTGCCAGCTACTGGAGTGAGTGTGGGGGGTCTCAGCACCAGTCGCTGTGGAACCTGTGTGTATGTGAGTGGAATTGTTGCCAGCTGCTGGAGTCAGACTAAGTGTGTAGGCACCCATGGACTGTGGTGCTAGCTACTGGAGCAAATGAAGGTCATAACATCAGTCATTAGAAGGACCCTGGTTGTCTGGATCTGAAAGGGATCCTACAGACTTTGAGTCTGGAGTGCCAGCTACTGTGGGGATTGGTGTGACTGAAGTGAATGCCAGCTACAGGAGTCAGACTAGCAGAGTAAGTGCCACTGGCATATGGTGTCACTGAAGCGAGTAGCAGGGTCTCAGTGCCAGCTACTGGAATGATCCTATTTCAGCCACTGGGATGGGAGCAGCGTGTGTTCCCAGACCAGCTCCTGAGGGGAAATGTCATAAGTAAGGTGAGTGAGGGGCTCTACATTGGTGGCTGGACTAAGGCATGGGTCACAGACTGGATGCCTAGTGATAATTCCTGGCAGGGAGATGAGTGTCTGTATCTTCCACAGCCCTGGTGTATATGGTTTGTATGTATATATATATATACATACAAACCATATATATATGGTTTATATATATATATGCATATATATGCATATATATATATATATATATATGCTAGCACGCATATATATATATGCGTGCTAGCAAATTTCAAGCTGGACTAGCTGGTGAGTAGCAAAGGCCTGGGGTCTGGGCCAGAGTATCAGCAGGGCCAGAGGTGCTCCTTGCTTGTATGCCCAGGGGGACTTGCAAAAGTGGTGTGCATGAGTGCTAAGTGCATGCTTGTTTGCAGCATACTTTATCTCACTTAACATTGAGATCAAGAGGCAGATATAAGATTACGAGAAGACCCAAGGGTATGTATATGAGAAATAGCTCAGAAAAAATTAGACTCTTTTTTGATTGTTTTTTGTTTTGTTTTGTTTTCTTTTTAGTTTCAGGATAATTCTTTTCTATGAAAGCTCTTTTTCTAACAGTCTACGCACATTGGTTTTATTATCAAGTTCTATGTGATGAAAAAAGCAGCTTGTAAGTCATACAATAAAACTAGCAAACATCAGGATAATATATTTTCCTGTCAGGAAGTGCCCTCAGTGCTAATAAATTGACAAAAGGTAATTTTGGATAAAAATGGAGAGTTTTAAAAGACAAGCATGCAGATTATTCAATACTTAAAAAATTATCTGGAAGTATATAGGGAAGGAACTGCTGGAGTATTAAAGAAAAAGACTAAAATATTGAAATAAAAAAAAAAACTTCACTCACAATGAATAAAATGAAGATATAAAGAGGTTAAAATATTAAGACATTCACATGTAGAACTATTTTTTTCTGAATAGATCAGCAAAAGGGCTATCAGAACTACTAATCACTGACAACACTGATGTGTGTTGTGAATTAAAGCTAATTAGCTATTATCAATATTGTCTGACCAGACAATAGGAAAGCTAGTCTCACATAAGTAGATACATACAAGCTAATAATAACAATAACTTCAGAATTTAACTAATTCCATGTATGTGGGTCTTTAAATCTTCATAAAAAAATGTAATTTTTTAATTTTTTTTTTTTTTAAGAAAAGATCTTCTCTTTAGTTATGTAGAAAATCACTTTTCATTATTTATATCTATCCAAGTTTAAATCGGTCACTTGTTTTGTATTGCAAGGAGGTAGTTCTGACACAATATCATTTGGTTTGTACAGATTTTTCTGTTAATAGGAGAAGCACCATTGTGACTGCATTTGTATTTTTCTTAGGGAGTGCTCCTCAAGCTCTTCTAGCACCCACTTCACTGACTACAGGCATTGGAAAGTCCTTGAAATGCTCTTCAAAACACTCTGAAAAGTACATCTAATGATGTTTGCTTTACCTAAGCAGTTTTCAAGACCACAGATCAGATATTCATGTAGAAAAAATGTTGAACAAAGCCATAATTGCAACTCATGTTTGGAATGGCAAAGTGTTTGTAAAAATGTCTGTAAAAAACTTTTATAAATATCTAGTCTTTGCCCTTCACAGAGAAAGGGAAGAAAACATCCAAGCTTGCTGTGAAAAGGTGGTGGCTAAAGATCTTAGCACATCCTAATAACCTGGACTGACCACATGTCTTCTTTGAGTTTGGATTCCACCAGACCATGCATCTGGTGAAACTTATGCTGTAAGTGCATATGGGTTCGCCATATGCAAGCTGGTGAGCCACTACTTCCATCAGCCCCTCCCTAGTGAGATTAATGTTTGTTAAAGGTCACCTGCTTTTGAATTGTGATTGACATCCAGGTGTGTGTGCAGCCTGCCCAGAGCCAGTGTTGGTTGTTAGCACAATGCCATGAAGGTGACCTTTTGCACTTTGACATTTATGATCCATTCCTGATCATATCATATGTGGACTATCATGTGGTCTTGCCAATGGGAGTTGGTGAGGCACATCCCAAATCTTGGGACATAGGAGGAATAAGCTTGCCAGTGTCCTCAGATATCTCAGCTACACCCCCATTGTATTACATTAGAGCAAGTAAGTCTCTACCACTTCCACAGTCAAAGGAACTGTCCCCAGAAGACAAAGCGAGGTAACATTACCAAGATATAGTCTTAATAAATAACCCATATCTGAAACAATTAGGTTGTGTTTCTTATCTGATGTAACAAGACGTGTTGAAGCAGCATGCAGCTTGTTTATCTCTGCAGAAGTTGCATAGATTGTGCTATGGTGAAATTATGAGCAGCTGTGATCTCTTTTCATTGAAAAAACAGTGGAGACTTAGAATTGTAGTTCAAACCTCTTCTTGCATCTTCATAATATATACTCAAAATTATTCTTGTAATTTTATTATCTTCCAGTTCAAGTGCAAGACAAATAATTATATTCCACTTTTTACCTTTGAAATTTTTGATTTTGTCACATTTAGTTCAAGTTCTGGCATTTGCTATGTAAGTCATCATTGTCTACAGCTAGAACTTTACAGTATGATTCTTCAAAAATCTAGTCAGAACTCACAGTTTATAAGCAATTTAAACAAATGTTTGGAAAACTTTCAGCCTATGATGCAAATTTCCCATGGATTTAGTGTGAAAATTGCTTCAGGAATTGGGTAGCTGTGATACCTTTTTTCCTTTTCTGACTATAGCAGTATTATCAAAGTCCTTCTCTAATAAGAGAGTAAAAAGCCTTTAAGGAGGTTCAAACCTCCATTTCTTATAGAAGCAAAGTGACCCTATGCACCCAGTACCCCTTGCTCCTGAGCGCCGGCAATAAGGTTACTATAACCAATGATAAGACAAATTCTCATAATATGTAACTAGGATGTTAATGTATATCCATGCCCCCTTCTCTCTCCCTGCTTCTGGTCCCAGTTTCTTGAGGAAAATGCTGTGGGCGACGGTGTCAAAAGCCTTGCTGAAGTCAAGGTAGACCACATCCACAGCCTTTCCCTCATCCACCCAGCATGTCACTTTGTCATAGAAGGAGATCAGGTTCGTCAAGCAGGACCTGCCTTTCCTATTTGAAGGTTCAGCCGGTAGCAAAGCTGAGCACATATCGTAGAATCATAGAATGGCTTGCATTAGAAGGGACCTTAAAGATCATCTAACTCCAACCCCCCTGCCATAGAGAGGGATGAATCCTGGAGACACACAGAGAGAGACAGGACACTGACCTGATTGGCCACAAAAAGTTGCCCCAGCCAAGGGTTGCCTTTTAACAGCAGCAGGACTCAAGCAAAACAGACTGAGACAGCTGAGACACCTTCTTTCTCTCTAGCTGGTAGGGGTACAAGTTCACTACTGAAGGCACACATATATCACTCTATATGTTCAGAAGCATGCACACATTTTCAGATATTCAAGTAGCTGGCACAGACCTTCTGTCTGCCCTGTACCCCCCTGGATCCTATGAGCACTACCATGGCCCCTCTATACACCCTGCACACCCGCTCAGATCCTGGGCCCTCTTACTCACTTAATTCTTTCCCTACTCACCAGCTAGTCCAGCTTGAATTTCAATGTAAACACACATTTGCATCTCATTCCTCATTCACAAGTCATCCTGGCTATAACAGCATGAACGCACCACCTGCCCGATACACCAGCCCAGACCCGAGGCCTCTGCTACCCACCAGCTCACTTACCACATATATCTTGATAATAAAAACAATATGCATAGGATGTTAGAAAACGAGCTTTCATAGGAAAGCGAATATACCTGTAGAACCCATGCACAACAGGACTGTGGATATCACAGAATCACAGAACTATAGGGGTTGGAAGGGACCTTGAAAGATCATCAGGTCCAATGCCCCTGCCAAAGCAGGTTCCTCAGAACAGGCTGCCCAGGTAGGCATCCAGACAGGCCTTGAGTATCTCCAGAGAAGGAGACTCCACAACATCCCTATCCAGCCTGTTCCAATGCTCCGTCACCCTCACCGTGAAGAAGTTCTTTCGCATGTCAGTGCAGAACTTCCTGTGCTCTAACTTGCAGCCTATCCCCACAAACGACTGAGAAGAGGTTGGCTACATCATTCTGTTCCCCACCCCTCAGATATTTATATACATTGAGGAGATGCCCTCTCAGTCTTCTCTTCTCCAGGATGAACAGACCCAGGTCTCTCAGCCTTTCTTCATAGGGAAGATGCTCCAGACCCTGTATCATCTTTGTGGCCCTCCACTGGACTCTTTCCAGGAGATTCCTGTCTTTCTTGTACCAGGGAGCCCAGAACTGGGCATAGTACTCCAGGTGAGGCCTGACCAGGGCAGAGTAGAGGGGGAGGATCACCTCCCTTGACCTGATGGCCAGGCTCCTTTTAATGCACGCCAGGATCCCATTAGCCCTCTTGGCCACAAGGGCACAGTGCTGGCTCATGGTCAGCCTGTCGTCCACCAGGACTCCCAGGTCCTTCTCTGCAGAGCTCCTCTCCAGCAGGTTGTCCCCCAGCCTGTACTGATACTTCGGGTTGTTCCTTTCCAGGTGCAGGACTCTACACTTGCTCTTATTAAATCTCATTTGGTTTCCTCCTGCCCATCTCTCCAGCTGGTCCAGGTCTCACTGAATGGCAGCACAGCCTTCTGGCATGTCAGCCACTCCTCCCAGCTTTGTGTCATCAGCGTACTTGCAGAGGGCAGATACTATTCCCTCATCAAGATCGTCATTGAAGATGTTGAAAAAGACAAGACCCAGCACCGACCCCTGGGGAACACCACTAGTCACAGGTCTCCAGACAGACTCTACTCTACCGATCACTACCCTCTGAGCTTGGCCAGTCAGCCAGTTCTCAACCCACCTTGCTGTCCACTCATCTATCCCACACTTTCTCAGCTTTGCTAGTAGGATGTCATAGGAGACAGTATTGAAAGCCTTGCTAAAGTCAAGGTAGATGACATCCACCGCTCTCTCCCATCTACCCAGCTGGTGATGCCATCTCAGAGAGGGAGAGTAGAGGGTGAGCGAACAGCTGTGTGGTGTTTAGCTGCTGGCCGGGTTAAACCACAACAGCCTTCTGCACCCAAAAAAATTTTAGAAGTCTCAGAGTAGTCAAAATTACTTATGTTGCATACTAGTTAGCTCAACATCTGCAAAACACATTTGAGAAGCAGCTGCGTGCCCTTGCCAAACATCAGCTTAATCAATGAGTTGGTGATATCTTACTATTTTGGTATCACATTACTTAGTACATATCAAACATTGTCTATCCAAAGCTTTATTTTGCTGAACTGGCAGATGTTTTTTATTGTTGTATTTTCTTCCAAAATAATATCATAGTCATGGTCAAGATCATCATCCTACGCAGCTAAGAACTCCAAAAGATAAAATAAAAGTCATCCTTCACTAAGCTAAAAATCACAGCTGCCTGTCAGGCAGGTACTTCTGGGATGGCATTGCTTAATATCTCCCATATTATTCCATGAGTACAAATCTCTGTAAAATGTGATTCATACCACCACTACCTATTTTTCTTCCAGCTATAGATGTCAGATGCAGAATTGTTCTAATTCTTATATAGTAGAGTTTTGTCATTCTGGTCATTTGCAGATCTGCCTGGGGGGGATGAAGTGTGAATCAAGAGACTATGGGTGAGGATTAAAGGGCAGGCCAGCAGGGGTGACATTGTGGTGGGTGTTTACAGGCCACTGTAAACTGGATCAGGAACAGAAAGTGCATGAGGCCTTCTACAGGCACCTGCAAGTTGCCTTCCATTTGCAGGCCCTGCTTCTTACTGGGGACTTCAGCCACCCTGATATTTGCTGGGAAGACAACACAGCTCGGAACAAACAGTATAGGAGGTTACTGCAGAACATTGTGGATAACTTGTTGACGCAGGTGGTAGGTGAGCCAAGGAGGAGAAGCGTGCTGCTGGAAGAAAGAAGAAAGCATACATGATGTGGAAGAAGGGACAGACCACTTGGGTAGAATATAGGAACACTGTCCTATACAGTGTTCCTATACAGTGAGGAAGGCCAAGGCCTGGTTAGAATTAAATTTAGCAAGACACATCAAGGACAACAAGAAGGACTTCTTCAAATACATCAGGCGCAAAGAGTTCTCACCTAAAGTTAGCTATCTCATGATAAAATCCTAATTGAGAGATAATTCTTGCTAGTGTTAGTGTTAAGAGGTAGTACCATATCCCACTTAGGCTTAAATTTTCCTTGTTAACTCCAGTGCAGACTGTAACATC
Source organism: Netta rufina (assembly GCF_964035555.1). Classification (NCBI taxonomy): domain Eukaryota; kingdom Metazoa; phylum Chordata; class Aves; order Anseriformes; family Anatidae; genus Netta; species Netta rufina. Next base: position 125,627,532 of record NC_140123.1, read on the forward strand.
CACAAGACTACATCCTTTCTTCCCCCTACACACTGCAATAGTTCTTAACTTCAGAACAGCGAATTCATTATGTAGTTATTGATATTCTTTCTGTGCCTTGCACGATAACTCTTAGCCTTTCCTAGTATCACTTGCCTACAGAGAAATTACAGATGTCAGGGTCTTAAAAGCTGTTTCCCGTAAAGGTATTTGAAATTATCATTGAAGATTGGGATCTAATTTGTCAGACTAAGATGAATTAAATTTTTGTTCCCGTTTTGCATACGATGAAGTTGAGATACAGAGGTGAACTGCCCAGTGGAATAGTATCAAATAGTTGATAGCACAGCTGTAATGTTAAACTTTATTAATGTTAAACTTTAGTATAATATCTGAACTGCTATAATAAATATAGTACATTGTGTAGTAAGTAAAAAAGTGATCCTTTCCTCAATTCAACCCCCCCCCCCCCCCCATATACACAATACATATTGTGTGGAACCAAATCAAATTTTTTTTTTCAGTTGCACTTGTTGGATTGGTGCTAAAGACACAATAAAAATTTGAGCATTTAAATCCAAACTCTGATATTAACTGGAAGCTTAGCATAATTATCTTACAGTTCTGAGATGCACAGCTGTGAGGGGGAATGTATTTTAGATGACCAAGAATAGTACTGTATAGAGATCACAGAATCACACAATGATAGGTCATTTCATTTCACCAGTATTTTTCAGCTTGATTTTATTTCCATCATGACTTCCCTCTCACTCCAAACATTGAAATTCTCATTAAAAAGTATGCCTTCTCACTCAGTCAAATCGATTCATTAGGCTGCTGCAAAACAGAATTTTCTAGGATGAGAAATAGATGTCAGAAAAATGCTCTACAATACGGAGGAAAAGAGCTAACTGAAACACTGTAAGGACAAAAGCCTGTCTGAATTCAAATAATTAGAACATTTTTTGAAAACACTAGAAAGATATTTTAATATTCTTTATTTTTTTCCCCACCAACTTTAGGAAAATCAGTCAAACAAATAGTCACCTAAGCATTTGCTACATAAAATTCCTGTTTGGATAAAAAATGCTTCAGCACCATCACACTCTGTAGGAGTTCAACTTTAGTATATGCACCAATGTGCTGTTTACACCATGACATCCAAACCTGTTCATATTCTTTAAGCTTGTTGTTTGTTTTGTTGGCTGTTGAACTGTGTGGAAAACAAATTTTATCTATCTGTTGTCTGATTTGACTATTCTGAGTAAAGATAATAGGCCAGCTCTTTCTAAGCACCCAAATGTCTGATAGGGAGTGAGAGAGAATTTGTCCTAAGAGGACAGTATAGAATTTTACCCCTTCTAAGCCTTTTTCCTGTCAAAAATCAAGTCCTTTATATTTAACCTCTTTTTAAAAGACTACACCTTGAAAAATTGCTGTTTGCCTGGTATCTTTAATATGTGTTCCTGAGAACAAAAGTATTACTGCTGTCCATAAGGGGAAAGCTGGTCACAGTGATCAACAGACGTTATATGTAAAGTAAGTTTGTTGGTGTTCTTATCTAGCCTGTACCCACTTGTGAGACCCTCACATGAGAAAGATGATAGCCAACTATATAGAGTGAGTTACTTTTGTTCTCCACACCTTTAAAGCCATTCATCTGTTTGCATGAAGACAGATCACTCATCCTGAGTGTCCTTCATGCTAGGACGAAACAAAGGTTTATGTTCTCAGTCACTAAGGTTCTCACACTTGTGCATGTAGCCCCCCAACCCCTTGTAATTCCTTTTAGAGGAAAGCAGCAGTTTTAAAGCCAGCAGGGTGATGAGAATCTCTCAGTTCACTAGGGTCTATCTTCACACAACTCAGCAGACAGGCTGTACCCAGAGACCTAGCTCAAGCCAGCCTGACAAACCTGCAACAGATAACAATCATTCCAACCCATGCTTCATTGATCCTAACAAACTTTCTTTGATTTTTTGTCATGATTAGAGAATGAAGCTGCCTTCTATGGTTTATGGTGATGGCTAGATGACACTGTGGCTTATTTATGTCTATTTAACAAGAGACCTGTTACCTAACTCATCCTTACACTTCAGTTTTCATGTTCTTTGGGTTAAATAACATAAGGAAGAAGAAATAATTGTCTGATTCCTGGGCCTTCACTTTTCTTTTTTTCCCCTAATATCATGAAATTTTCATTCAGGGATGGCAAATACCTGTTAAGATTTTTTTTTTTTTTTTTTTTTTTGCTGATATACTTTTGGTTTAATGACTCACTCAGGAGAAAAGACTAGCTTAGGATAACCAAAAGGCATGGATAGCTGTTCTCTAGGGACTGGGTTTCAAGCATACACCTGTGAGGTTGCCTGTCATGAAAAGAAATACATAAAGTTTGCCTGAAAAATAAAGCTGAAGACCTTCAAGCAAACCTTAACCATTCAGGATGCTGTCACAATCATTCTTCCTTTTACTGTAATGAGAAACAAAACATACCTGAAAGAAAAAAAAAAAAAAAAAAAAAAAAAGGAAAAAAAAGCAAGCAATCTTCTCACAGTCTTTGATATTCTCTTAAAATTCTCTACTGTTTCTCTTAAAATCTGTTCTTCAAAATACTGAAAGTCCCAAGTGGAATATAAGCAGAATACATCAGACTTCACATATCTTTTGAACAAAGCCCTTTCTTTTTAAATCAGGAAGCACTTTGGAAGAGAAGGTGGTGGTGTCTGTCACTCAGCAACTCTGCTGCAGGTTGTCTCTGGAGTGCAGCCAAGTCACCTTCTTTAGCCAAATGTTGCAACTCTCTGCCACTCCCATATTGACCTTTTCCACAGAAGCATCAGCTTCCCTCTCAGATTGTTTATTCCAGGTGGAACAAGGAAAGTGCCATTTAGAGACATACATCAGAAGGAGAAAGATGGAAGTGGCACAGAACCATGGAGATGGCCCTGCCTGAGGATCATGGGTTGCTTCTCTGGCTCTGGAATTCTCTTTTGCACAACTTGCAGGGTGAAAGAACCCAGGCCAGGTTCCTGGATGAAATCAACCTATTGCAGGGAAAAAAATAAAAATAAAAATAAAAAATTATGGCCAGTATTTCCATACTTTCCTGTCTTTTATTTCAGTTTTGTTTTGTTTTGTTTTGTTTTGTTTGTTTTTCCCTTCTTGTCTGTTGTCCTCACCTGGTGTTTAGCTGTTTTCTGCTGTAGGCTTGGATGCAGAGAATAATTGCTGTCTCCAGGCAGCCTGGAAATGTTTCAACATTTCTTCATTTCATATATCATTGGTTATTTAAAAATGGGCATTCCAAAGAAAATAAGGACAAACAAAAGGGCACTACAACAAAATAACACATATGATTTGACTTCAGCAGCTTGAAATTGTCAGGGAAAGCACAACAGACAGTAGTCGTCTTCTGACATCATTAATAGTCTGTGGTCTTGAGGTAGGCATCCTCTAACCTTTGGCCCAATTGCAACCAGAACTTTCATGTGTCACACCCATGATTATTTCATATCCTCTCTGCTATGTCTCTTCTCTGCTGAAACATTTGTGGAGAGGGACATATTTTTAAAATGCTTGTACTTTGTTCCGACTATGCATAAGAAGATTACAGGCTAGCATTAATCTTCTACCATGAACATATAAGGTCCAAGGGAAAAAAATAAATAAATCAGCCATTGTGAAATTATATAATCTCTTCAGTTAGGCTGAATTTACGTGGTCACAGTAAACTGACATTATGTGCTTGGCTACCACTGAAAGTAGAAATATTCCTCTCCCTCTTTTTTCAAAACTTTGCTCTCTAACACCTTGCTTGTGTCAGCACTAATGCTAATGTGAGTCTGCTGTGAGTTGGAGGACAAAAAAATGATCTTGCTGAAGACTAGAAACCTGAAGAAAAGGTCTGTTTCCAGCTGGATGGGTTCTTGATGTGTTTGCTGTGTACTGAATAAGCATTAACACATGCAAAAGAAAGTAGGAGCAGAGAGAAGGGTGGTTCAAAATGGTTATGGAACTGCAGCCCAAGACACTACATGCTAATGTCTCCCTCCTCAGACACTGATGAGGTGGAGGTTAGTCAGCTAGTCACTAAAGGGGTTCCACAGGGCTCCATTTTGGGACCAGCTATCTTTATTGTTTTCATAAATAACTTGGATGCAGGACTTGAAAGAATACTAAGTAGGCTTGCAGATGATACTAAATTGTGAGAAGCTGTTGACTCTTTTGACAGCAGAGAGGCCTTGCAGAAAGATCTTGACAGATTAGAAGGCTGGGCAATCATAAACAATATGAAGTTTAACAAAAGCAAGTGTCAGATTCTGCACCTGGGACAGGGCAACCCAAATATATGTTAAGACTATGGGACAAGAGGCTGGAAAGCAGCCCCACAGGAAGGCATCTGGGGATTTTGGTCAACATCAATTTGAACATGAGTCAACAGCATGATCTAGCAGCCAAAATGGTTCCTGGGGTGCTTCAAACACAGTATTGCAAGCTGGTCAAGGGACATTAGAAATGGTCCAAAGGAGTGCTATGAAGATGGGGAAGGGTCTAGGGGGCAAGACATATGAGGAGTGACTGCAGTCATTTGGTTTGTTCAGACTGGAGAGGAGAAAATGAAGGGTAGGCCTCATCATGGTCTACAGCTTTCTAATGGGGGGGAGCGGAGGGACAGGTGTTGATCTCTTTTTTTCTGGTGACAGTGATAAGACCCGAGGAAATGGCTTGAAGCTGCAACAGAAGTGGTTCAGGCTGGGTATCAGGAAAAGGTTCTTTACCAAGAGGGTGGTCAGGCACTGGAACAGGCACCCCCAGGGAACTGGTCACAACAACAAGCCTGTTTGAGATCAAGAAGCATTTGGACAGTGCACTTAGACATATGGTCTAATTTTTGGTGGACCTGTGTGGAGCTAGGATTTGAACTTAGTGACCCTTGGATGTCCCAGGTTGAATGAGGCCTTGGGCAACCTGCTCTAGTGTCACGAGGGTTGGAACTAGATGCTTCTCAAGGTCCCTTCCAACCCAAGCTATTCTATAATTTTATGGCTCTATGATCCTTGTGGGTCCCTTGCAACTCAAGATATTCTGTGATTCTATGATTCCACAATAGGCTGGCAAAGGTACTACCACTTCAAACCCTGGTATGCTTGCTGGATGGATAGCATTTTTTGAATTTTAACTGAGAAATACCTCAGTACTTCCTTGCAGGGAGCTATAAATGACAACAAACATTGTTACAAATTTTAAGGGGCCACAGCATCAATGCTACTTAAATGATATTTAGAACAGGTCATATTCAGCATGACCTGTTGCTCTGTAGGTCAAAATACAGTGAGAGAGAAAAACAAAAAACAAAAAACTTTTTGTCAGGGAAGAAAACTTTCACAATGCAAGCATAGTAGCCATGCTGGACTCTTGTGAGGTATGTGAGTGAAACAGAGTATTGCACTGTGGATGATAATTACCAAATAGGTAAGTCATAGGACTGGCTTGATCAGTTATTTATGGTACTAAGTCTTAGAGTACACACACTGAAATTTGGTTTGCCTTAACCATGATGGCTCGCACCTAAAGAAATTCATGATCATGAAGTCAATGGACCTCAACCTGAGAACTGAAGTATAAAGGGACAGTAATTATACAGTAACTAGAAGTAACTGCAAACCCATCCTATTCTATTACCTAACAATGTTAATCATCACCTATTTGAAGAATGGTTCAAAGAAAAAAAAAAAAAAAGTAAAAATTAATGGAATGTGTTTTAAAGCAGGAAAAATATGAGATATTAGACTATTTTAATTATTATTAACTTCTCTTTAAAATTTTAGACTATGTAAAAGTAGGAATAGCACAGCAATATTCTGAAGTTTAGGGCCAGAGGCAGCAGCAGGCTGAATGAGAGGAGTGAACAGTCACAGAATAGGTGGATAGGTAGGCAGGTGTGTGCAGTGTACATAGAGGGAAGATTTCCTAAAATAATGAAATGAATAGAGAATAATGACCCAGTCCTTCGTATAATGGAAGAAATATGAGATGTTGCCAACTGAAAAGAAGTGATTTTACATAGTGTAATTAACTTCTGGAACAGGATATAGTGAATTAAAAAGTGCAGCATGATCCCCCCTCGCCCCTCCCCCCCCCCCAAAAAAAAAAGAAAAAAGAAAAAAGAGTAGAGAATGTAGATAGGTAGATTGAATTCATAGTTAATATCATAAACCTATTGTTTACCTGTATACAGTCAGAGATGCAGGAGACTTGTTTAATGGCATTCTTAATGTGAAACAGTACCAGGAAAGGGACAATTAAATTTGGTGCACATTCTCCCATCCTCAATACTGTTACACTAGTTTACATGATGCCCCCCTCAACATGTGCACTTAACTGCCTCATATATTTCATCGCTGGATCTGATCCTGATACTGGCCTTCAAAAAGCCTCTGGCATCTTTCTCCATCATACATATCATTGTCAATGTTATCTAACGGAACAATGAATTAGTCAGCTGTAATTGTGTCACAATATGGTGTTATCCTAGTTTAACACAATAAAAAAGGAAATCACTGTTCATTGTAAATAAGTTTATGTTGCACAAGTGTCATGTAACCCTGATTTTTAAACGTGATTCATGAACTTGAATAAGTTGAAATAAGAACTTTCCTCTAGTAATTCATGTCTTCCAGTAGGTCAGTGTTGATTAAAAACTGACTATAGCATAAGGAATAACATATTATAAATCTTAGTTAAATTAAAAATTGGAATGAATTGATCTTCTAAACATCTTAATTTCTTTATAAGCTGATATACCACTTGATTATGCATTTTTAAATGATTACATATCATTAGATTATGCATATATTTTTGGAAAATACATAGCATTTTTTGACAATATGTGCATTCCTGTTATAGGTAAGGCCACGGGCTATCAGTGGTGTGTTCATGTTTCATGTTAAATCAACTTTGTTTGGTCAGATAGTTAAAAGTGCCCAACTACCTAGCAGGAACTGGAATTTCATGTAGAACTGTCTGGGACATTCTTTTAGATGATTACATAGATAACATGCTGAGGAATGCAGCACTGCTAGCAGAGTATTAGCAACGTAGTCATTACTGTAAAAGAATGACTTTTTCTAACTGGTTTATCTAAAGGTTTATTATGTAACACAAACAGCCCAGAGCCATTGCATTTTTATGAGCTAATTCCTACTGTCAGTGACGCTGTCCAACCCCAATGACCTCAGCCAGCCTGTCCAAGTGGGCCCAAGAATGTATGACCTTTTGACCAATACTAATCTCCCTTCCATTGCCTCAGAGAACTACATAAATTGTTGAGTTTTTGTGTTTAAATTCCAGTTTGATTTTCTTATTAAATTGTATAAGGTAAATAGAAATATATAGTAAGTACAGTGAATTGAAATAAATAGTGGGGGGAGGGGGGAAATCTGTTTTGTCCTCTGCTGTGTATAAGTGGTGTCTTTAGCAGGTCTAATTTCCTAGCAAAAGTTGAGGGAGAGCTTTATGAGCACCACGTAGATAGTCTGCCGCAGTGATATGGAAAACATCTAATATTGTAATTCTAATATTCATTATCCTTGATTTAAAGTAGAGGTGTGTCTTTCCTTTCAGAACACTCCTTTCATTACTGAACTCTTGGATTTTTACAGATGCAATGGTTCTTCATCTTTTTACCATTTCCATATAATTAATACGCCCCCCCAAAACAAAACAAAACAAAACAAAAACAAACAAACAAAAAAAACAAAAACAAAAACAAAACAAACAAACAAAAACAAAAACAAACAAACAAACAAAAAACAGGAAGATTTTTCCACATGGATATTCTAAGAACAGTTAAAGATGGAATACCTAGGAGTCTGGCACAGCCTTTTCCTATGACTGTGATTTAAATCCTGCTTTATGTTATGTATTATATGGATTTAAATTCAGTGTTGCCAGAGTAGGTGAATGAATTGAAAGACATAATTGAGTACTGTTTTCTTTTTCTTTTAATTTTTGCAAATTATAGTTCTGTTTGTTTTTGTCTCAGTCTGAAAGGATAAGTGATTCATACCTTTCAGTTATAAGATAGTTGTAAAATTAGTTCCAAATTTCATTTTCCTTTAAATAAAATATTTGCCTGAAATAACAAAACCATCACAAACAAATAATACATTTCATTAGCTTAAGTGGAGTAAACTCACATATGAAATTAAGACATGTAGAGCATTTTAGTTCTGATAGATTTCAAGTATTTGATGTACCTCAGTACCATCATAGTCAAAAGTTTCTACGAAAGGATACCACAGTTAACTGCAATGATATTCTCTTAATTTGCAAAGCTGCTCCAGGTTCTTTCTGTGACATTCCACCAAACTTGCTCTAGATTACCTTGTGGCCAAAATTAAGATAAGGTTGAGTCCTGATTTTAAAAGTATTAGGTGCCAATCTTACCCTAAACTAAGGTTTACTCTTAAAAATGAATGAACTCTCCAGGATAACAAACCAAATATCTTAAGGGTGAGACTGTTTTATATGATAGTAATTTGCTCCACAGATTTTTTGTATGTTCATATGTTTTCTTTACTGAAATTAGCCTGATTATAATCTCAAATATTTCCACATCTTTGTTGCATTTATGCATTAGAAGTTCAGTACATGCAAGTACTGAACCCAAAGCTCCATCTTTTGGGGCAAAAGGCAACATTTAAAGTTATAGACACCAGCACTTTATGATGGCATGAAATCCACATTCCTTCTAATAGAACACTCTTTAGCACATTTCTCAAAACACTCAACCGCTAAAAATTTTAAAACCAAAACATATAAGAGGTGAGATGATCTTCCAGGGGAGAGAAAATCCTTATCTCCTGAGTTACCTATACCTACAACAGAGCAGTATATATGTTTCAAGCCTATCCATACTGTATTTTGGAAAAGAACTCTAGTCTAGCAAAGAAAGAACATGTTTTATTGGATGCTTTCCAGACTGCCAATTTTGATATCCATCATTAAGTGTTATTAGTACCATTTGGTATTATTCCTCAAAATAGCTTTCATGAAATAGATCTGAAATCATAAATATTTTAGTGGTTTTTAAACTTAGACTGTGTCTGGAGTGTTTGAAGCTAAAGAGGCAAATATTCTCTCTGGAAAAGAGAGAAAGCAGGTCTTAGTGGTTACATCAGGGCGCTGAATAACAGGATACCACAGAGGTAGGCATTTTTATTTTTATTTTTCACTTTTATTGGCTTTGGGAAACCTGCAGCATATTTTTTGACTCTCAACCCTTTTTTTTTTTTTTTTTTTTTTTTTTTTTTGATTATTATTACATAACAAATAGAAGAAAAAACATAGCTTTGATTTGGAAAAGCCTTGAAATACTCTGATGTAATCAGCAACATGAAAATGAAATATGTAATTTCATACCTAGAGTTGGGCTAGAAATAGAAAAATGATAGCTTTCACTGCAGTCTCACAGATAGCAGGACTTACGCTGAGATGGCATGAGTATAACTTGTTTTCAAAAATGTTTAACTTTTTTTGCTAATTTGTGTATGATGACAGCTATAATGGGGATAATGAAGAATGGAAGCAGCTGAGGTAAAAATACAGAAATTGGATTGTTGTAAGTACATCCACACTGTTAGTACATTAGGAAAGTAAATGACCTTTCAGCCTATTTGGAAGTGTAGAAGAGTAACTAATTTCAGAATCTCTTTTATTTCCCTAATTTCTTCAAAATTGAGGTTTATTCATTTCACATTTTTTCCTTCAGCACAGATTTCACTATTGTTATCCATATGTTTGTTAGCCTTTTTCTCTCCAAATAATACGAATATTTTGTGCATGTAATTATAGGAGGGCAGATCACTTCCAGATGTACATATATATAGTCTATTTTTATGTTTTTCATTCTTTTCTAATGTCACATGAAAAAGAAAGTGACAGTAGGTCTTCATAGCAAATACATGAGACATGCCATGCTATCAGTCTGTATCCTGCCAAATAATACACAACAGTACAGTTGGACTTTGAGAAAACTGAGGTAAGGGTTCTGATGAGAGGCTCTGCTGATACTCTGTGTTGTATGATTCTGAAGAAGGTAAAAGAGTACTCATAGTTAATACCTTGGAAAATAATCTATTCACCTCTGACTATTATTTTGAAACACAGGCTGTGCTTTTAAAGTTTACTGAAATGTCCCTAAAGAATTGCCCCAGATTCATTATTTTCAATAGAACATTGAATATAGTGTGCTAGCAATTATAGTTCCTGTAGAGGTGAAGAAGAGGATGGTAAAAATCAAGTAAATACTATCTTGCTTGGTACTTTGTTCCTTAGGAACTGAAAGGATGAAGTAACAGCTTGGTCATGCAGGGAATTTGACTAAAATAAACACTAATGGATAATCTGCTCTGCACTTACTCTTGAAAGGCTCCTTTTCTTACCAAAGTATGTGTACATTTCCAAAACAGAATATCTATTTACTCAAGAAAAAGACCTGTTTTAAATATAGACACCAATAACTGAACTGAAAATAAGATTTTTGATGGGATTAGGTTGATTAGCAGTGTGTTTAAAAACTGAAACTTAATTCAAATGATTTATATTTAGTTGATGTCACGCATATATCTTCTCTAAACATAAATATGCATTTCTACAATTTAACGTGTGATTATGTGCTAGCTTTATCAAGTCAGTGCAAATAGGTATGGATAATATGATGTTCTCCCTGGCAAATGCAAGGTACATTTCTAGAAGCAGCATTAAACCAATAAAAGAGCACATGTATAAAGGTTTCAGGATATCCAAGGCACTGTTAACATAAGCACCTAAGTGCCACTGTACAAATTAGACTGGATATCACATCAAGTTTATTTACAAATAAAAACCAGCCTACCCTAAGTGTCAGCCTGATATATTTGGACTATATTCTGAATATATCTGAGATCTCTCCCGATTTTCTGTCATTAAAACTTAGCTTTTAGATCCATTTTCCAGGCCAACTGTATGCAGACTGGCAGTTCTTAACAAGCTTATTTAGAGTCATATATGGAGCAAGTCTTCATAACTGAAAAAAAATGACTTAAAGCAGATAGGAATTTCCTCAATGCCCTTTCTGTTTTCCACTTAGATCTCTGCTGCTACCTTGTGATCATTTAGTTTCATTGCAGTAGAATACATAACGGTTTTATATTATATCCTTAACATGAAACTGTTCAGGAATTTTTTAGTAACAATACAGATTGACAGTTTCAAGTCCAGAGAAGCATCTGAGGTAGTTAAATGAGGTAGATCTTTAGTTCTGAGCGATGCTAGGCTTTTCTTAGCTCAGCAAATTCTTTGTAGATTTTAGTGTTAAAAAATAAAATACAACAGATTAATGTTCCTGTCTCAGACCAAATACCAAATTCATGACATTTGCTTCCTAAAACAAACAAACAACAAATAAACAAACAAACAAACAAAAACACACACACCACCACCACCACTAACAAATTCTCAAAACCTAAATCTTGAGCTAAATGTAAACTGGCATGCAGGATTTCTTTTTGGAGAGTTAGTAAAATGAGGTAGATTTATTAGTATCAGATTTATTCTTATTCATCTTAATTTTTGCTTATATCTTTTAATTCTGTAAGGTGTTTCACATTCAGGCCAAGAAGCCATTAAATCAGACCACATATATTTCCCTGGATGTTATTTCTGCTTCTGTAGCATGGCATCAAATTTATCCATGCAGTCTCCCTAGACCAGTGGGATTCCTTTCTGGGAATACAGGTTTTGTGCAAATTAAGTATACTCCTGTGAAGCTCTCAGGTTAGGTTTTTGCAGTCCTGAGAAGTGCACGTCCATCTACCTGCATCTGATATCTATTCCATCTGGTGTCAGATTTGCTACCATTTCAATGTTGAACTTGTTTTCTCAGGGACAATATTACTAAGTGTTTAAAAAAAACAGATTAAAGCACTGCAATAATATGCTGGTTCATATACATATCCTGCTGCACTTCTTCTGGCAAAATCCATCCTTCTCAGCTCTGTATCCTGGACAAAATTATATGTTTAGCTTTTGCAGGCCACCTAACACACCTGTCAGAACTGTTCTTACCTAAACTGTCAGCTTAGAGTGATGACAGGCCAATCCTTCCTGGATGTCAGGAAGCAGCTGTTTGGGTGAGAGATGGGTGATTGAAGCAGCACTACTTCTGAGACTACCACTGAAGTGCTGTGTAGAAAGATGCGACATCTACCAAGGGGAGTAGATCTCCTCTGAACAAGTCAGACAAAAGCAAGGTTAGTCTGTGCAACTCTGGGGGCCTGACATTCTACCACTGTGACCTTGTGACTCTATTTTTGTCTTACAATTGTTTGTACCTGTGTTTAAAATGCTATTCTTTATTCTCAGCAAGTTTTCATAACACTAAAATGTCTAAAATGAAATTTTAAAGTCTGTTATTACAATTTTGTGAAATGCAGTAAATGTAATGTGTTTTAATTAAAATGTTAATGAAACTGCTATAAAGTATATTACATACTATTTGGAAAAATTCCTAAAGCAAATTTTCCTGTTTGGATAAGTTCATGTGGGGCTGGATAGCCATACAAATCTGTCGCATGTGTCTAACAGGACTCCATCAGAATAACTGTACTGACCTCATCTGTAAAGAGTCCAGGAATTAAGAAATTACTTTATTTTACTAAGGAAGTAAGCTTATTGTTAGCATGCTAAAGTTTGCTCCAAAGGATTTCATCTATCCTCTCAAAAATAGAAGTGAATGATTGGAAAAGGTGAAAACACAGGGTTTATTAGCTACGCTTCCTCAAGGTTTCTATTCCCACCATTATTCTAGAAGCTGCAGAACCATCGGTGAGAATCTTCACTCTTCAGTGAGAGAGAAAAATTACTTGAACAATCTTCTGACATGCAACTGAAAAGAAAATTTGTTCTGCTGATGAGAGGATTTCTTGCTGCTTCTACCTCTGACTAATACATATATTATGGAAGCAAATGGCTTGGTTATTACTTATATACCAAATAGTCCAATTCCACAATTTTCCTTATGTTTGACATGGTGATCTGACTTTCCAGAAGGGCTAATTGGTCTAACAGCCCTAAAAACCACTGCATTTGTTGAGGTAATTTTCAAATGCAGAGAAAGAAAAACACAAGTGTTAATCAAATTCTCTGTGAGAAGACACCAGAAGTTGTCCTATGTTAGCTAAGAGACAGTTCCAGCCAGCTCAAGAAGGTACCTGCTGCTGGCCATAGCAGAGTCAGGGTGATGCTCATTGCACCTCTGTGACAGCATATTTCAGAAATGGAAAAAAATGCTGCACCATATCATCTGGGAGTGAGAAAATGTAGAGAAAGCAATCCTGCAGACACCAAAATCAGTGAAAAATTGGGAGGAGTTGCTCCAGGTTCTGTAGCAGAAGTTTTCCTGCAGCTCATGGAGATGCCCATGGTGGAGCAGCCTGTCCCTCTGCTGCCCATGGTGTACCACACTGGAGCAGATCTCCATGCTGCAGCCCATGGAAAAAGCCACAGTGAAAGGAGGTTTCAATACAGTTTCCAATAAGGTTTCCCCCTTTATTCTCTGACTACTGGGGGACACAAAAGCTTAACAGTCCTGTGTGGGTAAAAAAAAAAAATATTTAAATAGGTCAAAGTAGAAGATCTGTTGCCTTGATAGAGAGAATATTAGCTAGAGAAGAAAGCTTTTTTTAGTATTTTTTTTTTCTTTTCATTGTCCTCTTTGCATTTTCAAAGCGAATTATATTTGATAATGTGACCTATTTTTGAAGAGTGAAAATTCCCGTTTAGGAGATGAATTGGTCTGGGACTGCATTAGTTTTGCAAATACTTTATAATGTGTTCAGAGACTTCTTAGAGTTATGTCTGGAGAGAGCCTAAAAGCAACCTAAGCAGCAAAGACAGTTGGCTCTTGGTCAGCTCTCTGTTATTTCTCACTCTACTTTTAGATGTATAGCAACCTAACGTGTTCGCTGAGCCATCTTCCTTCCATGGATTTCAGCCAACAGCCTTAAGGTGTTTCATGTGCACAGTCTGAATCAGGTATTACATTGCTGGTAAAGCTTGAGTAGCTAACAGTGGTATCTAAAATGTTATGGAGTATCAGTGAATGTTAAACAAGTATTGACTCAAGAATAGCCTAGTCCTCTTCTGTACACTTCCTCTTCTTTCATCTTTGGTTTCTGCATTCCATTTTGCAGATGTTGGTCAGCAGACAGTAGTCTAATCTAGTTCTTCAACCCTGTACAGCTCTGGCGTAATACCTATTGGGAAATTATTCTCTCTTACTCCAATCTTGCCCTTCTAGCATGTTTGCCAGTTTGCCATTTGCTTTAGTAGAGCCACTGCACTAAAAGCACGTGGAAAGATTTTCATTCTCTCCTTACAAAAAGCAAGATGCTGCATGTCGTTAGTACATTTCCTTAGGGTATCACCGTCTTTTACTTTAAATCAAGAATCTGACGAGGATTCTTTTTTTTTTTTTTTTTTTTTTTTTTTTTTGGCAGATTAATCTGGCTGGGTATGTACAGACAGAACCCCAGTGGCTCTTGGCATCAGAGATAATTATAATGGGCATGCAGCCAACCTTTATTTCATGCTTAAAATTATTTATTTCTGTTAACAATGATGTCTTTATTTTCTAACTTTCTGGAGGAAACATTATGTATTGTATTCAGCTGAAACTCCCATGTGGAGATGGAACAAGATGAAAGGTTTTAATATTTAATTTGGATTATTTTTCTACCCAAGTTTCCTTGTTAGAACAGAGGGCTGGGAGTCAAAGATACAACATTGTGTTCTGCTAGTGTATTTCCATCTGTCAGAAAGACAGTGTTAAATTACTGAATTTTATATTTTGATAGGAATCTGTGAATCTGAAATGGGAATGAAAAGTCCAGAAATAATGTAGGCAATATGTGCAATTCCTGCATGGATCCCAGATGTCACCTGCAGGAAAATGCTGAAGTCTAAGGTAATCTGAAACCTTTTACAAGTTCTAGTCAAGTACAATAAACATGCAATTGCCATAGAATCGTAAATTACCACCTGAGTCAGAACTGTATTTCCTTTGTGGCATTTTCATCACCTCTCCACTTTAAAAGTGGAATTGTTGATCTTCTAGTTATGCAAAATAACTGATCATTAAAATGTACCACTTTCATTTATGTGTCTTGACAGCTCTCAAAAGTGGCTGTTACCTTAACAAAAAACTCAAACCAATTTTTTTCCTATGACCACTTTATTTGTTTCAAGACTATGATTGGGCATTTTTTATTGTTCTAATATCTGTGAATTTTCCCTGCTCCAGGCCTTGAATGATGATATTGTGCAAGCTGTTCAGAAACTTCTTGCTTGTAAAGCCTGTGATAATCATCAGAGAGGTATCTTTGATAAGAAGAGATAGTGCCTTCATGTGCTACCCTTGGTTGAACTACTTTTGTGAAGAAAACATCTAGTCTGCATGTTTGGATTATGGGCACTGGGCTGTAGCTGTACCAGAGGATAAACTTGTCAGGGTGGAGTGTTGTATTGGGTTTACATGGCAAGGTTTTGGTAGCTGGGGGGGCTGCAGAGTTGTCCTCTGTGAAAAGAGTCCAGAAGTTGCCCCATGTTAGATAAGGGCCTGTTTCAGCTGGCTCGAAAGAGACCCACCACTGGCCATTGCCAAGCCAATAATCAATGTTTGTTGCACTTCTGTGAGAGCATATGTAAGAAAAGGAAAAAACAAACAAACAAACAAACAAAACCTGCTGCACAACAGCATTTGGGAGAGCAAGGAGTGAGAAACAACCCTGCAGACACCAGAGTCAGTGAAAAAGGAGAAGGTGCTCCAGGCACCGGAGCAGCAGTTCCCCTGAGGCCCATGGAGAGGCCCCTGGTGGAGCAGGCTGTCCCTCTGCAGCCCATGGGTCCCACAGTGGAGCAGATCTCCAGAGGTGGAAAGATCTGGATCACCACCAATATCTACAGTATTCCAACAATATCTCTTGTCCATTCCCTTTGGTGTCTTCAACAGTGATGGTTGCACACACAGCCCCCTCTGAACTGTACTATTTATAAACCAGTCCCTGCCTCCACTATGCTAATTACTTCACATGTGTAGCCTGTGTTCCAGAACCTTCTGGAAAGGGTGTGTGTGTGTGTGTCTGTGTGTGTGTGTGTGCGTGCACGCGCACGCTAAGGTCTTCCCTTCCCCCATGACCAGACCCACAGATGCAAAGATGTCTCAGACGATTACTATGAGGTTGGTCCCAAAAAAGTGCTATCCTTCCTTTGCAAGATCCTCCTTTCTGAGCCAACTTAAAATGTGGCAACAACCATTTCTGCCGAGTGTTTGAGACATCACCCTTTTTGGCTTCTCAGTCTCTTACAGTTCTTGTAATATATCCCATTACCAACTCTTGCTCTCTGTCTCAGAGTGCCGTTTGATTTGTATAGATTGATAATTGAGCAAGCTCACTTTCAACTTCTAAGAAATGTATCAGTGCTGCAGAAAGCAATATGGATATAGATGATGCTTTTTCAATCTGAAACTCTTTCTCACAGATGTTGCAAAACAGAGACATGGTATACATGTGTCTCTATTGCTAAACAGAGACATGGTGTATCAGTCCGGGGCAGGAGTCTCCTCCCTGACCAAACACAGTGAATGACAAAACATATCTGAAACTCCTGTACATTCAGGAAGCCGTCAGGAGCAGCAGGATTGATTTCGCTGTTTTGCCTAAATTCAGGCCAAAAATTACATTTAACCCTGGATTTTTCTTTGGAGAGGTCACATTTCTAGAATGCTTTCATGGCAGTTCTGTACATTGTTTGAGAATTGCATCCTTCTATTGCAGAGAAACACTGGTGAAAAAAAAAAAAAAAAAAAAAAAAAAAAAGTATTATAATCCAGTGACTCATGTGGAAAACCCAGATATAGTAATTTCCCTGTCCCTGAAAAGTTCATTTCCCTGTGCCTCAGTTTCAGTTTCTCCATCTGTAATATATTACAAATTATTTCAGAGCCACAAACAAGGGCTGATTTGGTGAATTAACAGTTGCAAAGTGTTTGAGATACTCACATAGAGGCTGTTACAGAAGTGTAAAAATGTGAGTAGGAATATAACTGGAATGATCAAGGATCTGAAACACTTTAACAAGAGGTGCTGAGACTGAATGTTGCTCATTTTAAGTGACAATTCATTTCACAGTTGTAGAAACTGTCTTTATATCAAAATAAATAAAAGTCTGCAAGGACGAGAAACTAAGATGGATCTTTCCACAGGAAAAAATCTGGAATGCTTTCTACAAAGTCACTGCCAGCATGTGAATTGTATGATAGTCTGAGTTTAAAATTTCAGGAGAATCTAAAAAAATATATATACATTTCGTGTTCTTAGTTACATGTCTATTCATTGTTGATTCCTATGGAAATCTGAAAATCCTGTGTTTTCCCAAGCATCTCTCTCAGTTTTTCACTAATAAAATATCTGTGGCTGTGCTGTGGGTGTTTAATTGTTGAACTGCTTCTGGCACCATTGGTGTGATATGATGGACATCAGGGAAATTGTGTGTGGCAGGGGAGACTGCTTTTCATATTGCTGTGGTGAACAAAACCACCACTGGTAAAGGCAATAGTGGAAAAGGGAGCTGATGTCACAAATCCCCTAGCTACTGAACACATTTTCAGATGCAACACTTAAAATCTAATCTACTTTAGTATTTACATGATGGTTAAACTCATGTGATGACTTTATCTGACATGCTAGCTGAGTGTCTTTGTATCTGTCCTTCTTTTCTTCCACTTTCCATCAATAGCTCTACCCAGTAGTATGTCTATGTGTCATCCATAAACCCTAACTTCAGAACTGCTGGTGGAAACAATTCTTGTCAACGTACTCTGCTCCAGAGATTTCATTATTATTAAAAACAAAGAAACAAATAAACAAACAAAAATGGAAGTAGTATTTAGTCCATTTACTAAAATTTCCTCTCTGGAATGAATTGTTAGCTATAGGAAATGTCTGTCTGAGCCTGCAGACAGCCTGAAATGGTACTTATAATAAGTATAATCCTAGGTAATAATTTTAATTTTCTGCAATATAATGATACTGACAAGAACCAGTAATTATTTCACTGTCACCAATTACAGCACTAATACAAATAAGCTGAAACTTCGTATGATGTTTTCTCATGTGCCCAAGAGCATCAGATCTACCCAACTATTTAGTTATCCAGCTACAAAAGCTGCAACTTTTGTAGTTATCAACTCCAAAACACTTCAGCAACTTCAACTGTCATAACAAAAAGCAACTTTCATACTTGCATACATGAAATTCTGATGTGTGTGGAAAACAATGCCAAACCAAAGCCAGCATAAAAACACTCTGAAGAACAAAAGCACATATTGTATAAATATATCCCTTTTGTAAAATAATATTCTAATCTCATATATAACTATTGTTATGTGTACCCCCATAGATTGCATGGAAATATTTGATATCAGCCATAGCTTCACTGTTTGCCCCTTAAGATAATGTAGATGGGGCTGTTCAGCCTACAGAAGAGAAGGCTCCAGGGGGACCTCATTGCAACCTTTCAGTACTTAAAGGGGGCTTATAAATAAGATGGGGGGCAACTCTTTGCTCAGTCGAATAATTACAGGATGAGGGGGAATGGTTTTAAACTAAAAGAGGGGAGAATTAGATTAGAGATTTGCAGGAAGTTCTTCACTCAGAGGGTGGTGAGGCACTGGAACAGGTTGCCCAGAAAGGCTGTGGATTCCCCGTCCCTGGAGGTGTTCAAAGTCAGATTATAAGGTTATATGAGGTCCTGAGCAACCTGATCTAGTGAGTGGTGTCCCTAGGATCTCTGAGGTCCCTTCCAACCCAAGCTATTCTATGATTCAATGATTCAGTGACCCTATGATTCTATGATTCTGTGATGGCTTTGTGTCAATTATATTCATTCAAACTATACCTGTCCAAATGTATATGTATGAAATTTACAAAATTTCTTATGTGCTATTTTGAAACTGAAGATCACTCCCTCAAAGTGCACAGAGACTTACAATTTAGTAATCTGCCTTTTTTATTTCTTTCTCATGTGAATGCATTTCTGTCTCTTTTTCTCTCTCAGTGTTCATCTCATCTCATCTCATCTCATCTCATCTCATCTCATCTCATCTCATCTCATCTCATCTCATCTCATCTCATCTCATCAAATTCTTCAAAGAAGCATACAGCAGCCTGGGAAACCAATTTCTCAAAAAGATCCCAGAAAATATAAAAAATAAAATAATTAAAAAAAAATTAAAATGAAAGGACAAAATTTAATAAGCAAAAGCATGGGCTGAGCATCAGGAAATATTTCTGATAATCATTAATTTGTGTTATGAAGTATTTCAGAAATTCAAAGGAAAGGAAATTCAAAGCACTAGTCACTTAAAACTAGAGCAAAAGAAGTTCCGGTGTGGGTGTGTGTGTCTGTGTGTATGTGTGTGTAGAAAAGAGGAATTATACATTTGGCTGACAGTCATTGAGGTTCTCTTTTGACACAAAATACTGTCTGAAATGATGAAACACCACTTCTGCCAATATCTGGCAAAATAGAGAAGATGTGATATCAGTGTAGTTGCAGGAGAGAATCATCTTTTCATTGTACTATTAGCTGAATTACCCCTGAAGAGCGGAAAACCTCTGCAGGACAGGTGGAAAAGAATGCAAAACCAGAACTGTATTTTTTCATCTCCAAGTTCTATCAACTGCTTGACATACTTTTTCTCTCCATGAATTTGGGTTTTTACTTTAAGACATAACTGGACTGGGTTGTCATTTGATAAGGACCATAATAGTGCAGTAAATGTCGTTAGTTGATGTAATACTAGACAATGACCTGTCCACTGTATTTGGAAGTTGTCCATGTTACTATCTATTACTATAAGCAAATATGTTTATGAGAGAAATTTATTACTACTTTTTATACTGGCTCTTCATTTATTTTTCAGTCAGAGATCTCTGCTGTGTGTATATACTTTTGGTTTATATATAATGTGTGTTTTGTGATTATACGTATATACATATATATTATATATATATGTATTTATTAGGCATACACTTCAATTTCTTTCCTGATAATGTAAAAATGTACTCCTACTGAAGGCAATAGTGGTAAAGGGAGCAGATTTCAAGAATTCTCAAGCCACTGGATGTATGCGCAAAATTAGAAATTAGTACCATAGGTCTTTCCATCCTATTGATGTTTCAGTATTTGTTTGCCTCTAAAACTGCTGCTGGGCCATCATTTAATTACAGATTGAAAAAGCATGGAAGCTTTAAAAAGAGGTCATTAATGTCTCTATGTGTTTGCTTAATAAAAGCAGCTTCTCAGAGAGTTAAATATTTTTTTCAGACAAAATCTGCTAGGGAGGTTGGTCTAATCTTTTTCCTGATTTCATCACTATAGCGATACTTCATTGAAGCAAAGACATTTCAAGGGAACTAGTTTTATCAGGAAAAATCACCTTTGGGAACAGAGCCAGTATGAGGCTGATACACTTCTTTACATCATACTCACACTATAAAATAGGACTTAAGTGGGATGTAGGCACTGAATTTTTTCTTTGAGCATGATGAACTTCTCTCACATGAATGCTAAGCAGGTACATCCACTCAGGTTCTATTTTGGCCTGTTGATAGTGATCTTATGTAGGAAAGAAGAGTATAAACAAGAGTTAAGTTTAAAACAAACCATTCTTCTTCCTTCTCTTTTATTATTCCATCCCCTAAAACCCGGGGGGGGTACGACAAATTGGGGGGGGGGGGGTAGAGAGGGAGGGTGTGTGGCTTCTTCTGCTTCTACACTGAAATGAAAGCTTGAAAAAACACCTGTCTTTGTCTCTGTGGCTTTGCAGAAAAGGATCCTGGGTTCCTGGTGAGTGCTAAATTGGAACATGAGCCCTTATTGCTAAGAAGGCTAGTGGCATCAAGAGCTGCAATAGGCAAAGTATTGCCAGCAGGTCAAGGGAGGTGAACCTTCCCCTCTACTCAGCTCTAGCAAAGCCACAAACGGAGCACTGTCTGGTTCAGGGTTCCCCCCAGTGTAAGAAAGAAACGGAGCTTCTGGAGAGAGTCTAGTAAAGGGCCATAAAGATGATCAGGGGACTAGACTTCTCTCATACAAAGAAAGGCTGAGAGAGCTCTGACTGTTCAACATGTACAAAAATATGAAGAAAGGGTGTAAAGAAGACTGAGACAGACTCTTCCCAGTGGTGTATAGTGATAGGATGACAGGCAAGGGACACAAATTTAAACATAGGAAGTTTCCTTGAACATCAGAAAACAGTTGTGAGGGTGACTGAATCATTGCACAGGTTGCTCAGAGAGGTTGCAGTTAGCCTTGTTCTTCACAGCTTTGCTTCATTTTCAGTCATTTAGAGTTACGGGTCCAAATCTACTGCTTTGTTCTAAGATTCTTTGTGTATTTTCTCCACAATGTTTCAAAATGTTTGATTCTTATGTTTTCTTTCCCAACCTAGAAGGTCCACCTTCTCTTCTGAAGAACATCTTCCATTTGTTCTGCTTTTATTATTTACTCTGTAATCTGACCTGATTCTTATCAAAATTATATTCTCAGTTTCTCAGGCAAAATCTCAAGATTACTTTCCTGCTTTTATCTTCAGAAAATCCTTTGGGGATGTTGTTACTATGGGAATTTCAAATGAAGTGGTAGTATGTAGATGGAGCCATGTTTTTGACAGAGATTTTCTGACTTTCTAATTACTTTTGTTTAGTTTCATGTTATTTCCTGCATTTTTTTAACTGCTCTTCAAGGTAAGATATTTTATCTTTTGCTGCCTGTACTGGGAGTGAGGAAATTGTATATTTACTCATTGAAAATGGAGCTTATACCAGAGCACAAGACTCCTATGAGAAAAACAGTTCTATAACCTCTCTCAGTTTTACTTAAATCATGTACTGTCAGTGTATCGCATTTTCCCAGACTGTCTCTGACTGCAGTCACTTTTCTTTGAGAATGGTAAAATATAAGTTTCCAACAGTCAAACAAAAAGTAGTGAAGAGAGATGAGCCTGAATTCTACACGTTATATGGTTCCTCCATGAGAATATGGTACATGGCATAATTTATGATGATAACTATAAGACAGTACTGGAAAGCTGATCTCTCCAGTTTCCAGAAGTCTAAGTTCTGCTGATGAACTTTGTGAACAACTAATTTCATTTCAACAAAGTCTGTCACCTATGACAAGACAAAACACTGTAGGGATGTGCATGTGAAAAATGATGTCAAAGAATGTAATTGCAAAGATATAAACAATACCAACTGAAATCCTGAGGGAGAAAATTATCTGTGCTGGAGAGGTTGTGATCCTAGAGCTACCTAGTCAGAGAAATGCTTTATTGCAGATTGACTACTCCAAAATCTAGGATCTAAGAGGCTCTTGCACAGATAACCTTTCACACCCACTTCAGATCAGAAGCAAAGAAGCAAATTGCACTTTTTTTTTTTTTTTTTTTTTTTTTTTTTTTTTACTGAACAGCTTTACCTGGACAGCTGATATCTTAAGTTTTTAAAACAGTACATGAATGTGTCTGCAGTGCACTGGGGGGCTTCAGGGTGTTAATAACTTGCTTTCTCTTACTGAAGCTGAGTGGGGACTACCTGAGAGCCTCTCCTATCTAGGAGATGAAGTTTATCTAATTGTTTCACAGAAGATCTCATTTTCTGTCTGACCTCTACAGGTAACACTTTTCTCCATATCTTTGTTCTTGAATCCTACAAGACCTTTGACTGTTTTCCCCGCACAATGTCATCTTTTCCTATGAAAAAAAATATTATGGTGTGGGACCTAAATTAACATCCTTAGTTTGAGAACCTGATAACATCAGATTCTGATGAATCCACTTTCCCTTTGCCTACCTGTGTATAATATGGAGAAGAAACAGAAGCAGGAGAGCATGGCAGCTTGGAAATCTGGGGAGATGAAGAAGACTAGTTTGAGTAAATACTTCTATTGTCTCAGCTGTTCCCATCTCAATAACTACATTCCAGCACCTCATGCAGAAAATAAAACATGTCTAGTGGACTTTTGGTCTTTAACATTCACTTTGTATGACCTCACTGAGACAGACTCAAGGAAAGATGACTATTCAGTCTTGGAATTAATCAATATGACAAGGAATAGAGAAACATATTACTTGATTTCTAACTCCTTCTTTTACTGAGAAATTTGGGATGAATGCCCAAGGATGCTCTGGTCCCAGAGTCATCTTTGCCTCCTAAGTTTCCCCTTATTCTACTGTATTCCTCTGCTGTCATCATGGCAGTGTTTATTTAGTGAATGTGCTGGGTCTTTGTCTTTAGAAAGATGCAGTGTCAGTAATGGAGTGAATAGGTCAGTGAGAAAATTAGTTCCATTTTCCATTAGTCTTTCTCTTCCTGTGGTACTTCAGTCATTTGTTTGCGTTTGATGGGAAGAATGTGGTACAACAAAGACTGGAAGGCTTCATCTTTATGAAGGCAGAGGGTGTGGCAGCAACAGCAGCAGTTGTCAGGTGCTGAGAAAAGGGTAAGGCTGTCGAGGTCCCAGGGGAGTGCCTGAGGGTGTTTCTCGGTCCAGTCAAGCTGTGTGCGCTGTGTGTGTGGAGATGCTAGCAGGCAACTATCTTGCTAGAGAGCTGGGAGAGAGTTTGGTGGCGATGGCTATCCCGTAACCACTTTAAATCTCAGGAAGCCACATACAACCCACCGCTAGGGAGGGCCAGAGACCAGAATGTACAAAACAGGGACAGGGCAGTCTATGCAGCAGTTTGTGCGAAAGGTAGGTGAACCTACCTCTGTCAGTAGGTGAACTGCTCTGCTCACCTGCTCTGCTCAATAGCAGGAAAGAGCTGTAGCCCTGACTGCCTCCTCAGACAACATCAACATATTAAACAATATTCTCTAAGTAACAGTAGGTGCAAACATCATGACCACCTGGCAGAAAGCCATGCTGCCTTCTGCTCCTCTTGCACCTAGTAATATTAACACAAACATACAGAAAAATACACACTTAATGTGACCACCCATCTTTCAGGCTGTAGCATGTGCCTGAGGATATTCCCTGAGATGTAGGGTGATAGCAAGCACACTTTTGGAAGGTGTGCCAAAGTGAATGAGATGCTCTGCTTTATGGCCAAGCTTCAGAAAGCAGAACATCCAGGAGTCTGAGAAGGTAATAGATCAATGGAGCCTTCTCTTGAATGCACATGTCAACCTATCACGGCCAGTACTAAGGCAGGTCCAGTATCTGATCTGTGTAAAGATAATGGCAGCAACCTGGGTGACACAGAGGAGTGGAAGCAAGTTACTACATGGAGCTATAAGAGGAGTCCCTGTCTGCCACCTAGCTTCCATTAAGGAACAGATGGGAGGCTCTGGACATGGTAAACGAGGTATGTGAAAATGTGAAAGAATCACAGAACTATAGGGAATGGAAGGGACCTCGAAAGGTCATCGGGTCCAACCCCCCCCGCCAAAGCAGGTTCCTCAGAGCAGGCTGGCCAAGTAGGCGTCCAGACAGGACTTGAATATCTCCAGAGAAGGAGACTCCACAACCTCCCTGGGCAGCCTGTTCCAATGCTCCGTCACCCTCACCGTGAAGAAGTTCTTTTGCATGTCAGTGCAGAACTTCCTGTGCTCTAACTTGCAGCCATTGCCCCTTGTCCTATCCCCACAAACCACTGAGAAGAGGTTGGCTACATCCTTCTGTCCCCCACCCCTCAGATATTTATATACATTGAGGAGATCCCCTCTCAGTCTTCTCTTCTCCAGGATGAACAGACCCAGGTCTCTCAGCCTTTCTTCATAGGGAAGATGCTCCAGGCCCCATATCATCTTTGTGGCCCTCCGCTGGACTCTTTCCAGGAGATCCCTGTCTTCTTTGTACTGGGGAGCCCAGAACTGGATGCAGTACTCCAGGTGAGGCCTGACCAAGGCAGAGTAGAGGGGGAGGATCACCTCCCTTGACCTGATGGCCAGGCTCCTTTTAATACACGCCAGGATCCCATTAGCCTTCTTGGCCACAAGGGCACAGTGCTGGCTCATGGTCAACCTGTCACTTTAGACAATTATTCCACACCACCCACCCATAATGATGGCAGGATTTAGCTATTCTATAGCCAGTTAGGGGGAGTCTCATCATCGGTTGCTCTCATCCCTATGAGAGACTTCAATTTCCAAAACATAACATAGACTTAACATACATGTATTGTCACAACAAGAAAGTCTGGAAAACTCCTAAAGTGTGTTGAAGATAATTTCTTATCACAAGTTCTTAGTGAGCCAGCTAGGAAAGGTACCCTCCTAGATATGTTATTGGAGAATAAGAAGGCCTTGTGGAAGAGGTGATAGTATGTGGCTGTCTAGGCCACAGCAATAATGAAGTAGTTGAGTTCAAAAAATTTGATATAATAAAAATGTCAGCAGAGTTGCCACCCTGAATTTTAAGGGAGCAAACTTTAAGCTACTCAGGAAGATGGTTAATTGTGTCCCTTAGGAATCTCCTGTTTAGGGAGTTTTAGGGGTCCATGAGAGCTAGTTACTTTCCAAGAACCACCTTTTAAAAGCTGCGGAGCAAGCAATCCTATTGTGCTATAAGTCAAGTACGTGGGGCAGGCCAGCTTGGATGAACAGGGAATTCCTCCGGGAACTAGGGCACAAAAAAGAAAATATTTTCTCTCTGGATGCAAGGTCAGGCTTCACAGAGCTGTAGTTTGCGTCTGCAGGGAGAAAGCAAGAAAAGACAAAGCTCACATTGATCTGACATTGGCCAATGTAGCATCAGACAAACAAAAAGGCTTTCTCAAGTATGTCAGCTGCAATAGGAGTTCAAGGAAAACAAGGTTTTAAAGAAAAAAAAAAAAAAAAAAAAAAAAAGGTCAGGGAACACATTGGACTGACATTTGGTGAAGATGGTCACCTGAAAAATAAGGATGAGGAAATGGCAGAGGCTTTTAATGACTTTTTCTTCTGCCTCAATTTTTAGTCTTGATGACAGATCTTGGGCTGCCCAATTGTCAGAGTTGGAAGACTATGGTTAGGGGATCAGTGACTTTCCATTTGTGACCACCAAAACTGGAAAGGACTGGTTTTATGTGCTGAAAGTTCTTAGGTCCATGGGTCCTGAGAGGATTCACCCCAGAATACTAAAGGAATTAGTGGATGTTATAGCTAGACACCCCTCAACAAAGGCTGTGGGAATCTAAGGAGGCCCCTGCTCACTGGAAGCTAGCCAATGTTATAGTGATCTACGAGAAGGGCATGAGAGAAGACCCAGGGAATCACAGATGTGCTAATTGAACTTCAGCACATGGAAAAGCTATACAAATTAGCCTGGGTGCCATTGAAAGGCATTTAAAGAACAAAGATGTTATCAGACAGTCAACATGGGTTCTTGAAGGGAAAGTCCTGCCTTAGTAATTTTATCTCCCTCTATGATAGTCACCTGATTAGTGGGTGAAGGGAAGGCAACGGGTGTAATCTTTCTGAATTTTAGTAATGCCTTTGATAGCATCCCTCACAGCATCCTTCTGGACAAATGGTCCAACTATGAGATGAACAGGTTTTATGTTAGGCTCATAGTCAACTGGCTGAACAGAAGAGCTCAGAGGGTTGTAGTGAATGTGGCTGCATCTGGCTGGTGGCCAGTTACCCATGGTGTTCTTCAGGGATCAATTCTAGTGCTAGTTCTAAAACACATTTATCAACAACTTGGATGCAGGAGTTGAATGCATCCTTAGAAAATTCACTGATGATACTAAACTGGGAGATGCCGTTGACTCTCTGGAGGGGTTCTGCAGCTTGGACAGTGTAATGCTTAATGCTCAGGAATAGCTTGTTGCCAGATTCTTCTGACAAGGAGGTCCAGAACAATTACAAAAAGTTGTGCCTTATGAAGATGTGGCTGACACTGCTAAATTTTATTTAATTCAGGTGGTTCTTGTATATGGTTTGAGATGTGGATACCAAAGCTCTCATAAAATGGAGAGCTTTGAACCTATGTGGTTCAAACATGACTTATTGACTATGGTCTGTTATTTTGCAGAATAGATTGATAATACTGATTAATTACAGACAAGCATTGTAAAATAATCTAACGCCACTCCTTGACAGCTGGAAAAAAGAAATAGTGCATATTCTTTCTACCTATAATGGATTTTCTGAAAAGCATTGACCTCACAAGGTTTCCTAGTGGCCAAGGAAATCGATTGTAAAAGCCTTATTGTGGTCTGTGGATGGATAAAAGGGGAATAGAATCAGTGTAAGAGGCTAATTTTCTTTCCATGTATGGTATTAGTGAGACCAATGGTGTCTGGTCTTGATATTCAATTAAAAACAATATCCAAAAAAATACGTCAAAGAATTGAACCTTAATGATAGTATGTGGGCCAAATGATCTGTGTGACAAGGAGCCATCTAAGTATTTCAATTTTTTAGAGTATAGAAAAGGAAGATGGAACCTGATAATGGCAAGAAACACAGAAATACCATATTACAAGTAGTTCTTTATTCTAATTTGGTAGCACACAAACAGTGCAAGGCAAATTGCAGTTAAAGATTACCGTAATAATAAAACTGTGTAGCCATGGGAAAATCAAGTCAAGGTATCTGGTAGAATTATTATTCCTGAATTAATCAGGATTAGATGCCTTTCTAGCAAATAATCCTTCAGTCAAGTATAAATTAAACTCAACAGTGGGTAAAAGGGTAAAATGTAATGTCCTGAGAAGTGAAGGAGATCTGACTAGGATATCTGACAGTGTTACTTGTTCTGCACAAGGTGCTCATGGTTCTTTGTGAAATGCCTTGTCCTATTGCTAGTACTTTGTCTAACCTGCAGATGATACTTGGAGATCTCATTCAGTTCTGCTAGCTCATGGCAGGCATGATCCTTGCATATGTCAGCTAACAAGGTGCTACAAACAAGCTAGAAGATATTAAAGGCTAAAGTAATTTTCCAAGAGGTAGCATATTTTAAATATTCATCAACAGAATTATGTGGAATATATGTCTGGAAAGGCAGTATTTCGTTCTCCAAGATATGTGTAAGTCAAGTTCGAACACATAGATGAGACTGTACAGCATACATGTGTATGATTGTGCACAAATAATTTGTTCATTCTCTTTTATTTTTTTTAATCACTTTTCTATCCTCCACATTTTTCCTTTTCTTTCCTTCTCATTTTTCTGTCCTTTCCTGCTCACCCAGTCCAAGAATTTATAAGTGACCTAATATAGCTGCACACAAAGTTATTTTGACTTGGTTCCATAAAAGGAAAGATTATCTAGTGGACCTAAATTCAGGGTATGAATTCAGAGGAAGAGCAGAGGACTGCTGGAATTTGATTCAACTTCTGAAAAAGTACTGTACCCCATAGTAAGAGAGAATCTACATTCTTCTCATTCTTCTTCAGAGACAATATGGATTTACTGTGTTATCGATGTGTTCCCTAGAATTTCATAAAATGTATGAACAAATACAGCAAAGCCAGGCATTGTGGTTATCTTTCAATAAAACCTCTGGATGATGTAGCCATTAATTTATTTTGTTCCAACCTGTTTGGATAGATCAGGAAGTAACAACAGAAGATTGGCCCATCAAAAACAAACATAATAGAATTTTGAACTCAGGAGCACCAAAGATCCTAAGAAGGGCTTACTGAGGTAGTTACAAGTAAATAAACTTAAACATAGGCATACTGCTGTCATTTGACATGGGAGGCAGCTAAGCACCACACAGCCATTCACTCACTCCCCCACAGTGGGATGGGGGAGAGAATCAGGAAAAAAAAAAAAAAAAAAAGTAAATAAAACTCATGGGTTAAGACAGGACAGAAAAGGAAGGGAAAAATAACAACAACAACAACAATAATAAAGAATATACAAAACTAGTGATGCACAATACAATTGCTCACCATTTGCTGACTGATGCCAGCTTGTCCCCAGGCAGTGGCAGTCCCCTGGCCAACTCCTCCATTTTTATTGTTCAACATGATGTCATGTGGTACTGAATATCCCTTTGGCCAGATTGGGTCAACTAAAACATCAGTGTGTTATCAACATTATTCTCACTGTAAATCCAAAATATAGCACCATACCAACTACTCAGAAGAAAATTAACTCTATCCCAGCCAAAACCAGAATATTCACTCTCTTTTCTATGCCATCCACATCATGCTCAAGTCCCACACTTTCCAGTACATCCAAATTAATCACCACCACCTTTCCTGTCTTTTGATGTATATACACAGACATCATTCCCTTTGTCTATGGTCCAGTGCTCTAAAATGTCCAATGAGTTCATTTAGTCCATGACTTTGGGTTCCATCTGCCATAAAAGTCCTTTAGGGCAGGAGAGATAGTGTGTGGTGTTGGATTGTTGCTACTGAATAATTCTAGTCTGGTTCCATCACTGCTGCACTTGTCTGGTTCTATCACTGCTACACTTTGCCTAGTTCCATCTAAGTTCATTCTTCATTAATCTAGGTGATTCTTACTTTAATATTGTTGATATGTCATATAGCCATGATAGTAGTGATGACACTCAGCATTATACAGCAATTAACATCAAAAAATCAAGTCATTGGCTATTCTCGCCCAAAATCAAATCCCCCTGAAGTGTACCTCAAGGTAAATCAGAATTCCCCTTCCTTCTGCATTAACCTGCCAAGTGCACCCAGGTCCTTGAGCAAAAGCAGTCCCAAGGATGAGTTTGCTTTTGCCTGCAGCAGAAACAACCCAAACTGTCTTCCCCATCACGTTTTTTGTGTGCAGTCCAGGGACTTCATACCCTTGTACAGTCTGTAAGGGTTTTGAATGGGCAGGGGCAGCTCAATTGGCAGATCCCCTAGCTTTGACTAACCAGGTGACTTTTGCTAAATGTGTATCCCAATGTTTAAATGTCCTAGCACCCGTTGCTCTCAGTGTAGTCATATTATTTGATTTTCCAAGAGGCTGGTTTGTGATAAGGGATGTGATATACCCATTCAATGCCATGTCATTAGATCCCAGTGGATGTGATAAAGAAAAAAGAAAGTAAGGTATTACATAACACAGCTCTGAGAAGAAAATAACTCCAAAAGGAAAAAAAAAAAAAAAAAAGAAATCTTGATTGTGACCAGCTTTTGCCAGCCATTTTATTCCTAAAAACAGGATCTCCTGTGCAGGTCCTTTGTTACTTTGTTTTATGGCAAGATGTTTTTCAGAAGGATTTTGACAATTTCCTTCCCTTTCTCGAAAACTTCTTTTGCTGTGTTGCCCCACACGTTGTCGAAGTATTACAATTGTTCAGGAGCTTCACCCTGTTCCATTGCAGTCTGTAACAGTCAATCGCAAATGATAGGACTGTGTTTCCACCCCTGGTGCAGTCAATGTACTGGTGCATCCAGTACCCTCTTGAGCAGAGGAATGTTTGCTCCTAATAGCTGATATAGTGGTTCGTACAGTTGGGAAGGAAAACATGTTCTCTGTGAGTTGCTGTACGTTTTGGGAAAACTCCTCAGTTAGACGCAGGCCTGCAGGGAGAGAGAGACTTTCTTCATATTGCTGGAGTTGGCCATCCAACTGCTAATGAATTGGCATACAGCAATTGTGTGCTCTGTACAAACTTCTGCCACATGGGTCACCTGCACTTGACTTCATCTGAATCTTTGGATAACAGGTTGTTGTCCAGGTCACCATAAATCACTTCCAGCATGGCTAATTCCCTCAAGTACTGGATACCTCTCTTTATGGAACTTCAGTTGCCTGAAACATATAACATCTTCCTTGAAGGGATATCTTTCCTTCACACCTGACAGGAGTCACTTCTAGTGACTCAGGGCTTGTGCCCATTTCCCTAGAAAGGGTTCCCAGACACTTGGCTTCTTTGAACTCCAGTTCCAGGCTACTGGCCCCATTATCCCAGCATCAGAGCAGCCAGGTGACAAAGTGCTTGTCTGAATGACAGATTAAATCTTTTCACATATCTTTACAGCTCATAGGGATAGGGATCAGGTGGTTACTACCTCATTTATTAGTTCTGCCTCTTTCGTTCTTGTGATGGCCCTGCTTCAGAATAGCCTGCCTTGTCAACTCCTTCCTCCTTTCCATTAGTAGAAGTTTCTTCCCTTTCTAAATAAGTTGACTCGCATCTATTGTTTCTTCCTGAATATAGGGGTCAGTAATATCAGCACAAGTTGGTTCTCTGGTTCAGCTGCAGTACCTGTCACGAAGGTTGGGGTAGGTGCTTTGCCTGTTGTTATGTCATAAGATTTAGAGAACTTCTCTTCCCCTTGAGGATGCTGAATACTGTTGAACAGGGCTTAGTAGGGCATGGGCCAGGCCCAAGCATGTTGCAGTGATTTGTGTCTTTCTGGAACTACCAGGGTGACAGCATAGTTTTTTACAAATATTTTACTAGTTTTTCAGGATTCTGCATTGTTCAGGGGTGATGTTTCAAAGCACTGGAAGTGTCCACTGTTCTAGGAGCCTGCCCACAGCTTCCCACACTCCCTGCCACTCCTAACTATCCTGCCTCGGGGCAGATCTCTGGGTGGCATTCTTAAATAGTATTTTAACCTTAAACAAAATCTGAAACATATTCAGGAGACATAACAATAGGACCATGCTGGCTTGAACACCCCAAGGATATTCAATATTCTCAAGAGCTATTGTAATCAGATTAGTCTAAAGACTTGTAATTTTATCATATCATAAGCTGGTGTTACACAGTACAGCAAAATTATAACCTTAAACCAGTCCCCAGAGATGATCAACAGCATGACAGGGAGCATAGAGAGAAAGTAAGGGATTACATAACACAGCTCTGAGAACAAGCACAACTCAAAAAAAAAAAACAAAAAACAAACAAAAAAAAACCCTACAAACCTATATTGTGACCAGCAACTATTTAATTTATATAACACTGATGACATTTTTGTTTTAATACACTCTGATCAGATCTGTCATTATCATAACCCTTCTTGCCACAAGTTAGGTGCCAGAAGGACTGTTTAGGTTTAACCCAGCAGGAAGCTAAGCACCTCACAGCCATTCACTCACTCCTCCACAGTCAGATGGGGGAGAGAAATAAATAAAAAAAAAAGGTAAAACTCAGGGGTTGAAAGACAGTTTAATAGCAAAGGAAGGTATAATAATAATAATAAAGAATTTACAAAACAAGTGATGCACAATGTAATTGCTCACCACCTGCTGACTGATGTCCAGCCAGACATTGAGGAGCAGTGGTCTTCCTCCCATTGCCAAGTCCCTCCCTTTTTATTTTTCAGCATGATGTCATATGGTACAGAATAGTCCTTTGGCCAGATTGGGTTAGCTGTCCTGGTTCTGTCCCCTCCCAGCTTCTTGTGCACCCCAGCCTCCTCGCTGGCAGGGCAGCATGAGAAACCGAGAAGTCCTTGACTGAGTGTAAGCACTGCTCAGCAACAACTAAACATCAGTGTGTGATCAACGTTATTCTCATTGTAAATCCAAAACATAGCACCATACCAACTACTAGGAAGAAAGCTGTCCTAGCTGAAAACAGGACACATACATAGGAGACAAGACTGACTGGTCTTACTGTTTGGGCTAATATCTGATGCTGTAGTTTACAAAGACGGCCAGATTATGCTGGTGAGGCCTTGATAATACTTCTCTTCCCCCTCCATCCCCACTTTCTTCCCCCAGTTCTTCCTCTTCTTTCTTCTCTGTTAGCTTTTTACATCTGCAAGACCCAGGATCCTGATGAGGGCCACTTCTACAACTATCCCATGGCATTTTTCAGTACCTTTGAGCTCTTCCTCAGCAACATTGACGGACCTGCCAGCTATGAAATGGACCTACCCTTCATTTGTGGCATCAGTTATTTAGCCTTTGCTGTTATTGCCACTCTCCTTATACTCAGCTTGCTCGTTGCCATGATGGGTGGCATCCAATGGAGTATGGTCATAAGCAGGATGAACTTTAGAAAGCACAGGTGAGAATACTTTTCAGTTACATAATTTTGAAATTTGAAGAGTGTGTTGGAAAAGACAGACTGCTTCTAGTCCTGGCAGGAGTAGAATTGGTGTCCGATTGACACATGAGGCACATTTGGTTGGTAAGAGTTGTGGATTTTCTGGCAGAGGGAAGAACTGAGTATTTATGAGCAATGGTATGAGAAGTACATTTAGATGTTTTTTGACTTCTAAGGTAATTAGAACAGGTGGATTTTATTTTTCCTACATTGGTCTTATAGCAGCTATGGAAATACTCACCTATTTCTTCTGCTTCTGCATCCCTCAATGCCTGTAAACATTTACTCATTTATTTATTTATTTATTTATTTATTTAATAGTTTGTTGCCACTGCTGTAATGCTGGAGAGGAAGCCTCCATGATGCTTCTGTCCTCACTCTGGAATCTGTGGTCAGAGCTATTGTCTAGAGAACAGATGTATACCTCAGATAAATTCTGTTAGATTAGACAGCTAATCACAGTAAATTCACGTGTGTACACCTATCAGGAAGGACTACCCTGTTCTAAAAAGTGAGACCCAGTGAAAGAAACAACATAATGCAGGATTGGATTATTGGGATCTGGTGTGGAGTTCTGAAATCTTAGGCTGAACAAGAACCAGGAAAAAGACTGAATCAGAACATTAAAAATCGTGTTCCCACTCCCATGCCCTGAGTAGCTTATTTTTATCTACAGGTCATGATGATGCAAGGAACACAACTTAAAGTGGTCCTAAGTAAATGTCTTTGTATAGTCACAGCTCCATAAACCTTCCTTGTTAGAAAGTGCCTCTTCATGCTTAATCTTGAATATCATCCAGTTCTTTTCCATTCATGCCCACTCCTGAATTATATTCCTTTAAATATAATTGTCCCACGTAAGTGTCAAGATGATAACCAGGTGGTATGGAAATCTCACATCTTATCAAACAAAGATTAAGGGTGGATATTATTACTATCATACAAAAGGCATAGCAAAAGCATACCTGCATACTTTCTGAAGGGAAGGCATCATCTCTCAAGCATAAGAAAAGGGACCACACCTAAGTCTGTGGTACTGAAAACTGAACTTTCAGTTCAGCTTGCAAATTGTGCTGCACTGCCTGTGTCCGGATAAGAACTGTGTCATAAACTTTTCATTGATTTTTAGATAAATATTTGTAGGAAGCTACTCAACCTAATATCCTCAGCCTTATCTTAACAAACTAGTACTATTTTCCAGAGAGATCTAAAAAGCATCCTAAATTTGAAAAAATCAGTCTGTCTATCAATCTAACAATAAATATTCCATTCCATCTAAGTTCTGAGTGCATGCAG
Organism: Netta rufina; assembly: GCF_964035555.1. NCBI lineage: Eukaryota > Metazoa > Chordata > Aves > Anseriformes > Anatidae > Netta > Netta rufina. Next base: position 125,661,885 of record NC_140123.1, read on the forward strand.
TTAAACAGCTGTTCACATGATCCTATGTCCCTACACTGGCATTTATTTTGCTAACTGACAGATTTGATTGACAGATATTTCAGTTTGCAAAAATATTTAATAAGTAAAAAAAAAAAATGGTTCTCAGCTGTTCGACTGCTGTTATTTCTACTGTAGCTTTCTTCACTGGGAAAAAAACACATTTGTTTATCATAATCATCATTATTATTGTTCTTTCTTGTTATGAATCTGCAGGGACGGCAGGTTATAGCAGTAACAGTTTTACAACTTAGCTTATAGTAGAGACATCAGGATATATTACAAATATTGTCTTTTTTTTTTTTTTTTAACAGGCACTAGCAGATCTATTTTAAAATAGCTTATTTTAGGTAGTGCCTTTTCATTTATATCTGTCAAAATATCTGATTTCTCTGAATAAAACTGCTTTTCTTATTTTTTAATCTTCTGTTCACTTACAGAGCCCCAAATGTATGGCCAGTAATAGGTTTCTTTAAGTTTCCAAAACACAGTGAGAAAGAGTTGCTTGGTTATAACTAAAAATCTAGTTTTAGCCAGCAATAATTTCTAGTGCCACTGCAAACTAGAAAAAATCCAAGTTTTTGGAAGCAAACAGCTTTATCCTTGTTAGGTAAGCACACTTAGTTGTGTATGAGACATAAATAACAGTCCAAACTCAATTAATTACTTGAGACATAAATGTCAAGATGCCACTCCATTGTACTCGTATTTGGGACCTGCTCTTACAGCAGTTGACCAAAAGACCACATTGTTCAAGGAACAAAGGTCACGGCAGAAACTAGAAAGAAATCTTGATATGTCATCACGAATCTGAATGTTTCAACTGCGGATATTTCAGGAAGAGTTTTCTGTTTTCATCACCCAGAAAATGGAGGTAGGCGACAAGACTGTTTAAGGGCTGCTAAGCCTTCTTCCGTGTTTCAGGAAGCAGAACAGCAGGGGGAGCAATTCCTCTCTGAACAGACTACAAAACAACAGGCTGTAAAGGTGGACACACAGTGATTTCACAGCTCCCTGCAGCAGGAAGGAAAAGCCCGGAAGTGAAACAGCTCCATACAAAGAGCATGAAGATGCTGAATGTCGTCGTCAAAAAAAAAAAAAAAAAAAAAAAAAAGTAAATTCTGAGTGAAAATGACACAGGAGTGTCATTATTTCTTCCATACAGAGTTGAAAAGTGAAGGATTGAAGGATTAGACTGTAGTTCTTTAGTAGGACATGAGGTTTGTTTACCTGTGCTTCATTTTAACATCCAGAGATTCAAATTTGCATGCAATCTAAAATCCTTAGGCTGCTTGATAGTCATATATAGTTGCAAGCATGACATAGATTTGAACAGCTCATTGCCTTCAGTATCAGCTGGTTTCAGTGAAGAGAAAGAACCGGTTTTGTTGCACCATCTCAGTTGCACCTGTATGCATAAAAGCTGTGTAGTGACTGCTGAGAAAGCATGCCAAAGGCTGGCTGGTTGGAAGCTGGATGCATTCATTTATACTAGCCCCAACTTAGATTAATTGGCTGAAATACCTGAACAAAGAAGATTCAGCAGGAGGGATGACCCCACCTTTGTTTGCTTATTAAAGGCAAATAAACAGGTAAATTCCCTGGTGTTGTTCCACACTTCCCACCATATCCAGAGGTTTCACTGAGCTTAACAACATGTGAATTTTCTGGGACCAAGGAAGCTACAGCATCTTCTTTCTTTCTAGATCGTCTCATCTGCTGAACATTTGTACTAAGGGACAGCCTCTTTTCGCTCTCCTTCAGTAGTATTAAGCAGCCTGTGCTCCCTCAGCTAGCCCAAGTATAGTGCTGTCAAAATAAGCACTACACCCTTGAATTTCAAAAATCAAATAAACAAAACAAAAATGGAGTGTGCATGCCATATCATAATGCACATACACTGAGGATACTTGGGTGCCAAACACTGTGGAAGTCACACTGTCATGGAGCCTTTCCTCAATATCAAGAGGTGAGCAGAGCCCACTTACGACATAAAAAAGCCATGGCTTAGTGAGATAGGAACACACAGATATATAGCTCCTGGCTGAGAATTCCTTTACCACAGCAGAACAGGTGGGAAATAGCTTGCCTGATACCCTCTTTGACAGGACAATACATTAACTGACATACTGGTGCTGATTGTATCTACTGTAAGACTGTCAAGCAATGGAGAACACAAAGGCAAATGCAAGGAACCTCATCAGGAATAACTATGAAACAGCTTGCACTGAAGTGAAGTTGCTTTCTGTTTCCAGATTGGAAAAAGGTGGTGGTCAAGCAGAAATGCTATTGGGCTTTGCAACATATTATCACCTCCTTTATGTGTAACTCTCTGAGTCCTCACAAAAGCCTAATGCCCTCATGAAGGTCTAGGCATTGATACCAGTTACTCAGTCTTCTTATGCACTCCGTATTATAGATATCATATGGAGAAATCTGGACAATAACTTGTGTGTCTGGGGGAATTCTTAAAACCATACAGGAGTTAGTCCTGCAGAAGTTGTGCTACTCTAACCTTGACAGCTAGAAAAATATACTAAGTTGATGACTAGTTCACAGTGAACCAACAGACACGCACAGATCAGAATAGCTAGGGCAATTCCCTCTCTAGACACAAAGAAGGCATCTTTTTATGCAATGTCTTCATTGGGGTCTTGCTTAACAATGCCATTTCCATTTCCTTTCCTATGCATTGGTGAAGTGGACAAGTGTTTAGTTTACGAGTTTTACTCTCAAGCTCAGCTTTCATACTCCTGTATAGGGACAGACACAGGACAGAGTCCTAAACCCTGACACTTTGCCCCTGCCTGAAGGCTTTCCTTAGTACCTGCTTTCCTTAAGCAGGTACTAGTCTACCTGAATGGAGAGAACCCATCTCTTCTGATCATTCTCATGCACTACCAGTCAGACAGCATGGTTGATCCTGAGAAAATTCAAATTCCTGTTTTAGGGACTGAACTTACTGCTGGGACTAGTACCATTCCATGCTGACTCCTGAAAAGAACTTGTGAAAGAGTTTCATATCCTTTGATCCAATTGTCTATTTGGAGTTGACTACTGCAGGTCCACATTTTCTTCAGAAAAAAAATTTCAACCAATATCTGTGCCAACTTTTGTAGCTGGTGAGGATGAGGAAGGGAGCAAGCATTTTTCAACAACAAAGGACTTTTGATTTCTTTCTCTCACTCTCGTCAATGTTTGTAAGGAGGTCAAAAAGCACTGAAGCTCAAATTCCAGTGCTCAGGATATCAGAATATTGCAACTTACACCTTTTCTCTCAGGAATGGTTTGGCAAGAATCAGAACCTACTTGTTTCCCTCTCCACTTGCAGATCCAGCAGTATGGATTATAGGAATCCTTACTGTCTGATTCCATTGCAGTGCCATAAATAAAGCTGCATAGCATCGAGGACTCACTGTGGATTAGTAAATTTCCCTCCTGGATCATGGAATAGACCCAAGAACTGCACATGAAATGGCATAGAATTTTGAGCCCTTCACTCTCAACCTCTGTAAAAATTACCAGGTCTCATTGCTTACTACATGTTGTGCACTAAGTGGAAATTGATTTTCCCATAAATCTGGCATCACAAGTGATGCCCTCTCTCACATCAAGATGACATTCTTTTGGAAAAACGGTACTGTTTGTAACCTCTTACTATGTCTTTGCAGCCTTGCTGGACTCCCAGCCACAGATAAAGCCTGCTAATGGCTTTGTAAAGTTATCTGATACCTTTCGTTAGCAGAGAAGAGCTAACAGGTGCTTGTGATCTGTCCAAACTATTATTCCAGCTCCCCACTACGTTATTATAACGTTCCCTCCCCCAATCTACTCCTAACATATGATGTCAGCCACATTTAAATGCCACCAGTTATTTAGCTCTGCTTTCAAATCATGGCAAGATTCTGTTTTTGTTGATGAAATGGGACACGTAATGTCCACTCTCTGGGTGCATTAAGTCTTCAAGGAGCATCTTGCCGTCTCTTTTTCTTACTGTGAAAATTCCTCTGAATTCTCTTAGAACCCTTCCAGAATTTGAGACCCATGGAGTAAGGATGGTTTAAACATCATACTTCAACTCGTTCAAGCTGATTCAAATGGACTCGCATGAGCTGAATGCTGTTAAGTATCTTTTTCTGGTGACCAACCAGGGTGATTCCAATATGCTGGATATCTCTGCAAGAGAATAGAGGGTGCAAAAAGTGTTAAAACAGGCTTGTTACTCTGCACATTCCCAGTCCCTTTCCCTGTAACTGCATATCAATATATGTGGATTTCGCCATTGTCTGAGAAGCACTTAACAAGACTTCTGCTTCTGCTTGGAAAATGTGTGTGGGTAGAAGGGGTGTGGGCATAACTCTGAAGGTTATGATACAAAAAGAAGCTTTCTCATGGATCCTGTCTTCTGCATAACACTTCAACCTAGCAGGGGCATGGCTACTTCTACATATCCCCTGTAAGTGCTTATTGCCTATGTCAGCTCTCATGAACATTCTGATGTTACAGTCTCTCTATAACAGTGACAATATGTTTTGTAGTCTACATGGGACAAGTTCTAATGCTAATAGAAACAGATTGCACATATACTGTGGTATGGAGGGCATCCAGAGGCCCTAATAAAATGCAAGAAAGAGTAGCTACTTTTCTCTGTAGTCTCTCTCCCTTTATTACGCATATATATTTTCAGATAGCCCTTATTCCATACCTCTCACTTTCCGCATAATATCTCCTTCTTTCTGCCTCTATACTTACTCCAGAGTCATGCGTGATATGACATCGAATGTAATCAGACCAGCCTGGTCAAAATTTTCCTTGTAACGACCCATCTTGATGGCATCCAACCACTCATGGGCATTGCTGAGTGAAAGGAAATCTGGAGGGGAGTTGCTCAGGAGAGGCTGAGATGGTCTGCAAAAGAGGCAGATTCTAAAAACCCCAGTTACCAACATCAGTTGACAACACTTGTAAGGTCAGAGTTATGAGAGGGATACCATACAGTGGAGCAAAATTATTATATTTGTTCTTCATGACCTGATTCCTAAAGTCCCACCTTGATGGCGGAATGTTTCTAGACTATCTGTCTTCCCTATTCTGTCTAAAAACAATCCATCCAACTTAAGCAATTGATCTTTCCTTCCCATTTTATACTCTTTCTGGCATGAACACTTCTTGCAGCAGATCTTTCCACACTTCCTGGGTCTAGACCTGTCATCTGGGTTAAGAGTTGCAGTGAGGAGGTTTCCAAGGCACAAAGATGAGACCCTGTACCTTTATCTCTGTGACTAGCTACCCCTCTCCAGAATGTGCTCTTTGGCTCTGCAGGTAACGTAGGAGACAGGGTGTCATTTGGGCTCCAATACAAACCAGGTGGAACAGAGCAGTAGAAAGCCAGATAAATCACTAGCATTTTCTACTTTTCTTGGCATCTGAATCTGCCCCAAAGCAACTCATAACTCGCTTTCTGTGCTGCTTCTAGTAAACTGGGCATTACCACACACTTCTCCTTGCCCTTGGATGTAGAGTGTATTGCAGTGGGCCAAGTTTTATAACCATGGCAGAAGTCCTCCAGGCCACCAGGATTAATTCCATCATCAGTCCAACAGCTATATAATTGTGGCTCCATTTACACCTCTACCCCAAGACTTCTCCTTTGCTGACCTCCTGCCTCCATCAGGCTGCAAAATGCAGATGGGAAAATGTGGGATGCAAGCTGCAATTTTCATTAGTTTTAGCTAGAGAATTTCTTTTCTCCACAATCTAAGGTCTTCTCATCCTTCATCACCTCTTGCAATCACAGAGTTTTGTGAAATCATTCATCCTCTCCATCCCCAAAGCTCCCTCACCATATCAAGATCTTTCTCTCTCTTCACATTCAGCACTTACAACGCCTAATTCATCCTCATCACTCACTAAGTGAATCAAGATATACAGTTCTTCCAACCATCCCCTGCAAATTTTCCTTTCTTAATTGATCTCAGCCTCAGAAGAAAGGATTGGAAAAATGTCTGATTCACTACCTTCCTTTCCGTATGATGCCTATCCAGAGACATGTATTATTTTACACTAAATCATCATCTCACCTGCTGCTCCCGGTTCCAGTGGCTTTGAGAGCAGATGGCTTGCGGATCATTTTATCTAGAGCACTAACTATTTGTTCAAATTTGGGTCTCTGGACCCGCTCCTTCTGCCAGCAGTCAAGCATCAGCAGGTGCAAAACAGTTGGGCAGTCCGGAGGTGGTGGCAGGCGATAGTCCTGGTCAATAGCATTAATTACCTGCAGGAAAAGAAGAACTAAGTTTTATCACAGTTGGGAAAATAAAAGACAAACGAGCTTCAGTCACTTGGCAGTGTATGACTTTTTTTTACTCAAATTGAAACAGAGCAGAAAGGTAGATGCACACTCCCACCATTTCCCAAACTTACATCCTGATTGGACATGTCCCAGTAAGGTCTCTCACCATAGGACATCACTTCCCACATGACAATGCCATAGCTCCAGACATCACTGGAGGAGGTGAACTTGCGATACTGGACAGCTTCAGGGGCAGTCCAACGGATGGGAATTTTGCAGCCCTAGAAAGCAGACAGGGAGTAACCAGAATGTTAGTGAGATAAGAACTACCAGGGAAAATGACATCACTGGCCTGGTCAGAGGCCAGTAGCATGATACAACTCTGAAACGATGTGCCAATTCAGTAATGTTGCCTTGTAGAAATTGATAGTTTAAATTTAAACTATGCCAAAGGTTTCTACCTTGTTCTACCTACACATGAAGATGAAAAACACACACAAAAAAAAAATAAAACAACAACAACAACAAAACACACAACCAACCAACTAACCAAAACAACAGAATCATGCCCCCTGACAACTACAAATCCTTAGCGTAATGGAATTTGACTCTTATAGCTCTTCTTAGCAGCGTTAGAGAAGTGGCAGATAGTCAAATCCTCCTGAAAGTCTCAATGATTTGGAAATCTAAAACCATGTAAAATAAAATAGAACAGAATAGAATTGAACAGTTCAGCTGGAAGGAACCTACAAAGATCAAATCCAAGTATCAGACTATTTCAGGGCTACTCCAAAGTTACAGTGTATCACTAAGAGCATTATCCAAATGCCTCTTGAACACTGACAGTCATGGTGCATCAAACACCTTCTTAGGAATTCTGTTCCAGTGTCTAACTACTCTCTTGGTAAAGAAGTTTTTACTAATGTCTAGTCCGAACCTCTCCTGACAGAGCTTTGAGCCATTGCCACACGTTTTGTCACTAGAAGCAACAATGAGCACTTCCCTTCCACCCCTCCTCAGGAAGTTGTAAAAAGCAATGAGGTCACCTCTTAGCCTTCTTTTCTCCAAACTAGACAAACCAAATGTCCTCAGCCACTCTTCATAGGACATGCCTTCCAGAGCTTTGATCAGTTTTGTTGCCATCCTCTGGATCCATTCAAGTATCTTAACATTCTTTTAAAATTGTGGAACCCAGAACTGCATACAATATTCCAAGTGAGGCCGGACCAATGCAGTATGTGGTGAGATAATCATACCACAGAATCATAGAATGGCTTGGGTTGGAAGGGACCTCAAGAACCATCTAGTTCCAACACCCCTGCCATAGGCAGGGATGCCACTCACTAGATCTGGTTGGCCAAGGCCTCATTCAGCCTGGCCTTGACACCTCCAGGGATGGGGCGTCCACAACTTCTCTTGGCAACTTGTTCCAGTGCCTCATCACCCTCTGAGTGAAGAATTTCCTCCTAACCTCTAATCTAAATCTCCCTTCTTTTAGTTTAAAGCTTTTACCCCTTGTCCTGCCAATATCCGATTGAGCAAATAGTTGCTCTCCATCTCTTTAATAAGCCCCCTTCAAGTACTAAAAGGTTGCAATGAGGTCACCCCAAAGCCTTCTCTTTTCTGTAGGCTGAACAGCCCCAGCTCTCTCAGCCTTTCTTTGTAGGAGAGGTGCTTCAGCCCCTTGACCATCTTTGTGGCCCTCACATAATAATTAGAGGATATCACATCTTTTGACTGTCTGGCTACGTTGTATGTAATGCAACCCAGAATACAGTTTGCCCTCTTGGCTGCCAGGGTATACTGCTGGCTCATAGTGAGCCAACTGTCAACCAGCACCCCCACATCCCCTTCTTCAGGGCTTCTCTCCAGCCACTCATCTCCCAGTCTGTGCTTATGTCTGGCATTACTCAGTCCCAAGTGCAGAATCTGGCATTTGTTTTTGTCAATTTTACAAGAATCTCCCATCTTATAGCATTCTTATAGCATCTTCTCATAGTATTGTGATGGTCCAATGTTCCAGTCTATCTAGATCCCTCTGCAAAGCTTCTTGTCACTCAAGAGAGTCTGCAGCACTTCCAAGTTTAACACTGTCAGCAGTTTTAATAAGGATGCATTCAGCTCCGGCATTGAGAACACTGATAAAAATACTGAACATAACTGGACTCAAGATTGAGCCTTGGGGAACAGTTCTAGTGACTGGCTGCCAGCCAGATATAATTCCTTTCACTGCAGACATTTGAGCCCTACTGTTAAGCCAGTTCTTCACCCAACATACCATGTACTAGTTCATCTCACAATTGAACAACTTGTCCAGAAGGGTACTGTGAAAGGCAGTATCAAAAGCCTTACTAAAATCCAGAAAAGCTACAACTGCTGCCTTCCCTTCATCTGCTGAGCAGGTGATCTTATCACAGATGGAGATCAAATTAGTAAGAAAGGACTTTCCTTTCATGAACCCGTGTTGGCTGGGCTTGATGATTGCCCTATTCTTTAAGTGTCTTTCATTGGAGTGCAGGATAATTTTCTCCATAATTTTCCCAGGCACTGAAATTAAACTAACAGTACTGTAATTTTCAGGGTTTTCTTTCATGCCCTTCCTGTAAATTGGGATAATGTTGGCTAGTTTCCAGGCAGCAAGGACCTCCCCAGCTTCCCAGCATTTTTGGTAGATAATTGAGAAGGGTCCTGCTATAACATCTGCTAAGCAGGTGTAAGTACTCCAGGATGAATCCCAGCAGGCCCAATAGACTTAGAAACATTCAACTGATACAGCTGGTTCCTTATAATTTTGGTGTTAACAAATGGAAAGTTGCTGCTTCCCCAGTCATGGTTGTCCTGTTTTCAGCTGGGATAGAGTTAATTTTCTTCCTAGTAGTTGGTATGGTGCTATGTTTTGGATTTACAATGAGAATAACGTTGATCACACACTGATGTTTAGTTGTTGCTGAGCAGTGCTTACACTCAGTCAAGGACTTCTCAGTTTCTCATGCTGCCCTGCCAGCGAGGAGGCTGGAGGCGCACAAGAAGCTGGGAGGGGACAGAACCAGGACAGCTGACTCAATCTGGCCAAAAGGCTATTCTGTACCACATGACATCATGCTGGAAAGTAAAAAGGGGGGGACTTGGCTGTGGGGGGAAGACCGCTGCTCCACGAGGTCTGGCTAGACATCAGTCAGTGGGTTGTGAGTGATCGCTTTGTGCATCACTTGTTTTGTGATCCTTGCTTGTTAAGTTACTAACTTCATCCAGTAATAGTCCAATATTTTCATCAGACATCCTCTTGCTATTAACATAATTGAAAAAGGACTTTTTTATTATCTGAAATATCTGTCTAGTTTCAACTCTGGTCGAGTTTTTCTCTTTTATGTTTTCTTCCCACAAATGTAAATTGCTGCTCTGTAATCTTCCCATACAGCCTGACCTTGCTTTGAGAGATCATACACTTTCTTTTTCTACTTGAATTCCAAGAGAAGTTCCTTGTTCAGTCAAGCAGGTCTTCTGCCCTGCTTACTTGACTTACAACTCAGTGGGATTGCCAGCTCCTGTGCTTTTATAAGGTGGATCTTAAGAAGTACCCATCTCATGTGGACCTCTAAGCCCTCAAAAGCAGATTCCTAGGAGACCCTGCTAAATAACTCCCTGAGCAGTTTGAAATTTGCTCACTTAAAACCAAAGGTAACAACTTTACTGACCATTTTCCTCATTTCATCAAAAATTTGGACAAGGTCCATAAAGACAAGACCTACTGTTCCAGAGATTTCTTTAATTGCCTATAAAATTACTCATCAGTACTATCATCCTGACTGGGTGAACTACAACAGAAACCTATGATAACATCTGCTTTATTGTCCATGCCCCTTACCCAGAGGCTTTCGACCACATCATTCCTAACTGAAAGGGCTGTACTATCAGACCTCTCCCTTACACACACTGCAACTCCTCTATCTCATCTGCCCTGCCTATCTCTCCTAAACAGATTATAGCCCTCTGTCTCAGTACTCCAGTAAGGGGACTCCTTCCACCAAGTGTCACTATTACCAATGACATCAGAGATCTGGGAACAGACTGAAGTTTCAAGTTCCTCCTGCTTGTTTCCCATTTCTCTTTCAAAGAGTTCTCTTTGTTCTACATGCATTGGTGTACAGGCATTTCAGATGGGCTCCCAGACCCTCAGTGCTCTCTGGACAGGCATAAATGCTCCCATTAACTGCGCCATCCCATGACTTGCCTACAGCATTCCTGGCAGTATAGCTTTCCCCCGTCAATCCAATTTAAAGCCCCCTCAATCAGTACTGCTAGCTAACAGGCAAATAAACATTTTCCCATCTAGATAGATGGATCCTGTCAGGTCCCAGCAGACATTGTGTCTTGGAGAATCTGCCATGGTTACAAAAAAATAGGGATTGTAGCAAAGGCACTAGTGTTGGAGACAGATGTTGATATCCTGAGCTTGCTTGTTCCTTCCAGTGTCTTTCACTTTACTAGGAGGATAGAGAAAAACACTACCTGAGCACCTGAATCCTTTTAGTAATCTTTCCCTTTTGATTGACCTGAAACTTCTTGATGCACCACCAATATGATGGTACCTACGCAAAAGAGCAGGAGTGGGTAATACTCTGAAGGCTGTACTAAGTTCTTCAGTACTCTAGTGACCTCCCTGAGTTCTGGAAAGGCAGCAAAATTCTCTGAAAAGACTATCCTGTCTGCAGATGGGTGCATCATTTCCCCTCAAGAGGGAGTCCACTACAACCATAACTCATAATGTAAACAATCAAAACCTGCAACTCCAACAACAGACAAACTGAGTAGGTTTTCATTAAGTCTTTTTTCTTTCTATCTCAACCTTACCGACTTGCAGGTATAACCTGACAGATGAAATGACTGAAGTGTTAGTTCTTCAAAACACACAGATCTAAAATGTGTCTCTCCTTTCACTAACTGAATTCTTCTTAATCCCCTGCATATTAAATGGTAGTTTCAACCCACCTGTTATTCTCCCTCATCTGCCCCCCACTTTTGTAGTATGTATAACAGGCACCTTAATTTCATAGGCAATAAGTTAATTTGGTGGTTTGTAGTAAGCCCATACATATTTACACTGGTTATCTTTTCTATACAACAAAAACCACCCCCTTTTTTCCTCTAAAGGTGGTAGCACAGGTTTCAGTCTCTCCTTCAGTCCTTTTAATTTCCTGTAAGAAGCCAATAAAAGGGAAAAGATAACCAGTTTATGTAGTTTGTCCTATTCACCATCATTCCATAAAGAAATGCACTGATATTCCATGCTTGCAGCCCAGAAGTCCAACTGCATTCTGGGCTGCATCAAAAGAGGTGTGACCAGCAAGTTTAGGGAGGTGATTGTCTCCCTCTACTCTGCCTTTGTGAAGCCCCACCTGGAGTGCTGTGTCCAGGCCTGGGGCCCCCAGCACAAGAAAGACATGAACCTGTTAGAGCGAGTCCAGAGGAGGGCTACAAAGATGATCAGGGGATTGGAGCAGCTCTCCAGTGAAGAAAGGCTGAGAGAGCTGTGGATGTTCAGCCTGGAGAAGAGAAGACTCCAGGGAGACATCATTGCAACCTGTGAATACTTAAAGGGGTCTTATAAAAAGATGGAGAGTGAGTTTTTGCTCAATTAGATAATGATAGGACAAGGGGAAATGATCCTAAATAAAAGAGGACAGATTTAGACTAGACCTTAGGAAGAAATTCTTCACTGTAAGGGTAGTGAAGCACTGGAACAGGTTGCCAAGAGAAGTGGATGCCCCATCCCTGGAGGTGTTCAAGGCCAGGTTGGATGGGGCCTTGGCCAACCACATCTACTGGGTAGCATCCCTGTCTATAGCAGAGGGTTTGGATTTAGATTGTCTTTGAGGTCCCTTCCAACCCAAGCCATTCTATGATTCTATTTCACATGGCAGAGTGGATCAGATACTCAGTTACAGTTCTCTGATGATGAGCCCACAAAGTAGAAGGCTCCATCCTACTGGTCTCTCTGGTCTCAAGATGGACTAAATAGGGTGCACCAAATCAAGGAGGAACACAGAACAAATTTATAGACGACAGCACTGCAGTAACTCACTCCACAGTAGGAACTCACCAGAGCTCCAGTATAGGTAGGATTTGAAGCATCATCCTCCAAAAAGCGGGACAAACCGAAGTCTGAAACCTTGCACACGAGGTTACTGTTGACCAAGATGTTACGTGCTGCCAGGTCACGATGCACATAGTTCATGTCTGAAAGGTAGCGCATGCCAGATGCAATCCCTCGTAGCATTCCCACCAGCTGTAACACACTGAACTGTCCCTCCTTTTGCTGAAAGTGAAGAGGTAGACACAGGCTTTCATGACCACAGGAAATGAAACCAACAGGGAAGACTAACAAAGAGCACATTAATAAGGTGGATTTATGAAGTTAGAGAACATACCTCTTCAGATAAATTCTAAAAGTTCAAGAACAGCAAACAAGGAAGGAAAATGGCCTTAAGGCAATGAATCTCAAAGTCAGGCATTGGTGATCTACTTCTGAAGACAGATCTCATATTGTAGACATATTATCCTTTAGCATCTTATGTCTAGTCTCTTATTAACTACTAAGATGGCTAAATAAAGGGGAGCAGGCAAACCTGTTCTTACTTTTTTGAGATCTTTACAATGAGTTCTATTTTTTATACAATGAGTTCATGTGCTCTTCAAAATGTACCTGCCAAAGTAGTTGGGTTGAATTACCATCTGAATCAATAAAAAAAGAAGTGAAGCATCTATACTACAGAAATGTTGTATTTTTGTTTCATTATTAAAACAAAAACAAACAAACAAAAAAACCACACTGGAGACTATGAGTCCAAGAATAATGACAAGTTTAGTTACTTGAAGTCACCTGAAAACATTCCGTGGAATTAAGCCTGAATAGTAGACAAATTTTGGAGTATGTACATACGAACTAGAAGGCCATGTACAAAGATAAACAGTTTAATATCAATGAGTTTGAAAGGTCAAAAATAATGCAGAGATCTTACATGATGCGTGAGTATTTGGAATATTTTCATCATTTTGGTACAAAACCACTTAGCCTGGTAATTTGCTTTTATTTCTATTGCACCTGCAGAGGGCAATTGAGAACTTGTAGTGACAGGGGAAGAGGAAGGGCAGTCAAAACTATCAGAATCAAGAATGGCACACCGCAAGGTGAAGAGGTAACAGTTGTGGGGGACTCTGGTTGTTGTACCCTGAGGAAGGAATCCAGTGATCCATTATCCATGAACTCTGTAACAATCATGACTGGTCGGCTCTTGGTGACCACACCCTCCAGACGGATGACGTTGGGATGCTCAAATTGCCCCATGATGCTGGCCTCACTCAGGAACTCTCGCCGCTGCTCATCTGTATAACCTGACTTCAATGTTTTAATAGCTACTGTGCATTCACGTTTCCCTGGGTGTTTTAGGCGCCCAAAGCATACCTCTCCAAATTCTCCTGTCGGGGGGGAAGAAACACACCTCAAGTAAGGAAACAGAGCAAAATGTTTAGCCAATTGCACTAAAACATTCTAATATGGAAGGCTCCAAGCACCGCTTGGAAATATAGTTACCAGGACAATTTGGGTCAAGGTAAAGTTCTCAATAAAGGCTCTGAATTCAGTCTGGTCAGGTTCAGGTTCAAGGTTCAAAATGAGGAATTCAAATGAGTCTTTGAAGGGTGTTTTTAAATTTGATTTGGAGCCAGCATCTGAGTTTAAGCAGGTTAAGATGAATTTTGCAAAAATTAATGTTAGCTATCCTGAAACACTTGACATGTCATGGTTGGGTACACTTCAGGACAGTAATGTGTCAGGTATCAAGGAAGGCAAGAAGGTGCTTCAAAATCTGAAGATGCTCACACTACCTGATCCAATGACCTCCTCAATCTTGATGAAGGACACATCAATTTCCTTGGCAAACTCTCGAATAGCTTCATTGGGATCCTCATAGGTTGAAGGATCAATGTAGTATTTTACTCCAAGTCCTGCAGTAGAGGAGACAGCCCAAAACATCACCAGAATAAGACCCTGAGAGAAATGGGTGTTAGTGACTCCTGAAGAGATAGACCTTTGGCATCTGTTGCTCAAGAACACTTACCTCGTGTACTGATATACTGCTGCAGGCGGTCTGTATATGGAGTCTCCCGTCTTTTACTGCAGGACATAAAAGAAAGGAATGTCAAAACACATGCAAGTCTCTCTTAGGATGTTAGGGGAAGTTTCTCAGTGCAAGACTCAGAGAATCTTTGAATTCAGCAATATAATATAAGTGTTATGATCCTGCCCATCTCTTCATAACCAGTGCTAGCTTGTTTTCTGTCTGGTAGTTTTTACACTATCGTGTAACACTTTAGACATGACAAATGATGTGGAATTCAGCAGTATCCTGAAAAAGAAAATTGCAGTTTAATGTTACTGTCTTGGAAGTCTTCTTGGTATTCAGGTTAAATTCGTATTTTAATTTCATTTAATTACTACAAATTATTCTTTTCAATACTAATAGAAACTATTTCCTGTGATGTCCTTTAAGTTCTTCAGAAACATTCTAAGAACCATGTATTCAAATGACAACTGCATAAAGCATATAAATTCCATCCCACAAGATTACTTCTTCATTTATCTTCCTTCTCTCCTAACAGCATTTACTTTGACTATTCTTTTATTATGGTACCCAAAACCAACCACGCAAAAACAGATGGACAGAAATCTGTTCTGTGATCTATACACAAGCAGATCAGAATAGGTACAGTCTTTATTGCTGTAATATTTATTGCAAATAAGCATCTAAATTACAGTAATCATACGTGATTCTCAGCACTGGCACTTCTCAAATTTTGTTATTCCTTTAAATATGTGTTATTCAAGTCATTCGTTCCCACATGATCTAGATGTTTTCCAACTTTCACCTTATTCTTCTTCTGCTCTTAACATTGTCTATTTTTCAGTCACTTACTTTGTTCACAACAATATTTATAAGCAGCTTTTTTTCTCCCTGAAGATGTACAATTCATGCTAGTTTACAATCTTTTTAAAATCATGTTAATTATACCATTGATATAATTATGCCATTGATATACATAATTCATTGTAAATCAAACCCTGTTTTCCTATAGTATTCCTGCTGTATACAATAATTCTTGCCCATTCATATACTTTATAATTTCAGCACAAGACCTTCAATCTGATTCAGTTAGCAACTGAAGTCAGAATTTCATGAAAGATAATATTATCTGTCTTTACTAAGAGATCTAATTCTATCATTCTATAAGGAAGCTGTATATTATTCACACATGTGGAGCTTATTTCTTAAAATTCTGCTACAATTCCCAAACCACAGATATTTCTATCTTCAAAGTCTGTTCTTTCTGCTGTTGAAAGAAATTGGCTTTACTGGGGACCCATACCTACAAGCTGTAACTGTGCTACTCTGTCAGGTCTACATTCAGGTTTTTATAGGTCACCTGACATGTTAATGGTTTGGTATCATAAAAACAAAATAAAACAATTAGCTAAAATAGGTGTTTCACATTGTGTATTGGCTGGACAATATGCACCAAAACTAATTTATTGTATTTGTTTCCACATATATTCTGTCTTTTCTGACATTTCATATGGACTTCATTTCCTACATCATCAAACTTCCTTTTTTTGTCAAAGACAAATTTTAAGTAGAAATTTGATATATCTACTTTTTCTGAATCACTATTACATAATCCTTTGTGTATAAATTAAACCATTTTTATGACATTTCTTATTTATGTATATACATTTACAGAAACCTATTAATGTTGTCCCCCAACACAGATTTGCTAATACTAATTTGCATCTTTTTTTTAGAAAATATATGCTTTATTGAGTTGTGCACATAATATTACATTCCCAGCTGTAAGAAATTGTATTTTAACAGCTCAAAGCTACAAAAGGAGGCAACAGTGCAAATATAACAATATTTGGTAATTTTCTCCTTTCCAGAACGAAAAATATTAACAGTAAATACACACAAATGGAGAAAACAAATTAATATCAAAAAAAAAAAGAAAGAAAAAAAAAGAAGAGAACAAAAAAAGAAATTACTAAAACTAGATGTCACTTTCTAAAGTATTTATACCTTTCTTTAGTTCAACAGACAAATCTAAAATGTTCCACTTGCGCAGAGGCAGAGTAGACAAGACACAGAAATCCATTATGGACAGTCTGGGAGATTAAGTTCAAACTTCAATAAATTCATGAAGTAAGTGATGACTGTTTCTTTTCTTTCCCCTCCACCTCCTCAGCCATTGTTTACTTTTGTTCGTCTAGGTATCTCTGCTAGCCACCTTTACTTCTCTTTGTTTTTAAAACTTCTGCCCTGCTCTCCCACTGTGACAGACTATTTTTATATTGACTTGTCTTTTTTTTTTTTCTTTTCTTTCCAAAATGGAAAGTGGTGTTTGATTTCTTTAACACATATTTCATGAGTCTGTGTTCCATGGAACCATGTATAACGTACAGCTTTTATTCTTCAGCAAATGAACTACAGACTCTCAGTCCTTGGTTAAAGAATAGTTTGCAGTTCCTCAGCACCTTCTTAATTAATGTATCTAAATATTTACTCCACCAATGCCTCATCACATCACTTCATTCTTCACTTGCTTGATTACAATGTAATTTGCAGTCACTTCTTGACAGTGATGCATTTAAACACCTTTTGATCACCAGCTTTATAAAGCTTCCATTGTGTTCTTAGTGCTACCTAGACAAATCTTAGCTAAGTACATGAGCGGTTTACCAAAGGAGAGGCTTCTGACAGGGGTGCAATGGGGCAGGATTTTTCCTTAATTAGAAAACGTCATCTCAAGGACATCTGAATAAATGTAGATTGGGCTGTTTCCCATGGGAATGGATTATGAAGCCACGGTAAGAAAGTTCCACTGTCTAGGGTGCAGGCACTGGCACATGAGAAAATCAAGGAATTCACCTCTTGAAGATGATGGCAAGGATGGCAATGGCAGCAATTACCAAGAAGGCTAGACCACCAAGTGCTGAGCCCACGATAAGTGGCAGTCGGTCCTGCACCATCTCCGAGCGCTCCCCTAGCAAGGAAGACACACACATACACACACAAATGCAGAAGACAGGAACAATTAGAGTTTCCCATCTGCTCACCTAGGAGTCACCCATAATTGCAACCCTATCAGCCCTTTTGCTTCCAGGCTAGTCCTAGTAATTTAGCAAATGTTTGTCTTGATTATTGCTCTGCCCCTGCAATTGTGCTTCTCCAGTGCTTTCCTTCCTATTTCTGAAAAGCTAGTACTCCATCTCAAAACACTTTTCCTTGTCCACTGACATGTGACTAGCAATTTAAGTGTAAGCCAGTTCTAAGCCTGGGCTTTGATCTTATTGTCCCCTATTGCTTTAGCTTTACGAGTACAAACGAGTGTATTTGATACAGACCAAAGGGCATCACAAGGCAGTATGTAGGTCTCTGCATGAAAAGATGGTGATACTATTAGATAGATGGTAAGGTTCTGTGTATATGTTCTGTGTACTACTTGCCTTAAGACTTTCAGAGCATTCATCTGTAAGTTGTGCTGTGACAGCTGGAGACCAAACTAGAGCAGTATATAGTGCTATGCACTCTAATACCCTTGTAAAGAGAGTTCTACTGACACACTCTGCTTCCTGCTGATCAGAAGCATGAAGGTATATGAGAACAAGGAGTAGGGCAGGGGAATATGGAAGTAGCAGTGGCTAAGGGAATGTAAACAACATGCTCTGACACCATGAACTTTCTTTGATAGAAAAAATCCATATATGCAAATTTCTATATACAGACACACAAGTTGAGTAGTAATGTCTGGTAGCAGTCCTCCCAGAGAATATGCTAATACAATCAGTGACATACACTAGTGAAAGGCAGGCATGTGCAGATCTGAGTACACTTACCTGCCATTAGAGTTTGAAAATACATCTTTCCACTGTATGGACCATAGCCCACTGCTGTTCTAGCTCGTACTTGGAAGGCATAGATCTTGCCTGGGCTCAGATTTAATATGGTGGCCATGTTAGTTTCACTAGTCAAGGTGAATGAATTATCCTCATCTTCTGCCTGTGAATGTCAGTGACCAAAAAGGAATGTGAGACTTTTGCCCATTAAGCTGGCTTTTCTCATCAAGGAATGCTAGTTTCCATGTGGGTCCAATGATATTTGAATCCATTACAAAGTATCCCAACCCCACTTGATATTCTAGACCTGACTTCCTCACACACTATTCACTGCTTCTTACTGCTACTTCTCATTCACTTATACCTAGGTTCATATATTTATAATCATATATTCAAAAATATATTTATATGAGAGATCAGATACAGGGAATGGGAGCTTGTCTTAATGGTTCTATGGACCTCTTTCCCTTAAATCAGTTAGGAGTCATGAAAGATGTGAATAGAGAACAACTATATATTTGTCATCCTGTAATTTCAGCACATAAACATGTAACTTGGATCTGCCACTTAGTAAATGAAAGAGTGCATTCCTCCACCCAAAATTTCTTAGAGATGTTCATCCAGGCATAAATTGGGACACAGAATTTCCCTCCACAAATAAAACACAGGATGTTGCAGTGAGTCGAATTTTAATATAGACATCTGGAAACTTGATGTCCTTCCACTATTTCCTGTATCAGGTGGTACTAAACTTACACAGTTGTTTCAACTACAGCTTTTTAGCTTAGCTACATGTGTCTTCTCCCTTTTTAACATCAACCCCAGATGGTCCCAAGCTGGGAAATGCATATGGACAGATGTTATAACAATATAACTATGTATTGTGGACTTCTGTGCTTGCTATAGTTTGTTCTTCCCTCATAACTGGAACATTTTATCTGCCTTATCCAGTCTGATCCAAGAGTTCATCTACCAGAAAGACTTCCCCTTTTTCTTTTGCATAACAGCTATATAACAATCTGCACTGCATCACTCTCTTCTCACCTTGTCAAAATAGCGTAGCTGATAATCCAGGATAATGCCATTGGGCTGGTCTGGCTGAGGCCAAGACAGTGTGATGCTACTGGTAGTACGACTCACTTGATGCATCATAGGGACTGCAGAGGGGACTGGAATGAAAGAGAGGAGAGATTGCAAAGAGAAAACGTTAACAAAGACCTGTAGTTGAATATTTATTATAATGAACTCAAAAACTTAGGTCAAACTCTCCTTTAATTTCCCTTAATTTGCATTATGAAATATTTTGTAACATAACAAGAAGAAACCCATCTACAATTTTACTCTGCTGAGAGATACAGTCAAAGACAGCTCATGGAAAAAATGAAGAAACTCACATCTAACTGATCATGATCAGGAGTTTTGATGGCATACAATGTAGCTGGAACATTATTTTGGGCTTCAAAATTTGAAAATTTTACATGCAAGATGAATCACTGATTGACCATTCAATGCTACTGCCTTGCTCAAGGATCATGCTTGAATAAACAATATGATAGAGGCAAGAGCAAAAGCAGAGCACACCACTTCTTTTAAGCTTCTCCCCAAGACTGTAATTCTTTCCTGGGGGGTGGGTGGGAGAGGAAGAAATATGCCTGCCTGAGCAACAGAGGTCTTTCACTTCCACATCACTGTTACAAACTAGAAGATGTCAAAGGATGAGGTGACTGATGAGTTAAGGAACAGACTTTGAAGTATTCCTCCATTCAGTGGTTCCAGTTCAGTTGCAGATCATAAAGAATGAAAGCATCTAATTTTCACAGCCTGATCTAAAGGCTAGTTCACACTAGTTCCTGAATCTCATGCCAATCCCCTGCAGGACTGTTACCTAGATGGCAAAATTACTGTTGTATTTGAGACTCTTGGTATCCCTGCAAGTCATTAAGCCACAGAAGTCCAGTCTGAATGGGCTTCTAATCAACACTATGGGCTGGAACCAACAGCTCCAGGGCCAGAGTCACTGGTAAGTGTGTATGTATAGAAGCTTCACACGCGGTTTTACTGTCTGTTCTTAAAAAGCATGGTAAATTTCTGTTTTAGTGAACAGGCCAGCTTGATATACTACACAGATGGAGCTGTCAACCTTCTTGATTCTACTAGGATATTTAGTGCATAGAGTCTGTGTCAGATACTAATTATTGTAGGGAAAATTCAACTTTCCTTTTATGGTGGTTTTACTCAGCATGGCAACTGAGCTTCACCAC
This sequence comes from Netta rufina, assembly GCF_964035555.1. Taxonomy (NCBI): domain Eukaryota; kingdom Metazoa; phylum Chordata; class Aves; order Anseriformes; family Anatidae; genus Netta; species Netta rufina. The sequence continues at coordinate 125,682,400 of NC_140123.1, forward strand.
TACTGCTCACTTACTTCCCCTCGTCAAAGGGAAAGGTGAAGAAAATATGATAGAAGGAGCTCAGGGGTTGAGATAAAGATAGGGAGATCACTCAACAATTATTGTCAAGGGCAAAACAGACTCAGCACAGGGAGATTAATGTAATTTATTAACTATTACTAACAAGCTAGAGCACTGAGAAACTAAAAACAAACTAAAAACACTTTCCCCCCACGCACCTTCTTCTACCTCCACCCCACAAGTGGCGAAGGGGAACAGAGCAGAGAACAGGGCCTGTGGTCAGTCTATGACGCTTCGTAACTGCTGCTCCTTCACAGTCACTCTCTTCCCCTGCTCCAGCGTGGGGTCCCTCCCACGAGATGCTGTTCTTCCCAAACTGATCTGTACTGGGTTTGTGTGGCAAGGTTTTGGTAGTGGGGGGCTGAAGGGGTGGCCTCTGTGAGAAGAATCCAGGAGCTGCCCCATGCTAGATAACAGCTAGTTTCAGCTGGCTCCAGAGGAACCTGCTGCTGGCCAGAGCTAAGCCAAGAAGTGATGTTTGTGCCTCTGTGAGAGCAGATTTAAGAAAGGGAAAAAAACTGCTGGGGAACAGCAGCTGGGAGAGTAAGGAGTGTGAAACAGTCCTGCAGAAACCAAGGTCAGTGCAGAGGGAGGGCAGGAGGTGCTGCAGGTGCTGCAGCTGAAGTTCCCCTGTGGCCTGTGGAAAGGCCCCTGGTGGAGCTGGCTGTCCCCCTGCAGCCCATGGGTCCCACATGGAGCAGATCTCCACGCTGCAGCCCCCCCATGGATGGAGGAGCCCCCGGTGGAGTAGGTGGATGTGGCCTGGAGGAGGCTGCGGCCCATGGAGAGCCCCCGCAGGAGCAGGCCCTAGGCCGGAGCTGCAGCCCATGGAGAGGAGCCCATGCAGGAGCAGGGAGCCTGGGGGGAGCTGCTGCCCGTGGGGTCTCATGTTGGAGCAGTTTGCTCCCAAGAGATGGACCCCATGTTATGGACCCATAATGGAGCAGTTCTTGAAGAACTGTTCGGTGCTGTCTTATCTAACATGGGGTAGCTTCTGGACTCTTCTCACAGAGTCCACCCCTGCAGCCCCCTGCTACCAAAACCTTGCCACATAAATTCAACACACCTTTATGTACAAAGCAAGGATCTGGTCATCAAACATAAAAGAAGGCTTTGGAAGCATGAATCTAAATGAGAAAGCAAATATGAGCTTGTGTCTACTAACTTTAGAAATATTCTGATAGGTTGTTCTAAAAGTCGGCTCAAGACTTTCAGATTTGCAGAACTGCCATTACTTATCACTAATTTGAAACTCATTACATTAGAGGAAGGTGTTGGGAGGAATTGGTTAAAAGTGGAACATTAGGGGGACAGGATGGGATCAGAATGGAAGACTGGTGAGGAGGATTGTAAATATGATCAAGTGTCCTTGCAGCTGGGAATGCTTAAAGTCTAGGTAGTAGTAATGTAGTAATGATTCTACCTTGTACTTGCTTCCACCGAAGTGCCAAAAGAGTATTTTTCTTTGCATGCAAACTATCAACAGTTTTGTTAATGAAACACTGGTTTCAGAGCTTGTTTCATATATATATGCATCCAGTTCTTTGTTGATTTATCACTTTTACTAATTTTGCTATTTTCACATAGTGTTTATAAATGGAGACATGCAAGATTAATGCCTAATGACACAATCCACTGGCAGCTGAAATCATAGGGCCTGATTGAACCAACTATTCACTGAAAGCAAACATTTTTTTGAGATCAGATTTTTAAGGAAGTCTGAAAATGACTGTTTTTTTGTTTGTTTGTTTTTGTTTTTGTTTGTTTGTTTGTTTTTGTATTTTAGCATTACTATTTATGAAATAGCAAGTGTATGGATAAATTCTTGCACAAGTACCACATATAACACCTAATGGAAGATATAATTCAGTCTAACCATTGGGTAAATACAGCTCCCGGATTCTATTTTTCATGGGCTGTCAACTGTAACTCTCCTACATGTCAGGACAATATTCTTCCTGGTAACACACAATGGTAGATTTAAAATATTTAGAGCACCATGAAAATGCTACATTCTCTGAGTTACTAATGTTTGGCAAGTTTCTGCTGTTTCCTTATAATGCTGATGTCCTTGACAAGCAACATGTGCCTGCAAGCCTAAGAATTTTTCTACATCAGCAGACAAGGTAAGGAAGGAATGTGAAGGAAAGAAGGATACCTCGTCTGCTTCACAAGTGTTACTCAAGAAGAGCCTGTTGATTCAGATCTCCAAAGTCCTTTTTTGAAAAACAACAACAAAACAACAACAAACCTGTCTTCCCTTGATTTAGGAAGTGGACTGGAAGAGATCTCAGTTTGGATTGATATAACCTGTTGCCAACTAATGTTCTTGAGCATAGTGAGGTGTCATACAACCTAAGTTTTCTTTAAAGGATGTGGTAAGCTCCCACAGCATTTTCTCTTCTATCTCCCAGAGACGCCATATAGCTGGGCTTGCAAGCACCAAGAAAGAAAATAAGCCCATGGCAGAACTGAGTTTTTGATGAGCAGCAAATAGGAGATTTGCAAATATCAAAGGAAACTAGGTCATCACCATCACTTATTTTTTAGCTTCATACATGCAATTCACCAATAAATAGTGCTTATGATGCATTTGCTTGTTTTATCAAGGTATACCGAAGATACAATGGTAAAAGATTTTATGAAGAGATTCCTTATCTATCAGTACACATGATACACAAATGCTACTTGCCTGTGGGCCTGACAGACATGGCTTTTGGAAAACAGGAATCAGGATATCTTTATTGCCTATGAGCTACTATAACACTGAGTCAGATCACAAATCTTAGCTACTGAAAAAATAAATCCAAACAAAAGGTCAGAGGTCTACAGATTTTATAGAAATCATTAAAAAAATAATTAAACTTGCCCTCAGCTATGCTTTCTTCTGTAATGCAAGCCCCAAATCTACCTTTCTCATATTGTCGTTTCTCCTCCTTTACTTCTTCAGGTATCCTATTATCCTCACATTCTCAGCAAATGGCATTAAACCCAAGCTTTGTTGCACACCCCATCTTATTTATAATCTTCAAGGAAGATGTCTGAATACAGAATAGAAATCACTTTATTCATGTCTTTAACATCTTCTTCTTTTGAAAATGCCCTATGTCTTCTCCACAGACTTCAGTTGAGTTCTGACCCTTTCTTTAAAATATCTGAAAATACTGAAAAAGTATCTCGCGTTGTCTTCTGTCATAACCTTGTACTAAAATTTCTGTGCATGAAGAGTGCTTTAGAAAGGCAAATTGTTTAGTTATTTTCACCACCTGTACCTGTATTATTACTATTTCTTATAAATGGGTTCCACTCATGCCTAATATGCAGAGAATTTTCCTTTATATCACAAGGTGCCATGTGACATATGGACCTCCTATTTCTACCTTCTCAGAAAGCTTCCATCTTCATTGAAAGAGTTGCTGAAACCTGCAATGTGAAAACAAGCATATTCATTCACTGCTTTTGCTGAAGATAATTAAATCCCAATCACACCTGGCCAAATCTGCTGAAGACAACAAAGTTGAGAAATGTAAAAAAAATATTTCAAGAGTATTTTTCCTATACAAAAGGAAGACAATAGAGTTGAATTCTTAGGGAACTTGAGTGCTCAAGGTTGGCAATTAGGATCATAGATAAACAACATGTTACTTTGGGAATTAGTGTAATTCATTCAGAGGATGATGAACACAGAGCTCATATATTGTTTGCTTTACCTGTTTGTTTTAGCCTGGCAAAACACAATAGTATTTTTATTTACTTATTTATTTATTTTTTGTCCACTGCACTCTTCCATATGTCTTTGGAAAAGCAGACAACTTCAAGCAAATTTTCCTGATCAACTCATCCATTTGCCCTTGTAAATTCAAAAACATACTCAGAGTTTAAGTCTTTCCTCCTCTCAGCCATAAAATCTTCTGTCGGGTCCTTTGAAATTTCCTTGCATTACCCCTAACTGTCCTTTTCCCCATGCAACTTCTTACACAAACCTTCAGACTGCTTTTACTTATGCAGTTCTACACATTTTTGCCAGGTCCCACTGCTCTGAATCCAGCTGTTGCAGAAGGCTGCTACCTATCTTTTCACAGGTACAAGGCAGCCTCATCACATCACCTTTATACTCATGTATCTGTTAGCTCTTATAATGTCCAGATTCCATTGAAAATTCTACTTGCTTTTAAAAGTCTGCAGGGACAACATTTGAGTCTCTGCTGTCTTTTTCCCTTATCTTCTTGCTAGAAATGCAACAACTGCCTGAATGAATAAGTTCAGAATGGTATAGCTCTGGCAACAGACATTATTACATGCCTCAGTTGAAGGTATAAGAAAAAAATGGACAGGCAGTTACAACTGTGCACAGAGAAATTTTTTTCACAGTCCTTTAAATGAAAAACTTACTTCTGTTCTAAGGCATGAGATGAAGCAGTTGAAGTACTTGAAGATGTGTTTTATTTTTACCATTATGAACATACTTGAAGATGTGATTTATTTTTATTTTTTTGATTTTTGAATAATAAGGTGTTTGTTTTTTTTTTTAAGTTCTGTGGTTTCTCTTTGTCAAGTTCTCCTCTGCAAAGAGGCAATTTCATAGTAGCCTTTCTTCATGCAGTTTGTGCTATCTGGAACGGCTTCCTAACATCTTTCCACACATCCTGACACTTCTGTAGCTATTCACCCTCAGCACTTCAAACATGAGCTGAAAGTAATTCCTTTTTCTCTTGTCTCACCTGTGGGATAGTTTTTTCCTTCTGGTAACTTGCCTCGGTGAATATGTCATATTATTACTATCCTAATTCAGGTAATTTTTGCTATAAAAGGTTGTCTTATTTAAAAAATGAAACCTCATATTAAGGAAAGTTTTTCTATGCCAGCCCTTGTTATTCTATCTTGAAATACATAGTCACCGAAGGGTAGGAACATCATAATCAGGCCATCACCAAAAATGTGATTGTGTTAACTAGAGGATTCTATCAAACTTTGAATCAGGGTTAGCAGACTGTTAGGGATAAGGAGAGTGTTAGATCAACAGTGCTTTGGAGACAAAAATGAAGAGCAAATAGGTAGCAGGGAAAAAAGACAAGAAAATAAGTAATAAAGAAAATAAAGAAATAAAGAAATAGAGGGAGGGGAGGGGAGGGGAGGGGAGGGGAGGGGAGGGGAGGGGAGGGGAGGGGAGGGGAGAAGGGGAGGGGAGGGGAGAGAGGGGAGGGGAGGGGAGGGGAGGGGAGGGGAGAAGGGGAGGGGAGGGAAGGGGAGGGGAGGAGGAGGAGGAGGGGAAGGGAGGGGAGGGGAGGGGAGGAGGGGGAAGGGGAAGGGAGGGGAGAAGGGGGAAGGGGAAGGGAGGGGGGGAGGGGAGGGGAAGGAAAGGGAACGGATGGGAGGGGAGGGGGGGGAGGGGGAAGTGGGGGGGAGAGGAGGAGAGAAAATAACTATTCCAGGGCATAGTATTGCCTAAGGTATCTCTAACAAAGGGGCAGAGTGTGGGGAGGTGTATTTTTTTAATCAGAAAAGGAAGGAACACAGAGAACTCTGACTGCTGTGTGAATAAGTACAACATTCAGAAGCTGACAGCACTGAAAGGTCTTTCTTTTGCCACCTTTAATTTAATATAAACCAAATTTATGATATGGCCATCTTTCTCCAATTTGCTTTCTTTCACCCTCCATGCCCTCCTGTCCCCTCCTTGTCTCTTAAAGAACATTAAGAACCTGAATTGTTCATCTTGGCTTGTACAATAATAATTGTTAAAACAATAATAACAACAAAAGTAACCTAAAGCTGAAAAAAACAACAAAAAAACAAAAGATGCTGAGGGGATTGAAGGGAGGGGGCAGGGTTGAGAAAAGGCCACATGACAAAGAAAGCAGGGCCTTGTTAGTATGAGCTGTCACTGTGAATTGAGGGTGGCTCATCTCAAGCACACTTCTAGCGATTTCATGGAAGAGCAAGAAAAAAAAATGCAAACACGAAAGCAAGCCTTCCATTACACACTGCTGTTTCAGAACTCTGGCCTCCTGTCATTGAAGACTGCTTCAATACACAAGAAACTCATCTTGGAGAGAAACATCCAAGAAACCTAACATGCCTCGACACACTAAGAGACGCCCGGAGGAATAGGAGTGGTCTGAAAAGTCAGACAAAACCAAAAGAGAGCAGATTGGCTGACTCTAGGCAGGAGAAGAAATAAGTTGCTCAATTGAATTACCCCAGAAATAGATGAAGAAGGCATACATGAGAAGCATGAAGAAAATGAAATTTTCAGGGTGTTAATAGAACACTTGCCTATCTGTGGCAGGAGCCAAAACATCTGTCTGAAATTACCATATGAATTACCAAGCCATATCTTTTACTGTAAACAAAAATTGACCACCCACTTGCAGCCAGACTCCTAAGGGGACCAGGTATCCTATCATATACATGCTAATTGTCTTTCAGGTAATGAATGGCTTGAAGGGAAGAAACAGACTTTGTTAAACCACTGGCATTTGCTAGCAGTAGGAAGTTATTAGGGTGTGTATATGCTCCCTTACTTTCCAGAGCAAAGAAGAAACAGAAATCAAAAGATGAGATTTAACCAAGATCGCAATCTCATGTCCAACCCTGCAGCATTTCTTTTGAGCTTTACGGTTTTTGCAGGGGTCTCTGCATCTTCAGTGTGGAATCTAATTAGGTTTTTATTTAACATTTACACTTCTTTAAATGTTTACAGACATTTTCTGTCACTCAGTTCAAATTGTTCCCCCTTTTTCTCCTCCTTACCACATAACTCCTCATTATATCCTCTTAACCAAGCTGTATACAACTCCTCTCCATACATGCTTTTACGTGCTTATAAAGAAGAATTCATGCCCAGTCCCTCACTGTTCACATTTAGCAGAACCATATGCATGCAGTTCTCTCCGGCTGCTTCTGTAAGTCAGTCTGTGTACAGGATATTTACAGAAATACAGATTTCACTTGATGCTATTCTTTTTTGTTTGTTTGTTTGTTTTTCCTTCCATATACAAATCTTCTGTATTCTATCAATCAGTCTGGCCTTCTCTACAACCCTTTTATCTCTCCCTTTCTTCTGACTGCCCACACATACTATTAGTACTTTAGTTCTTAGTTATCCTTCTGACTTAGGTCCTAGCTACAAGGATCACAACACATTTGTGAAAACTGTAAGATATTTAAAAATTTATCCCATATAAAAACAAACAAAAAAAATCTTTGTTCCCCATTGACAGAAGAAAAATATTTCAAGACCATTTATCAAAACAGCAAGGTTAAAAAGGCAAGAACAAAGTACAAGTAAACACAAAACATGCAGAAGAACCTAGAGCAGCTCAAATAAAATAGCTATGGTGATTGTTTGTCATCCTTTGTCATCCATTTGTCATCCATTGTTTGGATCCTTTGTCAAAATTCAGCTTAAAATCTCCCTAAGAACTGTAAGAACTGTAGTTTTCATATTCATTTATGACTCAGCTATATGGTTTTAACATGTGTTATCCCAGGGTCATGAGTATTTAGGTGTTGAGTAAATATTATTATGTATATTCTTTCTTGTTATACAGTGCCTATCTTTATTCTTTATCTGTATTTTCATCTTTAGACAGTGCCTATCTGTCAATTTTCTACCTCCTTACTTTAATAAGCAGGAATGCAAAAGGTGAACAGATTTGATGAAACACAACGCTACTTTTTGGAGTATGAAGTTTTGGAATAATTGCTGGAAGTGACATATTGAGACTAAAGGTATGTGCACATCTTAAAGGAAGGTATGGCATTGAGGAAACTCCCAGGGTGAGATATAGTAGATATACAAAGGACGTGTTCTGTGATAGTCCCCTTGGCAACACAACCTGCAGCCTTAGATACTGGCAACAAGAGTGGAGCTTGGTTTGCTGTCTCTAAAAGAAAACGCACGGAGGGTGGAGTAGAGTGGAGACACTGTGTCCAGGCTCTGTGGTATCACCACAGGGATAAGGACTTCATGGTACTGTGGAACTGATAAATTGCATAGCCAGCCCAGAGCCAGCTGTTTTCTGTTTTTTTGTCAAAATTATGTCTTCTAGGTGAACTTTGCTCATTATAATCTCATTATTATAGAATCTTAGAACCCAAAGGACCTTTGCTCCTGTTGCTTCAATAAACTTCACTGGTCATTAATCTACTCGACTAAAGGTCTATCGTACTATTTGTGCAGCCATGATCATGGTAATTCAATATATGGAATGTGACTGGACTTAGAGTGCCAAATTGGGCATCACTCATAATCTAAGCCCAGATGCCCCCAGTCACTTTGATATCTGAGGACAAGCTGGAATGCAAGGTGGTTTAGTTCCTGCCAAACTTCTTTACTCTTTAATGAACCAGAGCTGAAATGAGGGAAATGGAAGGTGGTGTATGGGAACAATAGAAGGTGGAAAAGCAGAGTAACTCAGAACACAGACAAAAAAGAAAAGTGAAGAGGTGAAAAATGCTAGAAATGCTCTATAAGATGAAATGGAGAAGAGTAGGATGCAGAGAAGGTGTAGAGAAGATGAAAAAAAAAAAAGAAAAGAAAAGAAAAAAAAGAAATGCTCTCTAAGAGCTGCTGTGGCAAGCTAATGCTCAGAAAATCTGCATCAAGCCCTGATAGTGTCTCCCATCTTGCACAATGAAGATACATGCTTTCTCTGAGCCGCAGAGCTACATCTCCCTTTGCTATATTCTCCAGGGCAGATTCTGCCTTGACAGCTCCTCTCCATTTACAGGTATATCAGCTGATAAACTCATTATTTTCTGCCAAGAGGAAAGAAAGGAAAGCCCATTCAACAGAAAGCAGGAAAGAGAAGGGCAGAGGTGAAATCATGGAACTGGCACATTAAGATAAAAAGCAGGCACAACACAGAAAGATTCAGGATGTAAAACATAAAAGCGAATCAAATGAGAGACAGACATGGAAATTTTGGTTCTCAGATAGAAAAGGTTCCTCACCTGACTGGCTGGTGCTAACATTGATGGTGGCATAATGGGGTGCTTCTGAACTCAACTCAGTCACCAAGTTGACAGCCTGGATCTCAAAGGTGTACTGCACACGGGCCAGCAGGTTGGAGACCTGCACACGACTTTCTGTCAGGCCCATCTGGCGTGGTTCAAATTGTACACTGTCTCCACAGCGCACGCAGGGTCCTGGAGAACCTGTTGGGCATACTTTGCAAATGACATTGAAGAAAACATCCTTGCGGCCACCCAGGTCCTTGGGAAGGCGCCAGGTCAGGAGAACGTTGGAGCCAACAATTTCATAGCTAAGGTCACGGGGAGCAGAGGGAACACCTGGAAGACAGAATGAAAGGTAAAAATCCTATGAAAGAATGAGAAAGAAGTGGAGGAGGGAAGAAGACAAAGGGAGGGAAACAAGTTACTTTTTCTTCGTTCTCTTCTCTACCTGTTTCTCTGTACAAGGTTAAGAAAAACAAGTTCTTTGCTACGTCATACACACACATGCTGGAGCAGCCACACTAACACATTTTAGGGACACAAAATTGACAAGAAAGGTCTTTGTTTCAAGAGTGTGACTTTAATTTTTCCCTAAAAGAACAGCCAGTGTTTAGGAAACCTTCAAGCCTTTGAAATACTGAGTTTTGCACCTTAGTAAAGATTTGTCTCTAATGAGACCTCTAGATCTCTCCTTTGGCACCTAATACCTCTGAATTCTCTCAGACCTTAGATTGTTCCATCAGTTGTGGGAGCTGAACCCCACTTACGCTATAGTTACTCCTGCTACCAGCCAGGCATCAGGAATAAAATCTGGCAGCAGAAAAAACAGCTATGCATTCGCTATTTGCCCTATTAGAGACAGTGAAGAGAAGGCAGAAAATGCAGAGGGTGAGAAGATTATGCAGAGATAAGAATGGGACAAGACACTGGAAGGTAGACAGTGAAAAGCTCAGAAAGTTAGAAATAAGTCGCAGAGTTGCGCTGCTCAACTTAGGCATGAAGATGATGTGATTGCCGAGGTGATCACCAAGGTGATTGGCTCCAGGGCAGACATGTTCTGCAACGGAGCAGGGGGCCGCAGTGTGCAGGGGGTTCCCTACATCCAGGCCCCTTGAGGTAGCCAAGAGCACCCCTCCTCTCTCATACAAAGTCAGCCCCCCCGGGGAGTGCAAGTGACCAGGAGTGTGGCAGTGGCATGGCTCTCTATATTACAGTGTTTCAATGTTATTGAGATCAGGGTTGGGAATGATAAGGTAGAGTCCCTTTGGCTAAGGATTAGGGGGTGGTCAACAAAGCGGACATCCTGTTAGGGGTCTGTTATAGACCGCCAAACCAAGATGAAGAAATGGATGAGGCATTCTACAAGCAACTGATGAAGTTGCGCAATCACCAGTGCTTGTTCTCATGGGGAACATTAACTTCCCAGACATATTCTGGAAAGAAGAGGCAGGTAACTCAGGGAGAGTACAAGGACATTGGTAGAATATGCAGAGAGAAAATCAGAAAGGCTAAAGCCCAGCACAGGCTCAACCTAGCCACTATGGTTAAGGATAACAAAAAGTGTTTTTGCAAATATAATAATGGTAAGAGGACATCCAAGGAGAATCTCCATCCTATACTGGACATAGGGAGAACATGACTACTGTGGATAAGGAAAAGGCTGAGGATCTTAATGCCTTCTTTATATCTGTCTTTACTAGCCAGACCGCTTATCTTTGGGAGTACTCAGCCTCCCAGCCTGGAAGTCTGGAGTGGGGAGCAGAAGAGACCACCCCACAGTTCACGTGGAAACAGTTAGAGACCTGCTGCTCCACCTGGACTGTCACAAGTCCATGGGGCCATACGGGATCCACCTGAGGGTGCTGAGGGAGCTGGCAGATGCGATTGCCAAGCCACTTTCCTTCATCTATTAGCAGTCTATCAGCAGAGAGGTCCCAGATGACTGAACTCTTAATAATGTGATGCCCATTTATAAGAAGGGCTGTAAGGAGGAGCTGGGGAACTACAGGCATATCAGCGTGACCTCGGTGCCTGGAAAAGTGATGTAACAGTTAATCTTGAATGCAATCACACAGAATAAGATGGACTACCAGGGGATCAGGCCCAGTCAGCATGGGTTCATGAAAGGCAAGTCCTGCCTCACCAACCTCATCTCCTTCTATGACCAGGTGACCCGCCTGGTAGATGAGGGAAAGGCTGTTGATGTAGTCTACCTAGACTTCAGCAAAGCCTTTGACACGGTCTTCCATAGTATTCTCCTGGAGAAGCTGGCAGCCCATGGCTTGGATGGGTACACTCTTTGCTAGGTTAAAAACTGGCTGGACAGCCAGGTCCAGAGAGTAGTGGTGAACGGAGTGAAATCCAGCTGGTGACCAGTTGTCAGTGGTGTTCCCCTAGGATCGGTGTTGGGGCCCATCCTCTTTAATATCTTTATTGATGATCTGGATGAAGGAATTGAGTGCACCCTCATTAAGTCTGAGGACAACACCAAGCTGGGGGGAAGTGTTGATCTGCTTGAGGATAGGAAGGCCCTGCAGAGATATCTGGACAGGTTAGATCCATGGGCAGAGGCCAGTGGGATGAGGTTCAACATTGCTAAGTGCTGAGTCCTGCACTTTGGCCGCAGCAACCCTATGCAAATGCTACAGGCTTGGGGCAGAGTGGCTGGAAAACTGTGCAGAGGAAAGGGATCTGGGGGTGCTGGTCAATGCTCACCTGAACAGGAGCCAGCAGTGTGCCCAGGTGGCCAAGAAGGCCAACAGCATCCTGTCTTGTATCAGGAACAGTGTAGCCAGCATGACCAGGAAGGTGATCGTTCCCCTGTACTATGCTCTGGTGAGGCCGCACCTCAAGTACTGTGTTCAGTTTTGGGCCCCTCACTACAAGAAAGACATTGAGGCCCTGGAATTTGTCCAGAGAAGGGCTATGAAGCTGGAAAAGGGCCTGGAACAAAAGTCCTATGAAGAGCAGCTAAGGGAACTGGGGTTGTTTAGTGTGGAGAAGAGGAGACTCGGGGGAGATCTTATTGCTCTCTACAACTACCTGAAAGGAAGTGGGGAGCTGGGAATTGGCCTCTTCTTACAGATAACTAGCAATAGCACAAGAGGGAATGGCCTGTAGTTGTTCCAGGGGAGGTTCAGGTTGGAAATTAGGAGAAATTTCTTCTCAGAAAGAGTAGCTGCTCAGCATTGGAATAGTTTGCTCAGGGAAGTGGTAAAGTCGCCATCCCTGGGGGTGTTTCAGGAAAGGTTGGATGTAGTGCTTAGGGACACGGTTTAGTGGGTGACATTGGTGGTAGGGTTATGGTTGGACCAGATGATCTTGGAGGTCTTTTCCAGCCTTAATGATTCTATGGAGACAAAGACAGAAAAGGCAGGGATATAGATATTGAGCTCTGTAGTAGGTAGGGGTAAGGGAGACGCGATTTACAGGACACTTCCCTCCAAAGGTTTCAATGAAATCCACGAATCCTCATTCTCACTATACCCTTATTAACAGCAAACATCTATGAAACCTACAGTCAAAGCCTTTTGTCTGTTTACTATTGATCAATGGAAAGGATTATACTTTTTGTATATTTCCACTAGTTGTATCTTCCTGTGGACTCTTATTCCCCAAAAATATCCCAGAAAATTGCACACAAAAGACTGGTTAAAATATGTATTCATGACAAGATGAAGCAATTTGTATTGTGGTATAGTATTTAATAGTATAATCACATACTAGTTTTCCCCGAGGGTTCTTATTGTGACCAATGCAAAGGATATATAACTGCTCAGGAAGAAAAATGCCTTTGAAGTTAAGATTGCTTGATGTTGTTGAGGATGGATTCTGTGCAGTGTACAAGCAAGGGATTACACAAAACAAAACAAAACACATTTCCTAATTTCTGAGTGTTTAACTTCACAGATGTAGAGTGACTGTAAGTTGCTTTAGGACATGAATTTATTCCCTGTCACTTTGACAAAATTCATGAGTGATTCTTGATGTATCATTTAAATTAGATTTTGAGTGCTCATCATTAACCCTACTTAATTTTCTGGGGTTAATTACTTGCTTGACCTATTAATGTTCATAATCATTGACGGTGAAAAGTTATAACCGATAAGCCAATGAGAAAATGAATCATTTCCATAAGTACAATTCGATTTCTACATAGTAAGTATGGTCTTCACATCTCCAGTGTGGTCTATTGGTCATGAAAAGAGGTGATTTGGAACTCCCCTGAATCATTCAGGCAAATTCTCCCTCATTAACAGCCCTTTTCCCTGCGTTCAAACGCTCCATTCAAATACTTACCAGTGCAGGGAGCATCAGAATTGTCAGAAGCAGATCGGTAGTAGTGGTTCTGACACACACATTCACTGGAACCTGGCAGTGGAGCATGACTGTGGGCAGGGCAGAGATGGCAAGGGTCGTCTCCCACAGACATTTTAAAGGAACCAAGGAGGCAGGCTAAGGGGAGGAAAATGAGACAGTCAAGAGCAGGAAACACATTTTTTCAGATTTCAAAAACAATGCAATCTTATTTACATTTAACTCATGCTGCTGCTGTTGAAAGAATTTGTTACACAGATTATTTACTGCAGGTTTCCTTGCTGCATGGCTATACAGACAATACCAGCTCTGGGATGGAGCATGTGCTGTTAAAGTTGCAATTTCAAACTAGTTTATTTTATTCTACACAATAGGTACTTAAACTGATTCACTGTCAGATGAAACAGAATCAGTCCAGAGACAGCTTTGGCCATCTGAAATAATTGTCTTCTCCTTACTCACCCAAAGAGCATTAGCATTGGAGAAGCCAAAGTGCACAGTCGTGTGATCTGTCTGGAAATAGCCATAACCATCCACATCTCCTTTCCCCCACCCAACACAGCCACAAAAATGGATTTTTTTATGCTGCCTTAGACAGTTGAATTGCTTAAACTAATGTAAGGTACCATGTTTTTTTTTTGATTTTGCATCAAAATGAAGAGCCAGAATGGAGATATGCAGTCCTAATTGTTTTTCTGTAGGTCTGGACACTTTCCAGTAGTGGATAGAAGCTTCTTAAAATAGTCAAGTTTAATCTGCAAATGCATAGGACCACGCCTGTGGAAAAAGCTGAAACAAGGGGGGAAATCCAACATTTGGGGAAAGAAAATTAAAAAAAAAATAAAAAAGGGTTAACAATAAAGGCGTATAATACATTCGAGGGTCAGCAAAGATGCTGTGCTGAATAACATAGCAGAAAGTGCTTGGATCTTGCACTGACATAGTAGGATAGAGGTTTTATAATTTTAATGCAGGTTTTAAATAAGTTTTCTATAGCTGCTTTTCTATATAAATAGACACAGAATTTTTACATGCTATGGACTAACTAGCTCTGGTGAATGTTCTTTCATGGATTGACATTTGTTTAGTTAGTTTCACAGTAAAACACATTTCCAGGGAAGGGGAAGCTTTCAGATAGATCCCAAGTGAATGTTTGATTTCAGAAGACACATGGTAATGCTGCTTTCTCCTTTCAAGAGAAGAACCGTCCTAGTGATTGCCATAAGGAGAAGAATCCAAAGGATCATGAATAGCAAAAAACCATATATTTCAAAGAGAACTGTGTAAAAGAACATTGTGTGCAGATGTTAACATGAAGTTAGGATATCTTACTGAATATTTTGAAATGGAACACCACACCAGAAGCTGAAGAATTAATCCATCTGGTAATTACTTACTATGACAAAGGAAAGCAGACTTCCACCTCCTATACCAATTATTTGGAAATTATTTCTAACACATACGTGTTGAGTGGCCCTTTAAGCATCTTCCTTAACAAATAAACAAATTCAGAAAAAACTAAGTAGCTTGCTTATCTGTCCTTCTCATTTGTGTCCAATTCCCTTTGCTTTGGGTTCTCCAAGTCTGTTTGGGAATTTCTGATGTATACTTTAGGCCTGTGGGGATGCAAACCTTAACAAAGCTGAAAAGGTTTCAGACACATTCTGGACATAACAGCCAATAAACAATATCTATGGAGTCCTGTTCGCTTTAAGACTCATATTACTTCACCTTCTCTGTTGGAAGTCTTCTGGCTGCAGAGTAACGTCCATGTGTATTGTGACAGAAAGTTAAGTCCTGGAACAGTCAGACCATAACAGGGACTTCAATAATGCTGAATGATAGCACTGGGATAGGAGGACACTGAATCTTCCCAACACATTGAAAATGACAACATTCCGTGTGTAATACATTGCCATATAGAATGAAAGGGAGAAGAGATTGCAATTTTGCATACGATGGTAAGTCTGCTCAGCCCTGCTGAGGCCACACCTGGAGTACTGTGTCCAGTTCTGAGCTCCTCAGAGCAAAAGAGGCATAGAACTACTGGAGTGAGCTCAAAGGAAGGCTGCTAAGGTGATTAGAGGACAGGAGCATCTGTCGTACGAGGACATGCTGAAAGAACTGGGCTAATTTAGCCTGGAAAAGAGAAGACTGAGGGGAGACCTCAGCAATGTATACAAATATTTGGGGGGGAGGGTGTTGAGAGGATGGAGCCAGTCTCTTTTCAGCTGTGCCCAGCTACAAGATGAGAGGCAAGGGGCACAAACTGAAGCACAGGAGGTTCTGGCTCAATATGAGGGGGCACTGCTTTACTGTGAGGGTGACAGAGCACTGGGACAGGTTGCCCAGAGAGGTTGTGGAGTCTTCTTCTCTGGAGCTATTCAAAACCTGCCTGGATGCCATCTTGCGCAACGTGCTCTAGGTGATCCTGCTCTGCTGGGGGGATTGGACTTTATGGTCTTCAGAGGTCCCTCCCAACCTTGGCCATTCTGTGATTCTGTGAAAAGAGCAAGTGCCTTTGCCTTCAGACCTTTATCCAGCAGAAAGTCAAATTATTTTCATACAGAAAGTTCTGTCCCTATGCTCCTATGAGAAAAAATACAAAGGAAATAAGATTTTTCCACTTTATGAAGCGTATCCCCTTCATTTGTTCGTTCGTTCGTTCATTCATTCATTCATTCATTCAGTTTAAGACTCTGCTAACAGTCACAGATGTAGAATATAATTTTCACATTTCTTGGCAAGTACATCTATACTGACACTATGAGCATTACCAATGGGCGGTTCTCATCCAACATTTATGAATAAATGGTAAATAAAAATTTACCATTTTATTGGGTCTTCTGTATTTATTTCAAACTTGAGAATGCTAAACTGAACATGATTTTTTTTTTTCTTACAAGTAATTCTCATCCATATTTTCTTGCAACAAACTGCTTGCGCAGGGGGGTTAGATATGATGACCTCCAGAGGCCTTTTCTAAGCTCAGCCATTCCATGATTCTGTGATTTCTCTTGAACACAGGCAAATTAAAATGTCTGGTCAGATCACTCTGGTCCCGGCTGCCCCACTGTCAGAGTTTTCACCGCATATACATGATTGTCAGAGGATGGGGAACAGTGAAAGGGAAAATTCTTGCCACTAGGAAACATCTCATTTTAGATGTTCAGAAGGAAAATGGGAATAGGATTGACAGGACCCCTCTGAGGGAGGAATCTGAAAAAATACGTTCAAACAAGATAAACAAAAAAGCGTAAAAAAAATCAGTAGGGAAGAGACTCACATGGTCAGTTCAACCCATATAACAGAAATGGCAGCTGGAGAGCTATTAAGAGTAGTACAGAACAACTTTGGAGGAGAGATCTCTCTGAAGTGGTTATATTGTCTGGTGAAACAAATTAATCACTACACTGCTCTACATGAACCTATGATCCTATGATCTCACGCTGGTCTTTCCAGGAGAGAGGGCAGATACTGAGAAAGGATCATGCTCTGAAAACCTCTTTTGTGTCCCCAGGGATTTCTACTGTCTACAGTCAAGAACGAAACAAAACAAACAAACCCCAAAGAAAATGAAATCATATAGCATACTTGAAGCTAAGTTGATTTCTAAAGATTAAACATGATTCACATTTCCCCTGCATTCCTAATGCAAAGATAATTAGGGGAAAAAAATCAAAACAAAACAAAAAAAAAAAACAACAAGCAAACTATGACCTAAAATTTCTAGTTACTTACATTTTGGCCAATATGGCAGAGACTAACTTGTCTCCATGGTCTCCATGTAGGTAAAGAACAGCCTCCCATGGTCAGGGCCTACAGCTGTCACACACCTGCTTCCATCTGAACTCAGACCCCTGCCTCTGTACCCAATCAGGGAGATAGTTAAGTTTGTGGGCATCTTCATCCCTTTCCAAAATTGCCTAAGATATGCTGTCTCACTTCATTCAGCTCACAGATAGCAACAACAGTCATTCCCATGGTATGTAGCATTTCCTGGCACTGCCTCAGTCCAGTCACTCTATAAATAAGATATAAAAGTTTCAGGGGAAGCGAAGGGAAGGGAAGGGAAGGGAAGGGAAGGGAAGGGAAGGGAAGGGAAGGGAAGGGAAGGGAAGGGAAGGGAAGGGAAGGGAAGGGAAGGGAAGGGAAGGGAAGGGAAGGGAAGGGAAGGGAAGGGAAGGGAAGGGAAGGGAAGGGAAGGGAAGGGAAGGGAAGGGAAGGGAAGGGAAGGGAAGGGAAGGGAAGGGAAGGGAAGGGAAGGGAAGGGAAGGGAAGGGAAGGGAAGGGAAGGGAAGGGAAGGGAAGGGAAGGGAAGGGGAATTCCTGGCAATCTAAATAGGTAAAAGACACCTTTTTTTAGTCCAGCAGTTATAGTGAGCCTAGGGCTGTCTTTCCACAGTGTTCGGCTCTATTTTGTTTCTGCAGGATTGCCTTCTTCACACCATGAGATTTTTCACTTTTCATGCACCTTACACTCCCCCCTTAATTGCAGATCATGACATCACATTCATTTCCTGCGGTCCTACAATCTCTGCAGATAACTACTGTGCTCACTGGAGGCAGTCATAATGAATACCCAAGTTGAAAAGAACCCACCATCACTAAGACTGACATGCATTGCTTTAATGAACATCACCTTCTTAGGACCATCCCAAAGAAAGCCTGAACAAGAGCAGCTTCTCCCGAAACACCTCCACTGTGTGCCTGTGGAAAAACTTCACAAAAAACACAGGCCTTGTCACTGTGCCATCCCAAAGGCACCAGTACTTTCCAGGAAAACAGAGATTTAGTACTAATTGATTGACAGTGTCTAATGTAAGGACAGAGGGTAGCAGAGCTAGAACCTCAAGGGATAGAAAAAGCTGTCACTTCCCATTAAGTCAAGGCTACTATGAAAGGTGAAGGCAGAGTTTGGACTATGCAAGAGCTTTTCTCTCAGTTTGTCTCAGCTATTTTTCACATCTTGGCACTGTGTCAGAATGCCACAACAGTTTAGTTGGTCACAGCTTGTCTCAGAGATGCTGACCCAATTTCCCTCAGCTCCACCCTGGAGCACTCTCTTCTGCTTTGTCTGCATTAGCCTGAGTGCTCCATGGGGAAATGTTCCACCTGGGAGGCTGGAGAAGCAGTTTCTGACAGACTTCTAACATCAAAACAGCAGAGAAAAGCTCTGGGATCATGGGGTATGTGTAGGAGGGGATAGAACAAGAACCAAAGAAGACGAGAGAAGAAAAGGCATAAAGAAAAGCTGACTTGGACAATAAGAGCTGACAGTAAAGCTTCTGAGAGCATAAAAAAAATACAGCAAGGAGAAGGACCAAGGACAGAAAGAAACCTCAACTGAGCTATATGTACCCCCAATACAATTTTTTAGGGCACGGGATAGACGTTAGGGTAACACTTTGACTTTTTGCACCCAGACCTGATTTGGAAATGAGATGAGATTTAAGAGAACATTTAGAAGAGCATAAAATCACTCTCCTTTTGACTGAGGCAGTCAAACAAGAGTTCTGTGGAGATCTTTTCTCTACTCCTTAGGAGAAAATCTCCATTCTCCTTAGGAGAAAGTCTCCATTTTAAAATGTGTCAGTTTTTTTGACTGTTCTAAAGCAAAACAGACATGTCTGGGAAAGACTGTCTTTGACTTTGATAGAGGATTTGTCCAGGTACTAGATTAGCAAAGCTTTTTGGACCATGAGAGGAGAGAAAGTCAATATACAAAAGTAAAGAAAAAGGCTAAAGGGTCATGCATCCAGGGTGTTGTTGCTGGCCCAGAAAACAAGATATACAGGAAAAGCTGCCCAACTTTTTCACACACATACATAATTCCCACAGCCACCTTTTCAGAACTGACATAGCAAAAGACGTTTGTGTTGCAGAGTAAGGTAAAGTCAAAGAAACATTATTGCATGGGATTTACCAGTTTTAATCAGATCATTCTCTCTAAGTTGCCAATTTGCTTCTTGTTTCTGCCATACTATGAAAGAGAGCACAACAGTATTACAAGACAACCCCTTGGGGAGGTCAGGTGAAAGGAACTCTTCTAAGGCCAGAAGGGATCTATTGGCTTTGATACTGTCAATAATCTGAAAATATTTGTCATTTAAATTGCACTTGTAGGACTGAATGAAAGAAGACAGGCCCCTAGAGTTATGGGAATATCTAGCAGAGATGCAGTTTTTAGGATTGCATTGAAATTACTGTATCTGGTTTTGGATCCCTCAATGTTGTTGAAAAACTGGAGCAAGCTCAGCAAAGGGCCACTGAAATAGCTACACAGCTGGAGTACTTGCCCTGTGAAGGACCTGGAGAACATGAAATCCAGAAGTAGGCTTCCAAAATCTACAAAGACCTTATTAGAAAGATAGAGCCAGGTTCTTCACATCCGTGCACAGTAGAAAGATGAGAGACAACAGGCACAAATTGAAACACAAAATGTTCTGACTAGATATAAGGAAGTCTTTACTACCATGAGGACCATCAAGCACTAGGAAAATTTACTTGGAGAGGTTATGCAGTTTCTATTCCTGGAGATTTTCAAGACCATATTGAAAAAATGCTCTTGAGCAACCTGTCTGACCTTTTTTTTGAGCCTGTTTTGAGCAAGAGGTTGGAAAAGAGATATACATTTGTACCTGCCCAGATGCTACTTTCTTCTCTAATCACTTGGAATATTTACACAAACATTTTATGTCTGTCCTGTTACTTCAGTTTAAAACAGCGTTAGTGAGCCTTAGGACATGGTTTTGTTATCCGAAGGTTTGTTCCCAATACACCTGTCCAACAGGCACTGCGAGTTGGAATCTACATGAAAGTCTATTAAATAATGAATTCTGCAGAATCAGGTGCTTGGCGATCTTTTGCAAAGAAAGCACATTTCTTACTTGAAGTGCCAATATTTATACACACCTAACTTGTGAAATCATCTCTCTAGCTACTTCTGATTGGTTGTTTTAGTTCACCTAACTTATCTCTGTTGAGCATGTGTGTTACAGAGGACCGGAGGGGCGAACACCAAATCCCATATTTCCATACATTTCCATTTTGGTGGGTGTGGTTTTAAATATACTGATGACCTTTAATGAGCAAAAGGTCAGTCTGTAATCTTCAGCTGCTTTCTTAATTCTTGTTTTCTTGCTTTCATCCCTCATCTGCTTTGCTTTTGCTAGCTCAAGACTACTAGTCTCCCTGTTTTCTTCAAGGTCTTGTTTTCTTCAGCTCAGGACTACAGTTTCACATTGCTAACTTATCTAATAATGACTAATCCTTGAAAAATCAGACCCTCACCCCTTTACTTGCATTGGATCTATTTTGATTGTGTGGTTTCAAAGTAAGTCAATTCACCTGTCTGATCTGTTGGTAAAGCAGTCTAACAGATAAACAGAGGAAAAGAAAAAACATTATTTGGCAATTGTCTATGCTGTCACCCTCTGAGGTTGTGCAGTCACTAGATTCTGAGAGAAGGGGTGATGGGAAGCCCTAAAGATAAGCAAAGTGTCAGCATGGAATGGACATTCAGAAGATTATAACACCATAATAATCACAGAAAATCATTACATATTTTTAGGGTTTAGACATATAAACTGTGTTTTACACTAGTATGTCATCAAATCAATGATACACTGTGTGTGCTTGGCTACTATCAGTAAATATAAACTATTTTGCAGTACACTGAATTAAAGCGTAATATGCCTATTAATAATAAAAGCTAGGCATCTTTAAAAACATGAACAATATAATAGATTTTAGATTTTGTTTTTTAATTTTCACTAATAGTAACCTCATGTCAGTAAGACAAATGCCAAGGACCAAAAGAACACTCAAAAACATTGTGTTTTTTGTTTTTGTTTTTGTTTTTTGCAAGTAAACAAAGGGACAGCCAACTGCCTCTTATGACAGTACACAAAGTATCTTAGAAAAAAAAAAGCACAAATAAGCAGGTTTCCCAAGAAGCTCAGAATTCAATCAAGACACAAAGAGAAGAGTAACAAGATTAAAAAAGAACAGTGGAAAAAAAGTATGGTCAAGAATACACATATCAGAAAGACGATTCCTTTCAGTTTATTTAGAAACAGTTCACGAGTTCAAACTTACTTTTAACAGCATAGAATAATTAGATTTCAGGAGAGATTTACATTAGGAATTATCTGTTTCTACAGCAAGAATGAATACTAGATGTGAGAATATGAAAAATGAACAGAGCATCAAATCTGGCACTGGAGCCAAACTTGGAGGAATAAATGAATATAGGAGTATTTGAGGCATAGTATAATAATAGCCCCCTAGGTTGATCTAGAGATTTATAGTTTCTACAGCTGGTTAGGTGGGGAACAGACAGTGGGAAGTGAAAGAAACATAAGGAGAGAAGGGTGTGGGTTGTTTTGGTTTTGCCTTATTAAAAAAAGGGGAAAATAAAATCAACTGAGATAAAACAGATTAAGTGACTGAGAACTGTTTCCTAATGAACTGCTGGGATGAACTAGTTATACATTGTGAAGACCATTAGGGAATGGACTGTGTGAAGCAAAAAAGGTGAAATGAAAGGAAAACTTGGGCTGGGAAAGAAGGGAATATGAGTACAGAGCAATCATTGGACAGAAGGAAAATCACATGAAAAGAACCAAAATGTGTGCATGTAGCAGAATAAACTTCAGAAGCTGAAGAAAGAAGCAATAAAGAAAAATAATATATAAATACATAATCTAGCACAAGATGCCAAGCAGTATTACCAAACATGAGTTTACTTCAATGAAGTTTTCTCACTCAGGAGAGACTAAGAGCACTGGGTTTGTTAATTTCAAAGAAGAAAAGGCTGCTGGGGGAATGCTACTGCTGGGGGAATCTTACTGCTGGCATTAGCCACCTAATGTGAGTATATAAAGACAGTGTAGGTGATACCAGTCAATAGCTAACTCTGTTTTGTATGAAAGAGATAAAATACGTTCTTTGAGGAAAGGGAAAGATGACCCAGGCCTTGGAGATGTCTAAAGGATGATTAACTGAGGAACTGCTAATCAGGAAGACTATTATCACAGAATCACAGAATTTTCTAGGTTGGAAAAGACCTCAAGATCACCGAGTCCAACCTCTGACCTAACACTAACAAGTTCTCCACTAAACCATATCGCTAAGTTTAACATCTAAACGTCTTTTAAAGACCTCCAGGGATGGTGACTCCACCACTTCCCTGGGCAGCCCACTCCAATGCCTCACAACCCTCTCAGTAAAGAAGTTCTTCCTAATATCCAACCTAAAACACCCCTGGCTCAACTTTAGCCCATTCCCCCTCATCCTGTCACCAGGCACATGGGAGAACAGACCAACCCCCACCTCACTACAGCCTCCTTTAAGGTACCTGTAGAGAGCGATAAGGTCGCCCCTGAGCCTCCTTTTCTCCAGGCTGAACAAACCCAGTTCCCTCAGCCGCTCCTTGTAGGACTTGTTCTCCAGACCCCTCACCAGCTTCGTCACCCTTCTCTGGACTCTTTTGAGCACCTCGATGTCCTTCTTGTAGCCAGGGGCCCAAAACTGAACACAGTACTCGAGGTGCGGCCTCACCAGAGCCGAGTACAGGAGGACAATCACTTCCCTAGACCTGCTGTCCACAACTGCTTCTTATGCAAGCCAGGATGCCGTTGGCCTTCTTGGCCACCTGAGCACACTGCTGGCTCATATTCAGCCGACTATCAACCAATACTCAATAGGACATGATGCCACAGACACAAGTTGCAATAATCTCTTATTACATCTTATTACAATCTCCTGCTATATAGGAAAAAGAAATTTCACCATGTCACAAAACATTGGGAACAGTTGCTAAAGGATGTTGTGGAATCTTCATCTTTAGGAGTAATGACAACTAGACTAGAATAGACCTTGAGTGACCTAACACACTTTGGTCCTGCTGTGAGAGTGGGGTCTGAGCAGAGGATTTCCACAGGTCCCTGCAACCTAAATTATTCTTTGGTTTTGTAGAAAGCATCTTTTAAGTGACTAAGATTTGAAAAAGGTTTATTGTATATATTTTATACTAGCAGCACATGCATATTTATTAGCAGATTATTGAAGTTTATGCTTTAACATAAATCTTAACATTTATTTAGGATCCCATATTTACAAAAAAATAAAAATAAAAATTAACCAAGCTGGTAAGGAAGGACATCTTTTCATAACACATAAAATAATCATTCAATATTCTTCCCATACCAGCCCTCAAACAACTCTGCACAGTTATTTGCTCCTCCAACTATCAGTAATACAGTTGTGATTCCTTCTGCAATCAGAAGGGTCTGCATGTGGTCACAAGAGACTGTCAATTTTATCCTCTCCAGCTGACTTCTTCATATACTCCTGCATCCTATGAAAGAAGAGCCTATAGCTAATACAGAAGCCAGGCAGAACTATTTCTTCCCTAATACTTCTAGAAACATACAGGGAAAGAAGAGAGGAGATAACTGTGTGTGGTGGGTTAATCTTGGCAAACAGACAAATGCTCACCCAGCCACTCCCCTTCTTCAGCAAGACATGGGGAGAAATAGGATGTGAATGCTTATGAATTGAGGTAAGACAGAGAATTGCTTACTGATTACAATCACAGGCAAAACTGACTTGGCTTGGGGAAAATTAATTTATAGCTGATTAAAAGAAATTTGGGTAGTGAGAAAAAAGAAAAAGAAAAAAAAAAAAGAAAAAGAAAACAAACAAACAAACAAAAAACCACCAAACCAAACCAAACCAAACCAAACCAAACCAAACCAAACCAAAACACATTAAAATGACACCTTTCCACTCCCAAGCTTAACTTAACTCCCTCACTCTTCTACCCCACGTAAGCAGCACAGAGGAGAATGGAGGGTGTGCAGTCAGTGCATAGCAGTTTCTCTCTGCAGCTTCTTTCCTCGCACACTTTTTCCCTGCCCCAGCATGGACTCTCCACAGGCTGCAGTTCTGTGAAAAAATACCTATCTGCTCCATCACGGAGTCTTCCAAAGGCTGCAGTGTGGGTATCTGCTCTGGCATGGATTCCTCCACAGGCTGCAGAGAGTATCTGCTATGGTGCCTGGACTACCTATCTCCTCTTCCTCCTTCTCTGACCTTGGTGTTCCCTCTGCTATTTCTCTCTTTCTAGTCCCTCCTCCTCTCTCTGTCTGATGTTTTCTGACCTTAAATATTGTTTGCCCAGAAGTGCCATACATATCTGATCAGCTCAGCTCTGTCCTGCAGTTGGGCATTGCAGAACCAACTGGAAACAGTTGTCTGGCATGGGAAATCCCCTAGCCTTTTCCAACAGAAGATACCCCTTCAGTCTCTACCACGACTAAAACCTTGCCACAAAAAGTCCCATACATTATGATACCCAACAAGGATATTTAGATCTCATGATCTACATAGCTCCCTCCGCCACATCCCTTTCAAAATATGGTTCAACCTGTGTTCCTTCCTGTACTCCAACAATCTTTCCCTCAGACATCAAAACTGGATAAAGGGATAAAAGTCGATCCCCTGAGCTACAGAAACAGCAAGTGGATAGTCGGTTGGTAATTACAGATGTAGGGGTACACACATAGCAATAGCACATTTTCAGTGATACGGGGCAGACATCATATTGGATACTACTATGGGACAGGAAAAAACAAACAAACAAACAAACAAAAAACAGACATAGAGCTTGATTGACAGAACTGCACTGGAATTAATTTGTATTTTGGACATGAAAAGGAAAAAAAGAGAAATTTCATATTATTAAACTAATAGTTTTATTTCACTGACCTCAAGCTCACTTTACTTCTTTTAAAAGTGTCAGCTTAGCACTTTTATCAAGTAGTCATTTCTCTTTTTTCCCCACATTCTCATTTTTGAAATATTTTAAAAAAAATGTTTTAGTTGTGAATTCTGAGCACTATTTGCAAAAGCATCTGGTAACTTAAACACCACATGACTTTTAGCTAAAAGCCCTGGATAAGCAGTGGGTACTGAATACCAAGAAATGTATCACATTGTAAACAGGTTTGTGAGGATGGAATTCAGGAACAACCATTTTCATTAATGAATCTGTCAATTTGAAAGAAGCCAATCAATCCAGAATTTTGGGAACCAGTAACCTAGGATGGCCCAATCACCTAGAACTTTCCATACTAGGCCCTCTGTATGGAAAAGCCCTTAGAGTTGCAGGAAACCCTGCAAGGCAAGGCACCCTGTTTATATACACCTACAGGAAGAAAATAAACTAGGATTCGAACCTTCATTTTCCTTCTGTAAACTGCCATTCCTTTCTCTGGCTGTTGAGCATGAGAAGAAGTTTACTTTGATACAGTAAAAAGTGAATCCCCAACACACACTATATCCTGTATCACCTGGAGGGTTAACTGCTCATGGATGTTATTTCACTTTTCTGATTAGCTGGATAAATTTGCCATATAGTAAGAACCAACAGACAGTCTTATTAAACGAAAGAAAGAATATCTTAAGTCATGGTAGGGGTCAGGAGAGACAAAGTTATCTTGGAAAGGTAGCAGGAGAGACAAAGATATCTACTTTGAATGCTTCTTGTCAGATTCTTTGTACTAAATAAAGAGGTAACAGCTGGTCCAGAAAGGACTCCGCAGGCTTCCATATGGTGAGGAGGAGGGAAATGCCCACACACTCCTCTACTACAGCATAAGAGAACTTGCTTCGCCTTTCTATCCTATAGTTCACTCTCTAGTCTTGATAAAAAGAGGTCTATGCAGGATGTTTAGTAGAGATCTGCTCTTAGGCTACTGCTTTTGCTATGTATTTCATAAAGAACACTAAATATATCCCAGTGTCCTTTTGTTCACAGGAAGAACTGAATATACACAGAGAAGTACTGGAAAGGACTCTGTGCAAAGATAATAAGCAAGCAAGAGTACAAAGTACACTAGCAGAACGTGGCTCCATTCAGACAAGACAGCAACGTATTTTTAGCAGAAGAGGAGATGAGGAATGGCTGTCAAGCCAGAAAATTTTGCGAAAACCATGAGGAGAAAAATTATCTTCTTACATTCAAGTTGACTAGTTGGTTCTTTTTTCTAATTTTTGCCTGTTCTAAGCTGAGGAAATGACTAATGGGTGTAGCGTTCTGTAGTTTGATAGACTGTCATTATTTCAGTTGTAATCCTTAAAATATTTGTTCATTCTTACATATGTTCAGCTCCTGCAATAACAGGCTGCAGAGGAGTATCAGCATTCATTGAAGACTAGAAAAAATGGAACCTTCAAGAATATAGAAAAAAAAATCCTCATTTTTATTTGGCAAGCCTAATTTCAATATTTTTGGAGTACTTATGACTACTGTCTGATACTGAATTATTGACAGGCAGTTTACCTGGATTTTGGAATAGTCACACTACTGATAAAGACAACAGTGCTAGAGCCATATAGAGATGCTATATGACTGGCTGAGCTTTCTGTCACAGGAGCAGCGCTGTATGAATGTAGTGACGTTTCTTTCAGGATGAGCAAAATCAAAAGGCACACATTTTAATTGTTCTCATAGAATAAACAATAAAAAGTACTAACCAACTTCCTTTCATAAGTGTCCAACATTCATTTCATAAGTGTCTAGCACAATTAGCTGTGTTTTAATAATGTTATTTTGCATAATCCCAATCACTTAATGAAACAGGAATTAGGTAACACACTGACAACCATTAACTACCTACTGCATTTGAACTCAGTGTTAACCAAAATGTTTGTACTCTCAATGTCCTAGACGAACTCTTGAATAAGTTACAATCCAACATTAAAATCGTGTCTGCAGCTGAAGCTGGGTTCCACATTAGATATAATTTTTAGAATACTAACTGTGGTGCAGCAACATTTTACATTATTAAGAACCCGAATATCAAAAATAAGGAAGCTCCACAATAACATTATACAAAAAATTATATAAGTAACATAAGCAGCATTTTGGTTTAATAGATTGTCTTAAGGTTGAGATGGGAAGACATTCATGACAATCATGACTTTCAGATTCATGTCGTGGTTTTGGCTGGGATAGAGTCAATTGTCTTTGTAGGAACTCATACCATGCTGTGTTTTGGATTTTTGATGAAAAGTGGTGATAACACACTGATGTTCTTAGTTGTTGCAGATCAGTGCTTACACAGAGACAAGGACTTTTCTGAATCTTATGCTGCCCTGACAGCTAGGAGACTGGAGGTGTGCAAGAAGTTGGAAGGGACACAGCCAGGACAGCTGACCCAAACTGAATAGAGATATTCCTTACCATATGACATCAAGCTCAACAATAAAAGCTGGAGTAAAGAAGGAGGAGGAGTGGTAATGGTGTTTGGAGTAATGGCATTTTTCTTCCCAATAAACCATTATGCATGATGAGCCCTGCCTTCCTGGGCATGGCTGAACACCTGCCTGCCAATGGGAAGTGGCAAATGAATTCCTTCTTTTGTTTTGTTTGCATGCATGGCTTTTGCTTTACCTAGTCAACTACCTTTATCTCAATCTACAAATTCTTGCACTTCTACCTTTCTGTTTATCTCCCCCAGCCCACCTGGAGACAGTGCATGAGTGGTTGTGTGGTACTTAGCTGCCTGCCAGGGTAAAAACACAACAGTCCTTTTTGATGCCCAATGTAGAACTCAAAGGTTCCGAGATGATGACAGGTTTGATTACAGTATGCAAGAGCAAATTTTAGATATTACAGCTGTTTATCTTCTAATTGGCAGGTTCCTATAATTGCCACAGAGCTTGCTTGCTGTATGTTAGAGTCTAGTGTTTGTTAGTGGTTGCTTTTGCTTCTTTCACATGCTCTACTCCTTATTATCTTGTTTTCTGTACTTGGGAGCATTTTGATAAGAACTGTGGACATGTGCCTGGGCTAGCAGATGACCAGGGCATCACTGCTGTTCCTATGCTCCTGTACTGAACAGGCTGGAACTCCAGACTGAACATGAGTCAGATGGATCTGTGGATGAATCCACATGGGAGCACACACATCCCAAAGCATCTCTGGCCACAGATAAGTCCACTCTGGAGCAAAGTACACTTTGAAGCATCTGTGGCCACAGAGAAATCTGTGCCACAGCAGGTACACCTTACAGTGTCTCTGTCCATGGAGAAGGCCATGCCAGAATACTTCGGAGTGCCTGTGGCCGTGGATAATACCACAACACAGCAGGTATCTGTCTGAAGGGACCTCTGGTCTAAAGGGACAAGCAGTGGAGATTGTGATGGATATACCTTTACATTTTTGTAACCCATGATCTGAGTTACATGTTATAAGGAGTCCTATAGAAGGAAACACTCAAAACAATGGAGGACAAGCCTTACAAGACAGTACAAGTACAGCAGTGACCCAACCTGAGCTGGCTTTGGCATCCAGTAACTTCACACAACACACCATCTCTCCTGTCCCAGAGTGACCATCATAACAGTCAAGGAGTAAAAGATCTCAGTGGACGTTTTATTAACATTTTACGGACATTCCATATGTGGTGATTAATGAGGATGTATTGGGAAGTGTGTGACCTGAGCATGACACAGGTGGTATGGAATTAAATGTCATGACAGTTTGGCAAGACTTTGGCCAAATACCTTTATTGGGTGATAGGCAATTTATTTTACTTCCTCCTACAAGTATTTCACACAAAGTAGCATTGGCCTCAAGACAGAAAGCACATTAGAAGTCTAATGATAATACCATTATCACTGTTCCTTACTGAATCAGACTCACAGACCCCTGCTACATGCTCCCTGTTCCATGACCAGGTTGCTGCTATTTCCCCTTTCCTTTCTGACCACTATTTTCAGTAGCACTAGCAAGAGGGCCCAAGCTAGTTAAGATGCTAGAGTGTATTAGATCTGGTGTCAGCTCTGCTCCATGTGGCATCTCTCCTTCAATACTGTTACACATCGGTAAAGAAGTGGAACTACATTTTAGTTGGTTAGTTACAACTTCTCATTTTTCAGACAGAACCCAATAGGCAGCTTGAACAAAGGTCTGAATGGAGTTTCCAGACATGTTCTTAGCACCAACAAGTGGTCCCTCCAATACTAGTCTGAGAAACTGGAAGCATAAAGAGAAGAGACTGCTAGTAAACACTTTCTTAGACATTATTGATGAGAATTATCTCATCTCATAGCTCTGTGAACTTCCAAATATGCAAACAAACTCCCAGGCAAATGCCAAATATGCAAACACAGGACCAACAAAGTGACCAACAAAGTGGGGTAGAAAAAAAAGCCTCTCACCTTGGCAGGCTCGTTCATCATCAACAGGTTGGTAGCCAGCCTTGCAGGTGCATCGTCCAATGGCCACCATCCACTCCCCTTCTCCATTGCAGTGCAATCGAACACCTGAAGACCCAGTTGTGTTTGTCTCTTCAGCATTTGCTACACATTTCCCTGGTGACTCCACCAGTGAGGTTCTTTCCCCTCCAGCAAAAGTTTCAGGGAAAGAGGCAAATCCTTTCACTACAGCTGGGCACTTATAGAAAAAGACCTGGACTGCCACCAGGGACATGCAGGCTCCTGAGTCCTGGAAGGCCAGGTAAAAGCCATGCTTAGTGAGTGGCCCAAAGCTGCGTACTTTAATATTCATCTTTACCACCTTCCCAGTGCTGTCCACCTGGGAAAAGCTTTCATCAGCTGCAATAGTATCCACCTTGGTCCAGGGGCCTTCACGCCATTCTGGCAGTTCCTGAGAGGCAATGTCGGCATCTGACTGGTGGTAATAGAGTGTGAAAGTCTCCTTGCAAGAAGAGGCCACAGTGCGCATGCTGGCACAGTCCCTCACTGAAAAACGGAGGCGGACATGGACTCGGTGAGCTCCACGTCGTTCTATGAAACGAGTACGCAACCAGTTATTCTGACCTGGTTCACCCACATTACAGACTTCAAAGGTTCGGATCGGGCGCTTCTTGTCATCCAGGACACTTACTTCATCCCACTATAATGGATGTATGGAAGAGAAAAAGAAGAAGAAATAGTATAAAAAATAGGGATTCAGTGTTCAACTGTGCCAGAAACACAGGATGGGCTTTCTTCCCTTCCTTTTTTTCTTTCTTTGTTATGTTTATGACAAGATTTGAGCCTGCTGCTGTCATGTGCAGCACAGCACTACAGACAGAACAAAGTATTACCTTGTAAAGAGAAGCTTCTAAAGCCTGTAAGAAAGAACTGTGGCAAGACATAACTCATACAAAACTCATACAGCACTGAGTATCTTTAAGTCACAAAGTCACACCTTTCCACACTACTTCCCTATCTCTTATATCCACAGACATGCACAACACAAGTAAGACAGAGGAACAAGAGACCACTTTTTGAAGAAAACATTAAAGCAGAAGTCCCTCCTACACAACTCCACCACAGTTAGTCTGTGTAGAGGGTTGGCTAGAGATCTTATAAATATTTTTGAAGGAGGGGGTAAGGAAGAAGGTAAGGAAGAGGCAATAGTATTATATCAACTATCCTCTTCTCTTCTGGTTCTGAGCAACAGACTATGTTCAAATTGTTCTTATGTCCAAAAATATAAACCAAGCCTCATTGGCTCCAGTCTCCTTTTCTTTATCAACTGCATGCACATCATCCCAGCAGAGGTAAGGTCAAGGAATGGACAAGAGAAATGCTTACCCCATCAGAAGGGTGAGTGGTCCAGCCAATCTCTGAGGTTTCTCCAGTTGTATCCAGAAGTATTTCTGTTTATATTTAAAAAGATTAAATAAAAAAGTACTTTGTGCTCTTCTGAGTCAGGCAAAAATCTTATCTGTCCCTCACAAGATTGTCTTTGAAAAAAAAACAAAAACAAAAAAACAACTTTTGTAGAGGGCTTCCACACACCCAGAATATACATTCATATTTTGAGATTAAATACAATAGGCTACATCTATACTAGGAAACTAAGCAAGACCAAGACAGAGGCGCAGGGAATATGATCGTGCTTATGCCATCATTAGTAAGTTGTTCTGAAATATTCTTGCCAGACAAAACCTCTCCCAGGCAAAGTTTAAGTATACTCACAGCACTAAACAATTATCATAATGAGCAGTAATGGTGAGGGCACCCTGACATCAGGCCATTGACTACAACTCCAGCAAATTCCTTATCCACCTAGTGGTCCATCCATCAAGTCATGTCTCTCCAATTTAGAGACAAGGATGTTGTGTAGTACAGTGTCAAATGCTTTGCACAAGTCCAGGTAGATGATATCAGTTGCTCTTACTTTATCCATGAACACTGCAACCCCATTGCAGAAGGCCACCAAACTGTCAAGCAAAATTTTCCCTTAGAGAAGCTATGGTGGCTGTCACCAATCACCTCTTTGTTTTCCATATGCTTTGACAAAATTTCCCAGCACATCTGCTCCACGATCTTGCCAGACACAGAGGTGAGACTGGCTGGCCTGTAGTTCCCCAGATTTTCATTTTTTTCCCTTTTTAAAAATGGGAATTATGTTTCCCCTTTTCCAGTCTGTGAGAACTTTACCAAAATGCCACAACTTCTCAAATATGAAGAATAGTGGCTTAGCAACTCCATCCACCAGCTCTCTCAAGATCCTTGGATGCATTCATCAGGTCCTATTCTACCACACACTTCCCTGAAGAAGACAAAGTATGCTCTCCTGAAGTCCAGTTCAGCGAGCTTGCTGGGCACCCTCCTTGCTGCCCTAAGGATCTTGAAGCCTACCACTTCATGGTCACTGCAGCCAAGGCTGTCTTGAACTTCACATTCCTCACAAGCCCCTCCTTGTTGGTGAGAATGAGGTCCAGAATAATAGCACCTCTCCTCCTTGGCTCCTTTATCACCTGGAGAAGGAAGTTATCATCAACATATTCCAGGAATGTCCTGGATTGCTTATGCCCTGCTTTATTGTCCCTCCAACAAACATCATGGTTGCTGAAGTCTTCCATGAGGACCAGGGTTTGTCAATGTGAGGCTGCTCCTATTTGTATAGAGGGACTCATCTGATTGGTCATCCTGGTTGAGTGACTTGTTAGAGACCCCCACCAAAATATCACTTGTCCCTGTCCTCCCTTTAATCCTGACCCATAAGCTCTTGTTCACCTTCTCATCCATCCTTCGGCGCAGCTCCATGCACTCCAGCTGCTCACTGACATAGAGGGTGACACCCCCTCCTCATCTCCCCTGCCTGTCCTTCCTGAAGAACCTGTATCCTTCTATTCCAACACTCCATTCCAACACTTAGAGCCATCCCACCATGTCTCTGTGATACCAGTAAGATCATAGTCTTGCAGGCATGTATATGTCTGTAACTCCTCATTTATTCCCTGTGTTATGTGCCTTTGCATAGAGGCATTTGAGTTGGGCCCCTGATGAAGCTGACTTACTGGTTGGGGTGGCTGAAATTCCTTCATGATGCTCTTTGGGTGCTCTCCTGCTGATCTGTGATCCTTCTCTAGGCTCTGGGCATCTATTGTTGGCACTAGCATCAAACTGGTAGGAGTTGGATGGATTGAGGTTATCCTCCTCTAGCAACTTTAGTTTAAAGCCCTCTTCGTCAGCTTGACAAGCCTGTGACTGAAGATCTTTTCCCCTCCTGTTGCAGATAGACACCATCATCCCCAAGTAGATGAGGTTTCTCAAAGTGAGTCCCATGGTCTGAGTAGATAAACCTGTGGCTGTGGTACCAGCAGCCCTGTAACTGTTTTGATTTGCCAGATTTGACTGGCTCTCTCAAATCCCCTTCTTTTCACCAGGAGGATTGATGAAAAAATACCTGTGCTCCAGAGTCCTTTACCGCTGCCACCAGTGCTCTGTTATCCCTCTTGGTACTTATCAGATTTCTGGTTGTTATCACTGGTGCCCATGTGAAACAACAACAGCTGTATCGGGGCTGTATGAGGTTTGGTAGTCTCTCAGTGACATTCCTTTTAAAAGCCTGTGAAGCAACACACCTCTCTAGAGAATGCATCAGGTTGGCAAATGGGTGCCTCTGTACCTCTCAGAAAAGAGTGACTTACTGCTATCACCCTTTGTCTTTTCTTAGTTGCTTTGGTTGTTATTCAGGAGCAGATTGGGCTGGCTTAGTCAGCTCCAGCATTTCTCCTTATGTGACAGGTCTTTCCTCATCAGTCTGCAGACTGGTGAAGCGGTTCTGCAACGGCACACCTTGCTTCAGGGGAAGTCTCTTCCTCCTGCTGCTCCTTGCTATTGCAAGCTTCAATTTTTCTGTGTTTTTGGCCCTACTCCCTTCAGTGTGTGCCGGTGGGGGAGTTTTTGGCTCTTTGGCCGTGGGCTGTGGGTCCACTGTAGACTGTGTTCAATCTAACTCCATCTCAGCCTTCCTAATGTTATGCAGTCTTCTCACTGCCTCCTGCAGTTCAGCCACCTACTGCAGGAGGTCCTCCACCTGGGCACACCTTCTGCATGCAGGTCTGCTCCCTGTCCCTGCCCCAGGAAAAAGGTCTAAGCACTCACTGCAGTCTGAGCACAGCAGACTCTTGCTTCAGCAGCTCTGTCTGGGTAAAGGCTTTGGCCACTGCTGTGGTAGATTGTGCAGATGCTCCAGACAGAGAGCTGCAGTCTTTGCTCTCCAACAAAGTCCACCACTGTACTTTGAAAGTCTGGTAGGATGAGTGCCCTTGACCAGTGCAGATTTGCTATAAAACAGTTCCAGTCGCTGGGTTATGTGTACTCCAAGTACCCCACTTAGCCAGTGGAACAGCCCTTCTTTGAAAGGGAAGAAAACATCAGAAAGGGCAGAGTAAACCCATCCTAAGGTAAACATGATCAAGTGGTCATGGTTAATCAGGCCTCAGGTTTCATCATGGGCCAGAACTTATGTTTCCTATATTCCTACATGAGATCTTATATTTCTTAGGCTTTCCTGAGGAGCAGCTGCAGTTCCCAACTTCAAAAGCAGTGCAAAACATCCCAGACAAATTGCCAGAAATAGGAAGACCAGTTGCCAGTGGTGTTCCCCAGGGTTCGGTGTTGGGGCCAATCCTCTTTAATATCTTTATTGATTATGGCCTCCAACTAGACTTTGCACTCCTGATCACCATGCTCTGGGAACAGCTAGCTGTTCAGCCAGTTTTCAGTCTACCTCACTGTCATCCCATAGAGCCCATATGCTCACAGCTTGTCTATGAGGATCACATAGGAGACAGTCCAGGAAGACAACAACCATGACTTCCCTCATCTACCAGGCCAGTCTTTTCATTGCAGAAACTTGTTGGTCAAGCATGATTTCCTCTTGCTGAAGCCATGCTGACTACTCCAGATGACTTTCTTCTCCTTCATTAGCCTGGAAATGGCTTCCAGAATTAGCAGCTCCATTGCCTTCCTCAGGATCAAAGTGAGGCTGGCCAACCTGAAGTCCTTCTTCTTGCCCTTCTTGAACACAGGAGCGACATTTGCTTTCTTCCAGTCTTTGAGCACTTCTCCCAGTTACCATGATTGATCAAATATTACTGAGAGCGGCCTTGCAATGACATCTGCTATGTCCCTCAGCACTCATAGGTACATCCCATCAGAGCCAATAGACTTCTGAAGGTCCAGTTTGCCTAAGTACTCCCTGATCTGATTCTCCTACACCAAGGGTACGTCTTTCTTGCTCCAGCCTTTCCCCAGGCTCTTTGGGACTCCTGAAGGCTGGTCTTGCTGGTAAAGACTGAGTCAAAGAATGCATTCAGTACATCAGCTTTTTCCACATCCTCTGTTACCAGATCCCCCATCTCATTCACCCACATATTTCCTAGTCTTCATTTTGTCACCAATGTACTTACAGAAGCTTTTCATATTGTCTTTGGTGTCCCTGACCAGATTCAATTCCATTTGGGCTTTAGCTTTTTTAACTTAATTCCTTGGACAATGTCTCTGTATTCCTTCCACTCCACCTTTCTTCCATCCTCTACAGGCTTTCTAATTGTGTTAGACTTTCTCCAAGAGCTCCTTGTTCATCCATACAGGCTTTTTTGCCTGACTTCCTATTCATTGGGAAGGAGTACCCTTGAGCTTGGAGGAGGTGATCCTTAAATATTAACCAAATTTCTTGGGCCCCTCTTCTCTCCATGGCATTATCCAACTGGACTCTTCAAAGAATATCCTTGAAGAGTGTGGTAGTTTTACTCAGCTCGGAAGCTGAGCTCCACTACAAATGCTCTCTCACTCCCCCTGCTCAAAGGGACAGAGGGAAAAAGTACAATGGAAGGGGCTCAAGGGTTGAGATAAAGACAGGGAGATCACTCAACAATTATTGTCAAGGCCAAAACAGACTCAGCACAGGGAGATTAATGCAATTTATTAACTATTACTAACAAGCTAGAGCACTGAGAAACTAAAAACAAACTAAAAACACTTTCCCCCCACGCACCTTCTTCTACCTCCACCCCACAAGTGGCGAAGGGGAACAGAGCAGAAAACAGGGCCTGTGGTCAGTCTATGACGCTTCGTAACTGCCGCTCCTTCACAGTCACTCTCTTCCCCTGCTCCAGCGTGGGGTCCCTCCCACGAGATGCTGTTCTTCCCAAACTGATCTGTACTGGGTTTGTGTGGCAAGGTTTTGGTAGTGGGGGGCTGAAGGGGTGGCCTCTGTGAGAAGAATCCAGGAGCTGCCCCATGCTAGATAACAGCTAGTTTCAGCTGGCTCCAGAGGAACCTGCTGCTGGCCAGAGCTAAGCCAAGAAGTGATGTTTGTGCCTCTGTGAGAGCAGATTTAAGAAAGGGAAAAAAACTGCTGGGGAACAGCAGCTGGGAGAGTAAGGAGTGTGAAACAGTCCTGCAGACACCAAGGTCAGTGCAGCAGGAGGGCAGGAGGTGCTGCAGGTGCTGCAGCTGAAGTTCCCCTGTGGCCTGTGGAAAGGTCCCTGGTGGAGCTGGCTGTCCCCCTGCAGCCCATGGGTCCCACATGGAGCAGATCTCCACACTGCAGCCTGTGGAGGAGCCCCCGGTGGAGCAGGTGGATGTGGCCTGGAGGAGGCTGCGGCCCATGGAGAGCCCCCGCAGGAGCAGGCCCTAGGCCGGAGCTGCAGCCCATGGAGAGGAGCCCATGCAGGAGCAGGGAGCCTGGGATGTGCTGCTGCCCGTGGGGTCCCGTGCTGGAGCAGTTTGCTCCCAAGAGATGGACACCGTGGTATGCATCGATAATGGAGCAGTTCTTGAAGAACTGTTCGGTGCTGCCTTATCTAACATGGGGTAGCTTCTGGACTCTTCTCACAGAGTCCACCCCTGCAGCCCCCTGCTACCAAAACCTTGCCACATAAATTCAACACACCTTTATGTACAAAGCAAGGATCTGGTCATCAAACATAAAAGAAGGCTTTGGAAGCATGAATCTAAATGAGAAAGCAAATATGAGCTTGTGTCTACTAACTTTAGAAATATTCTGATAGGTTGTTCTGAAAGTCTGAAGTTCAGCTCAAGACTTTCAGATTTGCAGAACTGCCATTACTTATCACTAATTTGAATCTGCAACACTCCAGTCATGGGAGCCATCCACCACTTCTCCGATTCCAATAAGGTCATAGCCCTGCAACTGTGCACACATCTCTAACTCATAATTTATTCTATATACTGTATGCCTTGGTACACAGGCACTTAAGAGAGGCACCCCAATGTGTTGCATTCTTTAAAAGGGTCTGAGGGATTTCTGCAAAATGTTCCTTATAGGAACTTTCTTGCCTAAAAGCAAGTGCTGGAGGTGACCCCACATAAGACTTATTTTGTTGATTTTGTGATTCCTTCCCTGTCATACCACTGCATGTCCTTTGTTCACTGCCTCACAGGGCTGCTGGTTGCTCTCTCCCTCACATGTGATTCCTTGTTTAAAGCCTTCCTTTTGAGATCAGCCATCCTTTTTTTCAGAAAATATCTTTGCTCAGTTTAGTGAGGTTGATCCTGTCTCTGCCAAGCATTTCTTACTCCAAAGATTACCTTTGAGGAAAAAAAAAAAGTTTTCCTTCACTTCATGTCAAGTCATTTTGAGCAATCTAAACTATT
Organism: Netta rufina; assembly: GCF_964035555.1. NCBI lineage: Eukaryota > Metazoa > Chordata > Aves > Anseriformes > Anatidae > Netta > Netta rufina. Next base: position 125,719,684 of record NC_140123.1, read on the forward strand.
TTCAATAAACCAAGTTATCAACCAGTTAGTAGAAAATGTAGGGGAAAAATTAAATAAGAATACCTGATCTCACAACTTTTTGTGGCCATATTCCCTTCTGCTAAGGAGGTACACTAATGTGAAAAGTTGTTAGCAAAGCAACACAATTAACCTCTCTCTGTCTTGAACTTCCAGAAAACATTTAGAAAGACTGTCCAGCCATTCCACAGGCTGGACCATTTGCTGTAAAACAGACATAGTCATTCATATGCAGAACACACCATTCTTTTTGCACATATTTAATGAGTTCTGCAAAATGAGCTACACTTGTGTTTATAGCTGTACGCATTTATAACTCTGTTGAAACAAAAGTAACATTCCACAGAAAATTTAACTCTGTCTTAGTAAGAGCTATTTAATTAGAAAGTTTTGACTTGCTCTCCTACATTTTGACTGTAGCCCATCAGGCGTTCTGAAATTCTATGCTACCCTACCTTTTATGATTAATAAAGTTAACTTGCCAAAAATCTTACATGACAAACTGTAAACAATAATAACATACATACATAGCTACTGACAGAAATATAATTTCTGTGCATTTTTAGTTAAGGATTTTTCAAAAACAAGGAAAAAATCTTTTTATCATCCAGTGTGTAGCTTAAAAATAATGCTTCCCAAATTAAAACCTCAAAAACTTTTGAAGTGCTATAAACATTGGTAAACACAATCTTAATGAGAACCATTGTGCAATCTTGTTTCCTTTTAAAAAGTTGAAACAATAAGTTTACAAATGCCTTCTGTTTCCAAAACAGTTTTGCCTTATGCTTCCCATGCAGATTGTTCTGTACTCTAAAAATCATGTCTGGAAAATTTTGGACAGACGCTATATTCTATAACTGTATCAAATGAATTCAGCCTGATAATTCCTTTTTATGCATTAAAAAAACCACACCACCACCAAGAATAAAATCATTCTAAATTGCATATAAGAACTTCTTCTGAGGAGTCTTAAAGTTCCATTAGGTCTTGTAAAAGGGTACTGCCTTCATTATATTTCAAAAGCATTTTGCCTAAAAAGTGTTTGCTCTCTTTAGGATGTATAGAAAAACAGTGTGAATAATTTGGCTATTTTTCTATTTCACTCTCCAGCTTCTCCTTTTATTTCTTAACCATTTATATCAAGGTTTTAACGATATTGTTTTTCCACTGATAGAAAATTTTAAACATTTAGTTTGAAACAAAAATGCCTGATAAAAACTTGAAGAAAAATTATCTTAATTGATTTTACCTACTCAGTCAATCCTCTTCTGCTAGTGATGAGTCATATTTTAGTTATGATTTAAAACTTTTATTTTTCTTTTTTTTCCTTTTTTTTTTTTTTTGGTAAGGTTTCTTAAAGACAAAAGGGGCTTTTTCAACTTAAACCTCTAATCTGAAGTTTCAGGTTTCTACTATATATAATCATGAGTTAACAAAATGGCCATGGCTCTTTTTCCTTTCTTATGGATAACTGCAGCAAAACTTTTTACATGTCACTCATCACTTACTGTCCTTTCCCTAATGTATAATAATTCTTTGTGTTTTGACCAAAACAAAATTACTTACATCTGTGATACTAATTAGCTTTGGGAAGTAATCCTAGTTCTAAATAACACTGTCACAACACAAGGTCCTGTCTCCCCTGACTGCACTGAGTTGCATTTCAGCTCCTGAGCAGCTGTACTTCTCCATAGGCAGAATTTTACTGTCTTATTCTGATAAAAACATTTAAATCATGTGATCTGCGTGGTTGTATCAAAGAGCATTTTCAAAATTCTTTCATGACTAGAAACTTTCAGGGGAGATCACTGAATTCTGAAAATGTTTCTACAGGCGTCACTGAATTACTTCATATTTGGGGAAGAAGGACATTTTCCCCACCTTCTCTATCTCATTTACACAAGGGAATAACAACTCTTAAAGTACTTAATTTAAATATCATTAATGAACGGTTTCAGAGACTTAGGTATTAGTGTACAATGTTACATCAATTATTTTCCCTCTGAACTTCCCTCACTCAATTCCACTATGCTCTTCTCCCCTCCTGTTAAGTGAAAGAATGCTTTCCTCTTCACTATTAAATAGAAAAATCATTTTTTTTTTCTTTCCATTCTTCACTCACTTTTTCTTGCATCTCCCACAGTTCTTTTTTTCCCTCGCTCCAGGTCTTTCCTGTCCTGTCTCCCTTTGATTCCCCTTCTCTCCTCTCCTTTTTCAGAGGCTTTCATGTATGCGAGATGAACATTCAGCACAATGCAGTGCAGTTCAGTGAACAAGTGTAGCTGCAAGGATATTTCTTTGAACAAACAAGAGGATGGTTTACAATACCTCTGCCCTTCTCCAAATCACTCTCATAGCTGCCATCTCATCTCCTGTCCTCATTATCCTCCCTCCTATCACCTGTTCTTTCTTATCCTCTTTTCTTGGCCTTTCTTCTCCCCTTCCTGTCTTTACTCTATCATCTCATCACTGCTCTGTCTCCTTGCCTCCTCCTCTGCTGGCTCAATCCAAACTGCCTCTTCTTGTTAATGCAAAGTATTCTTTCCATGTCTATTACATAGGACAAGTTGTTCAGATGGTGGAGGCAAAAATTCCTGTAGCCCACTGGATGCTGCCTTGTAAGACAGCATAAACCTTTAGAGACTTTCTCAAAACAAACATGGTGCAAAAACGTTAACACAGGAATCAAATACATACAAAGCATAAACAAGCTTATTCATGGGACACGAAGTTTAGTATTTGAGAATGTCACTCCTGAAACAGACAGTAGAAGTATCCATTAACGGGACTAGTTCTTCATATGAGGTGTTGTTGCCTGTTACACTAGAAACAATATTAGTATCTTTTATATCTCAGGAGACAGTGTAACCATCAAAAAACACAAAGGTATTTGCTTAATGCTTATCTTTACTGTGATAAGCATGCTGGAGAACACACTTTTATTTTTTTTTCCTCTGGAGAAAAGCCTGTTAAGTTCTTGCATTTCATAAAATCTACTCTTACCTTCCAGAGAGGTGACTAGATGAAAGAAGCAGACCATCCAGAGCCAACCCATTCCCAACACTCTTCTTGCATTGATGCCAGCATTAGAATCCATGAAGATTCTCTGTAGTTCCCACCATCTCTAATAGACACTCTTGAAATGTTCAGAGGTTGCTTGAAGTGTTTCAGTATCAAAGCATAGGCCTTCACACAGTAATGCTGGTTAAGGACAGAGAGAAGGTAGAAACAGAAATGAGGTCACAATAATATAGACCTGGCAGTTTTTATACACCTACTCATTTACTACTTCAGAGGTATAGGTGAAGAGAGTTGCAAAGACACAATATGTACCATGTTTCCATAGCATTCACTCCTCAGCCTTCAGTCCCAGTTGTTTTGTACACTGCTAGTGAACACAGATTCTGAGACATTCATGGCATCAGTGAGAGTGGGGTTCCCAGATCATTGTTAATTTCTCACACAGTATAGGCTGCTTTAAGTCCTGACCCTTTGCGTCTTTGGCAACATCCTTTGGAAGGTCTCTATTCCAATTCCCTTGCATTGTTTCCAAATTCTGTCTCATAATTACATTTCACTTTTGACAGTAGCCATGACAGGAGTTTTCACCATTTGTGACAATTCAAATCTGCACTGCTGACACACTTTGATGCTAAAAGTAACTACATTTCAGATGCAGACAATTGTCCATGTAAAGATTGTACTGCACCACACTAAAGAAGCTGGACAGTACTATTCCCACAAATGTGTTGCAGGTGAGGAAGCAAACACTGTGCTTTTTAAGGTCAAACAGGGAGTCTGCATTACTGCCAAAAAAATGAACAAAATTCCAAATTTATTATCTAAGGAAAAAAGCAAACAAAACAAACAAACAAACAAACAAACAAAAAAAAAAAAAAAAAAACACCACTACTAAGAACCTGACATCAAGGCATCAAGGCCATTGTCACAGTTTGGAAACAGCACAGAGCCTAATCCAGCACTACATTAAATCAACCCAATATAATAATTTTGCTAAGGAAGGTGTTTCTGGCCTCATCTGCCCAGTTCTTGTACCACAAAAGAAACCTCATGGTACAATGTAGGTTACATGCAAAGAACAGTATGGTTTTTTTTCTTTATGTGCTCTTTGTGCAGAGCACTGAAAACACTTCAGGGAGACACTGAAGCATGGCTAAGGAGGAAAAAAAATGTCTCAGGCAATATAGAGAAGAAATGGCTCAGTAACTTGGCTGAAATAGGGGACAGAAGAGCTGTAATTTAAAGGGACAGCCTCACTGCAATTATCTGAAAACCCAGAAAAGGGAAAATTGAGCAATTTTAGAGTAGCATAGAACAAGCAGCCTGGGAAGCATGAGATGAAGCAATGGAGTGGAATTTCATTTGCTTTGCTAAAGAGGGGCAGAAATTACTGGACAAAATGGGATAGTTCTGTCTTACACTGTCCCTGATGAGAAACTTAAAAAAATAAAATAAATAAACAAAAGACAGTAAAATGTGACTGAGGAAAAATGAAGATTAAAAAAAAAGAAGATAGCAGTAATACAGGAATCAGTTTAGGAAAGATGTAGACAGCACAGAAGAAAAACACCACACATGAAACTGAAAAGGAGAAAAATTCAGGTTGAACGATGAGCATACCCTTTCTTACAGAGAGAAGCATATAGCAGCATTCTCCAGGTAAAGGGCTGAAGACTATTGCTTGAGACAAGAAGGGATCTGGGGGTGCTAATCAACAGATGGTTCAACACAAGTCAGCAGTGTGCCCTGGCAGCCAAGAGAGCAAAACATTTTGTGTTGCCTTTAACATAGCATAGCTAGCCCGTCTACAACAGGCATCTGCTTTATTTAGTGCTGGTGCATCCTCACCTAGAACATTGTGTGCAGTTCTGAGCTCCACAATACAAAAAGGATATTAAGATACTTGAAAGCATCCAGAAGAGGTCAACAAAGCAGGTAAAAGGATTGGAAAGCATGTCCTATGAGGAGAAGCTGAGTGCACTTGAGTTGTCTAGTTTGGATTAAAGGAAGCTAAGAGGTTACCCTATTGCTCTCTACAGCTGCCTGAGCAGGGGAAGTAGAGATGGAGGTGCCAATCTCTTCTCCTTGATAACAAATAATAGGGCATGCAAGAATGACACAAAGCTGAGCCAGGGGAGGTTCCAACTGGATATTAGGAAAATTTTCTTTAACATAAAGGTGGTCAAATACTGGAACAGGCTTCTTAGTGAGTTATTGATGCCCCATGGATGTCAGTGTTCAAGAAGCATTAAGATAACACCTTCAATAGCAAGCTTTAACTTTTGGTTAGCCCTCAAAGTGTCAGGCAGTTATATGGATTTGTGCAGTCACTTATCCTGCAGTACCCCAATGACATACGCCTTGAGTCTTGATGACGTGGTCATGCAAATGGCCCATCTAGGAGGGATTTCCTCAGAAACGACTGTCTTTTCTTCTGGGTTTATCTGACCCTCTGAGACTTATGAAGAACAGTCACAACTAGAGATACTGTACTGTTTCACCCCTGGCCACAGGATCTACTGAATCTAAGCTTTGAAGAAAAACCCTCACTTTCTAATCCTTTTGATTAAACCCATAAATCGCAGACCTTCATTGAAGTATAGTCCAGCTTAGTAGGTGGACAGCTTGTAACTACAGATCAGTAAACAGTACACACTACCACTCTAACAGACACCACCTGCAAAACATGCATAAAAATGGCAGTTAAATATGCACCTGAAACATGCTTCTATCTGGGTTCTACAGAATGAATTTGGACGTGCCTTTAGTATTAAGAAAAAAGCAAGATTATTCAAGCATTTCAAAAGCCCTCTAAAGAAGAGATGAGGGCCTGATAGGTTCTTCCTATCCAGAAATGGAATGTATCTGTTTCTTTGAGCTCTTTATTTCACAAAAAGTAAGAGACCAAAACAGAGGCAGCAGGGAGAACTGCCAGTCCTATAGTCGCCAATTACTACAGGAGACCGAAGGGTCAGTTCCATTATTCCATTTTATGAAAGCTGACAGGAGTTTGATCCACTACTCCGAAGAGGTTATCATCCTGCATTACTTTGCAGAAATCCCACCTCTAAAATTGGTCCAAGTAGCTTATTCACTGGAGCCAAATGTAAACAATGGGTCTGTCCACACAGTGAAGGAACTGTCCATTCTTAATCTAGAGTTATTTTCTTGACGGTCTTCCTTACTGGAAGAACACTTATGTGTTCAGATAAGCAGTCAGCAGAATAACTATTCTTCATGATTTAGTGCAAACCATGTTTCAGAACACAAGAATGAACACTGAAGCAGATCAACAGTCTATCTAACACAGTTTTCTATGTGCCTCGAGTGGCAGGAAGAGATTTAGAGCCAGCTTGCAAGCTTGGCCTCTCTCCGTTGCATTCAGCTACTACTTCTCTAGCATCCACAAAACTACAGTTGCTAAATGGTAGACACCAAACCATTCCTTCTAATATATCTGTATGAATTTATCTAATCCCAATTTTGAAAAATTGCTGATACTCTGTACATGCTTCTATGGCAACAGATTTGAAAATGTATCTATCCCTTTGCAACAAACTACTTTTACGTATTTTAAATTGATCTACCAATAAGAGCTGAGAACCTAACAATGTGAGATTTTTTTTATTTTTTTTTTGCTGTTCCCATTCTTCCTAACTGTCCCAAGAGCTTTTCTAGATCATCTTGTTTTGTCCCACTGGAAAAATGCTTCTTCCTTGTTTATGATTAACTGACTCCTCTAAGCTGGTATCACAGTAGAAATATTTATATAGGCATAACTTCTCTCTGCTACACTTTATTCAACAAATGTCCCTCACATTTGTCATACTTCTACATAAAAATCATCTAGATGCAAAGGAAATGCAACTTCAAAAATTCTTCAGGGTAAAGCAAATACCTTAAAAATTTTGGTAGCAGTCTTTTTCTTTTATCCTTTTGCACATTTTGCACTGTGACTCATAACAGCATAATATTATCTCTCAGTGAGGAGATAAATAAACACAATCATGGAGAGTCAATAAACTACTGCATCAATTAATTTATAGTACACACACTTATTCATCATGTTTAGGTAGAGAAGAGTACAAGAAGTGAAGCTAACACTTCTTCCCATTCATGTAAAATGGGAAATCATGATAGTGTCATACATCAAGTCAAAGGCCTATCCCTCTACCCCCAGATCTCTCCTACTACAACTACTTCTTTAACAATGAGATGCCCTTGTGTCTATGGTCATGCACCTCACTATGAAAAACTTATCCATCCAGCTCACAACGCTGTTGTGAAAAGCTGTCAATTCTTCACAACTGTGTTGCCTGTGCAACACTTTGTGCATGACATAATACTGCTTACCTTCGTTCTTTGACCACAATTACAGTAACTGCTATTCATGGAAATCTTTCTACATCTCAAACAGGAAGTGAATAGGGGTACAGCAACACATTATTTGTCACCCAGGGTTCTAGTATTTTGAAATTAATCTGATTTTCTACAAAAGTCATCACTGGTGCACACATAGCAGCACAGAGGATGTTTAATTCAATTTATAAATCATTTCAATAGTTCTTATATATCATTTTATCCTCTTTTTGAAATTATTTTGATGACAACAAAGTATTTTTAAGATATCTGAGAGAAGAATGGAATTTGTTACAGACTCTTGTGGGGTTTTAATCATACATGCAATTTATTAATTTACGTTAGAGATAAAAGTTCTAGGTGTTAATGTATAACTAATCTTGAAATTATTTCTCATATTTCTCATATCAATGAAATATTTCCTCTAGCTGGTTTGATCAAGCCTATAAAACCAGCTAGAAGGTTTCACCTTGATCTGCAATGGAATGGGGCTGTGTCTACATCTTTTGGGATTCTTTAGTTTTCAAGAAGCCAAAGGTTGATATTGAATGCTATCCAAAGACAGCAATTTAATTCCTTGTTTGCCATTGAAATATCAGTAGTCTTGAAGCTGAACTTCTGTGCTCTGACTATACATTTCCTATGGGGATCCAATCCAAGAACTTTCATAGGCCTTAAAGTAAATGGATTTTATTATTATTATTATTTTTATTAAGCTCCTGAGGCTTGGATTTACCCCATCAAATTGGATGCACAAATTACGAGCATCATTCCTCAAACAATATCTAGAGTAAGCGGACTGAGCTCAAATATCTCTATCAGATATCTAATATGTCCACTAAATAAAAAGCGAGCTATGCATAGCTCAACTCTCCCCAGCAGGCTTCTCAACCTAAAGTTATCTGGGGAGTTATCTGTGAAGTCTTGCAACCTGTCCCATACACAGAATTGACATATTACATATTTCTTTAGCTAACCACAGAGCTTTCCTTCAAATCTCTCTTCTTTGCTTACCTGGCTAGGCATATGCATCACATCTTTGTTTGTCACCCTTCTTTTTCTTCCTGACCAAAGTTCATTCACCTCTGTCCTATCTTTCCTCAAATTCTCACAATGCCTCCCCATTATATTTCTACCATGCTTTACAAGGTGGATACTGACCTCTTGATATTATTGCAATTAAAAAAAAAAAAAAAAAAAAAAAAAAAAAGAAATAAAAAGCAATAAGGTTTCCCTAATTAAAGATACAAAAGCAGCTCCTTTCTTTGCTTACTAGGTACTTGAATTATATGCATACTAAATACCACAAAACATATTTTAAAGCTCCTGAATAAATTTCTTGCCACCTCACAGGATCTGACTTGATTTTTATAGTGATTCATGAGTGCCTTGTGCCATTCACGGGCTTTTAAAGGAACACTGGTAATCATACTCAAGTTTCTAACACTAAGACCTGGAAGCAAAGCTCCAGCTTTGGTCTTTTAAACACATTATAGAGTGAAAATTAACAAACACTTTCTTGTGCACATTACCCATCACTTGTCTGATATAAACTTTCCTAAGAATAACAGGAATTGCAAAAGCATAGAGGTTATTCCATTTAATTTTTACTCAGTAAATGAAGGAGACTGTAGAAAGAAGAGAGGTAACAGATCAATAAATAATTATAATTTTGCTCTGCTTGTCTCAAATTTCACCTTGTTTTTCTGGAAAGTTCTTGCAGTACAACTATGCACAGACCCTTGCAATACACTTCTATCTATGTGGAAATAAACATGATTTTTTTTTCTTCAATTTCAGGTGTGGTTTACCTTTTATAGGTTTTATCTGTATAAAAACAGGATGATCTTCAGTTTTTAAATAATAGAATTAAACCTTTCTCAAGCAGTGTGTAAAATGTTGTAGTTCCAAGAACTTAAACAAAGCATTTTATGTTTAAGGGATTTGACTTAATTATCCCTGAGGGTGGCCATATGTACTAGCTCTGGCTGGGATGGAGTTAACTTTCCCTGCAGTGTCCCATATATATTGCAGTGCTCTGCACCTGTAGCTAGAATAGCACTGGTATCACACTAGTTTCGTACAATTTCGTACTGTTTCTCAGGGTACTGAGAGAACTGGCAGAGGAGCTGGCCAAGCCACTTACCATCATTTATCAACAGTCCTGGCTATCGGGGGAGGTCCCAGTTGACTGGCGGCTAGCAAATGTGACACCCATCTACAAGAAGGGCCAGAGGGCAGGCCCGGGGAACTACAGGCCTGTCAGTTTGACCTCAGTGCCAGGGAAGCTCATGGAGCAGATTATCTTGAGAGTCATCACGCAGCACTTGCAGGGCAAGCACGCGATCAGGCCCAGTCAGCATGGGTTTATGAAAGGCAGATCCTGCTTGACGAACCTGATCTCCTTCTATGACAAAGTGACGTGCTGGGTGGATGAGGGGAAGGCTGTGGATGTGGTCTACCTTGACTTCAGCAAGGCTTTTGACACCGTCTCCCACAGCATTCTCCTCAAGAAACTGGCTGCTCTTGGCTTGGACTGGCGCACGCTTTGTTGGGTTAGAAACTGGCTGGATAGCCGGGCCCAAAGAGTCATGGTAAATGGAGTCAAGTCCAGTTGGAGGCCAGTCACTAGTGGCGTTCCCCAGGGCTCGGTGCTGGGGCCGGTCCTCTTTAATATCTTCATTGATGATCTGGATGAGGGCATTGAGTGCACCCTCAGCAAGTTTGCAGATGACACCAAGTTAGGTGCGTGTGTCGATCTGCTCAAGGGTAGGAAAGCTCTGCAGGAGGATCTGGATAGGCTGCACCGATGGGCTGAGGTCAACTGCGTGAAGTTCAACAAGGTCAAGTGCCGGGTCCTGCACCTGGGGCGCAATAACCCCAAGCAGAGCTACAGGCTAGGAGATGAGTGGTTGGAGAGCTGCCAGGCAGAGAAGGACCTGGGAGTGATGGTGGATAGTTGGCTGAATATGAGCCAGCAGTGTGCTCAGGTGGCCAAGAAGGCCAACAGCATCCTGGCTTGCATAAGAAACAGTGTGGCCAGCAGGGTTAGGGAGGTGATCGTCCCCCTGTACTCAGCTCTGGTGAGGCCGCACCTCGAGTACTGTGTTCAGTTTTGGGCCCCTCGCTATAAGAAGGACATTGAGGTGCTCGAAAGAGTCCAGAGAAGGGCGACAAAGCTGGTGAGGGGCCTGGAGAACAAGTCCTATGAGGAGTGGCTGAGGGAGCTGGGCTTGTTTAGCCTGGAGAAAAGGAGGCTCAGGGGCGACCTTATCGCTCTCTACAGATACCTCAAAGGAGGCTGTAGCGAGGTGGGGGTTGGTCTGTTCTCCCACGTGCCTGGTGACAGGACGAGGGGGAATGGGCTTAATTTGTGCCAGGGGAGTTTTAGGTTGGATGTTAGGAAGAACTCCTTTACTGAAAGGGTTGTGAGGCATTGGAACGGGCTACCCAGGGAAGTGGGTGAGTCACCATCCCTGGAAGTCTTCAAAAGACGTTTAGATGTAGAGCTTAGGGATATGGTTTAGTGTTAGTGTTAGGTCAGAGGTTGGACTCGATGATCTTGAGGTCTCTTCCAACCTAGAAATTCTGTGAATTCTGTGAATTATGAAAATGTCTGTCCTACATAATAATGGCTACGGGTATTGAGGCCCTGCTTCCTAGAACGTGTCCAAACATCATTTGTTGATGGGAAGTAGAGAATGTAGTTTTTTCCTCTCTCTGTGCTTTTGCACAGACTTTTTTTTTTTTTTTCCCTCTTCCTTTTCTTCCTTTTCCCTTTAACTAAATTATTCTTATCTAAATCTGGAAGCTTTTTTTTTTTTTTTCAACATACTTTCTTCTTCCCCTCTTCTGAGAAGGAGAGGTAGTAAGAAAGCAGTTGTGGTGGAGTTTAGCTGTTCAAACAGGTAATATCACACCACATCATCAACTTCTAGATGAAAAAATTCTGTGGTAGTTAAAATTCTTTGAAAATTGAAATTTCCTTCTTGTGTAATACTAGCACTAAGTTTATTTAAATGCCTGAAGTTTCACAGTAATTTTAGGGTAGTGACACCTACAGTTTATAAGGACAACTCTGAAAAAATTACAGAAAATGATGCATATTATTTTGTCATTAGAAAAAAAGAAAAAAAAAAAAAGAAAAAAAAGGGAAAAACATTTTTCACAAGCAATATTCAAGCAAAGTATGTCTGACATAAAGAGTATGTCCCTAAAATCATGTTCTCATCTTTTAAGCAGTGCTGATTTTGCTTCTTTTGCACCTTAAATTAATTTGATTGTTAATGGATGGAAAAATATGATAAAGATGCCAAGCACAGTGTTAATAATGGTAAGACAAGCAATAGCACAAATCAGGCAAATAACCTTGATATTTGCTTCCCTTATCTGGGAGATCATCTGCAAATCTGCATGGACAAACTAGGCACAGAGCTGCAGAAGGGCCTTAAGGGCACTGTCAGGATGCTGTAAAAGAAATCAAGTCCCCGAAAGTTTGGGTGGGGGGGAAATGGTGGTCTTATAAAAGTAAGATATGAACAATGAAAGCTTACAAGCCTAAGAAAATGAATTTTTTATACTAAAGTTCTCTTCCATTTTAAGTTAAGAGTATTTCCAGCCATGTAAGGCTACACATGAACCAAAATATATGTATAAACACTTAAACATTGCAATGGGGAGGGAGAAAAAAAAAAAAAAAAAAAAAGAGAGAATATCTTTCTTTTTAAGAAAACTTCTAACTTTAACTTTTTAACTGTTAAACTGCTTAATTCTTTTTAACCGTTGTTTGTGGACAAAAGTTTGCAAAGCCCTTTATAAGGATTAAGATTTTTTTTTTTATCTGCAGTAAAGACTTTTTAAAAATATATTTACTGTCTTCATCTCTGATTTTGCTTTTGACTTTTTTTAGAGTTTTTCAGCAAGGAGAATTTGGCATAAGCAGAAAATGCATGCTATTCACAGTATTCAAATGTATGTTGTTCATTAGGAGACAGCAGCAACACTGACAGCTGGTAAAATAAAAAAATAATTAAAAAAAAATCATTAGTCTTCTATGGGAATTCCTTCCATTTGAAATTGCCTTTCATTCCATGAGAGAACCTGACATTTCAAATTGACTACAGAAAGAACTAATAATATTAAAACTTCCTCATTTAATTGCTGCTGTCTTTATCAACCTAAAAAAACTCTCCTTTCTTGCTCAAAGTATGCAATTTTGGGTTTTCAGATAACATGCTTAATGATTTGAGCGTTGATTATAACTACTTTTTCCATTTTAATCAGCCTTGTTCTGTCATATATCTTGGCTCTCAAAGTGTTGGCTGCAAGCATTTTCAGATAGAGGCTACTTTTAAAAACTATTTAATTATTAACACTATTTATCACTGGTTTTATTCATCTTAAGAGAAGCAAGCACAGAATGGTTCTCTGCAAAACACAAGACAACAGAAGCACTGAAACATAATCACATCACTCATCTTTTTTTTGTTGCCCTGATCTTGCCATCCAAACCTTAGTCCCCAGCCCCACTCCATGTGATCGTTTACCAGCTAGCTTCCATCCAGTTATACCCCCATATCTCCTATTGCAAAGATCAGTTTTCTAGTTCTAGGATATGGAACTGGGGATTAAAAATTATCTTCAGTCATGCTGATTCACTTAAATGTTGCTGACTGCACCAACAGGCTGTACAATATACAGGCTTTAGTTGCAGCATTTCAATTAGAGTGTTGGATATGGAAAACATATGCACAAAACTATGGGGGAGAGGGAAAACAGCTTAAAGAAGAGTTAGTTCCACGATGCATCTTCTATGCTTATTTGACCATCATTTTTCAAGATAGGAGTTTGGTCTATTCCACCACTAGTATGAGCCTCACATTCCCATCAGGCAGTAAAGTGCCACAAAATCCTATACTGCACTGATCACACTCAACAGTACTATACACAAAAACTAACTTTAATCTATGTCTAACCATTTTTGGATTAGGTGCATGGCACTTTGCAGTAACATGCAAACAGAGACTATCTTGGTAGCAATCCCCCGAGGAAATGTAAGAGCACAGAGCCAGGGATTGTGAAAACTAGAACTTATTCTGGGAATTAGAAAATTGCTGATTTCTCTATTTTTAGCTCTCTCCAGTTCCAGCTTCTAAATCCAGAATCTTCAGACTCAGTCCCCTTCTCTCATGGTATGTTGGTCTTACTATTAAAGTGACTGAAACCAGCAGCAACAACAGAGAATGTAACAGTCCCATTCAACTTCAAAAACATCTTACTTTTGCACTATTTTTTTTAAATCTTTATCAATTATATGCAGATATTTATTTAGAGGACAACAGTAATGATTTATGCAAGTTCAGAGCTCAGACTAGGCCCCTACTTTGATTTTGTCAGTCTGGTTACTCAAACTTGGCTCTTGTTTAGGAGACAGCAGAGGCAGTGAGGCAGACGGCAGTTCAGAGAGCAGTGAGGCAGAAACAGCAGCTTGAAGAGATCTAGGTTGTAAATAAGAGACAGATGACCTGGAAGGGAATGACTGGGTGGAATGATTAGATGAGTTGAATGCAGCATTCCAGGAAGCCCATGAGCAGTGAAGGTAGGTTAGAAAGCCCCACCAAAAAACATGAACTTGCCACTGGCCAAGCCTGAAGAGCAACTAAGTCCATTGCCAGATCCTTCCCTCGTCTTCCTCCATCCTGCATTTCCAGCTCATTGTTTCCATACTCAGGAAATGGGAACATTATGTGCCACTAATACTTAACAAAAATAGAAAAGTCTTAAGAGGAAAAGGGAAGGCCAAGTGGATTATGGTAGAAAGATATTTCAGACTCATAAGATTTCTTTCTAATTACATGTGTACTATTTTTAGTGCCAGAGATGAAAGCAATCACATATAAGCCTCAGATCTCATCCTGCCTCCTCTGTGTCTTAAAGGCTTACTTATATTTCACTGTGGATGTTGGGGCTCATTATTCTTATTAACAATCATGTTCAATAACAAAAGCAAAGGACAACACTCAAAGTGAAGCAAGGACAACACACCACTTCCTTTCCTTCGATACTGGTCTCAACTGTAACACAGCAGATCCAAGACACATTTTCTGACATGAAGGTTGTCTCCCTCCCCAGTTGCCAGAGAGAGTGTAATAATAAGAACTAAATAGGTAGTTAGTCACTATTTTGGTTCCCTGAGTTGCAGGAACCTTCAGCTGTCTGAGACTATCCAGAGCCACTTCTAATTAAGGATGGGTAAAATTATCCATGAGGAACAGGCAATTTTTAACATGATTCTTCAAGTCAACGTTAGGATGACTTCTGACTGAAATAAGGAACGCAAGTCATGTATCATTCCTATTACGTTATTTCACCAAATTTGTTTCTAGTACATAGTCCAGGGCCCTGAGCAAATGGGTGCTATAGTAAAGCACCAAAAGAAAACTAATTACTCCTCAGCATCTGACTCCCAGATCTGTGTGTCACGGAAGAACACAACACCAAGATGCATGCAAACTACAGAAAACTCCCTCTATCAAGTCTCTGTTTAGCTGCTAGATCTGAACAGACCACTGCTGACCAGGTCAGCAGAATTTGTTGTCAAATCATGTTGTAGTACCAGGTCTCTGCCAATTCCCAATGCAGAAGTATGCTTAGCGAAGTATATAAGAAGGCCACTGAGATGCTCTCTGTGCTAGTAATTAAATGATCATTACTCAAGAGAATTATTCCAGTCCTGATATTACAGTGATGGCAGTGATAACTGCTGGTGTGACTGCCCCTTTATAAGGACGACATGCTTCAAATGGGATTAGCAAAGTCACTGAAAAGTGAAAATGCATTCCCATTGCTACTGGCACTAGCTCAAAGCCTACTGACATTAGAATGGGAAGGAGCTGTCTCAGAGAAAATTGCAAGCATCCTAGTCCAGCTGTGTTTCCATCAGCAATTCTTCCTGGTTCAAAGCCAGGAAGGAGTAAATCCAAATATTTTCCCTGGTGCAGAAGGTATTTCTGATCCTGCTTACTGGGATCAAATTGAGCCAAGCTGTGTGTAAAGCAACATTTGGAAGTTCAATTTTTATAAACAGTCCAAACCCTGAATTTCCAAACTGAAGTTATTCAAACCCTATCCAGAGGTCTCCACAGCAAGATCTCCTTTGTGATATTCCATACACTTCTTAAATAATTTTTAGGAAGATAAAATAGCTCTGCCAAGGAACCCTATTTCCATGTGTAGACATCCTCAGGATCTGCGGAAACCTGTTGTAAGCATGATGCTAAGAGCCCCCACACAGGCGTCTCCATCCCACACAGTGCCTCTGAAGTGGTCAGCTGGGTCAAATACATTCATATCATGTGTGTGTTTTATATTAAGTGGGAGAGAGATTAGGTAATTTAAGGAAGCTTTGAAAGCTTTATAGAACTTGGTGGAACATCAGTGTGCCCCATTTTACCTTTCAAAATCAAAAGCTTGCTAAAACAGAAATAAACTAGACAGAGCTAGTAGTTCTCAGTCACTACCTTCTAGGGTTTAATTACATGATTTAGACACACAGAATGTTTTCCGGAGACATGACACAGAGAAAAGCTGCATTTGGAAACTCCAGAATCAGCAGAGGATTCATTTACATGGCAAGCCTAGGGGGGGAAAAAAAAGTCTGTCTGAAAATGAAGTCATGGATGTTTCAATCCACACGTCTGGACAGGACAGAATTTCCATCCTGAGGTGAACCAAGACCTTAAGGATCTAGCCTTCACACGACTAGTTTTCAGACTGGATAGGCTGTGTTCTGACACTATCCACCATCTTGTCTAGCCACAGAAAAGCACTTTTATTCTCCTATTTTATTCTCTTCTTGTGTGCATGTGTGCGTGTATGTGAACACAGATACATGTGTGCACATGTGCATGTGAAATATCTGAATACAAATTTCCTTGACAAACAAGCCCTGAGTAGCAGAATGCAGAAACATGGAAACATGGCAAACTGAAAACAGTGACTAGACAAGATTGATTCCCAAAGTTGCCTCTTATCTCAGAAGTGGTCTCTAGAACAATCAGGTATCACCTTCCTGACAGGAATATCAGCCTACTCCAAGGTGACCTTTTTTAAGAGAAAAGACAGCATTTTCCATAAAAATAATGTGTCAGTACTTCCACAAAATATACACTTAAATAAAAACAGGGTATGTATCAATAACACACACAAAATTCTGTTACTGATGGCAGAGGAATATTTCCTGAAAGTAAAACATATGCTTCTGAGCAGAAAGTGCTAGTGTAGTTCTTCTCTTTGTTAAATATGAAACTCCTTGTGTAAATTGAATGTAATAAGAGTGATGATATAAAATGGTATCTTCTTACTCAGCAGATTTACACCTCATATGTCAGAGCACAGTGGCTGACATGGGAAATTAGGGAGTTTTCATCCTTTTAGGGGTCTGCATGCCTAGTACAATTGTCAACAGAGAGATAGTTTTCTGCTATACAACAACTACAGAATTATAAAAAGTTGCAAAGATAAAGTTGCAAAAATGTGGAAACTTGCTGAATTTGTTAGCAGCTGGAATTAGTAGCTGAGTTAGTAGCAGGAAAAAGTGTGTTAGCTGTATTTCTGTAAGATGATATACAGCTTTCTTACAAAACATACTTTCCTTTTTTAGACAGTAAGACATACTAGTAACATAATATTAAAGACTTTAAAAAAAAAAAAGACAAAATTATAACAGGATCATCAGTTTTCTCCTAAAGCTTTAACCATCTTTTCTCTTCACATAAAAGAGTCTTTTGGCTTTTTGAAAAAAATAAAAAATAAAATAATAAAAAAAAAAAACATTGTATCATTGTATGTTTATGAAAGAAAGCACTCTAACTGACACATTCTTCACAAACACTCTCCCACAATAGCACCCTTTATGGTGATACTGCCAACCTTTTTGGTTGTTAAACTACATTATATAGGTCTAGCTTGACCATACGTACCAGTTTCTACTTCTTCCATCTTCTATTGCTTGTGTATGCATTGACCATATATAAATATGGCCACAAAAATGAGTAATAAACTGTGAAACCTTAACAGTGCACTAAATGTACTTTACACTAATTTTCAGGGACTTTTTCCCACAGAAGCTACTAAGGCATAATGCATGCATAACACGGAAAAGCAGGTTATGGGGGAAGCAGACATAGATGGGAAGCATTCCTGATGCCAGAGAAAGAGCATGCGCAAGTCTCAACAATGCAGAGGAAGGATGAGTCGGCCACAAAGCAATTCTGTATTAATGGTCGTACACAAAATAAGGGTTGAGAAACCATAGTGATCTCTTATATGATTCTCTGCTTATGGCATATGCTGTACTACTGGGGGAAAGGGGAAAAACACCTTGACCTGGTCACAAAAAGGACTGTACACAGTGAATTTGTATAGGCATAAAGAAGACAATTCTCAGTTGAGTGAGGTATCAGCTCTCTTGTCAAACACATAGCCTACAGGAGCAAGCCATCCTGGAGAATAAGCAGCTGTCTCCTTGGGACAACTTGCTGCCTCTCCCCAAATTAACATTTACACCATGTCAGTGGGTCAGCCTGCAAGTGAAATACGGAAGGTGAAGTCAGTACTAGCCTTGGTCAAAAGAAAAGAGGCATTTCTTGCCCAATCCCCTCTAAAAACAGTGTCTATAACCCAAGCTGTTCTTGCCACAGTTAATAGCGTGGAAGAGCTGAGAACCTCAGAACAAAGCAAGAAAACAAGTCTTTCTGCATGGTTTCAGTGATTATAGAGGATAAAATCTTACTTCATACAAGCTCCAATGCCCCAAAGCAATGGTCTTTTCTAGTATCAAAATATATGGCCATACCTAGTATTCTGTGTAGCTCAGTCGAGGAATTCAAATAAGGGTGAACTCAGAAGGCACAGTAAATACATTTAAAGATTGAAGGGGCACCAGTCCTTGACAACGAACTAAAAACTGCATATATATAATTCAGCTAAGAGCACATACATGCAAAAGTCAGTACAGGAGAGAATCAATTACCTCCAGCTATACGAGGTTTGCAAAATAACCTTAAGTGGCACAAAGAGTTGAATTTAGGGAATGAAGTTCTAGAGAAAAAACAGTTTTTTTGTTTGTTTGTTTGTTTGTTTGTTTTGTTTTTCAGTATAGAGATCAGGTAACATGTAAGAAACAGGATTATTAGATTGTGGAGCATCTCTTCCTTCACTGTTCAGCTGTACGTTTACTTTAAAGCACCTCAGCACTGAAGTAATCTCAAACTGGGAATGAAGAAAGCCCTAAAAACAGTCACTGCAATCCTGTATTAGTAGGTGAAGGTAGGCAGATAAGTTGTGACTAAAGAAGAGGTGCTCCCTCATCCAGTATCCATGTTTCTGATTAGGATCTGTGTAGCAAGGAAAAGGGGAACCTCCCTTGCTCATCCCAGCTGAGGCAGCAGATCCGTTTCTGTAACAAATGTGCCTAGTAGCAGTTAATCATTCCCCCATCTTAACTTTGTTCTTTTCATTTGCCCTCTCACTCTCCTTCCTCATCAGCTGATGAGCTGATATCGTTCCTAAATGAGGGATGCCCGTTGGGAGATTTGCTTCACTATCTTGACTTTATTTATGTAACTTGTGAGGGAGGCAGGTGAAATTCACTGCTCTCTTCAACCAAACAAGTGGGGTAATAGCCAAAGAGACTTCAGACTAAATAAAATTATCTCAGTGGGTCACAAAAGGCAAATTTAAAATACCTAACACAGCAACAGTCACATCATAATTTAATGAGTTGTACTAACTATTCTCCATCTTGAAAAATACAGTAGCACAGCTTTCCTCTGCCACACTTATACAGATTTCTGTCCCCTGCAAGAGCATTCAACAACCCTATCCACAGAAAAGGCCACAAAGCCTTCCTTATATTGGTCCACCAGAATCAGGAATCAGCACCAATATCAAGCTACCTTTGCCTCCCTGCTTCAGAGACTTCTAAGGCAAGATTCAATCATAGCTCTTAAAGATGGGGGGGGAGGGGGGAAAGACAATAACAACAACAAAAGCACATAGGATCAGACCACACCAACCATGCATGTGTTAAAAGTATCTGATTTTGATACTGATTTCCATGAGAAGAGAAACTGTGACATGATTTCATATGGCTTTTCTCTCCTTGCCCACACACGGCATCTGACATAAGTGAGCTTGGGGGTCTCAGGACCCTCCCAAGTCCCAGTAATGCAGACTTCCATACAGCAAACACTAGGATATGGAGGGATAAAACAAAACCAACCAATGAACCACCACCAACAATGAAAAAAAAAACAACACAATTTTTTGGAGTCTTAATCACATTCCGAAGTAGTACTTCATTTGTCATCTTTCTTCCCCGCCCCACCCCCACCCCCAATGGCAGAGACCCAATGATATCTTAGAAGATGGCTCTCTTCCTCCGGTCTCTTTGGACAGGTTCACAACATCCTTTCCCGCCAGCCTGCTCGCCCGCCACAATACCTTTTGTAGGACTCCAGCAACACCCCCTTCACTTCCCAGAATTACTCAAGAGGAGGCCTTCCCACCAAAGCTGTAAAGAGCTGTCTCGTGGCATCAGAAAAGTTGGACAAAGGCTGTTTTCACCGTGTAAATTACACCATCTTGGTGGGCCAGCGCTGGGTCATTCCCGCTCTGCGCCCACTATCTCTTTGTCCCCCAGCCCAAGGCACAGCCAACGGATGTCTTCAAGAAGCCTGACGTTTGTGACCAGTCCCAGTTCTCGCACTCCTCTCCTGGCCCTTCTCTGGTAATGTTTTTTCTCTACCCACCCGGGTTCTCTCTCCCATAGACGCCTCTCTTCCTCCCGCTTACCAGGATCTTTCTCTTTCTCTCTCCCTCCCTCTCTCTCCGCCCTCCCCCTCCCCCCTTTTCCCTTTCCCCCTCCCTCTCTTTCTCCCCCTTCCCCCTCCCTCTCTCTCTCCCCTCTGCTCCTCCTTCCTTCCTTCCTTCCTTCCTCGCTTGCTTGCATCCTTCCTTCCTTACTTCCTTCCTTCCCTCACCTCACCCCCCGTACCCCTCCTCCTCTCTCTGTGCTTTACCCCCTCAACCTCTCTTCCTCTCCAGAGGCCCAGCCTAGCGCAGCACTCGAGAGTACATGGGGATGGGGAGCTGCGCGACTGAGACGGCACGCTGCGAGTCAGTGGCCACTGCTGTCACCACCCCTCTCCACCACTGCCTCGGCCCACCCCCTTCGCCCACCTCCAGCATAACGGACCCATGCAGGATCGTGTAGCCCAAGCTCACGCAAGGTGCAGACCCCCCCCCCCCCCCCGCCTTACACCGGCACTGCTGGGCGACACCAGCTTCGATCCTCGGTTAAAATCACGGCTGTTCCCTCCCGCAGCCCTCAGCCAGTGAGCGCCTCTCAGAGGGAGAGCCTCCGGGTGGGCTTCCCCCGCTGTCCTGTCTTCCTGCGGCATGCCCGAGTAGGACTGCAGCACCGGTAGGTCTGCCGCTGCCGCCTCACGTGGCAGCCAGCTTCATGCTAGAAGTCAAGAGTTGCAGCAATACGGGACTAAGAGTACGAATTAGTGATTCTTGGCTGGTTTCTCTTTGAAATTAGCGTTGCTGTACGGCATCTGCTATTGTTCTGTGGAACCCTAGCTTCAGGCTAGGACAGGCTTGCATGCTTGCACTCCGTGTCCAAATGTTGAAGGTAAAATGTCACAGAGGCTGTGTGTGCTTCCTTAATTCTACTTACTAGCAGACCACCATTCTGCTTTAATTCCCAGCAGTGGCCTAAATAATCCAACGCGGGGCGGGGGGGGGGGGGGGGGGGGGGGGTTCATCAGTAAAGAGCAGAGCAGATCCCAAAGGAGAATGTCAACATCAGATATGGAAAAAATGGACTGGAAGCATCTTTCTGGTTCACTCTTTTCTCCTAGTGCAAGAACATAAATGAGAGTCTGCCTACTCAAACTGGAAATGTAACTGGCTGAATTTGGAAAACGCTAGAGGACTAGGCATGCTGCACAACCCTCAGATTTTATCTACCATCCACCTGAGTTACATTCACAGCAAGTTACAGAGACAAGCGGCAGAAAATTAGGATGCCATCAGCTACAGTGCAAACAATGCGCACTCATTAGGACTGAATGGAAAATATGACAAAAATCAGTGGCTTACAATTTCACAAATACTTGTGTGATAATAGAGTGGAATATTGTGCTTCTGCTCCCAAAGTAAATTCCTTTTGGTCTGAAATATAAGCCTCACATTACATGCAATACGAAATGACACAATACAAGGAAATCATATGAATGATTCCCTTAAACAGCGGGACACATATAAAAGCAAAAATGCACATTAGACACCCTATTTCAGGGAAAAAAAAAGTATAGGTTTCTTCTTAAAAGAAGTACTGTCTGAAGCTAGTGCTACATCTCTGAGTTCAGAAAGTTAGTGCTAGTTTCCACACATTGCAGTCTTCTCTAGCACTTCCATATATAGATGGAATAGCACAAGTACCTACATCCTCATAGGCAGTATAGGTTCTTTCTTAATTCTCTCTGTGGGGGTTTCTAGACATGAGCTAGTGTAGACCTCTTTCCTTCTGACTCCTTTCCCCTCCCCCAGCCTGATTCTAAAAGAAATTGACTTCAGGAGGAATTGCAGGTACTCAGCTTCTCTCAGAATCTGGCCCTTACTTGGTTCAGTGGTAAATTTTTGCACGTTTTTGATGCCTAGAACAAATGCTCGGCTTTATCTCCATAGTGCTTGAGACCACCGATAAATTTAACAGGGCGTGCCCAAAAAGGGGCAGACACTAAGTAAATGATTTGGGGTAAAGTATTGAAAATATATACATATGCCTTATGGGAAAACTTTGGCATATGTAATGCCTGCAGTGTACATAAACTGAACAGGTTTTTTGAACCAGTTATGCACAATAGGAGGAACTATCCCCTGTGCATCCAGTGCTGCAATAAAAAGGATGCTTGCTTTCTCAATCTCCATAATTGAGTCTTAGAGAGTTTCTTACACTGGCTTTTACAGTAACATTTTCCTTCTTTCTTAACTGTAGTAATATACGGAATTTACATCTGGCCCCTAGAAAGGAGCAGTGAGACTCTACCATTGTATTGGGGTCAGGAAACTGGGTAACTGGAAATTTTGTTCAATAGCTGAACTAACACTTCCTCCCCTTTTTGATAATGGAATATTCCAGAGAGAGAGAGACAGAGATCCAACCACACCCTCACATCCCCTCACACACACACCCACCACTCCCCAAACCTCCTCCTTCTTCCTGTGAAATGAAAGCCAAGCATGAAAAGTGCTGCCTTTCTGAATGAAGTCTAGGCAAAGTTCCCACGTTCCTGTGATACAGGGACACACACATGTACACAACGTCCACACCCTCTATTTTAAGATAATCATTTACTGGAAGGGAAGATGACAGTCAATTCTTTACTAGGGGTTAACTTTAAGGTATTGTTAAAATATTCTTTCTTTGATGGTACATCATTTTGCAATATATACATTTATATCTTTAAAAACACTTCTACTTCATGAAACCTTCCAGTACTAGGCAGATTGTCACATGCCAACAAACAAACAAACAAAAAACAAACAAAAAAAGTCCCACTCCTCTCTAAAATGTAAACAGTCACAGCCCAGATGTGACAGGAATGGAGAGACAAAAGCTCTCCATCCCAAACTACCACAGGTGGATCAGATTCTTAGGACGGTCTTTAAATGTAGCAAAAAAAACTTTAGGTAAGAAGGGGGATGGGGCTGAAACAAGGATTGTTGGAGCTGTGCCAGGGGGAACAATGGCAAGGCCAGGGGATAAGGCAATGGCCCAGCTGAAGTGCATCTACACCAATGCACGCAGCATGGGTAACAAACAGGAAGAGCTGGAAGCCATCGTGTAGCAGGCAGGCTACGACTTGGTTGCCATCACGGAGACGTGGTGGGACCACTCTCATGACTGGAGTGCTGCAATGACTGGCTATAAGCTCTTCAGAAGGGACAGGCAGCACAGAAGGGGTGGTGGTGTGGCTCTCTATATTAGAGCATCTTTCAATGTTGTAGAACTCGAGGCTGGGAATGACAAGGTCGAGTTCCTTTGGGTTAGGATCAGCGGGAAGGCCAACAAGACTAGCGTCCTGGTTGGGGTCTGTTATAGACTGCCGAACCAGGATGAAGAGACGGATGAGGAATTCTACAGGCAGCTGACAGAAGTTGCGGAATCGTCAGCGCTTGTTCTCGTGGGGGACTTCAACTTCCCTGACATATCCTGGAAGCACAACACAGCCCAGAGAAAGCAGTCTAGGAGGTTTCTGGAGAGCGTGGAAGATAGCTTCCTGACACAGCTGGTTAGTGAGCCTACCAGGGGTGGCGCCCCACTAGACCTTCTCTTCACAAACAGAGAAGGACTGGTGGAGGATGTGGTTGTCAGGAGCTGTCTTGGGCAGAGTGACCATGAAATGGTGGAGTTCTCTATTCTTGGCGAGGCCGGGAAGGGGACCAGTAAAACCACTGTATCGGACTTCCAGAGGGCTGACTTTGTGCTGCTGAGGACATTGGTTGGTAGAGTCCCTTGGGAGGCGGTTCTGAAGGGCAGAGGGGTCCAGGAAGGCTGGGCGCTCTTCAAGAGGGAAATCTTAATGGCGCAGGAACGGTCTGTCCCCATGTGCCCAAAGACAAGCTGGCGGGGAAGAAGACCAGCCTGGCTCAACAGAGAATTGTGGCTTGAGATTAGGAGAAAAAAGAGGGTTTATAATCTTTGGAAAAGTGGGCAGGCCACTAGGGAGGACTATAAGGATATTGCGAGGCTGTGCAGGGACAAAATTAGAAAGGCCAAAGCTCATCTGGAGCTCAATCTGGCTACTGCCGTTAAAGATAACAAAAAACGTTTCTATAAATACGTCAACACAAAAAGGAGGACTAAGGAGAATCTCCATCCTTTACTGGATGCAGGGTGAAACTTAGTTAAAAGAGATGAGGAAAAGGTGGAGGTGCCTAATGCCTTCTTCGCCTCAGTCTTTAGCAGCAATACCAGTTGTTCTCTGGATACCCAGTACCCTGAGCTGGTGGAAGGGGATGGGGAGCAGGGTGTGGCCCTCAATATCCACGAAGAAATGTTTGGTGACCTGGTACGGCACTTGGATGTGCACAAGTTGATGGGGCCGGATGGGATCCACCCAAGTGTACTGAGAGAACTGGCAGAGGAGCTGACCAAGCCACTTACCATCATTTATCAACAGTCCTGGCTATCGGGGGAGGTCCCAGTTGACTGGCGGCTAGCAAATGTGACACCCATCTACAAGAAGGGCCAGAGGGCAGGCCCGGGGAACTACAGGCCTGTCAGTTTGACCTCAGTGCCAGGGAAGCTCATGGAGCAGATTATCTTGAGAGTCATCACGCAGCACTTGCAGGGCAAGCACGCGATCAGGCCCAGTCAGCATGGGTTTATGAAAGGCAGATCCTGCTTGACGAACCTGATCTCCTTCTATGACAAAGTGACGTGCTGGGTGGATGAGGGGAAGGCTGTGGATGTGGTCTACCTTGACTTCAGCAAGGCTTTTGACACCGTCTCCCACAGCATTCTCCTCAAGAAACTGGCTGCTCTTGGCTTGGACTGGCGCACGCTTTGTTGGGTTAGAACCTGGCTGGATAGCCAGGCCCAAAGAGTCATGGTAAATGGAGTCAAGTCCAGTTGGAGGCCAGTCACTAGTGGCGTTCCCCAGGGCTCGGTGCTGGGGCCGGTCCTCTTTAATATCTTCATTGATGATCTGGATGAGGGCATTGAGTGCACCCTCAGCAAGTTTGCAGATGACACCAAGTTAGGTGCGTGTGTCGATCTACCCAAGGGTAGGAAAGCTCTGCAGGAGGATCTGGATAGGCTGCACCGATGGGCTGAGGTCAACTGCGTGAAGTTCAACAAGGCCAAGTGTTGGGTCCTGCACCCGGGGCACAGCAACCCTAAGCAGAGCTACAGGCTAGGAGATGAGTGGTTGGAGAGCTGCCAGGCAGAGAAGGACCTGGGAGTGATGGTGGATAGTTGGCTGAATATGAACCAGCAGTGTGCTCAGGTGGCCAAGAAGGCCAACAGCATCCTGGCTTGCATAAGAAACAGTGTGGCCAGCAGGGCTAGGGAGGTGATCGTCCCCTGTACTCGGCTCTGGTGAGGCCGCACCTCGAGTACTGTGTTCAGTTTTGGGCCCCTCGCTACAAGAAGGACATCGAGGTGCTTGAGCGGGTGCAGAGAAGGGCAATGAAGCTGGTGAGGGGCCTGGAGAACAAGTCCTACGAGGAGCGGCTGAGGGAGCTGGGCTTGTTCAGCCTGGAGAAAAGGAGGCTCAGGGGCGACCTTATCGCTCTCTACAGGTACCTTAAAGGAGGCTGTAGCAAGGTGGGGGTTGGTCTGTTCTCCCACGTGCCTGGTGACAGGACGAGGGGGAATGGAATTAAGTTGCACCAGGGGAGTTTTAGGTTAGATGTTAGGAAGAACTTCTTTACCGAAAGGGTTGTTAGACACTGGAACAGGCTGGCCAGGGAAGTGGTGGAGTCACCATCCCTGGAAGTCTTTAAAATATGTTTAGTTGTAGAGCTTAGGGATATGGTTTAGTGGAGGACTGTTAGCGTTAGGTCAGAGGTTGGACTCGATGATCTTGAGGTCTCTTCCAACCTAGAAATTCTGTGATTCTGTGATTCTGTAAAAAATAGCATAACTTAGGCAACTGTGAGGTCCCATGATATGGATCTGTGGTCTCCAAAGTGGGATGCATGCATCCCTGGGAGTCCATGAGATGACCCACTGGGGTGTAGGAAGAAAATATTAGAGTTTCAGTAATACACATTATAAATAAATATTGGAGGTGCATGCTCAAAATGTTTTTAGTGATAGGGGTATATCAAAAAAGTTTGGATAGTACCGATACAGACAATCATGTGAATGGTCACATATGCAATTTATGGACACAGAATTACACACAACAGCACAGCACAAATGTCCAGACAAACAAACAAAAGTGCAAAAGAAGATGCACTTCTTAATACAAAGGTCAGAATAACAAAGCATAATCCATTTCAAAGTAATCTCTGTACTGCGTGGAACATGTTGGGTCCTGAAGAGAAAAGAGGTGGAATGTACAGGGGAGACCACACAATGAGAGAAGAAAAAAAACAAACATCCATGAAAATGGCTGAGGAGGATAAAAGGGAAGACTGTGTCTAAGACATGGAGA
The DNA here is from genome assembly GCF_964035555.1 of Netta rufina. Lineage (NCBI taxonomy): Eukaryota > Metazoa > Chordata > Aves > Anseriformes > Anatidae > Netta > Netta rufina. Next base: position 125,746,320 of record NC_140123.1, read on the forward strand.
ATAGAGTTTCAAAAGAAAAAGGGAGGGTGAAAGTGAGAGAGGTAAGAGACAGCCAGAGAAAACAAGACATACACAGAGTAACCATAAAAGGGAAGGAAAGGGAAGCAATAAAGAAACGGGTATAGCAAATAGAATAGCAGGCAGAGGAAAGAGTATGAAGGGTAGTAGTTAAACATAAAAATAAAAACAAACAAACATTTTACAAGCTGTTTTGAAGCAGAACTATTTCCAGTGGATAAATTCTTCTTCAAGAAGATTGTTTTCAAGATCAGATTTATCAGAAGTTTAAAATAACACAATTTTCCTAACAATATTTCTAAAAAAGTATCTTAAAGATGAAGTTATTAGGTGTAAATTGAAACCTTGCAATACTCTTCTGGATACAATGTATTTGTGGCCTTGTTTTGTCTGTTACTGTGTCTGGTGACAAGAAGGTATTTTCTCTCTAAGAAAGCCTAGTGTTTAAAAGAAGAAACTTGAAGAAAATTAACAGGAGTTAATTAAATAGGATTTAGAGAAGCTTGGAAATACAAAAGGACTACAAGGCAAGATCAAGTGTGAAAGACCAGAAGCTACAGAGTCGCAGTCTCTACACTGGCTCTTGGTAGCCATGAATATCTGGTCATAATTTTTTTATTTTTTTTTTAATCTTTATAACAAATAATGAGATTTTCCACAAACAAGAAGACTTCTGAAGGGTTTCATTTTCCCCTTGAAAGAAGCAGCATGTTTCTGCTTACAGAGCAAACGTTGTCAGCTTTGATCCTTTTATTCTGTCACTCACTTCTGCTTAGAGCACTGTTTCCTGAGGTTTAATGGAAGTAAAGTTAAACTAGAAATGGAAAAAAAAAAAAAAATATATATATATATATATATTATCTGAATATGTACACATTTGTAAAGTATGTGTATCAGTCTCAAAGGTGAAGAGTTAGACTCATACCTTTGCAGTGGAGCCTATAATGTAAATGCTTGTACTATCTATCCATTTTATAGAAATCTGCCTATATAATCCAACATTTTGACATATTTATCACACAGGTTAAACACTGGCATTCAAAATGCTAATACCAAAAATAAAACCAACTATCTAAGCTGTATACCAGGATCTCCTGGAAAAATTTTACAAGGAGAAGCAGATGTCTGGGAATCCATGCCTGGTTTTATAGTAATTCTGGTTCCATGCTGGGACTGGACTCTTTGGGTGTATTTAGTCAGTTTTGTATAGACTTGCAGTCCAGTTGGGTGAGTTCAATACTAGCTGCTGGCTTTTTACCTGAATACCTAGACCTAGTAAATTAATTTGAAGTTCACTGGGACATGAGACAAAACAGGGATTCTGAAGCTTCAAAAAAATAATATTTATTTTTTTTTTTTTTTGAAATAAATTCAAAAGCCCCATATCTGTCACTCGGAAACAGAAATGTACAGTTATATGACAAATAAATGTATATTTATCTTGTGCATGTTGCTAATAAAGCCTTATGAACTCCCAAGAAAGTATGAATGTGTATCTCTTAAAAGGCACATATTGCTCCTGTAATCTTCTCTGTCTACTCTTGTACTCTTCATTGTCTTCTATCAAGCACCTGAGACTAGCCTTTTTTATCTGCTGATCCATGTTGATGCACATTCCAAAGTTCCCCAGTAGTTTCTGGTTTTGTTTTGCCTTTGGAAGTGTGTGATGTCCCTGATTATTGTCCTAGTGTGAGATTTTTAATTTCTGCTGGATTTCTGAAAAACAGGAACTCCAAACTCCGGTTGGAATAGGGTAGACAAAGTACCACTGTACTTTTGTCACTGTTGTCTGTTTGACTTGGAAAGAAGAGGGGCTCAGGCAAACTGCGATTATCCCAGTGTGGTTTTGCTTCAAAAAGATTGTTTGGAAGTATTCCATGCTTAGAGCAGATCTGTGCTAGATTCAGGTGGTTGTTGCAAATCTAAAGGATGATTCTAGAAAACTGCATAAGATTTCAAAAAGCTCTGTTTTGTGTTGCATGCTTATGCTCAAACAGAGCAAGCAAACGGAGTAATGCAGATAGGATGGAAAGTTACTTTTCTTAAATACTTGGTATTTAAGCAAAATTATTCTGCTAAAAAGGTTCCAAAACATACAACCTTTTTTTCTTGGAAGCCCAATAGAAAACAAGGAAAATATATGACTGGAGTTGAAAGGCAGATCAGAGGAAAAGTATGGGAAAAGTTACGCTTAAAATAATTCTTTTTGTTTAGTATGAAACACTCCATTTAGCTTATTTATTTCAGGGTCTCTTCAGAGATGGAAATGATTGGCTAAACACATAAAGCTGCTGGCAGAAAAAATATTTTGTGAACAGAACAAGTCTATAGCCTGGTAGTTGGCTACCTGCATCTCAGTCCCAGTCTTTTCCTCAAGGAATGCCTAATTACCTGTAAGGCATGGAAACATCTCAACAGGAAGCATTAAGAATTTCTTCCTTCACACATTCCATCTCACATGCACTTACTGGCATGCTCAGAAGCTTAGTGGTGATGTTTTTGTAGAAAGTTTAAGTCACCAAAGTGCAAAAAGGGGAACTGCTTCCAAAGCTGTGGTCCCCAAAACATTTCAACTCCACAAGGGTACAAGCTTTTTCTGAGATAAACAACATTTCTCTCTCCCTTTTCTGTCCTGTTTCATATGTCCTCATCACCTTCCTTGTGCTGGCAGCAAAGGTTTGTGTAGTGTCTGGAGCAAGTAATTAATCTAGCTGAAAACTAATAAAAAAAAAAAAAAGAGGAAAATTTTGTAGCAGGTGTAGGAGGCTTTATGGAGTCTGCTATAGCTGGAAGATGGAAGTCAAAGGATGTGCAAGCAGGAGAGAGATTGGCAAGATTGCTCCCTTTAGCAGCAACCCAACTGATTTATGGTTAAAGTGTATTTATGCCAGTCACCAGAATATGAGTTCTGTAATAAAGAGAGAACTAAGAACTGTGAAAAAGTTAGGAAAAAAGAATTAAAGAATAAAGGAGAATACTCTGTAGCTGGAGCTCAGGGAAACCAGTGCGTATCCAGTGGGGGGGAGAGGGGGTTGAGAACGAGTAATATTTTTTTTTGTTTGTTTGTTTGTGCTAAAGTCTATAGTTCAGAGGGACTAAATATTTGGAAGGTCTAGCATTCTCCAGTTCTTTAAAGAGAACATGGACTTCTAGTTCGCTGTAGGTTTAAAATCACACAAAGCATGTAATTTACTAGTGTAATTTACTAGTGCGTCTTTCAAAAATCACGTGTTCAGGCTAGAGGATTGTCTACGTTGTGTCTGTGTAATCGAACAGTTCCACTGAGTGGACAAAAGCGGTATTGCTAGCTAAGAGAACAGCATGCTCCTTAACATGCAAGCATGACAAAGCACACCAAAACCTGAGAGATACGGGTATCGACTTCCAGTGTACTTTTTTTTTTTTTTTTTTTTTTAAATTCCGTAGTAAAGCAAAGCTCAGAAAAGTGCTAACCTAACCTGCTTATTTCCTTTGACCAACTGAACTTGGTGGAGAAAGCATTTTGAAAATACCTATCATGTCACTCAGGAACTCTGTGTGGCTATTATTAATCATTAACGACTACCCTACTCAGCTTCTCTGTGTGGCAGAAAGTGTCTTTAGGAAATGGGTAAAATGGGTATTCTCTGTTTTAAGTCAGCACTGTCTTAGTGACACAGTGTAATGGTACAATATAAAGAATTAAGTTCATTTATAAAGTGTTTTTATTTTATTTATTTATTTATTTATTTTTCTGTGAGTCTAGGATTTCTTCTGTGATGCTACTAGAAGTTGTACTGTTTTAACCAGGACAGTCATGGTCCCAAGTGTGCCAATAAGCCTTAATTGTCCAAACAACCTCACCTGTGCCCTACAACACTGCAGTTTCAGTCCAGTGACCATGGAGCTGTATGTAAACTCAAACCTAGGCATCCACTCCCTAAGTTCTGCTGAAGGTAGTCTTGTGCATACTCTTAACCTCTGTTGTTTCTGGCTTGTTGATTGTGTTCATGGACTGAACATGAACTTGACTTTTTACTTTGCATTTATCTGATTGGTATTTATCATTGACGGAACATGTAATTGTCACCAACTTTGACTGGCTACTCTAGGATTTTACCAGCGAGGATGCTGTTTCTGCCTGTCTTGTGATCTGGCACTTCTTCCCCTGCTCTTACTACATGCTTCCTGACAAACTCAATACCAGTAACCGCACTACAAAGTTTTTAAAGTTATCTGTCATGTTTTTTCTTAAATCCAAAGTTGGCAATAAATTATGTAGATAATTGAATTTTTTCAGCAAGTGAAATTCCTTTCCTGGGATATCTTTGTGCATGTTACTCATTGTGTAAAATAGCAGTGGCAACTGGTGAAACACAAATAAATAACCTCAGAACGTTAAAACACAACAGACAGTTCTTATTCAGTGTATGAAATTGCTGCAAAGAAATGTTATCCTGATTAATTTCATTTGGTACTATATATGGTGAATGAAGTAGCGTTAAGACTGTCAGGATGGCCTAGCATAGATTCCACCCTTCCCTCTACAAGACATACTAGTAAGTGGTCTTTCTGCTCTCTGCCTGTGATTTTAGAGTAAGAAATTTTCACTCAATCACTTGGGGAGGCAGTATAGAAAACTAACGTTTTCAAGTGGCATACTCACCATTGCCAGTTTACAGTTGTGGCCATTTATTTGGGAAAAACAAACAAACAAACAGAAACTTTTAATAGATGGAGCTGGGAATTTACAGATGAGATTCTTTCATGTACAGAGCCAGAAAAGTTTTGCTCTGCAAGTCTGTGACCTGTGAGATTCATATTGCTTGATCTCTTTATTGGGCTTTCCTAGTTGCTTCAGAAGCAGAAACATTCAAGCATGGGTAAACGTGTTAGGACCTGGGAATGTTGTCTTGCTCCTGGGACTGAGTGTATGCTGACTGTATCCTAACTCCATGTGCAAATGAGATCTGTGTTTCTACTATGCCTCTCATTCAGATCTGGTTTCCCTATGAAGGAAATGAACAGTGAGACCTAGACAGGATGAGAGCTGGGCAGGAAGAAATCAAGTGAGGTTTTAAAAAGCAGGTGTAGAGTCCTGCACATGGGAAGAAACAACCGCATGTATCAGTACAGGCCGGGGGATGACCTGCTGGAGAGGAGCTCTGCAGAGAAGGACCTGGGGGTCCTGGTGGATGACAGGTTGACCATGAGCCAGCAATGTGCCCTGGCTCCTGTGTCACTACCAGCATGTGAGGAACCCAAGGATCCAGGTCTAGCTCCTAGACAAACAGAAAATCTAAGGCCAGCTACTGGAGGGATCCATACTGTATATCCCTCCTGATCAGACTTTTATCCTGATCAGCCAAAGGGGAACAGAATGAGGCTGCAAGCACATCATTACAGAATCACAGAATTTCTAGGTTGGAAGAGACCTCAAGATCATCGAGTCCAACCTCCAACCTAACGCTAACAGCCCTCCACTAAACCATATCCCTAAGCTCTACATCTAAACGTCTTTTGAAGACTTCCAGGGATGGTGACTCCACCACTTCCCTGGGCAGCCCATTCCAATGTCTAACAACCCTTTCAGTGAAGAAGTTCTTCCTAACATCTAACCTAAAACTCCCCTGGCTCAACTTAAGCCCATTCCCCCTCGTCCTGTCACCAGGCACGTGGGAGAACAGGCCAACCCCCACCTCGCTACAGCCTCCCTTGAGGTACCTAAAAAGAGCGATAAGGTCACCCCTGAGCCTCCTCTTCTCCAGGCTGAACAAGCCCAGCTCCCTCAGCCGCTCCTCGTAGGACTTGTTCTCCAGGCCCCTCACCAGCTTCGTCGCCCTTCTCTGCACCCGCTCAAGCACCTCGATGTCCTTCTTGTAGCGAGGGGCCCAAAACTGAACACAGTACTCGAGGTGCGGCCTCACCAGAGCTGAGTACAGGGGGACGATCACCTCCCTAGCCCTGCTGGTCACGCTGTTCCTGATACAAGCCAGGATGCCGTTGGCCTTCTTGGCTACCTGAGCACACTGCTGGCTCATATTCAGCCGACTATCATTGTTTGTGCTTGTATGAGTGCTGAGTGTTTCTGTCTGTGTAGATTTGTGGCTGGCTCTGTGGATGCGTATATTTGTATTTTGTGTGTGTTTGTTTATATGCCTGTTGGGAATATACACTCAGCCTTGCTAGTGGATGGATGTGGGGACAAGGAGCTGCAGCAGCCTTCTGGGCCACCTGATTTTTCAGCTTCTAACGGGTACCTCCGTAAGTGGCTATATAGGTCTCTACATTTTTTCTTGTACTGTGATTTAACGTACATTAAGATAATCTCATGTCTTGTGCTATATGAAGCAATATTCAATGCTTAATTTGATAGGGATAAGTTTTGTGTAAGTTGTAATAGTGTTTGATTATATATATCCATGACTAAAGCATTTGTCTGCCCACGTTTTTCCTGTAGCTAAAAAAAAAAAAAAAAAAAAAAAAAAAAAAAAGGAAATTAAATAATGGTCTCTATTTTGTAGGTATTAAAAGCACTTTGAGACCTTGCAGCAACAGTGGGTGAAAGAGAGATCAAGCCTATATGATTTCACAAGGAACCTCAATGTGAATAACTCAGGCCCTTATATATAGCAATGATTTGGACTTTGGTTATTTGGCATTAAGCCTGGAACATAATTTTGCTTCATAAGATACAGAGTGAGAGAAAAATGTATAACAATAGTGTGTGTTAATTTGTCTATTCCTTTTGAATATAATAATGTGTATATATCTTATCTGAGTGTATATTTTTGTTTGTCCATACACATATATATATGGTTATATATATGGATATATATTTACACAGAATGGAGAAAGTTTCTAAATTTACAGTCACTTATTAAACAACAATCACAATTAGTTATCAAACTCTCTGAGTACTCCTACTCCTTTGTCATGCCTAGGAGAACCACCGCTCTAGGCTTAGTAGGGTACACTACTCCTCTCCTGTCAGTGTGTGTCACACTTGTGCCATTAATTGTTCACCTTCAGCCTTCTTAGGTTGAAAGCAGCTTCAATGAACAAGTTTGTTCAGGGGGAGCCTGAGTTAAAATTCAGCAGACCTAAAGCTTCCACTGCTAATAGCACGATTCTGTGAATGTTCACATCCATTCATTGCTACACTTTCATTGCTCTTCCATGCAATGCATTATTGTTAAAATCCCTAGGGATGTTAACGTCAGAAACACCTTAACTGCCAGCTCAGAATGGCTTATAGAGATACACTGTGTCAGTATAAGTGCAGCACCTTGCCTTTGAGGACTTGTGAAATCAGCCAACAAGAAGGTCTTTGTTCACCTCCCCATTTTGCAGCTGAACACAAGATTCTGGCTTCTCTGTGCTTCCATCTCCTCATCTGTAGAGCAGATAAATCTTCAAATGTCTACTGTGAGAATTGCAGCTCCCTCTTGGTGCTGCTGTGGTTCAAAGCAGTAGACTTTACCTGAAAAAGGAGTGAAAACATGCTTGCAATAAAACTACGGAAGTGGTTACTTAAAAATGGGTAATTTCCTTATCCTTATTTCAAGATGTATTGCTTTGGTAAGAAGATCCTGACAAACAAGTTTTTGCCAATATCTGTGTTCAAAACAGTCTAAGCCTTGAGAGTAGTATGCAGCTTGTTGTGTCAAGACTTAGCTGGGTTTGTCTTGTAGGTGTTTACAAGTCCAGTTGCTTGGATGTATACAAGAGGTTCAATCTCCCTCAAACACTGCCTGAATTACGTGATGAGATCTCTCCCTCCAAATGACCACACTTATTGTCAGTAGTCCAAGAAGTAAAATGCACACCTCAGAATTAGCAGACTAGTTTTGATTCCTCCCTTTGCTTACTTTGGACTTGATGTACTCACTGTTGTGTAACAGGATACTGTGAATCAGATTTTTCTCTTGAAATCCTTTCACTTCATATTAAATACTTAAATATATATTAAAAAGACATAGAATCTGGCTTTCTGTGCAAAAAGTCCAGGCTATAAGTTTCTGTATTTTTTTTTATAGAGTAGAAAAACATTTGTCATTAATCACTTTGAGATACCCTACAACACAGTATGCTCTGGAGAGCTGGGTTATCTGGCTTCAGATCCTGGCTTGAAGCAATAACTATGGGGGATTTGAATCTAGATATTCTGCTTGAGTTTCACCTGTTATGTTTCTGTAAACTGCCCCTCTAGCCCCAGTTCCACATAAACCCAGAAGAACATTCTAACTATGTGTTCTGAATAAAAGGAGAGTTCTCTTTCCAGGCCAGGTGCCTGTATCTTAAGACAAGTTTTACATCTTATCTACCTCACTAGGTATATATTTTTTCAGCTATTCCACACACTATCTCCCTCAGCTGTTGTATATTGGCTTTGTGAACTCATGTTCTTAATATCAGCTCTGACATCTTTCTCCTATAGAGAAAAAGAATGTATGTATTTCTGAGTCAGCACTTCCAATGCAGAATTTCACAGTCACAAGTGTAATGACAAGCATACATATCTGGCTGTTACATTAGTTCCAGCATCTTTTTCATGCAGTTCTGCCAATGTAAAAATAGAGAAATGTGGGAAATACAGCCCAAAATGTTCACTGTAAACATCCATTCTTTCCTTTCACATAAATAAGAAAGAATATTTTCAGTAGCACAGCTGTTAGGTTGTTTGGTTTTGGTGTATTTGTCTCTGATATTAATTTCTGGCACCTAATTTTTCAACTATAGATCACAAATATGATGGTTGCAATTGCTCTCAGTATGCATTGAAAATACCAAGGTGTGACAATAATCAGTCTTCTTAAAACAAGATAAAAGATTGTTTTAGCAACTACTGTGCCACTCAGTCCTGCTGAGATACTGCTAGGACACCTAAGGGAAAAGAAGTTGTAAGATGTTTGCTTCAGGGGCAACCTAGGTTTCTTTTTTATTATTATTATTTATTTATTTATTTATTTATTTGTTTATTTATTTATTTTGGTGTGTGCTTAGGATACAACAAGGTCCCATTTAAAGTGATCCCCCCCAAAAGATCATGAATGCTGGCCTAGATAGGTGTAGAAGGAAGAAAAATAATTAAGGAGCATATGTGTTTGATTTGCTCATAAAATAGCTATTTTCTTGTTGTGCTATGCCAAGAAGACCCACCATGCTCTGTGGACCTTGAAAATATATTTTTTGTTCTTCTCAGTCTGTTTAGGTTCCACTGAATGTGTAGGAAGTCAGAAATCTGCAGCCATAGGAGTACAGAGTGACCAGAAATGGCTGAAGTTTTCCAGAAAGAAAAAATCCATCATTCACCAATATATAAAAAAACCTCTTTACTTCGTTACAGTAAAGTCTTTTGGTTTCATTCTGGAAGCAAATCATCAAAAGCTAAAAATAAGATATACAACATTAAATAAAAAGACAATTGTTGTGTATGATACTATCCTGTCTGATAGAAAAACTTCTACTAGAGCCAGTTTGAAAGCTTCTGTATGTTTTCAACAGATACACTTAAAACAATACATTTGCTTGAGATTTCATACAGGAAGAAGCTTGGTTTTCAGCATAGATGTGGCTGCTACAGACGTCTTTGCTATTGGTTTAAGAGAAGCATGTGAAACAGACCTACAGAAGTCCCTTATTAGATCATGCTCTCTGCCTACTGAAGCAGAAATGGGTATGTGGACAGCCTGGTGTGTGGTCACGTTCTTCTTTGGAGCAAGTAAGGCATCAGCTGTGCCATGATACCTCTTCTGCTGTGGGGAGAATGTAGTTTACTTTTCTTACCTTGTTTATTTTTTTGTTGTTATTTTGTCTTATAGGAGCTAAAATAACCCAAACATCAAGTCTGGTACTGAAAGAAGATGGAGAAGCTACTCTGAAATGCAGTCAAAATGATAATCACAATTATATGTCCTGGTATCTGCAACAGCCAGGGAAGGGGCTGCAATTACTCTACTATTCCATCGGTGCAGATCAGGAAGCTGTGGGTGATACTCACCCTGGATACAAAGCTAAGCGGTTAAATCTCTCAGACTTCCATTTAGTTGTTAAACCTGTGAAGATGAACCACTCAGCAGTCTATTTCTGTGCCAGCAGTTTGGACACAACACTTCAAAGTCACTTGCTTTCTTTACATAAACTCTTCTCTCCCTCACCTTCCCTCAGGAGGGAGCAGCTCTCAGCACAGGAAAATGGCATGTAGGCAAATAGCCTATTCAAAAACCATATGTTGCTGAGGACTTGGACTAAAACAGGTAAAGTAGGTGCAGCTTAATTTTTGAACTCTTTCTGGATCACCTGTTGATTCTCTATCACATTAGATCATTAAATATTGTTAATCAAATCCAGACATAAAAAGAAGGAAATGGAAACTGCCATCTTCACATAGACAAATTATTGTCCCACAGACTATTTTCTTCCTGATGTAGAACAGTTAATTGAAATATCCATACTTACATACAAGTCAGAAATACTTTGGAGACAATAATTTGTATGACCATTCTAACACCACTCTGGATATTATCATGCAGTGAGAGTCACAGTGATTTTCACTGTGCTTGGTAAGGTTACCCTAAACAGAATAAATTAATACAATTAAGACTGTCAAAAGTAACGAGGACATCTCTGAACAAAATATGATATAAGAAAAGAAGCTAAGTAGAACTAACATGCTGCAGATTGGCCTAAAATGGCAGAACAACCATTACAGTGTTTGATAGGTGTAGACACATTCCTGATAAGTTACAGGTGCATGGAGGCCATAAAGAAAGAGATGGCGTAAAGTAGTATACAACTTAGAATGAATTCACATTCAAGAGAAATTCAGATTTCTGTTTATTCAGCTTACTGCCAGCTATATTCTGAAGTACATGCTTTATGTGTGTTACATCTGTCCCTTTATTCCTCATACTTATGTTTTGTTACAAGATACAAGACAATCTATGTTCATTTGGTTTACTCCTTATTTGTGGATGAGTTGTGAGTTATTGTTTTTTTCCCCTCCCAGGCAACTTTGTGATTTCCCGTGTTCAAAGACCCTAAGTTGTTTTGAAATTGAGCTAAGCCCTAAGCATCCATATTTTGAAGAAAAAAAAAAAAAGTAGAAGGATGAAGAAGCAGAATGTGAATGTAATTTTATCTACTGGCAGATTTCTCCCTGATGAAATATTTCATACCTTCCACAAAGAGTCTTATGGCTCCCACACACAAAGACTTACCAATGTATTTCCAGTTAAAACACATAAAGCAGCACCCCTCTCCCAGGTACTTGTGTTAATGTTTTTTTGAATGGATTGATCATAGCATGAGGTACACTATGGTCTAAGCATTAAATTATGATGTTATAACAACATATCCTAAATTCTTAGCATAAGAAGAATAATCTGTTTCCACTCGGAAGTTTTTTATTTTATTTTATTTTATTTTATTTTATTTTATTTTATTTTATTTTATTTTATTTTATTTTATTTTATTTTTATTTATTTATTTATTTATTTATTTTAAAGCTGGAAAATCTTAAAGAAAGGACATAGAATGCAACTATTAAATAAATACAGACTCGGCATACACATTCTGACATTATTCTTATCCCTGTTTGAATTATGTTAAATTATATTGTAAGTGCTTTAGGGCAAAGGAATATTTATCAACTGTCATGTTGAACATAAATAAACACAACTTTCACACAGTTTTACCAAACTTGTTGAACCTTTATGACAAATTTTGTTATTGATTACTATGCCGCATTTCTTCATTGGGAAAGGAACTATTGTATTACATGTACATCCCCTGGTGAAAAGGTGAAAGAACCTTTATCTGAGTCATTTAAACACCAACTGACTGAGTAGGGAGCAGCTTTGTGGGAAAGCAATTCAACATGAGTAAGCTGTGAGACTTTCAGCTATTTGAATGCTAATTACATTTTTGGTTGCATTAGCAAGAATGCAGTTAGTACGTTGAAGCACTTGCAGGGCTGTATTTGGAATACTACCTCTACTGTCCATACACCCCAGCTCACCCTGTCCCAGCCCCTGTGCAACAGAGGTACCAACAAACTGGAGAAAGTCCAGCCAAGGATCACTAAAATGGTCAGAAGGTTGGAAAAGAAACATAAGAAGAGAGGCTCAGAAAATCAATTTTGTTCAGCTTGGAGACAAGGAGACTAAAGGATAGCTAATTGCATATCTCCTCCTCCCTCCTTCCCCCCCCCCCCCCCCCCCCCCCCGGAGTTTTGGTGTCTTAGCCTGAGTTGGTGTTTTAGAGGGGCACAGTGAAAGGATAGTGGTAAAAACAAACAAACAAAAAACAAAACGAAAAAAAAAAAACTCAGTAAGGGAAATTGATTAGACATAAGGAGCAAATGTTTTTCTACAATGGTACTTCAGCACTCAGTTTCTCAGAAAGCGTATTAAATCTATTTCCTTGAGGATATCTAGAATTCAGCTGGACAAACCCTTGTACAACATGACCTAGTTTTCAAATTAGCTCTATTTTGAACAGGAATTCAGATTGAGAAACCTACTGAAGTCCTTTTCCATCATTTTTTCTACAAGTCAATGTTTTTTGTCATCTTGTTTTGTTGTTTTGAGACACCTAGCAAACACCTGATTTTTTTTATGTTGCTTTTTTTTTATGGTAGGTTGTTTATTGTTGTTGTAATTGTTCTAAATTTTAAAAGCAGGTCAGCAACCCTCCCCCATAAACCCACAAGTCTTTATTTTTTTGGCATTGAACAACAGAAACTGCAGCTGCACATGCAAAACCATCTACAGACTTCAGTAGCAAGAAGATTGTGTGAGATAATGAGACAAAAAAACACAAAACAACAACAACAAAAAAAAAACCACAGCTTTCATAAGACCCATATATGTCACTATATCTGTCCAACTGTAACTTGGTGAACAGACAGCTGTGCCCTATGCCTCATCCTGAGAGGCTGGGGGGGTGCTGCGGTAAGACGCTGGTGAGTTAATGAAACGGTTCTTTTCTGAGTAAATGTCAAACCGCATCCTGTTTTGGCTAAAACTCAACTGCTGTTCCCTTAAAGAGATTTTCAAACACATTTAGTCACTTAATCTCTGAGGAGAAGGACTTGGGGGTGTTGGTTGGTGAAAAACTCAACATGAGACGGCAACGTGCGTTTGCAGCCTAGAAATCATAGAATGGCTTGAGTTGGAAGGGACCTTAGAACTTCTGGTTCCAATCCCCCTGCAATTGGCAGGGACATCTTCCACTGGATCAGGTTGCCCAAAGACCAATCCAATCTGGCCTTGAACACTTCCAGGAATGGAACATCAACAGCTTCTCTGGGAAATCTGTTCCAGTGCCTAACCAAAGTTATAGTGAAGAATTTCTTCCTGACATATTCTACCCTCTTTTCAGTTTAAAACCATTACCACCTTCCTATCACTACAGTTCCTTATAAAAAAATCCCTCTTCGGTTTTCTTGTGGCACCCTTAGTTACTGGAAGGCTGCTATAAGGTCTCCCCAGAGTCTTCTCTTTCTAGACTGGACAACTCCAGATCTCTCCTGTCTTCATAGGAGAGGTGCTCCAGCCCTCTGATCTTCTTCATGGCCCTCCTCTGGACTCCAACAGATCCACATTGGGGACCTCAGACCAGAATGTAGTACTCTAGGTGGAGTATCACAAGAGCAGAGCAGAGAGGGAGAATCATTTCTTGACCTGCTAGCTACACTTCTTTTGATGCAGCCCAGGATACAGTTGACTTTCTTGGCTGCAAGTACACATCTCTGTGTCATGTTGAGTTTTTTATCAGCCAACACCCCAAAGTACTTCCACACAAGTCTGCTCTCAATCCATTCATCCCCCAATCTGTAGTAATGTCTGGGATTGTGCTTTCTCTCTTGCCCTGCAAACCCTTCCTCCCCTCTCCCCCCACTCTCTCCTCTCCCTCACTCTCCTCTCTCCCTCTCTCTTCCTCTGTCCCCATCCTAACTCGCTCCCCTCTCCCTCTCCCTCTCCCTCTCCCTCTCCCTCTCCCTCTCCCTCTCCCTCTCCCTCTCCCTCTCCCTCTCCCTCTCCCTCTCCCTCTCCCTCTTTTCCCTTCCTCCCTCCCTCCCTCCCTCCCTCTCCTTCCTTACTCCCTTTCCTTCCTTCCTTCCTTCCTTCCTTCCTTCCTTCCTTCCTTCCTTCCTTCCTTCCTTCCTTCCTTCCTTCCTTCCTTCCTTCCTCCCTGAGATATGGAGACTTCCTTTTATGCCCTATGTAATTTAAATATACCATAAGAACATGATCTGGAGTACCACATTACTCCAATAAGTAGAGGTCGTCTTTGTTCACTTGTATATTCTCCCTAGAGCTAATTGTATCCATTCAGTTCTTTGAGAACAGTAGAAATCAAACAGTTGTGTCATCCTATAGCTTATAAAGGAAATTACAGAGAAGTTTATTAAAGATAGACTTTTATAAAAAGATAATTTTGAAAACAAGCAATAATAGAATTATGTTGCCAAATCGCTGTTCTCCTGCCTTTGTTAGTATAGAAGGCTGGTTCCTGAAGCAAATGAGGACTTGTGTTCAAAGATATGAAGCTTGCATCATATGTCCATCTTCCTCTTCAGGGCAAAGCACATCTAGAATATTTACTGCATAAAGAAGGAAAAGAGCAAGAGATTAAGGATGTGCCACTGAAATTACTGAAGTCCAAGCAATGTTTCTTACGTAAGTTGTTTCTCTGAGTGAGAAAGGAAGAATGGGAATAATCAAGTTTTCCACAGTTCAGTCTACAAATATTTAAATTCTTGCAATGGATAAAAGAACTAGATGGTTTTGTTTACAACAACAAAAGGATTTAGAATACATTATGTATCTAGATGGAAAGTGATTATTTGTGTTTAAGTAATAAAGTTGATAGGAAGAAAGGAACAGGGAAGGAGGAGGGAAGAGATAATGGGTAGAAGGAAGGAAGGAAGGAAGGAAGGAAGGAAGGAAGGAAGGAAGGAAGGAAGGAAGGAAGGAAGGAAGGAAGGAAGGAAGGAAGGAAGGAAGGAAGGAAGGAAGGAAGGAAGGAAGGAAGGAAGGAAGGAAGGAAGGAAGGAAGGAAGGAAGGAAGGAGAAAGTTTTCAACAACAAATCAATGGTGCCTACAAACATGGCTTTAAAGAACCATTACTTTTTCCCCTTCCCGTTCCCCCATAGATTAAATTCTCTTCCATTTTTTCTTGGAGTGGTAGGGTTTTGTTTGTTTGTTTTCCTCCTTTGCTTTTCTTTGTCTATCTTACTTTTCTCTGTATTGTTTCACACTTTAATTGTTCTTTATTCTTTTATTTAAAGACACTATAGATTTTGGTAATATTGAATTCATTGCCTACCTCCCTGTCACCTTTCCCTCTTTTTGTCTGGAGATCTTCCTTCTATCCTCACTATTTTTTTCTCTTGAAAATGATGAAACACACAATATAATTTAAGAGAGGTGGGTTTGTATAAATATCAACTGTATGACTTCATTTTGCCCAGATGGGTCTCCTGTAGAATGAATTAAGACAAATGCGTACAGAGTAAAAAAAACTCTGTTTCTTACCTTGGACCTAAGCATCATCCCCATTACAAATATCCCATACAAAATGCTCTTCAAAATGAGCATGATGTACAAAAACTTCCCAGCTGTAGCACTTCTTTGATAGTTTTCTGAAAAGTAGGGGGAAAAGAAGAAAATAAAAACCAACAGAGAAAACATTCTTTTTTACAAAATTTTCCTGGGCAAGGACATTACTTTTCAACCTGCTGATTAAGAAAACTTGTACAACACTCATTTGCACAAGTTATAACTTGGTGCCCTTAGCTTAAATATCCTCTTAATCATTAATTTTATTAGATTTCTCACATTCACAGTGGTGGGACTGATTAGGAGCTGATCTGAAAAATCAGAATTTGGAAGCATCAAATGAAATTGTATTTGGAGTCTTTCAGATGGGAATATAATTTATTCTAATTCTGCATTGTATTTAAGGAGACAACATGCTGCAGAATGTCTTTGCTGTCAGTGACCTACCAAGTGTTCTGACTTCTCACTAGAAAATCAGCATCCAACTTTACACTATGAGCAGCTGTGCCGCAGTGAGAGATATTTTTATGCCAAAATGCTGAGTTTTAGCAGCCAGTCTCATGGAATGTTTGATGATAACAGACAGAAGTTGGATGTTCACACATATACAGTAGAACATGAATGTATATGTCCACACATACTTGCATCTATGTACACAGGCATAAACTGCCATGCCTGACAGAAAAAACAATCACAGGACACACTGAGACACTTTTACACAGGACACATCTCTCATTGCACACATAAGTGTTTGCACAAAGTAACAGATGCTTTGTCAAGAGAAGAAAAAAACAGTGATTTAGCTTACCTTTGAAGATAATACAGCCTAAAAGCAGAAGGAAAGGAATAGGAGTTATTATTTGAGCAGTGATGTGTATCAGCTCACCTTTTCCTGTGTTTGTGCAATTATTTGTATAATGGAGGGTTGATGTAAAAATGAGAATGATATAGTTTTTAGCCAGTTTGAAATAAAACGGAATTGAATGGATTCCTTTGACTGGTTTCAGTTTTCTGGGTACTGACAGATCTGAGTTAAGTGTACTAGAACTGCCAAGAAACATGCTTGCAGTGATGACTACTTGCCCTAGAGAAAGGAGCCTACAGAGGATGACACCCACACCCACATAAGTCTTACTCACCAGCGTCACCATAGATGAACTTGTGTATTGATTCCTGTGTTCCATTCTTAAAAAAATTGGCAACACACTCAAAACGATTCAAAGGGTTGAACCATTCTTGGGATGAGATTCTCAGTCGACTGGTCAGTGAATAAGTATTCCCATATGATGTGGAAGTCTCATCTGTCCCCACCCCTTCTGTCCTCTCAGCACCATTCACCTTCCAGACTAAATTGAGGTTGTCGGGGTAGAAGTCAAAGGCCAGGCATACCAGTGTGGCTTTGCTCTTCTCTTGGATCTCTTGCTTTGATGGGGAAAAGATGGCCACAGCTGGTGATTTGATTTCATCGTTTTTCTCTGAAACAGAAAGGAATACAGCCCAGAGCCTCCATCAATGACTTTACCATCACACATGCAGATATCAAAGTATGGTTGTTTTTTGTTGATTTTGTTTGTTTGATTAGTTGGTTTTGTTTTGTTTTGTTTGTTTGTTTGTAGAAATCTGTGTATGGGAAGCTGTATAGTGAATTCACAATTCATTTTGACTTAAAGCACTGAGTATGCAGGACCATGATCTTTGGGCTAAAAGACAAGTATGCATACATTAGCTTATAAGTGTCTTTCCAGGATAGTATGTACTACATATGTCATGCTATATATGCCATTTGAGTCAAAGTCAATAGGATATTTGAACAGGATCTGGTATGAGGATTTTAAGTGTAAATGTGCAGAGCAAGTACAAAATATTTTTTCTTATTCTTGACCAAATAGCCAAAATACTAAACATTAAATGCTAACTGAATACTCCTCCTCCTCCTCCTTTAATTCTCTGTGCTAAGTTAGACAATGAGCAGGGGTCAAAGTGGTCCTCTGCATTCACCTTCTGTTGGGTCTTTATGTCTCTGTGTATGCTTGTTTCCTCACTCTCTGAGTCAAGACTTTTCTGAAATATCTTGGCTTATTCCACCTCAAGTCCTCTTTCTCTTTGTCTTACAGTTTTAAAAAGAAAAAGAAAACAAACTGAATTCCCCAGACCTATAATCTTCTATTTTTTTTAACCTACAAATTTTCCCAAAAAAATCAGGAATGACAACGTTTTCTTTCTTAGCAAAGAAATAGCAGGCTATGTTTTCTTACCCAAGCCAGACAGTTTAATTTCTGCCACAAAATGTTGCTTATATCCAAACCACGAGGACATAAAGCAGTAATAAATTCCTGCTTTCTGTCTGTTGAGGAAAACATGGATTTAAATTTTGAAGGCTTGATTCTGCACTAATGATACAACTTCCACTCTGCCTGATAAGAAACGCGTGTATTATATCCTTAGTGCCAAAAATAGTGCAAAGTGCAAGTTCATTATAGTATGAAAAAAAGCAAATGGGACTTCAACTGTGTTTCTCATGCCATTATCACAGAACTTGTCAGTTCCATCTTTTCTATAAACGTCACTCATTTTTTCTTGCATAAATCCATGGCAATGTGGAAATGAATGGAGTTCAGAAAAAAACAGACATGTCTAAATGCTAGACAAGAATTCTTTTTACCAAAAGTTTACTTGTCTTTGTCTGACAATATAAATACTTGAGTGTTATTAATCAACTCTTTAATTCAGACTCTTCCCTTTTGTCTTTTCTTATGCTCTCATGGATGACACTACAGATTTATCTCCCTCATTAACATTTACAGTTTTTGCCGATGTTCTCTCTCAGACTCATTTGACTATTTCCTTCTCCTCTTTTTCTCTTTCCTCATCTCTCTGCTAGGAATCCTTCTGAAATCTGAATAGCCAGACAGCAGGTAGACAACCAGAAATATCATGGTAAAAATAACTTCCGCAACACTAATTGATGTGTCAGAAGCCGGAATAAAACTAACAAAGGGAGGGTGGAATCTTGATTCTAGTGAAATTGGTGGAAGCTTTATCAGTCATTTAATTAAACTAGCAACTCTTTTTTTTTTTTTTTTTTTTTCTGGATCCATTGGTATAGGTCAGGGTCAGCACTTAATTTGAGGAAATGCATTTTCCCACGTTTCGTGTAGGTGGACGTGTAGGTCACTTCTCTTTCCCCTGAACTGGTCCTACCTTCCGAAATTATAAATGCTGTCAATTAGGAAAGTCATAGATGTTAGCACTCTATCTGCAACTTTGAGCTGTTTTTCTCCAGCAATGTATTTTCACCAGAGCTGGAGCAGGGTATATTCATTCACTCACACACTCTCATGCACCACCATTCCCCTCTATTCTTAAATCTGTTGTGTTGCCTGTCTCCTTTCTCTCTATCTTTTCCTAAAAAATCCCACTGAAGATCACCAGATTTTACTGTTTTAGTTCCCATCAAAAATACATTTTCTTTTTATTTTAGAATCATAAAGGAATTATCTAGTGTTTGGTATATTTCTTTCTTTCTTCATTACACAGAACTTTAAAGTGTATTCCTCCTCCAAAATGTACTCTCTGTCTTTGATAACACACTATCTTATTTTTGATCCAAAATGGCCACCCCCAAATCTCTCCTCTACTCACTCATACAAAGCTCCACCATATCCACTCTGTAAGTCTGTGTGTAAGCAATATGTTGGTCAGGATATTTTTTCGTAGGCTTGATAAATACAGTCACGTTCACCAAATGTCCTTATATTCATCTTAATATGCTCCAGTCAGAGATGGAATCATTTTTATATTCCATTCTGCTGTGCTTTCATAAAAATGGAATGGTATATTTCATTCTAGTCTACAATAACTATAAAGCATCAATAATGAGACATTCTGAAAAGAGGATCCTTCATCTGAATCGACTGAATTTCATCTTTCTCCATTACACTCCTAGAATCTTGTTCCTTGTACAAAATAAGTCACTTAGGACTCCCACTTACCCAGAACTGTTATTTTTGTTCCTTCTCCAAAATACTGGTTATTGATAAAACACAGTCTCACAGTCTAATATCAAAACTACTCACTCCTGTCTTGCATTGCTGTCCAGTGATAAATGTGTTAAAGGTTCAGATATGATTTTTTTTTTCCCACAGTAGTAGCCAAAGGTTAACTGAAAAGAAGGTGTATCAATTATCTATATGGTAGTTATATCATAGCATATGGTCTAAATCATAGCTCATTTCTCTGTCGTTAATAAACCATTAATAAAACAATTTATTGTCTACTCTTCTCTTGTACTATGACATCAGTATATCCTCACACTTTTTAGGAATTATGAAGCATAATGAAAAATCCATCCTTCTTTTGGATACATTTTCACTTTCCCTCCAGCTTCCATGTCTTTTGCCAGTTCCTTATGAATATATGTACATCCCTCCCAATTCTTCCATCCTTTTCTTTCATGGACAGACATTCTATTTGAATATGACAATGGGAGATAGACTGTAGGGATAAGAAGAAATCATAAGGATTGGTTCATTCTACAGGTATCCTAATTCTGTGGAAAAAAAACTTGGTCAGGAATATAGTTCATTTCTAGTAGAAGACAACCCGTAGACTCATTGAACCCTGAATAGTCTTTGGGACTTCTGCATTTCAAAGGTAGTATATGTTCTTCCAGAATACACATACTTACAAGTCAGTCTTATTTGACTTGAGGTCTCTTCTTTGATTGTCTTTTCCTTCTGACTCCAATTTCTTCCATTAATCTTGCTTGCTTGCTAGTTTTCTTGCTAGGTTTATTAATCTGACTGTATAATATCAACACATCCAATTCCCCGGGCAAATTTAATAATAATAATGAATTGTTTAATTTGTCCCCTTCTTCTTCACAATACCTACTATTTCCCTCTTTCTTGACCTGTCTTTCCTGAAACATCTTTGCAGCCTTCCTAGTGAGGCCCTCCTGATTCAAGCCCTTCCGTTACACTTCTTTTCTTACCTAGGACAGTGAGCCATGTTCCTTCTTCAGAATATGGTATTGCTGCTGACCTTTACATGAAAATGTCTGAGGAGCTTGCCCTGCCTTCCTCCTCCTTATTGTCACAGTTCTCTATTTCCTAGTCCTTCATTCTCAGAAAAGCCACCACTGGAACTGTTATAAAAGCCACTGGAGATACATTATGCTACTTCTGAAAGTAAAGTCTACAGCATTAAAATACTAGGACCATGCCGAAAATCCTGTCCATTCTTCCCTTGCAGTCACTTACTAACTTTACTTCCCTTTATTTCAAGCCTAACAAAAAGAAAAAAAAAAAAAACATTTAAGCTGTGCTGGAGTTAGTCACTATTTTCCTTATGAACCTACAAAGACTTGCCTTTAGACAAGGAATTTATAAAACCCCTGACTTTAACTGCCCCAAACAATAACCAAGAACTTTTCTTTTCTTTTCTTTTCTTTTCTTTTCTTTTCTTTTCTTTTCTTTTCTTTTCTTTTCTTTTCTTTTCTTTTCTTTTCTTTTCTTTTCTTTTCTTTTCTTTTCTTTTCTTTTCCCTTCCCTTCCCTTCCCTTCCCTTCCCTTCCCTTCCCTTCCCTTCCCTTCCCTTCCCTTCCCTTCCCTTCCCTTCCCTTCCCTTCCCTTCCCTTCCCTTCCCTTCCCTTCCCTTCCCTTCCCTTCCCTTCCCTTCCCTTCCCTTCCCTTCCCTTCCCTTCCCTGTTATAAGGTTATCTTTTCTTTTATCAGGTGCTTAAACTACAAGACCTGTTTTCTCCTATCTCACAATTAATGTTTGTCCTGGTCTTTAAGTACTTCATCAACCCTCCTCCTCCTCATAAATTATATTAATAGAGCTCTGGTTTGTCCCTCAATCTATCTTTCAATTCCTGAACAGAGTTTTAGTGTCTTTATCTGCAATTTATCTCCAGTTAATGAGTTTTACTTCAAGAATCAAAAAAGTCCAGTAAATTCTCTTAATCTTCTACTTTCTCCTAAGGGCTTCCCCCCTCATACATTCCTGCCTGCGTTTCTCTTTGTTTATATTCCATATTTTTAAATTATTATTATTATTATTATTATTATTATTATTATTATTATTATTATTATTATTATATTTCTTTCACTCTCTCAAGGAAAAAAAAATCCTAGGAACACCTTTTACAATTATCATTGCAAATGTGGCAAAAATTAGTTATGAGCTAGCAAATGTAGGTATAAGATTGATCACCACTCTCACTGGTACACAGAATAACTTATACATACTTATTTAAAATAGAAAATTATGATTTAAACAAACAAACAGAAAAACTGAAAGACAAAATTCTTATAAGTAGCAGTTCTAGCTTTCCTGTCTTTTATTTTAAACACACATTCTAAACAACATTTTCTTACTTGCAACAATCTGCCTGGACCCTGCTCTAAATTGCAATGGCTGTGTGTAAGCAAATTATTTTTGCTAATAATTATTGCTAAAAACTTGAAGGTAGAAATCCAAATGGCTATGATTGTTATTCTTTATCATCTGAGTCAGTGGGAAAGAGAAATCAACTCAGAATTCCTTTCTTGGTGGAGAAATAAATGCTAAGACTTTATGTGAATTATTGAGGCACATTACATTGGTTAGTCAGTGATAATAAGTGATAATAGAAAGGCCTTTTTTTGTTCATGCCTTGTGAATTTGACACTCATAAAGGCATTTTTTGTAAAAAGCAGTTTCACACAAAACAGTTCCTTTTGATTGGAACTATCACGAGACTACATAAGTGACATCTGTAATCAGAGTACCAAACAAACCTCTGTTCAATATGATATTTTCTCCTGTTTCAAAGAGTTTTCAACAGATGAAGTAAGTGGCAAGCCCATTTCATGGGCTCTATGCCTATCTTTTCAGTAGCACCAATATATATGTATACAACTTTTCTGATAATGACATTAAAAAATATATGCCAGGTTACACTAAAATCTGTCATCAAATCCTTTTCAAGTACCAAGAACAACAAATGTACTAACTGACAGGACTTTTAATCTATTCACCAAATCAATTCACTTTTCTTACCTACCACAACAAGCCTGGTGCAATCACCAAACTCCAGAGTAAGAACACTGATAGAAACAGCAGCTACCATCTCTCTCCTGAAAGGGTGTCATTTCTCATCTAGCTATTGTTCTGTTCCTGTATCTACCATGCTAGAATCCTGCATCTACTTTGGCTAGAAATCAGCACATTTTTTTATTAGCAGTTGTTTGAACATTTGCTTAGATGACAGATAAAAGAAATGTAAGAAAGCTCCTCCTTCACACCCATAACACAGGAAAATACAATGGAATATGTTCTAAAGCTTTGCCACTTACTGATTTGGCTGCATTTGTTTTTAACAGGAATGCAAAAATGTCAAAATAGTCGTGTTGGTCATGTTGAAAGGTTCCACTAAACTAACACCATATCTCTGCGTTCATGAAGAATAAATATCAAGTGAAGACCATAAGACTAATGAAGGCATGTAGAAGTTACTTCCCTAAAATGCTCTTATCTCCAGCACTTTTCAGTTCAGGTACTCCAGGAAAATTGAAGAATCATTTATAGCATTGTCCTACATTAACCTATATGATCTCACACCAGATCCACATAAACATTTAGTTTACAAATATGCTTAGTAATGCAAACTTCTTTTTCTCCTTCATGTCAGTAGACAAAGATTTAGCAATTACTCTCAACTGCCTTTTGCCAAGATAATCAAACCTTTATCACTTTTTATTGGTTGTTCCAGCATTTTATTCTGTAATGAATTAATATCCTAGAGTAACAAATAAAGGAACAAAAGAAACTTACCAAGCACTGTCAGCTGGGTGCCCTTTCCAAAATGCAGTTGTTGAGATTGCACAGTATTTTGAAGTGCCACTAAAAAGTGCCACTACGAACTATCAACTGCACATAAAACCTATATGATATCAGGATATACCATAACTTTTGTGAGACCAGACACTGAAGGGACTATTATGCTGTCATTTGTGTTAGAAAATTACTATACTTTTCTGAAAAATGTGTTGAAACAGGTTGAATATTACTTCAGGAGATGCTGTATCTAGTGAACCCAGCCTCTGTAGGAAGTAACTCTTCTCATCTCTGTATTCTACTTCTCAGTTTCAGAATTCAGTCTGAGAAAACTTTTGGAAACAAAAGCAGCAACAGTGAATCTATCTTCTTTCTGCCAACATTAAGTTGTGCTAATGAAGGCTCGAGTTTCTGGAACTCACCCATCTGCCCATTCTGTGCTTAGTTTGCCTGTCTTCCCTCCTGCCCAATCTTCATACAACTCTTCAATTTTCTCTTACAAAAAAACTCCACTGTCATGGATTTGTTAAAAGTACAGGCTTCTTCTCCTTACCTAGTACTGTTATGTGGGTCCCAGGACCAAACTCAACCGAATATGTATCACGGTACTACAGAGGCTCTCTCAAAATATGCCCCTCCCCATAACAAAAAGGGGACAGAGTAATATGACTACACCACGTGAAAAATCCAGAGAGGAGACAGAGACTGAGGCTAGCAGGAGAACGTGCAAGAATGCTAATAGAGCTAACAAGTAGGCCACAGAATCTGCTTCCCCAAAAGAAGTGGTATAAATGCTGTTTTGTTGGAAACTGAAAACTAGACTGGACAACATCTGAAGAAGTATTCTGCTGGATATGTTGTCAAAAGAATGACATGGGATTGGGAGGTAGATGTAGGCCTTCTTGTGGCCTCCTTCCTAGGAGTCACTTGCCTGATTTGGTACTCCTTCCCAGCATGAGCAATGCTCATAAGCCTGTCAAAATTAGTTTTTGTTTGTTTGTTTGTTTTTCCTCATGATAATATTGTATTCATTTTTCCTTAAGCCCCAGCCTGACAGAATCTTCCAGGACCTCATTGGAGAGCAGAAAGACATTGCATTAAGCAGTATGGTTCCCATGTGGCCATTTACTAATGACCACAAACTTACTGATTTTTGTACAGAGGATGTCTTGTTTGAGACTGTCCTGTCATGTTGGAAATATCTACAGATCATTGATGGACTGAGCAAAATGTTTTTTTCTACTTACAAAGTCCTCAATGACATCTAGACTGCAAACCCTCCCACACGAAGAAAAACAGGAACATTGCCAGGATTTCATTACAAGATAAAAATAAAAAATAAAAATATGTGGGTGACTTCTGCGTATCAAGAGGAGAGAATTCATTATGTTTTGTCTACCTGTTCTTGCTGAGTGTACTTGAGAGTTTCCGAGTGTATCCCTTCTTAGGGAGGGTTTCTGTAAAGGCCTACCAAAGGAATGCATCATTCTCCTACTGGTGTTCCTACAATGACTGATTCTCATTCTGATGCTCCACCCTCAGTGACCAAGGGCAAATTGAGAAAATGCCAAAGTCTGTGCTTACACTGACTGAACTATAGAAAATGGATGGTCTTGACTGTGTGATCATATTGCAAAGATATCTGGGGAGAATAAAGCGCTTCTGTCCCTCTGTGTGCAGAGCTGTACTATGCTATTTGTCTCCTCCAATACATTACCACACATCAGCCCAGTCCTGTATATATCTGATGACAAACAGGAAGGGGAGATGGCTGTGATAGGCTGAGAACTAGAAAGACACAAACATGGGTATGAGCACACCACAGAGATGCTAAACGCTATTAGGAAGGTAAACAGCACAGGTGCAGTAAAAAAGACTAGTGCAAACTTGTTGTTATAGTATAATTTAGGGGTAAGATAGTTACAAAGACAAAACACCACCACCAAGTGCCATAGTATCTAAAATACATTTTCTAATATATTAGGCTGGGTATAATGGGTGGATAGCAGTTTTTATTCCAAGATTTCTGGCACACACAGACAGACACAGAATACGCAAAATACATCAATCAAGCCCTCCATAAAAGCTGTGGCCAGCACCCTGGATGTGGATAAACATAACACTCACTCCAACTGGTCAGTGAGTCTGAGTCCAGGCTGATCACCAGGCTTACAATGTTCACCTCAAGTTGTCTTCTACAGTGTTGGACATCATTAATGTTTTTGCCTGGAAGAGATCTTGTCTCAACTATTTACTGTTCTTTGCCTTAGATGGCTGGCACAAGTCAGCATTTGCCTTCCTAGTCATGTCACACCAGACTGACCTCTTTGACTTTATCCATATTTGAAGCCCATTAACAATTGTTACCTGTTGCAATCACCTTCTAGCTTCCCACCACGTATACATGTATAAAACAAAGATGAAAACCTTTTAACAGTTTTGGAGGATGCAGTCTGGAACTCTCCCCCATCACAGTGATCTGTGTTTTATTTCTCTCTACCTCATAGAATCATGTAATGAATGAGAACCAGGCAAATGTAGTCAAAGCCTCATTTTGTCTGAGTGGTACTTTCAGGCAGGTTTCACTTTGATACTTTCTGTCAAGGCCTGAGTGTGCTAATAGCCATAACGTACCTGATCACCCTCACCTGGATCCATGAGCCCAGGATCTGCATTTGAGCTTGGACCTGGGCCTTCAATTCTTGCCTAAGCTATGTTTTCGGTGTACCTGTATCCATCCTCCTGAGTGGACCTTGGACCTTCATTGTTGGTAGCTTGTTTTCTAGATGGACCTCTCATATGCACACTGTAGCTTGTCTCCAGTCATGTCTTTGGTCCTGTCTCTTGGACAGACCAACACCAAGAGGCCATGCACCATAAAACCATGAAGCAGTAATGTGTCCTTATGGCAAAGAATCACAGAATCATCTAGGTTGGAAGAGACCTCCAAGATCATCTAGTCCAACGTCTGACCTAACGCTAACAAGTACTCCACTAAACCATATCACTAAGCTCAACATCTAAATGTCTTTTAAAGACCTCCAGGGATGGTGACTGAACCACCTCCCTGGGCAGCCCATTCCAATGCCTAACAACCCTTTCAGTCAAGTTCGTCCTCATATCCAACCTAAATCACCCCTGGCACAACTTTAACCCATTCCCCTTCATCCTGTCACCAGGCACATGAGAGAATAGACCAATCCCCACCTCACTACACCCTCCTTTAAGGTACCTGTAGAGTGTGATAAGGTCACCCCTGAGCCTTCTGTTCTCCAGGCTGAACAATCCCAGCTCCCTCAGCTGCTCCTTGTAAGACTTTTTCTCCAGAACTCTCACCAGCTTCATTGCCCTTCTTTGGACTCTTTCGAGCACCTTGATGTCCTTCTGGTAGCGAGGGGCCCAAAACTGAACACAGTACTCGAGGTGCAGCCTCACCAGAGCCAAGTACAGGGGGACAATCGCTTCCCTAGTCCTGCTGGGCACACTGCTTCTTATACAAGCCAGGACGCCGTTGGCCTTCTTGGCCACCTGAGCACACTGCTGGCTCATATTCAGCCGACTATCAACCAACACTCCCAGGTCCTTCTCTGCCTGGCAGCTTTCCAACCACTCATCTCCCAGCCTGTAGCTCTGCTTGGGGTTGTTGTGCCCCAGGTGCAGGACCTGGCACTTGGCCTTGTTGAACTTCATGCAGTTGACCTCAGCCCATTGGCCCAGTCTAAAGAAAGCTAATTGTGTCCTGGGCTGCCCTAGGAGTGTTGCTAATAAGTTGAAAGAAGTGATCTTTCCCTCTACATAGCTCTGGTGAGGCCACATCTGAACTGCTGTGCCCATTTCTGGGTTCCATTATACAAGAAAGATGTGGAAATATTGAAGAGAGTCCAGCGAAGGGCCACTAACATGATTAAGAAACTGCTAAGGCTGAGGGACCTGTGACTGTTTAGACTGGAGAATGGAAGACTAAGGGTGGAATCTCACCAATGTACAGAACTATATGTGGTATGGTTTTAAGAATACAGAGTCAGGCTTTATTCAGTGGTACTGAAAGGGAAACAAGCTGCTGGTATTTAAGGCAGCTATTGTTTGACCTAAGTAAATTTAATGAAGTCCTGGGCCACTGTATGAGCTCTGTGTAACCTGAACCTGGTATATAGTGGTGATTGAGCAACAGTGGCCAGCATTGGTTGGAGTAGACACAGTAGATGGAGTACTGTTTATGCATGTCCTGTGAGTGTTTAACTTTATGCAGGAGTTAAATACACATTTGGAATTTTCTTGTTTTCCTGCCCTGAAATAAATGTAAACTCTCTTTTGCCCAGGTAAGTTTATGAAGCTAATTTTCTTGCATTTACCCTTAACTTATCTTCTGTAATATAAGGGAAAGAGAAACTCAGTTTTTATCACCTGTTTAGACTTTGGCTTCTATGATGAGAAGGGCAGAAGTTAGTTCCTTATGTATCAGCAGTGAGGGTTTCATTTCATAATAAAAAGATCAAAATAATGGTCTGAATGTGGGATCTGTGTTGGTGTGAGAATGCTTCCATACTTCACAGCTGGCATCGTGTGGTATTGTAGGCAATACCAAAAAATTACAAAAAACTTACTATTTTTTTCTTCCTTGGCCCCCAGTAAATTTATGACTGTCAAATCACAGGAATACCCCTTCTACCTAAACCCCCATTTTTCTTTTCTTCATTTAGACTGAGGTTGGATCCATCTTCTCAATTTATGAACTGCTGTAGCACAAAAACTGTTGACAAAGTAGGGATGAAGCATAGCAAGACTGTTAACATAAAATGTACCACTGGTCATCTAACCAATGCTGTGCATGGGTTGATGATGTCCTAGGTGCCCCAAGATGAAGGAGAGAATGCTCTAGGAGGGAATGATAAGTTCCAATTATTTTAGTTGGGGTTACTGAATCCAACAGAAAAGGGGCTGTTCTAGCCTCATTCTGTGCCCCTCTAGCAGATCAGGATAAAGGTCTGATCAGGAGGGATATACAGTATGGATCCCTCTAGTAGCTGGCCTTAGACATTCTGTTTGTCTAGGAGCTGGCCTGGATCCTTGAGCTCCTCACATTCTCACATGCTCGTAGCTGGACATTTGAGCCCCTGAGGCCTGCAGTCCCACTCCACTCCCTGGTACAGACCCTCCCGTTCACAGATACTATCTTCCAGTTACCCCACACACCTGCACACACACTGGGACCTACACATATGTACTATGCATCTCCCAGCAACTTGACTTAGACAT
Source organism: Netta rufina (assembly GCF_964035555.1). Lineage (NCBI taxonomy): Eukaryota > Metazoa > Chordata > Aves > Anseriformes > Anatidae > Netta > Netta rufina. The sequence goes on from NC_140123.1 coordinate 125,774,964, forward strand.
GCAGTCTGTTTGGTAACCCCTCTCACAGTCACTGGACTGCACTGTGCAAGCTTCTGAAGCTTGGAGTCCACTCCAGTTGCTGGTATACAGTATCAGCAGTGGATGAGCCTTCTAATATTTTCATAAGAGATAGTTTCTCTCAAGACTGTTTGTGAATGTTTTTTTAATGTGAGTTCCTCACAACACAACAGGTCACTGGAACTTGTGGTGTAGTAGACTATTGCTACAAAAAATAAAAAAAATAAAATAAATAAATAAATAAATAAAATTCAAGCTTCTCAAATGGAACGAAGATAAAACTTTATTTCCAATTCAAGGAGCTGATGCAACTTGATGCAACTCTCTAAGCAACAAGGTGTTAGTTTTAAAGCTATGACAGAGATTTTTTTGGATGTCCATGGAAAACCCACCAGTGATTACAACAAATTAGAAAGAACAGGAGGGAACAGAGAAACACAAGAAACAAAGAAGATCTTAGACAGAAGCTTGGATCCTTTATACAGTAAAAAATAGAATTTGCTTTGGTCCTGATGATGCAATGGAGAGGGTTATTCATTCATTCTGTATACAGTGTGCCACCAGCCTAAATGGAAACAAAACAGAATAAACAAACAAGCAAAAGCCAAAAATACAACAATCTAGTAAACAGTAGACCTGATATATCAGTGTCTAAACTGTTTCCTGAGAATATTAACAAAAATGAGCATGTTGTAGCTCTATGTTTTCATCCTCTCTTTGTAGCAAGAAAGTATCTTAACCTGTACATAATATTTTCTTACATCCTGACCTAATAGTTTTACACACGAATTTTCACAGATCATTGTGACCCAGTAAAGTACAAACCTACTTCCTCAAGCAGCCTTCAAAAGGGAGACAAAAATGCCTTGAAAATAATTGAGGTTCTGTTCATACTCTCAGCTCTGTCAGGTCCCTTTTCAAACATACCTGCCCGTCCTGTTTCTAAAGGAACAGATGCTGAGACTTCCACTACTCTTACTGTAATTATCTGCTAGATGTATGAGAAGCTCATGGATAAAAAGTATTTCATGGCAGTTACTAGCTATTTAAACTTCTCCCACTTCTTCAGATTTATCCCATTCATTGCACATATCTCCTCAAACCCCTGTTTATTACTTTTACTGCAGACATGTGTCTCTTTTCAGTGCTTATAGAAAAGTATGATATATATGATATTTCCTTTTTTTACTTTCTGGGTAAGTTGTACATAATTGTTCTTCTTTTTCCATGTGTTCAAAGAATATTTATAGAAGGAATTGCTGTGTTAGCACTGATTTTGTTTGAGATGTGGAAGAACAGTAATAGAAAATTCAGCACTTGTGATTTTTCAAACAAGGCAGGACATAGCTCTGCAGAGCATATGGAGAACACCCCATGCCTGAAAGTAGGTTTTGTCTTATGCTTGTACTAGTGAACAAAATCACCCTGGAAGTGATACACAAGCCTACCTTGGCTGTCAACATCAGAGTGCACACCAAAATAGCATACAGGAAGGCTTTCCCACAGAGAATAAGGTAAGTGAGCTTCAGAGAATTTCCATGCAGTATGTAGGACTCTGCAAACCAAATATCATTGTTGTATTGAATTATCATCATCAGGAGAGACTGATCTAATGTAGCTTTAATCAAATAAGAATTCTTGAAATCTTTACCTAAGCAAAGCAAAGGAACTAGAGCCAAATAAATAGCTATGTTAACACCTGTGATAGCACAGGAGTGGATAGAACATTGTGATTCAAAGAACCAAAGAAGAAAATGACCCTAGAAAAGACATAGATTGGCTTTATTCTAAAAGACTATGTCTTAATTGGGAACATTTAACCATTGTGTTACCACACATTGAAAAACTAGGGTGGTCTTGTTAATCACCCTTAGGAACTGAAATTAAGCTGAATCACAAGATATATATATATATATATTTTTTTTTTTCACTCATTATTTTCAGTAGCCTTGTAAATGCTGATATATAAGCAAAGTTTTACTTAGTCCAGAATAACCTGGAATCTAGCCTTTCATTCTTACATCTTTTTCACTCTCAAGGTACAGTGGTAGTGTTGAGAAACCAGCCTGATTTCATTTCACCCTTCAGATACTTGAAGCAGTAAAGAAGTTGGTCAAAACCAAGAATATGTAATTACGAATACATAGAGGAAATAATCATAGTTATTTATATGAATGTCTTCACAGTTTGAAGGAAAGATGTGACTTTTAATAAGAAACATTCTGAATTCAATAATAAGAAATATTAAGAATTCTGGTGTTATAATTTTGAGGTCATAATCACTTGGCTAACTATGATTTCTGTTCTTTCAGGGATTATTTTTCTTCTAGAAAAAAAGGTAAGCAAGCAGCTTCCCAATAGAAAGCAGCATTGAGGACTGGAGAAGATAAAAAAGCAGATGACAGTACAGTAAAGTTCCACTGTTTCTTGCACCATTTCAAAATGTAAACATAAAGAAGAGCTAAAAAAATAGCTACATACAACATGCAGGTCCAGACATTCCTGAGTCTTTTTTTTTTTTTTTTCTTAAATCTGATGTTCATGCTGTTTAGCTGTAGAAATATAAGTTATTATTTTATTGGGAAAAAAAAAAATATATATATATCTCATTTCCCTTGTACGTAACATCAGTAAAAACGGAATTGAAATAAATGCAGATATTTACTTGCTTGTGAGAAGACACACATACCTTCAGTAAGTGCACATCCTGAAAGACAAAAATGAATTGAAAGTTACATTTCTCTTCAATGTGAATATAACACAAATTTTAGAAGTTTAATTTCACAGTATTTATTTTACTATACTATATATTTTACATCAGTATATATTTAGTACAGTAAATATATATAGTATAAAATATAAATATAGTATATATTATATCATAATAAATATTTTACTATATATTTACACTAAGAAAATCTGAAGAAACCTTTGAAAATTCATAGATATATAATGATAATAACAGATACACAGGGCTGGAATATAAAGATATACATGGAAATAGGTACACATTTACATATAATTTGTGCCATGAACACACCACTGTACATAGAAATAAGTAACCCATAGCCTTTTTCCCACTTTAAGTGATTTCTAGTTTGTACACCATGATGATGATTATACTCTTTTTATTTTATTTTTTTTACTTACCAGCATCACCATAGATGAATTTGTGTATTGATTCCTGTGTTCCATTCTTAAAAAAATTGGCAACACACTCAAAACGATTCAAAGGGTTGAACCATTCTTGGGATGAGATTCTCAGTCGACTGGTCAGTGAATAAGTATTCCTATATGATGTGGAAGTCTCATCTGTCCCCACCCCTTCTGTCCTCTCAGCACCATTCACCTTCCAGACTAAATTGAGGTTGTCGGGGTAGAAATCAGAGGCCAGGCATACCAGTGTGGCTTTGCTCTTCTCTTGGATCTCTTGCTTTGATGGGGAAAAGATGGCCACAGCTGGTGGTTTGATTTCATCGTTTTTCTCTGAAACAGAAAGGAATACAGCCCAGAGTCTCCATTATTGTTTTTAGCCAAGAAGGTCTTGTAATTGTGCATCGTATTTGTGCTGTGTGACTCCTGGTGCATCTGGCTTTTTAACGAATGCTTATTAGAGATATTATTATCTGTTAGACAGAAAGACATCAAGAAAGTGCAAAAATTCACTCATTGCACAGAAATATAAAAGGCCTGGCTACAGAAATGGAGCACTGATTGTGTTTCTGGCATAGTCCCTGTCAAAAGAACAGGAAAGCTTATAAAAAGCTGTGCAAAAAAAGTAAAGTAACCAAAAGGCCTGTATTTGTAGTAACAGGTAAAAGCCTGTGTTATAAGGCATAAGCATCTTTAGCTGACTGCAGCACATTCCTGAAATTGTAGTAAGACAGGACTGTTACTGCAGTGTTCAGAATTGTATTTCCATGTGATACCCTAATTGGAGCCCCAGCTGAGGTGTGACATGAAAAGAAAGAGATAATCTTTCTCACTATCTGAAGTGAATAACACTTTAGGTAGGTAACCTGAGCCTGCCTGGGGCAAGTTTAGCTCTAGATCTTTACTTGCCATCCTTTTTTAAGACTACGAAATATCATATTTATGTTATTTATTATTTAGATTATCCTGGGTATGAGAAAACCTCACCTTACACTTTTCAGAGTAAAGTGAGAATTTATACACTCAGAAAACAAAAGATATTCCATGTCCTAGAGTGTTTAATACTTTTATTCTCAAGAGTGTTTAAGACATTTAATCTTACATATATATACATGTATACATATAAAATATGCAGATATGTGTATATCTTATATGTATATCTGCAGTCAGAAGGGATGTACAAAGTAACAATGAGATGCTACTTAGAAACTAGGCAGTGACTCTAAAAGCCACTTTTTTATATCTTTTTGTATTTGTTATATGTTTTACTAGAATTCCTTTCTTTTATCAAGCTTGATAATTCTGCCAGGTCTGCAGAGTGCACATGGAAACAGAAAGTCAGAAAGAACTATGGAGATAAAGAGTAAACTTTTACTTATTCCATATGATAGAATTAACTGAGATGTGGCTAGCAGTTCTAGGGAGGTGATTGTCCCCCTCTGCTCTGCCCTTGTGAGGCCGCACATGGAATACTGTGTCCAGGTCTGGGACCCCAGCACAAAAAGATGTTTACTTGTTAGAGCAGGTCCAGGGAGGGCCATGAGGATGATCAGAGCTCTGGAGCACCTCTCCTATGAAGAAAGGCTGAGAGAGCTGGGGTTGTTCATCACAGAGAAGAGAAGGTTCCAGGGTGACCTCATTGCAGCTTTTCAAGAGTTAAAGTGTGCTTATTAAAAAGATGGAGAGCAACTTTTTGATTGGGCAGATAATGATAAGACAAGGGAGAATGGTTTTAAATTAATAGAGAGGAAATCTAGATTAGATGTTAGGAGTGAAATTCTTCACTCTGTGGGTGTTGAGGCACTGGAACAAGTTGACCAGGCAGACTGTGGATGCCCCATTCCTGGAGGTGTTCAAGATCAGGTTGGGCTAGGCCCCGGGCAGTCTGGTCTAGTGGGAGGTGTCCCTGCCCATGGCAGGGAGATTGGAACTAGGTGGTCCTTAAGGTCCTTTCCAATCCAAACCATTCTATGATTCTACAATACATTGTGGATGCTCTTCCTGATCATTCCCTCCTTTCTGGAGTGGACATACATAAATAAACAGAAATTTATCTTGCATAGATCTTGACCCATAAGCCCTGGAGTTTTCTTTCAACCGCTAGCCTTAATCATGATTGTCAGTGCCTACTCTACAAAGAACCTTAGGCCTTTCTGTGAAAACATGAGCTCATACAGACCTCAGAAGAGGTAACTAGATAGTTACATTCATAGCTCACTAGCAAGTTTGGCACTGCTTTCCTTCCAAAAGTAAGGCTGATCACTTTTACTGCTCCTTCTAGTACATGGCTTGATGATTTATTTTTTTAATCTTAAAATTCTTTCTAGCATAAGTTCATTGTCTCATAGCCCCAGTGGCTAAAAGTGAAGACACTGAAACAGATGAGGAGAACAGAAAAGAATAGTGAGAAAGATTCAACATGCTAAAAGAAAAAAAAAAAAAAAAAAAAAAAAAAAGAGAGAGAGAGAGAGAGAGAGAAAGGAAGGCAGTGAAAAAGGCTGGCAGAAAAAAAAAAAAAAAAAAAAATGTATTGAAATTAAAAAAAAAAAAAAAGCCAGAGATGAGCATACTTGAAATGGAATAAAGAATTAGGAGACTGACATAAGCAAGAGCAGAGAGAATTAGAAAAATATATATATCAACAGCCCATTCTGTTCTGATCTTCCACATTGGTCACGGAAGATCACTGGTGCAATGCTTAATCACTGTATTTATGTATATAAATACATGTATACCCTGTCAAACATTCTTCATCTATCTAAGAGAAAAAGTATCACAGTTCTCCCATTCCCCTAATAGCAAGATCATTTTAATAATATCTTGCTATTTTTCACATCTATTCCCATTTGAAAATCATCTGCGTATATGTTATGTATAATTAATGCAAGGAAAATTTTCAAATGTCCTTTACATTGAGCTTAAATATAACTCTGAACACAGTGCCAACTCTAAATATAACTGGTACAGTCAAGAAGCACAGGTGTACACCATTACACCATTTGTGTTACACCAGTAACACAAAGGGGCCTTTTCCTGTTTTTGTCTGCTACTTAGTTCCCCAAAATGGGAATGTTTAAAGGATCAAGCCCATGTGTATTTCTACAGTTTGCTATTAGAGCTGGCAGTGGCAGAGTGATAAGGTTGTTTTGTCCTGTGATTCAAAAATGCTCAACAGAACCACCTTGATGTTAAAGGAAGATGGTATTAACAGAGCAGGTCATGCTAAATCCTTTCCTTGGAGGGGAGAAGGCAGAGAAAGAATATAGGGAAGAAGAGAATGAATAGTGGAGAAAAGTGCACTCTTGTCAGAAAAGTAAGAGAAAGATAACTCAGACTTTTTAAAATATCCTTTTTAACAGTGAAAAAGAATGTTAAAAGGAAACAGTGTCCCAGTGCAATTTCAGGCAGCCTGCCTACCATCTATGGGGAGGGAAGCAAAATACCAGCAAGACTGCACCTTCCCTGCCTGATTCCGAGCCACCACAAGCATACTTGTGAACTTGACAGTATCCCTGAAATTTTGCTTTTGGTTGTTAGACAGCAGGGCAGAAGAACTGAAAAACAAACAAACAAACAAAAAACACCTTGCAGACTAAAGAAGGACCCTTCATTTTCAAACTCTGTAATGTTTTCTTGAACAATGGGAGCAGTGTTTTTTTTTCTCTTTCTCCCATCATGAATTTCACAGTCAAAACAATCTTAAAATTGGTGCCTGAAAACCCTACACTTTTATATCAGAACTTCTGTTTCTAATAAACAACCAACAAATCATTAATTCTGTCATCATAGATGAGTGAAACATGATCATTATTTTGCTGTGAATTAAAAATGTTCTTGTCCCCTAAAACAGTATTACATGCATAATACAGAGATCTGATTTTTGTCTTACCTATGACAGTGAGTTTTGTCCCAGTGCCAAAGAACAGTTTCTCATTATTCACACTATTTTGCAGCTGCAGTAAAACCTCTCTGCTACTGTTAGTCCTCTGAGCCATACCTCTGGACTAACCCTCCCTCATGCAGAACTAGCAAATACTGAAACTAGGAGCTCATTAATTCATGGTCCCCTAAAAAAAAAAAATAAAAAATAAATAAAAAAAAAAAAAAGATGTGTAAAGATGTGTAAAGGAACAGCAAATACACCTATGTGTCTGATCCAGTGAAACCAATCTAAGAAATAACTCTTCCAGAGCTCTGCTGCAGCTTTCACCATTTCTTTAGAGGACACATGCAGTGTTAGAAAATATTTCTCAGATGCAGACAGAGCAATTTTCTTTGATTATTTTCTGCTGAACAGACTCAGTTCCTTATTTCCTCTTTTTTTTTTTTTTTTTTTTTTCAATCTAGTGAATGTTACTCTCTTGTAAAATAAACTTTTAATATTTCCATCAGAACCACTGATTTGCACTGTATTTTTTTTTCTAATGTCTGATCATGTCTGAGGAAGAGCCTCCATTTTTCCTATGAAGACTAAAATTTATCACTTGAAAGCATTTTTCTCTGTGAGGAAGGGTCTGGTATAAAAGTGCGAGGTTCTTCTAATTCCAGGAATAATAATGAGAAGGAGAGATCACCATCATTAATCAGTCTCAGAAACAGCCTTGCTTTCCCTTGGGTTTGGAAACAGTCCAAATCCAGAAGTGTGGCCCAGATAGAAATATTCCACAGGAGTTACTTTTATTCGAAATGAACCACACATTCTCTTTTGGTGATTTTCAGTGGCCTTTCAGAATCTATTCTGAAATAGTAATTATAGTAATAGGAATAGTATTTTTATTTAATAATAGTAATAATAATAATAGTAAAAACTGTAAGAGTAATTTTTATTATCATCCTGATAAGTGTGCTCTGTGGAAGAAAAACTTGCTATGCTATGGACAGTAGTTTTCTAGAACAACTAGAAATTAAACAGCTGCAGAGAGCTGATATTATTGCTTATGATAAAGCTGAATATTTTTGCTTCTGTTTGTTAACCAAAAACAGTAGTATACTTATTTGTCTTTCCCAGTCATCTGAGATAACATGTTTTAGTTTACCCTCAAAAGACTCAAAGTAATTCGTTTGTAGATTCTTGATTTGTTTTCTAGACCTGCCCTAAATGTAAACATAACTTAGACAACTGTTATGGATAACCTGGAAACGCAGGAGAACTAGCATTATGGGGGCATAGCTATACTTTCAAAAATAATGATTTTTGCAGATGCTAATTTATTAAGAAGATACAGTGATAACATGCACATATTTTTCAACCTGTCTATCTTTTTTATGGACAGTCCTTTATTCACAGAAGATGCCTTTGTTCTCCAACGTGAAATGTATGTAATTAACTAGAGTAGCAAACTTAATCTGGTCTCCAAAGCAGACAGGGATATTAGAACATTAGTAAAACACCAGCTTAATGATGAAAAGGAGGATAAAGTTGAAATTCTCTGAAAAGAAGAACTTTAAAGTTTTAAGGGATTTAAACTTTAAAGGGATTTAAAGTTATTTAAAGAGAAAACAAAATTTTCTTACCCATCACTGTAACTTTTGTGCCAAAACCAAAAATCACCTTAGTGTTGGTCACAATGACAAACTGTTGTATTATAAGCTAAGAAAATGGATGTGCTGCAGTTGAGTTTAGTAAGCAGAAACTTAGGTAATGTTTACTGTATCTGAAAACCCAAAGATGTCCTTAGTCTCTGAAAGACTATGGCAGATCACCAGCTTGAAATTCTATTGTATAATCTGTAGCATTTATAAGAGCACTTTTCAGAGTTTATTGATACTTATTTTTGTTGTCTACATTTCACCTCCAGTTGTTTCACGGCCTAATCTCCATTTACTCTCATTGATATCACCTGCTGCTCTCATTTTGAAGACATAGAAACCATACAGAGGTACTCGAAATACCAGAGGCTGTCAAAGTCTACAAATATAATTCCTCTACAACTACAACTTCTGTTTTGTCAGCCTAGTACTCTAAGCATAGGGAAGCCTTCATTTCTGTAGCTTGTGAAGCTTACTAATCAAATTGTTTTGTGGTGGTCATGGTCATGTGTTTTCATATAGGTGCTTCAGCTTTGTGGTATTGAATTAAAACAAACTCATTTGTTTCCCTTCAGCGGCAGGTCAGACATCTTAAATAGTCTTGCAAGATCCCATTAAAATTCCTGATAGGTTAAAAGTAATCTACATAAGTACAGTCCAGAAGAATCCGTTGGCTAATCTCAGACAAACCCTTTTGCATCCATTAGGAAAAACTGCAGTGAGAAAGAATGGAGGATTTGAGAAAAGAAAATTGCCCTGACAAGCATGTCTTAGTGGACACTGGAGACTTGCCCAGAGAAAGCCCCAACACCATTTTATATATTGCCTTTGACTGATACCTGCTACTTTTCAGATTTTTTTCCTAACACTTTGGTCATGTTAGCAAAGAACAATTGGGAGGGGGTCATGGGGTGGAGGGTGGGGGCATTATTGCATCAGAAAAAATATTAGTTGTGTGTTTCACATACTCTGATAAGTTTTAGGTGCATCTCCAATCAATCTGGTTTGTTGAAAATTATTTCAAAGTCATCCCAGAATCTTCTGGCTTGTCTTCTAGACAGGATAGGCTTAGGCTTGCAGTTCTCAGATGATAAAAGTAAGTCTCAGCATACTGGGTCTGTCAGGAGAAACCAAGACAGAACATGCCCACTGTGCTTCAGAATGCTCTGTATTTGTCTAAATACACTCTCCCCTGAGGCTTATGCACATATGGGTTTTTGTAAAGACCTCCTGGAGAATATATCATTGTGGATCCCCTGTCCCCACAACGATACAACCTCATACAAAAACAATCCCACATGTCTCCACCCTCACATTTTGTCATCCAGTCACCATGAGAAGTTGTGGCAACCACAGGCCCCTTCCTTCCACTGCCATTGCTTTGTCTGTGAGATAATCTGATCACCTCTTAGTGTATCCATTATCCCAGAATCTATATTTCCAACTTTAATTTTTTTTTCCTATAGACAAAAATTAGTCTTTTTTTTTTTTTTTCTTCCCATTTTATTAACTGGTTTTATATGCAGTTATTTTTCACCATGCAACTTCATGGTAGTGTTTATGGTGCTTTCATTCTCACTCTTCCAACACAGAATGATAAGCAGAACGCAAACCAACTGTAATTGTTTTGCATTGAGATTGATTTGCTTACTACAGACTGGTGTTTATACTTGTAGTCTTGCCTGGTTGTGAATATCTTCTTCTGTCTGTGCAATACTTTTTGGCTGCTCTGAAAGGGCAAGAAGTATGATTTTGAGCTCTTAGGTTTTTACTACTCTGACTACCCTGTTCCAGGAAGCAGAAATATAATCTTCTCCTGAGTATCTATGACTACAAAAAAGCTTCATCTAGGAGTACAAGCATACCTTCATGTTGGAGATTGTTTTAAGGTGGTGAGAACTTTAAGGTGGAAGGGTACTTTATTATTTTTTTTCTCTCTCACACACGTAATTAAATGAAGAAACAAAACTGCATTTTTCCCCTTAGGTGTGCCCAGGTATGATGTAGCTTCCAAGAGGGAAAGATCTGTGCCAGTGCAACTGTGTATACCAACAGACATTGAGGCTATACAGGGAGAGACAGGAGCATGAACAAACAAATTTAGGTTTAGGACATGCTTAGCTGATCCAGGCCTCATCTTCTTGTGTAAATAGTCAGGACATAGTTAGCAACATTACTGAATACCTACAATTCATGTTGCATTCTAATGGTTTCACTCCATCCTGTCTTGATATAAATAGCAGTCAGTTACTATAGGATACATACAATTATTTGAAAATAGATAGCTTTCCAAGCAAAATATTTCTTTTTCTTTTGTGCTGTTCTGCTAAGCTCCTAACAGCTGTTATGTCCCCAGGGGAGGTGAATGAGAAAGTCAGAGTAAGTTGAAACATTTAGGACCAAAACAGAAGACTACAGAAAGCCATGTAAAATATTGGACAGGTGACAGGTGATGCCCTGTGTGTTTAACTTGCCTGTATGTTTAACTCACCAATTATAAGAATGATGGCAGACATTTGTCTTTGTTTGGACTGAGTTATTTTAAAAATACATTTAGCATTTTTTATTGGTCTGTCTCTGCCTACATGATAACACTAATAGTGTGATATTATTTGCCTGCCTTGGTCTAATTCTGTCTCTGATGTCAGCAGTGTTTACTCAGGGTCTAAAACCATTCTACTGAAATCCCTTTAAGATTATTCTGTTTCCTTTACCAGTCTACAGCTCCATTATGGTCCTTTTTGTCATTAGCAGACTCTCTCCAACATTGTGTCTTTCATGTAAAACCATTCAAACCACTTCTTCTGTATTAATTTTGAAGGAGTATTTCTATGTGATGCTAACATCACATAGATGGTCACTATTATGAGGTAATTTCCAAAAGTGCCAGCAGACAGCAGTCTTGTCCCACTTTAGAGTTCATTTTTAGTTCCCACCATTCCCCCCCCGCCCCCCCTTGCATCCCCCCTCATCCCTCCTCAAAAGGAAAGGCCTTGTAGGCCATGAATTTAAACAAGTGGGAGGGAAGCAAAGACTGTTTATTGCTTTGGGTTTCCATGTATCTGATAGAAGGCTTCATGTGTAAAACTCCAGCCAAGAAGGAAAGGTAAGGATTTGTCAACAAGAAACATTTAAGGCCATATTATGTAAAAACAGTATCATTTTAGTGAGGGAATTTCAAAGGAAATAATGATCTCATTGCTTATGTCTGTCTTGGATTATTCTCTAATACACAGAAGAAGCAAAATACAGAGAAGTCTTGAGCTTTATAAATTTGTCTTAGGAGCAGTAGGAAGTTTGTTTCACAAATGTTCAGTACTTCAGATCATGAACCCCTAAAATTAAGCAACAGCCCTTTCAGAGCATAATTGCGCTGCATAGTGGAGAACAGAGAGATCAAGCTTCCTAGCTGGGTAAGCAAAAGTCAGTTTCCTCATTCCAAGACTTATAAGCTTGACTTTCTAAAAGGAGAAAGGCAGAAAAAGTCTGAGTAGCTAGAACAGACAATGAAGAAAAAGCTGAAAAATTGTGACTACAGATGCTGTTCTTCAGGCTTCTTGTGGTACAAGAGCTGACAGAACAGAAATAACAGGACAGATGACCTTGTGCTAATTGCCCAGTATAGGCACTAGCTTGGGAGCAGATGGGCATTTGGGAAATAATATTGTTCCTTAGTAGTAAAACTAAAGTAAAACTTGGGTGCAAACCAGTGGCTCTAATACAAAGCTTGAGTATACACAGGCTAGGAGAGAATGGAAGGAAAGTAAATATACATACATAGGGTGGTCTGGCATTTTCTGCATAGGGATGTGACTTTACATATCCTCTCCTTCCACCATATTATCTTTTGAGAAGCCAGATCAATTTCTAGACTGCTGGTAGGCTATTACTGACAAATTGTTATTTTTGTGAATATACAACACTGTGAATATACAACAGTTTACACAGTTGTGTCTGGAATGTCATTGCTGGACATCTGCAACAGGTACCTTTGACTGTGGTTTCTGTAATTACAGCTTCCCTAAAATCCACTACAGCAGGAGTTGAAGAAGAATAAATATAAGGACAGGGAATGAGACAAGGAAAATAGCTATTTCATGATAAACTATTCTTAGAATAGCAGGTTATTTTCGGTGCCATCTCAAGCTTGCAAAAGAACCAATGCCTAGGATCAAGTTTTACCTCAGAGCTGGAATTGGGCACTGTGGCTGCAGAACTTCAAGTTGACAAAGTCCACTAGAGATATGGATGGTTTTCCACTGCAACTGGAAACTACACAGCTGTGACCAGTCAATAACCAGCTCATTTATTTACTGGAATGAAGGCTACTGATAATTTGCTTTAAAAGGCTCTTACAATTG